>NC_044571.1:97136440-99592440 GCF_901933205.1 Camarhynchus parvulus
GTTGGAAGGGCAGCCTCAGTAGGATTCCTTTCTATGTATATGTTCATTTTGAAAAGGAATTCCCATAAAACTTTAAAATGGCACTGAAAAAATTTGCTCCTCTTTGAACTACCCGAACTGCTGCTGCTGAAAATTTCTACTCAGTAACTGCAGCTGATGTATGTACTCAACATGACAATGTTAAGTGTCAGTCCACAGGATTGCATCTGAGTTATAGGCAATTAGGGAAATCAAAGCTACTACTATAACAAAAGGAAGTGCCGAGAAGTCTCAGCTACAATCCTACCGATTGGTTCTGCATCTGATGCAGTCCATTTCTTTAATATGTACTTCTCAGTGCTGTGGCAAGGATTAAGAGCACTTTATGTGAACCAAAGTGTAACCAGCTGTCACCAGATCGTGTTTTCTTCATTCCCTCCTGCCAGCAACAACTGACTTCAATTTTTAAGGAAAAAAATTTGGAAAAGTAGGAAGAAAATTCAGAGGTAATTATTTTCATAGGCTGCTCTTGTTTCTGTTTTTAAGAAACAGTATTTGACTACTGTTAAATCATAGATTGTGTAAAAATATGCTCAATATATCTACAGGCTGCTCACAAGGGAACAGGTAGAAAAGACAAAAGAGAGAATGAGGTGGCAACCCTGCTTCATCATCCTACATCCCTGTTCCTCCTTCCACCTCACTAATTTGCTTTGACTGTTGTGGTGGTGCATTTTTATTGTAATACTTCTTTTGACCGTTGTTGTGTTTTGTTCAATTTGTTTAAATGGCTTGTTCCTACCTACCCCCTTGCAGTTGGTTCACTCCAGTATTGTCTCCTCTCCTCTCCCTGTCTGTCCAAGTACGTACTCCTAATTCCCGATCCTTCTATGTCTGTCATTGGAACCCTGCCCCTCTCCCCTGCCACGTAGTGTAAACCCAGCCTCTCCCTCCAGAACCTTCTGTGTCATTGATGTGATCCCTGAGTTCCCATTGGTTCTGCGAGGGTGCCCTCCTTCCTCATGACCCTCATTGCTTGTGAGATTATGTATCCCCACCCTGTGCTCTGCCCCCTCACTCCTCTCGATTGGGTGATGCAGTGAATCTGCCCCTAAGACCTCCTCCCTTTATAAGTTGTTGCACAAGTACCGAAGGTCGTTAGTTGTTCCTGTGGAATTTGCGGGAGTAGGGTCGTTTGGAGACTCACAGAAAAGACTCCGCTCACTCCTTTGTCTCTACCCTCGGTGCCGCTCACCATCCATGTGCAGAGGGGATCTGCCCCGCTGCCCGTGCCGGTCGGTGTCGGGCAGGGAGCGGCCCCTCGGTGGGGCGGCTCCGGGGCAGAAGGAGAGCCGGCCTGACCCTGCTGTCTCCCAGAGACCGACACTCTGGCAGACTGTCATCTGAACGGTGGGAATGGTGCTCAGTCTCTACCTCTGATTGTCTTGGCTTCCTTGAGCCAAAATACCTTTGCTTAATAAAAGCCTCTTATCTATTAACAAAAAATCTGATGCTGTTCGCGCTGTTAAGCAAGTGTTTCGTAGACAAACAAGAAAGCAAAGAGAAGTATTTATTTATTTCGTTTTCAGAACATGTTTGTATTTTTGCTACATAAGTGCATTTTGTTTATCCCCCTTTTTAAGTTTTCTAGATGAAGGCCAGCCTTAGTTGTTGTCAGTTTTTGTCCTATGTATTATTTATAATGTTTTCTCCAGATCATATTTTTACATGGTGTTTTCTAAGTAAGTTTAAAGACATTTTAAAACTGTGAAGGGAGCAAAGGAAAACTGTTATGGTGTTGTATTTCACACTTTGAGGATCCATGCTTTATCCCCTCACCTTTTTTTCCTTTCCTTTCTACTCTTATAATTTCTTTCTCCTAATCCTGTCTGAATAAACTGTTGTGCCTGGAGCAGTCCAGTCTTCTTGCACTTAATTGCACTGTAAGCCTCTGTGGGATGGAGAGTCAGACTGTCCTCCCCAGGGTACATCCCTTCCTCACTGCTCAACAGCCACACTGAATCCCATCTCTTGATTCTCTCCCTGCAGTACACCATGAGAAACGTGAAAACACCACTTAGTCTGTCCTAAAAACAGGATCAAAATCCACCACAAACCCCTACGAAAGGACCAAGGACTCACTCAACAAGGCTTTTCTGAAAATAAAGGCTTCAGAGACTGGGTGAGTCCATTCCCATCCACAGAACTCTAGGTCTTCATATTTTATGACTTTCCAGTATTTGTAGCACCTTACTGGTTAACGGTGATACCAGACAGGTGTCATTGCAAGGAAGTTAGTAAGTCTTCTTGCTGATGATGCGCAAGAAGAATCAAGAGCTCAGCTAGCTCTTTCTCACCTTTTTCCTCTTCTTTGGAGCACTCCTCCAATAGTAAAAATTTATTTTAATTATGCATGTGCAAAGAACTGCCAGTTTTACTTAATGCTTCATTTCAAAATTTTCTGACTTTTGTACAATTTAGCTATAATTTCAATATAACTGCAGAGTGTGTTAGTGAAGGAGAAAATGCTGCATTAAAATTACAGGTTAGATAGCTGAGGAGTAGTGTGCAATTGAGAGGATGGCATTGGTATCCATTATTTGATTATTTCTTTGCCAGCACACATACACACAAGAACAATTGGTAGTTTAATGAAATAATCATATTCATGCAATCTGTTTAAAATACAATAACTTAATAATACCAGCCACATAAAATTTTACACTGTAAGTGAATTAGTTCTGGAAGATTCTGCAGAAGACATTAAATTGTAATCAAGTAATTATCTAATGAGGTGTTACACAATACATTTTCACCTGCTAGCAGTAAAGTGAGAAACAGAACTAAAAAAGATAAACTTTCTCCAAAATGATAAAAAGTTTCAACTCTGCATTATCAGAATAACATCAATGTCTAATCACTGTTTTAGACTCAAACATTTTATGCAAGACTTTTGATGTTTTTGTCCCATAATTTGTACATGTAAGTTCACCAGAATTTCTCTGAAAACGATAAGAGCATTATGTCTGTTGTAAAATACGTCTGAAAATACCATTAATACATTAAGATATGTAAGTGTAAGCTGAGGCACAAAGAAGTTGCCCAGAATCATCAATTTCTGAAGAGCATCTATTGCTTTCAGTAATTCATGGCAAAAATCAATATTTTGACTTTTACACTTTGCGTATTTGCATCTTCGTGTCCCTACACAGTTCTGTGTATTTGTTCCTTCAACTGATTTTTTTTAAACACACATCTGAGTACCTAAAAATAAAACATAATTTCACAGTTTGCAGGTGACTGTGCTGTCAGGACTGGAGTTTCAGTGAGAGCACTGGCTTTGAGCCATGGGCTGTAAGCCATATCCTGTACCTGTCCTGGTGCCTTGCTCTCTCGTGCATGGCTCTGAGCAGCACCCACACACACATCCTGCCAGAAGGCAGTGCCCTGCACCACTGTGCTGCCTCTGGATGGGACAGGGTTAATTTTCCTCCCAGTGGCTGCTGCGGGGCTGTGTTTTGTTTGTGCTGAGCACAGGGCTGATAACACAGAGATGTTTTTGTTATTGCTGGGCAGGGCTTGCACAGAGCCAAGGCCTTTTCTGGTTTGGTACTGCCATGTGCTGGGAGGGCTGGGGGTGAATGGGAGTTTGGGAGGAGACAGAGCCAGGACAGGTGACCCCAGCTGATCACAGGGATATTCCAGACCATGTGGCATCATGCTGTGTATAAAAAGTGGGGTGAAGAAGGAGGAGGAGGGCGGGGACATTTGGAGTGATGATGTTTGTCTTGTCAAGTAAACATTACCTGTGATGGGGCCCTACTCTCCTGAAGATGGCTGCTGAGCACCTGCCTGCCATGGGAAGCAGGGGATTATTATGATTACAGTTATTATTTCCTTGTTTTGCTTTGTTTGGTGTGGCTTTTGTGGTATTAAACTGCCTTTAATTTAACCCACAAGTTTCTAGTTTTTACCATTCCACTTCTCACCTCAATCCCACTGGTGGGGAGGGAGGGAAGGGCTGTGCGGGGCTTGGTTGCTGCCGGAGGTTAAACTATTCCAATTACATGTAAATAAATTGTACTGATACTATTCATAAGTCCCTGATGAGACATGTGACTGCTTTACTTGGCTTTATTCTCGCAAAACTACCATTTTGATATAGTTCATTGAAAATCTCATCTGAAATTTTTCACACCAGTCACATAGAGCAGACAGTTCAGCTGGGTGGAACCTGGCTCAAGGTGCTGACATCCGCTTGCTGGCCCAAACTATTCACGAGAGTCTCTTCCTCAGGGTGCCTGGAGATCAGCTCTCAATTCATGTTTCCCTGTAAACACTGTACTCAGTAATACACGTGTCCAGAAACAATTGTGTACAGTGTCCTCAGCCAAATGCCATACAAAATGTCTTGGTATTTCATGTTCAATGTGAGCATGAAAAAAATATGGAATAAAGCTGTAAAGTCAGGATAATCTGGAAGAGAGAGTGAAACTGGTTATGTTTTGCCAGTGATCTGTAGTGATCTAATTTCTGTAAAGAAATCTAACCCTTGAAAAACACTTCTCATCAGATCTTTAAGAGAGAGACCAGTAGAGAAAAACCCCCAGCCCATACAGAATATTTCACCCATGAAGGGTGAGTATTATGTTTCTCTCATGAGCATAAAAGCTGCATAAGTCATGACTGTGAAGGCATGGATGAATTATGAAGGTCTTTTGCTTTAGTAAAAGAAGCAGGATCAGCATTTGTACACAGGACATTCTATTTATTCTACGTATTTCTTGATCTGTTCATTTAGAATTGTTTAAAACTGTCAGTTCTACCAGTAAAGAAATGCTCATAGAGAAAAATAGATCAAATTCATTAGAAACACACAAAATAGGTTTCTACAGGTGATCATAAATAATGTTGATTTCTGCAAATGGTTCTCAGTTCCATATTTCAAAGAATGACAGGCATTCGCAAGACTGTGTTGTTTCATTCAATGCTGCTTATTTGCACCAAATGAGACGGGACCTCAGAAAATAAATAATTGTGAGATAGTGCCATCAGGATTGGAGATTGCAGAAAAACAGAGCTTTTGTGTTCAGAAAGTCTATTTCATCTTCAGTTCTTACAGATAGAAAGAGCAAATAATAATGCCTTTCTGAGAATAAAATGTTACAAAGTGTGTCAACTGAAAGAAAAATGCAGTACAGGTACATTAAGGCTTGGATCCTCAACGTTTTCTATGAGAGTGCAAGGTCTCCTGTGGCCTCATGGCAGCTGTAGTTCAAAGTTCCTCACATTCTTCCTTTCCACACTCTTTTTTCAGAGTCCCTTCACAGTGTGTTAAGGATTGGGCACACCTCAACACACCTTGATTTTCCCTGTGCTTCACTGATCTGCTCTCTGGAGTGATGGGATTCTGTTGACCTTATTCTTTCCATTCATCTCACTGAAAATCTTGAAGTTCATCTTTTCCCACAGAAAACTTTTAGCAGGCATATTTTTCATCTCCAAAGTTTGTACCAGAGTCTGCCCAAATGTAAGTGGGAAGATACATCAATGTTATGAGGCAAGACAAGGAAAGAAGAGCAGAGAAAGTGAAGACCATGCCATTATAAGGCTAATAAAGAAGTCCCTGAAAAGTTTTAAAAATAGAAAAATGGTTTTGCTGCATCTATGCTTCAGTGTTTCATCAGGCATTACCAAATAAATTTCAGTGAGACACTAGAAGGAACACTTTTGCCTCCAACATTTTAAAATTTTCATACTAACTCTGGGTAACGTATCCCTTTCAGAATAATTTTCAAGTTGTTGGGTTTTAATATTGATGTGGAGTCATTGCAAGCCCTTCTCTTCTAACTCTCCAGGTGACATGAACTTAGGCCAACTCAATGCTTTTAATGGGTTTATCCTTTTATACAGATGTTTCCAGCCACCTATCTAACCCTTCTGTCCGAGTGAAGAAATGCAAGTATCTGTTTAACAGGAGAATGAAGTGTCACCACAGCCCCTGTAGGAAATGGCAGTCACTGTCCACTTCCAGCTAAGCATATGCCATGTGAGAACGAAGTATTGTTCTGCCTGTCCATCTATAGACTCTAGTCCCTGAAGTGAGATGACAATAAAAAATCTTTTGCAGAGAATTTCCACAGCTGATGATAGAAAAGCATTAGGCTGAAAATACGATACTGTAATATAGACACTAATTGCCTTATTCTTTGGTTTTCTTCATCCTCAGTGTCTTCCCATCCAACTTGAAACTCTGCTCGAGTCTAATCCAAAATTTGTGTCAGGCTGGCTTATTAGCTTTCCGTAAGTGTGAAATCCCTCTTTATATCAGACAAGCCTAAATTGGAACCTCACTTGAGGAACTGTAACAGACAGGCTGACACTGTTTGTTCTTTTTCATTTTTTTTCAATCAACCAAACAACTGGTAATTTTATAGTCTGGTGTCTCTCTATTCACATTAGATCAAAGTGAATACACACAGCTGCAAAATTCTGTATGCTCTAGTATATAATGAAAAAATAACCACCTAAACCCCAAATCAAGTCCTGCCCCCTCCTCCAAAAAAAAACCCAACCAAAAAAAAAGAAAAAGAACAACAACAACAACAAAAAAATCCCCAAACCCACCCCACCCCCGAAACAGCTCCAGTGAGAAGCCCAATATAATGACAAGTGAAGGCAACATGTGCTTTTGTGAACATAAGCTTTTGAGATGTCTGTCGATTTTGGGATCAATTATGTTGTTCAAGGAGAAGAGTCTATTTGAAGAACCCCATTTGATGCCTGTACCTGTTGTGCAGGACTGACTCTACTCCTCCAGCCTGCCCTACAGGGACAGATCACTGTCAATGATCACATATCAAGTTGGGTGGCTTTGTCTTTTTCCTCCTTCTCAGAAGCTGTTCCAGATAATATTGTTTGCTATTAAAAGGAAGTTGTTTCATTTTCTTAATGGGGTTATTGTCCTCCCAGAACTTCCAGGAAGCAAAAAAGAACCAGTGAAAATGTCACCGCAGGCCCTCAGCTGGGTAATAATTAGCCTTGACTCCATGATTCTCAGAAGGCTTCCCTTCGGAATGGCGCTTGCCTATTGCTTAGGACTGACTGACCCATGTTCAGCTGCTGTTCACATGGAACCCTGCTCCCCTTTGGAATGGCGCTCACCTATTGCTACCTGCTTAAAATTTTTTTAAGCTCACCTATTGCTTAGGACCGACTGACCCATGTTCAGCTGCTGTTCACATGGAACCCTGCTCCCCTTTGGAATGGCGCTCACCTATTGCTTAGGACCGACTGACCCATGTTCAACTGCTGTTCACATGGACCCTGCTCCCCTTTGGAATGGCGCTCACCTGTCGCTTAGGACCGACTGACCCATGTTCAGCTGCTGTTCACATGGAACCCTGCTCCCCTTCGGAATGGCGCTCGCCTGTCACTTAGGACCGACTGACCCATGTTCAGCTGCTGTTCACATGGAACCCTGCTCCCCTTCGGAATGGCGCCCACTTTAGGCCGACTGACCCATGTTCAGCTGCTGTTCACATAGGAACCGACTGACCCATGTTCAGCTGCTGTATACATGGAACCCTGCTCCCCTTTGGAATGGCGCTCACCTATTGCTTAGGACCGACTGACCCATGTTCAGCTGCTGTTCACATGGAACCGTGCTCCCCTTTGGAATGGTGCTTGCCTGTCGCTTATGTCTGACTGACACTGTGGATGTGCCTAGAAAATGTCCGGCTGGCTCCACAGGCACACCAGCAGCTGTCAGAAAAGGTTCGAGCCCTCCCCGGCAAAAGGAGGAGGGTGCCTCGACCCAGTCCGAAGTGGACAGGCTTCCAACTACCACGAAGGGGGCCGCGAAAGGATGGTCGAGAGGCGAGGCAGGTTCCACCAGTGGGGGATTTATTGAAAGGAGGGATGAAAGGTACAGAGTCGGACAGAGGCTGCAGGGATCTGCCCAGAAGGGTGGGGACTGAAGCAACTTATAAAGGGTGGGGGGGGAGGAATAAACCCGCCCCCAGACCAGTAACGGAACATTACAACATAATAGACAAAACATAATAACAAATCACGGTAGAGCATGGGCGGGGACTTGGGGGGTTGCCCAATCACCCTCGGCCCTAAATGGAAGTTTCTGGGGCTAGGGGAGCGGGCAGAGGGTGACAGGCGGGGGGTCAGGGAGTAACTACGGAAACCAAGGAGGGGTTTAAGGACTGACATAAAACTAATAACAAAGGGGCGGGAGTTGCTAAGTAACTAAAGAATTGACAGCGACAGCTTAGGAAAAAATGGGGGAGCGAGCCTGGGACAGGCGCCATCTTAAATACATTAAATTCAATGTAAAATAAACTTAAACAGTGAATTAAACTTGAGCTATGAAAAGACACTTAACAATAAAACTGGAACTCATGAACTTGCCAAACCCGCACCACAACATGACACGATACAGGTGGCCCCAACTGGTCCTTCAAACCAAACACCATCACCAGTGGCTGATTAAGAAATCATCCTTTGGTAAACAAATCTCCATAACACAATTCCATATGTTCACAACAACAGGTGCAGCAAGTGAAGATAAGAATTGTTTATAATTTTTTTCTCTGATGTTCTCACAGCCTTCCCCCAGGGCAATGCCTGGGCAAATTATTCCTGTTGCTCTCTGTGGCCAGAGAGCTGCTGCCACAGAAAAGATTTTGTAAAAGTTCAGAATTGCGTTTTGATTCTACAAACATCATCAGTAACTGCAATTTACCTTCTGAACTGAATCCTCCAGCCTGTAAACCAGTTTTAAAGCACACTAATATACTAGTTAATGAAAAAAAATAACATAGGCAATCCAGATTTCCGATGGAGAATGAGGTGCATACTGTTAGCAGCATAAGAATGAACTAAGTCTTTTAAACTGCTTTTTAAACTCAGATGCAACCAGAGCCCAGGAAAACATCTAGTCCACCCACAACTCATTAGCACAAATCCTGACCCACAGAAAAGCATCACCTGCAGATTACAGGAAAATAATGTGGTTAAATTTGGTCTCAAAACAAGGAAAGTCTTCAGGTAGCCAGAGGGAAGATTAGAGACAGGCAGGTGAGGCATTAGTTAGAAACTGAAACCAGATAATTAAAAGGTGATCTAGGAACAAAAGGTACATAGTTCAGATTATAAAATAAATAAATATTTACATATCCTCAAAGGCTCATCTAGAAGAATGATTGTTGACAGCAATGGACAAATATTACCTCAAAAACTTCAGGTTGGGAGGCCATTACTATGAAAAATCTTTATGACATTCCTGCCATGTGCCATTTATGGCAGAAAGAATTGCTATAAACAATGCTAAATCTGTCCTGAGTCTTTTGGTGTATGCTGAAGCCCAAAGAAAGTCTGTGCTAACTAGTGCTATGTTCCTAACAATACTGTGGGCTTGAGGAAGCTGTGAATCACTGAAGCAGAGCAGGTTTGGCTGATGCCTCTCCTTTTTTCAAGGGTAGCCTTCATTCAAAGGAATGAGAAGGCGAGTCTGGCAGTGCAGTGACACTTGGTTGCGCCTCCTGTGGGTTCTTGATCGCTAGCAGGCTTCAGCCATCAGTGGTAGTATGGTAAATTAATTCCTTATCACATGGCATTTTCAGATAACGCTAAAGTCTGTTTCAAGGATACAAGCCATATAAAGAAATATTTTAGAAGTAAGAAGTGCAGAAGCTGTGAGGTATTTTTGATCACTGTGATAAAGTGATCTCCAGTGACTGTTTCACACTTTGTCTGCTGTATACACCACAGCATTTATGGATAAAAAGACATCTAATTATATTTTTTTACTCATTTTATCTTTTGGTCGTCTGCCTAGTTGCCCCTAAATTCTGAAATGGTCTGTAGGGACACAATCCTGTTGCCATACTGTAGCACAACAGAGAACTGCAAAACTACATCCTAGCAAAATGTTCAGAGGCTCTGCTTTCCCTGCAGTGCTATGACCTGCAAGCCTCTTCCTGGGAGGAGGAGAGCTTAACATCTTTCAGGATCCTGACAAATACCGAGGAAATACAAGAGGAATGCTAAGTGTTTGCAAACCTTATTCTTGGGCTCACTGTTAAACAACAGACACCATACAAAGTGTTACAAATCTGTTGCAGACTCAGATATCCTTGGTGATGTTAAAATATTTTCTCACGTTTCTCCATGCTTCTCCTCCTTGCTGGCTCAGGTTGAAAAGCCAGATGTCTGGCAGGAATGACCACGGTGGCAGGGAGAGCTCCTGCTTCTGATCCAGTTTGCTGCAGTTGACTGATTAGGGTTTTGGATTTGTTTCCTAGTTTTTGAGAGTTTCCACTATGATCTTTCCAAGATGATACCAGACTGAAAAATTTTGTGCTGAACACAGATGTGCATGTTGTATTTTTAGCAGAAGATTAATTAATTAATATGGTTTATGTAAATTTAGAAGCTGTTTAGAAGGCTTCATTCTCAGCACAGTATTCAATATTTGCCTAATATCTTGTCAGACAGTAATTATATTTCCAGATAGGAATTTATACTCAACTGTAGCAAAATATTTCTTACCATTAATTCTGCCAGAAACAGAAAAGATTAACTGTGCTATGCCTGAAATGGATTATTTAGCATTGCAGAGGCAATTAGTATGAAAATACTTGCATCCTCTGAAAAACGCATGGAGTAAAAAGGATTATAATTCCATTAAGTATAACAAGATGAAACCAGTTTAAGAAAGGAAAAAAAAAAAGAAGGAAATAAGGCCTTTAACTAGTGACTAACAAAAAAATTAAAAGCATAAACAGATTTTTTTTGATTCTTAGAGGCAAACGAAACATTTTTAAAAAGTCATGTTGGCTATCATTCTGATGCTGTAGAATACTTTTGATCTGGTCTTATAACTATCCTTTTGACATTCTTCAACACCTGTAACTGGCCTTTATTATAATAACTTGTATCAAATCAGTTGCATATTCCTTGTCAGGAACTCAGAGTTATATGTATAGCTGGATATACAGGTTCAAAATCTCTCTCTTTCTGTCTCTATATATATGTGAAACTGGTTATACAGTAGTACAGATATATATACCTGGTTATACAAGTTCAAAATTTCTAAATATTTTGTTTCCAGGCCTCTGCTATTACAAATATTCTGGAGTCAAAGTTCACTGCAGTTCTACAATTGGTTCATCATTCCTATGGTATTCTTTATTGTGGAATCCTGGCTGCTGTGCAGTTCTTACTCAGTTAATATGAACTTTTCCTAATCAGAAGTAGAAATGAGAAAACAGGTATCAGAATCCCAAATTGTTTATCTGGTCTTCTACAGATACAAACCAAATAAATCAGATAATTTATGGGCCTTTAAGGAGATACTTTGCCAGTTCAAAACACTGATTTCTTTCTTTTGCTTTCAAAAGCCCATAAAAACAATTATGCTTGAGCCATATAGGCTCTGTGCAGCTGCACAGTGTGCATGAAATTATATACTTAACCCACCTTCTCTTCCCAGCTCACTGCATGAGAGTTAATTCCATGATAGCTTCTCCTTTATATCATAAAAGCAGTATAGCTTATCTCCAAACTGGCACGTTAATTAATATTTACAACTGCCAAAAAATGAACTGTAGGTTTAATTCACACAGTAAAATGGAATAAACACAGGCCAGGGAACTGTGATGTCCCACTACACTTCTGACACTCCTTTTATGATTTTTCTGCAAGTTCACTTGATACTTTTTATTTGTTTATGCCTGTAATAGGGATGAAACCCAACTGTTGAGGTTGTCTTATTCCAGTGCTCTGTGCTCCCTGGTGCTATTCCTCTATATCACCAGGCAAAAACATCTTGTCCCTGTTTGTGTAATCTATAATTTTGTTTTGACTCATTTGTCTCTGCCTTCTCCTTGAAAGACAGTGTCTTTTTAATCACACTCTGATGCAACAAGCTTTCCAGTAAGAAATTCTTACAGCTTCAAAGAGCTAGTTAAATACTGCCACCACAGAAGTATCTCAGCTTCAGTGGCCTGATTTTGGTTTCCATAAACTCTGTGGAAAAACTTGTTTTCTGTGAAGAAAGACCTTCTTACACCTTCAGGGTGTGTCCAGTGACATGATGGATTAGATGCCCACATCTGCAGCTGTCTCCCGAAGAGCCAATAAATCTGTGAAGGACAGTGTGGCACAGGACTAAAATAAAAGCCAAAAGTGTTACACCCATCTTTTTCTAGCACCACTGCCTCGCAGAAGAGGGAGTTAGTTCAGGTGCCGCATCAAATCAGGAGGCACACACCCATCAGGTTTGGTCTCGTCTCAGATTTTTGGGTACTAGCACAGGGGTCTCTGCAGTGTGTCCCATTTGTTTCTTCTGTGTATTCCTTAATGCACAGGACACGAGAAATCTAACTGGTTTTCAACTTTGGGGACTTTTGCACTTTTCCTGATGCTTTGTGAGAGATGAAGGAGACTTGGTAAAGGATTCACATCACCACCTTATTTTTTAAAGTAATGTACTTTCTCCTGCAAAAATTAGCATCAGCATTAATACAAAATGTTTGAAAAAAGTTACATAAAAATTATTGTTAAACTGTAAAACTATCCTCCTTGAATATCACCTTGATAAGATAGTTGTGCGGAACTAGGAAGGCTAAGAATGAATGATTCTTGTTCTTGTTCTTGGCTCTGCATTAGTAATTTGATGCCTCCATAGAGCAGCTCACCTGCATATTAAAGACATGAAGGGGCTTCCAGATTCTGCAGCCTGCCTCAGGAGAGAGTAGTGGTGCAGAAGCAGCAATTGAAAAGAGGATTTACATGAAGAAAAGAAAGGGTTTGCTATCTCTATTTAGGGCTTGGAAAGAGTAAAACCTAATGTTTCAATTTGATGATGAGCTAAAATCAAATGGAGAAGGAGTATGGTCAGTCACCTGCTTCAGTTCATGATAATTCTTAATATACAGATTTCCTTTTACCTTTTCTTTTACCACCATTCTCCTTTACTTCTTCGGAAGAGCGTCTCTCCTTTGCACAATCACTCAGAGCCTCTCATTTCCATGTTTCCCACAGGAAGACACCTCACACAAATATTCCCTCTAATTTTGATCCAAAACAAGATCCTACACACATCAATGCCTGTTCATTTGGTAGTCTATAGCTAGGCACATTCCTAAGAATTTGTAGGAATTTTAGGTTTGTAGGACGCATGGAAAAGTATCAGCGTAAAATCTATTCCTACTTCAAGCAATTTCTCTTGCAAAAGGAATGAAACGTTGCTTTGATTGCAAATCTAGAAGAGTTTTGCTGAATTTGGTGCGGATGAAGTAAGTGAATAAGAGACTAAATTGGCTCTGGGAGGGATGGCACATAGGGCAGGTGCATGGAAATCACGGTGTTTGAAGTCAGAATGCAATCTGCTTACAAAGGTGACCCTGTGCATGAGGGGCTCCATAACATCTCTCCAGTGTCTGGGATGAGGTAAAAGTGAAAATACTATCTGAAAATGCAGAACTGACAGATCCATGAGAAATGTTATTAACAGCTCTGAAAGGTGACAGCAACACCCATAAATGTTCCAGTTTTTTCCTGGCACAGTGCCTTTGCAGTGAGGGACTCATTTAATTTCTGAACACATCCAACAACTTTATATACAGAGAGATTAAAACATGTATTGGTTCAATTGCAAAGTTAAATTCGTATTTTTGTTTTAAAACACTTACTAAAGCCAAAAGTAGCATTTCCTGCTTCCACCTTAATGAACTAGTGACAATTTTTCCACACCATTTAGGTTATAACCCTTCTTTTTTACAACCAGTTATTCTAGCTGATGGGGAGCAAGGAAGGCTCCTGTTCATCCATATCTTTCTGGTGGAACTGCCTCTCTCATGCTTTAAGATCTGTGCAGAAGCCCTAAAGAGAAACTTCTACAAAAGTAAATTGAGTGTCTTAACTCTTTCTTCATCTACATCTACAAGATGCACATAAAAACTTTCAACACGTGATGATACTTTGTATAAGAGTGGACAGCAGACTTGAGGACAGGTGAGTCTGCAAAATAATTCTTGTTTCTGTACAGCAAGTCAGAAGCACGACTTTGACCACTCCCAGCAACAACCAGCAGACCATGAGACTAACGTGGATCTGAGCAGGGTCTTCTTCCTTTCAGGACTTAATTTTTCTGTTAGTTCCAGAGGAAAAATGACCTAACGTTCTCCTGGGATTAAATCATGGTTTACTAAATTTAAAAAGATGGAATTGCCCCCAACATGAATAGACCTAAGCTGCACAATATTTTAATACATTTCTGAACAGTTGTATGAGTAGCATCATTGAATTTAGTGGGATTACTCATTCCAGGAAGGACTCAGCTAGCACAGTAGGAGGTTACAGATTTAATTCATCACTTTTAAGACTGTAGATTGGAAAATGACACAGTTAATATACTTTATCCTGAAGTTGTGGTGATTAAAAAGACACATATTTAAGCAGAAATAATCAAAAGAAGTACTCCTAATTAGAAATTTCTATGACTGTCAATAAATTGTTTGGAGATTCTTTGTCAATGAGAAGTGTTACATAAATGTAAATTTCTTTCATGGTATTAATATTATTTATCTATTTAATTGAAAAAAACCCAAGATATTTTATTGTATTTTGATTAGTTAGTTACTAAATATAAAGGGCCAAATACTTCCTTGTTGAAAGCTTTTGAAACTCACAGCACAAAATAATCTGGCCCTAATACCTAAAATACACTAGATTTGCTCAGCACAGAAAGAGGAGATCAAGGATGACCTACTTGCTGCCTACAATGTCCTCATGTGGACAAGCAGAGAGGGAAGTGCCCGTCTCTTCTCTGGTGTCCAGTGATAGGACATGAGGGAACAGATTAGAGTTGCTTCAGGGGAAGCGCAGATGGGATAATAGGAAAAAGTTCTTCACTGATAAGGGTGGTCAAGCACTGGAACAAGCTCCCCAGGGAAGTGGTTAAAAAGTGTTTGAACAATGCTCACAGATACAAAGTTTAACTTTTTGGTTGCCCTGTACAGAAACAGCATTTGTGGGCTTGATGATCCTCATGGGTCCCTTCCAAGTCAGCCTGTTCTGTGGTTCTATGGCCCCAAAAATCTATTACCTGTTAACTGAAAACAGAAAGCAATGCCATTTTAGCTTAAGAAATACAATTTTCTTGCATAATCCAAAATCTCTGCTTTCCTCACACTTTCATATCTTGTGTCCCTTTGTACTCCTGGTTTATTTTCAAGTATCATTTTTATAATTTAATTTTTAAAAGTGTTTTTAAAATCTTTGTCTTGTTCTCTCGTATTAGCTGACTCAACTCCATGAAAAAATTGTCACCAACATGTTTTGTGTAGGAAAATGCTTTCTTATAAGACCATTTTAGGAAGGTCTGCTTTTTTAGAAGGGCAGAAAATATCTAAGATAAATATATTAAACAAAAATAAACCAATAAACCCCAAATCCCACTGAACAGTAAGAGTGAAAGTTTAGACCATTTTTTGCTTATTTCAAAAAGCAGGTGCTTGGAATAAAAATGTCTGACGTGGAGGGAGAAGTGACTGTTTTGAAACACTATCAAGATACAGAAGGATAGCATTACATGTTCTGCTTGGTAGTAATACTCAATCATTGCTAATACTTTTCTGCATTTACTTTATGAAGTTAGTAACTTTTGTTATGAGCCTCCCAGCTTAACTATAAGTAGTTTCAGACATTTGAAGCAGGACTGAGGAGTAGTGCAGAAGGAGAAGTGAATGTTCCAGGGAGGCCTGAGCAGGTCAACAAGGAACTAAGGCACCCTAATCACTTTCTTTGATTACCAGATCCTGCAGAGCCTCATACACGAGAGAAGCGCTTCACACTATGAAATGTGAAACATCTAAGCAGTGTTTGCAGTGAGTGAAACGCCTGTGCCTTGCTTTCAGAAGGACTCTCCAGGGTGACAGGGTGGGATAAACCTGGGTCACTAAATGGACACTGGAGACCACTAGGGAGACATTTGATGCTGGCTGTACCCTGCAGGGCTGATTGCCACAGCAAGCTCCTTGTTCTGGCTGAACATGAGGAAATTTAAAAGCCTGGTTTTCTGGAACCGATAATTGCCTTGGTGCTTTTGGAAGAAAAGATATCCTTCTTATCTGCAAAGGAAACAGCAGAAATGACAGCCAGATGCAGGCCAAGGTGTAAGGGTTACTGCAAGACATCCTTTGCCTCTGACACTGGGTAGCTCTTCCACAAGCTGGCTCTCTCCACAAAATGTATGTCCTACTTATCACATACTTTCTCTGCTTAGGGATTACTAAGAGTTCTTCAAAACACCTTGAGATGAGATTTTAATAAGGAGAGAGCAGTGCATTGCTGCAGAGGATGGAGGGACTGGTTTCAATTCAAGAACACGTTAAAGAAAGTGTAAAGAAGAGCTAAATGGAGGAGAGGAGCTATTTTGGAGCACATACTGTGTTATTTGCTAGCATTGTGCACAGAAAAACTCTTTCACATCAGACTCCACTCTCCCTGATGTCTACTTTCATGTTCCATGGTGTTATGAAGATGTCCTAAACCAGAACATCAGAGGTGACACCAATCTCCTGAAAAAATAGACAGACAATCAGTTCTAGTAGCACTGGTTAGACTAACTAAAAATCAGAAACAGAACTCTCCATGAGGAGGCAGCAACACACATGCATATATATATTTAATGTCAATATCCACACTCTAGATTTGAAACTCAAACCTAAAACTGTCTATTCTTTGAATATGTATCATAAATGTAATATGTCGCTATTTAAAAATTAAGAGCTATGGCAGCAAATACACAAGTAAAAGTGGCATAGAGCTTTTATTGTTGCATTCATGCATTGAGGGAGTAAGGTAGTGAAGAATGTTCTTTGGATGATGCTTATTACTGTTTACAGTAATAACAAACTACCATTTAAATGCTAATAATTGCAGTGAAGATTGTCTTGAAGGAACAGAATGTCCCAAGGGACATTCAGAGATTAAATTAGATCTGGACTGACAACAAATTACCATTGTCTCTTTGAAAATAATCACCAAAACATTTAAGGATGAATTTGCTGAATTAAATAAACAATTGATAGGTGATTTCATTACATAATGACAACTGATTATATACTAAGTTATCTGATGGTTCTAAAAAAGGTGAAATAGTGACAAGTACTAACAATACAATACACTGGCAGCATTCATTTCCAATCTTAAAACCAGATTCAGGATCCTTACTGCTTAGAAAACACTGTATTGCATTACATTATGAAATCTGATCTTGATTTTATAGCCTAGATATATTAGAAAAATATTTTTGCAATTTCAAGTGCTTTGGATTAATTTCTTTACTACACATTCCTAATTCACTGATCATTTATAACTGCTCTGAAATCCCCAGCAATGCTTTGAATTATCATCTTCTACCTGCTTTACTAAATCACCTGGCTTTTAAAGCTGAATCTGAGATGGCTCCTTCACAAGGTCCAATTCAAGGCACTGACTGTATCAGGAAAGCCACAAATTCAGGCATCAAGTAACACTTTTAGCATCAACTTTATTCAAGAACATAAACCCACTTGAAGCTGGTCAGATGAAGGATGGCTGAACGTGTTGGGAGGACTTCCTCTCTGTGCCTCAGGCTGGCTCTGTTTGCTCTCCCTTGAGTAAGCAGTCATTCTCTCCTGCTCCTTGCCCAGACACCTACAAAATTATAAACTTGATTTTGCCCCCGTTCCTCTCAGTTTTGTTGCATCTTAGAGAGACTCTTCCTTTCTTTACCATGTACAAGCTGTTCCATACTCTACTACTATCCTTCCCGTCACAGAAACATATCTTGGATCAGCAAAGTTTTCACCAAAGCCACTAATTCTTGAATATATACAATTTGGTTCATAACAGAAACTCACAGAGTGTTCTGCATGGCAACAGCATTATACTGCACTATGCTGTGCTTCAGTAGCTTTTTGGTTGATTTTTATTTCCCCACCTACTTCTGCAATTAACTCAACAGTACTGGCTGGGTGTAAAATCTTATTAGATACATAATAATTACATTTTTTTCCTGTGTTAAGACAGGCATACATCTCTCTCTTTCACCAACTCCTATAATATTAATAAGGAGAAATGTAACAACTCCTCAGGTCTACTGCAATGTAAAATGTAGACCTGCTCTTTCCCACAGAAGCTGTTTCAGGAGAAAGGAAAATCCTGGGAACCTCTCTCCCTATGGAATATTCTGACCTGCATGCAGAAATTACCTGCAAAATCTAAGCCTTCAGTAGAGGAAATATAAGTTCTTTGTTGAATAAATTACTGTGGGCAGTTTCTGAGATACTGGAGCTGAACAGCAGATAAAACACAGAGAATGAGATAGTGAAATAAAAAAAAAAAAAGAATAAAACTTAAAGAAATTACAAATAATTATCTGAATAGAAAACAAGAAAGGAACTGGGAAACTAGAAAGTTCCTAGTTGTTAAATTTTTGGATTTTCTACGCAGTTTTTTCTCTAGGACTCAGACAATTAAAAGTTTTTAAAAGCTCTTTGGAAAATAGGTGGTACTGAGCGTCTATGCTGAGCAAGGCAAGAGAATTCCTACGCATAAATCTAGAAATAAGGATATATGGGCAGCAACATCTGCCCATTATCTGGAATAGGATAAGACTCAAAACAAAAACCAGCAAAAGCAGCAGGAGATGTTAGCTATAAAAGCGATAGAATCCTGATTTTTTCCTGACTAAGGGAAAGACATCATTTAACTTCATTGGGTCTAGGATCTGGCACTAAGTCCTATTATACAGGCCAGATGTAAGGAATTTATTCCCCTTAGGAGAAAGCAGGAGAAGCAGATGGCTGTTTCTAGCAAACACATTGCAAGCCATAGGAAGAGCCTGTCTGTATTTCCTGTGAGGACTAAAATTTCACTAAAAATAAGAACATCCTTAAAACCAATGCATTCCTTTAATGGCTCAGAAAACAATAACCTACTTATTATCTCATCACGCCTAAAGGTATTAAACATTGTATGCTGGATTTGTTCCTTTGCTTCTCAATTTTTCCTGTACTTTAGATGGTGGATGGTCTCAACTTTTGTACTGCTGTACCCTAGTTTATTTTTAATATCTCAGTGTTATAGTGCTCATCCTGCAGGGCACGTTTAACTTTAAGTGGGTAAGTCCCATTTAATTCAATGGCCAATTGTGTGCTCAGATAACTTGCTGAATCTAAGCCATTTGCATCCACCACTAAAAAGTAAGAAGAAGTTACCCTTCTCTCATTTGGAGCCTGAATGCTCATGTGTAACTCAGCAAAAGTGATGATATTTGGAAATACGGTGCTTGTGCTGCTGCATTACCCTTTTCACCTGTCGCTAAACAGAGGTTGGAAAATCCATATCTAACAAAATAATGTGCCTCGAATCTTAATGTCTTTTTTGTTTTCCTCCTTGTCACACTAACAGTTTGTGAATATTGTTTGCATTAAGGCAGCACCTTAGAGTGTTCATCAGTGCCAAAACTGTGTTGGAGAGAACTTGAAGGTACAGAAGGTCCTCGTCCCTTCTGTATTTGCTGTATAAAGCCGCTTCAATGGCAGTGCCCAGGGTATGTGCTGACAGCAGAGTGTGGCTGAGAACAGCCCCTTGTCATGCAGGGGTTCCTGGGGTAACCCACAGGCTGATGCATTCAAGTGCAGCCTGTGACCGGACTGCAAGAAGGATCTTGGCACTTTCAGGGAACGTATATTTTATCCAAGGGTATACTGCTGCTAAAATAATAGCAAAGGGGATACTGGGAATTGCGAGCCCTGGAAATCGTGATTTATTATAAAAAAAGTCCAAGGAATGTATTGCTTTTTGAAATTGTGCTGCTATATAATACCCTCTTGAAGCTGGCTAAAGTGAGATCTAATTTAAGGCATGTCACTGCATCCTTGCTTTACATTGTTCTCTGTAAGTGTTACAGCAAGAGTTACAAAAGATAACAAGTTGCCATGATGTTTTTCTTATGACTAACAGTATGGCTTAAAGAAAAAGGAAGGAAACCTTAACTCTGATATTCTTTTTCCCTGAGGCTTATAAAAAACAACCAACCCTGTAAATGTTATTTTCATTGCCTTGAGTTTTATATCCTTTATACGTAAATCAAAAGGAAAATGTTACATTGTGCAAATAGGATTTCAGTGGCAGCATTAGGAAATTCTCCTCTTTCAAGTTATGCCAGGGGAGGTTTAGATTGGATATTAAGAAAAATTTCTTCACTGAAGGGATTGTCAAGCATTGGAACAGGCCGCTCAGGGAAGTGGCTGAGTCATCATCCCTGGGGTGTCTAAAAGAAGTGTAGATGTGGTGCTTAGGGATGTGGTTTAGTGGTGGACTTGGCAGTGCTGGGTTAGCAGCTGGACTCAATGATCTTAAGGGTCTTTTCCAGTCTAAACAATTCTATAATTCTACATGCGGATCTGCAGCAGAAAAGACAGCTCAAGGTCCATCTGCTGTGCCTGGGATTATTTAGATACAGCTCTGTGTGTCCCACCTTTCCTGCAGGATCTGGTGCAAAGGACAAAATGGGTTTGATAACCCTCAGGCAGCGTTTCTCATTAAATGTGTCAGACCAGAATTAGTTAATCCTTAAGTGGATAAGGATGATTCATTATCTTATCATGGTTAGGTCACAGTGTAAAATCAGTCTGTAAAATCAACTATGGTATGTTGAAGTCCATTCATTTAGCCTAATTTCAGAATCTAAATTTTCCCATAGTGCTTTTAAATTTTCTTGACTGGTTGTCATCTTGAGAAGGGCTTTACTCCAACCATGGGACCAAATGGTGTTACTTTCTCACTTATTCAATCACACATGCTGATGGACTCAGCAAGAAACTTACATGTGACGGTAAGGAAGACTTGCCGAGTCTGGCTCCTCCTCAGCGTAACAAAACTCATGAAATCACCTCATCAAAGAGCCATGGGCTGCTGCCAATGAAGGGAAGGGGAGGCTTGATGCTGCGATTAAACAAGAATGTACATTATGCTTCTAAGAAGTTGAGGACAGTGAACAGCACAAGGCCAGAGTTTACCACTTGTTCCATTCTTCATAAACAAAGCTACAGCTCAAAGAGAACTCAGGAAGACACTAATTTGCTGTGTTCTGAGATAAGGTTATTTCAAGGCTTCTTTCTGTATTTCATTTTCTTTTACCTTTCTAAAAAACAACACATTTCCAGATGAATTCCCCATACTTGGTCTCAGTCCTAGAATGATTGGCTTTTTCAGTGAAATAGACTAAAATCTCATCACCTATCTTGATTTATAGGTGAGTAAAATAGTTCCCAATTGCTTACATAGTGATTTTTTGGTTTTTTTCTGTAAAACATTACTTAGATACAACTGAAATTGCAAAGTAATCCCTTCTATATGACTGCTGTGGACTGAGAAATCTCCTAGCTACTGAAGGGTGGTGCAGGATAAGGAAAGGATAAAGTTATATGAGTCTGTAGTTGTAGCATTGAGTTTATGATCAATAGAAGATGTCATTTATTTTACACCTAGACTTTTAGGATTGCAAACTATTGAAGCCACATAAGAATGTGTAGCATTGGCATTAGGTTTCTGTTATGGACTGGCTTTAACCTCATTGAAACTGGTGTTTTTATTTAGGATAAGAAAGAAGTTAGATACATTTTTCTTTTCAAAGGTGGGTGCAAGTCTGCTGGGAAAAAGGAAAACTGACATTAAGGAGAGCATTTCAGAGTATTATTTCATGTGAAGGAAAGTGAGAGAAGTGCTAAAAATTGAGCAACAGTGAGAAAGAGGAGACTAAAATGAAAGCCTACTCAGACTCTAATGATACAGTCTAAAGCAGAAAATATAAGCCAGGTTGCTGACTAAGGGAGTTGACTCTGTGGTCTGGAAAAATGTCTTTGGGATTTTTGGATTAATCCCATTTTAAAGACATGCATTTGTGGACTTAAAAAAGAAACAGAAAAAGAGACAGTCTACCCCAAAGAACAGAAAGTCAGTTAGGGAGCCAAGTAGCTGATCCCCCAGTTTCTTCTCCAGCTGGAATAATTCAGCAGAAGGTCAGAACTGTAGTGTTGAAGTTGGACACAATTTTGATCATGAAGCTCTAGAAGGACAGTGAAGACTTTGTCTAGAAAGACAACATCTAAACAGAATTTAATTTCTATTGCTGTGTCATTATCACAATTTAAAAGGTTACAAATGTAGGAAATTAAAATGTAGATGTTTCACAATAGTCATGACTCTACCAATCTAAACAGAAATGTTATGATTCATATTGTTAAATGTCCATGTTACTCAAAAACGCTGATCTCTAACAACTCTGCTTAGAGGGAAGCAATTAAATTGGAACTTGTCTTTAGTAAGTAAGCATCCTATCATCTCTAGAATAGTTAAAATTTAACATTTCTATATTTCCACTTTTGTATAACATTTATCTAGGAATGCATTTCAATACATTTCACAGAGAGCAACTTGTTTTTATTACCTTATAACTCTGAAGAGAAAGAAACATGAATACAACCTTGATTAGGAGTATTGCAAATAGCCAATTATTTTTTATTACTTTCCCTCACTGTAGTCAAGCTAAATTAATGTTCCGAGATAAGAGACTTGACTAGACAAGGAGGGAGGGAGAGAATGGTGTGAACGACCTTCAAGGTGAGGCAGATTGTACTGTGAGGAGTGGGATAAGGTAGAGCAGTGAGTGAAATGGGAGGGGGAAGGGAAAAAAGAAGTGAAAAAGAAAATACTCGGAGAATCAGAGCAACAGGCAAAAGAGACCTCAGCAGCTGCATTTTAAATGGATTAGAGGTCAAAGTTCACCTAACTGTAGTAAGAAAATGTAATCTGCTAGGGAGAGAGGATGGTTGGAGGAGCCACTATTTTGTCCTGTAATTGTTCTGAGTATTGGGGACAGAAGCATAGATTACCATTGAAGAAAGTCATTCACAGAATAGCTTCCCAAGATACTCATGCAGACAAAACCCTCCTTTTATATTCCTAAAAGGTACAGGAAAGGGAATACAAACAAAAATGGTACAGGTATTTCCCTGTTACCAGCTGTGATAGAAATCACAGAACTAAGTACATCCAATGTTTAATGGATATTCATAGAAGAATTTTGATACAAGGCAGAACAAATATGTTCAGATTTTTTCCAAAGCAGGATTTTTCTTTCATTCTAGTAGAATCCAAGAAGCTCTGCAATCACAAGTCAAGAACTGAGCTGTACTGTGCAATAAAAGGTCATGTACATAGGGTGCCCTTCACCCTCCTTAACCAATATCTTCTGGCACTTTTACCTCCCCCTGATCAAGAGATGAAGAAGCTCTTGCCTATGACACCCAGACATTAAATTCTCACATCCAGGAAATACACACTTACTTCCTCTTCTCAGCAGGGAAATTCTTCTTCAATATAAGACACCTTACTGCTCTTTCGTATATATCTAAATTTCACATCATGCTCATCTACATATGGATAGATAGAATGTACATATATATGTTTGCAAACATAATCCAAGTAGCAAATTATCTTGCTAGATGATTCACTTTATTTGTATTATCTACTATTTTTCTAGTTATGCAGTTTTACTGAATTATTACCAGCAATTATTAGAGTCTACAAGATTAAGACATGGGCTCTGGTCAGAAGGGTAGAAGCCTTCATGACTTTATGACAGCTCTTGACATTTTTATTAGATTCAGGTTGGGTGTTAAGGTTAAAATCATATAATAATATTGATTTGATTTCATTTTAGAGCAAAATTCGTTGCAATTTTTTTAATTGATGAGAAAAGCTTAAACCTATGAAATCAGTAGGGTTTAAAGGTTCTAAAATGAGAAGGGCGAGTAAATCCCTGCTATGTCCCCATTACTTACTGCTTCTAAAATGTGGTCAGCATATGGAGGAGTGCATACAAGTGTATGTATTTTAACTTAGCACCATTTCTGAGCTTGGTTTGTGTTGACAAATCCTAGTGATTGACAATACTAACAGTGAACCCTGCAACAAAAGTTGAATAGTTCAAATTTTATGTAGAAACGTAGAAAGGACATCTCAAAGAAGAAAGTGGCATCTGTTATGTCATGTGGGGTTTTGCTTTTTCTTGTCAGTTTTGCTAAAGAACATGAAAGTGGAAAATTTTTGTCTTATGATCACTGCAAAACATTTTGTGTAATTTTTCCTTTGTTGGCTTTATAAGGAGACTGAAAGTGCATCTACTGAATATAATGCTTCAGAGAGAGATCTGCTGCTCTCTTGTTATATCTTAGTGATTTTGAACAAGCTCTTCTTTCAGATGTAGATCAGAGAAACAAGTAGGTGGTTGAAGAGGAAAAAAGGAAAAGCAAGACACCCTTTTAAGTTTTTGTGGTGAGGACTCAGCACTGATGAAAGATTTCTACTGTTTAGATCATGCGACTTCCTGGTGTTTGAACTTTTTGAGTTCTGAGAATCCTGTACTTGCTATGTCAGGGAGCATTTTCCTCCCACTGACCCTCCTGTGCTGGGATTTAAATGTGAACTACATCTTTCTTATTAAGACAAGAATGTACATTGCCTTTCTGATTAGCTGATTTACTGTATGATTTGCATACAGAAATTGTCTAAGAAGAATAGCCATATTGCACTAAATGGAGAAGCCAAATTTGAACAAACAATTTGGTATTTAAAAAAATAATTTATGAATAATTGATAAATAATTGGTAATTAATTAATTAATTTAATCTATGGCATTTTAAAAAATAAGTCTTATTTACCTTTTATATTACTATGCTTTCATGTCATTACACTTCTAATTTCTCCAAAGGAAAAGTCAAAATTATCCCACAGAAAAGATCTCAAAATATTTCCTTCTAGGTCTCCTGGAACATCTCCTTCTAGAAGGAAATCAGTTTCTCCTGAAGAACTTCTTCTCATTTTATCCTTGCAAGACAACCAAACTAATTTTGAAAGCTTGTTTTAGCATCCATAAAAATCTGTAAGTCCCTTTCAGTTTTAGAAGCCTTTGAAGCTAATATTCTATTCTATTCTTCTATTCTATTCTATTCTATTCTATTCTATTCTATTCTATTCTATTCTATTCTATTCTATTCTATTCTATAATTTCAGAATCAATTGGAGAGAAAGCCTCAATGAAGAACTAAATCTAATACAATCAAATTAAATCAAATAGAAAACTAGATACAATACTGGTTACCAGTTCTGAAAAATACCACGAGGTATCTTAACCCTTGTTTTTGCCTGCTTGGTCAGCTGCAATCTTTCCTCAGCTCTCTGACTGCAATTTCCCTGTTTAGCCGTTTAAAAAACATCAGAATATCATGGCATGATTCAGTGCTTTGCTCCTGCCCCAGGGTGTCCCCACTGATCTCTAGCTGCTGCTGCAGAAGGATATGGGTAACCAATGGCTTGGTTTTAGGGTTTTTGTTGTTTTTTTTTCTTAAAACAAGCATCAAACTAGCATTAAACATGCTAGTCCTATCCAGGCATCTTTTTGATACCTTACGGTGCCTGAGCACAAGATGCCTCTGCTCAGGTTACTGAATTGAGGCCTAAGTGTCAGACAACAATTATTTTTCTTCCAAACCCAACATTGTAAGAGTGCTGCTCCAACAGCACATGAGGCTGTTCCCATCGGGTTGACATCTTAGATTATAACAGGCTCATCTGATTAGATGATCATCAAACTTTCAGAAGCCAACAGAAATTAAAGCCTCACTTTTGCCTGGAAAGTGGTAACTATTCCTGGAAATCTCTACCAAAAGTACAATTCAGCCTTACAACTGCACCTACATGTTAAAGCAAACAGAGAGAGAAGTTGCTTTCCCTCCATTAACTGTCCTTTACAACCTCATTGCTGAGCTTTAATATGAGTGGATCCCATGCAGAGAATGAATGCAGAAGGATTAGATGAAGGAGAACCACTTTTATGAGCTGTAACTCCATCAAAATGCTTATCTGTAGTGAATTACTCTACGCCTCTTAAAAATAAAAGTAAATATCCAAATGCTATAACTTGTCCTTTTTATGTTCTTCTTTCTAAATTATTTTCATCTGTTTTAATTCTGTGTAATATTATTGACCTAGTGGAATTCACCCCATTACGTATCAGTATGACTAACGGTGGAAATAGGAGCAAGTTATTTTCTTAAACTTACAGGTTTTTCAACAACAATGTCTTATGATGCCTAAAATACTTGCCTATGAAGCCAACTGTGGTCTGGGCTGCATCCAAAGCAGCGTGGCCAGCAGGTTGAGGGAGGTGATTCTGCCCCTCTACTCCAGTCTTGTGAAACTCCACCTGGATAACTGCATCCATCTCTGGGGTCCCAGAACAGACATGGACACATGGATGTGTTGGAATTAACCCCAGAGGAGGGCCATGAAGATCATTAGAGGGATGCATGACATCTACTATGAGGAAAGACTGAAAGAATTAAGATGGTTCAGCCTGCAGAAAAGAAAGTTACTGGGAGACCTTATCACAGCCATTCAGTATTTGAAAGGGGCCTGTAAGAACCATGGGGACAAACTTTAGAGTAGGGCCCGTTGTGATGAAACAAGGGGTGATGGTTTTAAGATTAAGGAGGGTTAATTTAGACTGTATACAAGAGATAAGGTTTTTTTTTTTAATGGGGGTGGTAAAACACTGAAACAGGTTGTCCAGAGAGGTGATTGATGCCCCTTTCTTGGTAACACTCAGGGTAGGTTGAAAGGGGCTCTGAGCAACCTGGTCTAGTGGAAGATGCCGCTGCTTTTTGGACAGATTTTGAACTAGATGACCTTTAAAAGGTCCCTTCCAACTCAAACTATTCTATGACACTATACACAAGAGATGACCAACAGTTCCTCATATTTCAACAACTAAAGAGTCAGCCTTGGTAGCTGGGAGAAAAAAAATCCCAAAGGCTTAAAAAGCACAGCAGGGACACATAAGGGTTTTCATGACAACGCTGACAAAGTTACAGAAGCCAGGAATCAAGGGACGCAGTATGCCAAATGTTTTAGTGTTGTCCATTAGAAAGAGTCAAGAAACTGGTCTCCATGGCTCCACTGAGAACATCTCTCTGCATAGAAAACCTTCAAATCAAATACTGCTGCCTTTCCATGTGAAACCTGAAAGAATGCTATTTTTCATTTTAAAATGAAAGTTTTCTTTTGAAGGAGAAAGATTATTTCTCTGTGTGGTTCTAAAAAGAGAAGGATCTAGGCTCAGAAGATTTCATTGTGCTTTACTACTTGGCCATGGAAAAACCAGCTGCCTCTCATACTGGCAAATCAGCTAATCACTGTGAAATAGCAATTGTTTGAATGGATAATTGACTACAGGTGCAATGAATTATACATCCATTTTGGGATCCAAAGACAAAAAAAAAGTTGGGTCTTGTGTTGTTTTGTTGGGGTTTTTTGTTGTTTGGATGGAGGTGGATTTTTTTTTTGGTTGGTTGATTGTGGGAGGGGGTTTTGCGTGGGGTTTTGCTTATTTGGAATTTTGTTTTTATTTAAAACTTTCCTTTCTTAGGTAGCAATCTTTTGGAAACTGCAATTGCTGGAACAACCTTAAAGATTCCCTTAAGAGAAACACTCTACAACATTATAGGGAACAATAAAGTCAAAGCATCTGTTTCTTTTATATTAGTCTGAAGAAAAAGAAGGGAGTCAGTTCTGAGGGAGAAAGAGGAACATGCAGGTATATGCTCCAAAATCTACAGTCATCATGAGGTATTTTTATTGACCACTGTAACAAAACAAGCATAGAGAAACACCCTCAAATCCTATGCTACACTGTATTTCTAAATTATATAACCTGTAGCCCTTTTTTGAGGATTCATGCACTGTGCTGTGAGGTGATAAAGAAGCTAACTAAATCAAGTAAGTTAAGTGAGAACAACAAACACTGCATAGAACAAGTCCAAATACGAGCTAGAGTACTACCTGCTAGATGATATACACCAATCAAGAGCTCTGAAGAGCTGAATCATTTGTCACAAGAGGTTTCAAAATTGCTCTGCAAATTACACATTTAAGAATAAACATCCCCTGCTTTGCAACATATGGTATATTTAGGATGCTACACAACATCTGTTCAGCTTCACAACAAAACCTCACACCACAGTTCCGTGATAGGAGGTAAAACAGAAGCTCCATTCCCAGAAACAACCAAGTCAGGAAAAAATCTCACTTCCACAGCTGAAACTAGTAGGGAAGTTTTCTCCTGCCTTTGTCAAAGAGATATCATGAAAATCCTAGCACTGATTGCTTTATCAAAACCTTGAGAAAAAGTTATCTTTGCTTAATGAGGTCCATGTAATTGGTATATTCCAGCTGTGCCAGCTGCTTAGTGAATTGCCAGCAACATACTGGATAAGACATGTTATTTGAGATCTGAGCAAAGCTCTCCATCAGAGGAAGACCGCTGCTTTCCTCCAATCTCCTAATCTTTGATTTTCCTTGGGCTTTCCTTCCTCAGAAGCAGTTTGCAGGGCTGAGTCTCTGACAATTAGCAAAAGCACATACTCATATTAACAGCTTAATTTCACAGTGGTTTTTACTGTGTCAGCTCCTATTCTTCTGCTCCTCCTCATCTAGAAAGTCAGTCAGAGAATGTGTTTATCTCTCCCCTCCTTTCCTAGGGTCAGCCTGGTGCAATTTTTTCCTTTAAACGTCAGAATAAGCAGGGGAAGTTGCTGTGAGCTAAGGTCTGTTGTACCGAGCCCCTCTGTAGGGTAAGCCTCACCTGGGCTCTGGGTGAAGCAATAGGCAGGCAGTTTCTCCCCTTCCTTATCAGATTTTGATCTACTAAACTTCTGATGTGGAGGGTCAGCATATGGTGATATAAAGACATGGATTAATACAGAACATCCAACATCATATGAAACAAGCAGACTGCTTCAGTATCCTGTCTCCAACAGTGACCCTATGTAAACAACCAAAGGACAGAAAGGTCAATGATGTGTAATACTTCTCCTGAGTATTCTTCCAGCCATCAGCTATACTCAGGTCAGAGATTTCCTGATCTTCCTACTATTTGTCTAGCTAATGACCCTCAAACTGTTTCTCTCTCAGGTTCTTGTCCACTCTCCTCTTGAAACCCTGTATCACATGTCTTGTAATAAAAGCTTCTTTAAGAAGAAATTGCACCTGTCTATTACTTGTTGCCTTAAGAACCAAGTTGAACAGAGCATTTCCTTTCTTTTCCTATGGCTTGAAAGGGTATAACACTGTTGAGGTGAAAAGAACAATGTTGTTTTTCACATTGGTGGAGATTCTTAAGGTGTGCATCTAGTGATGAAAAAAAAAAGTGGGAGGGGAAGAATATGGAAGGAAGAATAAGTGATAATAGGAAGAAGAAGATAACTGGTGGGAAGAGAGTTTCTGAGCAGGACATTTTAGTTAGAAAGATAAAGGATAGTACAAATATCTGGACTGTCTTTTGGGTTTAATACGGTAGAGTAAGAGTGAACAAGAATTCTCATTAAAGTCTTCAAAGAAAGGTTATTCCCTATCGTGTAAAAAGCATTGATATGCATGCCTCCTATTAACTCTAATGGGGACTAGACATGCAAATCTTCTTAGAGAACTCCCACTGAGTTTTGTGCATAAATCCTGCAAGAAATGGTAAGTTAATAGCCCCGTGGGTATAAAACAATTGCATGCTTATTAACCTCCGGAGCTTTTCTTGAAAATAACTCTAATGACTACTGTGTTTTTTGGTAGAATCATGGCAACATAGCTGTGTTGAATTGCCCCTGTACTGTTATGTAGAAGGTGGTGCTTACAACTGGTAAACCACACAGCACAGAATTTAGTCACAACTGGTCATTGACTAAATTATGTCTTACACTGGCTGCTGAATGTCACTCCGGTTGTTCAATAATTTGATGCACTTGGTGCTTTTTCCTCAAAATCAAGTACATATATAGGTATTAATATAAATTTATGAAAAAAAAAAGATTCCTTATCTCTGTCATGCCTAAGCCTTATCTGATACTTGTAAATAATCATTGAGACTGGATATGTGTCACTGCAGCGTCCTCCTTCAAATAATGCATCTTGATATTTGGAAAGTAATGGTCCACATCCTCGGTGGTGTGAAGCCAAAGATCACCAGGAGTCTGTGCTACTTCCTCAGCTACTACCTATTAGCACCAGAAACTCTTTGATGGGTTCCTCAGTGGAAAGATTCCACTTTCTCTGTAGGCCATGGAGTGCATTCCTTAAGCTGCTGATGATTACATCTTAAATAGCAAGAGTGCTTCACACTCCTATGCCACCTTCAATTTGAAAAGATGAAGTATTAGCCAGTAATTTTTAGTCTCTGACACTTTTTGGAAATAGGAAACTGCTTTTACACTCAATTTAGAGAAAATAAGTTCTCTGGGGTTAATAATCTTGTACAGTACTGCTCAGGATGTTTAGTCGTGGAGCCTTGTAGACACCATGTGAGTTGATCTACCCAAATTTCAAAATTTCTCTATGTTCATGGTTTTATTTTGATCTGTTTGATATGTAGCTATGCAGGGGTTTTGCCTGTCACAAGTGACCAATGAGTCTTGCATTTTCTTGGTCACCTTACAGACTTGGTGCTGCTTGGGCTGCTTAGGAAGTCACTGTTTCATGTGAAATAAGAAGGCCCCAGAATTCAATGATTACAGCTGAATCCACAAAGACAAGCTTTAAGCAGCAAAAAAAAAGCTAATAAGCCAGATTCTGCCTTGGTTTATATTCTTGTGTCTGTGTATTTTGTGACTGAGTATCACTAAGAGTAGTCTATTATCGAGATAACTAAATGATGACCCTCTCACTGTAATTTTCACAAAACTAAATACAAAAGAGAAAACAATGAAGAGAATTCAGGACATTTAGGCTGAATACCACTTCAATTTTCTAGCAGTGAAGAGTGTTGGATCTTTTGCAGAGAAGATTTCTCTCCTATCTAGGACAATTCTGCAGAAAGGAAAATAAGAAAGTAAAAGAGCAAGGGTGTGAACTTCCTTTTGCTGGATGGGAACCATGCTGGTCTTCTGTAAACCACTGTAGCATCTAGTAGCTTCCTAATCTCTACTGCTTCTCCAGCCACTAGATTGCTGCTGAACTTGATAATGGAACGTCACAACTGAGAATAAACATAAATCTGTTGACAGAAGGTGACAAACTACACAACAGCCCCAGGAAATCAGGCTGCAATCTGCTAGGTGTGTGGTGTCACAGGGCATGGGTCTTTCAGGCTTTGGGATATGTTCCCCTTGTCCCTGAAACTGCACGCTCTGATCAAAGCTTAGCAGGAGTCAAGTGCCAGGCTGAAAACACTGCTGCCTTTATTTTCAATCAGTTTTAATGCAAAAAAACCATCATTTTGACTCATTATTCCCAAAGCTGTTGAGGCTTCTATGCCTTCTAGTGTGCTTGCAGTTAACAGCGCCACAATTTACAGTTTTTCTTTGAGTACCTCCACACTCCCATCCACTGTCAGAAGATGCTTAATGAAAGTCATTTCTGCAGAAGATAAGAACCACTTTTTCTTTACAGGGGCTTTAAATTGTAATGGTATATTAAACCAGAGCTATGGATTGGAAGGGGAAAAAAACCACAACGACATGATTAGGCATTGAAACACTCAGTAAAACTGTTACTTATAATGAGTAAGAAGATGAAGATGTGCAAATAAAAGCGCAGCATGTTTTCTTTGAGAGTCCTTATTAATGAGAGGGACTGTGGGGCTTCAGTATTAAACAGCCGATGAACAGCAGCCATTTACATCCGAACAAATTGATCCTAGCAAGATTAGCAGAGCTGGGGGACAGATTTCAAGCCTCTCATTACTTTATATGGAGACAGATCTTTGATAGGACTGCCTCCTTCAACACTGTTATCCCTGAATAGTGTCTGAGAGGCGATTCCTGTGCACACTGGGTCTTCATGGAGGCCAAGGATGCTGAAGGGAAATGGGCACTTTGATGCCGCTGATCTGCGATGTAGCTGAAGGATCCATCTTCCATCAGTTTTTAAATAAGCCCATTTTTTCTTTCCTTGAGAGGAGCAAGTATGAATGCATTTGTTGGTTGTCATACCACTGGGAACCATATGGAGATTCTTTAAATAGTTGGAAATACTTGAATAGTACATTTAAATTATATTTGGAGATTTTCGTCTTACAATACTGTTATGCATCAGAATCAGGAATTTTCCAGCAGAAGCACGAATAGCTTTTTATGGAAAGCTGCCAGTCTCCTGATACATCTCTAGAAAAAGATGAGTGAAGCAAGAAAATGAAGAGATGTTTCAGTGGTGATGGGGTTTTTCTGGTTTTTTTAAGGTGTATATGTAGAATGAAAATTGTGGAAAAGATAGACCAAAATAAGACTATGGCAGTTAAGTTTTCAACTCTAAAACCTTAAAATTTTTATGGTCACCCCACATATCCTCTTTTGAACTAAGAACCATAATATTAATCTTTGCAGAAGATTCACATAGATGGTTTGTGGGAAGCTGAATGGGCCTCAGATGCAAAAATATATTTATGTTTTCTGGTCTGTGTAGGAGGACCCAGTAATTCTTTCCTATTTAATGAGCATATTCACTTTTAAAACATGCTGACTGCTTTTGGATTCATAACTAATAGACAATCTACCAGTTTCATCAAATCCAAAATGAAATGTACAATTTAGAAAGCCAAATAGAGCAATGAAATATGTGATTATTTAATAGAAAATGGTGATTTAAGAGCCTCAATTCTGTTAATCTGTCATGGAATTTTATTTGTAACATACAGTCCAAAGTCATTGTTTTCTAAATGCGCCTTCATGTAGAAAGCCATTTAATGTATGCAACTTTGCCAATAGTGTTTCTCTAACTTAAATGCACAATAATACATGCAGAGCCAAAAAACAGGAAGTCTAAAACACTGTAGACATTTTGGAACCATTGCATTGCCCCTTAGGAAACTGCAGGAGTGTCTTAATTGGCCAAAATAACAGGGAAGAGAACAGGCAAGGAAACCTCATGGTCAACTTTCCTGGGATCTCTACAGAGAGATTTTCTTACACTATGGTTTAGAACTACAATTGCAATACACCATAGGAGTGAAAAATGGGCGCCTTTGTCTTAGTACCAAATATTCAAGAGGATTTGCTTTTTAGAAGGAGCTTCAATCCAAAAATTTCAAGGTTCTGTTTTCTCCTTTCCCCTTTAACATCCTCAATTTGAGCTATTTGAGCTGACTATATTCTATCTCTCTGATCAGGTTAATAAATTTGATAAACTGCGCTTATATTTCAGGAGGATATTCCTAAGGCTACTTTACCTTTTTTTGTTTGTTTGTTTATTTGTTTTTGATTTGTTTTGTTTTCTTTTCCCCTCTGAAGGTCTCTGTTACCAGTCTCTGGCTGCAGAAGACCCAGGATTACTTTTCTGTCTCTTGCCTTTCCATATGAGCCACTACATAGACATATGCTAATGTGTTGTGATCTGAACTTATTTCAGTCAAAAGAATTTTAACTGTGAGCCAAAGATCCTGCCACCTAAGTTTTTAATAGCCATTCAAGGGGAAAAATAGAAAAAAAAAAGATGAAGAGATGAGGCAAAGTCAATATAAGCAAATTTAAAGAATTTATAGCAAAGGAGTAAAAGCACTAGGGATTTAGGAAAAGAGCAAAACCTTAAGACATGCCAAGATTAAAAAGCTAATAGAAGAAGCAAAGGAGGAAATGTCAACTCTGCAAGATCAAGGGTTATCTCACTGCCAGGAGCTCTGCAGACTGACCCTTCCCACATGCCAAGTGCCTGACCTGCCAAGACTCTGTGCATGATTGATTGAGTGATAAATATATTAATGCTCAGCATAGCAGCATGTTCCTTTCAGATCATTACTGGGAGCATTAGCAAAAGTTAGGTGTTATCAATGGTGGACTTTAAAGTGTATCATCCTGCCTCCAAATCTCCAAGCCTTGCCCAAAGTGCTCACATAAAAGTCACCCACAGACATGAGGGTTACAGTGTGACAGAAGGAAGTAATCCTTTCTCCTTAAATGTTTAGTCAACTGCATTCCATACTCATGTTTCTCTTTGCACAGCCTACCATGAAAACAGAGGCACTGGGGTGACAGAAACAATTTCATGGTAAGGTATCTCATTTGAGAGAATTGTTACCCTTGTTCTTGTCCCAAAGAGATATTTAGGAATCTCCTTATAAAGAGATAGAGAAATTGGCTCATTAAAAAAGGGAATTATCAGCATAGGTTCACTACAGTCTGTCAGAAGAATATGAGTACTGTCATAAGAATATGAGAATGAATTGATGAGGACATCAAGACAGAAGCCAGTCTGAAGTAATATAATCTATAATCCATAAAATCTTTTGAAAGCATTCTTTATGCAAAGTTTAACAGAACAGGCCTAGTTTCTGGACTAAAAGTCAGAATAATAGTCTGTATATAAAGCTGACTGCTGAACTGATAGGCATTTGTAAATACTGGTAAATCTCATTTTTTAATGGAGAATGATGATCTCTACCAGCAGCAGGCCTGGTTTTACTCAGCAGTTTTAGTGTATTAACTGTCTGAATAGAGGAACAGGTTTATACACTGCTTCTATGCAAAAGGAACATCATCAATCTTATTCAATTATATAAATACTAACACTTTACTGTAATTGTACCATAAACCACCAAATTACCTGCTAAAGGCTAAAAGTGTTAGACAGATTGACAAGATTCTTCTCATTGCTTTTCAGACTAGTGTAATAAGTTTTACCCTTTCAAAAACAGAGACCTGATTGCAGCTGCGGCTGCCTAGTAGCTTCAGAATTTGTGCTTCTGAGCTCCTGAAGCTTTTTATAAGCTAAGGAACATAAGAGGAATAGGGGCTAAGCTTAAATCTTTTAAAATGAAAGCAAATTGTTGAAAGTTCTTTTGGTTTCCAAATTCTTATATGCCTAAATGTTTGGTCTCTGATAATTGTTAGGTTGCAATTAAATCTTCCAGGTTATAAAGGAGATTAAGAGACACAGACAATGCACTGTGTTACAGCACTGATGTTTCAAGAAAGGCCATAACACGGAGATGTGTCTGTGAGCTTGTTGTTTGCTCACAGGGGCTCTTTTGAATAGAATTGTGAGTAATTTTTACCCATGGGAACATCTCCTTTATCCATGCAAAGTCCATGTGCTCTGTGTCACTGGGGATCGACCACTCTTCCCATGAGCTCAGGATGCTCTACTGAGCAAGCTTGACAATTTCCATTCTGCTATTTTTCTTTCTAGAGAGGGAAGATCCATGGAGGTCATACAACTGGGAATAGCTTTGAAGAAGGGATGAAGCTGCTTCACTTTCCTCTTCTCCCCTTTCTGCAGGTGCGCTTACATTGGCTCAGCTTTGAAGGGAGTTGCAGTGAGGAGAAGAGGTGAGAGAGGAACTGTGTATTTAGGCAACAGGGTCATGGCAACAAGAAAAGAAAACCAAAAATTGTTACACTTGGGCAATTCCAGGATAAGTAAAGGCTGTAGGCAAGTCCAAATGGGTGCAGAGAAATCAGTAAAATACTCGGTTAAATTCATTACTTATTCTGAATCCACTTGTTCAAAAATTTAGAAGTTATTCAGAATTTCTTTTTCAGAAGGGTGCCAATCTTGGGTAGCATTAGAGCAACAAACATGATACCAACAAACAGAATAAAAATAATTTCATAGGTGGATATAATGGACAATTTATTGTACTATTTTTGCTGTTTTAGATGCTATACAACTGACAGCTTAGATGATCTCTATTCTCAAAAGCTGACAGAAATTGTGTGCAAGGGAAGAGTAGACAAAATCAAGATGGTTCACTTTGACATAAACTCAGTGGTCTCAGTAAAGTTTGAAGTGAGGAGTTGCCCACAGCCCAGAAAATCACAGTCTCCAGGAAAACACTGGACATCACACAAGGGCACCCAAGGTCTATTTGGAGTTCAAGACTCCAATTCCCTCTGATGACAGATGTAAATCATTCAAGTTTTAATAGGAATAGGATGCTCTGTGAGAATGAAAAATGTAATTGGTGAGGAAGGATGGAACAATGAACAGTACTTGTTGTCTAGGTAATCAAGGACATAGTTCTGCCAGCTGAGCCACTGAAAGTGAACATCATCTCTCTCTAATTTAAAGTCCAATTCCATTGTGGAGCAATTAATTTCTCAGTTCACAAACAAAAGGTTGACACTCGGATCCCAGCAGAGAAGGGAGCATGATTTAATCTTGCCTTGCAAAATTCTTCTCACCCGTTCAGCCAAGGGAGTTTTTTTCTTGGCAGACATGCAACTATCATTAGTTTCTAATTATCAGTATAAATGGCAAAGAAGCATAGATGGTGCTTGGGATACACCATTTCCCTGTGGGATTTGCACAGCTGCTCTAATCTCATCTATTATTACATATTGGTGCACGACATTGAGTTTGTGGAGTAGATCTCCAAAGCATGGATCCTGAGGATACAGGATGCAAGGATACTTGGGTGGTATTGAGCACTGGCCTAACTGAACATGGACCAGCAGCCTGCAAGAGGGCAGTGATGGGGACACTTTGAATAAAACAGAAAACCATCCTTGTAAACAGGCAGCTGATGCTGAGAGGACAGGGCAAACCAGGGAGAGAATAAGGTGGCCTGTTGAGCCATCTATTCCCATGTGCTAGCAATGTGGTGAATAAAACAGGAAAAATTTGATGTCATAGAATGTGGATGAAACTGCCTTTACTACAGCAACATGACAGCCCAATCTGTAGGACTAGCAGGTTAGTACTGAGCATGACCAGGAATTATAGGCAAGGAAAACAGGGAGAAAGGGCTTCAAAACGTATGTGGAAATGATTGCTCTAAGGTCACATTGGAGACAGGAGTCAGAGTTTCAAGAAGTTGTGAAGGAGGAAAAAAAAGAAAGAGAGGAATATTTCCAAGAGGCATCCTGTTACAGATTTTTAGCTGGAAGCAGAGAATTGATTCAGCATTTATTGGGACCAGAATAAAACATACAAAGCCGTGCACTGATAAGAACAGGTAACCAGCAGTTAGCACATCATATTTTCTAGGTTGGTACTGTAAAGCAAGAACAATCCATAACTTTGCTGGGATGCATGGTTATATACACATACCTGTATCCCCAAGCAGTCAGTTTTCTTCTCTGCCAAACAGAGGAGCATTTAGTGTCACCCATCTCTGCAAAGCCATCTGCAGTTCATCAGATTCTGCACTTAAGAATGCGCTAGTTCCCAAATCACCCAACAGTGGAGTGCACAGCAGTGCTTCACACAGTGGGGCAGCAGCAGCCCTGGTACTTCTGCCCTACACTAAGTGTAGGGTAGAAGCTTTTCTGAACACATCTACCTGCTGCAAGACTGAATATACACACAATTGCCAAAAAGAATGCGTATGCCTAATTAGCTTAATCATGAGGCCAAAATGGCTTTTGGGATCCCCTGAAGCTCAAAGTTAAACAGAAATTAAACATTGTGGGGAAATATAGTACTAAGAGAAATAGCTGTTTATTTCTGCCCCTACTCATACTGGGGAGGACTATCTGAAAAGTCTGAACATTTGTAAAGTACTGCAAAGGGCAATTGCTAAGTAAAGGATGGTATGAAATGAGGAAAGTAAGGATGAATGAACTTAAACAAAAATAAGTTCAAAAACTGTTGGGAAGATTTTTTCTAAGAATATAATCCAAAGGATAAGAGTGTACTGTTGAGAGCTGGCAGTACTGAGAGACACTTTATTAAAGACACAGTGATGAAGTATCCCAGTACAGATGAAAGATAAGAAGCACCGTAAGAGAATATTACAGCTGTATCACAGGATCATTACAGATCTGAATATCAAAAAGGCACTACAAAAAAGGCAGAATCAATATATATAGCTGCATTTGGCCATAAAGGAACAGCCCAAGCATGAAAATATACAATTTAAAAAAAATACTGCACAAGAGTAAGCTAGCAAAAGAGAGAATGAAATAAGCAAAGCATGTGAGAAGCTTAGGGAGGCAAAGGAGAATACAAACCCCATGCCTAATGGGAAAGGAAGCAACCAACAGCTGCCGTGAAGAAGACTGGGTTGATACTGCCTTTTGCTGCATCTTCAGGTAAAAGGCGAAGAACATTTAGATGAATTAGATATACTTACATGAGTGATGTATGGTGAAATCCATCCATACATAAAAACAGGCTTAAAGCAGTCGGCATCAAAAAGTCATGAAGGATGGTGAGACCCTGAGGGACTGAAAGAGGAAAATGAAAACATGGGAGAACCTAAGAAAACTACAAAATAATTAGAATACTTTTTTTAAAAAAGAATTCTGAAAAAAATGGCTAAATACTTGTTTCAACAACTGAATTTTGTAAAGTGATGCAAAACATTCCATTGGAGTGGTCCAAAGCAAATTTTGTGAAACCTTTACTTTTCCTGTTTTTTGGTTTGTTTTATTTTACTTTAGCAGAACATCTATTGAAGAGCTCAGGAAAAAACAGTGACATATGAAGCCTATTGTCAGTAGGATTTCTGACACAGTCCTGTATGCCACTACTATGAACATATGAGGAATACATGATCCTAGTGTGGATGGGTGATGCTGAGAAAAAAAACAACCACAACAAAACCCAAACCTCAGAAGAACTGTTCTCCTATCATTGTAAAAGTGGGGCAGATCAGGGGTGACCTTTTCAGGATGATTCTTGCAAATAATATCCTAAATTTTGCCCTTTTGGGCATTTTTCTCATAGAATGAAGAACAGCATTTGTGGAAGGCATCAGACTAGAAGGATGACAGGACTGGAATGCTAAGTGGTCTTGGTACAGTGGATAAATATCTGAAATCTGCAAGACACCTCAGAGACAAGAAGGGAGGACTGCATTTAGGAAAGAAGAACCAAATACTTGAATAAAAGCTGAGAATAACTGACTATGCTGCTGATAAGGACCTTCAGTGTTACAGACCACAAAGCAAATATGTGATGCTGTTGCAATCAATAAATAAATTTATACATTTCATATTGACACATTTGAGACTTACAAAATGCAGAGGACTATTGCTGATGTGCATTTCAGTGCATAAATGGCGCTCTCTCTTAAAAGATTGGAACAATGTGGTTTAGCTTCCAGCAGAGAAGAGCTAAGGGAGACCTAAGGGAAACACTAGGAAGGTGAGTGACAGGCAGGAACTGGTTATCAGAAGAGGATGAAAAATGGTCTTTACTGTATGCTTTTGATAAATCAATAAGACAAACATGTTGTGAGAGAAGATCATGGCAAAACAGGGTCCTGACTCTCTGTGGAAATGTACAGAAGATTATTTCTCAGGGGCGTTTCAAATCCTTTATCTTCTGCGATTCTAGACTTGTATGAGAACAGGGCTCTCACCAGAATTTCTTTGAAAGACAAATTTAGGCTCCTTTGAAAAAATGAATTTTAAAAGTACTTTATGTAGGGCTTGTCTAAAGAGCCATCTAAGCAATAGTTTGGGAGTTTTATCTTTCAGCAGGTCAGGATTTCAGCCAAAGGTGTCTTTGCTGCTTTTGTCTGTTTGAACTCAGGAGTCAGTAACCCAGAGTTGTGTGCAGAACGAAAGAAGGAATGGGCCCACAAAATTCTGTTTTTGGAAAAACAATAATATCTGCTTTGAGCCTGGGGATGGTCCAGGTGAGCAGAAACAGAACCATATAGATGCCCTTGAGAAAAGGACATTGCAACATTCAACAGATCTCAGGAAGTGCTTGCTCAGAAATGCAGTGTTTCTTTTCACTGGCATCCACCTATAGGCTAGTTTTCTGCCACACATCTTTATTAATCTAGCCAATAAAATTGATTCTGATAATCCTTTCCTCAGTTTAAAACTGGGTATGTTCTGAGGTGATGGCCTTTAGCATCTTTCATTTTCAGACCCTGGTTCCAGCTCTTGCTAGAAATGCCAAAGTATGATGGAAAGATACATTATCATTAGTATTTCATCTTGCTGAAGGATGTTTTCCATTGTTGTCATTATCATATAGATTAGAACTTCAATGCCATGCAAGACTAATAATGCCATAAAAAAATTTATTCTAGCACTCTTTAAAAATACTGATTTAAAAGAACAATAAAATCTGATGTTTTTCTGCTGCTTCAAAGCATCGTTTGGTTATTTCTAAATATCAAGCAGCAGAAAGTTAAAAACCCTCGTATAATGAATGAAGCAAAAGATACAAAGATATTGTCACAAAATTTTCCATCATAGAGAGAAATATCAGAGAAGAATATTGATTTACTGGCTGGTAGAATTTGGTGGGGTTTTTTGTTTGTTTGTTTTTTATTTTAAATACTTGAAAAAGTCTTTAATTTTAACCTAATTTTAACAATTTTCTAGAACGATAGTGGAACAAGGCTTTTGTGAAAGGTCTTATGCTTATATAAGACCATAACCTAGGTAGTACATGGAGCTTTAGGACTTCCTGTACCATGTCAGAAATGCTTTTTAGCTATAACTCTGATCTGTCAAGAAATGAAGTTGCCTACTCACATTTCTTTAAGAAATTTGCTCTGGTAGGTTAATTTTGCACCAATGTGATCTATGACAGATCAAGTGTCACCTGCTGTCCTCACCTGCTTAACTTTATTCAAATTAGGCATCTTCTGTCCTTCCACAGCCAGCATAAAGCTGGCATAAAGCTTTAAGCCCACATAAGCTCTTGCTAATTTGGCAGCAATGTGACAGAAATTCAACACTGAATCTGGATCAAAAATTGTGCTGCTGAGCGATCCATTCATGCACATACCTGGCATCAACAATCAGAGACACATGGCTTAAGAAGGCCAGCAGTGTGTGAACTAGATAGAGTCAAAAGGAAATGAAAGCAGTTTCATACCCAAAAGGTGGCAATACTGGAAAACAGGATGGGATGACTGTTATGGGACCATGCAGAGGCTGATGGGAAGAGGCACATGCTGTCAATCAGCAACATCCTATAGGGATGTCTCCTTGTGTAGAGCACTACTCAAACAGTGTGGACAGAGAAAGTGGTGCTGCCCAAGAAACCAGCTGAGAATTTCCATAGAGGGTTGAATATAATTTGGCAAACAATTCCCACAAACTCTTAGGTCCACATAGGCACCACTGGAGACCACTGGTAAGGACCTTGCCTTTCAAATAAAAACCGGCTGCTCTTGGGTAAAACAACTGGTAAAGTGATGGATTATGCAGCAATTTGTCTCCTGCGTTCAGGGGTGCTGAGACATGTGTGATAAAAAGACTCTTACTGTGCTCCTTTTGCAAACCCCAAGAGCTTCACTGATCTGCACACATCACACAGGGCTGTTCTTTGCTACAGGGGACTTTGCAAAGCCCTGATAAAATTAGTACATTAAGGCACAAAAAGATGTATCCCTCTTTACCATAGGACCTGAACACTGATATCTAATATTTATCCTCACAGCACTCCTGGGATATAGCACCTGAGGCAGAGATGGGTAAAAGTTGTATGTTCAAAGGTACTTCAGAAACTGCCTAGCTCTTCAGGCTGGTTTCTTTTGAGGTCCTACATCTAAAATTTAGATGCCACAGTTGGTGTAAAAACTTTCTTCTGGCAACTAGAGCCTCAGGTTAGATTACACAGTCTCAAATCTTCTCTCCAGCTACTTCTCTAAGACTTGTGATACTTTAAAAGCTGTTCAAGGTTTTCAAGTTGACACATACAAAACTGACAAGATGCTGAAGACAAAACATAGCTAATCATGAGCCGTTTGGAGCTCTAGATCAGAACCTGGATGATATCAAGGAAGATTTCCAGATGAGGCTTTTCTCCCTTTCAGAGATTTCTAAAGGTATGTGTGTTCCTCTTTTCCAGACTGGGGCTTCAGAGATGCATGAAACAGAGGCTGAAGGGATTAATGGTGAAATCTTTTACATTTCAGCTTCAAATTTGTGCGTTGTCTCTTCCAGCCATATCTATTCCATGATTTCTGTGATCACTGAACTAAGAATCATAGAATGATTTTTGTTGGAAAGGACCTTTAAAGATCATCTAGTCCAAGAAGTCAGATCGAACCTAATATTTCCAAGTATTTATTTGAAGACTACTGAACAGAAGAAGTAAAAGGCAGCAACATGGATCTCTCAGACTGAACAGTTAAAAGTGTGTGCTAAATCAAGTAGAGCAGAATTCTGAAGATGTCTCATATGAACTTCAGTTAAGCACTGATCTTCAGGCAAATTAGCTTGTGTTGAGCCTTGTTTTGCCATGAACAAATAGCTTTCTTCTAAAAGACAGCTCCATACTTTTCTGAAGAACCTTATTAGAGGCAATAGCCTTAGCATCAGCTGCACTGGCCTGCCTATGAGATCAGTGTGATGCTGTTCAGAAATGCTACTTCAAGTGTCCAAAGCTAGAGAGCCTCATTGAGTCAGTCTTGCATGCAGGGTACCAAGCTCTGCTTCACTGCAGGGTAATGCTGTGGCCCATTTGATCTGAGGGCACTTACAGTAATTCCTCCTTGTGTTCAGCAGTATGCACACACTGTTTGCAGTATAAATATGCCACCATGGGCTGTATAAATTACACAGTGTCAGAAAAGAACACTAAGCTTTCTTAGTTCCAGGCTTTGCCACTCTCTCTGCTGCGCTACTGTCCAGCATGCATGGGGGGGTGGACAGGCTTCAAACATAAACACACATCCTTGGAGCCATGTGGGGAGAACTTAGAGATGAACATTGAAGCATGGCATGATCACGAGGGCAAGAGAAATCACAGCAAAGTAAGGTCCTTTCAGTAGCCCCATTCCTCCCCTGCTGCAGTACCCAGATCTCAGCAGCAACTAAAGCCTGAATGTGGCAGTGCAAAAGGAGCACATTTCTACAGAGGAAATAGAAAAGTAAAGCAACACCCTGACAGCTCATAAACCCAGTGCTCATGTATTTTACTGAATTGAAATAATTTTTATAGGCAGGGATGTTTATTCCTTGACACTTGTTCATATGTAAAGCTCTCAGCTACTGTTTTTTCTGATTTACTGTGCATGCATGACCTTCTCTCTAAACTTGACAGTAAATATTCTGTTTATTTTCTTGAATAAAAGGGAAGGACCAAGCCCAAGGCTGAAAAGTCAGTATAAGAGAGTCAAATTTATTCAGAGAGCGTGCACAAGGATGTAGTAGATAAAAACAATGCTTTAGGGTGAGAGCATATGAAACACAGCAGAGAGGAGAGGTTTTTTGTTGCTATTTTATATTCAGTCAGTTTTCCTGCTAGAAGCCAGCTAGTCACTGTCCCAGTCTTGCTCAGATGCTGCTCACTAGCAATCCAAACCCTAAGTGTTCCCATGAAAATACTGTCAGATGCTTAAGCCTTTACCAACCTGCTAACCTACTGGCAAAATAAGCCCAGAAGTGTGTAATATGACACCTTATGGATTTTCAGGTGCTTTTGCCTTAATTTCTTAAGACTTTGGCAAAGAGGATGACACGGGAGCAACACTATCCTGCCCTGTTTGGGATGGAAAAATGAGGTGAGGTTGCGTTGCTGTGAAAGGGAGCAGAGTTTTCGTGGCACCACTACACCTCTCCCGGCCGAGCAGCGCTAGGTGGCACTGGTGCTATTCACACACGTTTTCATCTGCCTTTCGATTTCCAAAAGGAATCCATTGGTACCTTTAGACTTCCAGCAAGCAAGAATGCAGTGGAAAACAACTCAAGCATTTTTCTCACTGGTTTGTAAGCCAAAGATTTTAAAAAAAAAACAACCTTTTTCATATTAATTGAGGCTGAAGAATGACTGAATGACACTCTCAGCGCTGTGTCTTTAGCTTGTTAACCTCGCATCCATGGTATTTAAAGATTGCAAACTAACTGATAGAAATACTATGTTGCACATAATGTTGCATTTATAATAATTGATTACACTGCTGTATTACGTGTGAGAAGTGCCAAAGGGCTTGATTCTGTGATGGCAAGCTATCAGTGCTGATTGATGGCATCAATACCCTTACTTTAAAGTGTATTTAGACTTATTTGAAAGTGCTAACACTATGCTGGGGTTAGTAGCATCACAAATTATTCTTTTCTAAACCGACCTTAGAAATTCCCTAAAGTTGCTTGTCAGTATGTTTACTGGCTCACAAATTTAAGGAAACAAACACAGAATGAAGTAGCAATTAAAGGAAAAGGAAATGGTTTTTCTTGGAGATTATGCATTAAAGCAAATTGAGGCACAGCTTAAGAACTGTACAACAGAAATCCTTTGGGTGTGACCGGGGAAATCAAAACACCAGCAAGGAACTGCCATCAAGTAAGCAAGCTTTTTAATGGAGGTCAGAGCTCAACCATCTTGGTTTTATATTAACTTCTTGCTCTGAGTTCTGGGGGGAAAAACCCAAAGCACAAGTAAGGGTAATTTGAAGAAAGAAGAGAGTTTACTTATCTAAAGAACATAAAGTAATTGAGCCTTTTTCCTTACAAATGTAAAAGTTGCTCTTTCCAGTCAAAGCACTTGCACAGCAGTATTGGTTTCATCCTGTGAAATCTTTCTTAGCAATGGTAATTTGAGCACAGGGTTTATCTCTGCATGACTTACAACTGCCTATCCCTGTGGTGTTCTGCTTCTACCCTGTAGAAACCACTGAGCCCTAGCACAGTCCTTGCTCCCACTGCTGACAGCCTGGTGCTAGCAATTCCTAACCTCATTTTTGAGGGATGTGCAGGTAGAAGAGGTGCAGGGCAGGAAAACAACTTGAAGCACCTTTTGTAAATCCCTATTGGAATATTTAATTTCCTTTAACACAGAAACTGAATGAAAGGGACAGTTCAGTGACCCATCAAAAGGCCCTCCTCTTCCTTTTCCTGATGTGATCAGGCTGGAAGGTTCTCTGAGATACTGGCTCTCTAAGCATGCAGGTGTGCACTTGAACGTCTCATCCAACCTTTAAGCTGTCTTTTCTTCTTTTGCATGTTTCTGCAAAATCCCAAACCACCCAAAGCTTAGGGAATTCAGACATTCTTCTTCATTTAGAGAAAATATAAAAAAAATCTGAGTTGGAGACTAATCTTCCAAATCTAATCTTCCAAAATCTATTCTGAGTCAAAATAAACAGAAAATGGATACAAAACATAGATTTATAGTTACTTCCCTAGCACATCTGCAAACCAAGATTCTTCATGTGAAAGATCATCTAATATCATGTCTTTCCAAGCACTCTGTCTGCCAACAGTCAGTAACTCTGAAAATAAAGCTAGCCAGTTTGAAAATTTTACTCTTTGTAATTTCTAGGTTCACTATTACCTCTTTTCAAGTCTTTTCCCTTGCCTATCTTCAAGTTTCTGTGTTCTGCTTAACAGGAGAGTGTACAGAAATTGGAGCCACACTTTTATTGGAGGCATGTAGTGAAAAGAACATACTGGGACATGTTCTTTTTTCACCATAAGGGAGTTCAAGCTCTAGTTTTTCAAGAGGTTTTTTTTTACCATAAGAGAGTTCAAACTCTAGTTTTTAGTTCAAGCTCTAGTTCTTCACCATAAGGGAGTTCAAACATCAGGACAGGTGCCTAGAGAAGTTTGGGAAGCTTGAAATTTGGAGATACTCAAAACTCAATTGATCAAGATATTGAACAAAGATCCTGTTCTAGCTGAGCCCAGTTTCAGTTGGGGGCTGGACTAAATGACCTCCAGACATCTTTAAGAGTCAAAATTTTTCCATTATTCTAAATTTGTGTCACACTTGTTAGTATAAGCTATATCATATGCTGCAGAAATATTTTACATTTATGATTATTCTGTATCTGTGTGTAGACACATTTTTCTGCCACATTCTGTTGTACTTAGCTAAGGATTATTTAGGAGATCAGTAAAAAATTGGCTGACTTGATCTATTCTCTTTCTACTTCTTTCAGTAATAGCTAAAAAATAACATTCATGCTACCTAAGGGTATGCTCAGTTATAGGACCAAAATTGATCAATACTTGAACTGAAAACTGCTGGGACACTGCCTCGGGGTAAGATAAGATGCAGCACTTACGCTTTTCCTTCAGCAGCAGGCCTGCAGTGCCAGAGACCAGTTCTTGATACTGGAGGAGAGGCACCAAGAGTAGTGCCTGTGTCTGTCTTGTTACCAGAGAACCCCTCAAAGCTTCTTGAGTGCAAATGGTTTAATATTGGTGCCCTGGCCAAAGTTAAGGACAGTTGTTATTGCAGGTACTTCCCATCCTACTGTTGGGTTTCAGGTAGCCAGAGCCTTCTTCCCCAAAGTGGAAAGAACTTAGATTTTCTTTTTAGACCTTGTGTCTGAGTGGAAAACCCAAACCAAACCAAAAAGCCAATCAGGAAATCCCTCTCCATGGCTTTTTTACAGGTGGCAGTCCCATGCAGGTCCTCTGGCAGAGGCAGGAGATCTGAAGGAGTGTGAACTCATGGCTGCACCTCAGCTGTTACCCATTCCCACCTCACTTTCTCCCTTGTGTCCCTTGTGTCTTGGACTGTTGGGGAAGCAGTCCAGTGTACACCCTGTGCAATGCACTGAAGTGACTCAGGGGAGCTGTGCTGGTCCTAAAGCTGCTTTTGGCAACCCATAAGGCCTGAAAAGGCCTGAGAACAACGATGCTTCAACCTTTAAATGAAAACCAAGTAAACCATTACAAAGATGCACTGCAGTACAGCTGAGAAGTGTTGTTCTTCAGAAAAGTGATGCAAAAAATCCTTCTCTCTTTAGCCTGGCTCTTCAAGCACTTCTTCGTCCAGCACTGTGATTTCTTTGCTATATCTTACATGATATGACAGAAGCAGAGATGACAGCCCACCCCTAGAAACTGAAATTCGTTTCCTGAAGAACATGCCTCAACTGACTTATTATGATTATAGATCATGGAAATTCACTGATTACTGCAAATGAGGAAAATACAGTAAGCTCCCACCGAAGGGATACAGTACCTATAAACAGGCCAGCACAAGCAAATAAATGCACCCTGAGATAAGCGTTCTGAAAGCAATAGAGCCAGGAAGATATGAGAGGGACTAATCATTCACAGACAACAAACTATTTTATTTGGTCCATAATGAGGCATTTGAGGGTGTTTTAAAGTTTCAGATTGTCACTGAGTGAACTATTCTCCTATTAATCTGTTAGAGAATTGCTAAACAGCCACAAAAGGAGCAGCACATGCCTACGGCATTAGAGGGAAAATTGCCTACAGATTATAGTAAAACCGTTTTCCAAAGGCTGGAAGAACACCCGAGAATACTACCTGTGCTGATAACACTATCTGTGCAAAGGAGAAAATGCTTAACAATTATCTGCAACACCAAGAATGGCCACATTTTTCTGAGTGCCTCTATAAAAGCAGCCAGGGACCAGGTTTATGAGGTACAAAGCAGTCAGGTAGACAATTACCAAAAGAAAAAACCTCAAAGTATTAATTTTGCCTGAGGAATGTTTGGGAAAGGGAAAGAAATGGAAGCTTTCTACATTTTATGCAGGATTTTTTTTCTCTCTTATTTTGAACCTCATCCCTCCTCCATACCCTTCTCCATGTCCAGGCACTTAAGGGGTGTGCCTTTTCAGGGAGGAGGTAGATTGTCTGCTGTTATGTGGGTCAGTATGTCACACTACATCAGACAGCCTGTATTGTCCACAAGGCATTTTAATGAGTCTGTATTTTGTTCTCTTTTCCTTGCACCATGTTGCAGAAGGTCTCTGCCAGCAAAAAGGCTGGGGGGGCAGGGAAGGGTTCTCCTGAAAAGCACTTTAAAAATATTGTCTCTGTCACACCAAGACTCACACAATTATTACAGACACACTGCATAGGGACTGCTCAAGGCCCAAGTAATGAGACTGGATTGTTGAAAGGGAAGCCTTTTTGGATACATTACACTCGGGAGGGGGGAAACAGCAGGTTATTTTTCCACAAAAAAATAACTGGTGTCTTTGGACTTTGAGCAGCCATCAGTAAGACATCATTTGCCCAAAATATATTTTGGTTCATACCTTGTGCTTGAAGTATTTCAAAACAAAAGAGAATAAAATTTTGATGGCAAAAAAAAAGGTGTTAGAGTTAATATAGATAGATTATATTTTAAGATTGGAACAAACAACAGACAAACACAGAGAGATGGCAAAAACCTGATGTACAGTTTAAAAGTCTCTGGATAGAAACACAAATGTAAAGAAATAACCCAGTTTTCCTCTAAGTGATTGAGGAAAGAATGCAGATAGATGTCCATGACTTACAGGTCAGTATATCTCCATCTGCACAGGAAGGAAGTTTACAAAGATGTATGGGAATTGTGACTAGGGTGGGTGGAAGAGTCTATATCCTTACTGGCTCCTGAAACTGCTAATACAGAAAAAAAATAATGGCAATGTGAAGGAGTAGAAAAATATCAAAGAGTGGATACAGGCATACTCAAAAGAGCCAGAGAGAACATGGAATGGCTTTAAGTGAGCTATCAGACCCTACTTTTACTTTAAGGTATATTAGTCATGGCAGGCAAGTCAAATGCATTCAGGACCTTATCTGTAAGTGATAAGAATGAGTAGAAAAAGATTTTCCATTTGCATCTGTAGGCATGAAAATTCTTAAACTCTTTGATATATAAGAGAAGTAGACACACATTTCTAATATATGTGAACTACTTTTTTTCAGGTGCTGTTCAATGGTTTCCACACTTGGAAAACATGCAATGATACCCAATGTTTTGTCTGTAGCTTTCAGAGTCAAGATTCAGCAAAAAAAAGTAGTCTGATAATGAGTCAGAAAATATCTAAAGAGGCATCCAAAGTTTGCTTATATTCCTTTGTTTGTCCAAAAAACCAAAACAAGCCACAGAATGTTTTGGATTCTGGATGATACCATGCTCTTTTAGGTACAAAGAAAAGCAACTGAAACGCAACAATGGAGGAATCAGAGAATCTGCTTGATGAGGGAAGACTGAAAAGACAGAAACTCTTCAATCTGAATTAAAAATTAAAAATGACCATAGGGTGAATAAGATTAAAGCTGATTAAATAATTCAGGTGATGGATCCTGCAATACTAACTACTAGCACACAGTAGAATCCTGAAGGCTGTATTGCCACTGTTGGAGGTAGAGTCTGGGGCAGGAGGCACCATAGGTCTGGCTGACTGGGGCATCTCCTGTGGTGTTGAATTGGTTCTTCTAATAATAGATAGATGTAATTAGGAAAACAATCAACACCCTTTATGTTTCTGTCTCTTTTTCTTCTCTTATTCTTTCCTCTGCTGTTTGTATCAGCACTTATATTAAAGAGTTATTACTATAAACACTCCCAATGATTTCTTATAGTGGTTATCAAATCATATTCGTTGTAGTTATGAATACGTATCAGATCCACCTCTTCTTGTTCCCATTCTCCCCTGTGTGTATCCACATTCTCTCACATGGCAAAAGAAGTGACATGAAAGGACGCGAAACCGGAAAAGCTTCCCACTGGTTTTTGGTTTTTTCTCTTTACCCAGAGACTTTCACTTCCAGAGAGATATTAGAGTGCAACTTCTCTCAGTCCAGAAGTGCAGCCAGCTCAAAGACAGACTACTGCAAGTGTTTAATCGTTCCCAACAGCACTAATCAGTAGGTAAGGGCAGGAGGTTAAGAATGATACTATGTTGGAATAAAATGAACAAACCCATTTCAAAGGTCTTGTATTTCTTCAAAGTAGTCATGGGGAAGACAAAAAAAAGACAGACGTATAAAATGCAAGCACTGGAGAAGGAAATCAGAAAGGGTACGGGATGTGTGATAGAATTACAGAGGGGAAAGGTGAATGGATTGTTTGGCAGCCAACTTCTCTGAAAACAAGGAAACTTGGAGCCCTGGAGCCCTTTAACCGGTGCTACCTGGGGTAACAGTTTGGTTTAAGGAAGATTTTCTTCATAATTTAACAATTAATCCTTGATGACACCCTGGCGAGGCAGATGGGTTTTTAAGCTGTGGTATACAAAAAGCTGTTCTTCAGTAAGAGCAGCAATCCATGAAGCTCTTACACACTTCCCAATCTACCCTATGTTACTTTTTAGCAAGACTGCTTTTTTGTGTAATTCTTGTTTTTATCTTGTGATTCTTTCTCCCTCTTTTTTTTTTTCTCCAGCAAACTAATTTTTTCAGTAAGACAGAGTCAGAATAAAAGTTTCTAAACCCTTCTGTTCTCAAGGCAAGGAATTAGAGAATGTGTTTTCCTGGGAAAATCAGGGGAAAAAAGACTGGATTGTGGGTTCCGTGGAAAAAAAATCAGTACAAAATGATTTTTAAAAAATGCTTAAAAGGCACAAATGCTTATTTCCTTAATGCAGACATATGCTATAAATACAGATAACTAAGACACCAATCCCTCCCCTGGCCCAAGCCAGCTGTACCTATAATGTGCACAAAGGAGGTTCCTTGCTCCTTATCTTTCTTCTTTAGCTGTTATGGCCATCTGCACATCTGCACATCTTACTTGCCAATAAGAACTGAAGCCAGTAGAACTTCACAGATTCCTGCAAAAATGCAAAGCTTTTTATTTTGTTGGAAGGACTGCTATTTTATAGTGCTATCATGTTTATTGTTATATTCCTGTGAGAAATTCCAGAGGCCTGGACTTATATAAAAGAACACGTCAGGGCAGTTAGATGTTGTGCTCAGCATCACTCTCATGAAGTCCAGTAGCTGTTAGTTGCATTTACTTTCTTAATCAGGACGTAAAAAGAATTGTTAATGCCTGATAGGCAGAACAGTTCTACATGGAGCCAGTTCATGTTACATGAACCATGGTAGAGTTTAGGGTTCCTGAAGCATTCCCTATATGGGAATTCCCTGATTAGCGGACAGAATATTCAAATAAAATACAACCATTTAATACATTTTAGGAGAAATAAAAACATACTGTCCACTGATCATTGGTCAAGGAGAGTTTCTAATGTGTACAGTGGATAGGGCAAGCTATCCCAAAATTCACACTAAGGAAATTAACTCCTGAAGCTGGAAAATACAGCAAGCTCTGTTGAGGAGTTGGGCTAATCTTCTTGGCACATTGCCGTGCTAACCCAGCTGTGATCCTGCATCCAGCCAGCAATCTCTGCCCTGCTTCACTCTGCACAGATACCAGCCTCCTCAGGCTGAGTCAAGACCCCTTCATTGTGCTCCATTACACAGCTGGAAAGATGCCTCCCATCTCTCCCATATAATAAGAAGTCATGCTGTGCCACTGGCTTTGTCAGAAGCTGAGAAGAAAGCCAGCTTCTGCATCATTTCCAGGCCTTTTGGAGCCCTGATAACCTGTCCACTGGGAGTTTCAACAACCTTGGCAGCTTATGGACCAGTATGGATGAGTTGCTACTGAACAGGTATGTCTTGCTTAAATCTCTGAAGGACCAGGGAGCAGCGTACAGGATTTTTGCCCTGTGTCTCTTTAGCAAGAAAGACAAATATGCCCCTATATCTGTCTGTAACCCCCTGCAGGGGTTGCGAGGAGGTCAGATGAATACAGATGGATACATGTAAGCTCATGTGTCACCAGGTATGATCTGTTCTTGTCAGAGAAACAGAAGTTAGACAGAAAGCAGCACAGAATCCTCTGGCAGATGGTCACCTCCCAGCTTTTCCCTTCCATCCACAGACACACCAGAGCACTCAAACATCTGAAGAGCAATTTCCTCCATTGAGAAGTGTGCAATATATTGATTTGTTTCCATGCTGGTACAATCCCCAGGATCCAGCCTAAGGTTAGTATGTATAGATTCCTTTAAGATCTTTATTTATACTTTCTCCCTCTCCTTTGTCCTTTACAGATTCCTGTTTCTGCCTGGCCCTGTGCAAGGCATGAACACATGCACTGTGCAAGGTGAAGGAAGGGCCAGAGTAGGGCAGGGACAACCAGAGCTGCATTCCTGCCACAGCAAGGTGTGAGACCTGCAGATGGAACCTGTCAGACTCCAAAGGGTTGCAGTGACAACAGAAATATTTTCTTTAAAGAAAAGGCATGAAAAATATTTTACACTTTCAGTTACAACCAGGTGAAGTTAAATGTATGGGAGGGTGATACTTGGAATCTGTATTTCTCCAGACTTCTACATTCTGATCCCCAGCTTGCTTTCATCAGTCTTCAGATTCACCATTCAGATTACAGAAATGCTCAGTCAGGACTGCACCAGAAGCAGAAGATTCCAGGGGATTATGTAATACAATTTATATTATACAATAATACTGTTTTATAATGTCATTATTATTCAATGCATTTAGAGAAGTTTGGAAAACTGGCAGCCTTTAGGTTTGTCTTCTACTTGCTATTGAACAAAAAGTGGTATCAAGAATGTAATTTTAGTTGCAGCTTTCCTTCTCTTGCAATTCTAAGCAAAGACAAAACTTCAGAAATGCAAGGATCATTACTTAGTTTCCTCAGCAAAACTAGAAAACATGATTCCTATAAGTTAACTTCTACCATCCCTAAATATTAATGGGAAATCACTTCTAGTATTATTCAGCTGCTCTATCTGTTTAACCCTTGCTAAAATAATTTCTGTTCTTGGTCATGCAGAAAGAGTTTTCACCACTGGCATACAGGCATTTTCGTAGCTTTTGGCATTTGGGGGTTGTGTTTGTCCTGAGGCTTTGGGCATTTTCCATAGTTTCTGTGAATGAATGCTGAAATTATGTGTTTGAGTAATTTTTTTGTGGAGCAACAATTTTACAATCCCTTTAAAAAAGCTCCTTGTTTGTGATGCTTATACTTGTTTGGGCAGACAGATAGGAGAAGAGTTACTGATCTCAGAAGAGTTACTGATCTCAGAAGAATTTTTTTCCTGTTAACTGGGCACTTCATTTTACCTTTTCCTCTCCAGCAGTCACTGCACCCCAAAACAGTAGTTTGTCATCTTTACGTGGTTCATATGAGAATTGTTCTTTGGGGAGAAAGCAAAGCAAGGGGAAAGATAAAGAATTAATCCCAGATCAATCACACTAATTTTGAAGGGATGTGATATATGAGCCACAAACATTTCTGTCTGATGGGCTCCATGCTGATCCAGTTCCTCATGTCAGAGCAAGCTGCAAACTTGCTGTGCTGGCTGCACCTTGAAGCTCCCAGAAAAGCATGGGAAAGCTGCAGGAATTTGCCACAAATATCTTTCCTGTGCCAGTGGGAGTCACACAAGACTTCTGCAGACAGTTTATACTGCACCCAGGGAAACCAGGAACAGCATATCAAAGGAAATAAGACCAAATTCCTCTTACACTATTTCTTTCCTCTCTAAGAATGATATTTATAAAGGGATTATTACTTTCCTTCTGTCCCTCCTCTGCATACTCTATGGTCTGCACGACACATCTCCAGTCAAGGACTTGCTTTGATTTTGAGCAGGCTTTTGCTTAGTGACTTCTGCAATTCTTTTCAGTTTAGTTGAGATAGTACCTGCTAGTCTAAAAGATCAATTAAAATACAATTGTGAAAAAAAAATCTCAGCATCCTAGAATGAGGTGTGTTAGACTGGGGAATAGTCTCCTGGGGATGTGCTGGAAATGACTTTGCTTGCAACTTATAGGACCACTGAAACAAAACATTCAAAATGATAAAGAGGAATTGAGTTTTTTCCATGGACTAATTGGGATTTAGCAGATGTGGTAGGTCAGTGCAGGCATTTTTGGTTTTCTTTTTCCTTCCCTTCTGCCTATAACTATGCGTAAACAAGGAACAATTTTATTTATTAAAAAATAAGGTTAATCAAAATCCACAGAAAATCACTTATTTTAGGGAATACATTTTTCCATGGTTTAATTGAAACTACTGTTCACTGTATCTCTGCAACATGTTCAAAGTCACCATATACTACCTTCTTATGGATTAAGCCTTATTTGCTTTAAGGAAGTATCTTCTTTGAAGTGGATATTCTCCAGACTTTAAGTAACATAACTTGCTTTCATTGTGTTAAAGCGCACATTCTTTTTCTGAGCTGGTAAGCATTAGCTCTTTGTTTGACTTATTACTTGTCACCGTTTTCACATCCACAAACTACATTAGATTCAAGTTTGCACTAGCAAAACCCATGCTGCAATTTAATGCAACCCCATGGGACATGCCATAACATCTGCCCATCCAAGAATGCTGTGTTCTTCTACCTCTTCATATAAATCACAATGAAACAAGAATTATGGAATATACCTATAAACTCAAATAGCCCTGTAAATATGAAGGAAGGGACCTTTATACTACTTTAAACATGGAAGTAATGTTAGATGTCTACAGTACATCAGGAAAAGTCAGGCTTTAACAGTCTCTTTCATTTGCCCAGGTAAAATGTGATAAATCATATATAGATAATTTGAAGGTAAAAGCCAGAGGAAAATTCTATTTAAATACTATTGGATATTTACGGAAGGTATTGCATTCCTCTACCTCTCATTTATAGTGTTATATAAGAGAAAAATCAAAGTGAATCTTGGGAGGGCCAAGTCCTTCCATATATTTTTTTTTTCTATTGCAAGTACACTACAGTCCACTGAACACTGTGGGACTGTCAGAGCTGCAGTGTCTGGCATTTACCTGTGAAAAAAATGGAAGTATTAGATGAAGGAGAACATAGATTCAAGCCTAGAACCATAGATACAGAGCTCATGTCTGTAACACAGTGAACATTTTTCATATACAGATGACAATGGCTAGCTGAATAAAACAATTTACATCTGATTTTATAGCTGATTTCAGACTATTCTTGTCATTAATCTCGGGTGGAAGGTTACTGGAGCCTCTGGGAAATAAATAAATATGAGAGGGACCAGATATTTATGTGCTTAGCTCTGGGCCTGTATATATGACAGGAATGGAACATCTGGGATACCAGGATTTGTTCTTTTAAGAGTTGGCTGAAAAGGAGATCTCTTTGCTCTTTCCGTTTATTCAATTTCAAGAACATAATATTGCATGAATTTATTTCTGGGATAATCAGTTAATATCTGATATGAGTATCAGTGAATATTTGTCATGAATATCTGTAATGAACTTGCGCATCCTTGAGATGAATTAAGGAGGCCTGGATCAGTCCCAACAATGCAACAGTCATCTTTTAATAACTGATCCCCTGTACATGTGGAACTAACAAACCTGCACAAGTGGTAGGTCAAATTCCCTATTCCCCATCTAAGGATAATTTTAAGGTTTTAATCGCTCTTTTTAAGCCGGAGTTTCACATTTGGTTTGATTTCAAGCTCCCTACTGTATCTGGTCTTCCTGTGGGCTTTTGGTTTTTATTTTCATTTGGTTTCAACAGATGTTATTTACTGCTATTTCACTCTGCTTTGGAGAGGATTTATCATTGAGATGTATTTTCATTTTAGTGCACAAATACATTAAATCCAGGCATGAAGCCTGACCAAAACAGCTGGAAAGTGACATTGAAATTAAGGCTATAGTGCTGCTTCTCTAATCTGCTGACCAGTTTATATAAATGCAGTTTAAATAAAATGAGTCTGCAAACAGAAAAGCTTAAAGGATATTAAATCCTGGCTTTATAAATCATGGTCAAGCTAGCAGGAACCACTCCATAGTGTGTAATCTTTCTCTTTCATGTAACAAGAATACCTCACAAACTTTCTGGAGTAAACTTAATTAAAGCCAGTGGAGAGAAAACGCAAAAGGGGAATGGTAATAGATTTTACTTCAGAAATCAAGTGTATTTACATATCTATCTATCTGTCTATCTATCTGTGGGCTAGAGGTATGTCTCCCTAGTCTTAGTGGGAGAAAGCCTAATTTATTTTTTTTTTTTCCCCCTAGGATATTTTCACTCACACACACAATCATGGTGAGCAGAGAGAAGGTGGGGATGAGTGGACCCTTCCCTTTTCCTGGGAGAGAAAAGCTCACTGCATAATAAGGGTTTTTGAAAGAACAGAATATGCTACACATGTTGGCAATGAGTTTGTCACTGTTTCTTACATTTCTATACAGCTGTAATCCATGCATTTAATAAAATATTGATATCTATTTCCACAATTCTATTGTGCAGCAAAAATCTTAATGGGATCTAAATTAAACACTTCTGCAATGGGTTGGAAACTGCATGTCATTTCTTGCCCTGGTGGAAAAGCTTTGTGCAATCCCATCTGCTGTTCCAAATGCCAGACTTCAGAAATATCACTATATGGGAGGGCTGTTGTAGAGAAGTACTTGCTATTTTATTTGAGATTCTGTTTAGCCTGGTAAAACATCCCCTATCTGTTTGTATCACTGAGCTGTTGCTGAGCCACAGGCCCAAGTCTAATCTCAGATTGATGAAATGCATCCAACATGACATTTGACTCAAACTGCTCATAAATAATAATAATACTACTTTACATTTATATAACCCTTTTCAGCAAGAGCTCTCCCAAAAGGCCTTTTTGACCTCCAATTTATCTATTGTGACTCTCGGTGAATTAGAGACAAGCATAATTCTTTCTACTCCACTACCACATACAATGTGGCAATAGCTGTGAGACAAATTACATTTGTGATGAGAATCCAGTCATCTTGGCTAGGTGATGCTCAATAATCCATCCCAGCAGAGATCACCTGTAACATTATCAGTTTCTCAATGGTTCAGACAGCTGTCAACTGTATAAAAAGCTCTCTGCTCAATAATTATTGCCCCCTTTCTTCCAAATCTGACATCTCTAACCCTCAATTATCTAGACAGACCTTAGCTTGACAATATTTACTCCAGAAAAAAAAAAAGATACTTTTAAGCTCAAGAATGTACAATTCATTGTTTACCAAAACAAGAAGTTTCATGAATTCTAAAAAAGTACGTTCATGGAGCTATTCTGAATTTAAGGTGTTTGTGCCTCAATCCTAACAAAATTCAAATATACCACCATGACACTGTCACATTAAAAAGGTTGTGTAGGTCATATCAAAACAGGGCTTTGTTCTGCTTGTAGTCAGGATTTTTTTCCACTTCACCTTCCGAGAATATATTTTCAAAGGCATCAAGGCATCAAACAATGCAGATAGGGATTTTCAGATTCATGTGCTGTGTCTATTGCAGCTTGAAGCTTAAATCCCATGAATAAAATTGCCTTGGATGAATCGTGAAGGCTGGCTTTAGCAATCTGCCAAAGCACAGCACCTATCTACATATCTTAAAAACTCACTGTGAGACATTTTCTCCCTGCTCATGCTGAGAGCAGAGGTACAGCTCCTATTGGCTTCCAAAGGAACAGAATTTAGCCAATGGGGCACTTTTACTTCTGTGGAAAACTTCATTTTTTGATTAATAGAGAGTACAATGTTTTTTAAAATAATTTTCAATTACTTAGGTTATTTTAAAATATCTTTGGGGCTCAAAGACTATGCCAAAGACAGCTCATGACAAAGGTTACAATAGCACATGGAATACATGGTAATGGAAGGAGAACACAGCAACTTGGAACTTGAAACTCTTAGCAAGATACAAGAGATCCAAACATAAATTCCTGTTCTCACCTTGCAGTGGGAGCTCAAGTGTTTTAGCTATTTTGATGTGATTTTTTTATCATTTGGTTTTATTTTAAATTTTTAAAGATGCTTCTTATTAATCCATTTTAGCTCTATTCCCAAGACAATTCCCATAAATCCATTATATATCACCTTGTTCTTGCAAAAAGGCTAATGTGATCAGCAATTATCAAAAGTAAACAGGATGCTGATTTTATCATACATTACACATTTAATCAATAGTGCAAGAAAAAGTCTAATGAACCAGTGATTTTCTCTATATATTGTAACCTGTCTTTTATATATTGTTCTGTCCTTTTTTATGTTTCTCACCTGCTAATACCCTTGTCCCCAAACCAAAACCATTTCCCACTTCTGTTTTGTGTCTGCACATCACCACTGGAAAACTCAGATATGTATTTGCTATACAAGGACAGCAGTTTTGAAATCTGTATTTGAAACTAGACTAGAGCCAGGTAGAATTAAAAATCTTACAGTGTTCCAGCTCTAAGAGCAGATAAACCATAAACTCCCAGTTAAGTTAAATGCATTCTATACACCATCTTTGCAGTCTGGCATCTGATAACCCTTTGGTTTCAGTTTGACAAGTCAATGACTGATCTTGTAACCTAAGTGTGAGCTACTCATTTCTACCTTCCTTACCTGTGAAGTAATCACAGAAAAACGTGACTGAGAGAAGACCTTATGAGAAGGGCATGGGGGTGCTGGTGGATGAAAAACTCAACATGACCCAGCAATGTGCACTCACAGCCCAGAAAGCCAACTATATCCTGGCCTGCATCCAAAGCAGGGGACAGCAGGGCAAGGGAGAGGATTCTTACCCTCTGCTCTGCCCTCGAGACCCCACCTGGAGAATCCATCTCTGGGGTCCCAACATAAGGAAGTCATGGACCTGTTGGAGCAGGTGTAGAGGAGAGCACAATGATGATCAGCAGGCTGGAGCAGCTCTCCTGTGAAGGCAGGCTGAGAGGGTTGGGGCTGTTCAGGCTGGAGAAGACTCTGAGGAGACCTTAGAGCACCTTCCAGGACCTGAAGGGAACCTAGTAGAGATCTGGAGTGGGACATTTTACAAGTGGGCATGAAATGACAGGGCAAGACAGAGTGGCTTTAAACTGAAAGAGAATAAGTTTAGATTAGATATTAGAAAGAAATTCTTTACTGTGAGAGTGGTGAGACATTGTAACAAACTACTCAGAGAAGCTGTGGATGCCCCATCCCTGGAAGTGTCTGAGTCTGGTCTAGTGGAAGGTGTCCCTGCCCATGGCAGGTGAACTGCAAACTAGATGATCTTTAATATCCTTTCCAACATAAACCATTCTATGATTCTATGAAAAATAAAGCACTTTCTAATAAAAAAGTGTTCAGACCTCTGTTCAAGCCAGAAGGAATTTTGATAGTTCTGATTTTATGGACTGTAGACTAAGGTAGCAGAATTATGTTGATTTTCTTACAGGGGATAGAAATAAAGAGAAATGAAAGCAGATGGATCTGCCCTAGCAGTGAACCATTGGATACAATACTTTGCTTCAGTGAGTATTCAAATGATTTTCAGGTAGTTTGGTGCTCAGGTAATTTATGTGCTTCCTTCTCTGCCTGCTATTTAGAAGCTGTTTCTCAAGAAGGGATTGTTCTCCGAACTGTTCACCTTTGCATGCACTATTTCATTCTTAACTCTTCTAATATTCTTCTTAAGGTTAACTTAGTGAAGTGAATTCAATATACTTTTTTGTTGCACTCAGAGACTCTGCATGTGGCTGGGGTCAAACCCAAAACCCACAAAGGAGCTCCTAGGTGATGGCTTGCTCGATGACTGCACGTATCACACCACAGAGGCTGTCCCAGCCATGAGGTCTTTGCCATCACTAAGCAGAAGCAACAGTGTCCCTGCAAAGGCAATGGTGCCTTTTGATCATAAATTATAATTTTGACCAAATATAAATGTTCTTCTTTAGGCATCTCAAATACAAAAACTGGCTCTTAGATAAAGCACATTTCATTTAATATTTTGGAATATAAAATAGAAGTCTGAAGCACAAATAACCATCTCAGACAAGCTGTATTTGAAGACTCTGTGTTAAAACATGCAGCTTGAATACCCCATTTTCCTGACCCCACAAACAGATAGAAAAGCAGCCCTGGTTTCTACAAAGATTCTTACGTTTGTAGTCCTCACTAAGACATTTGAAAACCTGTCAATACATATAACAGTTCTCCCCTTCCCTTGGTGAGGATGTCTAGGATAGAGAAGCAATTGACAGTTACAAAATCTTTAGAGGAGGCAGCTGGGAAAACAAAGATTCTACGTCCACAAGAGAACTTTAATACCCAGAAATCATAATGTTGAACTAAATAACCAGGATCCCTACATAAAAAGGTCTCAAACAATCCAGAAAGTGCAAAATACATGTGCTTCAGTGCCTGTAACAATCCAAGGTTAAAAAACAAACAAAACCAAATAAACAAAATAAACCCCACCCTCAAATAGTTAAATGAGCCAAATGTGTATAAAAACAGAACCATTATAAGGAATTTCCAGGTATCACCTGGAATCTATCTGGGTTAAGCTACAAAAATACACAAACTTATATCTTTGGAGATTCCCAAATCTTTTAGAATCATCTGAATGGATACATAAGAGCTGACACAAGTAGATTTACAGAACAGCATAAATCTTGGCAAAACACTGCATAGTAGTTCAATTATCCTGCTTCAGGGAAATCTAATTTAACTGCTGGAATGCAATCACTTCTGATAAGGTTTGATACAAGCATCATTTATTGTCGGTAAATGTATCTTCACCAGATGTTCTTTCCACAACAGCTAAATAAAATTGATAGTCACGCACTTCAAATAGTAAACTATTTGTTGCTCCTATAATTTGTAAACCATCTAGCCAGAGGTCAGTAACTTATTTTATCAAGAAAAATAAAGATTATAGCTTCCTTAAAAAAAACCCCTATCACTAGTATTTATTATTGCAGAGCTCATTTTCTGTATGCACAGTTTCTCCTAGCTCAGTACTTCATTACTGTGTGGCCCACTTCCTAAAGACTACTCTGCTGTGCCATTTCCTGGAGGATGAAATGAAGTCCAGCATCTCATCTCATGGATATTTGAATGACCTTTTCCAAAATTTGACATTTAAGGATATTGGGAAATTGCTGTAGCGGATCGACTCCAGCAGGACACCAGGCACCGACCAAAGCCTCTCTGTCACTCCCCTCTGCAACTGGACAGGACAGACAAGATGTAACAAAGGGTACATAGGTTGAGAGAAGGACTGGGAGAGATCACTCACCAAATACCATCACAGGTGAAACAGACTTAAATTAGAGATATTAATTGAATTTATTACTAACAAAATCAGAGCAGGATAATAAGAACCAAAAATAGACCTTAAAACCACTTTCCCTCCACCCTCCTTCCCTCCCAGCTCAACCTCCTACCCCCAACAGCACAGAGAGACAGGGAATGGGGGTTATGGTCAGTTCACCACCTGTTTCTGCTGCTGCTAAGGGACAGGAGTCCCTGCTCTGCTGTGGGGTCTCTCCCAAGGGAGACAATTCTTCATGAACTTCTCCAATGCGATTATATACCATGGGCAACAGTCCCCCCCCAAACTACTGCTGCATGGGTCACTCTTCCATGGGGTGCAATCCTTCAGGCACAGCCTGCTCCAGCTTGGGTTCCCCACAGGGCACAAGTCCTACCAGGAAACCTGCTCTGGTGTGGGTTCCTCTCTTCACAGGCCCGCAGGTCCCTGCCAGGACCCTGTTCCAGCCTGGGTCTCCCACGGGCTCACACCCCTCTCGCAGGCATCCACCTGCTTTGGCCTGGGTCTCCTCCCGGGCTGCAGGTGGATCTCTGCATCCCTGTGGATCCCCATGGGCTGCAGGGCACAGCTGCCTCCCCATGGGCTGCACCAGGGGCTGCAGGGGAATCCCAGCTCCAGTGCCTGAAGCCCCTCCTGCCCCTCCTTCTCCCCTGACCTTGGGGTCTGTTGTTCCTCTCACACATTCTCACTCTGCTCTTCCCTGGTCACAAGTACTTCTGTGCAATAACTTTTTCTTCTTCCTCTCAAATCTGTTATCACAGAACTGTTACCACCGTTTCTAATTGGCCCAGCCCTGGCCAGGGACACGTCTGTCTCAGAGCCATCAGGGATTGGCTCTGCTGGACAGGGAGGAAGCTTCTGGCAGCTTCTCACAGAAGCCACCCCTGCAGCCCCTCTGCTACCAAAACCAGGCCATGCAAACTCAATACAGTCTAACATTTGAAGAATTCTATAAATGCAGCTGAACACAGTTTTTCATTGTTTTCATTGTGCACAGACAACCTTGAAGACAAACAATGTACAGCTCCTGCAGTCTCCTAACTCTGCAGGTTTGAGAGATGAGGTGTAACTACAGCTCATGCAGACATCCCCCTCCATGGCTGATGCTAAATGAGGCAGGTAGGACAGCCATTCTTATGCACGAGCATGTTTTAATAGTCTCTGTTTAAGCAAATAAGTACTTAGAGGTTCTGACTTACAGCATGGTGACATTTGGAATGTACAAGGCAAGGAATACAATTCAGTCCCAATACTGGAGTTATTTATACGCTATAATTGATTGACAAATTCTATCACAGGTAATTTGTATTTATGAAATTGCATAATAGACCCAAGTGTTTTTTTAGATGTTAAGCCTATCTAGTGCAATCACACTGTAGTGAATGTATCTATTGTTAGCATTAGCACTGAGAATTTAAAACTGGAATAAAGTTTTGGTACCTAGGGAAATTTACATATGCAAATTCAAGGAGCAAAAATCCCCAACCTATCAGTATTGAAGTCTTCTTGTTTTCTATGCTAAAACTTCCTTAAAATAATTAATCTTTTGTAAGGGCACAGTTTAGCAGATGTGCTATTTTGGAAATAGACCTTGAAGCTTTGTAAGCCTGTAAAATTTGCAAATAGATGAGAACGAACCCTTAGTAAATGAGATAAGACAATAAAGTATGTACTCTTTAACTAATTGTAGACATAACGCCTAAAGATCTTGTGAAATAACTTCTGTTATGTCAGGTATTAATATAAATTAGCTCAGCTGTGAGCATGGTCTCTTCTTAAAAGCTGAATAGATTTGCCATGACATTACTTTAAAAACCTTTTGAGATACTCTGTGGATAATGATGAATATTGAATGAATTTCCATAACATTAAACTACATGGAAACATTTGACTCCTAGTTGAATTCCCTGTTTTGTCCCCACCAAATTTCATTCATAACTCATGTATCTTCAGCTGAAATACCAGTGCATACACCATAACCATCCTTTTCCTAAGTAGTCACTGGCTTATCAGAAGAGAGGACTGGACTCTGCAAGTGAAATTTTCCAAAATTTTAATTTCCAAAAATTTCCAAATTTACAGAATTTCCAAAAATAAACCCAAGTGAATCTGTGTGAATATGACACCTGTTCTTTGTCCAAGGATTCATAAAAGCCTATTACCTCAAAACAAGAATGTGCTGCTGGGAGCAGAAGCAAGGAAGTCTAGAATTGGTAGATTTCCACACCTCCAATTCCGATGCACAGTGACAGCTGTTAGAAAGTTGATATCTTTCAGTATTTTCACAAAGCTATTCGCTTCACAGTTTAAGGAAAACCTAGGCTATCTTGCATAGCACTGTGTAGAAGCACCTGACACTCTTGACTACAATGTAGTCTTCTCATACATGGAAGAAAATTTCATTTGTCTCCAAGAGGGTTTTCTGATCACAGCCATCAACATCATTTGATCTGACAGCAGACAAAAAACTCTCTTCAGAGCAAAATACTTTACCTACAGACAGCTATACCTGAGCCACGGATACTGGAGCTCACTTATGGTCTCTAGAGAAATGGAGAGTTGCATGCAGAGAACCATGGTAAGCGTGACAGTTCTACAAAAATACAGGAGGATAAAGGGTGATTCCAACCCTGTGCTCCTGTGTCTCACAATAATCTTACTCCAGTTCCTATTTTCCTTTACAGAAGGGACCTATGGAGCATCCAGAAACTAAGGAGGTGTGAGAAAGCAGGTCCCATACAGGGTTCAAGGCCATGAATCCCACCTATGAGAAATCCCACAAAGCAAGACTGGAACTGGAAATAATAAATCTGCTTCTCAAAAAGGGTGCTGGCTGCTGTTGCCTGTAATGCTCCAAGCTGGTGGAGAGATTTATGAGCTCCGGTGAGATCCACAACCTGCACAAGCTAACTTATCTCTGGCTGCATTTTAACCCAACTTTAATAGCTCCCAGGCCCTCAATAACAGTTTGATCTGAACTGGAGCTTCTCAAGTGCTTTATTCTATCTCACGTTATAAAAGTTTTCTCCTTAAGGATATTTCCAGCACAAATCCTGCTTTTGTTTATCATGTCTGAACCTGTAGCAGCAGAAATAACAAATATGGATCGGGAAAGCTCTGGAAATGCATCTCTAAGGTTGTTTGGAGTTTGTCATCACCAGAATAAAACTAAGACAGGTTGCTGGCAACAATTTCTCTTTCAGGAAACCTATTAATTTAGCCCGTGGTAACAGGAACAGTTAGATTAGCAGGGAGTATTAATCAATCCCCACTAGTACTACATATGCTATTTCCTAAAAGGCAAGACATACCTTTTGGATAAGATTTTGCAAACACAGCTAGCATAGAGTACAGTGAAAGAGACAGGTACAAAAAGGTGCAAGGATTTTGTCTCACTGTGAAATGAGCTTTACCTCAGCTACTTTGACTGGTTATCAGTTAACAAGAACATCCTTTCCCCAAAGACATGTTTGGTTTTGTGGCTTTTATAATGGACTTGAGGTAATTGCCTACTTTGTAGTTTTTATACCATTTAAATCCTAATTTTTTTTTACAGTGTCAATAGCCAAAATGCCCAGGGTTCAATACAGGTTGCCACAAAATCCCATGGAGGGGCCACAGTGAGCAATGATTTCGCAAACTTCTCCTCTACCAATCTTCTCAAGATAGGTCATTGGAATTTTACCTGACTGCCTAAGTCATTCAAAGGCTCTTTAGACCAGTCATTTACCAGAAGGCATCCAAAATAAATTACATAAATTTTCTGCTTGGTGCTAGATCTAACTGGAAAGCAAAATTTGTTTCCAATTTCTGATTGCTGAAAATAGCTACAATTAAAAGATAAACAGTCAGAGGAGTAAGAGAGGGTTAGTTTTGGTTGATTGATTTTTTAGTTTTTTTTTTAAACAGAAAGACAAAACTCCTAATTGTCTTCACAAATAATCCAGCAAAACTGAGAATGTCTATGCATGACACTTGAAAATAGTTTTCTTAGTGCATCATTATAGGAGTGATTCAGAATACCAACTCATTTGAGATTCCTACATATTGTTTTCTTTCTTAACTGCTAAAATCAAAGTATTTACAAATGATGGTTTCTTTAACATTTGTAGATACAAACCTATTAAGAGTAATCTTCAAACTAATATGTTAACCACATTGTCTTTTTGCCTTCTGATATTCAATTATGCTCTCAACCTATCAGGAAAATCTCTTACAGCACAGAACTTGTTCCAGCAAGTACTGGAAACTGTCTTTGACAAAATGAGTTTTCACTGTTATTCCTGTCAATGCTAAACAAACAAACACTATCTGGGGTCAACAGGCTGACCTGTAAACTAGAGGATCTTGGCTTGTGGTGTACAAACTATCCAGTATCTGCAAAACCGCAGAAAGTATTTAAAGGGGCTAAGGAGAAGGGGGAGAACACTTTAGAAGAAGAAATATTCCTACCCATTTAATGAAGGAAAGAATTTAAAAGAAGAGAAAATACAAGTACTGGATGACTATTTAAAATTTAGTCTAATTTTTATCTGACTGAATGTAAATGTGCCAGGCCATGTACACCGCAGTCTACAAAAAGAACAGTTAATTATTCAATCTTGCATGAGTGCAAATGCAACCTTGACCTTCTGAGGTTTTTCTACAGGACTTATCTATTCAGGCAGCATAATCTTTATTATTGTTGAAAGGTTTAATCTTTTCACATTGCTTTGATAACCAGTGGAGCGTAAAAACACAGGTATTCCATGAAGCTCTTTGTAGAATCACTTTCCAAACAGAATAACTCTAAGTTATCTTGGAAAGTTTTGGTTTTTTTACTTAAGAGATCACAAAATTCTAAATATGCATTGGCGCACACACACACAAAAACCCAGCTAAGACTGGTGTTTGCTTTTAGCTTAGTTTGATCAAACTCAGTTGTGAGTGTGTGTGTATTTTTATCTGCCTCTCTCATCCAACTAAGCAACTCCTAAGCCAATTTCAGCAACATTGAACAGAGAGTAAAGGTCTTTGAAGTAGGTCTCAATATTCTGGATGTCAAATTTTCCACAAAATTACTGGAAACAGGTAGCTAGGTAGAGATGAAAGGCCATCCCTTGCCTGAACTGAGTTACAGTGTGACCTCAATTCATACTAAGCCTCAGGGTATTTAGAGAGGCTAGAGAATTGCTGAGTATCCCAACATGAGAAAAGTTTCCATCTGCAGTCATATTTTTATTAAATGTGACACAAGAATGCAATCACAGGACTTCAAACCACTGAGAACCAGACCTTAGTACTGCCACTGGCCAAGAAAACACTTTTCCTTTCTTCAGAAGTGTTAGACACCTGCATGAGTGATAAAATCTCCCCAAAGAGCCCTTTCTCTGCCACAGAAAACCATTGTTTTAGCGCAATACAAACACTTTTTTGTCCCTGAATCCAAAGTTTGAGAACTTCAGTAGGATGTCACATCTCATACAGGGAGCCTGAAAACCATATAGATAGTGGTATTCATGTTCATGTTCATGCATTGCCCTTTCAGCTGCTTGGCTCTTGTTATGACTCTGTGGAAAAGAGCTATGATGAATTTAACAGCTTTTCTTATTTTTGTTTTTTCTCTCTGATTTTTTATTTTAAAGACAGCTAAGGTAGACTTTAAGCTCAGCACAGCTACCAGTAGCACCAGCTGCAGTACAGACTTACAACCCTCCTTCTGCCAGGAATGCCCTCCACACCAAGATAAGAAAACAGGACTTTGACTTTTTGACTTTAAGAATATTGACTTTAAAAAACCCAGGTAATTCAAAGTATTTAGGCTATTTCTTCTTACAGAAACAGAAGACAAAAGTGCCTTGATCTTTTAACAAGTGCAGGTTTTGATTTTTTTTTTCTGTACTTCCTAATCTTCCTGGCTAGTTAAGTACAATGCAGCACAAAATAGAGCTTGTAAAAAGACAGGAGACATATGATGTTCTCAGAGAGGGGAGTTGCTTGCAGAGGATATTGGATGTTTGAAAACAGAAAAGGGTTTTAGTAACTGTTGTTTTTTATTTATCTCTGATTATACTTGCACTTCTTTTAGAACTTGCTCTGCGTTCTCCTGTGCTGCAGTTCAGATGCTGACATGAGTAAGGACACTATGCAGAGCTAAATCAGTCATTTGTTGTCTAGCATTCCTTGGGATATAAAGGTCCCCTTCCTTTTGTCAGAATATAAGAATTACTGCTTGAGTGAACTATCTCAACAATGTTTCCAATATTTTTTTATTTTATTAGTAGTTTTCAAGTCTCCTGGAATATACCAGGAGATATAATATAAGGTTTTGTTTAATACCTTATCAATGATCTGGATGAGGAGATTGAGTGCACCCTCAGTCATTTTGCAGCCAATAACAAGTTGGGCAGGATTTTTGATCTGCTTGAGGGTAGGAAGTCTCCCCAAAGGGATTTGGACAGGATTTGGAGCAGAGGTATGAGGTTCACAAAGTCAAAGTGCCAGCTCCTCCACTTGGGTCACTTCACCCCCATGTAATTCTTCAGGCTTCAGAAAGAATGGAAAGCAGGCCAATGGAAAAGGACCTGGAGGTTCTGGTTGACAGTTTCTGAACATGACCCAGTGTGTGCCCAAGTGGGAAAGAAGGCCAATGGCATCCTGGCCTGTATCAGAAATAATGTGGCTAGCAAGACTAGGGAAAAGTGTGGTAGGCCACATCTTGAATCCTGTGTCCAGTTCTGGGCCCCTCTCTACAAGAAGGACATTGAGGTGCTGGAGCATTTCCTGAGAAGGGCAATGGAGCTGTGGAAGGGTCTGGAGCACAAGTCCTATCAGAAGCAGCTGAGGGACCTGGGGATGTTCAGCCTGGAGGTTGAGGGGCAGCCCTTGTCACTGTCTACAGATCCTTGAAAGGAGGATGTAGCCAGGTTGGGGGTTGGTCTCTTTGCTCAGGTAGGAAGTAATAGGACAAGGGAAAAGACATGCCTCAAGTTGAGCCACAAGGTTTAGAACGGATGCTGGAAAACGTCAAGCATTCAAACAGACTGTCCAGGAAAGTGGTTGAATCACCATCCCCAGAGATATTCCAAAAATGGGTAGTCATGGTGCTTTGGGGCATGGTTTAGTGGTGAGCTTGGCAGGGCTGGCTTAACAGTTGGACTTTATGGTCTCAAGGGTCTTTTCAAACCAAAATGCTTTTATGTGTACCAGTCAAAGAGCCAGTCCAAATGACATCTCTATACAGGCCTGTAACATAAGAGCACCTTGAATTTTTCTCAAAGTATGAAATTGCAAAATTGATCCTGCACTATGTGACGGTGTTCACAAGGGTTTTCGGACTGGGGAAGAGACGAGGATCTGACTCCATGTTTCAGAAGGCTTGATTTATTATTTATTATATATATATCATTAAAACTCTACTAAAAGAATAGAAGAAAAGGTTTCATCAGAAGGCTAGCTAAGAATAGAATAGCAAAGAATGATAACAAAGGTTTGTGGCTTGGACAGAGAGCCCGAGCCAGCTGAGCTGTGATTGGCCATTAATTACAAACATCCAACATGAGACCAATCACAGATCCCCCTGTTGCATTCCGCAGCAGCAGGTAATCAATGTTTACATTTTGTTCCTGAGGCCTCTCAGCTTCTCAGGAGGAAAAATCCTAAGGACAGGATTTTTCATAAAAGATGTCTGTGACACTACTATGCTCCTTTGACCTGCACTCCATCCCCTGTTTTCCCCTATAGTCTTAGCATAAGAATCTACAAGGGAATTACAGGTCTGACTCCAGCTGTGCCCTTTTTAACAGAAGTATAATCCCATTATGCAGCTGTAATCACTGTCAGCCATGAGTGTCATTTGTCACTTTCATGACACTAAAGGAGGTAAAAAAATCTGAAGAAAGAATATCTCCATAATATTAAAAAGCACATGGTCTGCCCTACTGTCCTCACTTTGCCTTCCTAGCCTGGGGTCATTATGTATAAGCAACCATGTATTTTAACTAGCACTGAACAAGGCTGTTAGCATTATTAGTCTCTGAACATCTTACCTGTGCTGGTTGCTGGCAAACCTTTTGCTGCTTGTACTTTCTCATCACTCTTATGCTGCCAGTGTTTAATAATTTTCAGTGAGGTCCAGAGATTCCAGTCAGCAGTGCTCAACAGCAGTGAGCATAATGAGTGATTAACTCAGGGCACAGATCTTTTGGTAATGGAAGCTATGTAAAAACTTAGGTAATTTGTTTATGGAAAGATGTTGACTTGGCAGTATGTGATTAAAGCACTTGCTAGCCCACAAGTAACATCAGAGAAGTAATTAAAAGAAAGAAAACAACTGATTCTATTTGGTCAAAATGGAGCTTTTGGGACATCACTGCAATAGAAATCAGGAAGCCAAACAATCAATAGCTCTAGTAAAATATTTTTGAAAACTTTTGTCTTTTGAGTAAGACAGTTTTAATCCCTTCTCACTGGGCATCACTCTTGGGAAATTTAATTAGCTCTGGACAGCTGCCTAATGTTTACACAAAGTTTAACCGTGCTGGCTTCAACCAGAATTTTTATCAGTGCTCCTTATTTTGCCTGCTTTTTTTTTAATATAGACTCACAACTTACAGCCTTCTCCCTATTGGAATTCTTTTTTCTCACGGAAAAATTTTTCTCCAAGGCCAATTCCCTTACTATTCCATTCCCACCTCAAATTCCTTCTGCTTTCCTTGATACCTATTGGTCACATGGACAGGACAAAGAAAAAGTAAGGATGAAGGGTAACATTTGGAAGATGGTAATTAACAAGAAATTTATAATGCAGTATAAAGTAATGTGTCATAATGCTACCTACCACTTTTAAAAACTTGCCTACAAATGGAAAGAAAAATAATAAAAGGTGGGATTAGTGCTAAATGCTTGTATTCTGCACACAGGGAGAGAAGGATTACATCACACTAGAAATAAAAAAAAAAAAAACCCAGAGAATTCGGCAGTTGAATTTGTTAATTCTGAAAGGTACTATCCCAAAGAGGGGAAGGAAAAAAATCTAGTTGAGGGTTGAAGTTTTGCCCTCTATTTAGCAAATGGCCAAGATACCTCACAGCAGCTTGCAAACCTATTTGGAGCAAAGTGAAGGACATACTCCAATTTCACCATGGAACTCACCATGACTTGGGAGGAGTCCAGAAGAAGGTTCTCTGGGAAAGTGAATCTTGAGTACACATCCATCCTAAAACTAGTCAGGTGAACAATAGCAATATCTTTTTTTTTCACATCTTTAATACTCTTCCTAATTAAAGACTCTTTAATAATCTAACAGGCTAAATTAGAACATTGCAATTCCATTTTCTTAAAAAATGCTTTAATTTAAATAATTGCATAGGAAAAACAGAAGTCTGAACTCAAGGATAAGGCTGGTTGTGACACGATCTCCCCTATTCTTTGCCAAGTTGTTGAAGTTTTACCCTAGAGACAGAGGCAGAAAAGCCATCATCTCACTCCACATCCCTTGTTGGACATTACTAGAGCAGGTTTAGTCTGGGACAGAAGTGTAGGAACAGGTTACCTGGCTGCAGAGGTACACAGAGAAAGAAAGGATCAACTGAACTTCTGGCTTTTCAGATAAAAGGGCCATAACCAGAGAGGGAAGCTTATGAAGGCTTATCTGCACTTGTAATCTGGAAGTGATGGCTTTAATTTGGTTGTTGAGTTTGGGGAAACTGTGGGTTCAGGACAGAAAATTCTCTATATCTGTGCCCTGCTTCTGGTTTGGGAAACAGATTAGTGGGCTTGAGAGACAGCTAAGGCTATCACAGCTGCAGAATAAAAAATAAAGTAAGCTAGTTAGGAATCTTTATCTTCCAAAAAGGCAGGACAAATAATGGAGCTTCACCACACAACAGAAGGCCTTTCACAGTGAAATATTGTCCGCTCACTTCTGTGGCAGCATGAACACAAACTGCAGGGTGTGGAACAAGTTGCAGTAAGCTGGTCAAAAAGGCAATTAGTGGGAGCGGAAAACTCCAGGCTATTTCCCTACTTCCCACACATTATTTTAAGAAAGCACCGCTGCATGACACATAACTCCCCTTGCTACCTGCTTTAATCTATACTCAAGGAACATTAAGCAGGTAAGGCAGAGTAATGCTGCTCACCCAGCAGAAACTAAGTAAAGATGAACAGGGAAAATCCATTCATTGTCTCTTCCAAAAAAGGACCAGAGGATGTCAAAGAAAACTTGACTAGGATGTCAAGTTCAAAACATGTATTGTTTGTCATATAATGCCCAGGGAATCTTCCTGACATGGAATGCTACTGATAAAAAAAAAAAAAGATATAAGATTATTTGTGTTCAAAAACTAATTTGGTCAAAAAAAAAAAAAGAAGACAGATAATAAGATGATTCCTCATTTTTTTCAAATTAATGACACTTGGAAAACTCAGTTTTTTAGAGCTGAACTAAAATTTTCTAAATTACTATCTTAGCCAGAAAAACATGGAAAAAAACATTGCAGAAATAATGTTGGCAAGCCTGCAGAAAAAATACTAGATGCCTGTAAAATGAGTAGATGTTGGTTTTGTTCCCTAATACATGAAATGCAGTATTGCATACTGACTTGTCTTTTGTGTTGTTTTAGCTTTGTGATTAAACTGCTGAGACTTTACATGCAGTCATATATTTAGCAAATATAGTAAATTGGGTGAAGAGGTCAGCAGGTAGACAGCAGAAGGAGTCAATAATATACCCAAGGATAAATTCTCAATTATATATAAAACAACATGCGGTGAGATCTTTTCCTCTGGCTGAACTACAGTAACTACTCTGCTAATCCCATCAAATTCCATTTTATGTACTTCACTACAAAACACTTGGCCTCAGACACAGTCTAAAACTCTGTTGGAGAAGCAGTGTCTCTCAATGGCCGTGCTTACATGCCACGTGTGCTTTTCTTCTCCAAAGACATTTGCCACGACCATGTGGATGGGCTGGCTACAGAAACCTACCTAGGATCTGCTTATGTTCTATTTTCACTTTGTTGTTGATGCTGTGTTTGTGTTCAGTGAAGATACAGTGAAGGAGTTAGCCTAATTTCCTGCAGAAGCAGCCACAGTGTTTCACCCTGGCAGAGCGTGTGCGTTGGCATGTTACACCAAAATTATAGAACAAGGAGGAGGGTTTAAAGATTACCAGTTCCTACAGGTTTCTTACAAGACAGAGCAGAGAAGAAGGAAGACTGGGATTAGAATTTTTGGAAGTTCACTCCTCTTTTTTTATCTTTTCAGGCAATCCCACAGCCAAACATGTCAACCCAGAGTTTGTCAATACTCTGCAGAAGAGAGCTAATAGGGAAAACAGAGGAAAATGTTCTTGGTGTTTACAGAGACAGCAGAATACCTTTTCATATTTCAGTCAAAACCCCTGCATTTAATCAAGACACATAATTTATGAGATTTCTTCATCCTATTGCTTAGAGAATTTCTTGGTTTGTTTTCCACAGAAAATGAGTGCAGTGCTCTGTTTCTTCTGCTCCTTGTTCTCTTTTTTCCCCTACAGTAATAATCTTAACCAGCTCCTTCCTTTGCTTTTCCATTGCACAGTGAACAGTTTGGCTTTCAGATGTATTTAGTATTCTGCTGAATGCTTTCTTCTCCACTGCATCATAAACCTCTTAAAACTTTGTCACCTTCTCTTCTGAGGTGAAGCATCACTGCGTAAGATGAAGAACTTGTTGTATTTTAAAATCAGTAAAGGATATTTTTGTGCCAGGTATTATTACAAACCACATTTCTGCAGTATAATATTTCCTCGTACATTTACTTCAGTCACTCTCTTAATGGCAATAAGATCACAACTACAAACTTGAATTTCATCCACTTATCTTACCTGGGCTCTTCTTTCCTTGCAGCTATCACTGTCTCTGACAAACACTGTCTTGTACACCTGTGTACAGCTTAAATCTAATAAATGTTCCATTTACTTTCTGGGTAAGAGCTTATTTGTCTTCCACTGAAATCTTGCCCATTGCTTTTGTGAAGGTTTGCCTTTCGTAAATGGTGCTGTTGATGTCCTCTTACCCAAGTTTTTCATGGTTAGCCAGTGTTTGCAAATTTGTGGAATTCAAGGTAACACAGCAGAATGTTTGGATACTTTCCAGAGTGTGTGGCTTTTTGTTCCTTGTCCCAGTCCAGACAGCTCTGCATGTTGTTTTTGTGAATTCAAGACTTTAAGCTTTAATTCCCTTTTCCCCCACATCTCCTTTCTGGGCTTTTGCAATGACCCCAATGTCAGAACATTGTTCTCCTCTCAGTTCTGCACTTGTGATTGCCATTCCCTGTCTAAACCCCATGTTTTTTTGAAGGTTAATGCTGGTTTCCTGAAGTCTCTCTTTTGGCATTTTCCCTTAAAGCCAATCACAGGAACTGATCAGGATCTCATGCAGTCCCTTGCAAATTGACAAGTTGTCTCTTCAGCCTCGGAAGAGAAACTTGCTTTTCTGTAGGATCCTTTTCTTTGTCTACTCAGTTTAAATTCTGTTTCTCATATGGGTCACTTTTACCTTGAGTACAGAAATCACGCCTCAGATTTCTGTGATGTGGGATATCCATTCGTCATCTCTGTCTGAGTTAAAGGTAAGATATTATAAATATGAGTTATCTGTTGTCATAAGGATGAGGCTATATTCTGTTTGTTTTCCTCGTCACTGGTTCCTACAACTCTTAGAACTATTTGAGCACATTCCCATCACCATCCATATTTCCAGGTGTTTTAGAGAGGCAGATTGCTAACAGTGGTTCCTTAGTTCAGTTCTATTAGTACTCAACAATCACTGAGAGCCAAGTAATTTATCAGAGAGCCATTTATTTAATGGTGCAAACTCTGACCTCTTAATTACACACATCTTTACTCCATGCAACTGCCTCTTTGCAAAACATCTTATAGGTATGATTATTACAGACATGGGAAAAACAAGGCAGTCCATGGAAGATTTGTAAGGAGAAAGAGGATTCATAAGGGACTACTTGAGAGAGAAGACATGAAAACAAAGTTAGGTCCAGAAGGGAGCAATAACCTGAAAAAGGAGAAAAAAAGTGTAAACAAGAGGCTCACTTAGTTTTGCTTCACAGCCCCCGATGTACTATGGACCATACAAGAAAAATGTCACAGAAAAGTCTTAAGTATTTCCCCTGCAATATGCAGCAGTCTTAAGAGAAAAGAGGATTTTTTTTTCCTTTAAAATCCAAGAAGCAGTATGAAGAGGCTCTTCACATCCCCTGGTCACCAGCGTGAATTCCAGCTGATAATCTTAATTTGACCTAATGATGTGAAATAAAAGTAATACTTTCTGTTACAGCCCTTATACCTGCCAAAAATTAAGTCACTTGACTTAGGTTCCCTACGCTAGGTAATACCAGTGCATTATTGGAAGAAAATTACTGAGACCGTTAAAAATATGAGGATTTTAATCCTCCTAAAAAAGGACCCACATGATAATATGGGCAGACATTGCACTGAACTTTTGGTCTGGCTTTCAGATGTTATGTCTTGCTTTACCTCCTGTGTGTCTGATGGAGCATTGCCAGCTCTCCCAGATTTGTACAGCCAAATGATTTGAACCCCTGAGGTAGGAACAATTCAGCTTCCTGACAATGTCAAGCATTTTTCTTTTCCTTGGTAGCCCCCATATAATGATTAATTTTATATTCCCTGCTATTTCTCCAATAAACACAGCAATTAATTACATATATTTTAGTCTTAGGACCAAGCTTACTCTCTCTCCTCCCAGAATCATTCTACATTCACTAGCCAGTGTAATTTCCCTGCTCAGTTTGGCACCTGTATTTAACAAACAATAAGCACAGGATGAGATGACCTTAAAACATGATTGAACTCAGCATGCAGCCCATAAGAAATATGGGTGTGTGTGTGTATTGAGGGATTTCAAAGGCCTTGAAGTAGTTTGTTTAGATGCGGGCAGCATAAACTCCTTGTTTTGAAAATACTTTTTTTCATTACTATTATCAATTCCAAGGAGCTCTTTGGTTTTCCACTTTTCAGTTGGAATCCTATTCATTTTCACATTAATTTGATTTAAAGTTGACATAAAATGAAGGAAAAAGCTGGAACAGAATTCATATTCCTTTTACCTCTGCACCAAAAATAAGAAGGATGAAGTTGAACAAACTATTTCCTTTTGGATCAAAATAATTTCTACTTTACTTCTCTCCAGCTGCCCTTCTCAGCTCCAGGGGTTTTGAGCAGTACAGTGCAGTACCAAATCACTGCCTCTCTTATTAATCCAGCATTACCTGAGTGTGCCCCTATGTGGGTGCTTCCCAGTTTCCTTTGCCAGCCTGCCAGGGTGAGTGCACACTCGTTTCCCAGGACAGCTGCAGAGTTCCTCTTGGACAAGATTTGTTGTGGTGAAGGGGAACGAGAGGGAATGAACAGGACTCATTTTTTTTCCCAGTGAAACGAAAGCAGAGCTGCTAGCTTGAGCCTCCATTTGTCTGTCCATGTAAATGCCTCTGATTCTGAGAGAACAGAGATGAACCTTCTGCTCACTTCCTGCAAAAGTCCTTCATCAGATTGTCCTCTCCAGGACACACGGAGGGGAGATTGCATGGGGCGATACAAACTGAGACATGGCTGAGACTTCTGGTTAGGGAGCAGTCAGCTCACAAACTGAAACTTTCACCGCTGCACTTACAGAAGACAAAACAAGGATTTTTACTTGCCAGTGGTGATTCACTCCAACTGCTCTGTGGACCCACTCAATCAATCACCTAACAGAGATACCCTATAAAGGCCAAGCAAAATTTCAGTGCAAGACTTGGGGATATGTTAAAGTGGTTGCTGATGACAGAGTTTACTGAAGAGTGAATTGTCATGGGTACAGATTACATGATACATGCTAAAAAAGTAACTTTTCAAATGCACCTTTCATCCAGAAATGGAGTTCCTACAACCTGATTTTAGAGATGACCTACACCCAAAGACTTATGCTTCAAAACTGCTCAAATTCTTCTGCACCAAGAACATATCCATTTTCCAAATTGAATAATTGAGACAACAGCCAATTCCTTTGGATCAGCCAATTCAAGTTTTCACCAACTGGAGCTATTTAGCTGTGCTCTCAGTTTTTTAAAACTAGCATGTGGAAAAGCATATTAAAAGCTAACTACTCCCAAAGTCACCATTATTGTCCAAAATATGTTTTGTTTTGGAAATTTAATCAGGCTTTGTTCACAGCAAATGGGAAGAAAATCTGCTCTTTCTGCAGTGCTGAGAGCTCCTTTGTGCATAAAGTACAAAGAAGGAAGAATTGCACATCAAATTGCAACTAGATAAGGCATATCTTGTGATGAGAAAATGTGACAGAATTTGGTGGATTGTTGGATTTTAACATCACTACTTTTATGGAAAATGGCACGTGGGGCTTTCATAACCATGAAGATTCAATGCTCATTTGAGCAATCGCACCTCTCACAGCATGCTTGTTCCCTGACATTTATGCTGGTAGCTGTCTCTCAGCAGCCCCCTCATTGCAAACCTCTAATGCCACTTTTTGTGTCATTTAATTTTCCTGTGAAGATCTTCTACTCACTGCCTTGCCACACTATTTTGCTCACAGTTTCTGACGAAACCACAGTCAAGATAATATCAAACACAGCGTATAATGAAGAGGGGGAAAGCATTTAGTCCTTCAAAATTCACTGAAATTTGCTGACCCACAAAGAAGGACATTTTGATAAAGTACTTCCTCAGAAAAAAATACTTCTCCTCAAGTGAGTTGAGGTGTCATACTTAGACAAATAAAAATCCTGACACTGTTTCTTGGAATACAAAATACTGTAATTCCCATTTCAGGATACAGAGGTTGAAAATATTCTGTAGATGAATACCAATCCCTGCTAATACCTTGACCCTTGGAGAGGTCATTAACTGGCAGTCTCTGAATGAAACCAGGAGGCTGTAAGCAGTTTTTGGCACAGATGGTAGAAAGGACAAGTTTCAGCTGTTGGCTACTTCTTTTTCCCCTTTCCCCAAATGATACTGCAATTACAAGGAATTTTTTTGAGAATGTGGGACTAATCAAAAGAGGGAAACCATGAGAATGGAAATGAGAAAGAACAATTTAGCAGCAGAAAATAGAAATCTCAAAGGGAATGCAAAACAGATGGACTTCAGGGAAAAAAAAATTAAATTATATTTTAGGAGTATTACTGATGCCTGATGAGGAAAAGGGTTAATTAGCAGATAAGAGAAGAATTTTGCAAAACTGCTTTGGCTGAAGAATAGGAAACTTCAACAGAAGCAATTGAGAGATAAACAGACCACATTCCCTGAGAAAGGTGAAACAGCAAAGCCTCTGGAGATGTCAGGCACTGAGAGGCTCTTACTGTGGAGCTGATACCAACAACTGTCAGCCCAGGCAGCACGGCTTCTCTGCATGAAAAAGCAGCTTCTGTAAGAGCTGTCTGAGGGATAAAGAGAACAGAGCTGCTGCTGCAACAAGATCAGCATGTTGTTTGCATTTGCTGGTAAAATCCATTAGCAGACTTTAGAAGTCAGAAGCAAAGACCTCTCCATCCCCCCTAACTGTACACACCTGGTGTATCAGTAGATCAGTTTTGTTGGCAAGGTGAGACACCAGACAAATCTGTTCACTGACTAAGGCTGTTTCCATCCCAAAACACCTTGATGATAATCCATGGGTGTGGGTATTTGTGCTGGGGGCAACTGGAGCATAGGATCAACAAGTGAGAGGGATGCCACAGAACAATTTCTTGCGAGCCATCGTGTCCCTTCAGCTACAAATAACTTTCTGTGTGGAAGCCCTCCAACATTCACCTTTACCTGCCCTGTAGGAGGGGAGAATCTTGACGGAAAAAAGAACATATTGAAAACCAACAAAACCCGCCGCACCCTCGCTCCCCGCCCGGAGCCTGCTGCTGATAAGAAATTCCCAAGGCAGGGCACACAGGTTCTTGCCAGGGTCCAGGGCAGCAGTCATTACGAGCCTTGAGGAGCAGCACCACGGGAGGTTCGGGAGGATCCTGGCTCCCGTCTCCTTGTTCCCTGTTCCCACCTCCCTGTTCCGGCTCCCTGTTCCCTGTTCCCTGTTCCTGGTTCTTCCCTGTTCCTGGCTCCGTGTTCCCTATTCCTATTCCCTGTTCCCGGCTCCCTGTTCCTGGCTCCCTATTCCCAGCTCCCGGCTCCCTGTCCCCTATTCCCTGTTCCCTGTTCCCGGCTCCCTGTTCCCTATTCCCTGTTCCCGGTTCCCAGCTCCCTATTCCCTATTCTCAGCTCCCGGCTCCCTGTTCCCTATTCCCTGCTCCCGGCTCCCTATACCCTATTCCCAGCTCCCGGCTCCCTGTTCCCTATTCCCTGTTCCCTGTTCTCTGTTCCCGGCTCCCTGTTCCCTATTCCCAGCTCCCGGCTGCCTGTTCCCTATTCCCTGTTCCCGGTTCCTGGCTCCCTGTTCCCTGTTCCCGGCTCCCTGTTCCCTGTTCTGGCTCCCTATACCCTATTCCCAGCTCCGGGCTCCCTGTTCCCTATTCCCTGTTCCCTGTTCTCTGTTCCCGGCTCCCTATTCCCTGTTCCGTGTTCCCGACTCCCTGTTCCCTGTTCCCCGTTCTCGGCTCCCTGTTCCCTATTCCCAGCTCCCTGTTCCCTGTTCCCTGTTCCCTGTTCCCTATTCCCAGCTCCCGGCTCCCTGTTCCCTGTTCCCTGTTCCCAGCTCCCTGTTCCCTATTCCCTGTTCCCATGTTCCCAGCTCCCTATTCCCTATTCTCAGCTCCCCGCTCCCTGTTCCCTATTCCCTGCTCCCGGCTCCCTGTTCCCTGTTCCCGGCTCCCTGTTCCCTATTCCCAGCTCCCGGCTCCCTGTTCCCTGTTCCCGGCTCCCTGTTCCCTATTCCCTGTTCCCATGTTCCCGGCTCCCTATTCCCTATTCTCAGCTCCTGGCTCCCTGTCCCCTATTCCCTGTTCCCAGTTCCCGGCTCCCCTCCCCCGGCCGCGGGCGGGAGCGGCCGGCGGGGGGCGCTCCGAGCCCTCGGCGCGCGGGGGACCGGGGCGGAGGAAGGTCAGCAGCATCCCCCTCCTCCTCCTCCGGCTTCTTGCAGGTCTGCTGTTCTTCCCACGGAAATAGTAAGCTCCCCGATGAAGTTGGCCGCAGGACCTAAACCTAGGAAATAATGCAGGAGGGAAAAACTAGAAAATATGGCATCTAAATATTGCAGGGCTTTTTTTTTTTTTTGTATTGTTTTAAATAGAAAAGCAAGAGCACAATATAATTTAATTAACAACTGGAGATCAGAGGCGTCCCGGCTTGTTTCCAAGTGCTTCTTGGCTGCCGAAATGAAACATTTACAGAATTTATTAGCCTACTATTAAGTCTTGAATTCTGTAACAAGCCCTTATTCTCTCCACCCTCTATCCAAAACCTGCCAAGAAATCCTTGTGTACACATCCAATGAGGCCCCAGAAACAAGTCTTTCTATTTTCTGTGAGCTTAATTCTTTTGCACAATGTGAGAGGTTGAACATACTGCTTGCCAGGTGTTGTAGACAATTTCCTGTTGTGCCTCTATAAACACCACACCAATTCTACTAAAGAGACTGCATCGCTTACAGTTTAACACCTTTCTTTTTCCTTTGTTAAACAGTATTTCCTGTTGCACAGTAATGTGGGTTCTCTCACAGAACTCATCACTCAATACTTAATCACTCAATACTGCATGAGCACACCATCTTTTCTCCTTCATATTCTCCCTTGCAGAGGTCTTACCCTCCATGCCTCCTGTACTGCCACTCACAGCTGACAAAGCTGACTCTACCTCAGGCTCCTTCCATGCAACAAAGCCTGCATTTGCATCACTGCCCCTCTTCCTGCTGCTGGCCCCTCTCCTGCTGCCTGACCTTTCCAGGCAGGCACAGCTGGTCACCCTGATTTATTATTCCCTCACTGTACTCACTCGGGCATATGGGGTCCCACTACAGAGGGAGGCTGTGACACCAAACTTCAGCTGGAAAGGTGACATTTAGCAGAGGCCACAGGCCTCAAAGCATGGCCATCCTTCTGTTACCACCTGCTGTTGCATCCCTGTCTGGGCTCCTGGTTTGGTGATGCTTTCCTTCACACAACCAGGCACAGCATTCTCATTTCTCTGAGACACCATTAGACACTTCCTTGTTTAAACTAATAGAGTAACTAGTTTGTGAATAACAAAGGAGCTAGAAACTCTGCTTAATTACCTCAGGAACCCTTTTTTGCTTCCTCAGGCATGAACTTTGAGTGGTTCCATTGAATGGAAGGAGATACTTAAGGCTACTGAACGTCTGTTTAAATGCCTAATTGAACTGGAGATGTGAGCCTGCTCCTATTGAGCAGGTGTTCCACATCAGAGATGTGCTAATGGGCACTTTTTGTAGCATCCACCAAAAAATACTGAGGCTGACCTGGCCTGGATGTACTTTAGGGCTCCAGCTGTAGCATTTTCGCATGGCAAATGAAGACACTTGTTTAAAAAGAAGCATCCATTTAGGGGTCAGAGACCACTTTTCTGACTAATTCTAAGACAATCTCTCCATTGTCTGTTCAGTATCTTTTCCCACCTGAAGAGAGTCCTCCAGAGAACAGAAAACCAAACTCCAAACAAACTAGAAAAGGTCCGAAAGACAAGATCTGCAAAGAAATATTTGATAAATTGGGTGGAATTGATGTAGAGAAGAGAAAATGGAAAGAAAACTTCCAACTGTGTACCTTCCTTGACAGGTTTATTCTTTCTTAAAAAAATTCCCAAGCAGCAGCTCAGACCACCACTCAGATAGGATTCAGACAAGATATTGATCATGTAGAGGATGCCCCGATCCTCTCCCTTATTCCCAAACTCCTTTCCTCTTATGTACACATTAATACACAGAAACTTTGGATATTCTACCGGTGGTTCACTATTTTTCTCCTTGTCGACACTGTTACCATACTATTCTATCTTCTCTCTCAGTTTTAAGCCTGTGTTCACCTTGCTTCAAAGAGGAAGAAATTAAGCTATCCTCCATGTCCCTGGTGAATCAAAAAGAGCCAAGTAAATTGCAGTAATGCAGATGTAGGATAGGCAGTCTGAAACCTTACTAATACTTATGGGTAGGAAAACAGGAGAATAGTTCACCCAAGCAAACTATGGAGTCTCCTTCCTCTGACGTATTTCAAAGCAGGCTACAAAACAATCTGTCAGAACTGAGAGCTCTTGCACATTGCCTTAGGCTTGGGATGATGCCTAGGAAAATCACAAGTACCCTGTGTGCTGTGTCTGCTGAAAGGCAAGGCAAGGAAGAAAACATCTTTGGCAAAAGAAAGGGAAGTGCTGTGTAAATGGTGCTATAATCACACTAAAGAGAAGAATTCAACTTACATCACTGTCATTCTACTTATCAGAACACTTAGTTTGCTTAAGCATACAATATCTAGAATAGTAATTCCCTAAATTTATAAATTAACTTGTTGAAATGCTATTGCTTTCACATCTGTGTCTGAAACTGATTTCCACCATGACTAGAGCTCTGTCACTTTTTACCTTTGTTTGATTTTTTTATAATGCATTCTTAAAGAAAGGGAATATTGTATGCAATAATGAATTAAAGAAAAGAAGAAAAAAAGCTATTGTAAATCAGGACATCATGTCTCTTTTTAACCATAAGAGATGAAAAGAAGTTAAGTGAGAGTGTAACAAACATCAAAAAAATGAAAGCACGCAGTAAAAATGAAAACATATCAATGAAACCTAAAATACATTTTTTAAAATCTGTACAGCACTGGTAATAATTTCAGTAATGATGTGACCTTTTGTTGCCTTCTAATAAACACAAAATTCTGGATTGAGGTGTGATAGAATAATATCGAGGATATAAAGGAGAGGCAGCATTTTACACCAAATAATGGTGAGTGTGTCTCTACTGAGAAGAAGAGAATTTTTGACCCTCTGTTTTGCTGCACCATGTGAAATTCAAACCAACCAGATGATCCCATCTCAACCTGGAACTAGTTTCTTCTAGATGACTATCTGTGCAAGTATCCAAATACGCCTCCAAAGTGCCTGAAGATAAAATACAAGTAATGGGAGGTGACTCTAAATTGCTTGGACTGTGAGTGAGCCAACACTTCAAAACTTATTTCCTGGAAGGATTCCAGACTTATTTTCAATTAAAACAAGAATGAAACAACTTTTGCTTTTACTTGCTCTTCAGAGACTCCTTCCTCAAACTGCAGCTCTCGGGCATGTGACTTCATTTAAAAAAATGAAACACTTTTAGGCCATCTGCGTTTTTCTGCATAGCAAGCAGCCTTATGTAATCCTGTTCTGCTGACCTCTCTCCTGCTGCAAGGCCTGTCTGCAGAGCCATTGCATTAGGAGGAAATGGCAAGAGGCCTTTTGGAATACTCTCTCCCCGAGCACTGTCATAAATCAGCCCAACTCCTACAGTTTTGGGCACTGCATCCATTGTTGTGTCTGACATAAGGCCACCTCCCCTCCCCCCCCAGGCCCTAAAGCACATGTCCTGATCTTGCCTTCTCAGCAGAGCATTTGTGGGAGGGGATGAGAAATTCCAAAATACGAATTCCTTCGGAAATCAGCGTCATCCAGTGTTGGTGATGTGTCCCCTTGGCTTATCGGATGAACAGCCCACAGCACGTCATCCTAAACTTTACCACAATTAGTCATGAAGTTAATCTGGGATTGGGAGAAGGGCAGTGGCTGCATTGTTGGAAGGACAGCTAAATGAGAACATATGTGCTACTGAGAAATAGCTACAGCTACGTCCTCACTCCTAACTACGTTGTGAAACAAGGCTGACACAGCCTCAAAACTATTAATTTCCTGTCTTGGTGATAAACTTCAGTACCCTGCTTAAGAGTTCTGAGGCTAGAATGAATTTCTCCATGCCTTCTCAACCCTCTTACCAGTTTTCTAAACAAATCTTTTCTGGTTTGTTTAAGCTAAAACTGAGAATATAGATGTATATATATAAAAAATTGCTATTACATTATGCAGTGCGCATCCGTCCTCGCTACCACATTTCCTTGGATATCCTTCAACAATGCCTGTGATCTAAGCATGTGGCCATTTAATTTGCAGCAGCAAAGCCAGAAAAAAAGCAGGGCAATTGCTTCTCTTAGTTTACCTAACTTTGAGACAGGCACATTAAAGGCCTTTCACCTGAAATTCATTCTGACAATTGAAGACTGACCAGTGTTTGTTTCCATTTGGGAAGGATATTAGCTTTTAACAGAGGTGGAGACCCTACTCTTGTATGAGAGTTTGAACTACAGTCAAAAGGCAGATATTTCCTTTCTGCTGTTTCTGATACATTTATTCACTGATTTCTACCAGAGCACCACTTTTCATCATATACTCTAACTCATAGAAGTATTGAAAAGCAGTGTTTTATTCTGTAAATAACAAACCGTTCGCAGACTTGAACCATGTCTATAACTCTTGGATGGAAAGCAACACCAGCTTGAAACATCAGCATTGATGCCATCTTGACTGTGGTCTTATTCCTGTTATTATTATTATATGGATAAAAAAATAAAGAAAAGTAACATTTTTCTGTCAGTGTAAGCAGCTGATTTTAAGCAATAACCTGTAGGACAACAGGCAAAACAGAGAAAACCAGAGCTCCTGGTACAGGATGATGGGCAGGTTTCCCACCAGAAAGAGCTTCTTTGAGAGGATTCTTAGGATTGCCCCAGCCAGGGCTCAAGGAGAGCCAGCAGGATGGTGGGCCGTACACTAGGTACACTAGATGGCTCTATGCTAGAGCAGCCTCAGGTTCTGGTGACAGTGAGGTTACTTTCTGTCACTGTCTACCCTTTAAGATGACACTATTTCTGTGCAGCTCCGCCCCTTCATTTCCAGCAGCTTGAAATTGCAACCGACAATCCAATATTTAAACACTTGGCTACCCGACCATTCTTTGTCCCTAGTAGGACACATCAAAGGGCAGCAGGAAATATTTCCTTGCTGTTTGATTACTCTGGAGGTAAAATGGTCTCTGTTGGAAAGAAGGTGACACATTTGTTTGTGCTTCAAAACATATTTCTTTTTGTCTTGACCTAAAACTAGTGGCTTTGCTGATCAATTTAGTTCGCTAGAACAACTAGGAATAAGTCTTGTTTTGAAATAAAAGAGGAGAAAACCACCTCTTACATCTTGAGAATACAAATTCCTCCCCACTTGCCACTGGAGAACACATGACTCATTCTTGCAGCTCTCCTGAGCCTATTGCTGCTGCACAGCTGTCAAGATCCAGAGCAATTCTAACCTTACCTGAAAGCAGAATGGCTAGGGAAAAATCCCTTCCCATGAGAATATTTAGAAGATGAAGAGGAGAGCAAGAAGTCCTAGAGAAAGAAGGATGGGGTTAATAACTATCACAGGTAGCCCACACAGATCATATCTACTCTTGTTTTACCTGCAGACTTACCAAAAAGTGGCATTTTGTGAGTTTTGCTTCACAGCAATGGGAAGATGGAGACCCAAATGACCAGAGGCTAAAATTAATAGGAATTCTCAAAATGCCATCTCAGTGTTTCCATTTGCTGTCAGTAAACCCAAAAACCAGCACTGTAGCCATTCTCTCTTTCTGTTTGCTAATCTTTGCTGGTAGGAATACAAATAATATTTTTGAAATAAAAGCCATGAAACACTAGAATCATAAAGCAGGTTTTACACATTGTCTCTTAGGATGTACCTGCACAAAAAATACAGACTGCTGATCCAGCCTGTGTACCTGGAACAGTTAAGCTTTTCCCTGTTTCTTAGCCCATTCCAAATGGCATTTGCTATTTTTTCATAGCAAATTGCATGGCTACATCTAAGATAGAGAATATTAAAGTACCACAATACCTTACATAGGCATATGGCCATTTCTCCTTGATGTGGAACCTTTCAATTGAATCTGGAGGCCTTCCTGATGATTCACTGCATCTCCACTATAAAAACATGGGCTTTATAAAAGAAATTTTGAAAAAGAGTCGGTATTTTGTAAGAAGTCATGTTAGATAATAATAAAGATCATTTCAGAACATGAAATCTATTACTCTTCCTCAGGAGAATTATTGTGGATTGACAGCCTTATAATTAGGCAGAATTTCATTTTACAACATTATCAACCACACAAAAGGAGAAGAAACACTGAATTTTTAAGTTCACTCTTGCCATCTCTATTTCTGACTTTTCTGTGCGCCTACCACCACATCACTAACAGGCAAAGCACTAATGGCATTAGCAAAATTATCTGGTAAAAGAATGATTTTTTTTTTGCTGGTATATATTACATAGGCTTTTTCCTCAGAACAGGTTTTTGGGCACACTTTCTAGCATCTGTGATCTTTTAGGTAATCATGGGATGAAAGTGCTTATCTGAGAGATGAGGTTTCTTTCTTTGTACTCTTAGGCAGATGAAATGAATAATACCTTAATCCTTTGGCTACTTCATTTGTAACTGCTTGGTAATTGTGAAAGGGTACATTCCTGCTAAAGGATTAATTTAGCTCCTGCATGAGAATTTTCAGCACATACCACATATGCAGCAGCCCTTCTCAAAAGAAGGTGACTCAGTTTCATCTAACGCATTAGGAATGTGAACCTTCCCTGCTTCTGATTAATTTCTGAGAACTGAGTACAAGCAAATAGCATTTCCACAGCCCTTGCTGATTCTCATAGTATCTCTCCTGAAACTGCAGGTGAGGGAATGTTCATTTTCAGACCACTGCCTATAATACCAAAGATGAATAAAATTGCAGGTTTGCAAAAAAATGTCAGAGATAAATAAAATTATATGTTTACCTTAAAGTAGGCCATCATTGCAGTTTTCCAGCCAAACCTCTCTGTGAAATTATGTGAAAAATAGCTGGTTTCCCAATACATATTTTCATTGCCTTTTTTTTTTCCTGATTGCTCAAAATCTCTGAGGACATATATGAAAGAATAAAAGACTGTACAAATTGCTGGCCCCCTTCATATTAGTCTGGAGGGAAGAGATACAAATAAACATCAGAAAAAGAGATAAGCAGTTACCATTTTTCAAGATGCCTGAGGCTAATGAATTCTGGAAAGATGCAAGATCATGTCACCAGGCAGAGTATTGAACCAATTAGAAAATGACTCACCAAAATTTAATGGAAGCCTCATTCAAATCTGCACTGAAATTTAAATATATAGTGGAAAAGTCACATACTGCCATTCATTATGCAATGATCTGTGTTTACAGAATCCTCCAGGGCTGGCATGTCTGAGCCATAAGTAACATGTTCCTCTAGCTTTAGACTGTACTCCTGTCATCAGGAGCTAAAGACAGACAAATGTAGCAGAGTTCTGCTGAAAGTTGAAATAATTCTGTAAACTGAGTTTTTATCTGAGCTTCAGTTGTGACATTCTAGTTTCTGTGCATCTACCAGTGCTTGACTGGCTCCTTGGATCTTTGAGGCAGTATATGTATTTATGAATAACATTTTGATGCATTTTTGAACTCAGCACCTCCATCATGTAGCATTCAGTTACAAATGATAGTATAATAATTGACATTTTTATGATGTCAGCTAGTATTCAATTTCCATAAATCCTTGATTTCCGATACCAAGCTAATGCACTCATGAAATGCCTGAAATAAATTTTACTTATCTTAAACCCATGGTAGTTAGATACTTGAATTTGCTGTTGAATCATCATATTTTATTTGCATGTGCTGCATCGAAGGTTAATACTTTTTCATTTGAGTAGATGTATTGGAGATGGGTGCCAATAATTCAGAGGTAACTGATGTGTCTGCCTGCAAATTCACAGATTTCATATAGATCTTGTCTGTTATAATGTGACTCATTCTTCTGCCCATGATCATTTGTATGCAGTGACATTTGTGATTTAATTTTATGAATCAAACTTAAAGCATCAATACAGTTCAGTTTTTTTGGCATGATAATTGGACTGTATATTATTGAACATTAGGGTCTGTTCCCATTCCCCTTCAGCTCAGTTCTCAGCAATGCAATCTATATTTATATGATGCTAAAAAAATTATTGATATCAACTGCCTCCATCTGTTGTACAATGAGATGCTGAAGAGGCAAACAAACTCATGGGTGATGCAGGAAGTGGAGCTCTTGGGACACGGGTTTGGATCTCAGCTCTTTCCTGTTCTGTTTAAATGGCTTATATTATCTGTGTCTCAGATAACTGCCTGTAAAATAGTAGCTCTGTTTGTCTCTGTATAAAGGCAGAGATAGGGACCACTCATCTTGCTACTGTCCAACACAGCCGGTCTCAATCTTATTTGGAGCCTCCAAGCATGACTGGATATCAATGCAGTGAAAGGCAGTAGAGAATTCTGTATCGATGCACTCATTAAAATCTTTCAAATGTCTGTAACAAGTAGCCTCTTGAGAGGGACCAGAAGTATTATCCCAGATTCTGAAGTTCTTCCATATATTATTCTTTTGCTATGGTATTTGCATCCTGCTTCCGGTTTGATGACAGTCTAGTCTCAAGAATTTCCTCTCCACAGACCTGTTTTCAAAACACAAGACTGCCCCATACGCTTGCTGTCCATTGTGTGACATGATACTGAATTCTGGGATCATCTTAGAGAGAGGAGCATTAAACAAATTTCTCCTTCAGGAGGATTGTTTAGGTTGGTTTGGATTTTTTAGTCTGGGACTTTGTATTTTGTTTGGTTAGGTTTGTTTGTTATTTACCTGAGATAATTTCCTTTTTTTCCTCATGTTAGGGCTTGTTTAGGGTTGGAAATGTGAGGGAGGGACAAAATTAATAAAGATACTTTTTAAGCTAAATTTACGAGTGAAGTGGGTAATCACTGGAATGCAAATTCAATTCAAGGCCATAGAGGAATTTTTGAGTATATTAGTGTAACCTAGGGGATGAGTACAAACTTTACACATTTCTGGACATTTTCTCACCTCTGATTTTTAAGAGTATGTTTTGCTATATTTTCCTTGAGGAATATGGTTTCTTTTGATTTCTCTCAGTCTGCATTCCATATGGTGACAGTAAATGATGCATCCTGTCCTCAGCAGCTGCAAAGTTGATGGGTGTGAAAGGAACTTGCTCCTTCAGTCCTTGCTCCTCACCATGCCAAAAAGAGCCCCACACCTACTAGTTTTCAAGACAGCAGAGGTGGCATGAGCTGGACTATCTGATAACAGGTCTGGTCAGAGGCATTCTGGCTGTGAAGACTTCCGGTCAGAAGATGCTAAATAATATCTCAAGGGAAAATTTAATTTTTTGCAGCAACACCAAAGAAATGCTGGCATCCTGAATGTGACAATGTTTTTCTTCAAACAACTAACTCAAATACGGAGTCAAAAGTTTCATTTCCTCAGTGGGAGACTCTTTGTGTTGGGTACATATATCTTGAATCACTAAAATCCCTCAGCCTAATTAATTAGCTCAAGTAGCTTTGATGTTTACAGAGAGAGAAGCAGTGGAGATTGCCTGCAAGGCTCAACACTTTCAGTAGCTTACAGGCCTCTCCTGGCAGGCAGGGGTTTAATAGCACTACACACTGCAAAACAGCTCAGCCAGGGTTGTATTTGATTATTGCCCGTCTGCTGTGGAAGGTGGAAGTTCTCTGAAATGTGAGTGTTTGGGCATCTTATCAACTTTTGTAAATGTGAGGATGAGGTGGGGGAGATTTGACATGGAGAACTTGCCCCTTGTTGGAGAGGTCTTGCGTCAGAACTACCCGTGCTCGTGGGACTGCTTCCACTTTGCTGTGTGAATGTTCCAGGTATTGCAGATTACAAACAGTAGCTGCTGAGATGGAAAGAAAACTATTGATTGAAGGGAGAGTGAGAGCAGATGGAGGGCTCCTTCCTGAATAGAAAGAAGTAAGAGAGAAAAAAATAAGAAGTAGAGGCAAAGACAGGAAAAAAATTTGACAGACCAGTATATCACAAATGTACCACAGAAAAGAGATTCTGTGTCCTCCAAGGTTAGCAATGTCTGACTGCACTTCAGATCAGTTTTACTCAAACCATGTGTGCTGTTGGGTGTGTGTTTTACGTGTGTTCAATTACAGGGGTTATCTGTTCTCTGCAGGGGTTATCAATAGGGATTATCCAATCCTTCAGGTTAATTCTTCACTTAGTTGTCTACTGATATAGAGCAAATGCCAAATACTTTAAAGGAAATGGCAATAGTAGGAATCAGCTCATATCGTTCCTATTGTGCACTAGAATTGTTTTTTTATAGTTGTTGCTGTGTAAATGTTTCCGAATTGGCTTGTGGCCCAGAGACAAGAGAAACACAAAACATTTTCTCTGGTATCTTTGTTATGTTTATTTTCTTCCCTTATTTAAAGGGGATGTTCTTTTTGCCCTAAGGTTACAAAGTAGCAGATGCTTTTCAAGCTCTCCAAGACTGTAGTAAAAATCTGCAACTTTTTAAAATAGAAAAATGCTATAAAAGCTAAATATTTCTAGGGTTTACATAAGAAATCATAGTCTAAATCAGATAACTCAGGAAAAACAGAATCACAAAATACTTAAAGCTTAAAAAGATACCCTTGAAATACATAGTAAGGAGATGTGATTTATCAAGTAAACTTGAGAAAACTGTTCTGTTTCCCAGTATTCCACAAAATTAAGAAAATGCTAGGTTTGTTTATCTAGTAAATAACTTGGTAAAAATACTCACTTAGCTCTTGCAATTGCACTCAATATACATTCAACTCAAGCTCTAATTCTAGATATGTTTCTCTTAATTATATTTTTTAGTTACATCTCCAGATGCTCAGTGACTGGATGCTTTTCCCAGTGGCTACAACTACATCAGATGCCAACAACCAAGAGAATATTTTTTCTACAATGCTCAATGCCCTGAGGTTTGAACCCATATCATTAAAAAGGGTGGGAATTTTGCCAATCATTCCAAGTGGTGCAGAAGTACATCTACCATTGAAATCTGTATAAATGTTCCACCTCTAGTCAAAATATTCAATAACTTCACAGAGCTTTTGGTGAAGTTTCCTGTAAACAGTTCTCTAAATTACAGCTTCTGGGGCTTTGTTGAACCAAACTGAAAGGAAAAACATTCAACAGAAGCAGGGCAGCTAGAAAAATGCAGAAACTATAGCAATGTTTTTTGGCTGTGTTTCATTATGCACATAAATTTGCAGACATACATATACCAGTTAATCAATCACCTCCAGTCAAAAATGTCAGGGTATCATAAATGATATTGTACCATCAGCCTATGTTCAGGCAATTTCTTTTCACTCTACTATAACTTTTCATCTTGAGCCAATATTAAATTCCATTTGTCACAATAGGTGTCTGTAGCTATACCATTTTCAGTAGCATCTTCTAGATAAAACACCCCAATGTCTCTCTGCAGCACCATTAGCAGTATTGACTGCTCTATTTTCTCTCAATAGAAAGCCCCTCACAGATACCTTATTGTGGAAAAGGCTTCCTCAGCAGGGCCAAACATCATTTGAGTGATATTTGAAGGAGAATAGATTAAATACTTAGTAAGAGTTATGAACAAGGCTCAATGCCATTTTCATTTAGGGACTTGGATCATTAAAGGGACGTGCTTTTCCTTGTCGGTGATGTTTTATTGTCATTTAAGTGGGCTCCTGCCATGCAAAGGGATGGAAATTTATTAATACTTTGGCTAAAAACCCCTCCAACAATTTGTCATTCAACTCTGAACAGCAGAACCACTGACAGAAGCAGTGAGGTGATCAGAAGATGTCAGGAGAAGACAGCTGACTTTCTGTCATTTATCTTGCCTCCTTTTGAGAAGCCATGCTGGGACACAGGGTATGCAGTTTGTGCCCAAGGGATTATCTCAGACCATCATTTAGAGATAATGAAGGAATGCTCTTGTTCTTCTGCTGTAAATATAAGGAACATTAGCAAGTGCCAGGGAGTACAGTCTGGCTGTAAGAGCAAAAGACAAGGGGCAGCTGCTCTTTGCTTTACAGCTGCTTGTATTATTATCTCAGCTGAGTCATATTAAAGAAGGTAGGAGTGGAATGGTAGGCAGAGGTGGAAATCAGAACATCTATTTGTTCTTAATTAAGTGTCTTCTTATTCTCCCTCTCAGTCTGCCAGTAACATTAAGGGAAAATAATGGCATTTGATATCTCACTGGAGAATTACCTGAACATTTTTGCTCTTGGAAGTCACTGCATACTGCTATTAGTGGGTCTTTTTGGGTAAATTACTCAGCTCCTGAGTAGCGTATGTGACAGAAAATTACTTTCTAGTACCTTCCACTATGCTGATTTTAGTCGTGGAAAGGTTCTGTTGCCCTGAAAGAACATTTGTATTGCTGCAATCAGGGAGAGAAAATGCATATGATATATCCTGACCTCAATGTCCAGGCAGCTCACAAGCAGAGCTTGCTTTCTGAACTCTGGGAGTAAAACTTCCTTAACAGAAAAAAACATAAACTGATCTCAAAACAGACAGTGACAGAAATTTGGATGGCAAGGGGAAACTGAAGAGGATTTTTTTAGCTATTATGAAGTCACTATTCCTGTCTTGCACTGCCAAAATGTGGAGGTTTGGGACCACATCTCTTCCAGTTTTTGATCAATTTGTGGCCAAATAACTCACTCATGTTGTTATGGCATTTTCACATGCAGATAAAACCAAGAAGCTTGGGCAAATAAGATATTCATTTTATGCGCTGCAAATGGTTTGCTTGCTTTCAGAATTGTATAGTATTGCTTCTTCATAAAAACAGATTAATCTCTATTTAATAAATTACTAAACTACCATCCTCTCAAGTGAGGCTAATCTCTGATTTAAGGGAATGCTTTTTCCCTTACAAACAAGTGTATTTCACAAATATTCCACAAAAAATGGAAGTAAAGAAAATGTTACATAGGAGCAGAGGGGAGCAGACCCATCCGTACCCATGTGGGTGAGTCCTAAAAAGAAGCGCAGTGGAAGAACAATCTTTCAAGTTCTTTTGTTAATGATCTCGTGCACTGAGTTCTATTCATCAAACAGCTGCACGCTACAACCAGGTACAGTGCAACAAGCATGTGACTCTTAGCAGATATGCTAACAGTAATTTTCTAAAGTATGTAAATTTAGATATGAACACTGAATGAGTCCCACTGGCAGCTGTCACTAAAAACAGAGCTCTGCCAGAGTTTTCTTACCCTTCCCTGCCCCTATTTCCAACTTTTGAGTTATATTTCTCCTGACTTCATGGAAAATTGACTGTATTGGGTGCAAGAAAAATTGCAAAACTATTCGCTAAGAATACACAGAGATCATTTTTACTCTATCCATATGATGACTCATGTCCTTTTTGAAGATTGATGTTTAATGACTACAGCATGACTATAGGAGTTATCTCCAGCAGCTAGATATGACATATTTTTGTGACACGTTTGATATTTGCTTTACGGACATATTTGCTTTCAGTGAGACAAATCTTCAGATCAGGCAGAACTGCATCAACTCACAGACTAACCTAGGACAAAACTCCCTTGCTGTGCTTCACAGCAACCTGTAGAATTGCAGCACTGTGCAGTTAAGGATACGTGTTCCTGAGGCTTGTGGAACTTTTTCTATGCTTTGATTCAAGTGCCACATTTAAACACTTGTCCACCATCTCTGCCAATGTGATTTTGCATGTGAAATGACCTTAGAGACACCTGCAAAGCTTGTTGTCTTAACAGCTACTTTATAGACCTTAGCTGAGCCTGAAAATTCCTCGTTAGCCCCAACTTCGCCTTCTGCCTCTCAAAAATAAATAGTAAGTATTGAAGGGCAAGAAAGACACATACCGTGTGTGCTCCTCTTGAGTTTGCTCTGGGTTTCCCTCCAGGTCCCCTCCTTCCTGTCTTCTTTCATCCTCTCCTCATGTTCTCTGAAACTACATGACTAGAAAGGTCAAATGTTATCTACTTCCTCAGTTTGTTGGAGGCTGTTTAAAAAGTTCCTTTCCAAAGCTCTGTAAAAATTCAGCCCCTTTCACATTCTTTTTCTTATTTCTCACAAAACCCAGATGACATTCAGGAAAGGAAGAAAGTACCCTGACTGAATTTCAAAGTGTGCTGCTAACATTTCTTGCTCTGTGGAAAGGCAGTCTCCCTCAGCACACTGGAAAATGTCCAAACTAATAACTGTAATTAATAGCTAGAGTAATCACATCCCATGCAGCGGCAACATGTGACCCCTCATAAGCATGAATATATTTTCCTTCTGGCACCTACCAAAAGAAAGAAATATTATTGTGCTGGCACAGGAAGCTCAGAGAAATTGAGCCACTGGACTTCAGGCCCTGAGGACAACCACAGCAGCACCAGGATCTGCTGCTGGCCTTGTGACATGCTGGGTTATGGCATCCCATAGCAGCGAAAGCCCTGATCTACCCAGCTTGCAGCTTACTGGGAAGTACACCAGGTCAAGGAGTAATGGTTTTAAATTGAATGAGGGTCAATTTAGATTAGATACAAGAAGCTTTTCTACAGTGAAGGTGGTAAAACACTGGAACAGGTTGCCCAGAGAGATGGTAGATGCCCCATCCTTGCAGATGTTCTGGACAAGGCTCTGAGCACCCTGGTCTAGTTGAAGATGTCCCCGCTCATTGCAGAGGGATTGGACTGGAAGGCCCTTAAATGTCCATTTCAATTCAAACCCTCACCCCCCCTTCTTGCAAGAGCAACACGCAGTGCTGCAAGGTCTGTGTGCTTCCATAATTCAGAGTAATTGGGACCATATGCACATGCAGTCCTTCCTCAGGGCATCTCCTTCCCCCAGGGGTATGAACTATGGTACAGCTGCCAATGTTAGACCAAGGACATGGATCACAAGGACCCAAAGATAGAGAAGATTAAAAGAAAATTATTTTTGTCCCTAAGAAGCAGACACTTTCTTGGTTCCTGACCAAACAGAGCGTGTTTTATGCACCAGTGCCATAGCACAAGGGCAGTTGTGGAAAATAGCCTCAGGGAGGGTCCCTAAAGAACAGGAGAAATTCAAAAACAAAGCAAACTATTCATTTATAGCAGTTACAAAGGCTGTGAAATTATGCTTTATCCTTCTTATACATTTCACTTAATAGAAAAACAGTCAGTCCAGATGAAGTCCAGCCTTATAAACACAAGGACACACAGGGTTCAGTTGTGTAAACATAAGCAATCCAAGCTTGATACTGTTCCCAGTTAAGTGACTTGAGGGGCGAGAAATCAAACGAACAGAGGATCCAACTCAGAATGCAGAGCAGTAGCTGGTGCCCAGTCCTGTGCCTAGTGCTCTCATCATGCAAAACAAAATGCAGTTACATGGGATGCCATTAAATGAGACATCCTTTTGACCTGCTTTTTGTGAATGAGAATACATAAGCTTTATACTTGAAAAAAAAGAATGGTGGTGTCATCTAGGTAGCTTGTTGACCTTTATGCATCATCTGTTTATGACATGTCTGTACTTTCCCATCCTCCCTTGACTTTCCTTCTTCTACCACTGTGAAAAGTTTTTGTTCATTTATTTATTTGCTTTCATCCATTTGTGGTATATATTATTTTTCAGAAGTACGCTGAAAAATAAAAGCTAAGAAAAAAATTGTATCTACAACCCTCTTATGCAAAAGGTAGACTTCTTCAAGGCTTTGCTTCCATACGGCCTTTTCGTTTTGTCTGAAGGTCTCTTTCCCATTTATTCATGCCAGTAATCTATGAAGAAAAATTCATGGCCTGATTTCTATTTTTAAAACCATGCATATTCTGGTCTAATGATGAAGATTAAATAGAGTGGGGACAGATCTAAATTGTTACTGTAATCTGTTGATCTACATCATGACAAATCACCTTGCAGATATTGGACTATGAGCTGATATACTCGTGTGCATGTGGAGTGTGGCAAGAATTTGCACTGTTTTAATGAAGTTAATGGATGGATTTACTACAAGTTTTGCACCTTTAATTCCACAGGGCAATTTTTTTTTCTAATGTTTTATGTATTTTTCTGTATGAAGTGTTTCCTATTTCTGGATGCAAGCTCAAGATCATCAAATCCCCAGAGGTAGCAATGGAGCAAAAAGCAAACACAAAGCCCTTTGCCATTCTTAAACCCACTTCTTTCTAGGTACAGGAAACACAAGTTTAACTGTTCACACACAACCTATTTTAGGACAATGGGAATTGTCTGTGTGCTGCTTCTGCCTATATATTGTGAAAGATATTCAAGTACTGGGAACAGATTTCTGGGAAGCTGCAGATTCAACTTTGCTGTATCCTGACAGAAAAAAACTGCCTTTCTGATACAGGGGCTTGAGATAACGTCTTCATTTCCAATCTGGATTTTTCCAGCTCTTCTGTATTGCATCCACACAAAACTAAACTGCTGGGACATTCTTGAGGCAGGATGGTATCCTCTAAGAAAAGTGGCATTATAGTCTATGGCAGCTTCATATCTGCAGCCTGTAAGCCCCTTTATTTTACCTGCTCCTCTGGGACGTTTTGTACCCCTTCACTTGTGCCAAAAGAAAGGGGGTTAATACTCTTTCCTTCAAACTTAGCATTGACTCAGTTGAAAGAGTAATCTCTGAACAGAAATTGTGCTCGCAGCCTCTATTGCATGGGGAAAACTTCAAATGAATAAAAACATATGAAATGAGAGGTTTTGAGAAAATATATAACCAGAGGAACATCTCTAATAACCTGTTTTGGCTCCTAAGGTATCTCTGGAGAGCTGGTTTAGACCAAGACCTTTGGAAATACAAGGAAACTATTTCCCACAGGAAAAAGTAATGAAGACAAATACAGTTGCTATTCCATTCTTTAGCTTGCAGAATAAAAAGTTTCAGATAAACAGACTTTTTCACATCCCCAAGGAAAGAAGAAGTCACAGATGCAGGCATGATGAGGTTTGTACTTTACTTGTAAAAGCAAAAAATTTCAACTTGGTAACATTCTGAGCAACAGGCTTATGCAGTCATATGCTGGAGCACATTAACATGCAGAAAGCATTGAAGAAAATATAAGCCTGTTTCTTCTGCTGACATATATACAAGTGTAAAAGGGTGCCATGCACAATCTTCACAAGATACATGCCCTGTTTCTCAGAGCTTAGCCAAGAACACAGATCAAGCATAGCCTCAGAATGATAAATGGTGGCAAAAGGTGAATATAATTTTATTCCTTACAAATGAAAACCAGTGATTTACAGTGTTATGCTTTGGATATGGAGCTAAGACATCTCCTATCAATCACTGAGACTAAAACTATCACTTTGGAGTGGCTGGAGACAGACAGACCTGCTGGAAACATTGGCAAAGTTTCCTACATGAGAAGTTAGAAATTCAGGAGCACTAAAAGCCCTCAGCCTATACAACAGAATGACTGGTAATGAAGCCACCAGACTCTCGGGGTCGGCTGTTTGTTCTCTGCCCCCGAGGTGAGTTGGGTGGTCCAGGGAGCGACCCCAGGCTCTGAAGAATGAGACTGGACTCTATGTTGTTGGGTCTTCAGGTTGTTTATTAAGTCTTATCTACAAAATTTTCTCCCTGGCAGACAGAGGTCTGACCAGCAAGGCAGCCACGACGCTCTCCGCCCGCCCCCAAGGCTGCTCCGTCTCTTATACCACAAATTACGTATATCATATTTACCTTTACCTCCCAATACCTATCACCCATGTTAGACAGTGCACCTATATTCTAAACCAATCCCCAAGTGCTAACATCACAGCAGAAGATGAAGGCCAAGAAGAAGAAGGAGAAAGGCTGGACACACCCAGTTCCCTCCATCTTGCCTCCTGAACCCCCATACCAAAAAACCCAAAATCTTCTTTTCCAGCCCGTGATAATTTCACTATTATTCTACCTAAACTGTTGTGGCTTGCTGATCTTCATATAAGGTTGGTAATTTGCTCCATGGGTCATAATCAAAACCACAGGTGTCTTGGGCTCTGTGACAGGGTCTCTGAGACCCCTAGCAGGGGTTCTGGTGTCCTGGACAGCCAGAGGTGTGTCCTGGGTCCCGACACCAGGCAAACATTTGGCACCCAGAGGTCAAAATTTTTGTCCAGTGTAGTAGAGGAGCTACAGTGATTAGGTCCTCAGCTACCCAATAAAGTCCATTATTTAATAATACAAAAACTGTGTGGTATCTTTTAATTTTCTTTACTTTCCAACATAATGTTACAAAATTTTAAACAGTGTAGAAACAATATGGGCCAAAATGACTTACTAGGCTAGCTTCAAGTTTATAAGTTCATAAATATGTTCCAAAAACTACATCAAATGAACCTAAATCACAAAATTTTAATACTTGAATTTTAACGTAGTTTGAAAAATTTGCTGACTGCTTCACTTCCTACTTTCAATTCCTTAACTAGGTGCTGTTGATAAGCACTATGTGATACAAACAGAGGTGTAGAGCTGTGAAAAGCTGAGCTTTATGTAACCAAATAGAAGGCCAATATTATATACTTGAAGTGCATAGAAGAGTTACAGCAAGAAAAGGTAGTCTGATTAGGTGCTGAGCTGAGCTTGGAAAGGAAGTTGCACTGAGGGATGCTCTTACTAAATGAAAAATTCAAGGTATTCCAAGGCAGCTTACTCCTCACTGAAGGAGAGATAAATAATGACTTTCTTAACAACAATCCTACAAGCTCTGACTCCTCTAAAGCTGCTCCACTTCAAGACAGCTTTCAGGAGAGAAAAACCAGGGCTTAGAAAGCATTTAAGTCACCTTCCTGCCAGGGACCCACAACTCCATCAGCTTCCATGCTAGCCAAGGATGAGGCTTACTTGGGAGTATACAATATGCACTTGTATACTTGGGAGTACACAAGATGCACTACCCACACCTTCCCTTCTGCCTCATAAGATGCAATAGGCTAGCCATAAATAGATATGCTTTATCCAAATGTGTGCACAGCTTTGAAGCGTAAACTACATTTCATTTTGGGGGTGGGGGTAAGAGAAGCATCAAATATGTTAGCTTGCCAACTGTAAATTAAAACAAAAGAAAAAAAAACCATCAGTTGCCCCTCATGTACTTTCCCCAGAACTGTGAGATTTAGTACACCAAGATTTTGACATCTCAGTTAGAATAATGAGAAAGATACAGCAGAACATATGGCATGAAGAAGGTTTTAAACGGCAGAATTTGAAAATGGTTTGCAAGATGCTCCATAAATATTCCAACCCCAAACACAAGCTGTTTTGCAGCAGACTCTTGATGGAAGTTTATGCACACAATAAAGTGCTACTTTTCTTAGCTCACAAATGGCCTGCTCTGGTGACATTGAATGGCGTGATGCAGAGTTAACCTGCCTGCAGAAGCAGCTCAGAATCAGGCAGGTGCTGGCTTGGCCAGGCAGTGTCATTATTATTGTTCCTATTGGAAATAGGGGACAATATTCAGTGACAACAAGGACTCTCATTGCATCTATCAGCCCTAAGGATAAGCTCTCAGAAAGAACAAAATCAATGCATTTTACAGCCTATATTTCTCCAGCATTCAATTCTGGACCTATTTCAGCAGAAGCCACGACACATATTTTCAAATTAAGTCAATGAGAGACAGATGAAAATCAACCTCCAAGACTTATACTTAGGGTAGCAGATTATTTGTGTGTAGCTACATTTAAGTTGACATCAGTGAACTGGAGTTTCCTGCTAGGTATTTTAATAATATATTCACAAACACTTAACAACAACAAGAAGGAGGCAGGAATTCACATAAAATCTAAGACTATTCAAGCTCTTAGTGCTGAATGCCACTGAGAAGGTTTGCTGATATATGAAGTACTGCAGAATACTACCACCAAAGGAAACTTAGAGTCCTTTGGGGCACACTGTAAATTTTCGTGTGAGTTGCCACAAATACACCTACTGTTAACAAATGAGATTTTCAATAAATTTTCATCTATTGATCCAAACAAATCTACTTTCTTTGAATGAATTGAAAATGCAAGTGTGTGGCTGAAAGCTTCACAAACTGAAATCTCAAAACCAGATTTTTCAGTCAGGCCAGGATTTTAATTCAAGAGAACATTTCCTCACTGAGTTCCCTCATTTGGATCTGCTTTTGGGTGGTACTCAACACACAGCTCATAAAATTCAACACAGTAGATAGCATACTGTTTTATTGTGAATGTTTTGTTTCACCTGCAAGGCATCTCTTAAATGCTAGTCTGTAAGGGACTCATTTGCTTTCATCTGCACAAGCCTCCAGCTGGTAGCCCTGCAGTAAAGCCACAACCTTCCTATTTCATGATGCTTACTTCAGATCTGCTTGTGCATTGGAGAGATGCTGGCAGAAAAAAAGAGTTGGACAAAGGTGTCTTGACAAGGACTCAGACAACCAAGGCTGTGATGTGCCTCTGAACTGCTTTTCCTCAAGGCCCTGTAAAGCTTCGATGCTTCTTCCTTGGGAAGAATAATACAGTACACTGGGATAATCTCTTTTAAGCTGCTGATATAACTTAGATCTAAACTATATAACATAGACTCTTACTTCTTTTAAAAGAGACAATGCCAATGCCTTTACAGATGGCTATCCTGCCTAGAGGCAATGGGCCATATTTACTATTATTCACTTGCAATATTGTAAAGGTAGTTGGAAACCCTAGAGAAAATAAACCATTTGTGGGGGCTGGGAGGAAAATGAATTAATGTAGATGGCAGAACAGGTAAAATGGAGGAAGACGGCAAGTGGAGAGCAATTGTGGACAAAGATGCAGTCAAAAATTACTTTCAAAAAACCAAATGCTTATGCATAAATACTCATATTGCAGAGTGCTGTCTCTGCCAACAAATATAATTCATTACAGGAAGTGTGGGTGCTGCAGGATAAACATAGAGCCCACCAGGTCCTCCTTGCGTAATCAGCAACCCATCTTCCAGAGGGTTCAGCTGGTGGGTTGCATCAGGGTTGTGGACCAATGTGAACGTGGACAGCCATGGAGGCACACTGTCCTGGGTTTCAGACTCCAATCCTTCTCTGTACCAGCATCACAACGCAAAATCTTTCCACCTGAGACCTATCTAGAGATCAGGTGGAAACTTTACATCTGCCATTCCTATTGAAAGACTGTTTAAGGACTTGCTACTCTGAGGGTTAGATAACTCCACTTTTAACCTTAATGCAATTACACATGATTTATACGTCCTTCTTCTCCCCCTCTCATGTAGAACTGTACTTACTTAGGGTAATCAATCTCCTCTCATCCTTCATTAGATTAGCCAAGTCAATACTTATAGATTTCCATTCCCCATATTATTCAGGTAGCTTCCACTTGGTCAAGGTTTATTTAATCTTACCCGGCCATGCAGAACACTGCACACAATATTCTAGATGATGCCTTAGCTGAGTCTCACACAATTTAATAAATTTTTACCCTCTGTTGACAGTGTCTTGAAATTGCCCGTGCTTTCACCCTTTTTTCTGCTCTCTCATGCTTGTGGTACATAGTCATCCCATGATCAAGCAGGCTTGGTTCTCCCTCATCATGCTGGTTTGAACTCAGCTGATTGCAACTCTGTTGACAGCTGAGGGTTTTGCTCTGAATCTAAATGTGTCTAACCTTACACACTATCTTGGACTGAGTATTCATCTTCATTCTATTTCTTTTCTTGTCCTCAAGGTCACCCAATTCTCATAGTATAACACTCCAGTCCTACATTTCATTGATGGCCCCTCCTTGGGCTCTATCATCACTGCAGTCCATTTGCTCCTTCCTCATTTTGTGACAGGTTTATTGGTGAAAATACTAAGTAGCATTGGTTTAGAAACCTATCTTTAAAAAACACTACAAATAGCATCCTTCCAGCTTAAATGTTCCCTTAATAAACTGTGTAATCTCCCCACTAGAGCAGATACTTTAGCAGTGTACAGTTCTTACAAAAATCCACATCTTCCTCACCGGAATACTTAATTTCATGTTCTGTAATCTGTCAAATTCTCTCCTATGGGTTAAGTAATACTCTCTGAATTTCCTTTGCCTAAAATTCAGGCACATTACTGTAAAAAAACCCCAAAACAAAACATAAACATATGTTATTAGTCTGTGTTTGTCCTTTAATGTATTTGGGTTGAATTTGATACTGTTTTCCTTTATGTGTATATACTCTATTATTCTTCCCTTCAAAATGAGTACAAAGCCAATACATACAAATGCACTTAGACAGGTCTGCAACTTTTTAGAGTGCTTTTTCCTTTTATGTCAGTCCCTAATACTGGCAATACTTTCGCTGTTCCCTCTTTATAGAACCCCACGATGACTTCGTTCCACAGTAGAAGATCCTTGTGCTGGATATCCATTTTTCATATGCCATTGCCTTCTAAGGTGAAAAGTCCCTGCGATCAGGAGTGAACTAAGACCACAAAATTAGGTTTCATGTCTTAGTTGTGGACATTTCCATTTCTTTCTTTCCATTAGCCATCTTCTCTATCATTCATTCTCTTTCCCCAAAATTCAACTTCAAAGGGAATGAAGAAAAATATTTAACATGGGAAGTTATATCCTCTTTAATTCTATCCCCATCCTCATTTCACAGTGCTTCTATTTTTTTTCTTGTTCTTTTTATTTTCATGGTTGAAAAAACTTCCACAATTTGCTTAAATTTCCTGTCTCAGCTTGACTTTTGGCAGTTATCATTTTACCCCTGCTCTTTCTGACCTCTCAAATGCAGCTTTAGCACTAGTTCTGACATATGTTCTCACTATGCTCTTACATATGGGTGATTTCTCTCTTCATCTAAATTCCTTACTTAATAAACACTAAAACTGATTGAATTCTAAAACTGCAGAGAAGTCATGAATATTTTCATAAATAAACCCACCACATTACTATTTATGAAATTGTGGTATTTGATAGTGAGAAACATATGCTGATCAATAAATAAGAATGGCAGTCTTTCTTAAAAGATCAAGAAATACAAATATTTTGAATAAGAAATTATATAAACCTTTTTCTTCCCTGAAAATTAAAACTCTGTTTTCCAAAGTATGGTTACAATACCTTAAAGTAAAAAAAAAAAAAAACAAAAAACCAACAAAAAAACCCAACACACAGCTGCATCTAATAAAGATTTTCAATCATGCATTGCACAGTCGGTTTTAAAAAGCAAAGCTTCCAAATTTGAAGACAGGAAATGGAGCATATCTGAACTACTTACAAAATAGATAGTTGAATTAAACCCTTAAATGATAAAATGGGTGAGGAAAGAGTATAAATAAATTTTAAAAAATATATTAGTGAGCATGCTGAGTAGATTAGGCAAAGGATTAATATAGTAACCTATGACATTTTCTATTATGTTTTCTTCAGAAAGTGGTACAGTGTCTGGTCTGTGAAGACCTACTTTTTCTCATTGTCACCATCTACGCTTCAAAAATAGTCAGGGGAATGAGCCATGACCAACCTTATTCTTTTTTTCCTCTGCATGGCAACTCCACCTTCAGGTTGCTTTCCAGTGAGTGAGTGGCAGTTCCTGTGCAAGGCAGGGGCTTGTGGTGTGCAGTCACTGATGGATTGGAACCAGGGCTACAAATCACAGAATCTCTGCCTCAGACCTGCACCTTGGCTTCTCACTGAGCAACGTGATCCAACAGTTAGATGGAAGCTGGAAAATAGATGTTGGCAAGGGGTTGTGCTTGAAACATGGTAAGAGCGAGTGGTGCAACAACAGCTTAGGGGATTAATTTGAAACAGAAGCTGCTCCCTTCAATGAGGGAATGATTTAGCATTAAACAAACAGTTGCCTTAGTAACTAATGTATTTCCCTTTCCCTCCGTTCACTTTGAACATAACCATCTCTGAACTCAGTTTTACATCACCTTTTTTGTTTGCTTAACTGGTCTTCTTCAAGTGTCAGACAGCCAAATAGCTTGCAGTGAAATGTAAGTCTATTTCCTTTTTATGAACTGCCCTAAAATGCAAAACGTATTCCAGGATCTTCTCCTCAGTTTACCAGGCTTTGAGTATTAATGAAGGATATTTTATATCTAAGCTGACAAGTCTATTTCTGATAGAAACAGGAATACTGGATGCCATGTATTCATCAGACCTACATGTCTCCAGCAGTCTTTCTGAATATCACTTCTTAAGAAATGTGCCATCCAGGATGAATAAACTGTAGTGTTTCTTTTGATGTTTACCTGTTCCTGTGTAGAAGGTCAAACACACTGCCAGTGAGAACCAAACAACTTTAAAAAGAAGGAAGAAGGGACTCACTGTACATATTTAAAGTCTGTATCGTCTGACTTCTGTAGCAGAGTTTGATGCACAGTTGAGGAAAAGAAAGGGATTAATCTGTCTCTTAAATCTTGACATAAATTTTAGATGGAGCTAGAACAATGATATTTATTCAGAGTCAGAAAGGATTCCTGTATATGCAGTTTAAATATAACCAGAGAGAATAAACTTGCAAGTATCTCCAGAGTTAGTCCAGCCTCTTCTGGAGACAGCATAATAAAGCAAAAATCTATAAAGTAACCATTACATAAATAATGTATCTATTTACTTATAAGTTCCAAGAGGAAATAATATCCATACTTTTCCAAAACTGCTCCATCTTCTATAGGATGGATAGAATTTAAGTGTAGTTTGTATGGTTTTCTCAGGTCTCGGAAAAACAAAAAATGTGGATATCATTGTTCTGAGTACCCCAAAATCCCAACACACATTTTTTGCCTTGATTTTCATGAAGTAAGCTAAGAGCAGCTAAGTATTGAGCTTCTCCCCACATGGGGTGCTGTCCCTAGTGATGATCATGGGACTCCAGCCTCAGTTCAGCCACACTAGAAATCCAGAACAGGCAAAACACTACCTGCTATCCAGCCTGTGGTCCTTGCTCCCATTTCCCGTAGAAATGAGTCTGTCTTTTTCTGAATGAGATTTAAGCCTGAGTTGGCCTGGAATTATGCATTGAGCAATCCCATGAGATCTGTCTATTCTGTCCCAATTACAAACTTATGAATTTATACAGAAAGCAGGTGCACATTTTCTGGGATCTATTAGGCTTTTCTGCAGCCTTGGCACATGCACCATCCTTAATACAGACAGATATAGTGTGAAATCTCAAAACAAACCCTAGTATTTCCACGATTTCAACTGCTATTACTGTAGTCAGTGAAATATGTCCAGTGACATGGAGCAAAAAGATAGAAAGCTGAAAGAAGAAACTCACAATTTGAGAAAAGAAACTCTCCCCATGGCTAGATACAAGGGATAGTTGATGCCTTGGGCTGGAGGAGAAGGAGGCTGGGTCAGGTGTCTGAGTGAGAAGTAGGGCACTGAAGTTACAGTCCAATGATCTTTTCCATGTGGAAAATCCAGTGCTGTTAAATTGATGTTCTATGGACGGAAATTGATTCATTAGATTTTTCTGATGTTTCAGTAAGACTATACTCATCAATCTTTTAAACCATTTATAACCCCAGAGCTATACAGTCAAATTTATCAGGTTCTGGCATAGAAGATGCTTGTGTACAAGCTACAACCTTTAAGAGGTGAAATTACCATTAAGAAATTGCTCTATATAAAACTGCCAATATTTTTACTATAACCGGTGGTGAGGGAAAAGCAGATCAAGCAGATCTGTGTCAGATTCTGTAGAAGGAGCATGAGAGATTAAAAATTAGTCTGCATCTGATTTTCTTACCTTTTTTCCACCCACTGTAGTCTCAATGTGTTTGATACACTTTAATGTTAGACCCTTGTTTGGGAAAAAGAATACAAACAGGAAATAAATCACTGATTACACTCTGACATGAGGGTAAAATGACACTGAACACTACACAGTTGTGGTGGAGAGGTTGAGACTCAATTATTTAAGCAGAGAGCTTGTAAAAAGACTCCACTACTGAAAAATGCCTTTTTACTTCTTACATGAATTGAGATTAATTATAATGCCCAGCTGACAGAATATTAGAATGAGTTGAAAAGAAAGATCAGATTCATTTCTTATGTGTTGAAGATATTAGCTTAAAATAGTCTGTAATTGATTTTGGTCTGATGGTGAAAGCAGGGCTGCCATTTTTTAAAATGGATTGTGTAAATTTGGCCAGACAGTGTTAAGATGAGACCAGACTCTGAGAGGGTCAATCAAGGTAAATTTCTCTGCTAGACAGTTACTCAGCCATTTTGGACAGCTTCATGCATAGAATTCCATCCCTCAATTATCTAAAATCTATTACAGTTAAAACTGTGATCATGAGAAACAAAATCAGAAGGGTTGCAGCTTGACATGAAATCAGTACTGGAAAAGAAGACTGCTCCAATACTAGTAAATGGGCTTGGTGGCTTTCAACTAATGTGTCTTGCAAAGAAGGGTATTTAACAGTTCCACACACCATGAAAATTAATTTTTCCTACGTGGCTGGTGGGTAAAGTTTCATATTATGAATCAGTGGCATTTTACCCATCTGTTTGTACTTAATGAGAACGTGACATCTTGGATTTCATGTGAGCTCACTGAAATTAAGGGAGTATAGCTTTAACTAAACCCACAGGATCAGGATTTATTAACAAGAAGAGGTTGTGATGTGATTTTTCATGGAAGATTTTGATATTTTTTTACCTCACTGCTTCCAGGACAGGAATGAAGATCAAGTATTTCAAAATTCTCAAAGGAAAATGTTCAATGACTAAATTATTTAGAGTCAATTGATTTCTATGTTATTATACTGTAGTATGATCCAGAAATAAAATACAAATTAATTTCTGGGGAAAATCTAAACAGATATTCTATTATGAGAAGACTGCATTACAGTGTTGTGTACCCAACTCAACAAATTTATTCATTTCCATTAGAAGTTGCATTTTTGATGGAATTGTGTCCCAGTGGCTTTTTTGAGCCAACTTTGTTATATCATGTTTACAGAGAGACAACAAAAGAAGATTGAGTATTGAAATTTAGTATTGAAATTGAGTATTGAGTGTTGAAATGCCAGTGATTTTGACAGATATGCAAGCCCTGGAAGAGATATTTGGAACAGCTATTAATATATGATTAACAAATAACTAGAATTAACAGCTGAGCTAATATGAATGCATATTCAGATGTATTTATTTTTACACATTCATAGGAAGTATTTGTGCAAGAGACAGAACAACAGCAAGTTAAAGGGTATTGATATAAACAGGTTGTAAGTGAAGTGAGAGACACTGCAGAGTAACCCTCCCCATCAGGAGGAGGAGGTTAAGAAGAAACAACTTTTATTCCCTGTCACTCATAATGATTAAAGCTCTTTTCTCTAAAGCAGGCAGTGCTGGCTGCCCTCACACAGACTCCTGGAATGAGAACAGCTGCTGTGAATAAGACAGGGTAAGATTTTTAGACCCTCAGGGAGGCGTGTGCTAGGAAGCAGCAGTATTATACAGGGTGTATAAATATAAATGAAAAAGCTCTGGTAGGGTGGAGTTCTGCCAAGCAGAAGCAAGAAAGAGATTACTGGCAATGGGGTGGGGCAGGAACCCTGGCTATCAATAGAAATGGGAATGAGATATTAGAAGCCTGGAGGACTGGCTGGAGTTTCTCCAGACCTAACCCAGCACTCTTTGCTGTCCTTACTCCTTCTGTAGGTGCTGGGGCAGTAAACGTGCCAGATGGAAAGGCAGAAAGGATTGAAGGCAAACACAAATATTGACTTAAAGGAGGTTTTGTAGCCATTTTCTTGGATAGCAGCTGTTCAGCTACCTTCCTGTGTCATTTGAGAAGAGTCAGTCCCTGAGATAGCAAACTGTGCTTCTCCTTTGGTTTGTGCTGAAAAAAAACCAGCACTATCCTCTGCCTGCAATGTTTAGGAGACCAACACTTGTGCACTTCCACAGCTCTTTAAAGGATGTCTTTCCAGTGTGCTGTTAATTCATCAAATATAAGTACAGCTCTCAGGGAGCGCCTGTATTTTGCATACAAAATAACGTGAAGTGTAACCTACTAATATAACAACCACAACTCTCTTATTCATGCAATTTCTGCTTTGAACAGTCTAAGGAGATAAAGAAAAGTAAGGCTTCACAAGACTCATCATTTAACCAATGTTCCATCTCTTTATTTCATCTTATCTCTTTCCTATTTAAAAATGAAGTTCACATGTTCTGTCTAAACACAACAAAAGGAGGTTAGAATTCCTAATTATCAGTAGTGATACACAATCTAAAATAAGACCTGTAGCTCTGATATACTCTGTAAGGTGAATGCAGGTAACTGAACAATACAATGGAAGGAGGGATAAAGAAGTCTAAGGAGAAAGAAGAACCAAAACCAGTAGTGCCAGCATAACTTTATATTCAGTTACAAGCCAGGATCATATAAGAAGCAATTATTTTCACTACACTCAAAATCCTCATGTTGAAGATTACTTCAGTACAGGCTACAGAGTATTTAATAAAGAAAGGCTTGAAAGCCCACAGGGTATAAAAGCTTTTGTATGATTTGAAGAGACATGACAAACACGCTCATCAGGATTATTTTCTCAAAACCTGAATTTTTTAAGCATAAATGATGTGCCAAGTAAAAGCCTCTAATATCTTCCACCTTTCTTAGAAAATCTGGCTGATGTTCATGTCCTCTGTATATTCATTAATCCAGAGCTTTAGGACAGGAGGCAAAGGATATTGTAGCCATCTTCAAAGCTACAAGTCTGTGTAGTTGTAATGGATGGCAGAGTTAGAGCTCAGACCTGCTCAAACATGATAGGCAAAACAACCAAAATACTGAACAGAGCAAACAATTGTGCCTCTATTGACTGAAGACTATTGACTTTTTTATCATTTTGTAAATTTATATATTTCTTAAATATATAAATCTGGACAAAAATAAATTTTATTACCAGCGACTATAGACATCACATCACGTATACCAATATTTAAATGCAAGCCCTTTGATTCTCAGGAAGGGTCTTTCTACAGCTTGATTTAAGCTTCAAATTGTAACTGTACCACCTGACACAACCTTGAGAGAGCAAACTGTAAGATACTATGCTAGATAGAACAGAGCTACCCTGTTGAGGGGCGGGCATGAATTCTATCTCCTGGTATCAAAAACAAGGCAAAAGCTCAAGGTCAGACAAGATGGGCCAGACTGGGGCACACCAGGAGAAATGTGGTGCCATTCAGTACAGTTGGGTTTCCCTGTGCCATCAGCTGGCTCCTCAGATGTGAATTCCTACTGTTTTCTTGAGAGCTTGGGCTTGCTCTACACAGGTGGCCAGAGAAAGTCCTTCAGCCTTTCATGGGCCTGGCAAGAATTAAGGAGGCTTATAAATAACAGGTATTTTGAGGTATATCAGGTTGCCCAATACACCTCTCTGCTGTCACATGGGACCAAACACACCCATGCCAGTCCTGGAAGTTATTGTTCCAACAGGAGGACCCATACTGGACATTGAACACAGGCACCCAGCGCAGGGACAAACAACCTCCCCATGGCCACATTCCTGTCAAAAATTTTACTCTGGTAACTTTTTCTGTCGTAGGGCAAAATTCATTAGCAGCTGGCTTCTGTGGATGAGCACTACTGAGAAACTGATTGTTATGATGCTTTTTCATAACATTCAGCATATCCAAGAGATTTTAAAAATGGTGAGGATGCATTTTATTGTGTTTCCAGTCTTTCCTCTGCTGCTATGAGGGTCAGAAGCTGCTTGCACTTTCTAACAGCAAGCAGAATGAAATTTAGTATATTTGCAAGAGTACCTGCTCACATGATTCCCTCTCCTGTATTTTGCCTTTTACAAGTAGTATATTACTTCAGTACAAGAACAAGACAAAACCAAATCAGACATCATTTCAACATATGCCAGCAGTATGTTAAACTAAAGCAAAGAACATTACTGCTGTTTCAATAAGAAATTAATGAAGGCCCTCAGTTGTTTTTGTGAAAACTAGGCACCAGAAAAACAATCACCAGAGTTGTTTTCCTTCTTTAAAACAAATGAAATATACTATTATTTCCTGGTTATCCTGCTAGCTTCTTGGTCAGGAAAAAGAATCCAGTCCCACAGAAATTAGGCAGCATTTCATATTGTGAGAGAGGAACAAGTGAATTAATCACTGAATGTGAACCAGCTTGGATATGTAATCACTTCTGGTGGTCCACTGGTCTGCCTATACAGCTTTGGATGATGATCTTGCTACTTAGCCCCATTCAGGTGCTGCTCTCTCCTGTGCAAGATAAAAGCCAGTCACTGCTGTGATAAAAACAGTCCTGTGGATTTTGAATTGAAACATACACACCAAAGAGAGCAAAACGAGTTCTTATACTGAGGCAGCCACTCCTTGCATGATCAGGTAAAAACCTAGGTGTGGTTTAACCCCTAGGTGTGGTTTAACAACCTGTGTGTGCCTTTCCTGCCAGGAGCAGGAAACATTGCTAATGCAAAAGGAAAACATGGAAGATGGCAGGTTCTGGAAAATCTTCCATATGCCTTTTCAAATGATTCCAGCTTCTCATTCATATTAACATAATTCTGAGCTGTGTTTCAAAAGCATTGTTTAAACAAATTGTCTTGGGGAGTAGACATCCACTTTCCCAACCTCTGTTTGATGCCCTGCAGAGAAAATGGTGCAGTGCTACTGCCAGTTCAGAAGAAGCAATGCCATAAAGGAAATAATGTACACTTTTAATCTCCCAAACATCCTATTTTTCTGCAACTATTTAAAATTTTAATATAAACTGCTGAAAATGCCCTGCATGTGTGGCTTGCTTTCCTGTGATCTCACCAGGCCCCTCTCATTATAATCACAGAAAAAGCAGTTTAACTACATTCAGTGAATTTCAGTTTCTCAGCCCCCAGAGAGGAATCTATATTAATATGCAGCAGCAAAAATGGCAAAGCATAGAATTCTATTTATCCAGGGGTGTTTGGCTGGAAGAAGGAGCTAAGTTTGATAATGAACTCCTGAGCCTGGTTCTTTACAGGGTGCACACTACATGCCAGGCTTGATACATGACTAAAACTGAACTGAAAAATTCAGTCCATTTGCCCTCTGTACTGCAGCCAGAGATGAGTAACAATATCATTGAATGAAAAATGCAGTGCTGATACAGTCACAGCTGGAAAACTGAGCCCTCTGATGAGCACAGACTGGTGGGTACTCAGGAAAAAGGGAAAAGATCATTAAAGAGATGGCACAATTGTCTTAGAAAGACTGGGAAAGCTAAGTGGCACTTGGCTAGGCTAGCATGGAACAGGGGCAAGTTTATTGAAAGCCCTCACTTGAACTCTCCATTGTAAAAGGCCTTTGCTGGGAGGGTGTCTCAGGGCAACAATGCTCCAGAGGCAGTTCAAGTCAGAGTATGTGTGGATCTTATTTCACTGACACCAGCAGATTTACCAGCAACAGTGTAAACTGATTTTGTCAGTAGTACTGTGAGAAAGAAAAAGTACCTAAGGAAAATGCTAAGGGTCTGAAATTTAATGACATCTTTAAATTATCCAGGTCCAATTGATGAAATCTGGAAGAGCTCACTCAAACATTCGAGACACTGTTTGCTGGTGTGACTGAAACACTTACAGAAAAATGAAATTCACTTTCACGGATCTTCCAATGCCCAAATGTAAATAGTATTGGAGTTACTAAAAAATTTTCATGCTTCAGAAGAAGCTGCTATTTGCTGTTTTGCAAAGAAGGGAATAAGGCAGATGTCATCCAATACAAGTGCTGTAGCCAAATACTGGAGTATTTAGGAAAAAGGGAACAATTTACAAGTAACTGACAGAAGTACAACACCAACTATCTTGTGCTAACAACTACAAAGGAGAAGAGATCAATTCTACATAAGGGAAGTAGAGAGGCTAATTTATGACAGTAGTTAGGTCTGAGAACAAATGCAATACACCTGAACTCCAAACAAGGAGCAGCCCTACCCAAGATACCTTCAGGTAAGGTTTCACTGACTGCCGAACTGTGAAGGGAGCAAGAGGTGCCAAGTTCATGTTCCAGTCAGTCTCTAGAAGACTCAGCCTGGCTTTGACAATATATATATATATCAATATATATATATATCATTCTGTAAGGTCCAGCTGTCAACATGGGGAAGGTACACTGGGACAGCAGGATGCATAACATCCTGAGGCAGGATTTGAGGCAGGGCTTGTGGCACTGTGCAAGAGAGTGGCTACTACCCTACCTTCAAAATCTGAGATAAAATGACTTTTCAAAGGTTACATGGTTTGTACTTAATGTACGTCTTTGTACTTAATGAGAATGTGACATCTTGGATTTCATGTGAGCTCACTGAAATTAAGGGAGTATAGCTTTAACTAAACCCTCAGGATCAGGATTTATTAACAAGAAGAGGTTGTGAGGCGATTTTTCATGAAAGGTTTTGATATTATACTTAATGTGCATGTTTGCACTTGTGTGCAAGTGCACAAGACAGCACTTGTGTTTAAGGGCTGTCTCTCTGATCACATTTGGGTTTATTTCCCCCTCCTTCTATCTCTACACATGTACAAGTTGTCTCACCTGATAGTTCTCCCAAGTGCAATAAATAAGGCTTTCTTGCATGTCTTTTTTTTTGTGCCACTCAGCTCTGACTAGAAGATATCATTTCCCCTCCTTTTTGCCAGCTTCATATCCCTCTTTCTCAGTTATAGTGCCTTTATACACAGTGTCCTGTTTGTAAGTTTTCATCTTCAACATCTCACCAGAGGACAAAGAAATATCTGACTTAATTTCTATTTTGACAGTTCTTTCCCATCTTTCGCTACAAGATCTTCACCTTTATCGCTGTTGCAATTCCTGTTTGTTTGCCACTGGAAAGATTCCTGCATTCAGTCAGTTAATATTGACTGACATCTGCAGAGCAGATAATCTTTATTTTGGAAGCGTGTATATGTTATGCATAACTCATTCCACATAATTATACAGAGTGCTCTCATTTCTGGAAATGACTGCTCTTTGTGTTCTGTGTGGAAGTAATAAGATACATTACAACAGGTTTCACTGACTGGAGAAACAGCATGGTATACAATGTACTGATAAACTTACAAGAAATCCTTCTCAAGTGATTTCTCGTTTAAGTGACTGGGAAACAAGTTATGTATACAGGAGAGGCTGTTTCAGCACAGTGCCCACTGATCTTGCTCCATTAAGAATGAAGGAATTTGCACTGTCTAGATCTCTCATGTCCTTTTTCCTATATTTCTTAACCTGCCCCTTCCAGTTGCCTGTCCAGCTTTGACCATTCAGCCACCATACTCTTATCTCATATACCATTTTCCATGTTCCTATATAAGGGAACAACCTCTAAAACGTGATCCATAAGAATAATCCCTAGTTTATCTCTGGTAAAAAAGTCTCCAGGAAGAATTACGTTAGAAATTAGTCAGCTGGTAAGCTATTGTTTTCCTTTGATGTTTTTAAAAAATAAATAGCAGAATTAAAATGAGCTGTGAGTTATGTCCTCCACAGGCAGGCTGCCTGCCAGAGGAAGGTTCAGCAGAAAGGTGTTGGGGCATCCTCATTTTGTGGGCTCAGGGGCAGACTGAGCCATGCACACGCACACCCAGCTGGGCACGGGCACAGCAGGAGCCATGTGGCTGCAGGCATGCTCATGCCATGCTGACATGTCCCCAGGCCTTCTCATGTCGCTGGAGCAGCTCACAGCTCCAAGGTGCTGGCTGGTTGCACGCCTGGCTCTCAGCTTGGACACCCTCTGCTAACAGCCTTGCCTTTTTCTTCCAGAGGAAAGTACTGGGATGCCTCAATTCCCCAACAGTAATGCCTCTGTCCAGAGGGGACGATGTTGACAATCTGAAATTGTGACAGCTCCATTCCCTCTCACTGCTGAAATTTTTTTGATCCTGCATCTATTTGGGGCTCTTACTGACAGCACACTTACCCTGCCAGACATTTTGCAGTGTCCAACAAGCATGAAGTTCAGAAGCATTACTAAGCAAATTCCACAAAACATGGAAATCCTTCCTTTCAGCACATGCCAGGAGCTTTCTTCTGGCTGACTCCAGCTTTGCACCAGATAACCCAAAGATTAGTTCACAGAGACATCCAAATGATTTTTATCATCAATCTCTAGTCTGCTTTGGGACTACAACTGCTGTAAATCCTCAAACCTAACTCAGCAGTAAGAGTATATTGTCACCCATCGCTTCTATTCTCTAGCAGCCTTGACCTGCAAATATGATGATATTTTCTTTTCCTCTAATGCCACTGCCATCCCTAAAGTGCTCATGACTCCTCACTCTTTATGCATGCAGCCCAGGCACATTTACAAACAAATCAAATACAAAAGTGCTTTGTTTCAAAAGCTGTATTCTCCAAACTGTAGTTTTTCAAGTGAGCACACCATAGAGTTCAGCCTCTGTCAGAATCAATACTCATAATGCCTCAGCACAAAACACAATGTCACTGCTGTTGCAGCTTGATGCAGCACCTCATTCAGCCAAGCAATCACATGGGAAAGTTTGAAAAAGTCTTTGCTGAAGACAACTCAGTTGACATCCATGTCTTAATGAAACAAATTCATCAAACTGCAGTCAAATGCATCCTCAATCTTTCTGCTCTCCTCAGCAATTCCACAATTTATTACCTATGACAATTCACCTTAACCTACCCTTAACTATATGATCCCAAGGTGATATAAATACCATGTTTCATACACATTTTTACTTGAGCAAGCCTTGGCCCCTCATCTCTCCATCAGTTTCTCTAGATCTGACCGACGTAAAAATAAAGGAAATGCATAGCAGAGAGCCCTCACACAGCTTTCTGCAGAGGCAGAAAAGTGTCAAAAGAAAGACTAACACATTTGCCTAGAACACCATTTAGGGAATGACATATTGATGTATTTCAATAGCAATGAATATCACACTCCATATAACTTCATCCTTACTATTCCCAGGAAATGAACAGATTTTCTGCAGTATTTGTATTGGTATAAAATAAACCATTTTTCATGTAGTAATCAAGGATCTGATAGGAGAAGGAATGTGAAGACAAAGATCTCCAAGAACTGGCTTGTACCTGAAACCACCAGTAGAAACTATAAGAGTTACTCAATAAGCTTCTTGCTTAAACAAGACTTCCCTTTCAAAGTATCTTCTAAGTATTGCTTTCTTCATTCTTACTCAGCACAGACACCACAGATCCCTAATAAGCAGCAGAAACAAATCAGAAATCTTTCAGGTTTTTTTTTCTCTAGAAAGGTCCCACCCCAGCCAGCTGTGTCCTCTTCCGCAGAACAGCTCCTTTGCTCCCATTTCTCTCCAGAGATCTACATGGACTCAAGCCAAAGCACAGATCCTCCTGCTACCTTCCCCTCCCCCACCACAGAGAAAGCTAATCGACCTTTTCAGCCTTGTTTCTCTTTCTGCTTCACTGCCTTACCAGAATGCATTGGCTATTAGCCCATTTCCTGTTAGCCACAGCTTTATCTAGTGAACCTGCTCTATTTGAATGCTTCAGGTATCCATTTACTGTGAGACCTTGGGACATCCCTTCAGTCCAGACTCCAACTGCCACACACTGCCTCTGAGTTAGTAGAGGCTGAAATGTGCCATTTGTACCTCTAAACTACATCAGCATGAAGTGCAGTGCTAAATTGTAGCCCTAAATGAATATGGTTTCCAGTCAGAGGTTTTGGGGCTAAATATCAGAGATTGTGTTATTTGATCACCTCCTTCGAAGTGCTGCATCTCTGCTAGATGCGATCAGAGAACGTGTCCACTCCAAGCAAGAACAACTGGAAACTCATCACTCTTTACATGGGAATCTCCACTCATTCAGTGAGAGGAGGGTTGGTTGGTCCAGAGGTTATGGGGCTGGCTGCCAGGGCATTAGGAAACACCCTAAGAAGCCCTGGGTAAGTCAGTGGTCTGCACATGTCTGATATGCCTGACTCTAAATGGGACTCTAAATTCATGTCTCTCACAGCTGGGACATGAATTGGAGCTGGGTTCATTCTCCTCAATTTACTAATCAAAAAGTGCAAGAAAGTGCAGCTTAACTGTGATCTATAAATACCCTGATATTTACACCGGGTGCTCAGAATTTTTGTATTAAAAAATTCACATGTACTTAGTACCAGAGGGGAGGAATTAATTTGTGTTCTGTGTTTACACAATGCTTAATACACCTGCCAAAACCTAAATGCAAATAAATTAAATGGATGAATGAAAATTAATACTCTAGAGAAAGATAAAAAACTTAGATAGCTTCAGGCCACAGGAGACCACTGAGGACCTTTCCCTAATGACCTCCTTCCCAGAGATGATAATTCTGTTAATTTTTTTATAAAAAGAGAAAGAAACAGAAAGAGAAGAAATCAAATCTAAATATAGCAGAACTCTTTGCAAGTCACACATATTTGGCTATTTCCTCCAATAAGAAGCATCGCAAGTTTCTCTTTAAATGGGTCAGGAATGTGTTGGCTGCACCTGAAAGTTTCAGCGACTATGAAGGCTTTAAAATCTGTTGTTAATCCTTAAAGAGAACTCATGCAAAGTTAATTCGGACTCTTGAATCGTTGTGTCTAAATTATTACTTAGTATTAAATATTTGAAGTGAAAGAGTTTCAAGGACTGTTGCAACTTTGGAGGAGTATTAGGTTGAATTCACTTGAAACCTTGCTGGGAACAAATAATCTGCTTTCTGATTATGAACAAAGTATTCTTCTTTTTTTTTCTGTCAGCAGTTTTGTATTTTGCTGTTATCTCCAGTTAGGCACACACAAATACCCACACATGGAACAACACTGAAGTTAAGGAAGGGAAGTTAACTCCTGTATGTCTGATAAACCCAAACACAATAGCTCAGTGTACAAAAAAGTATAAAATTAAGCTATCTTTCGAAGTCTGAATAAGAGTAATTTAATGAAATTTACAGGAAGCCAAGAAAACCGTGTTTTCCAACAGTCAATGTAAAACCACAACAAAGCCAGTTTCAGATGAACACAACATTCCTTTTGGGCTCTACCAATAATCTATTTTTCATATGAACATTATCAAAGGCTGAACAAGTAAGGGCAAATACATTTATTACTAAATCAAAGAAGAAAAAACCTTCTAGGATCTATTTTATTAAATGCAGGAGAATGTGCTGAAAAGATTCTAACCAATATCCCTACTTTTCCTGAATTTTCTATTTGTTTAAAGATACAGTATTAAAAAAATCTATGTAGTGTTTTACACTTGTCACACATGAAGTTCTTCATTTTATGCAATAAAATATTTATTCTAGAAGCCCTTTCAGTGAGATGTTAAACACAGTTGCTGTTCTCATTCTGGTAAAATTGAATTTCAGAAATAATTGAAATCTGCAATGGGTCCTTGAAATAAAAGGTGTTTGTATAAATATAAGGATGCAATTACTGAGATAAGTAGAAAAGCAAGAAATTTATGTACATAATGAATCTCCTGAAGGAAATATTATTTTCTTCTTATTTCTCTCCCCAGCTCCACAGCACTGAAATGCACAGTTCTTTTTGCAAAAGAGACTCTCCCTAGTTCAAATTTTAAGAGAATTTAAAGGTCTAAGCAGAAAGCTAAAAATTGTAAAGTTATTTCCCAAGTTGTTCCACCACAGTCAGGCAGTCACTCATCTGCAGGTGCTCCTGACTAGAATCATGTAGACCACCCTACCTTAATATAATGGTCTTGAAATCAATGGATCCACAAATTACTTAGAAAACAGGTAAAAATAACTTGCCTAGAGGCACTTCTCTAGTAAGAATTCTTGAAGGGGTAGTATGAGCTTTCCCTGAAGTGCTGCACTGAAGTCTGTGAAGGAGCACACCATCTTTTGTAAAGGGATTTAAGTAACACTGCTAACAGTGCCCAAAAGGTTTAGTTTTTCTCTGAAACCTAGGGATTAAAACAAGTTAAGGCATGATTTCAAGTTCACAGCTTGTTGTTTGCTATCTCCTGTGCCTTCTCTCTATCAGCTCATTTCCACTCGAGTAGTACATCAGAACATCCCTCTGTTATTTTGACAAAATACACAGGGCAGGTACAGGAGGGGCTGTTGCTGTCAGGGCAAATTGCTAAGCAGCTCATCTCATCAGTGGCACTGAACTTGCCTACAAGGCAATGCTGCTCCTTGCCCATGGCGTTATTGTAAGTGCCTCAGGTACTGCTGGTTATCATTTTCCCTTGACATTCCTTGCCTCATCATCAGATAAAGGATCCTTCTTCTTTGACTAAGCCTTTCGTCAATTCTGCTGCCTCAGGTTGACTCCACCTTCCTTCACTTGTGCTAGAGGTGACTGTGAGTTGCACTCAGGCAGTTCCTCGTGCTTGGTGCAGAAGGTCAGCCCTTGGCATGTGGTCTGCTTAAGAAATTGGCAGTACAGAGATACAGACAGCTGGCATTGCTTTTCTGCACAGTAGCTGAATTTCACTTGGGCAGAAGCCATTCTCTTCCTTTGCAAAAGCCTGTTTGAGGGCTTTAAACGAATATATCCAGTTTGCATGCCCAGAGGTTGTAATAACTATGCTTTTCATTATTATGGAAAATGAGCTTTCTCTGTTGGAGAACCATGCTCTTTACTAAGGTCAGAACGCACCTGGATGGCAAAAGGTACAAAAAAAGGACATCATAAGCATTCACGAGAGAGCAGCAATAGCAATGCAGAAGCTGCTCTTTTATCCTAGGTGGTAATGTGTTATTTCAGAAGGCATTATTACCTCACGATAACTCTACTTTCATTGTGTATAATGATTAATGGTAATTGCTTTTGTACTTCAGTATTTTTCAGAGACCACTTTGGCTTCCAATGAATACATTAGTACCTCATTGCTGTAAACACCCTCCTCACAACTTGGCCTATAACACAGAATTAGATTACAAAGCAGTCAAGATGGATATTTTTTCCATGTTTTGATTTTTCTGGGAGATAAGTTTTTTGCTCTGATGTGAAGGAGAAAATTGTTCAAGAGCTTCCACTTTAATCTAGTCATGAGGGGCATTCTAAGTCTTCCTAATGCGTCTCCAATTCTAATTCTGTTAGATTGGCTTAGTGTTAGGACCGTGATCAAAGAATACATTTTCTTCTGCATTCCTAGGCTTTTCCAATAATGTAAAATGCCAGTTTGTGGGATGGAAAAATAAGAAAGATGCCTTTTCTGGTTTTCACTGGAACCATTTTATCCCTAGATACTATATCATCTCACTGTCCTCAAATATCCTTCAAGGGATGACCCACATTAAAAAATCTTGCTTTTAGAAACTTCAGTTGGAGGGGCTTATAACTCTTTCTCTTTCGCTTCCTCAATTCTCCTTTATTTTTAAATACTCTCTTACCCCCACTGTAAACTTAGTGTCAGGATAGGGAAATACAGCAATAGATTGCCTAGGGAGATGTTGGGGTCTCCCTCATTAGGGTTCTTTAAAAAGAGATTAGACAGTATCTGTCAGAAATAATTTATGTATTGCTTATCCTGCCTTAAGGCAGAAGGACACATTGTTATGACTGTCAACAGGATTTCTGCACCTACACCACCTAAGGATTTATGAAAAGAGCAATCTCATATTTCTTTAGGTAAAAGAATTATGTTTTTGGTCTCTAAGACATTGCAGCAGTTCACATGATCATGCTACAGATAACAATAAAATCTTGGATAAAACAGTAAAGCAATTATTTTTAAGAATTAACTTTGATAGCAACAACTGCATAAGGTTGAAATGCTCCTAAGCTCAAAGGAAGTGTTCAAAGTTAATGAACTATCCTAGTCTTATTTAAGGCCATCTCAGACCTTATTTAAGGTTCTACTAAGGGACTAAAATGGCATTATATGCGTCTCAAGGTCTTCCTTTGATGATGTGGTTTCCTTCTGTGTTAGCCACCCACCAAGCCTCCTTCAAAATACTGCCATGGGACTGATGGCATAGAACTGGTGTGGTGATCATGTGTGAAGTAAGAATTTCATATGAAACACACTGGAGAATAATTAATACTCTATAATGTCAGCTTGATACTATAGCATAGACACAATTTGTGTCAAATTAAATTCTAATCTTTCCATAGCAACCATATTATCAGAACCAGTTCTTGCTATTAAAAAATATTGACCCCATGTTCCTTGATAAACGAAACCAGTCTTAAATTCAGGAGTGAAAAGCTGAGTTTCCATCTTCAAATTCCCTACTTGCTTCAAATCAAGGCATTAACTGAGGGATGTGACTCAGTGAAGCTGTTGGCTCATTGCACAAGAAATTATTTTTTGCTGCTGCTTTACCAAGAGCAAGTCACACTGTAAAACTTGATGCAAGGCAAGTAAATAGACCGTGGTTTAGATAACAAAATTCCTTACCTGAAATTTCTACTGAAGGCAGCAATAGACTCCGGCATTAGTGCTACACACACATGCACTTTTACAGAAGGGATCTACAGTTTGGGCCTCTAAGAACTACGGAAAGGGTTGGAGTTTTCCACAACCCTGTGGAAAGCTTCTCTGTAACTCTCTCTGCAGATGGAAAAACATCCCCATACAGCAAAGAAACAAGACCCTAACAATGGCATTTTAATCATAATGCCTAAAGTTATTCAGAGACTGAGATCTTGAAATTCTCAATATTATGTGAGGCTGCTAGTAATAATTTATGCATTTACTTACTATTAGTCTGATGATACTAATTTGCTGAAACAGAGACTCAGAATTAGGCACAAGTGATTTGCAATAATGATATCTTCAAAGCTTGTCTGGACTTTCAGTGGAGACTGAAGATTGAAATCAGAGATTTGGGCTGCTTTCTCCAACATCACCTAGATGATACCCAATTGTTCTGTACTAACCCATGTTTCTTAATCTTCAACTTTCACATATTTCTTCTCTCTTGTCATTACTTTCCATGTAAATAAATTCAGAAGGTCTCCCTTTGATTCTGTCTCAGGAGGCAAAGAGCAACACACTGACATTTTTTGTGGAAAAGAATTCCTCTTGTCATGAACTCAAGGCAATTGCAGAGTTAAATTTAGGACCATATTAATGAATATTCCCCAGTACTTCCAGTCATCCATGCATTTTCAATACCTGCTTTCATTTTATTTTTTCAGATCCAAATCTAGATAGAGTGTATGGAATCCAATGTATCATGTTTGAAAGTTGAAGGGAAGATGGGATTTATTCCACAGCAGCTAATTGGGATCTCTGCTTTTGGACTTCACCTGCATCCTTCTGCCAATATAATTCTTTATGTCATACTAGTAAAGTCATCAGAATGTCAGGAGAGAATAATTTGCTTCCCCAAGATTAAAGCAGTGAACACATCAATTCAATCCAGAATTTTGGGAGACAGTCTATTAATCATCAACCAGGAAAAAGAGTTATGCACTAATAAGAGTTTTCTAATTGCTAAGCAAAAGACTGGGGGGGAAAAAGACTATTCCAGTTTGGCAGGTTTGCAAATAACTCCTGGTAAGAACAAATGAAATGTTTCTGCTGCTCCTATTATTGCTTCACTTCAACACATCAACCTTGCATTGTCAACAGGAATAATTCAGCTGAGCCTTAGAAATGGGACTCTGAATCCATACAACTACCAGGAAACCCTCTCCCTGTGCTTTATAACAGTAACCACATTGCTCTGGTGCTTTATCAGGGAAATATATGTGGTATCAGAGCCTTGAACTTTGAATCAAACAGGTTTTTAGTGCTGTCTACCCTGGAGCTGATGGCATCTTGCATTAGCATGGCTGGTTGGGAAATGCAAGCTGCCAGGTCTGGTGGCTCACAGGAATTCCTCTGACTGTTCCTCACTACTGTTTTGTAGGAATAACAAATGGCCTACAATACAGGAATGCTCAGTATTGTAATGGGTTTGTCTGTGTAGTAGGGGAATGATTCTCACAATTTTGGAAGTTCCAATAAGACCCCTTTTTTATCACTCTGTACTGCTAAGATTACACTTCCTTTCCTTATTAATATTGCTCACAGAAATCCTTCCCTCCTTCAGCCTCACTTCACTCTTTCACCCCACTGACAGACCTGCACCAGCAGAGTAAAAACCACTCTCTCTGCACAATAAGATGCTAATGCCTGACAGATCCTCTTTCTCCTCACTCACAGCATAGTCTTCACAACAGCCTGAGTAGCCTTTGATGAGAAAAAAAATTGACTGGCATTCGATTGTTTTCTGAGCCATTGTGTATTCCAAATTATTTATTGACAGACATTTTCATACCTGAGGATCTCATATTACTTAGCTTATTCAACCATAAATTACAGTGATTTTTTTCCCTTGAAGGGCTTCCTTGATGTAGCAGAAGAAAGGACTTTTAGAATTAGTAGCCAGCCTAGCACTCATGAAAGTTACAGATCAATGGAGGTGGTATGAAACAGCCTGGCACTGTACAAAAGCACCAGCCTGCTCTGCTGCTGCATCTCAATTATGCTGTGTGACACACCTGCTGTCCTGGCCCTGCTTTTCCCTTGAGGCAAGCCTGCTAATGTGCTAATTTATATGGTGTGTAACAGGGGATTTGGAACAGAGGCCTAAGAGACTCCTTTTCACCTGGTGCCTTATTAAGGATTTGAGCCCACTTTGCTAGAGATGAAAAGCCAGTGGGCATAAGGCATTTGTGTCATTTAATTCTCAATAGGTAGTCAGTTAGTGAATAATGGTCTTGCAATGACTTTGTTCAGGTCATTTCCTTTAACAGATGTTCCTTTGTGAAGCTGCTATCCCATAACAGTTTTTGTGTGTTTTGTTTGTGTATTAACTATACACATTGAGGAGCTATTTATTCCTTTGTCATTAAACAAAATCGAATTAATTACATGTTAATAATAAGAAGGCAACAAGTACATCTTTTGCATTTCTACAATATTTCTTTGGATTTAATGTTCTCTTACTTTCAGAAGTAAACTGTCTGCAGAAGAGAGCTCTTACTGTTTTGTTAATGATAAGAGAGACAAAGAAAGGTTTGGCTGCAATTCTGAAAACTCCTAAACCTCTCCACAATCACAGACTCACAGAACAGTGGAACCTGGCAGGCACCTAAAGAGATTGTCTAGTCTAACTCTCCTGCTGAAAAAAGGGTAAGGTGGAAAATGTCATTCAGGACCATTTCCAGGTGAGTTTTGACTATCTCCAAGAATGGAGACTCCACAAACTCTTTGGAGAATTTGTTCCAGTGTACAATACCAATGGAAAAGCCTTTTTATAATGTTTAAATTAAATTTCTTGTATTTCAATTTGTGGCCATTGCTTTTTGCACTTTCACTGAGCACCAGTGAGAAGAGTTTGGCTTTGATGTCTTTTTTCCCCCTCCCAAAAGGCATTTAAGCACATTGATTAAAATAAACACAAGGTTAAATAATCTCAACTTTTACAGGTTCTCCTCACACAAAAGGTACTGCAGTCCCTAAATCATCTTAGAGGACCTTCAGTGAACTCACCTCCAGTATCTCTGTCGTACAGGGCAACCCAGAAACAGACACAGCAGTGCAGATGGGGTCTCACCAAGGCTGGGTAGGGGGAAAACATAACCTCCTTCAACCTGCTTGTGACACTCTTCCTCATGCAGACCCCACTGCTGGCTCACACTCACTTTGGTGCTCACCAGGCCCTCCAGGTCTTTTTCTGCAAAACTTCTTAAGCACATCTCCAGCACACACACACGTGATTGTTACACTGACACGTGCGGTATTACTCCCAAGGTGCAAAACTGAATATCCTTTGCTTGAACTCTGTGAGGTTCTTCTCTGCCCATTTCCCCAGCTTGTCGGGGTCCATCTGAATGGGAGACAATTATCTCATGTACCAACACCTCCTCCTGGTTCTGTATTGTCAGCAGACTTGCTTAGCTTACACTCTGCCCCATTATCCAGATGGTTATTGAAGTCATTGAGAAGTGCTGGTCCCTGGGGCACAGCACTAGTGGTTGGTCTCTGGCTGTACTTTAAGCCACTGATCACAACCCTTTGAAACCTCATATTTCAACTAGATTTAGGAAGGATGGTCAGACATCACTCCCCACTTCATATATCTGACAACTCCAAACACCTCTTTGTTTTTATGTTTGGAAATGGTTTCCGGAACTATTTGCTACCTTATTGTAAACTTTCAGGGACAGAGATGAGGCTGGATCCTCATTCTTGTCATTCATGAAGACTCAAGGGATATCTGCATTCTTCAGCCTTCAGAAATCTCACCAAATTCCCACAACTTTTCAAAGACTTTTGAAAGAGTAAGTGTGGCCTCACAATGACGTTGGACCACACTTTCAGCACTCACAGGCACATTTTCTCAGCTCCTATGGGCTTATGTATGTCCAAATTGTTTAAATGTTCCCTAACCTGATCCTCCTTTAGCAGGAGTAGTCTTCCTTGGTCCAGACTTCCTTAATGATTCCAACAACTTGGGATTCCTGAAAGCAAGACAAACAAAATATTGAGCACCTCAGTCTTTTCATATTCTTTGTCAAAAGGCCCTTACACATTTAACACTGGGACCATGTTTTCTCTAGTTTTTATTTCACTGCTGATCTACTAGTAGAAGTCTTTCTTGTTGCCCTTCCTGTCCTTCATCAGATTCAATTCCGGGTAGACTTTAGCATTCCTTATCCAAGTCCTGCATATTTGGACACTGTCTCTATATTGTTCCCAAGGCCTCTTGTCCCTGCTTATACTTTATATACTCTGAAATGCTGCATATCATCATATCTTAAGTAATATCTTAAGTAATGTTGATAAGAACTAAAGGTATTTAGACAACTTAAATGAGCAGTTTCCTTAGCCACTTGGGATGGGATTTACTCCATCCAGTTTTAATGACCAGAAAGACACATCCAGTCTTAAGTAATCATTCCCTGAAAAACTTCAAGTGATGATTAATCTCCTGGATGTGACCATCTCTCTCGACTGAATATAGAAGCCCTGACTATTTAGATACAGTTTAGACTATGTCTAATTTTCAGATAACTAAAACAAATTCCATGCCTCAACTCTACCATCCCTTATTGAGCAGTCAGTAAAACAATAAGTAGGTGCATATTTATATTTAGGTGTGTGTGCACTAACATGTACAAAAGCTGGAAAACCAAATTCCAAGGTCCTTATTTCTATAAACTTTGGAAAAGTAAGACTGCAACCACAGTATACTGCTGCACTAGAGATGGAGCCATATACGGAGTTCTTCTGTTTCTTCTTAAACAGAAAAACATGACATTTCATAAAACTGCAACCTTCCACTGTACAGGAGTCATTTTTGCTTACTAGTGGTGAAGAATACAGAATATTGAAGCCAGTGAAAACAACAATGCCAGACAGGCTTGCTGTCAATGCATTATATGGACTTAGATTTTTCAAACTTCTTGGAAGTAAGGTTGCTATATCTGCAGCGTCCACCTGGCTTAACATTTAATATTCTTGCAACATAAAAAGCTGAGTGCTGTGTCTCTAGTTTTGTTTGCCCTTCATTTGCAACCTACTTTCCTAGGTCAAGAAAATCTCTGATAGAAATGCAGCTACACAGTTACATAAGAATGTTGCAGGCAAAGCTGGTTTAACTCTGGGAACAGGTGTAAGAGTCTTTAGCAAACACATTATTAGAGTAGGCAGAATTTGCTGACAGCTCCATGGCTTTGAGAAGCTGTGCCACAGTGACTTCAGAAGGTCGTGTGCTGAATCACATGCAGAGCCCACACTGTACTATTGGGGTTCCAGCATCCACACCCCTCTGCTTCACCTCTGGCACAGACAAATACTTCTTTGCTTGTATCAGAAGGCCAGGGAACCGCTTTTCACAGGGTTTCAGGAGTAACATTTAAATATTTTCGGATTTAGCTATGTAAAAGTCAGCAAGAGACTGGGAAAAAGCCCTATCACTGGACAGTGCACAGGACTGGAAGAGCTCAAGATTTTGAGTCCAATATTATACTGTTGAAGATTTGCTTAACAGCTCCTCAAGGGATAAGACATTTTTTATTATTAAAAGAAATTGTCATGTTTCTTTCTTTGATATAAATTTTGAATAACATGTAGTTGAAACAAAAATTTTATCAGCAGTGATTAAGTTATAATGAAACCACAGTGAATAAAACATTTAAGTTATTCAGAATTCAAATGTGTCTGTCAGGATGTGAGAAGTAAGATGCTTTCAAAATCCCAAGGCTTAGCATGAGTACAAGTGATGTGCATAGAAAATGAAGTATTTTCATTAGCTATTGATTTTTGTTCTCTAAGGGCCGTTAATGCTGTACATTTGGACAGTACAGGATGGTGCCCAAAGTTTAACCAACCCAAGAACTTTCCTGAATAATTTCAATTTATCCAATTTGCTCTCTTGGTTTGAACCCTGGGTATAACAACAGGCTTCAAAGCCCGCTGTTAAGTGCTAACATAAAGCCTTGAAGCTTGAGATTGTCTCTTCCAGATATTTTAAATGTGTGAGCTTGACAAAGATCTTAATGGAGCTGGGGTTTTGCATTTGCCACGTTCTCCTGTCTGGGAAGGCAGATAACACAGAAGTACAGCTCGAGCACCAGGCAGGGGCACAGCCGATTTCAGAGAAAATTGTAATAAATGATGGCTTTGGCTTATCATTCCCCACAAGCTGTTGTGCTTAGCTGCTGCTCTTCAGGTCTCAAGGTCTGTGAAAGCATGACACTGCTGTGGTGACAGCCCATCATCTTGGTGCCTGTCATCATGGTGTGGGTGCTGGGCAGCAGCAGAACCTCACACCTGCTGTGGTGATGCTTCTCCTGAGCTTAACCCAGGGCCCAGAGCAGCAGCTGCAGCCCAGTGCTGCTGTCAGGCCCCCATTGGGCAAGTCTGGGCTGGACACGGGCTGGCAGCTGTCCCGGGGCAGAGCTGTGAGGTCAGCTCAGTGACCAGCCCTGTCCCAAGGCTGGGCCACCCTCACCTCAGGCTGTGGGGAACAGCGGTCAGTAAGGAATGCTGGGATCCAGCTTTGGCTCTAGAGTGAAGTGATCACCCTCCCCAGCCTTCTGTGCCACGAGAGGAGAGAGGCAGGCTCCTGTGGGAGAGCTGGGGCAGGAGCATCACTGAGTGCCCAAGGAGAAGCCTTTCCCTCCTCACTCACATCACAGTGCTAGCACAGACTGGATTGCTGGCACGGCACCTTGGCTTGGTGGGCACAGTTAAGCTCACACCCCATTCAAGGCCTTGGGCAGGTCTGCAGAGCAATTCATTCACCCAGTCAAGTTTCAGAAAAGCATTTGGAAACTTCTGTTTTCCTATATTCTAGCAAGACAAGAAAGAAGGGTTGAATTTTCAGGCATTTTGCACAAACAGACACAGAACTGAGGCACTAAAAGTGATATTTAGATAAAATGCCAAGCAGGCCTGTAACCCTGAGAGCTGCTTTTCCTCGTCTCTAACTGGGTGTTAATGCTCAAATCTGCATTTGTGTTTTACAGACACTGTTTCACGTAATTACTCTTTTTACATAGGATCACAGGATGAAAGGTGGAGCACGTCAGTATCCCCACATTTCTGTACACTGCAGATCTCCAACTGGCTTTCAAACCAGCAGTAGTTTTGGATCTAATCTGGGGGACTTGCTGCTCCCAAGGGAGGTAGCAGGGCTTGACCTACAATTGGGAATTTTATGCCCACAGCTTGGCCTTTGAAAATTAAAGACTGCAAAGCTGAACTCCTCCCATCTCCTTTTATAAACTCTCTCTTTTCAGTTCCCACTCAGTGAGCTCACCAGATTCTGAAAACTAAGATGTGATAAATATCCTGTAGCACAAAAGTTGAATTTTTAAATATCAGGCTGTCCAGATACTTGGAAGCAAATCCTATATATACTATTGACTAAAATACATTAATTCTGGTGCTAACACCTTTTAGTGATCCCAGAGTGTCTACCCATCACTATGCCTATGCTTATAGCAGTTCAGGGAGGCCATTTAATAGGTCAGAATACAACAGTAAAAAAATATGTAGGCACACAAGTTTATACCCAAAAAAGGAAGGACATCAAAGATGACAGCTAAAAGCAGTAAGATAAAACTGTCACTCATGTACATACTACCTACTATTTTATACTCTCCTGCTCACTACTTGTAATTTCTGCCTTTTTTATTTCACACCGTGAAAATTATGGCTCCTTACACTAGATTTCTAATGAATTAAAGTGGGATCCAGATTATAAGCAATATCTAATACATATTGTTGCTGAAGTTGACCTCCACAGTCCTGGCACTCTCTTAATACATTACCCCTAGTGTAACCTAAATCTGCTCTAAATTAAGCTGGTTGGGGGAGGTTGGGAAAAATGTAATTCCCTACAGTAGACAAAACCAAAACATTGCTGCTGGCCAAACCACCCACATACCCTTTTTCTAAGAAATTGTTTGCCCTGATGTCTTTTCTGTGACACCAAGAAACAATTTACTTAAATTTCCTAACTGTGTTTCCTTTGGGAGCATCGTGGTGTCTTATGTTATACATAAGCCCCTTTTGAACTAGGATATAACTCACCCCATGCATTCTCCCCACTTCTCTCATCCAAGCTGCAGGGCATCCATGGTCCTGGGACACAGCTTTGGCAGATGTCATTGCACTTCTGAGCTCTGCAAGCTGAGGTCACAGAATTCACAGTTACAGGTTGGAAGAGACATTAAAGATCATGGAGTCCAACCCATGCCCTAACACCTTAACTAAACCATGGCACTGAGTGCCACATCCAGTCTTTTCTTAAACACATCCAGGGATGGTGACTCCACCACTTCCCTGGGTGGTGTAAGGTCCCTTCCTTACGCTTGTCCACAGCTACATTTCCATCTGTGCTGACATGTACATCTGCAAAGGAAGAAAGGGAAAGCTTTTCATTCTTGAGTTTTCTGCATATCTGCCTTAAAGTGATCTAAAGGACTGGACATCATATCTTTTATAAGAATTAAAATAAAGTTACATTCTTCTACTTGTTGCTTTTCTTTTTTCCCCGTGGTTGATAATCCAGGAGTATCAGTATTTATCTTCTTTATGCTTCTGCAGTTCCCCTTAGATTGTCAGTTCCTCCATCACTGCATTAAAGGTCAGGATGGAAATCACTTTCTCTAAGGTACTTCTTCTTAGAGAGGTTAATTAAAAAGAATGATGGGCCAGATACTCCACTGCCTTCTGTTTTGCGCAGTCATTTGTAGACTTGGATCCATTCACAATTCAGACAGGGATTCACAGCTCCTCAGACATCCTCCAGTGTGGACCACCAGGCTGTATAAATGTATGGGGCAGGACAGAGGAGACAACTACTGAAGCAATGCTTAAATATTTAACGATCACCTGTAGTTGCCTGACTGACACGAAGGCATTGGCAGGCAGCCTGATCACTGAAACAGCTCAGAGGAGGAGGGCGTATGAGGTCGGCAGGGGATTTCAGCTTTTGGGATTCCTAGCTCTTGTAAATTCATTTCACTGAGGAAGGGGACCGTGACTTTAAAATGTTCTGCCACAAAGACACAACCTACTTCTTCTAAATCTGCCCCTCAGATTACCAGGCAGAGCAAGAAAACACTACCAGCTCAGAATCCCTGTCTCATTTGATATCAGTACTAGCATATCATGAAAGTTTAAATGGCCATACAGTTGATTGGCAATGGAGAATCAAAATAAAATCAATTTTACTACTCTTATTAATTTGGTTTCACTTGCATGCTTTCTCTGTCATCCTTCCACTTCTCCAGTCACCCATAAATTTTCAGGTGAAACAAGACCTGAATTTTAAATGCAAGGTTCACATAGGAAAAAAACCAAAACAAAGCGAAACAGCAAACCACTACTTTAAAGAACGAATATAAAGGAAGCACAGGCCTGGGCTGGACAACATTTTCCACAAAGTGTCTTTGCTACAAAAGCTGTTTTTCACCTTAACTTAAATATTTCCACAGTCAAGAGCCAAAAAGTCAAAATATTTTTCTTTAAAAATATTTTCTGATATATCAACTATATTGTAGTTGTTAGCTCATATCCTCATTTTTCTGAATTACCCGTGCACTCTAATTCTCATCATTACTAATGTGAAAATCACCCTGGAAGCTGTAGACTGGCCAGGCAATCTAGTTTAGAGAAGGCAAAGGAAATACCCAGGGATACAGCACCCAAGGTGATCTGACACCTTTTTCAAATAGCAATGAAGAAAAACCAGTCAAACCACAAAGTTCTAGGACATGAGTGTTCCCTTTGTCCTCTGGATTTCTGTTTCTCCCATTGCCTCAGAAGCACTCTGTGTTCCTCAGGAGTGCTCTGCAGAAAACTCTTTAGAAATCCTACTGATTTAGCAGGAGCTGCAATCAGTAATGGCACATTTTTCCATCTTCGTGGATGAGCAATGGGCAGCAGTAGAAGTGGGGATGTGATTCCATTCTTGGTGTTGTTCTCACTGGCTCATCACTTTACACCTGCCAGAAAGCTCAGGGAATTTCTCAAAGGGGTAATGCAAGGATTGGTTATTTTTATAAACTGCTTTATGACCACCATTACCTAGATGCTACAGAAACTCCACATAAAAGCTCAACCTTGAATGAGAAGTGAGGTAAAAGGATAAAATAAGAGTGCTACAAGAGGAAAAGCTATTAATAGAATGAATCTGATAATCACACCTGTCGCCACAAACTTATTCATATTCTCCATTTCTCTGGGTGAGATTCTGTATCTCTTCTGTGGGACAGCAAACATAGCTACTCTGGGAAGCATAACTTCCTGAGAAAGCTGCAGCTCACTGTGAGGGTATCAAGAGTCAGTACCCCAACAAGAGGATTGTGTGTCATGCTGAAAGAGTACCTTTTTTTCTCTGAGAGCAAGATGCATTCTAGAGTGGAGTAGAAGCCTAATCCTGAGTAAATATAACCAGAGTTCAGCAAAATATGGTGCCAAGAGCACTCTCCAGAACAGGATCAAAGAAAATATGAAAAATAAAATGCAATCACTAATACCACCTCACTCTTTATTATTTAAAAACTTTCAGCACCTGCAAGAAAAGAGACAAAATGGCAACATTGCCACACTTACTGTTCCCAAGGAATTACAGAACCATGGTTTCCGGATAAAAATTACTTTTTGTGAAGTCTGATATATTTTAAAGCACTTTGTAACAATTCATTGCATAATTCAAATGGCCCCTCCCCTCCACTACAAACAGCTAACATATTTATGCTGGCAGGACTGTCAGTGCATTTTTGTTATAAGAAGCTTGGAGGTCTGCTACAAATAATCTCCAAAGAGTAACTCTAATTAGCGGCTAAAGTTGGCATATTTCCTGCTATCTGAAATTAGATCAGAGAGTTAGGCTGAGATGAAAAAGCCCTATTAACTCCCTAGGCTTCCAGTTTCTGTTTATTGGTGGAAATTAATGTCTTGAACTTTATCAACCATTATCTAAAGAAGTCTGGAGTCAGTGGTAACAGAGTGATTCAAGAGAGACTTTACTGCCAGCTTCTATTGAAGTACCATAGGCACTCTACATAAATATCCACATGAAAACTTTATTTAATGGTTACATGAAGCTGAACAATAGTCAGGAAAGATGGTCGAGTGGCCAGCATGCCAGGCTGGCAATTATAAGGAGTGGGAGACATTCCTTGCTCCAAGGTACTATTTAATCATTTCTGCATGACCTAGAAAAATTCTCTTTGGGGGAGGGTGAAAGTAGGGGAGATTAACCAAAGGTTGACTACACTTAAGCAAATCTTTGTTTTTCCTACAGCTTGTGGAAATAGAGAGGCTCCTTCAGACAAAGCAACCCAGCTTTTTGGTGTTCAGTGACTGGAGTTAGCCTTTGAAGAGATCCATTTGTCATCTGTAAAACAGGAGTAGCACTGCCCCACCTCATGGGGACATTAGACAGAGGGACACTTTCCTCTGCTTCCCAGAGACCTCAACCCGCCCTGGACAGGCACATCAGAAGCAAACACCATAACTCTCTCCACATGGCTCTGCAGCTTCCCTGGGGCCTTTGGTGCTGAGACAGGGCTTTGCAATTCACTTTGCCTTCCACAGAACTTCAGCAACTCTAAGGTTTGCCATGGCTACATGTTCCTCTCCTCCTGCGCAGCTTGGAAAACATTAAAATGTATAAGCTCCTTTTAAACATCAGGACAGGGAAGGGACAGGTAGAAAGACAGCAGAAAAGAAGGCACAAGGAATCATCCTCTTGTGAAGTATATTTGAACATCAGTTCTTAGAACTTCTAAACAAGAAAGATATTTGTCAAGTTGTATTTTGCTCTGCCAAACACATGGGAAAGGAAGTGATTTTTACATCCTGAGGCTAAGCACCAAAAGCCAATGTAATTCTAGAGTTAATATGTAGACAAAGGAGGAAATATTATTAGGTCAGGCTGCTTTTGCTCAGACAGAGCAATAGAGAATTTAGGCTATCTCTTATTTCTGGTAATCAGCCTGAGCAGAGAAATCAATGTCTTAAGCTCTTAATAGCTACAGAAACAAATACTAAAGCTAGGCTTATGTTTCAAAAGAAAGTTGTGGTTTAAAGCAATCCATTATCCTACCCAATATGTGGAAATTTTCTGCAAAATCCAACAAAAATTAACAACTTAAAATCTGCAGTGAAATGGAATCTCACAGACAGAATTCTGAAGGTACCTTCACCCCCTCCTCCACACCACAAAGTGTACCACCCAAATACTTGCATTTACAATTTGAGATTACCCTTCTTCATCTTTGCTTTCTAGTACGAGTGGTTTTTTACACTCTTTGAAGTATAAAAAGAGGACATTTTCCTCCTAAGAGGACAGATGGGATTTGTCTAAAAACATTTTAAGGGAAACAGGAAGAATCTACCTCCTTAGGCCTGTGTTCACAGCAAAACCAAGAGAACTGAACTGCTGTCTCAGGAATGGATCCTATACAAAAAAAGAGCCCTTTGCTTAAAGCCTGACAATGATTAAAAGCCATGTTGGTAGCAGCCAAGAAGCCAGGGGTCAAAATTCAACTGAGTGCAATTTATTCTCCTGGCCACCCAAACACCATACTGGAGGGAGTGCAGGCAAAACCCAGTTGCATACAGCCAGAATTGCAGAACTCTCCCAAAGGTTCATTCTCAGGAAATTTAAGCAATTTCAGAAAATTTCTCTCAGTCCCTTCCAGCAAACAGCAGTGCATCACAGCAGGGGAAGAAGCAGGTGCATCTCTGAAGTCTCGTGATTGAATAGAGATATGTGCAGGGTGAACAAGGCAACAGGACCGAGTTCCAAGGCAGAAGTCTGCAGAAGCAGGCTCACTTCTTTCACCACAACATTATGAAACTAAAGCAGAGCTACTTTATACTGCCAGCAGAGCAATGAGTGAATCAAATGAGCCTCCAGCAACCAACTGCCATAGGAATTTTACTTGCAGAGTGCAGTACTTTGGAGACAAAGGTTTATACAGTTGCCATGAATTTCACATGTCTCTGTGGATGCTATCTGTATGCTGTATTTGTGGGGAACTAAATAACCCATTGGGTAGGAAGACCTAGACACTGGCAGGGTTGCCCAGAAATGTGGGATCAAGCAATCAAGAATCCCTTCCCTGGTCTGTTGAAGGAAGCAATGGGTCTTCAGCCAACAGAATGTGTGTCTCTGGACATGCTCTGCAAAAATACACTAAAGGTGAGAGCTTAAATACTCAGGCTGAGATAGTCTCAGTTAAAGCAGCAATATTCTCCACTCCACCAAACAGTGATGGGAACTGTTTAACGAAGGAGAATTCTTCTGCAAAAAGGAGTCAATTTCTTGCTAGAGGGCAACATGGAGAGGCTCAGTCTCCCCAGCAAATTTAAACTAAACCTGGGGACAAGACCAGAGTCATTGGATGCTTAATAAAAATTCATAATATTTTGCATTTTAACCCTGTGGGTGTTTATTTTTGCTAAACCTCTTCCTTTAGTATACTGTTCTGTTGTCCTCAAAGTGTGTAATGAGGTGAGACCCATCAGCAAACTGTGGACAGTTTGGGAGACCCAAGAAACGACCTCAAGTTAAACAGAAGGCCTGGAAGTTTCAATGCCATGGGGATGTGTGATAAGGAAACCTAGAACTATGAAAAACATGTGTCTTTATGTAGAAACAGGAAATCAATGCCTACAGAATAATGTACTTTGAACCCATCACAACAGCCCGGAGAACATTAAAGAAAAACAATGAGACCTGTCTTTAACATAGATGATATATGCTTTTACTAAAGGACATGTTACTATTTTGAACTAGTTTTCCAGCTGCAGTTAATGAACTCTGGGTTCAGCTCCATCTGTGAGAATACAAAGCAGCTCTTTATGATATCCCCACCCTAGAAATTGCCTCACTTTGGTCTATTCCCCACAACTGCAGTAGCCCCAAGGGAATCTTCAGCTTACTGGACATTTTTGTTATTTGACCTCTAAGATTTAGTAGAGTGACATAGAGGAGATGTGACATCTCTAAGAAGTTAGCCCAGTATTTCCAGAACCAGAGTAAATGAATCAGGCCAGCCTGGTACTCTCTGTGCTGGGAAGGCTGCTCCACAATACTCCAAGACCTTTTCCTTTGCTGAGCATTTCCTGATGTCCTTGATGAAAAACATGTCTACAACTCCATTACAGTGCAAAATTTCCCAACAGCTTGTGGGCACTGCATGCTCCATGTCCTGCCCATATTGCCCAGCCTGTGCAAGTGGAGCCTCCAGAGGAGCTCATGCACACTAGGGCACCTGCTCTCTTGGGTGTGCTCCAGTCCTTCTTGCACTCAACTGTGCCAGTGAAGGGAGATTTGAGACCTCAGAGCTGCCCTAGAAATCAGTATAGCCACATCAGGCATGCCTGTCACTATAGGACACGAAAGAATACAAGCACACTACCTTCTCAAGGTGAAGAAAGAAAGAGAGCGTTTATTTTCCTGACTCCAACATTTATAGTTTTCCAAAAGTGACAGCGGATTGGAGGGTGACAGTGACACCTCTCCAACGACACTGGTCAAACCAACAGTCCATCAACTTTCTCCTCCTCCATAAAAGAACACAAAACAATCAGTTATTTACAGAAAGTGTCTGAGAAAGTTCACTACAAGAATGTCAATATCAGAAGGCCTAGAAAATCTTAAAAAACCAGGGTGATAGCATGCCAATTTCTAAACTTCCCATGAGGAGTCTGCTGGATTCTCTAACATGAAATGCACAATAGCAACCAACTCCAAAGTGAGTGAGTGGCAAAGAGCCCCTTTGGCAAATGGGTGTTGCTTCTTCTCCATTCACACACACCACCTTTCCTTTAGTATATTCAGCTAAATAACATGTTTATTCTGTTTTATAAATGGTTAGCTCTTCCCCAGCCCTGGAGAGGATAGCTGTGTGTAGTGCTGCTGTTGTTTTAATGTATACATTGTTATTTATTTATGATGGGAGCATTAGGAAATATAGCTTGTGTGTGAAGGAGAAGAAACTGAATCTCATGGTGGTTTTAAAGGAATGTTGCTCCCTGCCTCTGGCAGCTGCACCAAGTATTCCTGAACCTAACTCTTCCATGAAGCTTATCTGAAAAGAGATAGCACAGGTCTGGATCTAAAATTGTCTTGAAACATGCAGAACAAAATTTTAGAGCACAGTGAAAGCACAAATTAGGAAATTCTGTTGAAAATGCAACAAAACAGTTCAACAGATTTCAAGTCCAGTAGATACCTCTGCATGCTACCATCTTAAGTCCCATTGTAGTACTTGAATTGGGTGTGAATGTTGCTTCCAGCATGCAAGCTATCTACACCTCTCTGAGTCTCAGGTTACTGAAGAGGGAGCACAGTGCGTGCATGAACCTAGTTTGCCATCCTTCACCAATCGCTAATGTAATTACACAACTCCCTTACAGTGCCATGCTGGCACTTTATTCTGTGCAATATAGAGAAAGAAGCTAAGTCCAAGTTATTATAGACTGCATTGAATAAAAATTCAGAGTACCTGAGACAAATTGAAGGAATAATGTGTAAGGATTGCGGAATATTGAAATTATTCTCTAAGGCACTCAAGACTTCGGACTCAAGGGAAAGAAGAGAAAGGGGAGCCTTTTTATAGAAGGTGGTAATGAGAAATCACACATTAAGTTATGGAAAGCTGTCCATTTTTTTCCGTACAAAGATGTGGCGGCCAGGTTCTGGAGAGTACTAAGGAGTCACTAGAGACCAAAGAATAGCAGAGCTAGAGATATGATATCGCCAGCACCAGTGTTTGTGCAAAAATCTTCATAGTCATGGATTGATGCAAGTGAGACAATTGGATAATTTTTTTAATCTAATTCTTTTAAATGGAGAGAGTATTGCTTTTCATAAAAGCATTTTTCCCCATGTTTCCTTGCAGTGCTACAGATGAATAGAAGTAAGATACATCATCTGCTGCTGGATCTCAGTTTTTTTGCAAAAGACTTAGAAGAATAAATTCTCTACCTGTAACACAGGTAAAATTAAATTTCTCAGTTATTTATTTAAATCATGTAAACATCTGAAGAAAGGCATTGCCAAAAGAGTTTTCCATTTCTGTGCAATAAATATTTTGACCATTCTTCAGCTTAGCAGCAAATCCAAGGTCAAGATCAGCACTCACAAATTCCACAGAGCCACACAAGAAGAAATTATGAACCATACCTTGTTGGAACTGGTCTGAAGGAGGCATTTGCATTTGGCAAGAGATGTTTGTCACTGACTTTGTAAAGGTTTGTTTCAGCAGAATTTTCCATGCTGTTTTCATGATGGAATAGTCCCATTAACATATTAATTCAGTATCACTTTATCTGATCCATTCTTTGCTATGGTCTTTACATCCCTGTATGATCCAAATGTTTATATGTAGCCAATCTCATTAACTTCTACATTTTATGAGATTCTGCATAAAACTATTGTCTCATACTGACATGGCCTTGAACAAATAACGTGCAAGGAAAGGATTGATGCTTTCTCTATGGTTTAATACCACCCAGATGAGTGCAGCAGGTGGATTTATGGCTACCCCCATACACATCTATCCTAAGAAAGCACAGCAGTGAAGTTTCCAGTGTTAATGTGAAGCTTGTGGAATGCGCTTAACAGACTGGTTTGGCCAGATATTGAAACAACTTCATTGGCTTCTTCGCCTCAGTGCTAAAGCACTTCTGACAAAAACCAGCACAAACATAGAGTAAGGCTTACCCCAGTTCACCCAAGGTATGCTCTTCAGTTGACTTAACTCCTCCTTGAAAGATAAATGGTGTACATTAATCTCACCCCAAAATAGCAACATAAGTACTGTAGTGGCTGTCAGAGCACATCAGGTCGCCGCAGAGTCAGTGAAGACTAGAAGTGGTTTGTCAGTACATTTGAGAGGAAACAGTGGGCACAGAGAATGCTAATAAATTTCTGTGGTTGCCTAAGAACCCTAACTCAGCTATAACCATTGTCTCTGGTTCAAGGAACCACTGTTGTAATCAAATATCTTTTTCTGTTTTATAGTGCAAATGTTAGGAGAGTAAATATTAAGAGCTATTAGGGACTCTGTCCAAGTGTATGGTTGCTTCTATGGGGAAAAATCCAACTTTTGTCAGATTGCCTACTTTTGCTTCTGCTCCATGGCACAAATGTCATATGAGACAAACAGAAAAAGGTCCAAGGACGCGACTGAATCTTTCTGACTGCCAAAGTACTTGCAACACACTGCAACATCTGTACTTTTCCTGGATCAAACCTCACCAATATTACAGAATCTGCTTCTGGAACTGGCTGAAAAGCACAGCTGATGTAGCCATACCAGAACTCCAGATCACACTCCCAGATCGGCCTGTTGTTGGCTCAGCTTTTTGACAGCAGTGCAGGAAACTGGTAATTATTTTTGTCATTAAAAGAAATGCAGATGGTATATAGCTGGAGCACTGCTACCAAGTTCCAGCCTATGGCCCTTCTAACCTGGCAGCCAGGAACCACCATATCCCCACAGCACTCAAAAGTAATTTGTTGTTTATATTATCACAAGTCACATTCTGTCCCTTAAAAATTTTTATTCAAGGACTCCACAACTGATACAGCTAGGAAAATGCTAATTTTAGTGTAGCAAGTAAACAGAGGTCTGATTCAGCTCTCCTCAATACTGGATGCAGAACAGGATTTTGCCATCAAAAAGATGAAAGGATAAAACAAACACTGGACTGGCCTCCACTGGGAAATAAATGGAGGGTAAGGAACAGGCCTGACCAGAGAGCCAGGCTGAGCATCTTGGAATGTGTTACTGGCAGTTTCTTATGTAGAGGAGAATTAGAAAGTTTTTACCGTGGTGGATTGACACTGGCCAGGAGCCAAGCAGCCACACAGCCTCTAACTCACCCCACCGTGTTCATTGGGATGGGGGACAAAATAGGAAGAACAAAAGCCAGTAAACTCATATGTCAAGTTAAAGACAGTAAAAATAGCTGAAGGAAAGAAGAAATTAAACAACAATTGAAAGGCAATAACTCACCAACTCCCACAAGCCGACTGATGGCCCAGCCAGTCCCTGAGCAGTGGCCACCTAGGAAGAGAAAGCCCTCACCTCCTTCTTGCTCTATCTCAGCTTTTATTGCTGAACATGTTGTTATATGGTCAAGGTTATCCCTTTGGTCAATTCAGGTTGGCTGTCCTGCTGTGCCCCTTCCCAACCATCAGCCTACTCCTTGGTGGAGCAGGAGAACACAAGCTGTGAAACTGTGCAAACATTGGTTAGCCATAGCCAAAACACTGGTGGGTTATCAATACTGTTTAAGCCACCAATTTTAAATGCAGAACTATAGAGGCTGATATGAAGAAAGTTATTTCCTGCCCAGCCAGGCCCAATACATCAACTTAGGCAAAACCAATTCCCCAGGACACCTCTTAACTTTTAGTTTGAATTGGAAAAAGGAAGAAAATCAATGTCCTCCTTGGTAACACAGTGACAAAAGTTGTTTTCCAAACAAATGGGCAATTTGGGAACGATATTACCTCACAATTCATCAGATTGGCATAGCATATCAAAGTGCTAATCCATCATTTCCTGATTGCATTAAGATATGCAGGAATTTGGGATCAAGCAGGAGTATGCTGTATACAATAATTGAGGATGTTTGGAAGTGTACCCTCAACCAAATATCACTCACTCTAACTGGGATACAATCGAGGACTATTGGTTTATTCCTAACCAACATAGTTTTTATACGTGGCTGTGTAAGATATATTATCTAGAGTGCAGGAGGTCTGGTTTGGCATCCAGGCCTCTGGACTATGTCTCTTTTGGGACAAAACAGTGTTACTTGCTGTATGATACAGTGTTGTATCATAACTACTCCTACATTAAATTGCACACCATTATATAATGAAAATTGGTCTTCAGGCTTTACACTAGTTGTCACTTATTAATCAAATAATTTGAAACGCCAGTGTAAAACCTGCTAAAATCAAGTAGTTATGGTTGTGGGATTAAAGCTCTTCAGACCAGGAATCCAGGACATCCAAATGAAAGAAGGGTGCTGCATAAAATAATGGTAACTAGAGTTGTGTGGGAGAGATAATTAAATAATGGACTTCTGTTTCATCAGGCAGGATAATTAAAAACAATGTCAAGGAATTCAGGTTCTGTAGATTGTTGAGTGGCGCAAGATCACAGCCGTAGGTAGAAGGTGAAAAAGTACAAAATTTCCACAAGAAGGGATACAGTTTCTGGTTGATACATATCTTAAAGTCATCAGAGTACCAAGAAGTTGAAAACAGACCATAAAACTGAACTTCACAGACAAACCACTTCTAGATGAAAAACTGAGGATTTTTTGATAGGAAGATCCTTTTTGTTGTTTTTGACCACAAAAAACATTTCTTTTCTAGTGCAACCAATTCAGGGCAAAACAAAGGCATTACAGCTGCCCCAAAAGAAAATATTGAGGTCCCTCCTACATTGCGTACTCAGGTACTCATTTTTCTAATTTCAGATCTGTTGCAGTTTTACAGAGTAATCCTGTCGATATCATTGCAGAGCAAATTGAAGTGACAGACCCCTTCCCAGATCATCGTGGGGAATTTTACAACCTGCAGAACATTTGAAACATACAAAAGCCATGGCATTCATCCCCAGCATGAATGATCATCTTCATGGTGGCAATTTTTGCCCTTCTCCTGAGGGCAAAAATGAAGGAGGGTATCAACACAGCTACTCTTGACACAATATTTTATAATGGAGTCCATTGCTTTTCTTGATTCCGGGGTAAGATTCACTGAAGGACCTGGGGACTGAGGTATGCCCAGAATCATCCGGAGAACACTTAAATCTTCTCTGTGCATCACACATGAAAGGCATCATGAGAGAAGGGCTGGTGCCATAGATCCTGGGTGGATCCAGGGAACACAATCTTTGACACTGGGAAAACTACAGGACCAGTTGTTTTTCTTAAAGTGGTGATGACATTGATTAGAGAAGGAGACGGTTGGTTCAGTGCTCAGTCTGTGGGCTTGCAAGCATGTTCTTTCCACTTATCCTTGTCCCAGGAATGGAGGCTTCAAGGAGGAAAAAAAGCATGCCTGGAGGAAATAGAGAAAAACTTTCACTCTCCTTGTATACAGTATTAAAAAAGTTGTGAAGTATTAATTCTGTTGGTCTTAAACTTAACAAGTATTATAAAGATTAAGAAAATAATTTTTGGTTGAAAGAAAGCAACAATACATTCTTCAGTCTTTATTCCAAAGTCAATGTTGAAGGCAAAACCTTGGAAATGTAAGCAGGGCATCTCACCAGCTCAATTGAATAAAAGATCAGTAGAGAAAAAACTATGTAAAGTGATTCTCCAGCAGAGCTCAATCTGCATTCAAACTCAATTTATAGATGAATGAGTGATGAAAACCAGCTAAGGGCAAGCAAGCTCCAATCACCATCATTATTATTATATGAGAAAATACCACCAGAGCGCTTAAAATATGCACTAAAAATAACACCTTGGGCCCAATTCTTCCTTTACAAAAATTTTGTGTTTATGCAATTTCAATTTGTGAAAGATGCATTGAATTTCATGACCACCTACAAAGAAAACAGTTTCTTATTTGAAGGACATGCTTGAATTTTAAGATCCAGGAGTTCCAATGCTGACCCAGCACAGGACAACTGATTTGCTCTTGAAAATTTCTTTAAACAAAGGGAAGTATCCTTTGTCTACTCCCTATTCTGTTATTAGATTTAAAAATGCTATGCTTAGTCTCTAGCAAAATCATAATGATGTACATGCATTTTTTAATTATCATTAATCTATCTGTTGTTTTGGATCTAAAAGGACCCAGAAACACGTATGGGGCTGTCTAAAGCTGGAGAGGTTAAAACATAATATAGAATGCAGGTGACAGATGCAAAATATTCAATGCAAGGGAAGTTTTGGTGATAGCAAAATCGGGTCTGCCATAACTGGTAACAGACATGGCAGAACAAAATGGGTTCCAGATTTGAGGCAGCATTTATCAGGGGAAACTGAACTTCTGGTCCCTGGGATTGGAACATGGGACTAGCCAGCTATTGAAATGGCCAGAATAATCTAGAATTGTTCTCTTTAAATACAGATCAAAACAATTTTTTTTCCTTGTAAATCTAGAACATGTACCACATAGTTCTTAATGAAAATTCCACACATGGAGTTTGCTATATTGCTGCATCTGACTTAACTGGCACCTGCCTAAATACTCAGAACATGTCTGCCTTTGCATATCAATGGTAGAACTGATGTAATGAAACAGTCCAACTTACAGATGCAGGCATACTGAAAAACTCATTTATATAGACATACTTCTCCCCCAGACTGCACAACATATTCAGTGTTTATGATGAGCATTTATCAGACAGCATTTCTGAGTGGTCTCAGTAACTCTCATCGTGTGCTCGTAGCTGCCACACAGCCATCTGCTTCCTGACCGACTGCTTCCCAGGCCACAGGCAGCCCCCCATGCTCTGACTCAAACGTAGAAATATTCACACCAGCATTCACAGATGGAAATATGTTGGCAGGAGTATCTATAACACTTCCCTCCCTTGGAACTAAAGCTTTTTAGGAAATAAATCTGTTGTAGTAAGAGAAAAGGGGTCAGGCATTCTGTAAAGCAATTTATGTGAGTGCCTTCCCTTTCTAAAATGATACTCACCCACCTTTAATCACAGTCATTCCACGTAAAAGAGGGGAAAAATAGTCACAGTAAAACCTTCTTCTTTTCACATACCTCTCTATCACATCTTCACTCTCAGGGCTTTTCCACCTAATAACTCTCAAACCGTGCCATCCTCAAACAAATCATAAAACCTAAACAAACAGAGCTAATCTATTGAAATTTTAAAAGGTTGTAATGTCATAACAGGCCTGTACAGATCTAATACCACAGTGATGTTAAAAGCTGAGTTCATCCAAGGCCCCCAAGCCTCTTTATTTGTAACAGTTGTCCATTGCATTTCACATCCCTTTGGTTCTTCCCTTATTTGTGTGTCAAATGCCTTTGATGAAAGAGGTAATTAAATATTTCCAAAGCTACTTGTGGTTAGTATTATGGTTTTATTAAAGTCAATAATGCAATAACAAAGCTCAACTGTTGGACTACCCCCTCCCACCCCCACACTTTTCTCTCTCTTTCTTTTACCTTTTAATTGGAAAACAAAACAGGGAGAGGACCTACTTTAAGCTTTGCCCTTGAAAATCAGGTGCACAGTGTGCTTTGAATTCAGTTTGCACTCACAGCACATATGCACACAGCTGTCATCCCACTTCCAAAGCAAAAGCAGACTAAGTTCAGAACAGCAAGTGCCCCTGTCCTTGAGAATTATCAGTACTGATACAACACTTAGTGTGCAGACACATGCAGGAAGTTAAATCATTAGAGTCTGCTCCTCACAGTTATTGTTGTATCTTCTGGAAAACCCAAGGAACACTATTTTTAAAACTCTATAGGTTCAGGGTCAAAACATACTTGCACAAAACTCTTAACTAATGGTTCTACTCTCTTGCAGGTACTTAATACTTTGGTGGGTTTCTTTTACTGAGAAAATATTTGGAAAGGACAGGAGAAGACTTGGAAATTATATAATTTATGGTATCTGCATAAAATCATAATCAGATATACAATGCAGAATATGATGGTTAATATATACACTAAAACAGATTTAAGTTTCAGCTCCCAGGCAGGTCTCTACTCAGTAATAAGTTCCTAAGAAAAGGAGATAATAGCTGGTGTAGAGAAATTCAAGGAAGCCTTTTCAAATTTTCATGCTTCCCTTTCAGAAACATTTCTATATGCTTGGGGCCAAAGAATATTTTAAAAATTAAATCTTAACAAGTAAAAGCACTCTTGCCTTTGAGAAGACAGTGAAGGGAAAGGAAGATACACATTCATATGCAGCACAGCGGTGTGTCCAGCCAAAGTTCAGGACAGGTCTTGGTTCCCTCTAAACTTCAGCTTCTCCTGGCTTCTTTGTGTTTATTAACAACCCCATATCTAGCTGTTAATAAGGCAGAGAATATCCTTGAAATAAATGAGCTACAGGACTGTAGCTTTTCCAGTTTTCTCACAGAATTGTATATTACATGTTTCTCTTTAGGCTGCACATCCTGAGAGGATAAGGGAATGATAAGGCACGGTTTTCCGTTTTCATTAGAGACCACTTCTTTTTATCATCTGTGGTTTCAGAGAAAATGGTCTCACAAATGTATTTCAAAAGCACCCTATAGATTGAGAAACTGTGGAGGAAGGAAATCCCAAGTGTTTTATTGTATATAACCCCACAGTATGGGGCTGGTGGCAGGGAGTGGGGAGAGAAGCATCTCACAATGTGACAAGTGATGGAACTGGCAGTGTGACCTGACTTTGAAGATTGCCTGCAAACAACAACCTTCATTTCATGTGCTGCTATTTCAGATGCAAAGGATGATACCTCAGGTGACAACACTGCTTATGATGCCACTCAGGCAGAAAAGAGAGGACTGCTCACATGAGCTAGATTTACATCAGGCATGGTTTGTATCATTCAAACTACCTGTACATCACTCAGGGTGGTTCAGGCTACCAAAGGGGAACTCAAAAAGCTAAAATTTAAAACACCAAACCTTTTGTGTTATGCAGCAGGGTTACAGCAATGTGTAATTCTTTCTGTTTGGAGAGAGAACTCGACTTTCATAAGCCTGGGAAACCAATAAAGCAGAAGTGTTCCAAATAGATGTTACAGAAAAATGCTCAAAGACAGTGCAGAAAAGAGACAAAGAAGGGGCAGACGGTTGTGATGGGCAATTCAGTCTCTCTGTATACAGAGGTGTTATTTGCTAGCAATAGCTTTATTAATGGCACTATCAATCTCTCATTCAACATAGCAGAGTATTTTTTGCCACAATTTCCCACTCTCTCTGCTGAGATGTATCAGGGGAAGCTGTATCAGTGACTGGCATGCTAAATTGGGCTGTCACACTGACATGCTTGGCACAGGATGAAATGTCTGTGCTAGAAGCTGCAGAAGCTGCAAGTGGAGCTGTGTTCACATCACCAACAGATAAAGCACAGTGGAGCTCAGAGTAAGGCACCAAATCAAGCTGAACGTGCTCTGCTGGGCTTGCTCACTTGGACCCAGAAGCAGTGCTGGTCAGGGCCAGCAGCAGAGGTGTAAGAAAGCACTGGTAGCATTATGGGGAGGCATGGTGTGTGGGAGGGAAAGGACCAGGGCAGATCAGAAGGCAGCAGGAGCCATTTCAGACACCAGGAGTGGGACACTGGCGTGGAGACAGCAAGCATGAACAGAGCAGAAAGTTGAGGCAGCCACAACTGTGGATGTTGCTCTGAGGGATTTGGGAAGGTGCAGTCAATTAATTTCTCCCCTCAGCTGCTACTGCTGTGAGAGCCACACCGAAGGTGGCCACTATGGAGAGTTTGGGCAGGATTTCGCCGGTATGGACACAGCCCACAGCTCTGTCATATCTCTCTATAATGAAGCATTTCATGGATGCCAAGACAGTCCAAAGAGCACATACTCTGAAACCAGGATTCCCAGCTGTGTTTCCCAGCAAACTGCCCCACGGGAAACACTCACTCACAATTAGTTATGGTGGCAGCCAGCACTGCATTGCACCTAGTGAGACACTGAATGTGACATGCCACCATAACAACAGATCAAACCAGGGCATTCCAGAAGAAAAAGTGCTCCAATATGAGGGGCTTAAAGAGGCACTAAAGAATTTATGGAGGATGAAATGTAACTTCAGGGAAGGTGATGAAATTATCAGCCACACCAAGAGCAAACACAGAGCCAAATGGCAGGATCATACAATCCTGTGCTACTGACAGACAACCTTTTTGGGAGTCTCAATACATTTGTCTTCTTAATTGAAGCTGAGCTGACCTGATTTGATCACATTAGTACTGTCTGACAAAAAAAAAAATTAAAAAAAGAGAAAAATTTTAAACATTTTTAAGTGATTGAGATTTTTTACATTAAGAATTATTGGTAATTGAAATTAGTGAGTAGAAGCTGGTTTAAGTTAATCAGAACTTTCTTTTCTATTTTTTAGTAGAGATATAAATTTTTAAAATATGTTTAGTTTCCTTTAAATGTTTTCAAATTTTCACACACACATAAAAAAACTATTTTAGAGAGGAAAAAAAAGTGCTCTTTCCTTCACAAATCCCCAGCTATGTTTTCAGTGAAAGGCCAAAAATGCTTTCTGTATTAAATACAACATCTCTGCCCTTCCTTTCTCACCATCCCATACTGCCTTACTTCAAGTTACCTTGCTACTAGAAGGACTAAGAGTCTGATTTGGTGATGGTTGACTTGACTTTAAGGAGAGCTGAAAGCACTCAGTTCTCTGTGGAAATGAGTCAATGCCTCGCAGTGTAAGTGGAGTGGAGCAATGCCTTTATTCCAGCTTGCTACCTGCAGGGAGGAGGATGCATGGCCAGCAGCACTGGGAAACTGCTGTTCATTTTCTGCATGAGGAGCAGTAGCATTACAGTCTCTGGCTTGAACTGGACAACAGAGTGTTTTTTCTGATGTAAGACTGGCCTGGTAGGACTCAGCCACCATCCAAATCAATCCCCTGCCAGGCCTTGGCTCAGTGCTGGCAAATGTACCACATGCTTTTGGCACATGTAAAAGTTCCCCTGCAACTCAGCAGAATCAGGTTCCGTTCCTCCCCTACAGAAGGCTTCCTTGGAGTCCCTGAGACAGTCACAGAAGGACACAGTTTTAAAAGTCACAGAAGGACACAGTTTTAAATGTATTTAAATTTTTACAATTGTAATGCTTTTCTCTATGATACCGACTGTGCATGGATGGATCAATGCACTAAGAAAGATAGAGCTTACACCAGCAGTGCAAGGAAGGGCAAATTGTGTGACCAAGACAAATGCATACACGTTATGAGCTGTTCAAATAATACACAACACAGCCATAGAAAGCACAGCAGATTCTTCTCTGTAATTCAGGCCCTTGCTATAGAGCAACTACAGGATTTTCATTTTAAAAATATATATTTCTTAAGTATGTAAATATCCTCACCTACTTCCTATAGGTTTGCACCTTCTGTTTGGGATTCCTTCTCCTCCACTGCAATAACCTGGGCCTCACGCATAATACCTGCCAGGAAAGAAATGCCATATGCTGTGGGTTATCTGTAAATACAGGAATGCACATTGGCAGAGCAGTGTGTTTGTGCTAAATGATTAGTAAGCTTATGCAATTGCCAAATTTTCCTCTCATTTCCCATACTCCGGGAAGCATTTGGATAGATTTTCTCTTTGCTGATGCCAGTTTATAAGGACTTAATTATCTTTAAGACAATTTCAAATTTTCCTGAAATGGGGAGAGATGGCTCTAAACCACAGCCCTCTGGGCCTAAATCATCTAACAAGGGGCACTAGATATTACCCATTGGTATGTCAGATATACAAATGCACTGCATTACATTTTGAGAGCTATGCAGACCAGAAAAGAGGAAAGGAAAGCCACCAGCACATTCCGAACCATAAAAGTCCATGGAAGTGCTAGCTTTTGGCTGTCAAAATGTCTCAAGAAAATTTTCCTCTTCAACATGAAATGTCACAGCACAACAAGAATAAGTACATAAATAGAACCGTGTGTTTGCATAGAAACCCAAGACATTATTGGAGCTGAACTGAGCCTCCCTTTTTAGTCTCAATGTCACAGGTGCTTCCAAAAAAACTTTAATTAATTTAGGGAGGCGATATGTACATTGGGACTTCATAGACTCTCCTCTCTCACATTACATGGAGTGCACAGCAATAACATGGGAGAAGAGGGACAGAAGAGCACAAAGAAAAACTGTTTAGTCCTTCCATGGTTAGTATTTTCTGGAAGTTACTGAGAGCCTGGACCTAGCCTTGGCCCTGTCAGCAAAAGGAAAGCATCAAGGGAGATGACATACAAAAAGGAGAATTACTAGGTAGTGCAGCAGTAGCAGGTACTCAGAAAGCGTATGGAGTACAAGGATGTTCTTCTCTCATTAAGAAAATCACATGTTTGAAAGAAGCCTAAGGAGGACACTATCAATTTTGAGTTGGCACAGGCAATCTCTCTCAAAAGGAGGATTGCTTCAGCTCTCACAGAAGCACAGAGCTTGGCATTAAATGAATGCTTCCATTCTCCTCGACTGTCTTTGGAGCTGGGATGTCCTCTCTTGGATGGCAAACCCCCCTGAAGCTTCCTCAGTGCTCACCTGGATCCTTGAGCTTATACAGGCCTCCTGCACAGTAACACCATCCATTTAATTCAGCTGTAACACCTAAGGCTCTCACTGGGGCCAAGGCCACTCAGTGCATTGCAGAAGGCAGTCAGGAGCTTCCCCAGCCCAGCTTCCATTCCAGGCTGACAATAAAAATCCAACTGCTCGGGCACAGCTGCAGCAGCAGGGTCCCTTTTACTGAGCTTGCCTCTGCTATGCCAAGCCCTGCTGAGCCTGTGGAAATCAGGTTTACAATAGCAACTGCAGCCATTAGCTTCCTCTTTTGTGACTCCCAGCATTATTATGCTGTTTGCGAACTTCAGCTCCAATGACCAGACTATAGGCTGGGAGGGATGAGACTTAGCAGAAAAGCACATGCACACACTGACACACAAAGTGTGACAAACCCCAATGGCAAGGTTGTGCTAACAGCTTGTTATTTAGTCACATAAAATCACTGCTAAAATAATACAGGCAGCTTAAACCTCTAGCAGCCCTTTGACAGAGATGACAGACACACTCAAAAAAAAAAAGCCTCTTTCACAGCATTCCACAGGGCAGCTAAACACACATGGGAAACAAAAAAAAACCTCTAAGAAAACAAGTACCTTTCTGCCATAAAAAATAGGCCTCTTTTGCTCATGTATGATGCACAAGGAGGGGGTAAAGCACTCCTCACAGAGGAAAAAGGACTGAAGTGGGCTTTGGAAAAGTTTTGCTTTAAATTGGAATTCTAAAAGTGGCTCTTGGAAGAAGTTGTTCTTCATACTCTCCCCTATGCCTCAAAGGAGAGCCTACTACTTTTAGCCCAAGTCTTGACCAGGACATCAGGAAGCACAGCAGCAAAAATGAAACTGAATACATGTATCTAAAAATCTTGTTCCACATTTGAAAACTGAGCAGACCATGGTCATGTAATGTTAACTGGTATGATTGCACTTTTATTATTTTCTAGTGTGGACACAGGTTTAGTGCTCCAAAGGCACGTAGCAGACCTCTGTGCATATGGAAATAGAGTCTGTGTGGAGCATGCAAATCCTGCTGAGGCTGTTAATGTCCAGACTGGCTTATTATTTTAGGCACCAAATTGTGCTTATGTGGCCCTAACTGCATGCAGAGCTGTTGCAGATGTGGGAGCAGTTTGGTAATGTCCGTGTGAAAAGGCACCTGAAAACACGTGGAGCGCAGTGCAGACATGCTGTGCTGCTCTGTGTGGAGCCAGCTCAGGCTCAGGGCTGGTCCTGGCTGACTCCATGCAGCTCTTCATACAATGCTCTCCAGCACGCACAGGGTGGATTACCACATGTGCAGCCCCATCTCTGCATCACTATCTTTACAAGGACAAAAGCTGCCTCCAGGCATGAGTGCCTGTAAACCCTTACAGATGGGAGCACACTGAGTACTACAAAGACATCAGAGCTGATTTGCATGAACCTCCCTTCATTCAGAAACAAAAGAACCAAAGATTCCATGATCCAGGATGTTCTTGCTCCCCATTGCTGCATATGATGACAGCCATGCAGGAGACACGAAGATGCCATTAATCCATACACATCCATGCTAACAGCGCAGCTGCTGAAGAGACACAAGCAATGCTGTCACAGGAGCTGAGTTAATTTACATCTTCCTAGGTTCATTATCAGAGAGAATACACTAGAGAGGGGTGGCAGGGATGATTGCAGTCACAACCAATCTGTTCCCACAGAGCCAAAGTACAATTTCTGATTTGGCAGCGCCAATAACCAACTGACCCACTAACACCCCTGTTTAAAAGAGTTTGGCTTTGTAAGCAAGGGAGAGGGACAGACCAGCATACACCACACTTCGCTTTATGGCTGCTAATTGTCTTGGATGACTATTTATTTATATAAATAATTTACTTGTGTATTCCACCTGAGCCCCACATCATCTGCTAATGCTGGCCTTAATGGTCCACATCCAGCACATGGGTACCAACATTCCCATCCTGCTCCCCCAGCCTTCCAATAAGGCCCTCACCCATCTGTGCAGGAGAGATTAAATGATCAAGGACTAACAATGGCAGCCTATCAGTCTGAAAACAGTTCTTGTGGGATCTGACAGGCTTCCTCAGGGCAAGCACTCTGCAGATGAGGCCTCGCTAGAGAGACCAACAGTCCTGGGCTGCTAATGCAGGTGGCTGAATTTATTTGTAGTGAAACTATTGGTCCAGTCAACTTAGACTCTTTCAATTGTTTGAATGATAGACTCATGAATGATAGACTCATTCACAAATGTAACCCTAGACATTTTACTTTTCAAGGATTGAAAGATTTCAGAAGGCAACGAACCTATTTTGATTCATGAAGATAAGGGGATGTTTTACTGAGGCTTTAGAGCTCATTCCTGTACACTTAACAACAATCATGTATCTTTTGTAAGGGATGAACCTAAGGCTCAGTAAAAACCTCAGCTTTGAAAGCTTTAAAAACTTCCAAATTAGGCTGAAATCTAACCTTGTAAAGATGTGTATTTAGACGAGGTACTTTTTAATGCACCACAAGTAACAGATGTTTTTGACTGATGTGTTTCTATCTTCTCTTAGTACCAGGACAGGTACCATGAGCTTTGAATACAAAAGTAGAGATTTTATTTCATCCGGAATATGACAGCTGCTTCATACACATTGCCTAACATATAATTTTAAAGAAAAATGATGAAAATTGAAATACTTAAATTTTGTCAAAATGTAGTTTGACTCCATCTGAAAAGCGTATGTTTGTTGCCACTGCATGTCCCAAAAATTCTGTATCACACAGCCTAGTACTGCAGGAATGGCACTTTAATTTTCATAACACATTACCATTTATTAGTGAGACATTTGTGCTACACCATATTTTATTATCTCAGACTCGAAATACTACATCATTCTCTAAGGACCTGTTTCTTCAGCTGTGCCTGTTGGTACCCTTTCCTCACACATTTTGTTCCATTAAGGCCTGTGGGTTTAATTTTATGGAAAAAAGTTTGCAAGATGAACCTAGATTACTACAGTGATGACTACTCACACATGGAGAGCTCAGAGTATTTACAAAATAGTCCAAGCTGAACATAATGGCAGTCAAATGTTTATCACTGCTGGAACAGAGGAGTGCATTGCTATTGCGAATTCTCCCTTTTCTATGGCTAAACAATTTTGCACTCCAGGACAGAGAGTGAAGAAATATTTACCAGCAAAACATGCGTGCAGCCTGTGTATACAGCAGAGCTGCAAACACACCACATGCAAAGATACTAAATGTCAACATTTCAGCCTCAAGCAGGTGCTTGTCTTCAAAACCAAATATATTGGTAACCTTTCTGCCAGATGTATTTGGCAGGAAGCTCTGTGTTCAAATATAGACTCCTCTGGAGCCTCAAGAGTGGCTCCTCTAAATATTAACTAACATCAGGAATGTAGAAAAATGTAAACAGCTTCCTTAGCCACTTTAGGCAGCTACTGCTTCCCCTTTGGAAATAGTAAATGTGGATGTAAAATAAAAAAAAAATAGTAAAAAATTGTGAAGGCAGAGGAAAGAAAATACTACCTGATGGTGGAAAACTAAAAAACCCCAATATCGTATTTTTATGTGTCAATACCAATGAGCAGCAAATACCTGCTTTTCAACTATTCAAGTCAGGTCTATGCCCACCTTCTCAGAAAAGCTCTTGTCCTGCATTTCTGGAATATTTTATTACATCGTGACATTTTTGCCATGTGCCCTATCAGTCAGAAGATAGGAATCAGTTCTCTCTGTAGTAGGTGAGAGGATGTGTCCTCTTTTAAATTCTTTCATCTCTTCCTACCTTGCTACTCTCAGGAATGCTGCCTTCACATAGTCCTTCAGTAAACTTTTCTAAATATGCTTCTGTACCTCTCATGATCCTTAACAGCAGTAGAGCCAGATTTTAATTCTCCTGATCAAAAACCCTCTTGTAGCACAGATAAAGAAGAGAGATTAGTCAGATTAATATCAAACATCAGTTCTATTGTGGTCAACAGGGAGGTTCATTATCATTCACAATCCTGATGTACAAGTCACACCACAGTTCATAATCAGTGCTACATGTGGCATGCCCTTGATGCCTTACAAGACAAAATTGAGATAACCTGATGCAACGTCTTCACTCACAATGCTCTCTGTGCATTACCTCTGATATCACACAACAAAATAACTATTAGTCACAGCTTATTCACCCATACGTCTGGAATGTATGGGAGGTGCCATTTCAGCTAAAAATCACTCATAAGCCCTCTTCCCTCTGCTTCACCAACAGGTGGGGGAAGGATAGCTCCTTATTGGTGGGGTCCAGAACACAGGCATACATGTGGGCATGACTGGAAAACCCAGAACCAGTTTAGCTGAGAGAATGTGAAATAGCAGTGCAGCTCTCTCCTTAGAGTGTGCATCAATAAACACTGCTTCAGGTGCTCCATGGGGGTATCTGACTTCACTGTGTGTGAGACAAGGCATCAGTACTCAATTTACAGCAAGGAGGTAGAAGCTCAGAAAATTTTCTGGTGGAGCAAGAAATCTTCTACTTCCCCAGTATGGGACCTACTGGTGCTGCCAGTACCTGCAGAAGAAAATTTAAGAAATATATTTGAAAAGCAGATCCTTAACCTAGACACACATTCACAAAGTGAAGATCTCAGATTTCAGTGCTTAAACTGACTGTCCCAGAGACATTACAGTCAGAGATCCCCCTAGACTTGGAATAAAATGGGGCCTTTTCAGCTAGTGACAGACAGGACTGTACAGCTGTGTGTGCTACATATGTGCTTCTGCCCTGAACCCTCTGTACAGTTTAGAACAAGAAGACCTCTTTCAATACTGATAATTATATCAGCTCATTCTATAAGCTAAAAAAGTCCTGAGAGCCTTGGGCAGCTGAAGTAATAATACATTATACTGAGCATTAATATTCCAAGAAAATAAAAAAGTTCAGAAGTGTGGTTACCTTTTTGTTTCCAGTTTTCAACAAAGAACAATAGGCTATTTCTTACTTGGCAGTCCTGAGTTATAACTCCTTAGTCATGGAGGAAAACCTGGTCCATCAATTTTTTTGATGATTCACGCAGACCTCCATATATTTTTCCTTCACTTAAACACTTTGACAGATGATCAGATTAATTTCATTTAATATCTTCTTCCTCCCCCATCAAGGTTCTAAAACCAATGTTAAGGCAAAAAAGCATGACACTTCACAAATCCCACTTTTTACTGTTTGGTAAATAACTCCTATGTGACTGCTTTTTTTTTTCTAGAGAGTTCTCATCTTTCACAGCTTTTGCATCCAACGAGGATCTGTAGTTCTGCAGTTCACCTAACCATATATCTGCATGCTGCAGCCTCTGCTAGTTTGTCATCCCTCCAATATATAGAAAATGTGTATATATATATATATAAAATGTACTAGTCTCCACTTTTTCCTACAAGTGCCTAGGGACCCAGCACATGTGTTTAGTTTGTGGTTTTAATAAAAAAGGTTTCCCCAGAATAAGGGATACTCAGAAGATACTACAGATGAGGGAACTAAAAATATAAAGCCAAAATAATGGGAATGCATTTCACCAGGATTTTAAAACACAGGAAAAAAAAAAAAAAGCTGCAGCTCAGCAGAGCTTCTATTACCACCCACTGGTGTGGAACTTCTGGAGGCTACAAAGCACTATACTCTAGGACACAAGGAAAGAGAAGGTTGGTGTGCCAAGCTCAGGCCACCAGCAACTGCCCAGGGTATCAGGAAACCAAATCTTCTCTTTTCAGCCTGCTATGAACTTTCTTTCCAGTGCCACAGCCACTCAGCTTGTACATTACAGCACACTTTTTTTTTTGTAAAGCAAATAAAGCAGTACCTTTTTGAAATGCTTTGGGTAGGAAATGTTAGATATGTCTTGTTTATAGGCCATAAAACTAATCTGACATCCCTATCAGGTTGTATCCTTTGGAGTGCAAAGTCACTGGTCTACATAAACACTGTAGACCTACATGTACATTGGGGTGGTTCTTATTGGTGACATGCAGGAAGGGGTGGTTTTGCCCTGCAAATACAGCAGTGATCAGATCTATACAGACAGTTTGAGAAAAGGTCAGGGCTCAAACTTCCTCTAGGAGTTTCTACTGTTTCCAGAGGTTCTCATAAATTTCTCATAAATTTGTCTGAGTTTGTTGGGGGAAAGCAGAATCTCAGGGTCATGTTTTTTGGTGAATTCAGAGGGAAAATGTACTTTTATTTCCAGAAGAGAGAACACAGTCATCTGTCCCATTAAGTATTCCCTCCTGAATTAACTTAGTATCAAGATTTTTTCACTCCCCAAATCCACTTTTTTCATTCTTATCCATTCTTCCCTCAAGCACAACCCTCCACAGGAGCAGCATAATGGATTCCTGGTTAGTGTGGTAGATGCAATCTCATTTTTGCCCATGATGGTACTAATGAAGCTCACCAGGGTGATTAATTTATCTTCTTCTTGATATATTTGCTCATGTCAACTCCAGGAAAGATTCTGTCAGTCAGGTTAAGGTTAACACTAGAGTATCAACTCTTCAAAGCTTTAACTACATCAGATATGAAATAGACATGACATGGGCATGATTTTCATGTCTGACGCAAGGAAAGTGAAAATCAGGTGTGGGAGGCTTACTTTCTTCCCCTGTGCTTGTATCTCTGTTCAGTCTTTCTCATAGTTTCAGATAATCTGGGGTTATGCTGTGACAACTGAGAACGCATGTGTTTCTCGGATCCTCTTTAAATTGCCAATGAGAAAATTTTTTGTCCCAACATACCCCTTCATCTCAGAATGAAAAAACATTACAATGGTTGAAGTGTGAAGAGTGACATAAATGATTCACAATGCTTTGCAGGCATACCCAATGCAAGAGCTACCATTCTCTTTAAAAGGGAACAAACTTCCCACTTTAAAGTGGCAGGATTTGTACAACTAAGAGAAAAAATATTAAAAACAATATTAAAAATATATACCTCTGGTTTTCCCCAGGCATAAACAACCTCTGTCTTATCTGTGTTCCAAACCTTTGGCTTTAGCTTGTTAGACTCCCAACATTGATATAGTTGGAGGTGATATATAGAGGAGAGAGGAAGAACAGCAGAGGCAGAATTCTCAAACACCTTCTGGGCCTGATTTAAAGTAGGTGGCAATCATGGGGGGCATCAGCTAGGAAAAGCTGCTACTTCAGCTGCTGCAGACACAAGGGTCAGTAAGATGAAGAGGCAGGCTTCAAGACAGAGGCACATGGAAGATGGAACACTTATGTGTCGCTATAGGACACGAAAGAACACACACACTACACTGCTCTCAAGGTGAAGGAAAAAAGGGAAGTTTTATTTCTGACTCCGATATTTATAGTTTTACAAAAGTGACAGCGGATTGGAGGGTGACAGTGACACCTCTCCAATGACACTGGTCAACTCATTGGTCTATCAACTCTCTCTTCTTCCCGAAAGGAATGCAAAACAATGACTTATTTACAGAAAGTGTGTGAGAAAGTTCACTACAAGAATGTCAACATCAGAAGGTTTAGAAAATTTCAAAAAACCAGGGTGACACTTATGTGAGTGCAAGACAGAGATCATGGAAAAACACCCTCACAAATAAAGCTATACCTTTGTACAAATCCCATCTCTGTCTCCCCCTCAGCAGCTCTTATCTCCCGTCTCACACAAATCAAACTGGGGTCTGGAGACCGCAGTTATTTTGTCACCCTTCAGATAGCAACACTAAAAAACATGTCTTCTCTTCCCCAGTATTTCCAATTTGTTTTTACCTGCTGCTGGAAACCACTCCCTCAAAGTTACAGAGTGTGTGTCACAAACTGTTCTGCTGGGAGACCTGCTTCACAGGAATTTCTCCTAATCCACCTCAGAAAAAAACAGCAAGTTAGCTTAAAATGTTAACTGGGTGGTTCGACAGCCTTAGCTAATGTTCTCTGACTGTTTGGTTTAGGGAGTGCTCACACTAATCACTGGGCTAGAGGCAGTAATTTCACATTTTGTGGGTAATGATGAGAAGCCTGAGGCAAATACCCAGATAGTTGGGATGGGACTGAAAGGAAGTATGTTTTTATTTTTGTCTTCATGCAGAGATAAGGTTTAACATCTTCGAGATATATTTAACAGGCCATGGTCAGCTAGTCAACAGATTCTAATGTAAAAATTTCAAACCACATCTGAGATTAACACAAAAATGCAGTCTAAAAATCATTGACTAAAATGTATTTGTCACATTTGTTAATTATAATTAACACACCACTTTCTTTATTTTAACAGAGGCCAAGACTGTCTTCTTCACTAAATTCCAGGGTCCCACACAGCCTCCCCAGCTGAATCTTGCATGACCATCTGCCATCATTCCTCACACTACTTTGGCTAAACATGTAATGCATTAATCACATTAAATGTACAGCTTAACTCGGTCTTATTGTGGCACCTTCACCCTCACAAAGTTTGTCCCTTTCTGGGAGATGACAGTAGAGACAAAGTTTTGGAATGGATTCTTAGAAATCCAGAGCTAGAAAGAAAACAAAGATCTCAAATTCAGAACGACACTAGGAGAACCTTGAAAACCACATTTTATAGACACATTTCATCAACAATGAAGGAATAACACATGATTCTCTTTGCCAAAGATAGCACATTACAAAACAAAAAGAAGACTGTAAAGATCCTCTCTTGGATTGCTTCGACACTGTCCTTACCACAACAAGCAGTGAAAAATACAGATGTATCTGCACATACTGAAAAATTCAACAAGAACAAACTTAGAATTTTAACCACAGTAACACATTTTGAAACTGTCTCCCTCATCACCTCTGTTGATAAACATGGTCAAACTTTATGTATGTGTCAAAAGAAGTCAGTAGCACCTCACCATCTTCTGGGTCATCAGCGCCATGCCCAGCAGGGTGTAAAATAGCTATTCTTTCTATATTAAGACAGAACTAGAGCTGGTTTAGTGACTGGTAAAGGCTGCTAAGACTTCTGATTATGCTGCCCTAGAGAGCACAGAAGGTTTTGCGGGAAGTAGAGGCTGATTCTATTTCAGTTTCCTGCAGAACAAGACACCACAGCTGCACTGTCATTATGCAGGGTAGAGTCCCAGCTCTAAATAATGCTTTGAGTTAAATCATGGGGCTTTTTTTGGGTTTGGTTTTTTTTTTGGTTTTTTTAATCTGTCTGATCTTGTATAGGCAATTTGAAGGAAAGAAAAACCTGGTTTAAAATGTTTTTTTCTATTTTGGAAATTGTGAGGTCAAAGCATTTCTTCAAACATGCAAAAGAGGGATTACATCTTCCCCCCTCAGGAACTGTGGCCACTGAAACATGCATTATAAAAATCAAAATATCAACAGTACTGAGAACTGGAACAGAACTTTCAGGTTTGCATCTCAACTAAGCTCTCAACTGAAAACCAAAATAATTTTGATAAAATAGAAAATTAAAACTTTTAAGACAAATGTTTAGCTAGAAATAAGGTTGGTTTTGTTTCGCATTGGGTTTTTGTTTGGTTTTTTTTAAGGGATTTTTTTTTCAATGTGGAACTTTAAAATGCAATTAGCACATATTGGATGAAAATCCACTTTGTGTCCAGGATTTTGGTGAGGGTTTTTCTGTCTTACAGAAATCTTAGCTGAAGTCTCCTTGTCAGTTAATTATTTCCAGGTAACTGTTTCAGATCTGAGCTATCCCAAATGTCACACCAGAGCTGTCAGTTCTCATTAGAATATTATTAATAAAGAACCAAATGGCAAAAATAGAAGGTGAGATCAGCACAAGTCACCGCTTCAAATGACTCAGGGAACGCTTGACCTTGAGACCAATTCCCTCTCTGTGTCACACGGGTCGTTAATTTCTCCCCTCCTGAGCACAGATAAACGCGTGGTTGGTTCTGGCGCGGGGAATTGGCGCTGCCGTGTGCCGCGGGTTGCCGGGCAGCCCGCAGAGCAGCGGGCAGGGGCAGCAGCCATCGCTCCATCGCTTCTTGCTGGCCGCCGCCCCGTAGCTCTGCTACTCACCTTGCCTTGATCCTGGCGCTGCAGCCCAGACACGCTCTCGGCATGCCCGGGCTCAGACAGCCCTGGGCTACGCCCTCAGGTGTGTGCGAATGCCGAGAGCCCGAGCCGGCGATAACGCCCGGAGGCGCTCGCAGGGCAGGAACCTGGCCGGGGCCGGGCAGCCAGCCCACACCATGGCCTGCGTGGGCAAAGCTCCAGAGGCTGCAGAGAGAGCTGGTGGGGTCGAATGAGGAATGCCCTCCACTTACTACTGACACGAGTGAGGGCTGCCCAAACCTGTCTCTTCATTCAAAAGTTATTTTCTCAACCCTTTGTAAAGATACGACAACTTTAAAAATATTTTTAAAAATAAATTAAGTATACAGATGGCGAGACCTCAGCAAACCAGGGATCAGGATCAAGTAATGTTAGTATGCACTGGTGCTTTCAGTGGGAGATTCACAACTAATCACTTTGCCCAAGCTGAACAATTGCAGGCAAAGACTGGCTATTTTAATAACCTTATTCATTATTTCCCTAACCTGTCATTCTAAAATCTCAAAATGAAACACAACAAATTGGAGAAAAAAAATGCAGGTTGTTCTTTGCAATGTAGCTGTATGAAAAATGACTCCCTGAATATCACAGCTCTAACAGGCACAGCTAGGTGCACATTTGTGCAGCTATTCACAAGTTTTCATTAACCTGCAATTTTCTGCACACGTGTATTGTACGAAAGAACTAAGTACAATGAAAAGCTGGTACTGTGGGTTTGTGAAACTTCTAGAATAGCATACAAGCAGACTTGATATGCAGCTCAAGTAATGCAGTCCCTGACCCAGGAAAGCACTCCAACACATGCTTTATGTTAAGTCTGTGAATATTGTTACTGAAAGCAAATGAGAACACTTGGTGTTGGAAGTGCTTTGCTGGATTAAAGCCTAAAGGAAGAGGAGAACTGCACAAAAGACTTTTTATGACAAATGAGAGGGAGAATTCTCAGCAGTACCGTCAGAAACAAAAAATGACTGGACACCTTCTCCACTGGTTACTAGGATATCTAACTTCCATTTACCCATGCCACATAAACTGCAAATTCCCAGGAGTAAAAAAAAAAAAAAAAAAGACTTAAAATCCAAAACAGTTAAGGGAAAAATTGGGAAGCTATTTTCCTTTAAGTCATGACGAATACTCTGTAACTTCAAGCCAAAAACTTATTTTTGCAATGTATCACTACAATCTTAGATTACAATTATAAATGCCTCGAAAAATATGTTTGTAAAGGAAATACCCTCACCAGTTATAGGAAGTATTATGACAGGGAAGGGCTTACCAAAAAAAAAGGGATTAAGACCTGATTTTTCTAAAGCAAATGATCTTGTATATTACCTTGGTACTATATTGGCATCCTGGGAAAAATAAAAATTTGTCCAAAGTCACACAGTGGTAGGTTCATGCAAAAACCAGGGAGAGGAGGTCACAGGGCTGTAGCAAAAGGGCACGATTTTAGTGCACCTCAGAGCAGCGAAATGGTTCTGGTGCCCTGAAATGCAATATCCTATCTCTTTTCTTCAAAGATCAGTAGATCTGTATTGTCCCTCCCACCCTGAGACAGAGGTAGAAGTCAGCAGTCAAGCCAAACAACACATCAACATGGCTATTCAAAAACGAAGAGGGAAGTGTGGAAAAAGATCTCTCTTCATGTACTCGGCTTCACTGTTACTCTGCCACCTCGATCACCATGAGTGAATTGAGAGCATGACTACAACATCGATTGTACCCAAGGAAATGATTCTGCAAACAGTGGCCTTGTGTCAACAGTTTTTAGATTTTCTGTGCTGAATCACAAAGGCTTGGTTGCATACATGGTGTGGAAAGTAGCAAAGATATTTTGACCAATTTGATGGTTAACCCCAGTAAAAGTTGCTCATCCTAAACAGAATCTTGCTAGAAACACTCATGCCTTGTCCTGTCAAAGTGTTCATTCACTGGGCTACTAAATGTTTGCAGGTTTTGTGTAACTTTGCATAGACACATTCAATATTTTATTTCTCTGCTCTGATCCCCTGAAATATAGTTGTGTCTTATCATTTCACTCCAAGGTAAAAGCCCCAGGCTGCTGTCAGAGTACCTCAGAGACATAAGTCTTTGACCTGGATGGAAGCAGTAGACAGTGTGTAGTGGCAGCCCACCTTAATAGGATGTTGTCTGGGAAAAAAAATCAGCCTTATCAAGAATAAAGAAAACTTCTATTTGAATTTGGAAAAATGAAAACTGTATTTTCTTAAGCTAGTTTGGGAGGTTTCTCTCCTCACCTCATTTCCATAGCCTGAGTAGTAAGATTACTTTCATTGAGAAGATTTATTCAATTTTGCATCAGAGTATTATGGTTTCCAGTTGGTCATTTTCAGAATATAAAGGAACTTTGGCAGCGAGTGGTTTCCAGTAGCTCGAGATATGTGTTTGTACAACCTGTACACTTCTGACGTATCGTTCACTCAGCTGAGGGGAGTATCCTGCACACAGCAATACCCATCCCTCATGAGAAACCCAACCACAGAACATCTCAACACATGCACTTGGGACTCTCTTAGCCTCAGGTACTAGTCTCAGATAATCATACTGAAAATTATAACTTTATTAGTGTCAAAGATTACTTCCCTTGAGGCTTCTCAGTTCTTTCCTCTCAGACTATTTTCCTTCCTTCATACTCATGTCTTTCTCACCTACCTCTCCCCTTCCTCTTTTTTCAACTCTCCTGGCTAATTTATTCTTTCACATTTTTCTGTTCTTCTCTTCCATATTACTTAATCCTTCAGTAAAGAAGGATTATCAATCCCTGCCAATTGTGTACATGTCTCCAAAGAGACACTTGTCTGGGACTTGATTAAGGGATGTCTCTCTTAAAATTTATACTGGCACATAAAAAGAGCAAAGAGGCTACAAACTTACAAGAAATTATTAAATCTTTTTTGAAGGTCTTTCTCAGAGATTCATCATCACTTTTTTAACAGTTAGGACACCAATTAATCAAAAGCATCTTAATTCCTGTGATTTTGGGGAAAAAACCAAAATACCTTAATGCAATTATTCTTGGGAGCAAAAGTGATCAATTTGAGTAAGGGTGGATAAACATAATGGGTTGGGCTTTGTTTTTTATATATAATTTTGTACATAAAATTGGTTCTCTAATCTCAGAACTATTCTCTTACTGTCCATCTTTCCCATGTGTTGTGTGAATGACTCTGTATTTTGAGAAGTTTTTCACATCAGTTTTGATTGAAGAAAGAAATCAGACATACTTTACTGCTTAGCTATCCTGTTGAGTCCAAACAAACAGTCCTATTAGGTGACATCACCCTTACTAAGCTTTAAGTAATTCCACCTACACAATACTCCTTCAGCAGCACTTGCACACAGTGAAATGGAACATAAAAAAACAAAATCAGAAAATGTTGCCAGTTAGATTGAGTCATCTGTACTTGTGAACATTTCATGAACTATAATGCAACTCCAAGCTGAAATGAAGCATGCTAACCTGCACAGGTGTAAAACTGCACAAGCACTTAAATCTCTGCGTATAGATATGTCCTTGCCCTCCCAAAACCAGTTACATGACTACAGTCACATTATGACTACATCACACAAAAACTGAACAAGTACTGAAACAACAGTGGTCCACTTACACAGAAAAATTGTAAGAGTAGGCAGATCAGGTCACATTTTTGCAAAGTGAGTTACCTAGGCACCACTCCACAGATGTAATATTAAAACTAAGAAAAGTATGCCACATTGGTTCCTCACATCCCAGCTGCTGGATGTTGGGATCTCCATCTTTGGTGCCTGGAAGCTATCTGCTGGTTAATGTCAAACTGCTCATGTGCACAAGAAGAGGTGCGTGTGCTCACCAAAAAATAAGGTGGAAAGTTTATCTTTCTTTTGCCATTGACTTAGTAGAAGGTGACTGTAGAAGACTCTTAAGATGCCTCTCCCACTGCTGCACCCACTGCCTTTTGGGCGAACTCTACTTCTATAGAACTTAATGAACATATTCTTAGCTAATGAAGTGTAAATGAGACTTCACTATTCCTTCAGCTTTGAAATATAGTACAAACATGAAAGGATATGTTCTAACATAAGAATACAAACATTTATATTTCTGCTCTTATGTTGGCTTCTTACACAAGAAAAAAATCAAACAGCAAAATCGCCAAATGTGGTAACTTTACTAACTTTAAATAGATAACTTACTTTAAATAAATTAAAATACAGGCAGTTTTCTCAAATTCTGTAGTGGGCTGGATTTTTTCACACAAGATGATATGTGCTAACTTTAGTGTCCTAGAACACTATTAAGAAAAATAACACATAGATGAGAAATCAGTGGTTTCTTCATTTGAGAAATGTCAGAGTGCTGAAAAAGTGGCTTTCTCAGTTGGGGTCGGGGAGGGGGGGCAGAGGGAGGAGAGAAAAGTGTTTTCAGGAGGTTTTTTAATCTTTTTTCTCTTCTGTGTTTTGTTTTGCACACAGAAGATTTTAATATTTCCATGACAGCTCTCATAGCCCAGTGTCTTTCGTCATTGACAGCCTGACAGGATGCCATAAAGATGCTCTTTCTGCATCACTGGCTGGTGAAGGAAGAACACATCAATGATAGAAATTCACAACTACAATTTCACTATTGGGCTATCTCAAGCTTTTCCCAACTCTCCAATCTTCACTTAGCAACCAGTCAGTTTACAGGACATTTATATGGCTCTCATTTCTGGAATATCTGGGGGCCCAGATGTACAGAGACAGTTAAACTTCAAAGATGGACATAGGGTGTTTGTGGGTTGGATTTTTTTGCAATGTTATAAATATCTAAAGAAGTTTATATTTACAGCTTTAGGAATTTCAGTGTGTTCCTATTCCTAAATGTTTTATTGATTAGCTACTTGAATACATAGCTATTGATCTTAAGTTACTGTTAATCAGTCTAACCTCAACTTAAACACATCCTTCACATACTACACTCTTCCTGTCAACGACTTTGTATTATTTAGCCAGTATTTGTTAAGACTTGTATTTAAAGTTGGTACAAGTTTCTGCAGTTTCTGAAGCCGTTCTGAGCATGGATTGCTGTTTCTCAAAATGCCTCTGAATGTATGTTTACACTGCAAGTCAAGCCAAGTTTGAAGTTGTTTTCCAGGTCAAACTTGTTCACTCTGTTGTTTATACGTGAGCATACACCAGCGTACAGACTGAGGACAAGCAGTCTTAGGAACTCCTTGAGGTGGAGCCTGAAAACTGACAATGGGGTCATACAGGATGACCTTTTTTGTTCCTGGTGATGCGGGTAAATCATCCCAGGACCAAGCAGGCTCATCCTATTCTACCCTAAGCTCTTCCCAAGCACAGTCTTAACATTCTGTGTCCAAGCTACAACCAGTCAGCAGAGCTGAAATAAGAGCCAGCAATGCAGAATCGCACAGGCCACAGAAGTCACCACGATTAACCTCCTCTAAGTATGCTCTTAATCTCCCAACTCTTTTAAAACTAAACAACTTAAAGGGAACAATAAATCAAGGCAAAAGTCCTTCAACATTCTCATCAGAGTTTTAAAGTTATAAGAACAAAATTCAGACAGAAGAGATTATACTTAGGAGGAGTTCCACATAGAAAATTACCTTGCTAAAACTAAATCCATGGCATGTTCTCCATTCAGACAAGCTGCCTTAACTCTTCTGCACACATACACACTGGAACAGAGAGAGCAAAACTTTCCCCTTCCCCTGTTTTAATACAAGCCCTTTCAATTTGGTTTGTAAATGACCTTTGCATCAGTCCTCCTTGTTAGCTGCTGGTAACAAAGATAAAATACAAGGATAGAGTGAGTGGTCAGTGCTCTCCAGGAATACCTGTTTCCACTTACTCTTGTCAGACACGAGTGTGCAGCAGCAGTATTGGACATTCCAGCTACTGCCAGCTGTGTGAGCTCTACCCAGCAGCTCAGGGAAGAGCTCATGGAGACAAACAAGGATGAGTATATTAACCCCCTCTCACACATCCTAGCATGAAATTCAATAAACAGAGCTCGAGGCACAGTGCTGTAAATAAACATAACATCTTTAAAGGCAAAGGGAAAAATCCAAGAACATTTTTTGGAGAACAAGTAAAATCAGGCATGTACCCACTCTGTGGGGGTAGCCAGATGCCTGATGGTAATTACTGCAAACTCTTTCATCTACATACACTGCAGGAAAGGAAAAGATTAAAACTATTTTACTTCATCTCTGTTATTTCAAAAACATATGTGCAAGGGGCATGGGATGAAGCGCAAAATATTAATAATAAAGTCCCCACTCAGACTCTTAAACGAGATGTTAAAAATCCCACAAAATAAAACAAACCAACCAAAAAAAACACCCCAGTCTCTTCTCACCTGCCCCTTTGCCTAATATGTTTGGCACTATTTTCCAGGCAAGGATCCTTGACAATTCCTACAAATTTATTTAGGAATTTATGTCTTCAAATTGAGCCCTGCATGGTAGGTGGCACCTCACCCCAACCCCCTGAAAAAAGACAAAGACAAACAGGAAGACAGGGCAAAGAAATGAACCGTCTTAATCTGATTTTAGCCTCCTTTCTCTCATCTATCACATTTTTTTCATATCAAAGGTTTCCTTTTACAAATTCTCTCCTTATTACAGTGCTTCAGATCAGAGCTGTCTACCACAGCTGAATTTTAAACACCATCATCCCAGCAGGGTTAAGCATGTTTTAGGAAGACTCTCACTTTAAGCAGGATGGGTTAATTATGAGGATGTTTACAGTGTTATTCATTCATTTCAAGAACATCCAGTACAGAGTTTTCTCCTGGAGGGAGAAAGTCTGCAAGAGAAAATCCAGATAATGCAGCACTTTTTGGCTGTTGAGAGGCCACGTGCTGCTCTATTACTTCCATACAGATACTGTTTTCAATTGGAACAAACACACAAACATCCACAGAATTTAACTCTTCACTCTTCTGTTGACAGATTCTCTCCAGACTTGTGTGGCTGATGTTAGCCAGACAGTCCTAGAGGTAATGTTCCTGCTGCTAAAGTTATTTGTTTTAACTTTTAAACAACTGTGCTAACAGAATCCACAAAATTGCAGATATAGAAACACGTGCTTTCTGAAACGCATCAAAAAATGCTAATCTGTTAGTCAGCATGAATCATTACAACAGCAGCATTTCCCAAAAAGTATTTTAGGAATGGGAGGAAAAGAAAGCACACCTCTCCTAATCTCACTGGTTTTTAAGCAGGAAAATGAGGTTAAGTAGCACCAGATATTTTAAGTGTACAAAAGACAAAAACGTCTCATTCTCTGTCTCTTGGGCACGTAATCACATTATCACAACTTGACAAGCACAGTAACAATTTTGTGTTAGGCTTCTGTACAGCTGTTCATGTGGTTTGTAAATTACCTGTAGCTTTGCAGCAGACTGAAATTCAGAGAGGCTGAAAAGAGTAAGCGCGGACATTGCTAGACTGGCCATATCCCTAGGTACTAGAACAAAGGCAAAAGATACTAGAAGATATGGTATTGTCAATAGTTACACACAACATCACAGTGTTGTATGACCTGCCTAGATTGAAAACAACTGTTGGACAAGACTAAATAGAGAGTAGGTACCCACAATGGTCTTTGGATTGATATTACTCTTACCTCTTTTCCCATGACTTAGGTACCCTGAATATTTGATTTCCTCAGAAAGATGAATTGGCTGCATATACCCAAAAGAATTTAAAAAATCAGAAAAAAAATTTTAAAACATGCAAATTCTGTCATAGGAGCTGCTCACTGGAAAGAAGTCCATGTGGCACAAACCTAGCCCTGGAATTTAAGACTGGTTCATTCACTGACCAATGAATTAAGATGGATAAAAACCTGCCAACTTTGTCTGTTCATTGAAATGAGATGGAAAGTAAATACAACTGGAAATCATTATGCTTTTGGATTTTATTTTAACTTCTTTTTGTTTGCTGAGTGTGTTTGGCATAAATATTACCATTTAGAAATGGAACAAGTCTTAATAAACATTCTAATACATCCTTCTACAGTTTCCTAATTGACCCCTGTGGAGCATTCACTGGCACACTAGTCTGTCTATGTTTCATGGAGTTTCCACCATTTTCTTTGAAAATCATCCTATTTCTACTACCTAAAACATACAACCTGGAACGGGCTGGGTCACAACCTGTCTGCCCTTCTTATTTAGCCTGTTTTCTTTTTCCATCCTGTTCCTCCCAGGAGAGGAGACTGAGATGCTAGAAATTCCTGTTATGAAAAAGGTCAGGACTTGCTGATCACCTAAATATTTCTCCTCATAACACTGGCTGCTATTCAGCCAAAATGCTTCCTACCTCCGGATTTGTCTCATATCACATGCCCACACTGATTCCTCTCATTTGTCTTCATCTGGCACTTGAGCCAGCTGCTTCTTAGCCAAGTTAGGTGCATTACACATTTTCAACTTTCTTTGTAAGCAATCATGTCAGCCCCTCTAATCATCTGTGTTGCTGTGTGCTGAATTTCCTCTGATGTACCTGTATCTGAGCATCAGGAGCTTCCAGGTCTGAAACTGCATCGTAATCTTGTGCAGGTTTTGAATGGCACTTGGGCAAAGTATGGAACAGGGAAAGATGAAAATTAAATTTCAAGCAGCAAATTACCTCAGCAGCTGCATTCAAGGTGCTCACAATTCCATGCCACAACATGCGTATCTGAACCCAAAATACCCTTTGAGAGAGGACCTGGGGATGGAATTGATCAATGCAACAGAGCGCCTTAGGCTCAGGGAATAACAGAGGGTAAGAGGTCCTGTTAAAGATCAATAAAGGAATATCTGTAAGCTCTGACACACACCAACAGATCTCAGCTATTGCAGTACCATCAGCCTTTCAGCTGGGCTTCTAAAGGAACCTGAACTTAATCCAGATATGAGGCTCTCCACCATCTTCACCCTGTAATAGACTCAATGCAGCAGGTAGGCTGCCTTCTCTCCTTTAAGTGAGGCTTCCAGTAAGTTTTAGGTAGAAGGTGATGGGGGTATGTCTCCAATTCCAGCAAGGCAGCATGGACACAATAAAAGCATGGCTCATGCTTTAAAGTCCACAGTTCAGAAAAAAAGACTGAATTTCCTCCCATCAAACCTTATTTTCAGCCTCTTTTTTAGATTTCATTAGAAGACAAATATTTTGTTTGGTTAATGACAGTGAAATTATGTTGCTGAATCACTGAGAATAAAAGACCATCTTAGCTGGTGTATGATGAAGAGCACATACATACACTGAGATTATTTTCTCTGCCCCAAGACTAAAAATAATTTTTAAAAACCAGCTTAAATTGAACACAAAAGCAAAGGAATCTTGTATTTGGGAGCATGTATATGCTGGCCTCAGGAAATTCTCATCTCAAATAATGTCACTGCAACTCAGAGATGACAATAAAACAAGAATTGGTATATAAATCATGTTGGTTTATGGTAATAGCAGCTTTCTTGCTAAAAGGTGACTCTTAATTTTCTCTACCATTCTGCTTGTGAATGTGCTCACTTCTCCAAACAAGAAAACTAAACCAACACGGGTTTCAGAGTGTTCCCTGTGAGGAACCACACCCCACTACCTTGGTGATTTTCAGCTGGCTTATGCTAGTCTAAATATGGGATAAGAGTGCCAAACTAGATCTCACAGCCAGATCCTCAGTGAATATAAACTGAGATTTCAACCAACTGCTGTGACTGAGAATACAACTCGGCCAGCAAATAACTTTCTATTATGCTTTACAGAGCTCTGCCACAGAGCCCCACTAAGCCCTGGTTAATATGGGACTTTATTTTCCCTACCTGTGGAAAAAGCCACTCAGCATGAAACACAGTAAGTATATGAACAGATGTCAGCCATTCAGTGCTTATTATTCAATGGCATGACAAGGAAGACCAGGTTTATACAGCTCTGGCTGGAATTGCTAGATAAGCCAGACTAAAACTAATCTGACAGTACCATTACTAACAACATGTTGTGTTAATTGGTTGCACAAGCACATGAATTTCACAGTCAACACCAATTCTGGTCTATTTTGGGTTAGCTTTATCCCAGATGTACTTTGTTCCAAAATATTCTGATATTAGAGCATTTTTTTCATAGCACTGTAATGCCATTTTTCTTGCAAAAAAGAAAAGGAATATGACCTTCACACAGGAGCTGCTAAACTGTCACAGTAGTTCTGGGACACTGCCCAATGGAAACATTTCCCATTAGTGGAAAAATAGCAGAGGAAAGCTGACACACCTCACCAGTTCTGTCAGAGAACTGTGACGTCTCCAGCACATACATCCACAAGACCTTTAACACAGACTTCCTGATGTGAGCTTTGTCAGCCTCTTACCTTGTCCTTTGTCCCCCCACAACAAGACTGACTGTCCTGACTGTCCTCTGTATGCTCCACACTTCTTTAAGGCAAAATGTTACTCGTAGGCTTGGAAGGAGGTGAGGATTGCAGATATTACTGGCAGAGAAGACACCTCTTCCAGCCTCTGCTCTGCAGGGCCTTCCAAGGAGAGGATAACTGTCAAGGACTCTTAACACTTTCTCCACTGATAGCTTTTTCCTGCCTGGTTGCCCCTGAATAGAGGAGATAAGCTTCCCTAGGACCCATAGCAGTTGTGTTAAGGGACCTGGGCTCCTGGGATCTGTGAAACTCCCAGGGACATATTAGGGAAGGTAGAAGGGAAATCTCCCTTGCCATTTGGTGGGTAAGCCGGCACAAATCCCTAGGGATGTGATTTATACAGACACATCTCCCACATCTGTGGGAAACCACAGATTGCCCTTCACCACTTGGCTGATTCCTTGTGTCCTCCCTTCTGTTTCCACATTAGCTGACAACAAGCTTTGATCAATAACTTGGGTGCCTAAGATGATACAGTAGAGCTTTGTGATTTATTGCTCTCCATTCCTCTCTGTTTCCCCAGCACTATTTTGATCTCTACTCTTCTAGGTACTTACCTTCACCTGTTCTTCTCCCTATTTACAGGACAGCCAGATTAGAGCAAATTACCAGCTTTTCACAGATTATATTATTTGGGTCACATAAATACGGGAAGAATTATTTTAATGGCAGAAAATATGGTTTATGTTGTCTTTCTATGAGTTTTTTAGACTTTTCTAGAGTTTTTACTGTTTTTGAGGGGGTGAGATAGGGGTAGACAACAAGCAATTTCAGATTAGTGGTGATTTTTACACTTAAAATTTGTTTTATATGATTCATTAGGACCTGTCTGACATCTAATGAGTAGACTTGGAGAAGTGGAAGGATAGTCTGAGGAACTACAGCATCATTCTGTGGCCTCTGAGGGCAGGCCAGATCCAGAGACCTAATATCTGATGTGGATGGTCTGTGTTCAAGGATCAGACACCTGGAAACTCTCTTCTGCCCCGTCAACAATAGGCAGGCGCACAATTTATTTATGAGTTTTCACTCCTGCTTCCAAGATTACCCTCTATTTTCCTTCACTTCATCCTGCTGCTCAACAATATCTATGACTCTCTGTCTTTTACCGGAGGCCTGTGTGAGCAGCTTTCTCCCAAAGTTCTCCTCTCCTTTTCTCCTGAGTGTCTCTCAGTTCAACATTGCTCTGAAGCCTCTTCACTCTTCAAAAAAAGGCTCAATATTTTTGTTTGCCAAAGGCTTTGTGAGTCATAGAGAACATGACTCCTGTGGTATAAACAAAGTTCAAGACTGAGGTTACTTAGTCTATAAGAGGAAAGCTCTCGGGCAGTGGAAACAATAGTATGTCCAGATGCCAGACCTCCTTCAGCAGACACTGTCCCAAAACGCCTGCATGCAAAACAGGTCACATTTCAGCCTCCTGATCTGAAGACAGCATGATTCAGTTTCAGAGGCAAGATTTATGGCCATGCAGCTCTTCTCTCAGAATTAAGAAGTTAGCTAAGAAGTTAATCAAGAGTGTAATTTTTTGCTTTACCACATGTTGGTATAGGTTCAAGGCACGTCAGGGTTGCATGAGTTGATCTTGGGAGGCAGTGGAAGTCCAGGGGAATATCGATATGAATATCAAGGGAGGCATTTATTTTGTTACACAAACACATATGATAAGATCACACCAGCTGTTTACTGTCAGGATCACTTACAGCATGGGGCCCTGGCTGCAGCAGTCACGAGACGTGGCTGGTCCTTACAGAAATTTCAAGACAAAAAAACGCAGTAGTATATTTTGCTACCAGAAATACCAAAATAGAGTGTTTTCTTCCCATTTTTCCCAGTCTGGTTTCCTGAACATCAACAGGAAAATATTAGCTGAAGTACTGGGTAAGGCATTGGGTTGGTTTTGATGCCTTGTACATATTTTAGTGAAGATAGTTTTCTGTGGACATACTTTAATTTTGCAACCAAGAGATTATGCTTACTTAGGCATAAACCAAAATTAAAGAAAAGAGATCAGCTCTTTTCCAGTAAGCTTTAAACTGGTTTCCTCTATGATATAATTTTAACATCTTTTTGGAATAAATGCCAATGAGACTTGCAGAGAAAGCTTTAAAGATAAAGGAGCAAAAAGTCACTGCTGAATATTCTACATTTAAAAGCATGTATTTTAGCAAAGTGTATTAAAAAAAAGATCAATGAGAACTTTTTAGAGGGGGGAGATCCCACAAGTGCAAAAGGCCCCCACAGCCCTATTGCAAAATACCACATGAGCAAAGTGGATCAAGGCTAAATGGCTTTATTCTGAACTCTCCCTGGTATTTGCATGGACATGGCTGTAGCAGCAACATGGCAATTCCACCTACATAAAGCCCATTCTGGAAATTGTAGAAGCTGTGATAATTGTGGTCTCCAGGCCTATTTGTGGGTCTGCCAGGGCAGATGGGACCTGAAAGGCACCAGTTAAATCTTATTTTGGATTAACATGTGACCAAAAACTAAGCAATCCTTGTGGCATCTCCTGTGGACACAATGTACCTGTTTCCTTCTGGACAGTTTGTGATGGGGCAAAGTTCTGCCATTCCATTTTGTTCTGTTTCTGATATGGAATAGAACTGCAAGCTTGGAAGATTGTTTGGGTTTGTGGTGCTGGTGGTGTTTTTCCCTCCTGTAATTTAAGGGGAAAGCCAGACAAGATGCAAGTTTTCTCTAAATTGAAACCATGGGCTTAGCACATTACAGGGTCTGGTCTCTTCCCCCCCAATATGCCACTCTGCTCCTCTCCTCTCCCTACTCCCACAAACATATTTGTGTTTTGTTTAATTATTTAGTAAATAGCATTGATTATATTAAGATAGTGTCTCTCACCATATTTTTTAAATTGCTGTTATGGTCCTTTAATGTAAGAAAAAGTTTCCTTTTTATACTCTTCTTGTCATGCTAAGCAACAAGCCAAGCGCTGAAAGTGATTTGAAGACGACTAATCAGTCCCAAATTTACCTCTTTCTTCTCTTTTTTTATCTGACATGTTAAAAACTTCTGACAGAGACTTCATAACCTTTGCAGCTGATCTATTCTGGGAATTCACTTCTTATTAGAAGTTTTTTTTCTCAACAATGCAATTGAAGATTTTTTCTCTCAATGCAATTGAGGCCCATGTTTTTCCTGTTCTACCTAGGCTAGACTGCATGAGAAAAATATTCCTTTTCTTTTTACAGCAGCATATATATAAAGTCACTTTGCCCCATCCTTTCTGACACCGCACTTTATTGTCTAGACTGAGTCACTCCACCCTTTCAAACACTCTGCGTGGATCATTTCTCCAAGAGAAAAAGATGTTAGAAAGTATCAGTTGTTGGCCATCTGACAGTTGGAAATGTTTTAGTTAAACACCTCTCTAGCTACCAAGTATAATTGTCATCAACAAAATTAGCAAATGACTGGAACAATCAGCAAGACTTTACCACATGGGAATGTAAAGCCTCAACTGACGTGGTTGAATTGGTTACTCTATGTCTTTGTTCAGTAAAGACAGCTTCAGAACCCACTTTTATCTACAGATTTTGCACTTATCAGTAATTCTGTTTTCAAAACAAAATCAAGACAAAGACACAGCTTTTAGACTTGCTGAGCCTGTTAGATTTGGCATCTTTGTATCCCAGGGTCTGTAAGTAAGCTGCGTTACTGCTTGGCTTGGATTACATATCAGATAGCAGTAGCTCTACAATATGAAAAATCCACAAGTTTTTAGAGCCCTACAGCACAAGCACAGCAATACCAGATCAATCTCCAGCTTAGAAGTAGTCCTGGATTCTTCAGAAAACAGTAAGTTTGATCTTGGCAGCATCCATGAATAACACGTTCTATGATCTCCAGTTGGCAAGAGACTCAATCCATCTGGACAAATGCTGATCTGGCTTTCTCTCTTCTTATCAAAACTCCAGCACAGTAACCTGGCATGAAGCCACAGTCCTTGAGAAACTCCAGCTATGAGGAGAATCCTCTGCGTCTCTCCAGCAAGGCAGCCACCAGGAATGCATTAAAACATCAACGCACTGCCGTGGGGAAATGAGCCATGTTCAAAGCTTCCGTCATTGTCTTCAAAGTGGTTCACAGCCTGGAGTGGCACTGACAACTGCCTTGGCAGTTTCAGATGAAAGACAGAGGAGAACAATAGGTAAGGATAACTGGACAGTATTGTGTATTTGTTCATACAGGTACACTGTGCCTTCAATAGGCTGTAGTGACCCTGAGGAGAAAAAACCCCCACTCTTCCCAGCTTATATCAGTCAGCGACTTTGAGAGTGAATAATTTTCTCTGCATGTGTTTCCATCAGCCTCCTAGCAAGTGCATTTCTGGTCTCCTCTGCTCCAGGATGTCTCCATATATAATTGCAATCTTTTAGAGTAGTAGTGGGATAATTGTGCACCCTCACCTTCCCAGGGCAATCATGAGAAACACCTCTTCCCTCCTTGTCTCCAGTAGAGTCAAATCAGGTGACTGCTGTATGCTTTCTCCTTTTGGAAACTAACATCCCATAATATTTTGATGCACAAATTACACAAGTTGAGTGTCTAGCTGGGAAGTTTCAAAATAGTATGGTTTTTAATAAGGTGCAGACAGATACTGGTTGTTTCTCTTTTAAGGGCTATCTTATACTTCTGAATTTCTCCCTTTGTTGTAGAAAAAAAAGGACACAGGCAAGTAAGAAAAAACATTTATTTCACTTACTTCCTTCTGCAGGAAGCTCCCAGTTTGCTACTGAAATCCTTCAGAGGCGAGTGCTTATGATAAAATAACCTGCCTAATGAAGCAATAATCTGGGTGAAGAATACTGGAAAATAATCTAAAGGAAAATAAAGAAAAGATATGTTCTGGCTTATCTTAATTTTTGGACAACGGCCTCAATAAAACTGCAATCTCAGAGTGAAGCACATTCCAAAGGGTTCTGCTAAGACTGAGTATGCCTCAAAAGATACTAATGTCTCTTGGAAAATATTCTGGTTTAGAGAAATTACAGTTCTACTATATTTTTCTTGAGTTTCTCTTCTTTTTCTTCTCTTCCATGAAGAACTCCAAGGTTTTTCTTGAATGAAATCATCTGCTCCTGTGGCTTAAAGAATAACTGAAATTAAAATGCTTGGATTATGAAAAAGCTGTAAGTCTTGTAGTTGGGCTTTGCACTTAAAACACTATCTGGGCTCTTTAACAGTCAGCAAGATCCAGAAGTGGAAGAGACTAATGGTCAATAAAGTGATTTTCAGCCTGGTAAGATGCTTCTACTTCCCACCATATGGAATTTGGGGTGGACAGTGTTTGCATGAGGAGAAAAAGCCCAGCATAACCAAACAGTTTATACACCTACCATTCCATCTCCTAAAGGTCCACTGGGAACAGGAATAGAAATGCTCCTAGCACCTTCTCTTCCTCCCTGGCAAGTCTTTTGTGGATCCCAGTGCTATTGGCAAATTTTGGTAGGACAGCTCCACGTTTTACCCTTTGGGGTCATTATTCCCTCACAATGTTAAATCAGCCTCTGGATCTGTGCTCTCTCTGGAGGCCCATGTAGAAAAAAGCTTGTCTTCTCCTGTGACAGAAGGCTACAGAAGAAAGAGGGTTTTGTTTGTTAAAGGGTTGCTTTTGCAATTTGTCTTTTTCATGAAAAGAAACAAAATTAAAGTTTGGCAATCAATTAGAACACTGTCAGTGCGCAAAGCACTTCATAACAGACCAAGACTCCTGTTCCTAGGATTACCAGCATAGCTAAGATAATGGAAAAATGTGGTTATGGAGGTAAGATTAGCAAGTAAACATCTGATGCATAGGAATATTTTTAATTATATATATCTTTTAAAGTATTTCCTATTAATAAAACTTATTGAAACACTTATAAATTATGCTTCATATTATTGTAAATGTCCCTTTTCTTTATGGGTTTGAGAGCTTAAAAAGAACCAAAACAGGGCACAACAGATGATCATGTTTCTGCCTTCACAGGAACATGCTGTCTTAGAACTGTAAGACCTCAGAGATCCCACTTACTTGTATCCTAAATGAAATCAGCTTGCAATGAGCTTTATTTCTCCACATCACAGCAATTAGAGTTTGTAACCAGATGGACAAAACTTACTTAATAAATTCTTCATTACAAATCCTCTGGCCGAGCTTTTCTCAAGGCGAGCCTGCACTTCAGTGGCTGCAGTAACACAGTGTTGCTAACTTTACAGTAATTAGCTCAGAATCTTACCACAGTAGCCATGGCAGACTGAGCCATGGGTCTAAAACCCATGTTCAATTAACCCATGCAGTGTTCCATGATACTGCATTGAACAGGTGGTGTGGCAACAGAAAGTTTTTGTGAGTAGGTCTACACTGATTCCAAACTTATCAGGATAGTTTGGACATATTCTGGACTAGCCTTCAGTGTTCCCAAACATAGTCCTTAAAGAAGACCAGCGAGCATGCCATTTATAATTGAATTAGACATCCATGGAGGTCATGCAGAACTCTTTTAGGTACCATCAATGGGAAATCTCAGTTAATAATTTATTGGTGGGGGGGTTCAGACTTTTCTCCATACATAAAGACCTTTCTTGATCTTTTGTAGAGAATGGAACTACAAAATGTGACCCGAATATCTCTCCACATGTCTCCTCTGACAGCTTTCAAGTGCTGGCAAGGAAATGTAAGCTCATCTTCTTGCTCCCTGGGACAATGTTATATTGTCACAGCAGGAAGCAGATGGGATCTCTAGTGAATTTTTTAGGGGTCAGTGCATAGAAATGCAGCTCCTGAGCAAATTCTTTAGCATAACAACATGTGGCATTCATGCCAGAGTCTGCTGTTTGCAAGGTTGGAATCTATCTGTAAAGTTAAACTGGGCTTTGATTGTTTCTGTAGGTTCTTAAAATTACATGCTTTGGCACTCAACACTCAACTTAACCTGGGAAATTTCTGAAGGAAAGGGTCTCTCACTTCATTTGTCTTGCTCTCTCCAGGCAAGCCCTTGCAAAGTTGTGGCTCTAAATGAAAGTGATTTCCAAGGCTGTGGGGCTCTACAGAATCATTTGAAACAATTCACAATGAAAAAATGGTTCAGGCAAACACTAATTGAAACATTCAGAAACAGATTAAGGTATGGGGAACCAATTGCCTGAATCCTGAGCTTTTGCAGCCACTAGTAAATAGCCCAGTTCAAAAGACCTTGGAAAAAGTCACTTTATGCATAGCCAAAGAACCATACCAGCCATCAAGCAAACCCTTAAAGTGCAGCCATTATCTGGTTTGATTATCATTCTTTTAATGGAGAAAAAGAAATCTATAAAGTTACAATAATCAAATGAAGAACATACTAAACTTTAGGAAGAGGGACAGAAGTCTATACTTGCATACATCATTGATTTCTGCGCACCCCAGAAAGGTAGAGGCATCTACTACAGCTTATAACCACATCCAAAGGGTCAAATCCTTACCCCACGCTCTTTCTTCTCTGCACTACTGCTATGTCCTATCACAAGGGAAGGGTTTTCCTGCCACAAAATCAATATAAAAGTAGTCCTCAAGTAGTACAAAAGTAATAAAGTTCCTACTGAAGAACAGCTGCAGTGGCTGTGTTGGAGATGGAGATGAGTTTGAACATGGAATATTTGAGAACAGAGTACAGGGTTGATGTTCCATCTGATGTGAGATAAACAGAACTTCTTGGATGCTCTAAAATATGCGAAGAACTGATGCAATTTCTCTGCTGTCCCAGGAAGAGGAGAACAAAAAAGATTACCCCTCCTCTGAAGCACATTGGCTCCTGTACTGGGCTTCATAACCTCTGGGATTTGGCTTCAAGTCTTAAGCTGCACCAGGGGAAGTTTAGGCTAGATATTAGAAAAAAATTCTTTACAGAAACAGTGATTGGGCCTTGGAATGAGCAGCCCAGGGTGGAGGTGGAGTGGTGGAGTCGCCGTTCCTGGTGGTGTTTAAGACTGGATATGGCACTCAATGTCATGGTTTAGTTGATGAGGTGGTGTTAGGACTTGATTATCTCCAAAGTCTTTTCTGATCTAATTGATCCTGCGATTCTGTGGGGTCTGTATGGGACATTCTGGACTGACCTGGAGGTTTTGTCCTGATGTATCTGACTCTGCTAAAACTGGGAAATCATGCATTCAACAGATAGTGTCTCTTAAGATGGATTGGTGATTTGCAGCCATAGGGATCCCAAAGCTTTTGTGAGGTACAAAGCCTTGAACAGTTCTTCCTGTGGTGATGCTTTCTTCAAGGGCCAAAGTCTCAAAAGCTCAATTAATCCTTAAAATAGAAATTATAATATCATAAAATGAAGAACCTTTTGCCATAACTGAGCCAATTCAAATGAAATGACAGTATCTTTAAACATTTCTTTTAGACTTTAAACTTTTTGTATCGTAGGGCCAAAAAAATCTCTTTGTGAGAAAATGAGAAAATGCTTTTGTCTGTGATGCCTCTGATAGTAGCATTCAAAGCCTCTAAAGATCAATAGCAAGGATGATTAAGGAGATGGCTGCTGTGTTTGATTTTTTTTCTGAGGAAAGGAAAATCTTGTAGACTTGAATGGGCATTTCTGCCACTATTTGACAAAGAAATCTTGACAAAGTTGACTTCAGCGTGCCTCAAGCACAGATGACAGTTGTACCTTATGGCTGAGGACAGAATCCAACCCCTCAGAAATAACTACTCTAAGAACAATATGCACCCCTCCCCGCCCTGCCAGGTTTTTCTCCTCCCAGTGCACTTTCTAGTTGGTGCAGCAAGTAATTCAAAATACAGTGCTTTTAAAAAATTACTGAGGTGGTCTTGCTGGGTAAAAGTCCAGTCAGCCTTCTTACAGCTTGTCAGGCTCTCCATAGAAGATGAACAGAAGAGATTATGGGGGAAAGAATTGCAGAGAATGAGGATTTCCCCCAGATTTCAGAAAGTAACTTGAGTAGGTAGTGGTGTTGTTTACCTGCATTTTCTTCTAGAATTTCATTATGGGAAAAATCAAAACACCAATATACAATATATCAATATATAAACATCAAGTTGTTGCACAGTGTGACAAATCTAGAAGGGATGAATTTTATATTAGTTGAACACACCTGCAATTAGAAAACTGAGAGAGCGCCAGCAACTGGTGATGGAAATGTATGTCTTTGAAACAAAAGCATCTGTTTGCAAAAACAGCAGGTCAGATATCTCCACTGTGCCCTTGGAAAGGTAAGCATAAGTTGAAGGACGGCTTTCCAGATCCCTGAAGCCTTAGCTGACACCTAGCAGCTCTTCAAACCATAGAGGCACACACTTACCCACAGTTAACCTGGGAAAATCACCCTCTCACTTGATTTAATGATCTATCAGATTTCTCAATATCATTTTTTCCCTTCTGATTTTTGTTGCATTTGCTTTCTCTGGGTGAACAAACCTTGTTGAGCCTGCTATCCCACAGAACAGGTTGTACCAAAGCTCCCCAGGAGTCTCTCCTCCGATTTAAGGCTGCTCCCACTGTATTCAGCAGCCATCACACAATCTATAAGGGCCACCGCAGAGACAAAGCCTTACATGAGTCACAAAAGAGGGCAGAAAGTAAAACAGGAAATCACCAAAGGAGCAGAAAACAAATCAGCAGAAAGCCATAGAGTATTACATGATTTACATGGTGGAGTAAGAAAGATGCAGCTCCTGTACCCATTTCTCAATCCCCACCATTACTTCTGCTGCAGCAGCAGCACAGTCTGATCCAAACCATGACTCTCTCTGGTCCTCATGAAGATAGCCAGCACACTCTCAGGAAATGTGGCCCCATGGAAATCCTATAGGAAGAAAAAACCAAAAGGCTCTCTGATAAGGGCTGGCTAGAAAATAAGATTGAATTACGAACAAGGCCATCATGAATATTCATTCTAAGTAATTGGGATTACATGCAAGGAAATGCCTGATTCTAACATTAATCTTTCATCTTACCCCAGATTGCTGTGGATTTTGACAAACTGCCTAGGAAAACTGAGTTAGATAATTTCTCTTTTTATTACAGGAATTCCCTATGCTTCTTGAACTGTATATCCACAGAGATCTACATTTTTACACTCTCAAACTTCCCAGAAAATAACCCACTTCAACTAATTTATATGCAATTTCTGTCTCACCAATATGCCACCCAGCACTCTCATCTCACTACAGAGCACAGTCTTGATGATCTTTTTCCAAAAGCAAGAAGCAGCAGCAATTTTTGGCACATGAGCTTTTACTCAGACCCATCTGTACCACTCTACCTACCAACTGGATGGTGACAAAAGGTAAATGTTAGAAAGAAATGAGATAGCTGGCAAAAAAGCCATAGGCAATAGCTGAGAAAGATCTTTTTCATTTGCATGCATCTGACCTCACTGCTGTTCACAACTGATTTACATCAACTGCCATGGTCAACACTTAATTCACAGCGAAAGCCACTGGTAGTTTCACTTCATTAATATTGACATCTGAACTCTGTAGCTACAGTGGATTACTATTAATAATTATTTATGACCAGCAACTTGCACAGAGCATGCTGCCCAGTGCTGGGAGTCAGGTGTTGAATCTCCAGCATCAATTCACAGGCTGTCCACCCCTGCAGCCATCCAATGGGCTGCTTTACCTCACCTCTCTCACACCACCAGCAACACTTGTCCTACCATCAGTGCTGTGTGTTTTCACATGTAAAACTCACACTTCCTTCATGCTTCTGGGTAGGGTAGGAAGATATAGCATGCTAATAATATTCCTTCTTTGATGAAAAATAGCAGGGGAGGTGAAAAAAGCTAGATGGTAACAGTAAAGGTCAAGACAGTAAATATGCAGGTGCAAAATATTTTATTAGTCTAGGTTTCTGGTTCACAAAGACATCTAGATGTCCAGCTCAGATGTCTAACTAGCAGAATTCCACTTTTCCTCTGTATTTGCGGGTCTACTGAAGTTTTATGTAGGGTACAAAGTCCTTAGTCTTCCCCTCCAGTAGTGAGCAGAGTTGAAACTTTAAATTCATACACATACTGATGTGTTAGGCTAAATTAAGGACACAGCACTCAATTCCTTTCAGGGTCAAGTCAATGTGCACCATGAAGCACCTCCAGTCTACCAGTGCACAAGAACCCCATGAGCAATACAGCCCTGTGTGACTAATAAAGTAATGAAGTGGCAGCGCAGGCGGGTGTGGGGTTTGTACCAAATCAGATCTCACAGTTTCCAGGTATTTTTACTCAGGTCAGACCAGACTGGCAGTGTCCCACGCAGCCCTCCACAGCTCACAGGTGGAAAAAGTGAACCAGCTCCCTTCATACCCACAGCACAAACGGGCTCTCCTGCGCCAGTGACTGCTGCTGCACTTTTCCAGACTACACTTGTGCAACTGACTTGGTAATTTCTAAATAACTGCAGTTAAGTGCCTATAAGTGCAGTTAAGTGCCTGGAATTACTGCCTAGTCTTATCAGCTTCTTGCTTTATTTTAGCTTGATTTCTCCCCCAAAACTGGGTAAACCAGAGATGCTGACAGGAATGGTCTAGTAAAACAGAAAGGAAAAAAATCAGAGCCTCTGGAACTAATGTGATGCCTAGGAGAATGAAATCCCCAGGACACTTTACAGTTCCACAGGTTATTATTTTTCTCATTCTGTTCTCACACTTTCTCCCTGATGAAGAAAATCCTCAACCACAGGCTCTCAAAACAATAAGCTTCCACTTGGTCTTAACATATTTTCTATCATAAACTTCAGCGAAATACAGGGTTATTTCCCTCTAACAGCACACATTTTCTTCCTTCAGTGCTACATACATTGAATAGAGCTTAACCATTTTCAGTGAAAAAGTATCCTTTCCTAGAAGAGAAGTTCAGCACATCTTGATTATTTCAGTTTTCGCATGACCCTACAAAAGCTGAGCAAGTTGGTATCATTGCACCTGGTTTCTAAAGCTTCAAGAAAGAGTAATCCCTTTATTTGAAAGTGCTTGATTTTTAGAAGATTACAGAGGCTTGCAGTGCCACCATCACTACTTTGTGATATATACACAAACCCAAAAGAAAGAAAACTTCAGCCTGTTCAAGATTTTGCAATTTTAAAATAGTTTTAGTGCAGACTTAGGAACTGTTGTTTCTGCCATCAAATTTTTCAAAATGCAATTTAAAAAAAAAGAAAAATAATTTTAAAATGCATGTCAATGTTTTTGGTCTCTTACTCTATTCATAAGAATTCCTCACTGTTACAACTCTATTAAGAACATCTAAAGGAAGAAAATAATGTATTTGTACAGAAACATTCTTTGAATTCTACTGAGAAACAAAATCCTGGTAAGAGTGATATTACTAGCAAAGCAAATGTTTAATTCAGAAAAATAAAAAAGAAATTTAAGAAAATTTACTAGTCATCGTATACTGGGGTCTATGGCTGCATTCCCAGTATTTATCAATATGTACCCTTATGCACATTTCTTTCCCCCTTAGCATATACTTTTGAGCTATGGAAACAGCCTTTTCAGCTTGTGTCCAGTGGCATGAGAAAACACTCAAACACAGAGATAAAAACAATCATGTTAGTCTTTAGTCTAGAAAGTTTGCTAGACCTCCATCATTAAATTCATTAAATACAAGATATAAATTATTTAGATCGAATTAGACATGTTTCTTCACAGAGTGCTCAGGAAGGAGTCTACTTAGAGTCATAATGGTTTATAGTGGTTGCAATTAGAAACTGAAATTGTAGTCTAGCAGAAATTAGAGCTTTCTGAATTTTCTGAATCTGAAAGAAAAACCTCATTTTTTCTAAATTTAATCTAACTTGATCCCCTTTGGGCTTTTCAAAATGTTTTATTTTGATTAAATTTAGAAGTTTTTCCTATGTGTCTTTCTTACTGTATAATACAATGCAAAATAGATTGCAAAGAAAAGAAAAATGTCGAAGCAAACAAGGCACAAACTTATTGACATTTGCTTTACAATTTCTTTACATCCAATTGCACTGAAAATGGCACATGTTTCGGTTAAATAGCATGTTCCAACAGGAAAATGTCTTTTCAGCTAATTTTTCCAGAGCTTCAGTTCCTTTCATGAGCACATTTTGGATGACAAGGAAAGTAATTTACTGGAAGTTTGAAAAAGTGGAGGCTGAATTCAGTCTCCTTGCCTCTCTGCTTTTTCACAGGAGGAGACCTGCTTCAAAATCACTGTGTTTTTAAAAGCCAGAATTAACTCTTACTCCACCATACCTCAAGCACTGAAATCTGGTTTCCTATCACTCTTTGTCCTGGGATTGGATTCTCTCATGCATAAGGAGGTGAAAACTGACTGATGACTTTCCTATTGTTTACCTGTCTGTAGCATGTACAGGGAGAAAAACTCTCTGGCATCCCATGGAAAACAGGAAACACTGCAGGCTTTCCCTCAGTGGAAATAGTAATTGACTCTCTTCCCTGGATTTAGTCTTCTATTTCCCTAAAATATTTGGGAAATGTGAATGTTTTGGACCTCTAGTGCTCTGTCATATTTGGCTGAAAGTGCTCTGACATTTTGAGGCACGCACACAGATAGAGTTGTTTGGTGTGTGGTGTAAAAGCATCATCTCTTTAGAGCACAAAATGAAAATTGTAATAGCTGCCTGTATGTGACATTGTTGAAAGATCCTTGCACTCTTTTGCGGCCATATTCAGACAAGGAACTGTCTGTGTTGAGACAATTAGCAATCTGATGAGCAATTTACATATGAAAAGTGCTACATAAATCCCAACATCATTATCGTTAAGAGCAGAGTAATAATTACAACTAAGATTGCCTGCATAGTTTCATTCCCAGTTTGGGGGAATTAATTTCTTTTCCCCAAACACTCTGAAGTCTACCTAGTCTGATCCTACCCTCTTTCCTCTGGTGAAGTCCACTTTTGTGAGATTGATTTAATGCATTTTTCCCCTTCTGTCTGCTTGGTTCTGGTCTTGTGAAAGACTCAATTAAAAGAATTCTGCTGCTGTTGGAAGAGTTTGCTGTGGTGAGTGCAGCAGAGAGCTGCACACACTGGGGTTTTACAAGAGCTTTCACTGACAAAAAATGAGAACAGAAAAAACATAGAACAGAAAAAAAATATAACCTTGCAGCCTGCCCTTTCAAAATAATATCTTCTAGCCTTTTTTCAGAGGGCAGAGTATTCTTCCCTATACAAAGGTAATTTGCATTGCAAGCATAACAGGAAATGAAATGACCTCAAAATACAAATCAGGACTATATCCAGTATGCAAATCAACATCTTTATGAGCTGCAATAATGAGGAGCAAGCAAATTAGTGTCATTTCAAACTACCTTTTAATTCTTTCTGCATTCTCTTAGCATCAACAGATAAACAGGGTTAAAGATCTTCCTAATTGCCACATACAGCACCACAGTCAGTGTACACATATAACTTTCATGACTGAAAAATAGCAAATAGTCACTACATACACCATTTAACACACAGAGGCTACCTGATTCTGATCTTACTCCTGTGTAAACTGGAATTTAACCTAGACATGTACAGGCAATTTTCCTCATAGAGATGGAAAGCTGGTGAAAACAACATGCTCACCAAACCCACACCACTAGTAAATGGCATTCACAATTTAAAAATGAAGTTATCAAAACTCAGTACTTTTGTTAAATCAAACAGAGTGGTCATGAACCATCTTTTAAGTCTTTAATCAGGCACTTGAGCCTCTTGCATTATGACACACAAAATTCAGGCTACAGGTGCATCCAATTTCTCCCATGTGCATGAGGTACCACACATCAACAGCTGGTTATCATCTCATCACATGGAGCTTTTAGTTTTAGCAAAGTCAAGTCTACCCCAGCTTCTGCCCAGGTAGGGCCAGACTGCTCTAGCTTTATTTCAGTTTGTTGTTGAGAATCAGAACACACACAGATTGTTTCTGTGGAGTAGATGACAAGGTCTTACCCTGTGCCTACCAAGTTGTGTTTCCCAATTCTTAACTAATGCCAATGCCAGTTGTTAGTATGAAGGGTGTCCTTGTTGGGAAAACATGGGAAAAGCTGCTATTTTGCTGCTCACCTATATTATTTGAAGCTTTCCACAGAAACAGTGGATCTTGGAGATGAAGGTTTGCAAGCTGCTCGAGAATTAAATTGCTCTCTAAATTCAGAGTTTCGAATTCAGAGTTTCGAACTCTGAATTCAGACTTCTCGAACCAGACTCACTCCCTATGAACAATTTGGAGCTCATGTAACTGCAAAAGTGTTTGCATTTTTTTTGTGATCACTCCTTTTCCAGGAACACTCCTTTTGAACACATTCAAAAAATACATTACTATCACTCAGACTCTCCCTAGCTGGTTTTGTCCATCCTTAGGAAGCCACCTCAGAGTTCTGGCATTGCTTAGCACACAGATAAAGTGCTACAAGAAAGGACAACAGTGTCACATTTAGGACACTTCAGTATAATGGGTCTTGTAAGAGGGGCACTGGGCATCCCTCAGGAGGACAGCCTGTCTGATCTATTCTTGGTTCTTGAGAAGTTCCTGGATGGTAGGTGATATTCAGCTGCAAAATCATGCTGAGGCATTAAGGCTGGCCAACAGAGCAGCTTTCCCTCAGCACAGAAATAAAATCATACTTTGTAAAGCCCAATCTACAAAGCTCAGTGCAAGTGTGGAGGTTAACAAAATAAATATAATGCTTTTAGAGTTGCAAATTTACTAAAAAACACACAATGTGTTTAGGAAGGGTGGTGTTTGGTACTCAATTTTAAAGCCAGTTTTAGACATCTTAAGGAAACCATGTACTCATTCTTAGAATTTAAGTAGAGGTAGAATGAGAAGGACTGACAACGGTATTTCTCTTTTTATGGAAAGGCAAAGCATGGTAATATGCAGGGAAAGAAAAGGAAAAGGAAAGAAAAGGAAAGAAAGGAAAAGGAAAGAAAAGGAAAGAAAGGAAAAGGAAAGAAAAGGAAAGAAAAGAAAAGAAAGAAAAGGAAAGAAAAGAAAAGGAAAGAAAAGAAAGAAAGAAAAAGGAAAGAAAAGGAAAGAAAGGAAAAAGAAAAGAAAAGAAAAAAAAAAAAAAAAAGAAAAGAAAAGAAAAGAAAAGAAAGAAAAGAAAAGAAAAGAAAAGAAAAGAAAAGAAAAGAAAAAGAAAAGAAAAAGAAAAGAAAAGAAAAGAAAAGAAAAGAAAAGAAAAGAAAAGAAAAGAAAAGAAAAGAAAAGAAAAAGAAAAAGAGAAAAAAGAGAAAAGAAAAAAGAAAAGGGAAGGGAAGGGAAGGGAAGGGAAGGGAAGGGAAGGGAAGGGAAGGGAAGGAAGGGAAGGGAAGGGAAGGGAAGGAGGGAAGGGAAGGGAAGGGAAGGGGAAGGGAAGGAAGGGAAGGGAAGGGAAGGGAAGGGGAGAAAAAAAAGAAGCCTACTCAGCCCTGATCCTTCAAGCATCTGACCAGATGCAGAATGTGTCACCTGGCTTCCCCCAAGCAAAACATGGCACTTCTGTTAAGTACTGACACAAAGGGCAGGGTTCTTGTGTGCTTTGCAAACCTGTAACACACCAATCGAAAAACTTGTTCAAGTCAACTACTCTCAGGAAAAAGGTACAAAAATTCAGTAGCATCATGCAGTGTGAGATGTCTGCGTGTGGGTATTTCAGATTTACAGCACATTATTTGGCCATAGGCCCAATAGAATAAGCCAGTTATCCCCTTGCCTAAAAAGCCATACTTTCTCTATCATGGGAAAATTAAAGGAAGAGAGAATTTTGAGACAATGGTAAACTTTAATTATGAGTCTCCAAGGTTATAATTATTACTATTCTACTGCTAATTTTAAATTCTTTTGAGTAAACCTGTTAATTTTAATCTTTTTCATATCAGAACTTTTCAATCCAGGTTATAATATGAAGTAATATGTGTCAACCTGAATCGTAACATCTAACACCAAGGATAGATAAAGCGACACTGGCACTGCTAATTTTAAGTGTCTTAAGTGGTTTACAAGGTTTAATATAGAGAAGATTGTGAAAATACTAGGCTTAAACACCCAAGGGATCTTGGGGGAGAACCAAGAACTGTGACCTTTTGGATGTCTGACTTTGCAGACACAATTATTTGAGCGGTTTTCTTTCTCTTTCACGCCTTTGGGTTTTGTGTGTTTGGGGTTTTGGGGGTTTTTTGTCTGCTTCTGTCTCAAATTTGAATTAAGACAAGCTTGCCAAACACTACTGCTTGGAGTTTGTAGCAGACACTCCTGAGAACTCCTTTGATATCTCAGCAATAGTTTTACATGTAGTTTGAAAACTTGTTTCTACAATGTCCTACAGTCAACTGCAGCTATTAAAGACTCCTTCATAGATATGATGACCATCAGTAACCTTATATTCTACTGCTTGGTGTCAGTGCTTTTCTCAGACCTAACAGGAAGTACTGTTCAACAGTTCTGGGCAAGTCAGTTTTGCTTCTCTATTTTAATGTTTTATTATGCATTTTGCCCATGCATCTAAGCTCAGGCCCCAAGTCTTGCTGTCTGACACCCCCACAGATTTTTGTTGCCTCCTTCCTACAGTTCACATGTTTTTAAGAAGTTCTTATTTTATCTCCTTAATTAGAAAACACATCTGAAAACATCATAGTTAACCTAGAAAAGCTAAAGAAAAGAGAGCAATGAAGTTTGGATTAACTATTGAAATCAATTGCTTTCTTAACCTGTCTTCCCAGATGCCTCCAACCTCCTTTTAATTAACAAAATGTTCTTTCTGAGCAGTGCCTGCACTGAAAACCCCTCAGACACCTGGGAAGTGCAGCCAGCTACTACAACAGCCAAGTAACTTGCAGGAGCTGCAAGTAAAGCTCCTGAGGCTGGCCTCTCCACTCCACCAACATGCCAACCAGGAACCTTGTCACACATGTCCTCTTACTCAGGCCAAACACTTGAAAGTCAGGGTTGCACACATGCTCTGGCTGCTTCCAGAGATGACACCCCTAATGGACTGAGCTTGAATTATGCTTGTCAAGGCAAGAATGAAATTCCTAGCAAGTTTGGGGGATATAAATACACAAACACAGGCCATTGGGAACAAATCTCATAAGTATCAACTCAGAAACTTTAGCTTTTTCTACCTGACAGAGGAAATTAAAAGGCCAATAAGGATATGAGACAACATGGAATAGAGCAACTCTCAATACATCTATTTCTCTCTAATAAATTGGATCGTCTTCATGTAATTGACATTTTGGTGCATTTTATTGAAAAGTGGGTTCCACAGAATACTAAGCAACTATGTCTGCTGCTTTTCTGTACTTGAGCTTCACTGAAACCCACTGAGCTTGAGCACAATTTTAAGTGCCTTACTACCCAGGACAAGAATGTTTAGCACTCCTTTCTTTTATAGATGCACATTTAAACTTGTCTACTATTTATGGATCATCTCTCTCAGCTTGGCAATGACTGACAAGAAAGTGATAAAATGAGGAAATGTAACTCGACATTTATTCAGTGTAAATACTTTTCAAAGCTACAGCTTCACTGTTTTCTTTCTTTGTGTAAATAATTTGAACTACTGTAAGTAACGATAGTGGATGACTGGAAACAGAATCCCTCAAAGTCCAGTAGACTGAAAGACACCACAAGTAATGACGTATTTTCTTTTCAATTGCCTCCATCTTTTTTTGAAATGGTTCTGTTCATGCTGGCCTAATGGCAGCTTGCTAAAAAGCAATGAGAGATATACAACATTTGTGCAAGCAATACAACTTCCACACAGGCTACCAGTACACAAGCCAAGTTTTTGGCCTCTGATCTATGGAGGTTTGTGAGGTTTAAATTTTAATGATACATGCTTACACTTAAGAAGAACAAGAGATTTTAAATTTCTAGCACACTGGGTTACAGTGCAACAAGAGCTGCCTTTCAAAAAGTATGGCTCTCCACAGAAATGTTTGGATTCATGAGGCAAGACTTGTGTCTTAATAGTTCTGGATACAGCTGAGGATTTACCCAAAATGCTGGATATTGAGGAAGATCAGACAATACTCAAAGAACCTTGATTTCTGCTCTATTTTGAATTTTTGTAAAATGCTGTATCCCTTTTGCTGAACTCCTGTAGGTGGTAGTGTTGGTATAATACCTTATGAAAAATTATTGAGGCCTCTTGGGACACTGCCGAACCCTCCAGAAGACTTCATTCTAAGCCATGCTGGCTTACTGCCAGGTTATACTTCCTCTAAGGATGGTACTCCTTGTTCTTAAGATATATGAACAAATAATTAAATTATTTAATAACCATATTTTGTCAAGAAATAGTGACACCTGTAGTGTCAGATCAGTTACAGAGGAGAATACAGAGTCTAAAACTAAGAGTCCCCATTAAACTGTTATTCTTGAAGTTTAGCTTAAGTTTCTTAAAATAATGAATGAATAATGTTGCTTCTTTTTCTACCTTAATCCTCTACCTTTGGCTGAACAAGCAAAAACCCACAAGAAGCGGTTTCACCTAGATTTGCCACAGATTTTTGATATAAATTTTAAAAACTTCCAAAACTTTTAACTTAAAAAAAAATTTTGAAGCACAGAAAACCAAAAGTAAGGCTTTACTTATTTTGATGGAAAAGATAATTAACAAATTGATAGTTTTGTTCTTTGCTCATACAACTCCAGATACTAGATGTTGAATTAAACACACAGAAGAAGCCTTCCTCTAGAAATGCAAAGTTTCTCTTTTTTATTCTGCCATAAAACTCCTTGGTAATAATTGTACATATGTCAAATAGAGCTGAGCTTCCAGTCTGGGTCATGGAAACAAGAGAAGAGGTTCTTCTAAAGGATAGGTAACAACTGGTGATTCAAACAACTGCCGCCCAGATGGAAAAGGGCTTTAAAATTCCTTATCCACTTACCAAGAGAGGGCTAACAAGAAAACATCTCTGATAATAAACCAACCTCAAAAAGCCCTCTTGAAACTTTAACAGGGTTGGCCAGAGACACTTGCACGTGAACAAATGAAACTGTGGCTGAGGAAGTGCTTGGAAGGCAGCAGTCCAGCAGACTCTGCATCAGCACCTCCGGCTGACAGGCGGCTTTGCTGCGAAGATTTCAGCTCAGCTCAGGTCCCTCTCTTGTTCTTGTCATGCCCATTTATTCTCCAGGGCAGCAGCACTAAAACAAATGCCACTTCGGGCCTGCTCTGGATTTGTCTATCTTCAGTGAGCCCAGCAAGGGCTGCAGACCGCTCTTCCTTTATGTGAATGATACTGACTGCTTGCTCTTCTTACCAGTGCAAGTAATAGTGGCTCCTGCATCTTGACAATCTTGACTTGTTTCTGCTAAATTTTGTTTGAATTTAGCAGGAAAGTAGATTTCAGTTGCCCCCCTCCTCCACCCGCCTTCATCTCCTCCCCCTTCCCCATCATTTTGGGCAAATTAAACTGAATTGTTAAATGTCAAACACAGTAAAGCTAAGGCAGTTCCACTGAGTGGCAGAATTAATCAAATGTCTTAGTTTCACAAGATTAGGCTGGCAAGTCTCTGTTAAAAAGCCCACGCAGTAAATTTAGAGCTTCTCTTTCCCTCTACCAATGAAATCATCTGTTTGACAACATGGTATCTCTGCCAGAATAATCCAAGAATAAACTGCCCTCAGACAGATCTCCTCCAGATCCAAGGATACATAGTACACAAATGAAGATGAAGATTAATAACTACAGGAAGTTAAAAATCATTTTTATATAAATCATTATTTTGGGAAGTATTAAGCAACTGCTAGACTTCCAAAATTCTGCATCAAACAGAAAAAGACTGAGGAGTCCATCCCTCGTAGCTCATCTATGGTTTTGAAAAATCTAGTCCTTGCATGTTACTTGACACAGAGAAGTACAAAGACCACAAATCTGGAAGCAAAGTGAGCTTAAATGTTAGAATTAGGCACATATCTCTGCTTGCCTGCCTCTCCAGATAAAGTTCAGTATTGAGGTTTTTTGCAACTTTTGCGTACATTTTCAGAAGCAAGGCTAGCACTCCTCCTGCTTTGAAGTGACACATTCCTCCTTTTAATATGAGGTTATGTCATATGAAACCTTACCCTTTTTAACCAATAATTCAGACCTGATTGGTGGTAACCAAAATGATCTTTTTCTGACAGAGGGTTTCACAGTGAGTGTAAAATAACTTGGTCTAGTGCTCAGAAATCTGACATGGACATCACAAATGGTTCTCATTAGCTGAGCCATCTGAGCCATGGGGTCCTAACTACCCTTCTGCATTACTGGCAGAGCTTCCCCACCAGAAGTAGAAAAGTGCATTAAGAGCAATGTTATTCTGCGCTTACCCTGAAGGATATTGATATAGAAAGCCCTAACTTCAAATCTACAAGACGGAGTCTCCTGAGGTGAATTGTTATTAAGTAAATACTACCAAGCCTCTGTTGGAAAAGTGCGACTTGGATGGCCACTCCTTGGGATACTTGTAATGAATTCCTTTCACCCTAGATTGACGTACTGCCTAGGAAAGGTTATAAAATGCATGGTTGTCACTATTAGTACTGAACTCCTGTGCTTCCAAGTCTTTCTGGGAAGCTTTAGACTGCCCATTACGAAAAAAAAAAATCAAAAACCATTCAGCAATACCTCTTTCATAACCTTAGTCTTCTAAAGAAACAAATTAAATTATAGTTCAAATATAAGCCAAACAAATCACTTGAAATCTGAATTAAAGAATATCATGCTTCTATCACCAAAGCTGTTACACATTTGCTATTATCCTTCTGTTTCATTGAGTTTTTCCCGGTCTTAAAAAGCGTAAGACTGTGTGAAATACAAGGAATGGCAGAATAGCAGGAAAATAATATCCACAGATATAGTCATGCATTCCCAGTTGTAATTTGTTCTGGCCTCCTTCATTCCCCTCTTGCTATTTTTCCAGGAACTTGAAGATGAGTGTTTACTACACATGGAAACACTGAGCTTCTGTTATTTGCAGGAATGGTCATAGACTGTGTGCAGAAAGAAGTTATGCTCAAGGAAGGCAATATGCTAAAAATCTCAAAAAACATATATCCAGGTAAGGAAAAGGCTCATCCTAATGTTAGGCAAACTACTAGTAGCGTTTGTTAGGTTAAACTAAAGAGTGGAAGACTACAAGATTTATTGAACAAACAATCCATCCTTCTTGATTTGCAGGTACAATAAACAAATTGCTTTTACAAATTGAGTGCATACCTATTAGTAGGATCACTTACTCAGAATTAAACTGGGGAGGGAATGCAAGTTAAAAACAACAAAACACAGCATAAGCAGAGCCACCTAGGTAGAAAATGTTTCCAGCAGGCAATTTTCATAACCAATTCTCAGTTGCTAAACAAGTGGCGCATACTTCATGCATATTCATGCAGCCACCAATGCGTTGCATAACAAATATAATGAAGTCTAGGAAAGAGAGAATGCAAGAGTTGAAAGGATTAAGGGAACTAGTAAAGGAAAGCAAATCACTTTTTTCTCTGGTCTGCTGGTTTGAAACCAATCTGTATTAGTAGGCATGAAGTTGTAAACTTCCAACATCTGACTGTGAACTGGTCCATGGGAAATCAGCTGGCAGACTTCTTCCTGTCCTACAAAATGCCAAAGCCTGTGAATGCCTGCACAGAACTGACTCCTGAGCTCCTAGAAACCATGGGTGCAACAATTAGAATCAGCACAGCAAAATATGAGCATCCACAACAATTGTCTATTTTACTCAAGGATGTAATGAGCTCCTTTCTGCAGAGTTTACTTGTGTGGTCTAACTGTAATTTTCTTGTTATTACAGAATTGCTGTCATATTTTGAATGTTAATGTCTAGCCACTTTCTTATTAGAGATCCAAAATAATATTAATCTATTTCAGCAACATTAAGGCTAAAAACCTGAACTAGAGAAAGATGTTATCCTCTTCCACATGTAGGAATTAAAATATGTTATAATGTCTAACATTAGAAATTCTTACAACTTTTCCAACAAAAAGAATGTTTAAATTTTGCACTAAAATATTGAATTTTTCCTCTCATGCAAGTAAACTGTTAACTGGATACATTCTTCATAAACTTTGTGAACATATTTGAGGGGCTTGGATTCAGTTTTTAAATAGCTATAAATTGCTATAACTTGGCACCAATCTTTCATAAAGACAGATGATATGTACAATTTTTTTTCTGCAATAATCATAAAAAAATATTTTATTTAAATGGCAACCAAAGTCTAAAGGTTGCAATTTCAATGTTAAAAACATTTCCCAAGTTGGGTCTGAATTTGACTTCGTGTGCAGTGAGTCAGGGAAGCTCTACGTGAGCACCAGTTATGGCCCAGTTTTGATGTCCTTCGAGCGCTAAAGAGCAGAGCGCACTAAGTGCTACCAGTTCTCATCATTTCAGCCTTGACTAATAATTTCTCAGAGGAAGTAAACCACAGCTTCACTATAACTCAGTATTTCATGACACTTTGGAACAAATTTCCAAGACCTGCTTTCAATGAGAAAAAATGGGGATCTAGAATTAGCAACAGCCACTTACAAAACCAAGTTTCCCAGCTTTCTGATACAATAAAAGAACAGGAATGATAAATTGCACTTACATTTTGCCTAGTCCTTACTGCAAAGACCTTCTTGGCATGTTGAGAGGAAAAACAGAAAAATCTCACTCTTCCAGCACCAGCTGAACTGAATTCATTGAGCTCAACACAAAGTTATTTTTCCTTTCTCTGTCTGCTGGCAGTATCCTCCTTTCTGAGAAGGAAAGGACCCAAACAAATCAGTGGCATATCTACAGACTATACACTTGTAAACTTGCCAAAAAGCTGAAATAGAGTGTCTTGATAATTTGGAAAGCAATTCAGCCCCAAAGCATTTGGATTAAGCTCCACAAAATGCTATTTGGTAGCAAGACTCACCTGACTGAAGAGCAGTGGTTCATGTAGCACAGGCACAGGTATTCCATGGTGGTTTTGAGTTTTGTGATTTTGTTTTATTTTGAGTTTTTTCACGGAAAGTATTAGTCTCTTTTGAGATTCACCCTGCTTCAGATGCCTAAGTCCCAGTGAGGTTTAGGGCTGCCAGAAAGGTCTAAGTCATTCTGACCTCCAAATCCTGTGGCTGCTAAGCACAGGTCGCAGCACCAACAGCTTCCTGTCCTCCCACCTTTTTTTCCTGGAGAGGGAATGCAGACACATGCTGCAAACTAAAGAGTTGATTGCAAAATGATTTCATCTATAACAGCAATATTTGAGCGGCTCATGGAGACCAAGTCAGTACAGGCCCCCTCTGTGGAGCTCTCAGAATCAATTTTTAAAATGTTGCATAGTTGATGATAGCTGAAGCTAAGATGCCAGCATCTTTGCGATTAAAAGTAGTATTGCAAGTGCTCTCATGCACCAGTAGTCTCTAAACTAATTCTAATTTAGCCACATCAGTAGCATTTTCATATTGAACGTGGCTGGCCATATCTACAGACTTATTTCCAAGGTAAGAGATGAACTCAACAGCTATTAAACCTTCCCATGAACTTCTCATGGCATAGGTGTGCAGGACTCAGAGGTCAGAATTGGGAAGGAGCTGCCATCTGTCTTTAATTCTCCCAGGTCTTTGGAGAATTAGATCTTTGCACATGAATACAGACAGCAGCACCTCGGTGCTCCCTTACTTGTATTGCTGTGTCTCTGCTCAGAGAGGGCTGTAAGAGAAGCATATAGAGTATCAAGATGTAAATGCATTAAAATGATTGCTCCCTAACCCAACATCACAGGAAATAGTCTATCTAATTGTATAGATTCAAGTGCTTTGAAATGAGCCACCAGGGGCTGTGAGCCTAAAGAGAATCTGTGTGCCAAGCCATTTGAGTTTGTGTTTTGTTTGATTTTTCCATCCTTTTATCTCTAATATACTTACCTTTAGCTCCTTGAGTCTGTGCCGTGCGGGAAGTGTCTGAAGCAGGGTGAGGCCTCACCAGCTGAGTAAGACTGAAAGCCTCTGTGTAGAAAGGGAAGATGAGCTGTAAAGGCATCAAATTTGCCCCTGGATTGGAACACTCAAATCTGAAGATGGCAGGCTTGGTGGGGAACACTGAAAAGCCTGACTGTCACACTGCCATCAGAGTGAGTGAGGAGACATTTTTCTATTAACTGAGGTGCCGGAGATCTTGAAAATAGTCTCAGCATTTGAAATACATGGGACAATGCTGACATACGCTGAGTTTAGTACAGTACTAAAATTTATTTTAGCACATCTTCCAAAGAATGCAGTAAGGGCAGTTGGAAGACTGGTAACCTCTGCCAGTACAGCTCTGTTGGAAGAGCTGAGGAACTTCCTGAGTACTTTTGTCTAAAATAAACAAGAGGCTTTCCAGGAAGTTCTGAGTAATCATCTGACCTTGTGTGTAACTTAACAGCTACAGAGAGGAAAAAACTACCCTGAGATGGAGAGACAAGGATTTTAAGTAAACAAGAAAATGCACCAGCCCGCTTGAGGAAATTAAGAAAGAACAGACTGGAACGTGCTGCAGGAATTTTAGCAGAGAGAAACCAATCCAGTGAGGCTCGTGAGAGAGCTGCAAAGAGTGAAACATCATAAAGACAGCCTACTGACTCCACACAGGGGACTTCCTCTGGAGCCTTCCTTCATCTCCAGAGTTTAAAGTTCTCTCTGTGCAGGCCTCTTACTGCTTTCCCCAGCTAAACAGCTTCTGTCTTTAGAGATGATGGGGCATCAATATTCTCGACATGAGAGCACAAGTGGCCTCATAATACAGAAAAATGAAGAGCCCCTGCAACCTTCATGCTTTATTCAGGGATCCCATCCACAGAAATCAAGTCAACTACTGATTGCAGTACTACTCTGTGGGCAGCTTTTCGACTTGAGCCAAATTAATCATAACAATGGTATGGCTTTTCCAATTAGGCAATCCTGCTTTTCAGGCTTTGATTCTCCTGCACTAGGAAGCTTCAAACAGACTGAAAATAAAGAGCAAGTCAAGAGAAAAAAGGAGATGAGAAGTTGCACAGAAAACAAGCTTTTTCATGCCTGTGAACAGACGCTGTGGGAATCTTAACACTGAATACCTCTCCAATTCAATTACAAGTACAATGTCAATTTTTGTTTGTTTTATGTATGTGCATGCACATAAATACATTCCAACAAGTGTCTATTCATGTGCTACAGCTCTTAATACCTAAAACATCTTTGCAGTTGTGCAAATATGTCTATACACCAGAGGAAATAGAATTAACTCCCTGGAAATTTAAGGGGGAGACTACAGACACACACATATACACACACACACACACACACACACACACACACACACACACACACACATAGTTGTTGCTCTATCATTACATGAATCACAATAGCAACATTGTAGGTTAGCAATAGTTTTAGGGCCATAGATAGCACAGCATCCAGTCTGTTCTGAAGCCATCTCTACCATTGTCCCTAAACCATCAATATTTCATTGTAGACACCATGGTTGAAGCCTTAGCTTGTGCAATATACACACCACAGCTCACTGCGTTACTCTGCAAAAGATTTGTCATGCTTTAAGCTAAATTTGACTTGTGTGCAAAAAATCTGAGCACACACCCTGTCTCTGAGATAACCTTCCTTAACCTTTCATATCAACACAGCAGAATTTCAGTGGTTCCTCATATCCAACACAATCCACTGAAGGATAAGAACAAGAGATGAAAGAAAGAGTAGATTAAAAAGAGGAATTTAAATAGTAGTGTCTTGGCCTTGTTAGAAGTAGGCATTTCTGTTGGTGCAGATGTCTAAAAATACTTTTGTTTACTTTTAAGTGGTAAACACCATCACTGATTTCTTTTCCAGTCTGTACAATTTTTGAGATAAACTGATTCTGAAGTTTACATTGTCCCTGGTTCTAAACTGCCCACGAACACAGTTTTTGGGTGGACTATAGGGCCTATTTACTTTTAGACTTTTAAAACTAAGATTGAAACCAGATGGACGGATGACTTTCCCAGCCCCCTCTTTTTCTGCAGAAGGAAAAATAAACAACAAAGGTTGATGATTTCTTTAGAGCAAACACCAAAACACTGGAGAAAAAAGAAGTTTTATTTCAGACTCCTCACCAGGACCAAGCTTATAATCTGCAAAACATTCAGTCGTGATGTGCTGAGGAGGAGGAAGGGACAACTGTGTGTCAGCATCAATCTTCTCTGTGAAAACACAAACCTAATTCTGTGCCCTTTGATTTGCGTGGTGATAAACAGTAGAATGACTCAAGACACCACTTTTTTTCCACAACAGCTTAAAAAAAATAGCAGCGGAAAATAGTTTCAACTTGTAAGAAATCTAACACCTCAGCAGACACAAGCATTTGCTAAATGTAACACTGGTCTTTCTGTTCCTTCAGTTTCCACTGAAGTGTTTCCAGTTGTATTTGGGTTTCTGCTCACACAAATATCCTCCTTTTGCACAAGTCAGATTCTAGTCACATGCATTATACTGGGGAGGATAAACTTCGTGGTAGGCTTGATTTTAATCTTATGACTACTGGTGTAAGAGAATAATCAAGCGCAGTGATGTAGCTCCACTGCAAAAGAAGAGAAAGATGTCCAGTCAGACTCTGGCTCATAAATCCTCTGGCTAAAATTAGAATTTTTCTAATTTGAAAAATTAACAGCTAGCCAGGTACTCAAGACTATTCCTAAAGTTACAAGCAAAGGAAAATATTTTTAAAATATTTTTTTACAGAATCTAAAGAAATACAGTAAGTTTTTATTATTAATATATTTCTGTACAATACATTCACCATTGATAAGTCACGCTGGAGAAAATCCATTGAAACAGACTGAAAAACAATGATAATTATTATTCTCCTTTTCAACTCTGGAGTTGGAATACCAACATGGTATGTGTGACATCGCAGTAGGAGCAGATTATGATCCAACAGCAAATACCTTCACCCACCAGAAGCAAACACCTCCCTCGATGTGCAGAGGAAACAGGAGCTCATGGCATTGACCCAGCATTAGGGGGACTTAAAGCTACACTTGGTGTCAGGGCAGAGCAAGAAATACTGTTCACAATGTGATCTTGTGATCCCCCAGCTTCCACTGCATCCCTACATGACAATGAGTACGAGCCAGGGGTACTGTCCTGGTCTAAGCACCACTAATGCATACACCTTTCTTCAGAAAAGTCTGCTACATCATTATTCTCGAGAATGGAGACTGGAGCAATCTCTGAAGAACAAATACATCAAAGCTATTGAGAGTGCAAAAACCTTGAATTTTATCTGGGAATTTCATCATTCAAGGATCATGAAGCATTCCTGTACACTAATCATACACTGCAATAGCTGTGTAAAGTATAAAGGCATGACTATGTTCATTGTACAGGATTAAACCAGACCCACAGAAGATAAAGGCAATGTTCTCAAAAATTGCTACTAATTTTGGAAATCATGGGAATTCGGAGTATTCTAACTGAAAATCTCTTCATAAGTAAAGTGCAATCTGCTTTGATACCTTTTGTTCCAATAGCAGTTTTAAAAGTTCACAGTACTTCCAAGAAAAAAGAAAGAGAATTTTCAGATGTTGAGACCTTCAAAACTTTGAACTGTTAGCCTTGTGACTGCACTAAGAACATGTGCTGAGCCACTGACACAGTGGAAAATTAAATTTCTGGATACTCACTGCTTAGGAAATGAAATAGTTGTGCTTTCCCCTCTTGCTCCCTTCGGTAGGCATATGGATTTTATCTGTAATCTAAGCTACCAACCCTATAACCCAGCAGCTGACCTCCAGCTACCAGGCAAACTTTGAGGCTGCATTAGAAATTGGGTGCATAGTTTTGTCACTCTGATTTAGTGTGGTAGTACAGAATGTAGATAACAGACATTACATTGTTTTTCTTCTCAAAAGGTAATGTCTTTCAAATATTCTTTGAAAAAGTCTGTGCATAAGCAAGTGCACGTCTGCAACATAGGCCATGCCCAAAGTCAGTCTTGGCCTTTTCACTCCTATTGCTTTAGACATCTATTTCTATATGAATAGGCTATGAATAGGGAAGAAATGCACAGGCTGGTAGACAATCCCCTGTAGCCCAAGGAAACATCTGCTGTTAAGTAAAATGCTGCTACAGACTGCACAAGACAAAGCTATTAATTCCTAAAAATTGAGCTTGCAGGTCTTACATTTAATGGACACTTTTACCAGAGCATGAACTGCAAACACAACCCATAGCAATAACTGTTCACAGTCCATTAGGAAGGAATGGCCAAAGTTCAATTTTTTTCAGCATATGTTCAGATTCTTTTTAACTATGCTCACTGTTAGGGCCAAATTTATCAGGACAGTGTGAGAATTTTGTATAATAAATAAGTGCCTCACAGATTAAACCTTCACATAAACGAGTTCAACCCTGATGAAAATGAACCTTGACAACTTTGCTGTATCCTCTGAGAAATGGCCTGAGACAAAACTGTATGAAGAAAGATAGGACACCCAAATACGAGCAATGACTTTGCCTTGGCACAATCTGAGTACACACTGGAAAAGCAAGAGCATGCAAACTAATACCACCTAAGGGATCACTCCATCACATGCTGACCATTTGCACAGGGTCAGCTCCTGAAAAATGCCTCCCATTTTATATTTACCCTGAAAATCAGAATAGAGCACAGCTGCACACAAAGACTTTCAATGAAAAACAGTTAGTAAAGAGCCTACCTCTCTAATTATTTGAAAAGCAAAAAAAAACCCCACAGCTTCTGTCTTTTGCCTCTTCTTCATTTCCGTTAAGCCTCAGGCCTCAACGGTCCAAAGGCACAGAGTGGTTTCTCCAGGGACAGTAAATGCCACTCTATTAGGGCAAAGCTTTTGGCGAGTGATGAGGGAGATTTACCTAGTGGGAAATCCCATGTGCAGAACTACTTTCATCACCCGTGGTTCTGCTGGAGGTGAATGTTTACTGGAGAAGCATCTGGCCAACTGGCATAAGCAGCAGATGGAAAATTCCTTTATGGGGGTGGGAGGAAAGACAACAGTGAATTAGGTGAAAGTTGTAGCAGACAGCCCTGTCTCTACTATAATGGTCCTGGGTGTAACACATGGTATGAGATTTGCCTTCCTCCAGAACACCCTGCAGGCTATTGGGAATACAAGCAGCAGAGCTGAGAGCCCTGGCTGCTCTCTTCATCTACACAGATGCCCACCTCTGCAGTCAGAGCTCACACACAGCTCACCTGCCATGCCAGGTCCATGATTTGTGTTAAGCAGCCTTTGTCACTAATGTCACCAAGCTGTCAGTTCTGAAAGAGATGAATGTTTCCCACCAGTGGCTCATTACTGTGAGTCTTCACTGTGAGTTTCCCTGGGTGACTCCTCATCCAAAACAGATGAATTTAAATTCAGTTTAACAGCTGACAAAAATCGCAGCCTGCAGTAGTAAGGCTGCAATGGCACTAAGTAACTGAATAGCAGGATAACATGGTAGGATCACATCCTCACATTTCTTGTTTTTCCTGTGCTGCAAAAATAAAATCTCACCCTACACTTCAAATATGAAACATTGCTCCCACTGTCATGCATGTCCTTCTTATTTCCACAAAGCTGGGAAGAAAATCTCACTAAAATATCAGAATTTGCTAATTAATTGAAATCTGTGAGCATTTTCTATCTTCTCTGTGTAAAGATCAACAACTATACAAGGCTGCAGAAAATGAAGATAGTCCTACCTCCTACTGATCATTTAGATCACAAGCTCTTTCAGAGATAGCCCAGCTTTTGTACAAAGTGCAGCACTCAGCTCAACAGGGTTCAGATCCAGGCTAGACCTCCTGCAAGTGTAAATGAGACTTCATGTAGAATTAAACAAAAGCTGTAAAGAGGAAAAGGAGCAGGCAACATTTCATCTTCCTAATAAAAAATATCCCAACATAAAAGTGCTGCAGTATAACCAAATATATCCTGTTCCATTAAGATAGGCACTTAAAAACCACCAATTGTCAAAGATTTCCAGACAACTAAGTTTCCATAATTCTGAGGTTCATTTTGTTTTTTTTCCATGATCCTGACTGTTTTGCTGTTGGCTTACAATCCACCATCTGCTCCTCAAGTGGTAAACTGAATTTCAAAAGCAAAACAAATCAAGAGATGGAAGATTTTGGAGTCTGCACCTGTGCTGGATCACTGACCAAACTATTTTCCCTTCCTATAGCATTACACCTTTAGGACATGCTTCATCTCATTAAAAGCATAAAGTCAACTATTTAACCAAAACATGCTTGAGGAAGGCAGTTGAAGGGTGAGAAAGGTTTAAACATTCTAGGTCCCATCATTTTGAATCTCATACAATGCAGAAGAAGAAGCTGAGATACGTCACATATATATTTTCCACTCTCAGTACTGTGAATAAACACATTGTAGGTCATTATACACAAAACTGCACAACTCAATTTTGCTGTTTTAAGTATGGAGTTGCAAAGAAGTGTTAAATCAGTTCTAAGAGTAGAGGATTTAAAAGTTCTATCAATTTTAAATGAAATTTCTTAGCATCAGATCAGGTAATTTTACTAAGCATGCTTTGACTCCCTTTCCCGAAACTAGATATGCAGTGTAAATCTGACAGATCATCTCAAAACATCAGAAGCATTCAGAGTTATCATCAACACTGAAATAATGGATCATATCCAGAAACTTAAGCAGCAGTTTTAGTGATGTGTGTAGCAATCTTCATTTCCCATTACTGGAAATAGAGATGCAATGACGTTAAGCCTCTCAGTGAAGGTCACCCAGCACATTATCTGCATCCCCTCCTACTCATCTTTTTGATCACTCTGAAGCACAGATAAACAACAGTCTAGGTCATGGTGCTTGGCCCACTTGAAAACTTGCCTACTACAGCGCTCACTTCAGCTGAGGCATCTGGGATGCGAGCCCTTGGTAAGAGGCACACTCTCCAAACAGGAAGCCCCAGGGAGGGGGAGTGAAGCAACCTAGGCTCCAGTCCAAACTTCTCAGCCTGTTGCTCACTGATTCATTTAACATCCTGTCACTGCCAGCACCCTTCAAAACTCACAGAAGGGCCTTCTGTGGGCCCATCATCTGTCACACACAGGCATTGGTACTTTTGGTCACCACATAACACCTTCAAACTGGAGCACAGACTGCCAACTACTAATAACCAGCACAAACAAATGGAATTGTTTCAGCTAGGTAGAAAAGACAATAATCTATATCAACATGGGTGGCATAAGCCCATATCTCTGACACAGCTCCCACCTAGAGCCCTTAGCAATAGATTAGTCTTTTTTCACAGCTGTGTGCTTTTTACTTTGAATTTCTGTGACAACAATATTATAAATTCCCAGCCAGGTAGACTATAATAGAGTGATAACTTGCTAAAATAATTTATTTTTGCACTGTTACCTAGCTACAGTATTATCAACTTCCATTGCTTCCTTGGTGATGTTTAGATTGTTAGGTGAGGCAGCACCAATCCTTTTTATATCTGGTTTTCTACCCAGAATGGGCCATACTTGATTGTTATCTAGCCAAGCATGCTTGGAAATTATAATATCAGTTGTCCAAAGGGGAAAAGAGAAAGTAGAAGAGTACACAAACTGGTAATTTAGACCAAGGAATACACAGGTGACAGTCCAACTAGCTTTGATTTTTTTTTTCTGACTTGAAAAATTTATAACAAGGGTTAGATGCTCTGCAAAGGATACAATTATTTTCAGCATCTGAAGATCTGACTCAGCAGAATAAACTTAATAAAGCAGGTTTAAAGCCAATACATCACAGGTGCCATTAGTTCGCAGAAACAGAGTCATGCAATGACCCTGCTATTATCTGTACACTGAGAATTACTACCGTGAAAGTCTGACAGAAGAATATAACAGTAATAATGTACCCATCTACTGGGTTTTGTCAATACTAAAATTATTTTCTGGCTATTTGCTTGTCCTCCTTGCATGCAAAACCCATGGAAATATGAACATTTTGGCTTTTGAATTCTCTGTGTGTGTGTTTTTTGAAACTGAAAAACTAAATTCTCAGGGCATTATGCCTCTAGATCCTTGTAAAGCCAGTATTTTTTTTACAGGCTAAGTATTGGAGTGATGCTGAGAAAATACAGATGTGAACATTAAGCACTTCTTCCTGTCATAACTGCCCGACTGAATGTTTTGCTACAGATGAGAGAGATGAAACCTTCAAAAACACAACTCAAAAGAGGCTACTTCAAGATATTTTCCAAAGGCCTTTAGTGCAATTAGAACCATACACAAGCCACTTTCTTCATAATGTTCTCCTTTCCAAGGAAAGCCAGCAGGAAGTCCTTGCATTCATTTCGGAATCCCCTGGCACTTTACAGTATTTGTTTGTTAACCCCTCATGATGTTCCAGGAAAAGATTATCATTATCTATGGTCTGGTTGTGGTCTTTCTAAATCTGGCAAATGAATAAAAAATGAGAGAGGTTAGCTGGCTGACTGCTACCATTGAGGACCTTTTTGCTTTGGTCAAAAGATACAAATTAGATGAACCAGTGAAAGAGGGAAGGGGAAGAATATTTCTGATAAATTCAGCTACTGAATCTGCAATTAAAGAAGCTCAGCTTCACATCTGTCCTCATTTCTATGCACAAATGCCTTTCTGATGCAAACTTAGATACAAGTTCTCTGTCTCTCCCAGCTCACCCAAACTCTTCTCGCTACAGTATGGTCTTTGATGGACACAGGCTTATTTGCTCACTGGCTTTTCTGATCCAATAGGATCTTCTTCCTATCTGCTGTGCTGCCCTCCACCTGTACTTGCCTTCTGCAAATTTATAATGCCCAAGATACTTCTTTCTACTTAAACACACACAAGCCGTTTTTAAGAATGTTTCCTTTTATTTTGGTAAGGATGAGGGTTTTCTGTTTGTTTGCTTCTTTTGGTTTTGATTCTTTTTAAAGCCTAAGGCTGTGCTAAAGAAGGGGCCGTCACTCCAGGTCAGCCCAACCAGCAAGATTTGGTGCTTTGGAATCACAGGCTATCCCATAGGTGAGACACCAGTCATTGACTCATGAGCCTTGCTCTGGGCTGGGCTGATTCTGGCTACCATCAGGCAGAGCTCCACTGTGGGGGTTCAGCCTGCTTGGTTTTGTCATCCTACCCCCTGTTTAAAGTGAACACCTTTACCCCCACAGGCTGAGACCCCTAGACTTGAGGAAAATTGCCAGCACTCCTGGAAGGCAAGTTTTACTGCCTAACACTTCAGGAGACAGCTTTGAAGGGCAAACCTCTACAAATAGCTGTAAGAGAATCCTCAGTTCTTCTGTGTCCCTGTGATTCATCAGTCAGCAGAGGAAGCCTGAGGGACACACTGTCTTCTGAGGGGTCTCCCTTTTCCTTACTGATGATCCTGACTTTGCAGTGTGTCTGCACCAAGTTTGTGTGTGGAAATTGTACAGACGTGACATAAATCACTTCAGATTTTCTAGCAATTATGTGACCCTAAGGCAACATATTCAGTAAATTAAAAATAAATTAGATGACGGCCTGATGTGACTTCAGCAGACCTCATATCAGACCCAGCCTGAGGGAGGAATGTGCCTTCTAGCCTTTTCATAATAACTGTCCTGCAACAACGAGTCAGTTATCTGCAGATACTGTGTGTTTAGAAGAAATAAACCGAGACCAGCTGATTTAGAAAACTTTAAAACAGATTTGAAAATGTACCTCTAGGGCCTCACTTACATCAGAGTGCAGTACGTAAGTCTAGGTGACACCACTGCTTTACCGCAGCTCTGAGGGGACACAAAGGATGGTGCTGTAAAATCTCTCAGGAGTTTGGGGATGGCCATGTTACCTATGTGAGATCTCACAAATGAAGAGTGACACTCCAGAACACTTCCAGTCACACTCCCAAAAGTGAATGTTCAGTTCATCTCCATATCTGGTTTCTCAAACCAAGTGAGAGCTTCTTAAAAAGTAGAGGACAGCTGTAGAACAGATGTGATGACTGAGTTCTGGAACTGAGATTTGCATGCAAAGTCTGCCCATAGCACTATTCCTCTTCTCATGCTTGCATCTGGGCAGAAAAAAAAAATCCACAAATCTGCATCATACACCTACTCATCTTTAGTATGCATATATAAACATACAGCTGTATTTTGATTTCACAGAAAACCCAGAAAACAAAGGATTATAAATTCATATGCTTACTTTCTTTCTTTTTTTTTTCCTCAAGATAGCTGACAGAGCCCCAGAAGAATATGTCTGCATCTTCTAATAACTTTTGGTTGGTGAGGTAGTTTATACAAAGCTGACAATAAATATGGTTCAGCTTCCCCTGAATATAGATAGATGTCAGCTCCAATTCTTGTTTATTTATGAAACCTCTCCTAAAAATTATTATGGAGGCTTTTTCAAATGTGCTGCTTCTCTCTGTTTCTAATCTTTTAGAGAGGTAGCTAAGTTTAGAGGGATTAGAGTCAAAATACATGCCTTATTTTCTAAAATTGTCTAGCCAATGCACAGAAGTGTATTTTCATTTTCTTGATGACAGGTATAACATATCTTCATACATATGGCAAACTAAACACTATTACTTTAAAATATATCTCACTTTCACTCTGAAAAAGCTCTATTAATTCTTCCCGTTATCTCTATACAAAAGTTGCCACCATAAGTGTCAATTAGTAACTTATACTGTTTCCCTCTTTTTTTTTTAATGTCAATCATTTTTAACTCATTAAACCTTAGAGAACAGTGGGGTTGAAGCCTTTCCTGGGTCATACTCTGGGAACATACTCTTCTAGCTGAACTAGAACTCTCTTTTTAGCTGAAGCTCCATGTCATTTGAAATTTCTTTTCAGAAAATGGAGATGAAAAATGAACATACAAAACTTGATATGGTCCCTTCAGTACAGTGAAAAGTGGAAAAAATAACCTCTTTTCCCTGGAAGAACTTGCCTTTTATCTCTTCCCTACAATACGGTCAGTATTCAATATTAATGAACTGAAAATTCATTCAGTTTAACCAGTAGTTGTCCCCTTTCTTTTCTTTCAGGCTAGCCCACAGAGAAGTCTCTGATTCACTTGCATTTTATATTTGCACCCTTCCTTGCAGCACCTAATTTAATTTTGTCCTGTGTTCTCTATATCCTGGCTCTTCAACCTCTCTAGTCCCATCACAGGGCTTTCTTTGAAGGCCATCATCTCACACTAAACCCACTGACACAAACCAATCAAATATTCTCATCTTCTCCTATGCCCTGTGGCTACATTGTGAAGGCATTGTCAAGGCATTGTCAAGGTGAAACAGCCCTGTTCTGGGAAGCAGTATGTATTGAACCCCTCAAAGAAACATTATAACACAGTAGAGAAGATTATGAGAAGCAGTACCTTGGAATGAGGTGGCTTTAGAAGATGGCTTTTTAGAAGATGGCTTGCAGTCAGCAAGACTCATGCACACACCAGGTTAAGTCACTAGGTTTGGCCGCTACCTCATGATGAGGAAATTATTGCAATTGGTAACAGTTTAAGATTTAAATTCCCTGCAAAAAATGTGGAGAAAATTGCCACATTGTTTCACCTCACATTTGGAGAATCCCTCTCACTTCTGCCCAGTGTTTTAAGTGCAGTGGTATTAGGACTGCCTAAAAATAGGCCTTGCATAAGTTGTGCCCAGGAAGATCACAAAAGATTCCTGTAAGAGGACGTGGAAAATTCCTACCCACAGGACACATGCAAAACACTTACATTAGCAATCAAATCTATGAATCAATTCAATTCAAATGCTTCTGAGTGGAAGAATCCTTCAAGCCCACATGTATGAAGCTTTGAAGTAAAACCTACAAATAAAAGTTACAGCAACCAAATAGCTAACAGCTCTATGGTGTCTCAAACAAGCATGAACTCATACTATTTTTTTTCCCAGATGGTGTAGTTCTTAGTCTTTGCTAGGAGCAAAAAGCAATTTTCCACCAGCTGGCCAAGGTGGGAGAAAAATCAAGATGGATAAATTTGACTTTCTACACAAGTGGGCTCAAATCAATTCTTACCTTCCCTATCAACAGTTTTCAAAAGTGTTTAAAGGAGGTGAGGGAATGGAGGCCATGAAACCAATAAGAAGAAGGAAACGATTTCACAACTTGCAAATTTTACAGAGAACTTAAACTACTAAGCAAGTTCTCCTCATCTTCATGTTGACAAATTTAGCTTACAGTTAGTAAATTTAAATTAAAAAAAAAAGGCTGTCCTTGTTGAAAGGACAAAAGAGGTGTTTTGCTGCCTTAGATGTTTAAAGTTTCTTAGAACAAGCAGGAATTAAACTCTTCAGAACAATACCCAGCCCTGGTCTTCATCTCAAGAATGGGCTAGTGAAACACCAACACTCCACAGAGACTTCAGCTTTCTCCTGGATGCAACAATGCCTGACACTACATTGTACCAGAAGGCAGTTCTGCAGTGAGCATTTTTAAGTGAAACTGGTTTTGATCAACACTCTATTTTTGTTTCAAAATCCCTTCCTCTCAAGCCATTAACCTTTCTTTTCTGCCTGGCTACATGCCTCAGCATCTACCTGTCTCTCATTCCTTTTCTCCACCCTCCCTTTAAAAATAAAATAATTTTTCCCTCCATATTACTATGTCAATGTCTTGGTATTGGAATTAGAATCTGTTATTTTAAGAACTGGGCAAAGAAACATTTGCCCAGAGTCGCTCAGAAGAGCCAGTCCACAGAAAGTTGGTACAGCTTGAAAGTTCCACCAGAAACTGGACTTCAGGTTGTCAAACTTGCTGCTCAGGCCCCTCTCCAACTCAGCAAAAGGATGCAAGCATCCTGTCTGAAAACCCTCTCCCTGAAAACTCAGAAACATCAATTGCAGTGAGGCAGAATAAAGCATAGCAGAGCAATGGAAGAAAACAGTGAAATGTCTGGAGAAGTGGAAAATTCTCAGCCACACCAAAGTCTCTCTGAAATCTGGGCAAGCTGAGAAAACATAAGGAGCTGGTTAGTTTGCCTGCTCTTTCTACAATTCAGTGAACATAAAGGGCAAGGCTAATTTAGATCACTAGAGTAAGTAAGTGTCCTGATGGGGTCTGATGCCTTCAGGAAGCTGCCTGTGCTGGGTGCTCCACCTGAAGAGACAGGTAGGAAAGGTTAAAAGTGAACCAGCTGGCCTTGACCCCTCCCTCAGCCACATACCAACAGGAATTTTCCATCTCTAAGAGAACCAGTTCTCTGCCTCAAGTCTTTCTGTCCAAGTGGACCAAAGTGGAGGAAGACTCCACCTGCAAGAGAAAGAAGAGAGAAAGAGAGGAAGAGGGGAGGAAGGGAGGAGAAAAGGGAGTCTGGGACAGCAAAACTACTATTCTTCTGTGGCTCTGCAGAACTGGCAGGATGTAACGCTGATGTATGTGCACCTTACCACAGCTGAACCAGAGTCACACACCTCTACAGCTGCCTTGATGCTGATGCACTAGTGCCTGTTGGCATTGGTTAGATTGGTGTCTCCCTTCTGCCAATTAAGATCGCTGTGATATTAATTTATGCAAAGATAAACCCAGCTTTCCCGTACTTATAGCTCTGTACTAATACCTGTTGTGTCTTTATGAACAGGGGCTGTGCAGGGCAGAGATTAACTTAACAGACCCCAGCACAGTAAAGCCCTTATCCCTGGCCATTATCACCACTAAATATCAGAAAAATAGATTATACTTTCTTTCCTGCACAGATGTACTACCTACTGCCTGAGGCAAAAGAGAGGCTGGTCTCTCTGTTTAGCTGTAACACGAGACCTCAGCAATTTTCATTTTAAGAGCCTGCAGCTTGAGGAAATCTCTTGCAGGCAACCTTGACCCCACTAAATTCAGAGGGCTATCAGAGGACTCTCTTCTCATGCAAAGGACAGGGAAGTCAGCTGTAAATTGCAATATTAAGGAGGCAGCAGATCTATTCTCAAGAAAACTACTGCTTGTACCTTTATTCTCAAGCAAACTACTGCTTGTTCTCAGAGCAATCAACCTCTGGAAATGTTTTTTTTTTTCTGTCTGGGCTGATCTAAGAGCAGATGTTTTCTTCAGGAAAAATAAAAAATCCACAGCAACAATATGCACACTGCAAGACTTACAGCTCTTTCCACTCCCTGAGATTTCTTTTAAGGATACTCCAGTTAATTGAGATTAAAATCAGCTTGACTCTTCATAATGCAAGAAGTCAAACAGAACACACTCTCCAGTTTAAAGCTGTGTACAAGTATGTTGCTCATTACACCAGACCCCTTCTAGACAAGGCACAGCCCATCCTTGTAGCACATAAAATGTATGGGTGCTCTTTAACACAGCCCTCAACAAGAAGCCTTACAGAAAGTAGAGGGAGGAATTCCCTGTATTCAGATGTAATCTGTCATCTCCCTGTAAGACTGTTTCAATATTGCCAAAACCCAAACACTCAAGTTATGCCACTGGAGTTCTAAATCATGACTTTCACATTCTTGTTTTCTTTTTAGCTTTTGGATGCTGGAGAATGGGAAAAACTTTTGTCTCTACTTCACCTGTGGACTGGAATATCAATTTCTCACAAGTGGAACAGATTGTCAGATTACAAAAACAGTTTTGAGACCCAAGGCTTCATTCAAACCAGCACAAAAATCCAAAGACCTGACAATATTGCTGCTTCACATCCTAATGGTGCTTGACAATAGTTGTGTTAGTTTTCAGCAGTCACTGGTAACTTCTACAAAGACACATTCATGAAACATGCAAAGGCCTACTCTTCTGTGCCCAAGACGGACTTAATTTTTGGGTGGGTTTTTATTTGGTTTTAAGTTATTTCAGAAGCAGAAGAGATAAATAGATAGAAAATTGTGGATGTCTCAAGTGTCGCTGCTGCAAGAATTGAAGTCAGTGCATCGCATTTCACCCTCTGGTTGAGGAGAGAACAGAGCTTAGAATTTTTCTAAATTCCTTCTCTCCCTTTCTGTTTCATATATTAGATAAAGGCTATTTCTTCATGTATATCCCTTAGCATATCACTGACATACATGTTAGTCTTAGCTGAGCTGGGGGAAGCTGGTCAGCAGAAGTTCCTACATGCATTCATTTGACTGGAAGGGCTTCCATTCCAACCCAGTTTCTCCTGGAGCAGGCTGTTGGGTGCTGCAGCACACTCATGCTGTTTTTCAGCCATGGCTTGCCTACAGCCTGCCATAGGACATTGGGTAGCCTCTCTTTCCTGGAGTGAGCTCTTCGGAGATTTACCAGGCTCAAGAGCCCATCGCGCAACCAACATAGGATGGAGAAACTGGGTTTCACCACAGAAACAACAGGACTATAATTTAACAACTGGATATTGTTATTAATCACTTAACTTTTTTGGTGTGATCATAAAATTCTGAATACATAAATACTTGTTATAGTAAAGGTTAATCAGAGATATATCAATAATTGGAACTGTTTGAAAATAGGTTATCTGCACCTCTGCTTCCAATAGTAATATAAGGATTAAAAGGAGGAGAAAATTTAGAGACTTTCGGTAGCTGTTTGTCCTCAGTTTTAATTCAAAGTTCTCCATATCACTTCTACAGATTCCTTGAAGTGACTTGTAAATACCATTGCAAATACAAGCACACTACAGTTCTATTTCCTATAAAAACTTCCCAAATTTCCACATCCTGAAAGTTAAGTAACATCCATTACCTGGGTCTCTACCTATAATTTTGTCTATCTTTAAATTCTTCATGGCAAGAATTCCCCATTACTTAGGTAATTTACAGAAGGGTAAACACTAGGGAAGCAGCTATTTATTCTCTTGGCAAAGCCACAGATGAGTTTAAGGGTTTCACCAGAGACAGTGTGATAAACTGCAAGGTGAAATCAAGACACCTGGGTTCAGTTCTCTGCTCTGGTATTGACTGGCTAGGATGGGGCATGCCATAACTCATCTATCTGCTCCTGCTTTCCCCCATCTCTAAGACTACTCCATTTATTCGTATTCATTTTTTGTACAGTGCTTTCAAAGCTGTAGAGGTAAAAAATACTCTAGAAACAACAGGGAAAAAAAATCAGGTCCTTCTATCATTTTAGTGAAAGTCGTAGTCAAAGGTCCTTTGAATCCTGAGAAAAAATATTTTCTTATTTTTGGCCTAAATTCCCTTCTGCTATCTTCATGCCAATAAAGGTAAGTATCCAGCATGTGCCTCACCTTTTTGGCAGATCCAGACCTTTGTAAAGATTGGCCAGTAAAAAGTACAGATAAATGTATATATAAAATTAGGGGGTTTGGGGTTTTTTTCTGTGTTAGATAGATAACTTTATGTGGAGAGCATTTTCTTTTCTCCTTGAACAGTTTTTCCACTTATTTCCCAAAATTACAGCAAATCTTTCTGGTGAACTTCTTGTTTGTTATGCAAGTGCACACAGTGTGTAAGAAGGTCTCAGCTCAGTCTGGGTAACCAAGGAAGGGAAGAAACATGAAGGAAAGCAATAACTTGCCTTCAGTAACTATTAAGTCTCCCCACTGATCCTCTCCCTTGTCACAAATCGGAGAGAAAATTACTGCTTCATTCAAGATATTAAAAACCAGGATCTGCAGTTATTTGACTGAATTCAATATGGCTATAAGACTACTTTGCTTCCCTCGGAAAAGCATTTTGGATTCTATTTACTTTAAACTGGAAAAATCGTAAACGAGCACATCATGAGTAATCACATGCACTGTCTAGAAATCCTTTGAGCAGTTTTGCTGTGTATTCACTAAGTGAGACTTGGGATCCAATCCAGTTGCTTTGTGGCTCTCTGAATTACTTAGCAATTGCTCCTCAGACGCTGACTTACTGCTGTGCTGAGGAGAAGATGAAGCGTCCCTGGAAGGCACATGGCATTATCAGCATGCCTTGTCCTCAAGGGGAGCATGTGGCACACTGCACATCCCTGCTCACACACACCTGCAGCACAGAGGAAAGAGCTGGCAGAGATGATCTCTGTACATCACTGGCAGGTCTGACACAGCTCCATTTCAGCCCCACACCACAGCAGGCGTGGGCCCAAACCCATGGAAGTCACTGTCCGCAAGGAACAGCGGGCTGAGCTTAAATAACAGCAGTATCTTTTGGAAGACAAGGAAAAACCAAAGCAAGCCAAACCAAACAACAAACCCAAAACAAAACACAAGCCCCTGCCAAAATCAAACCCAAAACACACAGAAAAGGGCTCTTGATTTTAGTTACAGCCTCGGTCCCAACATTCCTAATGATAGAGGCATTCACCTAATTTACAAGCAAGATCAGACCTCGAACTGATGAAATAGACTGTGGTCCAGGTTTATGAACCTCAGTTGTGGACTGAGACAGGGTCATGCTTCCATGGCCTTTGCTTATATAAAACACCAAACTTGTGGGTGCTGCGCCACCAAGAACAGTCTGTGCACAAGGCAATGTAAACTGCTGGCTAATAAGTTTTTTCTCCCCCCACCACCATTTTAACAGCTTCACCATGCCACTCTCAAGGGGAGAGAAGCAAGTCTTGCTCTCTGTTTCACCTCTTCTATTTATTTCTTGTGATATCCTCTATTGCAAGAGGATCTTTATCTTTGTGGCAGTAAAATGAGGCATTGCCTGTATGGCTGAAAGCTTTAATCTGCCAATACCTTTATGAATTACAGAAAATTATGGTATTCTGCTTTTAATGTTGTTGAAAGCAGAACATGCCATAAAGGTGGAACAAGGTAATCACAAACTGCACAAGCCAGGGAAAATTTTCAACTCTTTGGAGACCAAAATGGGTAACCTTACAGAACGAATCAAGCAAATGGAGAATCTGATGATAGGTTATCTTTTTCACATGAAAAAGTGTAAAAGCCTACAAACATTTTGTTGCTATAGGAAAATATAGAATATATTGTCATTTTGCTTGTAGAATGAAAAAGCTAAAGATTTGGATTTCTGAAACTAGCCAAAGAATTCAATCAATTCATCTAGGGTTCATGAACAATAGTAAGAAAATATCTCTCTTAAAGTAGTGAGCTGAGAGTTGCTGGTTTCTGAGACAAATGACAGAGTGGCAACCCTGATTCAAACACAGAGTCATCCATTCAAATTCTAAAGCCTGTAAAAACTGCAATATTTTTCAGCAGCTATAAAGTGAGCTGTCAGTTGACAGTCATCAAGCAACTAGCAATATGCAGATGCATCACAGGTCTGTATTATTTTTCACTCTATGCTAAGGCATCATTAACATGATCTGATACTTACACAAACAGAAAAACAACATGTAAGAGGAGGAGTTGAAAAGGGTGTGCTCTTATTTCCTACTATATTTGATCTTAGAATTCTTTCTTTGTCCTTCTGGACATCTGGACGCAAGTAAGAAAACTGAGCAGAAATACAAACATTAATGACAGAAGAAATGTTGGTGATGCCAGTTAGTCTAAGACCATTTAAAAGTTTCTCTAGCTCTTTACAAGCTGTTAAAATGCTATATTTTTGCCACCAGGAGCGAGTCAAAGCAGTAAAGTGCTCCACCAGTACTCAGTACATACATCATTCATTAGAAACATAACAGAAAAAGCTGCCACTCTTTCATAGAAAAGAATACTGCATTAGGAAACCTACTTAAAAGGCATGAATCCTTTCCACTAGTATCTGTCAATCTGTCTAAGATGTATAGATCTGAGGCAATTCAGTACATTTATCCAGGACCAAATCTCAGGAACAAAAGCTTTTCCAAAAAGCACATATGGTTGTCTATGATGGAAGTAGGCCACTGCACCAGACAGCCTTCTCCTGCCACCTTTCAAAATGAACTATTGTGACTCTGTTGACAAGGAATCTCTGTACTCGTGCAGAATAGTATGCTTATTTCTATTTTGCTGTGGAAAAGACAATTCTCTCTAATTTTGGTTTCATTCCAAATTCAAAGTCTCTCTTGAAACAGAACCTCAACCCTTCAGACATTTCTGACAGCAAGCACTATAGAACAGCATTTGCACACTGCAGTTTCATTTTTCCTGTGCCTGCGGTCTTTATGCTACTGAGTGCCTGCAGTCCTTTTCTTCTCTGACTACTGAAGGCTTAAAACCATGTGTTCAAATGACTTGCTGAAATAAGGCCAGAGAGAATGAGTAATTATGATTCTCTTCTTCCCTCCCATTTTGCCACTGTACTATTAACATGTAATTAGGAGTCTAATTTTTAGTTAGGTGTTTAAAAAACCCTGAAGCAAAGGGTTTTAAATTATTAATGAGCCATTTTTAAAAGGCAAACTGAAATAAGTGTACCCTCCTCTTCATATATTTAATGACCATAATGGTTTAACACATTATTCTTCAATTACTAAGGACAGGCTTGCAGAGAAAGGCAGTATTTTCTCTAATTAGAGGTACTAAATTTCCCTTATAGCCATGGTGGTCCACAGCTATGAAAACTGCCTTCACTAAGTGCCAGTCTTAAACTGCACACAGGAGGACATTTTTCAAATGAAGGAATGTATCATCATGCCTCTACTTGTGCTTTTCCACTGTTGGTGCCAGAGTTGCTTCTTGTTAGAAAGATCTTCATATCAAATACTTATTTATTAAGGCACTTATTAAATATAAATGCGATAGAGACACGGGTCAATTAAAAAAAAAAGGCATGCAATCATAAGAGGCTGTTGTTTATTTGATATCCTGTAATGATTTTGGCAGCTAAGTCTTCTTTAGAGTCTAGTAGCAACAGGGAATTTCATCATCAAGAGGAGGCCTGCAAAGTCAACTGAGTCTGGCTTAGCAGGACTTGGGGCCCACTAGGGACAATGATCCATGAAGTGCAAAATACTTGAGCCTGTGAGCACAGCTGTTGTGGGCTGTGTGACTACACATGCTCAGAAGGTTTGCTCTTTGTTTCAAGCACATCACAATTCTTTCTCTCAATCCATCCAAACCTATGCAAGGCTTCTTGCAAAGTCCTACCAACTTGGATGAGGTTAATAGAATTTCACTTCTTCTTAAGGACACCACTTGCAGATAGACAGCAGATACCAACTCTCATTAACAGGGGATGCAGGACTTGTAATAAAATGCAGAATTAGCACCCTTTTGTATGTTTTGAGGCTGAGACTGGAACGTGGCTGAATCCACACATGGAGCTCATAATGTACCCTGATGGCATACTCAAAAATAAAGACAAAACAAAATCTTTGCTTTTCCAGCATCTCTTCAGATTTGTGCTTGAGACAAAACCCACGGTACCAAACTTGTAAGTGTGCCAAAATATCAGCTTTCAGTTAAGAAGTGAGATGTTAGCAGTAAGTAAAACTTTGAAGCCTGCCTTTGCCTGAACTGATGGAACAGTGTCAGCATGTATGAGAAAGGATATGCTACTGATTACAGACAAACCAGAGCAGAATGTACTACTCTGGAAATGCAGAAAATGGAAAAATGAATAAAGTACTGTGTACACACCCAGAGTGGTTGGAAACAACCAGCCTAGGTCCAGGTATTATTGACAGTCACATGGCACCAAGCCCAGCTTAACAGATAAAATTTTCAGTGCTTCTTTCAGGCCCTAACCAGTGACCCCATATGGCACAGTACTGGGTGAACTTACTGTATCAGATGTCCTCTATCTTTAGGAATATGGTCTGCCTCCTTTTACAGCATCTGCACAACTTCTGGTGATCAATAACGTGGCCCTCGCACGGGTGCGGCAAGGCGACTATTTTCATATCTCTGAGGTCCTGACAACACATTCCCTTGAGTTTCTCTACACACAGCAATTTAAAAAATAGAAAATAGGATCTATTTTTAGCAATAACAACTACTGGAAGTTACTGAAGAAAACATATTGGCATTAAACCCCTGCTAAGGTATGAGGAAGATCCCTCTGTTTATCAGCTATTCCAAGTTCAGACCACATATGAGCTATCCAAGAAGGGTCAGGAAGATTTTTATCATGATCAGCCTATGGAACCAGGTGCATAAATCAGCCTAATTTTCTTACCCTCTGGATTGCAGCATGCATAACTGCAGATATTAGGGGACTTTGTGATTTCATTGTCACTCTTGCATCTAGCAGTATGTTTCTTCAAGCCTTCTCTTCACTTGCAGTGCCCTATGACCAAAAGGGCCTTGCAATCACTCTTACAGCTGGTTGTGTTCTTAGAAGAAATAAAAACCCAAGTAAACTTCAGTCAAGCAAACTCAAGGACTAATTGTTAAGGTAATACACTATGCCACAAAATTTATGAGGAAACCACACATTAGAGCTCCCAAAGCAATATAAAAAGTAATTTTAAAAGGTTTATTAGCCAATATGTATAGTTCATTATGGAAACTGATTCTGAAACCATCTTTGGCATACCCGCCACAAGATTCCACAGGGGCCTATCCTAAGTACAGGACTACTTGATGCCTTCCTTAATAAACGGCTGATGGAAAGACAGTAAGATTATTAATTTTGCAGGTACATCAAGCTGGGAGTGATTGCCAGTGTGCTGGAGGATACAAATAGAATTCAAAATGATCCTGGAAAAAAAAGCAAAAGAGAAGTCTGAAAAAAAAAAGGAGAATGAAATTCAGCTGAAAAAAATGCAGGTTAGCATGCTGAAGCAAAGAAAAACAACTAGACAAATGCCCAGTGAGAAAAAATGGGGTAAAAGGGCACTGGTCTAAGTTTCTGAGCAAAAGGATCTCCAGCTCCAGATGGCTCAGAACACCTAACACCCTCCCCCATAAAGCCCTAAATTGGCAGAAGCAAACTAAACCTCAAGTAATGCAAGGTAGATCAGCAGTCATTCCTACCTGCTCAATTACACCTGAAAACACTAGGTAGTCAACAAGATCGGGCAAGGGAAACGCCTCAAGTTACAGTCTTTGGTTGTGAAAGATTCGGAGGTTAAAATACAGTTGTTCTCATTTTCCTTAGAAATATATTGGAAAGCCTGCCATTTTCAAAAACATTCACCTAGAGACCAAGACTTCAAAGAGCACTTAATAGCTAATCCCCACAGATCTCCCACAGAGAAAATTCTAAGTTATGTAGCAGGAATAAAGAAACAATGGCCAGCATAGACAAATTCTCTTCTAGATCTTAATATATGAAGAGAGCTAAGCATGTGATAAAAAGACGAGGTGTCACTCAAGGACAGTGGGTTTCAATTTTTATTTTCTTCCAACTATGTTTAAATTATATTAAAACCACTATGATTTTAGTTTTTTCCCTTTTTGTATTAAAAAAGAGTACCATAAAAAAGTAACCTGGCTTGCATACTGATTTACTCTGCTTGGTGACACAATTCCAGAAAAGAACTGGGGTTCCTAGTAAACAGGAATTAAGGATGGAGTGATGATCTATTCCTCTCATTGCGTGGGTGTTTGAGATCAGCACCAGATGTCATTTCTCTTCCCTGCTCCCATACCTCAGCACCACATAACACACAAAGGAGTAACTTAACCCCTCCCTCTCTCCCCACTTGCTCCCAGAAAAGCAGCTCATCCCACATGCACGTCCTAAATCTTGTTCTTGGAAAAATGAGCTGGGAAAATATTGAGCATTAACCATTAGACATTTTAATTCTCTCTCTCCTTTTATTTACAGCTGCCAGGGATTTACAAGTAGACTCTATGGCACACCCCTCCAGCAGAGCACTATCTGGCTCATGTAATGAAGAATGGATAAGATGTCCCCAGCTCAGGCCCAGACCCATCCTCCTCCCCCATTAGTGCTATAGTGCTATCCTGCTCTCTTTACTTTCAATTCATTCTAAAGTAAAATATCTTCAGTAACACTACATTTTCCCCTTAATCAAATGACAGGAAATAAAGTCACTAATTTTTCAGAAGTCTGGAAAAATCACACTTGTTATCTTCTCACAAAGAATTATTTTTCCTGGAATCAATGCCAAGTAATTCCTGGGCACACAAGAACAGAAACTTGTTGGGATCCATATGTGGAAGTAATATGATGTTTAATAATTTAGTCAGAGAACACTGTCATTTCTGTAAATTTTTCCTGAAGTCCTTGATTATCAACATTTATATTGATGCTATTAAGGATAAACATTCTTGAGGGTTTTGCTGACAGAAATATGAGCTGTTTAAGCAAATTACTCCCCAAAAGCACAGATTTCAGTGGTTTTTATCCTACAGTTGTTTTATCTTGGCACCAGTCAACCACTCACATTTTCTGCCAGCTTCACTGATCCAGTGTCTGTTCTCAAGTTTTGGCACAGCAAAAAATGTGTAATACTAAAATTCACTGGAAATCACAAAATTGTATTGTCAGCTTTGAAAGGTTACTATTGTATTAACAGTTGAAGGAATTACACTATTTTAGGGTGTTGCTTTGGCCTCAGTTGAACAAAATTTTCATTCCAAGCAACTGCTGCTTCATCATTTCCTTAAATGAAGAGCACATCTTTCTAAATATATTCAGCAAAATCATAAAAGTGAGCAAAGACATAAATCTTTTCAGGGCCACATCATCCATACAATATTGACCCAAGCTCAGGTTGCTGGTTAGGGGACAGGAAGTCTAACCTACATATGTACACCTGTGGGTACAAAAAGCGGGAGACTTATTACAGTGGTTATTAAAGTTCATCATTCTTCTACAAACCATGAGTCATGCTTGAAGCTGAATTTTAATACAGTAGTCTAGTCAAATAGTAAAAGGTATGATGCAAGCCAGCTATTTGACTTCTACACAAAGCAGAGGGGAAAAACCTGATTTCTCCAAAGCACTGGTACTTAATGACATAACAGGCATCACTAGACATTCTTTAAGTAATGGTCCCAGGCCCATCCTCCCTTTCAATTCCCTAGCACAATTTTAACCAAGGATGCAGCAGGCACAACATTTGGACCCAAGTAGATCTTCTGGGAAATGGACACTCTCCTTATTCTGCTGAATGGCACATGCAAATAAAACATCAGTTGGACTTTCAGCTTTCCAAAAATGATAACATTTGCCTCTAATCAGATATATTCTGGTAGTTTACACAAGTCAAGAAATGTGCATCTAGAGTAAATTCATAGCAATGAGGCACTTAGTCACCCAAACATGGGACTGATGTCACTAAAACAGGCAAGGTCCAACAGCATGAAGTTTAATAAGTCAAAGTGCCAAGTTCTACATTTTGGCCACAAAAATCCCCTACAATGTTACAAGCTGGTGATGGTGTGGCTGGACAGTGTTCAGGCAGAAAGGGACCTGGGGGTGCAGGTGGACAGGCAGTTGAACATGAGCCAGCAGTGTGCCTTGGTGGCCAAGAAGGCCAATGGCATCCTGGCCTGTGTCAGGAACAGAGTGGCCAGCAGGAGCAGGGAGGTCATTCTCCCCCTGTACTGGGCACTGGTGAGGCCACACCTTGAGTGCTGTGTCCAGTTCTGGCCCCTCAGTTTGGGAAGGACCTTGAGATGCTTGAGCACATCCAGAGGAGGCAACAAGACTGGAGAGGGGCTGGGAACCCAAACTGTGTGAGGAGGGGCTGAGGGAGCTGGGGGTGTTTAGCCTGGAGAAGAGGAGGCTTAAAGGTGACCTTATTGCTCTCTACATCTTCCTGGAGGGAGGTTGTAAATTAGTGGGGATCGGTCTCTTCCACCGGGCAGCAACTGACAGAACCAGAGGACACCGTCTCAAGCTATGTCAGGGAAGGGATAGGTTGGATATTAGGAAGAAATTTTTCACCGAAAGAATAATAAAGTACTGGAATGCTCTTCCCAGAGAGGTGGTAGGATCACCATCTCTAGATGTGTTTAAAAAAAGACTTGTGCTATAGCAGTTGGTGCTATAGTCTAGTTGATGTGTCAGGGCATGGGTTGGACTCTATGATCTTAGAGGTCTCTTCCACCCTCATTATTCTGTTATTCTGTGATTCTGTAAAAGACCTAAATGCTTTCCCAATGTTAGGCTGGCAAGTCAACCATCGTTTTTATATTTTATAACAAACAACCAAAACAAAAACTCAGCCTTTTTTATACAAACAAGAGTGCATCTACAAATATAACCTAGAATACTTTAAGAAACCATCTTATTCAAGCACTTCCCCAGTTTGTCATCTCACAGACTCAGCATCTCAGTTCTTAAGACTGTGTTATAAAGAAAGCTGGGGAGTTGTAACTAAAATGGGCTAAGGATGGATTTAAGAGCTGAGCTGTAGGAAATAATGCTGTTGCAATTTATAACATTATTTTACTGAGCAGTCATCCTTGGAGAACAACAGGAAAAAATACATAAATATATGTCAATGGTGTCATCTCATGCTTTGGCATCCAAGGTTGAGCACCTCATTTTTAAGTTATCTGAGTTATGAGAACATTGTGCTGGGCACATTGTGGGGTTGGCAGTCTCCCACAGAGGGCTAGTGTAGGCACCTGAGGCTAAAACCTCCAAGTAACCTCTTCCAGAACCCTACATCAAAACCTGCATTAAAGCTCTAAAGCAACTTCAGCTGCAGTAACAGTTCACAATTTTGAACATCAACCCTTCAAAGGGCGAGCATTGCTTTAATATGTTACATATTTTGTGTTTCACAGCAGGGCTTAGCTACTGTAGTCAATGAATTTTCCAAGAAAGCTCTTTATATTTCTCTGAATATTTACATTTGTGACTTCCATTGCAGCTCAACACAGTGGAGTATAACAGTTCAGTATTTTAACACTGTTTGGGGTTCAGTTTTGCCAGAAATCAATTTGGAATTGCATACACAGTAGTCCAATAGCCGTGTTATTTAAACTCCATTGGCCATTATGCTCTTTTAGCAATATGCAATTCCTAGGTGGCCACTGCAGAGCTTGGGGCTTGGATCCCACTAACTGTGATGCAGTTTAACAATGCAATGTATCCTGCTGCTAATGTGCTCAGCTTGATGTTCAAAATACAAGCAAATGTGTAGAGGAAAAATGGGCGAAAGACCACTTAGGTAAAATAGAGAAACAAGACAGGGTTCTATGTTTGGCCTTAGATAGGAGCCAAACCTTGGAGTTTCAACTGCAATTTTGTCGCTCATTTCTGTCCCAGTATTCATGGTTTACCTTCATGGAACTCTATACCTGCTGATTCAATTGCAGAAAGGAAATGAGGCCTTCAAATGAGAGGACACATATTGAATTATATCCTGGTTACCACTCTGCCAGCTTTGTTTCTTTCCAGTGGTTCCATGCTCTTTACCAAAGCCAGGATGTTTGTTACCACAGAGCTGCAGTATCTACCTTAATATTCCAAGAGATCACAACTAAGACTTTTACTGCAGTACTTTACTTTAAAGAGAGGGCCTAAACACAAAGATCTAGTCATCAGAAAAAGAGTTAATAGTGTAGGGGACTATGTTTCTACGACAGAGGAAGCAAGCTCCCGTAAAATGTGTGACACATTGTACAAACAACATTATGCTCACTTGTTAGTCACATTTGTAAGATTCCTTGTGTTAGTAGGAAATTTTGTGGCTTGCCAACAGTAGATATCTCCAAAAGGTCTCTCCTCCCAAGTCCTAGATGCACACAGACGTACACTCAGAACTGAGTAATTCGTCCAGTGATGTTTTTCATTAATTTCATCTTTAAAAAGGCTCATGACAAATGGTACTGGAGCAGAATGTAAGAGTTAAGCTGTAAGGAACATTCTGGTAGTCCTGATAAATTCATACACTATATTCACAACATGACAATGGGCAGTAAACAAAAGTCTTTAAGGAAAGGGAAGGAAGATAAGACAGTCTCATACTTATACAGGCACTAGAGCTGTAACTAAATGTGTGAATTCAGAGTCTTTTGCCTACTCAAACACTTGTGAAACAGCTGGAGGTAAAACTTGTAGCCAGTCATTGCTCTTGTCCTATAAGAAATTCTGAGGGGCTTTTTGATGGATTAGAACAGAAACTTGAAAAAGAAAAGGTGAAAATACAGAATATGTCTGGAAACACACAAATAAAAATATTCTAGCATTTCAAAATTGATTAAGACAGTTTTTTTACATCAAACAGAAAATATATTATTTCAGTTAACTGGACACAAATCCCCTTCACCAAATCTACGCACTAGGTCTGAAATTATAGTTTGATGATATTTGCCCATTCCTTCTGCCTGAGTCAGTAGATAGGGCTTCTGCATAAACATGAAAGGACAGATAAGGGCAAGGCCAAGGTAGAAACAAAGTGTCATGCCTACTACAGTTCAGAGAGAAAGCCCAAACCAAGCTTGCCAGGACTTTCAAGATAACAGAACTCTTTCTATGTGCTAATGCTGGCAACCAGTTTGGTACCAAACTCCACTTTTCTGTGATTTGTGAAACCACATGTTCAGATTCCAGTCAGACCAAAATATTTCCCTCCAGCTTTCACAGCACAGAGTGAGTTTCTTAAATGCAGGATTTGAGAAAATTATTGCTAAATATTTTCTCCAACTGCAAATTTTCAGTATGCAAAAACCCTCAGAAATTGTCCAGCCAGCTATAAATTGAAGTTACAGTATCTAATCCCACAATAACTTAAAAATACAGTAGTGTAAATGAAGCACAATCCATAAAAGACTAATGTTTTGTCATTTTAAATTGTCCTTTTATTCTCAAAGTAACAGTTGTAAGCATATTAAAGTTTAAATTATAATTAATGTTCCAGAAAATATAGTCAATTGTGTAGCTCATCTAAACTTTATCAGATCTTTTACAACGAGTTAATGTGCTGTTAGTGAATCTCTTCAACATGAATTTGATCATAAAAATGATGGTCTTTACAAGATCTGAAGCTACTGTAGCTTATTCTAATTAACATAAGATCTGCTTAAAGCTTCTGCCGCGCAAAACCCTTTACAGTTTATTGTGGTTCATGTCTGAAATGCAGTGACTGAAGACTAGAAAAGGAGAACATGAACAAAATTTTAATCACAAATCTTTGAACATCCATTTATCACAGAACTGATATATTTGTGTTTCATTCTCACTCTCTCTGACCTTAGCCCAGCCACCGCATCGCTGTGGACTTCCAGAATTCTTCTCTACCCACATGCATTTATCTTATCCACTGAAATTCTACCGGTCAAGGATATGACCAATAGTCATTATATGATTGTATAACAGCCCCTGCAAGGTTGTGTATTCCTGATGCTTTCCATTTGGCTTTACTCCATGACAATCTTGCTTGCTCTTCCCCACCTTCATTGTGCTTTAAATTCCCAATAAGCTGTGTACTAACTGGGATATCTCTTAAAACAGTCAAGAATTCAATCATTGACTGAAGGGGTCATAGCTCCAATTTTCTCTCTCATGGCCTGCTGCATCCCATGTACAGTATATTGAGATCTGTCCCTGACTTTAAAGTGAAAGTGATCTGGGTTGTTCATATCCTTGAACTGTTCCTTTTTCTCATTGACAGTTGCCTTGCAAAGAGATGGACATGCTGAGTCAGGGCCTCAATGTACTGCTGCAATACTCCATATCCAGTGATCCAATGCTGATCCAAACTCACTCTCCCCCCTCTTCCTGACAGTATTCCCCCACAAATTAGTAAGCTTGAGTTTTGATTCCTGCATGTTTGTCATGACTGTAATCACAACTCATTAAAGTAAGCTGTTGAGACTGTGTGAAGATTAAACCATTAAACAGCAAACAAACCCAGATGACCAATAGTAAGCATTTCAATGAGGATCTGAATTCCCACTATGAATAGCTCAATCAGGCACTGTTTGTTTAAAGTACTGCTTGTAGGCTTCCAAATTACTAATATTTTTGAAGCCATCCCAAAAATGGACTCAAATCTGCTCTATCATTTTCAGTTAAAAGTTTCTTTTTTTCTTTTTAATATAAAGTTCAAAATTTTTGCTCTTTATTCAAGAATTCCACTGATGAAAAGGATATGTTGTGAATTACAGACTTCAGTAAAAAAATTGTGAAAGACTTCAACGGAGGAATAGTATGAAGAGGGAAAAAAAAGAAGATTAAATACTACAAATACATTTTAGATATAATCCAATACTGATTAAAAATTGCAGAAATATTCACCTTATGGGCACCTTTTCCTTTTGATTCTCAGATTGAACAAATTTATTCCCTTTAATTATGCAACTGAAGGCTTACTATCTCAAAGTACTTGGTTTATAGCCCAAATTCCCAAGCCACTAACAGATGTGTGAAGTACTTTCAAGTCTTGGCTACAGTTTCTATCCATTCATTAGTTTGTTTGCTGTGGTAATTTGTATGCAGCTACTAAGAAAAAGCACTAGATGCTCTTGAAGTGGCATTCAGACATAAACAGAGGTCAGAAATAATTGGTAAAAATGAAGGCCGTGCAGAAACTATCACTAGGAGAGAAGGTGTGAAGTGATAGAAAACCACCCATTTACAGCATTCATCAAAGCAGTACCCTAGAAAGGACAAAGAAAGTAATTCATCTTGGTAAGAACATGAAGCGAGAAGAATGCAAAGTAAATATCAATAGCTAAACTGTGATTACAAAATTTGGACCTTGGAAAATAGCCTGTTTGAAAAATAATGTATATCAGAGCATGACTTCTGCTAAAATCTAGAATAAAGATTTACAAATCAGTCACATAAATCAGTCTGTTTTTATTAATAAAATAGATATTTACATCCAACATATAAAGTATTGCGTTTCAAACCATCTGTATGACAGTAATGCTACTTATAAATCAGGCACATGAACAATCCATTATTTTCTTCACTTATAAATCAATCTTACTCACAAAGCATTTGCCTTACTGGAAAATCACTCTCTTGATTCATAGATCAGGTGCCACCAGGCAAATATATTACTGAAACGAATCATATATCTTTTGACCACTGGGCCCATTTCATAAATCAAAACTCCATATATACCAAGTGTTCATAAATGCTCAATTATGAACAATTTAGCAGCCCAATACCAACACAAAATTCTTCAACACACACATCAGCACACATACACACTCAAAACTTTAAAGCCATAGAGACAAAATTTACTTGGTTGGGTCTTTTTTTAAAGCTAAAACTTTACTGTATTCCCTGTTCTAATTGCCACTGTGTAATCCATCAGGATTTCGTTTATTTAAAACTAGAAATCAATTTAAGGTTTTGAGGTTTGCAAAGTAGGGGGAGGCAGAGAAAGGAGGGAGATACTAAGAAAAGTTCTTGTTTCTGCTTTTTTATGTGTCACACAAAACTGGAAGTAAAAATATCTGCTACCTCATTCTAAACACACTTGTCGATTTTCTTTGCCACTGTTCCTCACCTTTCTCTGAACTTTTGTATGAAATATATTTACATTTTTTTAAAAATTATGAATGTGTCACATCATTAAAATAATTTATTTAGCAACTACTGCATTACAAAACATTTAATTTCATACAAATTAAATATAAGGGGCATAAATTTCTCTAAGGTTAAGAGAGGATGTGGTATGACAAACTTTACTTCTGCGAGATTCACAGCAGAAAGGTGAAAAGCAGTTCTTAAATTGAGAGAGGTCTAATTTAAATTGCACCCATTTAGTAGAATGCAGCTGCTATTGAGTCCAAGTAATTTCTAACTAGTTCATAAATACTGGCTGGGATGATGATTGTAGAAATATTTACAATAAGACAGGATAATAAAACCAAGCAAATGCTTTTATCCTATATTATGGAAATAAGTAAAAGTGTCATTTGAAGATGTTTATTTGAAGTTTATCATAGCAATTCCATCAGAATATATATATATATAAATCAAAACATTGTGTTTTAAAAACACAAATAAAATTTATAATTAAAAAGAAACTGATCTTATTAATCTAGAAGAAACAACAAAACATTTTAGCTTGAGGTAAATGGTATGCTTTGGCATCCTTTGAAATTATTTCTTTCCAACCCAACTTGACCATTAAACTGGATAACTTATTACTCATACCAGCTTTTTATGACACTGATATCCTTCAGATTGAAGGCACAGATGTTGTTATAGTTATTGAAATATATAAATCAGGTCTCCTCTGTGATAAAGGTAAAGCTAAGAATCTGGTTTTACATTTTCAGCATTTAGTGCTGCAATGAATGTGTTGGAGACCATAAAATGGAGATGTTCCTATAAGGGCCACCTGTGCAAGAGCATGCAGCAACTCCAGTTGCCTGTGTTATGCAGTCTGTAGGGACTGGAAGGCAGACACAGAATGGAGCACTAAGTTCATAGACAGTGGGAGAATGGGTAGGAAACAGGACAGATGGGAAATATAGCTGAGAAATAAGGATTCACAAAAGAACCTTCCTTTAAAAACAGCCACTGTGTTTACCTCTATACAGAGTTTCTCAGATTTAAGGAAAACATCTGCATACCATGGAACAGAAGAATTATTCCACAGCAGGCTGTAGCAAAATAAACTTAACCAAGTACCAGCTGGCAGTAATAATAGTTAGTGATTAACTAATGCATTTCTCTGAAGTGCTCAAGAGTAAGAGTTGAGGTTCTGCATGCAGTTTCCGCTGTTATTAAAATGGCTTGGGAAAGAAGCCTTTTCCAGGCTAATAGTTAAGGTAAGGACTAGTGCAAGCTTTTGACCACATTATAGAGAAAATTGTGTTTTACTTCTCAAAGATAAGCAAAACCATGGCCCCACTCTGCATTTGGCTCTGCCAGCTGGAAGTAAGAGCGGTCATAATCAGTGGATAAAAAGTAGCCATACTTTTCCTCAGATTTCTTTCTTGACCAACATCATTAACTCATTTCAGTAGTCATTAAGAGGGTACAGTGTGGAGACACAGCAAGGACAAAGCCACAGAAAATATCCAGTGTCTGTCTATGCTGCTGTAAAAAAAATGTGCCTGGCAAACCCTACAAGCAGTGGGTTGGAAGGTTTTTATTTTTTAAAAAACTCTGGCTGACAAATTTGAGGGAAATCCTCATTAGTATGTGAAGAGTTAATTGACTAGGTTTTGCTTTTTCCTACAACACCTATTTACTTATAATTCAATGGAAGGAATATTCTCTTGAAAATTTTGCATAAGTTTGTAAAGCTGTCTTACATAACAGTATGTATTACATTGTTAATATTTTTGGAAAAATACATAAGAAATGTAAACTGTTGGGCTGCTGTGGGTTCAGATATAGCTAGAATACTTTATTACAATTATATAATAAACTTTTATCTAATAAAGGTGCATATTCAGGAAAGATTAGGAGAATGTGATACCTGCCACTGGTTCTTGATAGATATTTAAGTCTACATGACAATTTTGGAGGGCAATATATTCTAGTCCAAAATCAAACATCTCTGTGTTTCATAACACTTTCAACTTGCTGTAGACGGGATGCAAGTTTTTGCCAAATGTATAACTGGAGCTACATTTGCTTACATAGGTGCTGCAGTTCTAATTCATTAATTCACAGCAGTCTGCAGTACCTTGAATACAAAAGACAATTCAAAGAAAAAAACTTTCACCCAGTTAAGTACATCACAGGAATTCTAAGTCTGAACAGATGACCTTTTTCCTCCTGGCAGGTATATTTCCATTGCCTCTTGTAAGCTAGTCTAGTCCTATCCAGGCACAAATCCAATTTCCTTCTATCTTCAACACTTTGAAGTTTTTGTTCACACTCTGCTGATAAAAGGGGTCAGGATTCTGAGACCTTAGGAAGATTGATCTATAATGATTTTCTGTACAGATATTTGAATAGGACAAAGTACTGAAGATGGTCTATGACCCTCCCAAAGTCCTCTTGGGAAGCAAGCTGAATTTACTGAATCTCCAGCATGGCAGACCTCCACACAAAGCAGCTCTCACTGTTGCTATCCAACAGGCAGGAAACAGCAGCCTAGCACAGGTTGCCTGAGAAGCTGCCCACAAATTCAACATTTGCAGTGCAGTCTGTCAGCAGGAGACCTTGACCTAAAGGCCACAGGCCAACAGATCTCAGGTGTGAAAAGCACGACCATCTATTGCCATGGTGTCTCCTGCAAGTGCCATTCAAAACTGGTCCGTGGTATGTCTGTAAGCCAAAATTTACTCAGCACCTACCACAAATCAGAGTGTTATTTAGAGTGGTAAGTGTAGACAGCTCAAGAGGAGCATTCATTTACAAAAAAAAAGTCTTTTCCCCTTAGAGCCATCATACAGCTACTGCCTTTTGTAAACTCCCCCTACCCTCCCAAATTAATGAAACACAATGGTTCACCAGAGGACTGCATAGTTTGCCTGCACAGGAATGATTTTCACATTTATGAAAAAGTCTACAAATATTGACAGATGAAAAGTCTGAAAAAAAGTGATATTTTACTATTATTAGTCTGAAAATTGATTATACATGCCAGTTATCGTAGCAAGAACCACCCTAAATGATAGTCTCTCTCCAAGTAAGGAGAACAAATGTTAAAAATGTGAAGGTCTTGTAAGGTTGGAAATTTGCTCGGGGAAGTATGGAGAAAAAAAGTAAAACAGAGGGAGTGCATAATGTGAAAATTCAGACTGTGATATTACAGTCTGGATTGTCTTAGAAGACATTTCAGTCTGGGCTACCCAGGGATGGGGTGGTTCCCTGGAGGTGTTTTAGAAAAATCTGGACACAGCACTCAGTGCCATGATGTAGTTAACAAGGTGGTGTTTGGTCATGGGCTGGACTTGATGATCTCAAAGGTCTTTTCCAGCCTAGTTGATTCTATGATTCCATGATGTCCAGTTGCAGAGTAAGTAAGAAGAGGAGTTTCAGATGGTTCAAGTGCTGGCCTGAACATATTTTGTATTAAAAAACACAAAACGTAATTAAGTGTATTTATCGAATTGATCACTAGAATGACACCATAAATCAGAAAAAATAATTAGAAATTGCATCTGATTTCCCAGAGAATAAGAGTGACATTAGCAATATGAGTATGATCCCAGAGTTTTCCTTAAAAGTGAAAGATGACAATGGCAGCAACTACTGTCAGCTTTCTGTATCAGCACTGTGAAAGCACCAATTAGGCCACCTGTGCTTAGAATGCAGCTTCTGAAGACCCACCATTATGTCAATGATGATTTAGGACCAGAGGAGCATGAAATGCATCAGATTTCACAAACATCTAATTCCCTTGGTCAGAACAAGATGCTAACAAAGCAAGGAACAGATTCTATGCAAGTGTTTGTGCAGAAATTCAGCATTGTATGCACAGAAAATAAGACAGCAATGAGTTAATTCCTCCAGAGCTCTTTGTACAGCATTTCATTGTATGTAACAGAGTTTCCAGCTAGGAAGAGATCACTCTGTTTTCAACCAACAAAAGATAATAGTGATTTTATATGAACAACAAAATTCAATGGGAGGCCTTGTTTCAGGATTCAACCATACTGTACCATTAGTGCGGCTATGCTATTCTCCAGCAATAGAGTGACAAACCAGGTTCTTGTAAGTATACCCTATGTTAATGCTTCCACAAAGGTAAAATTAGATAGTGGAAAGCACAGGTTAGTCCTGGAACATGTAAATTCCAGAGGGATTTGAAGGGCAAATTATACAAATTTGCTAAACAGGTATCCTTTAAAGAGATTGTGAAATATCTGAAAGAAGCTGCAAATTTTAACTTGTACTGGTCTTCCCTCTTGTGTTTTGGGCCAGAAAAAAAGACCACTTATTCTCCAAAACCAGCAGTTCCCTAAGAGAAAACACTACAGATATCTACCCCTAAAAAGACACAAGCAATCAACCCTAAGAACATTAACAATATTAATCTGTAATGCATCAGCCCACCACTGTGAAGGATGGTTTTTCTGACCAAGATACCATAGGACCTGAAATGATTAAAGCTTAATTTTTTTTTCCAAAAAATTAATCAAGAGATTTGCTGTTGAATTCAAGAGAAGAACCAAAACTTTAGACAAATGACAGCAAGATCATCATACCACCTGTGGCTTTTGGGAGCCTCATATATACTTGTTTGGCTATTGGGAGCATCATATATACTTGTTTCTTTTGATCTGTTTCTCTTCCAACTGAACTGTGTCCAAATCCACTTTATCTTCCTTTATCCACATCCTTTGTTTCCTAAAGCAATTGTGCAATTCCACTTTTCCTTGAGACTGTAAATTTTCTTCCCTAAACATGTGTCAGTTAAATCAAATTTAGGCCTTTAAGCTAAAGAAGGTTCAAACCAATGAGGAGCAGTTAAAGCTCAGGCTGATACTTTTGAATTTTAAAATCAATGCCAGATGACCAAGCATATTGAATTCTTCACACAAGTCTTAAGAGGGTGTATAAAATTTTTAAAAGCCTAAATTAATGGTCTGATTAAACTCATTTTTTAATGTAAGAAAGATTGGAGTTTCAGGGTGATTTACTGAACATGTGGGTTTTTAAAGAACCTAAAACATTGTGCAGAATGATTCAGCAATTTCAGTAAGAATTATTCACAGCCAGTGTTTGAAATCTTGTCAAACAATCTGTGCTTCTTTTTTATGATTTAGAAGTGGTGGATGTTTCCTGGAACTAATAATGGGAGATGTATTTTCACCTCTTATTCATTAGTTCAAACTTCTCTTAGATCATTAATAAGAGGGGGAAAAATAATCTGAAGTATCATTTGATGAGCTAGAGGGCTTTGAAATTATTAGCCCATTAATTTTCACAATAAACCTAAGAGATTTGGTAACCATTATCATCCTTTACAGACTGTAAGTGGAGGAAAGAGAAGTGGAAGGACTTTTCAAAGGTCACACACTAACTGAGCAAGACAATGAGAGGCTTCTCCAACCACATCTTCAACAGACCAAAGATCCAACAGCCAATTTTGGATATTAATCCATTTACTCTGTAATTCATCAGAAATATTGACATTAAACCCCATCCAAAGCGCTCATTCTCAACTGCAGGGCAAGAAAAAGGCTCAGGTCTATCTATTCCAACTACCCAAATGGTACATTTGGTGTCACCAAATAAAGAAACACTTGAGGCCCTATAGCATTAATGTGAACTGTCACAGCTATGAAGTCATGAAGAGGCAGTCTGAATCTGAGCTTTCTTAATCTGCATTTTACTTAAAAAATAATAAAATTAAAAAGCTCAAAGTTTTTAGACAACATAAGAGGAATTCTATTATATTCTATTAAAAATTGGACTAAGAATATGGGGGCTGTTATTACAAAAATAGGATGGGAATTTTGCTAACCAGAACCAGTCAGAGAGATTCTGGTTCACACTTCATACAAAGACAATTTGTCATCACCAGGAATTTCTTTAATAGTCAGGAAGAAAAAACCCAAAAAGCCAATAAAACTTTTAGAAAGGCAGGATCTTCAAATTAACTGACACAATGGTGACATTCCATGGAAAAATGGTACTTCCCATAAGTTCTCAGTTATTTACTTGTTTGTGGAAATTTAATCTAGGCTACAGAAGAGTTTCCACAAGGGTTTTAGTCTGAAAGTATTCAAATCTCAAATACTCCCAGAATTTTGTATCTCTGCTTCAGACAAGGGAAAAATAATTTCTAAATAAAACAAAAATCCCCACAAACTTTAAAAATTATATATTCTTTGGAAAGGTATTCTGGGAAACCTATTTCAAAATTTTCCTTGGAAAGGAATTTTTGCAAACTTACTTCAAAACTGCTATCATCACTGAGAACTCTAGTGAATTTTGCTGAACCTCTTCCTCAAGTTCAACTTATCAAAATACACCACAAGTGTTTTGAAAGATGGAGACTAGGCTTTAATAGAACAATACACTCAAAACATGAAATAGATATATATAAAAAAATCTCAATATAGACATAATCTAACCAGATATGCCTGTCTTCTGGTAGGAAGAATCCCTTGTTTTCAGGAGTGCTCCCTTTCAAACCATCAGTTCTTTGGGGGTTTTGTGCTGTAAAGTTCTCTTGGGGACTCTGAAATATATGTTTTTTCCCATCTCTGAGGCCTGGTTTTTGCTCCCCTTGCTCTTCTTCTACCAGCCTCCCTGCTCCTGACACCTGCTCTGATCTGGGTACCAACACCTTTGCACGACACAGGAACATCTTTCATTCCTTGGCTTTCTTCTCATGCCTGAAAGGGGCATTTCTGTGCCAAGGAGGCTTACTGAACTCTAGGGAAGGAGACATCTCCCTTCTTCACAGCCCCTTGTAACTGAGTAATCTGCAAATGTGTTTCTGTGTGATCTTAAAAATACTTTCTTTTCTCCTACCACTATAATTTGAAGCAAAACAATCCTAGCATTTATGCACTCATGCTTTGTCCATGGGTTTTTGAGGACGTTATGGAAAAGTGGATATGTGTCATTACCAGACTATTGCCACGTTATGAATCGAGCTTAAATATAACAGAAACCTGACTGCCAAACCACATTTGGTTTATTCAGGTTATTTGGATAAAATTGAGGTCAAATGATCAGCAGTCAAGAGAAGATGGAATTACAGACATTGTTTATAAATGGAGTTTTGGATAACTGGGAATTTCCTATATGTAACCATGCATTAGTCACTCAGTGTTACTAAATATCCACATTCACTCTTATGTAGCTGTTCTCTAAAACTGGATGTGGAAAGAATAGGTGCTCCCCTCAGACTTGAAGACGTGTTTTGTCGTTCCAGCCGATCAGACTTGCCAGAACAAAAAAATAGCAAGAATCAAACAAATCAATAGCCAGATGAGCTGGTAAAAAGCAAAACTAACTTTGCATTAATATTAAAATTTGATGAAATTTCCTAGAGCCAAAGCACTGGGGAAAGTGGCGGAGACAAGAACTTTTCCCATGACATGAGGTGTCCACTACTCATTTCCCCTTTTTACCTTACCCCTATAGAAGGTTTCAAATTAGGACAATGTACAGGAAAGGAATGTAAGAAGAGATTGTATTTGTGAGAGGTGGAAAATGCAAAGCTGAAAGTCTGCAGCAGAAGAAAATCCAAATATGAGTGCCCTAAATTTATTAGTGGATACTCTCACCTATCTACAGCCTATTCCAAAACACAGATATTACCATTACTATTTCCAGATGTTTAAAAATAAAAGCCCAGTGAGCCCCCCCTGGATACACAGAAGAGTCCCACATTAAAAGGAACCAGACAATAAAAGGGTCACATTTTGATTCTTCTCTTTGCAGCCAATGTTTTCATGGAGTCATACAGAAGTGGTTTGGCTACAACACCACTTTTCCCCATCTCAGCCCCCATAGATGCAGAAATATCTCGGTCTACATGTGGCTGTGCATTTAAAACCCAGCAGTATAGACTAGCTGCCCAAGTAACCATTTTCTATCTCCAATAAGGGAAACTCTACACACAATAAAGAGTCCCAAAGACTAGACCCCAAACAAGCATCACCAGTTTGACCGTGTAGACTGAAATGTTAGCATGTCAGTTGATATTAGAATGTCATGTCCATTTCAAACTGTTCTACATTTATGACATGCACATTAAAAAAAAAAATCAACATTTTAAAAGTTAGCCTGCTGTGCTATACATTGTTTTAACCTTTTTTAAAAACTTCTCTTACTATCTTGAATGAGCCCATAATAAGAATTTCTATCTTGTAGCTACAAGCTAGATCAGAAGAAAAATCCCTGATGTAGGTAGGATGGCTCTGATGGGGTGGAATTTCTTATCTCTTGGCCTCAAAGTATTTGCAGTGCTGCCAACTCTGTAAACTATTCAGTCCACTCACAGGCACACATTGGGACTCAGCAACTGAAAGAAAAATCAGGACACCTGTTCATTATTAAAAGTAAGGAAAACCCATTGCTCTGTTGTATTTATAATTTTATCCTCGAACAATATAATTTAGCATAATTTTCATGAAAATTCAATGGGATTCTGGCTCCTACAGTGTCATATTTCAATTTCATAGACTTCCACAAAAAAAAAAGGAGAAAAAACAAATATTTTTTTTTTATTTTTAGAAGTCATTGAAGTTCATCTAGAAATTTTCTAGTCCAGCCTCCTTGACCAAAGCAGAGTAAACTCAGTTAATTTTGATAAGATGAAGTCTAACTGGACACAGGACATCTCCAAGGATGCAGACTCCACACACTGCTGGGAACTAAGCCAGTGGAAAGCCACTTTGTCAGAAAACAAGCTAGGTTATTTCTACTGGGCTCAAATGGAATTGCCTGTATTACAGTTCACACCCTCTTGGCCTTTCACAGGGCACCACTGTGAAGAATCTGCCTCCATCTTCTTTGCTCCCTCCAAGAGCTATTATTAATGCACAATGATAAGATTCACACAATGTTAAATAATCCCAAATTTTGCATCTTCTCCTTAAATGACTGATGCCCTTGTCCCGTAATCAGCATAGAGAACCTTCAGGAGACTCACTGCTGTCTGTCCATGTCTCTCTTTTACTGGGGAGCACAGAAATAGACACAGCACTCCAATGGTGGTCTCACAAGGGCTGGGTAGAGGGAAAGGATCCCCTCCTTCAACCTGCTTGTGACACTCCTCCTAATGCAACCCACAATGCTGTTTGCCTTGCTCAGCCTGTCGAGATTTCTCTGAAAAGAAACACAATTATCTTTTCTATCAACAATTCCTCCCAGTTTTGTATGATCTGTGACTTCCTGAGTGTACACTCTGCCCCATCAAGATATTAAACAGTATTGACCTTTAGGGTACACCACTAGTGACTGATCTCCAGCTGGAACTTTATGCCTTTGACCACAAGTCTTTGAGCCTTACAATTCAAGCAGATTTCAATTTATCTCCCTATTCACTCACTTATCTGATTCATCCTTCATCAGTTTGTCTATGAGGATCTTCTATAAGACAGTGTTGAAAGCATTACTAAAGTGAAGATAAGCATCCACTGATCATCTGCTTGCATCACTCCCTCACCAAGCACAACCACTCATTTCATGCAGAAGGCTATAATACAATTCAGGTACAATCTTCCCTTCATAAATTCATGCTGACTAATCCAACCGTCTACTTATTCTTGCTGTGTTTAGAAATGGTTTCCAGAATTATTCACTCCATACCTTCCCAGGGACCAAGGTAAAGTTGACTGGCCTTTAGCTTCCCAGCTTTTCCTTCATTCTCTTCTTGAAGACAGGCAAATCATATACTCATTTCCAGTCCTCAGGAACCTTCCCCAACCAGCACAACCTTCCAAGATCAAAAGTGGCCATACAATGATATCAGCCAATTTCCTCAGCATACAGGGGTGTATCCCATCCAGTCACCTGGATTTGTTCTTGATAAGGGTCATTTAAAATTCCCTAACCTGATTCTCATCCCCTAAGCTAAGTCTTCTTTCTTCTACACTTTCCCACTGGTCTCAAGGGCCTTTATTAAAACAGGTCTTACTAGTAGAGATCAAAGCAAAGAAGGCATTGAGCATGTCAGTTTTTTCTACCATTTGTCATCAGGTCCCCTTTTCCATTCAGTGCTGAGCCCATGTTTTTCTTAGTCTTTCCTGTGCTGCTGATAGACTTGTAGGAAGATCTTTTTCCTTTTAAATCCCTTAATAGATTGAATGTTACATTGGTTCTGGCATTCCTAACCCTGTGCATGCTATATTTGGTTATACTCTTCCTAGGTCACTTGACCTTTTGAATCCTGTGTATGCTTCTTTTTATATCTGATTTCACCAGAATATCATTTTTCATCATTGTTCATCATTGTTCATCCACACAAGTCTCCTACCACCTTTGCTTCAATTTCCTGCGTGTTGGGTTGAACTACTCTTGGACTTGGAGGATAGAACCCTTAAGAGGAAAACAAAAACAAACCACCCAAGCAGCTCTCTTGGACTGTACCCCACAGCATCCTTCCAGGAGACTCCTAAAGGGGACAAAATCTGTTCTTCTAAAGTCCAGGGATTGTAATCCTGCTATATGCCTTGTTCTATTTTCTCAGGAGCCTGAATTGCAGCATCCTGTGCTCAGTGTGGCTAAGGTTGCCCCTACCTTCATAGTTTTTGCAAGTTCTTCCTCACTTGCGTCAGGCCAAGCAAAGAGTGACCCTTTGTCAGGGCCCTCAGCAGCTGCAGCAGGAAGTTACCAAGAATGCACTCCATAAACCTTCTCAGCTGCTTGTGCCTTTCGTCATTCACCTCTCAGCAGATGCCAGGCTGGTTAAAGTTCCCATGAAAATCAAGGCCTGGAACATGAGGCTTATTTCAGTGGTTACTTCCTACTTATAGACTGCTTGTCCAGATAAAAAATGCGAACATTTTCATTGACAGGCAAACAGGGTATTATTCAGTATTGAAAAGGTTCTTTGCTTTACATCTTCAACACGTTTTATCTGTGGTTCACACAACACTCTCCATGCCTCAAGGCATGCCTATGGAACAGACATTTCCAAGTATTTCTACTCACACTCCAGATGGAGCACAGAGTGTAACGTGTTACCTCCAAGTATTGCACAAAACATGGAGGTGGGCATGGTGGGTACTTAGTGGGAAGCAATTATTAAAATAGCCTAGCTGAGGAATTACCTTTCAAAGAGCACACCACTCAAAAAATGTATGCGACTTTCAGATGTGAAAAATGAACTAGGTGTCAGGTACATCAAATGTCTCTTCCATTTCACTTGCCACTCTCACTTTCATTTTCTAAGCGGCGGAGGCTGTAGCAGCGTGGGTGGGGAAAATAACTGAAAAAAGAATGTACCAGATCTCTCATAATGAATCTTTAACTTGAGTTATGGGCACAGACATACTTACAGGTTGTTTGGAAAGTTTATAATAGTCAGCCTTCATGAGCACCCCAAGACACCCACTGCTTTGGAGCAGCTGAAGACTGGCTGTCACACTCTCCTGCCAGATGAATAGATGTGAGTGTATCACTAGTGCTAAGGCTTCCCTGCCTTTGCAGTATGTCACTCCTGAAGCAGTTGGATAACTGTCATTTAATAATATTCTCAAAAAAGATAGGACAAGGAAGTGTGAAGGTCATGAAGAATAAGACTGACCCATTGTCCACAAAACCCAGCAAGTCCTCCTTCCTCCACCCACCCTTTCTCAGTCCCCTTAGCCTTCCAAGGCTTTAGTATTGGAAACAAGTACCTATAACAGAGGTTGCATCAACACCTCCCCAAACTTCTGTAAAAATTTCTTTCTATCACTTGTCTCTCTACTTCACCCTGCTCTAAGCCACAAAGCATTCAGTTTTTGTCTCTACTTTGGTCCTTTTTTGCCAGGACAGACTGCAGGACAATCATCACCTTTGAGTACCTTGAAGCCTTCTTGTTCAGACAGTTTTCTGTGGGCAGGACCCTCCATTCAAGGCCTCTTCAGAACCAAACATGGTAAGATGGGATATCAAGCTTTGCACAGCACAGAAGTCTGGATATAATCTGAAAATCATTACTTCAATCAAGAGATTAAAATTAAGTTTCATTCACTTTGTTGTCTCAGAGAAAAAGCTTTTCACACTTGTGCTGCCTGCTTTCTATCTTTGATCTGAATAATGTAGTAGAGGTGCACCCTTTGTGTACTTCTTAAGCTCACAAGTTCTCCTCCGTGTCCCAGTAGTGGACAGTGAAGATTTCAGATTGTGAAGATTGCACACATGCACTGCCATGAAGAACTTCACTGGTGCATGAAACAGGTAAGTGAAGATTACTCTTGCCAAACAGTACCAATATCAAAAGCGTTACAGCAAAGAGAATTCTTTTTTTTCATTTTCCGAAGTTATAACTCTGAAAAAGGAAAGGAATAAAGGGAGCAGAATGTTCCCCCCAACCACTCCCCACCACTTACAAATCTGCTGTACCAAAACTGATTATTAAGCCCCTGGGCTGTTATATGGTTTATATATTCTCTCTTACTGTTGAGAGAAAAGATCTATTCTAAAATAAAAATGTACTTTCTTCTCCAAAGTTATATTTGCTCTAAGGTACCAGGGAGACACCCATAGTTCTATTCTAGCACTTTTCAGAATTCATTATCCTGTGCTAGCTCTTCTGTCATACCCTGTGTCACATATGTACACAGGGACAGCAATAAATAATAGCAAGAATTTTAATGCCCTGATGCCTGAAGTTTGGCTATTACACGCATTTAGGGTACCTGACTTGGGAACTAACTTTGGGGATTCTATTTTTTATAGTCCCAGCAGCTTGTAATTGTCAGAATCTTGGGAGACGAGTCTATGGATAATACCAAGAGAACTGGTGAGAGACCAAGAGAACATATCAGGAATCAAACAGAAATTTGGGTCATCTTGATTTCTAGCATACTTACAAGTTCAAACTCCTATATTACAGAGGGGGAAAACAAACAAACAAACAAACAAATTAAAGATTTACCAAGACATAGAGAAATCCAGAGCTATTTACTGCCCCAGTATGGTTGGCTTGGATTTAAATCCATAGCTAGATCTACCAAATGGACAACTGCCTTTAAGCCAAAAGAAATGTTGCCATGTCTTTGTGTGGTGCATTAGGTTAAAACAGAATGACCTATTGAGCAGATAGGAGCTGATTTCAAAACCTACAGTTATTTGGCAGTGGTGGCTCATTGCATTATTTTTATGTTTTTGTTAGGTGAGGTAGTGGCAGTGATCTCCTAGGTAGATGCAAGTGCAGCAGGGCAGGCATGTTGTATGCACAGGCACATGACTTAGGCTTGCAGTTCCAAAAGGGCTCTCACTTTTGTGTAGCTGAGCAAAGCATGTGTTGAGTACCACCTCCCTTGGAGGGTGATCTGTCTCCAAAATCTTCAATTGGCATATTCATCTTCCTTCTTCCCCCCAGGCTTTCTCCCTCTGCTTCTTCTGCTGTTGCAAGAATTTTCTTTCCTCTCCCATCCTGTCATAAGCCTTGTTAAGAGCTCTGCCAGGGCTCTTAAAGCCCTATGCAAATGAGACAGCAGGGTCAGAAACAGGAGCAACTCCTCAGAAAGCTTTGGACATATCCATTATTTCTCTCCTCAACATACAAAATAAGAAAATAAGAATGGTCTGGTATTGCAACCCTTTGTCAGCTGTGTCAGTGACACCATTCCACCAACACAGTGCTGCACAAGGACCTTCCAGTTTTCATTGTCAAAACTACTGATGTCCAAATTTTAGCTGCATGTGAGCAATGCCCATAGAGCCAGTAGTGCCACTGTTCTGCCCAGAGCCAGCTTGGTGCACCTCCTCATTTTCCTGATCTCTTGAAGAATACAGTGCTGATGGAAGAATAAAATAAAATTTCTCTCTTGATTATTCAAAATCGCAAAGTCTAGTGGGCACATTTCTCTTCCATCAAATTTTCCTGTACATAAATTCCAATGAGAGTCCAGAAAACAACAAAAAATTTACTTTCATTATCTCCACTTAGGAGAGCAACCCTCTATATTAATATGGAGAACAGCAATTGCAGGCACTATGCAGCTACTATGTGAGAGAACCAGCACTATTTTTGCTTATGATCAAATTCATAATTCATGGCTACCATATCTCCATGTGGCCTAAGACTTCCAAGTGTTGGTTTTGGGGGGATTATATACTCTTTGGGGTTTTTTTTTCCTTGTTTTTTTAGGTTGGGCTTTTTCTTTTCTTTTTGGAGGGGGATATGACTGTTAGTTTGTCTTACAAGAAGGATTTCAGAAGGTAGGGATCCTGAAGCCAATGATACAAGTGTTTGGTTTTTCTTTTCCATTCTGTCTCCTCTGCACAAACCAGGACTATCTACATACTTCCCACCCACTTTTAAAGAAAGGGACATAGTCTGGCAGCTCTGAAACACTTCCCACACTAATGTGCAACCAGAAAAAGAGCAGCTCCAATAGGACACATGGTGTCAAAAGCCAGAAAATGTATCTGAAATAATTATTCGTGTCTTTGGAAAAAAAATTTAAAAACCAAAACACTTAGGGAGTATATTGATGTAGACAAAGCTTTTCACACTTCATTTTTTTTGCTTCATGTATACCTTCTTCCTGCTCAACCTGCTTCTGTTTGTTCCCCTGCTCCTCCTTAAGGCTTTCATGTCACCACCTCCCTAGACTTGTGTTGCCTAAAGCTCAATTATCACAGAGGTTCAAAGGGAACCAAACTCAAAGCCCTGTAATGAGCTACTTGCAGCTGTTACTAAATCCACCGTATTTGCTGCTCCTTGCTGCCCACTCCCCCAACCCCCTGCTTTGCCTTAGTAAAAACAATTTCAGATTCTGTAAGGTATTAAATGCTTGACTGCAGTATGTTGAGTTAGAAGAATCAAAGATAGCAATAGCCAGTGGCTCTACAAAGAAATAAAACTGTCAAGTCAAGCGAGGAAATACAGACTTATCAAAATGATTTCTGAATCTTTTTGAAAAGATTCCTTTTCTATCTTCTACTCATGCTGCCTCAGGCACCTCACTGGAGTCTAAAGATGGAACAGAAAGCTCAACCCACTTTGGCTGTCAAAAACATACACAATAATCCTCCTTACCACCTAAAGTCCTTTCCTTTAAAAATTGCAGACAGCTAAGAAAAGATACAAATTTTAAAAAAATTTGTGGGGTTGTGTTGGTTTTTGTTTATTTTTTTAATTAAATATCTACTTTATGGCACTATGGAAATCAGGAGTAATTTACTCTTTTATCCATATCTATAGCTCAGCATTAATACCACTAATAAAGAGATGGTCATTAAATTTTATCCAGTTAAGAAAACTAAAGGGGGTTTTGAAATCAATAGGGCCAAATTCTGCTCTCTGATACACCAGTGAAAATATATTATACATTACTCCATCTATAGATACACCTAATTTCCAGTTGTACAAAGGATGAAATTTGACCATATATCTTTAAGAATCTCTGAAATATTAGAAAACCAAAGTAAAAAATAATTAAAATATAGTTTGCTTCATGAAAAAAAATGCACAGTTGGTAGTGTTGCTAAATTACCTTAACAAATGATACATTTAATGCTATGCTTTTGATTTTGAGCAGTTAGAATAGTATGGTGCCTTTGTTCCACTCCTACCTGTATAAGCTATTTACTACATGGCCTCAGGTAAGATGCTCACAATATCCAATTTGCTCTAAAAGCAGTACAGAACCTTCCCATTTGCTTTAGTAGATCTATTTTGGCCTTTTTCCCTCTTTTAGCTTCAGTTTATGGATCAATAAAATAGGTATTTACTGATTTCATGCATGTTCGAACTGCAAAATAAAGGCCTAGGTAAAATTACCACTGATCATTACAGCTACATGGAGGTTTTTACAGTGCTCTGAAAATGATAAAGGAGAGTGATGTTTGTACAGCACAGTGTTACTAACTCTCTCTAATTTCAGTTTGTGATTGCACGTGTTCATAAAAGCAGTACAGATGGCTACGAATCCTGTAGATTTATTACAGGTAGTAGAAGCCCATGGTCTCCTCTTACATATCTCAGGCAGAAAGAAGAGGTCATGAAAAAGATGTGTATTGTTCTACCCCATCAGTGTTGTTATCTTAAAAGGGTGTCTGTTTTGAAAATTTATTCTTTAAAAAGATGAAAGTTGTTTCCAAGTGTAAAGACATGGACAGTGCTAAGTAGCTTCAACACCTAGTCTCTTGTCGGTGCACAGAGACTCCAGGAGAGACCTTGAAACTAGATCCTCTAGCTCTCTTGGTTTCACCAAGGCTGTAAAAATGGGCAAAATGGAAAAGGGCTGCAGGCAATTAAAATGACCCTAAAATACCTGAAAAGCACATGGGCATTCATTCAAACAAAAAGAATTATTAGTGCCGCCTGCAGTTGTTCAGGGGCATTTCTCAGGAGTTTATCAGCTCAGTAATTACTGTTTCAAACTTTAAATCACCATCAGACATACCCAAGAAATGGATGGCCAAGGTTCCATTGCTCTCACCAATGGTTTGTTGAGGGATTCATGTCACAGCAGGAAGTGCCAGTACCTCCTTACAGGTACATCTGCGTCTGATTCACTGACCTTGTACACTGCCTATACTATTCCTCATGATAATTTTTTTTGGGGGGGTGGTTTGTTTTGGGTGGTGTCTTTTAACACCAAAGATAAGCAAACAATAAATAAATCCTTTGCTTTTGGTGGCAGCTGGGAGAGAGAGGAGAAGAAAGTAATGACTAACCTTCCCTGCAGCAGGTAAATCTACACTGCAATTGGCAGGCAGCTTTAGAGAGGGTGTTCTCCTAGAGTGCAAAGTCCTAATACAGCACTTGATTTCCTACAGGTGCTACCATAACATGACTCATAAGAGCAAGCAGGATAAAAGTTCAAAAGATACTGAATGAATTTTTAATGGAAGGAATAAGTACCAGGGCACACTGGATTTTCTAACCTTTATTGGAAGTAACACAATATTCAGCAAAAATTCACCTAACTAAATATTTTTGTATACCTATAATGTAGAAGAAATTAGAGGTTCTCTGGAGAAAAGCTTGAAAGTATGAATGCAAAAAAGAAAAGACAGTAAAAACACATAGTTTTCCCAATCTGGAGATAGATTGGACTCTGTATTTCTTAATCTAGATTTTGTGAATTTGTGAAGTTATAATTACTGCAGAGTTTAAAGCTGTGATCTATTCTTTATAGTTATTGCAGTGGAGCTTTTGTTGTTGTTTATAAAAAGAAGTTAAATTTTGTGTAAGTGTACCATTTGTGATGTACCATTTTTAAGTAACTGTTCCTTTCACAGGATATAAATCGAAATCCTCTAAATTACTAGAAGTTACAGTTTCAAGAAGATGGCTTTAAAGAAATAGTTTCAGTTTTTAATGCATCAGCGAGTCACCTGCATTTAGAAACAGTTTCATTACAATAGCATACACTGGCCTAGAAAAAGTGGCTAATATGGATGGAGATATATTTGCTTGTACAAGTCATTTTAAACCTGAATGACTTAGGTCAAAATTTGGCATAACCAGGTTTTCCTTAAAGTCTAGGAAGCCTAGGAGTTTTACCACTGACTTTCCTAGTGGCAAGTTAAGAGGAGTTCCAAGTGATTTTTGCAACCCCCCCTCTGCATTCAGAACACTACACTATTCCTACTCAGACATTAATCTGTCCAAAGTTCAAGGTGTTTTGATTCCTATCATTGTTCATCCCTACATTTCATGAGGCTAACTACAGAAGGAAACAGTGGGAAGACCTCTGTAAAGGAAGTAAAACAGTTACTACACCTTTGGAACTACATTGTCATTTAATGAATAATTGTGCCATGAAATGTTCCCATCAGAATATATTTCCCTGCAGCACAGATGAGACTGGAGAGAAAAAATGGGCACCTTAAACATTCATTAGTAGAACCAGCTGCTCTTTTGTCAAAGCCAGCAGAAACAATGGTAGTGTGAATAACAGCCCTCCCAGTCCTTCTGCAACACAAATACACACACATATATATGTGAACATCCAAAAATAATGTCCCCTTGAGTTTTGTGTCAAACCCACAGACATGTATCTAGTGCTAGGAAACAGTTCAGTTTTAAAGAGGATGAGAGAATTTCCTATGGGAGAATAATCTCCAGATAGTCATTCACAAAATCCCTACAAATCAGTCATTAGCTCTAAAGAAAGTTCACCTTCCAGGTTTAAAATTAATGTGGGAGCGAGAAATCAAAAGACAATGATTGGAAATGACATCTAATTAGTCTAGAAATTATGGTTCCACCTGGTATTTCACCACCAGATCTGCACGCTCTGAGCCCTCTTGTCAATATATAGTTCATGACTGAGCCTGAAAGTACGTGCTCAGTGCCAAAAACAAAATGCAGTGAACAGGCCTGGGAGTGGGAAAGTAACATGTCAGGAGCAAGTATGAAACTGTATTTTTGACATCCATTATTATAATTTAATGGGAAAGCTGTGCAGCTAAGTTCTGTATTCGGGTGTGGTTTTTGTTTTGGCTTTTTTTGGGATTTATTTCCTTCTCTTAATCAAAAAAAAAAACCCAAAAAACTTACTGGAGAGACATCTCATTGAGAGGTATATAAAAGACTGAAAAAGTGATTTTTGATAAAAATCTAACTCTACAGACTACGACCACTACCAGTGTCGAAAGCAAAGACTGCTAAACCTGAATTTTAACAGGTTGGAACAAGATAATATGGAACTACTACTCAACCAGAGTAGCATTTCTTGACAGAACAGCAATGGTAGGAAGCAGAAGCTACTGAAGGTTTTTAAGGGATAGTTGATGTACCTATCACAGTCTTAAGAAGCTGGTTCTATTCAGCTGCCTCTGGCACAGCCCTTGTAAGTGTCCAGGCACAGATTCCAAATTCTCTTCCTGCCACTAGCTGTAATTATACCAATGCATCACCTCATTATGTCTACTTAATGGCTCGAAACGTGGTATCCTGGGACTAATGCACCTATTTGCCCTAAGCACAGAATAGCATATCCCAGTATGTGCTACTGGTCTGTGACTCTGCTTGAATTTACAATTGTCAGTTCTCCCAGGCTTAACAAAAAGTGTTCTAAAGGATGCACATCCTAAATTATTCCTTCTCCTCAGGACCTAACATCTGCTTCTGCTGTGATCAATCACAGCAAAACCAACAAATCAAAATAGGTTGCAGCTGATGTCCAGCATATCAAGCAGCTACTTGTCATAAGATATGCATTGCCAGTGGGGAGGATGATTATTCCCATGTTATAGATATGGAAACGAGACTCCATGCTCACCACTTGATGTAGATGGCAACATCCACACAGTTCCAGAATCTTCCCTTGTTATCCCAGTGCATGAACTTGTATTGCTACAGCAGCATTAGCCTTGGGCAACCAAGACAAGCTTCTGAGTAGAGTTTCCTTTGTGCACACGCTGCTAGCAAGTAATTCATAAAGCATTTCTTTGTACTGATACTACGAGGTCATTTTATTTTTCTGCAAAATGGCACCTTTCTTCCAAGACTCCTGCCTCTTCTTCTGTCTGACATGACTCTTAGGGCAAGGCAAGAACCACACTTTGTTAAGACCACACACACACAGCTGCACAGAAACTTGTTACTGAAGTTTATCCCAGAGAAAGGAAAATTAAACAAACTACAAGAACAAATTCATTTCTACGTGCAAGGATTTGCATGTACACATTGATTCCTAAGGACTACTTTAGAAATTAACCACAAATTCTTTATGCATCAGCACTCCCTGAGATCGAGTACTCTACAAAGTAAAGGGATTTAAAAAAGAAGCACTTCAATGTCTTGAATACACACTGACACAATAGATCAAACTAAACATAAAAGACATAGATTATTACCCTTTAAATGATGTTAATCAAACAATACTCCCTCTAACCAATGCTCATTGTTACGGTCTGATATAACAAAACCACAATCCTTTTCCTCAAATCTCTACTCATTCATACAAATGAAAGAAAGGATTTGTCACTGGAACCCTTGGAAATCAGTTATTTTTAGGTTACTGAAGTTACTATCCTTCCCTTAATTTTTTAATGGCAGCTTTTTTTTTAATGGCAACTTTTTTTTTAATGTTATACAAACTGAAAGCAATGTAAATAAAAGCTGAATCTTCTACAAGAACTAAGCAGCTATGCGAAAGTCACCTACTGCTCCAGAAGCATTGCCACTCACAGCTCACAACACAGTTGGTGAGGTTCTTGCGGGCATTTAAGTTATTTAAGCATGTTGTATCCCCATAACCCCAAATCTTTGAAAACAGCTTATATAAAGACAATGAAACCAGTTTGCCTACTAATGAAATAACTGTTTTTCATGTTTATGTATAAACATACAATTATCTGATACTTTGAAAAGAAGGATAAATTCTAGCATGCTCGCTCTTCCACATTCTATTAAAATTTTTTTAAATGTTAAAAGCATCAACAACAGTGATCATGACTTTTTTTCTTTCCAAAACAAAATAATTCTTGTTCAAATTTAAAAAAAAAACTTCTGAAAATATCAAGGTTTTTCACTTCCAATCAGCATATTCCAAAATTAGCAAGATACAAGGAATCTGATAGAACAATACTTTAATCCTAGATACTTTAGGAATGAAGGTGTTTCAAAATAAAATTCGTATAAATACACATCTTATATATTTTTCAAGATCTCACATATTTTTCAAGGTCTAACTTCAACTAGTCACTTTTGGTTTTGACTGTATGTTCTAAACTTCCTTTACCATGTCAAAGAAGAATCATTTATAATTGATAAAACCAAAAAGAAAATGTGATAATCCTCCTTGGCATTGTTAAAAAAAAATCAGTTCTTCATAAGTCTGAAATATTAGATATATAATAAGAAACAGACAGGCAAACCAAAATTATACCCAAGAATTTTCACCCTACAGTAAGAGTAGTTCAATGACATAATAAAGTCCCTTAACCACTGAGTTCAGAAAAAAAATTGCAAAGAACATGACAGAAATTCAGCATTTTGTAAACCTGAATTTGCTCTACTTTTTCCCCCACTCACTTTAGTATGGGGAAAGAATAAACCACCCTCAGTGCATTTCACCATGGAAGGAAACCCACAATACAACCACCTTAAGCCTCAAATTCCAGTGGAGTTAACAATCCCCATGCTTTTACATTTCCTATGACCCTTCCTAGGTGTCAAAACTCAGATATTCCAGCCCCAGTGGATTCCACTGAACAAGGGTGGGCCAGGATGCTTTGTGGAATAGGTTCTTCTACTTGGCTTCAGTGCAATCAATCTTGACCAATCAACATTTGCCACCAAAATAAGTAACCCTGAAAAGCGTCTTAGTGGTTAAAGTTGACATAAATAACTAGCTACAAAAAGGAAGCCAGAAGTCATATCTCTGCTAGTCATTCTCATAATTTGCCTTGAGCCTAAACTCAGTCTCTGGTAAATAAGAGCCCTTAAAAGCAAAATTATAGCAGTGGATTTTTCTTTGTCTAGTAATAACAGAAAAAGAAAATACCAATAAGAATTATTTTTCCTGACATTTCCCTCATTTAGATTTGCTTTTCTGAGATCAATGCTCTGGGACTGGGAATACTCTTGGCATTCATATACTGCAGAACTAGAGACCTACTTAGAGAAAAATAGAAGAAACAGCAAGGAACAACATGAAGTTAGAAGGAAAAATATTTCACTAAAGTTAGAAACAAGAAAAAAATCTGCAAGATCAAATAACCAGTCTGTAGAAATAGGATACCAATCTATTTATATAAATTTCTAAAGCTGAGCTTGGGGTAGATTCAGCTGAGGAAAACAGAAGCAGGTGGCAGATTACTGCAAACATGGTACATTCTAGGCCAATTGTGGAAAAAAAATTAAAAACTGACTGTCACCTAAATATAGTGTCCCGTTTAAGTGTTTTACAGTTCTTCTGATGTGGGGAGTATACCACAAAACATACTAAAATTCCCTTAGCTGCTGAAGTGCATAAAAGACAGTAGTTTGAATATGCCTTCATTAGAATAACATCAGCAAGAGGTGGAACTGCAGGGTGATCTAAAGGACCTCTAAAACAAAATGTGCTTGCTGGCTCTCCAATCCAAACTTCTGCTTGGATTTTCTCCCAAGAGAATAACTAATATTTGCATGAGTTTGACAAGCACTCATACTACTTCTGGACTATTTCAATATAAGAAACAATAAGAATGTATAGCTAGGAGAAGGGACTTGAAGAAATTCTTTTGGTTTGCTCTCTCTGAAAGTCTTCCTCTCTACCTTCCGGCTAGAACTCACACGATAACTTTGTTGCTCTATTACATTATCTGAAACAGCTCAGAGAGTGATTAGTTTGCCTGTGTATCTCACCTAGAATGTACCTTCCAGAGCAGAGTAAAAAAGGAATAAGACTGCAATTGGACTCTCTGCCTTCTGCAGTGGCCCCAGATGGAAGCCATCATTTAAGCTACAGTGGTGGCCTCTCTTGTTTTATGGCCTCTGGGCAGCTCTCAGTGCTAGAAAAGCTCTGGTGCCTGTAACAAGCTGGCAGAGTATGTACAAAAATGTGCTGTAATATGGGGCAGAGTGTCTGGTTTGAAAAGGAGAGGTCAGGTCCTCAGCTCACACATTGATTGTACAGGCTGCATTCACTGGTGTTGGATTTTGGATGGTTTTACAAATTTTTAAACAAGATATAGGTGATGGGAAAATCCAGTATCAGTATTATTCAAGAAATCAAACCAAGAGGGATGATTTCTGTGATACAAAACCTCTATATATGTAACTTTATTTTGTTTCAGAGAAGAATATCAAGGAAGTTAGAATTGGCATAAAGGTCTAAAGCTGAATCAAATTTGTAAATCTTTTGCATAATAATGAACAAAGGCATCTGCAATTTCATTCTTCTCAGTGATGTGGTGGCTACTTGGTGAAAAAATACAAATTTTAACTTTATTGGCTTTTGTCTTTAATGCAGTTAGCCTAAAAATGAGCAGCTGCGCAAACAAAAAGCAGGTAGCTTTGATTTTGTCAAGGGAGAGAATTTTTTTTTTTTTGTGTGAGTGTTACATAAATCAGAGACATACTAGCTCTGGTTTGGTACATTTAATAGTTCTCACTGTGAAGTATTCTACTTTACATTTCTAAATGTATGAATTCAAATATTTTCTAATTCTTTTCTGAAATCAGCTTACTTTTTTTGTTACTATTTTATGTTACTGACTGCCAATGCTACATTTCCTGATACACAACTGTTGGCCCTACATGAGCATTCCAGATTAAACTTCCCTACTTTATGCTACCCTAAATCTTTGTTCACTGGTGTTTAAAGGTGATGTTGAGCATCTCAGTGCTATCTGTGCATTTCTTTCCAAATTAGATGATTAAACAGAGCTGACATGGTACCGGGGACCTTTTAAAATCTGACTCCATGACCTCCAGCCACAGTATTTATTTAGGTTGCATATCAATTATACATATAACAAACTTTTAAACTCCCAGGTCCTGAACCACCCATTATTCAGGCCAAGAACCTGGATCAAAGTTATGGCTTTTATTTGCTTATGTGGTTGGATTTTTGATTTGTCAGGCCATGTGAAGTTTGACTGGCTTGGGAGCACCTCACTCTTAGACTGCAGCTGAAATCCTTGTTGTTCATCTGGGTTTAGAAGCTGAGGTGGTCAGTATCCAAGTACAGACACAGTTTAAAATTTTCTGTCCCTACTCATTTTCCTGAAATTAGCTGCTCTTTTAACATCTCTTCAGCTACATCTCTCTCATGTTTCTGCATTGGTAAACCATGAGGATAAATTAAAGACCCTTTCCTCAAATCTGTGAATCGCCTACATTTGATTTGAGTGAAAAGTACAGACTCTAATAACTTGAGGTAAGCAGTTTTCCTTCATATAGTATAATCTCATTTCCCTTTTAAAGCTTTACAAGGAAGTAATCAAAAAAGGTACCTGAGGTATAGGCTACTTTGAGCCTGGAGCATGCCATAGTTACTAAATTATAATTTATAACAAGTATTATAACATAATGGGAAATCAGAACCAGTAAGGCTGGAAAAGATCTTTATCAAGTCCAGTCTTTGACTGAACACCATCTTGTCAACAAAACCATGGCACTAAGTGTCATGTCTGGTTGTTTCTCAAACACTTCCAGGGATGGTGGTTCCCCCCTGTCCTGGGCAACCCTTTCCAATGCCTGACAATCCTTTCAGGGAAGAATTCTCCCCGATGTCCAAACTGAACCTCTCTTGGTGCAGTTTAAGCACATTTTCAATTGTCCTGTTACTAGTTGCCTGGGAGAAGAAGCCAACCCTCACCTGGCAACAACATTATAGGAAGTTGTAGAGAATGTTAAGGTCCCTTGTGAGCCTCCTTTTCTCCAGGCTAAACTCCTCCAGCTCCCTCAGGACTTGTGCTCCTGACCCTTCACCAGCTCCATTGCCCAAAAACTTTAAACTACTTTAAAAAGCTTTAACTGACAAGAAAGTTAGTTAGTGTAAACTCAGGCTGCATCACTGAATCAGTGACAGTGACATGGACTGGCGCCATTTCAGGGCACCAGTCACGGTTTTTGTTGGCACCGTCTCCAGCTCCACAAGCGTGAAAGAGAGAAGCGCATCCTTGTGCTTTGTTTTTGGCTTAGGGCAATGAATGCTGCTGAAAGGAATTTTTTCCTTTTGGCTGCTACTCCTGGATGGCACTATTCCAGCACAAAGCAAAATAGCTTTGTGTGCCTTTGTGGGTGTGGAGGAGTTGTGCTAACACAGGCGACACACAGGGCAGCCATAGGTATAGGCTTTTTTGCTGCATTCACAGTGAGGAGGAGGAAGAGAGCTTTTGTAACACAAGAATTTATTTTATGAGTTTCCTTAAAAAATATTTTTATGCTTTGGTCTTTCAAATGATCAAATCTTTCTTGTCTGTTAGGCCTTCACAGATACACAAGCACAAACATCCACCTTGAATTCAGCAGCTACAAGTTCTGCCCATCTCAAAAAAAGAACTTTCTGAAAATCTGGCAGACACTGGAAGAGAAGGCATGTCATATTAATGAGAAATTACATCTAGTTTCCTTTTTGTTATTACCATGCTTGTTTTGTTGAGAATAGTAGTGTCTTTTTTTGTCCTAATTTCAAGGACAGCTTTTGCATATGCAGGCATTTCTCTATAAGTAACACAGGGCTCAGGAAGACATTGCTCATAACATTTTGCATCTTTCACTCCAGTTACAGTAAAATAGGAGTTTTCACAGTCCAGTCCTACTGAGGACAACTTGAACTCTTTCACTAGTTCTACTTTGAAGAATTTGGTTGCAAACTAACAGTAACTTCAACTTTTGAGACCGTGAAAACAGTATGGATGCACCCTAACCTTAGTGCACTTGATTACTGAGGGGATGGAGAGGGGGTCAATGGAAAAGAGAAGGGGAAAAAAAAAATAAAAACGAGTGCCTGGTTCTTCCTGCACCAGAATTTGGAGATTATTAGTGCCTTACTTCCTTAATTCATTCACCTACCTCTTTCTCTAAGGGCATCTATGTCTCTGTTTATTTTGCCTCCTCTGTAGGCATGGAAAAGTTCCCTTGTCTCTAATAAAAATAGCCCTAAATCACAGCAGGGAAAAGCCAGAGCTTAAGCTCTTTCCCGTAATTTCCCACTACAGCTCCTTTTATCCTTTATGAGTCATAATCACTTATTACTTCGGTTGCCCTCCAGCTCCTGGAAGTCATGCAAAAAACTTCCCAAAGTTACATTTAGGTCATTTGCTGATATCATAGAGACTTTAACAACCATTTCAAGCAGCCATTTGCTTGATCCAATGTGCATATCAACACAAAAAGAACTGCTGCCGGATTTACAAAAAGTAAGTTTAAATGAAAAAGCAGTGTGTTCTATTTGGACATTTCATCAAATAAGTAACATTTAGTAGCAACCAGACTGCAAAAGAAAGGCAAGACAAAATGGCTCATGACATTAGCATGGCTTTCATCTTATTTATATTATCAAGGGGACAATTGAGGACCCACATTCTGCAACAATTTAAATGCTTGGCACTACTCACCTCATTTTGTGACAATAAAATGGGATTCCCATACTATTTATGGGGAACACAGCCACACTCAAAACACAACAGCCTGTGGTACAGTACTGAATACTGAAATTCTTATGATCAGGTAGCACTGAATTCAGCTGAGGAGGGAGAAGAATGAGCATCCTTGGATAATTGTCTATCACATCTGGCTAAACAAGGATCCCTCCCCTGGGCTCCTTCAAGAAAGGAAAGTCAGTTTTTGGCCCGAAGCAACTGTTTATAGAGACAGGCTGGGAATGAGTTCTTTTTAACCCAGAGTCCATTTAAACAACTTTAAAGCTAAAGAAATCTTTGGCTGTTCTGCTGAATCACATTCCATGAGGAAAAAACATTGTTCACATCAAAATAGAAAGGATGTAAAAATGAGTAAATAAAAACCTATAAACTTTATAATATCTCCTTTTAATGGAGAAAGGGAGTGAGAGAGTGCATGAGGCTGCAGATACAAGGGCAAGATAACTTCCAAAAATTCATTGAATTCCTACAGAACTACTTTATATAGGGTATTCTTGTCACAGCAAACTGTTTGGAGCCACCACAAACTAGACATGCAGAGCTATGAAGCATGCAAGGTGACATTTAGCATGCTTCTGCAGGCTTCTAGTGTGGTGAGCCAGCCATGCTGAGAGCAGAGTTTGAGACTTAAGATATGATGAGCATCACAGAATTTCTGCCCTGTATGGTACCTTGTTTAGGAAATATGGGCTATGTACCCACCTGACTCTCAACTTCTCTGCTGGGTTAAATTTCTTTGTTTTCTGAACAGACATTCCTAGGCAGCACTAGGCAACTCAGCTACCACAGAGTTTTGGTTGAAGCTGCCACTTTTAATAATCAGTTTCAAAAATAAACTGGCTTCTCAGAGCACAGGTGACTACATCGGGCAGTAGAAATCATTTAATAAAATCAGGAGAGAAAATGCTGTTCCTCGTGCAAATAGGCAAGAATCTACTTTTATTTTTCCCAAGTCACACAGGATTCTGTACTCTGAGAAGATGTGGTATGACTCCTAAGTAAGACAGAATGCTTCACAGGTTGCTATTTCCTTCCTCTTACCCCACAAATAAGCCACTTACTACTGAAAGTGCAGTAGTGACCTTGTAGTGGAATGATATGGTCCTTAGTAATTTTTAAATGGGGAATACCAAAACCATGGAGTCACTGTCTGACAAAAGATGATTCAGGGGGATTTTTTAAAATATTTTTAATCTATTTTTTAAAATCCTTTCAGTTTAGGGCAAAGAAGAGATATTAAAAGGGTTGAGAGAGAAAAAGGATTTCAGAACCTACCCAGAATGAAATATAGTTGCAGGGATGTTGCTCAAAACCTACTGTACTAAAGAATGGCATGGCATTTCAGTAAATGAAATCTTTAATATATTCTGTTAATTACATTGATGGAATGGATTCTGACAGAAAACTTTAATTTTCAAGCCTTTTTTTATCAATACTGCTTGATTTACATTTTAAAAACAAAGTCAAACTTGAAAAACAGTAAACACTGAATTAGAATTGAAGTGGCAGTCTAATATAAAATGTATCTATGCAAGTTTTGTAAATAACTACTGATAAATAAGTGGCAATGTAAGTCACTAGGTTCTTTCACTAATTAAAACCTAACACAGCTCAGAAATGAGCCTTTGAAACTCCGTCTTGGCTTGAGTGTTTTGTTTTATAGAGGCAATGATAAAATATTCCTTCTGTTTGATTTGCTTCCTATTCTGTTACAGATGCAGCTTGATCCATACATTTTCAGATTAGGAGCAGTCTAACATCTCTAGATACAGGGAAGTGCTTAAACTTAAACTAATAAAGTTCTTAAACTTTAATGTTCCAGGAGATAGGAATAACAGTCCCTATTAGCAAAAAACTTGTTGCTCAACAAGAAAGAACTAATTTCCTTACAGGGTTCTGCAAGTAACTACTTTTTCAAGGAGGTAAAGCTTTTCAAACTGCCAAATGACATACTGGCTCTCAAGGCTAGGAACTCTGCCTGGAACGGAACAAAAATCCAGGCTCAGGGTTCTAATAGCATTATTGCTTCCTGTTCCTGTAAATGTCGCAGAGGAACCAAAGCATACTCATTGACCAAAAAAAGGGAATAGAAATATACACCACATGGAAATTAACCACACTACTGGACAATTCCTAACCCTTAAGAGTCTCAGAAATTACTCAGTTGTCTACACAAATGGAAGTTTTATTTTTTTATGCTCAGAATGAGTCATTAAGAGCTGGAATACATACAAGGATACTTCTGATAGACTAATATAGATATAATAATGAAAGAGCTCAAGAAGGAACAAGATTACTGTAAAACCTCATTTTCTCCTTTCTTTACCTATCATTCCCCAGGAGCTCTTAAATTCATAAATATTGGTAAAATGCGTTCAACTGCATTTTTTACTAAATAAATGAAATATTTGCAGAGTACCACAAGCATAAATATTGTACTATCTGTTCACTATCTATTTAAGTCCAAAATTTAAGAACCTGCACTTAAATAAAAGTGAAATAATTAGGTCTAAAGTGTATAAAAATATGCTAACATCTATACCAATATTTAAATGTTTCTCAGTCCTCAGCAGCTAACAGGCAAAGTGACTGCACATTTACTTCTTGCAAAGGAGTTAAAGTGCTGACAGGTATGTAGGTATAGAGAGGTACTTGGTGACTTGTTTATGCTGTAGCTTCACTCACAAGCACTAGAGACTTGTACAGTGTCACCACATATTTAAGAGGATTAATCTATTTCTGACTTGTTTGTTACAATTCAAAAAAACTAACTTAATGAGCCCAACTCCCACCCTTACTTGGGAGAAATAGGCACCTAACTTCACTGTCAAAATTAAGTATGACATTACTTCCCAGGACTGCCACCAACAATTATATTCTAATAAAATTAGCTTTTAGATAAGCACATCAACACTTGCATACAAAGCATTCCTACCCACAGGCCACTAGTCCCAATCTGAAAGAAAAAGTTGCTGTATATAAAATTGGTGGTCAGTGTTCAGTTTCAAGCGAGTGGTGGCTGCTATGACAATGCAGCCAGAAGATTTTGCATAACCTTAGAAAATAGTCCAAGGATTGTGTCAATACTGACACCAAATTCTCCACATTCCTCAGTAAGTGGTCCCCAAAGGGAGAAGTATAGCTTCTGGAACACTCTCAAGAAAATGCAGCTGTTATATCTGCTCTGTGAATAAGCAGAGGTTGAATTTCAGCAACTAGGTCTGTCAGCAGCATTAAAATTAAACTGCAGCAAAACAAAAAGAAGCCCTTTGTTAGCAGCTTCACAAAGAGTACTAAAGACTGCGCACAGATTCTAAATCGCCCTGATATTTTTCTTGTTAACATACAAAGGACATGCACCAATGTCTTAAATTCTCTTTTTGTGAGTACACAGAAATATGAGTTTGCTCCTGCTGTCACTTTGATGTCAGCTACAGAGTTAAAAAACAAAGGGAAAGAACAGAGGAAAGGAAGGTTTGCATTTAATTCCATCCTTGTATACAAACTTGTACTTCTCTTCCTGCTTAAATATGGAAGTCCTTTTATACACAGCATACTTCCTTACAACATTCCCAATGAAGAGACAAAGAAACATTTTTATAATGGAAAAAGATCCATTATGGTTTCCACACCCTATTATGCTTAAGATGACACTGGGGCAGCATGTCCTTGAAAGAAGCAAAGCCTTTAACATTGGAAATTACTTTCCATGTTGCAGTTTTGGGTTTGGTGGTATGGCATGCCAAGTTCTTTCACTCACTCCTGTCATACAGACACACACGTATCTTGTTTTACTGGATGACCAGGAGAGATTGGCAACACTCAATGTATTGTAAATCACATTGACATATTTATCTTTAACAAGAACAATCTAGCAAAATGCTACAGCTATGTTCACCACATGTTCCTAATTTCCTTGGTTCCTCTAGATGTCAATCCTGCAAACACATCAGTGATTTCCTGTGTCAAAGTTGCCCAGTCTAAGCTTATGTACATAGTTGGAGTATATAACATAAAATTGTTTTATAAGCTTTTAGCTTGTAACACCCATCCATGACTTTCTATAAACAACCTAACAGAAAGGATACAATTGGGGCTTCTAACTCCTACTTGTACAGGGATCCTGAGGCCCTCTTAAAACTTAACAAAGGCATCTTTCAAAATAAGTCAAGATCCTCACGAAGCCACATTGCCAGACTGATGAATTTTTTTAGAACATGAGTATACAGTGACTATAAACTTTACGAGCAATACTGACCAACATATGTGGTCAAAGAAACCATAAGATTTCCACAGCTGTCAGATATTTTAAGGTTTTCAGTTTCCAAATAACCACATGTATATTATTTATAAATGTTTTAAAATATGAGCTACACTTATTTTCAGTAGATCACTGTTACCAATTTCTATCATTCAAGATCATAACTCACATTTGCAGAGATTAGATTTCCAAAAGCAATTAAGAGTTTTAAAATATTTTAAATATTTGCTTGCAAAACTGTAAATACCTACCCTGAAAATTATGAATCCATGATGCAATAGCTTCCAGCAGGTAGCAGTTTGACCAAAGTACTTGGTGGCTCTATTCATGGAGAAAACCAGGCACATTTCAAAAGCACATAAATAAATTACAGAAATCAAAATACAAACAGGAGAACATGCTTGGGCATTCAAAGCATGCTTTGAATCTCTAGTAGAGTAAAAATATGTTCCTATGCAGCTGCTACCATTTCCTCCTTCTGAAAAGAAATCCTCTATTCATTAATGGTCTATGTAATGTGGATTACAGATCCTGGAAGGCTTATTTGAAAGTAGACTGGCCAGAAGGCAGTCAAAAACTTTTATCTGAGATGCTTACCAAACATAAAATTTATAGTGGTAAATGTCCAAAAAGGAGAAAAGAGAGAAGGGGTTATTAATCCCATTCCTGCTGCTGGTTGATGCAGACTCTCACTTGGTGCAACAGGGGCTGAGAGCACAGGTGTAGAGACAGTCTATTAACAATACAAACAGCAAGAGCATAGAAGACAAACTTGTACAAATAGATCACTAAAAGAATATAATATCCTAAATTAATATATTTATGAATACCCAAGTAAAATGTATGCTTTAATACAATATACCTCCTTTTAACTGAACCATGTTCATGGGTTATGCTGCACTTAGCACCTCTTGCAAACTCATTACTCACTTGACAGAAAAAGTTTTTTTGGGAGAGTGTATAGATGAGAATGATTTGATACTTGCTGGGGGTTGACTCAGGCCAGATGCCAGGTACCCATGAAAGCTGTTCACTCACCTCCTCTGCAGCTGGGTGGAGGAGGGAAAATTTAACAAAGGGTCCATGGGTTGAGATAAGGACCAAGAGACATCACTCATTAAATACCATCATACATCACTCATAAAATACAAAACAGGTTCAGCTTAGAGATGCAAAGTGAATTTATTACTCACAAAATCAAAGCAGGATAATAGGAAGTAAAACAAGCCCTTAAAAATGTCTTCCCTCCACCCCTCCCTTCTTCCCAGCTCTACCTCCTGCCCCAAGCAGAAGACAGGGAATGGGGGTTATGGTCAGTTTGTCACCTGAAGCTTCTCCTGTTGCTCAGGGAGAGAAGTTGTTCCTCTGCTACTTCATGGGATTCCTCCCATGGAAGATGGTTCTCCATGAACTTCTCTGATGTGGCTCAATCTTACAAGAAACAGCCCTCCAAAAACTGCTGGAACTAGAGTCCTTCCCATAGGCAACAGTCTTCCCAAAACTGCTGCGGCATGGGTCAACTCTTCCATGGGGCGCAGTCCCTCAAGGATAGGCCGCTCCAGCCTGGCAGCCAGGGCTTCTCTCTCTACAGAGTCACAGCCTCCTCCAGGCATCCACATGGTCTGGCATGAGGCTCCTCCATGGGCTATGGGTGGATCTCTGTATCCCTGTGGATCCCCATGGCCTGCAGGGGCACAGCTACTTCACCGTGGCCTGCAGGGGAATCTCGGCTCCAGCACCTGGAGCATCTCCTGCCCCTCCTCCTTCACTGACCTTGGTGTCTGCATAGTTCTTTGTCTCACATACTCTCACTCTGCTCTCCTCTGACTGGAATTAAAACTGCACCCCAAACTTTATTTTGATTTCTTCTTAAATCTGTTCTCACAGAGGCATTGCCATCATCTCTAATTGGCCCAGCCTGGGCCAGCAGCATGTCCATCCTCAGAGCCATCAAGGATTGGCTCTACCAGACATGGTGGAAGCTTCCAGCAGCCTCTCACAGAAGCCACCTCTGTGGCCATCCCTAGTACCAAAAACCAAGCCACGCAAAACCAAAAGAGTACTAATGAACTTCATGTCATTACCTGAACCTCAGTATTTCCACCTACACTTGGAGATTCTGTAAGTTAGCCTTCAAATTAAATGCAAGGTGAAAAAATACCTCCAAAACAAAATCCAAAAAACCACAATATAAAACTAATATAATGACCACTCTGTTTCTTCCTCCAAGTCTGGTTCTATTTTACACTTTTTGAGTCATTGTCCTAGCAGATTTTTATGCCTTATGGAAACAAACAAACAAACAAACAAAAAACCAAAACAAACCAAAGCACTTTTAACTGTAGTTAAGACTAGGTGCTTAAGAAAAGATTTTCTGCAAATGCCAGTAGTCTCTCAGAAATGCCCATTTTGATGTAACAGGAGACAGCCAGCATCATCAAAAGTAAATTCACAAAAAATGCACACACATGCACAAAATAAATACAAAAGTGAGTCTTACATTCTAAAAGAGGAAATTAGACAAATATCTGGTAGAGGACTTAAACAGAGTAAAGATTAAAATTCCAACCCAAGATGGAAATACAGCAAATTACACATAACAGAGGCTACTGACCAATGCATTTTTCTTACTGCAGTGCATAAATAGTACATGGAAAGCCTCTTAACATTAGGGAAAATGCTGATCTTTTGTTAGTAATCAGATTAAGAGGCTTTTTTGAAAGCTTTCATTAAATGTCATACAGCTGTGACTTGTATCCTCTGATAGAGCGCTTCACAAGTAGACCTTGTGTTGTATTACAGAAGCTACTTTTGCTCCAGAATTCCTAAATATTTTGGTCCTTCTGCCTTAAAAACTTGGTAGCTTTGCTCTGTTTTTCTTGAGCGTCTCCAGAGTGGGTCATTGGTGAATAGGCTGCAAGTCCTTACTGCAAAATTTCTTGCATGCTGATGATGATGCCAAGTAAGCAAAGACTCTATGAGCTGCTCAGGAAGGCAGGTTTTTAGAGGTGAGGAGTCCTGAACAGGGATCTAATCCAGGCAGACTGTCTCTCCACCTAACCAGAACACCCCAAAGGACTATTTGCTGAGCAATGCAAAGATTTTCAACACACTACTTGGAGTTAAAAAACCAAAGTTGTAGGTTCTTTTGCTACATGCTTGCAGAGATGCTCCAACTGGTTAGAAAGACAAAGAGCGGTTCTATTTAGTGAATTCCCAATTCTATGTAGTGAATTCACAAACTTAAACAGGACATTTTTGTGTGCAAAAGTTAATGTGCAATGAAATGTCCACATGGTGTTAAAGCCCTGGCTCGTGGGGTAAAGAGGAAATAATGATTCTGCTTATCAAATTACGAATAAACCATTTAATATGAAAAATATGCCACAGATGCACTCTCTTAATCTGTATTTTCAACAATAGCCAAACTCAGACCTGAAACAGGATCAGAGGTGTTTCAGATCTGCTGGGGCCAAGCTCTTAGACTGTCATTTTTAGATTTTGGGTCAAATAACAAAATTAATGATTTTTTGTTTTTATAAGCTTTCTCCTCTCTTCATCTAACTCAAAATCAGATCCATAAGATAATCCTCTTTTAGTCTGGTTTCTCCTCAAATTTAACTGTCTGTGTATAGCTTGGACTCCAAACCATGTTGAATTCTAAGGAACCAAAACTTGCCTAAAATTCTCTGATTCTGTCCCACTATTCTGATAAAGTAAAAGGTGCTTAGCATTTTAAGAGTTATTTCTTGTTCCAGTTCTTATTCCCCAGACTGATGCAGGTTGTGTTTAATAATAGGAAAGTAAAAAACAACTTCTGCACAAGGTTTGCTAGTTATGTTACATATGCTGTATTTTATTACAGAATATTTTAAATGAAAATTGAAATCTGTAAGAAGTCTCAGGGGCTGTACTTTTGAACATTTAGTCTGACTGTCCTTGCTCAATCAGAACAGTCCTTCATATTTTCTTTTTGTGAGCAGAGAAATTGCAGGACTGGAATAAAAACTGGCAAAGGTGAATGATTAGTGGTGGATGTTCCTGCTGCTGTTGCTTAGGGGTTGTCCCCGTCACATCTGAATAAGCCCTCTAAAACTTGATGGTTGCCTTTTTGCAGCAAAGGAAGTGATCGAATTAACCACAGACCATTTGTTTCTCTTGCTGTTAACTCATTTCATTTCTTACTGATGTCTAAATATACTGCAGGGTGGACTTTTTTTTTTACTTATTAGAGATTATTGTCTGCATGTCTAATTAGGTATTCTACCATTACAATAATCAATGCGAAGATATAATTTTTCTTCTGCAATTATCTCTTATGTCAGTTATGTAGCCTGAAATATCTCTGCAAAATAGGTAATTCAGCACTTGTTTTGGACCCTTCAGAGGATCTAAGAAAGACAACCAAAAAAGAAAAGAATCAAAATCATTGGCTCATTTGAAAATAATAAGCTGAGAGTCAGTTCTTTTAAGAGGACATTAAAAATCAAGAGCGAATTATGTTATGAAAAGTAAAATTGTAATGCAACAACAGAGGCCCCATGAAGAACACAACTGTCTGTGAAACCAGAGGAAAGAAACCTAATTTAAATAAACCACATTACTATCCTTTAGCAAAGTAGCTTGTGTAAGAATCTCCACTGCTTTTAATAAACATCATGACCTTTGATTTTCTTCAGTCCAGTTCCTGTTTATGTAGCTTATGACCTCGTTACTTATCAGTTTGGAGAAAAAGAGGGTCCTTTTATAATTTGTCTAACTAAGTGTTGTCCTCAAGCACAGAGGAACAGAGTACTTTTCTGACTGGTTACCCTTTTTTCAGAGTAGATGGGTTGGAAGAGGACAGTAAGAGACAGTTTAGTTTCACTTCTGCTGCCTGCTGACATTAAGAGAGACAATGCAGAGGTTGAGCACAGCAGTAAAGGTTACAGGTGAAGTAAGAGGCAAATCACCAGGCTGCAGGAAGGAAGCTACAGGAATTCTGACTCACAGGTGTGTCTGACTCAGTGTTTCTTGTGACAGCAGCTGGGAGAGGTGGTAAAACTATGCATTTCCCTTTGTTTGGGCTATGATTTCAGAACACAATCAGTTGTGGACATCAGCATTATGACATCTCTCTTCCAGCTGCAGCAGGACAACTTGCAAACACCACAACTGCATTTTAAACCCTTGAAAAAGTGTATTGGATAACAGAGAAAAAAACCAAAAACCTCTCTCCTCCAAGCCTGAGAGTTATAATTTAAAATTCAGTGAAAGCAATACTTGATGTTAATAGTATTTGTGAACAACCCATGGTTATACTTTCCAGTTGTATAAAGACCCATCCTATTTTCACTGATTTTGCATTCCAAATGACTTCCTGACTATTACTTCACACCTAACATTGCTCTTAAATACTAAATTTCATTCACAAGACCGTGTGCTTCTTTCACGGAGATAATTACCACATGGATTGCAGTGTCATTCCCTCTGAAGTAAACCATCAATACACTTGGGAACTTGTTGAACTGAGTCATTTCCACTTTTGCTATGCACTACATATAGCATAGCCTTATTTTCTGGCTGTAGCTGAAAGCAGATTTTTAAATGTTACTGTGGGGGATTCTTGTAATCTTTCCTAAAGGACAGGATTGCAAGAACTACAACCTTCCTCTTAGAAGCAGCAAACTAACAAAAGGGTTCTCCTAGAACAATAAAAGCCAAATGATTACAACCATTGACATTACAAACATCCTTTTCCTACACACAAGACAGAGTTAAATTGTTCACATTACAAAAGAAATGCTCTGTGTTTCAACCCATAGGATCCTTCTGAAACATTAAGGGATACTTTTTTTAGTTTCCATGAACCTCCACTTAGTTCAAAGCTGAACCAGAACTATTACACATATAAATATTCAAAACCCTTTATGGCTTCATCTAAAACCTAACATGAGAGAAGAATGTTGGGCCATTCATTACAAAGGACTTCTGCCATCAAAGGGGCATGAGTCCATCTTGAACAACAAATCCACTTTTAACTGACAGGTAGACAAGAACACTCTCAAATACTTTGTGACAATCAAGTATAATAACTTTGTCCTTACCCTTTTCCTCTGTATGTTAATGTACCAGACAGTATAAGCTCTCTCAAGGCAGGGAACTGCCTCTTAAATGTTACTGGAGGAAAAGCCTTTTTTCAAATTAGAAACTGTTTGCTGCATTTTCTTTTTTTTAGGAGACTCATACAAACACACAGGAAATACATCTGCACCAAATGAAAATATCCACTCCTGGAGCTGGGCTTGATGCCAAAACAAAGCATCAGAACTTGGACTGAGAATCTGAAACCAAAGCAGAAGCAGAGATGCCCACTAACACTGGTATTGCATGTCCTGTAAGGAACAGCACTTCACTCTTAAAAATAATGCTACTTGCATACTGAAGAATGACAGTTAATCAAAATTTTGGCCTGCTAAATGTCATGCAGTCCAACCAAAAAAAAGATTTCAGAGTCTCATGAACAATCTGATTACCTACAGTAGGACATTAAACAGAGACACCATAAAAATAATACTGAAACTACTGTGGAAAAGAATTCTCTGGACAAAGAAGTAGCAAACACTGATGAGTTGAGCTTTACCCACAAGTATTACTGATTTATTACAAAATAGCTGCACTGGGACATTTAAACCACTACCCCAACCCCCTCCCCTCCACTTCTAGCTGTCTGTTACTAGTTGGAAAGAGACTCTCCCTTCTACTTCCCTGCTTGGCATTTAGCACCATTCTCCACCCACACAGCCTACTCAACATGGCACCCACACTGGAAATTTTGCGCTTTTCAACTCCTGTTTTCCATTTGTATCAAATTCCACAACATTACAGCTGCAATTCCAGAAGTCAGCTAAATTTATTGTCTTCATGTCTTCTCTGCTGCTCAAGCTCATTCTCCTCTTTCTTCTTTTGCCCTCCTATTAAGCAAGCTGGGCAGTTTAAACACCAGCATACCCCATGGAGGTTAAAAGTTAAACAATATCCAAAATCCAACATTTGAAGGAAAAAATAAACAGAGCAAAACCAACTTAAAAAGTGAATGCTGGCTAGTTCCTGCATTCAACTTTTACTGAAGTTCAGATTTCATGAAGCAGGTGATCCCAAAGCTTTTAAGAAAGTTTGCAACTCTGGAACATATACTGCAGAATTTCCTCTAAGATGTAAATGTGCTTTATCCTTTATCTATAGGTGTCATTAAAAACAAAAAAGATAATTGAAATCAGAGATAGCAGTTTAGTTTGGTATGTAAACAGCAAGAAAAAGCAACTCTCTCAGGACCATCTTTTGTTCTATTCCTGCACCAACTAGCAGACGCTATGCTGCTAAACTACAAAACCAAGCCCCTCTCTGATTGCCCACCATCTGCCTGTATATATAATCTAGTTCAAGGAACAGAGAGCTCAGCACTTCTGTGCTATGACATGGGAGGCTAGACAGGAAGACAACAGACAAAGTATAAGTAAAATCCTCCCCAGAGCACTTCTTTAGAAAACCACAGCTAGAACCAGGTAGGGACCATTTAAACTCTGTTTTTTGTGGGGTTATTATTTTTGTCACCTTTGAAAAAGAAGGATAAACAGAAGCCAAATACAGTGCATAACTCCCTTTTCTATCTTATTTGTCCTTCCAAGTTTTCCAGTTACCAATATGCAAGGTTAAAGGAAGAGAGCTCATGAATCTGTGTGGGCAGTAGGAGCTAAGATTACAAGTGAACCACTGTATTTGCTTTTCTGTGATACACACAATGTCACTATCGCACTGTAAGCAAAGGCCTCCGGGGAGCTGAGAAGAAAAGGGCATAGAAGAAAAAACCAACAGTGGCAGAAACAAAGGGCAGACCTTACTTCTATGCCTTTTTCAATACTTCAAAGTGGATTTAGATTTTAAGTTCTCCTCCAAACAGTTTAATTCTTATTGCTTTGTCTATCATCCATTATTTTGAAAACATTTTCTTTGATGGGCAATTATTTCCCTCTTGTCCCTTGCATAGTCATGTAAAATAGGTTTAACTAAGATAATGAATAAGAGAAACTAAGAATGCCAGTGAGAATTTGACAGACTCAAGATCTTAGTTTACTGTGGAGTTTACAAGAAAAAGAAATTTTCCTCTCATATAAGAAAATGAGATGCACTTTAAACAAGATATTTTCTGATCAGTGTAAAAATTAGGCATGATCACACGACAATCTGAAGTCATTGTGGAGAAGACTGGGCAAACACAGGAATACACCACCCTCAGGATAGAAGCCTCCTAACTTTAAAAGAGTAATACTCTGTGTAATGATGATTTCCATCCTTACATGATTTGTATATCTGTGAAAAAAGGTTTACTCAATTTTTGATGAGTAAAGGTCTTGATTTCAAACATTGATTAGCATCAATGGTTTGAAGTCTGTAAGAGGGTTTTTCAAAATTTCATTTTAATGATGAATATAGTCGAATTCTCATGCCAGTGTAATGTAGAGCAAGGACACACTATCAATAAGTTTTTATAGATATATGGCTTTCATTTAAGGATTTATGACACTAATAGTCACTCTTGGTCTAGACTTGCTCCCACTTAGTTTTATTTTCCTCCGCCACTCACCCTTTTGTCATAGCTATGACTGCCATGACAATTTAAAAAGAATTTTTTTTCTATTACATCAGAGGTACATGAAAAAAATGAAACTGACTCATTTGTCTGGATGGGTAAACTTCATGCCAAAAAGAGAAAAAACTCAGAGAAATTTGACCAGGTGTTTTTTAGGCATTCCCCAGTGTCCACTTTAAAAACAACTTCCATTGAGAACTATAACCAAGCTGCATTTAAGCAAGCTCATCTATGGAAAAAACTGTGAAACCAAACATATCCTCTTTAACAGGACAAAGTTCTGCCTGTATGATTAAGATGTGAGAGGTTGCCTAAGTTTGCTTTTCTGGTCTTCACACACACACACACATATATACACACACAGACAGAGAGCCCCCAAACAATTTCCTGCAAAGTCATGTACATTTTGCAAGTATCCATTCTTACATTTATGCTGCTAACCACTCTTGAAAAATTACCCTTATTTTAGCAATACACTTGGACAAAGATGAAGCTTAAACCTACATAAGTACATTAAATATGAGAGAATGAATATGGCACTAAACAGAGAAAGAGATTAAGCACAACTGAAGATATAAATCCACAAAACAAAGGAAACTCAACAATTTAGAAGACAATATGGAGAGCCACATTTTACATTTTGGTTTAAACCAAGACAGTCCCACTGATGTCACTTTACTCTAAACTTCTCCTGAAAATGGCTCAATATACTTTAAAAATAAGACTACCATTTAAAAAAAGGCACTGAGAACATGGAAAATTAAATATCTCAGACTCATGGTGTTTAAATGCTTCATGCAATACAGTGATACATTCATCAAAATTAGTGCCAATGGTTTTCCTGTTGACTCTACAAACTTGTTATTCTGAAAAATATCATCAGCTGAGTAAAAACCAAATCTATCTAATATCTCTCTACAAGCCTGTAGTAACATCACCTAAAAGAATACTACTGCATTTTCCTACTGTTTTTTGGCTAATTAGACATTATTATTTCTGAGATTATATTCAAATCCCACTAAAATACAATAAAATTGCACAAGTGAGATCCAAACAAGGTTCACATAACTGTGTTTGTGGATACACCACTTTGTAGAAGAGCTGTAGCAGCAGCTAATTGATTGGATTCTAAATAATTGCCAAAATTATGACTAATTCTTATCCTACTTTTTATTCATAAGCAGCTTATAGGGAGTATTTTAATATTTTAAATTTTGGCTGGCAGGCCAAATTAAAAAAAAAACAACCAAGTCTCATGACATTTTTGTGTTCTACTCAGCGAAAGAAGGAATTACAGTCAATTATTCACAAAGAATATCAGAGTTTTTGAGCTCAAAACTCCCTTCCCAGGTACTCCTTCCAGTATTCAGTCAAGTTTCACCATTTCAGCAAAGGAGCATTCTTTCAAAGGAAGCTGCAACTTCTGCAATGCCAAGCAGAGCAGCCACTCAAAAATGCAGAAAGGTTGAGTGAGCATCAACATCTAATGTCTTGTAAGAGAAGCTGAACTGACTGACAGAGAAGCTATGCAAGGAATTGAGAATAGATCAAGTGCTACTTGCACAGGCAGTAAAGAACTCACATTTCTTTCTTACAAAATAAATGTCTTTGTAAAGTAACACCTTAGTAAATACCATTTAGTTTTAGCTGTGGTACCTACCAGGAAGGTTTCAGAAACTCTGGAAAGTGTGATAAACAAATGCGTTTCATTTAAACATCAAGTCTGAAGTCTCAACTCTTCCAAAATCATGAACACATGAAAGGCCTTTATATAAAATCCCAGGGTGATGTTTGCATAATGTCTGTGAAACCAAGGCATTTAACTACAGCCACAAGCCTGTATTTTTAAACAGATTTCAATCTCAACTTATTGCTTACAGCATATTTTCTCTGATTGCTTTCTGATTATTTTACCTCATCTTTGTTTCCTTTCCTCCTCCTTCAGAGGTCATTGATAGAACTGCACATGAAGATAACAGCCTTCTGCTAGTTCTGCCCTTACACAGTAACACAAGAGGACCTGCAACTGAACACATTTTCCATTTATCTAATCACTACATTCTTTGAAGATATTTAAAAGGTTTTATTTACTACCCAAATTATCTTATTTCTGAGTAGGTTACCTGCTGTATCTCTGCTTTTTGGCTCCACCAACTACACTATTCACAGGCTTTGTGGCTCAGTAATCGGGTTAAATAGAGTTAAAAAATTCAATTGGCATGATTTAGCCAAGTGGAAAGAAAAAAAAATATAGAAGCCCAATGAGTAAAAGGAAGTAAGTCCATGAGAAGATATTTTCAGCTTTGACCAAAGGAAAAAAAAAAAAGGAGATAGATGCACATTATGATTTTTTCCTTTTACAAAGTGTTCCACATTTTTAAAATATTTGAACTGGCATGCACTCTGTCACACACACCGCAGTACCTACCATGTTCTGCTTTTTAAAAGTGCAGATCTGCCTCTTTCTATAAAAGTCACAACCACCTATCATTTCATTGCCTGTAAGTTAAAGTAGATATTCCACATGGGCAGGAGATACTGCACTAGTACAGGAACAGACACTCCACAGAACTGTAGACTTTATTATGTCATGAGGCTGTGCAAGATTATGAAATTGGGTTGAAAAACCTTGCAAGTGAGGTCTCTTTGAGCTTAAGAGTGGCAGATTGTACCTTTATTCAGGGTCTGCAAAGTGAATTACTCCTGCCATTACACTGCTCTAGCTGACACAGTTATGAAGAAGAAAGGCAGTAAGAATTCCCACGCACCCCTAGAAATTGCATTGAGATTGTACAAAAAGGGGACAAAATTACTACACTTCTGTTTGCCACCAAAAGGAAAAAGCTCTCTGAATACATTAGGTTGTCTGCTTTAAAGCACTGATCTCCTTCAGAAGATGACTTTTAAGGTGAATGAAAAGATGAGTGTTTTGGATGTGCTGAGCTGAGCCAAGCTTCAACCAATCTTTCTAGCATATGGACCTTTTTCCCTGGAAGTTTTACACTCCCTTCAGCCGTGTCACACAGTAAAGCCAGACAGCAAAGTGGCAATTATGTCATATCCTCACAAACAGTGTGGGGACAGTCTTGCTGAGACTCTGACAGAAGAAGCCCAAAGCCAATTTATATAGCATCAAAGAACTGTGGAGTTAATGAATCCATATTATTCTCCTTCAATTTGACAACATTTAAATATGCTGCACATGAAAAATAAACAGCCCAAGGCATGTACCTATGGAAAAAGTGAAGTATTTGGTTAAAACCAACTTCAGAAAACCAGACACAAGCAGAGGAAAGTATTCAAGGGTTTTAAAATTAGCAGGCAACTCTGCACCTCAATGCACCTTCAAAAAGAGAAACCTTCACATTTAGTAAATTTTCCATTATCAAATATCTATTTTTATGAGATCAGCCTGCCTTTTCAAGGATTCATGAAAAGACACTTAATCAGATCACTACTTTCCTCTCAAAATTCTGGGTGCATTGCCTATAGGGAAAAAGAAAACCCATGCAAAAAATTTCCAAGACACAGGGCTTTCCTACCTCCTCCAAACTTTCTTTTCAAGTTTTAGACAAAACCACCAAATATTAAAAATTCAGTTTCTGATATTCCTTCAAACCAGGACTGAGTAAAACATTACACACTGTCCACACTGCTGACATATAAGAATATTAACTATATTTATTGTGAAAAATAGCATTCAGACTCTCTTTTCATAAAGAGAAAGGCACCAAAAAGGCAAACTCAAAAACTAGGGACAATATAGGTAATATTACTGCCTTTTAGTCATATCTACATAGAAAAACTGAAGAGAAATTTTCACTTAATATGGCAGACTGAGTACCAACCATGTACTGTATCTGGTGCCAAAATTATACAGCTGTGGAGAGATATGAGGCTTCAATCATAAATATTTAATTCCTTAAAAAGTGAGCACTGTGATGTGGTCTGGCTAATTCACAGAAAAGCATGATAAAACTTATGAGCAGCATGGATTACTGGTGGGTATGTAGAAAAATTGTATTGGAGTCTTCACCACCAGTTCTGATGAAGTAACAGTTTGAGAAGAACTGAACTACATAAGACGACATTTTTTGTTATCCCCTATAGTACTACACTATTTCAAGAAAAGCTGTAAAATACCAGACCCTTTTAAAAAGCCAAGAATAATAGAAAGGAGAGAGGAAAATACTGGCGCAACAGGCTCGTAAGCCAGTATAGCTGGTTTTGCATTTACCAGCAAGTGAATGGCAACTGAACAAAATAAAAACACAGGGAAATAAATCCACAGAGCGAAGAAACCAAAACCCAGACTGAAATAAAATCACATTGCTAGTAATTAAAACTACTTTTGTGCAGCTTGGTACAACAGTCACAATGTTCTGCTGGACAACTCCTGACTGTCTAAACAAGGGGGGCATCCATGTAGAACTGGATACATTGAAAACTTGACAGGAAAATTTAAAAAAATCAACCAAATAGGTTAATTCAAGCTTCACTTCATTATTAGTTTTACTTTGACCTTTTTATATTTCCATGGACACAACATGCCTTAATCTGAAACTTAATGGAAACAAATGTCATACTGCCCCACATAACAGAATTAATAGAATAATGCAAAAGCACATTTCAATGTCGTGTTCAATGTTGTTCACAATATGACTTCTTGATGCAATAAAATGAATATTTTCAAAAGGAAAAAATCACTTATTTCTCTCCCCAGAAGTCTGATTCACGGTTTTCCTTTTCCTCTGAGGGAGAAAAAAAAAAAAAGTCTTGTGACGAAGTAGAAAAATAGTCACCAATTGCATTCTGAAGAGTGAGCAATTGATGCAAAAATCTTATCAGCTCACTCTGAGAATAACCAAATGCTCTGAAGTATGCAGCAAATTATCAGAAGTATCAAATGCAGTTTGTGTTACAAAACAGCCCATGCAAAAGGTCAAAAATTACTCAGTTCTATTAAAACAGTGACTTGCCATACACAATACAGGATTTACTTTTCAGTGTGGAAAAAAAATATTTTAAATTAAGGTAAGTAAGAAGAGGGAAAAAAACCCCAACTTGTTTATTCTACTGAAGACAAAAGGTTCCTGCCACTGCTTGCAAACAAAATATCAGAAGAACTTGAAGCACACAGGAAACACAAGATACACCACAAATTCACAGCCAAGGAGTCAAGCAGATTACAGTACAAAAAGTTTTAGAAGGATGAACAAGAATATTGGAAAAAGAAATTTAAGCAAATAAATCATCATGCTTAAGCTATGATTTGCTAGCACTGCATAACTCCCCTGTTTAAGACGCTATGTTACTCAACTGAAAACATGGTTTTCTGAAGGAAAAGCCTCTATGACAGTGTCTCACCTGACTATTTCAATTAAAGCTATTAGCAATATAGTTCAAATCTCCACTAACTGAGCTTATTTCGACTTGCAGAAGCACAGAATAGACATAGGCTTGTTTCCTGTCAAAGCGCAACTCCTACTCCAGAGAAAGATGGCAATGAAAAGTCCCTGGGAGTATTTTACAACCTCTTACCACAAGCTGAAAATCTTGAAAATTTTGGCAAAAAAAAGAGCTATTTGAATGGAAAACCTCCCAATTATCAAGTCAAGCAAGAAAACCCAGCTGTACTTTGGCAAGACATCAAAAACGATGTTGGAGTTAAAGATTGTTTTATCAGACCAAGATTGGGAAGAACTAAGATCACGGCACTCAGAAGGAACAGGGGGATAAAAAAAAAAAAAAGAAAAAATAGATATAGGCATTGTTTTTTATGCTATTGCACAGATGGAGCAAATTCAAGAAGTAGTACTAAAATGACAGGACTTAAAGCCTTTGCACCTGCTCTGGCAGATGGATGCAATTAATAACAGAAAAGAAACAGAAGAACACTCCCTGAGGGGTAGGTTGTTTTAAAATTAAGCTGACACACTTTTTTAATACAATATATTAAGGCAGAGATGTGTTTTGAAGTGGGCTGTCTAGTTTACAGCAAACGAACTCATTAGTGAGGTGTGCAAACAAACACAGGCCTGGCCCCACAATTAGTTTTCCTACTCATTCTGCAAACAGAGAACACATTTTTAATTACTCACAGCCAGGCAAATGGATGTGCTGTATTTTGCAAGGGAAACAATATCATACTTAAGTAGATTTGCTCCTAGTGTAAAGGAAAGATTTGAAAACGTGAGCACAAGAGCCTCACTCAGTTAAATTCTTGCCCTTTAAAGACTTCACTCCTTGAGAAGCCAGTTGAAAACAAGTTCATTATTTGCAGCCTAACGAAATGAACAAAGATGAAACATCCCCTGTTACATTGTGCATATGCATGTGTGTATATTTATATGCATACAAACTCCAACAATATCTGTCTAGCTACTGCAGCCACAATGATCTAGGCACACCATGAAGTGTGGCAGTAGTTATTAAGATACTGCTGAATAGTTTTGGACCATGTCAGCTGCTGCTTTCCCAAACAAATCCCAGGGAGGTTCAGGGTTAGCACAGGTGAGGGATCACTCCTTGGATGTGGGGTTGTGAGGGGGTGTAATTTCAGTACGGATGGCGGTGACCACCCCTGTGCCAGCCTACCTGGCCTCAGGGCCCAAGAACAGTGCCTGGCCCTTTTTATTTACAGGTACAGACAGAGCTAAAATTAGCTGGTCTTGCCACATCAAGGATAAAAAGAGGATTTAATTACTCAGCAGGGGGAACTAACACAGCAACACTGTATTATTATCAGTTGTACTGCAACAGCCTGCTGGAGTAATGACGGAACTTTACAGTGTACAGAACTTGGAAAGGCAGCCCTTTTTTTTTTCTTTCTTGCCGTAGTTCAACAACAAAGTGGGTTAAACTATTACAGTATTCACATTTCATGTGTGAAAAGAACATATTTTCACTTCTAGAAGGCAGTAACAAAATTTTTTTAAAGCAAGATTGAGGACTTGATGACTATGAAAAATATAAGTAAATAGAGGAAAAATAATGGTAGCCAAATTAACTAGATTATAATCTGAAAACAAACTGTCACTCTCATCACTAATTTTCTCCAAGTAATTACCCACTAAGCCAGGAAAAGCATCTATTATTATTATTATACCAACTTATATTATCAGTAAGAGAATATTGAGTGTCACAGGTGATTGGTTTTGCTTTCTGTCTCTCAGTTTGTCACAATAAAACCAGGTAAGTACATTGCAATCTATTTTAAAAAGTATATGTGATGCTGGCTTGCAGTTTATAAACCCTTTTTTTTTGTTATTCATTTTAGATCTAAATATCCTAGCATTCTTGAGGGCACTGCAAAATAATAACATGGAACCATTTTGCATTTACTCCACTTTAATATTCTTAACAAGTACTACAGGTGATTATGCAGTAATTGAATATGGGAGAGAAGGGTAGCATAAGATACTGTATGTATCTAGAATGTGTTTAAGCAAATAGTCCTGGAACTTATCTGTCGTTACAATAATTATATTTTCTCTTTTTTGATTGTTTTGTTTGTTTGGGTTGTGGTGCAGGGGTTTCTTGTTTGCTGGTTTTGTTTGTTTGATGTTTTTACAGAACAGATAAAGGTAAGACACCAAAATACCAGTATGTTCCAGTGGCCCTTGAAGCTTCAGTTTCCCTGCACAGAGGGACCAGCTGCATTTTGCTGGGGCACTGCACATCCTGGGAAGAGGATGACCTTGTCAGAGCTCAGCCATTAAACCACTGCCTGACCCTGCACCACAGGACACTACACCCCTATGAACAGCTGCCTTTTCATCACATTGTACATATTCAGTGTAAACACCAAGAGATAAGTTCGAAAGTTTAAGGATGCTGGGATAGCCAGGATATTGTGTTACAATTAGCAAGAAGTCACTTCACATTCAGTTTTTTAAATGGAGGGCTTAAGCTTTGCAAGCATTTGTACCATATCCCTTAAGTCAGCATATTATATACTATATGAACCTTATTGATGTTGCTATAAATAGAACCTCCATCTGTCCTCCTCATTGCTTTTATGTTTCAGCATATTTGAGTACAAAACCACTTGTACCACAGCAACAAACACACAAATGACAAAAGCTCCCAAACCACATGCATTGAGTGACTGCAGAAAATCAGTAATATTTTAATAGCTGGTGAACCAAAAACCAAAACATCTCTCTTTCAATGTCTGTCAATTGCTCTTTGATAGAATGGAATTCATTCAAGAGCACCAACATAAAGTTTCATTCATAAGGCAGTCTACTAACTACAGAAGAATGAGTCACCAAGAAAGTAAAAAAACAACCAAAAAAACCTCCACAAAAACAAAAACCCAACAAAACCCAAAACAGTTAACAGATAGGCAAATACTACAATGGACAAATGCAAACATTAGCTTAATCTTTTGTATCTGTTTTCTCCCTACCAAGCAGCTGGGTTTTTCAAGAAGTCACATTATTTTGCTTTTCAGTAAAATACTTGGGCCTAAAATCCCTACTTTACAAAGCAGGACTTAAGAAAGTTCAATTCAAGGCATCTTTTACACTGTCTTGATTCCTTCATCATATCCTGACTTCCAACCACCTTTACTCCACAGTTTTCACTACAAAATTTTACCAAATCCTGGACGACTTTCTAATGTCGTCATCATTACATGACTCATTAGTACCTTGATTAGGCTGAGGATCAGTCTTATGTAATACATGAATCTCAAAATCTGACACCTCAGACTTACTGTGCTTTATTCTGTAGTGTTTTCACAGAGACATTAAATCACAGATCCAAACTGCAATATTCTTCAGTATAATAACAAGTAGAATCAATATTCAGTTGGAGAGCTTGTAAGTAAAAGAGATCTGTGGAGCCACTTTAACTGTACATACAAAATTTTTGGACCTTAGACACCAAACTTACACACGTACCTTACATGTAGCCCAAACAGAAAGATGCTCTTTCCTGGAGATTTAAAGTACCTGACCAAGGCTTCTGCATTGAAACACCCTGTGGTCTGTCAGCAGATCTATACACAGCAGGTTTGCTTCCTAGTTTAGCCTATCAGAGAGCCTGAAGCTGGGGAGTAGCAATACCTGGACATTAACACAGTGCTGCTGGCCTGTATTAAAATATTCCAGCTGGCCAATGCCTTCAGCCACCACCCTTAATCCTTAGAGACCTCAAAGACCCAGCAGGCAAGCTCAGTCTTTACGTATAACTGCTAACAAGACATGCCCTGAACTTCAAACACAGCAGCTGTTTGCTTCACTCCTCTCAGCCTCACCTCTCAGCTGTCTTCTGTCAAACAGCCTTGTCACTCTGTGTGCTTGAAGCCACACCAGCAGTGCTGTGTCTTCTCATCCCTCCACAGCACAGCCCACAGAATCCTGACCCATCTTTAACAGCCTTGAAGCTGCAGCCATAGGTATCCCTTCCACCTGCTCTCCCAGCTGGCTTGCTTCCAATGTACTCACATGACCCTCTGAGGACTGCAATTCCCAGAACATCTGTACTTACTGTAGAGCACAGGCAATGAGAGAACACTGCTTGAAAGCCATGCACTTTCCCCATGGAGCTGGCTACTCCCTTACCAACACAGCAGGGCTGCAGAGGGATGCAGGGAACCAAGCTGCTCGCTCCTGCTGGCCCTGCACTCAGATGAACTGCAAGACACCATGACTCAGCCCCAGACGGCTACCAAGAGCTCACAGATCACAGCTCTTGGCAGAGTGTGGGATATGAAGGGAATGACATAACAACAATGAAAACAAAGCAATCGAGAATAGGAACCAGAGACTTTACAAGTTCTGAAAAAGCGTCAGCTCCTCTGCTTTTTTCACAACCAAATGAGAGATAGCAACAGAGTAAGCAGTCACTGTCAACTTAATCTTATGAAAGCTGAGCTCCAAAGAAAAATGGGATAGGGACATCAGCCAGAGAGGTTTTAAACCAACACAGGGAAGAGGGTAATTTACAGAGACGACAGTAAAATGAGAAGCTTCCAACCCACTTAAGGCAAGTAACTGCCAATTCATATTTAAAAGCTATAGAAGAACAACCTTTGAGGAAGACATTATTGCTAGGATTTTATTGTTTTATATGTTCAAAAGAATAACATGACACATTTTAAATCCACAGGAAGATACCTGCACTAAAAATATCTATAAATTAAAGTATGAATAAAAGCAACACTGAAATACTCTACGAGTTTTTCTACTGTTTTTCCTGACTCCTACTTTAATAAAAAAGTCAAATCCAAGAAAAAGTAGGGAAAGAACCAAGAAAAAGAGTAAACCATTAAAAAAGAAAATCTTTGGAAAGAAAACTACTACAATTTGCAGATATTTTGAAAACCAAAACTTAAAAATACCCCTCTAATACAATTGTCTTCAGAAAAGAAAAAATTTGATGCTAAGTGTTGCATTTTTGTTTCCTTTTACTTCAGCTCATTAGAAGATTAACCTTTGCAAAGTATAATTACTCCCTGGACAATCTTCAAAAGGATCTGAAGTCAAGTGTCTTGCACCCTATGCAGGTAAGCACTCTTTGTAGCATTCTATCAGTTGAGTTTTATTTGCCATATCCCCAGGGGAAGTGCTCGTATCAAAATAATGGCATCTAAAAGGGCTTTTTAAACTAGAAAGTGCTTACATTTTTCCCTCATCACCTTTTGGTGTTGGAACTCTACAGCCCATTCCCAGGCATGGAAACATGGAAATCTCAGCAAAGCTCCCTCACTCCCAAAAAAAAAAGGCAAAAATAAGAAAAGAAACCAGACAGACAGAGGGAAAAAAGTTCTTGTTGTCTGCGGCCACAAAAAAAACCCCCAGCGAACTCCCAAAAGCGCGAAGGGAGGGGAAGCGCCAAGGCAGCGCGTTGCAAAAGGCGGCAGAACCACCAGTTGTCAGCACGCTCTGAACGCTCAGCACGCAGAGGTCCCACGGCCTCACCGCGGGAGGGAGGGACACGATGCCCCTGGAGACCCCACAGACAGGGACAACGTCTGCGTGCCCACGAAGGCAACCCGCACCCGGCCGCCACCATCCCAGAGGCCTCAGGCTGCCCCTCAGCCGGTGGGACCAGGTGGGACCAGAGCCACCCTCGCTCAGCCCGACTCCCGCCAGCTCCGCTACCTCTCCCTCCCCGGCCGGCAGGGCTTCCCGCCCCCTCCCCATCCCGAGCCCGCTCCCGGCCGCTGCCCCGCCCCGTGCCTGCACCCACGCCCATTTGCCAGATGCAGAGTCAATCAAGCAGATCTGCCCTTGCGATTGGCTGTCGTGCGGCAGCGTTCCCGCCTCCGGGCAGAGGGCCGCGCTGGCGGCGCGGCGCGCAGGCGCGCACGCACTGTTGTCCCGGGGGTGGGCATGTTTCGAGGAGAGGAGCGGCCGCCAGCGCGCCGCGGGGAGGGGGCCGGCGCGGCTGAAGGAGCGGGGCCGCCGCCGCCGCTGGGGAGCCAGCCTCACTTCCTAGGAGTGCGGGGAGACCACAGCCTGCCGGGGGCTGCGAGCGGTGCCGCAGACAGACCTGTGCGTGTGCATCTCTCTCTCTCTCTTTCTCTCTCTGTCTCTTTTGCATGTGCCTGTAGGACTCTCCAGACACGCGCGCACATTCCCACCCACCCGCCGGGCCGCCTGGTTGGGGTACGGGAGGGCGATGCGGGCGGCAGCGCAGGAGTTCTCCACGCTTCCCCCTGAGGCAGCGCTCGCTCGCCCGCCGCCAGCAGCAGCCGCACGGGGCAGAGTCCTGCGGGGTGGCGGGCGCGGGCGGCGGGGCGGGATGCGCTCCGCCTGCCTCCCGCGGCACTGAAGCCGCCGCGGCCGGAGGGAGGAGAGCCTCGTCCGGGGAGACGTTTCCCCTGCGCTCCGCTCCGCCGCGGGGCCGGGGAACCTCCCTGCCGCCGCCCGCTCCCGGCTCTCCCGGCGGCCGCTCTCGCCCTTGGCACCCGGCCGTGCGGTGCCGGTCCCTGCGTGTGCCGGGAGCCGGGTCCGTGTGCGCGCCGCTGCCCCCGCCTGCCCTGCGGTGCCTGCCTGCTGCCCGCGCTGCCTCCTCTGCTCCCTCCTCCCGCTTCTGCCCCCGCTCCGCCGCGGCCTCTTTTGTTGTGCCATGCCGGGCATGTGCCCGCGGCCGGGGCGCAGGGACGGGCGGGGGCGCGGCGCGGAGCCGGGCGCGGAGCCGGGCGCGGGTGTGTTCCCCCCTCCCGACTGTCGGTGTTGACAATAAATCCGGGATCGCTTCTGCCAATGTAAACCCGGGCCAGGTGGGTTTACGCTGTTTGTCATGAAAAGTTAAGCTTGTTCCTAAACATGCCCTGATCTTGCCCTTTCCTGCCCGTGAAGAAGGAGGTGTTGCCTCGCAGGCTGCGGCGGGCTCTATGACAAGATGTTTTCGGAGCACCTTGTGAGCCTGTGTTTCTCTGTCGTTGCGGCCAGCTTGGCTCCCAGATGGCCAATTCCCTCAACGGCCGGAACCCGCGCAAGGGACGGATCCTGGGCTTCATCGATGCCATTCAGGATGCTGTGGGCCCCCCTAAACAGGCAGCTGCTGACCGCAGGACTGTGGAGAAGACCTGGAAACTTATGGACAAAGTGGTGGGTGTCTCTGCGCGTCCGTGTATAAACACAGTGAAGAATGGGGCTATTTAAATAGGTACACAGGGGCAAACAGCTTCTTCCTGCAGCTCTGAGTGCTGTGCTGCATGTGCCTCGGGTAGTAAGGGGACTTATGTTTTAGGTTATTTAAGCATCATTTGTCTTTCTTTTTTTTTTTTTTTCTTTCCAGTGGCCTCTGGCTATGTTTTTTTAAATCTTGGTTTGTGGAAGGAAAACAAATGTGTGTGTTTGCCTTAGGCTATTGTTATTTTCAGATCCTTTAAAATGACTCAAAGTTGAAGAGCTGTCCTAACCAAAAGCTGCTTAACTTAGACTTGTAATCACATATTCTCTGTGTTTCATGTTGTGTCACGCTGTTAGTCTGCAAACAAGACCTCTGAAATATTAAACTTCAGTTTAGCTAATTGTCCTGTGAGATATGTTGGTGATGGCAACATAGATGTGTTTGTGCTTTTAGGAATGTGCATGGGGACTGGGGGATGTCACTCTTGTCAGTTTAGTAAACAGATTAGTATGGCATGCCTAACTTTTTAAGTATGTGTTCTGCATTTTAATGACTTATAAGTACATCTACTATTAATTTTGAAACTAGAAATACTCTGTACTGAAACTCATTTTTCAGGAAGTGGGGGGATAGACTATAGCTTTTTAGCTCTTATGTTTCCCCTCACCAGCCTGATACATTTTGTTTAGTATTCTTTGAAGTGACAGCTTTTATCGTAATAGATTATCTAGGAGAGTGCCTTTCCAGTGGTAGGAAGAGTTTGATTGTAACATGGCTGGCTGTTCAGGAGACACAGGCACTCTGCTTTGCACGCTGGGTGATACTTAAAAGCTTCCTCTTGGAACTGCTGAGCAGTGAGGATTGCTACCTGTTGGCCTTGGGTCTGTATGGTGATACAGTTACCACTTTTTAACTCTGATTCTCTGTGATTTAGTGCCACTCTTTGCTTTCCCTGTGGCTCTTGTGAAATAAGATGTTCAACATTTCTTGACATTCGTAATTAGTTGTACTGGGAGGGTGGAGACTAATGTAGTATGATTTTACAAGTGTTTAAGTATTTTTTAAAGTCCTTGTAGGCTCTTTTTTGATGCTGCAAGAATAGTACCTGTATTTCCACGGTGTTTGCCGGAAGCAATTATAAACTGAAACCACAGGTTTAATAAAAATGGTTATTATCACGAAGACTTTGTTGCAATTTTCATGTCAATGGTCAGGATGCTGTAAACAGTGAGTTCTCTTGTGTTAAGGACTGCAAGCATAAATACTCGAAAGTAGATACTCTTCTTCAGTAGGAGGAAATTTTCAGCTTGGAAACTAGGGATCTGATTTGTTGTTCAAACCACGTGGAGAATGCAGAGCTCTGATTTCCCTGTGTCAGGCCATTTACAGATCTATATAGTAAGGTTATACCCTAATTTGTTTGTAAAATCACAATTACCAGAAAGTCTTTATTCCACTGCTTGGACTTCTGGATTGCTTTCACTCATCCAATACATGATAACTGTATTTGTCACAGCCCATCAGAATAGCCAGGAAGGCCTGTTTGGTAGAAGACACTGGAAGGGCTGGGCACTGTGCTTCCTTTTTCATTTTACTGCATAAGTGTCCTCAATTTGGATCTTTAATGTATCCTCTTTAAGCTGCTCTCAGTTAATCAAATTTTATTTCCAAATTGTATTAAAGTATACCAGACAGGATGATGTCATAGTGTGAGAATGCTCAAGCTTGTTGGTTGTGATTTTAGCATTTGGTACTTGTACTGAAAGGATGTGTTTGAGCAAATTTAATATGCTGGCAAACAGATTTAAATCTCATAGCCTTGTGTGGCAGCAGGCACAGGAGGGTCATCTTTTCCTCCATCTAGATCAAACCCAGGGATTAAAATCAGAAATAGAAACCTGCTCGGTCAACTGTTGTTTTAAATCCAATTTCTGGAGTGTGTCCTATGACTGATTTCTGTGGTGGGTGACTGATCAAATTAATACCTAGCAAAGGCAGAAGTTCTGCCAAGTCAGTAGGGTGCTATCCATAGTAAGGTTGTGGCTTGGAGGCCTGTTTTACTTGTTGTAATAACAGTTATTATGCTTGTTTTATTCTTTAACTATAGTAGCTGTGATAATCATCTTATTGCTGTTGTAAGGTAGCTGAAGTTTTCCCCCAATCTAATGATGTTAAGAAAATGAATAATGGAAACAAAGCAAAGCTTTTATCTTGACCAAACACTGAAAAAAGAGCAGCTTTAAAAACTAGTGGCAGAGCTCAATAATTTCTGGTTTGCGTTTTTTTTCTTTTTTAAAATGGCTATATTCTACCTTTCCTTAATTTCTTTCTGTAATTTTATCCTCTGGCAGATAAGGTTTTCTGTATTAATTACTTGTTTGCAACAATAAGGGATTAACCAAACATTCCTACCCTATGAGAACTGTACTATGAGGGTAGTTTTGTGGTGTATGCAAAAATTCTGGCTACCTAGACACCATGCAAAATTGGTTATGTGTCCTGCCTTCAAATTGTTCAGATTTCATGATAATGTCAACTTTCCATGGGCTGATACTTTAGGTTGGAATAGGCAGAATATTGCACTTCTGTTGGGGTGCTTTCTCTTTAAACTTCTATTATCAGTGTGAAAATAATAATGGATTTTGAAAAAGAGTTCTTTAGCAGGACAGAATGTTTGAATAATGCTCCTGCTTAGAGCCTTGTTTGTAAAAGTCACCATAAGCAACATTCTTTCAGGCAATAAAAAAAATAATCTACGTGTAGATTATCAGTGAATGTAAACTGCTATCTGTCCATTATATCTTTCCTTTTTATACTTCATACGTCGGGATCTATACTTTTTGTGGTTTATTGGTATGTCTTATGTAAATTTACAGTATTACCTGCATTATTAAAGGGAAAACAATATTAAGCATCAATGTCAAGTTTCTCTATTTCTTTTCTCATGGGTAAGCAGTAGCTTTATCATTAAGAGCCAAGAAGACTTCAATTTCTGTGCAATGCTAAAGATAATATTTCTTTTATGGTTTTGAAGGCTAGCCTTGCTTTTCAATGCTTGCATTGTATAAGAAAGTTGACCATATATCTCTGGACTTGCAGGAAGCAAATTACTGTTTTTAAAACACCATCTATGTTTTGGAAAGTTTGTATCCTGTAAATAAAAGAAAAATGAATATTGTTAACAAATAACTCAGGTCTTCCTTTAAATTGTGCATAAATTACATGAGTTTTTGTTTTTCTGAGTTTGTAAGCCTGATGGCTTTTAAAACCTAGACCCTAGCCATGTATTACTATTAGAGAATAATGGTATGTTGAGACCAGCTTTGGGAGAGAATTACTGCTGTGTAAGCATTGGAATAGTTAGGTCTGTTTACTGCTTGGTCCATTTAGAGTAGTCAGTACTATTTTTTTCACACTTCATTCCTGTGGGATTCAAGCTGGTAAAATCATGATAAATTCTGAACACGATTTTTTTTTTTAAGCAGGTGTATTTCATCAACTTTTAATCACTTTTCATTCGTCCTATGCATTGGGCCTGAAAATAATTAAATTTTCTACTATGAAGATTAACAATATTGACTAAACTATTTGGGTGCACTGTCACAGCCCACCAGTTGCTTCACTCTGACTGTATAAATGCAGATGGCATTGATTTGCTATTTAGTAATTATTTAAGAGCAAACTAGAGTGCTTCTCCAAAGCTTATACTATTGACTTAGTGAGTAAAAGCTGTGTTACCTCTGCAGCTTAGTATTGTGGTTTTCTTTAAATTAACATCTGTCAGCATCTGAGTATACACAGCATGGTAGTTGAAACTGAGTGTGTTGGTTATCCTTTGCGAAACTTAATGTAATTGATTCTATGGTCAAAGTTGGTAGAAAGTCTTATGTCCTGTGTATGCTGCTTATGGGAAAGGAATACAAAATTAAACAGAGAAACAGAAGCTTCTCTCTTTCTAATTGGAAGGAATTAAAATTACCCTCCCAACTCAACTGTCCTTGTGTGTCTGTGGCATCAGCATTCTTATTGTTTATTCTTCCACTGTGGAAACATATGGCTCAGTTGCAGTGTGGTAGCTGTTGAACAAACACTTACTGTATTTTCAAGCAAAAAGATTGGTGTTTGGGTCACCTCTACTTATATTCCGACAAGAGCTTTCTTTCCTATGGAAAATGAAATGCATTGCAGTTAAGGTAACTTCAGGCAGGAAGAAATCTGTGTCAAAGAAGCATAATGTTCAAACTTGGACCGTTTTCCTTATTAGCCCCTCCTGATTAAGTTTTTCAGAATTCATTGTTGTTGCATTGGATGTTGTGGATTGCTGGAGAATTGTTATGGTGTCTTAACTGCAGAGCTACCTTTATGCTGTCTGTGGTGTGTCAAGGCGTTTTCTAATTCTTTGACTGTTTTGTGGAGCATGACAGAAGAGCTTGTTCAGTTGGCCAGTTTGGAAGTGTAGTTTTGGAAGTGTGTGAGCATTGATGCTCCAATTGTTCTGAGCCATTCACTGCAGCTGAAAACAGCGTTTAGCGGATGTCCTAGTCATTAGATACTTACTCTGTTTTAGCTGAGTTACTTTCCTTGTATTGTCTTTGACTAGCCTTAGGTGTTTAAACAGATTGTGTAAAGGCTGCTGTCCTTTGCTTGAACAAGGGTCCTTTTGTCAAATGAGCCAGGGGCTTTCAACTTTGCTTTAAAAAGTGAATAGAAGATAGTTTTTAGCAAGAAATTAATTGTCTATGTACAATTGTCCTCCATTACTCTCATCTCCGATGATGCTATGAAAAAATGCCTTATAATGTAAGACATATCTTCAAAAGTTATGAGTAGTGGCATTTATTTTGGTTAGGGGTGGGCGAGAAGGGGAGAGGGGGTTAATGTTTCTCTGCAAAGGTACTAGAGTTAAATTGTCTGGAATTTCCAGAGTTAACTGTTTCAAAATCAGTTTCTGGTAGATTAAGGTAATGCCTCAGTTTTCACAGAGTTGCAGTCTTATTGTTTCTAAGATTCTGAATTAAGTACTTGGATTTTCCCTGAGTGTGAGCTACTGAAAGGAGCTTAATTTTGTCTCAGTTTGTCTGAATAAGAGAGATATTTTTTACTAACTTGCTTACTGCCTTTCATTTTTTACCACTGAGTGCTTGCTAAATATATACATGCTTACTTCCAGTCATAACAATACAAAAATCACACAGCGATATGATTCATGTCCGCTCCTAATGTGTTGGTGAGAGTTGCCTTGTAGAGTGCAATATAGATTTCTTTATTTTAGGGGTGTTGGGGTTTTTTTTGTGTTTGTTTGTTTTGCGTTCTGTTTTCTTTTGAAGAAAGCTCTTGGCAAATCTTTTGCGTCAGCAGGTGTCTTTTCTTACTGCTTACTTTTAATTGTGAACTGCTGTGGTATGTGTCAGGACATCCTGACTGGAAACCATATGGTTTACCAACCATCTCCTTACAGACTTACGTCCTTTGAAGCCTTGTGTACTCTGTAAAGTGAAAGAAACCTTATACTACTTCAGTGGATCTCTGATTTGAACATTACTATTAGCATTTTTTTCAATTATAATGCATAAAGCTAATGAAGGTGTTGAAGAATTTTTGTGTGGTTTACTTAAAAGCTTTTTCTAAAATGGAAGGTTCTGGTAAAGTGCTGTATTTATCTCTCCAAATTCAGCAGAAAGTGTAGCCTTGTAAACTATCTTGTATGTAATGATTTGAGACTGAAGAAAACTTCCAAGAAGTTCTGGAAGAGAAAATAGTTTTTCCTTATAACTGGGTATTCTTTTTGTATAGCTGAATGGGCTGACTGTTGAAAATACAGCAACCAGCATAAGCAAATTTATTTTTCTTTTAATATTTTTATGGTATTTCTAATATATATGAAATCACTTATATTCTGCTTGTTGGCATATCTGATCAAAAAGATAGGCTTCAGAAAGGTAATTAATTTTTTGTTCATGAGATTTAAGTTAGGGTAAATAAGTAATTCAGAATGATTGCAGCCTTCTCTTTTTGCAGCTTGTGGTCTGCTCTCATTGCTGACTTTTTTCTCTGAATAAAATTTTGATCTTTCAGATGTTTTTTTTCCCTTGTGCTTGTTACTTCAGAGAGTTGTAAGGCTTGATCAGTGACAGATTTGTGTCACCTGTAGTTGGTCTTGTGAAGAATGTCAGTCTAGTTTCAAGTTTTCACTAAACCAGAAATCACAGTGAACTCAAAGTTCAGAGGAAAAAAATCTGGTTTTCGTAAAGATTTTCACTTCTGTATTAGGGATTGCAGTTCTTCTTACTCTTCTACTAAAAGAAATTCCTGTATGTCTCTGCATGGATGATTTTCAGGTCTAGCTACACATGTAAGATTCTTTGCCTGTGTTTCTGACATCTCCTTAGAGTATTCTACCTGTCAGCCTAACTTCAGTGCTTTTCTGATCTTGCAAGAATGCTATCATAGCCAACCTTTATTCTTTGAAAATACTGCTTTAGACATCTCCTAACCCACAACTGGGGCCCTGTTGTCCCTTGTTTAAATCCTGATGACCTTATCTATATCACATAAAAGATAAACAAGTTGTTTTCGGTTTCAAAGCGCTTGCAGTTGTGGATTGTAGTTTCAGACTTCATTACTGGTCAAGAGATGATCAAATATGCTTTACTTTTTTTTGTTTCCTTCCAGCACATTCTCAACTTTAAGGAGTTCCTTTGTAAGCCATGAAATTGTTTGAGAGCTTGCTGTGGAACTTTGCAGTTTATGTCTAGAAATACCAAACTGCTGGTGTTCAGTCTCTGAACCATTCTTCAGTATGTTGAACAGCTCATGTATTCATATTTGCCTGCTTCCTTTTTTTTTTTTTTCTACTGAGATGTAAATTTCTCTGGGATAAGGACTGTTCTACAATATGTCAGAAGGCTTCCTGATATATTACTTCATCTAAAAGTTGAAAGAATAATAGAAATTACTAAAATAACAATCAGTGAAACAAGGAGAGCTATTGCAAATGTTATGTTTTAAATACTGTTTCAAATGGTGCTAAACTTTTTGAAAACTTCTAAGTGCTTGACTTTTGTCTACTCTATCTCCACTTTTCTATGACTGCCTGTTCCTCAGTCTAATTGCCTGGTTGTGTTCGTGCACTGTATGTTTCAGACACAAACTATTACCTGTTTGCTGTGCTGTTTGCGGTGCATGAATGTCTGTTAGTGGCAGCAATCTTAATACAGTGAATTTCTTAATGGTGTAGATGTAGAAATTACAGGAGAGGTCAGCAATAGTGATAGAGCTCTGAGTTTAGAGAGGTTGCATGTTACAGGATACAGGTTTGTTCCCCTCTCACCCAGAAAAGCTCAAGGATGCATTTTTTCAAGTTGATAGATTAGTAGGAATAGGAATCTACTTTCAGCAGTAATAAGATGTTTTTATAACCTCATTAGTTACCTCAAAAGAATGTCAAAGTCACTAATATATAATGTGGCAATCTCCAAATGATGCCTATAAAACTTTTATACCACATGGTCTTAATTCCTTTATAAGTATTTGCATATGTACAGCTGCACACACATCTAGAATGTGTCCCTATGCAATACTTTAGCTGAGCTTGAGTAGCTCAGTGCATCAGCAGTCAAAAACTACCTGTTAGTTTTAGTCTCTTTTTCTTCTAGAACAGAGCATTACAGAACAAACTATCAGAAAATGTAGATAGCTTGGAGACAATTTTAATCTTATGTTATTGATGTTAGGAAACAAACAGTACCTTTCCCTTCCAGTAACATTTCCAGTGGGAACTGGATTCAAATAAAGGTATTCTATTAGCCCAAACTTATTCTTTGAGTAACATATATTCAATTAATATTTGTACCATTTGGGATCACAATGATTCCAAGTCCATTGAGATGTTTTCTTCTATTTGGTTTAAGTGGCAAAGTTTTAGTAGTGAAGGGACTACAGGGGTAGTTTTGCTGGGGCCCTGCCGGAAGATTCCTTCCTGTCCAGTAGAGCAGCCAGCTCCAAGATGGATCTACTGCTGGCAACAGTGGTGCTTCTGGGGTAATGTCTTAAAGAAGCTTCTGTGCAGAAGCAAATTACAACCAGGGAAGAGGGGAGTGAGAATATGTGAGAGAAACGCCTTTGCAGCCATGCAGCTCAGTGAAGGAGGGGGAGGTGTTTTGTGTGCTGGAGCAGAGATTCCCCTGCAGCCCATGGTGACGGCCATGTGCAGGTCCACAGTGGAGCTGACATTCACTGTAAGCCATGGAGGACCCAATGTCAGAGCACGCTGATGTGGGCTGTGATACCCTAAGGAACCTGTGCTAGAACAGGGCAGGACCTGTGGTCCCATGGAGAGAAGAGCCCACATTAGAGCAGGTTTCCTGGCAGAATTTGTGTCCCTGCCAAGGACCCATGCTGGAGCAGTCTGTTCCTGAAGGTCTACACCCTATGGAGGGGATATGTTCTAGAGGAGTTTGTGAAGAACTGGATATGTTCTAGAGGAGTTTGTGAAGAACTGTGGTCTGTGAGAAGGACTCATGCTGGGGAAGTTCAAAGATGACTGTCTCCTGTGGGCAGGACCCCTGTCTGGAGCAAGGGAAGAGTGTGAGGAGTTCCCCCACTGAGGAGGGAGGAGTGGCAGAGACAAGGAGTGATGAACTGACCACAGCTCCCATTCACTGTACTACTGTGGGAGAGGAGGTAGAGTGGAAAATAAAATTAGACCCAGGAAGGAGGGAGTGGTGGGTGGAATGTGTTTTGAAGGTTTGGTTTTATTAATTAAATGAATTAAGTTCCCCAAGCCTTGTCTTGACATACGAGTCTTTTGTTATGGGTAGGGGAATGAGAAAAAAGCTTTGGTGGGCACCTCTTCACCCAGCCAAAAGCAAAGCATTGAACTTCTGTTCCAGCCAGGAGCTGGAAAACAATGACTTTATAATATTTTTGTTTCCTGGTTTACAATATCTGTTTTTGAGTGACCCAAAGTCTGTCTGCTGTAGGTAATAACTTTTGAAGCATTATCACAGTTCAGACCATTTTCTTATGTGCAGAGCTTTCAAAATTAAATTTCCCTAGGGTCTCAGAGGTTATATTGTTGGATAAAGAGAGCCAGCAGATGACATAGTAATTTATGTCAGATCTTAGTAGATACTTAAACACCTGTAGCTAAGTTAACCTGCAGAAAACAGATCTGTATGAAAGTACTGCTCTTGGCATTTTTACATGCTGTGTTTTGATATGCTCCTTAGCATATATTAGACAGGAAAAGACATACTTTCAGGGCAAACCCACAAAACATGTAGGTAAGCTTGTTTGCTTTTTATAGATGTGACAGGATTAAGTAAAATTTTGCCTCTTTTGACAGTAGAGACTATGTTGGAATTTCACAGAATATAAATGAAGTAGGATTTAATTCTTTGGGACTCGAGACTAGAGAAGTATGTTCTACCTGATAAATTGGAAAATATCAGATCAGTTTTTGTCTCAATGGTTTTCTTGTCTTTTACATTCTCTTTTTTTTTTTTTTTTGCTTATAGGTAAGATTGTGCCAAAACCCAAAGCTTCAACTGAAAAACAGCCCACCTTACATACTTGACATTCTTCCTGATACTTACCAACATTTGCGACTTATACTGAGCAAATACGATGACAACCAGAAACTTGCACAACTCAGTGAGAATGAGTATTTTAAAATCTACATTGACAGCCTTATGAAAAAATCCAAACGGGCCATAAGACTCTTTAAAGAAGGAAAGGAAAGAATGTATGAAGAGCAGTCACAGGATAGGTAAGTTAAATACCTAAATGTGAAGTAGATCATCTGGTCTGTCTGCATTCTTAACACTGTTGTCTGCAGCCATTGTGTTTTGACATTTTTAATTATTCAAAAAGCAGAAATATTTATTGCTTGGATTCATTGACCCTGCTGTTCAATCAGTAATTTGCTGGATTTGTTTCACTGTATGCTCTAATCTGTCACTTTGTGACCTTTAAAACCAAGTGCATTTCCTTCATAAAACATTCATTTCATTGTAATTACGTATTCGCAGGGCTTACACTATGTAGTTTTTCCTGTGGTAGAGAGACTGTTCACTTGGATTGAGCTTGATCTCCCTCCCTACCCTAGATCCTTAAACTTTGGGAGCCATGATGAATATTGACTTAAGAGTTTTCACAAGTGATGGAATGAAGCAAAACAATATTCTCACTTTTCAAATATGTGATTTTATGATAAGGTAATGATAATGTAAGTTTCATGCTGTGAAACCTTTTGAGAAATCTAATGGATTCTTGATTTGCAATGGTTCAGTTTTAATAAAAGAAATTAATGTCCACTTTATCTGCACTCTTGGTGGTAACTGAAGAAGTTTTTAATATTTGATTTGATAGCCTAATATTTTAAAAAATAATTATCTCAGGAAATTCTGTGCAAGATTCTGTGCCTTGTGTGGTATTACTGTAAATCCATGCAAATGAAAGAGACATTGCTCTTTCTGAAGTCTCTTTTTAAAGGAGATAGTGGGCAATGAGATTACAAGTGAATGGAGGATTGAATTCCTTCTCTTCTGTCTGTCTGCACTTGAGCTCTGAGGCAGGCATGGTGGCAGAATAGTTTTACAGCTGGTGAAATTGTTGGTAGAAGTAGTGAAATGTCTACATTCTTGTAAATGTAACTGCTGTTATGTTTGAATTATACATATGTTCCTTCCAGATCTTTGGCAGTGATTATAGCTACTCAGTCTACTGTGGTAGTCTTTTGGGCTTGGTAGGGTGTCTGAAATTTGCTTGACATCTAAGGACTTTTTTCTTAACATCAAAAGTGTCCAAATATACTTAGGCAAAAATGCTCCAAGAGGAGAAAATACACTGTTTAAGGTATTTTAGTGATCAGTAAAGACTTTAATGAATGTTTTTTGTGTTAGAGTTTGTAAGTGTGTAAAGCCATGTTTTCGCTGTAGATGCGTTCTTACCAGAACTCTTGAGAGAGTTGTTTATCACTGAGCCTATTGCTGCCTATTTTAGGTATCCCATTTGGTGTATGCAGAATGACAGAAGTCATTGTGTTTCAAAGGAAATATGAACTTGTTATGACAAGGGAAATTTGACAGAAGTAGTTTGATTATATAAGCAGGTTTTATTTTGACTTACCTGTGTTGTATGAAACCTTAATCTAGTTACAGGTTTGCTTAAAGTTAGCAAAAATTAAAGCAAATTTGAGTGTAACTTTTTCAAACTACTTGCTCTGAGCTCTGTACAGTCATTCAGGCAGTATGTTAGTAACTCTAGTTGCTAGAGTTGCTTCTTTCCAGTTACCCATTTATTTTCCTGTGTTAGGGTAACAGTGGTGATAGAAGGACATTTTTTGTGAAGCACAGGTGTGCTTCCTTTGAAGAAGGTGTAGTTAGCATATTTACTGTCTATTTGGGTCATTCTTGTGAGATGGAGAGGAGGGATTTTAAAACAAATCATACAAATAAAGTGCACTGAATCATAATAATTATTTCAGGCTTTTAAAATCAGTATTTCAGAAGGTGGCAGCTATGTTATTTTGCCTAACTAATGGAGTTGAGAGCTTGAAAATAGGAGCATAATAGAGATGTTTTTCTTGTGTTCAAATTGTTAGCTGTGTTTCCTGTACAAATTTCATTCTGACTTAAAAAAGTTGTAAGCATCACTTCATTAGATCATGACCCATGTCATTCCAAGTAAAAGTCTATTTCTTTATGATTTCAGTGCATCCTCTTTCATCTACTGGTGATGCTTTATCTGTATGTATGTCCTAGTTTTAAGTTGAATTAAGGTGTACTTGCTTGCTGAGCCATATGACACAGTATCTGAGCACTGCTAAGCAGTGCTTCAATATACTTGATCCTGCTAATTCTTGGTAACTTAGCAAAAGAAGTTTTTACTGTGTTTTCTTTGCTTCCAAATATGCTTGTATTGACCTTATTTGTTAGCATTATAGTGTAATTGTAACAATGATCATTTAAAGATTATGTTTTTGAAGATGCTTCCAAAATGACTGTCAAATTGTAGTCAATTTGTAGTAGAATTATTGGGAAATAGTCAGTTTTAAAAAAAGGGAAGGCAAATGTTGGCACCTGGGCAGTTTCTATGGTTTTCATTCTTACTCTGTTTTGGTTTCTGGATAAAAGGGCATCATGGAAAAGAGAAAAGCTTCATTCTTCATAAATCTAAATGGCATAATTTTAGCCTATTAGCATTATTGACTAATCTTCATTTCTATATGATGGTACATTTTGGAACCAGTGCCAATATACATGTGATTTTATTTGTGTGATGACACAAAAATTACTATATTGTGAATAATTTATCATAAATTTTAGTTTTCAAATATCCTTTGGATGAAACAAGTTAGAGAAGCATCACTAATGCAGTGTAAGCTTTTGTGTCAGCCATTTGTACATAATCTGACTGCCCCAGTATCTTGTTTCCATATCAAACACATATGATAGCCATTTAAGAGTAGTTGGTGCTGCCATTCTGTACTCTATTGGATGAGTCTTGCTAAGGGAAAATAGGATTTGCAAGTTTGTTTCTTGTGCTTAACTGCTTTATTTTCTGAATATGTTGTCTTCTACAAAATTATGTCCTTTCAGCCTTCTTGCTTAATGAAGTAAGAAATAATGTCCAGTAAGTTCTATAAACTGTACTAGATATAGATGACACAGAAATCTTTCTGTGAATGAAGTAATTTTACTTTTTGTCACAGATTTTACTTTTTAAAAGGTTATTAATGCAAGCTTATTAGAATTACTGGTTCAGGCTCATCTATTCTTAAAAGGCTTTCTGTGTCTTTGAAAGTTTTGGAGTTGTCTTTTCTTCTTTTCATTGCTTTTCTTTTTGCCCTTTGTTTATTGAGAAGTAAACTAAAGCTGGAAAGCATCATTTCAGTGAAGTCCAAACTTCCTTCCCTTTTGCTGTATTCCAGAATTAGGCATTCAGAAAAAATAAAAACTCTGTTGAATGGCAGTTTTTGAGACAAATGTGTTATCCAGGTGTAGAAATCAAGCACAGAAGTTATAATAATAAAACTATAGGAGGAATAAAGTGGCAGTGGGGAGATTACATTTGGATTCATTCAAGGTGCTGGACAGAGTCTTCACTTCTTACTAATGGAGACAAGTGGGAGGTTTCCTGTGATTTCCTGTAAATCATATCCTTAGAAGAATGTCTTGAAATGGAACTTATTTTCTGACTTTTAATATTGCTCGCCTTCTGCTAGAGGCCCTTTATATGAGGAGAGCAGAAAAGTATAAAACCAGCGTGTATACTTGTTTTTAATAATCTCTTAAAATGCTCCTTGGTTCAGCCAGAGTTGGTTGGCTGTTTGTTTTAAAGTGGTATTCCAGAAGTGGAAGATAGATATTTCTAAAGTAGTGGATGGTACAGATGAAGATGTCAAGAGGAGATGATCTGTGGTGATTTTGTGGTCAGTGTAGGAAGATGTGCATGAAGGAAATGTCAAAGAAGTCCTTCAAGATGATCACAAAACCACTTCTGTTTCTGTCTAGAAAGTCTTATTAAATTCTCTTGTGCATCTGGCCATTTGGTGTCTTGATTCAAGTTACGTGTTTCTATATTGTACAGCTTGTTTAAATGTTGGTGCAGAATTCTTATAGTCTCTTAAGTCTTCTAAGGAGGTCTTGTACCTGCAATTCAAATGATAGATCAAGTTCTCCTTTGTTACTGTTCATGAGTGTTAGTAGGTTTATAGAGTATTCCATTCCTCTTCCTTAAGTCCATGTTGACTGCTGTAATCAGTTATGGTTCTTGGATCGAGTCCTTGAACTGGTACATTAAAGTACACAACGTTCTTTCTGCTACAGAAATTTCTCACCTACTTCTCCTTATTTTGAAAGTACAGACTTGATAAGAGGTTAAAATAGTATCAGGATGGGTGTCAGGTGTGCCAGCTGTGATGCAGTAGCCCTTTGTGTACTTCTGTCCTGTGCTGTGAGGTAATTTACTCTGCTTCCTTGAATTACCTCCGCTTATATCACAACCTTGCTGTTTTATTTATAGGAATTTAGGAAGTTTATAAATTAGCTAGCTTCACAACTTGTTTGTGTCTCCAGGCAGAGCAGGTTTTGTTGATTGTGGGAAGGATCAGGAAGAGTAAAGTTTTAATTTAGGATTATTTTGTTTGGAGAAGTTAAGATTGTTTTGGCTGATTGTTTTTTTGTTTGACAAATAGAATTTTCAGATTCAGAAAAGGATGTTGTTAGTGGCCCTTTTCATAGAGCCAGTTTTGGCTTTTGGTGGACATCACATAGATAACTTGGTAATTGTTGAATAAAAGTTATGGGCTCCTTGGTATCCTGTGATTTTTTCTGTTTTCCAATCATATTATGTACTTTTTGGTCTCCAGTAAATTCCTCTAAGCTATCCATACCATCAGTCTGTTGCTTAACACGATATATAAACCCCTAAACTTAAACTGTCTCAATACGTTTTAGAGATGTAATGTATTGACCGTTCTACTCTAGTTTTGCTGAAGCTGAGAGAAAGGAATCTAGGATTTGTTTTTTTCCCTCTTGTATTTATTTACCTGTATTTTTAGATCATTCCTTCACTAGATTTTTAGTAGAAGAAGTTGCCTTAGTCTGCTTGAAAGTCTTCTGGAGTGTTGGCCCATTGCTCTTGTGTGTCCCTAGAAAAAGAGGGCACTTTTTCTTTCAATGTATAATGTATGATCAGGTAATTGGGAATGGAACTTAGCTACAATAAATAGCCTCTAACAAAGAGGCTTCTTCTGAGGAAAAGTGAATGCATGACTGATTAGGTGGGGTTGCATAGGAGGAGGAAATGCGATGAATTTTTTATTTTTAAGCTTTTATGTTATGGTGAGAATTTCCACCCTCTTCTCCCCTCCTGTTCCTTAGATGTGATGTAAAACCAGATGTAAACCAAACAGCTTTAATAAACTCTTTGGTGTACCTGACCCACATGAGGAGTTCAGCTTCAGTGCAGATTTGGTGGAGCATAAGCTGTTTGGTATTTTTGGTTATAGTTTAAATTAAAAAAGGAATGTTACACAAACACACTTTTCAGACAAAGAGACTCTTGTTGCAGAGGGCAGGTGAGAACGCGTGGAGGTTACAAATGGTAGGGCAGTATTATGACAGCTTGTTCTCAGTATAAATGCAAACAGGCTGTGTGACTGCAGTTGTTGTAAGGCCGTATTTGAATTTTAGATTTTTTTTTATCATCTTTAGTGCTTGGGGGCGGGTATTGTCAAATGAGAACAAAAGAAGTATTAGTACCAGAGTTACTTAGAGGCAACTATTTATTCAGATTGCAGAGCAAGACAAGGATTTCTAAAACCACAAAAGATCCTAATGAAAAAATAATGGCTTGTAAATTCTTATAATTGATTTAGATCCTTGATTCATATCTAGTTGTGTAGAGGAGAGATATGTGCACTTCTTTTTACTTTTTACTCTTATAAAATCAAACAGCATTTTGTAAGTGAAAGTTCTTTTTCAAACATTTTACAAGTAATGTGGCAGTCATGTCTGAGTAGAGTTCAGCTGGTTGCAAGGGGAGATATACATAGTCTGATATTTTCCTTGCTGGCTTTTGTATAATTATTTATGCCTTATGAAAGTGTGCATGATGCTGTTGCCAAATTTTAAGGTGCCATACCATTTATACCCATTTTGGGCAGGTGAGAAAGCTCTCAAAAAGTGCAGTTAGGGGAATCAGTCCTGTAGGCTTTCCATATATTAGTTTCCTTTATGATAAAGCTAATGATAGTTCTGCTGCTGGGATTATACAAAATGACTGTTGCAAAATGACTGATATAGTTTTCTGTATGATTTCAATTTCTCTTTAGAGCATAATATGGGATGGCACAATGAACTGGGGGAAATAGGTGGTTTTCTGAACATACAGTACTTTTGGTCAGAGATGTCTGGAAATACTCCATTGCAGTGAGGATACCAGTACCCATTTCTGGTCTGCAACAGCTCTGTGTCTCGCATCCCTTCTCCATACTTGCCTGCAGGGTCTGTATAGGGAGCAGCTGTGCTTGTGGGGGCAGACCATGGTCACCAACTATAAATAGAGCTGTGTTCATAGGTACGATACAGCCCAAGTTGGCAACTTTGGGAACTTTCTGAGCAGCAGGCAGCGCTGACTCCTGAATTTAGCATGTAGTAACAAAGTCTCCTGTAATGGACCTGAATGCATCTTTCATCAATCACTTTTCTATGTGCATTTGATTTTTAGAAAATGTGGTCTCCAGAGGTATTCTATATTCAGTGATAAGGTATTTGTTTTAGGATGCTTCAACACTAGCCTGCATGATGGAAGCTGCTTGCCATGCAAGCAGGAACACAAGGAAGATTATAGGAGAAAGGATCCATTTTTATGAATCATATGCCTAAACTTGTAAGCACATATAATTTTATTTTTAGGCTATAAAAAGAAATGGTTTCCTTTTCCTAATTTTCTGTGGCATTGTTTTCCATCAAAAATGAGAAACATGAAAGAATAAAAGTCTGCTTTTATTCTATAAAAGATGAAGAAAAGGCTGGGAGTAATCACTTTCAAGTGCTACACTTGCTGTTTAGTCAATAGAAGCTCTTTGAAAGTTAAGTAAAGCCAGTTTGTAAAAACAAACGTGCTGTAGTGGTAATCCTTTGTCCAAGGAATGCTTGGTCAAAAAACCAGCCTAGAAGACATGCTTGCTGTGTATCAAACCTATAGTAAAGACAGTTTCATTAACCTGTAAAGAGTAAGAAATAACCTTCATCTGAAAAAGTAGCAGTATATGTTTTGATTAACACAGTTGAAGTTTTAGTTCAAAACAAAAATGATAGAGTGGGTTATTGATGGAAAAACTGATGGAGGGAACTACTGTATTCCATTCATTAAAATCTGGCATGCTAGGGGATATTTTGATAATGTCATGGAATTTAAAAAATACTTTGTGATCATTTCACTTAAGTTTTTTTTCTTCCTATTCTGTTCTTTGCTTCAATATTATTAAAGTTAATTTACTTGAATCATACTAAAAATAACAAAGTTAATACAATTACTTAGCAAGTCTTTTTATCAGTGGCTGCACATTTGCAAACTAACTTTGTCTTTACAGATCATGCAATAATACTGTGCATGCTGTAGAATGAGACAAAGCTTTAATATGGTTAATTTTTATTGGAGGAACGAGGATTTGTTGTTAAAAATGCAAGTTTGCTGTTGTGTGCACAAAACAGTTTTGTTGCTTGCAAGATGAATATGTTGGTATGTTTCATTCTTTTATACTGAGCAATTCCAAATTTTAAAGCATATTCTCTTGAGTTTAGGAATATAATTTGCTTGATTTGAAAGAAAATATGATATTTACACAAAAAAAAGACTGCAATGAACAAAACTGTTAAAAAATAAAAATAAGCAGGATGAGTAATCCATGCAAAGGACCAAGAGTAAACTCTGAAAAGAAGTACATCTTAACCCATAGTGCAGATGGAAAAAGAAGTCAGTAAGTGAATTTATGTAAGGGATGAAATTTCCTGAGCAAGCAATCAGGTGACTGTCATCAGTTTCTAGTTAATAATGTAGATGACTAAAAACATTTTTAATCTTTCTGCTTGAGTGCAACCAAGGTATTCATTATCGAAATGTTTTTATATTTGTCTCTGGCATATGATAAAACAATGAATACTTTCACCATCATTTGCTCAGATTTCATGTGGGAATTAAGGAGCTGTCCTGTCTCATAATGGAAAATTTTCCCTGTAATCTCTTTCATTATGTAATCTTTAACATTGTGTGAAGTGAAATACATATTGAACAGTGTATTAACTTTATTGTATTTATATCTTGCAAATATCTTGGCAGATCAGAAAATTGGTGAAGAAGTAATTGGTTCTTTATTTTAGTATATTTGGTCATAATAATTATTAATTTACTTCTTCTGGTGTATCCAGTGTAGAAGTAGATTTAACTGTATTTCTTCCTACTATGATATAGGACAATAAACTAAAGGGGAAACATAGAAGTAGCAGATGCCTAAGAAACACATTTCTGGGGTATACAATGAAAGATTATAGTACATGCTAGTATATGGATTGAGCTAAATTTAATTTCTGTATGGGTGAGGTTTTTGTGATGTCTCTGTAAGAGCACTTTCATTTATGATTCTCGAATAGTCAAACAGTGGAGATGTAATTTTAGTGTAGTATCTAATGCATTGTATAGATCCGCACTCCACTGGGGACCTGGACAGCCCTCCTGATGAGCTAGTCTTTAGCTGATTTTTGGCAAGCTGTGACTCTACAGTGGGAGAAAAAATTTGGGGAAAAATAATTAAATTTAATTTTTGTCTTCTACTTGATACCACTTGTGAGAGAGTTCACAAAACATATCCTTGCTTTCCCCTAAGATAAAACAGTGAAACTATATGGCTTTGAAATTTGAAGCAACAATGAAAAAGGAAATTATTCCTATCACCTGTAGCAAAAATATCTCAAGATTACCTTATTTATTCCACAATTCTTACTCAAAGTTATCATTAATAGTAATTTGAGCCTTACTTTGTTTTGTCTGTGGTACTGAACAGATGTGTCTTTAGAAATAAAATCCAGAACCATATCTCATTTTAAATATTAGCCCCAGTTTTGCATCTACCTTGCCCAATGCAAATATCTCCTGGTGGGCAGGAATACTGAGTAATAAGGTGTGCATGTCTTACCAGCTCCTGATTAGCTGCTCTCTCTTTCTGCTGAGCTCCAATACACTGTATTGCACTGTGTCTGTTTATCTTGATATGACCAACAGTGGAGAATGTCAGTACTTGAGAAAGTACTTGACATATTGCAGGATTGGATCAGACATGGGGCACTGATGGCAGAAAGAGAAGGATCCATGTGCTTGTTTATGAGTTAGTAAAATAAAGGTCTCTCGAAAATGCTGAATCTGTTGACTAACTTATGTTCTTGGTTTAAGAAAGATATTCCTCAGTTTAGTGTTCCCACAAACCCCAAACCACATGCTACCACTTGCTCTCCTCATTTTCCCCCCTCCCTCCTTGCTGCCGCAGGTCGGAGAGGGGAACTGGAGGCGCAAAAGGCACAGATAGAACAATTTACTGGAAGCTGCAATGAGATAAGAAAATGAGCAGGAGCAGTAACCACGTTAATAACAAAAGGTTACAAAAGGGAGAGTGTGGAGCTTGACTTGACTGCAGCCGTGTTCCCTCTGGCTCAGGACCAGCGTTGCCACTGCTCTCACCAGAAGGAAATGACCTGAGATGGAATGGAATAATGTCCAGATCCTGGCTGTGCCCCCCATCCCAGCTACTGTAAAAATTAACCCTATCCAGAACCAGGACACACATTCAAAGAAGTGAAACCTAAATACGTAATGGAAAATCTGTGATCATTCCCTAGCTTGTGTAGAGGATTATTCTGTGACAAATTCTAGTCTTGGTTACAGTAAGAACAAAGAATCATTTTAATCATCTTAGTTGTTTTGTGTGCGTGTGCTAGGCCTCAGTAATGTTCTGAAGGCTTGTACTAAACTCTTTTTCCTGAAAAACCCCAAACACCTTCATTGGCTCTATGTCAGAAATCTCATTACTTTTAAAGAGGTGATAAGTTCATTTGTTAGTTATTCCTCTTAAAATAGTACATTTTGGGCAATATAGGATTGTTTAAGAAATGACTGCATGAGAAAAAATTTGCCTCCTGTTATAAATTTAAGGGCATGAATGTAAGACAGACATTAGCATCTGTTTTCAAATTATTCCAATGGAAAATGGTCCTTAGCCAACAGAATATTTTGTGAACTCATTTCGGAGTTGATTCTGAGTCATGAAGGTCTGTCATGGGAAGTATGAAATGCAGGATCAATAATAAAACATTTTGTACCCAAGAACATTTATTAGAACAATGCTCAATATTTTTTTAAAACAGTCATTAATTGGTGAGACCTGACAGGTGCATATCCTAGAGCAGGCCTTTAGTTCTCACTACTCTCCAGTGGGAGAATGTGAAAAGACAAAGAGAAACACCTTCAGATGTTTTTCATGTCAACATTTTGAACGATTTATGGGGCTATAGAGAATTAGTCATTGTGTAACTTGTAAAAAATTAAATTATCATGTTACCAGATTAGTTGAAGGTTTAGTATTAAAATCCCTGAGCACCATTCTTAGGTTTGACAGAAGAAAAATAGTTTCTTTAAAGTCAAAAGTTTCAGCAAATATGGTGTGTAAGCCTTCCACCAGCACACTTAAGGTAGAACTGTGTAAGTTGTATTTAATACACTATAAATGTCATGCATGTTAAAAGAAGATAAAATGCAACAAATAGAGCCTGAAAATATTTCTGTTTGTTCAGATATACAGCCTGTTGTGAAAATCCTGAAGTGGAGAACCTGTGTTCTGACTGTTGTTTGTCATTAAAAATGATGACAGTCTCTGTTAAGAACATCTGCTTGCCTAATGTGCCAGCTATAAAGGAGATGTCTATGTTATGTTAACTTAGCTTGTTCTTGTCTCTTCATTTCTAAGTATTTGGTTTTAAAATACTGGAAAAAAAACTAATCTTTTTGAAATGAAATATTGTTCTAGCCCTCAGCTCTGAAACCCTGTAATAGGAAAAGCATATATTCAGTTGCTAGATCAACTCAATAATGCTGAGTTGGTCACAATTAATAGGCTGTCTGTATTTTTTGTTCTGAGTTTGAACAGCTATGCTTTACTTCTAGTTAGGTTATTTTTTACTGGTTGCCTGAGTCATAGTAGGTCACTTAGATGTAAGTATTATGCCATTTAATTTACACTACAGCAGTTCCAGGTTTTTCTAGAATTAAGAGTAGCATTTACAGTTATATGCTTTTTGGTTATAGCAGCAGATTAATGGTGGGTGATAGGAGTGCTGATAAAGGCTTGTGTCTGTTCTAGCTTCATAAGAATTTTTAATCCACTTCATAAGTGCATCTTACTGACAGCTCATTCTCAGTGGCTAATGCTCCAGTGGTTTTACAGCTTAATGATACATATTCTGTGCTGAAATTGGGAAAATACAGAAAATGTGGCACATATAGCCAATTTTTTTTTTGTCTTGCTTAGAAACTCATACGTCAGCAGGCTGAAATACTCTCCTCCAGTATTTTTTTTTGTTTTAAATGTGCTTCTTTAATATGGCAGACTGGAAGACTGTATTGTACTATTTTGTTCAGATCTCTGCACATCCTTTTTACTCTTTAATTCATAGCTGTAACAAATACACAAAGATTAAAAGCAAAAAAAAAAAAAAAAGAGCCACACAAACCCAAAAGTATGTAGCATCCTGTTCATGTGTTTCCTTTTACTGTTAATCCCTATAATTAATGCCCTATGAGGAATGGGGCTCTAATCACTTACAGAGCACAGCCGTGCAAGAAGACAGTGCTCATCTGGGGGGTGTTCAGCAGGATGCAGCAGGGTGACCCAGTCAGTGCCCAGCTGTCCTCCAGTCTGTGCTTATGTGGGTTCATTAACTACACCCATGTATGACTGACAGGCTTGGAATGATTGTCTGAAAGGAATCCTGCCTTATGAAGTGCCACTGAGGAAGACTGACTTACTTTCTCTCATTTTTCTACTTCCATTGGGAGGACAAAAGGAATGGGGGTGGGAAGCTGTTCTGTGAGGATCATGGATCTTGGCAGTCACTTTGAAATAATCTTTAATGAATCTCAATGCCAGGAAGAGACATATTTGAATACCATATACCAGTTTTTTAGTGGCTCAAGAGGAATATGAATACAAAATGCTTTTCTGAAAGTGCAGAAGGTTTTTTCAGGGTTTTCATTTGTTTGTGCTGCATGAATTTAGTGTTATTGATGCTAAACTGTCATGAACAACCTAAAAGATAAACATAGTTTTTTTAAATCCTCCAATATATCTTTAAATGGATTTGGAGGACAGATTTTTGGATGTTTGTTCTGAAAATCAGTTCTTTATTTAATGATTTCTGAGAATGCAGTTTGCTATTGGAGTGAATTACTGAAAGGACTTTTGACATACCTTCTCAAAATTTATAAGCCTAGTGTACCCAGTCTACTGGAAAGGGTAATATTAGTGAAATAAACTAACTTATGTTTACTCAGAGTAAACAAAGCAACAAAAAAGAGCAAAACCCATCTCTTAGATTCTGTCTTAATGTGGTAGAAGTGTCTAGGGGCTAAATACTTAAAGCATAATGGAACAGAAGAGTCATATCTGTTACGCCAGTTTGAGGCACCTTTTGGGAAAAAGAGCCATGTAAATGTACTGTTGCTTTGTTTATTTGTGCTTTGTTTTCAAGTGATGTTGCACTGTGCAGCAAGTCTTTCCAGGGCAGTCTTTTCCTTGTGCAGTGATTTGTTCACACTTGTTTTAAGCCTATTAAAGAGTTCTGTTTGCCATGTACTTGATGTGTCTAAATAAGCTAGGAGGGGGCAATGACAAGTAAACCTTAGAGTAAAATCAGTTGACAGCTGTGAAGATGTTTAAGTTGTGGATATTCATGGATATGCAATTTAAGATGCCTGTCATATCCTCCTGTATCCTTGTGGAACATCAGTTCTGTGCGCCATTAGCTGTATTAACAGAAGGAAGAGTATTTGTCACTGGAAAATTGATGTATGGGTTAGAGTTGCCAAGAAAAGGGAAAAAAAGTCTCAAAGGATGTTTCATGTTCTTTTTTACCTTTATGTATGCTTGTGTCTCTCTCTTATAGCTTTGCTGCGTGGTAGCCTTTCTTGTTTTTGTTTCTAAAAGCTTAGGTAAGAACTTGAAGTGAAAGCAAATGGAAAGGTAGTGCTGATTTTAGTACAGCTCCCATATATTCTAATCAGTTTGCTTTGTGTAACAGCAGATGGTCCATCTATTGTTTCATTGTTCTTTGGGGAGTCTGACCCTCTATAGTGGGTGCGTGCTTTAGTGGAAAAAGAACAAGTCAAGTAGGGTTTGTTGTGATGGATATAACTCACTTTATTGAACTGTTGATGACCTTTGCAATACTAGCTCTTAAGATTTATTTTTATTTGAATGCTTGCTATTGTGTGTAAATTCTGTCATCAAGGTGGTTTTTTCTTTGTTGAAGTGTCAATGGTAGTTTTGATTCAAAAGGATTGTTCACTGCTGTAAGTGCCGTTTTGTGAAATGGCATAATTTTACCATATGCCTTGGGTTTTGTTTGAGGTACTATGAATAAGCAGTGTGAGTGTTTTCAAAGAGGCATTCCTGCTGTCCCACATCAACCATGTGGGCTTTCAGCTAAGCTTCCCAGGAAGCCAGCAACATATGTGTACACAATGTGTGTATTATATTGGCGCCCACTCACAGTGTTAAAGATGTGTCAGCATTTCCAGAATAGTTCCCTATTTTGAGAGCCTTGTTTTAGCCTGCATGTGAAAGTTGTCTGTGATGGAACTTTACACAAAGTCTCAGCCATTGTAGTTTTCAAGTGTGACTTTTTGCCAGGTGAATATAAGCTGAATTAAATTTCTGTATGCGAATTGAATGGAATACATCTAGAGGTCTAGTGTCATTCTAAACTCTTAACTCTGAAGCAGTACCTTATCATTAAATGTCCTGAAGCTATAGTGGATGCCACTATTTTTGAGGAATTGTAAGGGATTTGTGGTAAAAAAAGATGGCCTTGGGTTTGAGTTTGTGACTTGTCTAAGCTGAACAGCAATTATGTTTTTCTAGTAATTGTGTTTGAGTATGGGGAACCTCCAGTTTCACTGAATTTCTTTCAGCTGATTGAGGTTCTATCACTGTAATAGTCTATTATTAATAATAGTCTGTAATTAATTGGTGACTCCCTTGTTTGTCAAATCAGTCTGTTTTTAATGTACTGAGAAATGGGGCAAGTCTGTAGCATGTTTAAACTGTGACACTATTTAAACTGCGTTGCCCCAAGTTACAATGTTTTCTTGATGGAAGCCTTTGCCTAATTAAGAAACCATCTTGTTTCATACACTCAGAAGGGCGAGCCATGGGACAGGACATGCTGATTCTATAGCATGTGGGTGGCTGTGTAGGAGCAGAGTTCACATTGGATGTTGAAACAGGCAGACTTCAAACATTTCAGTTTGTGTGCAGGAACAATAACTTGCTCCTATAGTTTCAAAAGCTACATGCTGTAAAAGAAATGTTATGCTATAGCTTGGGATTTACTTATGTGTGATTGTATTTGCTGGACAGAAGTTATATTTTAAATGAATGTGTTTTCAGCCCTCTTTAGCTGAATGCCATCTACAACCCTCCAATAAATGTCAAATGGTTTCATCTGAGCAACAGGGTTCAACAAGACAAGCGTGCAGTTTGAAGATAAGCAAAGCAATGTTCTTCCACATTTTGAAATTCGAGTTGAGAACCAACACCCCTGAAAAGAGCTCCTCTGTGCATCCCTGATAGGAAAGATGGGTGATTGGGACATTGCTGTAAAAACACTGCTCTTGTGCAGCTCTACACATCCAGTGATCCCACGTTTCTGCAGTGGTAGATTATTCTAATTATTGTTTTATATGGATTGGATCCTGTTTGTGACTTACTTGAACCTTTTGAGAGGAGGTAGATGTGCAATAATCAGGTAATATGCATAGTGACAGCAAGTATGCAAATTGTTGACCTTAATTTTTGTGCCTCCCTTAGGAAGCACCAGTTAATATTGATAAAGGAATATTGTATTGACAGAAACCTGAGACTTTCTGTTCTGAAACCCTGTCTGTGCACTCCCACCAACTAACCATAACACTTCCCCAAACTTCAAAGTATCTTCTGGAGCCTGAAACTTTGACTGCAAAGGACAATGAGCCCAGGTGTTGCAAGAGCTGATCCTCTGTGAGCTGGAGAGGTTAAACCCTGAAGCAAACACTAGTGTAACCTTTTGAACCTTTTTGGGAGTGGGTGGAGCTTGCAGGGGAAATAATGACCCAGGTGATGACCTGGTCTTCGATGTAATCAGGTAACCAGCAGGACTCATAATACATTTATGTGTTGGATATGCAATCCAACTGCTTTTCTGATTAGATGAATCACTGTAGTCTGAGTTCCTTTTAATGTTAGCCCAAGAGAATTGCATGTCTAGAATGAAGTCCACAGGTCACTAAGGCATTAAATCTTGTGTAAAGATCTAATTTAGAGTGCAATAGATGTGCATAGATGACCACCCACTACTGTGTCCTGCAGTAAATAGCTTTGCAGGATGATGGCCGTAATTTGTGATTAGAAGCTCTGTGTCCTATTTTCTCCATCTGCAAAATGTGATTGTTTACTTAATTTATTCATGCTTGTAAGTGCTTCTGTCTTTTTAGCATCAGACTGCACTGATGTTGGATTAAATTCCTATGGCTGATGCCTAAGCTCATATTTGCATGTTTCCTCTAAATGATCCACATCAGAGATAGAGGGAACTTACACAAGCCTCAGACAAAATCAAAATTTCTTTAGGCATTTACTTTTTAAGATACCATCTAATGATACTTGAAACAGTAATGGGAGCATATGCAAGTCTGAGTGTTTGATGATATTCTGGAAGTTTGAGAGTAATTTAAGTTTCATATAGATTTGATTCTGCTTAATAAAGTGTACTTGATAACATTCTAGTTTTATGTATCCTTTTGGAGTTTTTCATAAAGACCATACACTTTCCAGTTTTAATATTACAAAATTAATTTTCATTTGTAACAGCATGCTCCTTTCAAGAGTAAATAGATGGACGATAAAATGCACACCAATCATGATAACAGAAAAAGGTGTTTGAATTGCCTTGGATTAGTCATATTTCTTATTTTGCAACTACTTTCATATCTGTGTAAGTCCTACATACCCTGGAGCTCCCATTGTAATGGTTCTGCCTCATTTTCCTAATTAACATTCCCTCCCCACTGCAGTGTTGCTAAAATGTCCCCAGGGTTCCTCCTTCCACAAGGCTTGATTCCCCTGTGAATTTAGGATGAATGCATGGCCCCCTGGGGAGAAAAAAATCATATAGTCAGCAGATACAGCTGTCCATGACTGCAGTGTTATAACATAGTTTTACACTGACAGCTGAGTTTTTATATACTCTTTACCTTATAATGGAAAGAACTAAGTAGTAATAATGCTGTCCTATCAAGGACTATTCAAACAATCACATGCACTTAAATAGATACTCTTTCATCTTTGAATAATTAGAGAACATTTCTATTTTGCCAGTCCAGCAAATGTTCACCAGACCTTCACAAAGAGCTTACTTTTTTCTTTTTGATGTTGTTAATGTTTGAATGGCAGTTTTATTTGTACAGTATTTTAACTCTTCAAAGTGGTCTTACAAAGGCTAGTTAGATTTTTATGTTCAGAGAGATTTATTTTTAAACAACCATACTTTAGCTTTTTAGCTTGGATACTTGATTACACTGAGAGTTTTGCTTTGCTTCACAATTCAGTGTACCCTGTCTAGTATAATTTGTTTGAAGAAATCTGCACATGAACCATTAGAGGATAAGTACTTGATACTGCCTGAACTTGTGCTTTCCAAGTTAAATAGTGGAAACCTTTCCTCACTGTTCTGTTTCCATTCTGTTCCCAACAAAATATTAATAAGATTTTAGCTGCAAATTAATTTGAAATTTGGTTTGCAAATTGTGGGGCAAAGCAATGCAACAGAGATGAGTGTTAGAAGAAGACTAATTTACTTCTCTTTAAGTAAGTGGACTGAATTTGGTGCAGTCACAGTTGGGATATATTACACTGGGCTTTGTGTTGCTCTTGTAACAGTCTTAAAAGGTGTTAGGTATGGCCAGAGAGGGTTGGAAGATAAAAGCTTGTAGAGGAAGAGTGAAGGAGAGGCAAGCTACATGAAGTCCTGACTGACCCACACTTGAACCTGGTATCTTTGTGGCCTGTGACTTTTTGGCAAATCAGTAAGCATGACATGAATAGCACTATTCTGGTTTGTGTTATAACATTTAGTAGCACGTGATTGGTTTAGTTTGTGTAAAAGCAAATGACCCCTCAGATTTCTTTCTCTTTGAATCTCTTTGCATGGATAGAGGCATAGGCATTTAGAGTAGTTAGTCAAATTTATTAAGAGTTCATGAGAAAAACACACAAAATGCACGTCTTAATTTCCCCTGGCTATATATGACCTCAGTGTTTTGTTCCTGAAAAATCAACATTTAGTCAATAGGTCTCTCCAAGGAGTGCTTCAAGTGTGTAATTTAATTTGATTCCATTTGGTTTATGGTACCTACTTAATCTGGAATTTGTGGCTAAATTGAAGACTGAACTTAGTTTATGTACCTCTTTTAAGTCAAAACTAGTTGGAGGGTTCGAGTGTTCTTTGCAGTGAAGAATGAAGCAAGATTTATTAGACAGCTGAATGTCTATTCAAATCTGATTTACCCACCAGTAAGTTCTAATTTGTTGTGTGTTCATTTCAACTTAAAGTGATCTAATTAAAGTGCTTTGGTTTCATTTTCTCTGTCCTTTACTGTAAGTTTTAAAGGAAATGCTGAACAATGGCTGCTGTCCAGAAATCTGAATCGTGAGACCCAAAACTGCTGATTCTTCTACTCCTACCACCACTCCTTCCAAAACCAGTTTGTTGTTAGTGTTGTGTGCTTTTGGTTGTCAGTACATCTTCCGATTTGCAGGATAAAATGTGCTCATTTTCAGGGCAAAGGCTGCCTCAGTAATATATCTGAAGAATACAATGCGTAACAATTTGTCAACACGCAATTTTGTTTTTGTGAAAAGTGGTATAATCCCAATGTATTTGAGTTAGTGAAGTTATCCTCTATATGTAATACTGATGTAGGGATCGAATTAAGGATGAAAGCAGTTGAGCTTTTGCTTTTGTCATATGGAAGTGTTTGGAATTGGAGTGCATGGAGAAGTAACCCCAGCTGACTCAAAATATATCAAAACAGAGAGTTGCATTCTATGGTTTTTATTATATGACTTATCTCACTGTGAGAGATGCAACTGCTCTAAATTTTAATATCTGACTTGCCAACATAGTTTTATAATACTAAGGTTTTTTGTCAAAGAAACCCCTCCTGTTTAATTTCTGCATCATTATTTAATAAACTTCTATGATAAGACAGTTTATATCAAAGTTAATATATGTTTTCATTCTAAAACTTGACAAAAGATGAATGCACTTTAAGACATATTTTTTAAAGCATTATTTTGAAATGATTGTTGCATTGTGTTTCTGAAAGTTGATTCAGAATCATACCTAGTAATGTTCTAATATGTCAATAAAGACGTGGAAGCATTTGATTCCCACCCTCACATGCCAGTGGTTTATATATTTTACACAAAGACCGACCTGTTAATGTTATATGTGAAATAACTACAAGTGGGGTTTTGGCTATATTCCTGAATTTTATATGGTATTTAGTTCTAAATACAAAAGTGCTTTTAGATTTTTCTTCAACTAGAAATTGTGGAAATTGAGATACAGAGAGGTGTGAAACCAATTTTCCCAGGATTATGTAGCTTGTTCAGAGCAGTGCCAGGAAGAACGTCTCCAGCTCTTCAGGCTCTTCCTTTGATTTCTGTATTATATCGTGCTAAAGATTTTTCTGCTTCCATATTTTTATTAAAAAGGGGAGTATACTTAAGAAGATATTTGCCTTTGTTAAACCCCTTTCTAATCTAGGGATTTGCTGTAAGACCAGGACAATCTTTCCTGGAAAAACTAGCACATTTGATACAGAGTTACTAGGACAAATTTGATTTTTATGCAGATAGCTACCAAGCTGGATTAAAAACTCTTTAGACATTGCCTGGCATCAAGCATATACACAGTGGATATAATGAATAATAGCAGAACCACATTACATAACTAAATTTCCATGAAATGCTAGATTTTTCTGATTTCGTTTATTGAGCAAAGCTGGAGTAAGTGAACTTAATGAGTTGTAACCATTTCTTTTTAACTTGAAAATGCTTGAAAATGGGAGAGTGGACTTAGTTTCTGCTACAGTAACAGGAAATAGAGCATTTTTGAGTTAGTTAAATGTAGTACAGGTAAGATGCAATGCAATGATTTGCAACAGCATGTGAAAAAGGTGCCAAGTTGAGCAGTAGGTATCAATGACTCACTCATGATTAAACCTACATTCATATCACCACTCTTGTATCTAAGTATTCAGAAGTCTGTGATGAGAAAGTGGAGGTTTAAAGCTAAATAGAATGGTTTTTATTTCCAAAGGTCACTGAATTTTCTCTTCAGCTGTACTGAATGAAGAAATGCTGTTCTCAAAATGATCTTGCCCTTAGAATAGAAGTGGTTCTCCTGGAGCTGGCTGTTGTTGCTGTGCCTGCCTGAGTGTAGGCAATGCTGCAGTGTCTTATGTCCAGTGTCTCCATTTTCAGTACAGAAATGCTCTCAAGCTGGAACTCTTGAACAGAGATAGTCCTCCAGGACACAGTTGGCAACACACAGAAACTAGTTTTAAACTTCAGTTCACACTGCTTGGGAGTTGGGTCTTGTGGGAATCTTACTCCTTTTTGCGTTGATATTTATTTAGTTAGCTTTCTATAATGGAAATTCAGTCTTTTTCTGAAAAAGTGATGTTAGCATTGAATGGTCAACTCCTTATTTTTATTTCTTGTTAGACTTGGATTTCCAAGTGGGCATGCTGATCTTAGGATTTGCATAATTGAAGTTGGAAGGGACCTCTGGAGATCATATGGTTCAAGAGATGGCCTTGCTCTGCTCAAGGAAGGCCACCTGAAGCCAGTTGTTCAGAGACAAGGGGAGAGAAATAATTAATTTTTTTCACAAGTTTGAGGGAAGATCCGTGTCCTTTATTTTGGTTCTTGCAGAGAGCAGTCATAGCTATGTATAAATAATTGTCCTAAAATTTAATCTGTTTTAATGTTGTCGCAGCTGACATCACATAGATTTTTTCTTTTTTTTTCTTTTTTTTTCTTTTTTTTTTGTAATAGATTCTGGTTTCAGTTTAATACTTACTGAGTATGTATCACATAGACTCATGAGTGAAGTTAACAGGATGTTGTCTATTGATAACAGAGATTTCCAGTCCCTTTCTCCCCCGCCACCTTTTTTTTTTCCTTCTTCGGAGGAGGAAAGCTGTGGGGAGCTTTGGGATATGGATACATCTGATGCTGCTTTTGCTGAACTATGATCCACTGCATGTGTTTAATAGATACCAGCTGGAGGACAGTAGAACTGCAAACAGGCTGGGTAAAGCTCACAGAGCCACACAGACAAATTTGGTTGTAAATGACTGGAGAGAAGACCTCCCTGCACACTTTAGTTTGGGTAAGGTGACATATGAGAATGGAGCAATGTCGGCACAGAGGAGGAATGTAGTGTGAGAGAAGGTCCACTGCAAAAGATGTTCCCTGGTGATGGGGAAGTGGCTAAGGCATCTTGAGTTCTATTCAGTCTTTAAGCTACAAAAATTGTTGAGCTAACACAATTCCATTTCAGAGGGAAGAAAGCAGCTAGCATGATGCAAGGGTAATTGATTTTGTCTGCTCATTTATGTGTATGTTTTATACAGAAGGACATGGACAGTTGAGCTGCAAGGAAACAGATTGTAGATGGAGGACCAAAGCCTTACCAAAATGATGTAAATAGGTAAAAACTCAATAGAATTCTCTTTTTTTTTCTTTTTCAGCCATGCAGTAAGCATAGACTATTACACCTGTTATAGTCTATGCTGCTAAAAGCAGCATGTGACTTTCAAAATAAAAGAGCACAGAGCAAGATCTTTGAGACAGAGCCACATGGCTTTCTCACCCCTAAGCTGAATAGGGAAGAATCATGGAAGCAACCTGTGGTCTAGGTATGTTTCAAGAGAGAGCACTGTTAGTAGAAAAGGCAGAGTTACAGAAAGTCTGGAGAAATCCTATGGCATTTCCTGGAAGGGTATATCTGAAGGTGGGAGACTCGTGCCTGGAAGTCCTTCATTGTAAGTGGCCTGTTCATGTTGAAGATGAATGTGGCCCTTCTAAAGCTGTACCTCAAAACTCATCAACCATGCAGATTTTTAAGCTGCAGGGTTTAGTTATGCTTAGAAAAGCAGAATATTAATTTGCTAGGCTATAAATATAACACAGTGAGGGACTGACATTTTAAGGCTCAGGATGTATTCTGATGTGTAAGACATGCTTATTTCCTTGAAGAGCTGTTAATGAACTCAGGTCTTCAGTTCACATGTACTTCTACTTATTGTAAGTAACTCCAAAGATATTTTTGATCAGTCCCTTGTTTTGGCTCCCAAGGGTTTAGTTTATCATATTGTGTTCTGAAGGGAAGTATATAATACAAACAAGTCATCAAGGAAAGGTAACTAAAGACTAGCTACCTGAGCTGCTCCTTTATGCCTGCTGACATAAGAAGAGGTTTCAGTCCACTAGATTACAAACAGTGAAATTGTAGCCTCAGTAACACAATTTACATGCCCAAGTTTTTAGCAAAATGTGTATTCATCAGCAAAACACAGAAAGCTGGCTTTAAATTTTGACAGGCACACAGAGATTTAAATTTCTGACATGCTTCTCTTCCACTCTGCATATTATGTCTCTTTTTAGTACAGCAAGTATTGTAACTCCTTGGGTTTTTAGTTCTCTGCTGAATAATTTCTTTGTATTTGATACAAGGTGTTCATAATTTCTGGCCAGCATTTGGAGTTACTGCTATTTGTGCTTAGGCCACACAATTGCCAGATGTGTGTATAGTTAAGTTCTCTACATGAGCATTATTATCATGCCCTGCCCTGTGTGTTTAGTTGTCTTTCAAATTTACCACATTTAGAATTTGAAAGCAAAGACATAAACTTGTCTTCGGACAAGTAATATGTGTGTAGAGGGAACTAAGTTTTTTATGAAGAAGAATGTATAATTTTAAATAAAGTTCCTCTTTGTTTGGGTTTGGGTGTTGTAAAAATGAATATAATGCTTCCAGACCACCTTAAAAATTAGTTGTAGACACCATGTGTGAAGTTTTTCTAGAACTATATAAGAATAAAATATTAGATTGCCTTCTGTTAAAAAAAAGTGTGCAGAACATTAGCTTTTGAAGGTAGTTAAAATTTAAAATGTAAATGTTCTGTTTATTTTTTGCCATAAAATATTTCAGTCACATTGTATAACTTTTGCCAATAAAAAGCTCTATTATTTTGAATAATCATTAGTCCCAATCTGATGCTGCTGTTGAATTAAATTTTATATTCTAATGTTTAAAAATATTTATATCTATGTTCCTTCTTGTCATAGTGTTATATTTTGTGTTTTTACTGTAAATGTTATGTCTGTGGCATTCAAAGTAAGCTGTTCTGTAGGGTGAAATAATTTTAAATGCCTTATGATGCAACAGAACTCTTCTAGCAATAGTGTGCAGTTCTAGTTTTATGCTTTTTAAACTTGGACACTTCAATATATGAAACTTTAATATATTGAAACTTTTCATGACTCCTTTTATACAGGTATTTCTTTTTTTGAAATTTCTTGTGGTTCAGTCGATAAAGGATTTTATTGACACTGCAGCTGCCAGGAACACTTCTTTAAGATTTCAGTGGGTCCTTCACTGAATTTGCTTGCTGTTGGAGCCATACCACTAGCCACCATGATTGCTGGTAAAGCAGGCTTCTGAAAGGGCTTTCCATGTGGGCTACAGTAAGCAGAGCAGTCTTGTAAGCAGGCTGTGAGGGAATCCATGCCTTAAAACATAAGGCAAATTAAACCAGTGAGGATTGATCTGTGTGTGTCAATGCCATTCCCACTGTGGGGCAGGAGGCTGTGGAAGCTGGGGTGCAGCTCCTGCTCCAGCACCCCTGGTGCAGGAAAGCTGTGCCTCACTCAGGTGGTTTTCTGTGTCATCCTAATACTGTCTACAGCATCTTCTCCATAACTGCTTACCTTAATTCACATTTTTTGCATTTTCACTGCTTATTACACTTTGGCTTTTACAGTCTGCCATTCATGTTTTGGGCTGTGAAAGGCACATAGTCAGTGTATAGAATCCCTAACAGTTGTGCCCTTCAGTGCAGAGTGAAGGCCAGCTTTCATGAAACTGGGAAGTCTGCTCTGTGGACGCCAAAGTTGTGCCAAGCAGCAGCACAGAGCGTGTCAGTTCAACAACATCTACTGCCAGAGAGCTCAAAGAATGACTGTCCTCCTGCTTTTGCTGAAAATAGTAGGCAGGTTTATACCTCACTGTAACAGCTGTTCATCTCTATGTATAGTGCCAGTAAAAAGAAATATTTGCCATGGTCTACTTCCTCCCTGTGAGATGTTTGGATTAATTCTGCTAGCACAGCAGTCTGAACTACATTTCAAATACTGTTGATTAAATCTTGCCTTGACAGGGGCAGCCCCTTATTGAGCTGTTACTGACTATGTGCTGAGCAGGAGCCTCTCCATAGTTCCAAACTTCCTGTCCCCTGCAAGACAAAAGTCAACGGACTGCAGTGTACAGGAAGGTATTCAGGGGCTATTGCATTATAGAAGTCTTACATATGGAGGAATTTTGTAGGTTTCTAACTGCTTAAGAGAGATATTTAAGCTTAAATTAGTGAAACTTTGTAAGACTTGTGGTTTCTTTTACCCATACCAAATGTAGGATGAAACTTTGTAAGCTGTAGAAGTTTAACCTTTTGCTCCCTGTTTTACTTCTAGACTAGCTCTCTTGTGTCTGTTAAGCTGATTAGTTTTTCTTTGTGTTTATAAGGAAATGTTATTGGAACTCTGTGACTGTATCCTGAGTACAATTCTGTCAGGATATTTGCTGTGTCCTTGCTTGACTAGCATATTGTTTTGAGCATCAGACATGCAAATAACCAGCTGAGTCTTTATAAACACAGTTAGTTGCTTCCAAAAGGGGTGTTTCTATTTTGCTTCAAAGTTAAGGATGTGCTTTGCTAAATCTGGTGTTTAAAGCAAGTAACATTTTCTGAAAATTGAGATACCAATCATATGACATGTACTGATGAAGATTGAGCAATTAATTTGAGAGTACTCAGGCATGAGTTTGTTTGTAATAGTAAATGACAATCAAAGTGAAATGAGGCTATTTGATATAATTAATTTTCCATATATAAACATTGTTTAAAGTTTCCTACATGGTCTTACTTTGCTCTGGTATTCTTCTATACTGATACCCTGTTCTCAGATTTTTAATGTAAATGAAAATGTATATTTTGAAATGTCCAGGTCTTTCACAGACTGACCAGGGATCAGGATCAACTAAAATACCAATAGATATTTGCACCTTATTAAAATAAATGAGGCATAATCTTCTTGGTATTGCATCAGCTTTGTTGTTAGATTACTGTCACAGTGTAATTCTACTGATCATGCATTTAGTCCTGGAATTAATGAGTCATGTGATTCCTTACATAATTATTTATGTTGAATTGAATCTGTACAATAAAAAAAGGATTGCAGAATGGTTGAGGTTGTTAGGGACCTCTCTGGAGCTTATCTGTTCAACACCCTGCTCAAGAAGGGCCACTTAGAGGCAGTTGCCCACAACCATGTCCAGGTGGCTTTTGTCTGTCTCCAGGGATGGAGACTCTACCACCTCCCTGGGCAACCTGTGACAGTGCTTGCTTACCCTGGCAGGAAAAAAGTGTTTCCTGATGTTGCAAGAGAACCTCCTGTGTTTCAGTCTGTATTGATTTCTTTGAGCTCATATCTCTCCTCCTTGCATCCTTCATTTAGGTATTTTTACACATTGATGGGATTTCACCTGAGCCTTGTCTTCTCCACTCTAAATAATCTTGTCTGTCTCATGTGAAATGCTCCAGTCCCTCAATCTTCATGGCCCCTTGCTGAACTTCTTGCAGTAGCTCTGTCTCTTGTAGCGGAGAGCCCAGGGCTGGTTGCAGTGCTGCAGGTGTGGCTCACACATGCTGAGCAGAGAGGATCCCTGGATAGTAGCACTCCTAATGCAAGACAACATGGCATTGGCCCTCTTGGCTGCAAGGGCACGTTCCTGGCTTGTGTTCAACTTGGTGTCCAACAGGACATCACATCCTTTTCTGAAAGCTGCCTTCCAGCTGCATGGCCCCCAGCACGTACTGACTGCTGCATGGGGTAGTGTCTCCTCAGGTGCAGGGCTTGGCACTTCTCCTGCTGAACTGCCTGAGGTTCCTGAGAGCCCATGTTCCAGGTCCTCTGCATGGAAGCACAACCCTCTGGTGTATCAGCCACTTCTGCCAGTTTTTGTCTTGTCTGCAGTCTTATGTCCTTATTTGAAAGCCTTTAGATCTTCCTGTTCTGGTTTGTACAGAGCCTGACAAACAAAGGCCTCAGTTTTGATTAGGGCCTCTTGTGCTAAATTAACAGAAATAATAATGTCTTCATAAGACAGAAGTGATGATAAGCACACAAATTGATGTTCAATGCAATCTTCTTCTAGTGACTGTGTTAGTGATGGGAACTGGCCAGCAGAAGAAACTCTTTTCACTGAAACAGGCGAATGAAGAAAAACTTGTGCTGATATAGAAACAGAAGTTGAGTTGCAAGATAGTCTGAGATATTTCACAAAGTATTGCCAGTTTATTCAGGGAAACTTTTGGCCACTAGATAAAGTATTTTTTTTGTGTTGGGGTTCTTTGGGAGCACTCTTTTTGCTATTCTGTCCCTGATTTATTTTATGGTGGGTGAAATTTTTTTAGAGCATTTCATTTTGATTTAACTTTCTAGACTATATTGTTGTCTAATAAATCTTTTAAGAAATATTTTTGTTTGTAATAGAAAACTACAGCTACTTGCAGTTTCTGTAAATATTTCTGGCTAGTCAAACAAACATGTCAGTCAATTAAACTGAGAATTGTTTTTAAACAATCAGGAAGGAATTTTTCACTCAGAGGGTGGCTGGGGAACAGGCTCCCTGGGGAATTTCACAGCACCAGCCTGACAGAGTTCAGGAAGCATTTGGATAATGCTCTCAGGCACAGGGTGTCTTGGAGTGTCCTGCACAGGACCAGGAGTTGGCCTTGATGACTCTGATGGGTCCTTCCCAACTCAGTATTTCCTGTGATTCTATGGTTCTATGTGATAAACCAAAGTTGTATTGTTACGTGAGGAATATGGGTTACATCCATGACTTGAAGCACATGCACTAAATGGGAGAGCCAAGTTGGATCTCTTAAGTACAGTTGTCTGCCTTGTTAGGCTTTCTTCAATATTATACTACTACTTCAAATTACTAATATTGTGGAAAAAGGAGAAAAATTACATTATTTTGCTTTCTATAGGAAGGACACAATTTCAGGATCAGTATTTGTACAGCCTCATGACTGAGTTTTAAGTAAAGAGGTAAACCTGAGCTCAAAATACTGAAGTGGCATTCAATGCAATAGCACTATTTTTTTTAGTGCAATATTTTATGTTTTTGATGATTATTGTATAATCAGTAATGTATTTGCAATACTTCTCTATTCTATTTATGTTCGGATTCCACAAATACAGTCCAGTAAAGTCTGTTATTGCTCTTTGCTTTTATAGACTGTGTACTAGAATAATGAGAACTTTGAAAAGTGTTAAAACCACTGAAGGTAGGATACCAAGTATTTAAACTTTAAGAAAAACAAGCATAACTACTTTAGTTGTCCTTATGAATTTGGTACAAAAGATTGGAAATATGCCCCGCTTCTTTCAGGAGATGAAATTTTTATTCTGAGGATCTGCATGATAAAATTCCTCAGGACCCCTTTTGTACACATGCATTTGGATATGGTTTTCATTTATATCATATTCAGGATTATATGTTAATGCACACTATTTCCATAACCTCAATGTTTCAATAAATTCAGAATTAATTTGATGTTTTTAATTTTACTTATACGTTTTGTAATCTGAAACTTCTTTCTGCCTATTTGCCTTATTCATGACTGAATATTAAATTCTTCATTTCTACTATGGCACTGGTAAAACCGATCACAGTAGTGTCCGAGTGCTTTGCAGTAATAATTTGTATTCAGGGTATTTGCTGGAGGATAGCTCTTAGTGGGAAAATTGAAAGAGTAATGGTGAACTTAAGCAGCCATTAATTTTGTTAGTCTGATTGAAACATCTCTCAAGGTTTCCACATCTATGTCAGGTCAGTCAGGAGTTTGATAATCACAGAGAGCTTCATGAATACTGGGTGAGTTTCAGAGTTTCAGTTTTTGTGTCCTGAAAGAGCAGGAATCTGGTCACTTCTGCCCTGCTATGCTGTTGCACAATTGAAACAACTTTCCTTTTTCTTAATTTTAGATTAGTAGCTTCAGAAGTGGCTCAGAAATTGTGTCCTTTGTTGAGCCCTGCTTTAATTTAGGGTGACTTTTTGTTTTCTGATGTAAGCATGTCAGAAAGGGAAAAATGGCCTGAACTTAGACACAGCTTCTACAAAAGTCTTGTTTAACTCAAGTAGAGCACTGTTGTAACCTAAATAGAGCTGGGGAGGTGCTTCTGGGAGCATCTTTAATGTTCATCTTGCATTTGAAATAGTGAAATTGTTTATAGACCTCTGAGGTATAGTCCAAAGATCGTCTTTATCTCATTAATTGCTTAGCCAAATGGCAGAAAAACACGTGTGTGTCTTTAATTTGGAGATCCCTCAGGAGTACCAGGTAAGGAAGTAGGAGAAACAGAAGGAGCTCCAACTGCTAGGAGGTGCATTTTTTTACTACAGTCTTGTGGAATTTTACAATATGTTCTGAAATACAGTTGTTGTGATGCCTGAATGCAGGACTGTATCTTGACTGTGGGGGGATGCAATGCTGGTTTTATAAAAGCTGTCTCTGCTAGAGTCCACTTTCCGTATTGCAGCTCACAGACAACTTTGCTGCTGCTGGCTGTTGAGGAGTATCCTCTTTCATTTCTCTCCACTTTCAGGCAGTGCCTTGAAATTCAGTTTTCCAACTGATTTTTCTCCAGCAGTGATTTTTTGCTTCAGGAAGGGAAACCTCAAGCTGCCTGAGCAGTTGAACTTCATGGTACTTATGATACTACTGTCTGTGTTTATACCGTCATGGACAACTGGGACATATTATTTCTACTGGTATTACTGGGAGCTTTATCATGAAGTATTTAATCTTTTTAACCCAAACGGGGAAGACAAACCTGCAAAATTATCTAAAATAGTGTGCCTAAATATGGGCGAAAAACTCTTTTTTGATATTACTGACAAATGTACATGCATAGAGCAAAAGCTTTCAGTGTTTCAGAGAGTGCATCTTCTCACATATATCATGACCATTCACTGAAATCTTATTTGCTATCCTCTAAAGAAATGCATTTATAGTATGTTTGTGTAGGAGGATCTATTTTTGTATGCTCTGGGTTTTTAATTTTCTAGGTAATGCTGTCATCCGTGTACATCTTCTATATGTGCTCACTGGTCAAAACGCCAAGGATTTTAAGCTTTTGGAGGAGCAAGTAAAAGCCTAATAATTTGTGAAAAATATTAGAATGAGGAAGAAAAGATCTCTCATTTGGATTAATATAAAAATTAATCTAACTGCTAGACAGAATAGCTTAAAAAAGACAGATTGTCATGAATAAAAAATAAAAAAACCTACCTTCTATCTTTCTACCAGATTAATTCTGAAATAGGCTGCATTAATTATATTAATCATCATCATCATAAACAAAAAGATTAACCTATTTGTTAGACAGCTTTTGCCTTCTCCGTTTTCTGTCTTGCAAAAATTCTGAACTAGTTTATTATAAAAATGAATGAAATTTTGAGTTACTGATAGGTGTTTTTTTAATCACAGTTAAAATCCCATGATATTTAATAATTTCTTAAAAATGAATTGCAGCCAAAATTGAGATGAAACTGACATCATTCTGTGTCTAGAGATGTAATTTGGAATGAAAACTAAGCCCCATCTCAAGGTATGAAAATGTCAAACACTGTATTAGAAACAGGCAAAATAAAATTCCAGACCTTGTATTTGTTCCATAGAGAAAATGCTTGCTACTGGTGCCATAAATAATGGACTGTATAATTTTAGGGAAAATAAGTATTCAGAAAAAAAAAATTCATTTTCTTTGCATGCAGCAAATAAATTAATGAATGAAGGAACTGGTGGGTGGTGTTTCTGAGGGACTCCCAGGAACAGATGGGTAGAGCAGCACTGTTAACTTCTGAGATGTTTAATCAGGGAAAAAAAAAGGCAGGAGAGGAGTGGCAAGGTATTTGTGGGAAAGAAAATGATATCTATTAAAGTAACCACATGAAGTACCCAAAAAATGTCATAATGATCTCAACATATTGTGAAATAACCTAACAGTTACAAAAATGTTTTTGGATTTGTCAGTGTTTCCACGTCATGGCAAAAGCTGCTGCTGTGACATTTCTGTGGCCAACTTGCAGCACTTGTTATCATTTGAGAGACTCAGTTGAGATCCAAGGAGCATCCATGCTATGTTCTATCTAGTGCAAAGTTCCAAATGCTGGTGGCAGTGGAGATGTACAGTAGCAAAAGAAATAAAAGGATTACTGATAGAAACTACTATCAGAAGGGTGAACGTGCTGAAAATTGTTCCTTTACTTGATATTACCTTATTACTCTGATAAATATTTGTCAGGATTTTCTTGAATGTTTGCATATTAATCAAATAATCAACCTGTAGTAGTTTTTGATGCAAACAAATACATGATTATTTTATACTTTTGATGTTGGTAGTTTTCACATATTTGCTGCTAAGCACTGAAGTAAGAGGTTTTCATTGTTTCTCTGTTCATAGATTGTTTTTCTTGGAACTGTTGCCAGTATCCTGGTGTCTTTACCATCTCATCTTATTTGTAAAAGTACTATGATGTGAGGAAACTTACTCAAACAAAGTATTACAGTTAATGCATAATAAAACATTTTAAGAGTGATGATACTATTGTATTTCTTTTCTTATCTTCCATGCTTAAAAGGTGGCAAATATTAGTTCTAAAAAATTGTGTCAAACAAATGGTGAGTTTTCTTACCCTCAGAATATTGCTTCAGGAAATGTGATAGTACAGGTGAAAATCCAATTTTGAATTCAGTCTTGTCTTCCTATAGTCTCATGCTTCTGTTTATCATTTGGAAGAAAAAAAATCAAACAAACTTTACAAAGTATTTTTAGGAATCCCCTTGTCCTGAAAAGCTTCCTTATTAACTGAAACAAGAATTCATTAATTTTAGCAAATTTTGGCTACCTAGTTAAAAAAACAAACAAACAAAAAACCCAAACCTCTAAGGTCTCACATGTATAGGAAGCTTTCTAATGCTAATAAAAAGTTTATTGCTCTAGGTAAAAATTAATTCTCTGTTTATGGTATAATTTTAGTGTTTGGGGTGTGTTTGTCTTATGAAACAGTTTATTTGCCAACACCAAAATATGCCAAAGCAGACGCACACAAGGAACAAGTTGTGCCAAGATACCATTTCTGAAAAGCAGTGATAGTAGAAATCAATTAAGCATTCTCAGTAGTGTGTTTAAACCAGCCATGACTGTGTTGACTTTTCTTCTGCCTTTCCTTTCCTCCTGCAATCGTAAAAATACCTGAACCATGAGCTGATGTTATGTCTCAGCAAAAAGAGTAAAGTTCCAGTGTTTGATACTATTTGGCAGGTTTTTGCTACAGTAGTTTTAATCTGGTTTTAAGCAGTTGCAGTAAGTCCTTTGGTACCTTTGCTTGAGTTTTAAAAGCAAGTAACCTAACTTGGATTAATTGTTCAACAAATTTAATGAGATGAGTATGCTGTGTCATTATATACTCTGTACAATCTTTCTTTATAAATTTTCAATTTAATTTGGCTAAAATGAAAGCAAATATCTTCAACATGAAATATTTTGCGTAGGAAAAAATATGTAAAAATTTTAACGTATTTTAACCATTTAATCTTTCCTTGGAATAAAACTGTATTTATAGAGATAGACATAGCTAGGATTTAAGGTCATAATATTGATAAATTTTCATTGGGAAAAGTAGTACTGCTTTGTAGTGTTTGTAAGTAAGTACATTATGAATAGAAACCAAAGAAAAACATGCTTGAAAATTGTTTAGGCAAAAATTGCTGATGCTCATTTAGATGTTCTGGGTAAGAGCTGTGAGCTCTGGATGTGAATCAACTGTGGACTACTTCAGGTCATCTTTGATACTTTGTTAATATGTATTCTGCTCAAAGGAAGTGCTGTGATGTACAGTTTTAATCATGTCTAATATAGTGCAACTTCTGTGGAAGACTTTTCATAGGCATTCTAATACTTCAAATATGGCTAAATATTCCCTCCTTTTTTTTTTCTTCTTTTTTTGTTTGTTTTTTTTTTTTTTTTTTTTTGGTTCAAATGAATGGTCATCTTCAGGGCTCTAAGGGGCTCTTTTGAAAAATGTGTATGTTTTGTCCATGATTATATTTGCTCACTTGGTGAATAGTGCACTCTTTCTGGTTACGTGCTGTCTACTGTTTCACAATAGAGCTAAATGATCAGTGTTTTGAAAGCAAAACTAAGTGGTGCTCATTCATGTGTTAAGAGAGACTTTGCTGTTGTGTGAAGTTGTTGACATTTCTGACAGTGTAGTCTGGCTTCTTGGTCATTGCACTGGAATGAAAAAATAAAGTTAGGGCAAAACAATTTGAGAAAAAAAATGTGACTAGTTAATAAAACAGAGGTACAGAGAGAAAGAAGAGAGACTGAGAGAAATTTTAAATTTTATCCTTCCGACGGCAGAGATGCTGGAAAGGAATAATAATAAAATTTTTGGGAAACGTTACTTAAGAAAAAAGACAAAGCATTGCCACATATAGAGAATGTCTCCTTACAAAAGTGTTTGAACAAAAAAGTTTTAATTAAACTGGTCTGCTGGTTTTTTTGGTTTTTTTTGTTTCATGAGTGTGTAACTTCTCTCAGTGCCCTTCCTGGTGTGTGTTATCTCCTCATCTGTTTGCCCAGCCTACTCTGCCAGATTGTGTAATCCTTCCACATGCCAGTTCGCAAACCCTCATTCCTGAGACATCTGTAAAGTAATTCCATCATTAACTCCTTCTTGGTTGCAGAAGGAGTCTTAATTTATCATTTACAAATATTTTCCTTGCTTTTCTCTTTCCCCTTACTCAGTGCACAGCACACCCAAGCTGCACAGCAGGGTAGCAAAAAAACCCCATGAAATTTATGTGGCTTTTTAATTAATTGCCTCTTATTCTGCTAGTTTGCACTTCAGCCAAGTGGAAGGATAATTATTCTTTTGAAGGAGACCTGTATGGTGTTTTGATTGAACTTTTTTTACATAAGGCCTGTGGTCATTATCATCAAATGAGAAAAAACCTGGCAGTGCATTTGCAGATGCAGTGACTAACCTGCCTTGCTTAGGAGAGTCTGGGCACGGATACACCACACCTGATGTAGCGGTTATTTTTTTACTAAGGCCACTGTAGGAGGCAGAAAAGAGCAGCATGAATATCTTATGGTCTTTCATACCTATCTTTCAATTTTATGGTGGTACACACTGGGGAGGACACTGGGCCTTATTTTTGGGGTATCTATAGAGAAACTGGGTGCATAGAGCAGCTTGAGAGCTGTTTTTGTAATGGTCCTGACTTGAAAAGGTGAGTTTCCTTGCCTTCAAATTTTCTTACTGCTTTCTGTTTGAACTCAAGCCAAGCCACAAAACCATGCTTGGGCTCTCTGCCCATTTCAGGCTTTACCTTAATAATGTTAAATTTAAAGAAAATTCTGTAGATGCCAAACAGATTGTGCTTTATAAGTAGGGTGGGAAAATAAAAATGTATGAAACATGTTTGAAATACTTGAAATCAGAAATTAAAATTTTATCTAAAATGACAGGTGAAGATATCAAGACTGGACTCAGCTGTTATTAAGAACTTCAAGCTGTTTAAGCAAATAGGTGGAGAAGGATCTAAGTTATATGAATAATATACTGTGCTAGTGTCAGATCAAGAGTAGTTGTTTCATTTACTACAGGGTCTTTGGCAAATAGGTGAGCATTTATTTTTCCCATGGCAAAAATAGTTCAGATGAAGGTACGGATTAGGAGGTGGTAAAAAAGCTTTTGCAGACTACCAGAACTTCACCTTTTCTTAAACTGCTGTTTAAATACTAGCAGTGTGTTCTGGCTCAAACAGTGGGGCAGGTGCCTTTTTCTTTCTCAGCCGGTGATTTTTAATGTGTAGAGAAAGGGCCTGGGACCCTGGTTTTCAGCATCCATCCAGTTTCACCTTAGCGTCTTTGGCCACCTTTGGAACACTTTCTTTGACTTCCTGTTGGCCCATTTCCTGTTTGTAAAACTGGGATCCTTGGCAGGGCAGGGCAACATTTCTTAATTCTATAGAGGGTACTGACAGAAAGAACTGGCTTTTCATCCTAAGAATTTTCATTTGTTGAGTATTAATATGTTATAGGTAACAGTATAACACAGCATGCATCATGCTAATTGATTTTTATCTGGAGAATGTGGTTTCCATTCGCTTAATTTGCTGTATGTAATTCACAATAGTGACTTATTTTTAAAGCAGTGAAATGTGATGCATCTTTTTAGGGCTGGATGGAACTTAAAAGGCCTTCATGGGCTTGCTTGTACAAATCATATTCAGTAATAGTTTGCTACTGTGTTTTTATTAATGAATGAGGACCTACAAAATATATATTTCTCTAAGTGTTTCATCTCCTGTTGGAAACTGAAAATGTATTCAGAATTATTTATCAGCTCCAGAGGTGAAATGTCTGCTTGGTGAAATAAACATGAATAAGCTGCTTTCTATATCATGTGGTGTGGGATAACCTTTTCCTGCTTTTGCAAAATGATTCTGCTCCTGATGATGATAGTTTCATTCCTGTTCATGGATGAGGAAATCAGAAAGAGATTTGTGAACTAGTACACAAGGTAAGTGAAGGGAGTGTTGAACCTTTTGGTTTTGCTGTGCTGTTGTTTTGGGGTTTTTTTTCCAGACAGGAAGGGAAGAGAATGGGAAATTATATTTGGGTGGGGAATATGTCTTTTCAGTACCTCTGTTCCAGTGGTGAGATAAAGCTTCCAAGCAATTTTCCATTTGCTGTGTGCTTGTATTATCAGAATTTCCTATTGATTGATGTTCTTGCTCACTTTGTCTCCACTTTCTCCTCTTTATAAAAGGTAAAAACAATAATTGAACCCCTCATGATTCTTATCCTATTTTGCTGCTTAGTGAAGGTGAACTCTGGAGCTTTTCTGTTTACTGCATTTACCTTGTTTACTCTGGTCATTTGTGTAAGACACATGCTAACCCTTTCCTTACCCAGAGTGTAACTGATCCACCTTAAGATGCACAAGAATATGTATGTAGCATTAGAGGAACAACAGTCTTGATTTGTGAAAGTTGAAAAGGTAGCTAGGTATTCTTTGCTTCAATGTTAATCATCCAGAGAAGGGAAAAAAAGATAAAATTACAGTTTTTATCTATATTTGATGATTACAAAAGTGAATTATAGTCAAATATTATACTGTTAGTGCAAGAGTCAGTGGGAAGTCAGGAAAGTAATCTTTTTTTTTTTCCATTGGAATATAAGCAAAAAGACTTGCTAACTCTCCAAAAACATTTAAAATACTACTTTTGGCACCAAAGTATGTACATGGGTCTATATATCATATGGCTTTAGGCTGGTCAATTAACCCAGCAAGCCTTTTTTCTCCATTACTTCAGCTCATATATACATAGTTGGTCCTGCTTTCTATTTTCACTTCCCACCTTGACTTGGCAATGTTTCACATGTGCTGGATGCAAAGTAAGAAGTGCTAGACATACGACTTCTCTTAGCCATTGGAGAATGTATTCATTTTTCTCCCTCGAAAAGAGAGAAAAAAGACAACCTCTGTAAGGCAAGAGCAACTAAATGATTTTAAATAGAGAGCAGAAACCATCCCAAATATAGAATTTTACAGGAAAATCATATATGAGAAAGTAAAATGCTTTTAAACTGAAGGCAGAAACCAGTACAGACAAGAGTGGCTCTAACTAAGCATGTGTCAAAATTTCCGTTAGGTACCTCTGTTTTGAGGAATTTTGCAACTTGCTACTGAAATTATAGGGGAAAATTATTATCTCATACTTTTTGCTGAAAAAACATGTAAAAATTAAAAATTAATTTAGTGTTCTTAAAATTATGCTGGAAAATACAAGACGCAATACCAGGCACCCAGACCAACCCCTGCTCCTCAACACAAAAAAAACCTCAAACCAACCAACCTAAAACACAGACCTTTATTCCCAGTAAGATCTGTAATTGGGCTGTTACATAGGGACAAAACTCCTTTTACATCAGCCGAGGAGCTCAATTGCAAAACTGCACCCTGAAGTATAACAGCATTAAATGATTTCCTGTGTGGCATGAGCAAAAAGAAAAAAAAAAAAAGTTGCAGCCAGATGTAAATATTGTTTTGAAACTTGAATACCACCCGATTAATCATGTGTGGGAGAATCATCATACAAAGTTTTGATGCATGTTTTTTCTGGTGGCTTTGTGAAGTTTCTCCTTGCAGAAAAGAGTCTGGCAGTTGTGTGCTTACTTTGCACAGAGGATGTGTTGCATCCTACCCACTTGAATTCTGACCCTATTGAATTGGGTAGAAATTGGGGTGACTAATTATCAGTGTGGAAACTGATTTAGAAACAGGAACATTTGGAACAGGTTTTTCACAAGAAAAAGGGATTCAACACCAGTCTTACATTTAGGAGGTTCTATGGTTTTGCCCCTGCTAGAGGACAGATTTTTCCCTATAAGTTTCATTTGAGCGAAAGTCTAATATTTGTAATGGGAGAGTTCAGCTGAACAAAGTAGATACAAAAATTCCACACTTTAAAATAGGAAAAGAATCTTCAAGTGGTCTCAACAATTTCTTCATAAGGTTACTTTCATCTTACAGGTAATCTTAGAATATGTAGCATTGTTCTTTAATTCTTTAGCATTTAGGTTTTGTTTTGTTTTAAACATACTGTGGTCAACTTTAAACAAAATATGCAACTTCTTATCTATATGGAAAGGGGAAATTCTTTCATACAAACTCTCGTGGTTTTATATTTGACTATTTCATGTAAAAAGAAGGGGAGTGCTGAAAGTTCCAGTGGACTTCATGACGTGTTATGTTTCTCCCTTTTAAGGGCCTGTCTCTTTTTAGAGCAAAATTTATTGCCATATAAACTCTAGAATATCTCAACCTTTATCAAAATCTGATGTTTGCTTTCTGGATTTGATATTCTCATGCATAACATCTTTAGATACTTTGCTTTAGATAAAAGCTATAGATGTAATTGTATTTATAGTTCTGTATATTTGTGTCATAGTTTTGTTCTGAGATAAAAATGTTTTCAACAGCTGCTGAAATGGCATTGTGTTTTTGAGAGTGAATATTCAGGTTTTTGCACTGTAAAATTTCTGGTACATTTTCATTAGCAAACGTGTATGTTGTATTGTTTCTTGCCTTCTATTTAAAAACTCAGTCTGTTCTTCCTTTGCTCTTTTTTTCTTGAGTACATATGCTGGTATTCACAACTGACATATTTTCTTCAACAGAAATGAACATTACAGAAGTTTGAGTTGAATTACTATTAACTTTTTCCTGCAGGTTAACTCTAGTATTTTTAGTCTTCCTTTTTAATTGATCAGGCACTTTTACGGTTGCTGAGTTTCACTGTTGTCTGTGAACCTTAAGAATGTTCCTTAGGAGTTGGATCCCTGGTGACCAATTTACCCTGGATTTCCTCTCTAACACTGATGGCCATTTTTGTGTTCATTAATAAAATGGGCCCATGCTCATTGTGTAATCCCCAGGACTCATGGTGTGGTATGACATGTGTGTCTAGAAAGACATGCCTACCTCTAAAGACAGGGAGAGCTGATCCACTGGGCCTGCTGGGAATGGTCTCCCACAGGAGCTGTTGCCAAAATGGTATCTGAGCTGTGTGGCACGAGGCTGGAGGGGCTGGGACAAGCATGGGACAAGCATGGCAAGGCACCTGCCTGCAGCTAGGAGTGCTCGTGCCCTGGCCCTGTTTTGTTTCCTATTACGAGGAAATACACACAAGACAGTGTAGTCAGGTTTTTTGAACTCTTGTTAAAAATGTATCTTTGCCTTCACTTTCTTTTACAATTGGGGAAGCAAACATTGGCCATGCATCTGCTGTAGAATATAGCAAAGACTGTTCAAACTGTTCATTTTAACACCCTAGTTAAAACAAATTCTTACTGTCTTGCAGCATGTTGTCACGCAGAGCTTTATGAACCCCTTAGTTAAGTTATTTACATAATAATGGTCTTTTGTGAAAGAAGCAGCAAAGACTGTGTGGAGTTGAGGGCTTAACTGGAGTGGGTTGTCCTTGTGTGAGGAGCACTGCCCAAGCTGGGGCCCTGCTTGAGGCAAGCAGTAGCAGCAATGGATCTGCTGCCTGATCCTGCCTTTTCTTTGAGTTGCTTTGGCTGCACAGTGTGAGAATAATTTATGGTTAGTGCAAGGGAAAGCTTTTCATTCCTGAGGTGACAAAATGTGTAATCTCAGGCAAGGTATGTAAATGCATTATTGGTGTCTGATTGTAATATGTCATGCACCTAAGAAGTCTTAATTGCAACTGAGAGCATGAAAGGAAGTATGGGACTGGGGCAACACAAAATATGTCTGGAGTCTGAGTGTCTTAACAAACAAAAGTCCACTTCAGTTTGTTTGCAGTGTTGGAGAGGAAGTGGCCTGGTGTTGTTGTATCATAGATACACAGAATGCTTTAGGTTGCAAAAGACCTCTAAGGTCATCCAGTTCAACGTTTAACCCAGCACCACCTTTTAAGCTAACTGCCAATTACATATAAATATATATATATTTTCACACGTGTATCTCAATGCCCTGTGGTACCAAGAGGCATATAGGACAGAACTAGTTTATTAGTTATATAGATAGCTGATACTTACCTCACTCCTACTTGTAGCTGAAAAATACCTTTCAAGTCAGCTGAATAAATGTTAAAATTAATGCAAGTAACCTAAAGAAAATACCAAAGGCCAAAGGCGAATGTGGTAGACTAGGCAGATAATATAAAGTTAGGAATAGAAGAGAATGTTATTTTTGTTATGTAATGTGCTAATGTGACATTTACCACACAGAAACAGCGCACTGTTTTTATGACATGGGTTTCAGGTAAATCCCACCATATATTGCATATATTCTTGGTATTATGGTTTGTATGAATTTTGTAATAAAAGGATCACCTTGTCCGGTGTAATGAAGGAGAAGTAATATCATTTTTGTTCTGAACTAATATCATGTCTTTTGTTCTCCGCTGAAGAGATGTTTTGCCAAGCTGCACTGTATCCAGAGGGTAAATTATGGTGTGCAAGGGGCAGTGAGTGCCCCAAGGGTATTCTAGAACAAACACACTTATTCTCAAGGGCTTTCAGGAAGCCAAATCTCTCCCCACTCCACAAGTTGAAACTTTTTCAGAGATGGAGAAAAAGAATCCCAGGAAACCTGAATGAATAGTGCCGTTTGGATGAGGAATTCTTAAGTTGAAGAAAGATTTTTGGTCTTGGTTTTCAGCTTTCCTGTCATTACCTTTACAGGGACCTTGTTACTGTTTCAGTGTATTATAATAGAAGCTAATGATTATAAAAGTCAGTAGTTAAGAATTAATATTTAGGAAAAGGATTTATTACTTGTTGTCAGAAGACAGATAATAAATTGTGGAGTAATACTTCTTGTAACCTCTCTCTTTTTAATCCTTGTTATGCACTGGGCAAGATTTCAGTTGATAGTGCTGGCTGCTGCAGGCTTTAGTCCTCTATGAAATGATGGTTTCTGGCTTTTGTTTGAATCTACATGGATGGCTTTGCTGTTGAGAGAGATGGTGGGGGACGAGCTAATGAGCTGATGGAAAGCTGTGAGATATTTGCTTCACATAAAACTCTGGCAGAGGAGGCAGGGTATCTGCAATGAAGTTCTTTATCAAACAAAAACAGTATAACCCTTGCCTGAGGTTGCCTCATAGTTCAGTTGATTAAAATTAGAGATCTCTGTTTGGATTAGGAATTTATAATACAGTAACAAATGCAGATTAACTAATGGGTACAAGACACACACTCTCAATACTGGAGATGAAGTGTTTGTCCTTTAACACTTAACCTGATGGACTTAGAGGTCTTGTGGCTCCTATTAAAACGGTGTCACTTTAAGTTCTGGATCTGGGAGTAAGTCCTTGTAGTCTGAGAAATGCTGAGTGATTGCCTTTGGACTAATGCTTCAGTGACACATGTTGGTGTTTGCAACCCTATAACAGCAACTCATATGGTGATTTATCTTTGGTGTCTTTCCATTATCTCCTAAATTTGCAGGTTGAAAGGGTCTCAACTTTATGGTGTCACAGAATGCTGTCAGCTGTAAGTCAAGTTTTATAAAAGCTTCTTTCTAGTGTTTACCTGACAAATATCTGATCCAAAGCTTTTTCAAATCTTTAATTTTTAGACAAAAAAAAAAAGTCCGGGTTTGTTTTGACAGAGAAAGTTGTTGATCAAGCAGAGGGAAATTTCTGGTTTACTGTAAGTGGATATATTTGCAGTTTCATAGGTTTGTGAGATAGTGTACATCTAAGTAGTAAAAAGGCAAAGACTATTAAAATTCTTGAAACAAAGCATAAATGCATATGGTTTTATTATTTTTGGTTTTATTATTTTTTAAAGCAAGGGAAGTCTTTTTCTATGACAATCCTATTACCTGGGGAAAAAGCATAATTTTAGATCAAAGGCATTTAGTTATTTAGTGCTGTTTCTTCCTTTTTTTTTTTTTTTTAATGTTGCTGTAGCTTCTCAGTGGGCCTTCCTTCAGGAATTTTCAAAAATAAGCACTCAGAAAGCTAGGTAGAATTTAGGCCATCTATTCTGAATATAGCACCAGAGTTGTAGTGGGATGAACATTGTTTTCAGCCAAGACTTGTTTACAGCAGGATCCACTGAGTTCTGTGGATTGACTGTAAAATTACTTCAGTACAGCTTGAAAGCTCGGGTTTCCCATGTACCAGTGGGGTGGATGTTTTTATTGAATGCTTCCAGGATCTCCTTCTCTGGCTCCCTCTCTCCACCCTCAGCTTTGATGATAAAAATAATGCTGTGTTTAAATACCCATTGTTGAGGAGCTGACTGTAAGTTGTATGAGGATGAAATGGTGGTATAGGATCATGGCATTGAATGTGTTGGCCCTGAGCCACAGGTAAGCAGCACCTATGTACTTGCAGCTGTACAGAGTTGGAGTTGATGTTTTACACTTGTTGGTGGTTAATTTGCACAGGCACAAGTGTGAAAAGCTAAAACAGCACATGACAGGCTCAAATCCCCAGCCTGCAGCAAAATGTCTGTGACCTCCCAGCACCTGCCCAGAGGGTCATGCCTGTTTCAGAGATTCTCTGCAGTGTTAATGTTCTCCATTTTGACTGATTAAACTTTGCAGTTGAGGGCTCAACTTTGGTCTGCAGGAAAAACAGTCCCCCCTCTTGAACACATTCCTATCACTTCATTGTCATTCAGATTTACCATTAAGTGAGCTGAGAGTTTAAGTAAGAAATTATTTATTTAGCATTGCCCATTCTTCCAAAGGAAGCTGTGTTGTCCCTTTAAGGCATTTTCCTTAAATGTACTGTTTAAAACATTTAAGGGAAGCTAATGTAGGTTCTTCAGAATTAAGTGATTTAAAAACATTTTCTTATTTCCACAGTTGTGATTCTTTGAGTAATGTTACAAATTGAAACTGCTGCCTAGCACAGTCTGAATCCAAAATTATCTATATTGTTCCTAACACATACTAAGGGCTTGCTTTTGGAAAGAAATAGCTTTCATATTCTCCTAAGAGAGTTGTGTACAACTAGTGTGAGATGTTGATGAACTGCCCAGTGTTAGTACATTGTTGCTGTTATTACTAGACTCTTTGCAGCCAGACTGTAGAAAAAGCAAGAAATGGAGAAATCAAATTGAGAGTTATTCTTCACATACTTCTGCATTTTGACTGAAATAATTTTTTTCAGATATACTGAGGTCTTAGCTATTGAAATTGAAACTTGCTATGCCTTCTTAATCATGAATCTTCTGTTACTAGCAAGGGAGCCTCTGTGAATCATATGTGCAATTAAGGTGACTAAACCTGGAGGAAAATGTGAACTATAAAGTTCTGAAGGAAGAATTAGAGACATAAATTTTGCACTTTTCATTTCTACCTTTTCATCCTTTTTTTCATTTTCAGCTTTAAAAGGGTTTTATTTTATCCTCCTTTAATCCCCACTTTTTAAAAATATATATTTTTAATGTCCTCCTCATTTTCTCCTTCTGAGGTTTTCCTCTCAATACCTCCTTTAGATCTCTTGACCTTTTAATTAACATCACTTATGGCAAAAGTAAAGTTTCTTCTGGCTAGCTTATCTTTTAATATTCTGGATTTAAGCAATGAGTCACTATGACATACTAGCCAGGCCTTTTAATCCTCAAGCTCTCAGGAGAAGTCTTTGGGATTTTTTGTGTCAGAATATTAACATATGGTAAGGTTCTCTCTCTTTCTAAATGTTTACCAGTGGGCTTTAGACTGGTATGAGCACATGAATACAACACACTGGATATTTCATATTTTGTGTCAGTCTTTTCCATGGATGCACATTCTGTAAGAGAATGCTCCATGTCAGATACTACTTTATCTTCTATACTAAAGGGGGGGTCTCTCCCTTGTGGGGCTGTGGAATGTGGCTTGGTGGGTGGGAAACAAGAAGCTCCAGGATAGCTATTCGGCCTTTGCCTTCTCTGTTTCCCCTTTCCTGTCTGACTCTCACAGTCTTTCCTTTCTCTTCTCTGGGAGCCAGATGAAAAATTTACTTTTAGCCATTAGGGAATAGGAGGAGTGAAGGAGTACTGTGGGACTTCTGGTGGAAACTGATGTACAGGACGTTGCTTTTTCTGGGAAGCTGTCCAGGGACAGGGCAGGCTGTGTGGGGACTTGGGGCACAAAAACTTCCAAGGACTCTGTCTTTTTGCTGATACAGATTGAGATGTTTTTCAAGTTGGCTGCACAAGCTTCTCCAGCATTATCTCTTGTAGTTAGCTGTAATTGTTCTTTTTTTGGTAATGATCCTTTTTCAGTCACTAGAGGATAGAGGTGTTTGTTTGTTTGACTGTAAGAGCCAACAATAGCTATTGATCACAAGTATTTCTTATAGTAACTCAGATATGGCTTATTACAGCAATAGTATTTGTCATCCGCTTCATGTCAGATGTATTCTATGTGGGATGAAAACTGCTAATATGGGTGAAAGGTCTTCCAACACCAAATACACCACACCGAGTGAAGCTCTTTTTCGAGGATATTTCAAACTGTGCCAAACGTCAGCAGGCTACCTGCTGTGGTACCTGGTGCTCTGAGCTTCCCAGAGATGGAAGGAATGCAGTTTTATTTTTCCAGATCTAAACAGTTGTCTCTCATTATTCATAGTATCAAAGGGTGATTAAATACATGGTATACTTTGATAGTTAATTCTCCTTTCCTATCCCAGGATGGCTGATCTGAAAAAACAGAAGTGAGAATATGTTTTTGACTGTGAATATTTTAGTCCGATGGCTCTTAAGAGAATATTTATATATTTAATTTAGCTGCAGCATTCAAGTAATTAGAGAAATTGAAGTGTTAGGAATGTAAACAACACTAAAGATAGTATAATTTCATACAATCTTAATATAAGTATTTTCAGGTGGTGAGGATATTTACTGCAGTGATTTTGAGGATGACTCGTGAAAAAAAAAAGAGTGATTAGAAATTTGCAGCTGGATATCTTAATATCCAGAGATTTTTGTTTGTTTCAGTTTCCGTCTCCTGTTCTTACTTGCTTTGGTAGCAAGAGCTGGAATGCTTCAGTATTTGAGGGAAGACCAGTATTGTCTTTAGGTTTACATTCCAGTCTTTGAGGGAAGACCAGTATTGTCTTTAGGTTTACATTCCTGTTTCGAAGCAATTTGTTTTCAGAGACTGATGGATTGTTCCAGGAATCCAAAATTGCATAAAGTGTTTACTTTTGCAAGTAGCAAAGTGAACTGCCTTGCTAGGCAAAACAAGTGTTGTCTCAGGGGAGTAAACTCAAGGTGTGACTCCTGGAACCGTCATGCCTTAAAAACTATTTTTACCAGAAGGAATTTTAGTGTATTTTGTGTTTAGTTGTGATTCTATTTATGTGTATTGTTTTAATGAAATGTAGCAGTAAGTAAAACATAACAGATTTTCACATTGGTGCTCAGAATTTGGAAGTTTCCACTGCAGCTGTGGTGTAGTAACCTTTTCTCTTTGGACACTTGCCCTCTATGAGCCTCTTCATCTAATTTTAGGAATGCTGTCTTACTTGGCTTTCACTGTTGAAACGGATTATCTTGGAAGACATCTGTGATCCAATTTCACCACTAGTACTCTTAACACTACTCACGTCTCCAGTGTTGGCAAGTACTCTTGTAGGCTCTTATTGCAGCTATCATTGTAAAGCACAGAACAGGGCTCTGCTCCTGACCAACCCTGGTGCTTCTCTCAATCTTTGCCTCAAGCAGTGCTGCTCCACCACCTGCCCTTTCTGCTGCCAGATGATGTCAGGCCACCCTCCTGGTGAAGCACGTACCCACACTCATGCTACAGACTGTGATTTAGGCAACTTCAACTTTCTAATCTCAGTTATGGGGGTGAAAAAGAATGATTGTCAACAGTAGAATGCTTCCATTCACTAAGGCATCCAAAATTAATTCATGAGTGATCAGGTATTAGATGTTCTGTGCAATCAAATTGTATGAGTGAAATAAGTGAACTTAAGAGCTTTGGGGGTAACCTATGAACCACGTGCTTTAGTTCTTAAGGACTGTCTTGCTTTTAAGACAGAGGCTGATCTGGATCATTATAGTCATTCTTGTTTTCAGTGGTGAGCATAAGGAGATACCTAAGGAAGAATAAATGGGGCAAGTAAGTATAACTTAGTGTGTTTCCCTAGTCCTCTATCAGCCTTTGGCCATTTTTAGCCAAGGGATTTCCTGAGCCTGTTGTGCATTGTTACTCTAGTAACCTTCAGTGAAGCGGCTCTTCCTGGTGTTTTCCCAGCTTCCCCTCAAACCTATTTAAACTTGCCTCCTCAGTATCCTTAGGCAACAACTTCTGTGCATTAGGGATTTTTTGAGCTTGCTTCCTGTCACCTTCACTAAATGTTTTAGTTACTGTCAGTCCTCATCCATCTTCCTTATGTCATTTGCAATTTGTAGATCTCTTATCTGAGTTCCTCTGTGATTACTCATCCAGCGTGAAGAGTCCCACCACACTTCATTCCTCCTCAGTTTCTATCCATTTCTTACCTTTGGTAATCTCACTTGGCTTTCAGTGTATCTCTTTTATCTCTGTTTCTTATATGTCTGGTTTGATAGCAGGCAACTGTGTTTCTACGTGGTGGCATAATTATTTTTTCTGGGTTTTTTCCTCTCTTATTTTGCTAATAATTCATGATATTTGATGTGGGTTTTTATTGTTGATGAGTGCTGAGCAGATATTTTTATGGAATTACCTATCATAATTGAAAATTTTGCTTCTGATTGACAATGGACAGCTCAGAACCTGCCATTTTCTACATCAGGTCAAGATTTTTTGTTCAAATACATTATGCCTTCACATATATTGAACTACATCTGCTGGTTTCGTTGTGCAGTCACTTTGCAGCTCTTTGCAGTTATCTGTCAGCCTTATAGCCTTTGAATAGCTTCATGTAAAAACAAAAAAAACAGATTAGTGTATAAATTTCTTCATGGTTATTGCACTTTAGACCAAAAAAGGGAAAGTAATTTTTTGCAAATAACGTCTCAGTCTTTTTCATTCTGTTATTTTCCTTTGCTTTTCATGGGAGATAAGGAGTGAAGAGGCAAGATGGTTTATTTTGATTTGTATGGACAGCTTCTGTTTGGATATTTGACATCAGTACTTCCTGAAGGCAAGGATTCTGCCTCTGTTTACTTGAAAAACACACCTGTCTGTCTAGCTATATCCTTGTGGGTTTTAGTGGTTGCTTTTAATGTCCAAATTACTGATGAAAATATTTCAGCCAGCTCTACTTTTTTTTCTAGTTAATGTGAAATCACACATCTTATAAAATCTGTTAGACTTTGACCACGGTCTGTGCTATATTCCGTTGATGCCAGATTATTCCTAACTGCCCTGTTGGATACACACTGACCTGATCCTCAAGGGCCATAAGTATGCATAGCATCATTTCAAGTGGCATTTTGGACCCAAGGATTTGATGTTTCTCTCTCTGCTATTCTGTACAGATAAAGTTCCTAACACAATGTGGCAGCAATGTATCTGGATTTAAATGGTTTAGATGTGCTCCTCGTATGCAGGACAGGTGATTGAGTGCCTCAGGATGTATGTGAAAGGGAATAGGTTGTTTGCTGTTTTGGCCAGAGATGGTAGTTTTCTTCTCTCAATGCAAGTCACTTTACAGTCTCTCAGTCAGTAAATAAAACCCCAGTGATTATTCTGAGACCCACATAGACTTTCAGTACTTCATATATCTTATTTTGTATATTTTTGTGCCATATGCATTTGTGTGACACTGCTTAGCTAAGGGACAGATTTCTGTTACCTGAATGTTGCCAACTAGCAGCATCTCAGCTCTAAGTAATGTTTAAATTATTTTCAGTGAATGATTTCTGGTGGATTTGATTAGAGTGCATCTAATGGAAATTTTTATTATATGATTGATAGGAATTCAATAACCTGAGACGTGGTTTGAAGGCTGATTATTGTTTTTTGATGGGTTACGTAGCTTTCACTTGAATTTCCATTTTGAATAAATATCATGTTTTCATGTGGTCTAAAATACTCTTAGAATGCTTTAGTGACAACACTTAGAATGCTGTAATAAGAGTGTCTGCCTACGTGGAATCTGATTTCAGGGCTTAGGGTCAAAATTCCTATATATTTGAAGGTCTGTAAAAAATATATTTGTTAAAGTGTAGAGTTTCTCTACTCATTTAATGACACTTTTGACACGAAACCACATGGAATGAGGAGGGTTAGTTTTTGTAAAACAATTCTACTTTTGATGAGAGGCTTCTATCTCTGTCACAGAGCAAATAGAGGTGATGATGCACAAGAGGCTCAAAAAGTAAAATCCAAGGACTTTTTCTGAAGTTGAATTCTAGGGCAAAATGTGCAGCTCAGTATTTTCTCTCGATCAAGTCTCAGAAGCAGCTCAGCCAAGAAAACTCCTTTTTGGCCAGGCTCTTTGGAATGCTGGGACAGCTTGTTGTCTTGCACTCAGTGAAACCATGTGTGACACAGCAGGTACTCCTCTGCAGGTTACAGCACTTTTAAAAATACAGCAGTTTTGATATTTCTATACCCTCCTAATGCAAGAAAGTGGATGTTATTTTAAAACTTCTCTTTAGATCCCTTATCTGCATTAGAAGATCTGATCAGTAAAAATACTGCTGTATTTCTTACCACTCATATAAACAAAAACAAAATCATAACTAAAAAGGTAAGGTCTCAAAAGAATTTTCAGGAATAAGATTCTGTGTGTGCTTGATCCCCTTTGGGTTTGTCCATTTTGACTGTCTCTAAATCAGTGTGCGATTTTTTTTATTCCATGGCTCTGTTGCCTGGCTAGGCCTGAATGCATAGAGGAGATGTTTACTTAGATAGCAACTGCAAAATGATTTGTTTAAGGAGATGTGTTAAACACCAGGTGCATTTGTTCCTGGTGTTTAATACATGTCCTTATAGTTTAATTTTTTCATGTTGTTCAAACTTTTCTGTAAAAGTGTTGGCTTTTTCTCATGGGCTTTCCTATGCTGCTCTGCATTATCATACCTTGTAAATAAAATTTCTCTGAGTACAATGTTGCCATCTATTTCTTTCCATCTCCTTTCTCTATCTTCTGTCTTTGCTCTTGAGTCAAACATCTCATCTTTCTTTCTGAGTTCATTGTGGGCTTTGCTAAGAGAAATGGAGAATAATATTTTTATTCTATCTTCTTTTGTGTTAAAAGCCCCCTATGTATGAATTAGATCTGTGTCTCACAGCTGCAGGCTAGCTCAAACTTAAGTTTTGTCCTGCGAGTGTTTTGTATGTTTAGTCAGGTACCATGAGCTCAGAATTCAGAGCTGAGAATTTTGAATTTTGGGCCCTCTTGGATAAATAAGATTTCCCTCAGTTCCACCATTTAGCCAAACTTGTGTCAGTCTCACCAAGTGTACTGGGAGGCACATAGGATCCTGTTAAATATCAAAAATGGATTTAGGTACTTGAGAGTCATATAAGTGGGGAAAAATGCATATGGATATTAGTTTGCCAAAAGTCCTTAAAGTCAGAAAGAAGTATTTACCAGTCCTGCTTTGAAATATGGCTAAATTGTGTTGCAGAGTTCCACAGTCATTTAGTGTGATGAGCAGTAGGCCTGAAAAATTTTGGATTCACCCTCTAACAGTTATAAATATTTGTCTTCTCAAGAAGCTATACTGCTGCAAAATTCGGTAGGTTTTGAATTTAAAGTACTTTTTGCCTGTTGCTAAGGATGCTCATGAATCTCTTTTTAGTTTATTTTACTTAGAAAACATCCTAACAGCATGTTTTAAGGTGAGATCATAGTCTGAATAAAAAGCCCTGGAAGGAGAAGCCTGATTCCATGTTCTGGACTATTTCTTTGTAGGAAATGAGCACACTGCAGACCAGTGAAGTGAAGCATCATCAGTTGTTTGCTGCAAAGATGGGAGGCAGACCTGCACAGGAAGGGGATTGCTCGGAGTGCTGCATGGCACACGTGCTTTGTTGGTATTAGCACCTCAGAACCAAGAACCCACTGAGTTTCCTGAGTTTTTGCATGACAGCAAACTAGATGAAGCATGACACAGAACTAAATCACTTTCCTTTGCTCATGCTCGATTGCTGTCAAGAAGATAAGGATTTAGCCACATCAGTACCTCCTTGTGCCAGCCCTGGCCTTTGGCTGCTGTGTTGGCTGTGTCAGGATTTGTGCCAAATTCAGCCTCTTATCCCTTCTGGAGTCACTTGAGTTGGTCCATGTAGCAGGGTCCCTTTTTGCACACAGCTTTGCTTGGCCTGGCACAGATGTGCTCTATCCATGGCACAAATAATCTTTGAACCAAGTGGTCCTTACAAGAATTATGAGGAAGATTGTTATATGGGAAAGTATTAACACCTTTTGGTAGTATCAGTTATACTTCCAGTACATGGATAGTATGAATAATAGTAGTGACCTCACTTTGCCTTGCAATTCAAGGTGTTTACTGGCCTAATCGGGTACCAAAAAATTATACCAACCACACCTCTGTCTTTAAGGCTGCTTATTTTAGCCAAGTGTTGTTTTGAATATCCCTTCCACTTTGGAAGATGGTGAAAGGATGCTAATTCAGTCTTCTATGTTTCACATTAATTCATTTGTGTTTTTAACAAGTTTTCTGTATTTCTGCATTCAGTGAATTAATTCAGCTTTTCAAAGACTTAGTTTACTGTTGTTCCTGGGGAATTCTGTGATAACTTCAGTTTCATTTATACATACAGCTATTAGACTTTAGACTTAAGTCAATGTTCAGTTAAATAATATTGGACCATTATACACAAAGATGTCTATGGGAGGAGGTTGGAGAAAGCAAACAGTGCTTGAACAACATGTTGTTGCTGAGGAGTGGAACCATAGTGCAAAAGCAACGGACTGTTAAAAAGTATAGAATAAAACTAAACAGCCAGTGTCCAGCTGGGTTTTTAAATCTGTGTACATGTTTGATTAGGGATGTTAAATCATGTATTTTGTATGGATGATCTAGAAGGTCCATTGAAAGTCTTGGTAGTAAAATCAATAAGTCTGTTAGCTCTTAGTTTATGTTGCTACTTAAAATGTTATAGGATTGACTATCCTTCACAAAGTGTTTGTACTTGTAAATATTCAGTTTTAGATCAGTTTTATGCAAATTGCTTTCAGAGTAGCATTCTCTAGAGGGATTTTTTTTGTAACCTCTATCCTTCTGCATAACTAATTAGAGATAATAATTATGGGCAAAATTATTAAATCTTTAGCTTGTCAACATGCCTCTTTATTTTTGATGACTCACAATTTGCTTTATGCAGACTGTGTTTCCTTTGTTACTTCTTACTCCTGCCAGCACTCCTTAGGTTTTCATTTCATGGTTTTATTTGTTACCTCATATACCAGATGACTAGTGAGGAAAGAAATTAAAATGGTTTAGGAGTACCTTGAGACATTTATCTGTGTGGATAAATGCCCCTTGGACAGAACTGGAAGTAATGAAAATTTCAAAACTTGGACTGTAAAGCCTAAAGCCCAGCTAACAAGAGCTGTTCATGGTTGCTGCTGTATGGAGCATTTGTTTAGCAAAAAGCAAACATAATCCTTGGAAAAAACTTTTTTGAAGAGATGTTAGTGGCATAGTGGCATGCCAGTTCACAAATGAAAGAGTGACGAGAAGACAGACTCATCAGTTTGTGGAGTGTTACAGATTGGCAAAAACCCTGGCCTTCTTCCTTCATCTGTGTTTATATTCCACTTTCTTTACTAAGCTTCTGTATATTAAGTTAATTCTTGGTTTTTGTATAAATTGGGCAATAAATACCTGCTAAAAAAGCAATGACAGCTGATAAGCAGTTTCACAAGATGAAATGAAATTTTGAATTCTTCAAGCATTGCCTTCTTCCATTTAATATCTTTTTTAAAATATGAGAGCAAAAGGAACCAGGCTGCTGGTGAAAGTTGGTGAATCAATGTAAAATGATTTCTAAGCAGAGGAAAAGATGGAGAAAAATTCAAAGTGACATTGGAATCAGCTTTTTGTTTTCCAAATCATCCTTGCCCAATCTTTATCCAAAGTCTACCATTTCTTCCTTTTGGTATCCATTGTGAATAGCACAGACTTGTACCATATTCCTTGTATCTGTCATAAAGAAGCTGATGAAGAGCCATTCAAGGAAGGATGCTGCTTTCCTACCCGTAATAAACCCAGCTCCTCCAGGACTCAAAGAAATGTAGTTGTTGCCTCCAGTTAGCTTCCTACAATTTTATACTAGTTTTTGGGGTTTTTTTTTGGTTTGGGTTTTTTGGTTTGTTTGTTTTTTTTTTTTTTGCTTAATATATGATAAATTTAGTTATTGGCTGAATCTTGCTGTGTTTAAGGCAGGTTTTTAGGTTTTGTTTGTGGAGCAGCTTACAGATAAGGAATACTGCAACACATCAAAGTTTAGTTATATGTGTTCCTTCCGTGAGTCAGTGGCACAAGTAGGAAATAGAGCTCATGATTATTCTTAGTCCCAGGGACTAAGATTTCATCCCAAGAATAGGCTCATATACTTTGGTCCCTGAACAATACCCTGTCCTTATATAGCTTTTAAAAATAATCATTGCACAGAAGCGGAGTTGATCTGATTGCCAAATATGATGGTAGGCATTTTTTATCTCTGCAAGCTTGTTGACAGGAACCTTTGGTTTCCTTTGCTTCCTCTAAAGTGTTAAGGAATACTCCATTGTTCAGATTATCTGACTGCATTCTGCACCTGTAGATTTCTAAAAAAGAAGTGTTGGGGTTTTTGTTTTGTTGGTTTTTTTTTTTTCTTGTGGAAATGTTATTGTTTTTGGGGGGGGGATTTTTTTGTTGTGGGATTGTTTTGGTGTGTTTTGTTTTTGGTAGGTTGTTTTACTAATTCTTTTTCCTATGTTTCCTGTCTCTGAGAAGGGAAGTTCTATGAGAGGAAGGGGGATGAATGAGTCAGGGTTGTACTGGATTATCAAGAGTGAACCACTGTCAGCATGTATAATTTTTAGTCTTTTCCCTATGTCTTCTGGAGATCTTAAAAAATTCACATATTTCTTCAGATTTTTTTTCTCTTCCGTATTTTGTCCTGGACTTAGTGCATTCCTATTTCAATCACTTACCAGTAGCTAATGGCAGAAGTATCGTTTGTCAAGGGGTTTTATGAGCAGCTGTGATTGTCCTCATGGTGGCAAAATAAAAATGGTAAATAATTTGTAAAGAGCTTTTTTTACACAATGGAAATCTGAGTCACAAAACATAAATTCTGAACTCTGTGAGAGTGGAGTAACAGAGCTCAGAACATGGGTCTTCATTTCCCTCTTTTGTACCTGAATCACAAGACTCTATTCTGTTCCTTTGGATTAGTAACATGTATTTTGTAGAATCCTTGTGTTTTACCACAATCAAGCATATGGATCAGAGATCTGTTTTGAATAGAACTAATTAAGTGAAATGAGCTCTGTACATATGCTTTGGATTTTGAGGCTTCAATAATTGGGGGGGGTGGATTTTTAGAAGTCAAAATAAACAATCACCTTATGAAATTCATATTTCAAACTTTCTTTCATCTTAGTTCCTATGTAGTTATGATTTGCAGTTTTGCCAGCTAAGAGAGCTGTCTTTGTATGATTATTCTATAAAATGATTATAGAGGAATTATCTGTTATTTAGGAGTAGTTTGGTGAATTTTTGTGAAAGTTCTATCTGGAAAATATTCTTAGCTGCCAAATAGATTTTATTCTAACTCTAAAGACTGTTATTCCGTGCCAGGTATTGAGTTATATATTATGAGTTGGAAAGTTGGTGTATTGCTTATTACAGCAGGTGATGGTTTAACAAAGTGTATCACTGTGGATGCAAAAAGATGAAACGCTTACTAGATGCAATGAAGAAGGAAATCCAGCAATAACCTAATTTTTGGAATGACATACATAACTGCAGAGATATTCATTCATACTTCTTTTCCAGACTGGAGGAGTTTTTTTCAGAAATATTTGTAGTTGTAAAATGTTGTTGTTTTTTTTTTTATGGGCATAGTAATACATGGGCATGAAAACAGAAATTATATATACATGTAGTATGTAGGTAGATATAAACATTTTCAAGCTTTTGCAGGAGTAACAAGTATTTATTGTTAAAATGACTTTGTCTTGGTTATTGTCTGTGACATCCAATAATTCTGAAGGGCCAGGGCACAGATGGATGCTTTACTTTGTGTATTTATGCACAGGCTGGATCTGCCATGAGTTTTTGTTCAGAGCTCTCCAAGTTTGGAGCTCTCTGAGTATTTTGTTCTGTTCATCGATGTCCTGCAGTAAATGCAGGGTTCAGGTGTTCCTTCCACCTCATAAATAAAGCCAGTGGCAGAAAGGAAGTGACCCTGCCTAATTCCCTGTCCAGTCCTGTTTGCTGGACTATACTGCCTTCCAGCAAGTAACATGAACTTCATGCAGTGATTGCAAAGTTGACACAGCCAAAACCTATCTATGCTATTGCATATTGATCATGTTTTACTTCCTTTTCAGTAGATCCAGGAGAGCAGGACTGCTTTCAGACGTTCTACTACTCAGCTGCTGCTGTTTTGGTTTGGCTGGGATGTCATAGTATCTCCATTATCAAGCCCTGTTTTCACATTGCATATGATTGATATTTAAAAAGTCCTTCAATTTTCAAATCAAATCTTTGCAGTATTCTCTAGCCTGACCTCACTCCTGACAGTTGAAGAGAAAATAGATTCAGAATATAGTCATTTGCTGAGAAGTGAAGAAACCCAAAACTCTTGCCATCAGGCTTTGATCTCTATTTAGAAATCTTGCTGATGAGGTATAACTTCAAAAGACAGATTCATTTTGAAATTTAAAAAATGCATCTTTCTCATTAACCAAAAGATGCTTACTGATTCAGTACATCTTTACAAGTTTATGTGAAATAAAAATTCAGTATTTAATCTTTGTATCTTAGGTGTTCTGGAGTCAATTCAGACTGTGCTGGTTCTTCGGTAAATCTGTCATGGGCAAAGATGGTTGGCAACAAACCACAGACTATGACTGACAAAATGGTATTTCAGAAATCAAGTTCTACAAGGGATTTGACCTGTTTGGCATTAGTTTGACTCAGTGAAAGGAAGGTAGCAAAAATCTAAGCTTGAATTATAGGAAAAACATCATCTAGGAAGTGTTGAGTATGTTGCAAGTAATATGGATGAGACCTACACTGTGTGGTACATAAAAAGCTGTTGATATAACATCATCTAATGTTCAAATATTGTTGTATTTTACCACAGTAGCTATTATATACTGGCAAATGATCATCTTGGTTCGCTTTTGTATAAAGCAATGTTGTTTGATTTTAATTTCAGAAAGTTAAGGTTTTTCTCATCAGCATGAAATCCCTTCTCTGCAGAGATAAAATGTCTGTGCTCTGTTCCACAGCTGAGGAAAGAAGTTCCTCACTTCTAACCAGCCCCAGGTTGCCAGCAAAAGTATATTATAATTTTAAACCCTGAAGGCTGGCTGCTGAGACATTAAAACCACTATTTGTGTATAATTTGGATGGTGTTATTTTGAGCTGTAGCTCCAATGTGATCCCTTAGGATATCTCCCCTCCTGGAATTCAGTGAGTCAAAGGGTCTCTGGAGCATATCTCTATCTGCTCATCTCTTCTGCTCCACCAGGCTGCCAGTGCAATTGTCCCCTTGCCACTGCATCAGTCTTTGCTATGACCTGGAGAAGAAAGCTTTTGTTACTGCAAGAGATGCAGACTGGATTCTTAACATCTCATGGTGGCAATGAGACCTAAAATAGGTGCTCAGATTGAATGGTTCTTTGGCTTCCGTTAGAATTATTCACTAAATTGCCAAATCTTGATGGTTTTAATTGTTGTGTTTTCAAATGAATACCTTGTCTTAAACTTATTAATGGAAAGTAAGATGGAAAAACTTATGAATGGAGAGTAAGGTGGAAAATTTTTGACACTGGTCCATCCTTCATATGGGAGATGGAAGGGAACCATCCTAAGTTGAAAAATGCAGCTACACAGACTGCCAGGTTTGATAAAGTGGAGTACATGCTTCCTGAGGTGTCCTGGGAAAGGCCTCCCCAAGCAGGAAAAGTACATTGCTGAAATGGATAGATATCTTCAGGCAAGTGAAATGCCCAGAGAGGGGGAGTCATTGCCCACCCCAGTGCCATTATCTCTGCACCGTAATTGTTGAAAACTGTTTCTGAAATCAGTGAGCTTTGTATCTTTGGCTCAAGAGGGGACTGAGATCTGGTATCACATAAGCATATTTGAGCAAAAATGGTGCAATATGTGCTTTGCGGTTCTAAAGAAAAAATATGTAAGTGAAAAAATGAGGCATGATGTAGCGTGGCTTTTTGATACCAAAGAAGGACTTGAGATAATGATCTCATAGAGTAAGAATCAAAATTAAAGAGAAAAACCCAGATGTCCTGCATATAAATTACCAAGAGTTTGTCATCTCTTGCTGTTTGTACATGCTGTGATATACGTTCAAGCACAGACAAGCTTCTAGTTGGTTTCAAGTTTCACCTTTGCCATCAGATAAAAAGAAGCTGTCTCAGATGTTAAAATATTTTTTCTTGTTTATACAAATGCAAACAAAAAATAGGTTTTTTTTCCTTTACTTATGATTTTTTCCTTCTGATTACTTTTTTCCTTATGATTTTGTATACTGGAACTGAAGTGTCCTGATGCACATAGTGACTGATGCTGCTCTAAGAGGGAAGGAAGAGGCTTTGTGATTTAGATGGAGCTCTTTGGGAGCGTGTCTCTCCTGTGCATTTGCTGCCCACATCCTAGCAGCTGCTGGTTCTGGCCATGTCCTGTGCAGCTGTGCCCAGCAGGCAGTGCCTCTGCAGGGACAGACCCACGCTGCCCTCCAGGCAGGAAGTGCCCCAGGTGGCACCTCTGTGTGACTTCATCCCTTAACTCACCCCAGGGCTCAAGCCTCAGGGATCCAGCAAGCTCACTAGGTGAATTTGTACCTGAAAAGAGCCCCTGCAGCACAGCACTTTAATGTGGGACACTGATTGTGCCAGGCAAGGCAGAGCTTTGCTCGAAATCGCACCGAGTTGTGTTCCCATCTGTCCCAAGTACAAAAAGTTTCTTGTTTAATCTTGGGTCTAGGGCAGACTGAGGAAGCCACATGAAAAAAGCTGTTGCTTGCTCCTCTGCATCAGGCTTGAGTTCTGAGGAGTAAAATAATAAAGAATACATGGGTGTAATTAAAATACAAAGGAAATAGGAAGGGGGGATAGCAAGGAACTATTGAGCGTCGTAATTATAGACATCTGATTTTGCTGAAGGAATTAGAGGACTCTGAATGACTTAGCCCTGTAGCCATTCTTAATCTTGAGGGAAGGGAGAGTGCATTCATCTGGGATTCCTTTGTTTGTTTTAAATTACTTATGTTTTCACAACAATTTTATCATCATTTTCTTGGTAGTAAAACCTATAGTAAATGTGCAACACAGCTTCCACAGAAATCTCTATTATAAAGTTCACAAATGTAGTTGAAATAATTACCACCTCAGTGCTAAATTGAGCATTCTTTTAGGAAGACCCCAGGAAATATGTTCAACTAAAATAAATGTCTATATTAATATTTCCATGTGTCAAGGAACTTAAGAATAAGTTTGAATTTATTTAAAATACTGTCTTTAAACAGATTGTAAATTACATGATTGATAAATATTTTAAGCATGTATGGTTTTCATTAAATTGCTTGAGTCATTTTTAAATACCTGAGATGGTTAAAGCTGAACTGGCTTGACATACAGAGGACACTTCTAACACATTAAAATACTCTAGTAGAATTCACAAGAATACAAATCCTTCATCACAAACTGCTCGGTCTCCTCTGTTTTGTATATTAGCTTGGGAAATGGCCCTTTTTTTCCTGGAAGGAGCATCAAGGAATCTCCAGGCAGAAACTCTGATAAAGTTTCCTTCTTCTTTCTTTTCTCCTCTTCTCACCATTTCCCACAGATTTTTCTGTAGAAAAGGATTATTTGCATCTAAGGATTTTTTGTTCTTTGCACTATACTAGATGGGATTTCTGTGTCAAAAGCCAAGTAATTTTTGATTACTGATTACAAGCCTGGAAAATGTATGGAAATGAGACAATAGCAAAAAACCTTGATTTTTTTTGTTTACAACAAGTGATATATAATTTTATATAGTTTATCATATAAAGTTTATAATATATAATTTTTTATAGTTGATAATATGCTAGTGAAAGCACGTTATTAACTAGAAAGCATTTGAAAGGAGAACAAGAAGTAGATACACTAAGAGAAAACGGAAAAAAATAAAAATAATAAAACTATCATAGAAAAAAGGAGTAAATGTAGTTCTATGCCACATTTATATTTCTAGAAACCTGGAATGAAACAGGTTTATTGTCATATACAAAACTATAATTTTATATTTTTGAGTGTTGGGGTAGTTTTTTGGTTTTCTTTGTTGGTTGGGGTTTTTTTTAAATGTATAAGCTGTCTAATTAGTATAAATTCTTGTTTCTGCAATGGGTAAATGAAATAGAAACACACAAACATAATACACAAGAATTGTATCTGAATGTGCAGTTGAGAACTCAAATTTGTTCTGTTTCCAAAAAGTAGTTTTATATTCATGGAGACGTATGATAAATATGCCTTCAGAAGGCCATGGAAACACAGACCACTGATTTGTATTTCTTTGTGTTTTCAGTTGAAAGATCAGTGTTTTTCTTGTATCACACAGTGATTGTTATACAAATACATGGGATATGTGAAATACTGAAAGATTGATTAAATTTATTAAATTCAAAGGATTTGATGTGATTTTTTTTCCCTATTATATCTGCAGGAGAAACCTTACAAAGCTGTCTCTCATCTTCAGCCACATGTTAGCAGAAATCAAGGCTATTTTTCCAAATGGACAATTCCAGGGTGATAACTTCCGCATCACCAAAGCCGATGCTGCAGATTTCTGGAGAAAATTCTTTGGAGATAAGTAAGTGACTTTTGTAAACTCCTCAGTTCTTTCTAAACATAAGCATTAAATGAATGAACTTTTCACAAATCCAGATAAGGATTGGTGGGTGTTTTGAAGATAATTTCTCATCCAGGTCTTTAAATTGCTGAGTTCATTGTTAGAGGGTTTTTTTTTTCCAGTGCTGTAGTTTGCTGAAAGGTAGTTTGTCAAGGGTGCTTAGGTTCAGTCTTACTCCAGGAAGTTTATTTGCTCCATTATAGGGTAAAGATAGTACATAGCTTTCACAAAGTATATGGCAAATGATGTCCTTTCATATTAAATATATATATATATTCTACAAATGAAAACTGTAAAGTCTGAAATAGGAACTTGATCTTAGTTTCATGGACAGTATGTTTCTTTACCTTTGTAACTATGACAGTATTTGGTGGAATGAAGTGTGTGAAATGTAGATACGTGATTTAATCCATACAGGAAATGCAGTAGTGAAAATGTAAAAGTAGGCATATGTGGGATTTTTGGTTTGTTTCTGGGGAAAAAAAATCATTTAAAATACACATATAAGCTAGTAGAAGATGTGCAGCTTGTTCACTTTCTCATGTGCAATGTTTATAAGTGTAACAGTGACATAAGAGTCATGCCAGAGGCAATAGGTTGGTGTATTTTTCATTATAACAGAGCAGTTATTATGGTATCAGCTCTGGTATCTTGCACAATGTAGGCAGAATAATTTCTGCAACAATCTGTTGCATCTTCTGAGCATAAACAGCTCTTTAAAGTAAGTATTTTTTTATTTAGAATGCCAGCATAGTAAGTTGACACTTTTGCAAATCAATTCTGTTCAGTGTGAATTTGCAAGTTTCACTTCCATGGTTTTTTTTGTTAGTCTAAACACACTCACTGTCAGCTTTCCTCTTTCTGGGTTCATGGTGGTGTTTTCTGGTGATTTCTTTCCCATGTAAGTAATGTCAGAGTGTGATGAAGTTGCTGTATCAGTCCTCTGTTTGATTATAGAAAAGGAATTTAACCATGTTCCGTGTTACCCATTTTAATGTGAATATAATTTTCAAAATAACTTCAAAAGTTCAGCTGAAGTTTTCTGAAGGATTAACTTAAGTGACATGAAGGGTTCTCTATCAGACAAGGCTTTTCAAAAACATGTCAGTCAAGAAAAGAAAAACAGGATCTTTGATAAAATGACTAATGATCATGTTTGTTCAGTACTGCTATTTTTTCTTCCTCTTTTTTTCCTCCTTTGCTTAGGAACTCTCAGAATTTAAATTTCCTTGTGGTACTTCTCTTTTCCTGTTGGGCTCTGTCCTTGAATGACCTTTAGCAGATGTCTTGATTGCAAATTGCATTTCTGTCATTGGGATTTACAGCTCTCCTCCTCTGCAAGCTGCTGTTTCTTTCTATCATTTCATCTGAGCCAGTTTCCTCAGCTCCCCTATTCTCTGTGCTGTCTCTTTGGGATTCTCCATTGACTTCTGCTGTCTGTGGGAGTTTCAAGAGATTTCCTTCAAGTTTCCTTCCAATGGTCCAGTCCTGCCAATTTCCACTGGGAGATGACACAATAGGTAGATGTTTGAGGTGTCAGACAGTGGGATACTGTAACATATTAGTAAGTGTTTATCAGAACAAGGTTGGTAAGGAGAATCTTTCAACTGCATGGCTTCATCTGAACAACTCAGCTCTGCCCTTGTCTTTTGCTTGCACATACTTTATCTCTTCTCACTCATCTCCTGGACCTCTTATTTCTAAAACCTTTCATGGCCCCAGAGCTCTTGCCATGCCTTTTCTAGGTTTTGTTTTTTTATCTGTTTATTTAAATTTCTGTATAGAATGCAACTTTAAATATGAACCTTCAGTACAAACCCTCTGAGCATCTCTGCTCTCCCCTGTGTACTTTGATATCGGAATTTTTTGGTTTTGAGTTTTTTTGTTTGGTTGTTTTTTTTAGGGAGAGTGACTGGATGTATGGGTTTTGCTGGCTTTTTGCCTAAAACATCAATTCATCCAAAATGTCTAAGAATCAGGGCAGTTTGGTGACATGCAGTTAAACATATGTATCTTTGGTTTTGTAGTGTAGCCTGAAGGTTTTTTTGAGTTATTTCTGGTCAGATGTTTCACCTTCAGACCAAGTAAATAAGCACAGTTACTGGTGTTCCCAGCTCCTCTCCAATAAAGTGAAGCTGCTTTTGATGCTTGTCTTCTAAGCAAGGAGCAGTAGATCTGTGCTTGGCAGCCTTGCCATTACCTCAGGTTTAGTTAACTGCGCTTAAGTAACTATAAAACATGTAACAGCACATATGTCAAACAGACGAGAAAAAAGTTTATTTGGCATTGTGCTTAATCTCTTTGTTAAATAAAATGCCTGAAGCTTTTTAAACATTAATTATTTTCTAATCCTTTTAGAAATATATGGCAGATATATCTGTAAGCCACATCCTTTACAATGGACCTGTTGTGACAATTTAGTTTGCAAATATGCCGGTATCAGTTCCCTAAAAGCAAAGCCTGCATAGAGGTTTTGCAGATGACTCATAATGTCTTTCTCTAACCTAAAGGTAGGCCTCTAGGACTTTCTGACCCCCAAGTCTACTTAGGCAGTGCAGGGAGGAACCTGATTGTGTGTTCCCTGGCTTAAGCTCAGTTTACAGGGCAAGCCTGGACCCCTCACTTGTTTCTGAACAGTGGCCCTTACTTTGGGTTACTGACAAATGCTGCTCAAGATGAGGGCATAAATTAAAAGTTGTGCTGTATCTTGGCTTCTGGTGGTAAATTCTAGTGCAAAAAATATTTCTATTGCAGTTTGGTCTGACTGGAAGGAGGGAATTTGAAGTATTAGATTAACTCATGATTTTTTCAACGTAGTATTATAATAAAAACCTTCCTGTTTCTAAACATAATTAATTGAATGCTTTTTTTTTATCAAATCAGCTTTTATTGCACGAATTTCTTTCTGATTTTTTTTTTAATTTTTAATTTGAAATATTTTAAATAGCAAGAAGGTCACCAATAGTAATTTATATTTTTAAGTTGACTGTTTGGCTTTCAGCTTTTGTAAATGTGACCTACACTTCCTTTTACAGAAAGGAACATGTTGCAGTTTGCTGAAGACTGAAATCCGATACATACAGTTTTCATGAGGCCAGTTTGTACTTAAAAAAAAAGAACGATTGTTTTTTTTACTGCTCTTTTCCAGTGAATGGGGAACTTTTAATTTTGTTGGTTACATTTGTCTGTCTGAGCACTTGCTGCAAAATTGTGCAGCTGCAACTAAGTTTATTTATCCTGTGTACTAGTAAGTGTCATAGTCTGCAATCTTTCTTTTTGCGTTTGGAACTAGTCAAGTGAAAATTCATGCGGCTTCAAACTCATGAGCAAAACAAATGTCTGGGCTCTTTGGATCATACATCTAGCTGCTCTTTGGATTTCTCTTGAAAACACTGTGTGTAGAACTGAGTGTACAGTGTGTACACTATGTGTCCGCTGAGTGTAGTACTCAGCAAGCAATTTGAATGGCTCCCTCAGAGTGCTGAGATAACCACATATTCTTGGCCTTCAAATACCTTCTCAGCTTTCACTTTTATGGTACACCCCTAAAAAACTTCTAGACAATGCCAGTAGTTGGAAAAGCTCACCTGGGAGAGAATGCTTTGTGAGAGCAGCAGATATATCAATAATGGAAATCATCAGCCCTCACACAGGCAGAAAGTGTAAAAGGAACACCCAGTCAGAACCTTTACAATTGTGAGGTTTTTCCAGTATTGCACATTTCAGAGGAGAACAGGAGACCTTGGAAGTTATAGGATGTTTGGAAAGGATCTGGAGACACAGTGTGGGGTTTAGGAGTGTATAGGGAGGATGGGTAAATCAAGGCGGGAGATAATGAGATTTTGATTGTCTGGGTGGAAGGAGAAGCTAATGAAGAAGGAAAAAGTGGAGGTATTGATTTCACTGCAAGGATGAAGTAAAACCTCTATCCAAATTAGGGGGTAGGTGAGGGGGTCAGCAATATTCAATAGAAGGCCCAGGATTATTTTGGTGTTTGGATTTTGTCAAGGAAGCTGACAGAGAAAAGATATCAGGGAGATGGGGAATAGACTGTTTGGATTTGCTTTCTGAAAACAAAAATCGGGAATGAGAGAGAACATTCCAAAGGCTGAATACCTGGAATAGGTTGTCTCTGGGATTTTCACAGGCTATGTGGAAAAAGAGAGCCTCTTAAAGAATGAGAAGGAGCTGACTGAAAAAGAACTAGGAAATAAATTGGCACAAGCTTTATCCATAGCAGAAAGAACTTGATAATGTCAAAAGCAGGAAAGTGGTGAAGTTGAGAAGATGTGATTTTTTTGAATTTGTAGTGATTGCTGGAGTACAATGATTGGAGCAAGTGGTTTCAGTGGAGTGAATCTTCACCCCTGGTTCACCATTATAGTTGTGCTGAAGCAAGTGCTAGTTACATGTATGGCTAAGCAGTAATGTTCAGTGCAACTGTGAAATTGTAAGGCATGTAATCAGCAGTTATATTTGTTTACAGATACTTTAGTAACCCCCCCCAGTGGGTTGTAAATATGCATATAAAACACAATCTGATAGCATCTTCATTACCAACATTTTATTACTACATAATGCTTGATGAGAATTTCTCTTGATTTCTCACTCATTTTAATAGCACCTTACATCTTCTGCAGTTGTTTTTTTTTTTCTGAGTAGAAATGTGCAAAATGCCACAAGGAACAATGCTGAGCTGAGAAGGAGAGTAGGCAAGATGACCTAACAGATGTTTCAGCTTCTGAATTTGAAAACTATAGAAGTCATGCAGGGCTTGGTAGCTATTAAAATTTGTTACACAAGTTTGTGATTTGTGGCTGTCTTCATGCTGCAGAATGAATCAGCAGCAAAATGTCAATATTCTTAGATTTTAATATTTTCCATAGTTCTGCCATTTATTTAACTTTTAAGCTTTTTGTTCTTTATTGTGGAACTTTTAAAATCTTAAAGCATTTTTGTTATTGTTTTCAGGTAAATTAATTTCCTACCTTTTAGTTGCTGAGGAAATAGAAATTCTTTCACTGTTGGAATCAAAGACATTACTATTTTAATGTTCCTGTACTTTTTTCCAGATGAGGCCTGACATGTATTTTTTTTTTTAATTTATGAAAAAATGTGGCTATTGATTCTCTATAGCAGTTAAATAGTGCATTTCAAATTGATATTCTAAACTTTGAGTAGCTGTGGTTCTGCTGCGGTCAGTGCTTTTTGGCTCAGGATCGAGCAGACACAGCCTCAGTGCTTTGGGTCCACAGAAGAAGCAGTAAAACAGGCAGACCACAATGCGCAACTTATCTGACAGTTAAATGTTTTCAAGTTCAAGAGACCTCAGATAAGCTAAGTTTTCACACCTTGTTAATCCCCTTAATTTATTACTTGATTTTCTGTTCTTGCTGCTGATAGTGCCCAAGAGCCCCATTACTGCCTAAACAGTGTAAAAATACAGACTGAAGAGTTAGTCCTGGCCCAAAGAGCTTCAGATCTGAGTATGATCTGAAGTGTAAACGGAAGCCAAAGACAGAGATGAAAGCAGAAGAGGCAGTGATCCAAATGCCATCGCCTTCATCACTGTCAAGATAGGTGTTCTAGCTACAGGAACTTTTAAAGAGGAAGAGAGGAACAGAAACAGGGCTTTTGGCGTGTGCTTCCTTCCTCGGCTGATCAGTAGCACAGCCTTATTGATAAACTTGTTTAAACTTGAGCTAGAGACAGAAGGCACTCTTCTCTGGGTGCCCTAGAGACAGGAATCTCTCTAGACCTCTTTCTTACAAATGCCAAGATGAAAAAGTTTGAATAAGACAACAGGTAATGTTATAAAGAGGAGCAAGTCAGTAGAAAGTTGCAAGACAGGATTAGAAAATGGAAAAGAGCAGTCTTCACAGCTGTCCTGGGTAACTAAGAATAAGGTAAAATGGCATGTACAAAAGATAAAAGAAAGTTCTGATCCTTGGCACATGGGATTGGGAGACAGGAGAACACATTCTCCATGGATAGGCAGGAGAGGCAATGTTTTAATTATAAAACGATGTGCAAAAGCGTGAACATGCTTTGGTTTTGTGGTTAGAGATCAGAATTGAAAATATAGAGAAGTGTGTCCCTTTGGGGACACTTGGGGAATACAGAGTTCCTGTATGTTTTAAGGAACTTGCTGTCTCTCTAGCAATGTCCAGTTACACAGCTTTGGAAGTGGCTGTTTTTTTGTGGTATATTTTCCCTATTTCGTAAGGCTGATTTTCTCTCTTTTATATTTGTTCTCATTAGATTAATCTGTATTAGTTGGGAATGATGTCACTATTTAGCAATTGTACTGGCATGATATGGCAGAATTCCTTTTTACCCTTAGGATTCAACTTCTCAAGCCTTCTGTGTGTCACTTATTTGCTTTGCAGTTCAGAAGCAGTGGAAACGTGGCCTCTCACTTAAAACTGAAGCAGCATTCTTAAGAAAATGCTCTTTTCAGTGGTGATAAGTCAAAATCCACATTGCTCACTGCAGACTTACAAAGAATGTTGTTTCTATCTGGGTCAGTACTTGCTTGAATATTTTTGAGATTGCTCTGGAAACAGTAATGGCCTTTTCATGGTGCATTTTTGGCAGCATTTGAGAGAATTGCTTGCAGACAAAAATGTTCACTGTAAGTGTAGGTTATACAGGTACATGTTTACCTCCCTAGACATTCTTGTGGTCTGCTCTGGTTCAAATGGAAGCAGTGTCACTTGACATTCCAGGATAGCTGTATCTCTGCAGTTTTACACAAGCACTGTACTCATCATGCTTGGGAAATATTTATTTCATCTCCAGGTTTATTTTAATGGCTTTTCCCTTTAATAATATAACAACATTTGGGGAGTTTAAGAAAATCCCATGTACACATGATCAGGGCAGGAGTGAAGAGAGGACCTAAATTCCTCTGCTAAATTGCTTGAAAATCACATGTAGACACTAATCCTTTTCCTTTAAGCATATGGAAGTTGTGTGGGTGGTGTTTGAAACACTGTATTTGAGATTATAGAGTCACACTTTGCTTTGATGTGTGGCAACAATAGTAAATAGATACCATCCTATATAAGTGTTTTTAAAATCTTATGTTTCAGTTAGAACACTTTAGAATTCATTGTTTTTTCAAATATACTTGCTAGATGTTCTATTGCAGAAGAAAGGGAGAGAAATAGTGTCATTTAGAGAGGCCTGTGGAGAAATGGCTTATTTTAGTGTTTTTGAAAGGAGAAATGGCTTTTTTTAGGGTTTTTGACAGGACTCTTTAAGAAAACAATCCCAGGGTAAATACCAAGATCCAGATACTTTTGTTGGTTTGAGAGATGCACAGAAAGCCTCTTAAGGAAATATTTTTCAGCATCGTTTGTTTTATTTTGTTTTCTTTCCTTGAATTGGCATGGGCTTGCTTCTACTCTAATGACGAGGAAAGGCAGTACAAGGACATGCTGTGTATAAATCGTTTCCTAAAAGATTGGCAGGTAGAGATTTGGATTTTCTTGGAAAAGGTCCTTCCATTCTTTTACTGCTGTACATCATGTACACTGTGGCTTCATATTTTTGTTTCCTTCTAAAATTATCTCTGAAGATTTTTGAGCTGATAGAGGGTTGCAATAAATTAACATGGAGCACAGTAACAGTATGTATGTGTAATTTAGTCTGATTTTTCTTTTCCTCAAATTGTGTTATAAAAACAGAGATTGTTACCAAAGCTCTGGGTATATCTGTTTGTAATGTGTGCATATGCAGTAGTGCTGTAAAATTTGGGCCTCAAATCTTTGAGGGAAGTACAGTCACTGTTTAGTACCATCCTCTCCTGTGAGAGACTCCCCAGAACATTGTCTCAGCTGGAGTCAGTCATGGGCACTTCCTCTACACAGGATAGCTTATGTAACTACAATTAAATACCTGAAATACTGAGATCTGCACTTCCTCAGTCTAATTCTGTAGACAACTAATGTTACCAGGATGTCAAATCACATCTTTCTCATGAGCTGAGGCAGAGCTGGCTGACTCATCTTCTAGACAAGTGTCCACAGGTTCAGCCTAATAGCATGAGGCATGTGGAGAATATCTGCCAGCCTCTAGTACAAGGTGTCATTAGGACCTGATGCAACAAATATTACAAAGATCCCTGAAAATATTTATAGGAGATGCCCTCTGTGGTTCAGGAGCTGAATGTGGCAGGCAGTGGTTTTCATTGCAAGCAGGATTTTATTTTTTTCTTTCTATAAGGACAGGTATTTTATACATGTAAGCATATGTATATATTTAAATAACAACCTAAATATGCTATTAACTAGGACAGTCCCAATCTCAGCCTTGATCCTGTTCTCTTTCCCCTTCCGCTGCCTTTGCCACCAACCAAAATTCAAAATAACTCTTTAGACTCAGTCATGAACAGGTGCCTTCAAAGGCTATGTGTCCCCTAAAACACAAGAAAGCAAGAGCAGTGAAATGTTAATTCAGACAGAAGCTCAACTTGCCAGCCATCTCTGAAAGCTTCTTTCATGCTTGTGACTCCTCCCAGATCTCTGCCAGAGGATGTGTTTCTCAGGGTGCCTGGAAAGGTCACCAGGTTTCAGTGATGTAGGAGCAGGAGAGGAGGACACTGCGCAAACCTTCCCCTTGTGAAGACTCAGTAACACCTGCATTTAGTGGGTGTGTGCTGTCTGCAAGGTCTCAGAGCTCAGCATATGTGTGGGTAAACTGGAGAGAGACACTGGGGGAGAAATAATCCCTGGTGCTGTTTCAAAGTATTTAGGAATGATAACTCTATAAAATAGCTGCTGAGAAACAGGAGTTAACAGGTTTCAACAACCAATTCACACCTTTATTTAAAGAAAGCAGAAGATAAAAGACCTATCCCACAAAGCTGCAGAGAAAAAAGTCTTGCTGAATTTAGTGTATTTTAAATTTGGGCCACCACTATTCCAAGCACTTGTTCTTGGAGAAATCCCAAAAAATAACTTTGGATGTTATTTCATTAGCTAATCACTCATTTTCCAGCATCTGGTTTCTGTCTTAGCCAAAGTACTAGCCAACAGAGCCCTAAAAAGATACTCTCCTGAAGCCTTTTGTTTTCCGTGTTGCTGGTGGAGTTTTGGGGGTGCAAGGTGTTAGTGAATAGATAGCCAAAGGTCCTACTTAGTAATTGCATCTAGGAAGCTGTCTTGTGCAAGGCATGAAACCAGTTGTTAAGGTGTAGTATGGCTGTGATCATATCTGATAAGTGCTCTATTGTTTTTTTGGTTCAGGGTTATTGTCTTAACCTTTAAAGAAACTCAAAGTAATAAAATTAATAGCTCCCTGCAAAGAAAACCCTAACAAATAACAATCAAACAAAAAGCTCACAAAACCCACAGCCAACCCTGAAACTTTTCTAACCCCATTTCAGCATGATCCCAGTGCTGTAACCATTTAGGGTGGCTTCTAAAGAGAATCAGAAAACATTTTGGAGCCATGGTTACAGGAGCTAAATAAGCAGTAGGTGCTTGATCTAAGACAACTTTAACACCACAAAAGCACTGACTTTTCTATTTTTTTGGTCTGAATTTAATGTGATGTTTTATTCTCTCTTTACCCTAATGAAAATTTGATCTGCATTCTTTCATAAATGGCATCTGATGTGGTATCTCTCTTCAACTCTTTGTGGTTTCCTGTTTTTCATATACAGATGAAAGTATCTGCTGAGATCTATTAAACTTCTCATTTTGTCATTTATGACTTTCTCAATACAAGCTGCATGTAACAAGTGGATTTCTTTGCACTTAGAAATGCAGTGAATATCTTATGCAATAGAAATACAGGGCTGTATCTTTAGTTATACTTAAAATTACTGCTTGTTTTAATTTAGGATAACTGCATAGTATTTTTACACACGACAAACATAATGCAGTTGGTTTCCCCCCCATCGTACTAAGTAATTTATATTTCTGCATGAGAAAATACTTAGAAAAACTAAGCCAGTTTGAACTAATAAAATTTACAGGAAATATTACTGAGTTTGTGAGGCCTGTGTCTTTTGTTGATTTAGCAGTTATTAACAAAATATTACTGTGAATGTGTGAGATCTTGTCCTGAATAATTATGCATTGATTATATTTTGGTTAATTAAAATGTTTTTAAAATATCATATAATCTGATCTCAATGTGTGGCAGAACATTTTTAAGAGGTGTTAAGGCTTGGCAAAATTTTGATTTGACCCTAATGACACAGGAAGAATTGCTATTATTGAGAATGATAAGACAGAGCACATTAAAGTGATCAACCTCATGCCAGTTTCCAAATACAAGTACTCAGCTGGTAAAATAACTAACCTGCATTATCTTCAACTGTGCAAATAGAAACTGAATGTGACAGAACTTGGCTTTCTGTGTTAGGAAGGATAATTCTAATTTCCTGTCTATTAAAGTTAATGTAACTGTCATGGCTTATGACAGGGCTTGGACCACTCTTAGTGGTATCTGGTTGATTGCTGTCATGTTACTTGACCACTATTCAAGAGCTTTAGCTATAGCAAAAATCACATATTTGTAGATATTAAATTGATGCTTATCATTCTGGGAAGGGAGGCTGTGAAGAAAGGATTTCTTTTACAAGCATAGAGTAGGTCCTTTACATTATCTCTGAAAGGATGTGAGATTGTTTGCAACACCTGCTTAGCAGGGTATTCTGGTTTCTGCACCATTCTTTTTGTGGTACTCCTAAAGAAGCTTGAATATTTATCATTTGAAATAAATGACATTCAGCTGTGTTTAAAGGAAGGTAAGCCATTCTTGTATTTGCTTAGGCTGCTTTCAGAAAACTTAATTTGTAGGGGTTTTTTTCCTCTGTAGAGAAACCAAATTAATGTTACAGTTCACTCCTTTAAAAATTCAGTTTTGATGTGTAAATGAGGTATCAAGTCTTAAATACGTTATTTCATGGAATTTATTCTTTCTACCCATTTAACAGAACTATAGTGCCATGGAAGGTGTTCAGGCAGTGCCTTCATGAAGTTCATCAGATTAGCTCTGGTTTGGAAGCAATGGCTCTTAAATCTACTATTGACTTGACCTGCAATGACTACATTTCAATTTTTGAATTTGATATCTTCACTAGATTATTTCAGGTAAGATTTGAAAATTATAGATAATTGTGTGAATTTGAGATGCTTTTAGTGCCCTGAGGCAAGGAAGCAGATTTTTAAAAAAAACTGAAAGAACTAAAACATTGTGGTTTAGAAATAAATTGTGCATTTCTTCTAGTCCTTCAGAGGTGTTAGAGGCAGCAACACACACATCTGAAAAACTGAAAGAATCCAGCAACACCTGCTTCATTTCTGCATGCATCTAGTGTTACTACAATAGCTGTTTGCTACTTACTTATTTTTCACTATTTTTAAATGCATTCCTAGAAATGTAGACCTCCTGATAATCAGAGTTTTAGTTGTGTTTTTTGTTGTGCATTTGTATCTACATATATGAGGTGTTTCTGCAAACTCATAAGGACAGTTACATATTACTGTCTTTCAGGCTAAATGTAGGCCTAACTGCTTTTTTTATGAACATATTTTTACTATTAATGCTTATTTACAACAAGGAACTATATCTGGGAATAGCATTAATTGTATTACTATTTATCTGAAATAAGTTTTTTATGTATGTTATGTGTCTATTTTAACCTCATGTCTCTTCTACAGAACATACTTTAGGTATTTGAGTTAATACAGAAGACTGTACTGGTTTGCATACATATTAGATGTACTGTTTCTGAAATTTATCACTTTGGATATTTATTTTGTATCTAGAAACTATTGAGATATAGTTTGTATATAGAAACTATTGAGATAAAAACATTTATTTGATAATTTATTTTCTTTACCGTGGTAAACTAGTACAGAACCACAAGTTGCACTAGGGAAGGTTTAGACTGGACATTAGGAAAAGTGTCTTCACTGAAAGGATTATTAAGCATGTGGGGACATGATTTAGTGGGAGACTTGGCAGTGCTGGGTTAACAGTTGGGCTCAATGATCTCTAAGGTCTTTTTCCAACCTATAAGAATATATGATTATTCTTTAGCCAGATGGAGATATGTTCAAAATATCAACTTTACATCAAACCCTGGGTTGATGTTTGTTCTGTTTTCCACGTTGCCCTGTGCTAATTGTTGCTTAGATGTCCTAGTTTTGCTGTTATGGGAAAGGGTGCCATTATGAAGGTAATAGTAAAATCTGGCAGAAGGGGATTAATGATTTTAGTATATAGAGTTTTGATTTTGATTATCTCTTCTCCATTCTGAGTCAAAACATTGTCACAGTTGCAAATGTTAATGGTGTCAGTAATCTCTTTTTAACTGAACCACAAATATTGGTCACTTATTTTCTGTGTGAGGCTACTGCTGGTTTGATTCATTTCTGTGCCTTGTGCTAGAAGAAGGGGATCAGCAGTATTGATACATGTAAAGAGAGATGACTGGTAAGGGTTAACTTTTAATTCAGCAAAGAAGCAGAGAGATTGCCAAACAGATTAGGTGCAAAAGCTGCATAACTGTTGAACTGAACTTGCACTGAACTTGGTCTGAGAACTTCTCCCAGGAGGTTACATTTTACTTCTCTAGTTTTTAAACAGCTTCTGTAACTATGTGTGCATAACCCACTGAGAGAAAATCCCAATTAAGTAATCAAAATACTGTTTTGCCAACTGTGGGTTATGTTACAGAAAAGCTGCATTTGTAATGGTGTTTATTCACAGAAGAAAACACGACTCAGCTTTATGGAGATCCTGTGAAAGTGAAGTTGCTCCCCCTGCCTCCCCATTGTATGTATGCACAGCTTTAAGTGCTGTGTTCCCTGACCAGAGAGAAGCTTAGCACAGCAGAATATCTGGATGCTCTGCAGGAACTTAACTCTGTTGCTTTAACATCCCCTTTGGTGTGAAAATACTTCCACTGAAGAGAAAGGGAGCAAATCTTGTCCCATTTAGCACTTCTGCTCTGGTAAGACTCTGCTCACAAGGCAAGGTATGGGTTCTTGCCTTTGAATGGTTTGGGTTGGAAGAGACCCTAAAGATTATCTTGTTCCAACCCTCCTGCCATGGGTAAAGGCACACATAGTCTAGATCACGTTGCTCAGAGCTCCTCTAGCTGAAGTGTTGTGGATCAGCTTCCGTGGGCAACCTGTTGCAGTGCCTTCATTACACTTAGACTGAAGAATTTCTTCCAAATATCCAGTCTAAACCTATAGGCTTTCAGTTCAAAACCATTCCCCCTTGTCTTATCACTCCAAGCCTTGTAAAGTCCTTCTCCAGCTCCCTTTAGGTACTGCGATGCTGCTCCAGGTTTTCCCAGAGTCTTCTCCAGGCTGAATAATCTCAACTCTCAGCCTGTCTTTATAGGAGAGGCACTCCATCCACCTGATCATCCTGCAGTCCCTCCTCTGGACTTGCTCCAGCAGGTCCATGTCTTTCCTGTGCAGAGGGCCGAAGAGCTGCTGGATGCAGTTGTTTATGGGGGGGGGATGCAGTTGCTTAGGGGGTTCTCATGAGAGTTGAGGAGATGGAGAATCCCCTCCCCTGCCCTGCTGGCCACCCTGCTTTGGGTGCAGCCCAGGACACATCTGGTTTTTTGAGCTGAGAGTGCACCTTGCTGGGTTGTGTCCAGCCTCTCATCCAGCAGCACACCCAAGTCCTGCTCATCAGGGCTGCTCTCAATCCATTCTCCACTCAGCCTGCATTTGTGCTTGGGATTGCCCAATCCCTATGCAGGACCTTGCACTTGGCCTTGTTAAATTTGTTGAAAGAGCTGGCAGGATGCAGTGTTGAATCTAGGACTGGAATTATTTTTTTTTCCTCCTTGCTTTTGGAGAAATTTAAACACTTAAGGTTTCTTATGGCCTCTGTGCTGAAACCTATTCCATGTGTACAACTTGATGAGGTATTAATTTTAATTCATCTGTGTTTAGGTACTGGCTAAGGTTTGCCTGGGGAATGTAACACTCTCAAGCAGAACTGTTAGGATAATCTGCTCAAGCATGTCACACTAGCATTTCATCTCTGCCTGATTAGCCCTTAGAAGTTCTTTTAAAGGGAATTTGCAGGGCACATAATAACACAAGCCTCCTGTCTTGTGTCACTTAACTTCACCTGTCTTGATCTGAGAAATAGATTAAAAATCTGCAAACCATTCAGAGTCAGTTTATTGACTTCCCAGATGCTGGCAATGGACATTTATATATCTGTATTAATCCACTACTTTAAAAAATCATTCTTTATTTACAGTAGTGGACTATTCCATATTCTTTGAAGTGATAGCATATGAGGCATGTTTCAGTGTGTTTTCTGAAGCATTTGCTATTGAGGTTAGCAAATACTCAGGTGAAGTACCAGTATTTGTTTTGTTTTCTGGCTTTAATGCCATTATGGTGACTGATGAAATCAAGAAGTAGAAAATAAAAAAAAGAATGACAGCTCAAATTAGCAGCTTTATTGTGATTCATTTGTTAGTGTTACTTATCATTAACTATCAAAGTGCTTCAAGATGTCTCAGGCTTAACTGTGTTTTTATTAAACCATCATGGAGTCATACTTTCTAGGTTCTAACTAAATATGATGTTTAATATTTTAGGTAGCTATGACTAGATGGTCTCTTAAATTCAGGGTCTTCAAAATCTCTATCCAAAAAGTTGTGCTTGGTGTTCTTGGAATAATTCTTTTGAAGGGGTATTTGTAGCAAAGTTGGGTATATAGGACAGTCCTTTGTACCATTCAGACCTAAAGCAAAAGTGTGTGTTTTTCAGCTGAAGCTAGAACACTTCAGGTGTTTCTGACTCACAAACTTGAGTTTTATTAGAAATACAGAACTACCTGGCTAAGTCCCTTTACTTGTTTCTCTTCTCTTTGTAGCCATGGGGCTCAATCTTAAGGAATTGGAACTTCTTAGCTGTGACACATCCTGGATATATGGCATTCCTGACGTATGATGAAGTGAAAGCAAGGCTGCAGAAATACAGCACTAAGCCTGGGAGGTGAGAGGTTTTAATGTGTATTGCTTTCCAAATAAACTTGCTGTCTCAGAACCTACATAATTATTCTGGGTTCGTCCTTCTATTTTGCATATTTTTGCATTTTATTTAACACCCACTGCTGCACTGAAGAAGCGAAGCAAAAAAATATCATATTAGCACACTGAAGTCTAAATATGTAAAAATAAACAGTAAGAAATTGAAAATAAATTGCTTTTTCTTTCTTCTTCTGAATCAGGTAAAACCAGCAATGCATTCTTGAAAAGCATATTTCAAAATATAATTTGATTTTCAAAATTTACATTGAATTTTTGCTTAATAGTAAAGCAAAAAGTCATTTTAACGTCTTTCATGGTAACATTCAAGCTATAAATTTAATCTGTGCTTTTGCGATCCTTTTGTGTATCATATCTTTCTTTTTCCTTTGCCTGTATCATTCTAGATCATAAACTCTTCACCTAGAAAAGCAATCAGTCAGATTAAAGATCATGACATGTAGAGTTTTTAAATACTTTTGATGTGGTGCTGCACATAGTAAATTAATTAAACTGAGCTTTTACCACTATGTCACTATTGTCCTGGATTTTTTTCTTCACTTGGGAGAAAAATAAAATCAATAATGGATTTAATCCTATATTACTTACCATTTATTTTGCTAGTTTTATCTTACAATTCTGAAGCTTTTTCCCTAATTGTCCTTGTTGAAACTTCTGCAGAAGGACATAGTTAAAGTGCATTGCTTTGAAACTTGTTAATGAAGTCCACCAACAGTTATACCCACATTCTGTACTTGGTTTCTTTCAATTTTCAGCAAATAGTATACTGTATCTTAAGTTACCCTAGTAGTCAAGTCCATGCATACAAAAATCGTGTGGTTCCAACAGAAAACTGCTGATTTTTAGCTTGATACTCATGGACACTACTACATAAGTCAAATAAGTTGATTTTGAGAGCATTTGATACATTTAGTATTTTCTCTGTAATTGATCCTGATGCTGTGATAGAAAAATTACCCCATGTAGCTTTTATGTTCCTTGTAAATAGACAGTTTTAAGGTCGCTCTCTATTGCATATCATCTTGCATACTTTCTGAGTTGCTTAGGTGAATTGCTGGAATGGGAAAGAGGGGATATGAAGTGAAATTTCTTCTTTAATCTGACTAAAACATCCTGCAAATTACAACATTCTGTTCAGATCAATAGTTAGTACTTCAGTGTAATGTGGGCCCTACTGAAGGTTGTAAGAGCTCTGTCAAACGTCAGAGAGGCTTAGATTTCTCATATTAGTTTGGAATGAAATAAAATACTGATGTGTAATTAAGAAAAGCTTCTCTTTAATACAGAATTGAATTTGTGGTCTTTCACTGTGAGATGCTTTTCTCAGTGAGGTTTTTGCATGTGAAATGCTGTCTGACATGAAAGGGAGTAGAATTTTTAGTATGAAGCTCTATACATGCCCAATCCTGTTGCTTGTAATCTTCCTTGTTTTCTGATTGTGCTCCCTGTCTACATTATGTATACTCTTAGCTATTGCCTGTAACACAGAGAAGTATTTAAATCTAAGTCCAATTGTGTAGTTAATATTTGATTTTTCTGAAACAGAAGTGGTATTTCGATAGTTCACCTCCACAGCCTCACATGAAATTACCATTTAGTAGAGCAGGTTTTATCATTCATCTTTCCTGTTTCTGTTGCACTTAAAGAGGCTTTATATTTTTCCATCCACTTGTTCAGGTGATGGGCCTGCACATGCACAAAAGGTGTCTGTTGTAGCTATGGAGACTGGATCATATCATATAGTCCTCTTGAAGAGGTTTATGGACATGCCTGAGTGAAACTGCTCAGGGTGAATGTGCAGCTTTCACTCTGAGAACTAAAAGAGAAGCAGAGGAAAAGCAGGGGGTAGGCAGCTACTCTTACTTTATTTCTGCCCATGAGAAACTGACAGTGTAGAAGAGACAAGTTTATTTAAAATTCTACAAAGAACATGGCAGAATTTGGAATCTTACCTAAATGTTCAGGGACCTAATTCAGTGTCTGAACCAGAGGCCATAATTGCTCTCGTCACTTCTTTTGCTGGACTCTGAATTACACTGACTTTTCATTCATCCTGTTTTTATCAAGCTACATTTTCAGACTGAGTTGCACTCGCCTAGGCCAGTGGGCCATTGGCTATGTGACTGGAGATGGGAACATACTGCAGACCATACCTCACAATAAGCCTCTGTTCCAAGCTTTGATCGATGGCAGCCGGGAAGGATTGTAAGTACCAATTCTTACAGCTACCATGGCTATGAAATCCTCATTTGCTTGTTCCCTATATACTTATATGGGTAGTTAAAGATGTTTAAAACAGAGAAACTGCATATGGTGGTTAGCATTCTTTCAGAGTTTAAGGACCATTTATTTAATTCATTTAAAAACCACTTGTTTCTAGTTAATTCCATTAACCAGGGTTACTGAAAGTTAAGCAAAGTCATATCTCGTAGCAAATAAATTCCTTGAGAAATAAAAATGAGACAGCTGTTGCATTGATCCCTCCTTCCCTCACAGCCCCCCGAGAGTCCCAAATGCACTTAAGCTTATTGAACAGTTACCACTTCCAGTTACTCATGTGTTCAACTGTGGACAATGATTTGAAAGCTATGTAATTGCTTTTTTATATATTGTGCAGCCAGAACATTTTCCACATTCTAAAAGTTTACTGAAAAGATTTATAATTATTAGAGAATGTAAGTTTATAGGGAGAAGTAGTACATTTTTGCTAGGTTGGCTGAAGTAACAGAAAAATATTTGGTGTCAGAATCTTTTCACTGGAATACATGTTTTGGTATAGCCAATATAAATATATATAATGTGAAAGAAAAAGGAAAGGCAATTGATCAATCCTCAAAAGAAAAAAAAGATTTATCAATCTTTTGCAGCCTCGTAATTTTTCTGTCCTACACAGTCTAGTATTTTTTTTTCAGGTATGATGATTTCATACCTGTAATAAAAACACACTTATATTGGTAGTGTTTCTCTCTGACAAAACTAAGCAAACAAAAGCTGGAGCTGAGAGTATTTTATGCAGAGTGATATTTTTGTACCCTATAACTTTTTGATAATGTGACTTAAAAATATATGACCTTTAAGGAACTGTTTCTGAGTTACAGGTAACATAAACCTGAATACAGAACATCTTAGGGTTGCTGTAATATCATTTAACCTATTGTTAATTTCCCACTCAATTGAATTGAATGAACCCTCATTTAACCTATTGTTAATTTCCCACACTGGGAAATTAACAATAGGTTAATTGAAATACTCCCATTGGTTCTTGCCTAATGTCCAGTGTGCATCAGAAGTTCTCAGTGTAGATTCTTGTCATAATATACAGAGATATGCATATATATATTATTGTGACATATATAATATTATATATATATATATATATATCATAATACAGATACACACAATGTGTTACCTTCTTTTCTGCAGCTTTACTTGAAACAGTCTAAAGAGTCCTGAGCATGATGCTCCCAGTGGGAAACCACTAGGAAGTATGAGTTCACTGTGAAACAAAGATCTGAAATAATGCTCTTTTGGGCTACCCCTAGAAGGTTATCTGCTAATCAAAGCTCAGATACATGCTAGTGGTAGCTATCCAAGTGATGTCAAAATCTTTCCTCTGCTTTTATAAATATGCTTGAGCATGTGTCAAAATGAATATGTAGCAGTTCAGTTGCACTCAAAAGATAAAATAGATGGCTATGGAAAGATGATTTATTTTAGTTAGTCTACTGTAACTTATTCTGCCCACTTGAAATTTTGTAACTATGATTTTGCTAATAAAGCTAAAGAAATGTGCATATCTATAACAGTCTTCTTGTGATGCAGCTATCTGTTCCCAGATGGACGAAGTTATAATCCTGATTTGACAGGATTATGTGAGCCCACACCACATGATCACATAAAAGTCACACAGGTATGTTGGCAGAGTTTTGAGTTACTTTGTAATCTTCACTTCCCTTAGTATCTCATCTAGCAGTACTAATAAGCTTTTATTAAAATGTGAGTAATAAGTTCATAAGAGAGAAAATATGCTGTTGATAGAAGGGCTTAGGTGAGGAACAGGATAATAATCCTTTAAACTGTAGAGTGGATGGTGATGCAGATGGCATGTCTTGGAATGTTTTGTTTATTGTGAGTCTCTGTGAGCCTTTTCCAAGTGAGAAGTGTTTCAAACAGCTACTAAAGGTTTTTCTGATATTTATGTAACAGATTTATGTAGCTTGTTTTTTCCTTGCTAATAACAAAGGGGAATACAGAAACAAAATGAGGATCAAATAATAGTTTTGAAGCCTGAATAGGAATGGTATAGTTGGTTGGAAAGTCCAGGAGGAAAAGTTCATACATCACAAAAATACCAGTTCCAGTGTATCTAGATTTCTGCTTTCTTCTTTATCTATGGTGCAAATTGAAAGAGAGATCAGGGAAAACAGCAGAAGTTAGAAAATGCCTAAATGGAGTCACTTTGCAGAGAATTGCAGAGAAAATTAGAATATGTAGTTGCATTTATAGTCTTGTTAAGTGATGATGTGATTAATTCTGCACAGGAAGTAACCACCCCAAGACAAATGCTTGATTAAAAATGTTACTGAAATTAACACTAGAAGGTTAAGGAATACTGTGTAGTACATTTTTCCTGATGAAAACATCTGGAAGACTTGGGGATATGTTCAAAGAAAGACAGACTTGATACAAGCACTACTGTTCCAGATGGTCTTCTGTTTCTTCAAATCAAACTGGATGACCTCCTGAATGTTCTGTACTTCTGGGTGCTCTATGTGCATTCCACTCCAGAAGTATTTTAGAAAAGAAGTATTCTTTACTATCTGTGGTATTATCAGAAATACCATTACAAATTATATCTCTTTTGTAAGTAAGAGAATTCCTAAAAACAATTACCTGAAGACAACCTGAATACTTCCACTTCTCTGACTTCCATCTTTTCCCTCCAGATATTATTAGCTAATTTTGATGGTAATTCAAAAGATTCTGAATTATGTGAGTCTGCCTTAAATAATATATAACTGAAGAGGTTTAAAGTTGTCAGTATACCTCCCTGAATGATGAAAAGATGGTATGAAAGTGGCTGCAGGGCTAGATTGCTGCAGATGGATTCCTTGCTAGAGCTCCACCATAAGCATCTTTAGTACACTGACTACAGCTGCAGATACAAGCTCTCTCTTTTGTTTTCTCTTTTTCTTAGCCTCATGTCCCCTCACTTCACTTAGCAGCAGCTGCTTCTTTTCCCATGGTCTGGATTGTACTTACTTTAGGCTTTCAAAATTTGGTTTTTCAAGGTCAAAAAAGCTTATTTCAATCCAAATGCATTTAACTGTCAGTTACTCAACAATAACTATTTCTAGAAAACTGTTCTGGACTTGAGTTTTGTCTATTATTTATTCCTTCTAATGGTGCTGTTCTACCTTCCTGTCAATCTTGTAAGGATGCGAAGTACTGAATAATCTGTGCATGACTGTTGCCAGGTTATCCTGCAGGGTGTTCTTCTCATACTTCCTTTACAAGGATTGTGTACTTTTACATACTGCTATACAACATCCTTGCTGTAGGTAAAAAAGCCCTTTTGCTTGTCCATTTTCAATCCAATAATAATCTTACTCCTAAATTCATACCCAGAAATTAAAATCCCAGTTTTGTTCCCTTTCTTCACTTAATTTTTCACTTAATATGTTCATTTTCTTCCTTTTATCTGCAACCAAAGAAAAGTAGGATTTGTGCCTTGCATAGCAGTTACATATAACAAGTCTGTACAAAATCTAATAGGTACAGATATTTTTAACACTTTTTGGTATATGTTGTAGTGTATCACAGTTTGGAAGAAGCAAAAATGTAAGCTGTTTCAGTAACCTTAGTGTGGCTTTTAGACAGATCAGTAGCAAGAGCTTCCTTGATTAAGAAGTGAAGCAGATTGGAAAACAGGGCATTTGGAGAAGTATATTCTTTGTGAACAAATAATTGGAAAGAAATAATTGCTTGACTTTCTTTTGTTACAGGAGCAGTATGAATTGTACTGTGAAATGGGTTCCACTTTTCAGCTGTGTAAAATCTGTGCAGAGAATGACAAGGATGTGAAGATAGAGCCTTGTGGACACCTTATGTGCACCTCTTGTCTTACAGCCTGGCAGGTACTGTCATAGTTTAGTTGGTGGGGAGGGGGATGGATTTCTGTTACCTTTGTGTTTACAATGTGGGTATATGTTTACTTTTCCAGGTGCAAGGATGTATATATTTAAAATTATAAACGTCCTCATTTTTCAAACCAGAAATCTGTGAAAAATAAAGCTCCGGGAGTCTTTGCAGTCTGGACTCATAGTCTTGCCAAGGCCATTTGCTGACTGCTGCTGAGTGGAAACTGTTTCCTGAGTCCTGCACCAGCTCAGACAGTAAAAGCTGGTTATTTGGTGCCAGTTCAGTCTGGGAATGGATAACTGACTAGACAGCATTTTATAAGAAGGGATGTCTTTGGTGAGAGACGGATCCACTCAGTAGTGGAGGTCATGAATTGACCTGTGGAAAATTAAGCTTTTAGGAGGTCTGTATTTCACATTAGTAGCATGCAAAGCACTGAAACACCTAGATGGCCTTAGATGGTTGTTGGACTAAGAGATTGAATGGAGGGAAAACTCCCTTCTCTCCAAGAACATCCAAAAAACCTCTGAGATTTCCTGGTGACCCAGGTTGGTGTGTTTTGTCCATCATGTTCATGGATGCACCAGTCTGTGGGAAAAGGGAGAATGGGAACCCTTAGTTTAGGGCAATTGACCTAAAAAGTAATGTCTAAAGCTGAGGTCATTTGTCTTTACAATGTGCATCATCCCTGCCCCTTCTTTCATGTCTATATTTTATGGGGAGAAGGAAGGTTCATCCACTTCTCAGAGAGGACTTTGTTCCACACTTAATAATCAGTCTTTGCTTACAAATGTTGTGAGAAGAGTAAAAAGAATCCTTGAGTCTAGTCCATTTTGGACCTGTTTTTAAATTAGTTCATCCTCCATCAATGTGTTTTCACTCTTACATTTGTGGCATGTCTTCAAGTACTATAATTTTCCTTTTCTAATTAGGACATTTTCTACCTAATTAAGAAAGCCTCAGTGGCAAACCAACACAATATATCATAAGTATAATTTGAGTTTTTCTTCCATTAGCAATAAAGGTTTCTTGAAAATGAAGTACTCTCAGTTTCCAATTTTGTGTTCTTTGTGAAATTTGAGTTTGATGTTCCAAACACAAATCTTTCAAATCGGCCACAGGTCAGAAATTCGTAGGAAATTCCATTTGAGGCATAACCACAAAAGGATATTTATTTCACTACTAAGCAGCTGCTGAGCTGGAACAATGTTTCTCATTTCAGGAGTACCCTTTCTCTATTCTTTCAAGTTTCATTCTGAATGACAGACTGAGAGGTCTGACCACATAAATCATTGACTTAAAAAATTCTGAAAAATTCCGAGGTGTGTAGTTTTGTTGGTTTTGTTTGCTTGTTCATTTGTTTTTTGGCTGAGCTGACAGGGCTAAGCAGAAGGACTGAAATCTTTTTGATTTCAGTGCTTCTGATTGTCAGGTGGTGTGGTAGGAGCATGTTGCAGTCTTAGGCCAGTGATGTGCTCTGATTCTGGAGACTTGAGAAGCTGAGGTCCCCAGTACTTGGCTATGGAACAGGAATTTAGGAAGACAATGACAAAGCATTTTAGGCTCAGAAGACCGACGTGTTTGAATGCACCAGGTTTCATCAGAACATAGCTACCAGCTGTAATTGGTCAGGTACATTTCAGACTTCATTACAAATTTAACTTTTGTATAATTAGTGAGGCAATGAAGAGGTATTACACTGTAACAGCATCAGCTGTTGTGAGCTTCTGGTGGGTTGTTTAATTGGCAGCATAATGGCTCGTTAAGCATGCCTCAAGAGATGCAATACAGATGTTTTCACTGAGCAGAAAAAAACTGAGTAAGCAGCATCTGATCTGCATAGAATACTAAGGATGATTGAGCTGTTCACCTTTATGGGGCTCAGGCTCTCAAATAGGACTTGGTTTACTTGTTTCCTTTTTGTATTACACAACAGGAGTAAAATGACATTTTATACCACAGAAATCTATTGTCTGAAAAGTAAATATTTTCTAAAAGCATGTGGGCATATAGGCTGTATTATAAGGTTAATAATGTTCCAAATAACCTTTCTGAGGGCATGGACAGGTGTGTGTATTAATATAGACATCTTGTGCATATAGTCATACTGCTGAATACGAGTCTGATAGTGTGTTTGGTTACTAAGGCTTTTCCAAAGAAAGGATGGAAACTGCTAGTGCAGAACACAGGTACAAGGAAGCCTTGAAAACTAAAAGCTCTGTGCCTCATTGATAAGGGTTTTTTTTAAGAAAATGAAGCTCTAAGGAGTTGTATAGAGTGAGGGAGGACTTCTGTTCACTTGTCTGTTACTACTTCAGTAGGACTATATAATTTGAAGATGTTTTTTGAGGTACTAAAGATGACTAGTTAGTTGTACTTATGGTGCTGAAGGTAGAGTAGATGTGTCTTTCCATACAAAATGAAAATCCAGTGCTAATCCTGCAAGTGATGTCAGGAGACAATCATTTATGCTTATCTGACCTTGTGATACAGCTCACCCAAAAACTGTAAAATCATCTGTCAGTTTAGTAAGACTGGCAAGTGTCAAGATAAAAATAATGCTAGAAAAAAGTTAATGTTGTTTATGTATCTGAGAAATCAAAAAAACCAATGCTTGCTTGGTTATATTTCAGTATATATAGGTATTTTAGAATTAATTTTGAGGTTCATATCTCTTTAGCTGTCTGTGTACCTGACTGCAAATACAACACCTTGTGATTTCTGATTTCACTTTGAATTATCTTGAACTTTGAAAGCTTCATTATTCTTCTGGGTGTGGGTTTGTTTGTGGTTTTATTTGTTTGGTGGTAGGTTTTTATAAAATTTTTTTTATAATTCAGATCTATGTTGTGCTTCCTGATGGAAATATAACTCCTTGAAAGACCTCTCTGATTTTTGTTCATTAGTAGTCTGAATCTCAAGGCTTTTTTTTTATTTCTTATGAGAAAAAATACAGTTCTGAAATAAGTAAAAGGAATTGAATATGGCTGCTTGAAAATTGTTGAACACATGCCACTTTAAAATTAAAATTCAAGTAGTTCTTTTTTCTGGTAATATGCGAAAATAATTTCATGTTTTATATAATTTATTGAAAATGTAGTTAAGTCCTGATTTTTTATGTAAATGTGAAGAAAACTGTTTGTAGCTTTAGGTGCTCTGAATACTGGCAATGCTGCAGCTGTGATGGACTGAATATGTTTTTTCCAAGAAGAGCTGCATGCCATAAAGCTTGCCTGCATTTCCTAATATCAAATGAAAAAGAAATACTTTATGGTTAATATAAAAGGTATATAATAAAATGCATTATCTCTGTCTACACACCTCACCATCTCTTTCTCTTGAAGAAATAGCAAAATGTATGCCTGAAAGAAAACATGTTACTTCCTGACCTGTAATATTAAGACTGATTTAGTGCTTTATAGACATAATAGCTATTTTTGATTAGTAATTTTTATGTGAAGCTTAGTCTATTGAAGAGAGAAAGCTTTAAATGTGCAGTCATTTTAAGATTTACTGTGGTTAAATATTTGTTAATCTGTTTCCTGTTTACTCCAGTCCTTCTTTACAAGCTTTTACAGACTGGTTGAGGATGTTTCTGTGTTAAAGGTATAAGTCCTACTTTAAAAATTGTTGCTGGTTTTGTTTCTTGTTTTTTTTTAAATTTATCTATGTTTTTGTCTTACTGTAGGAATCAGACGGCCAAGGCTGCCCTTTCTGCCGCTGTGAAATCAAAGGGACTGAGCCAATCATTGTGGATCCTTTTGATCCCAGGGATGAGAATTCCAGGTGCTGCAGTATTATGGATAGCTTTAGTATGCCCATGTTGGACTTGGATGATGATGATGATAGAGAAGAGGCTCTAATGATGAATCGTTTGGCTTCAGTCCGAAAGGTAACTTTTCAAACTCTGCCCAACAGCTAAACCCAGACATTGTAAACAAAGCTGCCTGTAACTTTAAACAGGGAGAGGTTGCACTTCATGCTTTAGCTCACAGCATCTCATTGAACAGTTGTTGGGCTGAAAAAACAAAATGTGTCAATACAAATGCATTAAAACTGAGGTTGAATTGGAGAAAAAAAATTCCAGATTCTCAGCTGATGTGAACTAAGATAACTTAGTTTATAATGGGCAAAGTGTGAGTTTGCACTAGCTGAAACTCTTATCCAAACTATGCTGTATGGACAATTCCCTGAGATTTTATTAGTAAAGAACAAAAAAATTTCCTATATGCATTTGTTTTCTGCACATGTGTGTACACATGCATAGAATGTTTTAGGATTAAAGTTGAGTTTCTAAACAATTTTCAATATTATTACTTTATAAAAATGAACTCGACAGCTAATTCATACTGCACACAAGTAGCTTTTAGTTATGTTTCATGTGAGTTGTCCATGATTTTTTTTTCTGTAATTTTTAGTATAAGGTACTTTTACTGGGAAAAGTATTTTTGAGATTATCCATAGTGACTGTGTGTTTTGGAATGTTTTTTGTCCTGAAAGGGCTCTGTGTTAAATTCTGAGATCTTTGTTGCAGGAGATTTTATTACTGATAAATAAGCACTATCACTGACAGAAGTTTACTTTATGGGGATAGTTTTTACTACTCTATTCTAGCCTGGAATAGATATTGTCAGAGGTCATGCGACACTGATTTTGACAGAGCATTTACTAGATTTTTCCTTCTACTAAGGTCATCTAGATTGAATTGTTGCCTTGGAATTAATTTTGTAACATCTTACTTTTCCGTTTTCTTATCATTGTATTTGTAAAAAAAAAAAAAAGTGTTCTTCACCCTCATATCTGAGAATATCTGTCAGTTAATATACAGATATGCTTCTGATATCCTTCCTAACCTCTTAAGGCTTATGAATCATTCTTGTGTTGTGTATGTAATACAACATGCTCTACCCTTGGGAACAGTTTATCCTTCCTGCCTGGACTTAAATTGCAGTCTGCAGCATGACCTCTGTGAGATAGCCTTGAATTGATGGGCTTTTATAACGCTATCACTTCCATGATAAGGCAAAAATGCATTATGCCTTTATCAAAAGAAGGAACAATAGGTTTACTATAAGACATCTTCTTTTAGGTATCCACCAAGTGCTTGAGTGCTTTTGGGCCTTGCTATTTTTTTTTCATTGATTTCATTGTTCAGTGAAAGAAATCTTTACTCTGCCACCTTCTTCAAGTCTATTTGAAATTGTTGAATTATTGCATCATTTGGTGATCTTTGACTGCTGTTTTCTTAAAATTGTTACCATTGATTGTGCAGTGATGGTCTTAACCATACTACCTGTGTGTAATAAGGCATTGTTTATATATCCTTTTTGTTAGCAACGTCTTCGTCAGACTTGCCTATTTCTTTAACCATTATTTATTTTTCCTGCTAATCAGTGTATCTTTGGAGCCTGCTTAAAGAAATTATATTTTCCTCTGTGACATTATGTAGAACTTTACTCTTTGTGAAATTTTCTTTTGTTTGTCATTAACGCTTGTTCATATGAACAAGGTGCTGCATAACAACAGTGTTGTAATAAGGTAATTTTTCGAAATTAAGGAAGTTAGGTGGCAAAGATAGTTTAGCTCTTGCAGCTAACCTGCTGGTACTGTTGTGAATTTGTAATCTCATAATCTCAGTGAACAAATTTTCAGTTCTTACTTTATTGCATGGACTGTGGTAAGATTTCTCAACATAAATCTGTTAATCCTTGAAAATCAAATGGGCTATATTTGTGTCAAATTACCTGGCTGACCATTCTAAGAAAAATCTGGATAGTAGTTAGCTGGGCTGTGAAACTCATTAGAAGAGAATAGTTTCAGGGACATGAAGTTCTGATGAAAGTGACTGTAGGTCTTCACAATATGTTGTGGAAATACTCAATCTGTGGAAATACCATTTCTGCAGTTTATCACTCTTACCCCTGAACTGTACTCTGAAACTCCTAAGAGATGTCTGAAGTCTCTGAAAGATCTCAGACTTGAAACTGCTTTAAGAAAAGAAATAATCATGAAGCTCCTTAAAGGAATCAGTAAGTGGATACACATTAAGAAAAATGAATAGTTCTTGCTAGGTGTTGTGTATGAGTCAGCAGTAGCAGCAGATCAACTCCAACAGAGGCTTTGGAGAAATCTGCTGCAGTTAGGCTGTTTATCTGCTTCATCAATCAGCTTTTTTTTTTATTTCCAAATTGTCTTCAGATATTTCTTAATGAAAGAAAGAGGAAGAGTGGTGCCAAAAGCCTCTGTTAATTGTTTCCTCACTGAGAAATTTCAGCCCTGTGGTATGAGATTAGCTGATGCAGTTATTGCCCAAAATGTTCCCCTTCTCAGCTTTTGTTCTAGCAAAGCACAACATTATGAAATGCACATTAATAAAAATGGAGATTACAGGCTCAGGTAAATGTTGAAAATACCTTTGCTCTTTTTTTTTGATTTTTAAAGAAGGCATTGGAGTGTCTAGTAGAGCATGTTAGTTATTCTATAATGTTTAATATTTAATTGTCCTAATAAATGAAGGGTTCTCTGTCACTTTTCTTGAGTACAAGGCATAATTTGATTTCTTTTAAAAAGAAAGAAAATAAAGAAAATGAATAGTGCAGGAGTTCTTGCTAAGAGCAAATAATTTTGAACTCATAAGACTCATAAGTGTTTAAAGTAATTTTTTTATCCAAATAATATCACATGAAAACATAGAGGAGGGCTCTACCAGTATAGGAGACTATGAGGTTTTCAGTACCTTAAAGTGAATTAACATTGTTTATAAACAGTTCCATCTAAAGGTAGATGAAGTTGACCCATCTGGAGTGTTACTGTCTTGGTTTGGAAAGACAGGAGTCTGCTAAGGAAGGCAGGAGCCTCCCCTGAAATTGAGAATGTAAACCCTCCCCACCCCTCCGAATTGCTACAATTTTAAATTAAGGGGCTCTCAGGCAAAGATATGGGAGCAGGCAATAACAGTTCTTTAATAGGGAAGAAATAAAAAGAATAAAATAAACAATACAGTCCACTGGAACAACACTGACAGAGTCAGAACCCAACCTGACACCCTGTTGGTCAGGGTGCTGGTGGCAGTCCGATTGAAATTGTGGCTGCAGTCCTCTGAAGTATCAGGTGTGGTTCTGTTGGAGCAAGGGGGTTCTGTAGAGAAGGATGTAGTCTTCCTCTGAAGATCCAGGAGGAAAAGGTAGCTGCTGTTCCTCTGGGGAATCTCGTGGAGAAAAACTGAAACTGCAATTTCAGAATCTCGGAGTATATGGGGTAGCAGTGCTTGGCTCCTCCCTCTGGGCGGAGCATCTCACAATGGGATGTTATAGTTCTTATCAGTCATGCACCGATATTCAATAGTCTGTTATCAGCGGAGGTCCCCTCCCGAGGAAGGTGTGAATGTGGTCACTCAAAGAGAGAGATAAGGCAAACTGCTCACTTGACAAGGTAATCAGCCATACAGATGGTAATGGAAAACATCTTGCATGCAATCTTCAACAGTTACTGTTTTCTCTGAAATTAATTTCCTAGCTATCTGAATGTGCAAAACCCTGATTGTTTGATTGATTCATGCTGTACTTTAAAATAATGATAGGAAATTGTCAAGGCTGAAAGACAGTTTGCCATGACTAGCCTTCTTCCAGCAGGTGAGTTAGGTCAAATTTGGTAAATCACGACAAAAGACCTTGGCTCTCAATATATGGGAAGAGGCTGTTTTCACTCATTTCCATATTATTAAGTTGACTTTTTTCTGGTAATGGTAGAAGGCATGTATTATATAGTAATAATGTTTTTCATTTTATTGTATAAAATATAAAAATATGTAAAATAGGACTTGAAATACATATCCATATATTCCTTCAGTAGTACCTGGACTGATATATACATATCACTTCCTACGTAATGGTACACCTGTTTGGTGGAATGTGTTAAGATCATGTCACTCAACAGGAGTGACTTACTTAACTGATTACTTACTAGTATTTGCAGGGTATAAATGCTGGGAGGCAGTGTGCCTCCTCTAATTACTGATTCCCTTGGCAGTGTGCTCCTGACTCTGAGACCTCACTGCCTCTCCCTCCTTCACATGCATTTTCTTGGGTCAACAAAGATAAAGGGAATAAATCTGTCGATTTAAAAATATGTTTACAGTCATCAGTGTTAGGTGATGTAAATTTATATCCTCATTTAAAGTTTTAAGCTTAGATAATACGACTTTTCCTAGGTCACAGCTTATCTTAACTAGAAATAACAAATACGTGAGTTCTCACCTGATTATAAATAAAGAAACTTCAGAGAACTGCTTCTGGTGTAGGTCTGCTTGGATCTTCTTAGATGTCTCATGCAGTTTGAGTTTGCTCCAAGGACATTAACAGGCAGGGTACTATTTCTCAATGAATCAATCATTAGGATTTATGTTGAGAATGCTTTTCATATGTGCCTATCTGGCATAAAGGTATTTGAAAACTCTTGATTTAATAGCCTGGCTGTTAATATTTCCATCAGAGAAAAATAGGCTATATATTGTAATCACTCTTGGAAGCAGGCTTTTTCTTGAATTCACAAATGCTAGGGGCAAACTGATACCAGCATATCCCAGTAACAAATACGTCTGATGGAAAAACACAAGTGTGGTCCCTTCTGCAGTACAACTGCAAAGTCACAGCTGCTTTTCCCTTGGCAGCAGTCACGCCAACCAGATGAAGTCCATGTTGTTACAAAGGAGTCTGTGTTCTTCTCCTTAATTACATCTTTATTGCACAGGTCTCTGTGTGGTGCAGCAGAGCCCCTTTGTACACTGAAGGTCTGTCTTCTGTCACTGCCAGTTCATTTGAGCTAGTTTGTGTCTTAATCACTTGCTTGTTTTAGCTTTTTGTCACTGCTCTCTCTCTCATTGCACATTTTTCCCAGCATATGGAAAACATACAAAAACCTCCAGTAGGTGACAAACAGGAATTTTAGGAGAGTAGAGTGCCAAAAAGAGTAGATATTAGTGTGTCTGTTAATTCTTTGGTGTCCACGCGAGATGCAGCCATCTTGTTGGCCTAGCTGTCACTCATCAAAGGATGCAGCTGGACAGGTTGGATGGGCGTGGACTGAAAAATATGGGATTTTCATATTGGGAATATGATGGAAATCTGATACTGAATGCCAAGGAAAACTGTTTGCTGCTGTGGAATATTTGGTTTTGGTTTATTTTTAGTATCAGTGGATCCAACAAAGAATTATTTGTCCCAGCAAAACTTTTGCTCTTACTTCAGCACCAAGTGGTGATACAGATTAAGCTTCCTTGTAGGGGAAGAAAAGCTGCTTTTGCTTGCAGCTATTTAACTTTTTTTTTAAATTGTGCCTGATAAGTTACTCTTTAACTTGTTGGCTGTAATCAATTCCCTTCTTGAAATCTGTGGGGGTCGCAGCATGTTCTGTTGGCATTGTGGCTGTACTATAGTGTAGTAGTCCAGGGGACTGAAAAATGACTTGGCTATTTTGAAATAAGCCATAATAAGACATGGATATAAGCCTAAATTCAAGTCCTCTCACACACCTACTACTTTGAAAATTTTCCATTTCATTTTGTTAGTTGTGGTTTACTGTCTGTGGAATGTCATAGAGGTAGCCAAATACTAAGCTAATATATGGAACTAGAAGTTTATCACATAAATTAAATTGCTTGCTTCACTGGGTTTAAAAGCACACCAGTGTTTAAGTATCTTGAACTTCTAAATGAATGGGTTTTAAATGTGACTATTCTATGATTTTTGTCTCTGCAAAGCTAGACTGTTGTTGCAGCAGGAGAAGTCTGACATAGATGGAACCAGTGAGCACACTGAGGGAAGAGGGCATCATTTAGCCGAATGATTTTTTAGAGCAGAACTGTGTAAGAGAAGTTTGCCAGATAGAAACAGGGATGGATATTCTTAAAATGATATCACAACAGTGCTGTTCACTTAGCTGGGATTTGTACAGTTCCAGGCAGTCTCCCATTTGAGACTCTCAGGTTGCTCTCTCAGGAAATTGTGTTAATTAGTTTGATGATGCAACAATTAGAACATCCTAAATGCAGAACAAATGTTTCCTGTCCAGTAATTGGTTTTTAGTATTTCCTATATTTCTTACTCTTCGTTTCCTACTCCTATCACATATATGATTGCTCTTCTGGAACAATTCCCTGCTGGCTGAAATGCATTATGTTGTGCAATACCATAAAATGCTGAGACTTAACTATATCACTTTCATTTATTTCAAATAATTGAATCTTTTTGGAGGCGTGACCTGCTTATTTGGTTCTATTTCAGATAATTTGGGAAACAAATTCATTTTGTGTCTGCTGAAGTCAATCCTTTGAGTATATTGTATTGCATAGTTCTTGGCTTTCAGGAATGCTTTGTGGAGTTGTAACTAAACTTTGAAAACTAATGCTGTTAAATGATACAATGTTTATTATGCTGTTTAACTGATAGATGCCTTCTCATAAGGAAAATGAATTGACATTCAGTTTATAGTAATTCTATAATTACAGTTGTTCAGGCATGCTTGCAAGATACATATCTTGCTTAGTTATTCAACATTCCTTAATGTTGAGAGGCTAGATGCTTTGGTAATTTATGTGCTTATCTTTATGGTCTTCCAGTCAAGGACAGGGTCATTCACCAGTTAAAGGAAACAGAATTTAAAGACTGTATTCAAGGCATTTAATATGAATATTGAGACCGCCTCTTCATTGAAGGGAGAAACTGAGAAACTTCTGGTAGCGATGAAAACCACGAATCTTAAAATGCTCTGTCTCTTGAATTTGAATGTTTAGTTGTGACATTGAGCTTGCCCATGTAGATGAAGTGGGGAAGACTCTAAATAACAACAAAAAAAATCCTCCTGATGATGGAGTTGCACATTACCCTTCTAGCTTTCAACATCTTTTCACTCCTCTCCTGCTTTTTTGTGCACTGTTGACAGTAATGCTGTGGTGGCTTCTATTTTTGAAGGAACTGTGGTAGCAATCCCTGTTGTATAGAATGGGACATTAAACTAAACTGTAGTACAAAGCATTGATAAGGATCCTTCTCCTCACTCTACTTTTGAATTTATGAAGTTTCCAGTTTCTTAACATAATGATTGTGTGTAAAGAAAGGTAGTGCTGCTTATTCGTTTTCTTGTTAAAGAACCTTCTACTCTCCTCCCTACTGATCAATTCAGTTATCACTGTGGGATGTTCAGCATTCATGAGAAAAAGCTTATGAAGAGAGGGGGAGGTTTATCCAAGGAGTTTAGCCCAAAGATGGGTGCTTTTTTTGCCTCTGTAGGCAAGCTGTGATATGAGAACAGTGGGATGCCTCACTGTACAAGTGGCCCAAAGCTGATCATTGGTGGGAATGTCCTCCAGCTACTTGTGTCTACTCTTGGGGAAAGCACAGAACAGCACAGACATTCAGGTTTATTACAGTGCACTGATACTCATACAGTGAGTTCATAGAAATAACTTGAACAAACATCTGAGCTGTGTTTATTAGAACTGAGCCAGATGAGGGGCAGGGACTAGTTGCAAAATTGAGTAAAGTCCTATATTGAGAGTTGAAATCTTTGGTTCTGATGAATTTGAAAGGACAGGTCAAGGAAAAAAGAAATCATAATTTGTCCCTGGAGAGAGAAGTTAAATGTTTGTGTTGTTAGTTCAGTATTTGCTTAAATGATTAAATTGTTCTAAAATTATTTTTATAATCCATTCTTTTTTTTTTGTTGATTTTGCTTCTTTCCCTAATATCTTGCTGGTGACTTCGATTGGTAAATTTTCAGAAGACATACATTCTGTTTTGTATGGAAGTATGATTTGAAAATGGGCAGTAGGCAGTAGCAGGCAATATCATGGATGTCCAGCTTTTCAAAGTAATTTGTAGAACTTTAGATTGAGTACTCTCTATTAATAAAAAAGTCAACAAGGGTAGCAGTGCTATGATAAAACTTAGGATTTTTTTCCCTTATGTTTGGCAGTGATCATTACGTTTTTATACATGTTACTGGAATATATATTCTTTTATTTTCATCACAAGTTAACACGGGTCTTAATTTTGAGATAGAATGACTTGTAGACTTCTTTTTCAGTAACTATAAGATGAGCTCTACTGTCCAGATGTCCATTATGAAAAATTACTATTATAATTGACTCTTAGTAGGTATCTGATAAGTATCAAGTGTTTTAGTTGGGGAATGGAAGTTGTATACTTGATCATCAGGTAAAAGATAATTTTATTTTTTCTCTCCTGAAGTGCAATGACAGGCAGAATTCACCAGTGACTTCCCCAGGATCTTCCCCTCTTGCACAAAGAAGAAAACCACTTCCAGACCCCCTGCAAATCCCTCATCTTAGTCTTCCTCCTGTCCCTCCCCGTCTGGATCTGATTCAGAAGGGAGTAGCACGCTCACCGTGTGCCAGCCCAACCGGGTCACCAAAGGTAAGTGTTACTGAACCATTATTTCTGGATATGAGAATTCTGAGAAATTGCATTTGCTTTTTTCTGAGGGGAGCTTCTTGTTTGTTTTGTAAAGTGAACTGTTTCAAACCTTTCCATGGATATTGCTTTTTCAGGATTTTGCTCTGCCCAAAAGAACTTTAATTCCTTCTAGTTTAAAGAAACTTTAGATTAGATCCATATTGATGAAGTCTCTTCTTTTTCCATAATACTTTATGTAGTTAAATATTTTTGGCTGGATGTATTGGTCAAATATGACTTCAGTTTGTCTGATGATTATATTGTACTTGATTATGGTCAGAATTTGAAAGATGTTGCAGTAATGGATCAGTTCTGTAACAAACTCTGATTAATGAAAATAAATAGAAGCTAAAGTTTCCTGAAAATAGATTTAAAGGTCATTATCTCATTAAAATTATATGTTTTCCTTTCATGATGATTTATGTTCAATTTCCACAGTGTCCTTACAAGAAAAATATGTGCAGATACACTGATTTCAAAACCATAAATGGCATATAATAGGACTCAAATTTCAAGGGAAATAATAATGGCTCTATAGCCAATAAGCTTGTATGCCATGTTTTGTAAAACTAGTGATACTAAAGATTCAATGATTTTTTGAGTAGATAAGCGTGAACAAGAACAAATACTGTTTGCTACTCTCTGTAACAAGTTGATTGTTTTATTGTAATTGCTGTATAGAGAGAATTAATTAGATTAAAATTTTTCATTTTTATATGAATAATTCACATTCAAGTTCAGGACACGACCTGAAACCTATGTACTCATAATAATCCAGTTTGAAGTAGCTTGCTTCTTTTGTCACGTTTTTATTTTAAGGTTGAAAATCAATATATTTTTAAGATTTTAGTGGCTTACAATTTAGAAGAAAAAATAGAACTTTGAATAGTTTCTTTAATCTTCTTTTTTCTTATATTATGCAAAGGAATTATAACACATTGAGGATATACACCAAACATATCCCACATCCATTAAAAACTAGTTTTATAATAGGGTTTTTTTTGCAGGGTTCTTGGCTTAAAAAAGAAGTTAAACCAGGAATAGTATTGATGCTGCTTTGAAATTTGAAAAAGCATTGAAAATGTTTTTTTTACGTGAAACTTTTCCTGGAAAAAAAAAATTGTGAGGTGCAGGGGAAGCAGGATGGGGGTAACAAAGAATAATCTCATACATTAAAAGATTTTATATTTAAGAGAAAAAAAGATCATTTAGTCCTGCCAAAACTACTCCTTCAGGAAAAATACCCCCACAACTTTTCTATTTTGCTCAAGTTAAAAACTATAATTTATAACTATAAGGTATAACAAAAAATCTAAATCAGGGTAATTTTTTCCTGTGTTAACAGTGATAATAACTATTTTACTTGACTAGCAAGTGAGTTAAACAGTTCTTTATTTAGTTTACTTCCTTTTAATATACATAAGCCTGTAGGTAGAATAACTTTATTATCAATTCAAGTCACGTGTTGAGGAATTGCTTGAAGAATAGTGCTGGGCTAGTCAATGAAGTGATAGCAAATGCTGTTCTTACTAAAAAGTTCAGTGACCTCCATTTCTTTAAGTGGTAATAATATGCAGGCTTACCAAAGTCCAAGAAAATTATACATTCCCAGGAAAATAATCTTCCCTGTTTTTCTTATGGTAGCTGTAGATAAAACATTTGTAAAGACCTGGACCAGCTATTACTTTGTAAATTGCCATTTGTAATTCAGTCATAATGAAAATGTTTTGGTTTTGTCAGATTTGTGCTCAGATTTGTGCAGCTATGAGGTTTTCTTTTCCTGATAACCTGAGTTTCAGCTTTTTAGTATTAGCATACATAATTTTAGACCACATTTAACCATTTATGATATAATTCACTTCTTAGAACCAAGTATTCTGACAAATGTGGCTTGCAGATAAGCTAATTGCAAGTAAAACTACGAACTAATTAGGCTGCTACCTGAAAAACTGAACAGCAATTCAAACAGATTCAGTACTCTGAGACAGTGCATGTAAAGATTGGAGTCATCCCTAGGTATATAATTAAAAATGAAATAATTCTTGTTTCTTCCCTTTGCTCTCTAATCATTGCTTTTTGTGCTCATTTGCTGTCAGCGAGTTATTCCTCTGGGATTTTATTTTGTTCGGGGTTTTGGGTTTCTCTTCCACATCAGGAAGCCTGTTTTTTCCAAACACTACACAGAATTCATTTCAGCAGATGAATAAGTGATTCAGATGATCAAAGCAAAGGATACTGGAAAAATTATAATAACTCAAATAACTCTGCCTGAGTTAGCTGTCATTTCTGCTTTCCACTCCTTGCTTGGGTTACTCATGCAACATCAGAAATTGGGGGCGTGCTTTCTGAAGGGCCAGGTTAGCTGCAGAATGCCAGTGAGGCCTGCATTTAACCTTCTGCCAGGTACTGCTGTGAGGCCAAGAAAATATCTCAGAAATGATGAATCCACACTTGGTCAGTGAAATAAACACGGGCAGGAGACCGTTCTCCTTTTTAATGCCTTTATTGGAAGTGATCAGCTCAGGTGGTGAGAACCAACGGGTCTGTGCTCATGGCGCCGCTGCTCCCAGGAGTGACTTGGAAGAACAGGAAGAGAGCAGCTGTGTCCACTGGTCTGTGGGTAGAGCTGGAGGTTCCATCCTCACGAGAGCATAAGGAGATTCCCTGATTTTTGGTTCAACATTCGAGGTCTTCTGTCTGGCTGACATCTTTAGGTTAGGGTGAGGAGTAAAAAGGGTCTTAGCAGATACTAGGTTCTGTTCCTCACATGTAGACATCACTTTGATTCATCAATTTTGTGTTGGCCTGTTGTTTTAGGGGTTTTTGGCTAGGTTTAGTGAGGGGTTTCTCCCATTGCATGCTGGATCTGATGTCATTTGCATGCTAACTCCAAGGTCTCCTCCTGTTCACTGTCTGGGTGCCATCCTCCAGGAAGCAGCAAGGCAACACCCGGCTAAGGGGGAATTCTTAACCATCAAGGACAGGTAGTTAATGAAAATGACAGGTGATTACAATAACAAACAATTAGAACTCCACTGTGGCGGCAACTGGCCCAACCTGTGAACTCTGCAACCTTTTAAAAAAATGGGCAGCTTTTCTATTCATAACAATCACGAGCAACATTCATGCCTCCACGTAACTTTCCTTTTTTTGTAATTTCCTGTGTCGTTCAGTCTTCTCCCTGCATGGTGAGGAAGCAGGACAAGCCTTTGCCAGCGCCGCCACCTCCCCAGCGAGACCCTCCTCCGCCGCCACCGGAGCGGCCTCCGCCCCTGCTGCCGGAGAGCCGGGCCGCCAGGCACCTGCACCAGGCCGAGGGCCTGCCCGCCAGGGAGCAGCCCGTGCCCCTCGAGGCCTGGTGCCCCCGGGACGTGTTCGGGACCAGCCAGCTGGCGGGCTGCCGGGGCGGGGGCGATGCCTCCCCCAAGGCAGGCCTGACCGCCATTGCAAACGTGAACGGGAGGCACGGCCGCGTCAGCTCAGAGCAGGGATTCATGCGGAAGCACAGGCGTCACGAGCTGCCCGCAGAAGGTGCCAAGGTATTTCCAGGGAATCCTAAATTCACGCTCTACTGCAGCATTGTCTTGCACTGGCTAACACACTGTCTATATTGGCCAGTGCTGGTTTGTGGTTTCTGAATCTTTTCTGTCAATGCTTAAGAATAAGCTGCTCATAAAGAAATTATTTGTGAAGTGCTGTAATTTATAAAGCAACAGTACATGAGGGTCTGAGTTACAATTTTCACATAAAACTGTCGAAAAATATCTTTGAGAGAATATTCTAGATTTGCTGTAGTCTTCTAGCAAATTATCCACGATAACAGTGTATCCCTGTGTGCTGTAATAATATAGCATCTCAAGTCCACTTTGGAACTGTCATGCCAAAACTGTGTGTGCATTTTCTGATGGAATAGTAGATGATCCACTTACCTCTGGTGTAGATGAGGTGAATTCTGGCATTTAGCAACTTCAGGCTCTTGCAAAGCCATTTACAGCTGGTCAGACTTAGCTTTGAAAAGAGATCAAATGGTGATGTCCTAAGAAAAAATTCCTAGTTCCACTCTAATCAGTTTTATCAAAGCAGCTCAGTAATTTATTCATAGAGGTTATTAACTCAAAGCTCATCTCTTTGTTTTTTTTTGAAGACTACACAGCTTGTGCAAGACTACATAGCTCTTGCTTAGACTGATGGATTTGTGGTTAAGCCATGGTAGTTAGAAATCATTTTTTTCATCTATTTGCTTTTTCCAAGACCGCAAGCTATTTAACCTTTCTATCTCCAGTCAATTTTTTTTTTTTTTGTATGTGTATGTATATGGCAAGTATCTTCCCATATATATATAGATGGAGGTTTTGGTTATTTTGAAAGTACTTTTATAAAATTGAATTACTATCGATAAGAGGTGTTGACATATGTGATGAAAGGTAGTTAAGTCATCTATGATGTTGTGTATAATTAAATTATTATATAATAATGCATTTCTCAGTACTGAGGCAAAGCACCAAAACTTTACTTAGATCTGGGGTGTTGTTTAAATGCTACAGGTTTTCTGTTGATTTTAAAAGGATGCTGGATTTTTATCTTCAACTGTACCTTCATGTAGCATTCTTGTTGTGGTCTAGTACAATACTGAAGCTGATGGAATGAGTACTTCGCAAACTAGAATACCAAGTCATGTGGAAATGTAGTCTGGAGGAGTTACATACATAGATCTTCAACCAAGTACTTCTTGAACTGTCATCTTCAGGTTGTAGATCTGAACCATTCAATTAGAGGAAGCAACCCTGAATTACTATCTCAGGCTATATTTACATTCATGAGGGAAACATGGAATGAATTTTCTTCCCTGATTCATATATCAATTGTAATATAAACTTTTTGGTATTGATAGAAGCCAAGAATTGGAAAGACAATCCTGTGGCTAGAGGATGGATTCTGGCAGGCACTGTATCACCGTTTTAATAATTAATATGTTCAGCATGATGTACCCATTGCTTTGCCATTATACTTCATCTCTCTCACTTTGCAATCTTGAAATCTTAATTTTTCCCCAAGCAGTTCAGCTGTAACTGAGTGTCTGTCTAGTAACTGTCGTGTGGAACTTCTTTTGGTGAGGTTTTAAACTAACATGTTCTACAGCTTCAAAATGGGGTGAAACAGGCCTCAGCGTCACTTCAGAGACAGCTCTGTGGTGTGAACTCCTGGGAAAGCCTTTACCCACAGGCTTCTCAAGGTCTATTGTATAATACCTAGTTGATGATTATCCATGGTGATAGGAGGAGATACTCATTGTAATATTTGTGTGACGTCTAGGTTTTTTCAAATGGTCATCTGATAAATGAAGAATATGATGTCCCTCCACGGCTTTCACCCCCTCTTCCAGCTGGCTCTGTCATCCCTAGTATAAAGTAAGTTAACTTTATCTTTAAAAGAAAAGTGCTAGCTAATGTTAGGTAATAGCACTGACTCTCTGGTGCTAAAAGAAAAAAATGGGAAAAAGAAAGAAATCAACTAATATAACTTGATATGCTTTCCATGAATTTTAATGTGCCTTGACAAAGGAAACATTAATGGTATTGATTAAGTGGGAACAGTCCTAATGTTAATTGGACACAGCATGTTTGTATAGGGAGAGATGGTAAACTCTGGCAGATCTTGCTCTCAGGAATTTGGCAGTGAGAGCAGATACTGTCTGGTTTGGCTTCTATTACTACTGGAGAAGTGTGGTCAGAGCTATTTATCACAGGAGATGACAGATTCTAGGGAAAGTGCTAGGGCTAAAAAATGTTTTCTGTCACTGTTCTGCCCCTAATCTGGTCAGGCTTTCTGGGCTTTCAGTACATAGAGCTTTATCCAAGGTTCACACTATCATCTCTTATTTGTTGTGGCTAAATAGAAGCAACCAAAACCAAACCATTTTATATAATTTTAAATATGATCAACCTTTCTGAGTTCCAGAACATGGGAAGATTTGTCATTTCAAGTGCAGACTACTGTTAGTCTTCCAGTAAAATGACTGTTTATTTTTTAAATAAAGATGTTGCTGTCATAGCAAGTATCTTCAGACTCTGAATGACACATGATTTTGTAGAGAACAAGATATATTTAAAGTTGAAAGCTTGGAAGTCCTGTAATGTGATCTGTCCTTATTTTGTGTTTTTGTAAGGAAATTGGAACATATCACAATAATGCTATTCTACTTCTTTCCAGTGTTCTGCTTGTGATTCTTGCTGTTAAATAGTATATTTGGACAGTCAGTTCATATTAGACCTGAGAACTTTCTCATTCCATTTTTGTGTTCAGTTAGCTTTAATATAGAAGACAAATACATTTCAGCATTCTATTAATATGCTGGGTTTTTTCTCACCGAGCACTACAGTAAAGGTGCAGTGGAGCATTGACTTTTTTATTTAGAAGCCTGTTTTCAGGTGGAGCAATTGCTGAGGTGAAGTTCTCTGTGCCTATTTTTAGTTCAGAAGAAAATTTTCGCCTGTTATCCAGACATACCTGTAATTAAATGTTGGGATGTAACCTGATGGAGGTACAGTCTCAGAGGAGTACCCGTTGGATGCCTCATGTAACTAGTTCCCTTCTAGTCTGCTTATTTCGTAACACAGTGAAAATCTGAAGAGGGGAATATTCTTATTTCTGTATTTCATGGCATGGAAAAACATCCTACTTCATGAGAATCCCCATTTTTCACTCAGATACTTGCAGATGTACCTAGAACCAAAATACAGTGTATACACAGAGCATTGGAAAGTCCAAACAATATTGTCACAATGTGTACAGCCACAAAATCCGTGCCAGGCCAATCCAAAGCTAGAATGTGTGACTTCTGCTTGGTCAAAAGAAATTCTTTTATTAGCTAAAGATTTCTGAACAGAAAACTGATGAATTCCAGGAAGAAGGAAAAACCTTCATTTGTGAAAACCAAACTCCATTGATTTTTGAGGAAGAAGTTAACTTTCGTTTCTGTTTTGGCTTTGTACTTACACCTTTTAAAAATTGCATGGGCAATTTTAGATTTTGATTTTTAAAGCATAAAATTATCAATACATAACATTAGGAGTAAGAAGTTCAAATTATCTAATTACAGAAATACCACATGGAATGACTGTTAAAAATTGATCATTGTATGTTCTTTCTTTAAACACTAATATGTCTATTTTCAATTTATTTAAAATTAAGTTTTTCTCACCACTAGGAAACATGCTGGTAATCTTTAGTATTGTGTGACAATATGTAGGTGGAAAAATTGGGGAGGAAGGGGAAAAAAATCTTTAAAAACAGCAATTTCCGCCAACCACAATTGCTTTCAAAAAATGTAACTCAAATAATATCTAGCATGATTTATTTGGAAACGTCAGAGAGAATATTTTTACAGTCTATTTTTCCTCCCGTTGAAGTGACTGCGCTCAGCACTCATAAATGTTGAACTGTACTTGATTCAAAATACTCTGCTTTTCACAACTGTGCTACTCCAATTAATCTGAGCAAGTTGCTCATTTTTTTCATGGTCTCCAATCTGTGCAGTGTGGTGGATTGAGAGCTGGTTTGTTTCATATAGCTCCAAGGCATTCTGTTCTTTCTACTTGTTATAATCCGTCTGTAATTCCAAACTTTTGACTCAAGGATACATTGATAATGTATGAAATGTCTTATGCTAAATAACAAGGAGGCAAAATTACTCTTATTTGAAATTTCACAATTCTATAATGTCCCTACTTAAATTGTTTAATCAGCTTTTACTGAATATAATGTTACAAATACAACCTTTTTTTTCTTAAAAAGCTACATTAATAGAAAAGCACTGGAGGTTTTTGTTGAGGTTTTTTATTTTTCCTGGAAACAGTACTGATTTTTTTTGTTTTACTGCAGTAGTTGTTATAAACTGTGCCTCAGTAATGAAATATTGGACTCTTGCTAACTGAACATCTGATTTTTATTTTCCACTTAGCCCTTATGTTTTTGACTAAACATGTGAAAATAGTTATTTTTAATTGGACTTCTGTAATTATGTCAGACTTTTTTAGCAATTTTGATCAAGTTGCTGTTTTATTCCTGAAACGATATCTATAACTCTTATGTCAAAGATACAGAGTGATTCTTCCCCAAAACTTCAAAATTTTCAAGTAGTGTTTGTTTCATTCCAGTGAGTAGCTCCCATTTTGCTACATCAGTAGCAGAAGACTCTTTGTCTCCAAAGTACCATAAACCACAGTGATATTTTGAATGAGGAAGCATCCATTTCTGAGTATGTAATGATGCACCCAATTCCAAGCCCCTTTTGTAGTCTGTGAATTTATTAGGAATATTTAGTTGACTTGAGGTAGTTGAGGGAAAAGTAGCACCTAAAGGTGTTTCTCCTCTTGCTGTCTGTCCCATCTTGCTTACAAAATTTTGAAGGTGAAGTCATAGTCCCATTAAGGCCAACTGTGGCTTGGAATTCCTGTCTCCCTTGAGATCAGCCTTTGGCGTGGTGCTTCCCGGTGACAGAAGGAGCAGGGCTTAGGGGCACGTTCCAGACATTTGAGAGGACACCTCATGTCCTTACTCATAGCTTGACAGACCAGTGAAAGCATGAATGTCCTCTGCATCACTAAGCCCTGCTAAATACCTTTTGTCCTCAATTAACTTTTATTCAGTGCTTTTGATAAGTGTAAACAGGCTGAGTCTTGCAAGTGCCTATTGGTACTTTAATTCTTTGGAATTCTCTGCTATGTTGTGCTTGCTTAAAGTAGCTGTTTAACTCTTAGAAGGGCAGCTGCCCTTTGCTCTATGCATTCTCAGTGACAAAAAGTCAGTGCAAGTATGGGTGCTCTTGTTGCCTTATATGTAGTAGACGTATTAAAGATGTTTGGGCTAAAGAAAAGTATTTTCAGTATTATCTGAGGTCAAGTACCTAACAGCTGAAGATAAACCATTATTTTTCTAATCTCCTTAGGTGCCCTGGTCTTTCAGCAAATTCTCTGTCTGATAAATCAAGGGAACACCCAGATGATGATGATGAATACAAAATTCCTTCTTCACATCCTGTAATACTGAGCTCACAACCACCTCATGGTCATAATATAAAACCTCTTGCTCGGTAAGATGATTTAGCAGCCTTGAAAAAATTTGATTTACAAAACCTCTGCTTTTTCCAAAATTAACTGGATTCTGTAATGATGGTTAAGCTTGCCTGCCTCCTAAGCTGGGATTACCCATGCTTCTGTTTCATTTGGCCACTGCCACAGATACAAACCTATGAAATTCACATCATTGAATCTCTCTTGTGTCAGAACTGGGTATTTTTTGCCTTTGGATACCATTTCTGCAGTTGGGGTCCTTTGTTTTCCCTTTACATTGAGGTTTTCAAAACTGACCAGGAGATACAAGTCCTAAAACTCTTTCCAATTTAATTTTAAGGAGAAGTGTGTGACTGAAATTTCTAGTCAGCTTTGAAATTCTTAGCCTTTCACATTTTATATAATTCAATTTAAAAGCAATGCAGTACTGACAAGTATGTGAACTGGCAACTGTATGTACATGCTTTCTTTTTTTTCCCCAATGTATAGTGTGTCTTTTTAGCTTTCTGAGCCCGTTTGGCAGTATATTTTCTTTGTGCGTCTCAGAAAGAGAATCTTTTTAAATACAGGTGGAATATGTCTCTTTAGCTTTAAATATATTCTGAAACAATCCCTCCAAACTTTCAGAAGCCTTTCAGGCTGTTCAGAATTACTAATGAATTATGACAAGGGGACTTGGAGCAAAGGACGTGGCAACTGAAGGCTGTGGCATTCTTGCTGAACTTTGCTCCTCAAAAAGATATGAATGGCTGGAATTAAGACAATAAGTCTGGAGTCATTGCGGGGGAAAAGGGCAAATGTTTTACTGGTCTTGTAGGTCACAAGTATGGTATTAAAATCAAGTATTGGTTTGCAAAATTTAGACCTTCCTGTGATTAAAAAATTCTGTGGCGTATTGCCATTTTTTCCCTCTCTCTGTCAGAATGTGATGTTGAGGACCCACTATCAATAAAGCTCAACATGTCCTTCACCCCAGAATTAGCCAATAATGATTGTTAGACCTTTTAAGTCATAATTTAAAGCAGCTGGAAAAAAAGCTTATGATATGATCATTCTTTGCATGCAGGTTAAAAATTCTCTGTTAGAAATCCTGATCCAGGCTTCACTGCATAGACATGAATACTGTGCAGTTGCCAAAGCTTAATTAACTTCTGGACTTAAATTTTTATCTACTGTATGAGACTTAAACAAAAAAAAAATCAATCAAACAATGTTGGCTGAGCAAAATAATGGAAAGCATGAAGAAAAAAATTCCAAGCAAGAAGAAAAAAATTCCATTTTTTCCTATGCCATTTTAATGGGATTGTGTTGTGCTTTTGTGTGAGAATGATGCAAATAGATTCAAACTGAAAGATTCTTGAGAAAGTAAGCAGCTGGAGAAATAGAATCTTACCATTTTTATTTTACAGAAAAAAATAATTGAGTGCCTTCAGTTGGCTGGTACAGTATTTTACCAGTGCCTTGGAATTATTAATTGAGGCTATAGATAGAAAGATCATTTCCGAGTTTTCTCTAGTTTTGCTGTGTGTATGGTGGAGTCTTTTACATGAATTAAGACCTTGCCACAGATAAAATGCTTCGGTTTGCTATTCAAGTTGCTCCATGATTAAAACCACCAACTCCTCTTATTATACATTCTAATAAAAAATTTAACTCAAACCATTCTCCTAGGCATTAAAAAAATAGTCTGGTGTTTCACATGCTTAAAATGTCTTCTTTTAGCTAATGTCACTGCTTAGATGTGAAAACTCAGATAAAGTTTTCAAGAAGGAATCTGTTTCCTGGTTGATGTTGTGTTCTTTTAATGCATTTCATTAAATAACATGGGAGGGATGTTTTGTTTCAATGAAACTTAAATTCTCTTTATTGTTCATCAAAACTGTTATCAACTTCTTTTTTTTTTATGTTATAAATTTTTAGTACATTTCAGTTTTTTTCCCCTAGTGTCACTTTCTCTTATCTCTTTCCAAAGTGTTAGTCCCTAACTTCTTGGATGGTACTCGGAGTTTTCAGTAAGCTAAAGAGCTTAAAAATTTTGTCAGAATGTTTTGTAGATTAGAATTATGTAACTGTTCCATCCTACTCCCAAATTGGTGTTACCTTTTTTCTCTTTTACCTGTAGATATGACAGTGCTAAAAATATCTCAAGAATAATACAAAAAATGATTCACAATTTTACGCTCTTGCAGATCATTGAATTGTCTGGTTTCTTACTGATGAACATCAGGAATATGAAATAAAACGAAAGAATTTCAGCATTATTAATTAGGTATTACTAGAAGAATATTACATTATTACATTTGCTGTCTTTTCTTAATAAAGTTTTTTTTTCCAAAGGGGGAAAGGACAGAATGCTTGCTTGTTAGTACTCATTTGATGTCCTTTTTTCTGATGTTTACTGTTAATATAAACAGGCATTTCAGCTTTGTTTGTAAACTGATCACTTGACTGGGCTCATCATGGACTTATTACTTCTGAAGCGGTGCCATGTTAAGTTACCTTGCTGCCTGTGGCTAGTTACATTATTGAAAATGCATAGTTCATTAAAACTAGAGTAGAAAATATTCTTAATTACTTAGTGTATATTGTGAGGAGTCAAAGGAAGTGTTGCATCCACTGCATTTCGAAGATTGAACCAATCTAATGTCAAAGAAAGAAACAACACTTCCTTTACCACTTCTCTGGGGGAATTAATTTATAGCAAAAGATCTCTTACCATTAGGGGCTTTTGTTTGTTTTTAAATCTTGCAGTTATTCTTATATTTATGTCATTACTCCTAGTTGTAACTCTTGGGACCACAAATGCAATTCACTTCCTCTTTCTTGTTTATAAGGAATCTTTTAAAAGATTCCAGACCCTTATTCCTTTTTCCTTTCCATTTGGCCAAAGCTGATAGGTTTATTAATACTGTTGGTAGAAACCCGAAATCTGAAATTTTTGCTGTATATCACTCTAGCAGATTTCCCAATGTTTAATAAGTGCATGGTGGAATGGGATTTTTATCTTTAACCTGGAGTTACTTAGCATGGTGACCTTTTACCAAGGAAAATCTCTGGTTCTTTTGGAATATGCTTACAGTGACAGGAGCAATTTCCTGGCTCTTTTGTATTTTTAAACAATATTTAAGATTATTATAAGGTTTGTTCAATGTTTTTTCCTGACACATTTGAACAAAATCTTCTTACAAAAATAATCTCCAATATTTTCAACAAGATTATAGTCACTCTTTACTGTTTGGTTGGATAATTTTCATATTATTTTCATACTGTTGTTAAGTTTTGAGGGCAGAATATGCATTCATTAAAAAAAATCAGTAAACTGTGGTAGAAGTATCAGCAAGGCTCAATTTTTGATAGAGAAATGAATACATTCCTGCAAAACTGCTTTGGCTAGTTCAGTTTTGGGGGTTTTCACTGGGGTTTTTTAATGTTTGGCAAAGTTGAGTCAAAATTTATTATTAATGTGTATTGTGGTGTTCTGTTTGGATTTTTTTGTGCTTCTTGTGTTTTGTTTAATGGTTTTTTGTGTGTGTATTGGTGTGGATAATTACATTATGAAATCCACATTTCCCTTTTCTCATAATTCTGCTAGGGAAAATTCAGCATCTGTGAAGGTGAACTAATATTGAGCCTGTGATGTAACTGTGTGAATAAAGTAATGACCTGAGCTCTGAAGTGAGGACTGTGTTTAATGTTAGTTCTTCCCCTAACTTGTATTGCAGCCTGTGTTATTTTAAGCCATGTCAGTACATCACCAAGAAAGCAGTATAATTCTTCAAAGCACTTTTAAAGAGGGTTAACCAGTATCTGCTCTCAACATCTAAAAATGTAAATTTTAGAATTGATGCAGCTTATTGTCCCAGATTTGTTTCCATATGGTGAACTGCCAGGTACTGTTCATTCAGGGAATTAATTAATGCTTGGCTAAATGGTTGATTGCTTCCTGCTTAATGTCTGTCTTCAGGGTGTGTGAGAATGGCCAATGTGCGAATGGAACCCACGGTGCTACTTCTGAGATAAAGAAATCGAAGCATCCAGAGTCAGGTACGGTTTTTATTTATTCGTTGTTTGCTGACAAGATTTACTCTGTGCTGCCCTAGGGGTGCAGCAGGAAAACATTCACTTCTTGTGGTTGTGTCATTCAGGAGATGTCTATGATGCACCTACTGTTCCGGTACCTTTGCCTCCTGCACGGCCTCCTGCCAGAGACAACCCCAAACACAGCTCTTTGCTCAACAGGACACCCTCCGATTATGATCTTCTGGTGCCCCCTTTAGGTTGCAGACTTTTTGCTGATTACATGTAATGGTTAACACTGCCCAGATGAACTAAATGCCATGTTTACTGAAAAACAGCCATTGTTGAGTAGGTTATGAGTACCAAACAGGCTATGAGCTAAATATTACAGCTGTCAGTCAATGTTTTGTGTCATTTGGAGTCTGTTTGTAAGGCCTCACTTGAGACAGATGAAAAGATACGCTACATCTGTATTCCAGCTATACAGAAAAGTAAAAACCATTTTCCCTAAAATAAATTTTAATTGTCTCTTAGCAATTTAATGCAGTAGTGGAGCATTTTTCCTACTGTAGCTTAAATAATTCCATTTATTTTATCAAATACAAAAAAGAATGTCAAAAAGATGGTATTTGAGTAAAAAAATGTAACCACTAAATTAAATCAATAAGTTAATTTCTGAGATTTTTCCACCCCTGATTTCTGTTCTCTTCTCCTACACAAAAATCAGTGATCTCTGCATATATATTGGTGCTATGCTTGGGGACCCCCCACACTATCTTTGACAAACTCAGCTGCATGGTTGTGTCTCTATGTGTCAGCATCCAAATTTCTGGTTCCATAAAACCTTTTGAACATTTTATGCTCTCTCTGGTCCTTGAAGTGTTCCTGAGATGCAGGAGAAATGAAGGCAACATAACACATAAAAATCACGGTGCTTGATAACTCCTGCTGGCAGCACCTTTGTATAAGAGGCGCATTCTTTTGCCAAACTCTAGAAAATTCCATTTATATCTGGAGTCAGAGCTTCTGAACAGCAGATAGAGATAATACACAGTATAAATGTAGCAGACTGAGTGCAGTCAGCTTTGGTGTTTATATATAAATACAGTTGTTCAGCCACTGAAATACAGCTGTTATTCTACCATGATACTCTGGGAAGCCTTCATTGGAGTACACTCTTGGCAATTGAGCCACTAAAAGCAATCTCTCCTTCCATCCCAGCAAAGAAACTGAGCACTGCAAAAGGTCATTCAGAGCATGTTTTAGAAGAGGACTGTGGGTATTAACAGTCAGGTTTACAATTTCATTACTGGAGTCACTGAGCTGCTTAGATGAATTGTAGGAGTAAAGGCCTCAGCAGCCAGAGAAAAATAAAGTTTAAGCTTTATTCTTTATTCTGCAGTTCTTAATGAAGTTTTGCTCATCTAAGAATTCATTTCTAAACTGCAGGTGAAGATGCATTTGATAACTCGCCCCCCTCACTCCCACCACCACCACCGCCTGCTCGGCACAGCATGATTGAGCACCCAAAACCTGCTGGCTCAGGGAGCCGACCCTCGTCAGGACATGAACTGTTCCTTCATTCTGGTAAGAATACAGAGGAAACAGCATGTTTCATTTTATTTTCCTTTACTTCAGAAGTTTATCTGTTCAGTGTTAAAGTTGTCACTAGGCCTCAGAAGTTGTTATACAAAATATTTAAAAAATCAAAATTTTAAATGGTGGAGGTGAAGCTACTCAGAAAATAGAAAGACTTCACTTTTCATTGCCGCAAAGTAATAAAATGAAGTCAATATGACTATGCCAGGCTAGAAATTTTGTAAATTGTAGTTTTCCGTTGTAATCTGTAATATTAGCCTGTATCTTTTTGTCAACTCCATTGTTTTAAATAGTAAAACATAATTCATGAGGGAAATTTTCAAGTTGAAACTTTGAAAGAAGTTATAAAATAAGGGAAAAGAATATTCAGCTTTGTTAGAACTGTTGTAAAAGTTTGCTACAAAACTATATTGTGAATACAGTTGCTAAGTCCTAGGGTTCATAATCTTTTTGCTAAGTCAGGTTTTCACCTATCTTTCCCTGTAAATGACTGTGATACATTCGGCCTGATATTTTGCTTATAAAAGGTATGAAAACTGTGTTTACAATTGATGATTTTTGTCTTTGAGTTGAAAAGAGTTTTATTTTTATGTTAATGAAGTTGAATACATTTGCTGATTATGATACTGATTACAGCAGGATTTTTGTGGGTTATAGCACATGTCTGTGAAGTGATTTTTTAATTTTTTTTTCTCTGTGGAAGCTTTCAAAGGATGCTGGTGTCTTTAAGTTGACCTTTTCTGTGAATATTTTCAGGGATGATCTGCCTTGTGGTTGGGGTTAGGTGTTGTCTTCCCCCTCTCTGTTTTTCTTAGAAGCTCTATGGAGAGGGATAAAATGAAATGTTTTGGTGATGGTTTCACAGGAAGGCCAGAATGTGAATGACAAGCAGTCATGTGCCGCTGCATGATGGTCTGACAGGGTCTCTGGTGTTTGGCTGACGTGTGTGAGTGGAACTCCCTGTGGGGGGAAAGGGAGCTACTTTGGGTTGAAGTGCAGTGACCTTTTATGGAATGTTTTTATTATGCATGTTTTTCCTGTCAGTCAAGGCCTGACATTGAGTAATTTGCCGAAGCTTTGTGTATTTTGTAATGTAAATTCAACTCGGTGTGTTACTTTCTCATCTAAGTTGCTGAATGCATCCAGGTGAAAAGACAGCATGCTACAGAATTTAAAGGTTGATGTTCATAAGTACAGTGTAGTTTTATCTTCTACGCTTCAAAATAAAAACAATGTAAACTTCAGCAGTCTAGTCAGAATGGGTGCCTCAATTGTATCATCTGATGCAGAAACAGACACTGCACCATTCAGTTCTGATGGGAATGGAGAGGAAAAATAGGAGCCCTCACACACAGATGCGCACAAGCTCCATCTGCCTGTGCCCAGTGTCCAGAAACATGCAGAGTTTTACATGTTTAAGTGTAACTTCCAAATAATCTAAGAATGTCACTGATAGTGTTAAAAAACATTCAAGAGCTTTAAAATAAATATCTGGAATATGTATCTAAAGCCATATATTGTTCTTCATGTTTGCATAAGGAATACAATCGTGCAGCAGCAGTTCTCATTAATCTTAGCAATGTATTGCATCTAGTTAGGCATGCATGGTTGTGTGAATTGGTCTTTTTTTATTCATATGGTATTTCTAAAGCCATATTACTCACTTCACATCTTGTCACATAATCTGTTGTAGAAGATTTATGATGAGTTTTTGATGATTGGTTTCCATACAAGTCTTGAGGGTGATTTCTCAGCTATCCATCAGAGCCTGTCAGATTAGAATAATAATCTCATCATCAACACCAGTGAAAAGTTGTTCTCACATACAAAACAAACACTCTGCAAGCACTGAGTCCAGAGCAGAAGCCAGATCCAGGATGGGTCTGCACTTGCTCAGCAGCATCTTTGATAGCCAAAGAAGAAAGAAAAGAAGTGTACAATATATCAAAATTCTTACTTACCTAATTTTTCAAATTCTGTCCCTGTAATATTTACCCGCAGCTGGGACTGTATGAATAGGAAATCAGCCCAGCAGTCTTTGTGAACTGCAAAGCATAGAAGTGTAATGAAGCTCTAAGCAAACTGAATAGCTGGGATGTTTCTAATTGTGCTGCTTCAGGCACTGCAACCTCTTGGATGCTTTGCCAGGCACAATCCCAGCAGCGTCAGGGTTGGGTGGTTGAAAAGTGCCTCTTGGATGTGAGGAGAAGAGACCACAGTCAGTGCAGGACACAGCACCTTTGGGCTGTGCTCCTGTGCTTGTCACTTCAAATCATATTTACATGTGTACTGTGAACACTGAATTTGGAGTTTTATGTGTATCTGCTGTCAGAGGACACCTCTGGATTCATGGTTTCTCTACATGATGGGAGGCTGTTCTAATACTACCTTCTATGCTTGAGCCCTCCCTCAAATAGTAATTCTGATTATTCTAAGACACTTTTAAAATTCTTTTATCACAGATCCCCATTTTGACTCAATAAGTGGTCATGTTCCTTTGCCACCTGCTCGGAGAGCACCTGGAGAAAATGTCAAAACAAATAGGACATCTCAAGACTATGATCAACTTCCTCCATCTTCAGGTAAGGCAGAAAACTGTTCTTGTAGAAAATTACAATTCTGTGAAGAATATAACTTTCATCCATAAAAGTCCAATGAGTTTTTGTCATTCTGCACAACAAATTGCAATGGTAATGTTGCTTTACAAAAGAATGAAATCATCAAAGGGTAACAGACTTAAGTTCTGCAATAGAGGTAGAAGTGGCTATGTGTTGTGTGTAGGTGTATATACTAGAGCATCCATTTTACTGGCTGCCAAACTGAATGCTTATGTCAGTTATAATGTTCCTTATTTTTTGAGAAAGGCAGAGATTTTCCTGTCACCTTTCAAGCTCATAGGAGATCGGAAGTACTGAAAGGAGCACAAGCATCTGATTTCCATCTTTGTTTCATTTCTCCTAAACAAAAAAATGTAGCTTAACTCTCTAAAGTATTATTATTTTCTGTCTCTTTTGCTAATATGTTTGTCTGAATTTCTAAGAAGCTTTTAAGATGTTTCTTAATAAAACAGCAAGAATCAAAACCACTTAAAATTCAGTCTTCCTTTTCAATGGAACAGGTACAGTAGAAACGATTCCTCTGCCAAAGAAATTTTGGTTAGGGTTTTCAGGCAACAAAAATAGTAAATTTAAAGGAAATCTACTAAGTGGATAAAAATAATAACAGTATTACCTGTATTTCAAAGTACCTTCACCAGTTTTTAGACAAATTTTCTTTTTTTTAGAGGTGCATGGTACATGGGGAATGGGGCAGATTGGCCCAACCGCATTCTTTTCCTGTATGAAGAAACCACACAAAGAAAAAGCCAAGGAATGTTTTGTACCATTAATCATTCTCCAGATAGATAAAATTTTGTGTAGAGACATTTTATGCATAAAGGACTTTTCTCTAATCTTTCAGTTGAAATAATCACCATTGTTCAAATGAAGCATTCCCAAGTGGAAAAAAAAAAAAGATCTATTTTTAAATAGTAATTGCAGTCTCCTTCTCAGAAATACAGATTTTCATACTGCTGAGGTATAGGGGAAAAAAGAGTACGTTTTTCCAACTTAAATGGTGGGAAATTTCTGTAGCTCTCTTCAGGCTTACTTATTTTTTTAATGAATAGCGTAATTGTGAATTAGTGTGATGCCTTTGATAACTACTATCTCTTTTGGGAGGAGATCTTTACAAGTATAGCTGTTTCTCTTTTTGTTTCCAATTGTTGGAAGAAAAGAGTTTATAATGCTTTATAAGTGGCATTGTGAGGGATTTGTCTTTAAATGCTCTGCCAATTTATTCAGGGTGTTTTGAGTTCTCTTATAATGCAAATTATGACAATGATGTAACTACTTTTAAAGCTATGGAGTTTTCCTGCAATTCTTGCACTTCTGTGCTAGAACAATTTTTAATTTTCTTAAATTACTGCGAGATACGTGCTAGTTAAGAACTTGGAGCTTTCTGGTGCTACTTAATACTTTTCGATCTGTTTCCCACAGCTATCTTCTAAAACACTCACATGTCAGCTTTTGCTATAAATATCATTCTAAATCAGCATGATATGCAGCAAGATATTCCATTTAATTTCAATTAGATGAAAACTATGTGATAGATCATGTCATTCTCTTAATTGGAAAGTTGTTTTTACAGTGTCAGTAATTCCAAAGGACAGAACTGATGAACTGCAGGATGAACAGGTTCACCTTCATCTATGATTTAAAAAGACAATGTAGAGAGTGTAACTGTATTCAGAACTTTGGTTTTGCATTTATTCTGAACTAATCAGGTCACTTAAGAAATTATTCATTTCAGTGCTTTTGTAAGGTAATTCTCTGAAGTAGCTGAAAAAGAAATGGAGTTCACTCTAAAATCTAATTATCCTGGGTTCCTAGAGTAGCATGGGTAGTGCTTTAGCTTCCCTGCTTCACTTTCACTATTTTGAAGATTGCTGTAGTGATGTTTAACTGAATCCTTAAAGTCTACCGAGTAATTTATTCTAATTCAGATACCCAGTATTGAACACTTCAGAAATAGTACCCAGCCATGCAACCCACTCCCCCAAAGGCACGATTTCTCCAACTTCTTATATACAACTGTTTAAATTTATTACAAAAAGAGCAAGAAAAGGAAATAGAACTTGGGAGTGCTGTGGATGAGAGGCTGGACATGAGCTGGCACTGTGTGCTCAGAGCCCAGAAAGCCAAAAGGGTTGCATTCTGCTTTCCTGGGCTGCATCCAAAGCAGTTGGCTAGCAGGGCAAAGGAGGGAATTCAGCATCTCTGCTCTGCTGTCATGAGACTCCACCTGCAGAAATGCATCCAGCATATGAAAGACATGGACCTGCTGGAGTGAGTCTGGAGAAGAGCACCAAGGTGATAAGAGGGATGGAGCACCTCTCCTGTGAGGAAAGCCTGAGACAATTTGAATTGTTCAGTCTGGAGAAGGGAAGGCTTTGGGGTGACCTAATTGTGGCATTCCAGTACATGAGGGGAGCGTAGAACAAAGCAGGAAAGAGACTTTTTACAGGCTCAGGTTGTCCAGAGAAGCTGTGGATGCCTCATCCCTGGAAGTGTTCAAGGCCAGATTGGATGTAGCTCTGAGCAGTCTGGTCTAGTGGAAGGTGTCCCTACCCATGGCAGGGGGTGCAGGATTAAATTATCTTTAAGGTCCTTTCCAACCCAACCCATTCTATTATTCTATTATATTGCTAATAATTAGAGTATTTTACCTAAGCACAGCCAATAATAAGAGGGAAAGAAAGAAGAAAATTAAGCCTCTAATTGATGTCTGCTCTATTTTGCTGAACTTAGCTATTCTGTAAGATACAGATTCAAATGATTGGTTAATGTATTTGCCGGCTGCATATTCATTTATTCCCTCAGTTGGCCTTATGAAGACACTTGCAAATTTGGATTCCTTTTACAAGAATATTATTCCAGGGTTTATTTCAGTTAGCACTAGAGGAAATAATGTAATCCACAGTATTGCAAAGTACAAAGATCATGCCTAACCGCTTGATGGAGCAGCATGTGCAGTGGGACCTTCCCTCACCTTCTCCCTGCTCTCTCAGTTCCTTTGAGCACGTGTCCCCTGGGTGTGCCGTGTTCCTGCACCCCACTTAGGTGAGGTGTAGCTGCTTGCCACTGTTCCACAGAGGGCCTTCACAACAAGCCCTGGTCACCTGCTTCTCTGATGCTCCTCAGGCTGTTGGTGAAAGGCCGAGGAATCCAGGAGAAGCAGTGAGGGAAGGAAAGAAGGGCATTTTACAGCAGAGAGGAACAGACAGTTGGCATTGTTACAAGCAGCCTCTCCGACTGTACCATAGAGCTCTCACCACTTTCCTGTGCTTTATGACACTTACTAAATGAGCCTGTGTCTGCTTTTGTACTAACCCCTTACCTAAGGGTTCAATCTAGTCCTGAATTACAGAACTAGGAGCGGTTCGGGAAGCTGCTCATGGTAGAAGCTGTTAATTGAATTGCACAGTTAGAAAATCTATTTGAATTCTTAGTTAGACATCTGTGGTGGCTGAAACATCAGAGGGTGGGAGGTAGGGAGGGAAAGTTCTGCTTAATACCTCTATCTCAGTGTCCAGATGGACATGCAGCTTAGGCTTAGTATCTTTAAGCTCAGGATCCAATATGATACCCAGCTTTAGCTGAAATTTTATATGGATGTGAAGATATTGAAAGAGATGTCAGCATTTAAAAAAATAATAATGGGAATTGAGAGCGTTGAAGATCTCAGAGTATCTGTACCATAGAGAGATGTTGCTGTAGTAGAATAAAATGCCTGTGCTTCAAATCTGCTGACAGAATTAAAAATTACCTTTCTAAATGATGTGACTGCATAATAAAGTTTGTTAGAAAGCCTCAGTGAAGATTTTAAACACGAAATAACTTCAGTTTTAAGCCTGTATTAGGCTGAGTCAAGCAAAAATATCCTCATGTAACACAAGCACAGGGAAGGATCTGATTTATGCATAAGGAATTTCTTCTGTACTTCAAGCCCAGGGGAAATGCAAAGTTTGTAAATTTAATTTTGTTTCATACTGTATAAAAATGAAGTCCATAATGGAATGTACATATTAAAACAGCTTGAAGGTTTGTGAAAGAAAAATTATTGGTTTTAAATGATGTGCCATTATTCTAAAGATAAATAATATTATTCTTTTGCAGTCTTGAGTTTACCAAAATAAGTGAAGTGAGAAATTTGAACTTGTTTCTGATTCAGTTTTTAGTGATTAACTGCATTTCCTGAGCTATAGTTAATTTCTCAGACAAGTGTTTCATGGATCTTCCACACCTTCATAGCAGGTTTGGATCTGCTTCAGAATGTTTATCATTTACATAATTCTTTTTATCTTCAGAGAGAAAAAAATCAAAACAAATATGAAGTAGCCCTTAGTATCTGTAGGTCTTGGCCCCTTACTGTAAATGTTTAATCAAATTTCTTTCATCCATTTGTCATAGGAATATCACCATCTTGCTAAGGGTAATATTAACTCTCTGAATTAAGAAGTGGAATTAAATTTTATAGCAATATGCATTCAAATTGATGGGAAAACTAACTTGAAAGGAAAATACACCTGCATTAAACATGCTCTTGAGTGAACGGCTTTCATTTATCTGAAGTGTTTAATGCACTTGGTTGAATTATAGTTCTCTCTGTCCAGTGTTATGATAAGGTTACAACAAGAATACTGGATATATAACATTTCTTCCATGCCTAAAGAGCAGTCTCTGAAGTACTTAACACTGGAAAATGCCACTGCTCTCACTGTAAGTAAACAGGAAGTATCACAGCCAGAAATTCCTCTAATTTATCTATCAAAGTCACTGTTGATAGGACTTGTTAAAACCATTTTTGAAGGATTAAAGACTTTTTAATTTTTTAGATGCTTTGCTCTTGAAAGTGTTTTCTGCGCTGTGCCTGCTTGTATTTAAGCTTCTTATTGTGGAATCAGTGAGGATAAAGGCGTTTCAGTAAAGTACCAAGTTTACTTGAGCACAGAACTCTTGACTCTGAGAAGATTAGCAAGTTTGAATATTAGCTTTTTTTCACCAGCACATCATGATTCTTAGTCACCAGCATTAACTGTGAAGGTAACCTTTCCATAGAAGATAAGAAACCAGGAGATATTTCCAAAGGAGGACTGGAGAGGAAGGAGCGTGTTCTGTTCTCATGATGGGAATAATAGGGCTGGAAGTCTTTTGGAGTAACCAAAGTATTTATGTACTTATGTTTAGCTGCTGTGCATGACACGAGTAGCAATTGAATGAACAGAATCTAGAAGATGGACCAATAAGGATTTTTCTCCTTCAGTTGTATTTGTCTGGATTCCTCTTCTACACAATTTAGGGTCCTCAATAAAATTGTAATCCAATTTGTGTTTGGGTTTTGCTCATTTGTTTGTTTTTGTAGGGTTTTTTTCCTTGGGCTTTTTGTTTGTTCCTGGGTTTTTTATTAGTTTGTTTTGTTGTTTTGTTTTGTTTTTTAACTCAGATATTCTCAAATTGTGGGTTGAGAGTGGAAAGCCTTTAAGAGTTTGACTGGCTGTTTTCACTGTTTCTCCTGTTCCATTGTACTTTATTTTTCTTCCAATCCAAACTGTAAATTGCGTGTTCCTATATTATTATTAAAATAGTATATTGCTACATTATTTCCATTTTGGATGTTCTTTAGGACATCAGCTTCTGTCCAAATTTTAAAATGAGTGTTATTGGTTAACTAAAATATTTCTTGATATTCCTTTAGAATTTTATTCTTAAAACAGCTTCATGGGGTTCATCCCAGCTATAACACAGTCTTAGGCCAATTTATAATGATTTTTTCTCTTTTATTTGAAACAGATGGTTCACAAGCACCAGCCAGGCCCCCTAAACCACTTCCTCGGAGAACTGCACCAGAAATACATCACAGGAAAGCATACAGCTCTGACAGTTCCACGGAAAATGTGGATGCAAAAATTGCAAAACTTATGGGAGAGGGCTATTCCTTTGAAGAAGTCAAGAGGGCGCTTGAAATTGCCCAGAATAATGTTGATGTGGCCCGCAGTATTTTAAGAGAGTTTGTCTGTTTTCCTCCACCAGTCTCCCCGCGTCTCAATCTATAGCAGCATCAAGATTTTCTTGGAGCATATGAATTCTGCAGATACACATGTGGATTGGGGAATGAGAGGAAGAACAGAATGGAATATTTTTATTCATCCTTAGCAGAAGGGTGTTTGTTTCCAGCCGTTTATCAAAGGCTCCTGGCTGCTCTGATCAAGACTTACAAATATGCTGAGGTTTATGTATTTTTGCTAGCCATACTTTTTTAAATCAGGGTTGAACTTACAAAATAATTTAAAAAAAGTTTACTTCCCTAGAACTTTTAATCTGTGAAATGCTTTTTCTTGTTTACAAGTTGGCAAGTTACAGTTTTCTAGTTTGTGCCTGTACTATGTCCTGTTCATATTCCCTTGTACTTGTGGTCAGTTCTGCTGTAGCGTTCCCAACAGTTTCCATGCTGACCACTCCATCAACTAAATCATCGCTTTCCAGGAGTTCTGTTTTTCTTTTGGTCTTTTTTTTTTTCTTTAACAAGATGCTTTAATTGTTTTTTGCATTTTAGCTCATCAAATGCAAAAAGTATGTGGCCTTCACTACTGATTTTATTTTTCTTATGACATTTCTTTGCTTTTGAAAGAGGAGATATCTGAATGTAAAACACATTATTCTGTGAACTGCCTTTTTAAAGGTATTTTGACAGTAATGTTGGGCAGCTTTCTGTTTAACAAGAATTCCATGACCTGAAGTCTCAAGGTCTTTATATACAGTTTCCACCAAAAAATCCCAACCAACAAATAAAACACTTCATGCAGCAGTGATACTGAGTTCTCACATGTAAAATCTCTTTCAAAATTGAGTATTTGATTGCAGATGTTTAAAAAAAATCCAAATGCACATGATAATACTGTGTTTTGATTGCACACTAATGGCACCAGTTCTTTATGGCAAGACTAAAAGGAATCTTTTTCAATTATATTAAAGGTATTCAGGTAAATTCCAGTTCTAGATTCAGTAAAGTAGAATGCAGTTAATGTTTTGTTTGAATGATTATCCTGTGGTTCATTGTGGCTTGGATCAGTTTGTATTAAGTTGGAAACTTTAAATCTTTGATGCACTGTTAATTCCTAATGCTACTGTAGCAATATTTTTTGCAAAGTTTTTTAATACCCTCCTTTCTCCCCTGTACACTTCATAATCCTCAAGGATGTGTTTAACAGCCAGATTCATTCAGTCACTTTCCAGCTGCTTAGTTGGAAATACATTTTTGCTTTACTTGGTTAGTGGTACTCCAAACTTTGACATTTCATTTTTGAGCCCAAATTGATACAAGCCAATTTAAAAATCTTCCTGATTTTAAAAAAAGAGAAAGAAGACAATTCTATTCTGAGTATGTTCAAGTTGAGTCCAAATATTTCCAGAAAAATTCTTAAGATTGCTGCTTTCTTGTTTTTTTAGGAAACTTTGAAATTTTTCTTCTAATACTATTGAACAAATAAAAAAACCCACATGGTATTTAGAATATTTTTCTCATTTTGATATGTGATGAGTATATGAAAATTTTCAGTGTGCCAGGCCGGGTGTGAAGCATATATTCATTATTCCCTTTCAGCTGTTAGTGTTCTCTTTCACTCTGAGCAAGTGCTAGATCTCATCAGCCAGTGCATTTGTTGTAAAGATGTTTTGAAGACAGCACGTGGCTGAACTGCAGGATTTGAAGTAACTGAGAACACCCGTTGGAAATTACTCTGCTATCTCCAAAATCCCATTGTTTCGTGAAAAATTTTTTCTTACAACTAATTAAATTATTTTGTAGCATCAAAAAGCATAATATGGATATTGTTAATCTGTGTCAGTGATAAAAGGTGATCAGGAGAATACAGGGTATAGGGAAGAGCTGCTACAGCATTTGGATATAAGCAAATGCTTCTGAGTTTGTACATCTTCCTGTAATTGTTCATTCCTCAAGTACAGCCTAGGAAAACTTTTGGTGTAAATTATATTCTGTGCTTTTGGCTCAAGTTAATCTCTTTCCTCTTTTTTGGGAGAAAGTTTTGTATAGTATGGAACCCTGTTGTTCATTTGGTTTGTTTGCAACATCACTGTAGCATTTTAGCTAGCTGTAAATTGAAAATTCAAGCTATTAAATTATACACTCTGGTTGTACTGGAATTACTGAAATGAGGTTCTAGCATAACTGCCAGCATAGCAATGATGAAAAAAAGAGCTCTTTACAAGGACGAACAAACAATCTGCAGATTGAGTTTTGAAATTTTGAATTGTAATGAAGAACCCATTTTCTCCTTTTTATGCAGCAGCTTAGTATAAATTATATCCTTATATTTCAATTAGAGGCTGGAACTGTTGCCTGATAGATTAAGGTTTTTAAAGTTTTCCTTCTTTCTGGTTGTGACCACCAGTGACACTTTTTTTTATTATGTGTTAAAAAAACAAACTTGATTAGCAATATTTTGAGTGGTAACTTGAAAAAATTTCCATTAATCTTTAAATGAGTGTGCTAATAGCACTTCTAAATAGTGGAACGTGCAGACTGTTTCAGACCTGTTCTGGTTAAAGTCAAACAGCAAAATTGCTTTGCTAGAGTGTTGATGTTTACTCTGCAGGAATTAATAGGCTTAAAATAAATTAATCTGGCTGCAGTCTAGTTCTCTAAAGACATAGTTCTCTAAACATATTTTTAACCTTTGAAAGCCTTAAGGGTTTGAGCCTGGCAGTGTGCTATGCACTTATATAACTTTAAGGAAGACTGATTTGAATGAGAGTGCTTGGTTGAACAAAGTTGGGTAAACTCAGAAACATTTGAAGTCTTTAGACCATCCTTGTGTTGTCTGTTGACCTCACCTTTTCTCTCCTTTTGGCTAAGGTACTGTATTTTAAGCAAATTGACTGAATCAGAAGTTGAGCAGAGCAAGTGGACATCAGCAGTACAGAGCTTTTCCAAAGGCTATGTGTAGGAAAAATTTAAATTGTGGTAAAGGAAACTAGTATAATTAGCCATTTTAATGGCTTGTCTGGAACCCTAAAATGGCCACTGGTAAAATTTGTTAATGTCCAATATCTTAAGAGTGCATCTGGCACAGTTTTTTTACAATGTGAATTTAGGAAATTTTGTACCAGGATCATTTCTTCTATTGTATTTCTCTCGTTTTCAGCTTGAAGCTTTACTTTGCACTGACATCTCTGACCTGAAATTTGTGTCTTAAATATTAACAAATTTTGAAGCAAATGAACACCGTATTCAAAGCACATTCAGGTGCTACCTGATGACCTGGAATACAGCGCTTTTAGGAGTGACTTCTTGAAAAAGGACTTCAGCAGTTTCCATTTTGAAGGATTTTCTTTCAAATAACTATTTTATCTAAAAATGCCTTTTATAAACTTGTCTAATGTGGCAAATTTAGTGATGTGTTCAATTAATTTATATTTTATTCAACATTCTTTTTAAATTTTGGTTATTATGTATGCTCAAGTTCTTTATCTGTTCATGTAAGGTATTTTATAAAATTAATGTTAAGAGAATGTTGGATTGGTCCATGATTTTTCAAGACTCTGTGTCTGTTATTTAATATTACCACTTTTCATATGATGCTTTAGCAACATAGCCTGTCCTGTGTAAGGGCCTTAAAAAACTTTGTTTTGTAAGCCACAAAAATGAGGCCTTGCTCTAAAATAAGGTGAATCATTGCTTTGAGACATGTACTTTTCATCCCCATACATTACCTCATTTCTAAATTTCAGTAGTAAAAATTGATAAATTGGCAGTAATTTTGCAATGTGCATGTAATAGTTGTATAGCAGAAAGATGCTGACCATTAAATATTTAGAATCCAAAGTGGTGAACACATAGTCCAACTGTATATGTATTTGCAGGATTTTTTTCCTGAACAAAATTACGATAACTGATGCTGATATTTTTTTAATATCCTGTGCATTTACATTCTCAAGCATTATACTCTTAATGTCAAAAAAATATTTTAGCTGTGTAAAACATTTTTTTTTTCTATTACTGTATCCCAGCATTCTGGAAAAAGTTTAGAAAATCGGACCCCTCTACTATGCATGACAATACAAGTGTTGCTGTTTAAGCCTCAACACTGTTCCCTGCACTTGGATTAGACCTTCAGTGCTGAGATTTTCATGGTACTTCCTTCAGTGTGTTAAATCCTTGTCCACTGTGTTTGTCACTGGTCACATTGCTAATTAGAGAATTTCCCTGTTTGGGATACTTGTCTTTAGTACTACAGGTGCCTATTTCTGTCATTTTTACTCTTCTTATGTGAAAGTTAGGTGTTACTTTATTGTGTTACTATCAAATGTTAGCAGCTGGGTGCTCTAGGAATGTTTCAGGAATTTTTGTTTGATAGACCCAGTCATTATTCTGTGTGAGACACCTGCCTCCATTTATCAGTTTCAGTAAGTTTCCATCAGGAAATTGATAAGTTTAGATTTTAAAACACTGTGTGTTACTGTGACATATGAACATTCCATTTGGCCTTAGATGGTCTCATGTCTAGCAGTGGAAATTCTTATTCAGAATAAATGCTAACTCCCAAATCTTAATCTTAAATCAAAAAATGAATCTTTAATTTGTGAAACTTAAATGCATAAACATTCTCAACATTGCAAGGAACTTAGAAGACTTGGAATAATGTGAACTGGGACAAGATTCTTGCTTCACAGACCTGCCAGAAGTAAAAGCATAAACCCACTGAATAGTGATCTTCTCAAACCCATTGAGTAGTGATCTCACTGTGAAGCTGCTTGCGTCTGTTTGGACCTGTTCGGGAATCAGCCAGTCCAACTACAACAGTACTGCTTGGAAAACAGCATCTTTTATTGCAGTAAGTGCCACAGCAGCCAGCAGGGTGGGAGATGAGCAGGTAACTAGGCAGAAGGAGATAATTTTGTAATAACAATCCAAGCCCCTCTCTGCTGTTGCCATGTAAATTTAGCTAGTGTGAATTGCCTGGAGATCTAGTGCACAGAAAGGAGTGTTTGTTTATGATTTTTCCAGTTCTCAGTTACTGTGTTCTTCTCCAGGGGAGTGTCCTTCTCTGAGGACACTGTGACTTATTTAGAAGGCACAGTGTTTAGGAGCAGGATGCCAGGGTTTTAGCAGCAGAGGGAAGTGTGAAATAGCATTCTGCTCAGTGTTTGCATGCTAGCAAAACAACCAAAAGCTTTATAAGGATTCCAGTGGAAACACCTCTGTTTTCAAGCTCATCATCTTGGCTTTTGAAGGATGTGTGTTTGTACGCTGAGATGTGTGGGCTGGTCTGGTGGAGTGTGGAGGAGAGAGAACGCCAGGTGATGCCAGCCTGGGGCGTTCAGACCATGTGGTAATCATGTTACAAAATACCTGCTCTTTTGGGTAGCTGAATCTGCACAATAGTCAAGCTACTACAGTCACCCATGTTCTACAAGGCAAGTTTTTTTGTTCCTGTGTAGCTGGGGAGGTGCATACATTTACTCCAAAATAGAGAGCTTGGCTTCTGTGCATCTGTGTAGTGATCAGGGCACTGAAAGTAATATCTGCTCCCTTGTTCTCATTATACCACAATGCAGAAAGTGCCCTTAGAGAACTCTTTTTAATTTGCTAATGGAGTGTCATTGAATTTCAAATTCTTTACAAACATTAGTAAATTTACATCATTAGCCTTTCAGAAATACCTGAAGGTAGTGGCTGGTAGTTTTTTTGAAGCTATTAATTTGCTTGAACATGTGACTCAAGTGTTTCCTCTCGTTTACATTTTTGTTACCAATTTATTGTGATCCATATGAAATTCTTGAACTTTAATTTAAAAGCTTTTATTCTCTTTTCTCTATGGCTGTTGTCAGTAGTACCTTTATTACCTAGGCTCATGCACTAAAATTTAAATTATCCTGCTCTCCTACATCTCAGCTTGAGCCATGTTCAGCCTGACCTTCGTCCTACAATGGATGCATTACTGTGCATCCTCATCTGCTCTCCCTGTTTTTATCTTCTTCTCCCACCCCAAATGTCTTCAGTGACATCAATCACCAGCACATCCTTCCTCCATTATGACAGACACCACAGTTTCCTATCTCAGCTTGCAACCACATCAGTATTTTTTTCTGAGGTCACTCATAAAGTGTTTTGCTGGCCTTGTCTGTCTCAGTGATTATACAGATCCCCTGCACTGTATCCAAATGGCCCATGAGCATGGTCATCCAAAATGGATTGAGAATTCTGTGAGAAAGCCTGTTTTCTTTATTATCACTGTTTTAGTTTTTTTTCCTGTTCCCTTCTTGACCTGGAAGACCACTCTTGTGTTTCATGATTTACTTGTCAGGGATGAAGATGAAATCCACTTCTTACTTCAGCAGATCCTAATTTTGCTTCTGAGATGTTAAAAGAAATTAGCAGATGACATCTGCTAGTAGCAGTCCTTCTATTTGAGAATAATTGTGTCTAAATATATGGGAGTTAAGTAATTTGTCCAATGAATTTGGTTTGTATCTTGAAAACTCACAAAAACATTTGCTTACTTTTAGTACTAATTGAGGAGCAGGTGGAAGGGATGAATTTTATAAGATGTGTCAGTGAAATTGGAAACTTACTTGCAGATAAAGGTAATTGATTACCATGAGTGGTTGGGATAAAAGATTGACCTTTGAAATCAAAGAAATACCATGCAGCTTGAAAGTTCTTACACAGAGAAGGTAAAAGCACTATATCTGAATTATTCCACCAATGGCCTCCAAAAGACTTCCTCATTTGTAAGGTAACCTTGCCCGTAAGTTACCTGTGTTGATGACAATTTTGTAGCTTTTTAGGTGAGCCAGAGGTAGAAGGTTTGTGGGTTTGCATGCTTCTGCCTATGGGAGGATACATATTATAGTTATCCCAAATTCTAACAATTGAGTCTCAAAGAAGTGTAGATTGCCTCCCTGGATGAGATCCTCCAGAGACAGGATGGCTGGATGGTGAGGGAAGGGTTGAGAATGTTCAACCTGGCTGAGCAAGGAGGTGCTAGAACTGTGATTATCCTGGAGGAGCAGGAATGTTGTGTAATGGAAGCAGGAGTCAAGGGAATCAGATGACAAAAGATCTGATATTTGGTGCAAACTTAAGTGTTTCAGAGTGGAGCGGGGAATTTTGAGTTGTAGTGTACAAGGGTGTGCTTTAGTGGGGGAAATATTACTTGCCACTCTTGGGGCAGAACACAGTTACATGAAAAGGGCCTTATGTTCCTGCCTGTATTATTCCAGAGTGTTCTGTGCCATAGTTAATGCCCTTATTTTAGTGTTTGCCCTCACACCACTACTCCTCACACACCATATCACCCCCACCCTTGCAGTGGTCTGTGGCACGGCTCTGAAATTCTTTGTGGCAATCTGCTCAGTCAGTTGTCATAGAGACATTTTTTACCTGTGATTTGAAGTGAGGTTTCCAGGCCCTTCAAGCCTTTTGTGTTTTGAGTTGAGCTTAAGCAGGAAAACTATTAGCAATCAACAAACCTTGCTTGGAGTTACACAGACTTGTCTTCATGCATTGGCATCCTTTCTTTGATGTGTTGGTGTTGCTGAGTAAACAGTCTCCAAGATCGCTCCAAGATTAGAGAGCCTTGATTGTATCTGTGCTCTGTTTTTAGGATACTGGCTGACCAGGGCATTGCTGCAGGCTGTGAATCTGCCATCAGACTGGCTCTTGGTTGCCTTTTTATCAACATTCCATGACAACTTGTAAAGGCCTGGGACAAAGTTAAAACTGATGGTGGCTTCATGCCAAGATATTGTGGGTATGCTTTGCACTTTTTGTAGCTGTGGAACTTGGTGTATTCCTGTGTGGTGTCACGAGCATAATGCTGTAAAACTCCACCTGTCCTGAACCCTGTGCCGTTGCCAAGCCTGTTCAGTGGCTGCTGTACTCTGCCTCATGAAGTGCACTCATCTCCTCTGATGGGGTGCACAGGACAAAGGCTCATTCCTTGCTGGTGATGAGCACAGCAGTGTGGAATAACAGCTCATAAGCAGACTCCTGTTGATGTACCAACTACCTTAGCAGTGTTGATTGATTTTCCTTGGTTGATTGAGCTGAAATTTATTTTTCAGTGATCTGCCTTATGGGACCTTGTATTATTGATACTTTATCATTGTTGTATTTGGGCTTTCTCTGTTACAGCAATATCATGCCTCTTGGGGCTTCCTGGTTTCCGTTTCAAGACAGTAGCAAAGTCTGTCAGGAGGGCTGTGTGAGATGTAGGGAGTGAGTCTAGTTGCCTGACTTGTTAGTAGCATGTTTGTGGGAGAAAAGGAATTTCAGGAGAAGCATTTTTTAAATCTATTTATTTATTTAGAGAATAGGTTTTATGGTGGAGACGTTTTTATTTTCAGATTTTGGAAGCTATTGCATGTGCGTTTATGAACAGAAAGGTGCTAGCACTCAGCAGTGAGGGAGCTGCATGTCCTCCAACTCTTTTCTTTTGTTTATTTGTTTATTGGTTAATAAACAAGTAGGAAAACTTCTGCTCCCTATATTTTTTGAAATGATGCCAACTTACTGGTGCTTGTTCAGCACTGTTTGAACAAGAGCTTGTTGTTAATCTTTAGTTGGCACGTCAGTGACAATAGGATAAAAAGGTTTCTCAGAGGAAATGGGAAGGAGTGATGTGACAAAGGTATCTGCAAAGGAAGAAAAGAAAAAAAAATGAAGAAATTCCCCTTATGGGGAAAAAATTGCAGGAAAGAAAACCAGAAAGGAAGACAGAAGAGGGTTCATTCAAGATGAAAAACTTTCTCCATAACTAAATAGGAAGTGTAAATACCATCATCAGCTAAAACACAAATGGTGGCAGGTAATACATCTTAATAATTCCATTTATGCTGCTTTAAATTAACAAGTCTCAGAAAGAATGGGCCTTTCTTTTGTTCTTTATATTCTAATGAAAACATGTTTAGTTGATGTCTAAGTTTAGAAAGATTCACAAAATTAGGTGGTTTGAAACTGATAGTAAGAAAGTTCGCCAAGTCTTACAGATGAAGGATTAAGCAAAGAAAACTTTGTCATTTGGCAGTTTTGTATCTGAGCCCAATTTATTAATCTGTTAAATCTGGAAAGTGTTGAGACTTTACAGGTTACTTTGAAATGGGAGATTGTGGGGTTTTTTTCTCAGAATTGAAATCTGTGTTTCACTTTTCAGTGCAGTTGTGGAAATAATTTTCCAGCTACAGAGCAGTCGTGCTGTGACTATACTTTATGCTCATGACTGGCAATAAATCATACAGCCATCAAGCATGCTGAAAATTGTTATTGCCCAAATATAATGAAATTATCTGTGGGGCAATTATGATACCTCAGTTTCAGGTGGTCCAGTTTCAAAAGTGACTTCCTTGTCATCCGACATATTTTAAGATTTCTTGTTGCACTTAAAACCACCTGTGCACCCAAGATCCATAACTGCTTTTTAACCCTATTTATCCAGAGAAACTCTGGCCTTGGTTGGTGTTCCAGTATGTAGAAGGCAGAAGGGAGAGGCAGTGGAGGGAGGTGCCCTCTTTCTACTTCTATGTCTCTGTAATTTATCTCTCTAAACTGCAGAGGTTTAGTGAGATCTCTTTGCAAAGGTTTTATTTTATGTAGTACTAGCAAAACTTGTGTGAGTTCTGTCACTCAAGAAATACAGTTTATGTGTACTTCACTCTATTTAAATACAGAAACACATCTAGAGACTGCAGAGATTTGTGAGCCAGGCCAGTAGGGCAGTTTAGGGGAGTACAAAGGAGAGCACTGCTTCTGCATTTCTGTAAGAAACTTGGGAACAAATTGGACAATACTTCATTTGCATGTCTACTGAATAACCTGTAGAGGGAGAGACACTCCCAGAGAACCAGCCTATAATAAGCTAGGAAATGCTTGCCTGGTCTCTGGGCTGCATGTCAGCTACTTTGAAGCTGCAGCGGCAGTGGGCTTTCTTGGGCTGGAGAATAAGAAGGGGAAAGTTCTTAAGACTTTGGCACTTTTTTGCATTCTACATTTACATCAATGAATTGAGCCTTATTCAAACCAGGGGATCAGTTTTACAAAGCCATATCCTGACAAGAGGAAATGTTGCTAGGACTGGCCTTTGAGTTTAGAGACGAGCTGGACTGTGAGACTGAAACTAAAAATACCAGATAAAGACAATGGCAGGATATTTGGTTGTCTGGGTTTGAGGGGGAGGGGTCTGACAATTATTTTCAAATATTTTAAGATAAGATTTAATTCCTTTAAATTCTGTTGACTAAAATCCATGGTTTCTGTTCCCTTCCCCATTGTGAAGGGCAGACTGTGTTTATTTATGAAAGCCCTATCAGATTAATTTAGGGGGAAGAAGGGGGGAAGAGGTTCCACAAGAATAGTTTTAAAAATGCTTCGAAAGCTATTTTAGGAATGGTGATGCCAGAACTCACATACATAGAGAGAGGCATCCTTTGGATGTAAAGCAATATCCTTGTGGCAAGCAGTAAGAAATGAAAATGGTTTATGTCTCTAAGAAACAATCTCAGTAATTTTGCTGATGTTTTGTTTATGCTGTAAGAGCATATTGTTTCTCGAGAAGCAAAGTTGTAGCTTAATTGTATGATAATTGGAATTTAAATACACATCATAAGTGTAGCTCATTTATTTGTGCTCTTGAAAGTTGGTGCAATGCTGGAGATGGCAAACTGGAAGCTGCAAAACACCTAGTCCTTCTTATTTCTAGAGAGTAAGAAATTTCCCCTTTATACAGCTGGACTGTGAGCATTGGCAGATAGGCCAGTTTGATGGAACAAAGCATTGCAGGCTCAGTTTTGTTGTTTTCCCAAGCTCTGTTATGTGGTGATTTTTTGTCACTTTGCAAAGACAAGAACTTGATCAGTTGAGTTTAAAGGGAGAGTCAAACCATCATGGGTTCAGCTGGAGATGTCATGAAAAGTTCAGGGAGTAGGTGAAAATAATGGCATCTGCAATTTGCAATTATTTTTTTGCCATTGTGTCCCTCTGCCAAGGGACAGAACTTCTCATCATGTGGCTGCAATTTGTTTTCTTTCTTCCTTAACTATTCTTTCTTTTTCTTGAATAAGCTCTCTTCTGTTTATCCAGACTTTCTGTGTATGATGCAAGTAGGTCTGTTGAGATCAGGCAAGGTAACATTTGAAACTGAAGGATTGATTTAGATTAGATTGAAGGAAGAGGTTTTTACAGTGAGGGTGGTGAGACACTGGAACAGGTTGCTGTGGGAGATGGTGAATGCCCAACCCTGGAAACATTGAGGGCCAGGTTGGATGGGGCTCTGAACATCCTGCTCTGGTGGAAGGTGTCCCTGCGCATTGCAGGCGGATTGGACTAGGTGGCCTTTAAAGCCCCTTCCAACCCATTCTATGATTCTGTGATTAAGGCCACATAAGGGAGGAAAGTTTCATGTAAAAGCAGATCCAAAGTCTATATTATAGTTAAGGAGCCCTGTTCAAGCAGTTTGGACTCCAGCTCTTGGTGTGCATTTCTGTTTCTTAGTCTTCTATCAAAATAAGTCACTAAATTCTATGTGAATTCTATGTGACTCACTTCTATTGATTTAAAAATTAAATCAATAGAGATACAGTACATATGCCAAAAACCTTCATGATTTGAAATGAAAGGCAATTAAAAGATGATGATCTCAGCTAAAGTCATTAGAAGAGATTTATGTTCTAATTAATCTACATATCTTGTTTCTATTAAGCTTCTTCCTGATATAATAAAACCAAATTTGTTATTCCACTCTGACCTTTCCTCAACCAAATTTCCACTGCCTCAATGTCAGGAGTCTAACTGCTGAGAGTTTTTTTCTTCCTGTCCACCTCAGAACACACAGAGCTCCATGAAGAAGAAACTATCAGGATGTTGACATTAAATGCAGTGCTTTTGGCATGACTTATTTTCTCATATTTGGGAGATAAGAAAAAACATGGAAATTAAAGACATATTGGTGTCATTCTTGCTACTTATCTGATCCTGGACAAAAATGTTGTTAGAGTGATGAGACCCCAGTGAACTAGATGCAGGAAAGGTGGAAAACACAGAATAGAAAAACAAGTCTTCTACCAATAATTTTGTCCCTAATGTGAAGCAAAAGCATAATATATATAGATATATTTATATATTTAGATTTCCTATTGAAATGTAAAATAGGAATAAGACAAGGGAAAAATTGAGGAAATAGCCATATAGGGAAGTACAAGGAAACACTATCTTGACAGGTACCATTTTTTTATACTGGCAATTGTGAAAGGTAGCATAGGAACTTTAACCAAGCAAAATTATGTATAGTGTTGAGATATCCTTGTAGATATTGGTAAAATGCAATTAGATTAAATTTGCAAATACCTGAAATATGGCAGTGGGGGAAGCCTGCGTACCTTTTTAAATCTAATTAGAACATCCATTTTCTCTCCCTGTCCCATTTTCAATAAAAGCACATGTACATTTTTGAATTATGCTCTTACAGCTCTCTTATACTGTTTGGCTGGTAGTCTCACCTCAACTTATTCAGTCTCAGGCTTTATATTTTTCTCTTGGTTCATCTCATAAACTTCCCTCATCCATTCTATTTGCTTATTATGATACGATTCCTCTGTTATTAAGATTTTCCTCAGAAATTCTGAAATCCTATCTTCCCACCCTTGCTGGCTATTGCAGCCTAAGTACCACAGCTACCAAGAGCCTGTGCCCATCTCTTCAAGATGCTGACATGTCACACTGTGAACTCTCTCTTCCTTTACAATTTTTGTTGCCCAGGGACATTCAGTGACAGAAACACTCCGCTTCTTTCTTGCCCCTTCTGTCTTCCACAGTGAGCAAATGTCTCATTAGCAGCTGTTCATTAGCTGTTCCCTGGCTGTTTGTGCCAGCCTGAAGTACCTGGCCAGCGCTGCAAGTGGCTTTAAGTGCAGTCAGCCCTTGTCTGCACAAAGCATGGATGCTGTGTTGAGACCATTAAGCTTTTAACTGTGTCAGTGGTTTGTCTTTTTTCTTGGCTGGAATCGTACTTGTCTGTTTCTATAGTTCTGTTGCCTTTGCAGCGTGATCCTGAATGGTAACTCCTAATCCATAGGCAGAAGGGGCTTGGAACACAAGCCCTGGGAGGAATGACTGAGGGAGCTGGGGGTGCTTAGCCTGGAGAAAAGGAGACTCAGAGGTGACCTTATCATCTTCTAAAACTACCTGAAAGGTGGCTGCAGCCACGTGGGGGTTGGTCTGTCTCTCCAGGCAGCAATGGACAGAACCAGTTTTAAGCTGGGAAATACAGGTTGGATATTAGGAGAAAGATTTTTACAGGAAGAGTGATAAAGAACTGGAATGGCCTGCCCAGGGAGGTGGTGGAGTCACCATCCCTGGATGCGTTTAAAAAAGACTGGATGTAGCACTCAGTGCCATGGTTTACTTGAGGTGTTAGAGTTGGGTTGGACTCGATCTTGAAGGTCTCTTCCAACCTAGTGATTCTGTGATTCTGTGGATGCTCTGGGGCTGTGAACATGTAGGATCTTTTAAGGTAAACTCTTGTGGGGGGGGAGGGAAGTCACGCAGTGGGAGCAGTGGTACAGCTGCCGAGGGCTTGGGCTCTGCAATCAGTGCATCAGGCCATTGCTGCTCTGTGCTGCCTCCAGATGATGGCTGCTGTTTGAAACAGTGCTGATGTGACTGCTGTCAGCCCAACCTGCCCTGGTTCCCTGTAAAATTTTTTTGTGAAAATGCTGATATTAGCATGTCATGTGGGTTGTATAAAATGTGCTAGCCAGGAAAGCTGTGGTGGTGTAGCTGTCTTCCTGAGGTGAGTCAGAAAATGCAAATGAAAGAAACTCATCTACATTTCTCTGCAATCTCTGTTAACAACACATACCTTCACTTTCAAACAGGAGCCCACTGAATTGGGCATATAATAACCATTTCAAATGTGTAAGAGCTTGCAGATTGAAGCAGTGCAGAGAAAAGATGTTAAAGAGAACTGGATTAATTTTATAGGCTGGGAAAATAACGAGTTTTCTGACATTTTTTTCCCCTACAATTTTTTTATCCACTTTTTAGCAAATCTTAAGTTTTATAATTAAATGGGGCATTTTTGTGTGCTTTGAAATGATCCAGTTTCTGCCTTCTGCTGGTTTGTAACTCCACAGGGGAGTATTTAAGCTGCTCAAGGCTGTTTGAAAACATTGTTTAATGATGTGCCACCTCTTTCATGGGATATCGACAGTATTTTAGGGTTTTTCTAACATTTTTGTTTATTATTTGGCTGTAGGGGGTGTCTTGACTCTGCCCTGAAAACGAAGAATTTACTGTAAATGTGCTTTGATTGAAGCTCTGCAGCTGCTGTGGTTTCTCTGGTGCAGAAAGTGCTGTGTGCACCCTGGGGGCTGTCAGTCCTGACAACACACTGCTCATGTTATCTGCACATTCATTTGCTGCCATCTTTTTTGAGAGTGTGTGGGTCAAGCAAAAAATACTTGGGTACTTTCCTCCTCCTTCTGTCTAATTACCTGTGCCAATCCCTTGCTGAAGGAAAACTGTAAGTTACATCACTATCAATCCATGACCACAAGATCAAAACCAAATTGGAGACCAATGACCAAATAAGGTGGAAAGGAGGTAGAATTGCAGTAGCAGTGAAGACAGAGGATAAAACTGTGGTAAATAATTGGGATAGATTGATAGCAATTTAGAGGTTTGAAGGAATTTAATGACAGGGGGGAAATACTTTTGCAGGAAGACTGATTTTGGGGTCTTTGTTTCACTTTCTATCAGGTGAAAAACGAGCTGCAGGGAGCTTTCCAGGATGGAGATCACACAAAAGATAAACAGGTAGAAGGCAGAGGAAGGGGGAGAATAGAAAGAATCTTCCTGCTTGTGGTTGGGTTTGGTAGTAAAAGAAGAAACAAGAGGAGTCCAGGAACTACTTCACAGGGGATGCACAGCTCTTCTGAAAATGGTTTTGGTGATGGAGTATGGACTGTCTAGTGCACTTAACCTATCCAGAGGCATGCTCCTTCCAAACTTTTACTGTCTGCCTTAGTTGCTGACTCAACACTGATGAAGTGTCTACAATGCTTGCCTGCAAACATGTGGCTCTTGCTTCAGCACTGCCTCCATTCCATTTTTTCAGCTTTCTCTCTGTGAAGACTTTCTCATTAGAGTTTAGAATTAGTTCAGTATATGGATAGTGATTTCTCCACTTCAGAGCTGTTTGACCAAAGCCTTAGTGAAAGCCTGTGCCCTATAAAACAAGGGGCTTGGCTGTGTTGTCTGCTAAAGGAGCTTGCTGGTAAGCTGAGTTCATCAGATCTGCACAGCTCTGTGTGTGTACTCAGCCCTGCCCAGGGCTTTTCTGAAACTCCCTCTTCCCTGCACATTCAGTCCATCCCTCTGTGCCTGTGCACAAGAGAACACAAAGGACAGACACATTCTCCTGATGTGAGGAAGATGTGATGTCAGGGTGGTAAAACCTGAAGTAGTACTGGTGCTGTGCATGCAATCTTGTGCAGCAAACGCAGGAGAAATGGACTTTCTGCAGGGCTGCTTGCATGCCCAAGGCAGCCCCTCCATGCCTGTGCCATGGCTGCAGCAGAGGGGAGGGAAGGGAAACTGTGGGGATAGGGAGGGCACAGGAGGGGGAGCTGCTGTGGAGCAGTGCTGCAGGGTGGATGTTGGCTGTGGGCTTGAGGCTCATACTCACATCACCCGTGTTCTGGTGCTGTTCAATAGGACCCTGGAGGGCTGGAAACAATGCCAAACAATGCTATACAAGGTTTTAGTCTGAGACACTGCAGGCTTGGCTTCCAGAGTTGCCAACCTCTCCTGTCTCCTCTTTTCTTGAGCCTGAGTTGCTGCATCACAGGCTCATTTATAAATGGGTGTCACATTACAGGAGAAAGTTTGATTCATCATAAATGGCAGCCCTGTGTTTCAGCAGATATTTTCTGAGTGTAGTGAGCCTAAATCAAGGCAGTGTGGATTAAACTGTCCCTCTGATTTCCTAGCTCACTTTCAGAGGATGTTTGTCAATCTAAAGCCCTTTCACAGCTTGGAAAATACTGTCTTTTAATAAAACTCCTTTGAAATCCTTATCCATTATCTTGGCATCTTGTAGAAGGTACAATTATGTCCCAAAGTTTGGTTGACCAAGCCTTGCTCAATGGATGACAGCTTCCAATCCTCTTCAGTAAATAATGGTTCCATTTCTGTAAGGTTTTTTTTCTTGCCCTCTATTGGATATCTCAGGCTAGGGAATAGTGTATATTCCTACCAATCTGAGTTTAAATGAAGCAGACAGCTAACTTTGACTTGCTTCTGCTCCTTCTCATCAGACAAACTGGCTTGCATTAATAATATTAATAAAAATGGCATAATAATTATTAAGTTTTAAAAAGACACATGACCCACCAAGTTACAAGTATGCATATTAATTACAGCTTGTTGAAATTTTAGCAAAAGCTCAAAGGAATCACAGTTTTCCCTGTGTGTTGGCTTTAATTTGGAAAGCTCCCTGTAATGCAAGATGTATCGCATCCTGGTAGAGTTCTCTAATCACAGTATGCTTTAATTTTGATGGATGACCCCCAAATGCTTTAAATCCACTAAGATTTGCAGTAATTAGAATTTTTAAAAATACTTTGTTTCCTGAACTATCCATGGTGACATCCATCTATTGCCACATGGATTTCTCATGTCATTACTCATTCTCCTTGAAAAAAAAAAAGGAAAAAAAAATCAAGTAATTTGTACTGAGGGCTTTTGCTACTACATGGTGGAGGGAGCATGTTTTCATTTATCTCTTTTTAGTCACTGCTCCCTCTTTGAGTGATTGTGCTCTGAAGAGGTGCACATTTTTCAGAAATGTTGGAAGCCCTTCCCCTCCCACACCAGTCTCCAAGTAGTAGCATTGTCCCAACAGGAGAGCCAGAAAGTCACTTCATCCATTCTGAGTGCTTGCCAATGGAAACTCAAGCATAAGGTAGAATTCATCAGGCTTTTTTTTCCTCCTCTGTTTCATGGTTCCCTCTCCATTTCTTTTTATTGTAATGTTTCACCTTACAATGATTGTGATATAATATATAATGCTTGCATACACAAATCTAGTGTATCTTTTCAGTGCAGAATATTTATTTTTTTGGTGGTTGTACACAACAAGATGAAGTGTTGGGATGTTAATCTCCTGTCATCTCCCCCAGACTCCAAGCAAGGTTTTTCGCTCCTCCTGAGTCATGATTCCTTGTCTGACCTTTGCAGAACAGCATATTCTTTCTCAGTTGTGTTTCACAGCGCTGCTGATGGTTTGCTCTGTTTGCTCAGCTGCTTGTGCTATCCTGTGCTGTTTTCTCTTCCACCAGCCTCTACTTTATTTCTAGTCAGAATTTGCATGTTTAGTCTGTTTTTTGCTTTCTAAGATCTCTCTCCTCCCCTTTCCAGCTTTGGCGGTTTCAGATCATTCCTTTATTTTCCGAAGTGCATTTCCCCCTCCTTCGCTCTTTGTCACCTGCGTTCCTTGGCTCGCTGATGTGTCTGATGAGGTTTTCCCTCCCATCTTCCCACCAGAGCCTCTCTGAGCGAGGTTTCCTCCTGGTCCCTGCCCCCGGCCATCTCCTGGCAGCCGGAGCAGTGCCGAAGGGGAGGATGCTCCCCATCCCCTGGCAGCCGGAGCAGTGCCGAAGGGGAGGATGCTCCCCATCCCCTGGCAGCCAGAGCAGTGCCGAAGGGGAGGATGCTCCCGCCATGCTGCCGTGCAAAGCCAGGGGCCGCCTGCCCTCAGTGCCCCTCCGTGCAGGGAGAGGCAGGGGAGCAGGGGGAGCACATCTGGAACAGCTGCCAGACGCAGGGGAAGCAGCAACAGCCTTGTCCCATGGCAGAGGGGGGTTGGGGGAGCGGGCTGTGATCCAGCACATGCCTGACAGGCGCGTGTGAGGGAAGCCTGCAGCTCCATCAGACATTGGGACTGATGTGGGAGATGCTCAGTGTAGCTCAGAGTGCCATCTATGGAGGTCCCCTTGCCTTTCCACAAGCATGGTGTTTGCTGGGCCTTTCCCTCATTCATGGCTGCTTTTACCCTTTATTTCAGAGGTGACAAAACCCCAGCCCAGCAAAACAGGACTGCAGGTCTGTACCACCACTTGCCAGGGTCTGGATTTCAGCAGTGTGCCCAGGAGGGTCCTGGCTTGACTAACTAGGGGAGAAAAATGTTTCCTTTCTGGGACAGCTAATAATCAGGTCATATTAACAAGTAAAATTTGATTAGGCTTCTGATTAGGAAAGAGTAAGCCAGGAGTTTGAAGCTTGTTGTGTCAACAGAACAGATTAACTTGAGTCTGACGTTCTGCTTTCAATAAGGAACTGTTAATAGAATAATAGTTAGTGTCTGACTTCCTCATGAGGTTCTGACCAGGATACAGGGCTTTGAGCAGTTGCTAAGTATCACAGGATATGCACTGGGACTTTGTAAACAGCCAGGCAGAAGGCTACCAAATCATGTAGTTACAATAAACAATGATAAGGGAGCAGGGAAATCTCTGACTGTAATGAATAAGGTGAAACGTGCATGTTGGGAAAATACCAGTAGGTTGCTGTCATTTTCCTGAGTGACCAGTTGGAAAGGCAGATGTCCTGCTGAGGGGCCCTGAACTCACTGTTGTACAAGGCTTTATTTGCAGAATAGCCCAGTTCAAAAAGTTCTGAACAATTCTGACAATTGGCCCTTTTAACAGGAAAGCATTGAGATCATGTCACCCACACTGTGTGAGTGGGCTCATGGCACGCAAGGAGAAATTGCCAACATGATGTGACCTGGAATGGTAATGGCATTTGGGTTCTTACTGAGAACAGATTTTAGAAGGAGAAAATAAATAATGCTTGTAAATTTTTTATTGTGCCTGGCTACTTTCAGCCAGCTCTGAGAAATGGCCAGCAGATCGTCACATACTAAAGCATTGCTGTTTTGTCATACAAAGTGGTGTCACAGAAAATCAGGGTACTGACTGTTAAAACCATATTGTAAATGCCTAACATTTAGAAATATAAATAATGCTTAGCCTACTTTTCTCATCAGGATAGAATCCAGTGACAGTGTGATTAATCATAGGATGTTCAGCATCAGTAGGGGGAAATGAAACCTATTAATGCTGCCGTGTTCTCCAGGCACTGAGGCTGTGCTGGGAGGAAATGATCTCTGACGTGAGGGAACACAGACTCCTAATTCCACACACAAAATTCCACCTGCTGTCAAGAATGATTAGGGATCAGAATGGTGTCTGAGGGTATCTGTGGTGATTGCTTCATCTTTGTGGCTAACTGTCCACAGTCAGACCCCCATTCAAGTTCTGAGTGGTGTTTTACTTTGTGCCTAAAATGCTCCCCTGCCCCAGATATGTAAGAGCAGGACAACTGCTCCCTTGCTCTCTCTGCCTCAGACATCAGCAGTGTGAGGGGGTGCACATTGCTCTCAGCCCAGAGCAGCAAACTTGGCTTCTGCTTGTTACTTCAGACACTGGGGACACTTTTTGGATGCTGCCATCATCACCACCAGCACTGACAATGCCCTTCAACTTTATTTGTAGGGCAAGGGGATGGGAACAAAGCAATGTTTCTTCTTCATCTTTGAACTTCAGCACAGTGGATTTCAATAAAGACATCTGTTCTATGTTATAGCCAGGCCACCTTTGTCTACTACACAAATGATTCATTTCAGCATAACCTCTATGGATTTTGTCCTCCCTCAGATCACTTCGAGTTAACCTATGGGGAGGGGGAGCAGATGTCCTGCTGGAATGTCAGGTCTTGGATTCTAATATTTGTGAAGGAAAGCTGTAGATTGTCTGAAGGACACACTAAGGGCAATGCACTGCGATCCATCAGCTAAGAGAGAGCAGGGTGGTGATGATGTGAACAGAAACACAGTGACAAGTTGCTGTCACATGCACACTGCTCATGCAGATGACAGGGAAGCGCTTGCACTTAACTGGATCCAGGTAGTGGTATCAAGGCTCCCATATGGAGTGATTTGTCTTAGAGGGCAGGTAAGCTAAAAATAACCAGGCAGCTGTAGGGGAGTTTGTCTTGCCAGGACCCCCTCAGTTAGGGAACTGTACTAGTAAAGCTGAGATTGCTTCATTACTGTCATTGAACCCACTGAATTTGGGTACAAATGTAGAAGCACTGGGACCAGTGGAGAAGCAGTAATCAGAAACATGATAATTTGGGAGAGGAATGGCTAAAGGAAAGGAGATACAAGGAGAACAAAGAAGGTTCAGAAGTGGAGAACTGGAAAGTAAGATAAAAATCAAGTAAAAAACAAAGAGCAGATTTTCCAGCAGTAAGAGTATGATATTTTGCAGATGTTAGTGTAGCTGTCCTACTGGCCTAAGGCCACCAGTATGTCAGAGGGAACCCTTGGGACAACTCACTCTCCTGCCAGCCAGGCCTCCTTTGGAAAGAACTGGTGTAGGGGGGCAGAGCCAAGAGGGATAACTTGCATCTTAATGTTCAATGCTGTGGGGAGGGAAGGTGATGCCTATTTCAGTAGTAGTTATGTGTAATTAATAGGATTTAGCATTGATAAATTGTAGCTTTGTAGCTGTGTGTAATTGCAAGCAAAATAATGTAAATTGGAAACAGTCGTCTGTTTGTTAGTTAATTAAACTGTTTTATAATTTATTAGTAATATGTTGATTAATCAGTAAGAATTACAGTCCCTATCAGTTCTATCTCCAGCCTGCAATATAAAGGAGCAAAGCCAGATCGCGAGGCAACAATCCAGCATGTGATTCTTCTGAAACTGGACCTTGGATGGCTGCGTCTCTGTGGAACCCAAAGGGATAAGAAATTGTTGTAAACATGCGAAACACCAGTCTGGTTACTCTTTCACTTAGACTGTCTTCCATAGTATTCTGCAATCCTCAAGATGATGTATTTAATGTAAAAGTTCTTTCATTCCCATTTTTAGCTCATTAGTTCCTACATGGTCAAAATTGTCCCAGTCTCTCAAATGCCCATGTAAATATTTTGGTTCAGCTACTTTCAGCTTATGGTTCCTGTTTTGAAACAGGGGGTTGGCAAATTTTTGTTTGGAACTTTATAATCATCTTTTCAAATCTCTCTGGGTATTTAGTAGCTGCCATTGCAGACAAGATGGTTTGGGGTTTTTTTTCTGAGTAGTCTTTTATTTCTTCTTCCTATGAAACATTATTTAGTTTCCTTTGGGTAAAATTCTCATTCCTGTTTTAATTTCATTTGATGGTTTTCTAATGATTTTGGATCATCTTTAATGCCTTATGAATAATTTCATTATTTGTTCCATCTCATTTCCTTGGCTCCTGACAGCTCCTCTCTCACTACCTCTGTCCTAATGTGCAAGTTCCTGAATTAGCCAGAATTTAAAGTTTTCCCCATGTAGATGAGCCTCAGTAATACACAACTGGGGTGCTATGTGTGATACCTTCACACCAAAATTCTTTTCAGGATGGTGAAAGCAGAAGCTGTTTTACCCCTTAGAAATTCTGTCACCTTTGTTGTTTACCACAGCCATGATCACTGTTTCTGTGGCCATGTCTCTGCCCTGTGCCCAGCCAGCAACAAATGGCCATGCCTCATATTTCAAGTGGACTTACTAGGAATGCTGAGTAATGCATTTTATGCTGGATTTCTTATTACACTTGTGTTTTGTGCCAGGGTCTAGTTGGATGAAAGAAGTGAGTCCATTGAAACACCATTTAAGAGGGTTATTGGTTAATAATACCTTGAAATGCAGTTGAATGTTTTTCCTCATGTAAATTTATGCAAATGTTTTTGCACTGAAGGTGGAATTATTATAATAAAGGCAGTACTATGTATATTGAGGAAGATGAGCTAGTTGGGTTTAGTTACCCCATCTCTTAGAATTGAAGACACTCATCCTGTCCAGTCTAGTTATTTCCATAGAGGTTTTTTGAGTTTTTTTTTCCTCTCAGTTCCTCTCTGAGCTGAATTGTACTGATTGAAGAGATGTAGATGTTTAAGAAGTTCTCTTGGCACCTGCTGCTATGTTGAAGCTGGATTAGTGCTTCAGCCAGTCCTGCTCCAGTAGCTACAGCTGGTTCAGCCATTAGACCGTCCTTAAAACACAGCGAGCAAATGCAACCTGCCTAATGCTGACTCTCTGCACACCTTCTGCAATGGCTGCAGTTCCTTTCAGCATTTCCATCCTACTGCAACTGGAACTAGATGGATTTATCAATTGTTGAATTTACCTCTGCCCAAAACTGTAGGCTGTTCCCTCTCTGGAGCTACACGGAGAGTTTTGGTGGCTTCCTCTGTTAGAGCTAAAGATGACCACTAAGGGTAGCAGCTTTGTAAAGAATTGCTCTGAATGCTGTGAGCCCCAGATCCCTTCTTGTTGATAGCTGTTAGTACCTTTTAACTCATGTTAGTGCAGAGAAACATAAACATAATGAGGAGAGAGCAGATGTTTAAATAAGTGCTCTAGGAACAGCAGTTGAGAAAGAATTAGGATGGAGCAGTGCTTCCGTCCAAGGGCTGCATCCTTGGAGGATGCTGCTGACCACAGCAACATTCCTACCTCAGATTCTTTTTTGCCCTTTTTATTTTTGAAGATTTGCACTTGGAAAAGTATTTAGCTTTCATTTAAGGTAACTTTTAGTGAGTTATGCTCCTATTTGCTGGCAGTTTCACTCTTCCCTTTTCTCCCACACCCCTTTTTGAAGGACCAAAAAATTGACTTTTCTGTCAGAGGCAGAGTGAGAGGAGCTGGTCCACAAATATGACTTTCTCAAAAGTTTCTGACTACTGATGACTTTTATTGCCAAACTTGTATTTCTTATTCCTGCCTTGAATACATGTAAAACTTTCAGTGAAAAACTCTGCTTTTCAGCTGCTGTTCCTGATGTGGTTTGGATTGAGAAAATCTGGGATACAGTGCTTTGCAGAAAAGAAACAGCAAACCTGGACTGCACTGCACAGTGGATTATTTCAAGTACAGTGAGTGGGGGAAGAAAGACATTGCACTTAAAAATAGATACTACATTTGACAAAAAAAGCCTGAGTATTCCACACACTGCTAATCTTGCTAGCTTTAGTTTTCATCAGAAAGTCTGCCTGAACTGATTACCATATCCTGCTTCTTTCTGTTTAGTAAGTGCGCTCACTTTGGCCAGTTGTGTTTGTTGTGTGTGTTTACTTCCCTAAATTCATGGAAATGAGCGTTATCTTTCTTTATTTGGAGTAATAAAACCAGATAAAGCTTTTATATCAACATGAACAAAACCAAATTAGTGAAGATATTTTGTCTATTATGAGGGCTTTATTTGAACCTTTAATTAATTTCATTTCCTGAATTTAGATTCAATTATACGTTCTTCCTTTTAAATGTATTCTGCTGTCCAGGCTAGAATAGCTCTTCTTGTGACAGATGCAGATATTAATGAAAACTCTTGATCTGGTGTGTAGACATTATTGAACACTTATAACACAAGCTGAATTTGTAGTTGCTTTCTAGCCCTGGAGAAATCAAACTGACATCAGAGATGTGCCCATACAGTCAGTGAGATTCTCTGGTGAGAATCTCAAGGGGCGGGGGGGAGAATGGATTAGGATGCTGTGAGTTTGATCTGAGAGAAGCATTGTTCTGGGTTTGTGGTTGGTCTCTTTTGACAAAAGCTTTATTATATAGCTTATTATATAATCATTGCTCTGTTACTATATTCTATATCAGTCTATAATTATTCTATTATTATATTGTAGAATATATCTGAGTGAAACTGAACATAGGTTTGTATTGAAAGAGGGACTCCTTTCTACTAGAAAAACTAAATGGGTAGAAGTCACTATATTTAAATATGATTTAATTTGTTACTTTTTAGAGCAATAGGATGTTCCTTCCTTCCCTCTGCTCTCTCAAGTCAACGGCTGGGTTTCATGCAATAAATCCTTGCATCACAATTACATGGAGTCAATATAGGAAAAAAGGTCACATTCTTAAACCCAAGACTTGTGCTGGCATTCCAGTACCTAATGATATTTATTTAACATTATTTTTAATGCTATGAGTGACAGGAAAAGGGTTAGATGAGAAAAAAGGGCACAGTGGCGTGCCTGGATATATGTTACGGTATTACAGTTGAGCCTTTGGAGTGTGGGTTAGATTTTTGTGCAGTTTTCCCAAAACAGGGAAACTCCAGGGGACTCCAGAACTATGGATGCAACCACATAGAAGCACAAGCAGAGGAAGTTTGGTATGTTTCTACCTTTTTTTCCTGTTTCACAGTCTATTTCATGTCTCTAGTTGTGTTAAATTGCTGATATTTACTGGGTGTCCTGCAAATGAAGAACTGATGGTGAGGGCAGCAGAGAATCAATCTGTACTGGGGATGTGGCAATGAGCACAGGGAACAGACTCTGACAGAGGCCTTGGCTGCAACACCTGGTGGAGCATGAGAAGAGGCAAAACATCTGGGGGTAAACAGGGGGAGGGTGAGTGATGACAAAGGAACATTACTGTTTTCTCACTAAGAAACAGAATTTCCTAATAATTTGTCAGGCTCTACCTTTTCAAGCTGAAATTCATTACTACATCAAAGTGAATGCCTTGCTACTAACAGAATAAATGTCTCTATTTAGAATGTAAATGAGAAAAATGTATGAATTACAGGACATTTTAAGACTTGTGAGTGGCTGGGTGGATGGAGTTAGTCTTATTTTAGAAATTGGCTTTGACATAATTTGATAATAAGTAATAGGCTTAGTTTCTGATTCTCTAATAACTTGAAATGCAGCAAATCTTTGCTGAATGTGTGAGTTGCATTACATATGAAGGCAAGGCAAGGGGTGTATGTGGGGGGTTGGCTGCTAGGTTTGTTTGCAGCCAGGCTGCCTCCCTTCCTACGACGGCTTCCTTCCCTGGCAGACCACTGGGAGAGGGTTGAGGTGAGCCTTGCTCTGCACTGAGTTATGCCAGCTTGAGCATGTTATCCTTTTCCAGAAGATCTTGGGAGCCCTTCAGGGGTTAGAAGCACATAACTGGAAGTTTTGTACCTCCTGTGCTCCCCTGGCTCCTTCTGCCTGGAGGAGAAACCTGCCTGAAAATGCTGTATTGGGTGATTCTTGGAAACAGACACCCGAACGCACATGCATTCTTGTCAAAAGGAAACCCAGAAAACATTTGCACAGATGTGGTTGACACAGGAGGTCATGATCTCATTTCATATGTCACTGCTTAATCTTAGCTGAGATAATTACAGACATATGGCTGTCTAAATATGAAGTCAACAGGAAGGTATCCAGCTACATGTGGTACTACAAGTAAATCAGATTTCACTGCAACAGCCAGCCGCTGAGGCTATTAGGTGAATATCGGATATTCCCTGACAAAATTTATCCCTAAAAAAGGACAACAAATTTAGATTTATTCATTCTTTGTATGTCTTTGTGGCCTAGTACCAGTATAGATAAAACTCACATTAGTGTCTCGTTATGTTCAAATAATAACCAATATAGAATTTAGAGTTACTTAATTGATATAGAATTTAGAGTTACCTATTTGTGTATTTTTTTCCAAAGCATGACAGGATGAAAACCCTGTGTCCAGAAAAAGTTGTAACATATTGCCTAAACCGTCTGGGTTGATGCTGGCAAATCCTGGAAAACACCCAGACAATGAGGTGCGGATGGTTTGTTCCCCTGGCCAGCAGCTGGGTCAGCTCTGTCCCTGCCTTGGGCTCTGAGCCAGCCCCAGCAGCACAGCAGCAGTAGGGGCAGTAAAGCCCTCCAGCAGAGGGCTGTAGTACTCAGAACCAGTACAAAATGTCCCTAAGGCTTTTCCTTTTAAAGTGCTCACCCCTATTACTTCTTTTTCCTTTCTTTCCAGAAGGCCTCACCTTGTGGCCACACCATTATCACGTTTCTGTAGTTTATATCCACTGCAGCACAGCTATAGTTTTGATATTGTTGCTTCAGAGGACTCCCAGAGCTGCTTGGGATGCCTGTGGGTATTTTTGCAGGATACTGCCTTTGCAGCATGCAGTGAAACCCCCTGGTTTGTTCCAAGCTCAGTGCCAGTTTCCTGCACAGCCATGAACAGACACTACTAATTACATTATTTCCTGACTGTAAAGCAAGAGGATGGGCTCTCCTCTACTGCTTCCTGTCATACTTTTAAACCATTTGAGAGCAGGGATTTGTTTTTCTTCCTGTGTGTAGTAAACTGAGGTTGAACTCTTGTGGTGTCCTTGCTGAGGTTTGAACAGGGTCCCCCCAAACTCACTGCTAGGGTAATTATTGTTCAGATCCCAAGCAGAGACCTGCACAATGAGCTTTGGCAAGGCCTTGTGCACCAGCTTGTGCTGAGAAAGTGCTTGTGGTCCCCAGGTGCTGTGGGCCAGGAGGAGCCCCACAAACCCACACCCATTACCCCATGACCTTTCCTGGGAGCCAGACTCCACAGGGGTGTATTTGCAGGACCACAGGCAGCAGCTCGAGCTCTGGGTGTGCGCCTTCCCTCGGGCTCACACGTGTTCTTGTAAACTGAGATTTCACACAAGCCAGTGAAGACTTACTTCAGTTTTATTGTTGTTTAGGCATGGATAGAAACATTAATTCTTTTGCACTCTTGGTTCTTGAAACTTGCCTATAGTGAACTCGGAGCAGTGAAAAACCCAGCTCCTTGGACTGACGATTTAAAGTGCATAGGAGATCAAGCAGAATCCCAAAAGGCGAGGAGTTGTTTATATTCCTTTGTCTGTAGCTGTGAAAGTTGAAGGACTTTGTTTTCTTCTCGTTTGCCCTATATTCCCCTGACAGTGGTATGAAAATTTTCAGCCCTTCCCTATGCTTTCCCTTTGAAGTTTTCCCTATCTTTGGAAGATTCCTCTCTGTATTTAAGAATTATTTGTAGTGATATAAACAAAGAGAGGCGGTAGATGCACACTCCGTCACAGGACTCTGGTACAACGTTTCCTGTTCAGAGTCATGCCCACTGAATTTGTTTTTACTTTTACAAAACAAGTGTATCACTTGGCAGTGTTCTTGCACCAAAAAGAAAAAGATATATTTATATATAAAGTAACTTTTTTGTGTGTTCACGTTTTATTTTCGAAAAACAGGTGTTTAAAAATTTTAGAATTTTTTTAACAAAATTCTAAAAAGAAAAAAATCACAATATTTACAGAGATAACATAATGGCTTAGCCATGCAAAACAAATTACTTTGGTTTTTCCCCCATTTTACTTTGGTTTAAATATTGACCAAGATTATAATTTTTTTTCTTTTTGCCAAATAAAACAGTAACAAATTAAAGTTTAGAGGCATATAACAGGATTTCCCTCTAATATTTTATACAGCATAGAGTTTATAGGACATCTTATGTATTTAATCCATGCCAATGCACTACAGGAAGCTTTTATTAAGACATCAGTCACTACTGCCCAGACATTTAACATTTTACAAATTTACAAGTAACAGTGTTTTCTGCCCCCTAAATAATGCAAAAGTGGCAAAATACATTTCCTAACGTCCATCTTTTTCTTTTATTTATTTATTTATTTTTGCCTACCAGTCTATAAAAACTTACTTTTTCCCTGGATATTTGTAAATGGAAACCTGATGTTCTGCTTACTTCTGCTGTTCCTCTCCATCAAAGCTGCCTGTTACCTTCTTCTAGAAACTAACTTTCCAGATAAGATGAAACTTATCTCCCTTAAATGCAACTTTCTATTGGCCATTCACTCCAAAACCTTTCCTTATCAAGTACCATTCTAAAAATTCCCTCAAGCAAAAAACATGTTTATAAAGTTACAAACTTGAATGTAACTAAAGATACATAGACATTTCATTGTTACAATTATATGTACTGTTTGATAAATTAGGTACCAGTTAAAAACACTAAAATTATCTCAAGGTGCATTCAATATCTGTAGCATAGTTAACAAAAACACACAAAAATATATATATATATATATATATTCTATTTTTGTGGGAAAAATGCAGCTTTGATATGACCACTTTTTAAAAAAGTTTCCAATTCTGACTGGTATCTTTCTGAAAAGAAGAAAAGGTACAGTACTTTAAGGCAGCGAATAACATAAAGGAATCAAAATTAATTCAGAATTCCAGTTCCTTATCCTAATGCTAACATGAAAGATGACTGATAACCATCACTAAAATGCATGTCTTGCTCTAGAAGAAAAGGATTTTTCAGCCACCAGCTGTATGTAGGCTAGGAATTTTTCATAGTGTTCCTTACTCAATACCCAGATTTCTTCAGGGAAACTCTTTATTCCCCTTCTAGCTTGTTTAGCTTTGCATGGTTTTTTAAATGTTCACTTTCATTAACAATTTAGTTTATTCTTGTCACAGCTGTCACCCTTCTGCTTTACCATGATTTCAAAGAATGAAAAAGGAGTTTGACATTTTCTTTAAGACAATCTTACACTCTAGGTACTTGCTACAAAGCAGAAGCTTCACTGATTACAACCAGAATCAGACATGTACCTGCTCAAAGGGTGTCATAAAAACAATTGAAATAAAACCATTACACTATACATCAGATTAATAGCAACTCCCAGAACAAAGCCTTACAGTGTATAAAAATAGCTACGTAAAAAATTTACATAAAGGCAAACAAAAAGAAATCTTCAGTGCAGACATTTACAAAAAAATATTTCAAACAGAACAAAACATGGTGACCTATTATCATGGCTGTTGCCAAAATTAGTTTGTGGGGTTTTTTTAGCTTGAGATAATTGTGTCTAAAATCCTTTGAAAACCTGGTAGTATGATCTGCTTAATACTTGAACCATGAATAGCTGTCACTTCTTTGTATATGTTTAAATACAATCCACGTTCATGCTTCAATTGGTCTATATGTATTCTCTGAAAATATGAAAGATAAAGACAGTTAAATTTTTTAAAATGTGTAAACCATCACAACCACTCAGTATCTATGCTGTAAATAAACAGCTACATGAAAAGTACTTTCTTCTGCAGCTTAGAAAAGTACTTTCTTTCATGACAAGAATCACTGTTGTGGTATTGCTCCCACTAAATCCAGTAAGTTTACCTGGTAAGTAAGGGATTTATGTTCATTTCAGTTCTGCAGATCTACTGATCTGAAGGAATACAGAGTAGAAGATTGCAGCAAAGACACACAGGGTGTTTATGCTGCAATTTTTTCAAAATCCAAACTGACTTCTTTTCCATCTTCAAATTCTTCCTAGGACATGATTTTGGTATTCCCAATTCCCTTTGCCAAACTAGCAAAACAGTGATATTGTTGGTAACGTGCCTACAGCAATGCTGCATCTCCTTATATACTGCGTAACTTCTCTATATAAAATCCATTACATTCTAAATATTTAATGCAAAACTTGTGGTTTGTATTAGAAAATTTCAGACAATACTGACACATTGAAACTATTGACAGTTGCATTCATTTAAAGAAGAAACCTTGTTATATAAATATGAAATATCATAATGCCACATAATTCCATATGCTTTAAACCCCTGCTACCTCAAGAAGGTATCCAGTGCTATTTACTTAAGATCACTGAAAATCAGGGCTGTCTACAGCTTTCCTGTGAAGGATCTTACAATGCAAGCCCCCCTGAATATATAATACCCTCATTTTTAAGACTATTTGATGACTAACTCAACAAATCTCTATGGTTAGCTGGTTTCCAGACTTGTGTTAACTTAGTGTTAATTTTAAATGGCCAGAAAAATGGTCCAACCCCCTCCCTTGGGTACTAGGAGGAGAGGTGCAGCAGTGGTGTATGTATGTGTGAGCACAGGGTGGTGCTCTTGGTGCTCTGCAGTGCTCCTGTAATTCCCCACAGAACTTGGGCATCTGCCAGACCTTTTGTAAACAGTTTACTTCATACAGATCCCAGTGGGGGAAACTCTCAAACCTGTTACTAATGTAAAGAGACACATAGTGTCTCTTTCCAGGATAAAACTGATCATAGTACAGGTGCGTGAAATCTAGACTAAGAGAATTGTTTTGTTCTAAGGGAAGGAAGTTTCATGACTTTACATTAATGATGGAAAAAGTGACCAAGGACTTGGAAACTGTTGCTTTCAGTAAGGGAAGAAGTTCCTGTAAATATTTCAAGTCATAACTTGAAACCTTCTGAACTCTATCTAAACATACTCTTCACATAAACACAAAGAGTGGTACAGAATAAAATTTGTACTTTCATTTCCTCAAGCACATGCATTAAAATAAAGCCAAGTATCAAGTTCCATCTGAATGTCAGACTTCTTTTTATATTTGTATATGAATCTCTGGATTCTTAACTGGCCAAAAGCTTGAATCTGTCTGTCCTAAAACTACACTACAAAACGATCCCACTGCCTCACCTTTGGAAGGTGAGCACCAGACCAAGCTAGAGCTTTGATCACCAGAGAGAAATGGTGGACAAAGAGATTTTAATGCTGTAACATGAAACACTTACCTGGAATGATGACTGACACATTTTCTCTTAAGTTTCAGATTTATGATTGTTTTCCTCTAGTTTTTTGTTTTCTTCTATATTTCCAAGATCTTTGTCTACGTGTTTTGATGCTGTCCTACAATGCAAAGGAAGGTCATTTTTTTGCATGTCTACAGCATTTTGTTCTATACTCATATTAATGACACTGCCTCCTCCCCTCACAGTAAACAGAAAATTTTGACAGTTCTGTTCTGAGCAGAGCAACAGGTTTGCATATGTCTGTAAATAGACCAGTGACACCAGACCTCCCACTGCTGTGAGTACCACAGGAAGTATTGCAGCAGGGCTCTGTGTGTTGATCTACCTCTTGAGGAATTCAGAATTATTCTGAGCTAGCAGACATTTAGTAAGGTTAAACCAGTTGTGGAGATCCATGTTTCTTGACAAAGTAACTGTGCAGCTTGTTTCAATAAACACGAGTCTGCTTTAAGGCATACTAAAGCATTACAAGTGTGGCTAAAATATCTTGATCAACACAGCAATCTTTTGTGTATTTGTAGTAAATGACTTCAGAGCCCGTGCCAAATGGAAGCTCTTCAAATGTGAATAAATTCATGAAAATTCTGGCACTACTGAAAAAAAAAAATCTCACTCTGGCTTGTAGGTCTGTGTTAGCTATGACTGACAAACTTTGGGTAAAGATGAGATTGTGTAAATGTTTGAGGAGGGGGGAAAAGAAGAGGTATGCCTCATTTAAAATAGGAGGTCTTAATGCAAGTAGTGGTGATGAATTAATGAGTTAAGTGCTTAGTTTAGCTTAGCACAATAAAACCACTATGCCATTCATTTAATCTGTGAGAAGCCTCACTGTCTGCCAAGGTGAAAGATTCCTGCAGTGTTGTGATAACATTTTGAAGGCCCCAATTTTTAAAATGTAAACGGGCAAATATGTTTGAGTGGGACAAAGTAAATCCCTTGTGTGAAAGCAGATTATCGTATCTGCGTTTTATCGGCAGATAATTTGCTTCCCCTACAGAAAAGTACGATCTGCTGTGACAGACTGGTGCATATGCTCACCCTTGCTTCAGACCCGGAGGGACGCTGACTCGCAGAGTACAATGCAGACACAGGCTGGGAGTGGGACGTGTCACGCTGACACCATGCAGGAGCGCACGGAGCGGGATTGTTGCTGGAGGGGTGCTCCCGAGCACATCCTCCATCTGAGCAAAGGCTGCACCCACTCCTGCCCTGGGCTAAGGACCCTGAGCAGTGCTGCTGGGGCAGGGAAGCTTAGTTCTTGGCTCTGAAGGGCTCCTGGTGCACATGCACCTAAGCCCTCCCCACCTCTGGAGCGATACTGAAATGATGCTCTCCAGCTTGAGGAAGACGGGATTCTTGCCCAAAGAGGATGGGATTCTGGATCCCAAATCCCACAGGCTTCACTGAAAGGGAACTCTCTGAAATATTTTCGGTGTTAGAGGAGGTAATTTTCTGAGGGGCCACAAGATTTAATGTTTTAAAGCTGCATTATCTTTTCCTGTTGGTTTAGGGTGCCTCCGTTGTATCTGTGTGACTGACAGGAAGGTATCATGCTGAAAACCCATCTGAGCTTCATTACAGGCAAATTTAATTTTAAAAGTGCTGAGATAGTATTACAAAGTAACTTGTTCTACAGTGGTAAATTTCTATTGCACAGTAACAATCTATTTTTCTGGTATGCAAAACCTGAAACACATGACGTGAATAAAAGGGAAGAATATGAAATGCAATGAAGAAGTAAATTCAGTGCTTTGGTAGGGGCTGACCTTCCGTGAGCTTAATAACCTTCCACAAATCTCTTTAATCCTAACAAAAAAGAAATAACCCCTCAAAAAAAAATCCCTTGAAAATTGAAAAAGTTTATAATTTAAAGTATGTTTGGTTTAGGTTGAGCACATAATTTGGCTTATCATGTGGCTAATGAGTCTTTTCCATAAATAAGTCTCACAAAATTGGAGACAATAGGGGAAGAGATGAAAAGCTGAAAGAATCTGGACTCAGGCAATTACCTGAGCTGAAGTGAGTTGGATGTGAGAAAGCAGTACCGTGCACATATGTCCTCATATAACTGCTAATGTCTGCTCTTGGAGACTGGATAGACTACTGGCATGGCTCACTGGCATCCTTTGTTTTGGCCTCTTAGCACCAGTTTTACAGTGCCCAAATCAGACTGAATCTCATATGACCTGACACTGAACAGCAGAGAGAACTGTCTCATCTTTGATTAGGTTAAAAGGATTCAATGACTAATGTCAGGAGACCCTGCAATGACATCAGGTTTTGATTTTTAAAGTAATCTATTTTAGTTCTATATTCAGCCAAATTAAATGTCACCTTTATTTTCCTAAAGCCACCCTGGGCAAAAATGGGAGACTTAAAGGGCAACACTAACTTTGAAAGAGGCAGGTGCTCCAGAACTCTTTTGGAGGATGTTACAAACCACTTGCTTGAAATGAGAGCAGCAGCAGTTTTTTCATGTCTGACAACCAGATGGATTTCGATTCTCAATGCCTGAGACTGAAATGCAGCCATTTATTTATGATGGTTCAGTGATCCTGCTGACCTGTTTTTTTGTTCCCCAAATGCCATTATCGAGGCAGAATCACCACCTCAGCACAAACAATGCTGCAGCCTTTTTTAGTGCTATCTAAACAGTGTCATTAAGAGAGGCAGGAGTTATTCTGCTTGGAGGTGTGGTCCCCAGGCAGGGCAGAGGAGCAGCCACCCCTGGCACGGCACCAGTCCCAGGGCTCGACAGACGCGCTTGGGTTTGTAACAGAAATGTCTCAAAACATGGGTTCCATCACTTCCTGAGGTGACTTCAGGACAAGTGGTCCTTGTCCAGCTTAACATTCAACAACAGCTGTTCCTTTTAAAGCACTTTTTCTGGGCATTAACTCCTGCCAGCTTGCTCCATCTGCAACTCAAGATCGACTTCCTCATAATATTTGAGTAGCTGGGCAATGGAGTCTGAACATATATAGAAATATTCCCAAGGATTTACCCAAAAGGGAAGACAGCTCACCCAGACCTGGAGCACTCTCACACTGTCATTATCTACAGCTCCACAAAAAAAGCCAACACTTGTGATAGTGTTGTTCTGAAGAGTGAGAAGTTGGTTGTACAAATATGAGTTTACTCATTCTTCTTTTTTTTTTTTTCCCTTTAAACTAATTTGTAAATCATGGATCATTCTGAGCTCTTGCTAAAATTATGACTAGTATTTAATATTTATCTATGCTTGCTCTTCAGGAAAATAATTACCCTCAGGGAATCCTAATCAAAATCTCTCTGTAAGTAGTACCAAAGGGAGATTTTTAGCATTCTTTGGAGTGCCACTATTTTCATGGATCTTGTTCAGATACTGTTCATAGCATTGTTTGTCATATGAAGACCATTTTCCATGATAATTGTTTTGCCTGCTGCAGTGTAAATACAGACTACATAAAGGTGACCCAAAAATTGCTGTAAGGTTTTAATTTCTGATCTCTTTTATAGGCCTTGCCCTCAACACTATTTAAGGAAGACAGTGTGCAGTGCTGTTTGTCCTTGTTACCCAGCCTTGTGATAATGACAGGTAAGATGACACACATCTTTTTAGTTCTGGGTGCTGAAGGAAGAGCCATGAATTTCCTTAAAGCTACACTCAACTGCACTGTTGCAGATGATTTTTCTAGGAGCAAATGGTTTTACACATCCCAGTGTGGACAGGCTGCAACCTCCTTATTTACTCCAATCTTGCCTTCCACCTCCTCCAATTATTTTTAAATGTCCATCAGTAGGAAAAAACACAGAGATATTAGAAAAATATTCCAGTCATCCATCAATGGGTGACCATTTTTAATTTGTGTCACTTTTATATTAGATTTGTGTTATGAACTGATGCTTTCAGAGATGTTTGGTTACTATGTCTTTTCTCTGAAAGGGAACTGAGGGAAAACCAATACAAATGCTGAGTCTTGTTGAAAACATAGTGAGTTTCTTACATCTTTGGCCCACCACATCTGACTCATATGCTTGTTTGCTATAAAATATCAGAAAAGCAGAACTGCTATGCTTCAAGTGTTCACTTTAAAAGATGCCAATAACCTTTGTCATTACTGTGACCTAAGAAACATTTCAAGAGTTTGATGTGCTCTGAATGTAAACAACTTTAAGACTGCTGCTGTGATTCAGCTGGCCCAGCAGAAATGATGTCTACTGGATGTTGAACCACTTTAGCCTTGATCTAGCCTTATGTGACTTGAGATTTGGGCACCTCTCAACTACAGGGATAAAAATGGGGCCAAGATCCAACTACAAGCCAACTTCCATGACTAGAGAGCAGGGGACAGGGTGCTGAGTGCACTATTCCCTTTCTGAATCTTTCATTTTGCTGTACCCTCAGCTGTTTCTGGCAAGGTGAAAATTTCATATATGAAGCATTTACCTAACATGGGTGTCCTGCAATCTCTCAACTGATGCTTGACACCAAAATATTACAAATATTCTAAAGTGCTGAGTTATATTCTGTTCAGTACAGATTAGTTTACAACATCCTTTTTGGAAAAACAAGAAATCTGCAGAGAACAACTGTTTGGCCTTCTGCTCAGATGAAGGAGAAACAAGGCATGCTGGAGTAGGTAGCCTCAACTCTTTATTCAAGAGGAGGCTGGATGCAGGATGTGGAATACAGATGAGTCTCTGATTTATGGGATAATATTCACACTGAAAAGAATATGTGGCAATAATCAGCTTTTCCATCAAGTGAAGCTGGGGCAGTGAGTAACTGTACAAGTGATTTATTGTGAATATATTCCAAGGCTACAAGTATAATTCCTACTTAGCGTGGATGACAAGACAATAGAAGATTATACAAACCACAACACCAATAACAAAAAAAAAATGTTTTTCTTGCCTCGGCAGACTTGGAAAGTTCTGTGCTGCTGCCTTCTCAGACTTTCCTTTGGCGTCACTTTGGGGATAGAGATTAGGTGAGTTACTGGTCAAGGGTGGGTTCAAAAAATAACTGCTACCTGCTGGCCTGGATGGAGACGGGTGGGTTGTGTCCAGAGGTGTAAGTTGCTTTTTGCAAGGTCTACTTTGATTGCTAGGCTATGATTCATAAGGAAAACTTTGTCAGAATAGGTACTGACATTCTGCTTGCTCCTGCAAATATGGTGTGCAGAAAGCAGGGAGGATAGCAACAGATCAATTTAAAAATATACAGAGAACAGGAGATTGTCAATGATGATACATCAATTAAGGGGTTTGCAAGCCAGCAACCATGTGTCAAATACAGAGACTATTGTTTAACTACAAAGGCATTTTTGTTTCCAGTGAACCTGTCTAATCAATTCTAGCTCTAATTTTTCCTCTGAGCTTTAGAAAGAGAAGCTGAGCATGAGGAAAAGAATTGGTGTCCATTTAGATTATGCCATATCCTATCTTTGAAGCAGAAAAAATTGTTGTAATTCATAAACTCATCTCATGCTATATCCTACATTCCTGTCAGCTCCCCCCACACTACTCAATGGTGCAAGAAGAGATATTTTACCTTCTCTGCCCTTGTTATACATAAACCACCTCATCCAAAGAAACCCAAAGCAGTGTACCACAGTTTCATGACTCCACATTCACACATTCGAAAAGGAAAGACAAAGTTATCTTAGACATTATTGCAACAGGAGCAAAGTGTGGGAGGAAGAGCACTATGTTGTTACTTTTAATATTTTACAAAAAAAAGCATAAGCTTTGCGAAAAAACCAAAAAAACCCTCTATAGTATCCAAGTGTGGTTCTGTGCATGGGTAATTTATAACAATTCTATATTTGGAAAGCTTCAAAAACCTGATCAGTTATGGTTGAGCCAAAGTCTTTGTGTATTATCCAAAAAAACGAGCAATTCTTAGCAGATGGAGAATTCCTCGTTGTACTTTCACATCAATGAAAGCACATTTGTTCACAGTAAAATCCCATTGGTATATTTTAGATTTCATTTGGCTCAATTTTAATGGAAGGTCATACTAAAACCAACTGAACTTTAAGACTGCTTTTACACCTGTACTGATTGGAGCAGGTTATGCACAGCCACTTAACCTCCCCTGCTCAGAAGCAGCTGTGAGAGCTGTCAGACAGCAAGGCTGCTTCTGACTGCCCTCAGCTCTCCCTGGAGATAAAGGTATGGGGGCAAGAACAAATGGGGCACACAGTAATAGCCAGCTTCAAAAGGATGGAGCAACATGGTCACTTCTTGACACCTTCCCATCTACTTTCAGAAGTGTGACTCTGTGACAAGGAAGAAAGTTGAAAATGGAAAATGCTGTTCTATGCCTATCATGTGTAAAACCTGGACTGGGATGAGAGCTCCTAGATTTTTTCAGCAACAGAAGTTCTATTTTTACCAATTTTATTTAACAAACCTCAAAGAAAAAAATTAGGGATCTCTCTTCTCCCTGAGATGGTTGAGTCTTATTCTGTATGTTATTCCATTTTTAAAGGAAACAAGGTAGCCAATTCCTAAATGAAGGCAGTTTCTAGCACCAGTACACCCAGACAGACTTCCACACATCAAGATCCACAATTAAGTACTATATTTAAATGCAAGAGTCAGCACAGACTTGGCTGTCAGGAAACAGGACCTCATTACTACTATGATCTATGAAAATCTCAGAACCCCACCTCCAGGAGATGAGTCCCATTAAGCATTAGGACAAGCCAACCAGAGGTACCAAGTTTCCTTTTCCTATCAAGTGGACCTACTGTAACAGCTTTTCCCCACTCCAGAAAACTGGAATGCTGTAGAGGAATGAAAACAAGTAAACACACACCTCTTCTTATCACTGTTCTTTTTCAAGCTTAGTATAAAGTTTTCAAAAAAGTCTTACTTTGATTTCTTCACATAGAGCCAGTAGACAACACCTGCAATCAGAGCAACCAGCAGAAGACCGACCACAATTCCCACTATTAGCTTTGCCTGGTCATTAACCTTTTCACTATTGTCACCTGAAGCAAAGAAGAAAAGTTAATGAGATGACCTATGATAAAGTAAAGCACTGCAACATTTCTAAAGAATTTTCACCAGAAACAGAAAAAGGGATTAGAAAGTTAAAAAAAGGAATAAAAAAAGAGAGAGGAAACCATACATACCACCTCTGTCCTCTGGCTCATCATATTCTGGAATACTTACTGAAATGAAAAATGTTAAAATTGAATTAAAGACAACACAGACCTAAAAATCACCTTTAATTACCTATCTACAGCAATGACAGAAACTGGAACAGTGTTTTCCAAACAAAATATTTAATCCCATCTTTAAATAGAAGCCTTTCCTTTGTAACTGTACTATATACATTAGAAGAATCTTAATCTAAAGCTGTAATATTCAAGTCAGAAGTATTTTTGACTGAGAACTTCTGTCCTACCTTCCCATAGCTTCTCACTACCTTTCATCATGATATATTACTGAAGCCCAGTATGGCTGATTTCTGTTGTGAGTCAAGTCATACCAACAAACTGTAATTTAGGGACTAAGAGATATTGTTAATTTTGTAATAAATAAATATCTCTGTCTTGTAAATGAAGTATTACTTTGTAGTATTTTATACTATTATTTTTTAATATTGTTTACTTTTGTAGCTAGCCAAGAAAGTCATGAAGACTAAGTGACTTCTTGTAGAAAGCTATCAATAAATTTTATGTACTACTGATCCACAGTGGATTTACAATTGCTTGACTTAAGACAAAAAGGTTAAATATCTTAGTATTAACATTACTATGCAGTCCTACTTTTCATTTGAGTGTGATGTATGGGTACTTTATGAGAAACTGTAACTTTAAGGAAATTATCTTTAGAGAACACTCACTAGCAGAGACGTTCATGGAGGTCACAGTCCTTTCTAGCTCATTTTCTGCAATGCAAGTTAAAGTTACATTTTCCTCAGGAGCAATTACAATTTTACTGGAAAATTTCCCATTAACATATTTTGTCTCCTCTGTCTGAAAAGGTGAAAAATGAAGATTAGTATCATTTAAAAACACAAAGAACAATACACGCATCATTTGTATTACACAGTGAAAATGGTCAGAGGGAAATAACTTTCAACTTATATTTCAGTTTTCCAAACAATAGCAAGAGAAATACTACATTGTTTTATTAAATGATAATGTGAATAAGTGAAAGAAAAAATAGGCCAAAATATCTATAGATAGTATAGTGTGTACTGTAAGACCAATAATAAAAAAGTTTTTATCTGAAAAATTAACAACATTCTGTATTTGCTTTTAATTCAAGTATTTAAAAAAATATTCCAAGTGAAAAAATTCTTAAAACTTCAAACTTCTAAGGAATAATTTTTTTCCATCTTGCTGTTTCTCATTTATGTCACTATAAGGGAAAGAATTGTTCCAAGTTTTCCAGTTTTCCAGCTTTCCAAGCTATTTCCCCACCAAGCATTATTTTGCCAAGCTACGTGTGTCTAGTAGCACCTATAATACCTGTACTGTAATATCAATTTGTTGTTCCTTAAATTTGCTGCACATCATTCTTGGATTAATGCAACACCTAGAGAAAATTATTTGCAATCATTTGTATAGCTTCAAGACAATTCCTGTCCTATACCTACGAGTAAATGGACCAATTTTGTCATCTACACATAATTTCTGTAGCTCAAAGCAAAACCTAATGAAATGTAATGGAATCTACAAGAGCACTGTACATTGTCCTTCCAGCCACTGACTGTAGAGAGGTCTCATTTATTTTTCCTGCTAAGGCAAAATCTGACAATGCTTTTCATGGGATTTGGTAATCCATATAAAAATACTTCAGTGTGCATATTTTCCAGGTATTTTCCCTGCTATATATGAGTTTTTCCTATTTATCCCTCAGGATGAATGCATAATTGTTCTGTTTCCAGTGAGAAACAACAGGAATAACCATACAAAAACAACTCTAAATATTAGGGTAAAAGCTGGAAAGCACTTAAGGAACTATAATGAATGTAACTTCTAATTCGCACATGCCAAATTTCATTACACGTCACTCAGTTAATGCCTACATCAAGTACCCATTTGCTTTCTAATGTAAGTTCTACAATTCCATCTTTATTTGCAAATTCTTTATGCAATGGCGAAATCAGCACATTACCCAGATAAAATGACTAAGTACCTTCATTTAAAAAATGCATATTTCATTTGTAACTTTTTCTTCTTCCTTCCAGCTTCAGCTTGTAGCCAGTGGATCTCCTTTGCTATCACTTGTTCTATTCAAAAAGGCTTTATCATAAAAAAATCATCCATGTAAGTACGTGGTAGCTACAGCTACCACTTAACCTCCTCCTAGATAAACAAAAAAGACTTTTCTTCAATCTCACTACCTCAAAAATGTTCCTTGATTTTGATTTGCACTTCCTATACAGTAGTTTTTGGTGAATAAAGTAATAAGAAAGATACTTGCTTTATTTAGAATGCTTCCACTGCCCGTAACTGTCCACTGCACTGCTGGCTTGGGGAAACCTTCCACATGGCAGATAATTGTCTTAGACATTTTATTTGTGTTGGTCTTCTTGGTCATTTTGATTTGAGGTTTTCCTACAAGAACAGTATAACAGTTAACAACTTTATTTAAAAATAACAATTAATAATTGTAACCATCTGCTTGATTACCTTCCACAATAAGTTTAAGCGTCTGTCTTTTCCTCAGCCCTTCGACCTCCTGTAGAGTAGTTTCACAGACATAGTTTCCAGCATCTTGATACTGAAGACTTGAAAATGATGGGCTTGTTTGCATTCTGGTATTGTCCTGATAAAGTCAGGAGTTAGAAATGACACAGATAGACTCACAATACATTAACCCCTTAATGACTCCTATCAACAGAAGTTTTCACATGCTTTGGAAAATTAGAGCCTCACTTTTTTAAGCTGTTTCCCCATTAATAAGCACATTTGAATACACAACATGAAAAGTGGAAACTGCTGGAGATTTATCGAAGCCATCTCCTTTATTCTCGAGCAATTTTGCTTTTAAATCAAGAGCATAGATGGGATCAGTTATTAGCTCTGAGCTTTTCTAGTAGTTTGGCCAAGGCCATGAGTGGTAAAACATTTGAGACACAAGTAGCTCTCCTCTAGGCCAGGCTTATGAGATCAACATATGCTCATACACAACCATTAAGCATCATTACCATAAGTTTCAAGCACTACAGGTTTTATATAAAGCCACCCTCTTCAATAGCTACATTTTTCACCATCTAACCTTTCAAACCTTGCCCTTTTGTTATGTTTATCAGAACCAAGACCAAGTCCACCTCTGACAAAATGCACCAAAATTCCTCCAAATGGGCTTTTCTTCTTAGAAGAACCTTATTCTCAAAGGGCCTTGTATAGACCATTTCACAGAAGTTGTATTTGTGTTACAATATGCCTTAATTCTCTCCATTTGGAAGCTGAGCTGATAATTACAGTAACTGATTTTCAGTCATCAATGTGAGTAGATCTCATTTTAACCACATGCGTAAGACCCATTTTAACAATATTCTTTAAAAGCCCAATGAACAACTTCCTTCCTTCCTTCCAAAACACTGAAGTAGCAGCAGTAACATAAAGAGGTGAACACCCAGATGGAGTGTGAAATAGATTAATTACTGACCTTTATCCAAAACACAGTTGCATTTCTACTAGAAGAAATTGTGCATGACACAGGCAGGGCCTCTCCAATCTGTTTTGTGACTTCTCCACTAGGAGTAAGCTGCAAATCCAGATCTGGGATAGAAAGAACATTTGTAAAAAGTTAATCTCAGAAAGCCTGGCCCATTTCAGAGGCTTATCAAGAAAAGAAAATGTGACTAATTGCACTCATTAAATTCAAGATTTCATTTCTTCAATAAAATTCAAGTCAATTTTACAAGGAAGGGAGATGAGAGAATTATTCTAAAAACAGGCATTGCAGAACATTCATATTTTTGCTGTAATTATAGGCTAAAAGGAAAAGCAAAACCTCACTAATCACTAGACAAATGGATACATTTTTTTCACCTTGTTCTGCTGAAAGAATGACAGAGTAGGCACAAGAAGCTGAAGAAGTACTTCACATAACAGTAAGTGCATCTCAGAAAGGGATGCACAGAATGCTGTGAGGGTAGCTTACTATGGGCCAGGTAGAAATGCATCTTCAGGGGAGGACCAGTGCAGGTGGGGACAGGTTATCCTACATAGTAATTGTGGAGAGAACAGCAAGGGTCAAGGGGTGCCTTTCTTTGGTGTGATAAAACTAGAGGATTTTTGCCCTCAGAATCTGAAGGGGATGAAGAAGGTCAAAGAGGGTGTATAAAACATGACACTGACTGAAGGGGTGAGAAGTCTAAATTACAGGGTTGGAGAACTGCACATGAAGCCCTTTATTTGTTCTCATTTGTAACTTAAAATGCCACTTTTGTGTACCTCAAAAAAGAGTCCAAGCTCTGCCTAACATATTTAAGCTCAAGGGAAATTGCAGTCAGCGACAGCTGTGTTTGACACAAGGCAGGGTGAGAGCCAGTGACAGAAACATCAGGAAACATTGCTCTGGATTTTTCTTAGTTTAAGGATTTGGTGGGCTGGTCATTAAAAAAAATAAATTAATCCTACAGTGAAAGAAAAGCAGAGTTTGCCAATCTTTATTTTGCTTCCCCTCAGACAGTGCCTTGCTTGTAAGCCAAGCTGCCTGATTGAATGACTATCACAGATGTGTGCACACACACAAACACATGCAGTCAAAAGCACACATGACTTCATCTCAAATATAGTACTTGCTGGAAAGGGGCTGCAAAGCCTCCTTTTGGCTTTTAAGCAGAGCTTAAAAAAAGCTTGAGACAAAAATAACAGTGGAGGAAAGTGAGTTTTCCTTAACAAAACAGTGAACTTCACTACTGGCTTCATTCAGTGGTTGCCCTGGGAATGCCACTGTAATTAAAGGTAGAACTTGAGGGAACAACCAGGGCTCAGCCTGTACTACAGGTCTGCAGCATTATTATCTGTGTTACAAGCCCAGTGTCTTTTCTCAGAGGTCACAAGAAGTGCACTTTCATCTGTGAATGAGTTAAAAATCGATGAGATAAAATGGCATTTTGTTTCTGTATTCCTATGGAGATTTCCTATCCTCCCTCCTGAAACCAGCAAATGGAACCCAACTATTCTCCTGTGGCTTCCAGAAGAAAAAAAATAAAGAAATAAAATAACAAGAGTCCTCCAGTGAGCAGTACATAGATTTGGATAATGTATGGGATGTGTTTCTTCTTAAACACATTCCATCAGGGCAGAGGGGTGGTTGAAGAAAAGGCTATTATGTTTTTTTTCCCTCAAGAATTTCCTTCTACAGGTACTTAAACCTTTTGTTCTTTGAAGCAAGATAGCGCCTCAAACCCAAGAGATCACCAAAGGACATGCAGAAGGCATTCCTCTCATATTTGTCATAGGAAGCAAAAATTCATGGAAGTTTTTGCCTTCATCTCAGGCAAGACTAACACTGAGCTCAGAGCAATCCTTCAGCCCAGTCTTCCTCCAGGGTAGACTGACTGTGCCCTGCTGGCTCCTTTGTGTGGTGCAACTGGGACTAAAATCCCTCCCACATCCATCTTGGTTGCTATAGCAGTTCAGGAAAATGTAGAGGGTATGAGATGAGCTACATAACTCAGAGCAGCATTTGTATGACTTATAAGGCAAGAGGGAATTAAGCTACTGCTTAACATAGGATCACCTCTAGAAGCTCTACATTAACAACTTGATTTAGCCTAATTTTCTGCCAGTTTATCTGTAAATTCCACAAAGTAATGTGATGTAGTTACATTTATCTCTCTACTTAGTAAATCTCACTTTGGTACAGAAGTATGAGGAGAAAACATTTCTTGCGTACAGAAGACTATCAAAACCAAATTTTTGTCTCCACTGAAAAAAAACCTTTTCTTTGAGAATTTTCTGTACATCTCACATTTGGCTTTGAAATGTTCTTCAGAAACAAGCTCCTCATCAGGCACCATTTTCAGTATATGCTAGCTCTTAATGTGGTCTCATTTGAAGTTTTGCATTGATTTCAGTGCTGTCTTTGCATACCAAGTAGGGCAGGGAAGAGACAAACAGTGCATTCTGCACGTATCACCACATCATGTGAGGGAGGTATGGAATTAATGTGGGCACACATTTCCGTTTGGAAGCTGTGGCACATCTAGGACAGACTCCCAGCATTTAAAGGAGGCCTCTGATGGAATACTGTGCTGCATTTGGGAAAACTATGCAGGCACCTCTTTGTTGTCTGAACTCCATAAATAAACTAGCAGACAACTGGAAACTTCTAGTATCTTGAGAATAGATTTTTCCATGCAACATTCAAAAGGTGACTTCCCCTGTATTTTCAATGGCTTTACTGAAAGACAAGACAAGTCAAGACAAGGCTATAAAAATATCTATAGAGAAATACAAATGCTATACTCCTAAGACCTTAAATTTACTGGATGTTTTGCAGAACACATTTTATCAGAAAGGAAAGCATCACAAAGAGGAAGTTCCACAGACCTACTTACTCCACACTAGGTTTTATGTGCAGAAACAATTACAGAATCATAGAATGTGTGGGCTGGAAGAGACCTAAAAGATCCTCTGCTTCCAACCCCTGTGCTATGGCCAGGAACACCAACACTAGACCAAGCTGCTCAAATCCCCACAGCAACAGATAATGAAAGGGCACTGTGGGTTGAAAGAGTTGCTTCTTTATAGCTGAGGGAAGAAATAGCTGTCCTCTTCTGCTGGGTGCTTTCTTTGCCTTACCCAGGGTGTGCTTCTACACCTCTGTAAGTGGCTGTAAACAGCTCCTGGCCTGGTCCCCTGCCTGCCAGTTTTGCTCACCTGACCCTGGGCAAACTCACTGAAGGAACAGAGTTGGCAGAGAATTTACAACCTCTGTGAAAAACCGCAAATCCACAACATCAATCCTACTTTGTTGCTGCCTCTGTAGAGGGACAAATCATGCCAACCATGAGCACTCAGTTCTGCTGGACTTTAAATTGGGACCTGGCTGCACAGATCCTGCTCTGAAGGGCAAAAGCTCAGGTTGTACAGGCTGTCCTTTATGTTCCATGGATAAGGCAGGAAATCTTTCATCCTTCCTCAATTTCCTTCATAAATAACTTCCCTAAGCATTATGGGTAACTCTGATGCTTCAATGTAAATTTTCAGCATTCTGGAAGTCTCATAATTTACAGTCAACATGGAAAAATGGAGCTTGGTATTCTCTACAAAAAAATATTTAAGGATTATGGCATAATAATGTTTTTTGATACCAGCAAGAAACTTTCCCTACATAGACATCAAAACAAATCAGTGCCATTATAATGCTTAATAAAATTGGTTTGAGAAAAGACACTACAGTTGAAATTTAACAAATTACTATAAATAGTTTCTCTAATTTAAATTAATCTTAAATTAATTTAAAGATTAAAATTAACTAATTAATTATCTTTAAATTATTTTAATTAATATTATTCTATTGCCTGCTTTTTGTTGTGCTTGTGGTTGGGTTTTTTAAGAAGAAAATAAAAAAATCTAAAATGCTGAGATTGGATGTGAAGAAATGAAAAGCTCTGATTCTTGATCAAGGTTTTTTTAGTGTGCCACCATAGAGAGGAATATTCATCCATACAAAAGGTGAGCAATAAAGCAAAAGAGGAAGAAAAAGTAGGATTTGATAAGCATTAGTAAGTAGTATCTGAAGGACAAACTGCAGAAATGCTTTAGACCAGCATCAGAGAAGACAATGAAGTATCTTAAGGATGGTGCATGGTCTGGACATTCAGGAATTACAGAACTATTCCAGGCTACTACACAACATTTAAAAAAAGGCTTTATTGCAGATAGAGGTGTTTTGGAAAAAACCAAAATGAACTCTAAGTAAAGTGCAGTAGTAGGGTACTGGAGTGCAGCTCTGAGTTCTGAGTAGCTGCACTAGCTGCCAGCACTGGGAAGATTCACGTCTAGAGATTGCATGTTTCTCTGGCATAGCAAAGCTCTTTGAATGTGCAGACAAAATAGAACACACAGGAAAATTGGCTTGTTAAAAATAACTTGGAGCTGAGAAAGTAATTTTTTAGAGTAATTATTTATGAAAGCAAAAGTAGATATGCAATACACTTGGAGAAAAATCAAAGGGTCGGTTATACCAGCGCAAAGATACCTTTGCTATCCAGCACTGAAGAGGCAGCAGCACAGAGGCCTTTTCAGGTTTTACATGCCCAGCTCTTGGCAAACAGAAGAGGTGGGCAGAGTAACAATGGATGATCTTATTAAAGGCAAAATATTCATTAACTATAATAGCGTAATTAATCATGTGTAGTGCAATTAATCAGTAATCACCGATATATTATGCACATATTGTACCTCTTCCAAGAAAAAAAAAATTCAAAACCAAGTATAGAAACATGAAGTTTGTTTTTATGTAAAATATAACTACAGTGAAAGCCTTTAAACTTCATTATCCTTCAGATCCCTCTGAACCTGTCAACTACTGATGATACTGTGAAGACTACAGACAATCAATGTTTTTAGGGGAAAACTTCTACCCCTGGCGTGACTTTTATTTAACAGCCTGTGATAGTATAGCAGAGTTTGAAAGAGTTCCTGCTCTTGACTTCTGCATAAAGAGATCAAAAGCAGCTATGGCTTCAATGGTTCAACCAGTTCAGTGGCTGCTTTCGAAGTGTTGCTGATAGTGTGACTAAACGGTATCCAGGTAAAGAAAATTTACTGAGCTCTGTAGCTCTCATGATGCTGGAAAAAGTAAAAAAACGCAACTTTTCCAATGTGAACATAACGACTTCCTAAGTTTCTTTTCTAGGCTCCTTACACATTAACCTCATTGAGGGAATGGGAAGTTAACTATGAAGAATGACCTTCAGTGATATTCCTGTGGATTAGCTTCCATGTTTGTCTACATTCTAAGGCACAGCTGGAAGAAAGTAATTTGCCCTATATACGTTCACATGAGCAAAAGATAAAATAACAAAATTCTCACCGTATGTGAAAGTGTAATAGAACCATAAATTATCCAAAATTATGTGAAGTGAAACTATCCAGCCAATGAATTGAGAAAGTCAAGATTTTCAAACAGAAATATATTAGAATAAATAGAAATGACTGGACACTCCTTCAAACCAACATTTCACCTGTAGGTATCTGCACTAAGCTGCATACACAAAGCAGAGAAACCATCCCAGGACGTCCAAGATCAGTTTGAATCCTACCTAGGAGTGCAAAATGCAATGACTTACAGTGCACAGTGATGGTGGTCGAGTCCATCATGCTTTTGTCAGTCAGAGAGCACCTGTATTCCCCTGTTGCATTTCGTCTCACATCTGTCATTACGTAAGTATCTGAGCTTCTTATACCTTCTGTTTCTCCCTGTGAGTGGAAAACAAGACATCTACTGTACGTGGGCCTGCTAAACCCACTAATTTTTGTTGAGGATTTTTTTAAATTATAAGGATGGTGAAATACTCCAAAGCACGTATAGACACGGCATCACTGAAATGCAATTACCTATTAGTTAAAGTAACATTTACTTCCTGCATGATAACATTATTTTAAAAAACATTGTTTTTAAAAATCAAGAGCTTACTCTTTTAGTTGAATAACTAACTCATTTTAAGAGGATGTTACAAGACAAAATTTAAAAGTTTAGCCAAAAAAAACAGTCTACTAACAAGTATTGGAGAAATCAAAACAACAAAACAAATTGTGTTTCTAAGTCTTGTTCTGATATATTCAGCTTAGGACAAATCACGAACTGAATTGTACTGCATTGCATGTTTTTGAACAGCACAAGCACACTGGTGTTTTGAATTAGCCAGCAAATGCTGCTTTGTGGCTGTCCAGTTCCCCAGTTTCCCCCTGATTACTGACTTAGCTTTGAAACAAGCACAGAATGATACCCTAATTCGTATATCTGAATCCAGAAAGAGATTTATAATACCTGTGAGCCTTTCAAAGAGATCACCCACTGCAACTCTCCTTGAGAGGAAAGACCAGTATCGGGCAGCAGGGAGCCCACAGATAAGACAAACTCGGGTGTTTAGCTCACTCACTGTGATAGTAGAGCAAGGAGAGATACCAGACACTTTTCCAGTGGCATTTAGTGACTTTCTAGGATGACTCACTGAATCTAAATGGCTGTTCTGAGATAAGGATTTCAGCTGCTAGCTCCGCTTGCTCTCTCCAACAATTCAAACATGCCAGGAGTCCAGAGTAGTGACGATTGTGTTCAAAGGGTGACATGCTGGGTTTGAAATATCTGAAAGGACACCACTTCTTTTGGCTTCTCGCAAGAGCAGCTCTGCTCAGAGCTGCAGCAGGAACAAATAAGGCATATAAAACAGGAGTGGGAAGCAGGACATGGGAACAAGGACCAGGAGTCTTAGAATATAAAGCCACATCTGTCTGTGGATTTCACCAGCACTAAGAAGATTAATGGTAACAAAGCCTTTATTTTTCTCAGTCTGTGTCTTAGGCATTTTACAGATTTGTTCTTCTGTGCTGTCACACACATTATTTTTGTGTTGTTATGCCACCGAACAATTAACTGAAGAAAAGAAATTGCACAAAGATTAATCTGTGAAAGTCCAAAAAATAGCTGAATTTGCTGTACTTTCACTGCTGGATCTGTGTTATGACAACTGATGAGATGGTTTTCTTCAAGATGCTAAACTGCTGTAATCAAAACTGTTTATTAAAATACCTGATGATGGGAAATAAAACCTTGTAATTTTTAGTAGGTCTAAACTCCTGAAAAATTTGGGTGGGCTGGGGGGAAGGAGAGTTTTTTCAAAAATATTTTGGCAACTGAGGTGGTGAGGTGTTCTCAGTGTGATATAATGGTCAATGTCTATCTTCAGTGTTTGTCGCATCGAATTCCTTCCTTCATTTGTTACAAAAGCACGTAGACACTGACATGTAGCAATGTCTGCAGGAAGGAATGATACAGAATATTTCACTAGGCAGCGACAGCAAGGCAGGACTTACTGGAATGTAAAACAGGAACTCCTGTGGAGGAGGGTTGCCATTTCCTGAGCACTTCAGAGTGATGTTATCGCCCTCTTTAATGGTACTACTTTGTGGCAGCACTTGAATAGTCACCTTCTCTGTTGGGTCTGTGAAAATAATGTACATATTTAATAGCTTCAACATAATCATACAGCAACACTATGCATACAATATTCATTGCCCAAGAAAATGCAATTTTATCATCCTGTAGCTGAAAATATTTGCATGTGTAGATCTTTTTATAAAGAACTTGAAGTTAATCACACTTTGTATATTCTTGCCAATTAAGTGCAAAGAACTCATATGACATAAAATTCATTTTTATTCTCCAAAATACCTGTAACTGAAACAGCAATGATTACAACTATGTCATGTGCTTTAAAGCAAAAGAAATCCTGATTAGTATGAACCATTTCATGGTGTGATTTCATTATGAGGGATTAACTTGTCCTCTGTGAAATTCCCTATTTGGAGGACCACAGCAATCAGAAAAACAACTGAATCTCTCAACACCATGTATTAGTACTAGATAATAGCCTTCTGGCATTAAAAAGAAATAAATATGAACTAAGCAACTATATTCAGCCTATTCTATATGCTGATCACTACAGGCTTTCAGAAAGATAAATCTGGTGAACATAATAGGACCCTTAGCGTAATCAACAGAACACTAAACATAACATACTTCTGTCATGTTCACTGAAGTTGAACTATAACTTACACTTTACTTTCATAATTTTTTAAAGCAGAGTATTCTTTAGCAGATGCTATTATTTCTAAGAAGAGGCCTAAACATAATTTTTAGAAAACAAAGTAAAATGAACGAAATTAAAATAATATGGGCATATAACTCTCACTATTTTAATGTCAAAGGATAAATAAAATTCCACCAAAGATGCCAGTCGTGCATTAAGATACAGCACAGCGCATCTAATTAGACACTAAAAAAGTCTCCCCAGCAGAGAAAGCCCTGGCTGACAGGTGATTTTGTGTGTTTAGTGAAGCATGTGCAGTACAGCCCTCCCACCCTCCAGGCCCTCCTCACATCCGTCCCCTGCAGTGGGGTTTCTCAGCACCAGGAGCTGCCTCCCACTGCAGCACTGAGAGCCCTAACACAGCCCAGCCCCTCACCCTCCCCAGGGCAGGACAGGGCTGGATTCCAACCTGCCACAGCCTCCCTCCTTCAGAGCCTCCCTCCCTTCCCATGGAAGCGTCGCGCATGACCAAGCAAGCTTCCACCTCAGCACCTTCAGAGCTGAAGCACAACTTTGCCTGCTTGGAAAAAGGAAGTCCAGCGTCCCTGCTGGAATGGAATACAAGAGATGCAACAAGATAGCTGGCCAGGAATGCCATGCATGCCCCTCTTGGTAGCTGCTGGGCCAAAAAACTCAGTGTCAGGGGCTGCTGCAACATGTCTTTCTTTCTGTCAGGTTTATGATAAGATAAAGTTATCATAAAGAATGTCTAGATATATCCTGGAATTGCTTAGGCTTTGTCTTGAGACTGAAATGGGAGGAATGAATAAAGAGAAAGACTTAATTTAGAACATTTTTTTTCCCACAGAGATAAACAGAACTGGATTAAAAATGTTAAACAGTTAAACAAAAGTTACATTCTTGCAAACCATCAGTCTTTTCTCTATAAATATCCTACCCTTCTATCAACAGTAATCAACCAAGAGCAAATTTTAATTTAATTTGCTAAACTAGAAAAAACCCCCAAACATACAGAAGCAAAACCCACTTTAACTGTTGTCTAAGATGAACAGGCCATTCTTCTGAGGGAGATGCAGCCTGAGAACAGGAAGATGGTGTCCAGTGCCATGCAGAGTGGTGTTTGGTATGAATAATGTACTCCCCTGCTTTCACTAAGAAACAGGAGCAGCCTGGTGAAGGCACCTCTTGCCTCTCAATGGCACACATGCCTGACTTGGTCCATCTTACTGGGTGCTTTTGCAAATCTGAGATTCTGCTTTCTACAACAGCAAAATTCCAGGAGCCAGCACCAAAAGGCAGCCATTTAGTACATGAATGCTGCTATCCCAGGGCTGCCCCAGCCACTGCACCATTTCAAAGAAAACACCAACGCTGGAAGCAGCCAGAGTGTGCAGTGTCCTTGACTCTAATCTGTTATGTAAAGCAGTTTATCCATAACAAAACAGACACCTAACAGCAGGGCATGACTGGGAAGCCTGCCTGACAAACATTATCTTTTTACACTGATTAATGCTGAGCAGAACCCTACATAACTGGAGCCTAGATGATTAAATATCTGAGATAATATCTAAGTGTCCAGCTCCAAGACTCCTCTCCCAGTACTCCTTGCTTTCAGAAGCTTCTTTGCTTACAGCTGCAAAAGCAAGCATGTAACTGCTGCTAGCTGAGCTAAATCCTAATCCAAGTAACATCCAACACAGCAAGAGCTAATTCACTCTTTTCTCATACAAGGTTCCAGTGGCTGGCTCCTTCCAGGATATGAACTAGTTATTATCACTTGAGTACTAAAGACTGCATTAACTCTATGCAAAAGATAAAGTAAAAACCTAAAACAAACAATAAAACATTTCTTAGATCCTGACTGAATAGATATATCTTTTAAAAAAATCTTCTGAAGGCATAATTTTAATCATGCTCTCCCCATTTCTTTAGGAGAAATGGGTAAGTTTCAAAGAATGAGCAGCAGGTCTTTATGATTTGGTTCTATTGCTTTAGGGATCCAAAATATCAGTTTTGACAGTCAATCTAAAATAAAAAAAGGCTGAAAGACCTCCATGTCTTAAGAGTTGAGTCTTCCATTTTTTAAATCTGCATTATATTTGACTCATTAAAAAAAATCACAATTATTGAGGAACTAATTAGGAACACTGAACTAAACTAAAAAGGCAAAACCAGATCAGATGGGTCATTATCATCAACTAACAGCAGTCATGAAATCCATCTCTTGAAGCTTGGACATCTATTAATGAAGAATTTCACAAATTAATCTGGAGATGCATTTATGCAGAGTAAGGAAGTGAAGTTACAGCAGATGAGAATACTCAGAAAGAAAACTCTGTAACTCCACACTTCAAAGCCAAAGTTCATACCTGAGGCCTCTCCAGTACTGAAGAATGTGCCTGTCTCCCAGTATTTGCTAATTAGCAACACACTGCTGGAATTAATTAAATTGTGTGTTACTAGGCCAGGACTAGAAGAGCTAGTTTATCAAACATTAAATCTTTATACAGAGGGCACACTATGTGTGGCCAGTGACCATCCTCGAGCCACACAGGCATTTTTTTTTCCCTTCATATTGGCTAGTTCTTTCTTGCAAGTGCATGTAGTCCACACACCACAGAAATCTGGAACAGCCTTACCCTCAACAGGTGAAGTGGCCCCAGTGCATGAAAGCAGAGGGGAAATGAGGACAGCACAGCATCTTTTGGCAAGTAATAGCAACAAATGCTTTCTGGTCTTTCCTGGGAACATCTGCCACGCACAACAGGAGTTATTCATGGTCATGGGGCTCCACAAACGACAGAAAAAACAAGTGAAATTTGGTACCCAGCTTTATAAAGCAAAACCAAAAAAATAAGAAATGTCTCTAGCTTTAAATTGATGGGATAGCCGTTAGCAGGTTGAAATGCCTATGGTATTCCCATGGGTGACAGCTGTCCCAGAGGTTTCCTTCTCCTTTAGTTGTGTTGGCTATTACTCTGGAGAAAGAGCTGGTAAAAAGACAGCTCTGTCTTCAGATGAAACCAAAGACCAGCTGCTCCAAGGTTTGGTTTTTGATCAAGGTGAAAACAGATCCCCTACCCTGCGGCTTGACAAACTTTACCTGTAGAGGAAAAGCAGCCATTGTCTAGGCAGAACACACATGGCACTTCCAGCCCATGGCTTTTGTTTTCAAGGCAGCGCTGCACCCACAATACTTGGAGAAATTGAGTGCCTTATTGTCTTTCTTTGCAGCTGGATTACACAGCTGTCATACAGCACATTGCTATGACATAGATGGTGGACTGTATTTAGACCCTATCATTCCCAAAACAGGGACTCATCTTTTATAAGATGAGGTACTAGAAGTGTGCAGAGAGGTAATACTTGACTGGACATATTGACTGTCTCCTGTTCCTCTACATCCTGCTGTGACCTGCTGCCGTCTGCAGTCCTTCAGAAGTGTCATTTTATACGACTTTGAAATGTCTCTTCCCCTGGTCTCTAAGTGCTGCCACCTCCTCTGATCTTTCCTTGCCAACAGCCTGTTTTGTTTATTCAAAGGAACATTATGATTTCCACATCCGTCAGTAACACAGTAAGGAAGCTGCTTTAGAATTCAGTCCAGTTAGAAGCAATTATTTGCACAAATTCTTTACTTAAAAGACTACCAATATTCAAATTATACATTTTAAATGTAAAACACAGCATCTTACAGCTGTAGAGAAGCATTTTGTGAAAGGTAGACAGCCATCATTAACTGTTTGGTGCTGACTCTGAAAAGATGAAAAATATTTGAGTTTACTAAAAATTGTATTGTGTATTTACTGCATATTTCAGGGGGCACAGGATCACTTTTATCAACCACTATAACTTCTCTTAAAATTCTCAAAAGCCTATTTCACTGTAGCTTTTTATGGCCATCGCTTTTCTCTTTTCAATGAAATCTTGATATTCATTACTCCATTGCTAGGAAAAATGAAATCTCAGGTATATCTGAAGATAATAAAAATTACCTTGGCAATGTACTCAGACCTTCTTGATGCAAATCAGTTTTGAAGAAACCATTTCAATAGCCAAGCACTCTCTAATTTTGAAAACTGTTTCTGATTTTGCTTTCCCCTGCCCTGGGGGTAGACTTTGTACAGCAAAAGATGCTTTTTGATAACTTACAGTGAACATCAAAGACAACTGGTTCAGATTGTATTGTTTTCTGGCCAGAAGGTCCATAGTAAGTCACAATGCAAGCGAACTTGGCATTTACATCTTCCTTTGTTGGCATGTACTGAAGAGACGATGTCATGGTGAAGAGTCCGGTTGTTCTGTCCACCATCTTTTGCAAATTTATGACCACAACTGAAAAGAAAATAATGTTTCAGTGTCACACACACAGAATTTGAAACCTTTTTCCTGTATGTTGCTGCTTGTTCTGCATTTGAGATCAGGCTGCAAACATACATGTTACCCAAGAGATTGAACACTTTTCCTCTAGTACTGCCACTGAAGTATACCAGGAACATTTCAACAACATACTCCTAACCTACCTAATATTTAAAATCAAATCCAAACAAAACACTAGTTGCAAAATGGTGGGGTTTTTAATACAAATCAGTCTAATTTGTAAGACAGAAAGAAAGCCTCAAAAATGATGGCAAACAAAAATTAGGATCAAATTTAATTTTTAATTATTCTCTAATTTATAAGGAAGAAAAAATATTGTAGTCTTATTGGTCTGTCAAAGGTGAAAAGAAGGAAAAAAAAATAGCTGTTCTTACATATCCTGGAAAATAATTAGTTGTACAAGATGATGGTCTGTGTGGTCCAAAACACAATATTGGACAGGTATGAAAATGAGACAGTTAATATCTTATAAGAAGTTAGAAATTAGACACAGGTTTCTATTAGTTACATCGGCTCAAAAATAGCCGGGGAATATCATTAATAAAGGCAATTTTGCTCCCCATGATGAGTATTTAAAACTGGAACTAAAAGAGAAAGATTATGTGGTGTAGCTTGGCTACTCTGAAAGGCCCGAACATCTCCCTCCAGCTGTATCTTTCCATATGAGCAGCTTTTCTCAAAGGAAGAATACATTAGAATAAGGCAGAGCAACCCTTATAAACATTTCATGCATACACCCCTGTGTGGATCCAGGGACATTGGCCATTCCCAGAACATACCACCATCCACGGGCTGCAGAACTCTCCCGTTTTTGTACCACGTGACGTTGCCCTCGGGATAGCTGTCCCTTGAAACGCATTCTCCGAGCTGCAAAACAGACAGCAATTAGCCACTTCCTTTCTCCACAAGGCTTTGAAATAATTCTACTTTTACTTACACCATTTGGGGTCAAAAGTTCTAGGAAGTTCAAATGCTTGGTCTCAACTGCTTTTCTTAAATGAGGCACATCGAATCAGTGAGGCATGATTTGGAAGAGGGCGGTGGGTCTAAGATCAGGGTGGCCCTTGTTTGCAGATCAGGCAGGAATAAATAGAGTAGTGGCAAGGAACTGCTCTGTGCTCAGCTGTAGACTCACAGACAGGTGTTCATTCACCCCTCTGAGCCATCACCTCTGTCTGGACTGTAAAGGGACTTCAGGCAGCTGTTGGGAACACAACTGTGAGGGAGAATGCTGCTCTTACCATTTGTAGCTTCTCTGTTTCTAAGAGGTTTGCTTGATGTAAGATTTCTGGTTGAGAGGGTTGTTCTAAAACATAAATAGGATAAAAGTACTGGTGAAGGGAGCACAAACAGCTGTTTGAAAAACAAAAAAATACAAAAAATATGTGGACTTTTGAAATGAAACAGAATAGTCTAGCCTGATACAGTCTTACCTACATTTCCCCATTAAAAGAGAAAGGGTGAGGTATTTCTATTTCAATATTAGCAAAAAGAACAAGAGCAAACTCTCGCTTTAAATGTTTCACACCTTCCATAATGAATTCCATGTACTCTGACAATACATCTTTTAGCCAGACAGACTAGTTCACCACCCAGGAGGAGAGAACCTGATCTGATCTATTGATTTATAGGACACACATGCTGGAGAAGGAGCCAGTAGCACAGAAACTGTAGTAACAAAAAAGCAGCTTTCCTGCAGATATTACTGTAGCTGAGCTGTCAACATTATAAAGGAACAAATTCAACCTAATCATTCTTCTAATGTTTATTTTTCCTAAGTGGGATTATTACATTTAAGAAATTCAGATGATAGAGAAAAGTGTAATTATTTTAACTGATTCTGTGTTAGTTATGACTCTCTTACAAAAAATAAACTTTTTTCCAGTGCCAGTCAGTCTTCTTACTTACTTTTATTATGGTAGACGGATCTCTTAGCTTGCCAAAGTGTAGAATCTATCAGTGTTTCCATCATAAAAGACTACCTTCTAGGGACCATATAACTTGTCTGTTAAAACAGTTTGGCCTGAAGCCCGGAATGCAAATTTTTATCTCCAAAAGAGACAGTTTTCCCCACAATTTTAAAAGAAGAGGGGAAGAGTGAAGGGAAAAAAATAAATCAATGTCTATACAGTCAAGGAAATGTTTTACACCCTATCTGTACTGCTTAAACAAGCATACTTTTACAGACTGAAACATTCTTAACCATGCCAGTGTATAGCACCCTTTCCCCAAATCAAGCTTCCTATCAAATACTGCATGTATGTTGGTAATTCCAGCCCTAAGTGAACTTCACCACTGTCTTGCCAAAGTCTCTACACACACTCCTGAAGGTACTGATACACAGATGCCCTGCTCCTTTGTCACAGAGGTAGCAAGCCTGTGTGTTTTCCCAATAATCCATTTTACTTGTGTGCGTGTTTACGTGCAAATGCACAAAATACTCTTAACTTGAATGACCACCCCAGGATGGAACAAAATCAGATCAAAAGGGAAATGAAAGTGAATAAAAGAAGCTCTTCATCTGACATCTTTCAAATAACTTTGCTTGTGGCAAAAAACAAACCCAAACAAAAGACACAGCCAAAGCTATACACTAAGACTGTCATATTTTCTTGCAAGGACTAATAAAGATTTTTATTTTTATTTTTAGGAGATATACAGTGTTTATTTCTCTTTTGTTAGCTTTAAAGGAAAAAGGTGGATCTTTTCCATATATGAACCTATCAAAGAAAAATTATTTTCACATCAATTCAAGAAAACGTGGTTTTACAAAACCATTCACAGGCCTTCTGGGGCAGATTTTTGAGTCCCATAAACAGGGGTAGTTGCCTGCCTGTCCCAGTCACCAGCTGATCAAGCCATGACATCTTCCCCCACCTCAGCCTTGCTTCCTTTTGCCTCTCATCTCCCCCAGGATGGGTTAGAGAAGACCCTGGTTTTGGTGTTGGATGCCCCTGCCCTGCAGTGATCCTGTGAGAGGAAGGGAGGCCTCCCTGCTCTGCAGCTGCTGAGTGGGGCTCTCCCCATTTTGAGTGCCCTGCGACAGAGCAGGTGTTCCAGTTGAGAGGCTGCCACCTGCTCTCTGTGAGCAGCCTCGGAGAGGAAACGCTGCTGCCAGATCCCCGCAGCCACTGCACGTGCACCAAGGTAATTCACTGTAAAACACTCGCTTGGCATTTACCAGCTCAGCGTCTGAAGCGAGGAAAAAAATTTAAACTTGGCAGCAAACCTCACTTTGGTGGGTTTGCAACTTCAGCACACTGCTTATCTCTCAGCTTAAGAGCTTGCCAGAGTACTTTGCAACTCTATATAGGCCTTATAATAAAGGGAAAAAAGAGTTCACTGCCTACAAAAGCCAAGCGCCAGTGCAGCAGGACAGCAGCTCCTGTCTGCTGGGCTGTCCTGCTTTGGAAACTGGCTGTTTAATTCCACAAAAAAGTTGCTGACAGGATCCATCTGGAAAGCTGGTAGTGCTTGTTTGAGTAGTCAGTGAGAGAGACTAGTAGGTGGTATCTGCACAGCGAGCCATTTCAGCTCCTCAGTCCTGAGATAATCAGCTAGCACAGCTGAGGACACAACAAGCTCCAGCAAAACCCAGAATCAGTCATGGCTTCTGGGATGCAGCTGAGTTTCAGGAGCATGAGATTCTGGTTTATGAGGGTCACACTGCAGCAGTATAGCTCTGTACGTGTGGCTCCATGAGTTAGAAACTCCCCTCATTAAATAAATGAAGCTTGCCAGCTACACTTAATTCTTCTGCAATTAAAGCGAGCAGGTGAGCAACTAAAAATGAGACTTAAAAACCATACTCAAGAAAATTAAATGCAAAGAAAAGTTAAGAGAACTGTAAATGAAGTTGTGAATGTAAAGCAAAGAAACACAAAAATAATTTTTCTTGCAGTGCTAAGTTGGCCATATTACATGTGTGGCATCCTCCCTTCTTATCTTCCTTAGTAAATAGAAGCTTTCTCTATTAGAATTAATGCACAGAATAAACCAGACAAGCTGTGCTCCATGGCTGAGTTAGCATTGTGTTAATGCTTAGTAGAGTACACAGTAATTCAAGCAGTTAGTGTTTCATTTTACCATATACCACTGCCTCATCTACATATTTACTACTGTGCAATAAGTAAACATGATAATTCTTTATCATTTCCTTTGAAGCACTGTGTTTACTATGCGTGCTCAGAGCGCACTCCTCCCTGTTGTCATTAATTCAATTGTTCTTGCAGTCAAATTGAAAGTGAAACGAGGGAATTACTATTGGCTCCTAATCTTGCTTAGAACTCATTTATGTGACTGACAGCATAGATATCATTGAGGACTCCCAGGCACCTTCTACCTGAGAAAAGCAACAGGCTGCCCTTCCAAAATATGAATTTGTGTTCTTCAAGCTCAGTGTGATCTCTTTGAAACTGCCCATACCTGCAGTCAGCATGTTCCCACAACAGACTTACTCTGACTGTATAAATCTGTGCCTGAAGGGCAACAAAGGCCAAAAGCCATATAAAAACATGAAGCTAAGGAAGAGACCCTGCAGCCACAGTCCTGTGTCTCTAAAAAGCCACAATGGATCCCCCCCTAGGCTGGCTAAGGGTTTGATGGATTACACTCCTGCTCTGAATCAGCACCAGGAAGGGACCAGGCTTGTGTGAGCTCTGAGCTGGGCTGTGCCTCACAGGGCTGGGGTTTGCAGTGCAGAGCAGCCTTGCCACCGAGCTGTGGTGAGAGCAAACACTAATGGACCTTGCTGTGCTCTAGGAGAGAACAGCAGACTGGTACTTTCTTTCCTACCATCCAGCAGGGGATAAAACAAGCATTTGAAGCTGGTGGATCACTTTCCAGCCTCTTGCTCTCTCCCTCACAGTATGTGCTGTTGCACAGTAGCTGCTCAGAGCCACTTCAAACCTCCCCCCTGAAATAATCCTACAGACTGCACACGGTTAATGCCTCCCTCCTGCAGAAAAATTTGCTCAGAGAACAAATGGAAAATAATCAATGCTAATTTTACATTTTTCATTTCCAAGGCCAAATGACATCACATAAGTGAGTCATTATCAAAGCCTAAAATTCTCTTTGAGCCAGCACTTATCATGAATAAACTGCAAGTGCAGGCAGTCCTGTTACATAAATGCCACCAGTAGATTACATTTTTGAAAGCTGCAGAAATTTGCTAGTCTTAGTAATTTACTGATCCAAACTTACTTTCTTGGCTTTAATCCTGCCTTAAACAAAAGTTTCTGTAATTTATGATTCAGATGCTGATGAATGTTAATGGTAGTAACAACTAGATTTACTTACTGAAAACTTTGACTATCGTCGGCTCTTCGGAAACATCATCTTCTGTAACTAGCATACATACAAATCTCTTTTCATCACTGATTCTTGCATTCTTGATGGATAATGTATAGTTTTCTGAGAGACTCAACCTGTCCTTGTAGTCTGGTACATCATCATACTGTACATTTTTTTTTGTTGATGATCTGAAGGCAATAAATACTGGAGATCCATTTGGCATTTCCTATAATAAAAGGATAAACACCTCTATTTTGCATAAAACACTCATTTAAAAGTTCCTGAAAGTTTGCAATTGGTACAAACCTAAAATTAAAAAAATATCTGCAAACTATCAGATGGCTTTTTTTTTCCTGATGAATTTCGGCTGTACAGAGAAGAAATTCAGTGTTATAAGAGCTAGTTTAAGATTGCCACAGTACACATTGAGAATATCACCAGTAGAAATTATTTTAATCCTTTGGCTCAATCTCAGCATAGCAAAGGGCTTTTTCTGATAAAAGCTGGTGTTTTTGGCAGCACTTGCCAAAAACTTGTCTGTATGGAAAAATATTTGAAACAGAAGCATGTGCGAGCTAGTCTCAACAGCTCCAATTTCCTTTTTTTCATTGTTTCACATATTCCCACTGTTTATGTGGGATACTTAGACTCCATTTCAAATGCAGGATTTAGTCAGGCATAACTGGCTATTTTATTCTAAATTAGTTCTTAGCTTTTTTTTCCCCCTTTGTCTTTAAAGGACCCAAGAGCTTGTAGATGGGAATATACATACAATCAAATATTGCTAATTGCAAAGTATTGTTTTCTAGACATCCTTCTTATGCAGATGCCTTCCCAAGAAGGAATACAAATTTGATAGCCTTGCACAAATCCCTCATATTAAAAAAATATAATTTTTATGAAGGACAAAGTTAGACGTGCAGTTCTGCAGGATTTGATTCCTTCCTCCTTACACAAACACATGCACAGAGCAGGGACAGACAGTGTCTGCTTTTATTTAAAGAGAGGTGAAACACTGATTCTATCTTTATGTTCAGTATTGTGCTGGGTGCTGGAGAAGGTTTTAATTCTCTTTTATCCCTTATACCTTGCAGCACTGCTGTTAGTAGTGTTCCCAGCACAACACCTCAGCTGGACTGCAGAGTCCACAAAAAATGATGATGCTGTGACAAGATGAGTGGAGTCAGAGCTGGGCAGGGAGCAGGAGGCATCAGCTGCTTGTGAAGTTTAAATTCCCTTACAGTCTTTCTCCCTCTCCTACTTTTAACTCTTGGATTTGTCTAATGTTTGTCACACAGAAAACACTGTCTTGACTTGGTACTCCTGACAAGAAGCTGGCTATCAAGTGCAAATGAGCTCCTAATTCCTGCAGCCCACCCAGCTGCAAGCACACACAGACAGACATTGAAGTGAGCAGCAACTGCCATGTGCAAGTCTCCCAGTGCCTCCAGGTTCTTATCAAGAACCCAAATTGCTCCTCACAAGGGAGTAGAGAAGAAAACAGAGTTCATCCTTCTTCCAGTGAAATAATTACCTGATGAAAAAACCTAATCCAACCCTCTCTGTTGCCATGCTGTGAGCTGCCCTGGGAGAAAAGGTACCACTTTCCCTTGGTTGTGTGGGCTGTTAATTTCATACAACAGCAACTTAGATAGGCTTCTTTGTATGTTAGGTTTCATGTCCCTTTCCATTTAGAAGAAGCTGCAACATCTCCACTTGCTGTTTGGTACTTGACCAACACAGACAATCCAAATGCAATGGAAAGAGATAAAGTGTTTCATTTTTTCAGAATATCCTTGCACCTTCAGAGAGACGGACTTGTGTCTTCCCTAAAAAAGTCAGCAGACTGAAAAAGATACTGAAAAATGTAGGCACTCCATCTTCTGAATGCTTACGTGCAACAGTTTTACTGTCCCTTTTTGAGGAAACATTCTCCCCAAACTTTTGACTTAATTTCCTGAAAAGTGTTTGCAGGAAAAAAATTGAGTGGATGTGGGCTACAAAAGCTGCAAACCTGAAGATAAAAAGGAAGGAGCTAGGGGAGAATAGGACACCCCTCAACACTGGCAGATCATTCTCCTGTAAAAAAATAGGCTGGTGGATGCCATTTGCAAAAAGAGAGAGAATTATATAATTTTAAATCCACTAGAAATTATCTATTATTGCATGTACATTTCATTTGAGAAGAGGAAATTTAGATGAACTTCACAGAGGCAGGAAAACCATTTGTCTCAATAGAGTTTGAAAAGAAAAAGGGGTTTGGTATCCCAGCATTTTTATCCAGATATGCTACCAGATTTCCTTTACTTTGATACGGTGATCCTCCTTGTGACCTGGGATAGTGTTCATATACAGGAGAAATTCATCCTGCGGTGCTCCTACTGCAGGCTGACCAGCACACCTAGAGAGCACACATCTTTCTGCCCCTGTTCCCTGCCAGAAACAGCAGTGAAACCACCAGCAGTGCTCCCAAGGTCAGCTCTGCTCTCTTCTCTGCTGTGCATTGGGCACAACAAAGCCTGAAACAGATCCCAGTGACTGTCAGATCAACCAAAGATGGGGACAGTGCTTTTTCCCAGGGCTGGAGCATGCTCTGCTCCAGGCAGCCGACTTCAAAAGTGTTCAAATGTACAGCAATGGCTCTGTCAAGTGAGCAAGACACCATGGCATAACATGCCAGATCTCTAATACAGGTTGGCAGAGAGCTCCTGAATAATTATTTCTCTTGAACAATGAGATTAATTCCTCAAACCTCTAATCTACACTTGGCAGAAATTATACCGCTTGGAATCTTGCAGTCTCACAAACACAGGAATAAATGGCTTTGTATATGAGGCAGAAATCCTATCATTTGGAATCTTAAAATCTCTCACACACACACACACAAAATACACATCATCTTATAACAGCTCTAATAAATATAAAGATAAGATATACTTACATATTTCCATTTTCCAAACATAAGACCATCTGGTACTTCTAGAGGACAAGGCATAGTAATAGTGTCTCCATATATTGCATTTACTGTGTACAATCCCAGAGCTAGAGGAGAAACAGAAGAGAGGAAACAATTTTAAGTGTTTTCTTGAATTCCCATCCTCAAACCTATAACAAAACAGAATTCCTATCACTAAATTTGTTAAGTGAATGTTGTGATCTTTTTGGACCCATGCTTCCTGCCAGAGTGAATGGGAGCCAAGTGGATTTCCAAACAGGACTGCACATGCTCAATCAGATGTATATCTACACTTCAATCAGGATTGTCTCAAACTTAAAATGTACAAAGGGAAAATCCCTAAACCTTTATTTTCTTCATCTGAAAAAAAAAAAGCCTGGAGAGGTTGCATTGCAACACAATATTGTGAGGAAGCCGGCAAAGAAATTATACTCTGCTGTATAACATTTAAAACATAGGAAATGATGACAGAAAAGGGAATGATGATACTAAAATATGTTCCCTAAAACCTGGGGCGGGGGGGGGGGAACAAGCAAAAAAAAAAAAACAAAACAAGAAAAACTAGTCTGCACATTTAGATTTTGGAAAAATGAAGTGAAATGCTTCAATGAATTATTTAAGAACAGCTCTTTTGGAAACCTCAGCACAATGTTATTGTGCTAATGCATATAAATTTACAGAATAGAACCGACCCACTTATTTTCATTGTCTGAAACATGTGAATTGAACAAAAACAACAGACCCTAAAGTGATGAAATGATGAAATGCAAGGAAGCTTAAAGGGGGAGATGTTACAGCTTGGTGCATTTGCTACAATGCAACTTTGCTCTTCCTTTCCTTCAGCTGCCTCTCGTTTGCTGCTCCTTGTACTGGAGACAGGTTTTGCTTCTAGTGCTTGCCCAGAGAGTGTGCTGCCTGTCTGCTTTCACCCACACATCTGCAACTTCTGTCAGATTCTTTGCCCAGAGATTCAGGATCTCCCCTTTTGCTGTCTCTTCATTTGCAACTATAGCTTAAGGGCTTTAAGAGAGTGAAGTAAGATACTGGTGATGTAGTCAGGTGTTTCTGAGGAAAATCATCCATTCTGCTAGAAACATTAATTTTTGGGAGATTCAGCCCTTCCTTTCTATAGCTAGGAAAAGAAACATGCACCTCCAAAGACCTGAGCCACAGACCTCTTTGCTTTTCCAAGTCCTAAGACTGCTGCCTGGAGGACCTGACAATTATATAGAGTGCATAGAGGCACTCAATAGAGAGGTTTTTCCAAGGGATTATTTTTTGTTTTACAGAAAATCGTGCCTTTTCAAAGAGGCAAACACTGAATTCTTTGCCTGCAATTTAAACTAGAAAGACCCCAGAGCATTTTTCTTGCGTGCGGACTTCAGAGCTCACTGTTAACATCAACTTGTATTTATCACGTGTATCAGAGTGACAAATGAGGCTGTGGGGCTTGTGCCGTATGATATTGAACAAAGAAACAGTATTGCAAAATCTTTCCTTAGAGAAGCTACAGTCTGGATGGCACCACATCATTAAGGCAGAAAAGCAGGCTGGAGCTTAATGGATTAAAGGAACACAGGAGATAACAGGCACCACTACCCACACTTAAACTTTCTTTCCTTCACTCACCTCCCTTTCAACTAAAGCACTGGTAATCTTTCTGATTCTTACCTAATTAGTCACAAACATGCTTTAGATGCATTATTCACACTGTAAGGACTGTGTGAATTTTACTCTAGTTTTCTATGTGGTTCATGGAGACCAGTTGCTTTCTAAATGACAATAGCAGTCATTCCACTAGGTGGTGCTGAGTAAGAGCAATCTTTAAAAAAAAAAAAAAATTAAAAGATCAGATAACTTCAATTTCATGGAAACAGAAGCAATGTTTTACAATATCAAGCTATAAATGGAAGTAAAATTCAAAGCTGGAATAAATTGTTCCCTTGGTCCTTCTTGCACTCATCTTCATTCTGATCACCAGGAGGGGGGCAATCCTAATTTTCATTTTTTTGCTACAGCTAGAAAAAGCTGTCCTTTTTGTCCTTTTTTGGTTCACTCCCATGGGAGCAAAATTACAACAGTCTTGTAAATATATATTCAATGAGTAAACTGGTTAGTACCTTTCAAATTCCAGCTAAGTGTCATTTAGTAATTTGAAATCTGTAATAGCATTTGGCATCACATGGATAACCAACAACTGCTCCTCTGGTATGAGATACTCTTTGGTATTAGGGGAAATACTCCCTGTCATTAGAGGAAAACAAAATGATCCCCTAGGATCTGAAATGCTGCTCTCTTCTAGACACCCATTTAGCCCCTGCAGAATTGCTAAGGTAGCAAGTATACACTACTGAAGACTCAACAAACAGCCCATGAGGGTGAATGAAAATGTTTCTGGAGAAACTCTACAGCATTCAGAATAAGTAATTGGTGATTGGCCTGATAAAGGGAAAGACTGACTTCTGATTTTAGAACTCTTTCAGCTGAAAGGCATTTCTTAAAATGGACAAATTCATGACTTGACATAAATTCTGCCTATACTAAAATCACACATTTTTCCATGAATTTGTTAACACAGAACCAGAAAGACAGAGGTTTTACTTTGAATACAGAGAAACAGTCCTTGCAAGGATGAAAAAAGTACTCCTGCAAAATATTCCCGTCGTATTTCTGTAGCAACAGATCTAGCACATTGAAGGAGTGCAAATTAATTGGATAACTGCAAATTTTCACCACAGTAACTGCAGTAATCTCCACAAAATGACCCTACCAACCTACACATTTAAGAAAAAAAAAAAAACAAACACTTCAACAGAATTGGAAGTTCCTTTCTCTGTTGCTATTAGACATATTTGCAAAATGGTGGGACGAAGAGGAGAAGAGAATGATTGCTTAATGATATAACAGTGCTTACCACCAACCATCGTATTGTCAGACCTCTTTACATAATTTCCAGCTCATTCTAAGAAAAAGAAAATGAAAGCAGGATCTACAAATATGTAACAAATTGCTCCATGCCCTAACACGGTGCAGGGTCAATGTCAGGGCCCTCATTTCTCATTACCTCTGCAGGAGGGCGCAAAGGCGACCACAGGGAATTGCACTACGTCACCAGACACCATGTCCTGCCTCGCTCTATTTCTGGTGCACCTTTCTGTGGCTAATTAAGAGCTCAGCCAGCCTCCCTACGTGATTTTCAGATGTTGTCTTCTAAAACTGAGCTAGTGCTGTGAATAACACCACTAATTCAGAGGCAGGATCTTGTCTCACGTACACTGAGAGCAGCTCTACCTGCTAGGTCTGAACTACACTACTTTCCTTCCAATTCTTTACATACATAAGAGGCTTGAGAAGGCTGAGATTTACTTCATTTCCCTCTCTTTGATCCGGTGCTGAAGAAACTCTGAGCCAGATGAGACCCTTCCACAGAGGTTAGAACACGGAAGAAAGCAGCAGCTTCATGAGGTATGATGGCTCAGAGAAAGATCCCTGCAGGACAGTGGTAAATTGAGATGACATAGCTATTGATGCTTTTAATTGGAGTATTTTCTATGCCCCTATGACAGTGCTAACTGCATCCTTCTTTGTCCTATTCTCTGCCTGTGTTTCACAAGGCAAGAACCAAACAGTACTCACATCTTCAAGGGACAAAACAAAAATCTTGAACAGAATTTTAAATGCAGAGAAGGTGCTGTTGTTATTTTAGATCCTCACCAAAAGTATGAGGCAGGTCATATTTTAGAGCAATTATTACTTTTAAATCAAGAAGATCATATAGGAGGAATGCATAGAAGGTGAGTAAAAAAAAAAGAGATTAGGAAGCTGATATTTCCCCAAGGAAATAACAAAAGCAGCCATGTTTTCCCCCTCTACCTTCTGTTCGCAATACTAAAACAACTTCTTGCCACAAACACATCTCCTAAGTGCTTAAGAGTAGTATTTTTGGGACAAATGTAAGACAGAACAAGAGCTGTTCAAACACCCTCTAGATGCAAGCTCCATGTGAGACTACAAGCCTGTACCTGAAAGGTGACTAACTAGCACAGGTACTGCCCAGGACTCTGCACTGCCATGCACAGCAGGGCGAGTCTGGGGAGCTGAACCTCCATTCACTGACTTAAATGATGTTTTACATCTACAAAAATGTCCCGTATTTTCCTTTGCACCTAATTTTTTACTGCTGATGCTTCTGCCCTGGCAGGTTCAGCAGTGCTGCTTTTTATTACACTTTCTGGACCCAAGGAGCAAACTCTCATTACTAGAGAACAGCAGGACATGCTGGCTGCTCTGGTTCTTTGCAGCAATCAGCAGCATGAAGCAGGGGAGGTCAATTAGCAGCTTCTGCAATGGCAGTGTCCAAACTCAAGAGCTATTATGTCTATTTAGCACCTACCTCAGAAATAGTAGTTAACTACTTTGGAAACTCTACATTAGGATTAACACTCCAAATCTTTTCTTGAGGCATTAGCCCTCCCATCTTTTCTCCAGGTAGCCCAGACTAGCCTGTACTAAATATAATCTGGGAGGTTATAAAGCTTTGCCTCATGAAATAAATATTTTATTAAGTTACTTGCTATTTTTCTTTCTGCTCTCCACTTCCTAAAGGGATTTCAGCTACATAGGCACACACACAGGTCGACTGGGCACCCACTTAGCTATTAGCATAAATGGCTGGTACTGACCTAAATGATTTCTTTTAGGAAACATCAGTGTTTCACAAAACCATTACATGTTCTTAAGATTGGGATGGCACCTTTTAGAATCACAGAACCATTTAGGTTGGAAAAGACCCTTTAGGTGATTCAGTCCAACTGTAAACCTAATGCTGCCAGACCCACCACTCAACTATGTCCCTAAGCCTTTTAAAGACCTTCAGGGATGATGACTCAACCCCTTTCCTGGGCAGCCTGTTGCAGGGCATGACAGTCCTCTTGGTAGAGACATTTTTCCTAACAGCCAATCTAAATGTCCCCTACTGCAACCTAAGGCCATTTCTTGACTCCCATCTCACTACAATCTACTTTTAGGTAGCTGTGAGAGAGTGATAAGCCTCCTAGTTTCCAGACTAAACAGCTCAGCTCCCTCAGCCACTCATCACAGGACTCATTCTCTACACCCTTCACCAGCCTAATCACTCCTCATTGAACATGCTTTTATTAAAAGTATTTTTTTTGTTTTTTTAAAGACAAAGCAGTATACGAATGACAGTTGGGTGTTGGTACAATACAAAAATGTATTAGAAAAAAACTCCCCTGCTTTGGATGTGACAAGACTTGACAACAGGTGTTTACTGTCCCAACTGTTGATACTTGATAACGCCTTAAAGCAGGTTTTAACATGGGAAAGTATTTTTCATTTAATTAAAAGCACTATTCAGAGAAAAAAAAATTAAGAGAGTTTACAAAATCACAGATTGATTGAGGTTGGAAGGGACATCTGGAGGCAACTGGTCCAACCACCCTGCTCAAGCAGGGCAATCTACAGCCCTGACCTACAGCTGTCCAGGACCCCATCCAGATGGCTTTTGCACATCTCCGAGGAAGAAGACACCAGAGCCTCCCTGGGCAGCCTGTGCCAGTGATCAGTCACCCTCACAAGAAAAAAGTGTTTCCTGATGTTCAGAGTAACAGCCTGTGCTTCAGATTGTGCCCACTGCATCTTGTCTTGTCACTGGGCATCACTGAGAAGATCCTGTCTATGTGTTCCCCTGCGCCTTCCCCTCTCCAGGCTGACCAGTCCCAGCCCTCTCAGCTTTATCCTACAGGAGAGGTGATCCAGGGGCCCTTCCCTGGACTCTCTCCGGAATGCCCATGTCTCTCACACTACAGGGCTCAGAAAGGGACATACTGCTCCAGGCGTGGCCTTGCTAGCAGAGAGCAGAGGGGAAGGATCACCTCCCACAGCCTGCCAGCAGTACTTGCCTAATGCAGCTCAGAATCTAATTAGCCATCTTTGTGCAAGGGTACATCACTGGCTCCCGTTCAGCTCTGTGTCTTCCAAATCATCTTCTCTCCAGAGCTGCTTTCCAGGCTCCATGGACTCCTCAGGTAGGGCTCAACTTTCAACTACTCCTTCTCCCTCTCTTTCCATTGCCTGGCAAAGTCAGGCAATTTATCAGTAAGTCATTTAGTAGGCTTTCAAGACTTTCACAATAGCGGAAGAAGGCCATATGCAGCAAACATGTCATGCACCTTTTATTTCACCACCTGTGCCCGATAAAATCAGTTGAAAAACACAACAAAACCTATATTTTTTTTTTTTTTCTGAGCCACAACAGCCGGGGAGGCAAACAGCACCCAGCTGCCATTTTCTCAACAAGCTCGTCCTTGTGATCCAGCCTGCTCTGCTGAGAACAAGCCTCTCCACATGAGCTACAACAGGCAGTCCTATGCACAGCTCACACACTGCTCATTAATTTTCTGACATAGCACAGAAAACACAAGATACACTCCAGGATGTCAAAATACTGTTAAAAAAAAAAAAAAAAAAAAAAAAAAGCTCATGTTATCAAAACTCACAAGTAAGATATCCCTCATTTCAGCTAGATGGGTATAATAACTTGTATGCTGGGCATGAAAATAAGGAAGCAGGGCAAACACTTCCAAGAAAATTCAAACAGTGATGATCTTCACAGTACAAATATGATTAAAAACAAAGGTGCATGCGCTTGTTAATATGTTATCTGATACAGGTTATATAAACAACGTATTGTTTCTTATCTCTACCTATTCAAATAGTGAAATAAACCCACACAAGAGCAACTAGCTCGTCAAAAGGACCATTAGTTGCAAAGAATTATCAAAAGTATCCAAGAGGGAAACTAATTGTACATAAACATATACACCAGTATTTAATGCACCAAACACTTTTAAAGCAACATAACAGAACTTGCTGAAGGGTTTCTTATACTTTATCACAGTATTCCTTTAATTAGTTTCAACCCTGAATAATATTAGAAGCCAGGCAATTTTAACACCAAAGGAAAAAAATCCTTTTTCAACTTATAAGCACTGATGGAACAGACAGCAATTACCCTTCAGAATACAGACCGCTGACTTGAGCTCTTTGAAGCTGTGAAGTTAACTTGCACATTTGGGACTGGTTTTGGTTTGTTTTAGGGCTTTTTTTGGTGGCAGGGGGAAGAGTAAGAGGGAAGGAAAAGGAAAAGATCCAGCTGAAAACCTGGTTGTGACTCTGGAAGATGTTGAGCTGCTTTTGACAAGCTTGTCAGATAAACACTTCCTTAACTCCAGTGGCACAAGCAGCCAAACTCACACATACAGGAGCACTTATGTACTTGACACTGATTTTGGCAAGTACTTGAGCAGGCTAGAGAAATGGGGCTTGGCACCCAATGACATTAAGGCACTGGACAGTCCACACCACGAAACAGGCAGGCTATTTAAAGCTAAAGAGATACTGAAAGCATCAGAGAGTAGGCATTAAATGTCAGCAGAATTCAGCTATCATTACCCTACACCAGCATTAAGTGTGTTTAAAACACAGTTTTTCTCCATGAATGAAGAAAAAAAATCCTGAAGGAAACATGTCAGCTCTTCAGACATCATCTTTCTTGTGAATACTAACAATTACACCTTTCTAATACCATATAAAACAAGTGTTTTCCTTATCAATACAAAGAAATGAGCTATAATTAGAAACTAGCTGAAACAACTTGTCCCATCTGACCAAGGGTACATGGGCTCCACCACCTAAATCAATGAAGAAATCCTCAGCCCACTTCTTCAAGAGGACAGAGGTCATTGCATGCCTCTCACTGGTTCTTTCCTCTATAGTTTAGCCAGTCCTGAATGGCAGGGATGGACAGTTTTCCTATACGTGCATGTAGTTTGGCTTTCTGTGTAACCTTAAGTGTGAGCTCTAGGCTGAGCCTCCATGAGTTTAGGTCCAAAATCTCATGGAGCACTTGAACCAGAATTTTTGAAGTCCTACATGGTGACCATATAGAGCTCTGAGTACTGTGTGCCTATTCACAAACCAAACTACTCAACTATTTTTTATTTTACTGAGAGCTACTTCTGTTCCAAGATCTCAAAATATCCAGCTGTTTCAGTATTTTGGTCACTTTTTTTCCCCGCTTCCCAAACCAAAAAACAGCTTTCCATCTCTATGCTCCTTTTCTGTAAATGATTTTTATGCAGCCTGATTTGAAACTACTTTAGCAGAAGCTTTTGGGAAGATTGAGGGAAATTTCTCTGCAACACAGAGGTTTTAGAAAGTTATGTCCTTCCAAGAGCAGATGGTTGTGTGGTGGATACTACAGTGCATAGTTTACAGGGATTATCATCACTGCAAGCTTTACCCTATAGTGAGGTTCACACTGAGCATTTCCCTGAACATCTTCTGTCATCATCATTGCTAAAGCACTACGCTGGAGAACATACAAAAAAAAAGCTTTTCATTTTGAATGCACCCAAACACCTAGATTGCATCTAAATAATGATGACTAATAATCTTTTGTCAGCTTAGTAACTTCAAATATTACATATAAAGCAATAACTATGACATTTTCCAGATCATAATCATGAAAAGTTTCTAGAATTTTTGATAGGTATGCAAAAGAAATTTGCACATAGTCATACTCCTTTAAAGCGTGAATGGCCATCATAAAATGCATTATCATTGTCATTTAAAGTAAAATAGATACTGCTTTCAAGTCAGCACAGCTTTCAAATGACATAAAAGAGCTGTTCCTAGCATTACCCTCTGCAAAGCTGGAGACTAAATGAGCAGTTCAAAGCTCAGTAACTGATGCAAAATGCTACTGCAAAATGAACTACTTGTGTCAGCACATCAACCTTTCTACCACACCAGCTCAGCCTCGCTCCAGTGCCCAGCTCCACGAAGACAAAGGAAACTGCTAAGTCCAACAGCTCTGAAATGGGACCAGAAAAGCTCCACTTTTTAATCCTCTCCCTTTTAAATCAGGAAGGCTCCAAAATCTGCTAAAGAACTGCAAGGAAAACCCATGAAAGCCACCAACGCCTTTGTAGCACGTGGGCTTTGTTACAGCAAGATTTTCCTTCCAAAGAAGAAGACCTAAGCTTCTTTTCCCAAACCACCACTCCAAAACATCACCTGTGATTTCAGTGGCCTTCTAATCACAGTATTTTATGGAAGCCCTAGCTTTTGGCTCAGAATTATCTAATGCTGTTTCTGGATTCAGTGCTAATCCCAAATCAGTCATATTTGCAGATTTAAATTTTCAAGTCCTTTGAGTAAATCTTACATATTTAAAAGAAGTTACATACATAGTAATGTTGCTGTGAATAGAAAAAAAAAAAGCAGTGTAATTCCAAGTAAATATGTACAAATTAGATTTAAGGAATACACAACTACCAACTAAGAAATGCTTGAATTAGCATAACACTAACAAAGACAACATTTCCACAAGATCCAGGTGGAACCACATCAGAAGACATGCTCAACATTGGCAAATTGGGGTCAGCATCGGAAAACCTAGCTACAACTTTTATGAGCACCATACAGTAGGAAAAAAGTTCTTTCCCACAGCCAATGCTGCAACTGAAAGACCACAGTTAATGATTTACTTTTGTGCAATTTTTTACAAAACATTGCTTAGGATAGTCCCCATAATTCAGAGGAAGAAATAAAATCACTAATATATCTTCTTACAAATACTTCTGCTCAAGATGTAGCCATGACTAAAGGAACTACGACCAATTTGTTTTTAAGACACTAAAAATTTGAGAATAGTTTATTAAAATAGTTACTGACATATGGTGTGATTTTTTACGAGTGGTCAGGCACATCTGCCAGGGAAGTGAGTTATAGCTTACTAAAGGCTGATGATACAAGCTATCTGCCAAGAGATGAGAAGCAAATGTGACTCAGAGAACAGTTTCTGAGTCAATACTGCAAAGAATTTTTACTTTAAAGGGTATACCTAATTAGGCGAAATGGGATCAACAAAGCCTTTGTGGCTTGGTGAAACGTCTCACTGTTTCTGAGGTTAACCCCTGCCTGCTCCTGAAGCATACTTCTGATGTGCTTCTCAGTTGCACTTCTAAAGCACTTCTCCGTTTGTTAAAACTACTCAAATTGGTTTTTATTTTCTCATTATGCTAGTCAGCAATGCTGATGTGTATTCAAAAACTTGAAGGGACTTAAAAGTTTCTACTAAGTACAATAAAACCTGCAGTTCAAAAACAATTGCCTAAAAATCACCATTATATTCTTCCATTCTTCCCTTTTTCCTTATTAAAAAAATCAATAGACAACATATTAAAAAAATATTTGTCCTTCTTGTTTCTTCATGACTTGATATTGACAGTATAGATTATAATGAACTTCTTGCTAGGGAAAGCTGAGTAACAATTTATATTTTAGAAAATATGAACTTTCCAAAACATACATATATTTCATATACTTATTTAAGCTTGAACAAAGAACAAAATCAAAGTACCATAAAGCAAATAATACTGCAAAGTATGAGGGAAGAAAAATATCACTGACCCCTCTAGTTAATAGTAAATAAATGCAGTGGACAAAAAATTAGGAATTAGGGGAAAAAGAAGCCAAGTAACACAAAAAATTAGAAAAAGGGATGTAGTTAATGCCACCAGAGTCCTCCTATGCAAAGAAAACTCAACAGCAAACAACTTTTCTCATCTTCTAAGAACTTTCCTCCTGTGAGTAGTGTCCTTTCTGCCCACAGTCAGAAGGAACAGGCACTTACTTACCTTCCACCCATCTAAGGTCTTTCCAAGCTGAAAATTAGTGGCTGCCAGGTTCCAGCAATGTAATTTTTTTTAATCATGCCTGTTGCCCCTCTACTTCAAATCATGATCTTCTCTGTCAAGGAATCCTAAAACACAGGAAGAGTCCAGATCTCTCCTATTGACTGTTCCAGGTCTGCAAACGTACCTCTCTCCATCATCTGCACTGTGGGTGCACCTGGGCCTCTCTTCACTCATGCAGAACCACCCTAAGGTGTCCCCAGCCTCTGCCGCTATAGCCTCACTATCTGCTGTATCACCTCTGCAATAAACAGCGTTCCCAGCAAGCAGAGAAGACCCCATGGGGAGAAGCCATGACTTTTTGTTTCTCTTGGTCAGTGCTCTGAAACACTTGCAAAAGATTCAGCTGTATTCTGTACATTCCAATAAGTAAGAAGTAAAATATTTGGTGAATGTAAGTTTGATAGGGGACTCACAGAGCACTGACACTCTGCCAAGATGGGCATCCAAAATTGCACATCCAATACTGTGTATCACAGAAAAGTGTTTTTCCTGCCTGCTCTTTATCAAGGCTGTAGGGTCCGCAGCTAATTAACAAACTATGTCCTTGCCTTACTGCAGTCACACTTTTACCAGACCTGCTGCTCACTGACTTTAGCAGTTATTCCCAAAGAAATCAGCTAGATTTCATGACAGAGAAAATAACAACCTGTGACCGAAATCTGTATAATGTGTACAGAATAGTTTTTTCAGTGAATGAGCTTCATTTACTTGTGGTGAAAACCACGCAGTAATCACCTCAAAACAAAAAAGCCAAGCAAACAAACAAACAAACAAAAAAAAAAGGCCAAAACCTTACAGAAGATACAACTTCAGAGGGCACAGATGAAGGACAGATTTATCCTTCCATGACACTGAGTGGGTGAGAAAAGCTGTACATGCTTTCAAGAGAACTTGCTGGACAGACACCCTGCAGCTGACAACAGGCTTTTGGCTGCTCTTTTTTCCAGCTGCTTTCCCTACTGATAAGGGAGAGGAGAGAGCAGGGCAGATGAGATGAATGTAGCCTCGCCAAATCATCCACAGGTCTTTGTTACCTGGAAACCAGAGCTATCATTTCACTGATAGCACAACAACGGAGGTGTGGAAGGGGAAAAGCTCATTGAAAGTATAATGCTATAAATCCTTATGGTTTATGCTAAACTAAGTGACTGAGAGCTCCTCTGTGGTTCTCTTTAGATTTAATGGGCTCCTCACAGACAGTTTTTTAAATTTCATGGATGCCTGTAGCCAGCCTCGGTATTGGCAACAGCCTCCTGCCTTAGGAGGATGAGCTGAAGCAGATGTGCACTTTCACCAGCAGGAGAAATCAACACCACCTTAATTTCTGAAAGTTTGTCCTTGCCTGCCTTTCTTAACCAGTACACTGAAAACTCACAGGTGTGCCAAGAGCAAAAATTGCAAGCAATATATAAAACCAAATATATAAACACAAAGTTTATACAGACTCTTATTCAATGGAGAAATGTAGACACATGGATATGGAGGTATCTGAGGCTGGTGTGACTTCAGTGCCCATCATGTCCACTTGTGGATGTTACTGACATGTGTGAGGGTAGGAAATGCTGCCAAGTGTCACGTTCTGCTTCCACCGCATATGAATTTACATTTCTATGTGCATATACAAACTAGCATCTGATGTGCTATCACTTTTCTGCTTTGCATGAATTGTTAATTTTTTTACAAAAAACCCCCCAAACCATTGCTTAATATAATTCTGCATATAAAAAACAATGCTGGAGAGGAGCACAAAACAGCAGCTCAAATCTGGTGGATGCAGTCACAGCTTACAGTGAATTTCCAATATAATATAACATTGGAAGCTATAGGTACTGTCCAGTTATTGAACAACTTGCTCTAAGTCTCAGCTGCCCTCTGGAGAAAACCATGAAAGGTTAGACTATGCAAAGCATGATTCCTATTAATGCTTTAAGTTAATATAGGAGTTACTTCCTAGAATTTTAATACCTAGTTATTGCCTTCTGCAAATACAGTGCTGCTGAAAAGCAGCAGGATGCATTGCAAAGCCTGTATGTTGACCCAAAAAGGGAGTTACTTTCAGTGTGTGAAAACAGCAGTCACAAAGAAGTTTAATCTTTCAAACATTTATGCACATATTTATCTTCAAGAACAAGTAGTGCCACTGCATGAGGATGAAGGCACAAGACATCAGCATAGCTACTAGAAAACTGTTGTGTTGACTAGGCTTCCTCCCCTACTGTAATAAATCTTGTGGTAGCACCCTGAAAGTCCAGGACCCTATTTGTAAGACAGAGACACAATCAAATGATTTCTAGGGATTCAGCCCAGACCAACTTTATGTAGACCACTTCAGGACCCCCATGGAGTCACTTCCAGAGCATAACCCCGGCTCAACAGAACGCCCCAGCTCCAGGTTTGTGCCTATGCCACCAATAAGACCTGCTATGTGGTTTGCAGGAAGAGAGAAACTTTGACTGCCTGGGTAATACGCTATGCTGGCTTTAGGGAATGTGTTTTCTGCACTCACCTCACATCAACACAGTTCAGGACACTGAACAGCAGTATCAGAAATGATAGAAACTGCACAGGCTCTGGTGCTTGTAACTTCAGATTTTGATCTGAATGGCCAAGTACACAACAATTCCCGCAGAGTAGCCCACCTCAGATGCACGGCTTTCAGTGCAGAGTGACTACATTTATGCTGTCACTGAAACTCTCTGTAAACACCAATCTTGGTGTGCAAGTCACTGCCTCCTCTATACACCTGTCAGAAACTCTGCAGAGAAGGCAGCCGTGTTTTAGTCAGCATGACAGCTGCTACAGTGCATCATGCTCCTGTAAACTGCCTTAATGCCCAGCTGCACTTTTAAGTACATTTGAACATCTCACTTTGACCTACACATGTGGGCCATAATCACCAATTTCCCTGTCTAGGTACTGCTGCCCATATCACCACTTGCTCCTGAGCAGGAACACAGAGGATGGGTCTCTGGAGTTATTTTGATTTGTGGCAGGAGCTTTTACCTGTACAGCGCCAGTTATCCATTTTTTGACACTAATTATGTACTCAGAGAATGACCATCTTGCAGCCATCGTAGACAAGGTGCTTGCTATGTAGGCCATATGTGGGCAAAGCACACAAGCTACTGCAACCCTTGGCTGAAGCAGATCCTGTCCTGAAGAGCAGAACCTTCATGTGCACCTGCAGTGCTGTGAAGTGAGAGGTACCTCACTTCTCTCCTGAGAGCACTGCTGTGTTTCCTGCAGAGGAACAGCATTCACATGGGGTCTGTGGGTATTGCTTCAGCTCTTGCTCAGTTGAAAGCATCCCTAAGTCAGTCAGTTGCAAGCTGTCCTGCTGTGCTGTGGAGATAAAGCCATCATGTCCAAGGGAATTCCTAGACCACCATCACCTACAGCCCTCCCAAACCACCACTCTGTAGCCTAAGGAATAAAACAATGCTGCATACCTGGCAGAAAACATTCCTGAAAGGCAAAAACAATCTTACAGCTACACCAAGCCATCTCTGACCATCTGGAGGTGTGGTAGGATGGCTCAGTGGGTCAAAGAATCTGACCCCCAAAGGAAAAAACTTTGTCTTCTGTGAGGATGCAGAACATCTTTAATCATCTCCAGCTTCTGTAAAAACATGCACTAATTAGCACAAATATTTTAAAAAATGCTCCTATACATAATAATTCTAAAGACAACCTGAAAACTAATTAATAGTTCTGGAATCCTTTTTTTTTTTCCTCTTTCTGGAGCACCATCTGGTGCCCTTCCTAAAATACCAAGGCTAGAGAATTATTTATGTGAGCTTTGACCACGTCTGAACAGCTCACAGAATGATGTATGTTTTTAATGCCCTGATACTGACAACAAGCCTTTTTTCTCTAAATTAATGGGAAACAAGTGTTGCACAGTGAAGATAAAAGTGACTTTGTGAAGTTTTTTGTCTTTAGAAGTTGCCTTTTGTAATAGATGAGGGTCTTTGCAGAAATGTCAGTGTCAGCTTGTCTGACCAAAGGGAGGGATGCCGTGGCACACGTGCTTTGGGTTGTGTGTGCATGGTGGGAATCAATGGTATATCAGGTTGGTCTTAATTAGGTCACAAAAATCAAACAAAAACAACCTATGCCAACCCAGCCCCACCACATACAGAAACAAAACCCCAGATCAACCCAGGTCACCCTCCAGTAAAAGAGTATCTGCCTTTAGCTTCTCACAGGTACAAATCAGCTTTTCAGGCTGATCAGTTTAACTTTGTTAATGTTTTTCTTTTTCATAAATGCATTTGATATGCAAACTCACACTGAAAAACAGATGTTCACAGCCTACACCAAGTCACAGAACCACAGAATGGTTTGGGAGGGAAGGGACCTTCAAGATCTTCTAGTTCCAACCCCCAAGCCACAGGCAGGGTCACCATCCCCCAGACCAGACTGCTCAAAGCCCTGGCTTTGAACACTTCCAGGGATGGGGCAAAGAAGAGTGAAAGGCTGGCTTTGGAGACCCAGTACAGCTGTTGGGAGTACCAGACCCCTGCTCACCAGCTGGTCCCCAGCCATTCCCCCTTCTGGAAAGCAGCATGGGGACCTCTGAGCAGGAACCCACAGCTTCTGCACCACAGGGCTGAGAACCTGCATCTCTGGAAACAGGGCTCCAGTACTTGAAAGTACCTGTTAAAAACAGTCAATAAGAAAGCCTAAACTCTCCATTTACAGATCCCTGTACTCACCAGCAAATCTCAAAGCACTCTCTCCTGGACATAACTGCTTTTACCCTTGTTTCACAACAGCACAGAAAATGTCCCCAGACATGCAGTGTGGAGAGCTGCCAGCTGTGGCAGAGCTGGGACGGAGAGAAGCAGTGACAAACAGCTGGCACAAAGCAGATTTAAACTGAGTGACAGACCACCAGGCTGCAGAGCTGTAAGTGTTTCATTTTAAACCCTCAGCATTATCCTGAAGTACTGTTTAATAACCATCATGCCTCTGCTTTGAGGGTGAAATACCAGAAAGTCCCTGGGAGAAGCTTCACACCTGAACTCACCTTCTGTGCATCACCAGCTGCTGCAAGAATTATTTTTCCTCTCCAGATAGTCCATATAAACACCTGAAACTGGCTGCTACAGTATTGAAATTAGTCCAACATAAGATAAATATCCATCATAGACATTAAAAAAACCAACAAAACAAACCTTCAATAAATTAAGTACTCTAAAATCAAAACAAGGCATCTTAAATCAAGCTGAATGCATCTGAGTAGGTTTTCATTATCTAGATTTATCTTAGGTACATGTCATTTCTGTCTCACTAAATTGCAATATAAATTGTATGCATAAAAAATATTAAACATTTTTTCTTCTCAAAATGACTAAAATGTGATAAAACCCCACACAATACTTTCCCTTGCCCTGATGTTTGCAAGAGAGTACCATATGGCTTGTCTGATTCTCTCAACAAGTTTTCCTGAATTCAAAACTAATTTGATTTGGCAGCTCCTTCTTTAGAAAAATGTAAATTCCCTTAACATGTTTTAAATTACATTCTAGTTAATAAAGCATTATTTTCTTGTTTGAAGTACAAGCAAGCTTTTACACATTTTTTTTATTTTCACCATAAAGGTAAATTCTTCAACTCTCAGAACTGGCAGTAGTATTTTTTTTCCAAACAATCTTCTCTGCACATCACTAATAAAGTAATATTTCATAGTTGTCTCCATCCTCCCCTGTATCTCAGCATATTAGGGCATGCCAAAGATCCAGAGTATATGATAATCTTTTTCTTAAACAACTGTGTATGCTAAGAAAGAAAATCAAGCTTTATTGAAAGCCATTTTCTTCTATAGGGGAAGGTGCAGCACAAAGTTCTCATGACTGGCAAAGGGCAGGCAGGCAGCACTTGACAGGAGGAACACTCTGAGCTGGTGTGCTACAAAAGACCATCCTTCCTATGACTTGCCTTCCACAACAACCAAAGTAATTATATCAGCAACTAAGGGTTTTTCTGAACAGTTCTGCTTACAGGCCATGTAGTATAATAGTCTGGTTTTGTCCTGGATTTCACACCAGGATGAAATCACTTTATTTTTCAGGATAGATGCAATAGCTACAAATAGAAATTGCTATTTAGTTACACTTCAGAGTACAAAGTAGTTTATCATACGTTGCTTCTGTGGGCCTAAAGAACCCTGGACTACAGGTTTTAGTACAATAAACTTTCCTTATAGCTGTGTTACAGGCTTTTCTTTACAGCAAAGGAAAATGAAGCTTGAGTGACTGCTGCTCACAAGGCAATGAGTTAAGAAGCTGACAATTTCCACTCCAGTTTCACAAGAATGTAATAAGTAGTTCACATCAAAAATGTTGTGAAGACAGGGAAAAGGGGAAAATAAATGAATAAATAAATAAAATATTGTGGTCAGCTGAGAAAAGACTGCAAAATAAGCTTAAATTGACAGGTTGCCAGAGCATCCACCCTGTGGAGAAGTCTGCACAGAGGACACAAGTTTCCACAGGACCTTCCACCAACTTTGTTTGTGGACACACTGATGGGCAAGAAGTCATGGGACAAACAGCCATTATTAGGTCTACTGCCCCCATTTCCTTAGTAACATCTCCACACCTTTATATTCAGTAATATATATATATTCAGTAATCTGTGGCTCAGGGTGACCTCCACCAGGCTGAACAGACAGGGTTCTGCAAAAGCAGGCACCTGAGAACACAAGTCCCAGGATAATGGAGAGATGGCAGGAGGACACAAGCAAACATCAACCCCTTCCCTGCTATCTGAACAAGTCATCAGCTGAAATGATCCTTAACAAGGTGTGCTGTAGTTGTAGACCTGGTTTTCTATCTCCAGCCATTAAAGGATAGAGGTATACTGTTCTAGGAGTAGTCTCACTTCATTAAAACTATTATTTGAAAAGCAGGAAAACAAGGAGGGAAAAAAAGTCTTCCTCCCCCAAAACCAAAATTCAGGCAATTCAGAAGATGCAGCAGATTTTCTGTATCAAAGCACAGTCCTAACTAATCTTACAGAAGCAATTCTAATTAGGCAGGAAATGAAGAACAGTTCATTTCAGACTGGCTGAAAGAACAGTAGATTGATTTAAATCAAATCACTGATTTTAATCATGGATTGAAATCAACCAAGCAGGACACCTTGATTTAGCTCATCAACTTTAATCTTGTACTTTTTACTTTTCTCCTAATGAAAGTTCATTCATTTTGTTAAGATAATGTGGGGAATTGTGAAAAGAACACACTTCATGTTAAAATGGCTTAAAGTCTTTATTCTCACTCAACATTAATGACTTGTGACTTCAAAGCTTGAACTGACTATTTTTTTAACAGTTAAAAAGCATGACTTTTAAAATTCATTCACATTTTAAGGCTCATGAAACACACTGTAAATTATTTTAGAGATTGTAATAAATCTAGGTCTTGATAAATGAAAAGATTTTTGCTTAGGTATCTTCTAAAACAGTCTGGGTAAAGCAACTCCAATTTGAGACACCACAGACTTCAATCCATTTCTGTGAAAGAACATTACAGCCCAATAGAAGATAACACATTATGTAATTTAGGTACACCTATTAAAAGTATAAAACCTGACATTGTGCAACATTCCCTTCAAAAAAAATTAAAAGCTGTCAAGATACCTTTGCAACTGTGTTAATACAAAAAACATGAGGAAAATGGTGCTGAGATCACAACGATGAACTGTTCAGAGTACTTTGAATATGAGATAGAAATCCTGATTAAACACTATGCTAGGAAAAGAAAAAAAAAGCTTTATAATTTATGAGGGAAAAAATTCTGAAGGTAGTATCAGCAAAAAAGGAAGAGGACATGTAGGGACAATCCTCATGCTGGAAAAGAGCAGGAGGTGACAGAAGAGCAGAACAGATTTCATGTGTAGGTACGTGTAATACAATGTGACAGCAGAATAGAGAACAGCAAAGTGTATTAATAAGAATGAAGAGAGACATTAAAATGAACAAAGGGATGTTTCAGGAGAGTGGACTGAGAGACACATTATTACTAGTACACCTAAATGTTACCAATGTCCAGCATTGGTGTTTCATTCAATGCAGTTTCCTTTTTTTCCCTTTAGAGGCCTGACAGAGAGGAAAGTCATAAGAAAACACCCATTTGGTACCAGTGCACACCAAGACACAGCTCTCCATGTAAAACCCAGCAAACCAAACACAGAGTTACATCAGCTAATAAATACAAGACAAAAGCACAGAGAGCTTGTAGCTGAGCAGTATCTCATTTTAATTGTCGATACAATTCTGACTGTTTTTGTTAGGCAAAAGCTACAGATGAAAAATATCAACTCCTAATCTTTATGAGCTACTATTTAAATCTCCACCAGGGTGCTTGGGCTCTGCTAAAATTGAGCAATGAAAAAATGGTGATGCTTTATTCATTAGTCCTGCTCCCAGTAGGCACTCAAAGCTGCAGCCTCAGAGCTGCCTATTTCCCTGTCAATGTCTTAAGAACCTTTCCCTTCTCTCCTTAGCTCTGCAAAGCTCTGAAAGAAAGATGGGGATGGGCCCACCTTGAACCATCCTGAGCCAAAGCAGACCTAAACAAAACTTACAATCCCTTCCAAAAAAGATTAACTATGTTTGATTTGCTCATATTCTACTTCAGAAATCTCTAAGGATATTTTTTCTACTCTTACTGACAATGTTCTTGAGTAAGAAAAGATTTACATTTGAATTTGAAGTATTAAGGTACTTTTCCTTACAAACTATGGGAACCTGCAGCACAAAGTGTCAATCTGCTAGCAGAGGCAGATGCAGTGATTCTGCTTTTAGTTTTCTTTGACATGGCAAAGAAAAGGACTTTTTAAACACCACTTGAGAGCACACAAGTGATAAGAACAGTCAATCCAGAAGGAACATTCAGAAGAAAAATAGACAAAACCAAGTTACTGTGGGCAAAAGATGAAGATTTAAGAAAAACTCCAGACTGCTGGCATTTGGCATGTCAGATAAATTAAAGTACAGCTTAAGCAGCAATGCGGAATTTCCTCTGCTTTATGACTAGGAGCTTCAGCTACTTAGTTTTGTTCATTTGCTTTGGAGGCAATATTTCAAGGCCCAAGCTACATAACTCTTGACAATTGAAGGTACCTACCTGCAGCTCCAAGAAGTTAAAAGCAGAACACAGCTGCAAGTGGATTTGCTGGGTACCACAGTCTTGGAGAGCTGACCACTACAAGGACATGCAACAGAGCAGGTTACAACACCTTAATATTTACACCCTTCACATAACAGCACCTAACTGTGCCAAAAGAAACACTCTGCAAAAGCAAGGACATGATGCCAGTTAAGAGTGAAAGGGGTGGCACCAGGAAATAAAAGCAGCTGCATTAACTAACAACAGAGCCAGCATATTAGTCCCTAAGCATCTATTGCATGCTGTCTTCTCTCCCCTCCATCCCAGCAGGATTACCTAGCGCAGTTTACACCATGGACCAGATGTGCTTTTGAAAGGTGTGTTTGTTAATGTCACCTCACCCTCCAGTGTTATAAACCAAGTTTATGCAATTTGGTGTGGATTGCTCAACCTTGGCCTCCCTTTCCAGCAGAGGGGAGGGGAGGGAGAGAGGGGACAGAAAAGCTCTCTCAATGTCAGCGCTTAACTTTCTCCTCTCAAGTCATCACACCTGCACCTTTTACATTTGCAGGTTTTAAGTGAAAGTAATACTCAATGCTCCCAAAATTCTGTAAAACAAAACCCCATACTTTCTATGCTTAGAGAGCTTCCATAAATCACACTATTAGAGCTGGACATTGAAACTGGTTCAAATGCTATTTCAGGGCACTGAAGATGCCTCATGATGTATTTTATCATCTATCTCACCTTAAACATAAATTTATCACTCAAAAAAAAAATTAGTACCAGAATATACACCTACACTGCTTATAAACCTCAGCCTGTACAAGCCCCTCTAACCAGAGGAAAGCTGCACTGTCTTACAGACAATGAACACATCTTTGAATTAATGTGTATATTTTTCAAAAATCACTAAGCTTGTGAAATTTATATATTAAAGAGAAAAAAACATCAAACTTTTTGGTAATCAATAGACCCCCCCGCCAAAGACAGAGAGCATCTATTTAGTAAAATAACAGCTATCCCAGCTGGTTTTGGCACACCTAGCTGGGTACACCTATGCCAGCTGCTGCAGTCAGATGCAAATCAAGGACAGACTTTTCCCTGTTTTCCATCACAGCCAGGATTGCTATGCTTAGTCACTTATCATAACAGAAACACATGCTTAGGAATAATTACTAAAAAACTCCTTACTCTGTACTTTTCACTGTGGAGATTAATCAAAGCATAAAACCTAATGATAGGTTAAACCTCGGACTTAGCTGTTTTCAGAAGGACACTGGCTATGTGCTGACACACCTGCTTTCTTGCCTCTTCTGTATTTCTTCTATTCATCTATCAAAGAAACAATCCTATTCTTGTCTTGTGGAAACAGCCACTGGAGAGAAGTGAATCATATTTTAACAAGAAGCCTTTTGGCTCTGTTCTGTTCAAAGGAGCCATACATTCAAGATAACACTGAGGCAGTTTTCTTTTCTACCTAACTTCACATTGTCATTTTTGTGAAGAACACATTTAAGCAGGCATCTTCAGTCCTATGGCTTTTTGAGCCTAGGTAAATTGTTGGGTTTTTTTAAAATGTCAACATTCTATGCATTAGTATTTTACATTAAGAAAAGAACCCAGTCTCCAAAATAATTATTTCCTTAGAATTACAGTCCATCACCTTAACTTGTGGTTTGTCTTCCACTGAACACAGAATGCAGCATTTCTTGTTTTCATTGTTTACACAGGACATGCCATCTTAAACAGAGTTTACATTCTTCTGTGATAGTAGTTGCTTTTCAACACGTGTATAAAATTATTTCCATTAACAACCTGTTTTTCTGGTTTACAAAAAAAAATTCACATGAAATAAGTTGTAAAAATGTGAAATTTTGTTAAAACACTGATTATTCCTAGTAAAAAAAGGAAAAAAAACAAAGCCAAAAGAAAGTTCAATTGGAGATTATTAGCATTACAGTGGATATTTCAGGCCAAACATTAGCACTTTGATAGCTAAATAAAAATAGTTCTGATTATAAGACTTACACTTGGAGTTAAAAAATAAGTGCATGTACAGTCTTTTTGAGAAACTGATGTTCTAGCTATCAATTTTTTGAGGGGTAATTTTAAAGTTTATATCAGATATGAGCTGGAGCTAACACATCTGGTTTTAAAGGTACATTGCAAATAATAAGTTCAACATTTTTCAGATATATATGACATATTCCTAGATTTTGAATAATTTAAATACATCAAATAGATACTTTCTTCCATGGTTACAAAATTTTAGATGATCACTTTCCTGTTAAAAAACACGAACAAACAAACAAAAACCCCCAAACAACAACCACAAAAAACCCCCAAAACCTTCAAACTTGAAATTTTGGCACATTTCAGTGCTTATGGGCTGGAAACCTAACAGCACCTAGGTGTATTCTGTAACTTGCTTTTGATACTGTTGAAAAACCACATTTGTGACCAGGTTATGACTTTTCCTCTCCCTGCCACAAGTCTAAAGCAAGAAAAGGGATCCAGCTCAGCTCTTCTAATGCAACCAGGCTGGCAAGTGGAAATTCTAATTTACTAAGAATTTTACACAGTTCTGCAGAATCCTTTATATAGCAAAGCAGAAGCCTACAGAAATGTTAAATCTGTCATCTATTAGGATTCGATCACTGCATTATTCTTTCACCTCCATATTCCTCTATGATACCAATGAAGGACAAATAAAATAATTTGAAATATTCAAGTTAGCAGATTAAGATGGGACTTATCAAAATACTAAATAACTGTAATATGCACTCAACTAAAAAAGAAATCAGATAGAGATTTTACATTTCTGGTTTCTAGAAAGAGAAAATTACTTACATGTAGGGTATGTATGTACCTACACACCTGCTTATGTCTGTGTTCATTCACACTATCAATATGGACAGATTTCACAAAATCTTCTTTCCAATCTCACACTCATATTACTGAAACATCAAATAAAAAAAAAAAAAAGAACCACCAAGCCAAGTTAGTGAACTCATTACAGTTTCTGGAGATTTCAGCGTTCAAGTTCCCTTTAAGTGCATGAAGAGAAGATAAAATACAATAGCTGTGGGTTGGGTTCTGATTTCAGCTGCTGCTCCATAGATCACTGAAATGTAAAAGTTATTCCAGGTTCATACTACAGCAAATAAGATGTGGCTCTACATTTTTAATGTCATCATGTATATTTTTAAATCACAGTGGAAAATTTTGTTATGGCCACCAGAAAAAAACACTGAAAGCTGATTATTTCAAATCTCCCTGTCCTTGCTTCCCTCCCTGCTCAAGCTAGTCAACCAGCACACCATTATCTTTCATTCTGCATCTAAATTTATTCTCTTAAATGCATCAGTCAGCTTTCATGTAAAGCAGAGTGCAAGACTTTATGTAAACCAAATAGCTTAATTTGAATAATTTACTGCTAGGTAAATTATATGTTCTGTGTCTAGAGTAACAAGCAAAGTATCAATAGAAAGCCACAACCAACCTATGAGTATTAGAGAAAGAAAGGTCTTTTGGCTAAAGCTCTGAATAAAAGACAAGAACACTTGTATTCTTGTTCTGCCACCAAAAAATTAAACTTTGTGCATCAGGCAAATTGCTTTCAAACCTTTAATCAACTCTACAGTATTTTGTGATTATATTATATTGTGTAAGAAAAAAAAAAGGAAAAAGATTTTCTGAGTATAGTTAACTGATCCGATACCTAAGTACTGATATGCAGTTCAGGTTTTCATTAAATATGTAGTTTTAAACTCTGTTAGGTTAAATGCTGAGGGTACATAACAAATGATGACAAGCTGTTCTGATTTAAAGGCAAACAGTTGTATTTCATTAATGAAAAACAATTACTGTATTCTCTATATCATTAGAGTTGCAGTACCCAAGGCACCATAAAGCCTAAATAGGGTGGCAATTCAAAGCAATAACTGCCCTGCTGTGGCTGTTTCCTTTCTAGATTTAAGCACATTCATATCTAGCCCAGGTGTCCAAGTAGGCAGATGGAAGCTGGACAGCTGTTCTCTTATCTGACGCTTTCCTCGGATGGATAAAGGACACATAGATAGTTTGTTAATGAATGTTGGCTTTACCTACAGATCATGAAGCAGGCTGAACTTGTCCTGTAACACTCTTGAAGATCAAAATGATCTCTAAAACAGGCTAGGCTTCAAACTTACACAGTAAACAACGTGTTAATGCCCACATCCTTTGGGAACAAAAGAAACCTTGACAAAAACACCACAATTTTGCCCAAAGGTTTCACCTGCCTTCAGTCTTACCCAAGCAACTCACAGGACTCTCTCTGTTGAGTTCCTTTCAGGCTAATGTATTCTTTGTTTCACAACAAACTCAAAGAGATCTAAGTGATTTTGCTGACTTTTGCCCAAACAAGCCTACACAATCAGGTTTAAGGCAGAACAGCTCAGGAAGCCCACTGAGGCACATTGGGTTTTATCTAACACTTTGTTACTGGATTACAGCACACGTGCTCCCTTGGCTGACCTGCATTTCCACTCTAGGGATAGGTACTACAGGAGTAGTTGCCTCTGAAGTAACCACAAAACCTGCTATTTAATCCAGCTTCTACAGGCATTGCAAAGTAATCTCTCTCAATGCACAGTTAGTATAAAAATAGACCCATTTCTGCAGAAAAATCTGCAATTAGTCTGATAGTGACACCTTTGTGAGGCTTTTGTGGGGTTTCATGACACACCAGCCTTATATATCTAGGGAATAAGTAAACTGAACAAACACAGTAATAATTTTTCAAATGATTCTTTAAGACATTCTATATGCATTGTAAGTTGAAATAGAAATTTATAAAGTGCTTCTGAAATTCTAACCTCCAGGTTTAATTGCATGAATAAAAAAAATTGTTATCATTTGGCACCCAACTGTGAAAACAAAACCACCATTTTCTGTTTCGGAAAAACAAAACAGATTTTGCTTTCAGCTTGTTTTTCATGAAACGTAATGTGGGAAGAAGCAGCTTTAAACTGCTGCTTTTAAGCGTCACTTGGAGGCACGGCTACTTAGAAAATTAAACCCATAATACATAGTATTACAAATGCAACTCCAGGTCTCTTGGGTATTAACCTCATGTTCTAAACACAATTTAATTTGGCTCTGCTGCCTGTCAGAAAATTGAGAAGAGAAAGCAAGACTCTTCCAGTACAGCACAGGGATCAGTACTTCTAAGAACTTGCTATTCCACTCTACTCAAAATCACTGTGTGCAAATACCAGAATTACTCCTTTTCACTTTCTATTTTCTATTCAAAAATTATGTGACAGCAAAAAGCAGTCAGTGCAGAAAGTATTAAAACACACATCTAATCTACTTGATTTTAGAGATGTCAGCATATTTTTATCTGGTATTACAGATTTGCAAGCTTCCATAGTGTTCAGATACCAATGCTTCTCTCTGCATTTCAAATGTTGGCTTTGTTAGGGCTTCTATTACCGTGGTATGAAGCAACCTGAAGACTCAGCCTGCACTGTACGAGGTGCTGCACATTTCTGGAGGCAGACTGCCACACACCCTTGCAAAAAAAGCAAGGCAGAGGCACAAAATGAAAGGCAAAACATTTATTCTTCCACTTTTCCTCCCCGCCTCCCTGCCCTCAAAGAAGCCACAGGAACAGAATCTGGTGAGCAGACACTGATACGCTTTGGAGGTGAGAAGCTGGACAGCAGAGCTGGGAATGCCTCTGCAGAACAAGTCACACCTGCTGCTCACCAGCAGCCTCAGCTGCACACAGAAACCTTGAAACCTCACTCTTTGAGATGATTTTCTCAAATCCCAGCCTGAAATTGCAGAAAGGCACAGACCCATCTCTAACAAAGGGCCAGAGACTGAAATCGACTTCTCCAGTAAGACTAACCCAGGAATTCAATTGTAAATATGCCACTGCTGTGGTACCTTGGTTGGCCTGTTTTACATGGTGAAAAGGCAGGAGATGAGAGCGGCTAAGAGGCAAGGACAGCTGGCTTCCTAGGGACTGCACATTTCACAGATTCAAGAGATCTTAAAACCTGTTAAGTCCTGGGCTCGAAGCCACAAGCTCTGTGAGAACAATAAAGGCCAGCTCTGGAGGAGTCCAGACAAAACAGACACTAAGAGAAACAGCTATTTCATGCTTTTCCAGGTCTGGCTTACAAAAATGACATTTCCCTCTATGTTCTCCTGTTAGCAATTCCCCATGGATGCTGCTACCAAGGGCTGATGGAAAATGAAGCATGAGGAAGGAAGCAGAGTCTGCATCCACTGGTGCAGGATGATCAGCCATAAGCAAGAGATGTTCTGTTTGCTCCACAGGCCTGAACACTCACCACTCACCACATAACCTCATGTTTTTCATCTGAAAAGTGTACAGCTGATAAAGCTGCTCCTGGACAGTAACCTTCTTATTTTTAATAGAGAGGAAGAAATAAAAGTAGCAGAAACTACAGAACAATAAGCCTTGATAAGCAACAGATATTTTACTTGAGTTAAAAATTATTATAGAACATTTATGAATCAGGGTCCTTCTCAAAAAAGTTAGAGATATATTTCTGTATGAACAAGACAGCACAGATATTAACATGAATTTAGAGAGTCAGGATTGCTTTTTGGGTGATCAAGGTGACATATAATGGAGAAATCAGATTTCCTGAATTGCCCCTTAGTTACACCCTGAGAAGATATCCAGCTTGGCATCCCAAGGCCAAGCACAACCAATTGCACTGCTTCTTCAGATTATTATGTCTACACAGTATGAGATCCCCCCAAAATTCTATTATTATGAGTAAGTGAAATTCTGCAATCTCACATAAATCTATAAAATGCTCTATTCATCGTATCAGAACTACAATTATATATTTGGAGATTAAAAAAGCCCGACAAATCAAACACCTAATATCCCAAATCTACCCCAACTCAGCAAATTCAGAGCTGTAAGCTGTCAAAGAAACAATTTTTTTCTTATTATTTGAAGACATCTCCGAGTACATCCTAAGAGGAAAGCAACCAAAATCCTTCTATACCTTTAGAAATGTAATTTTTTGAATCAAAGGAACAAGGATTTATAATAAGGTATCTAAAATTTAAGGTGACATCAGGAAAATCCCCAACTACAACAGAATCAACAACACAAGTTGTTGATAGCTGCAATCCCCACACTTCCCTCCCTCTTCTCTTTCCTGCCAAGTTGCAGAGAAGTGTAGAGCACCAAGTGTTCCCTCTTTGTGTATATAAAATAAAAGTTCAGGATGTAACTCAGCCCACATTTCCCCAGCTAGAAACTAACCTGACTTGGACTCGTCTCCATCTGGAAGAAACACGTGACAGGACATTATGGGGGGAAAAGCTGCACAGGGGACTCATCACAGACCCAACCCAGGTGCCTTTTCACTGACACCAGCTCTTCCCACATAATCTCATGGCACTCTAAATACTGAGTGTTATAAAGCCGAACTGTGTAAACATGTTTTGGGTTTTTTTGCTGTTAAACACATGTCAAATCTTCCATGTCACATTAAAAGGACCAGCAAACAGTTTTTCAAAGGAAGAAAGTAATAAAAGATTTATTTACTCTGCTTAGTGGGATACCTTGTAATGTCTCCAGGACCTCCATTAATGCTCCCAGTCCTCTTCTGGTTTTCCCCTCATTACCTGCAGGCCTAAAATGCAAACAGCACTGTGCTCTAAAACACTTGCGCTTGCCAAGTACAGGAGCAGAACTCCCAGTTTTTCTGGTGTTCATCACTTATAGCTTTGTCTTATACAGGGTTTTTAGAGGAGGTGGGAATACAGACCAGCACAAGCACAAAGTCAGCCAAAGATGCATCTTTAGGAATGGCCAGCTCTGGGTAGGTGAGTACCCACCGTGGCCCTGAACATCCTGCAGAATCACAGGCCCATAACAAAGTCTGGGTTGAAGGGGGTTTGGAAATCATCCAGTGCAACCTTCTGTTTAATAGAGAGTCCAGATCTGGTTATGCATGGCCCTGTCAAGCCAATTCTTAACTATTTACAGCAAAATACTACGTTTTTGTCTAGTTCCCTTCAAATTACATAACAAGGGTAAGAAGAACACTCAAATATCAGATAGGTGTTGACTTTAATGGACACCTTTCATTTTGAGTGATTTTCATATATTAAGTTTTCCCTTCAAGGAATGATCACTTCTATATACAATTTCAAGACAGAAAGCAAATGCAAGATTAAAAGTGGCTCGTAAATCACCCAATATCCTCTAGCTCTAATATCCAAATCACCCAATATACTCTACAGTTTTGTAATAACATGGAGATAAACAATAAAAATGCAGTTCCAGAGACTTTACCAAAGCATCCTGGAGACCTTGTATTCCAGTTGCCATCTGGTGTATAACTCAAGCCACAATATTGTTTTCCAGCTAGAGACAGAAAGAAGCTGGTGAGTGTTTTGTAATTATTGTGTGACAGTACTAGAATACCTTGTTTATGTTGGACTTGGATCTGTCTAAATCTTGCTGATATCAATCAGCTTCAGTGAGTGCTGGATCAGATCCACACCTGAGAATTTAAGCAATTTAATTAAGGCTTTGTCAATCCCAAAGTTTGCTCAAGAAGCATCTTGCCATTAACAGAAGTGGACAGGTTGTTCTTTTAAACTTGTAAGGCTCTCCCTTGAGGACCACAGCAAAGGTCCTTGATCTACAGCTAAGGTAATCTGTTTTAACAATGTCCTAATCAGCTCAGATGTGCTGGATATTGATGAGAAAGAGAGCAGAACAGAACCTTGATTAAGTGAAGGGCAAATTAAGTTTTCAGCAGAATCCTGGGACACTGAAAAAAGAACAGGTGGAAGAAGGCGGAAAATTTGTCTCCTGAAGAATAAGGAAAGATCTGAAACCCTAACTCTCTGTGCGGAACAGATAACTACAAGAGAGGCATTTGGACAAAGAAGAATTACAATCAATCAAAACTGGAAGGCTCAAAGGGTGGTTCCATTAAGAAACTCAATATCAGGTTAAGACCACAGGGAAGAAAGATCCTCTGAATGTGAGTTTTATTAAAAGGACTATTTTAAGAAAAAAAAGAAGAGAAAGAAATGTGACTTCAAGTTGTGAAAGAAGGCTTCCTGCTGGCCTTGAACTCTGCACCTGATTGCTAAAATAGGTGCTATTTACCCTTTCAATAGCCACCTCTGTGGATTTTATCAAAGATTTTTTGTGGAAAACCAGGATCACCACCTACTTTTTAGGAAGAATTACACCAGTATTGTAAGATATGCCTGAACCACCAGTCTCCAAAAGACACCAGCAGCTGCTGAGAGGACACTTCATCTCTTGAGGCTGTGATTAACTATCCTGCATCTGATGCTGGGAAGCAAAAGTAACAGACTCTGAAGCCCAAATACGAAGTCAAGATCTTAACAGCTGATCATCAAAGAAATCATTCTCTAGAACACAGGCAGACAGGACATGATCTGTAGCACTACACATGTATGGGGAAATGTTAAGAAGTAACATTTCTTGTAACATAAATTGCAACAAATCAAGGGAAACACATCACCAAAAGAATTTTGAGGAAAAGATTTGCTAATTTATATTTAAGTAATGTCCCTCTAGATGGTTCTGAAATTTGCTGTTCTTGTTAAAGTTCCTCTCATAAAGTATCACTGAAAAAAGCATAACACTGAGAAAAAAAAAACAGTATAAAAGGTGAGGAAGCAGAAACAACTGAATAAGAAGAGGTTAGATAAAAAAAAACTTATACTGATTAATTTTTAACTGAATTGAAACACTGGCAAAATTAACATGGCCCATCAAAATTGTTTTACGTGACATAAAAAAAATAATTCAAAGAACATTAAAAAAAATAAGAATCCTAATTTCTTCTGACTCTATTAAATCACAAAATACTTTGTAGATCATAAGCTTCTTAATCTGTAAAGAGACTTTTGGTACTATAAGCCATTAAAAAATTCTTTGTTTTCTTAGAAAATTATCAAGACCAGTATCTTTTGTGTATCTCTTCAAACTGTGGTTTAGTAAGTAGGGCTTTCTGAATGTTGTTGCCCATAGTCTTAGTAATGTCAAAATCCTCTTTGTTTTTTAGCATACAAATTTATTTTGATTCATGAACAGTCCCTGAGCTGAGTAAAAATTTGCTTCTACCAGTACCTGAAGCATACAGAAAACCTACCAAAAAATGCAGCTGAATACACTACCACTAACATTCCTGGCTTATCTATTCATGCTGTAAAATTTCCATTTCAGCTCCTCAGTAACTCCCACTCTCCTTTTAAAGGTACGTATTATCAGGGCTAAGTTTGCTTTTCAAAAATCTGACTGATTTTTTTGTATGCTGATGTAAAGCTTACCAAGCATTTGTTACAAAAACACAGTCCTAAAGTCATAAACTCAGGATATTTATCTCACTGTATTTTTGTTACCCCCAACAGAACCATCTACAGCCATTCTCTGAATAAGAAATATTAATAAAGCAGTAAACTCAGGTAAAATTGATTTCACCTAACTGTATTATGCCACTTCAGCATCACCTTTATGCTCAGAAGAGGGAAAATGGCATTTCTAGGGAACTAACAAAGAAGAGTCTTGCTCACAGTGAAACCTGCTCTCCTGACCATGAGCAGATGCTGTTTAGACAGCTGACTCAGATGTACACCTGCCCAAGTGGTCAGATAAACTCCTGTGATTACTGTAGTCAAAATATTTGGAAAAAAAATTCCAAACAGCCAACAGTATTTTTAAGGAAGTTATCAACAGAAGCTGACAGTCAGATATTCTGTGCATAAGCCTGCAACTGTTCCATCTCTGCCTTGGAGAGGAACATTTACAAACCCAAAGCTACCAGTAGTCCTCCCCAGAGAGCAGGGATACCCAGTAAAATCCATGCTGGACACTGCTGCAGGTCTAGATGGGCAGATCTCCCCCCTTAAGTGGGACTTGAGTGACTCTGGATACCTGAGGAAGTCCCAACACACAAAATAACTATATAGCATAATAGAGCCTCAAGGACTGTTCAGATATCTATCAAGATTTTTTTCATATGGTTGCAAAAAAAAAAAAAGCATCCTCATTTCTATCACACTGGTACAAATACTCATGATTTTGCAGTCACTAGTTTGCAAGATGAAATGCTGAATAAGCAGTTTTAGTATTTTACAATTTTTCCAGACAAAAAGTAAAGATTTTCTAGTAAAAATGCTGACATTAACTTGCTCTAAGCATTACCAATATTTTTAAAGTTAGAGAACCAGAGAAAAAAACAATATTTGCAATATCATGTAATAGATTAGTGCTGAGAGCATTACTTTTCACAGATACCTTAAGTGATGGATTTCTTTCCCCAAAGACTGGAAGATATTTCCCAGACACTGCATACAGAGAGAACACTGCACAGGCATTTAAGCTAGTCTCTAGTAATAAACCATTCAAAATGTTTAGAGGATGTAACCATGACACCAGTGTGTGAAACTTTATTTCATAGAGATGTTGATATTGAGCAAACTACATATAAAGATTCCCTAGATATCTCAATTAAAAACCTACAAAATTTTTAAATGATATCACCATTACCATAAATCACTAAGATTAAAAAAAGCATGCAATGGTTTATGTTACTTATTCAAGTTAATTTAATAGCTTCAATTAATAATAACTAGGATTTGAAGTTTTCTTGTTAGCAACTAGCAAACTGATTCCTTAGCTAGCTTTTTTGACCCATAAAATCAGTAAATAAATGTATATGAGAAAAAAAGCTGTTTATATTTTTAAGACTGCAACAATTGAAATTGAGAGCTGATTCTTCAAGTCTGTTCCTGTGAGAAAGATAGGTCTTTTTTTTGTTAATCTTTTCTTCTACTTTGTACTCTCCAACACAAGTGAAAAAGAGAGGTAGTAAGATACAATAAATTCACAGGATGGACACAGAGTTTCTGTTTCAAGAGAAGAATCCAAAATTTTTCTCATTTGTTTTCAGACAAAATTTTTCTAGGAATATTTTGTTGAAACTAACCACAACAAAGATAAATATGTATCTATTTGTAGCGACCATCCCAAGCAGCACAGCAATCCTCCCCATGCTCTCCCTTTAAGCATTTTAATCTGCTATTCCTTATCTTTCACAAGAGTTGTTGGCACTTTATGATTTCATCATGATCTTTTCTTGACGATCTATACTCACTTTCTGATACCCATAATTTTTAAAATTTCCTGGCATTTCTTCAAGGAAGTCTTTGGTCAGAATCACTTAGGATGAGCTTATTCCTCACAGTAGAAGAGCTGAGGGAATTTGCTTTGAGACACAGCCAAGAAACTTCTAGTTTCAAAGTTTAAACATGCCATCATTGATTGTATTATGTCCTTTGCTGCAGACTGTGCTACCACCCCTGAGCACGTTTGTTTTGCCAGTGAATCACTATGACTTGAATCCTCTGCACTTGGGGGAGAGATGATGGGGGAAAGGACCTGCAATTTTGACTATCCAGCTATTCTGCCTCCTCAGGATATCAGTATTAGATATTTGGATGGATACCTATCTGCTCCACTGAACAGGGAAATTAGCTGGTATCTACTGATCTGGAGGACATGTACAGGGATTTCATTTTCTCATGTATCTGCACAGACTGACTGACTGCTGTCACTGTTATTGGTACATACAGACTTTATTAACCATTTTGTGGCCCTTCACAGGGAAGGATAAATGCTGCCATTCTTTTTCTTTGTGAGATCACAAAACTAACAAATAGAAATTATTGTTGTGTCCCCTCTACAACCATGGATAACTTATGTGGTACCATGTGTTGCTAATTATAATGGTAAAGAATAATATTGACGTGAAAATGGATTTAACACATCCTGACCTATGACTGCATTTTCTTCCTACAGCAAAAGAAATAACAATTGAGTAGGATTCTTTATAGTATAATCTGTACTACCATGAAAGAATCAAGGTTGGAAAAGAGCAGAGTTGGTGCAGATTATATCAACATACTGTATTATAGTTCTCTAGACACGTACTACCTCCAGAGTTTTATTTCATTCTTCCCTCAATCTTTGCAGTCGTTTTGTGAGAATTGTGTGTAAGCCAAGAGCAAACAAATCCTTGTTACAAGCCATGTTTTACATCCCCTCTGCAGTCAGGATGAAAGCTGTCTTTGTAAGGTACATGACAACAGACTGTAAAGGTTTAGCGGTGTGACTTTACCCTGGATTGCTTCCATTGCCATATTCAGATTTTAAATTCAGGAGATGAGGTGCAGCACTAAGAGCAGCATCTCCCAGAAGGGTTAGATACACAAAGGGGAGCTGGCTTTTTCTTCTATGCTTTTGGGCAAATCTCTTGAGTACAGAACAGAAGATAATCACAAAGGCTGACAGACTGGGATACAGTGGGTTTGAATAGGCTTTTATTTTTTGTTGTATAGATAACTGTTTAAAGTCAATTCTTCATGGCCATCAAAATTAAACATTTTATTTCAAACTCAAGATAACATGCTTTTGAACATAAAATGAGAGCAAACACACCAGGGGCTACCTCTGCCACTCCCTGCCCTTCAATTCCAGTACCATGGGAAATGCTAAAGGAAATCAGAGGAGGGAAGAGACAGTACTCTAAAGATTTGCAACACAGCTGTCTTCTCATGTCATAAGAACTCTGGACTAAAAGTCATCTAACTTTATGGAGCAACTTAAAAAAATTATTTGGGGGCACTTTTAAGTGTACTGGTTGCTCCCTCAGAGATTCCAAAAAAACCAAATTAATGGTTCATACTCACTGGCTCACCAACAGGGATTACTTTTCTTATGCAGGACAGCCTGAATGATCAGTGTTCCAAGAGCAGCTGTCAGAAAGCCCTGAAGGTCTCCTGCTGGTGAACTTCAAAAGCATAACTAATCCTGCCTGATTCTGGTAGGAAGTATTCACCCTCCCAGCTCTGCTGGGGAGGAGATAAAGGAAAAGCAATAGGTCACAGAAGCATCAAGCACTTCAGACGGAGCCCTGTGTTTCCTGTCTCATTTTCCAGCCCTTAATACCATACTGATTTACCTGCTATATCTTCTCTTCAGAGGATCCCAGGCCACACTTCTTCATCATAAAGTTTCCAAGATTAGAGTGGGAAAGGCAAGAAAAAAACCAAACAGCTCATCTGGCCACCTGCCCTCTTCCTCCTGCACTCTGCCCTCCCCAAGCAACAAACCAGACACTCTGAACAAAATGAAAGCCGCTCAGTTTTCTGTGGATGTCTCTGTTCCACTCACCGAAAGCACATATACACATTCAAAGCAGAGGACAAGGCCAGAGGTTTCACCTGATCTAGAAACTGGCTCTGGAGAGATTCATCTTAATTAATTACATCCTGCTTTATAAATCCAGCAGACAATGTAACACATGTACTACGCTGGTTTCAACAGTGCTGGAGAAAATGAAGTAGCTGACAAAGGGGAAAAAATTGCCTTTTCAACCTTTTGCCATTTGAAATTAATTGCAAAACATGTACTGGTGTACTGTAAAAAAGCTGAAGTCAATATAAAAATTTGCAAAAGTAAGGACCCTCATGTATTTGATATATACTTAATATGATTTTATTTGGAAATAACAATGATTTTTTTTAAATTACCCAGTTTACAGGCATTTTTGCTATGTATACATAGGCTATCTAGAAAAGCAGTATTACCATTTCTGTTTTTCAAGCACAAAAGCTGAACAAAATAAAAAGAGAAAAATCGACTGTTTAGTGCAGATTTGAGCTTAGAGAGCCTGGAGCTCACATCCAGCAGAGTAATGAACTTGGCAACCAAATATGGAACACTTGAAAGTCATATCAGCCCTCATTTCAAGGTGGGTTATGTGCAGGGTCTCCAGCCTGACAGATATCTTGGGTCACTGACCTGACATCAGTGGGACGAGCAAGCGGGAAGGGAGGTGCAGCTGAAGGACCTTGTGAGTGCCAGGCTCTGCACCAAGAGGAGACAGCAGCTCTTGGCAGCCCAGGCACCCCCAGCTCTTCCCATTTCCAAAGCAGCTGGAAGAGGAATGCAAATGATGACTCTAAGTAATCAGCAAAAGCCAAATGCTAAGGAAGTTACTTCACAGACTGACATTTTTAAGGTGAATGGGACCTGACCACTCTGCATTAGTTTCAGCAGTTATCAGGTTCTTTAACTTCACACTCTGTTTCAAATAGAGTAAGTCAGTCATTGCTTTCTAAAGGGGCCTAATTAGTCAGCCCAGAGTGTGTGAAACTTCATTTCAGAATGAAAAAATGACATCCCAGAATACTTAGTTAACCTAAGTTAACTAATCACATACTGCCTAGATCAAAGGCCAGGAACTTGAGAACACAGCTTACATATTCATGATAAACTACAGATCTCTGAAAGCAAGGCTGTGGAAGACTCTGGACAATACATGCCCATGTGGTAATAAATCCATTTATGGTGCCAAATTAGTTTTCCAATTTACACTGCAGAGTTGTCCGGAAATTCTGCTCCAGTTGTTCAAAATCATAATGATCCAGCTTGAGCAGATGTTTAGCAATGAAGCAAGACATTTCATACCGTATTTTGATGTTGAATTCAGATAAAAGTGAGATTAAGCAACTGAAGTACAGAATTTCCTCAAATACCCCTGAACAATAAGGTAAAAAATAATGGCATATTTAGAGAATGCTGAGTACTATTGTCTTTAGTGATTATATTTCTAATTGTAATTGTCATCAGCTTCTCAGGAAGATTGGAAAATAACAAAGGTTTCAGGAGTGGAAATTGAACAACCGAAAAACGACAGATTTGTAAATAAAATTTGTAAAGCTTTCTAGCAGACAGTCTTTTAAACTATGCCCTCTAAATAACTGTTGTCCCAAGACACAGTGCAAGAACAGAAGTCTCTGGTCATGAACCCACAGGGCAAAAAAATCCAGCAAGGAAACAGGCACTTCAGCATACTTTTTCTCCTTAGAAGGCCAAAGCACACAATACCTGCCAATATAATTGCTTGTTTCAATAAAAATACTTAGATGATCTATTTTTCAGTGAAAGTAAAGGCTTTTAAAGATCCCTGCAGACTAAATTTATCAAAAGACCTTCATGATTTTCCTTATATTGATGTTTTCATGCAATGTTGTTTGCAGTGAGATTCAAAGAACTCATTGCTGTCTAGGAGCAACATCACAACTACACATTCATATCTAAAATAGAGGTCACACTGAGCAAATATCAACAATTTAGAGCATTCTCCTGACAAAACACAACTGTCTTACCAAAGTATACACAGCATGCATGAGTTGTTCGCTTTGTCTGCTTTAAATGATTGAAACGACCTGGCCTAAGTCACTCCTCTGAAAAATGCACAATTGAGAAATGATTCTCAGCAAATGGGGTGGGGGAATGCTGATGGGAAGTTTTAGTGCCCTGCATGTGTCATTCATACTAAACTGCCTTTTTATGAAAGTGGACTTGTCTGTACTTGAGAATTCAAGAGTCACATTACATGTCTGCACAGAGACCCTGGGAGGTTTGGTTACAAAAGCCAGACATGGTATTGTGTATTCCCTGATGACAAGAAGTCAGCAGAGCTTATTACATCACTTCAAAGTGGTCAAGCAAAGGCAGGAAACCCCCTGACGTTATCTGATAAATTGTTTTGTTAGTTAGTTTGGCACCAGCGTGTCTGGTATCTAATACTTATGATCCACAGCCTACCAAGTACATGCTATTAGATTCCTGCTATTTTGTGTCAACAAGAAATGTATGCTGTGACAAAGGCCTTTGTAGTAAAGTATAGGAGGAGAGGGGAACACTACATTTCCCAAATAAGTAAGGAAACCAATGAATTGTGCTAGGATTGACTATTGCTAACAAGCTACCATTAGGGAGAGAACCTCACAGTTCAGACCAACTCCAAGCATATCACATTTCACTACCAATACCTAGTTTTCAAACATAATTCATTGTTGGACAAGCCCCCTAACCAGGGTATCAAAAGATCTTTTTTTTTCCTCTGACGATACATTTCAAGCAATCTTCAGGCATATCCAGTATCAAGACTATGACTGAGAAAGGGAAGCAAAGGAAAGACAATAATCCAGAGAGTGACCTATTTCACAGAATCATCACAGAGTAATTCAAGTTAAACAGGATCCCAAGAGGTCTCTAGCCCAGCTCCTCTGCTCAAACCAGAGTCAGCCATAAGATTGCATGAGACTCCTCAAGGCTTTATGTGGGCAGACCAGAGAATCATAAAAGCTCCTTCTCTATGGAAGGCTCCTCACCACAACTGCTCCAGTTTACCCACATCTGTCTTTTATCTACAGGCCCAAAATCAGGAGTAGCATTCCTGATGTAGTCCAGGACTACCAGTTCAAGGGAGTAGCTCCTTCACTTGGGCTGGTGTTCTCCTGGTAGTGCAGCCCCAGACACCATCTGCTCTCTGCTTCAAGGGCACGCCGCCAGCCTGCGGGCAGCTCATCTGTTGAGACCTCCGGGAGATCCCAGTGAAAACTCAGGGAAAGAAGGTTCTGCAGACTTGGGCTGCCTGAGGAGTTCTTATCTGTGTTCACTGTCACTCAATCTCTCCTGTTCAACAGCAGGCCAGCATTTTCCTTGTTTATTCTTTTACTGCCCATCCAGTGGCAGAAGATTGCCTTGTGGTCCTCATCATCGCTTCCACTTTCAGCTCCAGGTGAGCTTTGGCTTTCCTAACACAATCAATGTGTGCCATGGCAACAATTCTGAATCCCTCCTTTGCAGCCTGCTGCTGCTCCCACCTCCCCAGTACTGCCCGCTCAAAATGAAGCTCAGTTCTGATCTACCTACTTTTTTTTGCTGACTAAGAGGCAGAATGCTCAAGGGAGGGAAGGAAAATATCAGCATGAAGAACTTCCCAGGTAACTTGAAATCCTCTCACAATCTTGAGCTCCATCATTTCATGGTTGATTCAGTCATTGACTACACCACCACTTTCTATTTGTTCATGAGCTACAGATCAGGAAAATATTACCCCTAGCTGGCCCTTTAGTGTAAGTGTTAACAAAAAATGTAATTCTAAGTCCATTTCAATATCAATTTTAAGATATTAAGTCTGGCATAAATGGTGGATTTTGTGAAAAAATGCATTTAAACTGCCTCTAGTCTTTGAAGTCTCTTAGTACTCAAATTATTTGGTTTGCCTACTTTGCTCAGTCAAACTTGGGACAGTAAGAATTCATATATAGAGTTGCATTTGATACCAGTGGTCACTGTACCCAGAGTTATGGCAGTAATAAGCCTTTCAATGTCTGGAGATTATTCTAACTATTAGAAAGATAATGTAATATGAACTTCCAGGCTAAGAAATAGTTCTGTATTGAAGCTTATGGCAAAGCACAGGAAAATAAAGCTTGAGCTGAAAAATACTCTCATCAGTATTTTAGCTCTTTTTACTTAGTTTATCTAAAGCAACCAGATGCGTGCAATGAATAAAAATGTCTATTTTGCAGCATTTCAGCCAGTATTAGAAAAATATACACTTGAGGACACAAATATTGGCAGAAGCAATCCTCTGCCTGAATTTGGATATATGTTAGTTTCGTAGGTCATGCTAAACTTCAAAGAACAAATATAAAAATTGCCCAATTCTTCTTTTTAATAACAGCACTTTTGAATGAGAAAGGCTAAAGGAGACTATTTCTTTCACAGTTAAAGCACTCTATAACTTCTTCTACTATTAGCAAAAGGCTTCCCCCCACCCCCATGTCTAGACAGCAGTTTTTTATGTGACAGAGACCAAGCAGCCCAACCTAGCTGTCAGGCAGTAGAAGTAGCATCAGTCTTTTTTAGCAGTGTCATCCATGATACTTTTTTTTGGATGAGGCTTCCATTTAACATATTCAGCTGTATCTGATGTAGATGACTGTCTGCTAGGACGAAGACAGATGACCCCTCTATATTATCCTGTAGGGGAGTTGCATTGATTTTGCAATACCACCTATTCACTGTTTCAGTTCACAGTCTGGCATTTTTGTCAGTACTGGCAGTTATTTCTCATTCTCCTTCTGTGAAGAATCCCCATCTATCATCCTGCTGGATGAAAGCCACGATAGGTTTTGCTCATCTGCAATAAACACTGTCATATATGGAGCCTGGTGTCCTATCGAATCAGAGCTTATGTAAACATGGTGAGCTGTGTACGTGTCCATCCATCAGCTGAGCCCTAATTACTTTGGCCTGAAAGTATCTTGGAGCTGATACACAGCCACCAGCCTCAAGGTTCTTCAGTACTTACAATTTTCTCATTTAACAGAGATAAGGACTATAAGGAAGCCCATACTTAATTTAATTTCTTCCCCTCCGGACAAATTAATTCATCGGGCTGATTCTCCTTGGATGTGAGTCAGGGTTATCATGGCTATGACCTCAAGGATTCAGGAGTTTGAGAAGGCAGAAAGGAGGTATGAGATAGGCAATACAATGCAATACAATACAGAGACTTTCTTCTGCCTGCAGATGAGCATGTGGACTTGGCAACACATGTTAACCATCATATTCTAACCAACAAGGTCAAGATGAACAGTAGCAAGTCCTGAGCTGTACTTTCTGGGAGAGACAGCCCTTGACAAATATAATCAGAAAACTTTTGTAAGAGAAGTCTGTGGAAAGGGGATGTGATATTTATTTAGTATATCTCCAAGTTAATTCAAACTTCAAATCTATTTTCTCAAAGATTTCGTTGACCCACACTCTTGCAATCCCACATTGTGTCCAAGTGGTCTGGGCAACATACCTTGTGTGCAACACTGATTCCAATGAAACATCCTGTATTATCATTCTTACATAAATGATTGAGGTAACACTTGTTATGGCACTGTCCTTTGCTTCCAAGTGTTGCTTACTTCAGCCTTCATAAATCTTGGGACAGGTTGCTGTTTGCTGGCCATTTCTCCTTGTTTGTTTGAAATATGTTTGTTTTTCCTTCATGAGATCACAGGAAGAAAAAAAATCACATAGATGATACTCTGCAACCTTGTTGTCATCGTCCTGTTGCCAGCAGAAGACTCTGTGTTCTGAGTATTCATCTATGTTGAGATCTCAGCAGAGGATGAGCCTTCTGGTCTGGACATAAACCATATGTTCTTCAAGGTTACTACCAGGAATGGTGTCCTGGGAGTAGTGGTGTCTCAGACTACTCAAACTGTGTCTGCTGTTACCAAGACAGGCTTTTCTTACAGTTCTCATCCTGCTCTTTCTTTTGGTGTTCTCACAAAACTCACAAACAGCTCTTACACTGGTGCATCATTCATACAATCTTCATAAATGTAACTAAATTCAAAGTATTAAGACTGAAATGTACAATTTTCCTTTCAAGTTCACATAAATATTACAAATAACCAACACTTGCCACTGTTTAAATCAGTGTTTGTTACATTTATGTTATTTTGAGGGTCTGAATAATGTTGTGAGCCAAGGCTTAACTTTGACAAACAGCTTCTTTGAAAAATCCCAGAACCAGAACCTGCCACTTCATGCTCTCCTGAACACCTGTAGAAGAACTTCAAAATCTCCTTCCATCCCTGGAAGTGTTCAAGGGATGATTCTTTGAGCAGCATGTCTCTTGGAAGGTCTCCCTTCCCACAGCAAGGGGTTGGAATGAGATCATCTTTAAGGTCCCTTCCAACCCAAACCATTTTGAGTCTATGATATAAACCAATATCCAAAATGCATCAGTACCTGCGTTTATGTTATTATCTGCAGTGCCAAGACGAAACCCCTCCATGCTTACTTGATGGGCAGGTGTTCAGAAAAGGCAAAAAATCAGTCCTCCCATTGTCCTTCTGAATGAAACACTCAACTACCAGCTGCACACACTAGCTACACATAGCTGTATTGGTACATGAATATGTCATTATGAGTACACTTGAAAAGACTTATGGTAATGCTTAAGGCACAAAAACTTCACAGCACTTACATGACATGGCTTACATGCTTCTTGCCCAGTGTTTAAAATTGCCTATAGAACTTGTACCTAGACCCCAAAAAGCTGATTAGTTCAATTAAGCTAAAAAAAAAAAAAAAGCATATCTCAACCTTCACTTGACATTAACAAAAGTGTTTACATGGCACAGTTCCTGGCTTTCCAAGCCAGCAGAGCCTCTGCAACACAACTGATTAATTAAAGAGCTCTGAGAAGTTAACACTGAAGGTTACTGATTAATTGTATGTTAGAGCTGCCTAATCAAGTACCCAAGGCAATAAACAAATACAAAGATATATTATACACTGATTTACACAATTATTTATAGTTTACTTTTAACTGGTTGCCTGCCATACAGCAGTCTGAATAAACCTGAATAAACCTGAATAAACACTGGGAGGGTGATCAGGATCATTTACTGTATTTTCCTGGCTGGCTACTAGGGCTGTTTTCCCTGGAAGTGAAACATATGATCATAAATCCTTCTTCATGCATGGTCATCACATGGGCAACCACACCACAATCACTTATCATGTACTTCTGAGTGCTACTGGTTGCTATGTGTGTCTCCAAGGGCTGAAATTCAGCATTGCAAACAGCTGCTAATCATCATTAAGAAAAAGCAAGCAAGCTACTTTAAGTGCTACAGCCCTATTTGAGGACAAGATTTACACCTAGAGATGATCAACAGCTCTCTTATTCACATTCAGATCTAATGGCAAATTTCTCATTTCAGAGATCTTTTCCTCTGTTTATGAATTTCCAGTCCCAGACTGCAATACTTCTTCATCTCGTAAGGCTGTTTTCATGGCCTCCTCTAAATCTATCATGTAACTCCTTTCTCCATGTCAAGAGATGAATACTAAACTGTGTCCTCACTCCATAGTTCCTGTGTTATCCATATATGTAACACAAAATAAAACATTTCTTGCAAGCACTGGGACAAGTTTATTCAGTCTTAGGGAGTTGTTTTTTTTTGAAGTAAAAGCTGCAGGAAGGGTTCTGAAAGAAGGAAACTCTGGAATGACTCTTTCCCCCCCAAGTCAATGAAAATAACTTTGTCTCCTGCAGAAATGTCATCAGTTCTCCTCCCAGATATGCCAATTCTCTCTGATTCATACCAAGAAGCCAATGAACAGACTCTGCCTCTTTTGTGTTCACTGTTCACCTCTCTTCTCCTCTGAAGAAGAAGAAAAACAAGAATAAAAATGAAAGAAAAAACTGCCTCACAAAAGGCAACAATTACTGAGCAAGTCATTCCCTGATACTTCCTCCAGAACTCTCACTGTGTCATACAAAGTTTCATTAGCCCCTTTAATGGGCAGAGCCATTTGTTAGCGCGCTCTTAATATAGTCAGCAGTCCAAGTACAAATGTTCATTCTTGTCCTGTACGACACTTTTTTTATAAACCCCTTATACCTATCCAGTATGACCACAATCAAATCTGCCATTGAATTACTTCCCAGCTATGAGGGACAGATCAAACTTTCCTTCTGTAACTAAATAGCCCCATTTCCCATCTAGATTACACTGGTTTTAAAAACTTCCTAACACAAGACTGGTGTAAGACAAGAGGCTCAAGCCCATTGTGCCAGCTAATCCCGTGTCCATTAATTACAAACATTTGACTGCTTGCAACAAGATCTACAGCCAATCATGAAATTCCCTTTTTCCATCAAGTTGGTCAGATCAAGAGATCTGACAGCTCTGGCACACTCATCTTCCTCCATCCTCAGATAACTACTCTTTGAAGCTGTTCAGGGGAGATGAAAATATAATAGCCTCAGAAAGGGTTGATCAGCATGCAATAAAAGAGAAGGTCAAAAGCTGATTGATGCAACCACTAAAATTGTAATATTAAGATTCAGTCAATTTACACTGTTAAAAGTCACAATTTTCATACTAGTACCATTTATTTTTTCCATATTAAAATTGCCATTAGAATTTCTCTTTAACCTTTTTTTGTTTTTTTGAAACCTGGTTGCAATTACAATCAATCAAGAACATACCGACCCATCCCTTATCTCCTGAATTATGGATTCTGTGACATAAGTGTAAATTATACATTCAAAAATCTGTCTGTCCTTGTTTCCAAAAGTGGTTAATTATATAACATTTTAGAGTTGTCTTTTGGAAGGCTAATTTTCATAAGAATCTTTAAATGTACAATAGGGGTTTTTTTCCTCCAGAAACAATTTCTACCCAGCAAAAAAGAACAGAGGGGAAGTCTTAAGAATATTGAGCTTCATTCACATATTTACCAACCCTGTAAATATTAACTTCATGTACCAACAACATTTCTCCAACCAGGAACTCTTAAACCCACTGTTTAACCCATGTAAACACAGATCTCTTTAGAACCCTGGGCTTCCAAATGTTAAATGACAGCATGTGTCCCCTCATGAAGTTTTAGATCAAACTTGAATCTGAAGCACCTGTTATACATGTGCCACACATACAAGCAATATGCTAAAGTAGGCATTGGACCTTCAGTAACTGTTGTCATTCACTGAATAAACCAACAGGCAGTCAACAGCTGCTTGTGAAATCTGTTGAGTGGCCATCACTCTTAAAAGAGAAATATATCAATCCTCAACCATTAAAAAAATAGATCTCACTGTATGTTTTCCTTATTTCCTCTCATATACTGGTACTTAGTCTCTACTGTACTGCAAGTTTAATTGGTTTCCTTAATTTTGACAGAGAAAGGTAAGCTAATTCCACAGTAAGCAAACACACTTACTTCTTCCTTTAATCACATAACAATTTTAATTCCAGTTCATTGTTAATTATCTTCCAGATTTGTGTGAGCAATACAATTCTCTACCATCTTCTTCCACCTTTTGCGTGACACTGTGTTGCAACACAATTTCCTCACATAGCTTTACACCTACTTTGTCATAGGGTATTTCTAAAACTAGAAGTAACTGGAAGTAAACATTCCAGCTATTCACACAACCAAAGATCTTTAGAAAACCTCTATCAGTATGCCCTGTAGCTGACAGAAGTTCTCCTAGCATACATGCCAAATCAATAACATCCCAAAGCACTCGGGTAGGAGTTCACAGCTTCAGCAAATTACACCCAGGTACTGCTGAAGGGAACATCTGCAGTCAGGAGACTTAGTTAAGAGAAGAGCTCTTTCCTCTGTCAGTACAACCCTGGAAAACGTGTCAGATAGGGCTCATTTCTATTTCAAATGTCTAGTGACACTCAGTAGTTTCAAAGCACTTTTTAAGGGCTCGTTTCCTAGAGGCCATTGCACTTCCAGAAAAAAAATATAGTGAAATAATTCAGTGAGTACATTTGATACAGACAACTGCAAATTTCCATATATTTTCACTATTCTGGGTTAGAGAATGACCCTGAGCTCTTGAACTGACTTGTTTATCCTGACCTTAAACAAGTTCCCCTAGCAAACCAGCCTGGACAAACCCTTAACAAGAAACAAATTTGGTGCTCATTTTATGAGGCATGGGAGAGATGTGCACTAAGTGTTAAGCTGCTCTACATTTAATATCTGAAAAGTTTATTATCCCTGTAGCACATAATCAGGAAAAAAAAAAGTAGGTAAAATAATCCCCTGCTTAGAGGTTTGTACTAAGAAGACGGCAATGGTATTTAAGAATCAACCCAAGGCACACTGCATAAGTAATCTCAACAATCTTAACAGCACACACAGGCTTCTCAGAAACCTCACTCGAGAAACAGCAATGAGGTTGTCACTGTTCTCCAACAAAGCTGTACCTTCTTAACAGCCTCCAATGGCAAAGCCCAAATATTACATCTGAGAAACATTCATGATGACATTTACATGCATCAGAAGGAAGAATTTGGTGGAGGGTTGTTTATGCTAAAGTATTTAGGTTTTGACATTTCCATGCTGAAATTTCAAAAGAGCATATCTGTGGGTGTCTTTGATAAATTATGTATCACAAAGACAAGAGAGTTATTACGGAAAAATATACTGGTGAGCAAAAGATTTTTGTTTTACATTAACCAAAAATGACCTGAAATGTAAAATTATTGAATTCAGTGTACTGTAACCTAGAACTAACCCCACAACCTTCCTCCTGCAACAAAAGATCTAATTATACACCTTACTATGAAATTTAGTTAAAATACCCTTTGAACACGAAATTAACTTCAGAGTTATACTTACTGTGTCACCGCTACATCGCACCTGTGCAAGTGCTCAAGTGCTCTAATTACAGGTTTATAGGATGTATGCATCAGAGAGCAATCATCTGAACCCCATGTAGGTGATCAGGACAATTACTCTTGTGCAAAATCATTTAACACAATGCTAAAAACACACAGCATTTAAGTGCACCATTTCAGTTGTCTTCTGTCCAAGCAGTGGGGCTACTGTCAGGGAAAACAGAAAATCATCAAACTTTTTCAGCTTTTTTATTCCCCTCCCATTCTTCTAATGCTGGTGCTAGACTCTCACTACAAGCTAGAAAGCATTTGCAATTTGTAAAATAACTTGTAAACAAACAAGGAGTGTAGAAAAATCCAAACAACATGGCATCTTCTGCAACAGAGGACTGAAATCATGACAAAAATCCTCCTGCTGTCAATGTAATTAGTTTCATTTCCAATTTTAAATCAAGTGTTAGTGAGTGAGAAACTTTGTTGCTCAAGGAAACTTCTGCAAACTTCCTAAGTGCTCAAGATAAGAGGCATGTTTGTGAGCAAACTGTTGCTTGAACCTTTAGAAATCTCAACTTTGTCTTTTTTCCTTTTCCTTTTTCACGTTCACAGGACTGTATACTGATGGGTTTGTACAAGCCAAAAAATACCCAACAAAAAGGCCAAGTGTCACCACTGCAAACACACAAGTTCATATCTTTGTATGCAAACGCCTGCCCCAGTGAGCAAAGCAGGACAGGGCCAGAGGCTCCCCACTCCCGCAGACCCTTGGGCAGCTTCACACATGCTCCAGCAAAGCTCAGGCACAGCTGCACCAGCCAGGCACAGCTCCCAGCAGGATGTTTGGCCGGTGGATGTACAGTCCATGCTCTACCCCCTGCCCTTTTCCTTGGCTGTATGGATGTGGACACAGAAGGGAGGCAGGGGGACAACAGATTACAGCAATAACCCTAACGGGGATCAGGTGGGAAAAGCAGGAACACAGTAGGAAACACCACATCCCTAGCAAAAGGAGGTGAATGAAAAAGATGAGGAAATGCTGCATGACAGAGCTCAAATATATAGTCTTTGAGACTAAAAATCATTAAAAGCCTTCCCCCCTTCTGCATGTCTTCACATTAAAGCTTTAATCCCATTTGCAGAAAAAAAAAAAAGGATGATGATCTTACAGATTTTTACTCATAAAACTATGATCCATCTGGGTCTTTGAGTTTTATGTGAACAAGAAATAGCTCCAGCTCTGGTTGGTTCAGACTTGGGATGGGAAGAGTTAATTAAGAAACAAATTGGGAATTGTAGATGCATTGAACTAATTTTTTTTTTTTTTTTAATAAACCATAAACTAAACCTGCACAATTTCTTTGCAATTTAAATTGCTGCTTTGTCAGTGCAGCAGTGAACATCTTAGCAGGACCACTTTATCCTTTGTGAATTCCCATAAATCTGACTTATCAAACTTCTAGACTTGGCATAAATTAATATGGAGCAGATTTACAGGCTTAAGAGACTTTTTTTCCCCCAATTTTTAGATACTTGATAATAACTGCACTACACTTTTTAGTACATGACATCTTTATGGGGTTTTTACATCATAATTAAAAAAAGAAAAAAAAAAGGAAATGCAAAATCTTCTTTGGGCTGAGACTGAAAACTCCTAAGTATCAAAAGAGCTAAGCAACCCAAAATTTAATCTGTGACCCCACCTTTTTAGAATTATATAAAAATTGCCAGCATGTTCCCACACTCAGCCCATATATTACTGCCTTTACCTGTTTAATGCTTCCAGTTTAATGTTATCTTGCTTGAGTGCTTCTCTTGGTAGCTCTACTAATTACCTGCACACTTTTTAGCAAGGGAATCACAAAAAACAGATTCACAGCCTTATCAAACAGAAGGAATTCTCAGGCCTACTTTAATTTGAATAATATGGGGTAAAAAATCCCAAATCTTCTTACCTGTCTCTCTTAACAAACCACACACTTTTATATACTTGTGATTAGCCAACTGCAATCACACAACATTATAGTGACTAAACACAAACATGTGAAAATTCCAAACTAGGAAAGTTCTCTCTTAGTGCTTGGAATAGCCCATTATGCAATAATTCTCATTTCTAATACTACATAGAAAAGAACTCAGATTCTGTTCAAAGCAGTAATATGAATATATATTTAAAGTTTTACCATGCTAACTTGCATGAACTCAAATCATTAAGAAGCTGACAAGAATTTTCTGAGCAAGTTCTGCATCACAAAACCTACTGCTAACTAGGAATTTTAGTTTTGCTCCAGTCTTAAGATTAAATTAAACAAATGGCTTAGCCATTTAAAGTTCTATGCCAGGCTTCTTGTGAAGTCAAGTAAAGCTGAATGGCATTTCACTATGGTTACCATGAAAAAGAAAAGATCTATTGTAAGAAACACACAACCAATTCAAATAGATGGTTACTCACAGCCATTTGTAGCTACAGTAAAAATTCAGAGCTCCTTTTCAGAAAGTCAGACCCTGTTTAAATGGTGGTTTTGCATCTGTTTTTGTTTTTGTGGAGGGTTCTCAACATGTGGCAGGATCCTAAATTTATTTACAGCTCACTAAATTAATTTGAAAACTGCTTAGGATAGAAAAGTTAGAGGGGAAGAAGAGTGGCATTTTATTGAGTTGGAAGCCCAGTAACAGTATTTGAGAGTTTGCTTCCCTATTTCTGTGTTACAAGTGCATCCCCCACTAGGCATATTTTGCTCCAACCCTCCTGATTTGAGCCAATAGAGGACAGAAAAGCTGCCAGGTTTCTTGTGCCAGAAAAGCTGCTTCAAAGTAAGAGAAAGTGTTTATCTCCTGGTCTCTACCACAAAATTTGCCAGATTCTAGACACACTCATGTTCAGAGATTAAAAAAAAATCCCTGTTATTTACTGCTACCCTGCCCTTCAGAAGGGCTGATGAGTTCTGCAGTCACCATCAGCCACACAGCTGTACATGTTGCAAGGCAGGCAACAACAATGACTACTAAATGAAGACTGATGACATTCGGAGGGGAACATTTCCAAGAAAAATTTCCCTAATCAAATTAAGCACTGTGCACATAGATGAGATTTTATTTTTAATCACTCGTAACTGTTTGCATTCTAAACCCCACATTGCTGCACAGCCTTAGAGAAGTGGAACAACTTGTAGTTACTTGGATACACTGGAAGAATAGGGACAAAACATGTCAGGTCACAAATGTTCTTCAGGGTTGTCAGAACCACTACTTGCATTACCTCTCTCTCCTTTTTTGCAAGAAAAACCAACAAAACCAAAACCAAACAAAAAGGCCCAATGAAAACACAAAATATCAAAGAAGTACAACAGAATTGTTGTGGCTTTCAGCACATTCTGTCCAAGAAAGCCAGCAGGCTCTTTTAATGTTGTCAGTCTCAATTTCACTTGTTCATCTTGTGTATACACGCGCCAATAAAAATACTGGAAATAATGGCAATAGTAACTAGAATCAGACTGATGTTTCACTTAAAAAAACAAATCAACCCCTTAGGTTCATTACTTAAGTAAGAAGCTTAGGTGACAACTCAGAATTCCTTTTCTTTGTCCAGGGTTGTGAGTTCATGCTTAGGTGAATCCCCATGCAGGAGCACAGAAAGATGTGACATCCTCAGACTGAAAACACTCAAGGAACTGCAGAGATACACAAGTATCACCTTGTTAGCTAGATGTTATGTGAATTTTTTCATGCCTTGTCAATTTTAAAGTCATTCACCAGACAGAACTGGCCACTGCAATCCCTGTCCAATCTGATATAGACACCTAGGGATCACACCACAAGTCTACCAGAAGGCCGCCAGTGGATGCCTGTAATCTTCTCCTCCCCCATGATTTTTCACTGACTGATTTTTAAGGTTTGAAGTGCTTTCATTCATAGCAGACAGTATACTTGACATATCCACACACCACTGGCTATTTCCTCTATTAAAAAAAAAAATATATATATATATTCTCCTTTTGTAATAAAAGAGGAGAAACTGTCTACTGAGAAAAAGAAATACATTTCACTGTTTTGGTCATTGGTCAGAAAAGATCCATTCCAATTTTACCACGCTAAGATGGTACTAGAGAATTCAAAATGCATTTATAACCTAAGAATACACCATTTTTAGCAAGCTATAAAACTTAACCTTTGTAGAATATGAATAGTGCTTCACAATAGCTTTTAAAAGGGCTATTAAAACTTCACACTTCCAATAAAAAACAGCCTAATGCTCTTAATCCTGACATCGCCTTTATACAACATATTTCTTCTGCTACTCAACTGTGTGAAAAAAATCCAACCTATATTCTGAAGATTACCTCTTTGGACCTTCAAAAAGTAATCTAAAAAATTCCTGAATCTGAAGTCTGCAAAAAGATTTTAGTGGGGTTTCTGATTTTGTGAAAGGTTTTTTTGCAACTTTCAGGTGGCAGAGAAAGAAATATCCTCTCATTACTTCATCGGTTTGTAACAGCATCCAAAAATTAGCTTTTGCATAACCACTAAGAAGAGAACAGAAGAAATTAACAGCCATTTCTTCTGCTACAACTGTGGGCTAGACTTCCAAAAGCTCTTTGTTTACAAAGCAAAGCCAAAAAATTTCACTGACACTGAACCAATAGATTAGAAAAGTACAGCTATCTGTTAATCTAACACTGGCTACAATGAAATGTTCATTTTTTAGGTCAAAACACATTTCTTTATGGGAACATAAGGGTCCTTGGACTCACCTAGGGGCAACAAAGCCTCCACAATTTATCATCAGTGTAGTGAGTACGTGATCACCCGTTTCTCTTCACAGAGAAAAGTAACTTAAAAAAATAAAAAAAAAAAACGGCAAAGAGCTCATGTCCCAGCAGAAATCTCATGCCATATTCATGCAAGCATGTTGCACACCACAGCCATAATCCACATTTCAGCAACAAGAACAGGATGTGTGTTGGCACAAACAGAAGGTTTGAAAGAGTAGCTATGGCTGGGCAGTAACTGCTTCATGCTTTAATAATTCTTCACACAGAAGCCAGTTCTAGGAATAAAGACTCCCCCAACAAAATTTACTAAATGAAAGAAGAAAAAATAAAACACACACACAAAAGAAAACAACAGGAACAAAACAAACCAAACTAAAGAAAACAACCACCACCAAAAAAACCATGACAAAATAAGACAAACCCCAAGCAAACCCAAAACAATATTCACCAATATTTTTCAGGCTCATAAATACCACCAACCAGAATATAGGTACAAGCATGCACTTTTTATTTCTCCCTCAACTCTTGAGTTCAGTTTCTTTGGCTGACTGCAGCACATCACATCAGCAAGTCCAGCTGTGAGACCAGAAAATCACAGAAAGCCATGACCCCCTGAGTCCTTCTTGTTGACAATGCTTCCTCAATATGAAAATTATTTCTTCTAGGGGCTGAGATACTTCCTAGGATTTGACACATGCAAGTTCCTCTTCCCCTGCAGTGAAGACTTCTGAATATACATGGAATGGGTGCACAGATCTTCCTCCCTACCCTGCAAGCTGGGTACTGGCAAAGAGGATTTAGAGACACATCTCTAACTCCCCAGAAAACCAGATCACTGCAAACAGCAACCACACTAATTCTGAGCTGAGCATCTTTATCTGCTTCGTGAAGTCACTTATTTTGTATTTGCTCACATTTTATGTCTCATTTGTAGTATATCAGCTTTCATTTTCATGGAAGAGTCTGATTTTTTTTGAGTTTCTGGGTTAGACAGCTGAAGTCCAAAAGTCCTCATCCACATAGATACCACACAGATTTTAGCAGGCTAATCTCTAAGCCACTAGTGTTACATATGGTCTCTGCCAGTTTGACCACTGTATCTCTGTCCTTTCCTTCCGTGTTTCTCCCACACAAGGTGGGAGTAGGAAAAAGGCAGTAAGACAGCTCTTTATACTTGTAACAGTCTCTGCCCACACAACCATATCAACACAATTAATAATCTCAGTATTCGAGTAAGGCTTCACAAAAAATTCTTGCAATCATATTAAACACAAAAGATGTCCAATTTTAGCCCTTCATGTTTTAAGCTCCATTTCAGAGATTATTTTAATCCCTGTGATCAGAGGGCTGGAGCAGCTCTCCTACCAAGACAGGCTGAGAGAGCTGGGCCTGTTCAGCTGGGAGGAGAGAAGGCTCTGGGGAGACCTTACAGCACAAGAGAGCTGAGAGGGACCTTTCACAAGGACATGCAGTGATGGGACAAGGGGGAATGGCTTCAAACTGAAGGAGGGGAGAATTGGGTTCTTTACTGTGATGGTGGTGAGGCCCTGGCACAGGGTTCCTGGAGAAGCTGTGGGTGCCACATCCCTGAAGTGACCAGCCAGGCTGGATGGGGCTCTGAGCAACCTGGTTTAGTGGAAGGTGTGCTGCCCATGGAAAGGGGGTTGGAACTAGATCACCTTTAAGGTCCTTCCCAACTCAAACAATTCTATGATTTTAGGATCTTAACATAGTTTTGGAAGTTTGGCACATTAACACTACACTTGCTTTACCGCCATATGTGATTTCACTATATTTCCTGCCTTTCCATTATCCCTTTAATATTTACGGCAGTGTAAGAAAATATATTGTAACTAAATTTATCAGCTAGCTCCAAAAACTGAAAAGTCATACGGCTCATATTAGAGTCTAATGTCTGAACGTAAAATAGAGAGATTTAGGATTTTTTTTTTTTGATAGCCTAATCTGATGCTTTTCTTAAACTGTGGGAAAAACAAAAAACATCCACTCTGCTGTATAATTTTTACTCATGAAGAGTGACATTTACCACTTCCCAGGAAAGTTTATATATAAATTTAAAAAATATTTTTACATTTTTTCAGATTTATCTTTGGATTTGTCTTTATTATGTTAAACAGAAAACCATATCAAGCCAGCAAAACCCACTAAATTGAATAAACAAGCTACAATAAACCAGTCTTGCACTTCAAGACCACATGTCCTCTGCTTTAAGAGAAATACTAAATTCACCGGGTGTCACTGGCTGCCATTGCAGGAAACTATCTTTCATAAGCAAGGAGGATGAGATTTCAGCAGGACCAATCGTCTTCGGCTGCTTTGTATTTTATCATCTTCCCACCAATTTCCTTCTGCTGGGGAGAAATGAGTACAAAAGCAAGACTTTCTACTTATCTTTTTAATCTTCCACATTGCTCTAGCTTGTGAAAAACAAGAGTTTTGATTGCTAACTCCAAAGTCAAACATTAAACTCCAGAGCAGGAAGCCTTACAGTCACCTTGTTACAGCATTGCTTGGGCTTAGGTTAGTTGTTTGGGCTTTTTATTTCTTGGGGGTTTATATTTTGGGGTTTTTGTTGTAAATCCAAAAGAAATAACTTCCTCTGTAATTTATTATATCACTAAAACAGCCAGAGTCAGCTAACAGTTAGTAGAAATAACATAGGATAACAAATATTTTGCCTAAGTTACAGGCAGGCAAACCTGAAGCTAGCATGAGTCTCATTATAATGCCATTTTTGGAAGCTAAGTCCAGCTGTGCATCATTCCAAAGGATTATGCATATTCCTTACTAAAATCTATTAGCGGACAGGATATTTCTTTTCCCTCCTTCATTTTCATTTCATCACTGCATTTACTCTGTGTAAGCAGTGGCAAGAGATGATGCATGTTAAGAACAGAAAACCATTCATTCTGATTTCCTCATTACAAGGGAGTAGACCCTGGCTGTTTTGAACTATCTCTTTGTTTTGGTTCACATGTGCATTAAATGAGCAACCTTTCCTGCAGCTAAGTGAGAAATAACAGGGCATTGCTTTCCTGGCACTCTGAAAAATGACTGCTTGCTTTCAGTGATGCCGAGGACAAAGTAACTGGTGAATTTACAGAATATCAGAGCAAAACCATTCAGGATCATTCTACTCACAAAATGCTGGTTGGGAATCTATATTCTTCCAGTGTCTTTTTCTGTCTTTCACTGTCTCAAATATTCCCCCTCCTTAAAAGATAAGCAGATATTGCAATATTTGTATCCTTATTTTATGGGGAAAAAACCCCAAAGAAAAACCCACAACAATAACAAAAAAGGGAGTAGGCAGCCTCTCAGGTACTGGGCATCCTCCAGTCCAGCCTCCTTCCTGCCAGTCATGCAGCCACCCTCTCTCTCATTATTACTTCTCTGCTCTGCTCCCTTAGGGTCTAGTTACTCACCAGCAAAGGCAACAATTTATTTTTCAAGTGTGTGGTGGGGAAAGTTGGATGTGTGAGAAAAGAAGTGCAGGTCTTTTCCCAAAACAATGGAAATACCCGTTTTGGTTTCTGCACTCAATTCAGAAGTTTGCAAGGAATCAAACTTTCCTGATTACTTAGATTCTGTCTACCTGTCCTATAAAAAATGCTGTGATCTACGCCTGAAATCAGGAGATCTAACATTGATAAGCAAATATAGGAAATCACATCACACTGACTTTTCATGTGGTATTGTTCACCATTCTCACATACTTTTCTTTTTCATTTACCTCTTTTGTCTCCCACTACATTACTTTTTTCTACTGAGTTTACACTCCATAAAACAGTTAATTTCATCTCTTAATGCCACTGATAATTTAAAACATAAAAAATTACTTTTAATAATACAGTCAGAGCAATTAAATTATGGCCTACTTTTGACATGCAATAAAAAGTGGTTACACATTTACCTTCAAAGTTCTTTTATGTTCTATGTCTCCAAAAAAAACATCCCTGAACTTTGTACCTTCGTCTATGTGAATTCTTCAATTTTCAGGGAAAAAAGCCAAACAAAAAACAATGAGGGGTGTGGGTCACCTTGGACTCTGCAACACCAATGACAGTGAGATAAACTGTGTCCTAACTTGTCAGGTGTTGATTCTAAGATCCAAGACATCCTTGTTTGGATTGTTCCTTTCAATCAGCTGTAGATGATGGATATATACTTGCATGCATGTAAACTAACAGAAAAAGAAAATTCTGATGATGAATAGAATATAAACAGCATCATCTGAACTAGTTCAGTTCTGCACAGCTATAAGAAAAGTCATGTATAAACAGATATGACTAAGTCTTTAGAATGAAAGTCCAACACTTTCATGTGCCTTAACAAATATCCATCAAGTTTTCTATCCACATCCATCTTGCTTTATTCACTACATTTTGACAGTTCAGTAATTTTCTCCACTAATATAACGTTTTGTTCCTAAAACCCCACCATATCTGTACTTAGAATCTGATACCAGATGAATAAACTAAACTTCTAAAATTAAGAGGTGGAGAAAACACTGTGTCAATTATCACAGCTTTAGTCAAGACAATGACACATTACAGCTCATAACCAAGTCAACAGCTCTGCTCCCTCTGTCACTGTGTGCATTTGCAAAGCAAATTTTGACAAGGATGAACACTGGCAGGCTGAGCAGAATGGAGAGATGCTACGATGCTGCCATCAGAACAAAGGAGAACACCGCAATGGGAAGATCTGGGATTGCCTTAGGATTAGAACAATAGAAATGGGATGAAAGTTATAAAAATTCAAGCTCCCCTGAACATCTCACGAGTGCTGCTCAAGTACACCAGCCCAGGTATGACAGATAATGACATAGCAACTATGGTCTGACAGCTCAACAGAAACAAAAACCTAAATTATACCTGAGGACAAAGTATTAATGTCACTGTACAACAACCACACTGAAGCCTCGATGCAATAGCTCATTGCTGTTAAAAGTATTCTCAAGACCTGATTTAACTTGAACAAGTAAAAAGAATGTTTACTTGTAAGAAAAAAGTCTTCCATCATGTGAAAGACTCTAAGAGAGACTACTTTATTATCTAAACATACTGGAGAGAGAAGTGTTTGAGCTACAGTTCAAATACTGCCACATGCATTATTACTGCATTCTGACAAGCTGAAGTTTTCTTCCCTTCTGAATGGAAGAAGCAATGACAGAAAACAATTTTTAAAGGGAAGCAGTCAATTCATAAATGGAATTTATATTATCATCTGCAACCATGTGGGCACAGACTCAGTGATGCAAGATGCCCCTTCCAGTCTTAAATGTGTACCTCTGTCTTAGTAACATCACTATAAATCTTCCCAAAGGAAATTCCAGTGTGGGCATAAACCACTTTCTTCACCCAAATGTGCCATGCCCTTTAGCCCAAAATTAGCACTTAACACCTGAACTGGAAATGTAAGACTCCTCTGAGCCTACCTCAATTTTCCAGTCTGCTGAATTTTTAAACAAATTCCCCTATAATGAGCTTCTAGATGCCTAACCCCTTATACATTTAACATAGATCTCCCAAGGAGACCTCTTATCCTCTGCATCCTCCCTGCTCTCCTTGTGTTTTTACCATTTTCTTGCTTAAAATACTGATTTGTCCCTGCTGAAGTTACTGGGCCTTACAACATGCTGTAAGCCCAGAACTTGAGGTAGAAGCCTTATAAGGCTCCAGGAGCACCAGATGTGCCTGGTACCCTCACACTTCTCCATTCAGCACCAGGGATGCACCACCAGCCTGGGAATGTGCAGATGCATCTTTGGTCATACTTCACACTCTGCCTTCTCCTCCCCCTCTCCTGTCCTTCATTCTTCATCCTCCAATATATTTCTTTCAGAAGTGTTTCTGAAGTGATGTTTTAGGAGTGACACACCACAGCTTTTCCAGCATTTAATAAGCTGGTTTAATAGCAAGTACTTATTTGCCTGTGTCTCCCACCTGCAATTTCTTAGCACTAATGCCGATGTTGCCAAGCTCTGAGGTTTCTCCATATAAAAGTGGCATTAAACGAACTTCTAAATTACAGATCTTCTCCTACATGTTCTAAATATATACAGAAATACTTCTTTTGCTCAGTTGGAGCAAATTTAAACTAATTTGATTCTGCAGATTTGGGCTTGTCAGTGCATCAACTCTGTTTAAATCACATCTCTTACCAGATACTGTTTTTCAAGACCACCAGCATATCAAAACTGTTACTCTTCAGTGCAAAGAGTACTGGACATCTCCAACGCTCCTGAAACAAAGTCCTAATCAGTCTGGTAATTCTAGATTTTATTTTGGTATAGAAAAGAACTAACACATCCCAACAATATTTTTTAAATTCAAATATAATTTTTAATAAGAAACCTAGAACTTGGACTTGTAAATGTGTCTGGAGGCTACAGTTAGGAAGAATGTACCTGCATACCATTTTGTAACTGAGCATCCAATTCAAAGTTTCTACTTACTCATTCAAATGCAAATTAAAGGAGCTAAAGCACAAATGCCCAGTCTGAGACACAAATTCAATTATAACAAGTCAGTCACTGAATTCTTAATATAAATGCTTTCCTGTACTTATATTTACATTTTAATCTAGACAGAAGAAAGAACAACGACCCTGGTGGGGTATATGCAGATTAAACTTCATGGTTAGGTATATGACAAATTAAAACAAGCCAAATAAAATAGATTAATAGGACCTCTGAGATTTTTTTTTTTACTTTAAGAGACAGATATGACAATTTTAATCACTTTTTGTGAAGACTTTTCCTCAGAGTGAAAGAACTGTAACTGCAGACATCAGCCCAGAGATTTGATCTCAGACTGGTATTCCTGGCATGACCACAGGTAGATTAAAGGACAGAAGAGATTGTTCATCTGAACCATGACGCCTTTTACTTGACTTAAAAGCACTTTTGCTTCTATAAACCTTTCAAATTTCAAGTAATTAAGAGTTGAGGCTCTTTGAATCATTACTCCTGCAGACACCCAAGTGAAAAGGCTTTGGGAGGCTTGTTCCACACACAGGACTGAGCAGCTTCCAGCAATTCTGCACCAACTGACCCACCCTGGCAGGTAAACACCTCACTCAAGGGCTGCAACCACACAGAAGTGCAACCCACATCTCCCAGTTTTTGTGGCAGATGCCCACAGCTCAAGACCAGGCAGTTCCTTCCCACAGGTTATGTGGCTGGTTGTGGTGGGCTCACCTTCCCTGGGTACCAGGTCACTCACCAGCCCAGCTGGAGAGAGAAAATACACCTGAAGAGTCAAGGGTTGAGGTGAGGGCAGGCAGAAATCACCCACCAGTTGCCTCCACAGGCAAAATGGACTTGATTGGAGGAAAATTAATCTAATGTATTGCAAGTCAAATCAGAGTAGGATAATAAAATAAGAACAAATCTTAAAACACCTTGCCTCTGACCTTCTCTTCTTTTTGGCCCTACCTTTACTTGTGAATTCTCTACCTATCCCCACAGTGGCAGAGGGGGATGGAAAATGGTCAGTTCATCACATGTTGTTCCTGCTGCTTCTTCCTTCTTAGGGGAAGGACTCTGCACACTCTTCCCCTGCTCCATCCCACAGGAGACAGTTCTTCATGAACTTCTGTATGTGAGACCTTCACACAGGTTCTTCACAAACACCTCCAGGGTGGGTCCCTTCCATGGGGTGCAGTCCTTCAGGAACAGACTGCTCCAGTGTGAATCCCCCACAGGGTAAAAAGTCCAGCCAGCAAACCTGCTCCAGTGTGGGCTTCCCACAGGGTCCCAGCCTCCTTTGGGCTCTGCTCTGCTATGGGGACCTCCACAGACTGCAGGTGCATCTCTGCTTCACCATGGACCTCCTTGGGCTGCAGAGGCACAGCTGTCACCACAGGCTGCAGGGGAACCTCAGCTCCAGTGCCTGGAGCACCTCCTGCCCCTTCTCTGCCCTTGGTGTCTGCAGAGCTTTTTCTGTGACATATTCTCACTCCTCTCTCCTGCTGAATCTCCACTGCTCAGATTCTGCCTCCTCCTTAAACACATCATTCCAGAGGTACTGCCACCACCACTGATGTGCTCCATGGCTGTATGGGACATGGGGGAGGTTTCTGGCATCTTCTCACAGAAGTCACCCCTTTAGCTCCACACCAATACCAAAAGCTAGCCCTGCAAACCCAACATACTGGTTCAGAGAAAGCCAGCCTTCTGCAGGGAATACTCATCCTCTTCAACCCACATCTCACAGATGTGTGTGTGCCTCAGCACTACAGATCCAATCTGTTTGTAAACCCAGGGACTGATAGCAGAGCCAGGATTGTGTGCCTTGACAGAACAAGCCTTGCTAATGCAGTAGCTTAAGCAATCCATTTTTGCCCTCATAAAAACCTGTGAATCTTGTTCAGTGCCACGTGCTCAGAGGTCAATGTGTATGCTCCACACAATCCCCAAAAAGATGCTTTAATCTTGTGTTGGAAGTATACAGGTATCAGGTCATTTTGTTTCAGAAAGGGCACCCAGATCAAAACCAAAATAGATACACCTCTTCCCATCACACACACATACTCATCTTACTACTGTTTACAGTGTTACTCAGACACTGAATTTAAAGGACTCTGTGGTCTCAGCTGACCTTTGTGGTCTCAGCCTAACGTTACAGTTTGGCTGAATTTCAGGGTCAAAGGTTATACTCAAAACAGAAAAGCAGAGATAGAGTTCATGACAGAACTGAAATGGATCATATCTGATGATCTACCATGAGCCTAAGTTTAGCTTTACATCATCTAAAAAGCTACCCAGAGACCTGGGTAGAAGTTAAACAGGTAAGCACAGCCTTCCACTTAGCCCATCACCATCAACTCCAAACTGAATACAAATAAACTCAACTCCATACTAAATACAAGTTTTAATAAATTGTACTCTGATGGAAGAATTTTATATGGTCCAGATTTCCTGTTGAACAGTTAGATATACTTTATCCTATAAATTTTTATTTATCTAAGTAGCAGTTTCAAGAATGTACTTTTTTTTTAGATATCTTCTCCTGCTCTCCATACTTCATTTATTTGCATCAACATCCTCCTCCTTACTTCTGTCCTTCCATCACAAAACTTCCTGTAAAATAATTTGCAATTTTCCCATAGCTCCATGATCTGCTCAAACCTTTTTTGGCATTAAAAAAGCAGCAGAAACAATTGCAGTACTGTGACAGATGAAATTTCAAGAGGAGAGGAGAAAGAGATTTAGTTTGTTGCATTGTGTCTTTCGCTCGGGTGCTTTCTGGAGAATTAAAGTGTGCATTAAGCTAAGCATAACACTTCTGAAAGCACACAATGACTCATAAAGGTCTCTTGTGCTTAGCTTTATATTTTTTCCCCAACAATATTTAGTGCAACTTGCAAACATCAATAAAGAACATGGCACCTAAGACTATCTAACACACCTACTTAAGGCACAATATTGGCACTTACAAACTACCCTAGTAAAACTTCTGAAGGGCAAAACTAAAACAGGAACTCAGAAGTGAAGTACAGCAATCAATCTTACACAAACACACCAAGCTCTCACAGCCACCCAGACATGTTCTTGCATGTATTAGAGCAGATAGGCTATTCTGCTTTCTGCTCTAAGCACTAAAAATCCTAGAGGGGAGATTTCATGCCAGACTAGAAGAGAGCAAAAATGTATAATTTAAAGTAATTTGGTGTTTAAAATACACCAGGACAGAACTTTACATGTTTAATGTTTTAATAAAGAAGTTACATTCACAGACAATGGTTACTGGGCCACAGGGATCTCGGGCAGAACTGCCACCTTGTAACAGCACAGAATTAGTTTGTCAGCATTAGGAATAATCAGGGTCTTCCCTGTTTACTTAGCACATTTAATAATAGTAAAAACAAAGAAATCTGGCTATTTGCAATGGTGAAACTTAACTAACCCATATGTATGAGTTATTCCACCTTGAAAATTCACACTGCTGAAAAATTTTAAATGCCTTCTAAGATGAGCAAAAGAAATTAAGACAAAGCAAGCAAAACCTCAGCAGGATAGGTGATTTGATTTCAGTTGACAGAAGCTACACATCAGCTAGCTTCCACTAAGGACACCACTGCTACACTAAACAAGCCCTGCAATTTGACATCAAAGGAGTTTTGAAAGAATAGTACATGCTGAAATCACTGTTCTTCTTCACTTCCTGACATTTTACAGCAACCGCCCAAGGGACATGACAGACTTCAGCATTAGCCAAATAAAAATCTGAGGGGAAAAAAAATTCTGTTCTACTCATACAGACAACTTGATTGGAAGAGCTGCTAAAGTGACCTTCCAAGCGATGAGGTGTAATCAGGATGCTCCACTTTCAAAGCATGTAAATGAATTAAAGCCAGAGAAGGTATTGGACAGCTGCTTTAGTGCTTCAACACCCAAAGGTGTTTTTGAAACTGGCTACAAAGGGACATATCGTCCATCTTGGAAGTAATTCTCTTAAGAGGACAATTCAAGAGCACACAATTAGCTGGAAACTGCATCCTGAGAGTTGTCTGGTGTGCTTCTTCATTACCCTGGCTGATGAGGCAAGGGAATATGAGAGCTGTACTGAAGTGAGAATAAAACAGCCAAGACTGTCAGGGACTGGGACAGGAGAAAAGGAAGAGAGGAAAATGAAAAAAACAGTCAGACACCAGTTTCCTCAAACTGTGGAAAAGAGCAAAAAGTCTGAAGTACAGATCTGCTGTAAAGACAAGAATTTTCAAAGCAGCAGCTCCAGCTTCAGAAACAAGTCATTTGGCAGGAGGAAAACTGTTCAGGATGTTGAGAAACAAACAGCCCATGGTGGTGCAGAAACCATTGCTGTACAGCACAGTATGCTCTCCTTCATCGAGTTTCAATTCAAAACATTATCTAACTCTTATTTCCAATATTAAAATGCCGACAGTAACATCAAATAATCAAGTGGTATCTTTATTTCCTTATTTTAAGGAAATCAGTCACATTTTATGAGAATACAGTGATCCACTCACACCACTATCAATTCCTTCTGTAGGATGTTTCTACAGTGCAATAACTGGACACAAAGCACAAAGAAAAAAGGCATCTGTAGAAGTACATGCTAATCTGCAGGCACCAGCTTATGAAAACCTCTGCTACAGTTTGCTTTCCTGGCATTTGAACTCAAACAGTTTGCTTTATTTTGAGGAATAAAGCAAAACAAAGAATTGGAATGCAGTGACAGAATTTAAAACACATTCAGTCAGCCCTGCCCAAGGTCCATATTAAAGTTTGAAAAAGAAAATAATTCTATGCTTTCTTAGTGACACAAAAAAAACTGAGATGGCAATGTTTGGATCATCATCTCTCTTGCGTTGCTCTCTTCTACTCTGTGTTCTCAAAAAAAAAAAAAAGAATTGCCAACTAAATGCTTTATGTCCTTACTTTAAAATTAAAAAATACCACTTTAATAACTGAACAACACAAGAAATTTATAATGAAAAATGGGCTTTAATAATATTCACTACACACAGAATCAAAAGGGTTTATTGGTAATAAAAGCCTTAATTACAGACTCAATTATTGATAGACATAAATGAAGTACAGTTATATCATTTTTATAAGCTGTGCAAAATATAAAATAAAAACCAAAGAAACCATTCCTGGGCTTTATTATTTCATGCTAGTAAGAGGGTTGGTGGTTTTTTTTGTTGTTGTTGTTTTTTTTGTTTGGGTTTTTTGTTTTGTTTTTGTTGTTGTTGGGTTTTTTAATTTAAATTCCACAACAGCCCTCATTCCCTCTCCTTTACCTTTCACTTAGCTTTTCCATCTCCATCCAATTTCTCCTTTCATGCAGTAACAGCGTCCTTCTCAGGCTACTTAAATTCTTTCATTCTGCCGTTTTAGATGACGACAGGAATGAGTTCCACTGAGCATTCCTGGCCAGAAGCCAGCCAGGCAGCCACTGCTCCCCCAGGCACGCTGCAGCAGCACTGCCTCGGGTGCAGCAGCAGCATTTGCTAGAGGGACAACCCCACCTGGCCAGGATGAGCTGATGATGGCAACAAACCACCGTTTCACTCAAACACCCTCCTCTCATCTCTGCAAAGGGCAGAGCTCACTCTTATATCCCCCTCCTGTCCACACAGGACTTCGAGAAAGTGTCTTGCAGCTCTCCAACCCCTTTTGTATGGCTCAGGTACCTCTGAGGTGATGTTCCACAAGGTAGCAACAAAACTAGAAGGAAAACTGCCTTGCTTACAACGCAACTGAGTAGCCTCACTATAAATCAGCTCCCAGCACATCACCACAGCTACACCAGAGTGCTGTGCTCATGCCAGGATCCTGGCACAGCCCCAGGCACACTTAGCACCCCAGAAAACCACTGCCAAAAGACACCTGCCCTGCAATCAACCCCTGCTCATGAGAAAGAGCTGGTTAAACCATCTGCGTGATCTGGATTCCCTAATTTGTGCAGAATTTGGGGCAACTTGAGAAGATGCATGATCTTGGAGAACAGAAAAATAGCCCCACTAAACACGCATAAAGGCTTGACAGAGAATCGTGCCAATCAGGCCAGAGGAGGTTGCTATTCTTAGCATTGCTTCCAGTTAAATAAAGACTTCTGAGTTAAATAAAGATATCAAGTGTACCTAAGAAATTCTTTCATTTTCACTGCTGCTGCAATTTGCAGCTGGTAGTTGAGTTTCTCAGTGAGATCCTGGGAAGAAGAAAACAAAACTCCACAAATTTGAAGTGACTGGACATTGCCAGAGATTCAAATGTTATGTACCACTTTTAAAAACAGAGGTGCAGTCAGAACACTAAGTCAATTAACAAAAAGATATTACTGAAACAGAAAATGCTTTTAATGAGAGCCTGACTAATGCCAATTAAATGCTCTTTGAAAAAAGAGGATGCCTGTGATACATTATGATTCAGAAACTAACTGGTCTACGTAAGCTAGCCTTGAACAAGAAATAACAAATTGTTGTGTTAAATAACTATAAAATTAACACAGACCAAGAATGTTTTTTCTTAAATTAAAAATGAGGAAGAACTCAACAGGTAATGCTTAGCAATTTCAGGAGATTTTACCATGCTCATGGAGAAATAAACAAAGAAAAGGTACAAGACACCCAGTTTCACCGATATTATTTTTATCTTGAGCAACCTAACGAAGAAATAAAAATAAATCAAATATCTTACAGGACAATCTCGCTAGGGGAGCAACTTGATCCAACCATTTTTGATAACTGCAGTTTCAGATACTAGGAACTAAAAAAAAAAAAAAAGAAGAAAAACCCAAGGATTATATTAGACAAAAGACTTTTAAAAAGATATTTCAGTGAAGCAAGCTATGCAGAGGTATGAAACTCTGAAAGGATATGCTGCCATCCAGCAAAAAAAACAGAATCAAAGCCTGCATGAGCCTCCAGAAATACCATCATAGAAGAGTCAATAATCAAACACCAATTATAGAACATTTGAACAAAAATAAAGGAGGTACCTCAAAAATAAGAACATGAAAGGTTGCATATAAACAGCAAACACTGTTCTTAAAGACTGACAATTTTATGGCATAATGCACTCACAGCCTGTCACCAGCAACAAATGACTTCTGCACACAAAGAATTTCAGATCCTTGTTGAGAACATTGGAGGAAAATAAAATCAGGAAAAAAAGGAAAGTTATCCTTTGTTATCCTCCCACTTATCTGTAAATTCTGAACAATGATGTGGCTGAACTAACCACGCAGGGATGCAAGCATTCTTTAAACTCACAAAGCTGAAAGTAAAGTAACCTATGCTCACAAGTGAAAAAAAGGCGTTTGACTAATGAGAAAGTGCACACCATCATCTTTGTTGTGGGATGAATGTAAATTGAGCTTAGAAATTGAAGGGCTTGACCCTCATCTTTTGGAAGCCAGTTTAAAAGACTTCAGGAAAGAAACATTTCTCCCTCATCTCCCTAAAATGCAGCATGTAGAAACACATTGAGATAATGCGTAGGCATTCAATGAAAATTATTACAGCTCCTAACCTTTGCTAACAAGTTTCAGGGCTAGGTAATTGATTATAAAAATGAAACTGCATTTACTATTTGCTAACTTCTGATAAGCAGCAGCTATATAATTGATTCTCCCTTTCAGTATGCAACCAATTGCACTGGTATGAAAGCCTGTATGTGAAACGCTGGGATTTTATTTAACAGTTTGTCTCACTGCCTACTTTCCCCTCTATGAATAAAGACTGAACTCAAATTGCCATTAAAAATGATGCGGACTACTTCAGTGTATTTAGTGTTATTACTGGGTAAATGGCCCGAGACAAAATGAGATGCAAGGTTATCTTAAGTTACTACTTTTCTGGAAGGAAATCTAGGAGTCAAAACCAATCATTAGTTATTGTTCTACAAGTCTCCCAAGAAGATCTGTCACAGAAATCTGGCAAATCTCATAATCCTGTGTTTCTGTATCTCCAAGGCATAGTTTGGTAGACAAATTCTGATTAATTAGCTGTATCAGAATAGTTTGCTAATATAAACATAGCTCTCATCAGCATGTGTATTCCTGGCAGCATAACAATTCTCCCTTCCTCCTCTCCCTTGCTTGGCTTTTGACAGTGCAGTCTGCTCATGTAAGCACATCTATGTTCACACCTGGGCTGGTGTAGAAGCGTTGGGGAAATATGCATTATATTCTCTGAGCAAAGTCTGTTGGACAGTTAGCCCTGAGATATCTACCTAATACTTATCTGATGTGTTTCGTCTCTAGATTGTCCCAAAACTCCTAAAGCTTGTGTTTAATGACCCACAGGGAGAAAAGAGCAGCATCCTTTACTCCTCCGCATAATCACCTGCTGGCCCAGAGTACAAGGCTCCCCATGGTCACTCACACAAATAGGTCAAGGCAAAGGACTTTGAATCCTCATCACGTTCACTTCTGACTGAATGGTTCCAGAAATTCTGCATAGAACTCCTAGGTGTTATTTGAGACCACAGATGAGCCTGTGATTAAGAGTCACGGTGTCATGCTGTCGTAGGCATAGTAAAAGAAAGACAAAAAAATATTTGTTTAAGCCCATTCTTTCTTTAGACTGAGCACAAGTTCAAGTAAAAAGCACCATGCCTAGAGATCAGTCATCCACTGATGTGCCTGACCACTGCAAAGGGAACAGAGCACATGCTGGTCTTCAAGAACTCCCACATTATGTCAGTAAATTTTCTATAGGTCTTGCTTCCTATCACAGTTGTATGCACTGAGAACCAAGATTTTACAGGATTTTATTTATGTCTAGACAACTTTTTAAGTATTTAAGTCTCTTACAGCTAGTCACAGCGATCCTTCCTTCACTCACATTTTACAATCTTCCAGCATAAAGAAAATGGATCCAGGATCTGGAACATCCTAAATGATCATTATTCACAACAATCTAATAAAATATGCTTCACTGAAACTTAATATTTAAAAAAATACAAGCTGAAATTAAAGCTACTCTGGGAGTTTATTTTAAATAGCAATAACAAAGCACTACAATATCTTGTTGAAAAGTGGGACAAAACCAACACATGAATGGGACCATAACTGAATTAGTCTACACTGCAAAATAAACAAGTAATCATCACAGGATTTGATAGCCATGCATTTAAACATATCCTAATCCCAAAACTAATAAGAAGGCATAACTATAAAAATAGATCTCTCATGTTAAGTCTCATAAAAGTCACAAAACTGCAAATCTGCTCTAAAGGATTTTCTCACATTTTAATTAACTATCATAAAAATATTGTGATGAGATAATCTCAGTTTATATAGAAGCATTTTCTCCATTTAAAATTATGCTCAAGAAAGCTTAGTAAGCTGCCTATTCCCTGCTGACAGGCACAAAAAAAATTATCCATTCTTATATATTCATTTTATAGATGGGAAAACCATGTGTGTGCAATTTAAAAATGGAGGCTTTAAAAAGTCAGTCAAAGAGGTGAACTTACATCAGACTTGTGAAGACTGAACTAGACCAATATCTTAACAGCCTCTACACCATCACTTTGGGTTTACTGTATCCTCCCATGCCTCTCTGCATGGGCCCTGATATTTCTATTCTAAAAATTAGGTCCTTAAGGATCTATTTAAATACTCAATTTCAAAGCTGGGTGTTCAAACCTGTGCTGGATCATGACCCAAAACTATTGTTTTAGCTTAATTTCTGTATTTGGTGACCAAGCAAAGCTGCTGTTATAGGTTTGCAGCACCTGTCAACTACCACCAGCTGCTTCTCCCCACCTCAGTCTGGATACAGCACGAACAGGCTTAGACCAAAAAAGTGGCTGACTGTTGCAATTTCAGCAGCAGTGGGTCATATATCTGTATTTAATACAATATCCTTATGTAACTAATATTACATTTCTTCAGAACTGGTAACAATGCACTGTAAGAACATGGGCTGCTTCCTTCCAGGAGTGAAAGTTTCTTGACCATCTGGAATGCCCCCAGTGTAAGGTGAGAGTCACTCCACAGAACATCTGATGGCCCAGCAAGACAGACACAGACATTTAGGTCTGTCAGTGATTATGCTCAGCACATGACACCCTTTCTCTGGCACATTGCCTCATATACCACGTCTCTTACAATGACTAGAAGAGAACATTCAGGGTTTTTTCCTCTGCTCAAAAACTCTGTCAGTATGAAGATCTTTTCAGTTTATCCATCCTGACCCCTAGATGGAGAAGGGAGGCTGTCTAGAAAGGGTGAGTTAGTCCAGGTGGTTGCCCTATGAGCACAGGCCACGTATGCCCAGTGCAGGAATGTGTCATCTTTGCCAAGCCCCTGTGGGAAGCAGAGATGGCTTCCTGAGACAGGAAATCATGCTGAACCGTGTGGCTGACAAAAGAGGAACAACAGGGTGACGTGGCAGTATCAGGATCTTTACCAAGAGGGACATCCTGCTGAGTTAGTGCAGGTGAAAGGAAAGGCTGTGACTGTCAAACCCAGGGCAGCACGTGGAGATACAGACAGGGGAGGCCAGGCACTGCCTATGCTGAAATTGGGTTGCCCTCTGCTCCTCTCCCTCAAAATACTCTGCTCAGGGGCTCTTCTCAACCCCACCACTTTCCAGAATGCTTTCTGCTCTCCTGTCACAACTTGCTTCACTTGCAAGCCCAAATCCAGCTGCCCTTTCTGTGCAGAGGGCTTCCTCCCCCACCCACGCAAGGGGAAGAGGCAGCACACGTTGGCTGTGCCAGGGCCCTCTGCTTCTTCCCCCTGACGTGTCCTGCCTGCTCTCCACCACCAACACCCTTCCCACTGTCTCTGCAGCAGCCGGGACTGTGCCAAGCCAAAACCAAAAGCTGGGCTCCCCTCACGCTCGGCCGACTGCGCTCCAAAACCCCACCCACAGGACACACTAGCCCCACACACACCAGCTACAGCTCCTCCTGTCCCAGCTTCCCAAATGACACTGTATCCTTCCCAGTCTCTGTTGCAGACCTCTTTCTGTGATTTTGCCATAATATTTCTTTTCACAGGCTTTAGGGATGAACATGCTGGAAAGTAAGTTCTTTGCATTTAATTTGGCTCTGCCACTCTGCAGAGATGCTGATCTGTGTCTTTGGCCCACTGCTGACAGCAAACTTCTCTCTCCAGTCCTAAATATTTGCTTACAGAACAGTAGCAGAAAAGTGAACTTTTAAGTATGCACATTAATACATCCTGTCAAAGATCCAAAGTGCTGCAGCTGCAATCCTAGATACTCCAGCTTTAATTGTTCTCACCTCCAAAGCCTTCACTCTCCAAAGCCTACAAAACATAGAGGCATACTATGTCAATGACACAGTGAAGTTAAGCAAACAATATGCTAGCAAAAAGGTATTTTCTATTTCTCAGCCTGAAGTGTTCTCAAACATCTTTTGATGTTCAAGTGGTATTTATAAATCCAAAACACCTCTATTATGTTCTTTTGCTTTCTTTAAACAAGAAATTCAGATCTTTTCTCCTAAATTTCATCTGCCAAAAGAATAAAAATTGGTGGGTAAGAATTTAAGTAATCTTTGCATCTTTTTCCCTTTCCCATGATTTAGAGAAGTCAGGTTCAGACTACCCTAAAAATAAAATAGCAGTAAAGAACAGCTTTAGCTTCCAACTGACTATACAAAATTTTAAACCTCCATTCATGTGTCATCAGTAGATGAGATCACATATGGCAATATACAAAATTCAGCACCTAGTTGAAGCCACACAAGGGTTCAATCCAAGGCTAAATCACAGGCATGGATGCTCCTCAGCTGCAACAGTAGCTGGTGATATAGGCTGACCCTGTCAGGCTCCCTCCAGAGTCACAAACCACTCAGCCTAGTCCCTCTCTGCAACAGAGGGAAGAAGCAGTGTCTCACAGGAATTGCTACTCCTGATGCAAATACGGACCTCCCTGAGCTTTCTGACCTGGACCTGTGCTATTCCAGACCTGATCGCAAGACAATCTCCCTGTTCCAAGCCTTGCATGGCAGAGGTTGGCCCCCCTGACACTGGGAGAGCTCTTCAACATGCAATTCACCTGCTATATCTACAAATATAATTTGCACAAGATTAAGCATTCCAGACTCACCAACAGCTTGTTTGTAACAGAAATTACCAATGATGTGCATCCATTGCAGAAGCAGACCATACAAAATTATCCAGCCTTGCAGTAGCAACTAAAGCATTACCAAGCAGCCAAAGGCCGTAAAGTGTCCATTATGTTTGAAATACAGCTCAAGCAAATGCCATAAGAAACATAAATAATTTTTTCACCACTAAAGTACCAGAGATCACTCAAATCCTTTCAGATGAAATGCATGCTGTAGTGCTTCCACCCAGACTTGACAATCCAAGAGTGCTGACGTGTCCAAGGGGAAAGTGGCTGTCCTAAGCCACTGTCAGTCCCAGTACACAACAGCTTCTACAACTGCCACTGTTTGAAAAGCCTGGCATGTGGTGCCACTTTTTTCAGAGAATACTCATCAATTTCCTCTTCCATTAAATTATATTTAAAAAACAAACCAAACAAGCAAACAAAAAAAAACCAACACAACAAAACAACCAACCAAAAAAAAAACCCCATCCAAACCTGAATCCACATCCAGTCCTCATTGTTCCCTGACCACAGGGAATTAAAGAAACTTTGGGGTTTTTTTTAACTTTCAAGTTGCTGTTGAGGAAGATAATGGAAAACTGCAGAGCTTAGCATTTTATTAGCAGATGGAAGATTCAGGTCATAACCTCACACCTGGAACTAAGCCCTAATAAAACTTTTGGTTTTGTAGTAGCTATCCCTCCCTAATGACAGAGTAACAGCTCAGCTCTAAAGAAGGAAAAGAAAATGCAAAAAGCATAACTAGAAGTGACTTAAAAGCCAGCTAAAGAAAACCCTTTCAAATATCATGAAAAGTTTTAACAAAAAAATAAAAGTTTCCATTGAAATAGTCCCTTTTAAGTTTCTATTTTTAAATAACAAGGTCCCTCAAGTTTTATGTAGAGTTTATCACACTGTCACAGAACTTGCAGTCTGTGAACCACCAACTTCCTTTTGTGGTTATGAAAAAAAAAATCTGTACTGTACAGTATGTCCAAAAAATTGCATGAAGACTTCTGTAGCCCCATGAAATTTTTACATGAAAATATGTACTGAACCATATGTCCAAAAAAAAAAAAAAAAAGCAAGAATCCTCTATTGCATGAAGAGAGCCTCCTCAAAAGGAGTCAAGGTCCCCACGTGCTCAGCACTCTGCTCTCTCACACTTAGATGAAAAGCCTTCCAGAACAACTGCTGCTGTTTACAGATGATGACACCTCACAGGAAGACTAGAAATCAGTTGAAACACAAGTAAAAGCAAGGTATGGATGTTACTTTTGTGAATTAGAATCTGCAACTAAAACAAGGCATCCTACCATACCAAGAGGGTTAAGTTTTTATACATACTCACACACATCTTCCAGTGTGAAGATCATATGTGGCCTTCAGGAGTAACCATAAATAAAACTATAAGAATAAATCATTTTGAGAAGCGGTTTGAATGCATTACTTCTGTCCAGAAAAATCAACAACCTCTTGGACTGAGCCATCAACATCAGTCTTCAAAACTACTCCCACATTTAAAAAAAACTGGACTGAGCATTCCAGTTAGAAATTATTTACCTGCCTCTCCTCCTCTGGAGGCAAACACTACTCCTCCCAACACCCACTTCTTTCTGGACAAAGCTGCTGGCAGCTCACACTCAGCCATTCAGCATGCACTACAGAAACACACTGTGTTATTCATTCCTCTATGCCCTGTGCCACTGATGCAATGGAAAGAGAGCCAAAGATTGTGAGCATACTGGGTGTGCTGAAGCCCATCTTTCCTTATCACTGCTGTACTTGCAGATGGACATAATGATGAAAAAGTGACCCACAGAGGGCTTCATGCACCATTCAGAGCAGAAGAAAAGAGTTTCTAAAGTAAGCAGATACATCTCTGCAGTAGGTCAGAGAGTAAGCACGCCCCCAGCAAAAGGTGGGAATTTCTCATGTGTGAGAGGAATAGAGATCTTTTCCCTCTTACACAGCAGAAATGACACAGCCACCATGGACCTAGAGGTGACAACCACTACAGGGAGCTCTTGCCAGCTGGCTCTTGAGCTGCATGCTGTCCAAGAGGAACTCCCAAGCTCCCCATGCTGAGCTGTGCTGCCCTGGGGGCTGCAGCAGCCCTCCAAGGCCCCCTTGGCAGGATGATGAAGCCAGCAGGCTGTGCAGAGCCTAACACTGCCAGCATCCCCCAATACCCAGCTACAGTCCCACAAGACCTCCAAAAAAACCACAATTCTCACTTCCCTGCTCCTATCCCTTTGGCTCTCAGACAGACACAAAGCATCTCTTTAGCCCCTCTGATACATCAACAGTTTTACACACAGGCCAGAAAGTTTGCCTTCCTTCTGGCTGCAGATACCCAGGGCTTAAATCTCTTTAAAGATAAGGAAGGAACTTTCTTACAGTGCAGGCAATACATTATGTTAGGATGCCCAGGAGATGCCAAAATATTCTGTGAATCTACTGGTTAACCTGCCTCTATATCCACAGTAGTCACCTTTGCAACATACCACTTATTTCCCACTATCTCAAAGTTTTAGACTACTCCCCCTGCTGCCCCCAGAAGCTGTGCAGAAGTTCTGGATTTAACATCCCAGGGTACTTAAAGTGACTAAAAATGACCCACAGACACAAGGGAGTCTGGACAACATGCCAGAAACCTGAGCCTTACCAAGTCTGCAGGTGAGCTTCCAGAAAGCACACTCCAAGATTCATATAGACACTTTGGAATCTGCTGCTGTGGGGCGCCTCACATTAACTGGGGTTAAATCTTGAAGGTAAAGGACTTAAACTTCAAAGCTGAAACAGAACATGTTGCACCATTCAATAGCAGCATGATGTGCAAGGTCAAGCAGAACTACGGAACAGTCATCCCTCCAAAAGTCCTGTTACAGAAACCACGTCAAGAGCTAAACTACTGGAGCAAACCATTTTCTGAAAGTATTAAATATTTAACAAAACAAAAAATATTGGGGAAAAAAGTGCAAAATACAAATTCATGCAATGCAAAGCAGTTGTCAGTATTTACTCATACATTGGTGGCTGTTTCAAACCACAGGACTCCATTACTAACTGTAATTACTAGAATTACTTTACTAACAGTAAAGCTCTGCATTACTAAGCTCTTGCAGAAAAACAACAGCAAGAAACAATTCATTCAAACTGGAAGCTCCTGGGACACTCATAACACTGATTTTGTTATTGCTTCTGTGTGTAGGCTGGCTTCAAGGTTAGCAGCAAGTTGTGCAGCAGTTTGAAAACTGAAGAGTAATATTAAAAATTCTTGACAAAAATCTCAGTCATGAATTATATTTGGAAAAATTATCTCCTCACTAACCTTTAAAGCTGTCAAGTGTAAGATGCAAATGTTTTCTGGATTTATACCACCAGTTGTCAGGGCACTACTTTATTGTCAAGTGTCAGAAATTTCCACCCTCCCCAGTTTTAGAAAGCAAAACACACACTGGGGTGTCCCTGTGTGGATTTTAAAATAATACATGCCCTATCATCCTCTCCATATGCAAGCATGATGTACTGTATCAAGAATGAAGAAATTGATTCAGCGTTCTTCTCCCTTCTGAAGTTACATGGCTACACTGCAGTTTCCCAAATCCTGCCTGAATATTCCATTTGTCCTTTCCCTGTTCCATGTGTGGTTTTGTAGATAAAGGCCACTGAGTTCATCTCTACTCTCCAGAACGAGAATAAACCAACAAACCTTTGACCATCCAGATTTTATCTAAATGAGTCACAGAATCCACTTTGCTAAACACATGCCGCTTTGTACGTTTCATGAAATAAAATTCCATGCCAAAAGGGATAAATGCATAGATTAATACTCCAGCTATCCCATCAACTGAAAAATCATTCAGAAGCTGCAATTAAAAGAAACAGCATCTCACAAATAATTTTGAGATCTCACAGTTGCCTTCAATTGCCCATTTTTAAGTGTATTTCAACCCACGTATTCTCTGTAAGGTATCCAGTTACAGATGATTAAGTGAACACTTACCATTCCACCCCAGAGATAAACTGTGCCAACCCTCTAAAACAGAAGCCTTAGGAATTCTTCCTGGTCAGCATGAAAAATTCACTCAGCTCAACAGTGAGTTCTCAAAAACTAAATTGTTACATTTTCTAAAAATAACAAGCAAACCAAAAAACCCAAACAAACCCATAACCCACCCCATCAAAACTTCACATTAAAAAATCAAACCAACAAAACCGTGAAATAAGTCAGTTTTATATAAAATGCCACACTTAAATCAAGCTGTATACAAACTACATCTATTTTGTTCTCCAATATCTATGGATATTTTTTTAGTTAAATTGGAAAAAAATGGATTAAAAAAATGCAACTTCTGCAGCATACAAAATGATAAAGGGCATTTGTCTGCAATTCATCTGATTGAAGAATAATGCTGAATTCATTACAAGCTTACTTGAAGGTGACTCAAAGAGTATTTTTTTAGAAGTCCTGTTCTTTATTGAGACTTCATAATTAGTTTTAAAACCATCTGATCAGAAATACTATTTAAAAAATGGAAGTATTCAAGAAAAATATAAAGTCCTAAGTTTACAGAGCAGTTATCAACTTTCTGAATGTATGCTTTTCTGTGTTAGAGACATGGAAGGGGTTAAAAGCACACACCTAAGCTGGTTTCTTTAACAGTGACCACGTTTACAGAATGGCATACATATTCCACTTTTTCTTAAAATAAAAAAATCCTGGAAGAACTTATTGAAAAAACCAGACTTTTTTAAACAAATGGCCTACCTAACATTTCACTGTAAGTTCAAACTTTCCTCCCAGCAGTAAGTTTGGTACAATCATTTCCTTATCCTGTTTGTAGCCTATTTCATGCCACACCACTCGTGGCCAATTTTATCCATGGAAATACCCTCTATTTATTCTACTTCTTTTTGGGCTTCTCCATGATGCTCATCAGCTGCTTCCCTCGACAAGAAAGTGTCACTTAAAAACCTGATTCTGTAGTGTGTCCATCTGAAACACCCAAAGCCTTGCAGCAAAAGAGAACTATCTCTAATTGAGTCATCTTTTGGGGTTTGCCTAGTATGTGATTTAGATTTGGCCTTTCTTCCCCTTCACGCAACAGGAAGCCTATGATGAAAGTTAGATGCTTTCAGTAACAAAGCCTAGCATGACAAAACACTGTGAAGAAACAAAGACTTTTAATACAACTTTCTGGCCGAAGCCAGAGGTCTGGGAAAAGCTGAGACACGCTGCTTCTAACAGTAAGGTAGCGGAGCTCCCTCTATTGAATTAGCTGCCAATATCTCTTCAAAGCTTTAAAGATGCCAACTGTGGTCAGAATCAATGTTCCGATAAAAACTTAAAACCTGCCAGCCTGGGCAGCTGGGACCTATCATGTACACTGTATGTAAGAGACAGCTAAGGGAAGGGGACAGCCACCACACAGAGCCCATGACACATGCCAAAGTGTCACTGCCTGCCAGGGCTCCAGCCCTGGGGACTTCTGTTATCCTTGGCTGCTGTTTGAGAGTTTTCCATCAGGTCCCAAACTGCTGTGCCCAATGGCCACGATTAACGATGCCAGGGCATACTACAGATGGTGCTACCACAGCACAAAACACAACACACGAGCACAGTTCGAGCTTTTGAAGTTTTTCTTCACGACAGGGGTTAACTGTACACAGAGTACCCCCTAAACAAAATATATGGATATACAGACTGCTGAAACACTTATTAAATCACCAACTGCACTTTTTACTTCTTATCAAGGGAATGGCTTAGTATTTCCACTGCTGTTGAAAGCACTTTGAACACTTTCTACCCAAACATTACAGAACTGTTCTAACCCCTGATAACCTCTAAAAATCATACCCTGGAGGTGCTCTTTCTCTCTACACTCTTTTATCACTTTCTCACATGTTTTACCTCCCAAAAGAAGCACATTTATTATCAACAATAGAAATACTAGTTCAGAAGAAGCAGCACTGTTTTAATAAGCAAACATTTATTTGCCTTTCTGGAGACCCACATCCATGATAGAAAAAGCAATTTGATCTTAAGCTAGGCAGAAATTCCTCAAAAGAGCCAACACTGTGGAGCAGTAGATTAACATCCACTGGTGTAGGAATGATTGTGATTCAAGCCATCCTCAATAAAACACACTGAGAAAGACAAAGGAAACAAAAGCAGAGAAGGAAAAAAAAGGAAGAACCTTGATCTGATCACTGCCAGTAGTGAATTGTCAGAATACAAGGTGCATTGCAATCTCCTCTCTAAATGATGAGATTCATTTTCTAGTGTATTAATGGCAGAAATGTACAGCCTCCTTTAATATTCATCCTGTTCCCATCAAAGAAAATATACCAAGATAAAGAACATGTAGGTCAAAACCTTGTCTTCTGGGAAGATAACACTCAACCATTTAATATCAAGGGGAGTTTTTAATATTCAGGTTTTCCTGGAAAAATCATGTTCTGCTTAAGTAACTTCTAATTATCACCCTACAGCATTTACAGTTCTTTAAGTCTCTCATTTGAGCATCAGTGAATGGAAGCATAACTATTTTTCTTGAAGACAGAGGAACTTGAGAGAAATCAGAATATTGCAACAGGTCCTCAATTCTCTTACAAATGTGGCCTTGCAGTTTACACACTTTCTAATAAAAAAGTGACTGTATTACCAGAGGAAAAAACTGCTCACCAGCCAACTAAGAGGAAGCCTGAGTAGCACTGAAGACAAAACCTGAAAAATTACAGGGTTTTAGACATGGTAAAAATCAATATATAAAGTCTAGCCTCCTATCAGAGCTGGCGGAACTAACCAAGACCATACTACGACACCATGCTATTAGAGATATGGAGAAACAGTTTCAACAATCAGCACGGTAGTATGAAAAAGCCACAAAATTCCCATGTGTGAAACAGCAATGGAATAACCACTGGAGATCAGACCTTGAGCCAGCTTGTCTGTGATCATCATGTTATGGTCATAGAGTACAGATCACAAGAAGGGAAGACTGAATATTGACAACCTAGTGTTAGTAAAACTGAATATTGACAATCTAGTGTGAGGAGATCCAATTACAAATTAGAGCTTCTAGAAAATAAGCCCATTCAGTCTCCCCAGGGTTACTAGGCTCAAAGTGCATATACAGAGAGGTGGGGCTCCTCTGTAATCAGTTTTCTACAAGCAACCTGCTCTTATTTCACCCAAGAAGTCCAAAACCACTTGGACCAAAAAATACTCTCCAGAAAGTCCTCTGGTAGGAACCTAAAAAAGCCCATGATGGTGTGTCACGTATGAACAGCCAACATATTAAAGCTACTGCTGCTACAGAAATGCTTGTTTTCATATGGCTTAGAGGGATCTCATATGGAATCAGGTATCATACCATTGAAATATGCAGTGAGCACTCTTACCTCTTAAGACTATAAACCCCACTGTTTAAGTAAGATACTTGCAAGAAAACAGAGATCACAGTTTTAGCCTGATCATACAGATATAATTTGCATTATGTAAAACACTTATCCTATTTTATTTTCCCCTTTATGTATGATCTTCCATAAATATTTAGAGGTTCTGTTCCCCAAAAACTTCTGCTGGAAGTAAGTCAACAAATGAATTCTACTACTAAGAAGATAACATATAAGCCGAGGCTAAATAACCCAGGTTACTTTCAGGAAGGAGAATGGATGGTATTGCAAGAAAGGGGATCACTCTTACAGAGGTTGGAGAGTGAAAATAAAATATCTTGAAATTAAATATTACTTGTGACAGATATATTTATTTCATGAACATAACAACATATATTTTCTTCAATAAAAATCACCTGGCTGAAATTTCAAGGATTTACAGACCTGGATGATTTCTGGTTTTGCCCTCTGCCTTCTCAGTGCTACAAACCCAACAGTAGAGGGGAGAGCGCAAGAAAAATAGTTTATGTTGGAAGACTTTCACATCAAAAAAACCCAAACCCCTAAATATATCAAATGCTTCCCAAAGCCATCAATCTAACAATTAAAACTCACTTAGGAATGAGTCTGGTTACCTGTATGTTAGGCCACAAATACATGGCACACTGAAGCATACACACGTGGTGCAGACGTTTTCTGAGCTCAGTTTCAGAAAACCCATGTGAACTCCAGATCTTAATATAGAAATCCAGTTTCCTTTGCTCAAACTCACATCCGATATACCAGGGAAAAAACGCAGTCAGAAGTGAGAACATAATGAGTGTCATGAATAAGATTACATGTTTCAGTCTGACTAGGCTTAGGCAATATGTAACAAACCTAGTAACAGAAGGAGAGACTAAGAGCTTCCTTGTTGAAATCCCCCAGAAAGCAGGGGGAGGGGGAAGGTCATAATTAGCTCCTGATTAAGAGTTTACTTTCTTTTCACATACAGCCATTCCTCTAGAGATGTATGAGATTATAATCCATTTTCTCACTTATTCGGACCTCGAGTCAGTCTATTAGTGCCAAATGTGTACTTGGACCCCTCTCTCTTTTTAAGATGGGTATCTTCCTAAGTAGTTTATTCGGTGAAGAAACAAAACCAAGTTTTCTTATATGCTTTTAATACCTCATCTACTGCTTTCCATATCCAAAGCTCAAATGGAACTCCCAAAAGTCGAGCACCATGATGGAGTAATACATCCCTAATTTGTAAAAAAAACTAGCTATCATCTAAAATAGATGAGATAGCAAGGGGGAAGAACCAGTAAAACTACAGCAATATCAAGACCTTTCTATAGGTATTTTTGTATGTAAGTATCTTTTATATTCCTCAGAATAAACAGAGAAGTAGAGGCTTAAATCTACTACTGGGCTTTCCAGGCATTTCCAGTACTGCAGGGAAAGTTTGTAAGCTGAGGTGGAGCTGGTTTCTCCCCACACACATTTCCTTACAGTTAGTCTGAGCTTCTCCTTGACGGGGCAAGGAAGGAATGAAGAGCAGAAAGAACAAGTTAAATGGTTTTGCTGACAGCCTATTAAGATCATAGGTAGTCAAGTGACATTTTTTTATACAGTTCCATCAACACAACCTTTGAGATAAAATATTTTATGGTTTCACATTTTCTTCAAATGGAAAATGTAGACAGACACACAGTCACCAAGATCATTTTGTATTTACTCGGCTAAATCTCTCCACAGAGGCAAAGTCTTGCTTCTTAGAAGCTGAGGCACTTATCCCTCTGATAGTCCACATGCCTTCAAGATTTCCTAAAATGAACTATCTTTCCTGAAGACTTTCTCTGCATCACAGCAACCAGTATTCTTTGTAAGCTCCACCACCGGGACTGGTATTTATTATGTCCAGCAGTGATTATACCCTGTGTTTGCCAAAGCAAAAGCCAAGCAGCACAGCCTGACACATGGCTTACAGTTCCAATATTGCTGTTGAGTCTGTCTGGAGCTTTTTTACTATTCTATTTGAAACTACAAATTCAGCAGGCTTGCTTTACTGTTGTAGCTAGTTTTCAGTTTTCCATTTGGAGCTTGTAAAACACAAGTATAAATACACCTAGTGAAAAAGATCTGCTCTTCTCTTTCATTTCGCCAAAACCATACTGGCCGTAAATGGTTAACTGGAGAGCACGTAACAGCCAGGCAGAGGCCAGGAATGAAAAACCACCAGCAGCTCCAACACTTCTGCAAACCCTCCGTTGTTGCAAAGGCACAGAGGCAAAGCCATTTCTTAAAGCAATACAAAATTTTACCACAGGCTGACGCTCTTTCTACAAGAATAATGAGACGGTCCCCGAGCTGAATGCAGAACTCCTCACTTCACAGCTTTTCCCTCAGACTTCACTTTCACGCTCAATATTTACAAAACAAAGCCTACAAACACCTCATAGCCAAAATATTCCCAGAACAATTAGGATATTTAGCACTCTCTGCGCCTTCCTACTTCCCCAGCGCCTCCCTCAGGAGCGCTTTTACGGGCGGAGAGGGGAAGAGAAGTTACCCACGCGATCCCGATCCGCCGGAGCAGCCTCAGGCACGCAGCGCTGCCCCCGGGGCTGCCCGAGCCGGGGGCACCGACAGCGGGGCTGCCCCCGCCGCGCCCGGCTGCCTGCGGGCGGCGAGTGCCCGCACCGCTCCCCGGCTCCCAGCGGCAGCGGAAAGCGGCGGGAGGCCGCCGGTCCCGCGTTGTGCCGGCACGGCCACGGGCGGCACGGAAGGCGCGGAGGGCAGAAGCGGCTGAAGCGCCGAAGTTGCAGGCGGCTCGCTGCACAGACGTGCCGCTCAGCCTGGAAGTGAAAGCGGCACCGCACCGGGGCTCGGCTGTCGCTCCCGCGGGGGCAGCGCTGCCCGGCGGCCGCTGACAACGCCCTGGAGGGACCCCACCGCCGCTTCCCACGGAGAAAGATGAGACCAGCGCGTCTCGATCCCCCTCACCGCTGGAGCAGCTCTGCCTTTCCCGCAGGAGAGACGGCATCAGCCGGCGCACCCTCGGAGGGTAGGAGAGGACCGTTCTCCTCCAGAAGCGCAGCGGGGTGCGGCGGGCACCAGCGGCCGGGAGCGGCTCCTGGCGAGCGGGGAGCCCGCGGTAGGTGCTGGGGCGCTCCGGGAGCGGCGGGCGGGCACCGCCACCTGCGCCCCGGCCTCCCCTCCGCCAAGTTACGCGCGGCCGGGACGGCGCGGCCGTGGCCACCGCTTCCCGCGGGCGGGCGCTCACCTGGGGGCAGGCAGAGAGCGGCGAGCAGGAGGCAGAGCAGGAGCGGCAGCGGGCGGCGGCGGCAGGAGGCGCAGGCGGCGGCGGCGGGGGCTCCATCATCCCGCCTGCCCGCGGCGGGACCGGGAGGCGGCGGCGGAGCGGGGCGGCGCGCCCGCGGCGGCTCTTCCCTCTCGCACCGGAGCGCGGCAGCGACTGCTCCCTCGTCGAGGCCGGGAAGCAGCAGCGGCGGCTCTCTCCCGGCGGCGGGAGCAGCGGTAACTTCCCGGGCGCGGGCGGCGGGGCGGCTGCTTTCCTCTCGGCGCGCAGCGAGGAACGACTCCGCACCGGAGCAGGTGGCGGCTCCCTTCTGGCAGCCGAGCGGCGCTCCAGGACTGAGCGCCGCGGCGGGAGAGGCGGAGCCGGGCGGCGGCGGCGGCGAGGCTGGCCCGGCCCCCGAGCCCCCGCCCCGCCCGGAACGCGGCGCGCAGGCGGGGGAGCCCCGCGGGCAGCCCCGCCGCCGCCCCGCCCGCTGCAGCCTCTCCGGGCGCCCGGGACGTGCGGGCCCCCAGCCCCGGGATGTGCCGCTGCCTCCGGGGCGGCGCTGTGCAGGCGAGGGGGCCGGGGCTGGCGGGCATGCGGGACGAGCCGATCCCCCCTTCCCCTACTCCTGCTTTGCTTCTGCTCGGTGCATGGGCTGTTTTCTGGTGCTCTGTTCAGGATGCGTGTTGGTTATGAGTACTGCAAATCCAAAGCTAAAAAATAATGAAATAATGACAATGCTTGTCCCGTTGGGTGTATAGAAACGTGATTGTGCCTCCTCTGAGCCAAAATAAAAAAAAAAAAGGGGGGGGAAAATTTAAAAAGCAAAGATAATAACCATCAGCTTAATCTGATTTCATGGATGTAGCAGAGAATTGGATAAAAGGAGGGGAGCTCACAACACTCTGGTTGCATGAAGAAATGCACTGCAGGGTGAAGAGGGATCTTTCGTCACTTGTGGAAGTCGGCTGCCCTAAAGGTCAAAAAGATTCCTCATCAAAGTAATGTAATCCAGAAGCAGCGCTTTCATGCACAGTGCTCTATTCTCCTCCTGTTTCGGTCTGAGTAAGCAGCGCTGTTTCACTGAGAGGGAAATAAGCACGCTGAAGCCGCACAGCAAGTTTCTGAGCTAACAGTTCTGCACGATCAACATGTAGCCCACGCAGTCATGTGCAGTAAACATGATGTCCAAAATCTGAAATATGAATAATGCACACCGTTTGGTCTTTCCAAAGGGACTTTCTAGTAGTGAAATCCGAAGTGTCAAGCTCTCTATTGAACTTCACCATGTGATGATTTGAATTCTTGGACGGGAACTTCCCCAAAACTCCGGAAAATGAAAGACAAACTTAGCTAGTCTGTTGTGCTATTCTCAAAACAATTTTCTTGATGTCTAACAACTAAAAATACTTAAACATTACAGTGATACAGAGTACATTTAGAAAAACACAGCCTGTGTACTTTTTTGTGTACCATGCTTGTTTTTTGTAAAGAGGGGTAAGGAATATTTGCCTTTTAGAACTTTAAGTCTAAAGTGTTGTCTTCACTTCAAAAAGTCCTCCTGTTCTTCCACAATATTATTATTATTATTATTATTATTATTATTATTATTATTATTATTATTATTATTATTATTATGTATAGCACGCCATGCAATCCGTTTTAAAAATACTTTACTTTCTAGGCTTACTGCTTAGCAGAGCTCTGTCGTCCTTTGTTTTCTCAGTAGATTTCTCTTTATGGGCAAATTACTAAGCAGATTTTAAAAAATACTACTTTTAAGATCAATAATCTTTTTTGTTTTCCCGTTGAAGCAAATCAGTGTTTTCCATTCAGTGTTTTGTTGGTTTGTTTTTTTTTTCCATGCATGTTTGGAAGTTGGAGCGTAATCATTAGTAGGGAAATTTAATATTTCTCTTGCTGTCAAACCTGGAGACCTCCTCAAAATCTTGAGAGAGATTCTCAATAGAATTGCACTGAGATGACCATCTAACACAGTTCAAACTTTTATTCCTACTTTGTTTTTTTTTTTTTTTTAATTTCTAGAGCTTTTAATAGTATGCTCTGATTTTGCAACAACTTGGGCTCCATTACAAATTAAGGGCCTAATCCTCTCTCTTGCATTGATATGGGCAAACTTGTTCAAGTGAGTAAAACTGTGGCTGGCAAAAAAGGTAGAAAAGGCCAACTCTAAAAAAAGCTCTGAGTGTAAACAAGCATAAGAAAAGGCTTATAGGCCAGAATTCACTCTGCATTTAGTACCTGTTTGCTTTTCTTTTCAACATGGCAATAGTGAGATCAATTTGTATAAATGCAAACACATGGTTTGCTGGTTTAGGGAATTAAATAATGCCCAAGTACCTTGTTTTCAAAGCAGATGATTAACTGCTGCCTCATTTGCATCAACATAATGAGTAGTATACATTCTCTCTCACTGGAAGAAGGGATAAGGAAGTCTTTCTGAATATTATAAATAATTTCCAATGGCATGGTGCAGAAACTAAAAGGCAAGCTATAGAACTATACATTTCAGGCAGGCAAAACATACAGAGTAATTTTACAATTTATGCTCAAGATAGTATTGTGAAAAATTATTTGAGGACTGTTTTGCTCTGAATGTGTTGCCTAAAGTCTGTAAGGAATATGAGAAATGTGAGAGATTACATTAAGGACATAATACTTTAATCAGAAGTATGATTTGTTTAGGGTTTCCCTCACTCCTTTGTCATTTATCTTCAAAGCTGTTTCTACCTTTCACATGAAAAGAGCTCTTTGAATTCTGAGTAAATAGAAAACATCTCAAGCTCAGATTGCTTAAGTGTTTTGATAACTTTACAGGATTTTAAATGTGATTAGAAATTGTTAAGATAATTATTAAAGATGTCTTTATATGCAATGTCATTTTAGCGATCCTCAGTTCTGAGGATTTATAATTAATTCTTTTAATGTCTATTAGGTTGATAGAACATAGATTTTTTTTCCCTACAGATTATTTTCTTGGGTCATGCTCCTCTTCCTATTGAAGTTAATGGGAGCATGAGTGAGGCACTGATCTGCTGGAAAAACAGCAACTGCCTGGCTTTAAAGTCCAAAATAAATATTTATTTTGAAGAAGTTAAAACACTAGTACAAAAAAATCTGTAGAAAATAACTGTTTTTGAAAAGCAATAACAATAATAATACATTATTAAACGTTTAATCCTATCAAACCATAGATTTTCTATTTGTGTGACAAAGTGGATTGAAAGTGTAATCCATTAATAATGGTTGTGCATAATAACAAAGAGTTTTTGTTAAGCTGAAACATCATTTCCTTTTTACAACAGGTACATAAAACACTTTGGAAGCCAATTTCTAGCAAGAATAATAGAGAATAGTGTTTAATAGAGCACAATGCTCCTGATAATTTAATCTATTGTTAATAGTGAGTGGATGACTGTTAATATTGTTTCAAGGAAACTTTGAGGGCTAGTTTGGCTCAGCACTCAAAATACAGTCTGCAAAGTGGAGATCTATTGTTGAAACTGCCCTTGAACTGTAAGACAAGCATTGAACACAATGTCCAGCCTTGCATTTCTGCAAATCTGATTCTGTTAATTTGGCTGGGTGCTGCTGGGGTAAAGGTGTCAATTCAGAAGAGACTTGCATGGGTTCAGATTATTGTCATTTGTGTTAAAACGTGATTCAGCATTATCTAACACCAAGGGTTAAGAGTATGTGTAATCCATACTGCTGTTTACAACGCAGACACAGGAATTTTTGGTGAATCAGCTGGGACTTGGCTCATGTTTTATGATTCTTGAGAAATCCACAGGGTGCTTCCAGTCCCCTTAGGTGCCTTGAATACCTTTAAACACCAGGCTGCGCAAATCTGAGCCAAAGCATGTTGAAGTCAAGCAGAGACTTTCACTGATTTTGCTTGATTGCACTAGAAGCTGTGGTAGATGAGTACTCATGTCTGTCAGGAATGGTTTTGCATTGCTCAGTGTTGGCACGTGAGGATAACTGGCTGTGAAGCCTTTCTGAAGTCGATCAGCTGTACATGGTCAAGTACAACTCTAGGCTGTAAAGTATGTCAAACAGAACATGCAGGACACATAGAAAATAGTCAAAAACCAGAGCTGGCACAAAAGTGAACTGTGACCAATAGTAGCAAAGAGGAAAGCCTACTTAATTGGGGTTTTTGCAGGTATCTGCAAATTTGTCTTTCACCTAAGTAAGCAAGACCCATATATTTGGAATAAATAAAAAGCCCTGACAAATTACAGTATGAATACCTGGAATCAACATTTTCAGTATTTCTTCACTGCAAAAATCATACTACTCATGAACATTAGCAAATGCCTGCCAGTGTTATTACAGTAATCAGTATAGCAATTAGGCTCCTGAAACAAACTTATTTTCCTATTACCCATGTCCAGTGCACCTGTTTTTCACATAATTTAACTAAAGGACCAGCACTGTACAAACATTCATTAAAATAACATTACATTTGTATTATATACAAAGTACCCAGAATGCTTTCAGCTGAGATTAAATTTTCATAAAATACAAGTGCAACATGAGAATAAGGAGTTTGTAGAATAGCTGGTTGTCTTTAAAAGTTTGTGATCTGCCTTAAAAACAAACATGAAGAAAATAAAATTTTTAGACTATAAGCAGGTTTTCTGCACAAAATAGACAAGAGTCACATTAGATGATGATGATTGAGGAGTTCGTAAAGAGAAAAAGCAATCTAGTCCTTTAGGTTGGACCAGTATATATCAACTTTCCTGGCCACCTACTTGCCTTTTGTGAAGGCTCAATGGCCTTTTCCTCTGCCTTTCTCATAAAGGTTTGAGGTAGGTAAAAGAAAGCAGTTTTCAGATTTCAGGTCTCTTTTTGTTTTCATTACAAAAGCCACTTATGAGGGCAAAGTATTATTTTTCTGTAGTTATCCAGTGGGATACACAATTGTGACTAGCACTGATAATATATTGGAGAAGTAAAATAGCTATAATACAAAGAAGGAGATTATTAGCATTGCTAAAATGCTTAGACTGTTTCCCCTTTTCTCACCGTCCATGGAACCAAATTCTTTGACTTTTTGTGCTTGACAGTCCCTGAATGTAACAGGAAAATACCTTAATAATATAGGATCTGATGGGCCTCCTGTACTAAGGAGCATCCTTGACAAGACACATTGCATTCTGCCATTCTGCCAGAAATATCCTGCAAGCAGTTCTGCAACACCTGGTTTGCAATGTCGGCGTGCTGTGAAGGAGCAGGAAAGAGCAGAGTGTCATGTGATTTATTAGGATGTCACTGAGCTCCCCTGCCCTGCTGGATGCACTCTTTACACTTATCCACAGCTGGCCTGCCTGCGTGCAGGATGGACTTTCCTGAGTCTCAAGTGATGCAGAACACAGTTCTCAGAGGGGCTCAGACAAATCCTGGCTTGGGAAGTTGCTTCTTGGGCTGAGGAGCCTTTCCACAGGGCTGTTCACAAAGGAGTGGAGTGCAGTTGGTGTTGGTGCCAGCCTCACCTGGAAGCAGTTCCCCATCTGTTCTCTTGATGTCACTTGTGCCTGAGGCTCGGACTGGCTTGATTCTTGCAAGGTCAGCTCTGTGATAATCTGCCCCAGCTTCCAAATCTGGGCCTGTGTTACCCAGTTCTGCTCACATTGCCAAAGCAAGTGCAGACAGCATCCTGGCAGAGCAACAGAGGGAAATGGAGGCACGCTCTGGCCAGCAGCCTCCTTTTATCCCTGCTGCATGCTGCCACTCATTATTGCAACATTAAATCATGGCATTTTATAAGGTAGGCACTCAAATAGCTTTCACCTTTGTCCTGCCTTTCATTTGAGGATTTCGGATTCTGTGAGAGCATTAAATGCTTGGCAGCCTGTGACACTGGACAAGATACTGAACCCTAGTGATATGAACAGGTTTCCTAATCTGTTCGAAAAACCAATGATGATTAAAGGAAAGGATTCAGAGTTCCTGAGATTTCACCCTCAGCCTCCCAAACTGAAACTACTCTGTTTATATTTCTGTTAGTTAGAGAAAGGTAATAAAAACAAATGTAAAGATCAGAAGCAGGGCTGGTAGTCAATTCAGTGAAATGCTCCTGCTTGTACTAGTTAGTGTGCTCATGTTTAATTTTCAAACTTAGCCAAGGGGAGAAAAGTGGAGCTAACTCATTCAAAGTATGTTGGGGATTTTCTCCTTTGCATTATGAAAACAGCAGTGAAAGTAATGATGGAAAGAAATGAGGTATATTTTATAAAAGGTTTGAGTGCAGGGTATGGAAAAAACTTTGCTCTTTATCCATCTGGAGACAACTTGGTTTTAGGTCTGCTTGTGGCTGAAGATTAGCAGTGAAAATTGAGCAAACCTGTAGGTCTCTGTGGAAGATGGACAGAGCAAAGACAGCTCAGAGCCTTTCATGCCTGCTCAGAACTAACTTGGACCAAAGGAAATTTGTTACCTCTTCTGCAGAAGCAATTTTCTTCCTTTTTTGTCTTGAGTGAACCAAAGGACCTTGTTCAAGTGTTGAAGAATGATGACTTAGTGTTGAGTAGAGTAGGTGCACCATACTGCAGAGTTCAGATCCTTCAAAGTACTGCTTCTTTAAGAGATACAAACAATAAATGAGAAATGAGAAAATGAGAGATGGTGATAAAATGAGAATTGGAAAGGAAGGATTAAATAGCGAGTTAGTACCAGGTTCACGCTGGTTTTCAATACTAGGACACTGGATTCTGCACATCCCAAAGCTGGGCAGTTTCCTTGTGTGACAGGTATTGCCTCAGACCCTAGTAATCAGTTTTTCTTTACACTCTTGATGGTAGTAGCAGACTTTCTCATGCTGCATGACTTTTCACATATGCAGCTTTCATTCATTAACTTGGAGGAGAGGGTCAGCAGGAAATCAATTATGCTTTTTTTTTCTTCTTTTTAATGTAGCCATATGCAGAACCATTAAAATGAATCCACTGTCTGTGTTCCAGCATTGCAATTTCTTCCTTGCATCGTTTATTGTAGTATGTCTGCCCCCAGTTGTGCTACATCAGCACTTGTAGATTAGGAAGAGCAATTCCTAGGTAAATGAAAGGAATTGGTTTTTTCCAGTCTGCCAGTTACCCAAGGCAGGAATAGGCCTGCCTCAAGGGATAAAAAGGCCACCAGTTGATCATGTGTTCCTCAGAGCCATGTGTTGTCAGATCCCTGGAAAAAATGTAGTTGATCATCTCTCATTTAACAGGACACCTGTATCAAGGCTAGATTTATAAATTCTATTTTTAAATGCTTGAAGATTGAAAGGTTTTCAAGACCAGACTCTTAAGATTGCAACACAACTTAGGTAAATAGTATTGGAATATCTCCCTTATATATGTAATGCTGGCTCCTCAGAAGGCGATACCTTTTCGAGGTGCACCCTTGAAAAGGACACAGTGATTGGAACTGTTGAAAATAGAGAGTTTAATTAAATCAGCAGAAAATTGCCAACATGCTTGAAGATGTGGAGGGTTAGCACATGGATTTAGAGAATTAGCCATGTATGAATTATGATTATGATATAATATGTATGTTGCACTAGAGCAAAAAGGCTCTGAAGTGTTTGGACACTCTTTAAGTAGCCTTGCTGTTCTGGAACAAGGAAGAGCTCCTGCTACAGGTAGTTTACAGATTAACTAGATAGCATGACTAAAGTGTGTTTTGAAGGAAAAGAAAATTGTTATTCTTGTACATCATCCTGGCTCAGTTGAATACATTACACTGTTGTACACATTTCTTTTTTTATGTTAAAGGAAAAAATGTAGACAAAAACCAAATCAAACTTGAAAAAACTTTTGATTTGCAGAAATTATAGTAGGAGATGTATTTTCATGAAAATGAACTTGAAATTGCCTCCAATAAACTGTAGTGATGTGTTTGGAAAGGTGATTTATGGTGGTTTTTGTTGGCAGAAGATGTAACCACAGGTTGTTGGATTAGACACCGGTCCTGAGTCACAGTTTAGAAGGTAATACCAATTACTGGTGCATCCCTCTGAGAGAGCCTTACTGTAGCAGCTGCCCCATGTGTTTCCACTGGCTAAAATAATCAGTGCAATTATAGAAGCAGTGCTGCAAGGGCTTTTTTTTCCCTTTTTTTTCATACAGAGTGCTGAGAATTTCTGATAAGGATGGATAACTAATATTTTGGCAATCTATTTAGTAGCAGTCTTCAACTCAAAGGCTGGAAGACAATCGTTATCAGCTGTCTCAGGATCACACTCTGCAAGAGGTGGATTCGCAAGCACATTGTAGATTTCAAGGTCAGATTCTCATTCTATCAGGATGTCTGTAATGGTTCTTAGTTAGGAATGGCAGTCAAAAGGGTTCAAACTTGCCTGGCATCAATGTTCTGAAAGTTTGCAGTTAGTAACGAGAAGAAGAGTCTACCTGTTTTGCTTAGGGCAAACTTATCAAGACTTCTCTACTTTTCTGGCTTTTATTTGACCTAACTTTTTAAGTCTATGACATTTTTTAGGGGGCAATTTATTCCCTTGATTCTGCTACCCAGAGTTTTAATTTATTTGCAGCTGTTCGCCCTATTCTCTCATTGTCAAACAGTCTCCCATGTCTCACAGACAAGATGTTTCTGCTTCATCCCATGTTTGGAGTGATAGTGTTTGTATTCCCAAATCACCATTACAAATGGTGGGTCCCTGATTTCCTGGGCATGGCTGATGCTATTTCCCATGTGATGTAGTGAATTAATTCCTTGTTTTGCTTTGCTTATATGCATAGCTTTTACTTTCCCTGTTAAACTGTTTTTATCTCACCCTAAAAGTTTTTTCGCTCTTACCTTTCTGATTCTCTCACCCTTCTGATTCTCTCACCCACCCCATTGTGGGGAATGAGCAAGTGGCTGGGTGGCTCTGAGCTGCCTTTCAGGGCTAATCTAAAACAGGTCTTGTTCCTTACAGAATTGTTTCTGACCAATTGCTTGAATTTATCTTCTGTTTCGTACTTTTTAAAATTTACCCTATGCTAAAGATGTTACACAATCACTACAAGTGAACAGGCTTTGTATCACTTTATTAATATATAATGACATACACAAAATAGTGGTCATGCCACTTGTTCACCAACAAAATTGAACATTCAATATGTAGCTCAAGATAAGAAGATGCATCTGTGTAAGGGTATTTGTTAAGTGTAAGATGTATGCTGAAGAACCATTTGATGCTCAAACTAAACTTTTCCCCTGCTGTTCTCTTGTAAGACAGTTATAAAATCTATTTAAACAAACAAACAAACAAAAAAGGATGCATTAATCCACTCACCCATTCTTTAAGTATAAATCTTTCAACCTTGTTGCTGTCTCACACAGATAAAAGGTCAAAACAAAAGAAAGAGAAGTTGGAAATAGGAAGAGAGTGTAGATATTTTGTAAGTCCTTTTGTGGGAGAGATGGGGAAGGAAATTAAAATTTGCTTCAATGAAACAGCACAGCAGTGTATGAAATTTCAGTTTTCTGAGAATGGAGGTGAGGTTTTAGAGAGGCATAAATGAAGATTACTCAAGTGAATGCTGCTGTTAGGCAGACAGGTTTCCACTTTCTTTTGAACCATTGCAACTAATTTTGAATGTATTGTGAGCTTGTTTTTTTGCAAATCATATCTCTTTTGAGAGAGAAGAACCCCTTGAAAAGCAGAACACTCTAAAAGGCAACTAGGAGGATTTGAGCCTATAATTGAGCTCCTACTAAATTAATGTTGCATTGTCAAATGCTACTTGATGACATGGAGGATGGCACAGCCATGTAATTCTTATATTGTATGAACCAAATTCTGAGGTCTTAAGAGGTTCTTGGAGATGGCATCTATCTCACTTATAGCTAAGTGGCTCTTAAATTAAAAAAAAAAAGAAAAGAGAATAATAGTACTTAGAGGCAGCTTCTGTGAAGTGCTCGTCATGCATAGTTCCAACAGCACTTTAAGAAAGAATGTCAGTATCGTTATTTATATTGATTTTAATTGGGAAACTGAGGCAGGGGATGAAGGGAATTGAATTTCTGAATCAAGAAGTAGTCTGTAAAAAACTCAAAAACAGCTATAAAGTCTAGTAATGCCCTGTAATCTATAACATCTTATTTTTTCCTCTGAATGTTTCTTGAGAATAAGCAGTCCTTGAGAGAAACTCTTCAAGTGGGCCACTTCAGTTCTTTCAGAAATGTTAAGAAGTCTGAATCTGAGAATTTTGTTAATCCAATGCCTCTTGGTATTGAATCCTTCATATACTTCCCAAAGTATATGTGAAGACTTTGTGGAAGCCGTGGATAATCTGGAAAATGGTATTATTAGGAGGCAGGCAGCATGTTGATTTATCTCCTTTGCATTCAAGTCATACACTGTGGTCTTTGTTATTTCAATAGCTGACAACCACAAGGACCAGAATGAAGAGCAGGGAGAAGGCTGAGCCAGAGATGACAGAAGGAGAGCTAATATATTGGCACAGGGGCTTTGCAATGGGTGCATTATCCTCCTGTGACAGCAGATTGCCCTCTCAAGGTCTTTGTTCAAAGACATTACTGAAGCTAAGTCCTGCTGAAACATGAAGTTTTAGATAATGTTGGTTAAATGTGATTTGCATCTGTGTGCAATGAAATAAATTACGATGAGGTTTTTGGGTTTTTTTATGAAATCATCCTTGGGATCTTACATATGCAGTACATAGGATGTGTTATTTAACTGTAAATAAACTGAAGCTAGACAAAGCTGTGTGGAAACCATGGGGGGCAGAGGGACTTTTCTTGTACTGGTAGTCAGGTGACTACTACAGTTAATGTAATAGGCATTATAATTACTTGTTTTATGAACTTTTCATCATGAGGCCCTAAGTTGTGATCAGAATATGGGCAGTACCGTCATTGTTATGGAACATTCATGGGAAAAGATGGATGGGATTATGTGACTCAGTGTGGTTCAGAGTGTTGAGGCTGTTCATGGCTGTAGGAATTGGGTCTTCATTTTTCAGAAGGATGTCATGTTCCCCATGCAGAGCAGCTGCCATTACTGATGATTCCTACTGTTTGAACACATGGAACACAGCAGCAGTGCCTACACATGATTGTAGGTGTATGTATATAAGGGAATTAGTAGATAGGAAATAAGTTTGGAAATACCTTTGCCTTCTGAACAACAGTACGTTAGCTTCAGAACTAATCCACTCTTTAACAAGGTGGGAAAATTAGTCAGTTGCACCTGGTAGGAGGCTGAAGAGTAGTGAGAAACTGTTGCAAACACATATTGTATGTCTGCTAACTCACATTCTTGGTTTTGGTCCTTTTTATTCCTAAATGTACAACTATTTTATTTTAGTATAATAGGTTTGAGGAAAAAAAATTGTTAAGCATAATACTTTGCTTACTAAGCTAATCTTTGCATAATTTCTGTCCAGAGCTAATTTATTTTTGTTATTCAAATTTACTCCAATGTCGTGTTTGAGGGGTCTTAACACTCTTGTGCAACATATGCAAGCTGATCTTAATAAACAGGCCATTGTGGAGTTTATACTTTATATGTCAGTATGAAATTGAGATTTTTACTTGTCATTTATTTATATTAAAACTTTCCTGTATTGTCAAGAGACACCAGTATTTTTTGCATGAATTACTGCTGACCTGAAAAATTGTTTATGCACTTACTTAAGTCCATCCTGTTTGTCTTCAAAGTGAAAGAACAGTCTTGGCTGATTCAGGGCAATAGCTTTTTTGAAGAACACGTAGTATATCTTCATTGCCTTTTAGCCTAGATGCAGCTACCACAGGCTGCAAATGTCCTTCCTGAAATCCTGTAAGTATGGGTGAGTTAGACTGCTCTGTGTTCCTGTTATTGTTTCTCTCAGAATCCCACTAGTGCCAGCCATTGCTGTTGCAGACACACACAGCATACCAGAATTGTCTTCCTTCAGCCATATTCCTCTTGGATGGCTGGCAAGATGTGTTTCTAGCAGTTCAAGTGGAATTCACTTCCTTTCCAGAGAGGTCCTTTAGGCAGTGCTGTCTGCAGGTCACAAGCAACTTTCAACAGAATTTTTTGTTACACAGGTTGCTCAGTGTACCTCCCATACTCCCCAGATAATGGCCATATTTTCCTGATTTTAAACCAAGTAAATTTCCTGTTAAACAAGATTATGGCTTAATTAGGATGCAAAGAATTTGATTCAATATTCATTTTGTTAACATTTTTCGTTTCATTTTCCTCCCAATTTTCCTATGCTCTTAACTTCTATTTGGAAAAAAATAGTTTGAGTGTAAACAAAGAAAGGATTTAGATAAGTCTATGCCCTAGTAACCAACTAAAAACTCCTATTTTCATTGAGATTGAAGCTGTGTTTGAACTCTCCACTAATGCTAAATCCATGGTTATCAAACTGTTCCACAATACTGTGGGAGTGAATAAGGCAACTACTTTTTTTGAGACATTGCTTGTGATTGCTGGAAAAGAGAGGCATATTAGTAACAACATTCAGAATATTTATAGCTTGTTTGCTGGTGCATAGGAGAGTAAGTGCAGATTACTGAGGGTTCTCAGTTATGAGGGCTATGAATTAAAGTTGTTATCCATAATTTATGATTCTCCATGTGCTTCCAGTCTACATTCAGTTAGAGAGAAAACATAGACAGGCAGAGTGGGGAGGAGTAACCGTGAAAGAGGAAGAGACTTGCTTCATATAATCACCATCTTCATCCTGTCCTTGAAAACTGATACAGAATCTTACAGTTATTTAAATGCTTGATTGCTATCTTGCTTTAAGAATTGGAGACCCATTCATTAAAATAGGAAAACTGCAGCAGCCCTCTTGCATAACTTCTGTGCCTTAACCATAGGCTCCTGTGGAAGACTAGAAAAAGCAACAATGAGCCCTGGAAAGACTACCAGCAGTAGAAACAATTTCTTCTATTCTTGCAAATATTTGTATACATTTTTCATAGCTGGTGCTCCTTGGATTTAGTGCATAGGTCAGACCTAGTGCACTTCAAGTGCTTTTCTGAAGTTGGCTAAAAAGAAAAATACTTTTGCTTCTTACATCCTGGTACATTTCTCACAGTGATACACATGTATGTATTTAGAGAGAGAGAAAATGGTACTTCTTAAAAGAGGAGAAAGAAAATGCCTGTAATTTCTTTAAAACTCAGTTCAGGTGAACTTTTTTATTAGAATACATTGTTTAATGGTCTACCTTTTAGCCCTTATAGTAACAGCACATCTGCTTCTCTTCAGCATGTCTTTCATTCCCCAAAATTTTATGGAAATTGTTTCCTGTGCATCTTCTTTTTTTCAGTGTTTTCGAATTAGCTTCTCTACTCCTGCCCATGTAATGCATGGTGCAAGTTCTGTAGAAAATGAGTAACTTCAACCACATATATATGTGTAGGGTGGCTGAATTTATAGGTAATCATGATGTAATTAGGTAACAGAATTGTTATGTTAGAATCTGCCTAGGCAGATTGAACCTCACCATTTTTAAAATTGACATTAATGTTCACAAAAAGAGGATATAACATTTTATTACCTGGAAATAATTTGCATTTGTTTCCTAGTTATTAATTCTTAAATTTATAGCACAAAAGTAACAGGAAGAGACCTGTCTGAATATTCTAGATTCTTCTGACACTTATCTGAGAATGGAATAAATCCCCACCAAAAGCAGCATCATTGTAAAATGAGAGGAAATCATTGGGTAGATCAAAACAATTAAACAAAAAGCTTATTTTTTATTAGAAGAAGATTTCCAATGCTGCTATAGCAACTGTTGTAGTAATTTGAACCTTGTGATGCACAAAGGAAAGGGGTGGATTTCAGCCGTATTGAGGAACTCACTGAAAAGAGAACCTTAGACCCATTGCTAATGTATTGCCAAAGGACAGAATTAATCTCCTGAACTCCAGACAAACAGATCTGAGACTCAGTTCTCATGGATGGATTAAGACTCCTCTAGAGCAATTTACCTTGTGTATTTTTTTTAGCACAGTGCAGCCACAGAAGTGTTGACATTGCTCCTTGATTTAGTTGAAATTTTGAAATTAAGTTTCTCACCACCACAGTAGTGAGATTTGTTTGGCAACTTGTTAACGCATTAAAAAAGAAAATAGCTGGGTTTATTATAAAAATGTACTCCTGAGCATCACATTTGCACCCTTTGTCCCTGTATTTGTTGCCTTCCTGTTTCTTTTTTCTTGCACTATCTTTCTTTAGCTAATAATATGAAAGTATTTATGCATATGCTCATCGTAGGTTTGAAAGTATTCCAGATGTGGCTGCTCAAATGCTTGCAGTAAGTTTCTGTCTTTGCTGAACCTTTAAGGGCTCCAGTTGTGGTGACCATATAGTTTTGGTTTTTTTACAGTGTTATTGCTGAATATCTGAAGGTATCTAGATATTTGGCTTCCCTCAAATCTAATAGCAATCAGCTTCCTTAAATACCTTAGAAAATCTGCACTTTCAGTCATTTGGGGCAGAAACATTCTTTTTCCTATTTAACAAAGGAACAATATGCCAACTTTTGGTTGTGTTTCAGCAGCAGTAATAACACTACATGCACTCGCTGCTGCTATTTCCATACCTATATAAAACCTTTTTGCTTTTACATTATTACTGGAGGACTTGTTCCATCTGGAGAAGACAGCATCTGGGAAAACATAATAGCAGCTTTATATGGAGAAGCAAGGAGGTGATCAAGATGTTGGAGCCAAGTTCCTAGTGGTGGAGCACTGAGAGAGGGCAAGAGGTAGTGGACAGAAGTCTAAACAAGAGAGGCTCGAACTGGATACAAGAAAAAACTTTTTCCCCAACAGGACAGTAAGGCAGTGGAACAGGTTGCTAAACAAGAATGTTCAGTCTCTGTCTTTGAAGGATTTCAAGATCTGGCTGGACTAAGTTGTGAGGAACATTGTCTGCCTTCAGCAGAGATCCTTTGTTTGACTTCCTGAGGCCACTTACGACTGAACCTTGTTATAATCGTATGAGCATACTATTTTAGTAACACAAGTTTTTAAATACCAATAGTGGAACAGATAAAAATGGCTACTGCACTCAGATTGTGAATGAATTAGTATAATCAAGCAGTTCTACCTTAACTACAGGACCAAACTCTTCCTTGATACTGTAAATAGGTTTCTTTATAGCTTCTGAATCATTGTAGTGACACCACATCTAACGGTATGCAGGTGCTTGAATATATTTATTGGAAAGGCAGGTTGATTTTGTTTTTGCTGTCTCGCTGTTGAGATAAAGAAGTTGACAATGACTTCATAAACCATAAGAGAAGCCAGTTTAGGATGCTAAGATTTTAGCTGTTAATAGATTCTTCAGTTTATGACAACCAGCAAATTTTTTTTGAAAAGCTGAACTTAGTCAATGTCATTTTCAAATGAGAATTCTAATGCCTAAGATGTATTGTACTACAACGTTTTTTTCCTCATGAGATTTTCTCTAAATCACCTATCATGGTTAAAGACAGATGCAACTTTATTCCATACTCTAAAGCAGCATATCTTTATATTATACCTTTAAAAAAATCTGCTTCTATTTTTTAATTCAGAAAGCCTCATCAAGATGTGCTTGTTTTTGCCTTAGATAAAAATAAAGAAGAGAGTGAGAGGGAGAGAAGCTACAGTTTTTTAATTCCTTTTTTTAGAGATTCTGATTTCAACAGCTGCAGAGAGTAATTATTATAAAGACTGTAGTCCCAATTGTTTTGAGTTGATGTTGTAGCCCTACCGTAGCAGATACTCAGCAGATGCAGACTGCAGCACACAACTTGAAACATATGGCAAGATAAAATCTGAAAGCTATGCTAGCTAGCTACCATAAAGATTTTGTGAGGGAAAAGAACTTTAAATCAACCTACACTTTTAAGGGAGGACAGCAAAAACGTTTTAGGACAGAAATGATGATGCCTCTCTATCACTTCAGCATCTGTAGCTGAAATCTCTGGAAGAAGACATTACTATGTTTTATTCTAATTGAGAGAAGTTAACAATTTTTTCAAGACTTCCAAATAACACTTATAATCTCAAAGTTCAATTATTGCACATTCTGTTTTTCCAAAATCTTCATTACTGTATTGGTATGCCAAAGAAGGTAGAATAAAATTTCAGATTACCAACAAGAAAACAGATTTTAACTCAAATAGATATTATTAGTGAGTAAATCACTGAGGAAATTTCTGACTTTTGGAAATTGTTTAGGTGATTTCCTCTTGAGGCATGATGTAAATAATTTCGTACCTGCTTTTTCCACTGATGGACAAGTTCAGTTTTAATTTCTCTGGTAGAATACATTACTGAAGTGCAATTGCCATTCATTTAGTTTTAAGCATTCCGGGATAGAAACAATTATATCTTAGAAGGCTCATAGAAGCCTAATAAATGTGAATATCTTTAGCTATATCTATATCTGTCTACATAAATATAGTAAAGATCATATATTTTATCATTAATGCTTATGACGCCATAAATCTGAGATTATGCCTCTCACCTGTAGATATATATGTGCACCATACGTGGACATTAAATATACGCACGCAGAGTAAGAATTTGCTGTCTGTACTGGTCTGCCTACTGTCTCGGTTTTCCATTGTCAGCTGCTTCATCCTCTGCCCTGCTAGCCATTATTATCACTCTGATTTTCCATCTTTCACCCTTCTACCACCCATCTTATGTAAAAAACTTCCCTGAGTTGCCTAGTCATATTGAAGCAGGTATGATAAGCAGCAGCGGGCATCCTAGAACCACCTTAATACGTGGATGACATTTTACTCTAAACAATGCATTTATGGCTTTTTTCCATATATTTTGATATAAGTATTTCTTGTTTTTATAAAATATTTACATAAATAACATCCTGACAAAACACATACTCCTGGGTACAGTACAATATTTTTTCTTGTTTCAATGCTGTTTGTTTATCACACTGATGCTTCTAGAACTGTGTGGGTGTCTAGTGTGTGGTTTGCAGCAACATCTTCCTTTTGCATATAAGCCTTTAATATTATGTTTCTGGTTAATGTTAATGGCACATGAGTAGGAAAGATTTCATAATACAATGTACTGTTCATATCTGTGTGTATTAAGTGCCTGAATGCATCTTCTCTTTACTACAACAGTTTTATTCTTATGAAAAAAAAATAATTTTGCTCTCCATTGACCTGTTTATCCATTGTACTTTTCAGAAACTTACCCTTAAGAGATAGCAGGGTATGGCTGTGTATATCTGAAACACACGTTCGCATCTTCAGAGATAAGAAACAGCATGCATCATGACCAGCAGATATTTCATATTGGCAAAGAATGATTTTATGTCAGATTGGAAGCTGCTAGATGCTATGAATGACAACAACGGCTCCAGCTATCCCTGGGAAAAAAAGAAAGAAAAAGGAAATGCATATACACCATGTCAGAAACACTTACAGCATCCTGACTATGCCTGTAAATTCATGTGGAAGGTACCTCACTCCCACTGTTCAGCTGAAAGGTGTACCACAGGATAACTCTGGCAGAATGGAATAGTAAGTGGAAGGTCTTTACTGAAAATGCTGTGTTCCATTGCTGCTTCCTCAGCAGACCCTAGATAGACAAGGACTGTGATTGGACTGAGGCATTATGTAATCTTTGACTTTTTTAGGAATATATAGTCCAGGATTTGGATGAATCCCTCCAATGTTCTACTAAAACTTTTTTTTTTTAACCTGAGCAGGAAAAAAAGTGCTTCCAAAAATTTTGTGATGAAGTACAATGAAATGATCTTTACAAATATACGTAGATGAAGAGATGAAGACTCTGTGCTTGATTGAGTCCAGAGCTGCCAGTTTGGGTTAAATAAATGTATCTGCATTGTCATTATTAATATTATTTTTGTAACTATAGCACATTAATTATAATAATCTTTAAAGTTACTAGTAGGTATAATACCCTACTATATTTACCAAGACATTCTGTTTGTTAGAAATCTAAATACTGTACAAATTTATAGGAGGACTAAATCTTGTAAAACAGATGAAATAGCAGCAGGGGGAAAGAAAAATGAATATGGATTTTTTTCTTAATAGTTTGACCCAGATTACCTCATCCACAGAATTTACAGAGTCTGCAGATATCACATCTGACTAAGAGCTCAGTTCAAACTATTGCAGAAGGCTGGAGCAAGCCTTTCATGAAACCACAATCCTACGTGCTACACTTGCTGTGGTTGGGTGTTTACTCCATGGTGTTCCAGGGCAGAAAGCTGAATGCAGCACTTCCTATTTTTCACTGCTTGTAATTTGCATCTGCCTTTGAATTTGAGAAGAGGGTCCATGTGTTTCTGAATTGTGCTTTTCTATTTCTTTTTCTGCTCTCTTGCAATTCTACTTTTGATGTAGCTGCAGGAGGAAAGAAGGGCCTTTGGAATAAGGGTTAGTGCCCCATCCTGCACAATTAACATGATGCACATATCCAGCCCTGGTTCTTGTTTTGGGGAAGTGGGGGCACGGAGTCTCCATCACTTCCGTGGATCTTTGACTCAGGGAAGTAATGGTAGTTGTGTTTGCCTTGCTGGATTGAAAGCAATGTGCCACAGTCAGTGGATGCCTGTCAGTTAACATTTGCACACAGAAAGTGTTCAAGAGCAGCGTTCCCTTTCTGAAAGTCTTGCTTTCCTGATATCTTGGAAGGAAAAAGAAAATAAATTAGAAGTCTTACTGGAAAGGTAATTTTAAGCAATCCATGCATTTTAAACATATTTTTAAGTAAGCAAGATTTTTAAAATTTACATAAGTAGGTAATATCTATGTTATTTGTGTCTTTGTTTCCTTGTTTTCACTCATGATGAGGACAATACAGCCTTGTAGCTCAGACCTCATTTTTAGAAAGAAGTTCAGGCATAGTCTCACCCAATCTAGTCACGTAATCAGCATGCTCTGCAATATTGCTAGTTTAGGGGCAGTGAAGTTTATAAATCAGCAAAACTTAGTAGATAAAGCAATGTATTCTTAAAAGGAAAACACTGTTTATACAAATAATGATTAGGTGAGATGAAAATGATGTTACTCTTAACAAAACAATTTACTGAAACATTTTGAAAATGAAATTGCCAGGAGGCAATTTATTTTGCTTTGAAATAAGGCTCAAAATTGCCTTCTGCCATTGTGATGGCAGGATGAGGGAGGCATATATACAAAAACAGAAATATATACAGATAAATATATGTACATACACTTACACCTCACCACATATCCCTATGTGTGCATACATTTGTGCATAGAGATAATGGTTTTCTTTATAACATTGATGTTCAGCTCTTTAAATCTGATACTTGTTGTAATAACAACTGTGTCTTGCAATCTCATGGCAATTGCAAAAGGGAAGTAAGGCTCTTTTTACAAAAATAATAAAAAGTTCTAAAATATTATATTAAGACAGTCTGAGTAGTACTGAAGTCAGATTGACAGAGCCTCTTCCAAGCTCTAATTCTACATACGGAGCATTTCATGCATATGGAAAAAGCAAAGAAAACCCTTTTGGTTTGCAAGTTGTACTGCAGGGCCTATTCCAGATTGTAGTCTAGAAATTTGATACATTCATTTTTGAGGTGAGAAAGGCAAAGATGCAGAATGGAGGGTAGAGGACAGAGACCACAAAATTGTAAGCATTTCAGAGGAATACTCTTAAGAGTCAGGTTATTAAGTCTAGAACTTAACCTCCAATATGTTCACCATTGCATGCTATTCCCATTCTTATTTTGGCTACATGCGCTTCTTGCACAATTAGTAGTAAATACTGAAATCCTTTAATACCATTTTACCCAGTCTCCTATGTTGGGTCCATGGTTTTCAGACATGCTGAATTTGGCACAGACCTGTGACTTGAAAGAATTTCTGAGTATTTTTGAAAGAAACTAAAACACTTATGAAGTGCTCGTACATGCAAAATCAGACAAAACATTCCTTGAATGTGCTAAGGATGGGTGAGGAGGCCCCTGACAGAGGAACTTGGGCAATGGAATTGGTTGGGGATGGCAGGGACATTTGGCAGCCAACTTCTCTAGCTGTTGTTGAAACTATTATTCCTGCTTTTTCTCACAAAGCTGTGATTTAGGTGCTCTCTGAGCATCTCACAGTGCTGGCATTTTTGAGTTTGTTAAGTGTTTGTATTTGTGGTTCAAATGCTGCCCACTGAGTCTACAGAGTCTGTAATTCCTGTCAGCACTGGTGGCCCTGTTTTTGTGATGTGCCACGGCCGCATTTCATCCTTTGTCAACAGCAGCTCAAAGGAGCAGTCCTCCCTATTTTCAGCAGTTAGTGCCATCAAAGATTAGAAGATTAGGTACAAAATCAGGACACCAAGAAAGGATCCCTCTAACACTACCTCCTCTGGGGTTCTCCTACATAACACACACACTCATGCTGGTTGCTTGGATTTATCTACACTTTCTGCAGCTAAAGCACTCTTCTGGGCTAGAAGATTCCAGAGCCACACTGTGGGGAAGTGGCTCCTTATGGCATTGTTCCCCTGAAATTAGGACATAAATTTTGGTTAGGATGCCCAGGCTGCTCCCTGACAAGTCTGCACAAAGCATCTGTGCCAGCTGAGGATTCTGCCTGCAGCATTTTAGTGATAGGAACAAATGTACCTCACCAAGAAATGACCCTTGGGACAACAGGAATCTGTCAGAACCTCCTAACACAGCTGTTTCTGATGCAGACATCACTTTTTGCCTCAGAAAGTGAAGTTCTTTATCAGTTCTTAGGCAGCCTACAAGAGCTTTATGAGCTTACCGGAAAAATCAGAAAGTTCTTCGAAGACATGAGCAAAACTGGTACTGCACTCAAGGCATAATTGGGCTCTGTACCAACTCTCTCTTTTATATTGTATTGGAACAGTGAAACACCCTATATGCTAGACTTTGGAGATATTTCTTGATTTATTTTTCTCCTATTGTTTTACCAATACTTTTAGCATGGCTTTTTGTTGAAGTATAGAATAGGTCCTCATCTTTCAATTTTTTCTATAGGTCTCTGACTTAAAGTAGAAATAATGCTGGGCTGAGAGACATTTTTAATAAATTCTATTGCTTTAAAAAAAAAAAAAACAAACTGGCTATCTGCTGCCAGCACAGAACAGATACTAAGAAGAGGCGGGGTGAATTTGTAGTAAACCAGTATAAGAAGTCTTTCTTATAGCATCCAATTAGAAGTCTTGGTTGTAACATAAGATTATGTTTACATTATAAGTAAGATTACATATCATAAAAGGGATTTAATGTAAATAATTTTTGTCAGTGAGGAAATAGCTTCACTGCATACTGCACAAAGCACACAGAAATCGGACCTACTTTTAAACTCTCTCAACTGGGTAGATGCCTGTACTAGCACAGTTGGATTGCTTCTATACTAGTTCACATATCTGTGCAGTATATAGGATTATTCTATAATGCCCCTGAGTTATAGACTGCATGCATGGACACCCCATACCAGATGTATTTCCTGTAGTGTAATAGTTTTCCCATCTGGTCACAAAGATTATTGTGCAGATTTTGATTTTTTTCCCCCAAATAATGACCAAAATTGTAGTGTGACTCAGGAAATTAATACCAGATGAGTTTCATGAAAATACTTGGGAGTTTTTGCCATTAGCATCAGTAGATCTGGAATTTCATCCACTGTGCCTTTTAGTAAAGATACCCTTGGATAAACTGCAAGGGCAAGCATGGGTGTGTCCAGTGGGAATGCTAAGGAAATCATGCTGCTCAGAAATGAAAGAACAAGAGAGCACACATCTTGCTTCCTTCTAGGAGGCTAGTGGAAAGATCTTTGGCCCCAAGTTACAAACAGATCCTAAAAACCTGGGAAACCCCCTTGGAAGTCTTATCCTGGGCTTGTTACAGAGACCATCCTCATTATTAAACTGCCTCCCTTGAAGTAATTTTGAGGATGAATAGAACAAGTTTAATATTTTTCATGGATAAAATTATGTTAAGCATCATATCACTGTCAGTGTTGAATGTTTTATTCAACATTGAAGTTACTCTAGGTGCATGTTTGAGTATCAGCCTTCATTCTAAATAAAAGCTTACATTTTGCATGGTTTTCATGTTTTTCTTTGCAAATATCATTTGATGACCTTTTTGAATGGCAAGGCCAAAGAATGAAACGCTTCTCTTGTAGGGAAGCCCTTGTAGGACTCTTAAGGCTCACAGAGCCCTTTTTAGTGGCTTTTCAGCAGCTCTGCACATTTTCTGGCGCTTAACTCACTTTTTGAAATCTGAAGAGATAACAATGAGTAACATAAAAGGAGAAAGAGAAACAGGCTGAAGAAATTCTTCAAAGCACATCTCTAAACAAAAGAAATATAGGACTCTTGTCCTGTCCGCTTCACATTCCTGTTGTAACGATTTCAGTTCCTTCTGGCTTCCTTATCTCAGAAAAGAGATAGGGTTGCTTGCTTACCGCACACAAGGGCTGCAGGAAGTAATTGATTTAGACATACAGGCTGCTTCTGAAAGCCTGGAACATTATTAATATGAACCACTGCCTGCCAAAGGCATGACCATCTAACCACTGTACCCTCTGTGATTGAGCTTTATGGAATCACTGCAATTACTCCCGACCTGCAAGGATTAAGGAAGCCAGGCACAGCTTTCTATTCAGCAAATTCATTTTCTGCTTTATCCTGACTATATCTTTTTTCTTGGTTTTGCTCATCAGCATTCAGCTTCTAGCCAAGGAGCCTGTGGGATCTGCCTGGCTGGCCCAGGGTGAGACTTTAAGGGGCTTCCCAGGTTTTTAGTATCCATTTGCAACTTACCTGGGGCCAAGGACCCTTCTGCTAGCCATGTTGTCAGAGCAGGAATTCACACTGCTATTTTTAATGTCTGTAGGGCAGTTGCATGTCCCTGGGGCTCCTGCAGGCATTTATCCCTCTTAGGCTTCCTTCCACAAACCAGCACTTTGGAAATGGCAGCTGTGGCAGGCGCCGATTCACTGTGCTTTAGTCGTGACTGTTGCTTCACGTTTGTAAGTAGCGCTGAGGGGTTGTTTTTCCCCAATTGCTTCCAGCTCACCCCTACACCACAAGAAAATATTTCTGTGCCTTGTTGATCCTCTGGATTGTGCAGATATTGTGCCATTGGCTTTTGTATCATATTTTCTGTGCCTTCGAGCGGTTTTAGTATTTTTCGCTCCTCTCTTTCCTTCTGCTTCAAAGCTCTGCTGTTATGCTTTGCTGGTCAAGTCACATTCCAGAAAGAGTTAGAGTAAGAAATAAGTTGCTGGCAAGGATGGTTTCTCTTATACAAAGTAAGTATAGCAAGCCAGCATGTTGCTTTAGCTTTCAAATGTACATTTACTCTTAGCAGTAGTTAAAATACTTTGAGGTGGACTATTTCAAATATTTATGGGAATGAATAAAAATATTTTGTTGGGGAAAGCAGTTTAATCAATGTTCTGAATGAAAAACACATTTTATTGTTTTCCTTTGGGAATGTTTTTGCTGTATTTTCTCTTAATACTAACATTCTGATTCTGCATTGTTTTGTGCCCACTTCTATATTATTGTGTGTGTGTATTTAATAAAGACTTGAATAAACTAAATTTGGTACACTTGTGCTACTGTTCTATTAATGTACTATTATTTTTAAAATTTTTTTTGGTTAGCAAGAAAAGCCCAAATTGTTATTCTTCTGTCTGAAGGTACAACAGAAGAAGGAACCGTGGTGCCATTTCTCATGGACTAGAAGTGCACCAGCACATCCTGACACACAACTGTTGGAGAGTATTTTAGATTTACCTCATTCCATTGAAGTCTCCATAAAATTCCTGCCCTTTTCTCCACTAACCAAGACTTTACATTCCAAACCAGCACAATGTTCTGGGAAGGTGACTTGGGGATAGATGTAACTTGGCCATCTCTAAGAGTGCTCTAAGTACTCAAAGAGTGCTTCCATACTCTGAGATGTTTCAGCTCTGATTTTTGTTTTCCCATAGTCCAAACAGAGAGGTGTTTTAGGGATTCAGTCACACTCTGTTGAAGTCCACAGTTTTATATTTTTAACTTTAATTCTTTATTTTCACCCAGTTAAGGCTGGAAAATGGACTTTGAAATGATGAAACACAGTCTAAGCTTTTCTGGGGAAAATACTTCCATTTTTTTTATTCTTGCATATATAATATTAAAACTCCCACAAAAATCAGAATGAATAGGAAACAGGAAACAATCTTCAAGAAAAATTCTTGCTTTTGTAATTCCCAGCATAGGTTTTGCTATGTGAGAAGATGTGAAACATTGTGGCAAACTTCAGTTCTGCTTTATTCCCCCAAAGGGCCATCTTAGGCTAGCCCCTTATATAAATCTGGATGAGTTTAATCATAGATGCATTTTGCAATGTGTTAACTGAAAAGGCACACTTCTATTCTGTCACTCTAAACATGAGCTGCCTTAATTTAAATTTCCATGCATAAAAATCAATTATCTTCAATTTGTCTGCAATTCCGCATAACGATTCAATCCTTTTCAGAAGAATTTCTGGGATTTTATTCAAAATCAAATTATCTGGGTGGATTTTTAATAGGAAGGAAGGGATGGAAGTGTGAGTTTTTGACTCTCCACAGAGTTGTGGGAAGAACTGAGACATTTTGCAATCAAGATATTATGTTGAAATATTGCAGAATATTACAGTATTTTGGTGACACCTTTATTAAAATGTGCAGTGGCTTTTACAGTCTGCTTAGATATTTGACTGGATTTCAATCTATCAATTCTCTTGGAGCTTTTAATAAAATGTTAGGAAAGTTACTTTACTCTTTTCTATATGATTAGGAATTTTTAATTAAAGATTTCTTCAAATTTCTCCTTTGACATTGTTAACACAGCTCTCGTTCTGTGAATCATATAGATAAGTAAAAGGTAGCATTATTATATTTTTTCTTTACATTTTATTGCAAGTAAATGCTCTGTAGGTTTTATTTCAATCTGTAGTGCTTAACAGCAACTTCTAGTTAAGCCTGAGGCAGTAAATTTTTTGGGGTGTCTGCTATATTGAAATACAGCATGTAGCCTATGAATTATTTTGAAAATGAAGACCCAAATATTTTTGGCATTTTGCCTAGGACTTCAGGATCTGATAATTGTTAGTAATTGTAATTGTTTGCTTATTTTGTCAAAAGAAATTAAATATAGCAGCTTTCACTTGGGAATATACAAATGCTTCAGGAGCTCTTAGCTCTACTCACATTATTTGCTGAAATTTAAAATTATGTCTGTTTTAACAGAGGGACTGCAAGTAGCAGAACAAAATGTAGTGCTAGGTGCTACTTCCACACATTTTTTTCCAGGTGTTTTTGTCCCTAAATATTCCTTCTTCCACCGCAGTTTTCAGTTCAGACAACAAAAGCGTTTGGCACATGACTTTGGTGACCGCGGCCGTGCCCACTTGTGAAGCAGCAGGAGCCACTTGAGGGCTGATTTTATTCCACTGCAGTCAGAGTGACTCAGTTTGGGGCTCTGCGGGCCCAGGCTCTGTGCCCAAGGTGTTGGAGGCTCAGCTACCAGTTGTGCATGAGGGCTCTATGGGGCTCAGCCTGTAAATTACAGGCCTCTCTGCCTCCCCTCCTGGATCTGTGGCCTGAACCGAGGTCAGATGTTCTTAAACTAATAAAGGAGCTCTTGAGGGAGAAATTACTTGACCATCCGTATGATGAATGGCTGAGGAGAAATCAAGAAAAGCTGAGCTTTAACTTGGCATCCAGTACAAACACAAATGTACATTTTGTGCTAGACATGTGTGTTTGTTCCAAGAAAAGCCCTAGGAAAGAGGTTCTGGTCTTTTTCCACCTGGAAGTTATGAAAGAGGCATGAGAGCTCAGTTTGCTTTTTCTTTAGTGTGTACTGTGTTATGTCCTAGGATATTGGAAGCTCTTTAAATTGCAGCAGTGTATTTCCATTCAGACTCTGAGCTTTACTGATCACCAGGTGCACCATGTGGTTTCCAAACCACTATGCTAAAGGGCGCCCTGGCCAGGATTTCTTGACACACAGAGGGCATGCCCTCATGTCAATGCACTTCAGAACATTTACATATGCAATTATAGTGTTCTCAAGAAATATGCAATGCTCTCAGTATATCCAATTAAAAACTCTCAATGAATTCTATAATTCCTTTAAAAATCTACAGGCTTTTGATGTGTCGCATGTTCGATGTTCATTAGAATATGGATAAATATTTCTTTCCCATCCCTTTGTCTTTTGTTCTTTTCTTAAAGATGATCACCCTCTTGTCCTTGTATAAAGAACTCTGGATTCAATGCTTTGTTTGTTTGCTTGCTTGTTTTGCATTTTAAAAAATCCAGAATGCCTACTCCGAAGGACATTTCAATTGAATGAGAACACAGTAAAATTCACATCACAGGTCGTAGAATGTTCACTTTAAAGCATACTTGAGTTTGTTTTTGCCAGCCTCTTATAAAGAAGTAGAAGAAAAATTGCCTTTGATGAAACATTCTTCAGTTATCTCTTGTAGGAATTCCCAGGTCACATCTCTTTATCATCCAAATGATTGTTCTACTAGAAAGGTTTCAAGCTCTTCTTTTTACCTTTGTTAACTCCCATTATATTTCTCATTTATATGAATGGAACCTTGAGACCTGGCTTATATTTTGGCAGTCTGAGATGATACAATGCCTCAGGACAAATCATGAAAATACTGGAAAAATTATTTATTTAACCATTTTTAGAGCATCTGTAACAGTTTGCTTCATCTTGAACACAAAGAACCTAAAGTAAAAATATGCTAACATAATCAGGTTGCTAGGAGAGCAGCAAGATTATAATGAAGTAACTGCCCTCATGAAAAAGAAAGAAGCATCCTGGTATATTAAAAAAGGTGTCAGGACAGAGACAGGAGGAAAGAAAGCAGGTGATATCCCTAGGTTTTGGTGGTTGGTTGGTTGGTTGGTTGGTTGGTTGGTTGGTTGGTTGGTTGGTTGGTTTTGATGTGGCACCTCAGTCGTTTCTGCTTACCTCCAGCAAAAATGATAAATTTGAATAATGAGGATTCCCCAGATTCTGGCTGGGCTTTTGCAGCCCTCCAAAAGGAGTTCCAAATCAGGTTCTGGCTGAAGAGAAGACAGCTTAGCAATAGAAACAAAGCTGTAGTTGAGTGAGCCTTATTTTCCAGTTTCAATGTATCTTGTATAAAACTACCAGGCTATTTCCCCAAACATTCTTAATAAAGTGAAAAGTGGATTTTTTTCAGAAATCATTACACCAGCCCAGATCCTGCTGAGTATATGTATGTGGTTTGTCACATAAGAAATCAATAGCAATACTGCAGTCATGGGACTGCACAACGTATAAATGTCTGCATTTGTTTTCCAAAATGAAATATTAAAAATAGGAGATGGAGAGTGAGATGAAACATGCCAGTGAGTAATGGGACTGTGCTGGAGTTTCATAAAATTGTAACAAGTTTTGATGGACATCTCAAGAGTTAATTTGAAGGGAAGTTAGATGTGCAGGTTCAAATGAGCTTGTAGTATTGAAGAAAACTCACGCACTGTACTCAGTGTGGAGTTACACATCTGCCACCAGGAAGCTGCTACAGAATGAGTCTTTGGAATGAAAGTGCTAACTTTGATGGGGAATTCTGAAGGCCAGTCCCAGATGGCCATAACCATGCTCATGGGTGCAAGTTGGCTTCTGTATGTCTCCGGGTAAAGCAGTGCCCAAGACTTCAGCTGCCTCAGAGTGTGTAATACTTCTCTACTATATTCATTAACAAATGCAAAGCAGTGCAAAACAAGTGGATGCAGCTTCAGTATTCTGTTCAAATGAAACATAATATTTCCTAGGAAAAAAAGGTTTTATCTTAAAATTATTATTAGAAATAGTAATGTCAGAAGTATTACCTTTCCTGCGTAGGGGCTATATATATTTTAGTAATAAGTTGAATTTTTGTCAAAAAGCATATTTATGTAATGGTTAGTAGGGGGTTACATGACAGTAGTTACTTCATTATTTATCTTGAATATTAACAATTTATAAGACTGTAATAAGGGTACTCAGCTTCATCCATCGACGACTGCAAGTTAGGTCTGTGAAATTTTATCCTTAATACCTATTAAATGTGCAGAGTTAGAAGAACATAAAAAGAGGAAAGAAGCTTAGGATGATATTTCTGAGCATCTAATAACGATGAAAGAAGTCTATTCATTAGGCAGTATTTAATGTTATCTTCCTTCTGATTCCTTAAAGGTACCTAAAGGGTCTTAATATTATACTTATTTTTTTGATAAAATGAATGCATATATGTATGTTGGAGAGTAATTGGTCTTTCCATTATATTGTTAGAACAAAAATGTTGACTCCATTTTTTTTCAATGTGGGTAATAGGACCTAACTTCTCTGGAACAATTTGGAGGGGGAAATTTGGAGGGGGCAATTTGGAAGGTAATTTTATTCCTTCACAAAGGAATTTTTTAGCTCGACCTGAATTTTGCAGATGGCGACCACAGCATGCAGAAGTAAAGTGATACACCTCAAGGGTGACATTAAAATGGGGAAAAAAGGGCAAAAATCACCTGGGTCCCAGCCCATTGCACTGCCCTTTAGACCAGAAAAGAGACATGATTGAGGTTCAGTCTTCTATCAAAAATCCTGTGCACTGAAAAAATTGAGTTATTTGTCTTGCTGAAAATCTCCAAAGCTGTCTTTTGAACAAAGGCTAAAAATCTGCCTTGTCCCTTTTATAACAAGTAGCCAAAATTTAGTCCCTTTATAACAAGCAGCCAAAATTTAGTGGTTGCTTGTGCTTGTTTTTATTTTATGAGATTGTGTAACAATGAGAAATTTAAAAACTGAACTTGATTAATATTTATTGCCGGAGTTAGTATTACAATTACCTCACAAGGGCATAGACCAGGGCAGGGAGAAGACAGGAAGGCTAACAGTGCTCAGCATCAAAACTTAGTTGTGCTTGTGCCCAGGATCTTGCCATGACCTATGGTACATCTGCTTCTCAGTAGGAAAAGGGAGGAAAAACACCTCTGCCATTTCTGAAAGTACTGTGGCTAGGAAAATCAGACACACTTCATTTCCATCTCTATTAAGCTTTGTTGACAAACCAGACTATTAGCCATATTTGAAGAGGATTAGTAATTAACTAGGTAGCCTAATTATCAGAACTCCTTTTTCCTCCCAGAAGAAAACAATTATAAGTCTATTTCCACATATTATTTAAAATAAAAATACTTCACAATGACAGATTTTATTGCTTGGCCAATGATTTGCAAATGAATCGCAGAATACAATGCACTGCTGTTTGAAGTTGCATTGGTGGCTTTTAATAAAATCCCACTGTTTATGCATCAGATGGAGCATAATCTGTTTATTTCCTTTTTCCTGTGCAAAACGTCACTTTAATGCCAGTCTGCTGAGACTGGCAGAGACTGACAGACACAGTTGCATCATTAGAGCAAAGGTGCCAAAAGGGATGTTTGGCTCTTTCAGAACTCCAGCTCTTCAATCCCTTTTATGCCAGCAGGCAATATTTATTAAATACTCGGAGAACCAATTCAGCCCATTTAAATAACACTGGCAGCATAAACTTGCGTGTGATTAGCAGAGAGAGCTGCTGGTGTGGGAACAGGATGGGGTACAGGAGTCCTTGGGGCTGATTTCCAAACTGACTGTGGGCGTATGGCATTTCTTTAGCCATGCCTGCATGAATGGGCACAGGCAGACCAGAGCTGGTGTTCCTTTGTGTTGTGTGGATGAAAGGCAGCTCTGGTTCAGAACCTTTGGAGATTTCCTGCCTGGCTGTATGAGGCTGAAGGGCAGAGCTGCTCACTTCACTGTGAGGGTGCTCCAGGGTAGCTGTTGGGGGTCTGGGGTTCTCCTGCAAGTCTCTGCTCAGGTACTGCATAGCACCTTTCGTACCATGGTGCAGAGATTATGTTCCTGTCCCTCCTGTGGTGGAGCTGATGGCGCTTTTTACCTCCTGGAGTTCTGGCTGCCGTGCAGTGCCTTTGTATTGATGGGCAGAATCATGCTGGGAATATTTCTCAAGGGCTCGGAAGAGAAATGGCCCTCTGTGTTGCTTCATGTCTTTTAAAACTGTTGCTTTTCACCTTTAAGGATGAAAATGCAGCTTGGTGCTGCTCTTGAGGGCGTCATTAATCAGGTCTGAGTGAATGCTCATCAGTTTAGTAGATTTATGTGTATTTATTGTCATTGTAACATTTCATGTGCAGTTACATCCATTACATGGAGTCTGTACAAACCTAGGTAGATGCAGATTCAAGGCCTGTCAGGTGTATTTTTTCTCTGCTGAGTCAGGGGCAGATTTTACACAGCCAAGTCAGAGAGTCTAGGCTGGTTTTATAAATTCAGATATATTTAATATTGATAGTGTTTGGAATAACAGGTGAGGGCACAAACTGAGCTAAGAATCTGTTTCTGCTCAGCATTGTGTGACTACACAGGAAGAGGAGTTTTACAGTCTAAACAGGTATGTAGAGGTGAAGGTTTGTTTGGGAAAATGCTCAGAATTGCAAAGTGATGTGTGCAAGATAGTGCAGCAGATTGGATACAGATCTTGGCTTGAACCCGTAACTCCTTCTTTCTGGGACTGTTCCCTTGTTTCTCTCCAGCTCTCCCTGCCAATATAGAGATATTATCCATACATGGACACATAAATGCCACAGCAGACTGTGAAGCCAGATCTTCAGCTCATTAAAATATCAATGCTTTTTCACTATGCCAATAGGGCAATGCTGATTTGCCATATATGAGAACTTGATACCATGTTTATGTTAAAGTTTTCTAGTGTTTTTAAGATTCAGAACTCAAGACTTCCAAAATTTCCTTCCTAATTTAGGCATTAAATCTATATGTGGGCTGAGAATTGTATGACCTGATTTTTAATGAGTGATTCCAGTGTAAGCAGTGGTTGCCTGAATCCTTCACCGCTCAAATCACTCACATCACTGCCTACATATGAATGTGGGTGCTTAACTTCAGGCACCTAATTTTAAAAATTTATCTCAAGTATTGCTTTTGGCTGCTGGAGATTTCAGTGTCCCATTGTCATTGTTCAGTTCAGCCATCTATCCTTCTGGGTCTTCTTTGTTATGGTGAGTATAATGCTTGCATTAGTTTGGTCTTGTGTAAACACATAACCATTGCAAAATTCTGCTTAGTCTTTCCATAGGTTCAAATAAGAATGGATTCGTTTCTACTTGTGGAAACTGTTGCTAACTTACATGGTACAGGACAAATAATCTAAAAAAGTAAATTGGCAAAAACGCCCTCATTGGATTTAACATAATGTCCTCATGTTGGTTCTAATCAAGTGGGGTTTCTTCTAAATTGGGTGTATTTCTGAGGGTGCTTACTTTCACCTTGGGTGCCAACATCCTTTAGTTTTCAACAGTGCTTTGAAATGACCTCACAAGGTTATATAAGAAGTCTTTACAAGGTGATCTGGAGACTGGAGAACTGTCAGGCTGGTATTTCACTTACATCTAGATGTGCTGGGTGGCATATTAACGCTGCAGACACATCTACTATTCCTAAGGGGCTGGGGAAACTTCAGTCTCAGGCAGAGGCAATATGTGGGGTTGACAGAGCAGAAAAAGAATCACTGCACGTTACTGTAGCAGGTGAGAGATGGACACAGGGGAATTGACCAGGGCTTAGTATGATTCTCCTTGCTGTGCAAAGTAACATAAAGCATGTGGCAGTGTTTTGTGACTTAGAAATAAGGCATAGACAGTGATTCACTAAATACATATTCTGAATATAAAGCAGGGACTCTTTATGGCTTAACTTCTGTCACTCTCCCAATAGCTTCAAATCTGGTTCACAGTGACTATACCTCTATAAGTACTTCCATAATTCTACTCAGCTTGATCTCATCCACAAGACCAAAAGGGTAATTAAAAATATGAAGAGTTCCTAGACAAGTCGTAGTTTTATCTAGAAATTCTGAAACGCTAAGTCCACATAATCTGTAATATTCTGTGAGGTTTTCCAGTTGCTTCATTTTCAAACTCCTAAACAGTTTTTACATGCAGCTGACAGATATGGCAAGGTTTTGGATGCCCATCTTTTATAGTCATGGAGGTATTTAGTGTCACCTGCATTATTTTTTAAATAAAGAACTTGCTTCTGCTTTTTGAAAATCTTTTCAGGGTTTTCAGTTCAGCTTGAAATGTACATTATCTGAGGTGTAGACTAATCTTTCTGTCCTCTGCCTCTGTCATGGTTTTAGGTATCCTTAATAAGCAATACAATTACAATCTTTACTCCCTTGTTCTCCTCTTTCTTAGTCTTACATAAAACTCTTATTTTGCACCCTATGATTGCAATTTGATTTGACTATTTACTTAGTTTATGCTGATAATTTTCTTCCAACTGTGTTCTGTCTTCATTTTTATTTTGTTTCAAAGCTGCCTAGAGTTGAATTTATAAAAAGACCAGTTAAAAACAACAAGGTAGTGCCTTATCACCTTATCACATACAGCAAACAGAGTTGTTCATTCCAGTAGTTTTGGTGGCCACCAGTTTGGCATTTCTATATTTGGAAACCATTTCTTGCTCACACATGAACTCTGGAGTGTCTGTAGGTATAGGCAAAAACAGTTGCCTGAAATAGCAGATTGCTCTGAGCAGTCCTGTGGTGATGACCTCCTGATACTTTGCCTGTACCAGAACACTGCAAAATCAGGCCAGCTGCAGCTTTAAATGAACTGAAGATTGGTGGTTGATAAGCTGGGGCAGCACCTGTTGTTGGAGGTGAGCACAAGGCTTCTTCTCCCTGTTTCCTGGATACCAAAAAGAGCACCAGAAGCAAATCTGGAGAGCTGTAATGCTGGGTCTCTGACCTAGTTCTGTCTTCATCTCTTTTCCTTCCAACAGCTTGGGAATTACGGCTTTGTCTTGACCCAGACACTCATTCTTTTGATGCTATTTTCCTTATACTGCATAGAAGCCCCAAGTTATAAGAGAAAACTTTTTAAAGCTCCTCAAAACTCAAGAACATAAAAATTGCAGCTATTTTCAGTGTAATGAGGCTGTAAATCTTTTGGTCTTTTGAAATCTCCTCTCTCATATTTAAATTCAGTTGAACTACAGTAGCACAGCCTTGCAGCTTTGACAATTTGCTTTTAAAGTTCACCCACCCCTGAAAATGTTCTTACAGGAGCAGCCCAAACCATGACTGTGTCAGGAGGGCTTCGTGGGAGGAAGCACTTTCTTTGGGTGCTGTCACATCTGCTATGACTTACTGTACCAGAGATCCCTTCTATGCTGATGTTCTCCAGGGGTATAATTCTTTCTTCAGAGGTGAAAGCCTCAAAGGCTTTATTCTTACTAATGGTCCAGGGCCTGTTTTCTGTCTCCTAGTCCACATGACATGGAACAATTCTGTTGCCTCAATAAATGAGGCAACATTGACAGGGCTGCAGCTGTGCTGCTCCTTCATGGACCTTATCTGCACTTAAAGATGGATTAGTTTTTATTTTTGATATGGGCTAACCTGGCTGTGTTTGAATAAAAAGAAGAAAGAATAAGAACATAGCAATAAAGAGATGTTGCTCTGTGTTTGTAGCATTTGTGGGGATATGGCCTGTACAATTTCATGGTATATTAGCTATGAGACTGGCAAAGTAGAGGTGGTTCCTTAGTTATGCAAAGTATAAAAATTTTGGTAGAAAAGGAAGGAAAGCAAAGGAGGCTGGTTTTAAGATCATCTGTCTGAAGGCAACTGGGTAACATTTAATTTCCTAAATTATATTGATACACCTTCCTGAAAATAAGTCAAAGAATGGATAATTTTCACATTTCATTTAAATTATAGGAAGACCTTGTAAATGAATTTGTTGGTAGCCAAGTAAAGTTTAATTACACTATGAAAAGAAAAGGTGGCATCTTTCTCAGTACAGCTCCTCTGTGGGAACTTTCAGAAAGAGGTTCAGAACATCATTAAATTATAGACTCTAGAGACTGAATTGGCTCTGTGACCATTTATAATCCAATTAAGAGGAAATAAATAGACAAATACACAAACAAATCCCAAGACCCATCTGAATTGTCAACACAGACAAAAAATGCATTAAAGTTTAACTCTCCTAATTTTTTCTTTAATGAAAAGGCTGCACTAAAGTAAATGCCACAAAATTGCTGCTTTTAGCAAACTGTAGGTATTACCATATTTAGGATTTGTAACTTTTTTCTGAAACCCCTGATAGTCCCAATATCTTTCCAATCAACTCCCTGTTATTGTCCTTCTGGGGTTCTTTGTTTTGCAGAACACAAACAAGAAAATGAAAAACACTGAAACATTTCATCATATGCAGCAGGATTTAAAGTTGCTTTGGAGAAATTGCACCTCATTATCTGGAAATACAGCTATCCAGACTGAAAAGAGCCCAAAATGATAGAATGCAGCAACTTGTCTATTTAGAAACATAGGAAACTCATTTCCCTAGTGCTCTGTTCTCCATTGGTTCTTCGCTGAATACAGAATGAACTTAAAGATTTCTGCCTTATGTTCAAAAGCCTGCTGAGGATTTGCCTTTTTTTTCCCTCTTAGCTGTAATAGGGACCCACTATATTAGGTAGTTTGCAAAGTCATGTGTGGACAGTCCAAACCCTGGCACCACTGAGGAAACAAAACAAGAGGACTAGATTGAGTGATAATTTTTTGGGCAAATTCACAAAAGAGCTGGGAATGGAGCCAAATCTGTGACACTCGCACTAGTTTCATAGCAGCCAAATCACACTGGCTGCCAAAGCTACTCAAGTAAGCACATCTTTCTCTACAAGCATCATTTTTTATAAGAATTTCTGTCACAATAGTGAAGTTTCTAATCTCAGGACATGAAACAGGATACTCTTTTATGTCACCTGTAAAACTTTAGCAAGCAATTAGAATATCAGCCCAGGGAGATCTGTCAGGCACATTTGTTCCTTTGATTAAGTTTTCCAGCAACATCACATCTTTCCAAATCTCAAAACCAAGAAGCAGAAGAAATAAGAAGAAAAGATGCAGGGGAAATCATTATTTCCTTAAAGATCATCCAGCATCTGGACAGCACAGGGCTGAAGGTAATATGCACAACTAGGTTGCTAGAAGGAAACATTTATTATTGTTAAATATTAGTTCTTGTTCGTACATTGTCTCATTTGGTCATCTTGAAACTCTTTTCTCATTCCATCTTCCCCATACTGAAACTTCAGCCTGCAAAGACTGCTGTGCACCTCTTGGTTTTACACTTGGTGTTTACATTTGTTGGATGCCTCCACATCTGCACCTGCATGGCCACGAAGGCTGATGGCTGCTCAGAGGCCTCCTTTTGCACAAAGGTCCCCAGATAAATGGGTTCACATGCAAACTTGTTTTACAACTGTGCTCCCAGAAGACCTTGGAGATCACCCTCTTAGAATCCACAGATTTGGACATCAAAGCTTTACTGACCAGGCACTTCCTCTGTGCTGTGGACACCCAAATCTTGAGATGTAGCCTTCGCCATTAATGTAGGGACTACCTCTATCTTAGTGAGTACAGAAAAGCATAAATATTTGTCTTCTGTAAACTCCATTTAGGCGGTAAAAGCTTGCCTTAATTATGAATGAAGTGCAGCATCTGCACCACTAGGCAGAGTTACTTTTAAAGGAGTAGACATTTAAATGTGTCTTTCATTGAAACATCAAGCTCATTGCTACTTATATTTTTTAATTAAGCAGCTACCTGTGTTGGCTAGGTGTGTTGATGAGCTTGTACTTCAAAAGAACTGTGATTATAATCCATATTATGAATAAAAACCACATTTGACTGAGACAAAGCTTGAATCACATGAATATGTAACTGTGTTGTAACAGATCTGCAAAGAGGTTTGGAGGATTGTAGACAGAAGAGGAAGTAATTAATTAAGGAATTACATCCACAAGGTGAAAAGTCCCTAAAGATAAGCATGCTGAGAGCTATTTTAAGGAAAGGATCTAGGATTTCTGCACCTGAATAATTTTATGCAAATCTTCAGTGGCCGTGTTTTGTGTGTGTGGCTGTATTTTCCCTCTTACACAAGTGCTCTCAGTTCTAGAGTCTCAAGCCCTTTGTAGCCTCATGCACATCAGTAGACCAGCAGTCAGTGTGCCTAAAGGTCACAGGAGAGGACCTTCCGGGTGGGGAGGATCAGGGTGAAGGTTTGCGCAGGAAAAAAGAAGCTCATTTCTTTCCTGAGCTCTGCTTAAAGACCCCTGTAAGTCACTAAAGCACTATACATAGAAAACCTAACCCAAGGTCACAGAGAGTAACAGACTGTGGCTTTCTGGAGTTGTGAAATAACCAGTTACCATATTTTAATGTCAATTTGGCACAGGTTGCTCTCATTCTGTGTAATGCTTTCCATCCTTCAGTTGTGAGAAAAAGAGATTAAAAAATGTAGGTGTCCTCTCTTCCTGGATGTTATTTTGAAATATGCTGTTTGTACTTTCACATGATTAAATGCTTGGCTTAAGGTACCTGAAATATCTTGTAGTCTGCACACACACAGAGATGATAATCTCATGTAATACATATAGAAATGTTCTCATTATTGTTTCTATCTATTTTTAATGTCTTCCATTGTGTTACTAGGAAAGATCCAAATTTTTACTAGCAACTTCTGTGCTTATTGTATTTATTTTTAAAATGTGTGGATTTGTTTATTTATTTTGATTTTTTAGGTGAAAAAAAGATTTCTTTTAGTTTGATGATCTGCCTATTATATTCAACATGTTTTTCCACTCTTTTTTCACAGCAGATAATAACTTTTCGCCACCAATTAGCATAATTCACCATACTCCTCTATTTTAAATGACATTAATAGTGACTGTGGTTTGTTTTAGACAATAAGCATGTTGACAAGATGATTTTTAGATAATTTTTTGCCATTTGTAAAGCAAGCAGGTAAAAAAAATAAATAAAAAGAAAAAAAAATATAGGATCAATTTCCTATTTTCCTTTCAGGAATTTCTGGTGAGCTGAAATATTTTATGCTTTTTTTGTGTATTTCAGTGAGGCCTTCTGCTTGTTTGGGAAACAGGTTTCTCCTGATTCTGAGGTGGAAGAAGTAAGATAAGAGGGGCAGTGCGTCTTGCTTAAATGAAAGAACAATAGTACCCAAGCACTGCAATACTAGAAAGCAGGAAAAAAAATTGCAATTCTTAAAATTAGATCTTTTGAAGACTGGGGACATTAAAATATTTGCCTGTCTTGAGCACTGCTTGTGTCAGATGTTTATAGAACAGGGTTGCTGTTGCAAGTTTTTTATGTTTGGATGTTTGCAGCACATCCAGGTCTGAACCGGGAAGTACTGCTGGGTAATGTGTCCAGCACCACCAGGGAAACTCTGCTGTGGTGTGTCCTCAATGATCCTGTACCTGTGACCAAACCCCAACTAAATGGTGCCATTAGCAGAAAATTACTGTTGATTATGATCCTTATTTTCACACATTTTTAATGGAAGTTCCTGCCATCATCCAGGATACTTTTTTTTACCTGGAATAATAAAACCCCAGGAGTGGGCTGTGAATATGTAATCTCCCTGTATTGAAACCTGCCAATTTCCCTGCATTCCAGGCTGCCAAGTTCCCTGCAGACCTTCTCTCCAAGTGTACCTAATTCCTTCACTAAGTTCTGGCACTTTTACCACTCATGAGGGTGAAACAATCCACTCTTCAATCTCATCAATGCAGCTTAGATAGCAAAAGTTGAATATTCAAATTGACAGCCACAGTCTGGAATTTTCAGCTGTGTTTTACAAACAAAATGCATGGGTACAAAACTACTCAAGCATACAAACAAAATAGCAAAGCAAACCAAGTAGCCACCACTGTAAAATGAGAGCATGAATTCCTACAGACAAGTGGCTAAGGCATGTTTTGTATACCAGAGTGTCCTACCTAACTGTGTCTGATTTGAACACAAAACTGAGCTGTGCTACCTCCTAACACTAATTGTAAATGAAGCTATTACAGAGCCAGGGAAGTCATTATGATGGCTCTTTGTCTAAGTCATCTGGCAGCCTGTAAAACATGGTGTTTATGACGGTATTAGAAGGCTCTAAGAGCTATATATCACGCCTGTTGCTCTGGAAAGGCACCTGCTGACTTTTCATATGCCAGCTTGTAAATAGAAGTATGCAGACAACTTGGCTACAAAATCTCCCTTTTATGTTTAATGAAACCCATTTGAACTTTGGTCTGTGACCCTGAAAAGAATAGTTAAAGAATTCTTCTAAGGATGTACAGAAGAAAAAGAAAACCTTTGCTCAATGCATAACTAGTCCAAGGACAGAAAATTTTGGGCAAATATTCTTGAAAAGGTCATTCTGTATTTATACCCAAACTACCTTTTGGTGTTTTGACCCCCAAAAACCCTGCTGAAGAGAATCACTTCTCCAAGTGTGCATCTAGTGAGAACAGGGGATGCAGAAAGCCAAAGATATGCATTCCCTGGCATGCCACTGCGGGTGGTTGCTCCAGCCCCCCATAGAACATTCTTGCCTTGTGGCTCTAAGGTAAAGTAGTGCATGGGCTACAGCCTGGCTGCTCTGTACCCCCACCCCTGCCTGTTACTCTCTGGCACAAAGAAAGGTTGGCTTGACCTTTGCTCTCTGAAAGTGTGCTGCTGGTCCTCTCCTTGCTCTTGCCTGCTTGGCTTCTGGGGTCATGGCAGGATTCAGATGCAAGAGAGCCAACACTTTCCATTCAGCAGAAGTTTTTTAGGAAATGTAGTACGTGTCCTTGCTGCTGCATTTCATGCAGAGGTGCTTGAGGACACATATAGATATCTGCAAGGAGTGTTTATGGGATGCATAAAGCTCTGTCCCTGGCTTTCATGCTCACTCATCCTTAACCCCTCTATAATTAAGAGATATACATAATAAATGAGTCATTACAAGATTGTCTCTTGAGATTTTTTAAATCTTCTCAAAGCATAGACTATGTCAATCATGTGCAAAGTCTCAAATGGAATTATTTCTCATAATCAACCACTCTTAAGTTTGTATCTCGTTTTTACTGTGTCATTTTAAAAAGAGATCTGATTATCTGTGCCTGTTTTTCAAATTGAAAGAAAGAAATAATGTATTTTTTAATCCATATTCAGGACTCAGAGATATCAGCTGAACAGCCTCTGTAGTCTCAGGATTTCCAATAAACTTTCATCAACAGAAAATCAATCACTTCAGGGAAAGATACATGCATCCCAGTGGCTGCATGCAAACACAGGAGTGGTAGTGTGTTAAATTAGGTGCCTTATCAACTGGCACAGTAAGAATGGTGCTAACCTACATAGTCCATTGCAACAATAGATGTGACACAGCAAAGTGCACTGTTAAGTTTAATAAATAATATTTTTGAATGTACAACATATTACCAGATCACTTTTGAGAAAAAGTAAGTAAAAAGAAAAAAAATCAAACTTTTAAGTCTAATAATGGAAAAGACATCCAGTAATTATCAAGGTTCATAGAGTCTGAACTGAAAGTTTTAATTTAATTTCTAATATGTATGTGGGGACCCTGTTGTTGAAAAATTAATGAAAAGTAGACAAAAAGGATTTTCTAAAACATCATGAGGGACAAGTATGCAGCCTGGAGTCTCTGCAGAATCAAAACATTTTTATTCTGAAAAACTCAGATATTCTTTTGGTTTAATATATATTTCTGTTCAACCTAAAACCTTTATCATGATTCAAAAGACTGATACTGATTTGGCAGGATTTTGATCCAAATGTGTGGAAGACTTTATTCCTATGTTAAACTTTAGTTATTCTGTGAATGTTTAAAGAGCACTGTTTACAGCCAGGTCCTACATCCATCAAGACCTTCATTCACAAAAAACACAATGAAGACACTTGTAATTTTACGTCTTCCTGGTGCCAGAACCCATAAAATGGTACTTTTTTTTTTATTAAGCCATAGGAGTTAAGTTTCTCTTTGTGCCCAATGTCCCTGTAGTAAAGCAATGCTGAAACATTCCTGCTTGTATTGTCAAAACATGAAATTGAAATACAAAATGAGCATGGGAAAGGTCACCAAATCTGAAAAAGAACTCAGTTCAAAATATGTTCAAAACATGTTTCCTTGGAAATTTATGTGTGCATGAAAACAAAGTGTCAGAATGACAATGCATGTGGGCCATTAAATTTCAGTGAAGTAATGGTATTCCAGGTAGAATTATACCTCATTTTTCTGTAGTTCATTTAAGCCTTGGCACTTTAAATAATTAAATCACCAAAAAAGGAGCTGAGGTAGGTGTGATTTTTACCAATATTTTAAAAATAATGATTTCTTTTATATTGCAGGAGTATGTCAGTGAGCAATGAGCTAAGCACAGCTCAGCCCACTTTCAGTGCAGACTCAGTTCATACATACAATGAAAGCAGCGCTGAGCTCTGAATCCTTTCAGCAGATGTGGCCTGGAGCCAAGATCCTGGGCAATGCAGGTGCAGCTGGAGTATCTGATAATGATTTGGCCCCATGTATGCAAATTGCCAGAACCTAATATTGGCAAGAGGAGAGGAAAGGTCCCACCTGCATTTAGTGTGCCACAAGTACGGCTGAGTCTCTCTTGACTCACAGTAGCAAGAGTAGCACCATTATAAACCCTGCCAAGATCTTCGTAAAGCCTTCATGCTCTGCTGCAGGGGAGGGTGCAATGCACAGGCTGCTACCATTTCCCTTTGGATTAAGTGCCTTTGATTCTATTCCAGCCAAGGCAGAATGCAAAAGGGTGGGAGGTGGGAGAGCACAGCAAGGCCTTAGATCCCAAAGTGTTCTGAAGCCATGGAATGACCAACTTCCATTTCTAGACACATAAGACCACTTCCAGGGATCAGAGCCTGGAAATTTTAGGGATTAGTTTCACGCATTTTAGGATTCCTTTGAAAGGACAGTGTATAACCAACTGCAGGTGTTAGATGATAGGTGGAGAATGAAGCATTAATGAAAGGGAATGATATTAAAAAGACACTGTCTTGGTAACTGCTGTTCACTAAAGGTCAGACTGTGTGGGGAAGCCTTTAATTTATGGATCATATAGAGGTGATTCACAAGAGTGAAGTGAGACAGATCCTTACACATCCTGCTTCTTGTATGATAGAGAAGGGCATCCCAGAACCTGGTCACTTTTCCACTTTTTTCAGAAGAACTGGCAGGGGTAAAGAGAAAGACTCATTTCAAAGAAAGTAATGTACTTTCCAGAGCCTGTTAAGCTCCACATCATTCTCCACAGAGACCATTCCTTCAGACACAGATGTTAACTTGCTCTGTTCTGGTTATGTTATTATTATTATTATTAATCTTGGAACTCTGGTCTCATCTCTAGTAGATGATTATGTTTTTGACCTGTGATTCACCCATTCACTTCTAGTTTTCTGTGTGATAAGGATGTTGAACAGTTGTCAAATTTCATACCAGAGGTGTCTGAACAGTAGTGGTAGACTAAATAATCTCTTCAAACCACATTTCTATAAAGGCTTTTAAAGCACATTAGGATCTTTTGGGATGAAAAGCAATTGTAAACTGCAGTTATGATTGTCATCCATCACTTAGGTGTTATTGGAAGAGAATGAAGAAGAAAGAAAAGCTATATAATGATTACTGACATGAATATGTGATGTGTTGACCTTTGCTAACTAGCACAGTTTCTTTCTCAAGTGTGAAGGTACAGAAATAATATCTGACTTGAGATTAGAAGATTTCATTTTCATCCTCTAGAGGTACTAGTTTGTATTTCTTATTTACATTTATCGTTAATAAGGACCCAGAAGCACAGCAAGTGAGAAAGTAGCATCCCACAAGATATTCTGGAGTTTCAAAGAGTGGTTTTTTTCTCAATAACAATGAAAATCTCAGTTAAACTAGAAATGCTAATCTATTTTATTTTGGAATGCTGAACAATTTTATTTTAATAATGCTGAAGCAGAGTGTTATATTGAATCAAATGTCTGAAGAATATTATATAAAGAATGTGAAACCTTATAAATTAAAGGTAATAACAAAATTGATAAATTAAAAAAAATTTACTAAAGGCTTCCAACTTTTCAAAACACAAGGTTTTAAAATGACATAATCAAAGCAAAAGGTGAAGCAAGATTCAATTTTATACTTTTCTCTCAAGGTGAGTATGAAAACTGGCACCATCTCATTTTAATTCAACATTTCTAAATGTAAAACAGCTTTTGACCATGTATGAATTCTTAAGACAAAATCATAATAAGCCTTTGCTTGGTTCCCTCACTCCAAGTAAAGTGGATGACTGCCTGCAAAGCATTTCTGGTGGCAGGTCTTAATTGCAGCAGAGGACACATCTCTCCATGAATTCCTGCAGGCTATGGGCCAGGATCAGAAACTCTGCTTGGCTTAGATGCAGGTCTAAAGGGATGTAGCAATTAAGCTATTTTTATCCTTAGGTCTTCACTTATACAGAGTTACTGCTAAGCAAAGCTAGAGTGTGGAATTACAGTTGGTGTGGTGTTGTACACAACTCTGCCTAAGGAAGAAAAAGGAAATGTTTGTGTGCCTTTGTCTGATCATGTGTTTGGAAAACACAAGTACCACACAGAGTGCTATTAGCAGAATGAGAGTATGGAATAATGAGTAAGAGCACAGATACATCTTGTCAGTAAATCCAGCCTTAAGCTGGGTACTCCAAACTACCTCCTTGTATAGATATTTTTATGAGCAATGAGAGAGGTAGCTTACTTAGAAATGTGCTTTCTAAGCTGTTCGGCTCCCAAAGCTATTTTGAAAGCCTAATGTCTTTGGAGATAGGTTGAAGTGCTTCATTCATATTTGTGGCATTAATAAACTTCTCACAGAGCTTGATTGTGGAATGGCACGTGTACAAACCAGTAATAACTTCCTAACTTGTGCAGCCCTCTCTTTAGCCCTAATTCCCTCAACTCAGGGCTGACACAGGGCCACTGGCAATATTGTCTTGTGGTTTAACATGCCATCCCTCTGCCAGTCTCAAGACAGGCTAGCATCCAGCAGCTGCCACTAGCAGCTGTGGACATTCAGCACCTCTGAAAATTAGCTGCAGGGTATCTTAAGTCTGGTATTCCAAAAGTGGTGAATCATAAATTAAAAGCTGCAGTTGCAAACACAACTCTAGTTCTTGAATTTTTCATAAGAATCACTAGAATTAAAGCCTTACAGAGGATAAAAATAAGTCAGAAAAATCAAAAGACTTGCTGTACCCACTTGAAAAGGAGAATCTACATGAACGATACTCACTCTAATTGTTTCAAGTAACATCTTAAAAACAATGTTGATAATTTTGAAATAACAAAATGATTAGTAAATTGTCTGTTAAAGTGAAGCCACACTGCAAGGTCAACAGTTGGTGTGGTACTACACTAAACAGCAAAATGAACAAATTTGTTGGTTAAAACAATGAACAGTTGGTTGATAAACCTGCTGGGGACTTGGCAAGAAAAGCTGAACATCAGTAGAAGTTAAATTGGGATGAAAATACCTGAAAAAAAGGAAAAAAAAGAATGCAGAAAACTAAGAGTTGGAATGCCTCATTTATCCTATTTCATTTTAGTTTCTTACCTGAGATCCTCCATGCTTATCACATTTTACAGCTAACATAGATCATTTTGCTCAATAACACAGTTTAAACAAAGAGTGAAATATAGCCCTCTTTCTAAATTTATATTGGTTCTTAATTTGGTGTCAGATATCACAAATATTATAGCTAGAATCATATTACATGTCACCAACTATGCCACACAAGTTGTAAAACAGCATGTCCAGGTCTAGGAAACCCTCTTTCCTCTAATCAGGCTTGATAAATAGGAAGTCCTTAAGCTGCTGGAGTCAGTGAGATAATACCAAAACCATTTAATGTCACAGAGCTGTCTGAAAGATCTCTGACTCTTCTGCTTAAGACTTTATGGATGGAACCACATTTGTGGTTTACTTTGGGCTGGATTTGGGGTTTATCTACCCATTCTTCACATCTAGCAAACTCTCAAGTCATGAGCAAGTCTGAGAGTATTCAAAGTGGATTTCTTTTGGATGAAACTAAGTCAGGACACATGCTCCAGTCATGCTTCAGATGCAATGATCTCAGTGCATGGGGCCAGACCAGAAGTAATTTGAAGCTCTCTGAAGTGCAGCTTGTGCAGATACCAGTTCCTAAACACCAGCTGTTCATGTCTAAAAATCTTCTCTTGCTGGCCTGCATTACTTGGTGAAGCAGACATGGTATGTCTGTCCGTCTGCATTGCTGCCTGGACGCTGCCCATGGGCCAGGCTGCCTACAATTCCTGTGCTCTGGCTGCAGCATCAAACCCCTTCTGAGATTTGTTTGCTTCTAAGGGTTTTGCAGAGAATAAAATGAGTGTACAACAGCCTCCCCCTGAGCAAGGCAAGCTGGAGTCCAAAAAAGGGGTAGACTTGAGACTGAGAATCTCTGATCTGGCTCCTTGTGGTCCTGCACTGAGTTTTAGGACCCACATGTCCACTGGAGCTGGAGCAAGAGAGTAAGAGATCACTGGTTACCTGGTGCATATCCCAAAAGACATAAAAACATAATATGGTGTTCAGCATGTGTGTTTTTTACAGGATGCACAACAGCATAGACTTTGGGGTGGGAGGACTTTTTGGAATGAATAATTTGGGTTAAAATGGACCTCCTAGAATAATCACCTCGGCTTCTTTTTCTGACTTCTTCTCAGAAAAAGAGTTTTCCATTGCCTCATGTAGCTTTTTGTCCCAAAAAGGCTAGAGCACTCTATTTGCTTTTAATAAAAACTTTAATATATTTGTCAAAGCTTACCATTGCTAATAAATATCCATATGGCATCTAAAAAATCCATATGGTATTCCTATATCAGAATCAACGTGTGTAATCCTCAGAAAGCATCCATCCAGTCCTTAAAAATGCATCAAGTTTTCCAAAAAGAAACAAATATTATACAGGTGAAATAATTGGCTGTATGGTCCTATGGAATGAGATAGTGGTGAGTCCTCCTCTCTGGGTTCTGTCTGAAGGCAGAGGAAGGTGCTTCTCGTGCCTGACACAGGGAAGAAGGAGCTTCACACCCCATACTCTGGGGTTAGGAGTGTGCAAAGCCTCCATAGGTACCTGGCCAGTGGAGATGATGATTGTGGCCACTGTGTGATCACTCAGTGCATCTGCTGAACTGCCTTGAATATGCCCTACTAATTTTGTGATTCCTGCCAGCAAAGAGATTTTTCTAGAGGTTTTTCTTATATGCTGTGATTGCATCTTTTTCAGATCTACTGTATCTATGAGCCATTGCTGACCAGTGAAGTTGGGTGGGCTTGATGAGAAAAATGCCTTTTAAAAATGGACTGTTTGACTATTTGTGTTCTTACAGCCCATGTAGCAGCAGTGCATATTTAAAACACAGTGGTGGTCTCTTCCCGGCACCTGTGAATTCTGAGGAATGTGAATTACTGGTCTGTTTTGGTTACTTTGTTTCCTTTAGAAAATTAAGTCTTGGTTTCCTTGGTTTTTTTTTCCTTTTGTAAGATGGTTGCATTAACAGATTGTACTTCCTTCTTAGACGCCCATTAATACTGATATTTTCATGTTTATTCTCATATGTCACTTGACTGTCAAAAAAGTAGTATTTAGCAGTATACTTCATTTAGTGCAATGTATGAAACTAGTACTATCTCAGAATAAATACATTATGCCTCTCATGCATGATATAAAATTTAAAAAGGAATCAACCACTAGAAATAAAAGAAAGAAAGGGGGAGCGAAGAAAGAAAAACCATGGGCACCCAGAAGCCAGATTGATGTAAATTTTTGTAAGCTTCATTGGAAAAAAAAGGGAAAAAAATAAGTTTTCATAAATAATACTCCTTCTCCTTTCATGTTGATATTGTTTAGAGAAATGTTTATATGACTATTTGACTGGTTACTGGTGTCTTTCATTGCTTTGGGAAGGGAAGTTTGTACACACACTGAAGAAGAAGATAAAAAACAGCAGCCTTATAGGAATATGAGGGCCTCTGCTAGTACTCCCTCAGTCCAAGGAAAATGTAAGCAAATGTGTGAAAAAAATGTCCAGTGTTTGCAGACTTTTTCTCCATTTCCCATAGAATGAGAGAAGAGTGGGTTAGGAAAGATCTAAAAAGGTCAGACTGTGAAATTTGCAGGCAAAATCATTTGGTGGACCATTCAAAAGGAAGCTAAAAATAAAGGAATAGATTAAAAACCAAAACTACTCACTAATTATTTGGAAAAAATGAAATGTTCCTCACAGTTGTGAGCGTTCTCTGTGCTTTGCACTTGTGTCCCATGATAGGATGCAGCAGAGCCCTGACCACTGCAAATCAGTCTTACACCAGTGCTTGCCCCTTTCTTTTTTTGCAGGGGGAGGTAGATCAGTAAAGCAAGAAGCACCCATGTGGACAACCTATTTCATTGTGTTTAACTGACTTAGTTATTCCAGGACAGTATAGTGCAGTACTTTCTGATACAAGACATGCAGAAATTCCTTTCACTTTCAGCCATCATAGAATTAAATATTCATTTTTTGCTTTTTGACATCGTAACAGAAAATGACATGATACTAATATTATTCTCCTGCCATCAGTTTATTCTATATTGAGTATGCACAAACAGGTAGAGCAACCTGTAAATCCTCTTTAACCTAAAAATATCTTTTTCAAATTTCTAACAAGGAATTTCTACTCATAACATTTTTTTTCTCAGAACACTGATAGCAAAACCATCACATGATACATATATGATATTGTTTTGTTTTGGAATTCACAATAAGTGGGACTCAAAAGCCACCTGGGATGATCTCATTCAAATCTTACCAGCATTGCATGTCTGCAAGGACACGACACTTTGGAAAAAATCCACCTCCGAATCACTTAAGCTGCCACATGACCGTAAATTTAATTTTAAGGAGCATTGTAGAGAAACAAAACACCCCAGCCACATGACATAAAACCCTGAAGCTGTACAATGTCTCCGTGTCAGTCCAAGTTGTTAAAAAATACTAAAGGAGAACCTTTGTTTTAGTAGGATTTAGGTCAGAAAGACATAATTTGTTTGTTTATAGCTGGGATAAAGCTGAAATGCAGCTCAAGATGTAAGCCCCACGTTGCTGGGGCTGATGTTGGTGGTTCTGTATGGCGGTAGGAACGTCAGAGTCCTTGCATTTAGTCCTATGAGAATATGGGCTCGTAGCTGGGTGGGCAGGTGCTGTAGGGGTCTGTAAGAGCAATGGAGAGCTTTAGCCTTCTGCAGCAAGGACAAAGGCATCTTGTATCCAAAGCAGTGTAGCAGGTTCACCTATTATTTCGCCTATCAAAAAAAGAAGGAGCTCTTGAGAGCTTTATGGTAGGGTGACATGGGTGAAGAAGTGCCTTTTTCCTGATTTTATTTTGGGTCAAAACAGAAGAATAATGCTGTGACTCCAGCGCTGTGTTACTGTAGATACTTAGTGCATCTTTAGAATTTGATCTACTTTACTGACTACAAAAAGATCACCTAAAGCAGTAGAATCATGCCAACTATCAAACAATAATCTGAGTAGTCAGTGAGCTGGAGTATGATCTGCTCTGTTTGTCAAATTTGTGGAGTTAGGGCACTTTCTCGCTTTCCCTCTGCCTAGATCCATTGTAAAAAATTTGGATTGCATGTCAATTATTGCAATTTATGACTACCCATCTCTCCATTCTAAATACGTATGTGATTTTAATTTAAGGCTTCCCTGCTGTACAATATTTATTATCCGTTCTCTATTTTAGCCAGCATTGAGATAGCTGCTATTTTACACTCTTCTAATGTCTTCTCTTTTCAAGGTCATCAGTTTTGCGACATCGCTGAAAATGAAGTAGGACGTATGGTTCAGTTTAATCAAATTTCATGCTCTGTTGCCTCCTTCTTATGGCCTCTGTGCTAATTGATCAAGTTTTCAATTAAAGTCCTCCATCTTTGTTTTAATTCTTTGTTAAGGTTTTTATTCCATTACATGGTTTCATGACATCTAACTTGTTACAAGTGCAAACTGTCTCTGCTTTTCCAACTGTCTAGTTACAATAATTTAGCTATATAGTTATAATTTAGCTATATGGTTAATCTCATTTCCCCTTTCTTATTATTAAAACCCTCAGTGGATTAGCTTCATCTGTTGGATTTAGACTTAGAATCCAAAAATTTGATTCATTTGTCAAGATGAGATTAGTTTACTTCATGAATTGTCATGGCTAAAAATCTCTCTGTATCCCAGCAGTTTCAGCCATCTTGCTTAGCCACAATTAAGCAAATTGCTGTTCCTAAAGAAATATTGAAATGGCTCTCACTAATAAATGGGGCCATGTCAGGTGTATGCAGAAAATTCTGCCTTATAGAGAGGTTTTCCTAACAAGCAGTGATTCTGTTTTCACTCCTTTATTGTTTTTGTATGGATCAAGAAAATGTTAATATGGTAAATGTATATTGCTACACGAGGTTGTTTACTCATTCTCTAGCTCATAACCCCATGTTTCATCCCCTGAGTAATACTATATCAAGTGTTTTTTGAAATCCACTAACATGTTCATTTTTACAAATCAAATAATCCTTTGATTCAAATGTTTTTTTAAAAGGCTAAAGAAAATGTGCTGGCAGAATCCATATAACTCCTTTTTTTTTTTTAAGGGAGGCTTTGTTCAATTAAGGACAGTTCATTTCCACCTGTGGACTTCTAACTTCAGTTCTGATGCTTTCAACTCTGATGAAAATATAGACCAGATCATCCTCTGAATAAAACTGTGATAACTGTCAGCAGTCTTAAAAGGTTTATGGTTTACACTCTTTGTGGTATGAAAAAAATCTCACTTTATGATAATCTTCAAATAAAGCGTGAAAGCCTATAAAACATTTTACATGCTTCTCTTTAAGATGCAAAATCAGGTTTGCTTTCAATGTCAGCTATCTGAATGTTAAAACAGAACTAATGTGTTGATGAGACTGACTGTAGCAGACCAATTCCAGAGTCACGGTGCTCATACATTTTTGTATGCTGTTTTAGAATAAAGTCCTGTTTAGTAACACTTCCTCTCACATTGTGTTGAAGACATGTGCTGTGAATTAAGCCAGCCAGCAACTGAGTACCATACAACCACTCTCTCACTCACAGGGTCAGGAGAGAACTGGAAGAGCAAGAGTGAAAAACCCCATGGGTTGGGATAAGGACAGCTTCAGAGCAAAAGCTGTGCAGGAGCAAAGCAAAGCAAGGGATTCATTCACCACCTCCCCTGGGTGGGCGGGCACGCAGGCGTGCAGCCATCCCCAGGAAAGCTGGGCTCCATCCCGTGTAGCAGGGACTTGCAAACAAACGCTCCCAATGTCCTCCTTTCTGTCTTCCCCCAGCTTTCCATGCTGATCATGGTGCCATATGGAGTGGAATATCGCTTGGGTCAGCTGGGATCAGCTGTCCTGGCTGTGTGCCTCTTGTGCAGCCCCAGCCCCCTCACTGGTGAGGGGGTACAAGCAGCAGAAGAGGCTTTCACTCTGTGCAAGCAGCAATAACAACATCTCTGCATTATCAACACTGCTTTCAGCACAAATCCAAAGCACAGCCCCATACCAATTACTGTGGAGAAAATTAACCCTACCCCAGCCAAAACCAGCTCAGAATGCTGCAAACTTCTGTACTTTGGAAATCTTCTTGTCCTTTCATGTTAACTATTCTGGTAGTCACCAGGAGAAAACCTGATGTATTTGGAGGACTTGAGTCTTGGGAATCAGGTAGAATGAGGTAAGATCCTGCTTCTACTGCAGGGGTTGCCAAAACTTCTGTTGATTTCAACATAGTCAATATTTCATCCTTCCACCCAAGAGGAAATCATTCATAGACTTTGGTGTCATCTGTGGCATCAAATTCTGTTTGGGATCCATTGGGTTTCTTTGGGCAAGCCCACTGACCACAATAAACAACAGAAGTATCTGTATCAGCAAAACCAGTTCTATTTGTGGGGGGCCTCTTCAGACAACTGAGGCATTTTTTAAGGGGTGGTAAGATTCACCTAGCCTGTAGCTGGCTTTCAACAGTAGTCAAGTACTGATGGTTGAGAAAATCACAATAACAGGGCAATTATACATTGATGCCTCCCTGGCATATTCTCCCTGCTTCCAGCAATCCTTGGATATAAACATTGTTTTTGGATTAACTGTCCTTGGTGGAATAATTTCCATGAATTGACCCTGTTGCTGTTTGAACTGGTAAGAATAAACATGATTTAGAATAATTTTGGGCAAGAAATTTCTCAGTTTAATTGTGCTGCTTATAAAAATGCCTTCTTTTGTTTGTTTCTTTTCAGCCTGTCAGCTGATAATGTCATTTTTTCCCCTACTTCTTGAGCTGTGAAAAATCAAATAATTGTCTAATGATCTTCTCGATGTTATTGACATTTCTATTAATTTGTGTCACATCTACCCTTGGTTCTCTTTTCTCTGCAAAAGAGTATTAATCTAGTTATTTCTACTTTGGACGTTATTCTTGTTATGTGACAAGAATATAAGGTATTATCTGAATGTTTTCTCACCCTTGTACAGCTTTTCTGACCAGAAAGTCAGAACTGCAGGCAATGTTGAGGTATGGGCACACCATGGGTTTATAAAAAGAAATAATTACATTTGCAGCTTGATTCTCTATTTGTTTCCTGGAATTTCCAAGCATCCCCTTGTGTTTTTCTTGGGCCAGCTGATGTTTTTATGGAATCAGCTGCTGTGACTGGGAGCTCTCATTCTGGATGAAGGGCAGATAGTTCAGAGCCTGTCCTTGCACATATCAGGTTAAATTGTGTCTCCTGGTGCATCACTGCATATTTACTGACACTACATTTTGGCTTTCATGTTTTTCTCCACTATGGTGCCATGCTTCTGTGTGCTTTTACAGCATCCTTTCCTTTCCACTCTTCTGAATAATTGAGCATTAACAAACTTATCCTCTCACTCTTCCCCCCTTTTCTTTTTTGAGTATTTTTGAAAATAATTATTAAAAGTCCTTTAAGAGGAAGCTTGTTGAAAGCATTTTGAAAGTCCTTTCACTATGTGGTGAAATGCCTTTGAAAAGGCTTTGTACTCTCCATGCACAATTCCTACAAGTGGAATTACCTCAAACAGGCAAATGCTTTAGCCTGTATGTCTCCGCCCTTCATTTCTCCTCTTCAGAACAACAGGTCAATAATGCCTCTCTTTTGCAAGTTATTTTAGGGTTTTGGGAAGTAAAGATCATACACAGGCTGGCCATTAGTATTTTCTAATCTAGCTATTTCGGTAATGACTTACATGGTGAATGCTTGAAGAGAGCCATAGGAAGAGCACAAGCTGCTCTTTAATTGTATCTGGCAGCCATAATAATTAATAGTTGTAAAGCAAACGTTGTCTACATTTGAAATATGCAACTACTACAGTGAGAGAAGATTACAATGTCTCTTTGCTTTTGAAAATCCCTCAAAGCCATTATGTTCTTTAATAAGCATATTCTGAAGTGTATTTTCTTATGCAAGTGGGCAATTCAAGAACTGCAGAGATGAATACACTGCATTATATATTTAAATAAAGATTAAAATAAATTCAAAGACAATTGAAATTATTATTAAACTTAATAAAGCAAATCCCTGTATCCTTCCCATGGTTGTTCAGCACTGCTTAGCTTGCAAGAAAAAGAGTAAAATAGTCCATTCCCCATCCTAACAAATAAAGATGGCATCAATAAACCTCTTTTATTGAATGTTTGATTATTTTAAGAAAACTTGGTTGTTTTTTAAAATGTATGTTCTGTTCTCTCTCATGGTGAGCCACAACACATAATAAATTTTAAACCAATTTTGTCTGTGAATGCACACAATCGATTTAAATAGCATTTACTTACATTGGATTGTTTTAAGAGGACAGTAGCTCAGCAAGTAGGAAACTTTGTGAGCCTCCACTTGGTATCTGCTGACTGCTAGGTCAAAATGAGCTGAAACTGGTCAGGTTTTCTCATCCCAGCCTGAGTAAAATAGAACATTCAGCTATTTCAGAAGCACATTTGGAACAAGTCTGATGTGTGAGTTGTAACCTGGAGGGTGCTCCCCAGCACCCCTTCTGTACCAGATGTAGTAGGGACAGCATGGGTTGTTTTCAGCCCTGCCTTATTTCTTCACCCAGTCACATGTGATGTGGAAAGTGCTCTATGAGAGCCATCCATAAACACAAACAAAGCTCTCCAGTTTTCTTTGGCAACCATTAGCATATCACCTCTTCTGCAGACAGAGCTTGGACAAACTCCTATTTCTTTCTTAGTTTCGCCTTTAGCTCTGCTATCACTCTGCATTCTGTGTATTCTAGCTCATGTAGGCACTGTTCTCTGAACATGATAAATCCAACATGCACAGATGAATTTACCTTTGGCTAAAAAAACTATAATTTGTTTATTCCTTCCCCTTTTCATTGTGCATGCTTCCCTTATCCCTGATATTCCTACCTCCCCTGCAAAAGAATAACAGAGATAATGATTAACCTTTCAATGCCCTTGTGATCTTTAGAGGTTTCATTAACCATGGCCAGAGTGCAGAGCCTGCAAGTCTCAGATGACACAGAATGCAGAGTTGTAACAGAAAGTACCATTCACACCTTTGAATGACCTGAGTGACTTTGAGTGACGTTGCATGTGGACAGGAAACTCCATTGCATTTAAGGTTAATACTCTCATTTAGCCTAATAAACACATTTGGCGCTAGCTACCCTATGTTATCTATTTATGGTGATACTTTTAAGCTAATTTGCCACTAGTAAACCAGCAGAAGAAACCATGATCCTTCTTAACAGCTGAAGAATACACTTGTAATCTCTATTTCAGTGGCTGCTGTGGGGAACAGCCTTGTAGCTATGTCTTCTTCAATCCAGCTGGCTTCTCCTAAGCTGATGGATGCTGTATTAAAAACAAAATTTACTATTCTTAAATTTAGGTTTTATTGAATTTGATCATTCTATTTTAAAGCTGCACTTCAGTTAATGGTCCAAACAGATCAATATTTATAACCAGAGTTGTGCAAATGAAATACATTAATAAGTAAAATATATACACTGTACTTTCACATAAAACTTAATTAATCTGATGTGATTTGTAGAATTTTTAATTGGACATATCAGCTAAGGAAAATAAAGTCTTTTCCTCTCCTTGAAAGCAAGGAGAAATTCTGGTTATTTCCAAAGAATAGATACCAGATTCTGATTTAGTAGTGCTTTATCATAAGTTAATTAAGCTCCATTTCTCCAAGCAATGCCTTCAATTTAATGAAGTGAAAGACCAGTACCATGCCTTTAAGAACTGGTGTCAGTAAAACTGGTTCTTCTGGTAAGGGTTGTCAAAGAGTCAGTTGAATGTATAGTAACTTCCTCTCAAAAGTGAGATATTGTGCTGTATGTGAGAAAACAAGCCTAACCACTCAAAAGACTGAATGTAACTTGGGTCTGGAGTTAGATAGGTCAACCCTGGCTCTGCATCCTTTGCATGGTGCTCTTTCAAGATATGTGCAAACTAATCTAGAATAAAATTGCCCTTGATATGTTTGTATGGTCACCCTCTCCATTGAGATATGTCAAGGTCTTCCACAGACGTGCTAAAAGTGTCAGTATACTTTGCAGTCTAAAACAAATCCATATTTGCCATATGCATTTATTTTTTTCACATGTTTGTGGAGAGTTCTTACTCTTTCAGTTAGGCAGACAAGAGCAAATTTCTGTCATGTTTCTATTCCTTCTTTATTTTGACTCCTGGAACAAATTTGTCTACTCTGTGGGCTCCTTTATTTAGGCCAGGAATAGCTGGATCCCAGATGCATCCCTTGCTGTCCCAGACAGTCAGACTTCTCTCTGTATCTTAGGAAAGAGAATTCAGGGACACACAGTGTCGGGTCATCAACCCTGGCTTTATACAATCAAAAAATCTCCTATCAAGTGTAAAGTGTGCTATACACACTTGTGAGGATGAGGATCTGGTCCCATTAATACGATAAGAATAAAATATCTCTATTCTATATAACCAGAAGTATGTAAGACCACAGCTCATTTGCTTTTGCATCTTGGAAAACAAACACATCCTGTTTTTTTCTCCACCTGAGTTGTTAGGTCAAGAACATGACACTGGTAGCTGCCATGTTGTACATGTCCTTATATACTAGGTGATCAAAATGGATATTTTTCTAAATCACACGTACAGGTCTCCTCATGGAGAGATTTAATTTCTTCCTAACTGTTTAGGTGCTGGTTTGTCCATGTTAAGTTGGTTCCACACACACACACAAATTAAAATTCATTTTCAGCAATAGCTGTCAGCAAGAGAATCCGTCCCTTTTCACCTGCCCTCAAAATCTGTTATTAAAAACAGCTGAACTGCTAATGAAGATGAAACAAATCTCTGAGACCACTTTAGAGAATACGTTCGTCAAGTAGAATTTTAGACAAGCTGTTTCATAAAGGAGTATGCAGGGACTTGCTGCTGTAAAAAAAAAAAATCAAAAGTACCCACGTTTGTCTCCTGTCTGTAGATTACCAGTTCCCCAGAAAGGAATATGGACAGCACCCCTTCCCTCCTTGTTTTCCTTTAGCAATAAAGCACTGGCATCTTATTAACTAATTAAGTTTTAGATTTCCCACGTAGGAAAAAATCTGTTCTGAAGCTCACTCAAATTAATTTCTGAAAAAGCCATGTCTGTGATGATGGTAGAAGGCTGGACACTGTGAGGCTTTTTGCAGTTTTGAATGGTGCAGATGGCATTGTCAATTCAGTTTAGACAAATTTAAAATACCTGAGCGTCTCTGGGGGAAGCTGTTTTGTGGTTCAGTAGGCTTGGCAGGGGTGGCAGTCCTGTCCAGGTTGCCAAATTCCTTTTGCTTACTCATGGGGAAAGAGATGCCCATGTGTGAAGTGTAGCACTTGATTTAAACAAAAAGAGGGTAAGTGTAGATTAGATATTCAGAAGAAATTCTTTGCTGCGAGGGTGGTGAGGCACTGGCAAAGGTTATCCAGAGAAGCCTGGGATACCCTATCCCTGGGAATGCTCAAGGCCAGGTTGGCTGGCATTTTGAGCAATCTGCTCTAATGAGACCTGTCCCTGCTCATTGCAGGGGAGGTAGAACTAGGTAATCTTTAAAGCCCCTTTCAGCCCAAATAATTCTATGATTTTTGCCATCAATGGCTAGATAAACAATAGTTACAGGCCAAACTTGGCAAAGAACTTCTCCCCTTGCCAAGATTTGCTTCTAGGACTATCAGCCCTATGCATCCTTCTCTCTGCTTTGTCTCCATTTCTCAGACAAACACAGAAACCAAAATGTCTGTTCTTGAAATTTTGCAGTTTTCAAGATTTCATTTCCAGCTCTTATATTCACTTCAGGAAAGCTTCACTCTGCTGTCTCCACTTTTAATTCCTTATTTCCATTGCATTTAAATCCAGAGAGAAACTGGTTGCACATGTGGATTTCAGTGTGACTCTTAGGTGGCAAATGGAGAAGGGAGGAATGGCATCTGTGTGGTTGGTCCTTCATGACTGTAACTGCTTGTTCCTAGAAATGAGGAACAGATGTAAGAAATCGAGGCATGCAAGGGCCAAAGTCTCCCTGTTCAGTGCAGATTTCTGTGGGAAGTTTGCAGAGACCTGCAATGAGCTCTTCTGTGCCTGGCTGTCTGTCTTCTGGGTTTCTTCAGCTCCCCAGGGACATGGGAATCTGACCCTGTGGCAAAATTTAGCTGCAGAGATTGAGCTTTTGTAGTTTTGCTTAAGTTTCCACCTTTTCTGTTTGCACAGTACCTGATCTTAATGCAACCCAGTGCTGTATTATCTTTCCCAGCCTACACTCCTCCGACAGCTTTTAAAAGAGGCGTGAATTTTCTCTGTTATCTCTGTGGGATGTGTAATGCCCTACACCTAAAATTCAGCTTACTAGCTCCTGCTCATTTCAGCTAATGGAGAGTGCTAATAAGGTTCTTTTACTGTATGTTCCCAGAATATGTTACATAGCCTGTGTTAGAGTCTCTGCATAATTGTTTGATGCAGGTGCTGGAAGAGTGGGAGTGAAAGAACAGGTTAGGAATTTCAGCTTATTTAATGAGCTGTTTTTACCTTTGCCTGACAAAGGAGGTAGAAGGAGAGCCTATATCACAACTCTTTCCTCAAGATCAAGCCACCTACCTCATTGTGGTTTGATTAGTCTGAAATGGACTAGTTTGAAATGGAACCAACGTTTCCATTTCTCGCTTCCAAAAATTGTTTTACCTATTTTTTCATGTGATTTTGCACCACAATGGCGATAGAAAATAGATTGTACTCAAATCCTGAAGTTTACTCCATTTCAAAGTAAAATAAAGAAAAGAGAAGGTGACTAATTAGAGACACTTTCTAAGAATGTTTGTTGAAGATGCCATGAATGTCACTCTTGCACAGGATTGTCTCACAGAATTTAAGTCCAAAGGCTTGGTGACACCACCCATGTTTCCCATACTGTAAGAACCTGAAGGTTTGTGTTGCATTATTAGACACTGGTCTTCACTTGGACTCCTTCAGATGTGCTAATAAGTAATATCATGAAACAATAAAAAATGAAATCACGGTTACTGCAGCCCAGGAGTGCTGAGCATGTGTGTACTCTTACTGCTACAACCAAAACAAATCACAGCCAGCTTTATGACTCTAATCTAGTTATGCTTGGTGTTAATACTGGGAAAAACTCAGGACCCCACAGACTTTTTACCAATGAAGGAAGGCACAGTTTTCCTGTTTTCATATCTCTTTTTTCTTCCAAAAGCTACCCAACCCAAGAATCAATAGGGTTTTAGCTGACAAAAGTTCCAATATCACCAAATACATTGCAGTAGAGTTTTCTGAGATGTGAAGCTGTGTTCTTTCTTTTTATTTTGAACAGTTGTCCCTTTTATACAAGGAATTCTCAGATATTCAGACTGAGAAAAAGGGTTGGAGTATACTATCTACACCTACCAGGAATTTGTTACTTCCAGTCAGTGTTAAGAGCTGAAAAATTAAGTCTTCAGAGCTCACCTGATTCAGGTCCACTGACTGGTAGCCTAAGTAAATAAAGTAATTTCACTTCAAGAGATCTTAGAAGATCTAATTTTATCACCAATGTAGGGATTTCTGAGGACATGCAGAACTCATATTCTTTTTACATCACCTCTGATCATAATTGCTTTCCAGGAGAATGAGATTTTGTATTTTACTATGTTACTTATATCGTGGTTTGGATGATTCAGAATGCAGAGCATGCCTTTGCTTTTGCCTTTTCTTGCTCAGAAATTCCCTTTGTAATCAGCTGCTTACTCTCATTGACTGAAATGGAAGGAAAACACTCCTTGACACAGAAAGGAGTAATGGGAAAGGTCAGGTGAATGATCTCTGGAGCAGAGGCTGGGTTTGAGGAACAGGATAAAGCAGGATACAAAGCCAGGACAAGGTGAACATCCCAAGTGGATCTGGCATTGGCCTGTAGGCTGATGCTGCCCTGTTTCAATTTCCAGACAAGGCACGGTTATTTGGGCAAAGGAAAGAAATAGCACCTAACCCTGCTGCTGGTAGAGAGGCCTTTTGAGTCAGAGGTCTGAGAGACGGTTCTCTCATCCTAAAGGGAGGGACTCAAACCAGGAGCAATGTGCTTTCTGTTCATTCCTATAGTTCTTTCCCGATCCTAAAAAGCAAGTGAACATTTTCTAGCCAGGCTGAGCACCCTCAGGGTAACGAGCTGACTGACTCAGCCATGTGTCAGCTTGCAATGTGTATATCCTTGCAATACAACTCAAGAGGCATTTGTTTCCTGTGTCGTAAAAGACCAAGGAAACATATCATTATTATTACTATTAGTTTTATTGTCTTGTATTTTAGGTTTCTATAGGGGGACTGTGAATATTTTTTGGTTTTTTTTGACAAAGGAACTGGCAAAGAAGATTAAGTGATCTAATAATTTGTTATAAGAGTACTGCATTTGTGGGTACTGCAGGGTGTTATATTATGGCTTTTGGGACCACGCATGCATTTTATAGGGGAATAAATAAATAATCATTTGTGCCTTCAAAATGTAACAGTCTTCAGCAGGGAAGGACAGAGAAATGAAGGTTGATTCAGAGGGGAACTGCTGCTCCAATTTGCCATAATTTTAACAAGAAGAGATCTGTTGAGTGCTTACAGGAGAACAATGTGTAGTTAATACTTCAAGTTAAGTACTGGCTTGACTTTTTTCCCTCTTTATTCTTGGATCCAATTATGAGCAATCTGCAGAAATAATGAGAAATTATTGCAAGTTTTCCAAATTTCAGACCTTTTTTAAAGTGATAAGAAGGAGGCCTACATTTTAATACATTTATATCTTTCTTCACTTTTCAAATCTGTGTGAACTTCCCTATACAATTCACCTCTGAACTTACACAGTAAAATCTGATTTATTACTACAAGTTATGGCCCAGTGGATATTGATTTACACACACCAAATGATAATATATGCTAAGAGCCGTCCCATAGGGCATACTTGTACAGTAAAATGCAACTTAGATTTTCAAAGTCTGGACTTATAGCAATAAAATGAGTTAATTGGAAAGGCTTTGTGGAATTTAAGAATTATTAATATCCCCTATTTTGATGAAAACTAGGTTGAATTATTCATAATGAAAATATTGTTGTACCTTTTGTTGCACATGAGAGCTTGCTATTTACTTTGGATGTTAAAAAAGATTGTAAGTATTCTACCTCCCTTTCTGAGAAGCAGTAATTCACAAGAATAATCAGTGATACTGCTCACAAAGGGGAGCTGAATCCTCTTCTGGCCTTTAAAAATGATAGGTCATATTGTGCCCCTGGCTGTAAAACAGATCTTCTCACTTCAGGAGGTACACTGCTGACCACTGGTGTGAAATTCAGCTTCCAGCTGGCATAGTTAGCTGTGTAAGAAGGGAGTGCAATTACAAAAATCTTCTAAGGGATTGTTTGTGGCTTTTCCTAGGCATGGAAGGCCCAACCTGTCACACAGGAAATTTCTGGACTTCCAGGATGAATGTCAGTCTAGATTCTTTGGTCCCAAAATTGCTCCTAAGTCAGAAAATTATAGTCTAATCTACGAAAATTATATTATCATATTTCCAGTTCACAATAACAAGTCATTTGTCCTTCAGTGATGTTAATAACACAGTTTGAGTAGCAAACCAGTACTCAGCTGCAGCAAGGTTTCTTTTCAGGAAAGAACCAAATTATATTCAGGTGTGGTAAAAACTTACAATCGTAGAATGGTTTGGGTTGGAAGACATCATCCAGTTTCAAGCCTCCTGCTATGGGCAGGGGCACCTCCCACTAGACCAGGTTGCTCCAAGCCCTGTCCAGTCTGGCCTTGAACACTTCCAGAGATGAGGCATCCACAGCTTCTCCAGGCAACATGTGCCAATGCCCCACCATGGTAGAAAATTTCTTCTGGGTACAGAAGACGATGGAAAACCAGCACTGCAGAGGAAAAGGATCCTCTCATGTCAAAGTCGAGACTGGGGAGGGTGAGGTGCTCTCAGAGTATGCCTGCCCTACATTTCAGACCTGGAGAAAACTGCCATAGCAGTTGCATTGCTTGGCTGGGGATCCATGCACTGCTGTCTGAGGGGCACTTTTAGCAGTGTGAGTGCAGCTTTTGATACTTCCCCTGATGCTGGATTTCAAGTGTATGGAAGGTGTGCTAGCAAAAGTTCTCATTAGCACTATGGAAAACCGCTCCAGTTTTGAGAAAAACTATTAACAACTGAGCAGATACAAGGAGTGTCTGCCACTGGTGGCTTTGTGTGATTTATATTTATGCTTAACTGGTGCCTCATTGCAGCATTTATCGGTATTTTCAAGAGTACATTGGCATTTTGTGGTTAAAGATTTGTTCACTGCATGGTTGCACTTGCACGTGTCCTTCCCTTTTGAGAATTCCTTGTGGGATGTTAATTTTCCATTTCTAAAATGTTATGTCTCATTTTAGGAGAGAAGTATTACACAGGAACTGGTGGATACAGCCTCCAGGTGATACATTTATCATTTTAAAGCGTAGAGAGCAAGGGCAATATTTGTTGAAAGTGCCAGATAAGAGCCATTGAACAAGAAAACAGCAGTGGCACTTCCAGGGGGGTAGACACACTAGAAATAAAAAGATTTTGTGGCATCTCATACAAAGAACTGAGGGTCCTGGCCATTAGGTAATGCCAGAGTCCATGGCTCTTTCCAGGTGTCCAAAGCACAAGGGAGTCAATGGAAATGGATATCACAAAGCAAGAGACAAATGGCCAAACTCAACTCTTCTGTATACTCTGACTCAGAATAATTTCACCCACATCAGGGGAAATATTCCTGTCAGTATTGTTAGTAGCAATATTTGACTCAAACTTTGGAAAGCAATGTAAGTCTTTGACATAGTAAACATTCAGTTTTCTGTTTGCCTTCTCCATGTTAATGTTTTAAAGTTTATACAGTAGTAAATAATAAAATAGTACATTTTTATTAAATTGAGGAGACACTTTTACATTCAGTTATTAGCTATTTAGACATTGGTAAATGGGCTGTTCTCGGAGCTGTTGATCTTTGGATATCCTTTTTCTTTCCAAATGCACATTTCAAACCACATACCATTTCCCTTCTTTAAATCTTGCTTTTTCAGCCTTTTTGTTTGTTTTGTTTTTTTATTAACTTAACAGAAGATTTTATTTGTATCTGCAGTTTTTCAGTTTGCTTGTTTTTGTTGGGCATGGTATGCATAGTTATTTTATTAATGTTCAGAAGCAGCATTTTTTATGATTCCTTATGGTTCTTTCTCTCTTCCCTCAGAACACAGATCTGAATTAGTGGAAAGTAATATATAGGTAATTTTTTTGGTGGTTTATGTGATCAGTAGAGAGCTAGCACAGAGCCTTCCAGAAACTCTTGGCAGGACCCTGAGATGATCATCACAGATGAGTGGCTGATTGCAGAGCTGAATAAATCTGTGATTACATTACAATATAAGGGCCAGTTTCTGCAACCCCTTATTCATGCAGGCATTCCTAATGGAGGCAAAGTTAAGAAGGAGAAGAAAGCTGAAATCATCAAATTCCTTTCAAGCAGAAAAATCATCCTGTGGAGTGAAGGGGTTAATGCCTTGAAGGCTGTCTTTTCCCCCATTTCCCATCGGCTGTATACAACGTGAAATGAAGAGAATAAATTTAATAGTTGCTAATGGCTTAAGCAAAAGCAACCTCTGTAAAATAGGCCCCAAAAATACTGAAGGTATTGCTGATTCATTCTGCAATTCAGAGAATGTTTCTTCCAGTAATTTATTTAACTTTGAAAGGCAAGTGAAAAGTTCTTTAACCAGGAGTCACTGTTACATATTTTACCGCATACCAATCTGAAACATTTATTTGGGGGGAAAGAAAAGTATTCTGGTATTATATTTTTGATGCTATAGAAAGTATAACTGCACTTAACACATTTCTATCATTACCTCTAGCCCAGCTTAAAACTATGTGGAGGTGTGACATGATGAATTCAACAGGTGGAGGAATACATATTTAAAATGTAGGCACAAGAAAATATATTGGATTGGGTAACATGCCTCCAATGTTACTTATTTCATTCTTGAGAAAAGCATTTAAAAATCTACACTTAAACTGTGTTTTTTAATAAAGCCTATCCCTATGGAATGCATTTAAGCTTATTCTTATCTTGAAGGCTCTGGTCAAGTTGCACTGATATGAATAGAAAAGGTGCATCCAAACCCATCAGAATGAAGGCAAATATGGGCTGATGCAAAGCCCACTGATACCTGAAGGGATGTATTTAGAGCATTTCCCAAAAAGAGATCATTAATTTGTTCATTCCACAGCTCTCTAATGTATTCCTAAATAAGGGAAGGGCAGTATTCAGATGAAAAAAATATACAGGGGATGTAGTCTATGCTCTACCCGACCTTAGATTCCTCACAGAGATTGGAAAAAGTTTTTGAAGCCCCTTTTATCAGGAGAACTATCTGTCAATTCCCCCCAACTTCTTGGTCCTGTATTATGGACAGTCTTGTTTCTCTCCAGGTTCTCTGCATTTCTGGAGACTGTGTCCAGGCAGCCCTAACTGCGACCACCAACCAGCCCCACATGTGGGCTTAAGGGAGACATTTCAGGGTCGTCTTTGGGGCCCATGACAGGTTACTAAATAATCAGGACTGTGTTTACACACTGCTTTGCATTTCTGTTTAAATAAATTCTGAAGTTTTAGGCATTCCTGCAAAGCTACAGCAAAGGTGATGGAGGGAGGGTGTAGAGAGAGGAAGTTTGTTTAAAATTTCTACTTTTTTAACAGATATAATCTGCATAAACAATTATGGAAAGGTTCCATTTCAGCTGTTAATTATGTCTTTTTTACTTATCCAGCACACAGCAGAGTTACCCTGAGTGCATTGAAGAGTATGGCTCAGTATTTCCATTGCCCTTTCATTTGAGAAGCAGGTGAGAAACAATTCCCACCAGACATTGGTCCAAGGGTTCAAGAGGGATGTGTGTATTCAAGGATTTATTCAATGCAGGTACCTAAGCCTGCATGTGTTCTCAGTATTGGTCCTGCAAACTCCTACTGAAAACAATATAAAACTTCCAGTCTGCTTTTTGAAGAGGCTTTAAAGCAGAGTTTTGAACACGCACACACTGAAGCAACAAAACAACATGAAATGCAGGGGTTCAGGGCTATGGATAGATAAAGGGTTTTTTGGACCAGAGTACAAGGAGTTAAACAGCAGTGGCACACTTACAGTAGTTTCATGCTGGAATGTTGCAAATCCTGTTGTTTGTCTCAAGGTCTTGCGCACAGAGAAGTTATGAGATGCAGTCTGATTCAAAGCTATGTGAGTTAGCTAAGGTCTGGCAGCCTCAGGACTGTGTTTACACGCTACTTTGCATTTCTGTTCAAATAAGTTCTCCTGAAGTTTTAGGCATTCCTGCAAAACTACAGCAAAAGTGATGGAATATTTTCCATAGGCTTCATGGCTCTGTGGGAGAACCAGCTATGCAGCCTGTCTAGTGTGAAGGGAATTCTGTCATGAATTGGAAAGGAAGAATGGGAAAGTATCACAGAAATAGTCAGTCCTTTGGGCTGGTGTAATTTTCTGTCACTGGCCAGTAATTGGGGGATGTTTAAGCAAAAATTAGTGCTGTGCTTGATAAAATGTAGTAATCTTGACCAAGGAAATTCACACAAATATTAATAAAAATGGAAAATTGTGAAATCAAGGCATTTGCAGATGAGTAGGGAGGTTTCATTTTCCTTCCCACAATTTACTGTCCGTCATTGTTGAGGCTCAAATGACCATAAATGGATACATGGATACACAGATAAATTACTATTACCACAGCACCTGGCTCTATTTTTCCTGTGAAATGGTAGGAGGAAAATTACTACAGAAACGGCAACCAGGTGAAAGCTACTGTAACAACAGACATTCTTTGTGGTGTGTTGCATCCTAAACTGATTTTTGCTAAATGTTTTCACTTGTGTATCACTTGTGTATCACTGAGAGGCATTCATGTCTACTGCATGATTTTGTCAACTCCGGCAGCCTGAAGCACCACAAGGCACTCTGAACTCTGCCAGTAAAAGCAGATATATTCTCCATGTAGGGGCATTGCACAAGACCCCTTCCATCTCCCAAAAGACACCTACCCTGAAAGCCCTCAGGGCTTCTAGAATTCCTGATGTTTCTTCTTGATTTCATCTTTGGAGGGAAAAAAAAGGATGTACAGTTGAATACTGCACTGGAAAGGGAGAGTTGTAAGGAGAAAATATGCTTCTAAATGTTTGGAAGGATAAAAATTACCTCCTTTTTTTGTGAGCTCCATGCAACAAATTCAGTCCAGAAATTGGTTATCCAAATTACCTCTTCCTTTTATCTAATGCAAAAACACTGTCACACTCTTAACTAATGTTTCATTTTTGTTTGTAAATGCAATATCGGATACTTAATTAGGCCAATAATTATTCACACACTAGTGCAAACTTTTTGAAGTATAATGGTAACTTGTTAAATGTGTAATTATTACTACTGATAATTAGTAACCTTTATTTTATGTACATCACTGGTCACAGAAAATATGTTTGCAGTACTGAATGGTGAAATTCAGGGGAATTTACATCCCACAAAACCTTGACCTTCCTCAGCTAGAATTTTCCATGTCTTGGATACTCAGTTATAATCTACATTTTGAATTTCCTACTATCTCAATAACTTTCTGGTGTTTTTGAAACAGGAAAATTGCATCCTTTGTGTCATTATTATAAAAATTATTATAAATTCTCCTTTGATGCAACTAGTTATGTGTGAAATCCTTGCTTTTCTTTTCCTTGGAAGTTCAAATAGTAGGCATTTTATTCCACAGCTGAAATTCTTTATGAGGAGGTATATATTTAAAGATCCAAGTTTGATGCATATTTTTCCTTTTGCTTCAGAAATTTGAATGACAAAATACTAAAGAAAACTTGAAGATTGAATATTAATTCCTGCTAAACACTTTAGAAGTTCTTCCCTAGCCTGACCTATTCGTTTTATTACCGTACAAGACTGTGTTACACATAAATTTTTATGTGTGTGTGTCCATATATATAGGAAGGTACCCATCTACATATGCTCCCTATATATACAATTTATAGGACCATTAAGTGCAGAACCATATGTTTTACAATACTATGGCTTCACCATTATTCAGTCAGAAGATAAACATTTCAGAAGCTGAGGTGCATCATGCAATCATAGCTGTGGTCCTTCACCTATGGCAGTCTTTAACAGGGTGGTCATGCACTACTTCTCAAATAATACATCCATGTGCAGCTTTATATTCTTAAAGATGTAGAATTTTGAACCTGGAAAATTCTCCAGACTCTCCCCCAGGAGTTTATCTTACATGATTTGAAGTCAGTAAAAACATTCTTAGTGGTAACATGCAGAGCTCCACTCCTTAAGCCTGTGCATCCTCTGTGCAAAGGAAACTTTAGTGTGGTACTTCAAACCCTGAATTGTCAAACTTTCCCTTTATTATTCCACAGGTATAGTAGTATTTACCTGAGTTTTATTTTGAACCATTTATTCCTTTTTTAAATAAAAATTATTTATGAAAAACATTTACTGGGACTGCTGATCACTTCCTTTCTGATGTTACAGAAGACTCCTATATTTACTCATCTTTACTCATAGAAAGGGGTCGTAGTAAAAAAATTACTATCCAATTTATAGAAGAAGCTAAGTTTTATATTATTTCTTACATACATTTTCTAAGGACAATTTTGACTTTAATTTTTATAAAAGCACAGCTACAAGATTGTTCTAAATAAAAATGTATTTATTTATATTTATAAACATAAATAAAAATTTATGTTTATTGGATTGATTTACCTTAGTCCTTAGTAGAAGTCATAATTGAACCTTTTTATATTCACAATGCTTTTTTCTGGGATTATCGTCACAGATGTAATGTTATTCATATTGTGTTTTTCCTATTGTCTTCCATTTCACCTAAGGAGAACCTCTTGTGTGCCAAAACCTGAGTATCCAGTTAGAGAGGTCCCAATATTTAAAGCTGCCTAGATTCGAGAAACAGCATGGACCCTTAGAAAAACACCAGTTATAAATTTTGGATAATGCTTCAAATTTGGATTGCTTATTTGAATGAAATGTAAAGGACCCTAGAGGTGCCATCTAAATACAGTTGTTCCCTAACCAAATTGCAAAAAAGATGAAAGGAAATAAAACCAAGAGAATGATCAAGAAGAGCAATGAAAAGCTAAATAGTTCCCTGTTGCATTACAGTGGCAATAACTTTTGTCGCTTTGATTTGCAGCTTTGTAAATTGGGAATATCATGGCCGTTTGTGATGTTTACACAGCACTTAACAGATAATTAAAATTGTCTACATGCTAAGTATTTCAGCCATACATGGTATTTTAATGGCAAGACCCAGACATGCATATCAAAGCAGCATAAGACCACAATTTTTTCGTACTTCATCTGGGCAAAGAAAGGATGGTTTTTTTTCAGTTTTCCATAACCCATTCTCTTTGCTCTGCTTTGAATGTATGAACTTGGAAGAGCTGCACCTGGAGCCATAATGGAATATTAAATACTGTACGTAACCACTGGCCTGTATTTCTGCGGGAGGTTTTCTGTTTTCGTTTTTTTTTTTTCGTAAGGGTGATATGTCAGCAAACAGATAGTAGAACTTCTTTTTAACTCTTTCAGCCTTGTCTGTTCTTTGGCTGGCTTGCTCCTCTGGATGGCATTGTGCTTTAGGAGATTAGTGCCTGTGCAAACTTGGCTGGCAGCAGAGCACTCTATCACCACGCTGAGCCCAAGTTAATATATGCTGCCTCTTAGTAAACCTTGCTAATTTGAGTTCACCACTGTGCTAACTTTAATTAAATGGCTTCTAATTCAGAGCTGGTTCATACCTTGGCTCCTATCCCCATTCATGGCAAGAGTCAAATTTGTCTGCCCATGGTGATATGACAAATCCCCACAGTTACTACTGAATTCTTTACTGAGTTGTTTCAGCTTGGCACTGTGACTATAGTGGCCTGGCTTACCAGGATCAGTGGGAATGTTTATTTTCCATCAGATATTTAAGAAGTCAGGGAAATGTACATTAAAATAGCTCATCCTTTATTCAGGAACATAAAATATTGTATCTGTTCCACTTTTTATCTCCAGAAGTTACCAAAATAGCAAGACAAACTTTCTGATTAAATAATATAAACATAGGAGAGGAGCAGCCAATAGTGTCATAAAGTTAATAAGAATATATTTTTTTTTGGAGTGGAAATAAGGTGATTTTCCTCTTTATTTTTCCTTTCAATTATTATCATTTCTGTTTTGAAATAATGATGAAAGCAATTGACATCTGCCAAAAGCAAATGATGAGCCAGTTTACCAGAAATTGCTTGTCAAGTCTAGGCAAGTGTAAAAATGCTAAATGTAACATTAATTGATCATTTTAACATACCAGAAATTCTAAATTGCTCCATACAATAAAAAATTCTCATTTTTGCCATATTTAGAATATCCTTTTCTAGGGCAACTACTTTACCACTATTCAATGACCATGCAATGGAAATTAATTTCATATTCTTTTTCCATCATTGCAAATTATTTTAAATACTTCTGCTAAAGGTAATTGGCACAATCATCAGAGGTTAGCAGATCATTTGGGAATGTTTATTTTGCCAATTTATCTGTTCTTGAAATATCAAGATGAAATTATTTTATTTTTTTGTTACAAATATATACGAAAGAGTTGTAGTTTATGTGAGTGTTTTCTAGGAGAACCTGTGACCTCATGGTTCATGAGTTAATACATTTGTTCTGCTATTAAATCTTAACTGAATATTAATGCAACATTTCAAATATTATAATCTCAAGGCTTTTGTAAAAACAATATTTTTGTATTGTACCATGGGACTGTAGTTGTAAAATGAGAAAGCACAAGGTGTTCAAAATATTGAAGTTCTTGACCTCCTGCTGAGCATTTGATATCGAAGTACACAGTTATAGACTTTGAAATTGATGCCCCTTTTCATTCTGGGTTTGCACCTTTGTTACAGTAATTTCACTTTGCATCTCTGCACATAATTATTGTGAGACTGATTCAACAGGGGAACAATAAAGACAGACCTCTGCCTGAACATCAGACCGTATTATTTTAATGAAACTGGAAAGTTTGAAGGACTAAAGCAATAAACACTGCAAAATGCCCAAACCAGGATTTCAGGCAGTCATTTTTTTTGTTGTTTGTTACCCTTGCAGTGTTTGGAGCTGTATTTCTGTGAAGTGAGGTATAAGTGTAAAAGACAGCAAAGCTTTGGCCTCCGTGATCACTCCTGCAGCAGAGTAAGGAATCCTCTATTAAGCGTCCATCACCTGCAGCCTCCAAGCACTTAACTGCTGATGGGGACACCTGAATAAGGAAATGCAGCAAGGGTGTAAGAAAGACTTACATCTTCCTAATCCTAAACTCAGTATCAATTTCTCCTTATGTATTCGTTCTGCTGAGGCCTCTTAATTAACTCCCAAGGCAAATGGACTCAAGGAGGTGACTGCCTCTTTTCATTCTGCCCTGAATCATCACTGTCATAAGCAGCTACAATCTTTTGCTCTGTGAATGTGAGTATATTTTTATTGTTCATGTCACTGCTGAAGTGCCCTCAAAACATTATTATATTGCATTGGGATAATGATCATCTCAAGAAGACATTCACAAACTGAGTAGATCCTTAGCCTCTTGGGAAGTGTTGCAATATGAGCACTTTGAGGACATGCCATTTTAACAACACTCTGAAATTTGGGAGGGTGGTGGTGGTGTTCTCCCAAAAGGCATTTAATTTTGGTGGCTTTCTCATAGAGCAGTTTGCACAGACTCTGCCCACAGGACAGTCAGACCCCAAGCATAGTCCACCTGAGAGATTTGGTGGCATCAGGCAAGTTCTTTCCATCCAGTTAAGAGCAGTGCATTTGTCATTCATGAAATTTTGGCCCCCTTGAAGCCAATAGGTGACCTGCTGTCATCTTGCAGCATGAAAGGTGTTTTTGCTCTGAATCTGCAGTTAGATAATGCTTGAATCAGAAAGAAACCTGTCAAATTTCACAGAAATTGGTAGTCATATGGGATTAGTCTGGGTGTTTTTTTGGGAGGGAGGTTTTCCAATATACTTAGAAAGTTACTTCCATTTCAGCTGAATCTAGCTACTGAATTTCTTCTTTGTATAACAGCAGATCTCTCCCAATGTCCTTATAATGGGTCTTTTAATAAAAGAGCAAGAAAAGTGTACACAGAGGTCCAGGTCCAGCTGCTTGGGCACTGTCAATCCATTGACATCAAGATCTGCTGAAAATTCAAACCATGCACAGAGAGGTCTTCAAACATGATGTATAATTAAATTTAAAAATTAATAAAAAGTCTGCCAGTTCAAATCCTCATGCTGCAAACTGACATCAGTAAACTGACATGCCAGCACTGATGTTGCCAGGCTTTCATCAGTCACCAACCTGATTATCTCATGCATTGGCCTACTGATGCCAGAGACATAAAATGAAATTCCAGAGAGTGAAGTTTTTCAGTGCAGTGAAACCAGAGCCTTTCCAATTCTCATCAGATCACTTTCTTAGGACACATCACCTTCTAAAATTTATCTTTGATTTTATGACTTGGCTCACTAAGGGGGCAGAGTGGCCAATGTGCTGATGATGGATTTTTATACTAAGTCAGTATCACTTAAGCCTATTGTTAACTCTCTCTCCCGTCACTTTGGACATTCAGGTTTTCTACAAATATTTCTCCATGATATATCTTTAGATATTAACAGTTCCAATGATATTTCACAAAACATGTTTCCAATTTCTTTTTCCTTAGCTTCAGAAATGTTGTAATCAACTTTCTATGGAAAAATACTAGGGGCTACATTAGTTTCAGGTATATCCCAGTAACGACAGCTGTGACATGTTGTGAAGGAGGCACTGAGTTGTTCCACTCACTACTGGCCCTCATTTGGTCCTCTGACTCATAAGAAGCTTTTGACATAGCTGTTTTCAAATTGCAGTCTTCTTCTTTTCCTTCTTTTCCCAATGCAATTTCTGTACACTTGTCTATTGATTTGCTTCTCTTCAGTACTTTTCTTTCTGCATGAATATAGGGGTTTATATTCCTGTCCTATTTTCCCTGACTTTGCATTGCTGTCTTCGCTGCCCTTCACTTTGTTGAACCCATTTACATCTCTGTAAGGAGTGAGAGAGAAATAGCACCTTTCAGTGCCCCATTTGCTCATCTCATTGCACAGGTGTAAAAGACAAGATACGAGATTGTCAGGAATTAGGTCTGGCTTAAGCTACTCAGGCATTGAGTTGTGCTTGCAGTTTGAGGTTTAGAAAACATGGAAACCATCAATTTTCATTTTATGCAGTTGTGCAATGGTATGGAATAGCATAAAATCTTACCTTGATCCACAGTCACTACTTATTTCTGTGCTGTAGCAAACTCTGAGCAAACGTGAAATTAAATGCAAGTTTGTAAGCCCTGAATTGGGCAGTATATGGTCTTTGAGATACCAGGTTTTGCTGCAAACAATCCATGCTACTCTGTTAAGCAATTTAGTCTTCTGTAGGTCTCCAGGCATAGGTTAGTACTGCTGATATGAAAAAAAGTCACCTCAGCTGGCCATTTTCTCTCATTACAAGGGCATTCATTTACTCCCCTACCAATTTCTGAGCTGTGCAATCAACAACTTGATAGAAAAGTGTGGGCCCTGTTCACTGTGATGGTTTAGAAACCGAGATCACCCAGCAACTGCCTGCAGAGCATCTGGGGTTTGTGTGGACATGGAGGTTTGGAACCTGAGAGAGAGGAAAATGGACAGCTGAGGAAGGCAATCACCACAACTCTTGGCTGGTAAACCATCTTGTCTGTGCCACCAGATCCTCACATGTGTGTATATTTTGAGATAATTTGTTATTTTGAATTCATGATTTATTCTGTCCATTTATCCAAGTTTTTATTCACAAATCCAGTGCATTTTGAAGTCTCGGTTTGATGCTGGTTTATTAATAAAGTTATTACATGGAATCACTTGAAAAATGTTGAGAATTTTGCTCTCAGACTAAGCTTACACAGTGACCAGAATGACATGCAAATGTTTTGTCCTGGTTTGAAATGTATCTGCATTCAGTCTTTGGAGACACACTCAGACCTGGCTCCTGTGGAGTTCATGACATCACACAATGGTTGTGGTTGGCAGGGGCCCCTGGAGCTCCCCTGCTTCCAACCTTCCTGCTCAAGCAGAGTCATCCAGAGGCTGCTGCCCAGGACTGTGCTTCCCGTGCAAGGAGGGAGACTACACCACTCCTCTGGGTGACCTGTGCCTGTGCTCAGTTACCCTCACAGCAAAAAAAGTCTTCCCTGATGTTCAGAGAGAGCCCCATGTGTCTCCATTTGCGCCCTTCACCTCTTGTCCTGTCTCTGGGCACCACAGAGAAGATCCTGGCTCTGTCCTTTTTGCACCCTCCCTTCAGGTATTTGTAGACTTTGATGAGATTCTCCTGAACCTTCTTTTCTCAGGGCTAGACAGTCCCAGTTCTCTCAACCTTTCCTCATAGCAAAGACGCTCCAGTCCCCTTAATCCTCTTTATGGCACTTCACTGGACTGTCTCCAGCAGCTCCTCATTCACAGTCACCTACACATGTTTAGAGTAAAATTTAGTGCTGTGGTTTTTTTGTTTATTTATTCGTTTTAATAATTCTGGCTATTTCAGGAACACTTAAAGTGGAAAAGTAATGAGAAAATAAGAATATCTAGTTTACCTTCAATTTCTTTTTTCCTGCTAGATCTGCTTAAGAGGCTGTGGTCTTGTTCTAAGTCATTTAAGAAATGAACAAAGGAACAACTTATATGGGAGATTAATGAGTGTAAGGGACTTTGGTAATATGGTGGTAAATACAATAGAAATGTTATAAATACCTAAAAAATCAGCACAGAGAAGTATGGGCAAAGTTCCAAATGGTTGTCACTGTTGTAAGATGGAAAATAAAACCCTTAATGGGCAAAACCTCTGCCTTTTATTGGTAAGAAGCACTAAAAGTAGCCATTCTTAGGAGCACTTGTGGTTGACTAGTGCTTGTTATGCTACAGGAGAGAAGTAGTAGTCCCGAGGAAGAGGTTTTTCTTTGTCATATCAGCAGTTTTAAGTAGAGCACAGATACTTTATGCTTTCAGGCTTGGTTACATTAAAAGATGTACTGAGCACAGTGCAGAGGACTTTTTTTAAGTAAGAGGTGTGCTAGGAATGAATAGTGTGACTAGTGAAATTTTGCTTCTTTCATTTGTAAAAAAAATACGGCCACTTTTCACATTTGCACGTTTCCAATCAAAATAGGTGCAAAGTCACCTTTTTTCCCAGAAGTCAAACAGGCCAGAGTGTATAATAGCAATTAAGTTTTGAGTGTGCATATGAGTAATTAATTAGTGCCATGGGGAAACATATGTTTTGGCTTCTTCCTGGAGCCAATTACCACATGCCTGTGTTCTGAGGCAGAATGAGAAGCAGCCCCATGCTGAAATAGGAGTGTGTTGCAAAACAACATGACAAAGAAGGAAGGAGGTATGTGCTGACCAAGCCAATGGGTACAGTGACAACAAAGGAAAAAAGTATCTAGGAAACTTCTGCACTGAAAAAAAGCTCAAGCTGCCTTCAAGGGACAGCTTCAGATCATAGGCGCATACCTTTTTAATTAATGTACAATGCTTAAACATATTCAGCCCATGGTGGAAACAATATATATATATATATATATATATAGTTGGAATAGAGATAAATTTTTATACTTCAATTACTGCTTTGTTTGAGTTCATATTCCTGTATTTATAGTGTCACTTGAATTCACTCCATGCTCAGTCCTGAAATGTGCTTTACATGGTTGCCTTTGCAACCTCAAAACATCTCCTTCCTCCTGAGAAGGAATCTGAGGAAAACCGAGCAGATGTTTTATTCAGTATCAATATTATCATATGCAATGGGCTTTTGGCCAGGATGCTTTTAAAAAGTCAGTAAGGATGCAAGTCTAGGCTCACCAGCTGACCCAGGGGCTGGGGTTTACTCCTTTCTGCATTTCCCAAAGACAGCAGAGATTTCCCAATTCTTCCTCACTTTTACAGGATGCAGAGGTGGTCCTTTTGCCAGTCTTTATTCTGCTGGTATTTCATTATCCTTGGAATACCGTCTCCTTGAAAGATGCTCCTTAAAAAAGAAGCAGAGTTGCAGAAGTCAGGTACAGTTATATGTCTTGGGTACATCTGCCATATAAATTATTTTTCAAGCAGGATTAAGAGAATGTCAGGTCATTGAGAATGTGGACAGAGTTCAGCTGAAGTTTGGTAGCCAAATGCTGGCAGAAACTTTGTGCCATATTCATCGAATATTCGCACAAGCTGGGATTACTTCAGTAACAATGGCACAAATTTGTAAATTAAATACAGGAGTGCCTCCTAGCAAATTACAGAGAGAACTCTGTGATTTGCTTCAAACTTAGATATTATCTTAGCCAACTCTTGACATGAAGGTGTGGCAAGCGCAAGTATGTTTAAAATAAAGAAATCCCTTCAGAGTTCTTTATGCTTCCATTTCCACTTGCATGAAGACATCTCACCAAAGACATTGCTGCTCTATGTTACTTCTTTCAGACCTAACTGAACAGGATTTAAAAAAAGCTTTAGCATGGCTTTATGGCAAGAATATTCATGAATACAAATCTATAGTTTGCTCACATCTAGCATAATCCAGGTACACATTTTTCCTGTGCATTCGTTCATGGAAAATGTAACAAAGATGAAAATCCCATATAGAACCATGGTTTTTATATTTGACCATCTGTGCTTCTTGCTGCCAAGAAAATGTCCTTTGCCTTTGCTCCTATCATTTTACTGACACTCTTGGCAGGTGGGGTTTTTACGACCATTTTATTATTTTACCTACTTTTAGTCCTTGTCTCCCCTCTTTAGGCTGTCTTAGATGGAAGTATTTAAAGAATATGCTCCCCTTTTTCCTGCTGCTTTCTTGCAACAGAGCATTCTGCTCACTCATTTTGTTTCTCACCATGACAGATGCTGTCCCCTCTGGCTTTTCTGCTTCCACCTTGTGGCTTGTTAGGATTGCTGCTTTAAAAGTGAGCTCTCCTCATTCCTCCCCCACCTCCTGTGCATTAACTTTGGGAATCTGTTTATCCAGCAGGCAGCCTGCTGAAGCTGTGGATCTCCAGGGATCACCCTGCTGCATTAGCAGTGATCTTTGTGTTTGCTAATGGCAACTGTGCTGGTTTCAGCTGGAACGTGGCTCTGCCCCCATCTCCCTGCCAAAAAGGGTGGACACTGAGTCACAGCTGAAAGAGCAAACACAAAGAAGGAAAGGAGGACTGGCCATCAGTGTGGAATTGACCCCTACTTCTGTTTCTGGGCTTGCTGAAGATCTTTCTGTGTTTTTGTAAGCACAACCCCCCTGGATAAACCAGAGGAAGCCCAGCTCAGGCAGTGACCAGTTCTTCCCAGAAAAGTCACGCATCATCTTTCTGGTGGAGACCTCTCTTCTCCAAAGGAGGGATCTCTGGACCTGTCCCAAGCAGCCTGTCACTGTCTAATTCCCACACTGCCCTTCCAAGGGCAGACAAGGATGCCTGATGGCTTTGAGGGCTGCCTTTGCTGGTGCTCTGCCCAGGGTCAGCCCAGGTGTGGTGCTGGGCAGAAATGAGTCTGACCAAGCTGCTCTGGGTAGGGTCAGTGCTCACCTGGAATCTGGTCCTTAAGGTCAAGCTCTGAGCCACCCCCATCCCTTGGCTTTTCATGTGCTAAGTGCTGCTAATCATGCTCTTCAGCTTTCATTTTTACTTCCAAACTCTGTTGGCAGGGCACTGCCTTGTGCATTTTAAGATGAGCCCCAATAAGGTATTAATAATACTACATGAAAGTGCTGGGCATAATCAGGAAAGGCCTTGGCTTTCTTTCAAAGAACAAAAATTCAGTTTTGATCCAAACCCGCAGTTGGTACTTACAAAATCATCATGAAAAAAGTTGCCCAAGCTCTGATCCATATACATTCCTGTGCTGTTTCTTGGTACATCTGTAATCAGAAGGATGTAACAAATGGGTAAACAATTTGTCACATCCTTAATAAACTGCACAAAAGAAAAATCAAGATCATGTTCCAAACCCATTTAACAAAAACTCATCAAATTATTTAGTGTAATTGTGGTCTCCTGGATTTTGATTTGTTGCCAGACTGTACTATTTAATGCACTCAGAAATGAAGAATTGGTATTCCAGTGGCAGAATGTATCAGAGCAACATCAAAGACATTTATAGCTTGTGTACCGAGTTGCACATGAGTTTCAGGAAAATATTCTGTTTAAACACACTTAGTTGTGGGGGTTTTTTTATATTGAGCATTATAAGGGATAACAATATTTCATTGGAGGCAGATGACTATCCAGAAACATAATTAATCATGATTATTTATGCCATACCTAATTATCAGGAAATAGCCCCAGGGATACACTTCAGTTATATTTCAGAACCTTCAGAGTATAATTACTTTGCTTTGTATTAAATATTCTTTCCATACTCTTGAAGAATTTTAGAATTTATTTATTAAAAATAAGGTCACAAGAATAGAAATAAATAATGTGCAAGCAAGTAATGAAAATATGTGCATTTGGGGAAGTTCTGAGTTATTACAAGGAAGTAAAATAATTTAATTCTCTTATAATTAGGTGAAAGAAATAGCTTTCTACTGTATTTTTTAATATGTGAGCACAGTAGCATAACAGCAAGGACTTTAAACCACAGACCTTTTAAAATTCTGTTAATGTGGTGCAAAGTGGATTAAAAGTTGAGAAAAAATACAATGCTACCTAAGGGTTTGAATGCTCAAAGACTTTTAATTTGTAAATTTGGAAACCTATTTTTTGGTGAAGACCTTTCATATACTAAGGAGTTTTATAGCTTCTGGTGTTGCTGCAAAAATATTTAGATGCCTTTCTATCTTATTATTTATAACCCATTGTGTGTAATTAAAACATTTAACAGGAGTTGTAGAATTAGGTAGGCAATGTACATGAGTGTGTATGTCTACAATTTACATTCCTGGTTGTTAACAATATTGAATACCTTTAAAATGAAGAAAGGGTAAGAATCAATATAAGACCTCAAAACATGCACACACTTGTGGGCCTAAGCTATAATTTTATTGAAGGGCATACCACACAACAAAGTCATTCTTGTATAAATGAAAACCTGGACCTTTTTTTTTTACAAAAATAAGGGTTTTTTCCCTGTGTTTTTTTTTTTTTTAATAAAAAAGTCAACAACATATTTTCAGCACCGCTATAGCCAGAGGCTGTTTTTGGGAACATGGTTCTTGCGTAACAGATTTGCAGAACTATGCTGGAATGCATGCCATTATATTGTCTGGGTAAGTAGGCTGGGGGAAGAGGGTTAGTTTTGGTGGATTATTTTTTGTTCTTGTTGGTTTTTTGGGATTTTTTTTTGTGGCTTTTTTTTGGCTTTTTTTTTTTTGGCTTTTTTTTTTTTCTTTTGTGCTTGTGTCATGGTTAGGAAATTATGTATGTCCCAGCAGCACATTTAGTTATTTTATTAGCTGCCAGAATATGAGCTCAGAGGAACTCATTCAGTGCAGCACTTTGGTGTGGGCTTAATGTTAATGTTGGAGCTCCTGACCTCAATTCAGGTTGGTCACGGTGATGTTAGTGGTTAAACCTGGCTCGTACCAGCACCAAAAGCCTCAGCACAGCTCAGGCTGCCTCCAGTGAACTGTCATGGAGTGAGTGCTGATCTCTGGGGCCTGGCAGGAGTGCTTTAGGGTCTCTGCAGTTTCACTCCTCAGGCCTAATCTTACACAGACCCGCTTTGGGGTCAGGTTTCACCGAGGCTCCTGCTGTGGCTTGTGTGTGATTCAGTGAACCACAGGTGAGGTGCCTTGGCAGCCTCATCATTGCTGTACTTAATGGCCATAGCCTGGTTTTAATGCCCGTGTGGTTTGTGACACGGTTTTGAAACCTCTTCAGGGTTTGTCTTTGCAAAACTCTAATTTCGAGGAATTATGCTCTTTGTTAAATTATTCAACCTGCTTAAATATTATGAAGAAAAATAAAAATGAGTATTATTTTAAAATGCTAAGGAGGACTGCCTGATGTTAAAGTTGAAAGTCAGGAATCTCCTTTTAACACTGGGCAGACAAACACAGAGATTTGCTAGAATTTAACGTAGAGACAGCCCTCAGATAAAGTCCATTTTGGTTTAATGACAGCACAAGTTTTATCTAAACCAGTGATGAAAAACAATGTGTACATTTATACTGCCACCCTATTCCTTCTGTGAATAATCTTATGGGAAACTGACTGTTATTTGGTGACATATTTCCTTAACAAATATCTGATTTTTTCCCATCTTCTATCCCAAATTTTTATTCTCTGTTTGCTTCCTAGCCTCAGATGGACTATTTGTTTTGTTGGTTTTTTTTACCTATTATTTGAAACAGCATTAGCATAGAAGGCAAAGTGTTTTGGTAATTGAACATTCAGTTAATTAAACCAACTAACACTGAATGCCAGTGTTATGAATTGACCGCTTTCCCTTGGCATTTTCTCCCTGTAAATTTATCCACTTCCCTGAGATTTCTGAGCATTACTGTCTAAGTGTGCACTGCCTCTTGATGCTGATGAGCAGAAGCAACCTTCCTTTAATAAGGCACTAAGGTGGAAACAGTGATCTAGTGACTTTTTAGAGAATATTAAAAGTTTCATTTTAATTTATTCCTCCCAGTATACCAGCCTCCAAAGGCAAACCCTAAGAAAGATGCAGCAAAACTTATTTATCTGATGTTGGTTCAGTTTACACTGAGGTGAGCTCAGGTATTTCCCCGAGCAAATGCCCTGAAGCCGTGAGTGGTTGAGGTGAGAAGCTATCCATCTCCAAAAAGCTTAGGAGAGCTCAGCTGCAGCAGCATGTGGGAAATGAGAAGGGAAAAGAAGAAGGAAAAAAAAAAGGAAGACAATTCTAGGAAAGAGAAAGTGTTTCTTTATATAATCTTAACACGTTATTTTTTCCAGAAGGAGCTATCTTGTGTTTGTCCAAATACCTTCCCTACCATCACATGGCTGGTTTGATCCAGAGCTTCTGCATAAATTCCTGGGCCAAGCCAGACACCTCAGCTTTTGCTGCATCCTCTTTCCCCAGTCTGAAAGATATTTCTTTCCTCTGCACCCTCCACTGATGTGAAGTGTGCGCCATCGCCTCCAGAAAGCCTCAGTTCAGTTCTGGCTAGAGAGGAATGGTGGGCAGGATAGCTGTGAGGGAGAGGAGCTTGCTAAACTGGGAAAAGTGGACATTGGAGATCTGAATTTTCTCAAGTTTTGATCTGGCATGTTGGGAAAAAGAGAGAGGTCAGGGCTCCTTTTCCCAAGGACACACTAGAAGAAGGGGGATTATTGTTTTATGCATGATGCACTTGAAACAATCCACAATAGAAGTTTTCTATGAGATAGACATAGAATATTTAGATAAATCTTTTCCTCAAAGAGAAATTCTCAATCTTGTTCTAGTGTTGCTGGTAAGAGCCTATGGCACATCCTCTAGTGTAAACAAATACACACTGCCTTCCAGTGAAGATTTCAGAAGAAAATAGGCTTTTTTTCCATCCCCCAGAAGCATTGTTTTCCTTTATGTGGAATTGTGAAAGCAGCTTCTGCATTTTTAAAAGAAATTATTCCTTGACCATTTATTTTTCTCACTTTCCATTTATTATTTTACACATTCTCTATCTCCCAAGGTTTTTTATACTGCAGGAAGAGAGATTTGGCTTAGGGTGTCCATCATGTCTAATTGATCTCTGTGGTTGTAGACCCTGGAGTGTGACTTCAAATGAGAAATATACTCCAAGCATAAGCTGGGAAAATAATCTCCTTTCTTTCAAGAAACTGCAAGCTCAGTAGGGAAAGAATGACAAAATTCTGGTAATTATTCTGCTGTTTGTATACATATTGCTTCCTGGCATTTTATTTCAAATTTTTCCAGAGTGGAAGTCCATCTTTTAGCAGCCACTTCTCTCCTCCAGTCTTGCCAAGCCATAGCAGAACAGAAGAACTGTTTTTAAATTACTGTCTAATCAAATTGTTTGAAAACCTATTAAAACACTACATATAAAATTTGGAGATAATTTAAAATTCTTTCTGGAACCTATTTGCAATTGCTGAGGCTCAGAAACAATCCAAGGGAAAATTGCTTTTATATGGTACCAAGTTGCCTATTTCTAACAGCCATTTTAGCCACTGTAGGTAATCTCATATTTGAATATTCAGTGCACAGTAGAGACATCAGTACAGGTATTCACTGCACATGCATCCCAAAGGAAGGAGATAGGGAAGCTTATAGAAATGAGCACCTTTGTACCATTGTTCTGTTTTTCTGCCTTGTCTTAATTTCAAGCATGACCTTGGTTTATTTGCACTAGTGCATGGCAGCAATGACCTTGACCTCCAGAGTCATCCCAGTTACCTCGGGTCATTTGGAACAGGAGGAACCTAAAGGTCACAGAGCTGTGCCCTTTAAAAAAAGGCTTATGTTTGTCTGTATGAATCCTCACTTGGCATGTAGATGTCCTCTGATCCTGTAGAATTTCTGTGTAACTTTAAAAACTTTTCTGAAAGGTCTTAGTAATGGTGATAGACTTTCATACTTGACCCTATTTCCACTTGCTTGCCAGACACACCCCCAGTTATCTGACCACTGCAGGCACCTCAGCTGTAAAGACAGAAGAGAAGAAGTAATCCCTACAAATGGCAGCTGCAAATTTCTTCAGGAAACTTGCAGATAACAGGGCCATGAACATGAAGGTAATTAAGAATGACCTCTACCATAGTGATCGTTTAGCTGTTGGTATTTGAAAAGAAACAAACTAGTTCTGTACAGATCAAAGCACTAAGGAGAGAAAAGCAGCAAGAAAAGCAAGTTCTGGTATTATCTAGCCAGTTAAAAAGCCTGCCTTATCAGAACATCTACTCAAATCTTGAAACTAGCAGCATTACAAAAGTGGGAATAGGATTATTTTCACATTTAAAATAGACATAGGTATTTCTGATTGCATGTGACTGTTCCTGCAGGCAGCTGGCAGGGAGCAGCCACCACCCAAAAATGTAGTGTGAGACATCAGCATGACCATGTGGTGCATCAGGCACAGCTGCCTCACGTGGTCCCACGATGTGCTCTGTCATTGTGCCAACTCCACAAGTACTTCTGAGCTGTAAATTGATTTAAAAACACTCATAATGACCTGCTTGCATCAGATCAATCAAAATTCATTACCGAGGTAATAAAGGTGCATTAGAAACTGTCATGGATTTTCTTAATCACTCCCTTGGATTTCCAGGTCTTTGGTATTCAGACACATTTTCAGCAGCTGAGCACTTCCCAGTAACCGTGTAAAGTAAGTGAGTGGAGGTGGGTCCAGAAAAACCAGAAAAATATCACACACCGAATATTCAACAGGCTGCTTCTATGCTACAGAACAGCTGGTTGAAAACAGACTTGGTGGTGCTGTGGTACATAAGAGTGAATATTTAAATGGTGTAGAAAGCCATGCTGAAAAGGGCAGGTCCCTCTGAGAGCATGCTGGTGCCAAGGAGTGCAGGTCTGACCTCAGCACATGGTGCCTGCACATATAGCATTTACTGATGTTGACTCGGCAATGCATTTCCTTGCATTTTTCCTGCACCTGCTGGTAGTGCTGCTTTCAACCCTACCCAAGTCAGTAGAAAAAAACCTCAAAACCAAATCTCCCCCACTTTTGTGAGTTTTTTCCACTTCCTTTGAATCCAGTCTGGTCACCTCTCCTGCTAGTGGCAATTACCAGCAAGCTGCCCAGTTTTACTGAGGTCACAATGCTCACAGAATTATGTTTTTCTTTTTTGGCCTAGCACTGATCTCCCTTCACTAGGCAGAGCTGTTTCTAGATGTTAGAGTTAGTACAAGAAACCTGGGGGTGAGAAAAGGAGTCTAGAAATGGTGAGTGATTTTGGGGCAGCACTGAAAAATGTGGAGGAATATGGAAGAAGAAAAGGATATGACGTAGGGAAGAGTTACTGTAAGAGAGGGGTGTATAGGAACAAGCAGAGAAATCTGTGTGTGTTTGACGAGTGTAGAGCTACATGTTTTTCTGAGAAAAACAGGAAACATTATATGTGTTCAAAGGTCAGGGGTGCATGGTGAGAGCTGGGGAAGGTTTGAATGGCCTAGGGTGGGAGGCTGGGAAAAGACAGCAGGGCAAAGCAGCAGAGGTAAACTCAGTTCCTGGCTCTTCTATAGGGTCTTGGCATGCACCAAGACACATTGTTTAGTCTTCTCCTCATTTTGCCACTTCTGATGTCCTTATTTTGTAAAGTCTTTGGGCCAAGAAATATGCATCAAAGATTATGAGGCATTCAAAGGGCTTGAATGCAACAGCAACAGCAGCACAGGTAAGTCCTGTCTATGCAGAGCTCCTGTGGCATCAGGTCAGTGCCTGTCTCTGAGGAGCAGACAGAAGCCCATGGCCCTGGCTAACAGTTCTGGAGCTTGTAGCCCAGGCAGCAGATGCTAAGATAATCAGAATGGAAATCTTCAGTTCTGAGAACCTAATCTGGCTATGGAATTCTGGAATTAAAATAGGAGAGGACAAGGCATTTAATACTTTTTTCTATCTCTAGCCAGTAGGAAAAAGTATATGAGTCTGAGCATGAGTAAATTTGGTGGAAAGGGAGTTTTCAGTTGTGAGTAGATTCTGGGACAAAGCAGTAATGCCTTGGAGAAAATTTTACATGTTTAGTGAAGAAAAGGCTGCCAAGAAAGGAGAGTGTGTCTGAGAGGAGGCAGAGATCAGCCTTTCTAAGGCTATGAAAAGGTATCTTGTGAGAATTTTGGTAATAAAGGAGATAGGGTAAGAAAGGGAGTGAAGTGTGGTAGAAAGGGAGTAAGCACAGGGAACCACAAAATGGGAACATGGGAGCAGAAAAAGAGTTCTCTAAAAGGAGGGAGAAGTGTTGAAAAATACTGGGGAAAAAAAAGAGAGAAAGAAAAAAGGAAAGATAGGAAAAGAAAAAAAGAACAAATGGCAATTAATTCTGCATTGGATAGAAAAAAAATGACCTTAAGGAGAAAATTAATTAGAAGGTATCTGCAAAGATAAAAGATGATGAGAAAAGAAAGAACAGAATAGAATGAAGTAGCAAAGAGAAAGAGGGAGACAAAGTACATGTAAACGAAGATTTTAATTAGCACAAAGGATAAAGATATCTACAGGAAAAAACCATATGTATGAAATATCAGACACTCATTTATGTAGGTCCCTTCAGGCTCAGATTTTTATGCCTCTTTTTCACTACTGACATTTTAAAGTTGAACACAATTCTCTCTTGGTCATTCTGACCATTTTATTCCCCTTGTGACTATATCATTACTTCAGTAACACAGAATGATGTAATACACATCTTCCACATTTGTATTTATGGTTTTGCTCATTTTTTATCACTGTTTTCTACTGACACTGATTTCCTCATTAAATCTTTTTTTTTGTGTCTATACTGACAGTGTGTTTCTGGATGACAACTTTTCTTTTATCTGGGGAATGAGTTTTGGTAGAACTGTTGGTACCCAGTCACTGTGCATTTGCACTGCAACTCTAGAATCACCACATGCAACTCTCAAGGAATGACTTATCTTTCTAAGGAAACAGCAGTGGCGGAAACTTATTCAGACTACATTTGCCATGAGTTTCTTCATGGACAATATGTTTTATAAATATTATTGCAGTTATTTTTCCACACAGATGACTCCTATGAATTAGCTTTTGTCAAACAGACACAGAGTCATAAGTTCCTATTTCTGTCCCTGACACTAGCACAATCTGTGAATTTGAACTCTTCATTAAAGAAATTGGATGATAAAATACATGTGTCTCAGAAAGAGGTTTAGTTAATGGTGGTAAAATATAATGAAAATCTGAAAGGCCTGATAACTTTTTTTTTCTTTTTTGAAAAACTTGACATGCTGTTTTGTATTGTAGCCTCCTTTGATTCCCTGCTCTTGTTAGGAAAGCTAGCGTAATGAGAGAGGCAGAAGGGTGGATAATAATCCTGCCTTTAGCATCTGGATGGCAGTGTAGATTTAAACACAGTTTTAAAAGGGTACCACAAGTTTGCTTTGTGGTTGTTATGCTTTTTAAGGCTTTGAATGAATTTGGTATGCACTATGAAAAATTTCTAAAGTAAACTTTGCATGGAACAGGTATAATGAAGGAACCATTTGTCCCATCTCATTAAACCAAATGGGAAACTTGGGATCATAGTTCTATGAATTTTATATGTTGTAACTTAAGAAATGACCACAGAATGGGCAGGTGCACTTGCACAGACTTTGGTCTAGCTGGCACAGGAGGAAATACAGTGGAGATGTGGTAGCACCAAATAGGTCCTGGAAACTTTGTCCAGCTCATTCCAAAGCTCATGTCACCTTGTCTTCACTGCTTGGGCCCTGCACATAATTACATGTGGAGGAGAAGCTGGAAATAGCCATGAATAGAAGATAGGATTTCCAAATGGCCAGGGCATTCCCAGTGTTATTTTTCTCCCCATGCTCAGAGGCAGTGAATGATGCTGTCCTGAAGTGCACATCATGCAGAGCAGGGTCTGCTTCTGCCTGGGCAGGTTTTAACAAAAACAAGGCACCTTGGACTTCAGTTGTGAGAAGTGCTGAGCATGCAAGCTCATGCAATTCCGTGCTCTTTACCTGGGGCAGAAGGTTCTACTCCCTTGGCAAAGTCACCCAAGATCATGGAAATACCTCGGCTGTAAAACCTTCTGCCACCACCAGCAACCCTCTTATGTGATGTTGCTGGAGTTTTTTTCATACAGGTTGAATATCTAAACCATGCCCTTCAAACCAAGAGGAAGGAGACCCAGGACTGCAGCGAACTTGGACAAAGCTTGCAAGGAATTTTCTGTTCTGAATAGGAGGACCATGGAGTGGAGAGTAGATGGGAAGGAAAGTGAAAGCTCCAACCAGCCAGCTCATGGTTCAGGTTCTGAAGCATTTCAGCCAAAAGAAAAGCCTAGGAGTATAATCTTCTGTTAAAGATCTCCCACAACAACATGGTTTCAGGCCTCCTTGCCAAAACACAGTAGATAATTGTCATGTTTGGAAGGGGATAATTTCTTTTCCTACTTGTAGTCTCGTTTTGTGTGGGACTGGTGAGAGAGGCAAATATATTAGAGGGGAAAAATGAATGTTCAATCCTGCAGGAGATGGATATTCTTTCTGTCTAGGGCTTAATTACTGACAGCAGTAAGTACTGTTAGATTTACAAAGAAATATGGACTTGCTTATCATCACCACAGGTAAGATGGCACGTGAAAGCTACTTGAAGACTGAAGAAGTAATTCTGCATGTCACATAGACAACATCCTTGTACATATAACTACACACATAATACCTTCCATTAGGCTAAAGGAAAAAAAAATATTGTTTTCCCATTCCCACTCTTCTAACTGTGCAATTATATTTCTGTATAAAGGGAACAGCAAGTAGAGTGAAAAATAAGTGTCACTGGTTTTACATGTGCACCAACACATATATTGTGTGTATGTGTATGTATACAAAGGGTTCTACTAAAATAAAGCCAGCCTGGCCAAACTGTTTGTCTTCTCTGGGAGATTTTGTATTAAGTCTTGTGTTCTTACTAGCCTCACAATGATCTCAGATAAGGAACTGCACCTTTGTGAACAGAACAGAAGAAAATCTATTGTTCTGATGTTTATCTATTTGCATATTTGGAAAGAAGTGTGACTTCATTCTCCATTCATTGCTCTGTTTTTTTCTTCAGTTATCTCTGAATATATTTTCTTTGACCATCTCTCTGATGCAGATTACTTAATCTTAATGAGTGGAAACTCACTAGTCACTATTAAAACTGCTTAGGCAATGTAAGGTTTCATTTTCTTGTGTAGGCTCCTCATATTCTTAATTGTAGTGATTTTATTCCCTAAAGTATTTGTGCTTCCATTATTAACTCCTATTAATAAATTGTATTAAAAATGTACCACCCAGTCTGGGCTGAAACACTGCAAAACAAACAAAGACAGGGAGGAAACAGTCCTCATGTTTTGTTTTAAAAGGAACCAGAAGTATTTAATTTAAAAGTAAAGAAGCCAAAGACAATGTTGCACTGGATTCTCCATTTTGCTGACCCCTTACTCTTCTTGTTCTACCAAGAAGCACTAAACATGCTCTGAATAAACACCAGAGAGACCCTGCTTTGAAGGGCTGACACACTTTTGGGCATGAATTCAGCATTAAGGTCAGACTGCCCTTGTGCAGTGCAATGCCAAACCTGGAATCCTGACTGTGGGATCTTCAGTTGAAAAAAATTGTAATTCTGCCCTGAATTTTTCAAAGTTCACCAGTACCAACCAAAACTCATAGAGCTGCAAAGCATAGACAGCAATTACATGGTAAGGGTCTGCATCAAAGTGTCACTGATGTGCTGCTGTAGACAAGCACTGCTGCAGCAAGAGGCATCACGGGGCTGGCATCCCCTCACAGCAGCTGAGATAAAAATGTCACTGCATGTAGGAGCCAGGCTGTGAAGTCCTCATGCAGTGGGAGGAAAAGATGGGAGGGGAGAGGGGAAAGAAGCCTGGAAGCAGCTACAAACTCACTGCCATCCAGCCATGACTTACGTTTCCATCCAGATGTACGTGACTGGACAGGGAGGCAGGAAGAGCTTGCACCATGGGCAAGGAAAGAAGTGCTGGACTTTGTCCTGTGCAGACTGGGGCAAAAAAGAGGCATTGAAGCATCCAGGTGACAGAGTGGCAGAAGGAAAGCTGTGCATAAACCTTCATGAAATGTGGACGAAGTCTTTTGCTTCACAAGGATGTAAATAACCCTGTAAATAATTGTTTCTAAAATTAATGTTTTGGATTTTTTTTTCCTGTATTAGTTTTCCAGTTCTAAACGTGTAGGTGGACCATTTCAGCATGTTGTCTTTTTTGTAGGGCATTTCATAGTGCCTATTTTTCCCCATGCTTCTTATGAGGACTTGAACCTGCTATTCAATTTTAAGTAGCATTTTCTCAACATTCAGCATTGCTGCTGGTGATGCTGGGCAGAGAGAAGCAGGGACTGATCCCATACAGAATTACTGTGGGGCAGCTGAGAGGGCCCTTGTTGAGCTCAAAGCTCTGCTGACCCCTCTTGCCAGGGAAGGGCCTCCCTGCCACGTGTCAGGGAGCCTGGCTGGACGTGTCCTGCAGGATGTGTTATCAGCACAGAGCCTCTGCTTCCACCGCTGGCAGAGCACAGCGAGCACAGGGATGAGCAAATGCCAGAGTCTGTGCCTGGTGCAGAGATGATCCTCTTGGCTCTCCTACTAAATATTTCATTTGGACCAAGTTCAGGGCTCAGCCACACTGGCTCCAGAGCCCTGAACATAGCCTGCATGAATGAGATGACAAACTCAGCACAGCTTAGATTGGCTCAGCTCATGCTTTCCAGATCAGCTCAGCTCAGCTCAGGCCTCCAAGAGAGCACTTGCCATCCCAGCTCATTGGGAGTGAGGAATATGCAAGGGACAGCTTGCTAGCTTTAGCGGTGTCCCTAATAAGGCATTTCCTTCTTTTGTGTCAGCTGTTGCTTCTCCTTTTAGGTCTTTTCTCCCTCCCCTACAGCGTTTCTAGTTTGCTTCCTCCTGAGGCTTTAATAAGAAATGAGGTTGAGGGAGGCAGAAGTAAGAGCAATTGCACAGAAAGGATATCGGGTATCTGAATTCTTCTTGTGTAGAAAAGTACTTAGCAAATCTGGTCAAAAACGTTTGGTGGAAGTGGCTTTATGTTTGATAGTATCAGCTTGGTATAACTGGGACATTTTGCAGGAAATATTGATTATAATGATATTTCACATTGAACAAAATGGAAAGTAATGAAGCCACCTTCTCACTTTCTGTAAGGCATCATTTCTCTAATGTTTTGAAATGACAAGCTGAGCAGACTGGAACCCCTTGGCTCCATTTTGGAGGGTTTTCGCTGCAAATTTGCCTTTTAAATGAAAAATTATAACTGACTAATGTCAAAATATAAAGTAACATGTTAATTAAAAACATTTGTAAGGAAGATTCTGAAAATAAACATTCTGTTCTGATCTAATATGGAAAGATTCAAAATCCTGGACTGTCTCTGAGACAGAAATTCTGGCTCCTGCATAGCTCTGATAATATCCAGAGCTGAAGCAAAGCATTGATCCTGGATTCCTTGACCAGTAAAACTGCTTTTGTCTGTGTGTGTGTGTTTTCTGCAGATGGCTTCCATCCCTCTTTATTGTAGCAGTTCCTAATATCAGCCAAAAATATCTGCACAAAAGCCTCTGTTATGTCTCTGGGCTTGAATTCTGGCCAATGTTACATATATGGAGAATAGAAACTCAGTATCTTGAATGGCTATCTTTTGCATTGTACTGACAGAGCCCGAGCTGGATAAAATGCAGTGTGCAAACTGAAATTGAATGAGCCATAAAGTCTGAAATTATTCATTTGGGAAGTATGTTCTGAGCGTCACCACCACCTTAGAGATCAGGGAAAAATAAATAAAAGCATTTTCTCTTTTGTTATTAGTTTGTATCTTTGCTTACTGAACTGTGTGCTGAGAAGCCAGAAAGGTCCAGCAAGGGGCAGAGAACATAAAATTTCCATTATGCTGTTGTTCTGTGGCAGCATTTGGTATAGGTGAAGTGGCTTCTAAAAGCAATCTCTGCACAGGGCAGGCAAAATATGAAGCAGCTTGCAAACTACATGGCTTTGTCTTTCATTATTGCAGAAATAAAACTTCCTTTCAGACATTGCCACAAAAACAGTGGTTCCAGATGCAGTTTTGTATTACAGACTAGCAACAACAAAGATATGTATTTTCTAGAAGTGCTCTTTTCCATTCCAATAACCCTAATAAATTCTATAGCTATATGTGTTCCATATTTTAGAATTAATATGCCTGAGAAGAGGATTGCTTGTCCGAATTGCTTGCAAGTGCAAGGGGAGAAAGGGTGTGGGTTTTCAGAGTGAGATGTCAATTGGAGCACTTATGTTTTTCTAAGCTACATGCATTTTTAAAAAATGTATATCCAGTAGTCACCAATTACTTTCCATTGCCTGTTGTTCATAGGGCGGGAGAATATACAGCTTGAGAAAACACAGCTGAAATTATTTATTCATTATTCTACAGATTTTTGCTGCCTTTCCTTACAATACCAAGAGGTTTCCCATGGCATATAACTCAATAACCTCTGCTCAGCCATGCAGGACTGTTCCTGGCAGGTGGGCTGCTCTCAGCAATAGTGCAGCCTGGTCAGCACACAGCTTCCTCAAATGGTTGGGTGCCCCAGCAGCAGAGGATGTGCTGTCCTTCAGTGCTCCCCAGACCTCCAAAGCTGTCCTTGCAGCGCTTCTTGCTGCAGCCCAGGCAGTGGGATGTGGCTAAAGTGTTGGCAGGGCTCAGGCATTGCACTGGTGGGCTAGTGATGATTACAGATTACAGCAAACCCTGTGTATTTGGAGCATGTGCAAGCTCCAGTTGGGAGATTCTCATCCCTTTTGCTCAGCTGAGCCCAGGGGATCCTGGATCATAAAAAGGACTGCAGAGGTTAAAGTATTTTCATATCTCTGGATTATGTTTGGGAGAGAAAGGTCTCATGCTGAAAGCTTCAAACCAGCATGGAGGAGAGCAGTTTGGGCCTGGCAGCAGGAAGGGATTTGGCCTTAGAAAGACATCCACAAGCCCCAGAGAGAGCCTTGCTCTCTGTCCAAATTGCAGTGTTGCCCTAGTGGGAGCCCACTTTCCCCCATCTGGGAGAGGCTGCAGGAAGGAATGGTACAAGACACATTGTCAGACATAAGGTTTCCAGCACACTGTAGTGACAGGGAATTTTTCTCTGTCATGGGATCAGGCAGCAGCCCCTGTTCCACCCACCTTTATCATTAATGAAACAATGGATGGCATATCTTGCCTGCTATTGTCTGGGTGGCAAATACACATCAGAAAGGGAATGAAAAAGCTTGACTGCTATAATTGTCTCCTATTAGCTTAAACATTTCTCCCTCTTTTCTGCACTTTGATCCAGACTAAAGATAAGGAAATGAGTAAAGATGTTATCTGGGGTTGGTTCACTTCCTTGTTTTGTGTCCTGTTGTTTAAAATTCTATTTTTTAAATTGGAAATGAATATTTATACAATCCAGTATCAATTGTAGTTTTAATGAAAACAAAATCCTTCAATGCTTTTACCATCATTTTAATTTCTACCAGTCCCTAGGAAGCTCCCCTCAACAGGCTAAATGCTTAGATTCAAATGACATTTCCTTGTTCACAAAAGCAATGATTTCTTATGTGACACGTGTCACTGGGAAAAGTGACATAATTCTTGGGAGGGATGGGATCTTGTAGGTTAGGTTATATTAGTCTTGGGTTATCACATGAATCTTATTATTCTGTGTAAGTTTCTCATCTTTTTTTTTATGATTCCATCACATGCCATTGAAGACTTTGATGTGCATTCAGAAGCAGATTGAACTGTGGCAGGCAGTTTCCCTCTCTAGCTTCTGCCTTGCCCTTTTCTGGGAAACGTCTGTCCCTGCAATATGGACTGTGGGGCTTCTCCTCAATCTGTGCAGTTAACTGCCAGGCTTCAAAAAGAGATTTTAATCTCCTTTGATTCATGGCAACATACAGCCCTGCACAATGTGATGGTCAAGAGGTGGCTCAAAAGTCATCCGGTCACCTCAGCTACAGGGACAGCAGCTTTCAGGAAGTGACAAAGTGGACAATGAGAGAGTAGAGATCCCTCCAGCAGGAGGACTTCAATCTGACAGTAAAGGTGCGGCAGGATCCTTAAAACCTCCCAAGGAACAAAAGTTACAGGACAAAAAAATTATTTATATACTTGCTCCCCCATCAATGTAAGGCTTCTTTCCCCCATGTGCCCACAGAAGTTCTTGGTCTGATGACAAGGATGGTGTGGAAAGCTTAAGCCATTGTCCTAGGGTGACAGCCATCCTCAGCTCTTTCTTGAATTTTCCAACAACATTCCAGTATAAAATCCAAAGGAGGAACCACAGCATTGTCTATCATATGCGGCTTCTGTGAAATTGCGTGACACTAAAGCATAGAAAGGAAAACAAAATCTTGAAAACTGATAATCCCTGCACATTGCTGGTTACAGAAAAGCCAGGTTAATCCCAAAATATTGCTGCTGTTTCTGGTGCTGACATACCATCTGCTTTCCTTCGTGCTAGACTTGACCGGGTTTGAACTTTAAAGCCCTTCTTGTAGATTACACTTATTTGTGTCTTCAGATATTCTACCTTCTTGTAAACATGCTTTTGCTGTTGGTTGTAGAAACCATTTGCTTTAATGATGTGATAATTAGCAGCAGCAGCAAACCCTAGGGGTTGGTTTTTGAATTCTTTCTAGAAGGGTTTTGGTGGTGCCTGATGCTAGCTCTCAGGTGCAGCAGTGTGCTCTCCTGCTGGCTTGGCAGTGTGTTTGCCTGGTTCCCAAGTGGTAGACAGAACAAAGACCATTTTATTTTGGCAGCTATGAATAGGAATGGGTAAAAAGTCTTGCTGCAAACTGGCTAAAGTGCTTAGAGCAGCGGCCCCAAGAGCTGATGGGTAAATCCCCTGCAGAGGGTTGTCTTTTAACAGAAAGTCGTATAAGGATAGTACAGTGCCATTTCAAACAAGAGCTAATATTAAGCCTTGCCAGACTGCAAGTAACCCAAAAATTACTCTGTTTCTATAGTAGGACACATTTTGAATGCAGCTGCCTGACCAAACTGAAATGGAAATAAAAAAAAAAATCTTTTGGCTTAAAGGAAGCAAAATTCCTTTCTGAGATCAGTCCTGCACCTTGCTTTAGAAAGCATCCTATTTTTGAAATTTTCTATAGCAATAAAGAAATTTATGAATTTATAGCAAAACTCCTTCTAGCAACCCACAACCCAATTTTCCTTTCTCATTACAAGTGTTTATTACAAACACATCACCCAGGATTTTTCCATGCATGCAGACATGAATACAGCTTCCCAAAGTAATGGGATTGCCTGTTTTATGCCAGATACACATTTAACACATACATTTGTAATGCAATTATTGATGTAATGGATTAAATATGGGCACTACTAAACCCCAGAAGAAGCTAATTTTCGATCACTGATAGGCTAGAAGGATTCATGTAAGCTAGGAGGAACTAGTGCAACAAATAGAAAATGTAAACTGTGACAGTATTCCTTGATTTATCAAAATTATTGGAATAAGTCTGCGTGCCAAAAATAGACCAGTTCAAAGCTGTATTAAACCACAATATTTTAAAGAAACACAAATGCCAGTGTGTGCAGAAATTATGTTAAAAGAACAGTTTTAAGATGGCAGTCACTTTACCAAAAAATCAGGAAGTATCAGAATTACAATGATTTTCAGGAGATAAATGTCCACTCCACTGCGTCTATGTATCATGGCATAGTTTTTAATGACACTGTTGCATATAGATTTTTTCCAAAGGACCATACCTCATTCATCATGCAGGATGGATGCTGCTCACTTAATCAGCAGTTATTCAGTCTCTTGTTTACTCCATATTACACAGATGAGAGGACTCAAGCCTTATTTGCTGCACACTATTCAAACCCTTCTCTAAAGACAGAATTTTCAGTTGCCTCCTGGGCTTTTCTATTGAGCTCATCCCTCATGTGGTATCTGAGCACTTTGCAATGAATGCATTTATTTATACAAGACCCTTGTGAGAATGAGATATTATTAGTCCTATTTTACAGATTCACAGACAAAATTCTCCTTTTTCAGTCTGAGGCACCTATGGCCAGATTTTTCCAGTGTTCTCAGCTTTATCTGTTTAAAGCAGAGTTCAGGTCCTATTGAGCTCAGCTGCAGCTGGAATACTCAGCATTTCAGGAAATCAGGCTCCAGAGTAGGAAGTCAGATACCCAGAATATAAAACACAGAGAATTACTTTCTGCTTAGAGGAACTTTGCTTTTTGCTGTTCCTGATTTCTTGTCCAATCCATTCCTTCCCCTGACCCCTTCCCCTTTCCCCAACTGCTGCCCTGTCTCCTGTTTGGCACAATGAGGGGAACCAGGGTCAGGCATGGCCAGGAAATGACTGGGCCATGCAAAAGGTAGAACTCAGAAGGTGGACAGCAAGAAGGGGCTCGAAGGAAGGATTTAGAAACTTTGCCTGGGTGGGTAAAGAGTGTTAGAAAAGCAGTGCTCAGCTGGAGTTGATATTTGTGAGGGATATCAAGGAAAACAACAGTAGCTTCTGTGCTACTTAGCAGTAAAAGGATGAACAAGAAAAACGTAGACTCGTTGCTGAATGTGCAGGTGGTTTAGTGAAAGGAGATGGCTATCAGGCTGGATATAAGAAAAAAGTTTCCCAGTAAGAACAGTCAGGGGATGAAGCTGGTTGCTGAGAGAGGCTGAGCAGGCTACATCCTTGGAAGTTTTGAGGGAGGTTAAATGGATACAGCCCTGATAAGCTTGATCTGACTTCTTGACTAACCCTGCTTTCAGCAGGAGTTTGGGCAAAGGAAATTCCTGGTGTCTTTCCCACAGAATCATGCTGTAGTTTCATCACCACTCTATTTCACAAGTATGTTTTTCCCAAAAAACAAGTCATCTAAGATTTTACTGTGCTCTTTTTAAAATTTGAACTACGGTACTTTTTCAGAAACTTAACTGCAAGAATCACACTTTAGTCCTGGGCTGGCTCATGTCCAGCAAGGCAGGCATGTGGCATTTACTTAAATTTTCCCTGCAGATATGAACAGAGAGATTCTTTTCCTCTCTTGCAATGGGTTAGAATGAGCTGAAATTTGGGAATTTTATTTGTGGGAAGAGGAAATTTACATTCCTGACATGAAAACCACATATCCTTAAAAATAGGAGGATGAGGGTACTTTTCAAATTGAGGTTGGGTGAAGGTGCCAAAAACAAAAAAAAAAAACCAAAACCAACCAACCAATCAACCAAAAAAAAAAAAAAAAGACCAAAAAACCAACCAACCAAAAAACCCACAAAAAATACCCCCCAAACAAAACCAAACAAAAAAACCCACCCCAAACAAAAAATCAACAGGGGAAAAAATTGTTTTCCTCTAACCTCAGATAAAGAGTAATCATATTAACCACAAATAAAGAAAACCACTACCACCACCACTAGTGGAAGGAATACTTTCACTGAATAGCTGTAGCCTCACAAAGCTGTAAGGAATATAGGTACTAGTGTTGAGAAGAGTCTTAAAATATATCTCCAAGTGATATATTGTGGTCTCCAAGTCATCCAGGACAAGGAGTTTTGCGGGAACCTTTCTGCACATTGCTTTCCCATGATAAAGGTACAGCAAGCAGGAAACACACTGCCAGAAATAATGACAAATTGAAACATGCTTCAGCTGTGGTTCTCTTGAGTGCACAGCCTGAAGCATCTCCTTCTTCTCACAGAAATATTTCTGCATATTCTCTTTTTGTGTGCAGAACTGTGGATCACATGAAAATAAGAAAACTCCTTAAGAATTTTTCCATCTATTAAATGGATTTCAGAAATTTCAAAGTGCATTGCCAATAAAGATGTAGTTTAAAGGTTTGAAAGTACAGAAGATTGCATAAGTGTAAAGTTGTGCCCTATTGATTCCTTGCTCATTTTCTCTCAACCAATAGAATGGTTTTAAGTTTCTGTGAGGGCAGAGGATGTGTTATTTCTGTATGAGTGCAATTTACTTTAGTTATGTGTACATAAACATACCACACACAAGCACATGTGACTAAGCAGTTACACTAAACTAAGAGAAGGCACATTTACCTGAGGAACACATTGGACCAGACAGATTTCCATCACTAACTAAGCCAATTTTAAACCCATGAAGGTTTTTCACCCTTCAGGAGATGCAGTGACATAAATATTGCTTCCTTAGTTGATGCTGAAATCCATGTTAGTTATCTCTCTTCCAGAGTGGAGGTCCCTGCAGAACCAGTGTTGCTGCTGAGAAGCTGAAATCCTCCTGTAGTGCCAAGAACCTTTACATCCCCTCTCCACTCCTCTCCTAATATTACCATTTTTTAACATGAGCAGTGCTCTCAAAGTGGGTGTACATGTGGGTCCAAGGAGATCGTTGGGATCTAGATGGGGCTGCTAAACCTCAGCTGCTCAGCAAACACCAAGGCATTCAAGTTGTGGGCAATATAATCTTCACCAACACCCTCAGGTTTTAACATTTACAGCTCTGGTCACCATGAGCAGTGGCGATGCCCTTTCTAGCCCACAGGAAATAAGCTGGGAGACCGCTTTGTCTCTTTCTCAGATGAACTCACAATTTCATGCTGGGCCATGCCCTGCAACACGACTGAAGTTCAGCCAGGAGATGAATGAATGAATGCCTAGATGTCACAGCAGGCTTAATCCCTGTAACTTTAATTTCCTTTACCTTTAGAGACTAGCAAAAGGAAGATGTAACTTTTTAATTTTTTTTTAAAGGAATGAATCCTGTGGCTGTAGGGGATGGCCTTCATTGAAGTAACTTTTTATTTACTTTCAAAAAAAGAAAGCTTTAGGTTTATTGGAATCATTCAGCGAAAAAGCACAGAAAGAACAGGTCATCCTCTTATCTCTCATTTCCTCTGCTTCTTTTCTACCCCCTCATATGGTTTGAAGGAGACTTTTTGACATCTGGCCTTCAATTTGGGACTGTTTTCGGCACTAATTTTTAGTTTCACTGGGAGCATTTGAACTCTTGAATAGCATTTCTCTTATCTTCACCACACCAAGTAGTTACTGCTACAAAAGGGATGAGATAGAGAGAGTACTTCCCAGCTGAGGCAACTGCTGCTACTAACTTGCTTTTTGTACTGAACACTGAGTCATGCATTACGGTCAAAACAAGATTTATTTTTCTCAGTCAGAAGAAATAAATAAAAATGGAGAACAAACAGACAGTTGTCATTGACAGCCAGTTGGTCCCTAGTGAATTATATTCTTTAGTTAGCAAGGATTCATATTTGCACAAAGTAACTTTTTTCTTAAGTACAATTGCTCTGTGATGGTACTAATCCTATAATTATAACCCTCTCTATATCTTAAGTGTCTTCACTTCCTGCTTGATAATTTTGCATCTTCAGAGAAGGCCAAGAAAAAGATCTTTTTCACAAGAAGGAAAGATCACGTGCATCGTGAGAGTCTCACTGACATGCAGCTCCTTAAACCTGTGGCCTCATAGTCAGTTTACAGTTTTGGGTGGGTCACATACAGCTTGTCAGATCTTGCTGGTGACTTGGTATGGACATTTTTCAGGGTTTTTGGTTGTCAAAGTGCATTCATTAAAAAGATGAAAGCATTTAATGAACAATTATTTGCTACAATGCTGCTTGCTGTTTGTGGATCCCACTTGGCCCAAAGCAATCAAACCAGGGAGAGGGCTGGTGTGGGATGTTGCTGTGAAGATGAAGGTGCTGGAAAGACATGTGGCTCTGTGCTCCTAGAGAGATGATGTTGGGGAAGAGAAAGGAGAATGTCCAGTCTAGAAAGGTTTCTTCAAATGGGAGGTAGATAGTTGAGGAAAGGTTTATAGGTGGAGGCTGTGCAGCGAAGGGAAGAAAGATTCACAGTAATTTTCAGCAGTAATCTTGTTCTTTGTTTTATATACAAATGTCTTTGTTCATTCAGAAGAAAAGATGAATAAGGGGCAGGATGGTAGTACAGAGAGCAGTGGATGCTAGAGAAAAGGTAAATCAGTTATGGCTACTGACTGTAGTACAAACACACAAGATGATAGATATTGGAAACATGTCTGTCAAAGCAAAGAAGCCACAGAGAAAGGCCAAGTACAAGTGAGAGCTACCTATTTTCTGAGTTCAACATCCATAACAGGCATTCATGAACAAGTCTAGACTGTTATTTTTAAGGTCTGCAATACAGTTATTGCACGTCACAGTGATGCCAGGGCAGAGGAGACTGGGATTTGTCAAGCGACAAAAGTGCACCAGCTCAAGGTGACAACTAAATTGTCTAGATCCGTTCAAACATGCTGCAAAGGCAAAGAGGATATGAATGACATTCTTGTAATGTGGTAATCCAAGGCTCCTGTACCAGCTCTTGCAGGTACAGAAAGGCCCTTGGGCCTTTGCTTTGTGAGAAGTGTGTGCTTCAAGGGGGGGCTGCTGTGGAAGCTGGAAGCCACCTTGTACAGTCAGCAACCCCACAGGTCCCCACAAAAGGCTGTTCTTGGGCAGAGAAGGAAAAGGTCCTAACCATGCAACAGGGGGGGCAGAAGGCTTGCTTGGGCTTGGGCTCTATCTCCATGCTGCCTCATGCATCAATACAGCTTTTGCAGGATGCCTCTGCAGCTTCCACAAAGCCCTTGTCCAGTCTGGCAGCAGCAGCTGACAAAGGGCAGAGGGCTGTTGAGGAGTTACTGCTGCTGCAGACCCTTGATCTGAAGGGAAGTGAGTGAGATGCTGCCCAGAGGGCCTAAAAGGGAGTAGAAGTTTATAGAGATGACATTTCACTTTATGGGAAGCAAAAAGAAGGACATGATGTAATCACTTCTGGATATTATCTTAAAGGCTCCTGGACTCTAGTGGAAAGTAGAAAAAACATAGACTGTCAGAAGTGAGGTAGGGGCATTTAGAGTATATCACTGCTGAATCTGGCTGGGGAGCAGACCAGCATAGGCACTTTTTCTGAAAACCCTGATGCGAACTTTAGGATGTTCCTGAAATGGACCCTCAGAGAAATAAAGAGCTCAGAAATTATGCTGCTTGGGAGCTTTGATTGGAATAAATTACAATCAGGAACATTATCTTTCGTAAAACAAGCTCTTTTTGGTTCAAACCCTTGTAAAGCATCAGAGAGCAGTAGAATTACTTTGGTGTAAAATTATTTATTTCCAGACTTCTGGTAGGCTGCAGTGAATTATAGTTACTGAACCAGCTTTTATCTAAGGTTCCTGAAACTGAGCAATTAACTTTCTGACTTTTACACTAAAGCAATTCATGTAAACAGATTGTGGGTATGAAGCAAAATGTTTCGCAAGTCATAAACTGTGAATCAGTTGTTGATTTGTCCTTTTTTTTGTTACTTTTATTTTCTGAAAAAAACATAAATTTTCTGTCTGTAGTGGGACTTTTTTGTTCCTAATGTATTGAAATGTGTGTATTTTTTGGGTGTAGAAGAATCCCCAGAAAGAGTCTCGACCCCTGGCAGTTTACCATAAGGGGTGAGAGGATGCCTCTAAGGAACAGGCATTTAGGGAATTGTTACAAGCAAGATTCCATTGGTTATGATGGAATATAAATTTATAAGCAGGAAAATATTACCTTGCATTTACCACAAACAAGAAAATGTGGCTGTGCAGTTAATATGAGGTAGGTCAGGCAATATAAATGAATCTCCTTTCTTATCCTTCCTACTTCAGTGAGTAGCCAAGCCAAGAGGATAAGTAATGTATCTCCTTTGCATGATGATACCTCCAATCCTTTGTCCTTGCTTTGCAGAGCTCAACAGTATTGCCACATAAAGTGTCATCAATATCATAGAAGCTTGTCCCTTTTGAATAGATGGGACACCTTCAGGGTCCCTGAAGATACAGGCCTTGTCTAATTTAGACCTTGGCTCACAGCTGTCAGGGCTACCTCGATGGTAACTTCTAGAGAATAGTAATATGCCTATTGACTTCTCTAAGACTGGTCCTTGCACCCTCCCCAGAAGATATTGCACTATGAAGATTATGGAGCAGAACATGATAAAAAGGACTTCTCTGACTCCTTTGACTGCTTAATAATTAATTATATGACCTCTGTTTAGAAGAAAAGCCAAGCTAATTAATGCATATTTCAATAGATTGTATTGCCTATAATACAACTATGATGTATAATGTAAATTTAGGAAATATGAAGATGGAGTGTGGATAAAATGTTCCATTGTGCACCATCACATGGATTTTAAGAGCACTTCTTTGCAAATGTCTTCACTCATTCATTTTATGGCACTCTGCATCACTATGTAATCATGTATAATTGCTTGAAAAAACACTTAGACTTCTGGCCCCTTGGGGTGCAACTGAGTCAGAGAGAGACAAAAAAAGGTCAGTGTTTGAGCAAGGTCTGAAATTTTCTGCAGTAGTACAGCATGCTCCCTGGAGGTGGAAGTGTTTCTGCAATACCTCCCGCAGGAGGGCTCATCCCAGTGGTCTACACCCTACGAACTTTTAATCCAAATTATGTAGCTTTAATCCAAACTCAAAACCTTTTCTGCCACCTATTGCTTTTGCATTATTTTTGTACTGTTATCTGAAAAAAAGTGCTTCTGATCAATTAAAACTCAAAAGTGTCTTCTATCAACTTTCTGAAAGCAATTAAAAAAATCTTCACAATGTCAAAGGAAGTAAAGCAAATGTTCTTATTTCTATTTTCAATGTAGAGATGTGGAGGAAAAAGTGGAATTAGTTTTCTCTGGGTGCAGGGTTGTTACAGACTGAGGATGGTCTATTGTTGTTGAATCCTACTTTGGGTTAGACCAAGAGCCATGCTCTTAAACTCTCTCTTGAGTTTATACAGTGTCTCCATGGCAGGTGGGGCTTTTTTTGCTTTAGGTACTCTTGCACAGAATTGACTTTCTGTGATGGTCAGCTGGAGCCTTTTGGCAATTAACTGAATGGTTAGTGTAGGAACAGGAGATAGGGTCCTTTTTCTTTATGAACCTTTTCAGAGGTGCAGACTATCTCATTAGTAAACTTTGTTATTTGACAGTTGTGAAGTGTCATGAGGTCTGAATGACTGCAATTACTACTCACCTTGTTCTCTGTGCCTTGACTCAAATGCCTTTAGGTAATTTGCAAAATCCCGAGATACAGGCTGATATGCAAACACCATTCCTGAGATAAATGGCAACAAATGTTCTGCATGACAGGCTTTATTTGTGAGGCACTCAGATAACACAGTGATTGGTGTCTGGTTAGACAGATGGGGTTTTATTATTTTTCTCTGATCCTTTAAAGTTGGATATTTTATTTTGAAAACTGAATGGACACCTGGTCAGACTGCTCGAACCAGGGGCTTGAGAGAGTTTGTACTATGTCGGTGTGACAAAGGTGGGCAAAATGCACAAGAGTGGAGAGGGCTAGGCTGCACTTGCCTTGAGGAGTGCCAAATGTCATACAAAGCCTAGACCACACAAAGTCTAGACTCAATATGTCCTGTCTGGGTGAGTGAGTAGTTACAGGTGTCTGTCTCTTGGCTGCAGGTCCCACCAGCCAGCAGTGATCAGGGATCTTCGTCAGCTTTTGGGCTTTTACCTTCATCAGGACCCCTGTGCCTGCAGCCCTGCTGAAGTGCTGACCATGACCCCGAGACTGTGCACAGGAACCACCCTGATATCCCAAAATGAGGAAGCCACCTCTTAAGTTATTCCTGGTTAATGCTTGGTTTTCTCTTTAGACTAACAGTAGCCCCATATTTATCACACTTTCCTTTCCCTGTTCCTACAGAAGAGTGGTCTCTAACTTTGTAGTTGCAAATCCAAATCTGAAATCTATGACCAGATCCTTTCCCCACCAGACTGTGGTTGGCCCTGTAGTGAAGTTCCATGTTGCATCATTTGAACAATAAAAAAATCTTTAATACATGAGGTTTAATGGCTTGAAGATATCCATGGTAGGGCAATGGTGATGAAAATGTTGCAGCCATCATCTGTTTTGGTTTTGGTAAGACAGTCAGGTGTGTCAACCTAAGTGTGTGTGGGGAAAAAATATGTTTTACATGCTAAAATTAAAGTAGGATTCTTTCTTTTCTTTCTTTTCTTTCTTTTCTTTCTTTTCTTTCTTTTCCTTCCTTCCTTCCTTCCTTCCTTCCTTCCTTCCTTCCTTCCTTCCTTCCTTCCTTCCTTCCTTCCTTCCTTCCTTCCTTCCTTCCTTCCTTCCTTCCTTCCTTCCTTCCTTCCTTCCTTCCTTCCTTCCTTCCTTCCTTCCTTCCTTCCTTCCTTCCTTCCTTCCTTCCTTCCTTCCTTCCTTTCCTTCCTTCCTTCCTTCCTTCCTTCCTCCTTTCCTTTCCTTTCCTTTCCTTTCCTTTCCTTTCCTTTCCTTTCCTTTCCTTTCCTTTCCTTTCCTTTCCTTTCCTTTCCTTTCCTTTCCTTTCCTTTCCTTTCCTTTCCTTTCCTTTCCTTTCCTTTCCTTTCCTTTCCTTTCCTTTCCTTTCCTTTCCTTTCCTTTCCTTTCCTTTCCTTTCCTTTCCTTTCCTTTCCTTTCCTTTCCTTTCCTTTCCTTTCCTTTCCTTTCCTTTCCTTTCCTTTCCTTTTCCTTTCCTTTCCTTTCCTTTCCTTTCCTTTCCTTTCCTTTCCTTTCCTTTCCTTTCCTTTCCTTTCCTTTCCTTTCCTTTCCTTTCCTTTCCTTTCCTTTCCTTTCCTTTCCTTTCCTTTCCTTTCCTTTCCTTTCCTTTCCTTTCCTTCCGCCACTTCCCTCTGCCACTTCCTTCCTTCCTTCTTTCTTTTCTTTCTTTCTCTTCCTTCCTTCTGCCTCTCCTCCCCTCCCCTTAAAAGGAAGAGTTGAACAGAGATACTTTTCAATTTCAGCGAGACAGCTCACCCCCCTTTTTTTTTCCTATTAACCTACAATAATTAATTTAAGCAGAGTGACACGGTTTTAGAGGTCACGCAATGAATTTCAGACAGCTGAGACATGTCTAATTTAGCTGGCCTGTCTACATGGGCCTACTGAACAATCAGTGGAAGCAGAGACGCCTTTGCAGGGGCACCTGAAATTTGAGTCACCTCCTGGAGGAGTTGTCTTTCTGGGTTAGTATGTTGAGGCTTATGAACCACTCAGTGCTGGTGAGCACCCTAATTTCACCTGAACATGAGCATGCTTCTATATCTTTCATGCCAGTTATTTTTTCTATTCTCATCATCTTCTAACATTTTGATCAAATGAAAAAGCAAATTCTGATAGTTAAGCAATATTGATATACAACATTTCATTTTGCTGCATTTCTCTCTAGTTTTTCTGGCCAGAATTATTTGATAAAACCTGTGAAGGGTTTTTTGTTGCCTTGGAACTCTGTTTTCTAGCAAAGTTACCAGTCTGCAGTCAAAATATTCAAGGTTAAAGCCAACTATAGAATAAAGCAGATAGCTTCTGTTTTTCCCATCGTCTTGTTGGACAAACACAAATTCCAGTTTCTCGGGCTGTTAACTTGGCATCTTTTACCAGAGGGGAATTCAGAGAGCATATGAATAAAATACCAGATAAAGAGAGGAGTATCTTTCCCCTTTTAGGATGCCGACCACACCTTAGTCAATCTCCTGTGAGGGAAGAGTGTGCTAGTGACAAAATGGCAAATGTGCAAACTCCCTCAAGGAGCACTTAAAAAGCTGCTTCATCACAGCAGCGTGACACAGACATGAACAGAGGATTGTTCTCTTACTTCAGATTCCAAGCAGCCATCAACTTTACTGCGCATTTCTACCTATGCGAATTACAAATTAGTGACAAATAAGTTTGAAAACTAGTCATTACCTCAATCAGTCAATTATTCAAAAGATGTATCAGTGTGATTGGTTGCTCTCAGTTAATTACAGGAACAATGAGTAGCTAATAAAGGAGTACCATCATTCATATAATATGGATTTTCATTGTTTTGGAGCTACTAATTTTAAAAATCCTTTGAATCTATGTATTGAGAAAACATCCCAAAAATATTTTTAAAATAACTTTTTACAGACTACAGGCAGTGTTTTACACTCTTGTAGTTCTTTCAGACAAACTTATGCTTCTGCCATCTTCTCAGCAGTGTTGAAAAATAATGAAATGATCTTCAAATTTTGTCTTAGTAGTGAATTGCGTTAAGAAGGTTGAGTGAAGGATGATTAGACCACTTGCTGCTTTTAATCACTTCACTCCCGTCCAAATCTAAACTGATGCCAAAAACTGGCAAAGAAAGATGGGTATGTCAAAGACATTGTATTTCATTCCTATAAAAACACAATTTGCTCTGAAATTACAGATGCAATACTATAGGATATCATAATTCTCCTACCTAAAATTAGCGCCTGAGGGAGAATGTGTAGTGAAGGCACTTTTTAAAATGAGATTGTGCCAGTTGGTTCCTTATATTTGGTATACCTTGTACTTTCTTCCCAGGTCCTCCAGCCCAGCTTGGTAGATCTTTATAGCTCAGTCACATACCCAAGCTTGAAAAACTCTGAGAAAAGATGGGTCCAAAAAAGCCATTGTGATACCCCACAGGGTCAAGCTAAGGACAATAATCCAGCATTGGATGATGGAGCCACTAGAGATGAACTTTTAGAAGATCTTCCCCTTCTCCCCAACTCTCCCAATATTTTAAAAACTGTATGATTATCTAAGGTTTTTTGGTTTTAATATTTTCATTTTCATTTCACCTCTATCTTTACTCTGAAAGTCTCTCTTGATTCCTGTTCCAGTTCTAGCTGCCCTGGGCAACAACTCCATTAACGTACCCCCCACTTATTTATTAAAAGAAAAAAAAAATGAAAAAGCCCAGTTAAATCTCAGTAGACTATGATCATCTTTAACTTAGCACAGTCTAGTGCTTAAAGCAATATAATAGAAGGCAGGAATATCTGCACCTGACTAAAATTCCCTCAGAAAATCATATAACCTCTGTATCACAGCTTCTTTAAGGTAAGATTTATACCTGACAAGGTGTTGTGAAACAACTATATATAGTATGCATTATTTTGCCCCTCTTCATTTCCTTATTATGGCTGCTGAATACTAATTACATGACTTGAACTCATGGTTTTGGTGAATCCCCTTGTATGATTTCAGAACAAAATCACCCTTCATTAATTGTTTTTCTTTCTCTATTGTACCCAATAAAAAACGTTAGAGGAACACAGAAATCCTGCTGTATTGAACTAGTGGTACCTAGTCCATTAATGCTTTAATCATCAAAAACATAGTGGATATATAGTTTTCAGACTGATTTTAAATAGGTCTTCTCCAAATAATGAGAGGAATACAAACCCTTGTACATTCAAACTGATGTTCTTCAATGCATAGATCAAACCACAGGATTGCACTGGATTCTTTGTAAAAATTTGTAAAAGTCTTCAAGTTTCATCTGCATAAAACACTGCAGAAAAGTGAAAATTGTAGGGCTGATTTGAACATTTTTGGTCATTTTGTCTGGATGGATGTGACACTCTAGCAAAATTGCACTGCCTCTGATTTCGCATTACTGCTGTTGTTTTTGTTCCTTCTATTTTTTTTTTTTTTTATATTTCATGAGCCAGGCATGGAAATACACTGATGGGAGGTATTAGTCAAGGGAGGTATTACTGCTGCTGTGAAGGTGAAATGTGTGTCACTGCTGAAGAGAGGAACTGATAGATGTGAGTGGGTACATCACCATCTCTGATACTGGGTAGATGGAGGATAGAAGAACACAGTGTTGTAGATGATAAACTGTTGTAGACACAACAACTACATCCTTCCCCTTGTACACCAATACAAGGGAAAAAGACTAAATTAATTCTTTTGGAAGCTGATGTACTCGGGATATGGACAAATTGGGGTAGTGAGAACCAAATTACACCCCTACTGCCATTCCCTTTATATAGCACTTCAGGAGTCACCACACTAATGAGACTCAACATCTTCCTCCTGACTTTACAAAAGTCCTTTTTCAGGTCAAATTTATTATCTTCTCACACTTCTTTCTGCTGGCACACTCCTGAGGCAGAAGTACATCACTGAGTAAACACTAAACTCAGTGCAGTTGCTGCAAATGCTCATATTTGTCATGACAGTGCTTCACTGGGATTTGAAATGATGGCATATTCTGAGCTCCCTGTGCATTTCTCTTGTACAGGCCCTGTGGCCTGACTGAGGCCAGTCTTACTCACTAATCCTACTTCTCTTTGCCCAGAAGGCTTTACACCTGTATGACTAAATGAAATACTCATTTCTTTTTCTGCAAAAGCATACCTTCTTATGCTGGAAAACAGAAGTAATGCAAAGTGTGATTGGATCAATTTGTTTCAATTACTTTGTGTAATCTTGGATTTAATGTATTTAGAGAAACTTAAAAGAAATTCTGAATTATTTTTCCTTTCTCTTCCTTCCTACACTCAGTTTTGACACTGGAAAGAACTAATTTTGTCTCTTTCACCAAACAATTGTGCAAAACTACTTAACCTATTTTAAACGCACTTACATTTATTTTATCAGGAGTTCCTCTTCTTCCAGATGTATTTACAAATACATACAAAACTCCATCCATTTAATATGGACTAGACAAATACTCACAATGTAAACTTCATGTGTAAAAGATTCCCTATAAATCAAATCCTTCATGGATATTAGAACAGCCACTCCAACTAAGAGAAAAGAGAATAATGAGAGTGTGACATAAGAACCTGAATAAACAAAAACTCTGGTGCAGCCATGATATTTTTTGAAAAATCCTTTCCTTAGGGTTTTTTCTCCTGAGAAGCTGAGAGGCCTCAGGAACAAAATGTAAACAATGATTATCTGCTGCTGTGGAATGCAACAGGTGCATCTTTGATTGGTCTCCTGTGGTTGCTTCTAATTAATGGCCAATCGCAGTCCAGCTGTCCAGACTGTCTCAGTCAGTCACAAGCCTTTGTTATTCATTCCTTTTCTAATCTTAGCTAGCCTTCTGATGGAATCCTTTCTTCTATTCTTTTAGTATAGTTTTAATATAATATAATATATATAATAAAATATAAATCAAGTCTTCTGAAACATGGAGTCAACATTCTTGTCTCTTCCCTCATCCTGGGACCCCTGCAAACATCACCACACTCTGGCATACTAAAAGACAGAAGAATGAGGAGAAAACAAGTCAAAGGCCTCTCTCTTGAAATCTGTCCGAACTGGCAAATCACTTCTATATCATTATGCTATTGCAGCACCATGCGGAGACAGATGCTCCCTAAAGCAGTCAGCCTCCAAACAATTCAGTATATTTCAGGCCAAAGCAAATAACCTGGCTTCTGCTAGAAAACTACCCAAACTCCAGAACATTTCATGGTAAGCACATCATCTGCTTCCTCTTCAAAGCACTATGAAACAGGCAGAAAAATATGGAATTTCTACCCTTTTTTCAGGCAAGAACTGTATACAATGTGTGTAATTATTGAATATTTTAGATTAAAAAAGACCTTTCAGATCATCAAGTACAATCATTAACCCAGCACTGCCAAGTCCACCTCTAAACCATGTCCCTAGCACCACTTCTGCACATCTTTAAAATATTTACAGGCAAGGTAACTCCACCACTTCCCTAGGCAGCCTATTCCAGTGCTTGGAAACCTTTCCTGCAAAGGATTTGTTCCTAATATCCAATCTAAATCTTCCCCTGGTGCAACCTGTCTCTGCGTCCTCTTATGTTGTCACTTGTTACCTGGGAGAAAAGAACGATGCCCCATCTGACTACAACCTCCTTTCTGGTACTTGTAGACAACAACAAGGTCTTCCCTGAGCCTCCTTTTCTCCAGGCTAAACAGCCACAGCTCCCTTAGCTTCTCCTCATCAGATTTGTGCTCCAGACCCTTCACCAGCTCCATTGTCCTCGTCCTGCTAGTCTAACATTATTTTTGATACAGGTCAGGGTGCCTTCTGGCCTTCTTGGCCACGTGAGCACACACTGGCTCACGTTCAGCTGCTGTTGACCACCAAGCCCAGGTCCTTTTCCTGCAGCCCTGCCTGGAGTTGTTGTGACCCAACACAGCACTTGGCCTTGTTGCATGTCATACAATTGGCCTCAGCCCATGGATTCAGCCTGTCCAGATCCCTCTGCAGAGCCTTCCTGCCCTCCAGCACATCAACATTCCCACCTAGCTGGGTGTCATCTGCCAGCTGACTGAGGGTGCACTCAATCCCCTAGTCCAGATATTGATAAAGACATTAAATGAGACTGGCCCCAATGCTGATCCCTAGGGAACGCTGCTTGTGACTGTCTGCCAGCCGAAGGCAGCACATTCATGCCCCTCTCTGAGCCCAGCCAGAGAAATTTTTACCCAGAGAAGAGCGCGCCCATCCAAGCCCTGAGCAGCCAGCTTCTCCAGGAGAATGGTGTGCAATTGGTGCCAAAGGCTTTGCTGGAGCTCAGGTACACAACATCCATAGCCTTTCCCTTACCCATCAGGTGGATCAGCATGTCATGAAAGGAGATCAGATCAGTCAAGGAGCACCTGCCTTTCACACTCCTGTGCTGGCTGGGCCTGATCCCCTGGTTGTTCCATACATGCATGTGGTGGCACTCAAGATGATCTGCTTCATGATCTTCCCCAGCACTGAGGTCATGTGGACAACCCTGTAGTTCCCCAGATCTTCCTCCCTGTCCTTCTTGTAGATGAATACTACATTTCCTAACTTCTGGTGAACTGTGACATCCCCAGTTAGCCAGGACTGCTGGGAAATGACAGAAAGTGGCTTTTCAGCCAGCACCCTCAGTACTCTTGGGTGGATGCTGCCTGGTCTCATAGACTTGTGTCTGCTTAAGAGGCATATTAAGTTGCTGACCATTTTCTCTTGGATTAAGGAGTATTCGTTTTGCTCTCTTTCCCTCTCTTCCAGATCACAGGGCCTGAAGAACAACTGTCTTTAATACTAAGACTGTAGCAAAGGAGTTATGAAGCACCCCAGCCTGTTCCTCAGCTTTTGTCTCTATGTTTGCTGTGCAGCCAATAAAGGATGGTGATCATCCTTAGGTTTCCTTTAGTTGTTAATGTATTTACAGAAAGTTTTAAAATTGTCTTCTACAACACTAGCCAGATTAAGTTCTACTTGGGATTTGATCCTTCTAATTTTCTCCTGGTGTAATCTTATAACATTGTTGTAGTCTTCTCATGTTCCCTGCCCTTTCTTTTAAAGTGCATGGGTCCCTTCTTTGGAGGTGCAGTTTTTTCCTGAGTTCCAGACAAAACTTCCTGTTTAGCCAGGCTTCCCCTTTGGGACTTGGGGGCAGCCTGCTCCTGTGACTTTAAGATTTTCCTCTTGAAGTGTCCTGCCTTCCTGGACTCCTTCCCCCTTCAGGACTGCTTCCCAAGGGACTCTGCAAACTAGTTTTCTAAAGAGGCCAAAGGCTGCCATTCAGAAATCCAAGGTATTTGATAACTCCTCTCCTTACTTCTCCAAGAATCAAAATTGTGATTACTATGCCCAAGAGAGGCCCCAAGCACCAGCCCTTCCCCATTCACAGCAGGTCGAGTGGGATGCCTTCCCTAGTTGGCTCATTCACCAGCTGTGTCAGCTGCATATAGAACATTTTGCCTGCCTCTTCATCATGGTTAGGTGGTCTAGAAGAGATTCCCAACCTGAATTCTGCCTTCTTGGCCTTCCCTCTGATTCCTGCACATAAACATTCAGCCCTATGGCCAACATGATTCATTTCTAACCAATCAAAACACAAGGCTACTCCACCACCCTTTTTTCCTTGCCTATGACAAAATTACAGAATGGTTAAGGCTGGAAGGGATCCCTGAATGTCATCTAGTCCAATCTTCCTGCTCAAGCAGGGTTTCCTAGAGCACATTACTCAGAAATGTGTCCAGACATCTTTTGGGTATCTCCAGTGAGGGAGACTCCACAGCCTCTCTGGGCAACCTGTTCCAATGCACAGCCACCTGCACAGTGAACAGCTCATTCTCATGTTCAGGTGGAACCTTCTGTGCTTCAGTTTCTGCCCTTTGCCTCTTGTCCCATTGCTTGGCACCACCAGATCCATCTTCCTGACACCCTGCCTTCAGAGATTTAGAGACATCGATGAGGTCCTGCCTCAGCCTTCTCCAAGCTAAACAATTGTCCCTCCTGAAGAGTTTATAGCCATCCATTGCAGCACTCCAGGCTTGGCCTCAAAGAAAATTGTCATTTGATGGAGAGAGCAGAGCATGCTGTAAGCACTCTTGATCCCTGCTGACTGTGATGTGCCAGACAGCAGAGGTGGAGTGCTCCTCCACATCATCATGGTGAGCACTTGCACAGCAAAGGACAGAATGGGTCCCTCACCTGGGGGACTGGAATAACTCTAAGTTTGGTAAAACAAATGTGTACTTTTCAAACACAGGACATTTCCTATGTTGAAGCTGGTCTAGAAGAATTTCAGCAAACTCTGTGTGCGCGACGCTTTTGAGACCATTCAATAGCATTCACATGTCTCTCCAAGCTATTTAATTTACTGCTGTCACCTAAATGCTTTAGCAATCCTGGAAATATTTCTTTATGCTGATACATTTTGGCAGCTGTAATAATTAATGTCTGTGGAATACAAGGTGTGTCTATAAATTGCTGTATATTTTTGTGTAGGTGGCTGTACATGAATGTAACCACAGGCACTTGATAATCATAAAAGAAGTGTGAATTCAGATCCAATGTGCCTATTGATTAAAGTGCCAATAACAGCTATGTATTGTAAAAATTAGGGACAGATTGCAAGATTATACATGGAGCACACAAGGAGATGACTTGTTTAGATTATGTTATTATCTCTAGTGAAAGTAGTCCACATAATTGTTCTGTCAAGTTAGATTTTTACACTGCAGGTTAGAAAAGTGTGGGGGAACCTGTTAACCCCACTTGTCTGACCTGTTCCTGTCAGAACTCTCTTTAGTTGGAGCTTCAGAATGAATAAACCACGTAAAGCCTATACCCCCTTTCTAACATTATTATCCCCCCCGCTGGTTTAATTTATGTGTTTAATTTTGGTTTGCTGGGTGCAATATGGCTAATTGCTTGAGAACTGTGCAACCTTACAAGTGAAATTTTGCTTTTATAATTTGTAGCACATCAAGTGTAATAATATTAATTTAATTTCTGAAAAAGGTAATTATGCTAATAGAATTATTTGAATAAAAATTCACATAGTACGCAGGATAATGTCCTCTACCTCTTAATTTATACTAATGTAGGTCTGCAAGGAATTTTTAATAATGTACTTCAACCCAGGGCCAGGAAGGGCTAGAAAGAAACAAAGGACTGACAGGTTGCAAAAAGGCTGCAAAGACAGAGGCCTTTGCAGCAAAAACTGTCAGAAGTGATGCAGGTATTGAATTTGGATAGATGCTGCAAGATGCAATAAGCAGCCCCTGGTCACATGGGGGGATGTGGTCTTGCTATGTTTAGCTAATAAAGTTAAAGTAAGGGAGGAAAAATGAGGCACTGCAGGTCAGCAATTGCATTACATGCGAGCAGGGCTTGCAAGGTGTAACCCTTGGTGCAGATAACCCAAAAGTGTGGCACCTGAGAAGGGCCAGCACTGTGTGAGACTGACCACGCAGAAGCTGCCACCCACAGGACGTGGCACCCAGCTTCTTCCATCACCCTGCAGAGGCAGCTGGATGGAAAGCACAGTGGCAGGAGAGGAACAGCCCCTCCCTTAGTCCCAGGGAAGTACAATCTGGTTTTAGAGCCATCCACTAGGCAGCATTTAGGCATGAACTGGCTCATGGAACTGGCTCATAGGGCGCCACACATACTGCTCTCTGATGCCCAGACACCTTCCCTGATGGACAAACTCTGTTTCAGCATTTGGGCGGTGTCCTCAGAAGCATTGTTGACCAATAAAGAAGATTTTAGGGCTGAGAAGGGCCATTCTGAGGCAGGGTTAGCCAGGGGTTTTGCTAAGATATAGCCCAGAATAAGCCAACATCTCATGTGACCATCAGCCTGAGAGATGCACATTCAGGCCATTCCATGCCCCCAAGCCACAGCTGAAGCATCCTGAGAGATGCCTTAGGGCCTTTGCAGTTCAAGGATGGGCATCAATTTAATTTTCCTGGAGTCATTAGGATTGTTGCTGCATTGGATGACTGCTTGCAGTGGGGAAGTCATGCCTTCAGCTACACTCTCTTTGCATTCAGCCTTTAGGATCCCTATGCAAATGAGGTGTTAATGCAGCATAGTTTGCTATGTTTTATTTTGGAGGAGATCAATTATCAGTGTGGCCAGATTTAAAAACATGTGATCCCCATCTCTTCCCAGAGTAAACTTCTGTCCCCTGGCTCTTGCACTTGTTGCTCAGTGAGAGGCTGGTGTCTGTCAACATTAAACCACACTAAAATCTCCTGCAGCAGTGTAGAGTTCTTGCTTTTAAAATTGTACTGCTGGGGGTTTCCAATGTTGATTACTGCATTTGTAGCAATTTCTGAGACTTGGAATGAGGAAACTGTTGCAAATCCTCTGGGAACGGCTTAAACAGGGAAGCATGATGTGTGAAAGTATCTAAAGGTGGTGACTTTCATACTAGGGTAATATAAAATACTGTGATTAATTCCCAGAGCGTCAGTTCATGTTTTCTCCCTGAATTATTACAGGAGGGTTTTCTTACATGCATTACTATATTTACAGGTGATAAAAGAGCAGGATTGGCAGCCTAAAAGCTTGAAGAAACTGTTTATCCGTGGAAAGGGTGTTTTTATGAGGGGCAAGTTTTGCACAACTCTGTGTTTCTTCCTTTTACCAGTTCTCTTGTCCTCCTTCTCCTTCTATAATAAGTTAATCATTCACAGAATTGGTGATTTCGAGGTCACAAATAAGGAGACACTTTTTGCAGCTTCTCGTTTTTGCTGGAAAAGAGGGGGTACTGAGGTCAAGCCTATTCATTTCACAAATGCTGGCTGACATTAATATCTGAATGCTTTCTTGATTTCCTCGGTTGGGTACGGGAAATAGCTTTAATATCTTGTATACCACAATGTGGTAGCTATTGCCTTTTAATGTTGATCCCTACAGACCATCAATCCCTAACTAGTGTGGCTACTTACTGAAACTGAGATGGTTTCACACTGATTTATAGGTAAAAGGTTTCTTGTGTCATGACTAATTCTTCAAGTTGTATGGTTCCACTTAATTTTTTTAATTTTTAAAATTCATTTGGCCATCAACCACCTCTTATTTTTAGGTAGAACTCTTCACTGATTTGATTGTGGAGTACTTAAGAACATTACTGGATTATATGGCCATGTGTTTTTATGGAGCTGAGTTACTTAATGATGTCAGAACATTTGTTTATGAGATTTTTTTTGGTTTTGTTTTCCTTTGATAGCTTTAAATACAAAGTGCCTTATAACTAGGGAAGAACAAGTTTGTATGAAATAAAAATAGCTATGGATCTTCACTGAAAACACATAGTGAGGCTATTTTTACTTTCATTGCCAAGTTTTGCAGAATAAACAGATTACAATAAACAGAATACAGAGAGATGATAGCATTATTATTATTATTTATACAGCACTATAAATGTGCGTTCTGCTTAACATACAAATAAAAGATATCTCAGGAGATCACTTCAAGTTCCACTCCAGCATAAAGCACAACTTTCTCCTGAACATTTCCTTTTTTTCACAGTTGTTAAGAGCAAGTGTTTCAGACTGGAGTACATTAAAGTGAGGAACTGAAATCCTTACCTAGGCTCAAAAAGAATGTGATTTGATCATATTGTTAAGTGTATCGGCCAAACTCACCCTGTGCTAAAAATCCTCCTTACTGCAGGGAAGGCCAGGGCTGACACAACATTCCCACCAAAGCTGCTGGAATCCAGGAGTGCTCTGAACTTGTGAAAATTAGGAAGATTTTTAATGTTTTTAAAGGTGAGGCCTCACTGTAGGGCATAACACCTCACAAAAATTATTGCAATATGTCAAACTCTGTATTAAGCACATTGCTCACAGTGCTCAACCAAAACCTTAATAATTTAAAAAATTTTATTCTCTTATTTTTTAAAGAGAATAAACACAGAAGTGATTCAGGCCTAGAGGAGCTCTGTGAGAAAGGAAATGTTGGAGACTGAATAAGTTTAGAAACCCCACTTGGGGCACTGATCCAGTGATAAGTTGTGTAAGCTCATCTCCCAAGGCGTTGAGAACATGTACCCATAGACATGAGCTGAGAGCCACAGGGGTGAAGGGAAAAGCTCACTCCAGAGGAACAAAATATTCCAAATGAGCAGTTTTAAAGGAAAATCAGTGAAAATACTAACCAAGTAACACAACAAATTAATTGAAAATGGAGCATTAAAAATACTCATTAAAATAAATGTTTATATATTATAGTATTTACAGATTTCAAAGGGAGGAAAGAATGTTTGTTGGAAAACTTTGTAATTTGTAAGGCAATAAGAGACACTGGCAGGTGCCAAGCCCCCTGGGGATAAATCATGGCCAAGTTTCAGAAGTCAGGAAGGAATATAAGTTTCAGTGTATCTGCAACTAGGATCTTTGGCAGGATGCAATGTTTTGTGTACCAAAGGGACACCTCTCCAGAACAAGTTCTTTGTTATAGAATTAATTGCTAATATAAAACCCCATTAATACAATTGTGGCAGGAAGATTCATCTAACTTTAATGTCTTGACAAACTGGGTAGTACTTCTAAATAGCCTTTTTTTTTTGACACCTGTGGAAATTCACCCAATGAAAAATAAAACAACTTCCATCCCTTTGAGTGAATGAATTGTGCTGCTGTTGGGGCTCTGAACATTTACTGCAGCAATAAGCAATGAGAAATAGTGTCCCAGTAAGAATACTACCCTAATCATAAAGCTTTTCATCGTGACACAAAGATAAACCAATCCAAAACCTTTCCCCTGAATACAGATATTCAGAGCAGGCTCCCCGAGCCATCTTCATCTGTTGTCCCTGTTTTCGCACACAGATGTCACAGGAATGCTGAGGCTGGAATTTTGCAGCTCCCCTAAATATGAGATAATGCTATTCTTTCTAATCATCACTGTCAATTAGCTAGGAATTCCTGAAGTGCTAGCTAAGCAGTGATGGAGAATAGACTTGGATACATTCTAAATCTGTACTGGAGAACAGGAGCACTACATTTTTCCCTGTGTGAGGGTTTGCTTTGAGCATATGCACTGTCCATATCCTGAACTCTTTATAAACTGCACAAGTAAACAGAGAGTGCTCCATTACAGTGTCCAAAAAGTCCTCCAGATACTGTGCTTGTCTTTCAGTCATGAACAAAATTGATTTGTGAAGTCTGTATTGAATACTTTATTTTCAAGTAAGAACAGTAAGAACCTGTAGAAGCCTAATTTTTTAAGAAATTGAAGGAAAAAAGGCAAAGTCCTTGCTTCCAACCAAGTAAGAACTGATGCAATTTCAGGCAAGTGTGAGTGGTAAAAAGACGTTCTAGCACTGCATTATATCCTCAAGTTGTAAAAGTTAGTATGCTGGAAATGTGCATTGTTCCAAATCTGAACGGATGAAAGGGCCTTTGGTTCTCAAGGATTTGTCCATAACAATTCAGACCACATTAAAGTTTGGGGATTTGTCCTTTTCTATTAGTTTGACCCAGGGGTTAGGAAACAACTCTACTGGAAAAAATTCTAGACTCCTGTGAATTTAGTAGAACTTTTGTAGTCAGCCATGTCTGGAGTGTGATTTTCTTGATTGTCTAAAGCAACTAGCACAGTCTGAAAGAAGTTCTGTAAAACCAAGAAGAAAATTTCTCTTCCAGATATTAGAAAACACAGAAGCCAATTCTGTTGAATTGAAGCCCACCTTTTCAGTCCTTCCCAGTGTGATAATTGATTTCAAATAGCTTTTAAAAACAAGCTATAGCATCTAAAAGAAAGGCTCTCTGGTATATCTGGCTGGCATTTATTATTACAATCTAGTTTCTGAGGAAATATTTTTGGACATAGTCCTTTTTTTTACCTGAAAAAATAAGATCATGAAGATTATAAAGTAATTTGAATGAGGGAAATAGAAATTTGTCTGGATATTTTGTTTTAAAAGTCTCAATCAACAAATAGCCCCTAAAGCTGTTTGAAAGCCTAATAAAAAATTTCTGTTTAAGAGCTAAAGGAAATTCATTCTTGTCTATGCAAAGGTCTGTTCCAGGTGTTTTTAAATCTGCATGTTTTAAATCTGCTTTACCTTGATAATCCTTCCCAAGACTATCCAGGAAGAGGTTTGGGTGCTCTGAGAATTCAGAAATAAAAAGAACTCTCCAAAGTGATCTTAGTGCTAACTTCAGCTGTCTCTGGCCCTCATCCAGCAAAGCACTTAAATCTGTTCTTCTCTTTGAAATTGGCTTGGCAATGTCAACAGGGCTTCTCACATATCTGCAGTTAAATACCAGCATAAATGATTATTTAGATCTAACCCCTCTCTATCAAGGCTTGAAGTACCCACAGTAGTCACTGTAAGAGAGGGCCCTGTTTCATATTTCTGTTGATCATGTTAACATGTTACTTTTCTCTTTCTACTGACTTGTTTGACTGCCACACACTGCTCTGGTTCATGCTCCAAAACTTCTTTGGCCCAAATTTATCCCCCTCAGTCTAAATATCTCCACTCAACCCTTTCAATCACCTCCTTGGTAGCCATACATATTTACTGCAATTGCCTGTGTCCATTGCTGGGGAGTGCTGACCTTCAGTAGAGCCAGCAATGCCTTTACTAATTAAAGAACAACTCACCTTCTCTAGCTTTGCCCTTCGATTCCTCCTAGAAATCCTTTTCTCCTTAACAGAAAAATGTCTGGATGATGGAATAAAGCACAGCCATCCAGTGACCCTTGGTTGCGTAGAAATCTAATAGCTGTCTTGCAAGCTGGGGATCCACCTTGGCTTTCTTTTTTCCTTAGAACTTTGGAAAAGCTAATTGGAAAGCAATCACAGCCCAACACTTAATAGACTTTCACATTTCAATAGCAAACAATTTTTTTCTGTGTTCAAGAGGCACACTCTGGGCAATTTGCTCCCTTTCATAGAAGGTAGGTAGTTTGATCTTGGCTAGGGAAGAAGGCTACAGCATATCACTTTTATTACCTTCCTTACATGAGAATAAATGTTTTATAAAAGTTCTGAAAATAATTTCTTATGTCAGGGAGGAAGAAACTTAGTTCTATACTCAAGATGCTTTAATTAGTTTTCCTTGAGTCTGTTTTCTCTGTTATCCCACTACAGCTGAATCAGTTTTATTATCCTGAAGAAATAATTTGCTCTTATTAAGACCAAGTACTCTGTTCAATAATTTAATATGTTACATTCATCTTTAACATTAAAAGGGCTGAGACAAAAGTTCACTGAAATCAATGGAGAGTATGCTAGGGACACCAAATGGCTTTGGATCCTTTTAAGGCAGTTTTAGTCTGAAGAAGCATTTATATTGTGGTTATTATGTGCAGCATTTCTAGCTTGGATATTATTAGAGGTGTAATTATGGTAGTCAAGGGCTCTTTGAGGCCAAATGGCAAGTATTTATGCAAGTCCTTTAGCAGGTGGAGTCTTTTTTTAGACCGAGTTCTTTGCTGCCATGGTTACACTACTACTACAAATACCTGCCCTTGTTACCTTAAATTTCGTTTACTTATGGTTACACAAGTTGAAGTCACTCCAGTATAGCAAAATTTACTCTCCCTAGAGGTTTCTTGTGTTATGGTGATTTCATTCCTTAAATCAGAGATATATCTCTGTCTGCTTTTCCTTCATCACTGGCTGGATCACACTACTGCTTGTCAGCAGTCACCCGTAACAGACAGTCTTCTCTAGCAGTATTGTCATTTTCACTTACAATCTATTTTCTCTTTTCATTACTCAAAAAGGTTTCAATACTCCTCCTTTTCTGATAGGTAATTTTTGTTCCTAGCCACCTGTGTTTCCCTCATGGATCTGTTAATGGCAATAAATTAATCCCTAGATGTGTTATAGCATGGTTGAGCACCATTGTATTGACAAGTGAGCCAGAAAAGCCCTTCTAGCTCAGTTCCTGAGAGACTGAATATAAAAAGCTATCCTAGAACATCCTACACTGATATTAGGCAGTATAAAAATCGTGGTGTGTGCTGGAAATATTATTCTCCTCCAACTGATAGTGAAGCCTAACATTATCAGAGGTATTTTGGAAGCGTCCAGTACCCTTGTCAGTCTGAGACTCACAAGCAACTATTTTAATTTCAGGAGAAAAATGAAAATGCCACAATAAGCAACTTAAACATTTATTTAACAGGAGAGAAAGTCCCTTATCATGTTCATTGATATTCAAGAAGGCAAAATCTGATGTCTGTAAGTAATCTTATGTACTCAACTACAGTCTGTTTTGTTTTGGTCTTGTATGTCCAGTTGAAATTCCTTCACCATAATCTAATGGGACATTATTAGCCAGATCCAAAGCTGGGTCAGATCAAGATTAATGGTTGAACTCAATCTTAGAAGCCTTTTTGTATCCTAAATGACCCTGTGGTTCTAAGAAGGGGCAACTTGAAAAGTTTCTCTTTTTTTTCCTCTTTTGCCTTGTACATTATTTCAAAATGTAATGAAAATTCCTTAAGACAGGGAATTTTGTGTCCTAATTTTCCACTGCTTTAATTTTTATTTCTTTTTTTTTAAGCTTGCGAGAATTTAGGCTAGACTTAAATAATTTTCTTTAAGCTTTTTCACAAGTATGAAATCCTTAAATTTTTAAGGAATGCTCTGAATCATGTGAGGGAAGCACAGAGTAATCTGGCTACAAGAACTGGTATCTTGAACCCTGTAATTAATTTTAAAGTCATGCTACTGGAGCCCTTCCACCATCTGTGTTCTCGATGTGTGGACTTTACGAGAGTTATGGCTACAACCTCTAAAGGAAAGGAAAAATGAGGGAACAAATTGAGCAGTTATTAAGAACAGAGCTATTTTCCTGATGAAACATGACTCGTGCTGACAGTGGAGTTTTAAAGTATGCTGCAGATTTAATAGTCATAAGTAATATTTCACTGGTGATAAGTGATGCTTGAGAAAGATAGATTTTGAAGGGAAAGAAATTCTGTCTGAGTTTGTTCAGACACTTGTGTATCCTTTTTTTTCTTGGATACCTTTACCACAATATCTATAAGGAGCCAATGCCTAGGCTTTGGGGGCAGTTGAGTTTAATTTCTAAGCCAAATGCATGTATGCCCAAATACATTGGAATTTTGTTCCATACTCCTTGTACCTTTTTTTACTTCAGAACAAAAGGAATGTAAGAATATATTGATATGCCTACACAGATTAAGTGAATGACCTTGATTCAACCAATTAATAATGTATATTGTCACTTGAAGGGTTAAGGAAGGCAGCTCTTGATTTATAACACTCAAAATACCTGTTGTGAAAGCATGAGCTCAGAAATCAAAGGAAGCATAGGCAGACTTCATGTCTTACTTCCTATTCTTCTTTGGGAGGTTCTGAAATTTGATTCAAAAAAGATCTTATCATGAGTGTATGTAGGTGAAGATAGGACTTATTATGCATTAATTATAATCTACCACAAGCCCATCAGAAGGCTATTGCTGGGCCAAAGAAAAATGCTTCTTTAATGTAATCTTGATGGCATATGAATCTGTATCATAGTTTCTGCTATGTATGTAAGAACAAGTGTATTACTGTATAACTGTATTGAAGTAGCTTTTGCAAAACTTCTCAGCTTTTCCACAGGGGTTTAAAAGCTAATATCAATGTTGATGTAATATAAAAGAAAGATTTTGTTCTTACACTTTTTAAATGTGAAGTGCACATTTGATATTCTTCATACAATACTGGTTTTTAATGAGGTAAAATCTGTTCAAAGCGTCTGTTTCTTGACTGATAGAAAAGCAGCAGAAGAAATTAGTATTGTGAGAGAATTATTTGCTTCTCTTGGCACTATTTTTTGGTCTTCATAGCTGAATCCTTTATTATTTTCATCCTTTCTCTATTGAAATCTTAGGGCAGGGAATACTTGTGGAGCAGGATATACCTTCAAGCACACACAGGTGTACTGAAAAGCCTTATGTGTGAGCTCCTGCAGTGATGCTTTAAATCCTTAAGCTAATCTATTGTCCATCTTCTCTATACCCATGCACTGTTCTTCTTTTTCTCTGTTTTTAAGTTGGACAATTCTATTTTCTGCTTCACCGAAATGAGAGTCAAAAGCCTTTGATTTATACCCCTGGTTCTCTCATTTACAGATAGCACCATTACAGGGATTTTTCCCTAGCCATTCTGCTTTCAGGTAAGGTTAGAATTGCTCTGGATCTTGACAGCTGTGCAGCAGCAATAGGCTCAGGAGAGCTGCAAGAATGAGTCATGTGTTCTCCAGTGGCAAGTGGGGAGGAATTTGTATTCTCAAGATGTAAGAGGTGGTTTTCTCCTCTTTTATTTCAAAACAAGACTTCTTCCTAGTTGTTCTAGCCAACTAAATTGATCAGCAAAGCCACTAGTTTTAGGTCAAGACAAAAAGAAATATGTTTTGAAGCACAAACAAATGTGTCACCTTCTTTCCAACAGGAGGACAGCCACACTTCTGCTGGTCTTTCTTGTAGGTTGCTTCTCTTCCCTTCATCCCCATGCCCTGCTGGAAGAACTTGCTGTTACCTGGGGTTCCCAGAAGAAAGTGGGTGCATCCCTTCACTCCTGGGCTCCTTGTCCATCCAGCCTCTTTCCATCTGTGGTCCCAGAGGTGTAGAGTGCAAGCTGTTCTCTAACAGCTATATTTATGCTATAATTATAATTGTAAAAGTTTCTTATCCAAAGCCAAGAGCACTTGGTGAGCCAGCCTTTACTAGCAGTGGGCAGCAGAGTGTTTGCAGAAAGGGACAAGTGTCAGGTCATGTATATGTGGAGAAAATCTCAGAGAGATGCCCAAATCTGACTGAAAGTTGATAGGAACTAAGCACTTAACAGATCCTTTCTGCTCCAGCATGTCTTGTCCTGAGATAGAGATGTATTACACATGCAGAACTCAGTACTTCTAAGGTGTGGTTTGTTCCTGTTAAAAATGAAAGAAAGAAAGAAAGAAAGGAAAAAACCTAATGACACTGCTTTCTACTGAGTCTAATCAGATTCCTAGTTCATATTTTTTCCTAGCTAGACTCTTAAATAAATTTAGAATATGAACTACAACAGAGAAAATAAAGGGGTTTTATTTCAATTCTCTGACAACCTCTGATTTAAAATCATTGTACTGATGCATTTAAAAAATTAATTTTCCTGTATTTAAAAGGGTTAATAAATGTAGTAAAAGCATTTCTGCTTTACAGATAATGATAGCATTTAGCTGCTCCACGAGTGCCAATATTAATGCTATGCTGAGGTAGATGGTGATAAGGAAGGCAAAGTTTTTACTGCTTTTCTTAGGTGTTTTTTACAACCAACACTCAGCCAAACTGGGAATAAGATGGCAATGCCACATTCCTTTATGTCCTGCTAGCTGCATGACACCTCTGTTTAATGCACCTATCTCCAGCACACGGAATATATCAGCCTCTTTTAGACAGCTGCCAGAACTAATGTCAGGAAGGAAAGTGCAAGACCAGGCATAGGCATATCTTTAGGCTGGCAGTCAGAAAAAAAAACTCTTTCTGGAAATTTTTTTTGAGGACAATTTATTTTGTAGCATCTCTTTAGGGCAACAGGAAGGGTCAGAAGTTAAATGAGAGAGCAATTTGTTGACAATATGGGGAAAATGCTTCTACTGGACTTTGAAGTGGGAAATGTTTTTTAAAAGAAGACCAGATGGAAGTTGATCATTTTGATGCTTGCAGGACACCGAATAGACATATTGTCAATTACCTAAAAGACTGCACAATTTATGAAATATAAGTTGGACAAGAAGTGAAAGAGAAGTTATCCATATAAGGGAGTTCAATGAACAAGTTAGCCCAGCTGAGTGAAAATCTCTAGCAAGAGATTTTACTTTAAAGCATATTTTTGATCTCAGATAAAAGATTACACTACGCAGTGGTGTTTTCTCTTGGCCTTGTTTTTAAGCTGGATTTCCCAACGAAATGTTGTTTAAACACTCAGATTGTCTACTTCTTTTCTGTTATCATGCCTTGCCTTTTAAATCAACTGGTGATTTTTGACAAAGGGTCAGAGGTCTCAGATATGCTCTCTTCCTACTCAACTACTGCATACAGACAGTTTGATAGAGAGCTCCCTGCTAATGTCTTCTTGTTGCAGTAGGAGCACAAACCATATCAGGCACCAGTGAGTCTGTACTGATGCAGTGTGTCCTGAGAAACAAAGCCAGAGAAAGGCAGGTTTCATTTTTTGTGCTGCCTATGAAGTTTTATTTTTTCCACAATCTACTAAATTCAGTAGCCAGTTTATGCAAAAAGACTATCATATTTATAAAAGGGCATACATTAACACATTAATTAATTATTGTTATTATTATTATTTTTGTTTAAAGTATTTGAAAACTTATAGTACAGACTTACATACACATCTAAGCATCCAAGGAAGAAATGGGCTGATTAATTTTCTATATAAGTCAAACCCAGCAGTTTATTTCTGAATAATACTGAACTACATGAGCCCATTGTAAATGATACTATATGGGAAGTAAATGATAGGTGAGCTTGTAATGTTGGCCATGAGCCATCAAAAAACTTGAGTCTATGTGGTTTCGACCAAAAAAAAAATCAAGGTAAGTATCTCAGAAAACCCTAACAGATAAGAAACAGAGTGAGGACTCCTTAAACACTAATGCATTTACACATGGAAGTGGGAAGAAATACATATGAGGAAAAAAAGGGGATCATTTTGTTGTGTCTGAGAGCCACGCAATTAGAGATGCATAAACCAGCAAGCTGAGATATTAGTGAAAAATATCAAACTTATCAATCTGACCTAGAGACAGTACAAACAAACTAGTTTAGACAGCATTAGTGCTCAGCAAACTGAGCTCTGTGTCTGTGTGTGTCTGTGAGTGAGTGTGATACACTCAAGGAGTGCCAGATTGGTGTTAAACTGCAGGCCAGTTGTTTATAGTTTAGGAAATACTTAGCATAAGACCAACAAGAAGCCTGTGGGATTATCCATACAATTGATGCACAATCCTTGGGGCATCACAAACATCTTTGCATAAAGCAAGACCAGCTGGCAGAAAGGAAGAATAATTTTCTCTAATATTTGAATTTATTAGCCATAAAGAAAGGCGGACAAGAAATGTGGAGCATGACCGTGTACAACAGGAGGCAGAGGTCAAACAAATGCTGCATATTCTGAATTCCACAAGAAACACCCTTCCAGAGGACAGCAGTTACAATCTTCAGGGACTGTACTGATTAAAATAAAAGAAGAAAATACAAAGACAGGAGCAGAAGCAGTAGCAGAGAAAGCCAACATATTCTGAGCTGGCTGCTATCAATCAAGTTAGTACATTGCCCCTTAATATCTGGAAATTCAGTTTTCCCTCAGCAGAGCTGACTATATGTACTTTCCCAGTCTACTGCAATGGAAAGTTCAATTCAGAGAGCAAGTTGCAATCCTAAACAAATTATATAATTAAGAAATAATTTTCACAGCACTGTTCTAAGTGGTTTGAGACACAGCCTTATTGAAATCTTTGTCTCTAAGCATCTTTGTCTCTAAGCATCTTTGTCTCTAAGCTCTCAATGAGGTTTAAGGGATTATTTTAAAAATATAGATATTAGAGACCGTGTGAATATGGCAAATATTCCACAATGTGTGTCCTAAGGCTACAAACCACCAGGCTATTCTATCTAGCAGAAAATAATAAAAAAGCCATTAAACTCAGACCTCACTGAAGTAAAATGAAAGAGAGGAAAAACACAAACCCTCCAAATGTTGATGTGTTCAGTGATGTGTTTCAGTGAGTGAAATGACTGAAATTTGTATACTAAAGCACATATCTAAAAAGAGAGGAAGCATAGGGAAAGAAGGAAAAAAGGAGAGACCTGAGGAACAAAAAAAGAATAGCTTTGTCTGAGGATCTCAAAAGACACAGTGACAAGATCCAGATACACAGAGCTGAAGGAGCTCTTCAAAGTCACCGTGAGAAAACCACTTTCTACTCAAGACTATGCTGCCCACACATCTACAGTGCATTTTCTCACACACATAGCCCAGACCCTGCAAACTGAGTTGGATGTAGGGGGTGTGGGGTGGGGGCAGGTATGGCAGACTGACAGCCTGAGCACACCAGTGATGAGCAGGAGTTCACCCACCTGCCACTGGCAATATCCTCTGCCCAGGAGGCACTTCACATGAAAGCAAATGAGGTGTTAGCTGACTCAAGCAGTGCAGAGGTCACTGCTGATGAAAGACTAGTGAGCAGGAATTCAGAGGAGCAGCTTGACAGGAATGCAATGGCATGACAGCAGCCAAAGGAGTTGAGCATGCTGCCTGCATCTATTCCTGAAAAACAGAACAGAGGAAGGTGAAGAGGCTCAGCTGCTTTGCATATAACCTAAAGAGAGAGGACTTGGTGAAGGGGGACTGAAGGTATCAAAGGAAGGTTTTCCAAAAGTGATGACAGTGGCAATGTGCTTTCTGCTGAGCTTTGTCCCACCATTTGCTGAGGGCATGCAGTCCTAGGGCTGTGCCCGGCAGCTGTGGGCCCACACAGCACCTCGTGTGCACAGGGAGCTCCAAGTGTTTGCAACCACAGCTCATCACGTCCTTGTGGGAAGGGAAACCGCTGCTGGAACACACGTGCTTTCTTGAAAGCTGGTGAGAAAGAAGGGTAAGAACAGACTTTTGGGCACACTTTGAAACAAGACAAAGCTTAGGTCTGCTCAAAACTTTTTTGACACTTTACTGAGAGAAAACAGGATTTTCAGCTAGTTTATATATTCATGAAAAGAACTGATTTCTATAAAAAAGGCTTCGTATTTTTAGGAAGGGGATTAGGAGAAGATGAAATTTTTCATGCAACTGAAAAGACTACAAACACTTCTTGATTGCACTTAATGTTGTCTCAGTGTAAAGAGCTGCCAAAATTTTCCCTATCACCTCCATGATTGAGTACAGAAATGAACCGCAAGCCAATGAAATCTATTTTAAACAAAGCCTTGTAGTCAGCAGTGCCAAAACACATCTTTATCTTTAAAATAATAAATAACATTGACAAAATTTGCAAAAATAGGAATGATTTTGATGTCATGGCCCAGTTCAGGGAAAATATGTGTCAAAATACCTGAATGACCTTTTGAAAATATTTTGTGCAAAAAAAAAATACAAAGTTGAAATCATGTCCTTATCCATAGTTAGTGTCACTGTGTACTGATAAGAAAACAAACCACTTGTTCTTAGGTCTGGAAAAGAATGCAGGCAATATATATCAGACCCATTATTTCTCCTTTAACAAGCAGTGCAATATTTCAGCCAAGAAATCTCCAGCCACTCTCAATTGTTGCTAGCAGCCAAATCTAATCTAAAGACTGAGGACATGGAAGAAAGTGGGATACAATTTCTGTCTTATCCTGAAGTCTATACCAAGAATAGCCTTCACTTGATCCAGAAGAGCAGTTTATGGCTCCAGGACTTGAATATCTTCCCTGTTGCTCACTTACATGCTTTGCTTGCAGGAAATCAGGTTCCTGCTGCCAATTACGTTCATCATCATCAGTCATCTGCAGAGTCTTACTAATCTGAGAGACTTTTGTTAGCCTGAGTGTGTGTTGCTACCCTGAGCTGGTACTTAACTTCTTACGTGCCAGGTCATGGTATGTGGTCAAAGAGCACGCACATTTCTAGGGATATGGAGGGGTGGAAAACTGATGGGTGAATGGGTCAGCTGGAAATGCTTCTTCCCTGCCCCACCGTGCTTTAGTCATGTCTGCCACAGTTAGTTGTGTATGTCAAGGTCTTTTTTCTTGAACAGCATCTTTAATTTCCCAAAGGGTATCTAAAAATACCTAAATAGACGATTGGTATGAACACTCCAGTTCTGAAATGAAGAGGTCTGTTTTCTATTTTATTTCTCAGTTAGATACAAAGCAGTGGAGTGTAACTGCTGTTGCTGTGCTAAGTAGCTCTTTCACTGCCCAGCACACCCCCCTGTGCTAGGATGATGTTTACTGAGGGGTCAGAAATAGCAGGCTTCTATAGAAAGACACTGCATTATGTATGGTTGGAGGTCGGCTCTTGAGTCTTGGAGTTTGGCTCCTTTGAACTCCACTGTTGGGATCTCTTTTACTTTTAGACTTCTCCTTCTGATGGAAATGTCCAACATCTTAAATCAAGGCTGTATTTCTTTCCTTGCTGAAAAAAAGAAAATGGGGTTATGAGGGGAAGTATTGTCCTTCTTTGTTTTGAGTCACAGTGGAATAATATCTTCAAGCAGCCTTTGCTAACTGTGACTCCCAAATAATGCTGTCAGCAGGACAAGGGGGCCCCAGGAAGTGACACAAATATTCTCAGGTGCATGAAATAATTCTTTCATCATGCTCAGCATGTCTCAGAGATGCTCTTTGTAAAAGTCAAATATTGATTTCTATGTAGATGGATATCTGTGTGGATAGATATCTATGTAGGCACCCAACTCTTGCAGACAAGCTTCATGAGGTATTTGCTGTCTGAAATGTGAAAGCTGCTTTCAGTTACTTCCCTTTTCCTATTCAGATTTTCCTAAAGATTTTTAGTTGGTTGATCTTTTTTTTTTTTAATTTTCCTGCCCTTGTGCTTAGATTTGCTAACCCCTCTCAGGCCTGGCTAAGCTGCAAAACATGGATGGGAGAAAATTCCTTAAAAGAATAGGAAAACACAAGAAACACAAGAAAAGGGCATTGTAGTAACACAATGAGCAGAGCTGGTTCTCGTTGAGTTAAACCAAAACTCTGTTAAGAATGAAGTTTGGCAGCTTCATTTTGGTATCTCTTCAGTTGTTTTTGGCATGCTGGCATTGCTTGCAAAGAGTGAAATTTAAGTGAAAAGCCCTGTTTCGTACTTTTCTGTTCACAGAAATCCAGCCACTGCCCTGTCTCCATGAAATGATATGAAAAGGAATCCAGCTCTGAGACTTCCTAAGCACAAGAAATCCATTTAGCTGACAGAATACAATGTACAGAGTCCAGACCCCAATTTCTGTCTCTGAAATTTCCAGTTACTGAATTAAAGTGACAAGGTCTGTCTGGGTGATGATGCTAATCATCACCTAAGCTCATTATCTAAGGATGGTGATACAACACACGGTCCCTTTTTTCCCCTCTAAGTGGCCTTCTGAAATTTTGAGATTCTCTTTCTTTCATGTGCTTTGTATTTATTATGTAGAAAGTTATCTTTGGGGAAAAACTCACACTTTTCTCCAGGTGTAGAAGGTGTATTTTCCTATGCCTATTTCCAGCATGAAACCTGACAGTGGTTAACTGGGTAGCACCTTGATGGGTCTTGTGTTTTGCCATCCTCACTTTTTACTGTTACTCTGATTTCATTTACGTTGCACCCATTGGCCACAAGTCTATGGTCCAGCCTGTGGAACCCAGGGAAAAATAGCTCCTATAAATCTAGTTTTGGGTTCTTCCCAGACTGTCCAGCGGTTCCTATTTGGCTTTCTGTCCTCTGTGTTATTTTTGTGTACTTTTGATTCAGGGGAATCAAAAGTACACAAAATTCAGGGAAAGGGATTAGAGAATCCTTTCTATCTAGAATTATTCCCATTGCTGAGTGCACTGGAATCTACTCCCTGGGTACTTTGCTTTGGCCATATAACAGTTAGTCACTCTATTTTACTCTGGCTGCCTCCTTTCTGGGAGCTTGCTTCAGACTCCATTGAGTTTATTGCCTACACTGTGTCAAACCACAGTTCATTATTGTCGTCATTTTATTAAAATAGTCTCTAAGTGCACCAGATTCTGAACACTTGACTGCAATATTCCACGGACATCTACTCTATTTTTATATTGGTCAAAGCTAACAGTAAAGCTGCCATTAACAGCCAAGCTAGCGCCTTTGTGAAGTGCTTCCATGCTTTTCCAGTGCCTGGCAGTTACTTGTTTGCCCTTAAATGCTGTATCTGGGCCCTCAGCACACATTGCTTTTGCATACCAGAGGTCAAACACACTTCTATTGCACAGGAAGCAGCATTAAACTAGCTGAAATCCAGTTCTATATTTAGAGCTTCATGCATTCTTTATAAGTTTTGTGTTAGCTCTTCTGATCTGGAAAGGAAAGCGATGCATTTGGCCTTTGTGCCATATATTAAACTCTAGAGTGTTAAATAGAAAGGGGAAATGTGTATGAGTCGATAAGCGATCTTTAATATGTAAAACACGCTGCTTATGTTCTTCAGATCTATGGGAGAGATACCGTCTGGTTTGTGTGTAGCACAATTCAAAAGTGTGTGTATTTAATGCCAAGCTCATAGGGATGCAATACTGAAATGCAGACTCCTGAGAACTTTACAGCAAAGTAGGAAAAAGTCAAAGAGAAACAGCGTTTGTGAAGTGGAGGCAACATACAGAGCATTCTTTTAGCATTTGTGTTCTGTTGATATTTTATTTTTTCATACAGCCTGAGTAATAAAACTGTGGAGCATTTGAGACCCTGTCATGCCTTTAAGTTGAGCTTTTCCAGGGAAAGTGGGAAAACATGTGTACAGTCATGTTTATCTTGTGTGTGAATAACTGTTCATGAAGTATAGTCATACTGAAGAATCTCATTTTAGTGTGAGTGAAGCTTTTTAGATAATCATGTCTGGATATTTTTAATAGCTCTTGGTAATATCTTATCCCCTTCCACTCTAAGTGCCTTTGAAAACCCTCCAAGTGCTCCAGGAAAATGCTTTCGAGCAGAGCTATATGTGTAACAACTTCAGGTATTATCAAGAAAAACTTAGATAAGAAAAGACATTCAAACCCTATACTTTCCAGTCTTCTACGAATAAGATCCACTGGTTTAACTGTAAAACTTAAATGGAGGACTAAAAATATGTAACCTCCTTACCAAACCCACTATAAGGGAATTAATTCCATTAGGTTTTTGAGACAAAGTACAACAGCTTAATCATTGGGTATGGCTGGTGAGCCGAGTGTGAGGAAACAAAATCATGACCTCAATCACACGAACACCATCCAAATGAATCAACTGGCAAAATCTAGTGTTTGAGGTCCTGGCCTAAGCAAACACAATCAAACTCCTAAAGTAAACAAGAAAGTCAAATTTCTTTAATAGGTCAGCAATGAGTTTAATCAAAGAACAGAACCTTATAAGCCTAATTTTCCTTCCATATCTTGTAAAAAAATTACAGTCATAATAATAGATTCCAAGAGACTGATTTTACAGCAACTCTGAGTAATTACATACATCTGGTGATAACTTTAAAAACTGCAGTTATAAAAGGAGCTAAACTGAAGATTTCAGATTCCCTGAGCTATAATAGATCAGGTTTTGGAGCCATATCTGTTGCGACACCCTTTAAAGGACAAATGCTTCTGCAAATTTGGAAGGACTCAACTTTAAATTTATTTATAACATCGTTATTATTAACATCTTAATTTCCAAAATGGTGGAAAAGCAACATGAAAGTTTTTGGTGCACACCTCTAATTAAATTCAACACAAGTGCCACCAGTATTGTACAGTAGAAATTTCACATCACAGTGAACTTGATTGGACTGATAGTTGACCATCACAGATGAATATTTACAGAAGTTTTCAAAAGTCCCCTCCCCATATATATTTATATGAAAAGCTCATCAAAAAATGTGTAAAGTATACATTTTTCATCATATAGTTTACAGATCTGTCAAGCACTCTTAGCTGGCTCATCAAACCCTGACCAATAATCCATCTTCCCTGCTCAACTCAAATATTCCTGACATCTTGGTAGTGTCATATAGCTGTCACTTTTCAAGCTATCCATCAAAGAAGAATTTCCTTCCTTTCCCAAAACAGACATGCCCTCTCCCTCCACCCACCCTAAATTTCCAGACGACGTTAGGTACTGTATTAGTGTTTGATAAAGAAATAGGGACCTCAGGAGCCGTGTGCTCCGACCATATCATGAGGGTTTGGCAGTGCTTATGTTGATTCCTTGCTATTTATCTTGCCATTGTGCTCTTATCTGAATGCCTCACAATATTTTGAGTACTCAGAACAACTCTGTGAGATAAGGGACAATTCCTCTGCCCCTCCTTTGGCAACTAGATCTGAAATTTGGAAAGGCATTTCATACATTTATGCTGGGTTAGAGGCAACCAGGGAGAAATGGAAGGAGGAGGGATGTTACCAATTTTAAGTGCTCTGACAGTTCTAATGCAGGTCTGACAGGTCTGACCTCATTATATTATGAAGCCACGGGACTTGTAGAAACATAATAGGTTCATTAAGGTTGGAAAAGACCTCTAAGGTTATCGAGTTTAACTATTAACCTAACACTGCTGGGTCCACTCCCAGCAGTGAATGCTGCTTAATCTGTATACCTGGCAGGGAGAGGGAAAGAGTGATCAGAGGGCCAAGGGAGCCATCATTAGCTTGCCCAGGCACTCAGTGCTACAGGATTGAGCCATTTCCATGCTCTCTTGGAAAGGTGGGTCCCTGAGGAGACAACAATCTCAGTGTACTGCTGGACCTCCTCCTCTCTTGGCTCACTGAATTGTGTTGTACATGTCTTGTGCCTCTCAGCTGTATGAAATGCATGTGGAGTTGTAAGAGCTGGCATCTCATGGCTAATTAGTCAGATCCCTCATCCAAGAGAGCTGAAACCCAGGTGATAAACCAGGGGCTCCCAGAAGAGCGTTTCTATCTCTGCTTCGGTTTCCTATACAACACAGTCCTTTGCTGCCAATGCCCATGATACTAGACTTCCCCTGCCACACCCAGCATGTTTAGGAAAAAGAGAGGAGAATTGCAGGGAAAGAGCACCTCAGAGCTTAATTTCAGCCCTTGGTACTACTGAGGTGTAGGCAGCTTCACACCAAGCCACACTGGGGATCTCCAGCAGCAGGATTTTCACCACCAGAGCAACTTGGCCCTCAAAAGTATCTTCAGCAGCTGTTGGGAAGCATGGAAGTCCTGCATGATGATTTTGGGGAAAAAGAGATTTTGCATGATTTGTTTAGGGAAAATACCTCTTGTGGCTCATGGATGTAGGGTCACACAAAAACATAAAACCACAGCAGAGTGCATGGGAGCCCAGACTAGACAGGCCTCCATTTTCTGGGCTTATTTATATTTTTCTCACTTGGCTACAGATGTGACTGTTATTTTATATAACTAATTACAGGGCAGTTTTTTTATTTTATTTCTAAGAGGTATCAGAAATCATTTGAAGTGGTGAACAGAAAGAAAATCTGTATGCCTTTAGGTCTGTCCACTGAATTCAATAGGAGGCACTAGATGTTGCAGGTAGAGACAGATTAGCAGGGCAGAATAGCTCCCTTAAGATGCACATACACACGCATATGGACTATGCAGTACAGAAAATAAACTTTTTTATATGTCTCTGTTTTTGCATGTTTGGTGATCTAGCATTCAAAAGATCTGCATAAAAATTCAGTCTTTGCCCTTTACCTGACAAGTAATAAACCCATTCTCAAGTCAGAACAAAATTCTTTTGCCATACACTCAACCCCTTCATGGGGTCATGGTGCTGGGTAATAGAATATAATTAAAAATTCTAAAATTATTGTTAGGGTTTTTCTTCTGGGGTACTTTCCTGAAAAGCTAGTCGCCTCACTAGCATCAGTCCAATTACAGGACCCAGAGGGAAGGAAAATTATAAGTAATAATTTTAGAAATAGCCCCAGGATGCACTTTGTGTGCCTCTGAGCCAGGAAAACCCCAAAGGGCATAAGTCTGGAATATAGTAGCTGGCTCATCCCCAGGCAGAGCTGCAGTCTCACTGAAAACCTGACAGACACACTGCAATGCATATATCACAAAAGCATCACCAGTAGCACTTCACCATTCAGATCTGGTTCTCAAAAAAACCTTGATTGCAGGAGAGAAAAACAGGCAGGTATTTTGGGGGATAAATACTAAATGTAATTGAGGCTCTGGTTCCATATCCCCTTGGAATGATTTCTTCATGATTATTGTGGAATATAATGACCTTAACCCTGTTCCTTCAATGGCCTGAAGAGAAATGTAAGTTTGTAGAATGAGTAGTCATGGTCACAACCAGACTTGCAGAGGCCACAAGATCACAACTATACATCCATTTTTGTAGCTGTGGCTCCTGGAACAGCACTCATTAGTGAGGACTGTAGTGACTTTCATTATGAAAGAGGATATTGTGTAGTGAATGTTTTCTTGATGCTACCAGGCAGGACAAAGCATGCTTGTCTGTTTATGCTTATGCCTTCAGCTCTATTTGACAAATCAATACTGGAAGAGCTTTCTTCCTCCATTTTAATTCTTAACTTTCCTTGCTCCAGTGTGAAGTAGGATGGAGAGGAGAGAAAGAGGCACTTAGCATTTGAGTTTTGGAAGCAGCTCTTGTAAATCTCAGCAGCCAGCCGGCAGCTGACATCTCCTAATGAGAATGATCCTTTGCTGTGAACAGCCAAGTTCCTTCTTCTGGGCTCTGCTGCTGCCAGCATTCTGCTACAGAGACTCTCAGGGGCAAAAGATATGTTAGAAAATAGTAGCAGAAAGGGAAATTTTATTGGCTGCAAAGCTGTCAACCCAAATCAGATGTTAACTTCCCTCCTTGCTTTCAATTTAGTGGAAATAAGCTAAGGATTTGAAAATGTGACTTTTCAAATCTAATATGATCCTATTTTTTCACTCCCTGTGTTAAAACATGCCATTATATTAATGCTGTCTTTCTTTTAAGTTTCTGATATGAAAGAAAAAGATTTTATTTTTAATAGACTGGAAATGTAACAACACAAGAGTCATTTGCACATGCGCCTGAAACTTCCTTCTTCTCACTTCCCTCAACATGCTCCATTCAAATCCACAAAGGTGTTTTTAACCTTTAGCACAAGAGCTTTTTGTGTGGTCTAATTGTTTTTTCCATGGCAGTAATAATTCTGCCTGCTGTTAAGCTTTCAACATGAAAAAGCAGGACATATTCTTTATATGCTTTTTTTTTCCTTAATTTTTGATTAAAGAACTAAAGTCAGAGCTCCACAGGGGGCAAGGGGAGAAGTTGTCTGTATAGATACATCCCTCTTGCTTCTTCCATGTGTGGGGCTTTCTTCAGCACATCTGGAAGCATGCAGCATGACTTCCCAGACTTTCCATGATGTTTGGAGTTCTCCTTAGGCTTCAGCTGTGGGAAGGAGGCAACTTTCCTGGCAAATTCAGCTCACCTCCTTTTTTTTCACAGCAAATTCCAAGCACTGCAGATCTCTCAGAGAGCAGCCTCTGCCATGGGTGCACATCTCTCAGCTGGAGACTAAGGTCGATAGAGGGTATAATTTATAAACCCTTGTGAACTTTAACCTAATATCTTGGTTGTCTTTATGGGGAGTGTGTGAACTAAAAAGAGTCCACAAATTTTATTTAAGTGCTTGGGTTTGGCAGTCCTAAGCAGACAGGTAGGCAGACATCTGATATTTAAAATACATTATACATAAGAGACAACCTCAGCTCTGTACACACTGCATAGAGGGAGAAGCTGGCTGGAGGCCCTGTGTTCTCTCTATAAATTGCCAAAGGGAATGAAATTCAGAGTAAATGTTCAGACTTTTTGATTAAATCAATCCATTGCCACTACCCAATTAATCTTGTGTTCTCTTTTATTGTAGCATGTTACACAGCAATAGTGGATACCATAAATAATCTCTATAATCTTCTGGACCTCTAGGTGAAGTAAGGATATCATTATCTTCAAATTTTCCTACTTTTTTTACTTAAATCAGGTCTTTAATATCTTCTTAAATGTCTTTTTTTTTTTTCTATTTACTGCATGAGAAAGTACAGGAACTCATTCTAGAGATGCTTATATATTTGTGAATTATGTAGGTGTGTAGTCAAGGTGAAGTGCATGCCTTGTTAAAATAAAATTGCTATACAAGGGACCTACCTGTGACAGAAGAAATAGCAAAGAGTAGAGAGTAAGATTCCTATGTACTTTTACTCTTTTACTTCTGTGCCCTTTTCTCTATTAATCAATTTTCCTGCTGGGGAACAGGCCATTGTTTAATTTAGTGATGCAGTCTACTAGCCTTGTTGTCAGAACCTGTGGACAACATTATAAATTAAAATTTCTGTTTGGGGAAATGGTGCAACAGGCCATGGGGTTGCTTCAGGCTCTTCAGGCATGGAAGGAAAATTGAGAAACTAAGTCGTACTCAATCTTTCCCCCTATCAGAAGAACATAGAAATGTTCTTAAAATTGCCCTCGTAAGTTTGTCACACTGAAAAACCAGTAATAAATCCTATATATATTTGGCCTGCAAATAGCATGTACAGGCACTCAGAACTGCCCAAGTCATCACTTCTTTGGAGGTCTCTGGAGTTGCCTAGCGTGTCCACTTTCCTCATCCCCAAAGCATCAGTGAAAAATGCTTGATAAAGTTATAAGCCCATTTAGGTTGGAGGCAGACAGTCATCCTGGCCTAGTGCCCATCACAAAAGTAAATAAGAAAGTCTGCAGAAAATTCCTGGCCGTAAAATACACACACAGACACACAGACACACACACACACTCACTCTTGGAAGAGGCAGACAGACCTTTCAGCCTGTCTTTATCAGTTCAGTAGTTTGCAAGAAAACCAGGCAAGGCTCAGGATCAATAGCTGACCACCCAGCTCTGAGACCTCGTGCAGCACTTGCACTGTGCACATTATGTGAATGGATGTGCTGGGAAAAAAATATCTGCACATGGATCAGGTGTCCACAGCCTGGCCTTTCCTGGAGGCACTTCCTGAATGTCCAGCCAGTCACACTGGTAGACAATTTCCACTGGTAATTCTCAAGAGTTAAGGCTTGTATCAAACCGAGTGTGAATTTTCCTCCTAGGGAGGGTTTGGTTTTGCCAAGAGGAGCACTGTGCCACGGCTGCCCAGCTGGGGCACAGCTCCTCGCTGAGCACACTTGGATGTGGCTGTGAGCACAGCTCCTTGAGGAGAAGTTCAGGTCAGCTGCAATGGGACAGCTCAGGCCAGCATCATCCAAAGTGACAGAGACAGCCAAATGGGCTTGTGGCAGCAGCGTAGACCAAATCATAAACAACATTTACCAAAAACTAGATAAAGTCGTTGGGCCCACAGGCCATGTGTAAGACAGCATTTGGCAATTGCTCTTTTTAAGGAGGTATATTTTAATGGTATTTTTATATCATGCAGATATTGCAAATATGAATTGCTCACCAGTGTATACTCATTTTGCAAAGATTCCAGCACTAACTTGATCTTACTTTTTCACATAAAAGGAATACATCACTGAAAAAATAGGACTTTCTCCCACATGGTCAGGTTTTAGCAGAAATTGAAATCTTAAATATCTCCCATTTATTGCTCTCTTAACTGGTGAAAGAAAGAAAGCCTGGAAATATGCCAGTTAGCAACTGGTGTGCAGGAGAGTCAATGTCTTTTTTAGTTGGTTTTTAAGACAGATCTCTTTAGCTTGGTAACTGTGCTCATGCGGGATTATCTTGAACAGGAGAGAAAAAAATTCATTATATCTTTATCATATTATAACTTAAAATTTGTGAGTTTTGGGGTCTCAGCCAGACTGGGGCTTTATTGCATAAGGCCCGGTGCAGACAGGGATTTATGAGCAGTCACAGGCTTTGCACTTTTAGTCTGAACATTTTTTTTCTGAAAACTATAGCTGCCTCACAGAGATTACTGCCTGAAAATCTCACTTTATTTTTAAAGGAGTATGTTTCTCACCCACAGTGCCTGGAAATGAAAGTTCTAAATGCTCCAGCACCAGAACACACATAAAAAGACTGTAAAATGAAATTGTCTGCTTTCATGGTGTTAAGTCAGTCCTGTGATTGATTGAGAAAGGAGAGGGTGTCAGGAAGGGAAGGTGTTATTCAAGGTTTCTGAATGCTGGAGTTGGGCAGAATGGAAGGTCGTCCTGCTTCTTCCCCATTACAAAATTTAGCAATTTTAGGCAAACACCATTTTAATCAGACCATCTGCAGCCAGAAAATTGTCCAATTCTCTGACACCAGCATCTCTGGGCTGTTCTGTCATGACATAACAGAATATTGGAACCCAGGGACGTTCAGGGATGTTTCATATGCTAAAAAATACAATTCACATATCCACATAATTGTGTGTTTCTGTTTCTGGTCTTTGTGGGAGCTCTTTCTTCAATGTCCATCCTAGGTTACTTTAGCTTGTGATGCAGTTTTGGGTTGCCACTCACTCAGAACTCACAACAGATCTAGGCAAAACAATTGCAGTTCACCATGAATGAGGAACACTAACCCCTGTTTCCATCATAATCAAGACACAAATTAGCTTTCACTCATTCATAGTCACCTTCATTTCAGCAGCCTGGTCTTTTGTGTGGACCAGCTTGATAACAATGAATCACACAGTTCCTGATGCTTGTTCTCTGCATAATTGCTACCACAGCATTTCTCAGGCATGCCGAGACACTATTCCTTTCCTGCTTTGAAGATGAGCCATATTGCTGTTTGCTGGACCTCTTACTTCAGTATTCAGGCCGCACAGTTCAGAGAAAAACAGCTTACATATGTTTTGCTTTCTGACAGACTCCTTTGGCCACTGCTCAGAAACCTCTGAGTTATAGCCAGGCACCAAGCCAGGATGGCTTTCGGGTCAGCTGGTATGGACTCTCCATGACTAAGTCAGAGCTGGAGGAGGCTCTGGAGGTTGAAAAGTTATTTTTCACATAAATCCCCTTGTGAGGCTTATCTTGGAGTTAAACTTTGCTATCTGAGCAACAAGGTTAATCCACTAAATTGGACTTGAAAAGAAAAGATTTAGGCAAATGAAAGGACATAGAAAGCTACAGTTAACAAATGAAATGAAAAAGAGAGAAAATACATGATATATTCTTTCTCTACGGGTAATTTTTTTGAAAGGAGGGAAATTTTTGAAAGTTTTAAAGATTTTGCTTCCTTTCTTTTTTAAAGAAAACAGAATCATGGTTTATATCTCTAACAAGATCACTCTTGGAGCCTTTCAGATTTCAGACACTTTCTTCTGTGTTTTTGTTGCTCCTTGTTTGTCTGTTGTGTGGGTGGGTTGTTTGTTTGGTTGGGTTTTTTCCCCCTCTTTGTCTTTGTGCTGTATTTATTTGATTTTTCACTCATCTTCCTATATTTCCTTCTGGGCTGGAAAGCTAGTACTGCCTGTTGACATCATCAGCCACTTTCTCAAAGGTTGACCCCAGACTCTGTTTTACAGGGTTCTTTTAGGGTTCTTCATGGGAGCAGGAGGCAATTGTGGAGGTGGGAACTCTTCTGTTTACACATCAGAATGAAAGCTGGGAACACCTAACACCTGTACAGACAAAGACGGACTGGAAAATATTCTATTAATGTCCATTTGTCCTGAGTTTCTCTTTGTTCTTCACCATTACATTAGCCATGTTTTTCCTTATTGTCTTTTTGGATCAGCAAAGCAAGTAAATATTGATCAGTGGACTTGATTTTTCACTCTGTCTCCTTATGCTGGTAGAACCAGCGTTACAGTGGCCAAGAGGACTATTCTATTACCTAATTCATGTAGTTTGGTTTAATGCACTTTAGGAATGGCATACTAAATCCTGCCCTGTGTCATGTCATTCATGTTGAATCAGTTTAATGAAAGCACATGAGAAGGGCACAACAGAACATTCCTTCCTCTGGTATTCACTTCTCTCTGCTGCCATGGAGCAGTTTAGGAACCTCCTGCACAGGAGACTGTGCTCAGTTTAATAGCCAGTGCTGAAAGGAAGCTAGATCAGGGCTGGGATCTAAGCAGAAGCCCCCTGGTTTCAACACACTTAGGTGCATGCTTAGCTCACACCAAGGGTGGAACCCGCTCTGCTTGTTTGTGAAATCACCTAGGGATCTACAAAGGTCCTCTCTCTCAAATCCATCACACGGTGTCAAAGTGGGATTACATCCCTCTGCCACAGCACACCCAGGCCAGCTGGTGAGTCATTCCTGTTTGCTCTCACATGGCCACAGGCTGCTCCAGCAGCCTTTTCCCCTTTCATGGGGCAGGGAAGTGGCTGTTTGCTCTCCTAGCAGCACGGTCCGGTAGAAAGGGGAGCTGCATGTAAAGAAAGGCATTTATTGTAGCTTGTGTTTGCACTGAAAATTTTGAAAGCAATGCAAACAGGGACATCAAATATGAGCTATATCTCAAATATGGTCTCAAGTCTGACAAGTGTGAGAGAGACATGACCTCTACCTAGCTAGATGGTAGCGTTGCTAATAGGAGTAACAAAACATCTGCAGTTGTGCAGAGACATCATGATGGATGGTAAATTTTCCACTCACAAGGTTCTTTTTTTCCTTTTGTCAATTTGAAACAGCGCGTCATTTAATACCTGATTATATCTAGTGTTTGTCCACAGCGTGCCAAACTATACATCATGGATGCTTTTTCTTTTTCCTAAAGAAAACTATAAAAGATATATGAGAAGCAAGCAAGAACATAAATAATCCAAAATTTAGAAGGCAAAGCCCTTCACTCTGAAGACATGACTGGTAAATATTAGAAATAGGCTATATGACTATATACCCTGTAACTTCCACAGAAGCAGAACAGAAAAGCTGAATCATGGTGAAGTTAGAGTGGGACAGGACAAATAATCAAGAAAACTCAGCAGGAAAATTAATCTCTGTAAAACTCCAGATGAAAACTCTCTGTAAAATTAAGAATCAAAGAAAATATCAGGAGAGAGATCATAATCTGAAAAAGAGAAATGAAAAATGGCATAATCTCAAAAGGATGGTGGTCTGAATTTACATGATTTGTATTTGTTTGTTTTATTGACTATAACATTGGTCACAGGGGTCTTCAGTCACGTAGTGAAGCAGATGCTTTCAAAGCACACAGCACATATACATAAAGACCTGCTGTTGTGGTTGTCCTAAATAAGTGGAAGTCTTGAGAAAGCAGGCTTTGGCTAAGTTTGCTCTGTCCCTCATATGTTCTGCTGAGCAGAGCCTCTGGATCCTTGTGTCAGGACCCTTGAAGGATGCTGCTCATTTTCTTAGCAGGATTAAGGTGCTGTGCATTGCCTGGCATTATTTTCCTCAGAGGACTATGATCCTACAAATTGTACATCTAATGATTTTGAAAGAGGAGCATCTGAAATGAGTAACTACTTGGGAATGGGTCTCAGACCTTTTCACTCACAAGACAATCTTCTATGTCAGCAAAGTAATTAAGTTAGAAAAAGAGTGAGCTAAATAGCAAGGGGGCTAAAAGCAATACAGAGAATCTGTTCAATTGAAGATAAAGAGATCAAACAGAAAGGTACTTTTTGAACTAGAGAGATTTTTGAAAATTATATAGATACTCAAGTCTTCTGATATTTCTTAAATTCTTGTTGTAGAACTGATCTGCTTTCAGACAACCCTGAAATGAAGCAAACATCCTTTTTGGTTTTGGTGGAAATCTTTATTTTGCAACTTCTGTGTTTAGGTGACCAGATGTAGAGAGGCACAAAGAAAAGCATCCTTTGAAAGCTTCTCAGCTTTACTTAAGATAAGCAGATACAGCTGTGTCCAAGTTTTCAGTATAATTTGTACTTTTCTCTACTTTCTACAGAAAATTCCTTGAAAATTTTGAACACTGAAGTTATCTAACTGCAAAGGGAAACTCTCCTTGGCTACTGGCAGGATTTTAGGAGTCTGTGCTGCATTTTTCCAAACCTTAACCAAAACTCCACTCATATTGAAATCATGGTCAATGATCAAAGGCAGACCTTTAAAGCAGACAAATGAAGGTTTCTCATGCTAGCCCTCCTCTGCTTCAGTCCTGGGAGGATTCTTGGTCAGCAGTTCCTGAGTTACAGGAAAAGCCTTGGCAATTCAGATGTGTCTGTCACAGACTGTGAAGAAATTCTGACATATGCAGGCTGCCACTTAAATGTAGAAGAGAGCTGCAGCATTGCTGACATCACATGGGGAAAACAGGGTGAATCTGCAAGCCACCATTCTCTTTTGGGACATTCTAGGATCACTCCCACACATCTCAAAATGAAGAGATATGCACTGCAGCCATTGGGGCTGCTCACAACCTGCAAGCAATGCACCTCCTCCAGGCACATGCAGGACTGCAGCAAATGCAGCAGATGTGCCTGCACTTGTTTATTGTTCCAGCCAAGTGCTGTGGGGTCAGAGAAAGAGTTGGCAAACTGCAGAGACATTAAAATCTGTTTTGGGTCTTGTGTTTATTCATGTTTTACTTGGGCATGCTCAGAGAGTTCTCTCCTCCTTCTCTAGCAAGGGCCTCGGTTTATAACAACATGGAAAGGCAATCATCTAGACTTGCCCCAGTTGGATTGCACACTATGGAAAATGTGTTTAATTATGAAAAATTAAAGACAAGGAGGATGTGTTTAGACTAAGAATGTAGACATTTTCTTGGCTAGAAGCAAAGCTGAACAAAATGGGTAAGAATTCTAGATCAGTTGTGAAGGATTTATTTACATTTTTTAAAAAGCTACACATGTTTTCACTTAAAGCTCTTGAGAGGGTCATTTCAAAGACTAGGACTCCTGGCTGTTTGCCTTCATCTCTTCCTTCATTCCCCCTGCTTGCAACTTGAACATTAATGTAGAGATGGTGTAAAAGAAAATGCATGTCAGGTGTGACATATCGAGTGACACAAAAGTTCAGTCCCAAGAAACAAATTTTAAATTGATCAAGTACGATGAGGCCTTTTAGTAACCCTTCTTGGTGTCTTTTGCAAAGTTCAGGCCACAGGCATTTTCCAGAGAGTTTCTGAGTTTCTAGTCTTGCTGCCAATGAGTATTAAAATGTATAACCATAAGGTGTATTCTTCCTAAGCACTTCTGAATCAAAAAATGAAAAGAAATATTCCAACTTTTTTTTCACAATAATTTTTCTTTTAGGCTTTTGGGTTGGTTTGTTTTTGGGGTTTTTTTTGTTTTGGTTTGGTTTGGTTTGGTTTTTGGTTTGTTGGTTTTTTTTTTTTGGCCTTTTTTTTTGGTATTTTGTTTGGGTTTTTTTCTCTTTTGCTTCTGCTTTCTTTACTATATCTTCAACATGGGTTACACTTAATCTCCTCTGTAAAGCCTCAATAATCCTTACCCTACCTTCCTGGAACACCAAAACCCAGCAGTATAGTTGATCTGCAGGGCCATTAGAGCTATTCATCACAAATGACTCAGCACAGTTTAAACAAGAAGAGAGAACAGATATACATGCCATCCCCAGTCAGATTAAATGCTGCCTGCCCTAATGTTCTGTCTCAGCAATGTAGGCCCCATGACCAATTCTCATGATAACACAGGGGAAAAAAATCAGTAGAGGAGAAAACTACAGCAAGGGAAGGGGGTGCTCTGGATTTCTTCAGCCAAATCTTCCTCCTTTAGGAGGGATGATGCTTGTGTCACAGAGCTCTCATTGAGGCTGCAGCTTACCTGTGGAGAAGAGCGAAGGATTTCCCTACCTATAGTTTACCTTCCCTAAAGAGCTGTTGTTACTACAGACTCTCCTTAGCCTCTGAATGTAAAGGTCAGAGCTCTTTTCCATGCCTGGGAGTCTGGACTGCAAGGCAAGGTAGCTGGAAACTGATTATTGTCTGAAAGCTCTGTGACAGCCAGTGGAAGAATGACCAGGAGGAGGGGGAAGGCAGCACTGCCACATATGTGATTTTGATACTGTGAACTTTAGAAAAAAAGTGAAAAACACTCAAAAAGGGCTTTAAATTCCCTTTTGAGTGTTTTGAAATTTCTGTGCTAAGATAATTCAAAAATAAATTCCAACTTTCCTGAGCACCCTTTGCTGCTTGGCACATGATGTGTGCAGACTCAAGATGGCCAAAGACAATTTCACTTGAATTTCAAATACAACAGCACGACTCTCAAAGAAAACAGACATTTTGAGCTTGTAATCATTATGAGATCTCAGATTTGGGGCATCTTTTTAAGCAGTGGACCTTCACCTCTGTACTCGTGCACCTGTAGGAGGGGCAGGGAACAGCAGCAAGCAGAACTAGGACAGTGGTTTGCTGATGATCATAGTAGATAGAGATATCTTTGGTAACTAAATTCTACACTTCAAGCCCCATGGAGTCAGGTAGCTCAGGCACCCTCAGCTCAAGGATGACTTTTACTAGCAGTGGATTTAGTACTGCTACTGTACCACGTAGTGCCATTGGAATTTCCCCTTTAGGAACACAGGGAGAGTCACAGCTTCAGTTGCTAAGGAGAAATAATGGCAGCATGAAGGACCATCACAGCACTGGTTTTGTCAGTCCCCTAGATAATCCCAACCTGTGAACTTCCTGTTGCACCTTCAGGAATGTGTGGCTGAGATAGAAAGCAGGCAGTGAATTCCAAAACAGGCAGGTAATCACTTGGCATGAGCTTCTTTGGCCTAAGTTTTGAGCCAGAAAATGGACATTTTCATGATAGTGGCATACAGACAGAAGATTTCTTGAGGGAAATAAAACTTGTTCTCAATCTCTTCACAGGTGACAACCCCATCTGCTTTTTGCTTTGTACACCACATGCTTATATCAATTATATCTTCAGAAATGAAAAATTCAACATAAAATGGTTTCCTAGATAGGAGTGAAGAAAAAAGCAATAACTCCACCATTAAATAATGAATAAACTGATTATAAACTGCATCACGGCAAACATTAATGCTCATTATTTGATGCCACATCAAAAATGAAAATATAAAGAACATTTCTAATTTTGAGAACTGAAGAAAAGAAGCAGGAATGATTCCACTGGAAAAATGTAGTATTATTGTTTTCATCCTTGCTTGCTTTGTATGCGACAGGAATCCATTAACATCAAGTAAGTCCTATTTCTAATCCCCTTGCTAAGCCCCAACCCTCGACCCAGGAGAATTTGTATTGAAGCAGAAACATGTCAATCATTTTGGCCAATTAAGCACAATAATAAACATGAAGCCAGGAAAAAAATGTGGGCGGTATTGCCAGGATAAGGAGAGCAGTGTCTACACGTTTTGAAAGCTTGTCTAGATTATGAGGTTAGCTCAATGAAAAATCATCTACAGCTTGTCTCCTAGGTCCAGGGGATATTCCTGATCTATAGTTTATTCATTTCCTGTGCTGATGACACATACATTCAGTATGTGGCAAATGGTAACAGGATTACATTTCACACATATTTCCCTGAGTTTTTGTTTCCTGAGTACTCCCCGTGCTTCTGTAGTATGCTTCAGGCTAACAGCAATTCAAATGATCACTGGGTTTATCTGGGAGCTCGTGAAATAAATCAAGTGCTATTTGCATGCAGCAAGCTTACTAGATATGCTGGTAACAAGGTCTTGGTGATGCTCTCAGCTGACAAGGAGAAAGAAATTTGTTTGATTTTTAGCTGTTCTCTAAGCTTATCTTGTAAATGGTAACACATTTTTGTTTGACATCTAAAAGAACAATGTCACTGATTTGCAGAGGGCTTCAAAAGTTGTGCTGAATTTTTATTGTTTTTATTGATGACCAACTTTTCCTGCTTCTGCCTGCTCAGTGACCCTTCCACAATAATTGAGTGGACCTGCAGCAGGGATTTATACCGAGCTCTACAGGTAAAGCAAATGACAGGAAACAGAAGCTGTGCAAATCGTCTCTGAAGGCGATGTACATAACCCCCTAAAATGTACAGGCTTACGTTGCCATGCAATTAGGAAAGGAAAGGTGAATTCTGAATAAATTTAGTAGCCATAAAATGCAAAACCATCCAGGGATCAGCTGAAAACCTAGGCTCTCTCTCTCTAGCAGTAGCCCAGCTCTGAGATGATCAGAATTCTGGGTGGAAAAGCCCATGTGCAGTGTGTGTACACATCCGTGGTGTCTCTCGGGGGTCAGAAAGAAAGCAGGAGAAGACAGGGAAGTCTGGCTTGCTGCCAGCTCACATTTTCATTTTGAACAAATGTGTGTAAAGAGTTTAGACAGAGTCCCTGAAGACACTGTTTATCTGCTCAGCTTCAAAGAAAGCCGCCACAGGAGGACTGTGATGAAATCTGGTGCAATTATCCCTTTCAAAGACAAAAAAACAAAACTCCAAAAAGCTGAAAAACAACAAACCCCCCTCAAAATCCATATATATGTGTGTGTGTGTGTGTGTGTGTGTGTGTGTGTATATGTGTGTGTGTGTGTGTGTATGTATGTGTGTGTGTATAGTGTACATGTGGAAAAAAATTCTTCCCGCTGGGAAAAGACTAGGTAGGTGAGTATAGGCTTTTTACTGTGGATAAAGGATAGGTGAGTATGGGCATTTTATTGTGGCATAATAAGGCATTTATAATTTCCATTTAGGGGGACTCTGATCTCTCCTTTGCTTTCTAACCATGATTGGTAGGTGGTGGAACCATTTCATTTGAGAAGTTGATCTGTACTCCCACAGCCACAGGTCCTGACATATGTTTATGCAGGCTGGTGTTAGATTAGTTACCATCCATGAATTATGTTTTTTTTTTCCTTTTTGTCATTCCCTTTGGTTGAAACAGTGTCTGTAAACACCATATAACCCTAACACTGAGATAGTAGGAAACAGGATAGGAAAACTAGATACAGGCAAATCCCTGCCACTCTCTCCCTGTCTCCCTAGAAAAATAGCCCACTTCTGGTTATTCATCCTATAGTCACCAATGTTTAAGCTAGTGGCTGGCAGGTACTAAATAATCAGAGGAACAAGAAAGACCTTTGGGGATACCAAGTCCCTCCTGCAGGCTGAAAAGTAATATTGTGCTTTGTGATAGTCACAAGCATGTCTGGGGTTTTTCGAGCTCTGCAAGAGGTGATTTTCATAGCTCACACAATACCCAAATGAAGCTCAGAAAGGATTTATTTATTTCTAACCTTTCTAGCTGTACCACCAATGATGCTGACATTATGCCATTAACTGACTCTTTTGCCTTCCAAAGATGTGCCCTGAACATGTATGAACTAAAAAAGCAAGTGAAAATGGCTCTGAAATTAGATAATGCAAGCTTTGAGATTAAGGTGTAGAGGATAAATAACTGAGGATGTTTTCTTGTCATTATCTCTCATAATTTAAACAAGATAAAAATGTCTGTTAGAGATGTTTTGCTTCATACACTGGATACCATTCACTATCACCCAGTACCATTATCTGAGTACCCAAGATACTGTCACCCAGTATCCATATCCTCTCAAGGGGAGGGATTTATGAAAGCATGGTAAAATGGTTCTCATCTGAGAGCAGGATACCAGTTATGCTCCTACTGATACACAGCATTATTCTGGAGGCTGTACTTATTAGATCGACAAATTCAAGTTTTTCAGTCTTAGCTGCTTGATACTTTGCCTGCAGCCCCCTATCCACCCATTTTCCTATTTTCCTTTTGTCGCAGAGTAGAGCAGAGGGGATCTAGAGAAACTGAAGCTGGGGGTCCCTAGTTCTGGTGTTCACAGCTCAACATTTAGTGCAGCTCTCGATGACTCTGGACCACCCAAATTCCCCTAAACACAACACATACACACATAAACACAGATTAGATTTCCTTAAAGGGTAGTCCTTTTTTGACCAGAACATCATGAACTGGTACTTGTTAACATAAGGTCTCCTAGCTTCCCAGACCAATACCAGTAATCAGGCCCATTTCCCACTGCACAGGGCCCATCCTTTCCCCCTCCTCTGATACTCTGACCTCCCTCCTTACAGTAAAATTGAGATGTCCCAATCCTCAGAATATGCCCATGTTTTCATTGGTGCACAGCCTCTCTCTGTGACTCCATCATGAACTAGAAGTGCACCCATTTGGTAATCCAGTGTAACCTTTCAGCATTCCTGAGCTCAAGAAAAGGCAACCACCTTCTTCCACCTCATTACAGGAGTCTCAAATACAAGCAATAATTATCCTCTGGAAATGCCCACATTTTTTCCTTGTTAAGCATGGGCTATGTGCCATGTTGCTGGATTCCCGAAGCTCGAGGAAGTAGACTGCATCCTTTGATATTATGATTTAAAGATTAAATGTAAGGGCACTGACTATTGTTAGTCTGTAAAAGTGTCCAAGAACCCTTCAGTTTGTTCTTAAGATACATTTTTATATATGAAAGCTCAATGTTATTTTGCTCTTTTATGTCCAATTATGCATAAATCAATGTCATTGGTGCCTTAGCACATAACTTTTCCCTAGTAGATTAACGTAAATTTCTTTTAATAATTGAAAAATATTTAATTTAATGAATACTTTATTTGCAGTAATAACTTCCTTTATCTATTCTCTAATTCATCCAAATAATCTCTTTTGTTATAGGGCTATTTTTTTTAATAAGATTCATATGAATTTTGATTTATGCCCCATCTGCCTCTGGAAGAAATCCACAGACAGATATTTATATTTGGAAACTAGCTTGAGCTGTCTAGTGAATATTTCATGGCACCCACAAGACAATGGCTTCTGAAAGTCATTGGTGTTGGTAGACACTGAGTGTATGACTTTTCTTGGTGAGAGACAGATGAGTGAATGGCTATTGAGAAAGCTCAGAGAAATTTAAAAACAAAACTTGGAAGAAAAATACTTAGCTTCTAGAAGGATCAATCTGGCACAGTATTAATGGATATATTATCTTTGCAGAATGTTCTTAATAATATATTCCAGCTGGGGGTTGTCTAATATGTGTGAAGTAATTTTTTTTCTAAAAATGTCATACTTCAGAGGAATGGACAAATGCTACAGCTGAGGGTGTGTCTTTCAAAAATACTTGCAGAACATGCAAGTATTTTATGCTGAGAATGCATGAAAGCCATGGCTGGATGTCAAACAGTTAAAGGGACAACTCTTTCCTACACATCTAGAAATGAATTACAATCTACATAGACCTTTTTCAGACACGATACTGATAAAGTTCTTCTAGCAACATTCAAATGAATTAATACAGAGCAAGAAACTCCTTGAGTTTCTTCCAGTTGATGGCCATGTTCCACCAGAATCACTTTTACACATAATAGTCGCATCACATTTGACTGATGTTTGACTTTACCGCAACAAAATATAAATATTTTTAAATAGGCATTTTTTAGCCCTTGCAGCCATACAGATATCAGTGTACAAAATACTGGATGGCTCTACAAAGGTCAGGAGCTCCCTTTTTTTTTTTTTTGCTTTATCTTGTAATAGAAGAATAGAAGAATAGAATAGGAGGAAATAAAAAAGGTAATAAGTGTCAGACTGATAAAAGGGAAAATTCCTATATTTGCCGACCTCAGCAAAACTGAGGGGAGAGGAAAAAAAAGCCACTGAAAGGATTTAGTCTTATCTAAAAATAATAGAAATATCAATTTATAATAAAAATATTTATTATAGAAAAAAAATTCATATTACTTATGGGATGATTTTCTAAAGAAAATCCTTGCTCCTGCATTAGGCCCTTAGCAATTTTCAGTTTTCCTGGGTTACAGACAGATTTCCCCAAATCCAGGAGATTGTGTATTTGCTTGTAAGTGTTGTAACCTTCAATGAACACTATGATGCTGGCTGCTATTGAGCACCCCAAAAGGATTGGGTTGGAAAAAATATGAAAATATTTGGAGTGGAGCCTTTGCCATGCTTACTGTATAGACCTTTATGTCTGAGTCAGATCTGTAAGCATCCTTGACAAAATGTTCACTGAAAAAAAGAATAAGTGCCTGATTTGCTGCATGTTTATTGAACACATTTACACATGACCAGGCTCTCTCTCATTCTGGATTCTGCAGTAGATGGGACATTGGTAGATGTTAATGGTGGTTGTTAATAAGCCAACATGCAAGAAACATTTTCTTCTGCTCTTTGGATCCAGAATCACAATTGCCACTACTTTTGTCAGAAATGGTGGGAAAGGGCCTCGATGGGCTAACAGGATTTTCAGCTCCATATCATTTTAGTTTTTTACAGCTGGTGAAGACAGCCTGAAAGAAGAATCTGTAGGAGGCTTGTTTTGTCACTGACTGTGTTGTGTCTCTTTCTTCCAAAAATTGGAAAACTTTGCAGCATCTTTCACTAGAAGAAACTTAATGCCAGAGTTTAAACAACATGGAAACATTTTACTGGGATCCTTATTCATATTCTTATCTATAACTCTCGACTGGCAGTTCCTAGCTACATGGATACTTGCATTTTTCATGTATTACTCAGACTTCATACCTTATGAATATGAACAAGAAATTGGCAAAACCTCACATCTTCTAAGACAAAATTCAAGTGTTCTCTCAAAGAAAAAAAAAAACTGCATTCCAACTTTTAAGTCTAAAATTTCTTTGTGCACCTCTAACTAACTATTTATTTTACTGTCATACGGATAACAAGTGAAGCAGAAAAGATCCCCCAGCTAGGAAATGTTGACAAAATTTTGAAGGTATTAAAGTATGCTGAAACACACATTATTGTGGTAAGACTGAAACATTAGTCTATGCCTTCAATCCCAGAGCAGTACGAACTTGTACAGGCTTATACTACACACAAGGATATATAGTATTAATGGCACAATGAATGCTTTGTGTCCAGAAACTGGGAAAAGCAGCACCCATGTTGTTAATCATATCCAGTCCCCTCCAGCAGCTGTGGGCTCTGTGATGTCCAAACTAGGAACCTTGTATGTGCACAGGGAGAATTCCTCACCACAGAACGGGTCTGAGACATGCAGAAGATTGAGCAGGAAACCTTTTAAGAAAGACAACAGGAAAAGGGAAAGCTAAGATGCATCTTAAATCTTGGTGCTTCCTAAGATTTATGTGTGGTTTCATTCATGATTTACAGCTCTTAACTCTCAGTTGTGAAGATCATAATTTTTCTCTCTTGTATTCAAGGAGGGTAGACAGGATGGCCTGTAGTGAAGAACTTATCGTGCTGGGAGTAAAAAGAGCAGTTCCCACATTACAGGCTGGCAGGGGGGTTAAACAGAGGAGCATCTCACACATATATCTACCAGGACACAACTGTAGGGTAGGTGACAAACTCTGCAGCACTGTCAAAAGAGGTGTACTTGTACCTGTGTCCAGAAGCAAAACGCCAGTGCCACATTAATGTCAGGTAATTCTGGGGCTTTGTTGTAGAGAAAACCCCCAGTCTCTCAGCTGATGCCACCCTTCACACAGGTGGTTCTGGCAGAAAGCCCTTTGACATGCAAGAAGCCTTCAAAGCTGTCAACTAAGAGAAGTACCCTACTGCCTTACTGAAAATTCAAGGGTCTGGCTGTTGCTAATGGTTATTCAGAGGTTAGGTAACAGAGAGAGCTACAAAGGCAAAGGTGGGGAAAAGGTCCCTCAGGAGCGGAGACTGACAGTGCTGAGCAAGGAGTCTGATGCACAGTGTGCTGACCCCCCTGCACAGACCCATGCAGGAATGCAATCACAGCTGTGCACTCTCCATTTCTGGGCTTCTCAGGTAAGCTAGGCAAAAAGTACAAATCAAGCTGTAGGCAGAAGATGTCTATTAAAATCTTCCACATGGAAGAATCATAATTGCCTTTTACACACATGAGCAGGGGCTTGGAGAGACGGGCGCTTTCTCTCAAGGCTTTCAGTTTAACAAAGGATGTGTCTGGAGGATAGTGAGTAAATGATAAAAACTGAGAAGGGAGAAACATGCACTCCTTGTTGGGAAGTTATCAAACCTGTAGAGCCTAGGGGCTCTCTTCAGATTCATGAGCAGCTCCTGCTGAAGACAAGGGAATTGGCGTGCCAGTGTCTGTGAACAGAAGCTGATCCTGGCCCCAGGTACTTTAGAAAGAAGTGTTTTCTTGCCTCTCTCTAAAGAGAAGATACTTCATTCCTCTTTCAAAAGCAGAAAGTAAACATCATCAAACATGTTATTACAGACAGCCTTGGTGCGGTCCCCCCACCCTCTAGCTTTCCTCTCCCTATGTCCTGGTTATTTAAAGAGAAAGTTAGATGTAGTACACAACTTTAAAGTAACCTTATATGGCATTTTTGCAGCAACAGTAAAAAGTGATCACTTTCTCTGTCAGACAGCCAAACAACACTTCTATAATACTTTTTGTGCTGACTTCCAATCCTACATTTGGTCAAAAAGCATGTTTCTGTTACAGTCCTCTTCTCAGCTATGATATCTGCAGCTTACAACACTCTTTTTGGGTGAAAAACAGACAAAAGACATCCTTGATTAAGAAAGGAGCAATGAGAAAATCCCAGGGAAGGAATTCAAGCCAATTTTTGCAGCATGTCAAGGCTAATTCCTGCAGATTTGAAGTAGGCAATGTGTGCTCTAAATGCTTAGTACAGAAACAAGGTGAGTGGAAATAAACTGGCTAGGCCCAAAATGCTCACAAAGGCTCCACTGACACCTTCATGTACTCAGGCATGGAGATGTGGCCTTCCTCATTGCCCTGGCTCTGGCATGATGCCATGATGGGAGAAGGAAGGCAGTGACCCCACTGCATGGTAGGAAAGGAACCCAGCACAAACCAAAGCAATTACAGAGGATGCCAGTCCACTGAGGGACATTACATAAGGGCAAAAATAGTTTTTTTAACTCAGATGCTTCTCACCTTCATGAAAAGAACGTTTTAGTCACAAAACCCTCCTGCCAAGCAGTTGCAGGTGTTTCCTCTTTTGCATGCACCAGAGAAATGAGAGATAGCAGAACTATACCCCAGACCTTGGTGTGCAGCCCTAAACAGGCAGCTTTTATTCATGGACTTCATTTTTGTCCTAAAGAAAGGTTACACGTCAATTACTGTACACAGTGCACTTCATTGAGAGATTGCTGAGCACCATCAATGAGGCTGTAATAGAAGTCTGTACTGCAACAGGAAAATCCAGCAGTTTGACTTAGCTGATGGATGCGTCATCCGTTCCCAATATCCTGACTGCTATTAGAAATGAAAATGTCTCTTCCTTTAACTGCTTTGGACATCTCATCCGTTCTTCTGGGTGAATGTACCATTAAATGTCAGTCTGTAGATGTATCATTTTGGGGAGGGTGAGTAATAAGCTAAATTGTTCCTATCTGAGTGAGACACATAAATCTGAACACAGGCACATCAATAAATGGCTCAGCAGTCATAAAGACCAAGCAGCTGTAATGCTTCTTGATATTGCAGGGTGCAGTTCTTCCAAAATCTCTGAGGGGGTTAACTGTTCAGGGATGGAGCACACCTTGATATGGGACTGTTGGCAGAAGGATTGAAAGTGGCCCTGATTTTCTGAACTAAGTTTTGGTAAAGTGAGGTTGCTTTACGTGTTTCACGATGGCCTTCCTGGAGCCTTATACCTTCAAATCCCTGCAAACTGCAGACAGTTTGGGGAGTTTTGTGGAGTTCTGGCAGGGGGTCCTGTCAGAACAGGAAGAAAAAATAAATTAAGGGCACAAAGACTTCTTGTCTGACTGCTCTGCACAAGGTGTCTGGAGTGGGAAGAACTACAATATTTTTCTCCTTAAACAAGTGATGCAAATGTGAGGAGGGTATATTAGGATTCCTGGGGCATTTTTAATGATATCAGAAGAAATTGTTTAACCTCAAGAGGTTAACATTAAATAACTAGGTTAGAACCTGCTGTTATCAGACTTGTTAGTCTTCTACCACCCAAGAAATATTAAACATCTGTAGAAGCCACCAACTGGGGGGAAAAAAGTCATGCTTCAAACACTGGGTAAAAAAAAGTATAAGGAAAACATTTTCAGAAGCATCCTGGGATCATTTAAAATTGAAGGGTTTATAAATGAAGGTTGATACATAAAAATGAATGTCTAGTGGGATTAAAAATATCTATTGGAAGTTTTGTAGGTGATGTGAGATATGGGTTTAAAAAGCTCTTTTTCAGTCTAGTCTAAAGTTATTTACACATCTTGAAGATTTTTGGCCTTAAGCAGCTGACTCCTTTTTCTCATGTAAATTCACTCAAGTCCCTGGGCATCTAAGGGAGGCTTAGTCTTCTATATAACTAAGGTGCCTTAAAAAATTTGCAGGAATTGCTTTTCCTCTGACATGGTTTGAAAGCAAATGGAAATTTGCTATACACTGACATTAAACTAACAGAAAGGAAAGCAGAGTCATGCAGGAAAATAGTGTAGTAAGAGTGTTTGCAGGAGTCTCCAGTGTATGTGCAGAACAGTAACTGGTTAATTAAGGGTTAAAACAGAAACTGGTGTTTAAAAATCACAGAGCTGGATGAAGAAGCACTTGAAAAATAGACACAAAACTAAAGCTTGCACCACAGCTCAGACCAAATTAAAGCAGACCCGCAGAGCATCTGGTCTGGAGATGGTGTGCTAGCAGCTGAGGGGCAGCATGTCTCACAGCCTGACAGGCAGTAGGAGCAGATTTGTCTCGGGCTGGCTTGGAGGCTCTCCTGCTCAGCCTGGCTGGCTGGGGGATACCTGCTCTGCTTGCAGCCTGCCGTGGGGCTGTGCTGCATGCCTGGGATCTCAGACAAGGCTGCCCACCAACAGGAGGCAGGAGAGGCTGTGACAAAGGCTGCAGGGAGCTGGGGAGACAGGTCTGCAGCAGCAGAGCATACAGAGGTGTACGATAGGGGACATGATGGCAGCAGAGAAGGAGGTGGATAACACGAGAAACACAGGGGAGAGTGCAGGTGTGTAAAGGGGCAGAAAAGTGAGGTCCAAAGCTGGTATGCAAAGTCTCATCTGCCACTGAGCTGGGCAGCTGTGAAGTAAACCAGTGCATTATGGCCCATTGCTCACAGACCTCCAGGCCAAAAGAGGATGATGTGTCCACCGTTCACACAGTGCTCAGGCCAAGCTGCACCACATCCCAAGAGAGGGCAGCAGCTGTTTGGACAAAATGAGCATGGATCAATGAACACTCAGACCACAGCCAGCGGCCATGGCAAGGCTAACAGGTGGTGACCTGCTCCGTGTGTTTGCCAGGAGGGATTAGATCCCCCCAACGATGGAGTCGCAGTCTGCCATGCAGGCCTGACCCTTCAGTGCTGAAGGCAGCAGTAACTTCACCACTGACACCCCTGAGACAGGGACAGGCCAGGCATCCAGCTCCACTCTCCTCAAGCCCATGGAGCTGAGACAGCCAGCTACCCTTTCTCACACTCACCCCAGATCAACAGGAAGCAAATTGCCACCATTTGTTCGTTTTCCTTTTTTTCAACTACCAAGATTGCTGAAAAGACTTCAATTTTGAAATGTCACAAATGTGTAAGAAAGAAAAATGCATTTATTTATTATTTTTCTCTGTTTCAGAGATATGACTGTCCTGAATGTCTGTTCCAAAATTCTCAGTGGCTTATGAGAAATGGAGCTTCCTCTTCTCTGAGTGCCTCATGATGCTGAAAGAGGACAAGCTTACTTTAAACCACTGAAAATAAGGGAATATAAACAGCAACATTAGTACAGACTTCATTAACTAATTTATGAAGTCATTTTATCTAGTGCCCCATCTTTATGCTGGATTTCTTCCATGTGGTCTTGCATCATCTGCCTTTCTTCTCACCTTGTAAAGGTTTCAGTCCTGCGCAGATCTCCACATGTGTCTGTGAAACATGCAGCAGTTGCTTTGGTCTGTCAGTGTGATTTAAGCTGTAGTCTTCTAATGTTTGGGCTCTGCTGTTGCTAACACTCCCATGCTTAACTACCTCACATAGCAGAGTTTAGCACATGTGCAAGAGTTGGCAAGACTGGCTATTTGCTTGAGACACATTATATGAGAGCTATAAATATTTGAAATGTAGCCAAGAACAAGTTTTGAAACTATAAAAGTAACATTGGAGGTGAAATGACAACTTTCATTGTCAAAAGGGCAATGCTTTATTACAATTTACTGGATTTTTTATTTCCTCCCTAGAAATTAGTGAACTCTTGGAAGCAAAATATTGCAGAAAGTTGTCTTTAATGTAGAGTCTACATTTTCCTGGAAACAATCATTGTCCTTGTTTCAGACACTGAAAGAACCAAGATATACCAGAACACTTGGAGAGTCTTAGCTATGCTTGAGCATAATCTGGAAGTATTATGCTTGTGGCTTAAAAGATCATTATTTTTAAATGCTTCTGTTTCAGCCAGTGTATAAAAATATCGGGAAAATCAGAATGACCCTGGCAAATCAGCTTTATGATGCCTTCTCCATTAAGGTTACTTATTCAAAATCATGCAGAAATTGATTTAACACAGAACATGCTCTAAGTCATACAACATCTCTGCTTGTCTATACACAACAAATCACATCTTCTGACAAAAAAAGGTATAAAGGAACTCAGAAAAGAGATTGTAGGAAGGAACAATTCACAGAAAACAACGTAAGCAAATGACAGGAGAAAGGCAAACAAAGCATCTAACACTACAGAAAGGGAAGGAAGGAAAATTATTGAAACAAAGAAGTCCAGAACCTATCTGTAAACGCATGAAAGAAAACAAGAAGATGAGCCAACAGCCAGTGAGTATTTGTTAGAGAGAAACCATATCAAGCAACTCCTTCATTTCAGGAAGATGTTAACATGCTTTTCCTTTGTGGTTAGGGAAAATATACACATCATGTAATTTAGGTTTAACACATTTTTTGGTGGGGTATCTCAGGAAGACCACATGAACAAGCTAGGGAAGTATAGAATGGATGAACATATCACAAGGGAGTAATAAAGCTGGTAGGAAAGCTGTATTTGGAGAGAAAACATGAGTGGTTTTGGACAAGTTACACTGTGATTCTGGAGTTTTAAAAGTGTTTGTCTGTGATGCAGTGATAATATTTTCATCAATGACTACTAAGATGGAGATTATTAAAATCTGGCATGGTGGACCTGCAAGTGTGTTTGAAAGCAAGATAAATCTGGAATGCCCTAGAAGGGGGATAGAACTGGAGTTATAAAAAGAGACTAATTCAGTAGGGCCAAGTAGATAGTTCATGGAGAGGAACCATCACCATGAATAAATTCAGGCTCAAAAATAACACTATAGGTAGCATTTCCACAGAACAGATCTGGGGATCCAAACACTCAACAAAAGTCAGTATTTTCATGCTGTTTTGTAAAAGTTCAATGCTCTATCAGAAGGTATAGCTAGGAATAAGTGAAATGGACTTTGACCTCTATTCAGAATTCCATAGAGCTTTAGATGAATGTTAGAACCACTGTACAGTTTTGGGCAGAGCACCTCAAGAAACGTAGGGATGAATGAAAAGGAATGCAGTGGAGTTCATGAAAAAAAAATATAGAAAAGCACAATCTCTGGCAGCAGATTGAATGAGTTCTGATTGTAGCAGAGAGCAAAGGCATGGCTGACTCTTCAAAGTCCCCAGCAAGGCAGACAGGCAGCAACAGTCTTACATTACATCCAGAAATATTCATGTTAGCTGTAATTTAAAAAAAGTTTTAAAATTGAGAGTACTAAAATGACAAAATAGATTTCCTGGAGATGAGTTTTGTTGGAGGTCTTTAGGGACATGTTAAAAAATACGCGTGATGAAGGGAAAAAATACCACTGGTCTTTCATTCAGGACAGGAAGTGGAATTCTTAAGGGGATATAGAAGCAATAATATTAATTTATTCTCTAAAATGTTTTTATAAAGCTTATATAAAGAATTGAATTTGAAACTGTTACTGATGTTTTACTCCTGGAAGAATGTTCAAAATATCCATTCAGGAACTGGATCCTCATTTTAACTGGGACTGTGAAGTGAAATATTCCCTTGTGTATCAAAAACTCCAGACAAAGTCATAGTGTCTGGATGAGCTTGCAAGATCAGGTCGCAACTGGCCCTACTAATACTTACCAGAAACTGCTGGTTTTGTAAGAGCTGTTGTTGGAATTGCATATAAACAGATCTGTTACCTTGCTCAGTCCAAAATTATGACCTTGGCTGAAGTGATGTTTGCTTGAATCCATTACTGGAAAAGTACATTACAAGAAAAATTGCATGCAGCAATGGCTTGAAAGCAGAGAAGGAGCCAATATCAGGATCACTTTCCTATTCTGGAAATTCTTCCCCAAAAATGAGAGCTTTCAATCATGCAGCTGAAGTATTGAAACCCAAGAAAGACTGAGACAAGATCAGCAGAGTTGTATCAGGAAGAGTTATTATGGAACAAATTCAGTACCAGACTCCATGTATTATGATTTAGTGACTTGCCCTCTATGCTGAACTATGGCCACAAGTGAAGGATGAACCCAAACCAAGCACACTCAGCATTTCAATGGTGTGGGCCCAGAAGCTGAGCTTATCTCAGATAATCAAACTTGCAGAGGAGAGCTTGGATGGGAAGGGGTGGATCTGACTGCAGGCACTCTCCCCACAGACTTGGTGTAACTCCTCATGGTCAAGGGACTGCTATGACAGATAACTGGACATTTGTGTGTAGGAGATGTGAAGCCATTTGCTGAATAATTTATGAAATCATTGTAACTACTGGCTGAGTGGCATGTGTGAGTGAAAGAAAAAATCTGAAAAAGCAAAAGAAAGGATAATTGCGACAGCAGACATTGTGAAGTGAGGTGCTGAGTCAATGAAATTAGAAAGAGAAAACATTATTAAATCTCTCTCCCTGATTATGTAGGGCTTTTCCCTTATGATACAGCCCCCAGTGTATTACCAAAGCTTGTTTAAAATAATTCAGTGGCTTCTCGTGGGATGCAACTCTGCTTCTCTGCAACTCTGCATTTGTATTTCTTTTCTCCTGATACTTCTATCCATGATTTTACGTCCTACTATCTTAGCCCTTGGATGACCTGCATACAAATTCCTTTCCATAAATGAACCTTGCACCTTTCATAAACCCCGCATACTGATATCACATCGACCTCCCATTTCATTCTGGGCTGGTCAAAGCTTCTATATAATGTTCATTTTTATTTCTGGCAATTTCCTTCCGTAAATCAGTCCCTCCAGTGCCTTAAACACATCTGTTACTTTTCTCTGAACATCTTCCAACCTATCAATATCTTTCTGGAATAGAAGAACCTAGGATTATATCCAGTATTTTAGGAAAATCATTACTTCAGAAGGACTTTTCATTATTAAGTCCTGTAAGTAATTGCAAAAAATAAAAAAAAAGCTACATTCCAGTAACCCCAAGCCATAAGATGTTGGTGGTCTGTTCTGTATGGCATGTATAATAACACTGTGTACCTCACACGGGACATAGGTAGGGACAAAAGCCCTGATGCTCAAAGCAAACTGGACCTGCTTCATGGTCCTCTGCAGCCTTTTTAACTGGTTGAAAATTATAAACACTTCCTCCATATTTTCTAGTCCAATTTTTAAACCAGATACTGAATATTGTGGAGATCCTGTGGGGCATCCCCTAGGCTAGGGATACACAAGAAGCTTCCCTCAAAAAGCTGTAAAGACCCCCCTGGTTCCTTCCCCTGTGTGGGAATCCACAAAATTAGAGGGTTTTGGGAAAGCTGCAAAAGGCAGGCCCCAGAGGCAGTAGAACTGTGATTAGAGCTAAGCAGCAGCCATGAGATAGGTCAGCAGAAAAATTATTTAAACTGTAGAAAAGCAGGGACAAATAGAACAATGGTCTGTGTATTAACGCTTGTCTGAATAGCTTTCTAAGCTACAGAAAGTTTATCTAGCAAGATATTAGGAAGGTTGAAGCTTAATAATGGAGCTCTGTGAGTTGTGTTTTAAGGCTTACAAACAGGTATTGTATTTGAAAGAAGCAAGCATTGTTTTAACCAAAGGTACATGTGCTTACAGTGGTTGGATAGAACTACTGTCAATATGCTTTTGCTTTGTATGATTGGTCAAAAAACCTATAAAGTAAGTTGTAACATTAAGTTCTTGGTTTGCTGCCTGGGATGTGAGCTGCTGGCATCTTCCCATTGTCATAACCATGTAATGAGACTGATGCTGAAAAGTAAAACAGCTCAAGGCACGTTCCACAGCAGTCCTGTGCTGTTTGTGATTTATACATAGCCCCTGGCCGGCGACACCCTGCTCCTATGCCCCTCAGCCACTCCCTCCCTATTTCCCTGTTGTCCATCCTTTTTGTACTGCCTGACAGCACCATTGAACCAGTACCTGGGGGGACACAGAGAAACCTGGACCCTCCACATAAGTGTGCCTGGGACCCTGAACATCTTACCCGGCAGCTGAATTAATCATCTATGGATATTATGCAAAGGCCTTTTTGCTTCTTTACCTGGGACTTAACTAGCAGCAATTCAGGCTGCAACAGAATACATATGGTGGTGAGATTAACTTCTGTACAGATAATCTACATGACACTTAAATTTCATTTTGAGACCTGTTTTGAGGTGGCAGATGTTCTAAGAATGGATTGCATGTTTTACACTATGTTTACCCCTAATATTTACAAAAGTTAGTCACCTCTGTGCAAGCAGACTACAGCATATAATAAAGCTGATTTTTTAATTAAATTTTATGGTTCTTTTCTTCCCTCTTTTGTAGCATGTTTCCTATGGGGTATGAGTTATGTCAGGCACCAGGAAGGAGCAAGCCAGGATGTTGTAATGGGAAGAATATTACACATGCATCATTCCAGGCCCCTCCTTTTCTATATCACCTTGAACTCATCCTGACCTGGCTCTGGACCTGTGTTTGGCAGAGCACTTCTCTTCATACACTTCCTTTGGTTAGTCAGTCTCATCTACTAGTGATTCTGTTTGAGGTTCTTGCTAAACATAGGCAGATACAGAGCATCAGCATACAGCAGTTCTACCTTTGGGTGCACAGGCCAGGACTTCAGCTAACACTGTTCACTTCTTTCTCAACCTGACCAAGGATGAAGCAGTGCCCTACTTTGCACCCAGCTCTAAAAGCAAGTGGCTGATTCTCCAGGAACATTGCCAGGGTGGTTATCTCCTTGTGGGATTTTACTTTCAAGGAAGCTGTGATCAAGCTACTGTTATACAGCTCCTTTGTATGCTGCTGTTCCTTGCTGACAGTCAAATTTGAATTCCTGGAAAGAGAGAACTCCACATGCCCCATGAACATGCACCATCACATGGTAATTTAAAATGTGCCTATTCCTTTCTCTTCATGTTCTTAGCATGCTGCTGGTGATTTTTGCCTTTCTTCCTAGGAACAAGAATTAGGGTAAGGCACAAGCCTGATAACTCCTATGTGATAAATGGCCCAGTCAAAGCCAATGACAATGCCTGAGGATCTGGAGGACTCTTGTGTGCAACTATAAGCAGAGACCTTCTGCTGCCTAAGAATCTGTAAAGCAGATTTAGTTGCTTTAAAAAGACCGCTGGAGTCTTGTCACATGCTGTGCCTGCGTTCTTCCCATCACTGTTGATATAACTTAGATTGGAATCCGAGTCTCTAATAAAACATTTGAGTGTTTTATTTTGCATTTTATTTTGTTGTGGTTTTTTAATGCACATCAAAGTCATTCATAATTCCCAGAATTTTCTACACTGAACTGTTTGGTTAAGCAAAGACGTTGGTGATGGTGTGAATTATTTATTTATACAGTGTACTTTTAAGTTGGGGCCAACATTAATTTGGTTGGGTCACTGGCATTGTGGATTTAATTGCCATGTAAATATCTATGGTGTCTATGTCTTTAATTAGTGTGCTAAATTCTACACAATTTATGAATAAAATATACTCATTTTGACATTTTAAAACAGTTATTTTATTAATGAAAAATTTAACAGCGTTATGCCAATTCCCTTGCCTTTTGTTAATTATATGCCTCTCTTGCAGTTTCTGATATGTTAATTTTGTTTGGTATAAATATTTGTCCTCATTAAGAAGAATACATTGTCAATGTTGACTCATTTTTTTCCACTGAACAGATAACTTAAATGAGATTTCATTTTTTTCATCTTGTTACTCTTACTGATTTGTAAGAATCATCTAGCTCTGTTCCATAAAATCCTGTTCACCCAAGGAATGAATGGCCTAGCTTTCTCTACGTGGTATGCATGCCATGTTGAAAAGGATATTGGATAGGATTTAGCTAGCTATGTTTTTTACAAGAGGGAATAAAGATAGAAGTTTTGCTAAGATACACTGTCCCTTCTGTGAACTTCTGCTGCTAGATTGGCAATTCACAGATGATGCGCGCTGAAAGGCTTAAAGTATGCAGATATGGAACAAGGGGCATGAACAGGAGAAGGCTGTGGTGCCAGAGTGCTTCTAGAGCAATGGCAAAGCCATAAACTATACAGGAATAACTATGTTCCTCTGAAAAGCAAGTGCTTTTTTAACCCCACATTCCTGGCTAGGGTAACTCTGACTCCCTTTCCCTCTTAAAGAATAGGAAAGCAAACAACAAAATAAAATTGACATACAGCCGCGAGTCTCTTCTGTCACACAGCTTGCTTATTTTTACTTGCACAAGAACTGATATTGTGCCAAGACCACCAGGGAGGTACAAGGGATGTACTGATGGGGGAAGGAGAGAGCTGGGCCAACAGGTGTGAAACGTTCAGAGAAGGCAACAGCAAGTCTGCCTCTGCAAAATGGGAGGGGTGGCAATGGCAGCTACAAATCCTTGTTTTAAGAACCAACTTCATTTTCAAAACATGAAGTCCCCTGTTTTTATCAGGCATTTACACAGGTGTTTGACATGAAAGCTGGAAAGGGAGGTCGGGCTGAATGCTGAAGGTAAAGCTTGCTGATGAGAAGGAGACAAAATATTGACCCCTGGCATGATTTGGGATAAGAGTTCAAGAAAAGAGACAGGGGGTTATAGAATAGAATCACAGAATCATTAAGGTTCAAAAAGACCTCCAAGATCATTGAGTTCAGACTTTGACTGAACATCACGTTGGCAACAAAATCGTGGCACTTTTTGCTTTTTTCCAGCAATTTCTTGAATGCTTCCATGAATGTTGACTGCATCACTTCCCTAGGTAGTCTGTTTCAATGCTTGACAATCCTTTCAGTGGAGAAATTCTTCCTGAAAGAAAGAAGAAGGAAAGTACTTTTGAAAGCAAATGTAAAAGAAATAACTATGTAATCATAACTGTGTAATGACTGACTCAATTAATATAGCAAAAAGATGAAAAAGAACAATGAATAATTTTTACGGCCAACAGAAAACCCTGAAATTGTGCAACTTTTAAGATGCTAAGAAACACCGACAGATGGGTGAGCACTTATAAACAAATATTGCTTAAGTTCCAAATACTACATTGCTAAGGAGTCACGCTCTTGTTGCATCAGGGGGTAGAAGTGCTGGCATGTGCCTCAGCTCAATGCTGAACAAACAACACCTTAGAGCAGAATCTTTTTTTTTATGAGCCAGTCACATATAAAATCCACATTAATAGTGACAATGAAAAGCAGATGTTCTGAGTTTATTACACTGCTTTGAATAGACTCCATCAAATATTAAGCCAAATTCAGCTGAGGTTACACGATCTTTTACCTCTTGGCCTCATATAGCTGTTATGAAGGATTCGGTACTACCACCACTCCTTGTCAGTACATGTAAGGTTTCTGTTTAATTATGCCTTTCCTGTTACAGCTTCTAACCTATGCTAGGTCACAGAAAAATGCCAGAACAAGACAAATCAAAGGAAGCAGTCACAGCTGAGGGTCAAAACACAACAGCCACACTGCTAAGGACGCAAAAAAGTCTGTGGATGCAAAACTTGGCATGATCCCAAGGACATATATGAGAAAAGCCACTGGAGATTAGAGCTGCTGGGAGTTGCAGGCCAACAACATCAGGGTCAGGAAATCCCCTGAGGTAAATACATTTGGAGGCCCGCACAACGCTCAGGGAGTGTCATGCTTACTTGTCCAGAAGCAGGGAAGGGAGGAAGGAGTGGCCCAGGCCTGGCTCAGGGAGGCTCTGCTCAAGCCAGAAATGGTGTGCAGGGCGCATTCTGCAGGAGTCACCAAGCCAACAGCCACCAGCTGTCCTGTGTGCTTCATGGCTCATGCACCACAGCCCTCACAGCACCTCTGTCACTTGGGTCGGTCAAGATAATGCACCCAGAAAATGGCAGCATGTCCCTGGGAGAGGGTGAGTCTCATCCTGATGAAATGGTGAGGCGAAATGGAAATATACTTGGCTGAAAAAGATGTATCACTTCTTGGAATGAGCTGTAAGCTCTAAGATATCTCTGCCTGTGAGCAGTGTGGGTGCCAGTGCTGTTCCAGTGGGAATGGCCCCAGGGCTGGGCTGAAATATATCCCATAACATGCAGTGGACCTCCCATGTGTGATCCCTGCCTAGACACAGCAGCAGCTCCACTTGGCAGGCTGGATGTGCATCCATCTCAGAGATGAGGAGCTCTTAATCCACAGTTGCTCTGAAAGTCTGGAGACTCAGTATCCATGGATATGTGTGTGGATATGTTAAGAGAATGCATACACACACATATGGATATGAGCAGCCATTCTGACATGAGGAACTGCATGTAAATATCACACCTTGGATCACCCTTCAAATCTGAAATTCAACATCCTCACAGACTCTGTATTGTTGTCCAGGTTATGTGAAAATATTTTTCAGTTTCTACATGTTTTTTTCTGTATGCTGTAAGTCAGTAAAAATGGTCAGGTTTGCCTATCTACTGAGGTGAGATTATATGTCAAAAGACAGATGAAGAATCTGAGCCTGCACATGGATGTAGATCCTGGATGCTGTAAACCACCTAGAAACATGAAGAACCTCTTCTGACTCCTGAAGTCTTTAGCACACGGATTACTTTCCATTGCAGACAAATTTCACATCATCAGTTGCTTATTTGAGTTGCAGTAAAAATGAGGATTTGAACATAGAATTAAAAGTAATCTGAGAATAATCCACTGAGCTCTTTGCTGAGCCCTCTGCACCTATTTATACTATTTGAATTTTTCCATTTTTGGACTGTGACCGTGTTCACATTTTCCTTTCTATTTTCATTGTATATTTTTCTATTATGCTTCTAATTTAGCATTTTTAGAGGTGCTTGCAGGCTTCCTCTGAAATTATTTGATCACATACATTTGTGGAGTGCTTTAATGTCATCTGCTACTTACTTTTGTAACATGCATTTTATACAACACTCTGATTTGTTTGAACATTAATTTCTTTTGTGGATGGAAGCCAGCATACTGTTTTCACATCACAGATCTCCACTCAATTGTGTAACATTTGGATCAGGAACATTTAGGATTAAATATGTTTTCTAAATGTCTTGAGAAAGCTTAACTTAGGCTCTGCTGCAGCATTCACACTTTTCAGGTAACTTATCTCAATGTTCTGAACAGCAGGACTTTGAAGACTTCAGCCAGGAGGTGAGATGACTAGTTAATCATGCCTCTTTTCTGTGTTTCTTATCATCTACTCTATTTTATTACATTTGAAAATTAAAACAGATTCTGCCAAGAGCAAGTATGTTTGCACATTGCCCTTTGTTTGCACTGACATTTATATATTTGCATATGATTGCCATTCCTTCTTATGCTAAAATCAACTCTGCTTTATTGTGACACTACAGTTTAAGTAAGGGATACCCGACTGCGACTTCAGCACAATAAAGACTGATTGAAGTGCCAGTGATTTCAGCTGTGTTTTGCATTGCAGTTACACATGCTCTACTCAATTGAAGCAAAACAATCCTAAGAAGCAGAGATGACAGCATAAAGGTCAATAGTCAAAGATGTGAGCTCTTTAGTGAAATTTACTGCAATAGAAAAAATTACTGATTATATTTGTACATTATATGTGCTTGTCTTTCATTTACTTATTTTTTTAAATGAAGTGAATTATATCCTGGCACAAAGAAATTTCTTTAAAGCATTGCATTCTGATTCCCAAATATTCCTGTAATTGGTTATGAGACTTGGTTTATGAGAACAGAGATGAACCACACACAGGTATACAGAGAAGGATGCTCTAGGAAATTATAATAACCCACATTATAGGAAATCCATTAGCTTTCACTTCCTAAATAATTAAACAGTATACTCATTCACCCTACCTCAAGAAGCGAAAATGGATCTTTTGCAAAGGGCATCCTCTTTTACTGGAGAAAACATGTTGTTTCTCCACACAAAATGCAGCACACAGTTTGAAATGTGCAGTAGAAATTCTAAAGAACCTGTAGAAATCAATCAAGTATTATTTAAAATGCACATTCAAAACTAGAGTTTTTCATTACACTAACAGTCAATATTTATGCAAGTCAACAAAGTTGTTATCTATAGTTATTTATGGATCGACATCACTTATCAGAGTTTATAATATATTTTTCAATACAATTTCAATGTTTCTTTAAGGAAAACAATGTCACTTGAAAGTAAAATGTTTGCAGACATAGCTCAGTTTCACTTAGCTAACGAGGGGGTAGAAAGCCAGTTATCTCAGGGCTCTGCCAAATCACACCAAGCAATATAGCAAATAAATTTCTTTGTTCCAGGACATTTTACTTCATTTAAAAAAATGAATAAATGAAAGAGAAGCATGGAGATATGATCATTAATTTTTCCTTTTGCAGTAAATTTCACTAAACAGCTCACATCTTTGACCATTGGCCTTTATCCTGTCATCTCCATTTCTTGGGATTGTTTTGCTTAAATGGAATAAAGCATGTGCAACTTTGTAATACAAAACACAGCTGAAATCAGTGACACTTCAATCAGTCTTTACTCAGCCAAAGCTTTCAGAAACTCTGATTTTTTTGACTTTGTGGAAGGAATTTTGGAAGCCTAGAAAACTGCAGTCATGTCTCAGATTTCCAGATCACTTAGCCACTTCACTTCACTTTGCAGGCTTTTCAGGCTGTTCTTTAATCTTTCAGTATAGCCAAAGTTACAACACAAGTAAAGAAGTGTTGATTATTCATTTTCATAATTAACAGTTCTCAGATGAGATATTTTGTGTTAGTTCTTCATTCAGCAGTTGTAAATATTTTGATTTTCATTCCAAAATAAGAACAAACTTTTCACTCTTTCTGAACTTCCTACAACATAAATTCAGAATTTTGAGTTGCTATAATCACAGTACTTTAGAGTTTCTAAGTTTCTAATATTTTTTTCTGGAAATGTTTGTAAAACCTTTGAAATGTCCATATTATGGACATTTATGCTGATTAGCCTGAAAATTCAGACCAAACACACAAAGTTTTTTAGGTATCCAATAAGGAAGCAAAAAGAGTAGGATGTGATTTTGATACATGTACTTTGTAAAAAATATTAGCAAGCAGTGAGTAATCAAAATCAAGTTGCACAGAATGATATTTCTTTGCATAAATTATTGTCAGATTTTTATTATTATTACTTTCAAAGTATTATACAAGTGGAGTACGAGATATAAATTACAAAATATTGGGTAATTTCCTGCCTGGGTAACTGATAGAGACTACTAATTTGACCAGCTCTAGGAAAATCAATCAGCTACAAATTCTGATCTTTATGAACAGGGCTACACATTCTGAGCATTTAAGGACACAAGGCAACTCAGCCTCAGAAAGGTACACCCCAAGCCCTGAATTCACAGCACTGAGTCAGGCAGACACTTTATGGATTTGTGTCCCTCAAGTATGAATGACTGCCAGAGTATGTGTACAAAACTAAAGGGGCAATAATTTCCTCTGTTACTGCTAGAAAAAGGTTGATGGAAAGGGTATACAGCAAAAAACGTTGGTAATGATTAGTTGTAATCAATTGTACAAACGTTGGCTCTGTTGGGTGTTCCTGACCACCTCTTGCTGACAAGTGAGACCAGCAGAGTCCTCCTGTAGCACCATCTTAGCTCTGAGCTGCACTGCGCAGCTCAGAACCAAACAATTCAATGTATCAAACAGTTCACTCTCCCAATGACCAAGGTCTTCCTATCCTACCTGCTAACCTGCTTCACCACCACATTGCTATTTTCTGTTGTTCTGCTTTGTTTTTCACTGCTTTCCTTGTGACTTAACAGCTGTGAACAAAACCTGAGTACTCAATCCCTACTAAATTTAAGACTGAAAAACTGTGATGCATGAAAGCATGGTGTCTCTTTTTGGTCATTCCTGATACATTTATAATAATTCCTTTATTCAAGGGGTTTAATCAAGGCAAAAACTATTAAAAATGCTAGCACCAGGAAGATTTAAAGATGGCAATATCTAGGAAGCCTCTGAAGATAAATATAGCTGAAGAAATTGTTCTGTCTATAGCTGTCTCTCATCTGTTTCAGTTTGTAGCTCTAGCTGTAGTGGGGAAAGCCCTGATGCTCCACACTGTCCATTTGGAGACCCTCTAAAATCCCTAGTGATGGAAATCCAGTTTTGGAAAGTGTTAAGAAGCTGCCAGCCATGTGAAAATCGGTCTGCTCAAAGGTGGTGTTAGACTGACAAAACCTGTGACCTCCAAAGCCATTTATCAGTCATGCACATCAATGGTGGCCTACAAACAGTCTTCAGACTGTTGTAATTGCAAATCATTGTGTTGCAAAGAGTGAACAAATAAAGAAACCAGGTTATACTAAGTTACAGCTTAGTTTCTACTCAGAAAAGTAGAGGATGAAGAAGTTATTTATGCATTAACCAATCTATGACCCTGAAACATTATCAATCCTCTTTAAAAACACATCTCAGTACTAGATTAATTTAGTTTTAGTTTTAATTGTTGTTTTTCTTAAATAGGTATTTTTTGGGGTTCTTTTTGGTTTTTTTTTGTTTGTTTTTTTTGGGGTTTTTTTTGGGGTTTTTTTTTGGTTTTTTTTGTTTTTTTGTTAACAGGGAAAGAAAAAATTGATAATTAGCAGTCAAAGTTTCACAGGTCAACTTTCACAGGTTTCTGGGCCAGATTCTGTAATGAAACTCATCTCAATGCTTCATTTAAAGAATTCTGTACTTCCACTGAACACAGTAAGGCTGCTCACATGCAAAAAATCAAGCCTGTCCTGAACATTAGCTGGGACAATGTTTCTCTATCTTACTATATTTTGCTCAAAATAGACACCCAGAGAGATTTGCAAATGTGCACAAGCAGGGTGCAGTGGTAATTCTTATAAACCTGTCTCTTATTGAATTCTGGAGAGAAAAAAAGGAAGTAATGTGCTCCAGATGAACAAACACGCCTAGGCGTCAATAATACACCTTGTTTCCCCTGGAGCACAGGTGGAGAAGCACAGGACCTCTGGCATGGGTAAGCAGCCCTTACCACTTCTGGCAGAGGAGTGTTCCATTCTGCCACTTCTTGTGGGGCTGAACAAAACACAGACCCCACCTCTGATGACAGCTGAAGGTGTCACTTTCTAAGTTGATGTGTCTGCAGCTGCCTGTTGCATCTCAGACCACACAGGCACCTTATTACATTTTTATTGCACTTCTCAGTCACAGAAAAACAAACCTATCTGATAGGCTGAGAAAGCTGAGTGTGTTCAGCCTGGTGAGAAGAAGGTTGTGTGGAGACCTCACAGCAACCTTACAGTGTTTGAAGGAGGCCTGAGAGGAAGATGGGGAGGGACTATTCATCAAAACTGTAGTGATAGGGCAAGGAGTAATGGGTTCAAGATAAAAGAGAGCAAATTTAGGTTTATACAGAAGAAATTCTTTATTGTGAGAGCAGTGAGGCACTGGAAGTGGTTGCCCAAAAGAGTTGTGGATGCTGCGTCCTTGGATGTTCAAGGCCAGGTTGGTTGGGGCTCTGAGCAACCTGGGATAGTGAAAGGTGTTCCAGCCCATGGCAGGGGATTGGAATGAGATGATCTTTAAGGTCCTTTCCAATTCAAACCATTCTGTTATCCCATGACTCTATGAAACTAAAAAATGCAACCTGTTTTATCTGGATCCTAGAGTGGGACACCTCCAGGACAAAATCAGATAGATTTCTTCAAACATCAACCACTGTCACATTTTTCGTGGCCTCTGAGGGAAACTGGTATGTAGAAAAGCTTGAGAGGGCGATTGTAAGAGGCCTGTGAAGAACCACACATAACATGTGTAACTTTTTCCTTGTAAATGAGTGGGGTAGAGCATTTTCAAGGACTATATCTTTCCATTTCAGCATTATTCCTAAAGAAAATGACAGAGAACAAATTCTGAGCAAGACTTGCAGACTCTCCTTTTTCCATACAAAAAATTCTTATAAAAGCATTCTCTAGATAGTACATCCAAAGGAAGGCCTGAAAATCCTCTGCTACAGAAGTATATCAATAAGAACCAAAAACATACCAGTTAAAAACCAGCCTTACAATGAGAAAGTAGTTCAAATACCTATGCTTTTAGGTAATAATTACAAGACTCTATTTCTAGTAACAGGGTTATGTAGGCAAGGCAAGTACTGATTGATGGTGCCAGAAGATCACTTTCATAACAATGTACAGACTGCAAATGCTGTGTGGAAAACAGTAATTGTTCCAGTACCGAGTTGGTTATGTGCATATTGATATCTAGGTTGCCTGAGTAACCTTAAGACTAAGTACAATGCAGAAGGTAATTCATTATCACAACTTCTTCAAATATATTACCTCATTCACACGTGTATTTTGAGACTCAGCACTGAACTAATGACATCCAAAATGTCTATTAGGTCTTGAAACAAGCAACAGACACTCCTGGTGGCTCTAGGAGAGTCTGAGAGCTTGGCAGAGTGGGAATGTGTGTAGCATGCCTCCCTCCACTGCCTTCCCCTTTGTTTCAGTTCTCTTGGGAGCTGGTGTCACCAGGGAGCTCCAGCATTATCTGAGGAGAGGCTTCAGTTCTGACAGATGCAAGGACACACTGCATGAGGGGAAGCAATTTGTATGCAGTTGTATTTATTGACTACAGATCTCAGGTTTGAGGTGGTGACTGCCTTTTTGCTGGATTTCTTTCATGAGAAAGCTGTGGATTGACTGAGAGCAACATGGTCATGCCCCCTTGGAGATCAGTGAGGAAGGTGAGCCTAAGCCCCTGAGGCTGTGAGCTTCCGGAGAAAAAGCTGAGATCTGAACCTCATGCCTGCTTGGCAGGCAGTTTTTTGCCTGTATTCTGTCCCCATCCCATTAAATTCTGAAAGAGCCACACCAAAATCCTGAAGAGATTTTGCAAGGCAAGTTCAGCTTCAGTTACATGATAGAGAATCTTGGTAGCTCAAGGTTGCCCCTGATTTTTACCACATTTGTCTTGAAGGGGCCTTCATTGTACAAAGTAGAAAGATGCTTACTCCAGTTTTAGGGCATAAACTGATTAGGAATCTCTCTTAAAATCAAGTGTTTGACCTGAAACAGCCAAACCCTCTTTGTACTCTGCTCTCAAAAGCATTCTCCCATCTAATGCCCTCCACTGTAGCATTGCTGTTCACAGCAATCAGTATTCTGGGGCACAGACTCTTTCCTTTCTTAATGCAAAGCCTTACTTACACTTCATTTAGTAGGCTGCATGCTAATGAGAACTGTTTGCAACCTTCACTGTCTGTGAGAAGTCCCAGGGTAGCTCTCCTAATTCCTGGCTGGTTGGGTGCACTGCACATGGAACCCTTTAATTGGGGAAAAAACTCAAATTATGCCTTCCCAATGTACAGTTAAACTGAACTAAATTAACACAATGGATGCTTCATTTTTCACATGAAGTTGTCATTCCTCAGGGATCTTTTCTGCTGGTCTTTAACAAAGATTCAATGTAGTCATCAACTTTGCTGTACTTCAGAATCTGGAGGCTGAAAAGCTGAAGCAGCACATACATGGGTACACAGCACCCAGAGTTATACATGGCAGCAGTTTGATGTGTGGCAGTGCCATATGGCTCAATATGGCCTTTTATTTAAGAGATGTGGCTGCTGTTACTTAGATTACAGCATCACTGTGGTGTGACAGGGGAGATCAGAGTTCCCCTGAGTTAGTCACAGTATCTCCAAGGATTTAACCTTTGAGGAGATAAAAATGTCCAGTGCCCTCTGCAAGGTGACACAAAACAGTGAGAGCAAGGAACAGAAATTAACTACTTTCAGGAGCCTGTCTGATGTAGCCAAAGGAGTATACTCTGCTTTGTACATGGTGCTCTGAGCATTTATACACAACCCAGTACACATCCTTTGACAAAACTTGGTCTGGAAATAGTTAATATTTTCAAATAAAATTATCAAAATAAGTTAGTGTTCTTCCAGAACTTCACCTGTACATATATTTCCTCCTGAGAAATGCTGAAGCTTCAGGCTATGTGGATGTGAAACATAACTTAGTATGCACTAGGGAGAGAAATCCTGCATTAGGTTCAGCTCCTGTCTCAACTGTGTCTGATTATGTTCCCCAGTTTAAGTCTTGTTATTTGATTTGAAAGCCTGTTACGTCTCAGGAAACTTATACATGTAACTTGTAGCTGCTTTCATAGTTTAAAAGCTGTCATTTCACCTTCTGCACAAAGAAATGCTTTTCCTGTCTATGTCAAAGCGATCCACACAGCTCTCCCACAGAGTTTTGAAAGCGTCTTCTGGTACAGCAACACAGCTTTTATTCTGTGAGAGCAATTTGCTCTGCCATTATATTGTCTGCAGGTATGCAGCTGTATTGTTTTACTGTGTTGATCTAGAAAGGAGCTGGAAAGCTCATAAAACTGGAAAGCAATTGGTTTCCAGCTGAGGCTTTACTTCTACCTAGCCCACTGTGCTCTCCAGGTGAATCCCTGTGGGATTTTGTTAGAGAGGAAAAAGAAAATGCAGCTGTGTCCAGACTGGGGCAAATCCAATATCACTCCAAATCAAGGGTTTCATCCTTCTCAATTTCTTACTTCCTTCTTCTTCCTGGCTCACACCATTTATAAGCTCCCCTCATCCTGTGTCCACATCAGCTGCCTGCAACTCCCACCAGCAGTCCCACATTTCTCTCAATTTACTGTGTCTCAGAGATACTTCAAAGGCAAATGTGGGCTACTCTTGAAACGTGCGATGAACATGTGCTGGACAGAAAAAACATCACCTGCAGAGGGCACAGAATCACATAAGTGCTGTCAACTCACAGCTCTGACATGCAAAGCAGTTTTTCTTACATGTACCACCAGTGGCAATGCCACCTCAGGCTGTACTCAAGGCTTCCCTGTAACATTCCTAAATGGGAAGGAGACCAAGGCCACAGGCTGCAAGAGAAAGAGAGGTGAGGGGGAAACTCCATGCCCAAGAGAGGGTGCAGAGCTGCCCTGCAAATAGAGGTGGAACATCTGCGAGTTGCTCATAGCTTGCAAGTACTGAATGAAATGTATGGAGTTCATGGGGAATTTCTATGGAGTTCCATGCAGTTACAGAGGCATTCTTCCTTAAATTTAAGGGAGTTAATTAGAATCATGTATGCCACTTCAGCATGATGACTGATGATCATGCTGTGGAGAAAGGAAAGTTTGCTTGAGAGAAAATGCCATTATCTACCCAAAGCAAATACAAATGTGGAACTTGGTGTATACTTTTTAGAGATGTAACAAACCAATCACAAAAGAGCATAGATTTGATCCACAATGCAGTGCATGCAGTCACCTGTTCATCATGTTGCCCCACTGCTAAGTATGAAGCCAGAAAATAAGTAGGCAGGTCAGTTCCCACCTCATTAACACAGTGGCAGGGGGATGGTCTGAAAAATAAGATTGTAAAACCAGCCATGAAAGCTTGTTGGGATCTAAACAATATCCAAGACCCAGCCATGATTCCATTTCTTTCTCTTATTTCTTTTTCTCTTCCAATGGCTTTATTTTCAGTTGTTCCTAGCTGCTGGTGTCTTCTGCTTTCCCCAACCTTTAAGAATCCCAAAGCACAGAAACAATTTTCTCATTTACTTGAGCTACAGGAGCTTTTTATTTAATCCCCTTCTGGAAAAGTGGGAATTATCTCAGGGTGACTACCTTTTGTATCACTGTGCAGCTCACCTGTGTAAAGTGGGTGTGCTGGGGGTTCAGGTGAGGCAGGAGGATGCAGTCAGAGCACTGCCAGCACTCAACCTAAACTATTTTGCTTTTATCATACTGCAAAGTGACCATGTTTCTTGGGAGTAATATCTCAGGAGACATTCTTCTAGGATTTTCATAAAACCATCATCCCTCAGCCCCAGTAAAATGTGACTACATGTGGCTATGTTAAGGTGGGGGTTTTTGTTGTTTTCTTTGCCTTCCTCTAATGCATTAATTAAAAAAAATTCTTCAATAACAAAAGCTTTAAATAGAAGGCTAAATATGTGGGGAAGGAAATGTAGTTAAAATGTTTGATGAAAGAGAAAAAGAAAATGGCAATGAAAAATGAAAAAGTTTCTGTTTCATTCAGAATTTGAGGAGAATTTTTCTGTCCTATAGATTCATCTATAGCTGCTTTTTATTGTTGGGTTGGGGGCAGAATTTAGCATGCGTTGCTTAGATTTTTTTTAGTTTTCTAATTCAAAAGCAAAAGAAAAGGATTCTGCCCCCCCCTTATACTCACACCATGACTTCTAAATGAGAAATACTGTTGAAAGGCTTTTCAGGAGGACACCCCTTTCACACTGCAAACCTTGCATAACCTGCTATGCCATGGTTAGCAATTATACCATGACAAATGAGACAGCAGGTATTTTGTTGCTTGCCTGGGGATGCATCAAAAAACAAACACTACGAGGTCCTACAAAAAAATCTACTTGCAAAATCCAGGTTCAGCCATGGAAAGCTGGCCTGGGTTAAGACAGAGGTAGTCTGGTCTCACTCAAATAGTCACTTAAAAATCTATGGAAGTCCTCCTGAAAGGGGACTGACTGGTGTGACAGGCCTGCTTGATATAGATTGAGCAAGTTTCCTCCCAGCTGTTTCCAAATGAACTTTCTGAAATGATATGTTGAAATTTCTCAATAATATTTCAACTTGAAGTAAAGTTTTGCTTGGACCAAGTCCAATTAATGTTTTTTGAGGGCGCCACCTATAAAGCCACTTTGTGCCACATGGTGCTGGCAAGGGGCTGGGGCCCACTAAGGGACTGTAAGGGAAAAAAGAGGTCTGTATATATCCATGTATATCTGAGCATGAAAAAAGACAGACATTATTAGGTTTCACTCCACTCATCATAAAAGGAAGGGCAGGCTTTTAATTTATTAACAAAATTTTGTGGATAGCTGAAAGAATTTAGTGTTTGGGCTTGGAAGCTGTAGTGCATACAACTCCATGAAATTAAATGCTCTTAAAGACACCTAAACATCTCTAGAGGCAGAATACTGTAAACAGTTCTGCAAAGCTCTCCACAAAGGCCTAGAGGGTGTCTCACAAACCACCCTGAAGATAAAAGAGTGGCTGTGGCTTCCTTGTGTGTGCCTGGGAGGCTCACCTGCACCACCACCCATCGAGGAGGAGCCTGTTGTGCTGATATTGCTTTTTGTGTGCACAGGGTGGGGACCTTGACACCCATCCAGAGACAAACTGCCCTACCCAGCCCCAGAGTCCTGCCCCACTTGTGCCCAGCCCGGCCAGTCCCTCCCTCTGGGGCAGTGCTAGCAGCTGGATTTGCTGCCCTCCTTGCTGACATGTCTGTTTGGGACACTCACTTACCCCCACCACAAGGCTTACAGCATGCGGTGAGGTAAAAATAGCATTCCAGGAGGTGAACACAGCAAAGCCTCAACCTTCCTGTGCTGTAGCCTCTTTTGATTATTCACTTTCCTCTCCTATATAGCTATAATGACAGCCTGTCACATGCCTCTTTTTTTTGTTTGGTTTTGGTAGGGAGGTTTAAGAAAGGTTTTTCACTATAGTTTCAGGTGAGAAAAAATGCCATTTTTTTCTCAATACTTTATTTTTAATCACAACAAGCAGAATGATTCTGTAACAATTTGAAATCCTCCTGTGGTTAAAACTGATGAAATAGTACAGATGCTTTTTTTTTTAAACATGAGACCATTCTTTATCAAGGCAGATGGAAACAGCTCCAAAGATTACTTAAGAAAGGATGCTTCCCTCCTTTAAAAAGCCTTCATTTTCACCAGGGAGTGTAAAACTCATTTCAGACAAGCACTGTCCTTCAACAGATGGCCCTCTGAGGGGCTAGTACAGCACTGAGTGTAACAAGGTGCTGCTTTTCAGTTAGGAACTTCAGATGGTTATTGAAACTGTTAATAAACCCACTAATACCAATTTTGGCAATTTTCAGTCACCACCCAATTTCACACATGTCCTAAATGGTATGGCAAATCATGTAATCTTATACAACCTTTATCTCCAGTAATCAGTAATCCCATGTTTTTGTCAGTGTGACCTGTCCAAGGGATTTGAAAGGCTCTCTCCTTTCACTAAGGGTCTGAAAGGCTTTCTCCTCTCACCAAGGAAAAGCATTACAGCTGTTTGTGTAAATCAGTGGTATTCGGTTCAGTAAAAGCGCCACGTGTAACTTACCTGTATGCTGAATATGAGACATTGTTAAGGTCTGTAAATTAACAGGGGTAAATTGCTTTTACCTAAATTAATTCTCAGCTACACTAATAGGTTAAATAATTTAACAAGGTCCTAAGTCTGCATGACAGCTTTAATTTAGTGCATAACTTTCCCTCTGTGCTGAAGTAGTTTCGAGGTCAGTTGTATTAAACAAATGCTAGCCTAAAGACAGAGTTAAGCTGTGCAAATAGTTCCCTGAACTGGGAAGCACGTAACCAGCAGATAACTCAGTTATACTTAAACTTTTTATAGATGTTATTTCTTTCATCTTCTGGGCTTTGGAAATTAAACTCCTCACTGTAGCAATCACAATGACATATGTGCAACCCCCATTAGGAGAGAATATTTTCTGAGCTGGGATCTGAGATTGAACTTGCATAAATCAAGGCTTAGGCATTTTTTATCGCCTGCTAATACATGTGCAGGAACACTGTTTTTTAGATTTTGTTCCCTTCATTTCTTCAGAATATATTATTTCTATGGGAAAGTTGAATTAAGTTTCTTGTCTTTGGCTTTTCTGTTTTCCCTTCAGCTCTATATTGTCATACCTTGCCAGCTAATCTCACTTTCCTTGTGAATAGCATACCCTACCATTTAGGTAAAAATGGTTTTCAGAAAAAATATGTCCTATGAGATGTTATGATATTTTGTGAAACAACATAATGCAATGTGACTGATGCAGATGGATATGCCCCATAAAGCTGAGACGTTTAGATATGTAGCTTCTCCCTGAAAAAATCACTTCATAATGCAGTTTTATTTAAAATATAACATTGAAATCCTATTTAAACTCCTTCAAATAGATAGAAAATTTATTTAAACTTTTATATAAAAGAGTTTTTACCTGAATGCTTAGAAGTGTTCTACATTCAATGCTTTTTACACCTCAGTATGAAGGGAAAAAAAATACAATATATATGAAAGAACCTAGCTAATGCTTCCTTCCTTACACCCATCCCTGAAGGAAGAGAAATGCTTTAGTGGGATCAATAGTCATAAATCATTACAAGTTATTTGAGGTTTTATTTCATCTACTTTTATTATAATGTCCATGCCATCTGCTGTACATATTGAGCTTATTACACTAATTCATTTTGCAAACGCCAACCTCTGAGTGAGAGGTGTCAGAGGGCAATTGATTAAGGGATATTTGTTCTGTTACAACTTTTTCTTTAATTTCTCTCCATAACGGTTTCGGGTTGAGCAAGTGAGCTGACATGATAGTGGGGCCTCATGGCTGGAGATAAATGGGACATGTGATTTTGTGCATTCATAAATATCAGAACATCTTTTACCCTGATGGTGCTGGGCAGGGCAGTGTGTGTCAGCTGTGGGTTAGTACAAGGCTAAACACATGAGGTTGTTTCTCTTCTTACAAGCTGAAAGAGGATGGATGTTTGGCATAAAAATGATGGCTTAATCCAGGACTCTATCTCCCATTCACTCCTATTATCTGTAGTTAAATGGATTTTGTGTGATAGCATAGGACAAAGAGGAAAAGAGGAGCCAAGAAAATCTCAAAAGGTCATGTATTACAGCATGAGATATCAACTCTGTAGTGAGTGAGTATTCACACTGTGTGGAGTATGTGTATCTCTACCACTAAGTAAGAGTTGTTTGGTTCTAAACCTTGTAGCCCTAAAGTGGATGTCCTCAAATTCTTGCTTTCCATGTTTGCAATATACCAACACTAAGATACAAGGGTAATAGGTGCTTGAAAAAAATCCATCACATTGTCTCACATCAGTTCATCTTCACAGTGTCAAAAAGAAGTGAACAGACATGTCATCAATATTAGACTTGCTTTGTTACCTTAGAGCAATTAGTCCAAGTATGAGAGTAGTCTGAATATTTAAAAACTAATGCAAAATTTACAACTGCAACTTGAGCTTCATCAATATTTTGATCTATTTATAATGAACTTGTCCATCATGTCTGAGGTCCTGACACTATACATACATCTGAGTAACATTTACACACTTGTGCATTTCCACTGAATTCAATGGAAAACCATGGAAAATCTTATTTAGTGGATACTGGTGCTGTATCCTTTAAGTGCAGACAGCCATGCTTGAATGTGTCAGTCTGAGATCCTCTCTAAAGGTCAGGACACCATTTTAGCACAAGCTTCCTCATCCTCACCAAACTGGACAAAATACAGCTGAGTTCTCTCACTTTGAGCTGTGGCCCTGCATTTTCTGCATGTGTTTTTGAAGGTTTCTGACACATGCTATTAGTATCATTCATGTACAACTTACATTTAGCTTGTGGCCCCTTTAAGTTCCAGTTACTGCAGGCTTCAAAAGCAAGCCTAGTCACTGTCAAATTGCATTCTGTGGGTCCTCTCACATTATTTCCATTGTGCTAGCAAAGTGCCCAGACTGCCATATTTCACTGGGAGAAAGACTGAACATTTCCATTTATTTTGATACAAAAGTCCTTGGACAGTCTTGGTTTTATGTAAAGTTTTATTTTAGCCAATGACCACTTTGAACACCAATTCTGCTGATTCTCAAGCACATTACACTGAAGTAAAAAGGCACACCCTGAAAAGTCTATGTTAAGTTTACTATCAGTGGTACCTCTCAGCTACTTACAGAATGATCTGGCTGAGACCTCTAATGCTATAATACTTTCAAATACCTTGAAGATGCAATGACTATGTTCTGCTTTTTTCATGAAGAAAATGCAACATGACACCACCCACCCTGGTCATGCATCTAGTTTCCTCAGTTCACAGGCTCCCGTTTTCCCTGTTATTAGGCACTTTACAGCTCCAGTGCTAATTGCACAAATGGATTCATTTACAGCAGCACAACAGAAAACAGGGTGACAATGGAGACAGAGAGATTGCAGTAAGGCATTGCAACTGGTGTAGTGGTGGACACTGAACAGAAGTGCCAGCTGTGTCTTGTAAAAAGAGGTGACAGAAAAAGAAAATCCAACAAGGACTTTGTGAGTTCAGCTACATTTTGGGGTCTGCAGGGAAGAAAACAGTTAAAAGGATTACTGAGAGCTTCCCACCTACTAGGTCATGCCACTGCCCTGTGTAGAGATATGGGATGCTGTTATTGCTACTGCAGTTTGTACAATGAGGGATTTACTGCTGCATTAAGAACAAAAGACTTTCTTCCCTGTCTTTGACAGAGCCTCAGTATGCCTTTCTGTACCCATATCTTTCCAGTGAGATTTCTCTGCAGCTTACTGAACTTGCAGCTCCAAATCGGCAGCACTAAGAGCAGAGCTGAGTCAGGAGTCTTGACTGCTGGGTAACTCTTCTGCTGGAGAGTAAACAAACTCCTTTATAAAACGCAGTCTCAGGAGAGTTCTTCTCCAGTTGGCACAAACTGTGAAGCATATCCTTTTCTTGCAACACAGGGAGAAAATGTAATACACTTTTGCTCTAATCTCTCCTTCAGCAATGAAATATATACTTACTGGCACAGGCAAAGCCACTGTCTACCAGCTGGATCTATCTTGAAGGTTCACAGGACCTGTGCAGAGATGATGAATGTAGGGCACATGGGAGACAAACCATTTCCTTTCTGGCAGTCTCCACAAATGAGGTCCCACAAAGAGTTTAAAGCCCTCTTCCTCTGGTTGGAGCTAGAGATGTGTGTAACTTTGTCACCATCATGTTCTCTGCCCCTCGTGCAGCTGCCTGTTATAGGGCCCTTGTCTCTTGTGTAGTCCCCTGGACAGACCTATAGGCCTTACTTTGACTGACACAGATAAATCTTTCTCAGTATCTAAAGCTCTGATCTAAAGTCCCATTCCATGGGTCAGCTCATAGAGCTATAGAGGATTGTATAGGACAGAGGCAAATATTCCCAAGTCTCAGCCCAGGGGTTTCAGTAATTTAATAAGGACAAATAAAGCATAGAAAAAATGATTATCAGGAGCATTTTACCAGATTAGCACCTCACATACTGAAAGAATTACAGAGTCTAAATGTTGCAGCATGAACATCTTGCTTGTCTATGAGCATGGGCGATATTGCAAACCACGTAGGAGTTAGATTTTAGATGGCTGGGATGCACAGTTAGCTTAAATAGCCACGGTCATTATTTTTAGACATGGCTGATTAATCTGCTTTACTAAGACTGAAATGTAACATAATGTATATAATGCAATTAGAAAGCTGTGTCTCTATTAATGCTGTGGGCAAAATGCAGAGATAAGCTTCTGAGAAGCAGTAGGAGTCTAATAATTATTTACACCTTTATCCTGTGCTGGAGTTCGTGGACTATAACCTGGAAGTTTGAGCATTTGAGAGGCTTGTGCTCTAATCATTGCATGATTGATTTTCCCTCAAATTCCACACCTGAAAGTGTCTTGCTCAGTTTACATGACAGCCTAGAGTGGAACAAGACATAGCTATATGCTGAGGAGCTCAAAGAAGAGGACAAAAAACACAGTAATTGGGTGTCACAGCTGGAAAGAAAATGGAAATTACATTTTCTTCCATATGAGTTTATCTTCTCCCAGAGGAATGGCATGCAAGGCATCCAAGAAGTGCAATGCAGAGGAAGCTGCTTCTGCTCTGGGATCACCCAAAACATGATAATTATATCCTATGTAACTCAGAGAAGTCATTCTTTCCCATTCAGCACCCCTCTCTCAAAACCACAGAGTTAACTTCTCATCTTCGTTATGGGCTCTAGCAACAGACACAACAAATATTTATTTTTCTGCAGACTGGCAGCTAGATGTTGTCAGTTCCACACTAGGGTTAAAATTTTGGCCCATTTCTTGTCCTGTACATAGCGTAGAAAGTCATGTTAAAAAATTCAACAACAAAAATATCCAACCCAACCCTCCCAAAAAGCCACCCCAACAAAAAACGCCCTCCAGACGGAGATTGTTCATAGTTCTCTTTAATAAATTGCATGTGTCTTGTTTTCTTCCTTTGATGGTTTAATTCTCCTGGCTTGTTTCTCATTCACCAAGGGGCAAGCAAGAAGAAACGATATTGGGAGGTTGAGTGTCAAAGTGTGTCATCTTGCCAATGGATATGTTAAACAGGAGCTAAGAATATAAGGATCAGAAAACATCAGATTTGGAAAACACCCTACAGACAAATGAAGTAAATCAGCTGAAGAGGCTTAACTATTGTCTAATTGTAGTAGCTATTTATAGAATTTAAGATAAGATTTTCTTTCTCGTGCTTAGCAAATTGCAATTAATGGGTCTCTAAAACTTAGGCTCTATTTTATTTTTTGGAACAGTCCCGGAGAACTGATTAGTGTGTACTTACACAGAAATGCATAAAATAATCTCATTATAGTAATGCAATGTGACTGAGGGGTGATTTCTGCCCAGACTGTGTCCTGTGTTTCATTGCAAGCGATCATTTAATAAACAAACAGGAAATAGTGAAAACAAGCAGCAGTGGAGCAGGCACTCATTCATCTACTAAAAACTTATAAATGGCACATGAGCACCCTTATTCTTGAGGGATTCTCTCAAGGAGAAATAGAGCCCCTCAGTCTCCATGATCCATTCTACCCTCGGCTCCCTTCTGTGCTAAACCCCAGAAATATCTGGTATCATGATAAAGTTTTCAATAATTGACACAGATGTGTTTGCGTCCTGCACCATTTCAGCTAATGGAGAGCTCCAGGGAGCCAAGATTTTGCTTGTTGTGTATTCATTTATTATTCATTTAAAGAACATGGCCATTTGCCAGTAGGAACTGAAATGAAATCACCACCTTCACGCAGGCAATCCAACAACCCTCCAGTCGCAGTGACATTCAGTTACTAATGGGTTAGTTCAGTTTTAATCCACTGCCTAGAGATGAATAACATTAATTATTGTAATTGGTAGTGACAGTAATGGGTGCAACATTTCCAGGGCTAATTTACTCTACTTTTGTATCATGCTAATGTGGCTATTCTGCTTCAGCACCCAAGATAACTAAAACCAGTTCAAATGTCTGTCTACTGTACAATGTGGTGTACTGCCTGCATGTCCTGAGATTTGCAATGTATGGAGTGGTATAGAGCTGCTGTGCTTAGGCAGTCGATGGGACAAAATGGTCCTGCAGCATCATGAAATATTCCATGTGAACCCACCACACATCAGCAGGAAATGTTTGATTTGGCAGCTGAGCCAGGAAAAAAATATCAGTTTGATTAAATAATAATGAAATAAAATGGATTTAAAATAATAAATAATACCCATTTACGACAGGTGAAAATAGGGACCAGATTAAAGTAGGTCATTTCATTATTATTTTGCACTTTACAGATTCAAAGCAATGATTTGACCCAAGGTTTCTTACCTTTCAAGTAGGTCTCTCTCTCAGCTGCTAAGTTATTAGTGCACTCTGAAGCTGGCCTCCCTCAGGCTGGTTCTCTCAAACTGCTCCACTTTGGATAGCATACTTAAATATTTGGTGAGGGAGCACAAGCAATTCTGCAGCTGCTGGTCAGAATGCTAAAACATCAGGGACCCAGTTGTTTATCCAAAATGGAATAACACCAACAGGAAGGACTGAGAACAGGTCTCCATCCCCAGCCTTTTGAACAGGGTGCAAATCTATGCCTTGGGACATGTTACTGGAAAAGAGGTGCTGGGGTGTTAAGAAGCCCTCAGGCAGAGAGGGACTTAATCTGTACCTACATCCTACAAGGTAAATGTCCTAAACAGAGGGTTACTGAATAAAACTGGGACTTGATGACCTTAAGAAAGTGCTGAAGTCTGAATTGGTTTTTGGTATCTTTTGCTGATAGATGAAAATTTGAAACACAGTTGAGAACAAATTTGTGTCTCCTTGAAAGCATTCAGAAAAAGATCAACACATAAAATAAGATCTAACTAAATATATGTACACAAATATATTTACACATAAGCAATTACAAACTACACTGTAGTTAAGAGCAGCAAAGCCTATCAAAGAAGTAAAACAGAGGTAAGAAAATTCCAGGTATTTTGCTCAAGTACTATATGCCATCTCAAATATTAGAAGATTAGAAGATGCTTTCATACACAAAAATTGAATTTAAGTCTGTTCTCATGAGGCACATCAAATTAGATTATGTTTTCATATACTAACTGGAAAGAAAAAATGCAAGGTCATGAAACAAACAATCAAAAATAACCCAAAAATATTTTTGTAGTTAGTTTGACTGCTTCCAAAAAGGCTTTTATGAAAACAAATCAGCATCAGAATTACATCAAATTCTGCATCAGTTTTTCAAACTTCTGACTTTTTCCACTGCTTTTTTACTTCAATTTGAAGAAAATTGATACCATTTAAAAAGGTATTCTATTTGAAAAAATATATATACATTCACAGGGTAAGTTGAATTCCTGACTTACAGGGAATATATGAAAGACAGCACAGTTCCTGTTCAAAGCAAGCATGCCTCACACCTGAAGATTACTGACATTCCCAGTGAAAGACAGCAGTGCATGGGACAGGACTCTGAGAAGACAAAGGGGTTAAGCTGAGGGGTAGATCCTTCCATCTGCTGATGACTCAGAAGGGGCAGGGAGAGGGCGGAAAGTGATGATTTGGGTTACCAGGTCCAGCTCACAGCTGGCACATGTCTCTGTGCCATGTTAGTACGCTGTCTCCAAAAGATTTAAGCTCTAACTTGTCCCCTCTGGCTGCCCCAGAGTCTCCCTCTTCCAATGCTCAGAAACTTTGCTCTATTACACAGCCAAACATTATTCATTGCCCGTTTAGACCCATTTGCTCCTGTCCCAGTATTGTCCTTTGGCTTAAATTTCTTTCCTCCCACCCTGGTGTTAACCCTCGTAATGTATTTATAGGTAGCAATCAGATCCCATCTCAGCTTTCACTTTGCTAGGCTAAAGAGTCCAAGCATTTCCCAGTTTGCTCTCATAGGACAGGCACTCTATTCCCCCTGTTCTACTCACAGTCCTCCTCCCCACCTGTTCCTGTATCAGTTGTTGTCTCGTGGTATGAAGAGACACCCACTTGATGGCTGAGGTCTCCCCTCCTTCAGGTGCTACTCTTACAAGAGGTAGGAATGAAGGTCCTTGTGACAGTGGTCACAAGGGTTCTTGGTTGAGGGAAGAGACGAGAATGTTGACTCCATGTTCAGAAGGCTTGATTTATTATTTTATGATATATATATATATATATATATATATATATATATATATTACATTATAACTATACTACAATGAAAAAGAAGGAAAGGTTTCCTCAGAAGGCTAAGCTAAGAACAGAAAAGAAAAGAGTGAATAACAAAGATCTGTGGCTCAGACAGAGAGTCCAAGCTATCTGGTCTGTGGTTGGCCATTAATTGTAAACATCCAAGATGACCCAATCACAGACACACTTGTTGCATTCCACAGCAGCAGATAACCATTGTTTACATTCTGTTTCTGAGGCCTCAGCTTCTCAGAAGGAAAAATCCTAAAGAAAGGATTTTTCATAAAAAGGATGTCTGTGACAGATCCTCATCCCAGGGACTGGTGGGGGTCCTTGCTGGCCAGGAGAAGGGTCCAGTCCAGGGACCTGTGTCCAGCAGGTTCAGGTGCTGTTACCTGTCCCAGCCCTGCTGCCCACACTCTTGCGTGTCTGTGGGTTACCCTGCAGCTGCACTCCGTGGGACACACATTATGGGATGTGCCTGGCACATCCATCACGGGATAAAATGACCCCCACTACGTCAGGCCTGGAGCAATGAGATAGATGTATGCTCCTTGGGAATAACTAAATTAAAAGGATGCATTAATAAGGCTACTGTTCACATTTTCTGACAACATATTTCCTCTGTGCTATTTATAAATATTACATGAAGAATTATTTTTTAGATTCTCATCTGGCATACATTGATGAAGCTTCATTAGTTACAATGAAGCCTATCACTGCACCAGCCAATCAGTGGACTATTTATTAATTAAGTTGTAGAACATGCTTTTGAAGGGGACTTTTTTCCCTTCTACATAATCCATCCAATCATATTTCTTCCTTCACTTTCCCATGGAAAAAAATACACTCTTCGGGTTGTTGCCAAAACCTTCATGATTCACTATATTGAAATAAATCTAACTTTCTGGAATTTATAGGCAGGGACACTAAGCTGAGTCTGATTAATCTAAGATTTGAAGGACTCCAGCCCAGCTATAACTTTCAGTAAGGAGCTGTAATTACAGGTTAAGTATGGCAAATCCAGACTGCTCAACATTGCTGTATTGATTCTTTTAAACCATTAAATATGGAAGTTCAAATTCATGCACAAAAGCAACATTTTTGAAATCCCAGCAATTTAGGAGGATTACGTTTCTGGAAGTGATATGGATGGGAGAACACTTGTCTAACTAATGGCTTCTTTCTGCTGGAGAAACTCAAGACCAGGATGCAAAACCAGGACTTTTATTTTATTTTAAGAGGGATAATGTTTTGTTTTTTTTAACTTCCTCCACTGTTTTTAGTCATATTCTGACAAAGGCAGAAAATTATGAAGGGAAGATAGGGTAAAAAAAAATCTCACCGCAGCCATGAACCCAGTGATGTTTCCAGCTGCCATTCTCCTCAACATTATGATTGCACTGACAAAAAATCAAGGACTCAAGGACTCAAAAAATCACTTCAACAATTCTCCTTTCTGTGCTTCTCCAGGAGCAGGGAACCTCTCCCTCCTACCATGGAAGCTAAGTAACAGATAGAGGGACTATGATGGGCTGCTGTTCAGCTGGGGTCCCAATCACATTGGAATATGTAATATAAAAACATGTTATTGGTGAGACCTAGAAGTGTTGTTCCTCAAGCAAAATTAGAGCTCCCTCAGAATGCTTTCATCTGCTTTGGCTACTTCCTTCTGTCTCATCTCATGCTGGCAGGACCCTGGCTTGCATCAGCTGTACATGACCTCCCATCCTGAGGAGGGAGATGTCACAGTTTTGAGTTTCCTACCTTAAGATATAAGGGGAGGCATGTTGGGCAAAGTGGGTTTGTTTTCAGTGCCCATCTGAGCAAAAATGTGACAAAAATGCAGCAGGGAACTGGATCAAAGGAGCTCATTTTAGCTTTTTTTTTCTCCTTTAATTCAGTGACAATTTTGATATTTGTTTGAAAAGATTCTCTAAGATCAGGGTTGTTGTGTCTTTGTGCCTGTAATTGTATTAAAAGTGCCATGCAGCCTTTTCTATATGCTAGAATACTGGTACTATATGTCATCTGTGCAAAACACTTATGAGATCTGGTCCATAATTACAGCTTTCCAACATCACAGGAGAACATTTCTCAGACCTACTAATTGTGTTGCCCTTTATGGTCCATCTTATTGATTAAACATCTGTTAGTGTTTTGTCGAAATGAGAATTCACTTGCAATGCAATGTGTCTGGTATATTAAATTCTGTTTAAGTCAGCCCTAACTACAAGTTTGAGATACATGTATTGCATCTCCTTAATTGTATCTTAGTATTTTTTGCTCTGTTTTTTGTTTGTACTGTTTGCTGGAGAGCAGGAAAGTGTTCTAATGTTTTCTTTACAGCCAAATTATATTCCCTTACAAGGGAATATACAAGTCAAATTATATTCTCTTAATTCTTTTGCCACTCTTGGACCATTTCAGGTGGACAAATGCTTGGGAACATTGTAAAATAATAACTTAATACAGACCACTGCCTTTTTTTCCTATGCCACAATCCAATTACACAGTAAATTTTATCTTTTGTGGCAATGCCAGGGAAACTGATGTATGAAGTGAATAAGGGAAAGGAAAAAACACGTGCATGGACACACACATACACACCAAAAAGGACTTTTTTAATTTGACATTCTTAATTGTGAAGAACTTTCTTTTCAAGGAGCAAAATAAAAGGATTTTTGAACAAGATCCCTCTGCTCCTACTCTTCATAATACAAATAAAAATTTAAAAAAAAAAAGTTACTATGCTGGGAAATTAAAAGAGCAGCTCTTGCAAAGGGATTCCAGAGAAGCAATTCAGAGTCCTTCTGTCTTTCCATTCCATGTGCTTACTAAAGTACTAGGACTTTTTTACAAAAGAAATCCAAAATCTGATACAAATTGAGAGGAGAGAGTCTGCTTCACTGCTGTCCAATGTCATTTCAAATTGACTTATCCTTTCTTTATCTTATTTGCGGACTGATAAAATCTTGACAGTATTAAAAAATAATCCAAGTCCTATTGCATGAGTTGTTTTCTTTCTGCATGATTTACATATATTGATTGGAGAAATGAAAAAATGCTAATACCCATATGTTGTCACATCAAGCAAATGCGGACCACTTATTTTCCCAAATCACATTATGTCTGGAAGATTTTGCAAAGATCTGTGAGCTAAGCTGGTATTCAGTTTCAAGATGAAATGAACTGACCCAACAAAGAAGGAAAATTAAATTACTTATCCTATTTTATCCTATAAAATACCATATTTTATCCTTTTGACATTTACTTTCAGTACCCCTCCTTCCATCAACTCCTTCAGTCTGACAGTTCCAGTATCAACAATGAAACGCTGCCTAGTAAGGAAAATACCCCCTTCATTTGTCTTTGATCCAGATCTGGGTGAAGTCAAAGAGAGTCTTTCTGCTGAATCAAGGAGGTTTGGCCAGGTCCTTTGCCATTTATGTAAGAGAATGGAAACCCTACTGCAGTGTTTTAGAGTCTGACTTGGAGGGTAAGAACAGGCTCTTCAGCTTCAGACAGAAATCCCACTTGGATCAAAAAACAAAAATGATCAGGGTCTTGAAGCTTTATCTAAACCCAGGCTCAAGAAAACTGCTGGGAAGATGTGCACTGCTGTTACTGACTGCCAAAAAACAAAATGAACAAGCCAAGGGAAGACAATGAGAATAACAACAACAAAAAGTCACTCTTGAATTCCCATAACCAACACAATTTTAAAAGAAATTATAGAAAAATAAAGTTATCAGAACCTGAGACTGTCTGAAAACCAAAGTCTTAGACATGATACTGTTCAGAGTATTTTCTATTCCCAAAAAATAGAGAAAACAAATTCTTCTAATAACACCTATGCCTTTATACTTTTGGAAGGATCTGAACAAACTTGTTCCTGCCATAACTTTGTTACACAAAAAAGTATAGGAGCAGCAAACCCACTTTACAAGTGTTATTTTGACTTAATGGAGAGTAGATAGCACATTAATATCAATACTGGAAGCTTCATCTTTCTTCTGCTGCAAAGCTTTAATCTCACAGTCACTAAATCAATGATTAAACATTGGTGATTTCAAAACTGCAGGGTCAGAGACATGCAGAGCCATTTCTACATCTAACAATTAAATCAGACACCTAAATATCTTTAAAATAACATTCTGCAAATGCCTCAAGCCCACTCTATGAAGATCATCTCCTCAAGACAAGGAAGAAATTCTGTCTCAACTGAACTGGTGACCATACTTCTATCAGTGAGAATTTCATCACCACCTTCATTGCTTGAGAGGGCCACCTTGGTGTTTCTCAGAGGTTTCTCTTGCCATTCAGATTTGTGAAGACTCCCACTTCTGCCTTGTTTTGCTTTCAAACAGTACAATTCCCTGAGGCAAAAAATATGATCTTTTAATTATCTGTTTCACAGGGTGCCTTATATTGCATCCAGTGAAGGCTGAGTGTAGAGGGACTTCTCAGGGGCAGATGCTGGCTCCATGGTCAGGAAACAGCCAGGGGAAGCTCCCTGTAGCTTCTGCTATGTTATTGTTCCCTGCTTTATGTAATAATGCATCTAGACACTGATCTGGGCAATTATACTCTGTAGAAATCTAAGGGAAGGTTTCCAAATAGTTGGGAAAAAGAACCCAGCTACCTATATATGCACATATATATATATATATATATATATATATATGTACACATACACATACACACACACATGCATACTTGTACCATCACAGGATCAGCAGCAGGCAGAAAAACATGCAACTATTTAAGTGTAAACTCTTTCGAATCAATTTGATTTTTTAATAAAACAACTAACTTATTATTCTAGTAAACAGATTTATTTTTTTCTCTTGGAATCTGTTTTCTTAATTACAGATGGTGTAAGAATTAGGAAGAACCTGTTTTTAATATTGAGTCAGCTCTGAGTCCAAAGATGTGGAATAGCAAGAAGGATGTGTGAACATTTTGTATGCATTGTGAAATGCTCCAGCATAGAGGTACACTGAGAAACTATATTTATTTCTAGTAGCCAGCTGATTTACTGTTGCTTTGATTCACCCTGCTGAAAAGTTTGTCAAATTTTCCCTTGTGACTCATCTGGTATACAAAGTGTCCAGGGGATGGCTTATGGCTTAAATGCAACCCCACTGAAAAATTTACAACTGCTCTTATGATTAAGTGAACAGCTTTAGCTTTAAATATGAATGTCCCCAGCTTCAGAAGGCATTTAAAATTTGCTTCAGTGTAAGGAACTGAGGGATATCCTCACTCCAGCTTTGAGACAAAAAAAAAAACTTTGCAATTTTGCATCATCTAATGGAAGGGTTCCTTGGTCAAACCTTTTGGAAGACTACCCTTACCTTCAGGAAATAGCCTATCAAGACATGGTATGAGAAACAGGGAAAAAAACCCCAGAAACCAAGGCTTTCATTAAAGGTTTTTGCTGGTCTTGAGTGTAGGAAGCAAAAGAAATTGCATAAGTGGCCATGATAGTGCTATGCCTCACTCCCCTAGCTTCCTGTGGGCTGTAAAAACACAGGTGTGATTTCTTCTGTTGTTAAAAGGAATATTCTCCACACTGTGAGTTAAGAACGTCCTGCATTGCTGTCTGTTGGCCCCTGAGTACAAGAAAGTGTCAGCATGGGACACTTCCTGGTGGCCTAAGTGGCACTTTCATGCCCCTTCCTGTGTCCCAGCTGCCCAGAGGAAAGGCTGGGCATCTGCTGGGATTTGATTTCCTTCCCTCACAGTTCTGCAGAGCTCCTCCCAGAGTTGCCCCAGTGTGTGCTGTTGTGAGCCTCAGCTAAACACAGCCTGTTTGGGCAAAGCCAGCTATCTCCTGTAACTCAGGGAAAGGATCTGCACAAGGAAGGCTTGAATCTCTCTTCATGGTGAAAGATCTGACACACCAGAAAAATCATAAAATTTTGCTACAAAAAGTTGCATGCTTGTTTCATGGTTGTAGAGACAGATTTAACAGACTGAAGACTACAGCTCTAGACTGGAAATGTAATTCAGGCAGCAAAAATGCATTTTGTAATCCTTTTGTTTGAGAATTCTTTTCTTCTGCTTGTTTTGGGTAGCATGTGCTGGATACATGATGCACAATACTTAGGTTAAGTCGTGCACAAATTTGTAGAAATTGGATACATTATCTGAAAGAGCAGTCACAAAAGAGAATTATCACAGCACAAGTGAGCATTTGCTCTAACAGGCAGCTCCTGCAGAAGCTGTATTCAAGATACTTCCCTCCACTTCTGAAACAAATGTCAGTGTATTGGGTAGTGCTCAGCCCTCACCTTTGTACCAGCACAGGTCTCAGAGTAAAACCCTGAGTTTGCTGCCTTAGGCTGAAGCCATGTATCGTTGCCTCAGCAAGCAGTTGAGTCTAATTTCACTTTACATCAAGCAGACCAAAAATTCCATTTGAAAGGTGACAGGCCAGTGCATTAAGCAATTGCACCAGTGCTGGGGTTAAAGTGGATAAATTATATAAGACTAAAGCCTGACACTAAAAACCACCAGCTGGATCAAGGACGTTTCTATCCATTCTGGCTCATTAGACTTAGGACAACAAGGTCAGCTATGTTAAATTTAATCACAGGCCGTCCTAGAGGGTATGGTAAATGTATTGGCTAATTTTTCATACCATATCCGAGATAATCTGTCACCCACAGCTTGAGAGGTAGCTTGCTTGTGTTTAAAGTATCCACTCTACTTATGGCCAGTTAAGACAAATCTCTATTGTTTTTCAACCAGGATGAGCCAAATTAATCACAAGCATTTACCTCCTTCCTCCCCTATTAAAAACAAAGGGGTTGTAGTTCATGTATGTTAGCACTCAGCTTGGCATCATCTTTTTAATGGAAAAATAAACTGAGCTGTCTATTCTAAATTGAATCAAGCAAAATAAATAAGCAAACAAGATTTTTCTTTGCTGTAGGTACAGAGACTGTGTCCGGAATGAAGAAGGATAATTAATTTGAAACTCTTTCGGGAAAACAGTGTCTTTTTATACTCTGTTTTTAAGGTCCCTAACACAGTGGGAGTCTGTTCTATTACTATAACTTCCATGCACTACAGTAATAAAAATAATAATGCTGTGAGAGTTATTTAATGCTGAGTCTTTTTGGGTGAACTGCATCTCTCCTCCAGAAGGTGCAGTGGCCCTAACAGAACACTGTCATACATGAAGAAAAGAATGGCATGAGCAACATCTATGCTAGTGATGCAGCTCTTGGGATGTATTTTATAATAATTAGGTATAAAAGCTAGTATGATAAAGTGAAGGCAGTAACTTTCTTCCCTTCTGCTGCCAAACACTGGCAGGATTGCATTTGCAGATTTTCCACTTTTTTGGAATGACTGTTTTCCCATTTTTGCTTGTTTGGAAGCAGCCCTTGTGAGACAGTGTTCTGCTCCTAATCACCAAAGGGCATATGAAAAAGGCCCTACCATGGGAAGCACCCACTGCAGCTGTGGCTGCACATGCTGCCTTTATAACAGGATCAGTGATTTAAAGTGAGCCAACTCATTATCCTGGGAAATGCTAAGATGATATTACTGATACTACTTATGATTAATTTAACTGTAAATTCCTGTCTAGAATCTAGAGGTAAACATCAGTCCATTATCTTACTGATTTAAATGGCTGTGTCTGAATCTGCTTCCTTAGAAGAAGGGTCCCCAGGGTTCCAACAAACTCAAGAGAAAAGGAATAGATTAAGCATACATAAATCTATAACTTGTATATGCTTGTGAAATGGTCAGCTCCCTTGGTGCTATGCAGCAGGTCTAAGCTTGGCTGTAGGAAATGCCTCTAAGTTGCTTTTTCTCTTTGGAAGTGCTGGAAAACTCTCTAGGAACTTCTGCACTGGCAGACAATTCCAGATGACGCCACACTGCTGGAACATCAGAAGGCAATACTTTTATTGCTAAGTTATGGTTTAGCACCAAATTACATGCAGGTGGCTTTATCTTCAGATGGTTCTCAGTGGTGTAGTTGGGCATCACCTAATCAGAGATGTACCAGCTATTGAAAATTTGAGCTCAGTTATCAGGAATAGTGTCTGAAATACTGTCTATAATTATTACCCTGAAATTAACCATACATCCTAAATACTCCAGCAAAATATCCAGCACCTAGGTAGCTCCTTATGAGTGACAATTTTTTCAGTAGCACTAAGTAAGACTGGCTATGCATTGTACTGCAATTTTTTGAATTATATACACCAGGATAACTGAGTATTACAATGCCCAACATTGTGATTTTGTAGAACTTGACATTCACTTCATGCCTCTATTTTCCTGCTGGTGTATAAAGGAAAACAGCTTGCTTTAACCTTGGATGATTATGCCTTTGTATTTGTACTATTTTTTCCTGTGCAAGTTCCTACACCATAAAGAAAATCGGAGATAACTTGACCACAATGAATTAGGAGGCATTCAAAATATGTACTCCTTGATTTCCATCATCCATAAATGCAGACACTAGAAGCTGCTTTCTGTTTTCAGCAGAGGAGGGGAGAAGAAGTAACATATCCAATTAAAAGAACAAGGCACTCTAGGCAGCCAGGGCCAGGAAACCTTTTGATGAAAATCTCTGCTGATTTACCAAAGCCACAGCAACAATGCTGATCTATACTGACTGATGAATATCAGACATGAGTTAGAATTTTTTACCCAGACCATCTGTTACAAGGTCTTTATGCTTAAAGTTTCCTGGGGTTCTTTAATGACCAATAGTCAATGTGTTCACGGATTTTATGCCTACTCCAATGGACAGCACACTGCATGCTTTGTAGAATACGGATATTCCTAATCTCATGCTGAGGTGTTGATTCTTTACAGATTTGGCAGAGTATTGATGCATTTCACTGAATAATCAACAAGTATTCTTTAAGCACTTTAACATCTACTGTCCAAAATCTTATTTTATTATGAAATCTCTGATCCATTTATGAGTTGTACAGACGAAGACACTCTGATTTTAATTTATGAACAAAAAGCCATGCATAACCAACTCAGTTTTGAGCACTAAAAGGTGGATTAAAACCTTTTTCTTTAGACTTATTGAAAGGCTGTTGAATGGTACCATAATTTTATACTACTGAAGGCATTTTACTATTCAGGATAGTTTCTCTGTCAAATTCTATGACAGATTTGAGATGATGTACAAGAAGAATTTGAAGTACACTTAATTTCATATAAAGTGTCATTATGGCTCTGGGGTATTGTGTCTTCCACACAGTACAACCATAATATACTGGTTAAGGCTCTTAAAAGTAGCTATGATGAAGTGGACAGATAATCCGTTTTTCTCTCTGGAATGTCTGTTTTAATTTGCAAATCTGAGGAACTAATAAATTACTATAGCATTACTTGCAAGTAATTAGCACATATGCCCCTTGTTTATTTTGGACTGAGGGCACTAAGCTCATAACTATGCAAGTATTTGTTACTTTTCAAATTCTAGTGGTCCAGATTAGTCATCAGCTGATTGGAAATGGAGAGTAGGCCTTGTAAATGCTCTGCCACCTGATTCAATTCAGTCCATAATGAAACATCCTTGCAATCTGAAGACTTGTTCATGACTCACACAAAATGGATTGATGGTGTCAGTTCACTGCTTGGTAGGAATCCACTGTCATGATCATTATGGTTCATCTGATGAGAGAATTTCACTCCAGCCTGAAGAGAATCTGTGTGTCTGCAGATGTGGCACCCCCTTCACACTCAGTCACTGGCAGCCACTGCACAGATATCTTATGGACCTTTTCCTTTTCTTTCAAAATCAAACATGTACAATAGATATTTTTAATGGAACAGAGCCAAATCTAGTCTAAGTCTTTCTAAAAAGGCATAGATGGGAGGCACCAGATAATATGATGGGAAGAATGCACTTTGTCCCCTTTACCTCCCCATTGTGGGACCTGACATGGAGTCTGAGACAAGTGGTTTATGTGCCTTCCATCATTCTGTGCAACCCTCTGAAAATGCATGAATGCTTTTCATGGAAACTTGAGAGAAAATAGTTAAGAAGAGAGCTGTATCCAGAAGAAAAACCCAGTACAAGGTTGTGTTGAAAGACTTCAGGGCACTGGGACAAGCTTCATTATGTGAGGATTGTCATGGCCAATCCAATTATCTGGTCACTGACATAACATCTGAATTGTCAACATTGGGTAAACTCATTGGCAATCTCAAAAGAGAAGGTTGTGACCCAGCAAACACAAAGGTGGTCCATTTTCTCACACACAGTAAGACATTTAAGGCATATCAGCAAAGTGATGTCAGTACAACTCCTATTAATGTTCTGTCTGCTTTTAGAATAAGAATAACTTTCCAGTTCTGTCACAGCTTTGTGTTTAGGACATGCAAATTCTCTGGCCTGTAAAGGAAAGACTCATGTCCTTTGTATCTTACTAATGAATTCTCCCTGAGTTTAATGGGGCAGAGCCTCACTGGTGTTAAATCAACACATCAAGATTATTCTTTACTAAAGAAAGTATTCTGACATGTAGGACAGTGAGGATCAGTTGGGAGGAGGGAGAAGAAGATAGATAGAGTAATCTCAAGAGCATAGGAAAAATACCCCCCAAAAAACTAATAAATATAACTTTTTCAGAATAATGACTGGTGCATGTTCCTCTCCCTAATGTTTTCTTAACTTTCTTGATGCCTTTCAAGGAGACAGAAAGGGTAATAGAAAGCACTCCCATATTCATCTCTGTATGTAAAGAGCAGTTTTCTGGAAGGCCATTAGGATGGCCCATGGCAGTGTGAACATCCTGTGTTAATTTAAAAGCTCAGTTGGAGATCTCAAGGCAAACTTAAGGCCACTCCAAATAAAGTGTGAGCATGTGTATTTGTACAGTGAAAATAGTCAGGGGTTTGTGTCAACAGCATTTTGCTTGATAGATCCTACAGAACCTAAGCACTGTGACCAGTCCTTATTATGCCTTAAATTTCCTTGCTTTCTGTTTTCTTAGGGGAATTTTTCCTTTATGGAATATTATTTTTGGGTTCTAATTTTCAAAGGCCCTCACTGTGAGGAGTTTGTCTCTGCTAACACAATTGTGGGGGGCCTTTGGCTTTTATTTAACATTCCAGATGGATTTCTGGGACATCACTTTAAGGGTAGAATCCCCCCAGGAAAAACAAATAATCCATTTTTTTCCCTTTAACATTTGTTATGTACTTCTTTACTTCCAACCAAGCAGACACATTTAGCAACCATCACTGGCTACTTCTGTCAGCAACTCCTCCACTCCCCCACTTCCAAACACAGAAAGTACAAAAAACAGACTTAACTTCAGAGGTGGCAGTGGAGGGGGAGAACAGCACAAGGAGTGAGGAACGGTCATGACTGTTATTGCCAAAACACAAGAATTCAAACCAGTGCTCAATGAAAATAAACAGACTGTTGAAAAAGAAGGTGAAAAGTGAATCAAAGTTCTGCTGCCGCAGGGAAAATAATCTCACCATTTCCTTCATCATCCCATGCTCTCCTCAGGACAGCACTGAGGCAGGTATGTTTGTCCTTACTGAGAACATCTAAACATGTGCTTAGAGATCAGCAGGCGTGCAACTTAACTAAAGGCATTCCTTTGAACTTCGGCCCATACCTAAATGTCTTTAAAATTCTTTTACTGTTTCTTTTTTTTTTTTTCACTACCCATTTTAGGAGACAATGCCCTCTTTGACAGTTAATCCCTCCTATTTGCTGCTTATCCTGGTTACCTATGGAAAACTCACCTGTGTGCCTGACTGTCCTCCCCTGACCACACAAACATGGCTCAGATGTCTGACCTGCTAATGTAATTCCACTGTCTGACTGTGACTTTTCCTTACTGTGCACCAAGGGCCACCCAGCTGCATTTGCTGAAGGGTGAGGGACTGTAAAAACAATAGAAAACCACACAAACCAAGTGCAAATACAAGCTCCAGCCTCTCTTTACCACTTGCACCCTGCATAATCACTCGCACCATCACCTCATTAAATGCACAGAATTAACACTGTTTCTGCAAGCTTTGCTCTGAATCACTTTGCAGAGATGCAAGTGGCAAAGTAAGCTATAAGGCTGTGAAAATACAATAATCATGAAGCCTTGGTCTATTCCTGTTACCTGCTGCACATTACTCTTCTTTGGCAGAACCACTCTGATTTGCAGCTGGGTGAGCAAGGCACTGGCTGGAAAAGCAGCAGGTATGACTGGCAGGCAGGTGGGCACCCTCTGCAGCTGGCAGTGCTGCCCCCTCCCCAGACTGCTGCAGGAGCAGAAATCTGTGCTCCGGATGGCAGAATGCCCTTCATTACCTGGAGCTGAAGTAAGACTTAAAGATGACTGGGTTAGTGGGCAGCAGACCGCCAACAGATGCTTCAAGAGCATTGCATTATTGCATTTATTTGCAGAGTGGTAACGGGGTTTGGGCAGGATCACTGGTGTTTTGTTTCTCTGGTGCCTTTGACATGCAGCCACACCCTGGTTACCTGTGACACAGCTCTGGCAAGTCGGATCAGAGGTTTCCTTTGTGTGACACGGCCAGCAGAAGGGTGCAGTAGGACAAGGTACCATTATTCTTCCACATTTCCCCTGCTATATCTTGTTTTCCACCTTGAAATTCTGAGATAAAGCAGATGGGGCCCATTTTTTTTAATGGTTTCTGGACACTCAGTGGTGTTTGCTAAACATCAGTAAACATGGATCTCTCTTATGCATCTAGGCAGATCAGCTCAGCTCTAAAGGCATATGCAGTCAGAACAACACACCCATGTTCAGTGAGCTGTACTCAGTGGGCCCAGAAGTTCACCAGTAGCGTGGGAAGGGAGGAGGGTCTTGTAGTAGTAGTCTTGTAGGAAAGTCCAGAAAAAAGCAGAATATTTAGGTTGTGGCATTAGAATGGGCACCGTGCTTGCAAAGCAGGGCAGCCACTGCAAGCTGGGAATACTGTGGGAATACTGCTCCTCTTGCTTTGGAGAACCATGTTCTGGAAGATTTGCATCCTGGCAGTCTGCAGCATCCCTTAAGAAGAGCCTTCTGCTACTTTGCCATCACACTATACACAGAAATGTGGCTTATTTGAGATCAGTTGAATTACAGCTTATATTGGCTGTAACAAAATCAGATACACGCTTAAAACATCCTTGTGTGCGTGTTTGACCTGAAAACAATGAAACAATAAAACAACTTAAACAAAAAAAAAACCACAACTACCTGCATCATCAAGTTGTACAAAAATGGAGCCAGCAGGTAAAGAACTTTGCTCATGGGGGATGATCACAAAACCTGCCAGCATGAAGCACTGCATTGTGCTGACACCCCTGCATCAAACTTGCTCTCAGTGGACACAGCCAAAGAACTGCAATTACTTAGATGTCCTTAAACTTTGGCTTGCACTACCAAGAAAAAGTAGAATCTTCATTGAGTGTAGGATATATTTGTGTCTGAAAATCCTTTCCTTCTTCCAACTGAAGGAAAGCCATAAATACTCTGACTCCATTTCACCTCATGGAGCCTAAACACCTTCAAGAATCTATTCGATATCTGTGACATTTAGCAGAGAAGTGGTGTAAACAAATACTCAAATGAAGATCAGGCAATTTTAAATTAAATGTGTCACAAATCACCACCCCCTGACAGAGTCATTGGATATGCAACCCATTTTACAAAACTTTACCCAAAATTATTTGAAAATTTCACACACCCATCCAAGGACAGCTGGCCAGAAACTCTGGTCAGGACCTTCACATCCATTGGTCTTCAGGGCCAAGCATACAGAATTTGAAAAACTAGGATACAGGCAGTGATAATAGTTGGCATAAAATATCAGGTGAGCTGGTCTTTGGAGGCTTTCTTAATTTTTTAATCAGGTTGGTTTTATTTCCCTGTTTTCCCCTAAAGCCCTTGCTTTGTTGCTTTCTGAGCTAGAAATCCATAAAGTTTTCTCATCAACACTACATTTCAGAAAGTAAGTACATTTTCAGAAAGTCTTTCTTCTTTCATGACATAAAGCCTTTAAGTTTTTCCCTAGGAGCCATATATGTAGCAGATACCTTGGCAACAGACACTGTCTTGGTCTGATCCTTATAAGGCTTTAATCAGAATGATTTTTGAAAACATGGATTAAGCTCCATCTATGCTATAAAGCAACCATTTTTCATTAAGCCATTTTCAACTAAACTGCATTCATGCAGGACACTAAATCATGCAAACAGAATATAAATCACTTAGCAATTCTATAAATCATGTTGGTCACTGATAAAAGAAAAAAAAAGAAAAAGAAAAAGATTAAAGTATTCATTTAAAAATGAACTAAAGAAAAAGAAAATTACACTTCCTGCATTTCCACTGCCCAGTGCAGCCACATTTAACTAGGCTGAAACCTATGTAAGGCAGAAGATTTTCAAAAGTGAGGTAAACATTTCTAGCAATGGTCGGGAATTTTAGGACAAAAATTTTCTTTTCCCTTCACATACAATGAAAAAAATCCAGTCATCTGTCAAAACTGAATCTGATTGATAGCAATGGTTTGATCTTAACAAGTCTCTCGGCTTAAAAAACTGCAAAAGGACCACTGAATGATGAAGGATGGCTGTTTTGACATTTTTAAAAGTGAAAAGTTTTATTTTCTAATTGAAGGAAACAAGCAAAAACCCCACATTCCTTTTGTACTAAAAAGAGGCAACTGCTTTGAAAGGTCACAATCAAAATAAACTCTTTGAACATTATTAAAGTAAAATATTTAGCTTGGCCCCATCCTGATTTTATTTTGGAAATTTTCATCCAAGTTTAAAAAGGACCTTTCATCCCTGGTTGGACATAAGAAAAATACTGGAATTCTTGAGAACCCTGACAGGGTGAGGAAGCTCACCCCCATCCAGGTTCAGGATTTCTCTTGTGCGCCAGTTTCACTGGCAGGGTGCTTAAGGCCATCTGTTTCTTGACTCTCAAGAGGGCTGAAAAGTAAGAATGAAGTTATTGCAGGCTTTAATTCTCAGGAGACCAGAGATAGGCAGGTGAGATCCCAACCAGAGGAGGTCATACCCTCAGCTTGGGTCAGCCAGAGTAGGACATGGCTCGTGTAGGGGTCAGGCCTTATCTAGACCCTTGGAGTACTGGCACAAGCATCTCTCTGCTCACAAATCAGGCCCTGTGTCTAAATGCAAATTTGAACTCTAATGACTGCAATGATACCTGTGATGGCCACTGCTTTGCTAAGCTGGTGGGTTTTTTTTCCCATTAGGGTACCTCTTGAGTCCATTTTACAGAAAAACTAACAAGTCAGCCACTGCTTTACCATGGGACCCATTAGCAGCAGGCATTTAAAAGTGCAGACCATTTACTTTACCTGTATCAACCAGCCCTGCTTGTATCAATCACCAGAACATCACAGACATCAGCAGGACTGCACAGATTTCTATGATCTGAGGATCTGCCTTCTCACCTTTACTGGGGTATTTGCAGTAATTCAGTCTTGATTCTGAGAGTGGTTACTTGCAGCTGGACCCCCTTGTAGAGCCCCAGTGAAATAAAATTAAGTGAAGCAATTTTTGAGGAGATTTAAGGCCATTAACATGACAAAAAGTGATTAACATTGTTTGCGCGATTTGCTGCCCTGGATGAGCACTGTTTGGTTGAAAATGACTTAGTCAAAAATGCTTTTACATACAGCTGGGTGAGGACTTAATCCATGCTTTCAAAAACACTGATTTTAGCCAAATATGGAAACACTGTGCTCATCACCAAAGTAATGGCCCAAGGTATTCTGAGGAAGAAACATGTCTCATTTCAGGTCTAGCCCTGAAACCACCCACAGGCTATGACAGAGTGTCAGAGCATTCCTAAGTAACATGCTCCATTTCTACAATGAAGTTTCATTCTTACAGGAGGTGGTTTGCAATGTAGAAACAGACTTACATCCAACAATTTGTAGAATCACTGCAGCTTATCAGTGTTCTCCCTTCTCTGCCCCAGTGGTCTGCCCTCCTTTCCAACACGAAGAAACTTTGAAGCATATCTACATTAATGTCTCCCTACCAAAGAGAGAGAAAATTCTTCATGTGGCAGAGGCAATATTTGCAATGCTCCCTAATCCAAATACTGTTTTCTGTTAGCATCTCTCTGCCACTGTTTTTTAAATAGGTTCAACAGGGGTGTGCAGAAGAAACCTTGGAAAAGCTGCTTCTAATAGCTTAGGTTGTGTACCTAAATTAAAAACCATCTCATTCAACAATTCTCTGGCTGAGATTTGTTTGCTCCCACTGCCAGATGCAACTTAGTGGCACCTGCTCACCTTCTGGTTTGGAACTGAGCTGGCAACACCTGTTCTGATTTAATTTGATGGAGGTAAATCACTGCTAGTCCCCCAGCATCAAGGATCCATTATCGGTAACTACATTATCTGCCCCATACTGAACATTTGCTCTGAACACACTTACAGGAGGATAAGCAAAATAATAGAAAGCATTTCAGGAAGAAGTTGTCAATCTAAATTTTTCCCTCTCTAGGAGCACCTAGCTGTGTGAGTAGGAGGGATGAAAAGTGAGTTTACCATCAGGCTTTTGAAAGTTGTGGATGAATGCAGATAATAAAACTGAATTAATGGAGGAGGACGTACAGATCTACTCAAGGGGATATCTGCAGGAGATGGAGGACTTATATTGGACTACAAGAATAGAAATATCCTTAACAGGTGCAGTTGTAAGGGAGAGCTGGTGTGGTTTACAAAAGGGGATATACAGCCAGAGCTGCATAAGTGGGAACAGGAATTGGTTTATTTGGGTTGTGGGCAACGTGGGGCACACAGCCATGCAGCTCACTGTTTTTGCATAAGTGGGTTGCAGGACCATTGTTATGCCCTGGCTACTGCTGGGATTCTTGCTGGGATTTGAGGAATTCATAAAACATAATGAGGGAAATAAACCCCCTTTTGGCAGAGTAGGAAAATAGATCCAAAAGGTCTGCTGAAAGGAAATGCAGATTGCATGCGAGGAGCACTGCCACAGCTTTAGAAGTAATTTCTTTTTTGAGTTTCCCAAAGTCTGTAACAATGCACTGACAACACATTAGCAAGCAGAGTGAGGATTGCCTTCTCCTAACCAAGCATTTTCCAAGCAGTAATGACTCAGTTAACTGCTGCTTTTCCCTCTTCTTCACATCTCCCAGCCCCAGGAATGTTCAAGTCCCTTTCAGAGCCAAGTACATTGCAGTTCCCACCTTAACCTGTTTGCTGGCAAACCCTGCCTCGTGTTCTGCTTCAAACCCCATCTCAAGACCAAACAACTGACCTTGAAAGTACAAAGCAGAGGTGATTATCAGAGATTTGTCTCTCTGGGAAGCTCAGAACAGCATCCACAGGCATGCTGCACTGCTGGCCTTTAGCATAATCCCCAGGCATTAATTTCACTCCTGTTTCTACACCAGCCTCAGAGCCTTCATCTGCATTTGGACATAATAGGAGACAGGGATATTTTCCTTGTTGTTTACTACTTCCCATTTGACTTGACTACCACCTTCTTTTTAATTTTTTTCCTTCTCATCCGCACAATTTTGCAAAGCTCAACAGTGAAATAGCAGCTAAACATAGTTGGCATAAGGGGAGAACTACCTTGGAGGCATTAAGAGAGACCAAAAGCCTGCATCAGCTTTTGCACAGGCACAGCAGCTGACATATGGCACAATGCAACAAGCAACCAGACCCAGAGCTATCTGGCAGTGACCTGCACATCTGCTGGCATAGGAACTGAGGCCTTGGGGCACAGTTCAAACTGAGCTAGTGTGAATGAGAAAAAGCAGCTTCCCCATTCTTTCTTATGGTACATCCATCTGTTGCACAGTTTATTATTGGGAATGGGGTTGTAACTATTACAAGACCCTGTGTTATAAAGAAGAACTCCAAAATTACATTGTGGGATTTTTTCTAATGCTGGATTATATTTAATTTGTGTTCAAATGAAAAAGTTTTCTGTTTTATATTTTATTTTATTACAATTTCCTTCTAATTAGTAATCTGAAGATTCTTTCTGGGGTTCCACAAAAGGCACACCCAAACACTTTGTTCTATGTTTCTAGAAAAAAATATTGCTTAAAAATCCTTACCCTGAGAAACACCAGACTGAAACAGTGAGTTTTGGAAGTAGAGTGGGGAGCAGGGAGCAGAAAGGCAATTTTTAGTTGTAAAAAAATGGGGATTAGGATTTAGCAGTGTCCTGAAGGTGTAGAGTTAAAGAGAGGGGAAACATCAAGGTAATGCATGTAAAGAGTGTGAGGATTATGAATAAGGAACATGTTTTTTGCCACAATGAAGTGACTGGCAACAGTAACTCGAAAGGCAGAGCATCTAGAAAGGCAGACATTAGGGAGGGAGTGAGGCAGAAGTGGGAAAGTAATTTGAAATGCACTCCCATAGAGGTCTGAGATGCTCCAGTACTAGGATATCATGAAGTCGATGCGGGTGAAGGGCTGTTGAGATTCCAGTGGTGAGCAAGAGGTAAGGCCACAGAAGAGGAGGAATGGAGAGGAGGACAGGCATATTGTGGGAAAAGGCTGTAGGAGGACAAAGATTTGAGCAGAAAAATGTGTCTGTCAGTACTGAAAGTGGTAAAGAAGTTCAAGGATGAAATAACCCAAACATTTGACCTCAGAGCACAAATACATAATGGGAGCTTCTTGGTGCCTGGCTTGTATCACCAGGAGATATTATTCAGTCACGAGTTTTTCATCACAAAAGAGTTGAAACTGCAACATATATTTTTGAGCTATCACTTATGATTGAATGACAAGTAACACCTCCCTCCCATGCTGAAAGAAGCTGCAACCAGTAGTCAGGGTGTCACTCCATCCCCCTCTGAAATTGTAGTTCTCTTTCTCACACAGTTCAGAGCTGGCTGGCTTGTGGTTTCTCTGCAGTGGCTTTGGGTTTGTTTTCTTTCCTTTTCTTATTTATTTGGAAATAAAGGCCACTGACTTTGGCATCATGCCTTAGGCAGGTTCCTCTTTTCTCTAGAGGTCTTGCACTATTTCCCTGAGACACAAACCCAGTTCATACTGGGAAGCACATAATAACTCAAAGCAAGTTAACACAGCAGCTGAGAACTCCCTTGCGACGGGACAACAATGATGCAAGTGGACGAAGCCACTAGGAATTTCACAGGGTAAGTCCTAGAAGCAGAGTGAAGGAAGGGGAGTTGCTGCTTTCGAAAGCATGAAATAGCTTGAAAGATGCCAAAATTTCCAACATTGGGAACAATGGGTTCCCGGAGGTGAACGAGTCATAGCTGAAATAAAGAATTCAGGAGGAAGAGAATAATTTCCTTTGGGAGGTATTTTCAGTGAAATTGGCCCAACTTCATAAAATCCAGGAAACCAAGGGTTTTTTCCTGCAACAAATATCTGTCGCACCAAACTGGCCAGAGCTAAGATCAAGTAAGAAGTTTATGTGCTAGGAGAATTAACCTGTGCTGAGAAGTCAGATTACTTTTAGGCCTCAAGGAATGGAAAAAAAAAAAAATATATATATATACCTTAGTGGTGATTAGCCAATACATTGATTTTTTTGGACTAGTTCAGGAAGACCCAAGTTTTCAGGCAATTTCTGGCTGTTAGCCCTGCTGTTTGTAAGTGAAGAGAAAGAAAAGAGAACAGAGAGTCTGCCATCTAATGAAAAGAGAAAAGAAAATCCAGAGGACTAACAAGTAAAAGCCACTGACCACCGTGTAAATCCCAACTCTGAAATGTGAAAGTTCACAGTCACTCCAGAAGATTATGCAGAAAACCCTTAGAGTCATCCAAGGAAGAAGGATGTGCTAAACTTCACTTCTCTGTCTTACACACACATGCATGCACGAATCTGCAAACTAATACAGGGTTTATACATACACACTTCTGTTTCTTTGGATCAAACTGGTATAAATGGTAGCAAACACTTAATCCTTCAATGCAGAAGGGTGCCCATGTGCAGTGTTGAGCTATAGCACCCTTCAGTGCAGTGCTAGTCAGACAGAGATATCATGAGCATCACCTACTGCTCAGGGCCTTAGGGAAGAGCCCTTAACTCAGGAGTGTAGAGGCTCTGCCTTTATCAATAACACCAAGCACTCGTAGAGGTCAGAGTGTTTCCCTGTCCTTCTCAGAGCTGTAAGAAGGTGAGAAACCACAGTACCAATTTAGAGAGGTGTAATTACACACAAATATTGCCACATAGGGAATCATTGCTGTATCTGGATAAGAGGCTAGTTCAGTCCACTAGGTCATGTGTTTTACATATCCATCAGGCTTTCCTCCATGAGTTTGTAAAGACAAGCTGTTGCAGAATCCCCAACACCACCCCAGTGTCTTCAGTGATGACAAGGAGTACACATTTCCATTTAATTACAGTCTGTTTCTTTCTGTGATGCTGGGACCTTGGCTAAAAGAATAACATGCTCAATACTTTCTCCAAAACAAACAATTGAGAGAGTCTGGAAAAGCTGTAATGGAAGTGTCTCATAGAAGGCTCTGAATTCCCATATTATAATTACATAATTTCATAGTAATCACATGCATTACATAATATAAATCTCTTCTACATCAGGTAAAGAAAGTTATTCCCCTTATCAACTGCTGAAATCTGATTTGATATTTTACAACACAGTGCTCTCCAGGGCAGGGTGAGCAAAATCAGTTTGGCTTTCTAGAGAATACAATTATAGGCTTCAAGCAAAAGAGCTTAGAGAAGGATTCAACAGTCTGTCTTTGTAAATTACACTCTGAGGTTTGCACTTTTCTCTCTATTTGATGGGATGAAGGGATTGCATAGAATAGGCCTCAAAGAAAACACTCCAGTAAAAAAAAAGCAATCCAAGGAAAAGTTGTGTTTGATTTGGAGAGCAGGTATGTGCAGACTTGAATAGGGGCAGGCAAAAAAACTGGGGAGATTTAGGGAACTGTGAGAAAATGAGGGAATGATCCAGCTATTTTGGTGGGCTCCAGCCAGTATGGTACAATGCACTCTGGAAATGACAGTGCATGTGTCTGTTTCCTGATGACAGTATTTGATTCTGCAGCTGACAGAAAAGAAACAGATGCAGCTACCAAGAGGCTGGGCCACTGCACAGGCTGACACCATTTACAATATTAATATATCTATATAGAGGAGTCTGCTCATTCAGCATAATCATCCTTTTCTTGATTACTTCTGTCTCTATCCAGGTTTTTCCAATAATTTTTGCTTCTTTTAATTGCACTCAGTCTTCTCTGACCCAGGATGACCTGCTATATTTGAAGAAGGAACACCCCGATATATTTTTTGCACTTATACCATAAATCTTAACAGGCATCTTTATTAGAAATCCAAGACATCATTAAAGTGTTTTTTCTCATATTGCCAGTTGTAATGGGGAACGCAAAATCTGCATTGCATTATTTAGTTTTGAGCTGACTTCTCTGCAGCAAGGGGGGGGGGCAGGAAAGCAAGCAAAGGAATAAAAGCAAAAAGGTTTTTTTCCATAGCTGGAATGTCTTCAGACACCTGCTTCATGTTTCTAGTGATGTGTTCCTTCCAGCCCTGTAATATCTGCTAGTCTAGAAACAATATCCACTTCAACCAAATGATCTATTTATTCTCTAACCATAAATTATCAGATGAGACCCTCAGATGTGTCTCAGCCTTTACACTTCACATCCACAGTCTTTATCAATGCTATTCTAAAGGGCAGGCATATTTGATTTAATAGTCTTTTTACTTTTCCCTTCATTTTTCTGTCTTTTGTGACTTAAACAATCAATCTTCTCTCTTTTCTCACATATTTTTACTTGAGAACTTCTATTTTTATTCTTGCTCTTGACTGCATCTCTTTTGTCTCCAACAACCTGTCAGCAAATAGCATTTTCTGTGTTGACACAGTTCTTTCCCTTCTGATGGCAGAGCAAAGGCATTAGTGTAACTTAGCTCTGCCCTGGAGTCAGAGGAAGGGGATTTTGCCTCCAGGGTAGTGACTGGGAGACAGATCAACTGCTCAGAGGAACTGTGACTGCTGCTCTTTCACTGGTTCCTCAGGATGCCTCCCTGAATCCCTGGTCCTCAGAATGACCCCTGCATTTGGGAGTGGAGCAGCTGGTTTGGATGATGCTTCAGGATGGCCACTGAAGATGGAGGTGAAGATGGAGGTGAAGATGTCTTCTCCAGCATGGCAGTAACACCTCCCTCTCTGGTACTTGTTTGAACAAACACAAATTTAATTTCTCTCAGAAATGCCCCTGTGAGTAGGGATGATCTATCACTGCTGATCATGAGATGTGAGATCCCAGAGCTACTCCCCAATTTAAATCCCATCATGATACAACTGGTAGAGGCCATCCTTGCAGCTTGTTGGAAATGAGACTGTGCTCACCTCTGACCCCTCCCCTTCCCTTCCTCTCTGGCCTTACACAGAAAATGGCCTATAGAGAAATTCCTTGGGGCTCTGAAATGCTGAATGGCTCTTCCTGCACTGGTCACCTTCACTCTGTGTCATGGTGAGCCACTGCAGCACTGAGTGATGGAGAGCTTTTTCTTTCATAAGAATGCATTGGAGACTTTTCTCACATGAAAAGTTGAGAAATATTAGTTCACCCCCTCCTTCTTTTGTCTGTGCTTTCTTTCCCCCAACAAAAAGGGTCATTTCTGCACCCTCTGCAGTCAGAAGGGATTTTATTGTGGAGCTCATCAGTCACAGTATGGCTTATAAACACAAAATGCCAGCACAGATCTGTCAAGTCTCTTCCTTGCTGCATGACACTTACCTCTCTGTTCCCTTCCTGCCAGTCCCCTGCCTTTTCCACTCTCCCTTGTCTCCAGGCCAGCAAGTCACTCACTGCCAGTGCTGTGCCAAAGCACTTCTCCAAGTGCAGCTTCCCTCTGAGGCAGCTTTACCCAGTGTCATCCTACCTCTCCTGCTGTCCCCTGAGGAGGGGCATTAACAGCAGGTCACACACACCAGCACACACCACTGGAGGCAGAGAGGAGGAGAAAAGCATCCCAGAGGACTCCCCAGGCTGCCCCCCATGCTCTGTGTAGTAAAAGATGTGTCAGGCTCCCTGTGGCTTAAATCTACCTAGAGTATTTCAGTACTCACAAGGATGTCCCACAGCAAGGAGTGGTGTTTTAATAAAGCTGCCTCCTGCTCCTGGGCACCAGTCTATAGGGCAAGAAAAGGGGGCTGTGTTACCCCATGTGGGCAAGTCTGCCCCACACATTACATGCCAGGGAGTCATCAGACATCATAGCAAAGCCTGCTCAGTAACAGGTCTTCAAGAACACTCATAGTTTGTGCTTCAGAGCTCTCCAGGGGAGGGTGTTCCAACACAAACCCCCACGCAACTTCATAATACATTACAGAACTATATTTGGGCACTGGTTGCTCCCATAAGTGAGTGCAATCTGTGTGAGAATGTGGAAATCCCTTTCCTCCAGCAGCCTCTGCTCTGCTGGGACATGTCCCAACCCACAGAGTGGGATGCAGAGCTATGAAGAGGGAGAATGCCCACCACTTTCTCAGCTTGCTGTGGGCACATCTTTACCTGTCTGCCCACACCTCGAGTCAAGCAGCAGTGGGAAGCCTCTCCCCATATTGCACAGGTGCTGTTGTGGGAGGCACTGGGAGGACACAGCCTGAAGCTCTCACAGTTAACCTCTTTCTAGCATTTTCTCTTCTTGTCTACCCCAGATAAACTGACACCTGATTTATGCAGAACTAGGAAAGCACAGAAATCAAAATTCATATGCACAGGCAGGTTTTTCTCAGAGGATATGCATGGTTCTTTGGAAAACTGAATTTATGTCAAAACCCCCACTTGCTCTCACTGTCCACAGATCAAATTTCACATACTTTCATCTCCAAACTTTTTAAAAGTTTTCTTTGGTGTGTGCAAGTCTATCTTTCTGACATCCTGTTGGACAGCGAGCACTTCTTTTAAATACATCGCCACAGCCACTCCAAGCCAATGTGGGATCCTCTGTCACATCTGGAAATGTGGAAAGGGCCACCAGTGATTCCCTGTGACCCACTCCTGTGCTTTGCATTTTACACAGGAAAGGTTTGTGCCAAGGAGAGGGAATGCCAGGAACTATAGAAATGGTTACACAGCAGGTTAAACAGGAAATCCTTCTCCTGCTGATGAGGATATACTCAGCATGGAGAGGTCATTCACTTCTGAAGGAAACAAAGAAATCTGGCTGAACAATCACAGTGTATCTTGGGAAACTTCCCAGAAGTTTCGCTGATGTTCCACTCATCTCAGACTCTTAGCAAATCTAACTTAAATATGTTAAATACCTTAAACACTAGAACTAAGCTACATCCCAAAAAAATATTTCTACCACAGTCTCCTTAAGATATCTCTAACAATAGATTTCACATAGAAAAAATTAAGTTCCACTTTTCTGTCCTACTCCTATTCAGATCAGTCTCCTCCGCTTCCCAGGGGAAGCAAACAGCTTCGGTTCCTCCAAGAATATCTGAACTGAAAAAGCTCTCCTGTCTCACCACAGACTTAGGTAAGGATCCCATTCTCACCAACTTCAAAAGCTTCTGCTTATGACTTCAGGAATGAGAAACTGGTATTCATGTTAGGTCTAACAGACCTATATTCTTCTGTAAGAATAAAGAAATGTAGCTACCATTTTGTAATGGCGTGACTCTGCAAATAAATTCATGTAACTAAATCTGTCTGGATTCCCAAACCATGCATAAAATGATGCAAAAATGGAATGAAAATTTGCAAAGATCAGAGAAAGCACATTTCTCTTATTCTTATTTGGACCTCCATGTATACATCAATAGATTACCTTATACATCATACATTGTGTTTTGGTTCATTTATAATAACAACAAAAAAAAGCTGTTTAAATATTTTCTCAACTGTTAAGTGGGATTTCTTTCTTTAGTGCAAATAATTAAGTGTTGAAGATGTAGTGATCTATTTGATAGAGAGAATAAAATATTTGAAGAATTTTACATAAGAAAAATAAACCCTATATGAACTCACTACTGTACACTTATGAAATATTTGAAATTTAAGGCTGATATTTTAGCTCTATCCGCAAAAAGTCTTCTAGTTAATAGCTATGCATATTTATGTAATTTAAATTAGTTACTTTCATTCTCTCATATAGTTCTATGAAAATAAGATAAACTTAGGAACTAGAGAGATTAAAACTTATGAAAATAAGAATCAGAAACACTGAAATGTTAAGGCTGGATCTGGCGATCATCCCTGCCAAGGCAGGGTCACCTAGAACAGGAAGCTGTCCAAGAGGGTTTGGAATGTCTCCAGAGAGGAAGACTCCACAACCTGCCTGAGCCGCCTGTTCCAGTGTTCAGCCAGCCTCAGCATAAAGTTCTTCCTCACGTTGAGGTGAAACTTTGTGTTTTAGTTTATGGCCATTTCTCCTTGTCTGTCACTGGGCACCACTGACATTAATTAGTCTGTCACAACCTTTTTGACAAATGCCTTTGAGAGGTTTATATGCACTGATGACATCCCCTCCCAGCCTTCCCTTCTCTGGACTAAACAGGCCCGGCTGCCACAGTCTCTTCTCATAAGAGAGGTGCTCCCAAAATCATCTTTGTAGCCTCCACTGCACCCTCTCTACTAGCTCCTTCTTCTTGTATTTAGACTTGAAGTTTGTTCCTTAGTCCATATAAAGTACTAAGGCACATAATGTTTTGTCACTTTATAGTGCACTGTATTTCTTCCTATTTCAGTAACAGTAAAATGATTGGATGAAAAAAGAGAATTTTCTCTACAACTTCTCTGTAACTAACTGTGTAGCCTAATCACATTTACTGATATGTAATATAAAGGGGATTTAGACTCTGCAGAAACATAGTGAGAGACAAAAAAGCAGAATTTGGTATCTGCAGGTACCTATTATAGCCATCAATTCAACCTATCACTAAAATGTGCCTATCTTAGCACTGGCTAAAGCCCTACAGGGCTTAACCACATGCTTAACTTATGCATTTTGCTGCATTAAAACTTGGACTAAGTAGTAATCACTGTATTTTACTTTAGCTTGTTGCTGTTAGTATTGATTAATGTACTTGTCATTGCCTCCAGTCCCAGTGTGCTGGACTGTGGCCTTAAATATTACTCTAAAATCAGAAATCCCACTGAAGTGCTTTAGTATGTTCTTCTTAAATGGAGATACATAAATATCCTAATTCTTCCTAACTTCTTCGTTGAGATTGCCCATTTGAATTTTTAGCTGCAGTTTTCCAACTTCTCAAAACCCTCCACAATAAATGCATCCTTGGGGTGCTGTGGAGGAGCCAAAGCAGGCCAGGACATTACAACCAGGCTGGAGCACAACAATGGGCACCAAAGGAAAAGTGGGAACACAACATCAAAGCCAAATGGTAGAGAAAGCAGCTGAGAGGAGAGAAATGGTCTGGGAAATGGTTGTATAAAGTACTCACAGAACCAGTAAAATAAGCTGAGCTTCCCAAGCCACCAAGTTCAAGAGGCTTTGGCAAGTAAAATGCATAAAACCAGTCCCAAAGGCAGGTCATCAGGTGTAACAAGATGAAAGCTCTTCAGAGATGTTTTATTTCCTAAGATCTTTCTCTCATCCATGTATCCACACATCAGATTTTTTGTGAGAAATATATTTCACAATAGGGTAGTTTCAGGCCTTTCTCTGTCCTAGCATTTTGCAAGACGCCAGGTCAAGTGTGTCACCCTCTGCTCTCCCCTTCCTTTTTCTGCCCACTCCCTGTTTAAGCTGGGGCTGCATCTGCTTCCAAAGGAAGGAGGCGTATTTCAAATCTCCAGGAAACAGGAGATTATCACAGCTCTGGTTTTCTCCAAAATTCAGATAATTGACTAATGAACTTTTCCTCTCTGCTCATTTGCAGCAGCAGGAGGAGATGGAGATAATTATGACACTTGCAACTGAAGGTTCAGTACAACGCGGTTACAACAAGCCAAAGGCTAGGAAAAGGCATGCACATTACATGACATTTTTAAGAGTCTGCCAAGCCACAGGAATGAAAGGGATATCAGCAACAAGTCCCCACAAGCTGTGCTGTTTGCAGTCCTCTACTTTCACACGCTGCAGCACAGAAACCACAGTAATGGATTCCCCAGGTAATTCCTGCCTCTGCATCCAAGCCTCCCTGTGAGCTCAGGTTCAGAGAGAGCTGCATATCCCTGTGTGTCTGATCTAGTCCTCCTCAGCACACAGTGGTTTTGTCCCCCACCTCACAACAAAGGTTGGAAGCAGACTGAGTGCTTCCAAATGCATTGTTTGCAATGTCCAGGTCACAGTGACTTCCTTTGCATAAAAGCAAGCAGAGTTTTCTTTGGGGAGGGACTTCTGGGGATAATTCAACGAGAACTGGAGCCAAGTTTTTCCCACTGATCCCAAGTCACTGTTTCATATACATACGCCTTCCTTCCTTCCTTCCTTCCTTCCTTCCTTCCTTCCTTCCTTCCTTCCTTCCTTCCTTCCTTCCTTCCTTCCTTCCTTCCTTCCTTCCTTCCTTCCTTCCTTCCTTCCTTCCTTCCTTCCTTCCTTCCTTCCTTCCTTCCTTCCTTCCTTCCTTCCGCCACTTCCTTCCGCCACTTCCTTCCGCCACTTCCTTCCGCCACTTCCTTCCTTCCGCCACTTCCTTCCTTCCGCCACTTCCTTCCTTCCGCCACTTCCTTCCTTCCCACAGAGTTGCAAACAAGCACCTCATTCTCTTCTGACAGCCACAGAAATCCACTGACATGACAGAAACTCTGGTTCAGCTCTGTTCCCTTGAAGGGAACTTGAGCCCAAGTGGTGAACTCAGAGGCACAGCTCTCCAACATCCAGGAAAAACATCCACTGCCCTTTATTTACAGAGGGTGCTATAATTTCAGTTTGTATGCTCTGAAATCCCTGGCACTAAGGGGATTAAATCAAGCTTCAACTTGTGGGTGCGCTTGATTAATTCAGTAATCAATCACCCTAAAACATTCCAAGCAAAAAGGACGGTGTAATTTGTAACTAAGACCACAAGAAAGGGAAACAAAATCAATATTAGAATATAACCTAGTATGGACAAGGGTTTCTAGCACAGGATTACGAATGGGATAAATACAAACATTTAGAAAACAATTACACAGAATGTTAAGTGATCCTGGGATGATCAATGTCAAAAGAACTGCTGTACATGAAGACAAAAGCCAAACATGAGCCGCAAAAAATAAACAGCAGAGAATGGGAATGTTTGTGTTTTGCTTTAAAACTATGTTTCCAAAAGTTTATAACATCTATAAAACCATCTAGAATGTCTATAAACCCACCAAAATGTACATAAAACCACTACATATTTGCTCAATATATTTCAATAGTTTTAAAATTGTTCCTTGCAGCTTTAGAAGTGTGAGGCTTTCCAAAGGAAGTGGTTGCCAAACCTGATGCTTCAGACAAAGAAACCCATTGTTCAGTGGGACACTTCCTTTCCAATCAGGTGAGTTAATCTTTGTAACTTTGTCTATAAAGAACAGCTGAAAATTTGTGATTTTTAAAATTTTTTTGGTATGTGTTATTTTCCTAATTTCAATTAATGATCTTGAAGCACAGTCAGCTTAGAAGAGTGCCTTCAAAAATTCTTACATTTCATTGCTATACTACTAAGCAAAGTAGTATTGCATGAATATAGCATTTAACTAGATTATGTTTTAAAGGAGCCAGTTAACACTCAGATCCCCCCAAAAAACAATGAATCCATCTTTTTATTTCACCCCTCTGAGAAAACTCTACATTTCAAGTCTGCAGTCAATACCCTGGTGCACATCAAGGATCCCTGGCCAGAAAAGACTTTGAAGCCATGCAGGCCTGATTTTGAAGTATTATTTGCTTGCTCTTGGGAAAGAAGCCACCCCTTGTTCTACTCCTTATCAATAGGTAGGGAACAAACGAGCAAAGATGAATTAGAGTGCAGCTTCAAATAAGTGATTGTGAACAATGACACTTCAGGTGAGTGTCTTGAAGTGAGACTGGGGATGGGTTTGAGGCCTATTAGGAGAGATACAGTCTGAGCTGCTCTGGACAAAAAACAGGACAGAAAAGATGAAGAAAAGGGAAGGTGTTTCAAAGGAAAATGTTGCCTTTTGTTAAAAAAAAAAAAAAAAAAACAACCAACAAATTGCACAAAATCAGAAAATTTTGCAGTGTGCAATTTTTAGTAATAACACACCTTTTACTGCCATGAGTTGGTACTGGACTTCTTTTCTGTTTCCTTAAATCAACATATTTTGTCCACAGCCAGCTAGAATGGAATTTTTTGATATAGGTTTTATGTCTGGCATCTGTGTAATTCTACTCTGACCTAATGTGTCTGTACAGAGATTGCACTAAAATGGTATTAGATTGCAGAAAATTAAGTTTCCAAGAAGCAGAAATAGGAAAAAAATTCAATTTGGTGGAAAGTGAAATGGAGAAATAAAAGTAAGAAATAGTGTGAAGGCATAAATTTACCAAGAAGGCGCAACCAAAATTAGCTTGACCTGAAGTAGGGTATGACCTTGGAATTAAGCCTTCCACAAGCTTGCAGAGGGTCTGGCTCTGTCTTCCCCTGCTTCTGTCTTCTCCTACTCTGCAGCTTTGCAGCACCAGCTGTGTGCCAAGCCAGAGGTTGTCCATATGCTGGTATTTCAATCCCATCTCTTCAGAAATGCTGTCTCTTCTCCACAATGACCTTGAACTTTTTTTTCTGTAAGGACTTCTGTGCTGTACAGATATTTGCCAGTTGGCAAATTGCTGCTGTTGGGCTACAAAACTCAAAGGTCTGAAAGGAATTAACCAGGGCAGGAAAGAAGCAAGAAATGGAAGAAGTGTACTTAAACAGCGAGGTGCATAGAAGAGCTGAGAAAAATAAGATGGGTTTTTGCCAGATCTCATATATGAAAGCAAGAATACCAACAAATTAAAAGGCAGGACAGACTCAATAATAGCACTGAAAGAACAGATTTTCAAACTCTACTTCAGGATACATTCTGCAGAAAACAGTCCTTTGGTCACAAAAATAGCTGAAAGATCTGAAAAACATTTTCTAAACTCTGGCAATGTGATGAATTGCTGATAAATGGTCTCCAGATCTGAAATGGTCCACTCTAAATTTGGAGTCCCTTAAATGCTAAAGAAGGGGATATGAAAATTTAAGCCCAGATTTCTTTCTTCACCTTTAGAACAAAAATTCCATGAAATCATGATTTGACTTCAAAGAATAACCTCTTTATCAGCAACCACAAGATATATGCAACTAGCCCAACTGTTTAGCCAGCACTTTGTGAAGCTAGCCATCCAGGATTAATTGTAAATAGAAAGAAATGGGCACTGCCAGGAGGCACATTGTCCCACCTCAATAAAAATGCACCTGCAGGAAGAAACTCATCCCATGCTGCCTACTGCCCAAGGCCCAGGTGCTTAGCTTAGATAAGACACGTTTAGACATTTCATTTCTTCACCCTCCAAAAGCTGTCCCATCTTTTCTTGGGATTTGGCCTTGTTTCTCTGCAGGTGTAAATTTTGTCTTTTCAATGAATGAAAAATCAGTGAAGTTCACTTTGGTTTTGCTTGGAATGATTCACAGAGCTTGAAGCAGACACAAAGCAGGCAGCAGTATCGATGCCTGGCCAGAGAGATCAGAGCAATGCTTTTACCCCAGCTCTTGGTACAGACCTGGAGGAGAGCAGAGACAAAGCAGAAAACCACAGACCCCAGTTATCCTACTGAGAGGAGCTGAGATGAAGCAGTGGAGGACTGGGAGAACTAGGGCACAGCAGGTTTAGACACTGATCACTGACCTGGGTCCTGCTGCAATGGGAAAATGGGAGAGAGGCACAGCCCACTGCATTAGTTGCTGGACATCTCAGCATCATGAGAAATCTGCCTTTGGCATCCTCCTCTTCTCTTTCCTCTCACGTCATGATTTACTTTCTGGCGGTATCATGAGAATTGCTGCTATCCCTTTACCTAGCTTAGGTTAGCTGTACTTGAATTTTGCATGTTATTTACTGATGACCTTCACTTCAGAAGAGATCTGCTTTTAGTAGCCTTGCTGTGTAGACTGACAGCAACCTTCATCAGAGGATAATTTCCAAATGAGGAAAGTATCCACATGGGACTGTCAGAAGCACTGAATTGATTTGTGCCTGTACCACAGGTCAGATTTAAACCCATTTTTCTTGAAGACAAACTAGACTGATTTATCCTCATGGGCCTTACTCTCCACTCTTTACAAGCCTCAAAACCCAGAAAGAAATGATGTATGTGCAGTTAGTACACCCATATCATGTGAGGGCAATTGATTCAATTACATTATAGCTACTGGAAACAAAACAGCCATATGGTGAGCTTTCTTCCCCAAAGTAATGGATGTTTCACAGCCACAGCTCTGAACCCAGTTAGTTCCCTGCATGGATGCTGCCCCCTAAGCAGGCTTCCCCAGGGAAAGCTTTCCCTGAGCCATGGGAAAAATCCAAGTTCAGGCTGGTTAAAATAAGTATCTAAATCTCAATACACTTCTCTGATGCTTTATCTGAACTATCCAGAACTCCTGAGTGTGCAAAAAAAAGAAGCATTGATAATTTTATAAGAAAAGGATTTGTGTGTGTATGTGTGTGCAGGCACATATGTACTTGCTTTTCATTATCTCTTAATTCTGGAAGAGCAAGAAATAGATTGAGATGAAAAGCAGCAACCGTAATCTGTTTTTCTTCATGTGCTATGCACAATGTTGGCTCTGAAGACATAAAAAATTCAATCATGAGCCAAATCTGGCCTTAAATCGATCAAGCTCTGCCGGCTTCAATGGAGCAATTGCCGAGACGTACTCCAGCCGCTGCTCTGAGCCCACCCATTTTCACACCCTCCCTGCTTTCCAGCAGGCTGTCTGGGCTGCCAGCCTGAGATGAGAAATGCAAAGGTTCAGAGATATCTACTAAATTTGCATATGAGGTAGCATAGGGAAATTCAGCATAGCTTTTGAAACAAAAGGAAAAAAGGGAACAAAACAAATGAGTTTCCCCTTTTCCTTATAAAGGGAAGACTTGGAGAAATTTTGTTCTGAGCATTTCAGCATCAAGCCAGGACTGTCTTACCGGGCTCAGATTTTCTACATATGAGCAAAACTCCCTGTGGTTCAGAAAAGCCCCACTATTAAAGGTAGCTCTGGGAATAGGTATGAGTTGTTACTAATGAATTAAAAACGTGACAGCAGCTTTGGGATTTTTGTGGTTTCCCTGCTCTTTGGTTCTGACCATGAAAAGCCTACTAAGCAGAGCAGTTAACCTCAGAACAGGTAATATTTACTTGTACTTCCCAATACTTAAGACAGGAAATGCCTTAAATGTTGCAAATACTGAGGTTATAAAACTGTAAATGTTTGCCTGTCAGAGGCACCTGACAAATTTTTACAACCCTCAGCTGCATGCAGGCAGAGAGAGTCACCCCAGCACTCGGATTTTCCCCATCCTCTCCTTTTCCCCCATTTTACAGAGGGATTAATGAAAAACAGATGCTATTGTGCATTTTGGTTTCAAGGTTGCTGTCCTACCAGAACTTGTAAAATTGTTATTTGGATTTTACAGGATCCTTTATTTTTTTTTTTATGGAAAGGTAAATATCTCAATTTATGTTTTGTTTGCTAGATAAAGGCTCAAGACTGTTCTTCAAATATTTAAAGAGAGAAATTCATCGATTAACTTATGGGAAGATTGATTTAAATAATTCATTTTTACAGAATGATATAAATCCATGGAGTACGGAAGATGTCAGGACACAGTGAATGCCCCTGAAGCCTCTAAAACACCATTTCCCCCCAGGATACTGTAAAAAAAAAATGGCAGAGAATTCTTCCTACCTGGTTTCATTGTGAGCTTACTGACTTGGGTGTTTCCATGCCCATTCTTGCACAGGCATCCCAGAAGTGCAAAGCAAGTCTGGTTTCGGGCTTGGTTGGCCCAGCCTGGCCCAGCCCTGGGTGGTGTCACGGGGCACTGGGGGTCCCAGAGCAGCCCTGCCCCAGGACTGCAGCCACCACCCACTGCAAAGGCACCTCAGCCACCCCACACCAGCCAGCAGCCCAAGGGGAGAAGCAGAGCCCCGACAGCAATCAGACCTGGGGACAAAAAGACTCCACATGGGAAACATGAGATAAAAGGTAATGCCTCACCACATGTATGTTTTGGATGGAAAGGAGGCCTTCCTCCACCTTCTCAAGATGTGGTGGCATTGAGGAGATGTTTGTCTGGTTTTACATGGCAACGCATTTTTCACTACCCTAAATTTGACCATATGCAGGGTGAGGGGCTGGCACAGATTGCCCAGAAAACCTGTGGATGCCCCGTTCCTGGAGGTGTTCAAGGGGATGCCCCCTGGAGGGGACTCTGAGCAGCCTGGTCTAGTGGGTGGCATTCTTGCCCATGGCAGGGCTGCTGTAACTAGATGATTCTTAAGGTCCCTCCCAACCCCAAGCATCCTGTGACCTATGACATGCTCATAGAGACCTTATTCTCGTGTAGTTTACCCAGTAATGCTGTTCAACTGCATGTAAGGAGAGAACCCCAAGTCCTCTTCAAGGAATGAAAAGACATCACTAGACATCACTATTTACCACCATACAAAGGAGAGGAGAATCATATGTTAGGAATTTGTTTGCCTGATTTTGTCCTGTAGCCTCTCTGTAACACATCCTTGTGTCAGGGGAGGAATTCCCCTCAGGGATTTAAATGAGCACAGTCCTCCCTAACTCAAACAAATCTGATAACCTGGGGCATCGTTCCTGCCAAGAGCCACTGTAACAGTGAACAAGGAAGTTTCCAGACTTCTCTTAATACTGAGGTGTTAGGAGTGTAGTCACATACCCCCTCTGAGTCCAGTGTTGCACTGGGAAGAGGGGCTGGGGAGTCAAGACAGAGTCTGCCACCCTCTCTCCCTCTGGATTTCATGTGATTATTCCAGCAGCTGTCTGGAATAATCCTAATAATGCCTCCTGCCACCCCACTGCTCCAGTGGGATCGTGTACTGGCTGGGCATCCTTTATCTTGCTGTCTTTCAGCTTTGATCCATCCAGGTGGACAAACAATGAATTTAGCACAGTTTCCTTGAATCCAAAATATTCCTGCTTTTTCTGTTACTTCTGTCATAGGAGTAGATTTTTAATAATCTACCCGAAGCATAAACTTACATGTTTTCAAATACATATATCCACCAAAATGTCCCTCAAAATTTTAGATGATATGTGTCTTTTCCCAAGATCTGCAAGGGTATCAAAACTAAAATTCGTAGTATTGCCAAACTATATGTCAGTTGATAATATTTTTGGAGTTTGGGGAAAAAAAACCAAAAAACCACAATCCTCCAAAGAAGTAAAAATAACCTGGTTAGAGGGAAAAGGGAGAATACTCTATTCTGACCCATTATCAGTTACATTACTCCACTGTTCAAAACCATGTTAATTATGATTTATGTACACATCACCTTTTGCTATAGTTCAGGATTTTAAAAAAATAGACATCCTCTTTAGGTTCTCAAATACAATCCCTATATAGCAGACTTGCAACTTTTTCTAGACTTAACAAAATGTACAAAATATTGTGAATAACTGCATACATGTAAGACCTTTTTTAAGCTTAAAAAAAAAATCAAAGTGGTTCCAAAACCCACAGTCATTGGAAACCAGACTGTAAGCATTTTTAATGAGTCGAGTTGAGATTAATTTTAATATTCATTCTGAATTTGTGAGTTTTGTCTCCTTTCCACAGCCTCTTGTGACTTAACACAGCAGGAGCTACCAGCCTTGGGTATCCTCTGTCTCACATGTGACCTTCCTTAAGATTCACTCCCGTGCTCCAGAAAGTTAAAAAGGAAGCAGCTTCAGGAAATGCCACGTGTAGCATTACTGTGTGTTGGAAAGGTGTAGCAGTCTCTACAAACTATCCTGTGTGCTCAGCTCACCACAGTCCCACTGGTGAACTTTCATTGAACACTATAATCCTTATGTCTGCAAGGCAGTGGGACAGTTTCCTTAGCAGCCAAGGAATTTTCTACCCAAACAAGCCAGGATCCATATATCGTAGTATCTTTCTTTTTATACCAGTTAATGTTAAATACTTCAGAGGAAAGTGTAAACAATGATCTTGAGTTAGCAAAATAACATCTGCTTTGCTTTAAATGTTTAAGACCTCTGGCTTCTGCCTTCATTAAGGAATATCACAACTTGAGTAGCACTTCAAACATATGTTACATATGTAAAATACATATATACATTAAAACATACATGTCTTGACTCCAGGTTACTGGAATGCATTTTTATCTTGCATGCAAAAAGTTTCAGGAGGACTGAATTCTGTGCCTAAAGCTAGGTAGGAATTTGAGTGCTTCCTTGGCAAGGGATAAATAAGAGCACATAATTGAATGCACTGGTCAATCAGGTTATGTTGATATGACTAAATAAAAGCCAGCCACAAACAGATCTCGGGCCCCAGGGGCAGAAAGCTTTCTGTGGCAGATTTGTCTTGGAAACAAATATTTGGAATAGTTCAAAGGGGAGCCAGGGGATGAGCTGGCTAACAAAGGAGCGGGGACAACAAGAGTGCAGGCTCTCCCTCCCTGAGCACTTCTCCTTAGTGGTACAGACATACCCTCAGGATCCTATGCCCCAGTTCTCATACCAATTTCTGTTCAGGTAGCTCCACAGATTTCACTTCTGCTATTCCTGCCTACCCCAGTGCAGACCCCTCAAAGGCCTTAATAATTTTCTTACTTATGTAATGCTAAATCCCAGGGAAAGATTTTTTTTCAGGTCAGGGTTCTAATGCCATGAGGCAAATATGTTTGTATATCTTGGGAATGTAGGGCTTTGCATTACTGATGGCGTGCTTATTTTTGTTAATCCAGGTCTTTCATCAGTACCTGGGACTGGTCTGTTTCACCTTACACATGTTCTGGAAATGTCTGTTGTTGTATGCTTTGGTTTGTTGTCAGATGACAAAGACAGACTTTAACAAAATTTTCCTTAAGAACAAGAGTGAATCAGAGCTGTAATTGGACTTCATAAAAATATCATCTTTAGAATCTTATGGTTCCCTCACTGATTTGATCAACTAGTTTACCTCAAAGGGCAATTACCAGCTGAAGTGTCACAGACTTTGTGAACCATTCTGAATATCTTGAAACAAAGATTTTTTCTTATGGCACAGTGTGGGTGCAGGTGTAAAAAAGCCTATAAATTGCTGGAATTTTAAACAAATATCATTATTTTTGGAATCAAATTCCAGACCTCCAACTGTTCAACTTGGCAGGTTTGTCTTTAAAATTTCTGTATTTGTTTTAAAATGTTTGACTTCTGTAATCAGTGGATAAAACAATGTCTTGGTTTGGAAAGACAGGAGTCTGCTAAGGAAGGCAGGAGCCTCCCTTGAAATGGAGAATGTAAACCCTCCCCACCCCTCCGAATTGCTGCAATTTTAAATTAAGGGGCTCTCAGGCAAAAATATGGGAGCAGGAAATAACAGTTCTTTAATAGGGAGGAAAAAAAGAATAAAATAAACAATGCAGTCCACTAGAACAACACTGACAGAGTCAGAACCCAACCTGACACCCTGTTGGTCAGGGTGTTGGTGGCAGTCCGATTGAAAATGTGGCTGCAGTCCTCTGAAGTATCAGGTGTGGTTCTGTTGGAGCAAGGAGGATCTGTAGAGAAGGATGTAGTCTTCCTCTGAAGATCCAGTGGAGGAAGAGGCAGCTGCTGTTCCTCTGGGGAATCCCGTGGAGAAAAGCCGTGCTGGAGTTTCAGAATCTCAGACTATATCGGGGTAGCAGTGCTTGGCTCCTCCCTCTGGGCGGAGCATCTCACAATGGGATGTTATAGTTCTTATCAGTCATGCAGTGATATTCAATAGTCTGTTATCAGCGGAGGTCCCCTCCCGATGGAGGTGTGAATGTGGTCATTCAAAGAGAGAGATAAGGCAAACTGCCCACTTGACAAGGTAATCAGCCATACAGATAGTAATGGAAAACATGCATGCAATCTTGAACAAACAAGAAGAAGACTAATGTACAGAAAGAAGCAATGGTGGAAATTAATATCTAAGTACCATGTCTTTTTTCTCCCCACACATTTCTATTTTATAAGTTAAAGTATCTTTAGTCGGTCATAGTTTGATTTCTTTTCATAAGATAATATGAGTGCTTTATATGATGCAGTTACACCAAGTTCCTTTTACTTGATATTTCATAAAGAGTTCAGATCTCAAAGGCAAGAGAAAAAAATAGAAACATAATGACAAGTAATTCAAGCTACAATTTGAAACACAAGTTTTCATTTTTGTTTTTAGATATAAACGAGGAAGTGGTCCCCTTCCCCACGTTCAAGAACCTGCAGATCCTTATCATAGCAGCAGGTTAATCAGCATTTTTAATCAATATTTTTACTGGTTTTGCTGATTGTGAAAAAAATAAGGCTGAGTTACAGAATGAAGCATACTTTACAATTTATCATTTAAACGTGCAAGTGTCTGTGGGAAAAGGACTGGAACATGTCAGAGAAAGAAGACTTAATTATATATTACATTTCAGAGGTCCTTTCAGCCCATAGCTCAACGGTTTCGAGCTACTCAGTCAGTCACTTATTTTTAGATCTAAATTTCTCTCCATTACACATGAAAAAGTGATCTAATTTATAAGGTACTCCATCAAAACTTCCAGTTCTTAACCATGAGGTAACAGAAAGCATAAAATGCGTTAACTAAAGGACCTCCCAGGCAGTTTTGAGGTCCATATTTTCTAGTATTCTCACTTCTTTATTCTACTCCCTCTCTTCTCTTTGTAGCTTTACTGTAATTTTATATATAGGACAGAGCCAGACAATAACTTGTGTTTAATAGAATCATAGAATGTCTTGGGTTGAAAAGGATCTTGGAGATCACCTGCTTCCAACCCCCTGCCATTGGCAGGGACATCTCCCACCTGACCAGGCTGCTCAAAGCCCCATCCATCCTGGCCTTGGACACTTCCAGTGTTGGGGCATTCACAGCTTCTCTGTGCTGTGGCCTGTTCCAGAGCCTCATCACCCTCACAGTAAAGAATTTCTTCCTAACATCTCATGTAAATCTCACCTTTTAGTTTAAAACCACTGCCCTTTGTTTTATCATTTTATGGCCTTGTAAAAAGTGCCTCTCCAGCTCTCCTGTAGGTCCCTTCAGGTACTGGAAGGCTTCTTAAGGTCTCCCCAGAGTCTTCTCTTCTCCAGGTAGAACAAATCCAACTCCCTCAGACTGTCTTGGCACGAGGGGTGCTCCACCCTTCTAGAGTATTTAAGGTTATAGAGGGAAAGGAAAAAAAAACAAACCAAACAACACACAACCCTGGGAGAGCACAGGAGCGCTGGCAGCAGAGGCCTCCTTGGCCAGAGCTACTCAGGAGCACAGTGAGCCCTGCAAGAAAGGCATCAGCTGCCTTGGATACCTCAGTGCACATGGGAAAAGTGCCCAAACTACTGTGCAGTGGCCCTGTACATGCAGAATTTGGCCAGGGACAGGTTGGAAAGCAGAGCTGCTGCTTGTGTTCAGCCTCATGGCCATCCTGGGAAGCTGCCAAACCCAGTGGTTCCCTCTGCCCTAGGCACGGCTCCCACTTGCTGCTGCTTTCTCAGGGCACCAGCTGGCACCTGGAAGGGCTCTCACAAAGGGTCCTTGTCCCCTTCAGGCCACCATAGCCACTTATCAGTTAGAGCAGAAGATTGCAAATATGGGGCCATGGTGCAGTCTTTTCTCTGGATGAAAAATTAGCTTGAGACTTGACTTTCCTGTGTATTGCATTTACCACCACCATGTTCCCAGATGGAAAACTGGTGTATAAACTGTGCCTCCCTTTCCCCTTGCTGATGGACCCCCTGGAGAAATATAAAGCCCCAGGGCTTGTGCCAATTCTCTGACAATCTCACCTTTGCTTTACATGGACTGGGAGCTATACACTAGATGGTGTGATCAAGACCTGAAAATTGCTGCCTTAAATGTAATGCTGTGTCCAGCACACACGCAGAATATTTAATGCCTTTAACAAAAATACAAAGGCAAATTCTTCTCTGCAAAGCTAAGGCATGTGTGTCCTGTTTGGCAAGTGCAATACTTTTCTCTAGCAGATCAGCTTTCATCCTTTAAAGCTCTTTAAAATAACACAGGAATACCAATTATAATATTGTAAATAGTATTGCTCAGCTCTCTTTTCAGCAGAGGAAATAAAAGAGCCCATCTTGTAAAAATGGCTCCTTATCACTGTATTTCCTTTGTGACTTTCCACACATTACACTTATCTTTAAACAGGAAAAAAGGTATTCAGTCTTGTAAAATCAATTAGGATTTTAAGCAATGCAGTAATCTTCTACTCCCTTTCATGTCCTTTAAAAATATCCAAGCTTTCCTAACTTGCTTCAGCTAGCAAACCCCAATCGGAATCTTCATGCCACATGAGAGTAACTTAGCTGGCTGTTAACTGGATTTATGAAACAGCATTTTGTGAAGAAATTCTCTGCCTCATACAACAAAATAACTTTCAGGCTAGTCAGTAGCACCCATAGATCCAACTTAGGCAATATCTTATGTATTCATTCCCTTGGAAAAAGAAAAGTCCCTGCAAATGTCACTTTTTTAATCTGAATTTTAAAAAAATCATAAAGAGGAGAAAATATGACTTATACTTGGTAGAAACAAACAAAAAAATACTACTTTTTCCAGGTTATTTATACAACTCCACTCTTCCTGTAAATACTTCTCAGTTAATTTAAAGAGTGAGCATACTTCTGCGTAGCTGTCAGTTCCTCTTAGTCAGCCTTGTTAAGAGGAAACTCAGTGTCAGGAGGTGTGCTTCATATCAGCTGACATACTTTCTATCTGAGTTTACATCCTTCACTAAACAGTAGAAATGAGCTCAATGATCTTCTATGCCTTTCCTAGCTTTTATTATAAGGAAGGGTGGAAAAAATTTGTAGCATCCTCTTCCCACCCTGCTTTTAAGCTAGTAAGGTTGAACACATATCTGAGGAATGTGTGCAGACCCTGGCTGCAGAACCAGGGAGGGAGGATGGGAGTCCTGGGCTACACCTGGTGGAAAGAAGGTGGCAGAGCAGGGTGCAGCCAGTTCCAGTCCTTCAGTCCTTCTGGTAGAGTGTTTTGAAAAGGAGGAAGATGTCATCCAACAGCAGCAGGCAATCACTCCTTGTGACAAGACAGGGCCTCACCAGGCCACAGCTCTGCTGTGCGCTGCTTCTTCAGGGCTGTTAGCCAGAGGGCGACCCAGCATGGTGTAAATACACTGTCCCTACTGCAAGCTGCCCAAATACACTGGCACACTTGCCTTCTTCCTTCCAAAGGACTTGGTGTGGGTGGAGGTGTGCACAGCAACTTGTTCTTTCTCCCCATATCAAAAGGCTCTAATTCTCTAGGTAACTGAAGAGGATTCCTGCAAATATTAGTGGTCTTGCTGTGTTTTCTTTATGCACCACTTAAATTCCATTTAAATCTGCTGCTTGTTACTTTAGGCACAGAATCAGGCAGATAAGTCCATCAAGCAGATGCTACTGACATTTTCCATTTTGAGAGCTGGATGATAATAACAAGCAGAGGCGCCTATGCTGCTGTGAGTAAACATTTTAAAAGCAGCTTCACAAATGCCACCATCTTTCAGCACCTAATAAACAGTTTAGGAGGATGTTGTTGAAGCTGCCAAAAGGGGTTTTAAAACTGGAGTGTCTCACAGGAGTCAAGCACACCGCATGCACTTGAAATGCCTGTCTCACCTTGCAGATGGATAAGAGAAGGCAGAGTACCACTGACAGACACACAGAGCTTGGCACAAGGATACTGGGGATGCAGGGACAAAAAGAGATGGTACATGACCAACACAAGGCATGCCTGGAAGAATTGCCAGTTCCAGGTGTTGCGAAATGGGTTTTTTGGCAGACTTGTTTGATCAAGCTAGGCAAGGCAGGGGCTCAACAGTCTGAAACCTGTTTTCCCTCCCTCCTCCTTTACATTAGCAACCCCCTACTCTGCTGACTGGCCTGTGGAAATCCTTTTCAGGTACCACTTCAGTAAGCAAACAGTCTCCTGGCAATCTCTTGGAAGCACAGGCAACATGATGCTGTCTAATCAAAGGCAGAAACCTCCACCAGGTAGCAGGGCACTGGCAGGTTCCTCTGCCCATTTGAGAAATATCTTGGTTCCAAACTATCCAGTTTCAGTGCAAGGGAGAGGTCATGATGTCTATGAGCACAGAGAAGGAAGGCCACTTAGTCATGAGACTCCACCTGGAAGGCTGCATCCAGCTCTGGGATCCCAGCAAAGGAAGGACATTGACATCCTGCAGTGAGTCCAGTGGAGGGCCAGGTAGTGATTAGAGGAATAGAGAACTTGTCCTATGAAGAAAGGCTGAGAAAATTTGGATTGTTCAGCCTAGAGAAGAGAATGTTTCAGAGTGACTTTTAGGCCTCCAAGCACATGAAGAGGGTTTCTACAAGAAAAATGGGGAGAGACTTTTGGGAAGAGCATGTAGTGATAGGTCCAGAGGTAATGGATTCAAATTGGAAGAGAGTAGGTTTACATTAGAAGTCAGGAAGAAATTATTTACTGTGAGGGTGGTGAGGCACTGGAACATATTGCCCAGAGAAGCTGTGGATGCCCCATCCCTGGAAGCGTTCAAGGCTAGTTTGGATGGGTCTCTGAGCAACCTGGTCTAGTGGAGGATATCCCTGGCCATGGCAGATGAGTGGGAACTCAATGATTTTTAAGGTCACTTTCAACCCAAGCCTTCTATGCATCTATGTGTATGCCCTTGGTTTAGCACTTGTGCATCAATAGAGACCTGTGATCATGAAAAGAACAGTGTCTTTGTAAGATGAGGTTATGATTAATTTTATTGATGTGTGTGCTAGAAAGAATTAATTAGTTTCAAGCTCTTTGAGACAAAAAACTACCATGTGTTTCCAAAGGAAACTCGGGAAAATAAACTCTACAAAACAACAGGTGAGGTTAATATGAGTTTGGAGTTTGAAGTGAATATAATATTTGATACTCTGGTATTTGAATTGAGGCCAAACTTTGATTATCCCATCGATCAGTTCATTAAAACTAGTAACTTGAAACCTGGTGTTATGTGCTATGCAGGACATCAGAAGATACTGTCTAAGCCAAGAAGCATAAAAGGTTATTGCATCTTGAATCCTCATTCCAGGTTTGTGCTGTGGCAGTGCCATTTATAAAGGCAGCAGGAATGACACATTTCAACAGAGCTAGAGTTACACATGACTGTGAATGTTGTTGACTCATTCTGGGTCCTTGGAGATTAACATTTTGGAAACTACAGACATGTAGAAGATATACTATATGTTATATGGAACAAGGCTGTGCTTGCAAGATTTCAAACTCAATTATGCAGACACAAGAGGTTTAGATAAACTTTTCAGATTGTATCAAATGAACTTTTGGTTGCTTATTTGAACTGACCCTCTGAAGGCATTTGGGATTATTCTTAATGTCGTTGTTATTGCTGGAAATAACAGCAAGTTAAGAATTTAGTTTTAACTTTTGCATTTCTTGAAGATCATTTGCCTGATTTTACAAGGGGAGGAACAGACTCCAAACGCTGCCCATTTTCATTGGTATTTCATTACATCTAGACAACTGCAGTGAACAGTGCCTCTCCAATGCAAAGAAATCACAATTTCAGACATAGAGCTACACTAGAACCTTTGTAAATTGAACTATGAATTTTTTTTTTCTTGCTTGTTTTCAAAAGAATTTATTAAGAAAAAGCCTTTTCAAACAAGATTTCAATTTCAGGGACCCAATAACCTTGGTTCATGGCTTTGCCAGGTTTTATTCCCTACAGGTCAGAAACTTCATATAACTCTGTGCTATACAGGAAGAGCATCTGGTCAGTGCTGGAAAGCATTAAGTTGAGATATTTTTCATTTGCATACTCTGCCTTTTAACCTTGATCCATAGCTGCAAGGCCACTCTTCATTTATTTAGAGGTGGAGCTTTTTGTGAATGGAGGGAAAACAGTGGTCTCTGGATTTCATCTCTCCCAGTCACCTCCCCTTCTCTGCACTTTAAGCCCTGCAATAGTGGGAGGTCACAGCAGGGCCGAGACAGTGGTGACACCAGCCCCTCTCAGGCCTCAGGAAGGGCCTTTGATGTGAGCTGCAGGCTCAGGCTGTCAAGAAGTGGGAGTGCCAAAGAGGAGAACTTGGGCAATAGGAAGTGGGCAGGGGCAGAAAGGTGTGATGCAGCAAGAAGTGGCAAAACTACTGAGAAAGAAAGGCAAGCAGGTGAGTCTTCCTAGAAAGTAAAGGCTTGGTGACAGTAAGGCTGGGGGATGCATCAACACAGGGCTACCTTTCTGTTCAGCAGATGCTTTCTGGTCAGGCTGCCAGGGGAAGGAACAGACGTGCACAGCTGTCAAGTACACATCCTCTTTTTCTGATTTTAGAAATGCATGATTTCAGCCTGTGCTGCACCCAGGCACAGGACCTCAACATGGCACTGCCCTGCAGTTTGCATAGAGCTTAGTATTCTAGATAGAAATTTTCTTTCTGGAGAGTTTGGGCTACCCTTTACAGCTACTTATTAGCTGGTAAATAAAAAACCCAATATCAGAAACTTAATGCTAAAACTGTTCATAGTATTGACAGAAACAGAGACTTACAGCCTTGGACCTTCCAGGATCTTCCTCAGGATCACCCTTCGACAAGATTGACTACAGCCGTTTCTAATTGTGGTGGCTGGGCTCTTTGCTCTCCTGCCAAATGGTAAAAACCCAACTCCTCAGTTGTTCTGGTTTTCCAAAAGTGAGGAGGAAATTCTTTCTGCCACTGAGACTTCAAAAGAAAAAAAAAACCAAAAAACCCAAAAACATCTCACTACCAAAGTTATCAAAAAAGTTATAAGACATGAAAAAGTAAATGACTGAATCCTATAGGTACTCTAAGCAGCTGTAAACTACAGACAGAACATATGGACAGAGCATATGGCTGAATTTACTGCATCAGCGCTAATACCCATTTTAAAACAGTACAAGAGCTCTGCAATACTGGATTTCAACTAAGTAACCAAATTTCCCAAAGGTAACTATGTGCAATACACATACTAATATACATATGTGTGGTGACCCTCCACAGGGTGTTATCTGACCATCAGCATGATGGCCCTTCATTTGGCTGTCTCAGCAATAACAAACTACTCTGGGTTAGTTACTGTACTTGAAATACCATGTGGAAATGCAAATACACTTAGCCTTGGAAAGTTCTTGATTACCAAAACCCTCCTATTCAACCATAAAAGCAATCTTTGGGCCTTCAGAAGCCAAAGCACAGGTAAATCTATTTTAAATCTATGGGGCAAAAATGCTTACACTTCAGCACATAAAAATTCAGAAATGCTCGTACTCTCAGCACTCTGCCATGTGCTAATGTCACCATGTTCATAGTGTTCACAGTGCACAGATCTAAGTGTCAGCAACTAAACATAAGGCTTACACGTGACGCTGCATTATTTACAGTAATCAGTGCTGCACAGGAAAATCATGGCCCATAGCTACAATTACACCTGTCACTCTCATTTGGATAAAACTGACATCTTGTCTCTACTACCCATCAGACTTCACAAAAAGGTAAAACTTGTTTTTCTTAAGAGGAAGGGGAAAAAATGTTAACCTCACGGTGGTTTAACAAGTTCTCACATGTTGGTTCCTGGTTTGCATGTGCCTGCACAGCTCCTGCCAGGTGCTCCTGTTTCACAAGAGGCAGCTTCCCAGCACAGCGTGGCAGGGTTGGGCTTGCAGTGCTCCAGACAGCACTGGAGACTGTGGGCAGGAGGCTGCTGGGGAAAGGGATCTCCAGGCAGCTGTCAGCCCTGTTGCTCTAATACCAATGCAAGCTTTGGGCTTGGTTAATATCAGTATGCTTAAGAATGTAAATTCCCTCCCTGACTTGTGACTGTAATGAGAAATTCCCATCAGTAGCTCAAGCTGAGAATCATTCAATTGTGATCAGCCAGTAAATCATTGCCCAGACAGCTAAAATAAATCAGAATATCTATTTCCCAGAAATCTGAAGTAACTCTATTGGTTTTGATGGCTAAATACACACAATAGAATTAATTTCAATTAATATTTTTGATCTTCTCTCTGGAAATCTTGATATTAGTGGAGGCCCAGAAGTGTAAAGATATCAAGATTGTCATTTTCTTTTAGAGAGAGAAGGAGTGCTGACAAAAGCTGAACGGGCATGGCCCTTTATAAAGAAGATGGTGCCAGACTTTTTTCACTCATGCACCATGACAGGACAAGGAGCAATGGCCATAAACTAAAACACAAAAAGTTTCACTTCAGTGTAAGGAGGAACTTTTTGACATTGAGGGTGGCAGAACACTCAGGGAGATCATGGAGTCTCCCTCTCTGGAGATGTTCAAAACTCACCTGAATTCATTCCTGTGTCAACTGTTCCAGGTGACCTTGCCTTAGCAGGGGACTTGCACTCAATGAGCTGCAGAGGTCCCTTACAAAACTAAAAATTCTGTGATTCTGATGAATCACAACCCCACATTATTTCTCAACCCCACAGCTCAGACAGATGGTTTGGGTATCCTGATAGCAGTGAGAAATTTTTTCTCATTTGTTCAGATTCTGGCACCTGCAAGGCCCGTGTCATCACAACACAGTGGAAAATCCAGAATAATCATATAGACCATCCCCCTTCCACTTCGTCCTTTCTTTGAAATGAAGAGACAAAGTACCTTGTAGAGACTGCTCCATTCTCTCTGTCACTGTTCCTGGGTCGTGCACAGAACATACCTCACTAAAACTGAGGACCTGGCCATCACCTGGGAAGCAAATGGCTGGAGATCACCACATGAACACAGTCCTGCTGCTCCTTAATTCTCTCACCCCATCAACCCTTTATCTTCCCCCATGTTTCATATGGCATGTCCTCCTTGGGCTCTCCACGTAAACTTTGCTGGTGCCAATGAGAAGCAGCCTTGGACTAGCTCAGCTGTTTACAGTTGCATTTACAGATACTGGCTGCAGCACCACATAGAATCTTCGTGTGTGACAAAGGCTGTGGATCTTTCCTTCCAGAAGGGAACATGGGGCAGATGGTGGAACACATTGTTTTCAACCTCTGTAGAGTTGCAATGAAAATTTTGTTTCCAATTTTTTGGGAAATCTTATAACCAAAAGCATTTTTTCTGAAAGAAATTTCTTTTATTGACTTTTCCAAATCCTGAGTAAAGACATATCTCTCAATGAGCAGCTTTATCTTCAGGGAAATCCATCCAAAGCCCAGAAGAACCAGCTGGAGCTTTGCATGAGGGCTCCCATTGTGTGGGATGCACACAACAGCTGACACCAAAGCTGGGATTTTAGAAAAGAAACTAGAGGAAGACGCAAAGCACTCAGCTTGTTCTCAGACAGAAACCAGGAGCTGCCAATAGCCTTGCAGGCTCCAGAACCTCCTCCTTGTGGGCTAGCTCACTCTGGGGTGGTGCCTCAGCTGATCAGCCATCAGAACTGCCTCAGCCACAGCCTCCTCAGGCTTGTGTGCCAGACACTGCAGCTGCTGCTCCAAGCAATTTCAAACAGTGCATAGCCTTTAAAAGCTAACCCAGAGCTGAAACAGCATGGAAATCTGTAAGTACCTGCTGACCTAAGAGACCTGCCAAAAGGAGGACTGTTGGATTTATGATGACCCCAGTGCAGGGAAGAATGATGCTCATCTGACTCCATGATATCAGAAGGCTAATTAATTACATTATTATAGTATACTATATTAAAGAGATACATATTATATTATACTTATTTCTAACTTCCAACTAAATGAACAAGTCGTGAATGACAGCGGACAGTCCTGACCCACACATGTGGATCCAGTTGGTCACCTCGGGTAAACAATCTCCAGAATACATTCTACTTGTGCACAAACACAGGAGCAGAAAATGAGATAAGAATTGTTTTGATCATTCTTTTCTCTGCTTCTCTCTGTTCAGAGGGCATGGGAATACCACAGAGTACTGCCAGGAAGTACCTTGATAAATGACAATAGCAGGTTCTGGAGCAGTTACTGTTTTTAACAGTTTCCAGTTAAGGCAGGTGTAACTGACGGTGAAATGTTAATGCAAGAATTTGAAGCACTTTGCCTGAAAGTGAACAAGGTGTGGTTGTGAACAAGGTGTGGTTGAAAACAGGCAGGTACCAGAAGAGAGACAGAAGAGCTCAAACCTGTCTTGAGGTGGAACACAGGGTTTCCAGCATGACCTGCACCCTTGCCAGGCACTGCTCACTGCGTGTGGGGCTCATGTGCCCCAAACCCTCCTGTTGTGTTGCACACTTTGAGAGAGCAGAGGTGCTGCTGAAGGCGGACTGCCTTGGAAAGGAATCCTGCCCAAAGCATCTCCTAGCACACATCTGGCTGATGCTGATACTGGCCAGAAGGCAAGGTCAAGCTTAGTGCACAGGGCCACCTCGGCCTTGATGGCACCTGCTTGAGCAACACTGTGGGCTGCTTGTATCGCTATGCAAAGAGCTGTGTCAGGACATGACAGATTTCATTCTCCTCAAATCTGGTCACTGGCTATTTTTGTAGCTGACATGGCCTAAATGGCCAGATGACTCAAAACACACAAAGTTGTGGTTTAGAATTTGAAGCAACTTTCAGGCTTTTCCTGTTCAGAAGGGCAGTGTAATCCAGCTTGAGGCCAGTGAATGATGTGACAGAGGATTCCATACTACAGGCAAGAAGCAAGCAGGGACAAATATGCAAAATCAAAGGCAGATTCCACAATAAGCAGAAGATGAATTTGCAGACAACTGTAGAGAAAATCAACCGCCAAACCTATGTCCAGTATTCAGGAAGAAAATAAGATTAGGATATAATCTGAAACAAGCAAAAATGTTCTGTCTGGTGGCAAAGCAAAACTTTTTTTGACCAAACAAGGCAGAGATGTACTTTTTTTGGTGTACGAATTTACCTCTCGTTAAGAGAAAGCATTAGAAGAAGAACCTGGCACAAAAATAGAGATTATCATATCTATTTTATCTCGATATCATATTCTCGACATAGTAACAGTTGTCAATGTGCTAAATTTACTAGATATTAATTTTTAGCAGGAAAACAAAAAGATTAAACAAGGAAATGCTCATTATCAGCCACCCAAGTATTTAGTAGAAAATAAAAAGTGAAGCAATGCAGAATACCAAGTCAGATCCATATCTGCATTTAATAGTTCTGTGGAACCATATAGATGAAGGCAGTTTGTCACTTCTTTTTCTTCCATGAGAAGCAGATAGAAAACCTGCCCACACTGTTGAAACCAATGTCAGAATTACCAGGGGCATGCAGATGAATAGAGACAGGCAGAACAAAACCTATTAATATGAGAGTCAGCACTCTGACCACACCAAATGAGGCAGTGTTTCTTGATAGTTGAAAACAGATATGAACAGCAAAAACATTACCAGATATTAGAGGAGGGTGCCTCGCTCTATCAAACATAAAGAACATCTTCTTCCCCCCCAGCTGGATTTGTTTTCTTTGTTCACTTAAAATATCTTAGACCATATCTTAAACCATAGCAAATTTAGATAGCTGAGCCCTACAACAGGATCATAAACTCAAATTCAGCAGGTATGAATTTGAGCAGTGAAATATAAGTTCAGATGCTCATATCCAGAACTAATCCACTTATCTCTACCTGGCCACAGGGATGGTGATACTCAAGAGGACTCAATAAACTACAGGCACTTCAGGGATTATTTGAGCATTGCTATTTATATGGATTTGAAGCAGAGTTTAAAAATGTACTCAGGCTGATGAACTGTTCTTATTTCTGACTGTACCTTTAAAAAGCCCTCACTTTGAACAGACTGAACTTGTTTATTGTATTACACACAAATTCATATTGCACTGACACAATGGGTTATAAACCAGGCACTGAAAGAAATCAGCCTCCTTCAGGCTACTTACCCCTGAACCGCGGCTGAACTGGACACTGACCTTAAAACCTGCATGCTAGTCCAGCAGGGAATTGGTGATGCAAGCCTTGACCCTGCTCCCCATCTCAGCCTCTTGCACCCCCCTCCTCACAGCAGCCCCGAGCTGTGCCTGCCCCTGCCAACACAGCTGGTGTTTCGGCAGCTGCAGTTGGATTCTGGGTGGAGAGTACAGAGAAAAGATAGCAAGGAATAATCTCAGTGATTATGTGAGATGGAGAAGGCATTCCCTTAAATAACCTCCTCTGCTTGCTGAAGTTATCAGAGCGTGCCTTTCTAATGCTGGCTAATGCCAGGTTAAGTTCACTAGGTTGCAGCTACATAGTTTGTTTGAGATTTGTCCTTAATTGAAAAGCAAGCCTGGGGAATGCAGCTACATGTAGTATCTACTAGGAAAACACATCCATCTCAAAAGACACTTTTCTAAGAGGCACATACAATCTTGTTAAAAGCAGGAACCCAAATGGCCATTTGCTCCAGCATACACCAGCAGCAGGTATGGCAGGAAAGGGAACAGCTGCTCAGTTGCTTCTGTGATCTATTTTGTCTGGATGTTTGCATGCTTGGGAGTGTGGACTGGCCCTTTTGCAGGTCTCAGATGAATCACTCTGCTAATGGACTAGCAAGTGCATGGATAACATTATCAGTGATGCAGACCATGGTTCCTATATTGCCTTAATATGCCTCCAAACCAATCTGGTAAATTACTTCCATTATAGGATTTAGATAGTATCCCATTACAGATCAAGCTTTTGGTTTAAGTGTCATTTCTTTGAAAGACATATTTGATGTCAAGGTCTGCTTGGAGGTTTCAGAAGAAACTGAACAGAGCCCCAGACTTCCTAACCCATCCCATAAAATGTTCTCACTAACTGGCGATCCAAGGGCCAAACCACAAAAGCCAGGAGATTGACAAGAATAAAGTCATTAACAGAAGAGTGCCAGATAAATGATTTTTCACCAAAGTCTGCCCCTGGAGTCCTGTAGACATGCAAGTCTCTTGATCATCTATTGCAAATAGTTTCTGGGCTGTGTTGGCTAACTCTAAAATTAAAGGCACTATCACTATTAGACTCAGTCAAGAAAAATAATTCCATTTATAGCCTGCTATTAAAGAAACTGGCTTCTCAGTACCTTTCTAGCAGGTTAACTCCTTCGGATGCTTCAGTGAACCTAGAGAGCCTATCCTAGCTGTCAAAGTACAGCCAGTCTATGCTGCATTCATTATTGCATATTTCTCTTCCTTGCTCTGAAAGTAGATCTAAATAACATAGTTTTCCACTTTTACATGAAAAAAAAAATAATCCTGCTGCATATCCAAGCTATGAAAATGATTCTATTTGTATTAGAAAGTATAAAAGTTCTTCCTCTTTTTTAAACAAAATTAAGACATTTGTGTCTAGTCTATGCTTTTTTTCCATGAGTTTCTATTAAACAGTTTTACTTTGTAGTAAATAAAAAGAGGCATTTCATTTTGGCAAAGTCCTGGCAAATTAAAATTAAAGTGACATGGCATATTAGAGGGGCTTGCCAATATTAATGATCTTTATATGATAATTTATTCCATATTTAGTGTTCAATGTTTGAAGAATTTAATACAGCTAAAGCATATGGTGCTGTTTTATTCAAACGATAAACTATGTGATCATTAAAAATATATGGAAATGTAAACATCGTGTCAGAGTTCAGTGTTTCAGAAAGGAGCTGTTAATCCTTGCAAACAGTTTCACTATAATAAGAAGCCAAATCAATTAATGATTTTGTTTCCTTATGTATTTACTTGGTATTATGCTTCCATTTAGAGTAATTAATTTGGTTATACTTGAAATTTATATATATTTACATTTCTAAATTATTATAATGGAATGTGTCGTTCTCATTTTGATTTGATAAGAACAAAAAGATTCACAAAATCTGTTTAATTGCTAAGCTGGGAGCTCAGATCAATCTCCATTCCACTTGAGGATTGAAAGCACAAAGCTTCTGGCTCTACAGCAGCTTTGTCAGCCTTGGCAATTTGCATTATGTTACCCATGATAATATGCACAAGGATCCATTGCCACGAATGCAATTTAAGAAAGCACTTTAAGTTCTTTTTACTCCTTTTCAGGGTTTTCAGGAAGCTGGAATGCCTTTTCTCTCTTTGCTATAGAGATTACTTATTATTTGTATTTAACCAAATAAATAGACATTTTGAAAAGTAATAAACAAGTTGAGTTTCCAAGAAAAACGTCTCAGGGTTTTTCATGCAAAGAAGGAAACAAGAGGGATTTTGCTGGAACATGGAAGGTGAGCTGCTGTGGAGACAAGAGTGTCTGTTGAGCAGAGGAACAGGCAGATGCAGGGCTTTTCACAGGCACCTGCCTGTTCCTATCAGTGTGGCACTACCTTGGACCACTGCTAAGTGTGAGCTGGCTACTGAGGATCCATGCTCTACGCACCTAATGAGAGCACTCCTGTCACACTGTGATGTTCCAGCTATGGGTCTTGCAGGAAGATGGAGACATTTGAGGGTGATCTCTGCACTGATCAGTATGCAGGGCTGGACATCATTCAGCATCAGGCAAAGATGGCTCCATCTTTATTGAGGTCAAGATTTTATCCACAGAGAACATTTAGAAGAAGCCAGATACAAGGATTAACCAATACCCACTCATCTCCCCAGTCATCAAACACTAATGTGGATGCAACACCCTCTAACTATTTCATCAGGCTACCTGAGGGTTTGATGTTGTGGAGTTTGCTCTCTAGAAATCTGATTTCTGTTTCCTTACTGACTGGGTTCTGGCAACTCAGGCTCACCAGCAGCAGAAGAAAAATGTTCCAAATATTTTTGCTATTCAGACAGTGAGTAATCCCAGAAAACAGACAATCCTTATCTGTTGCCTTTGGGCAGAAGAATACTGATAATGGTACACTCAGGAGTTTGCTCCAAGGCACAAGGAGAACAAGGCATTAACTTGCAGCTTAGCCAGGACCTGCAAAGTCAGCTAAGCTCTCACCATCACTGTGGAAGGTCTCTGTTTGTAAATGGGTCATGCTCCTTAAAAGAACAGATTTTATCACCAGGAAGACAGGGAAATCTGTATGTCTTTCTAAGAAATCACACAGATTCTGCTTTGATCCAAAAGGAGAACTCAAATTTGGGATGGCTAAATGAAAGTTTAAAACTGAAAACTGAAAATTAATCAAAACTAACTTTAAACTCCATACTGGGTAACCTACATGAAAAGGTAGCAGTCTGTCTTCTGCAAGTAAGCCTCAATGGTCTAGCTTACTTTTTTAACTTTAAAGTCTCTGAGACTGGGGTTGTGTTGCCCCATTTTGTTGTCAATTGTTTGTCCTCAACACTATGCAAATTCAGCATGAAAATTTCTTTCTGACAGTCATTTAATTTATCCCAGCCATTAGCCCTGCCTGCGTGACTGACATTTATTGCCTGGTGTCTGGTGAGAAGGGCTGGGGCTGGGAGCCAGGAGACCTGGTGTCTGTAGCTGATGTTACTATCTTGAGTAGAGTTGCTTCATCTCTTCTATTGCATTCACTTAATCACCGTCATCATCTTCAATTGAGCTCATTGAAAGGACTCTATTATTGCAGCTGTTACACCCCATACAACAAGGCTTGAATTATTTTCAGAGAACACAGCAATGCAAGACTTTGAATTATTAGGTAGAGTATCTGACCTAAAGTATTTGGCAGCTACAGTCACAGAGCTGAATGTCACACCACCCAGGTCTTTTCTCCACCCACTCAGCCATGTAGGAAAGCAAAACTTTTGCTGCCTATACAGAAAAAAATGTGCCTCACCCACCATGCTGCAGAAATTGAGAGGAATGAGTGGTTCATTCTGCAGCTTCTTTGATCATCATAATGTTTTCATGAGTCTTATCCAAATCTGATGCCAATGCCTGGTGGCTTGTAACTTCTCTTGACTCCCTTTCTAAGCAGCAAATTGTTCTCCTAGTTCTCCTAACTCAGTTACATTCTCCTGCTGGAGCTATTGGAAAGCATGCAGCAAAATTGCCAGAGGAAGACTCAAATCCTGTTATTTACACAAATTTACATTATATAAATACCCTAGACCATCCCTTTTCCTCTTGATACCTCCAAATAGTGCCTAGTTTTACCTCTGATACTACTGAGAAAAATTAGAATGATTATTTAATAAGGACAAAGAAACCAATTTGGAAAATGCGAGGAGTGTCCAATGCAATTCCTTTCATGCAGAATTAAACTTTAGCCAGAGGTCTATTACAAGTGTGATGTGGTTAAATAGATGTTTTATGTCCTCCAGCCATTAACACTAAAAGTCGCAGAAGGAACTATAGGACATCAGATAGTTTTTTTACAGATCAAATGTAGGACCATCCTAACATTTGAAACTGAAATCATGTGGGAATTCATGCGCCTCTTGGGACTACTGCATTTATTTTACAGGGGCTACAGAGAAATCAAATACTCAAAGTCCTCTAAATCCTTTTACTAATCCATTTCCATCCCTAGTGTAACAAAATATTCAGACTTCCCCAAATGATCTAAATATTACAAGGACCATTTATTATTTACTGAGCTCTAACCATGCCCTTGACACTTGGTGATTCATGAAGACCTCTCTACTTAGAGGAGTCTCTGAGGCAGGAGCTGAGACCTGCTGGAAAATCATGGGCAGGAAGGGGTCAGAGAGTTCCTCTCTGCTGCTGTTCCTGCACTACCCTTAGCCTGGATGTTGAATCCATTATTGAGCAAGTTGTCTCTATAGTGTGTCCCACTGGTGTGAAGTTCCATGCCCCTAGCAGGTACTGTGGGGAGAAACCAGGCTCTCCCCCTTCCCTGGCACCATGAGGCTGTTGCCTCCCCTATGCTTTCATGAATCCCAAAACAAATACAGGATACAGTCCCTAATTTTCTCCACAGTCCTCAAAAGTACCATGCATTTTTGGAGAACTTTTTCGAGTGTTGCAGAGGTAGGTGTGCAAAGGTAGGTGTGCAGAGGTAGGTAGGTGTTCCACCGAAGAAGGAACATTGAGTGTCAGCTCCTTTCCTGCATCCTAATGCTAAATTTTAAGGTGATTTTCACCCTGGTGTAATTCTGTAACAAGCATAACTTAATTATTTTGCCAATTATAATATCAGGGAATATAACAACCATTACGTGAATGGGTGTTGAATCAGCGCATTTTCCACTCCACAGTAAGCAACAGGAAAGAGAGAGGAAAATGTATTAACTGAGAAAAATCCAATAAACCTAATGCTACCTACAGATATGTGCTATTTGATCTCATGAAAGGATTTTATGCTTCTGCTCACATGGCAATATCAGATATCATCTCACTGAAGGAAGCAGAGACTCCAAAGTGCAAGTCCAACAACAGGAAAAGAATATTTTAATCTCTGCATGTAAACAAAATGTCTTTCTTGATAATTCTTAAATGCTTGGAAGAAAGAATACTAAGGTTTCAACACATTTTAGGTTAGACACAAGTGGAAAATGCTGCCATTGACTTCAGTCTGAACTATCCAGACAAGTCTGTGAGTTTCTCTAGGACACACCAAATCTTCTATTTGTATGGACCTTGCCCCAGTGGCACTAGAGTTCAGACAGGGAGTTACCAGCTATTGCCATACAGAGAGCGAGGATTTCTCTTAATGATTTCAATCAAAACTCACCTGTTGTGGAAAGCCCAAGGGTTGAAAAATTCCCTCCCAAAATCTAATGTTTCAGTCCCAGGAAGTATGAATAATGAGTTAGTCAGAAACTGTGCTGGAAAATGAGAAGGGGTAAAAAACTCCATATCAGCTTTTATTTTCCTCTCTACCCTTCTGCCTGGGGTGAACAGGAGGCAGAAAAGTGGAGGGCTATGACCTTTGGAAAATAAACTAATTAAAAAACCCCAACAAAATTCAAAAGAACTAGTGCTTTAGTTCAAGAGGCAAATGTTTGCACCAAATCTGCAGTTACACACTACTCCACAAGTGCTAGATGTTCTTTCATTATAATCAGTTGTTACAGCTACCTGTGGTATTGATTATGTTAATAATCAGGTAACATTTTGAAGAGGAAATGTTATATTTTCTAACAGTGATTAGTACATTGATTGTGATCAGCTATAAAACTTCAGAGATATTAAAGTGGTATTTGATTGTTTAACACAGCATTTCAAATGTTTGCAACTATTTAGGACATCAGTGAGCCTGAGCTGGAAATTGCACAACATTTTCTAAATAAAAAAATATCAACATTCATTTACTAATCACATAGAAGTTCCTTCATTCTTTTTACTGGAACTGAAGCCCACAGCACACATGCATGTCTAAATCTTTTTATGAATAACATCCACATTTATGGTGACATCCTCTAACACCTCAATATGTATTGGAGGTGACTATTCATTATTAATATTATTATTTGACACAGGAAAAGATACCCTAACAGCCATATATTACAGAGTTCATATCTAGACACTACTGAAGTAAAGGGGAAGGGTCCTTTTATTCAGGGATTTAATGCAAATCCCAAATTGGGAACTTTGGAATTCAGATTTTTTCATTATTTTAGTTTTTGTTCGCATTTTCACTTCAGAGATCCAAAATAAGAGGTGACTAGAGTGTTCTTAAGGAACTTTTACTGGAGCTGGAAATATCCACTTGCACAAGGTAACATAGACACATAAGGCTATAAAACATGATTTCTTTAGGAACTGCACCTGGATTGTACATGTGTTTTTCTCATGAAAAATGGCTGACACAAGGAAGATTTTGAGATACATCAGAATCAGGAATTTACTTATATTTAGCACTGATAAACCAGTAGAACCTTATTTTTCGTGTTTACAAAAGGCAAGAAAAAGATCTGCTGTCACATTGCAAACACCACCTATTTCACATACTTGCAGCTAGCTCTGTTGGGGCAGGTAAAACCAGTTTTATCTTTTTTATACACAGGCACATCAGGCATCCCTAAAAAGATAAGGAAATAATGATAAAAGAACCATCTCTAACTCTATTTTCAAAAGAATAAGTTCATAGTTCTGTAACCCAGGGTGTCTCCTCATTATGGAATAAAAAATGGTTATGCTAAATGGAATAAAAAACGGCTATGCTAAATGAGTCTCACCTTTTTACAGAACACACTATTATGCTTCTCTTGCAGTTGCTCCTTCTTCTTGGCCACATTTAACACAGTGACAACTGTTTCATAGCCCAGAATCACAATGCAAAGTTTTAACAATTGCTGTGTGGGTCTCGACAGACAAATTTTAGGAAACTGGAAAATCTCTTTCTCTTTTAAGCCTGATTACATCTTGTGCCCTGAATAGCACAAGGTCTCAGAATTCACATGGTGTTTCAATAGAGACACACACCAGCAGCAATGAAGGAGAGAAAGTTGGACAGGCTCAGCCAGAGAAGCCCGTTCTGGCAAAGCAGAACCACGATCCACACAATTTCTGGAAATCATCAAATAACTGCCCTGATTTGGGAGCAGTTCCTCCTTTTTGGTGGTGTCTCCCTCTTCAGCCTCAGTAGCGCCTTGAATGGTGAATGGGATGGAAGAGTGTCTGGGACATAGGAAATGACAAGGAGGTGACACTGACACGGATCTCTGGCCTTTTGAAAATCACTAGGTTGACATCAGCCACCAAATGAAGACAAGGGATGATAGATAAAATTTTATGCTTTTAACAACCTGTCCCCATGCATAGCATGTAAACCTGTCCTCTCTCACATCCTCCCTAAAAATAGCAGTTCTTTGTAGACCTGAAAAGGAAAACGTGGGGAGTAGATTATCTCAAAAACCTCTCCCAGCTATGCAGCAAGAGACAGAGTGAGCCATCTGGTAGGGTTTCAACTGTTGCAAAACAAAAATACACCAGGAATACATTTCATAAATTAGTAAAATAGTGATCCTGGTCCCCAAACATAATAAAGTAAGTGACATAAAGACATAAAAGTGTATTTGCAGGAAAACTCAACACTGAATTCAGCCTGAGGTCTTGGGAGTTTTTTGAAAGTTCTCAGTACCCATGCACTGAAAAACACTCAACTGTAAGTTCAAGACAAACTTCCCAACTCCAAACAACCCAAGCTAGTGCAGAAGATGGCAAAAGGAATACTGTTTAAAACTTATTTCAGGAATAATTACTTTTGCTCTTATGCACTGCTATGAAGCAACAAGAGTCCTCTCTGCTTGTGTAGCATTTTGTGATGACTCAAATATCATTGCTTTTTAAGCTGGTCTCAGCAGCCTTTGCCAGGAGATATTAATCAGTCCTTAGCTGTTCCACTATATGCTGGTAGAAAACACAACCATGACTAGATGAAAACAAATATGCTCCACTGGCAGCTTGCACTCCTGTATGCTGCAAGGACAGGTAACAGGCATCTCTTGCATCCTCACCTTCTCTTTGCTCTGAATAAGTTTCTTACAATCTTTGCATACACTAAAAATGTGTGATGAAGTTCAGAGCTAATATATGAGAACCAGTAGATGCTTCCTACCACCTGTTCTCTTCCTTTTGACAGAATAAACACCACTATAAATATTTGAGATCTTTACATAAGAAAAGTAGCCCAAAAAAGCAACAATTAAGCCCCTGTTAGACACAGTGGTAGACTGAGATTTTCCTAAGCTTCAGCACTCCTCCATGAATCTGCTTGGTGCTTATCTTGTGTTGGAAATGTGGTTGGGGGCATGTATTCTATTGCCATCTGTTAGAGGTGGGACAGTTATATTCTGTTAATTGGACCACCTGCTAAAACCAGGTGGGGCAGTTTTCTTTACATCTTCCATAACCAGTCCTCCCTCTGGGGAGATATCTTCTGTTAATGGGCCATTGAGTGTCACCGGATGACTGGTAAAAGGACATCATCCCACTGTGACATGCTCCACCCAGGGGGAGAAGCCAAGCATCCTACCTGGATATAATCTGAGACTTGGAACATCGAACATCAGAAGCAGCCTTTCACCACTGCATTCCCAGAGGAACAGCTTTCTTTTTCCACTGGATTCTCAGAGGAAGACCAGGGTCATCTACACCACCACTGGATCTTCAGAGGAAAACTACACCCTTCTACAGGCTCGCTGCTTCAACAGAACCACATTTGACCCTCCAAGAGGTTTGCAGCCACAATCCCAATTGGACTGCTACCAACACACTCACCCACAGGGTGTCAGGTGCAATTCTGACTCTGTCAGTGTTGTTTTGTATTACTGCATATTTATTTTATTTTTATTCTTCCCCTAATAAAGAACTGTTCTTCCTACTGCCATATCTTTGCCTGAGAACCCCTTAATTTCAAAAATATAATAATTTGGAGGGAGGGGGTTTACATTCTCCATCTCAAGGGACGCTCCTGTCTTTAGCAGACGCCTGTCTTTTCAAACCAAGACAGTGCTTTAGTTGAAAAGCCATCCAAGGGCTCCTTTGGTTTTCTTCTCCCAGTCACCACATCATCTTTGTTATGCCAAATACACAGCAGTAGCATGGAAACTGCTTTCCTCAGAGAGATGCAGGCAAGCTGCTCTGCTAAGAGAGGACTAAAATGTAGCATGGCTTCATGGAGGAGTAGGACAACTCAGTCCCTCTTGGAGGAGCCCCAGTCCCGTGTCAGGGTGGCTGGCTCCAGTATCTGCTGTGGATGGTGAGATGGTGAGCCCAGACATGGCCCATGCCAAGCTTGGTGTCAGCACCCTGGCCTGGCCTCAGGGGGCCTAGAGCTCCATCTCAGCACTGTGTGATTGTGGAGGATTTCCAGATGGCAACTCTGAAACAGACACCAGGCTGAAACACCACTGTCCACTCTGTACAAAGGGGACCACATTGTTTCTGTAAGAACAATAAAGAAATTATGCCTCAAGACTACAAAAGTGTCACAGCCTAGTGACCTGCACTGGAGGGCTGGACAAACCTCTCACCACTCCAATCCTCTTGGATGCTGCAAGGTCTTCCCTGCTGTATCACCCCTACTGCTGACAAGGTGCTGGCATGCATTGGCTCCTCTCAGAAAATCTCATCAGCTTGGCCACAGCAGTAATATTTGTTTAAATTACACCAGATCCAGTTAAATTTTCAAGTTTAGTAACACACAGGCATCAGTAGGGTGACTGTAAATGGGAGAGGTACCTGCTGGGTGCTGGGGATTTAAGGCATAGAAGAAAAGAATATGTGGAAAGCCACCATCACTCACTTATGATTTCCTTATCTCTTCTCCCTGCTTTTTTGTAAACCACAAAAAAAAAAAGCACATCCTGCAGGAAACAATGATAGAGGGAAGTTTGGAGAACATTTGTACTGTGTAACCACAGTGTACCAACCATCCAGGAGACTGCACAAACTATGTGCTCAAATAGCACAAATGTTTGTTTTTCTGAACACATGTCAAAGTCAGCTGTTGCATGCTGACAAAATTTCTACCAGTAAGCTTTCTGATATAAAGACAGCACACTAAAGTCACACTAAAGTCATTGGTCATGCAACCTTCTTCTGCTGGGGGCTAAAGCCATACTGCAAAGTGGAAAAACATAACAGAGACAGAAAAAGTGCATGATGATTTACTGAAAAATTATAGAAGCATGAGAAACTCATAAGTATGGGAACCAATTTACTCCATCTGGCTCAAACAGTGTTAATGTTTGGGATTATATGTCATAAAAATTTATGCAAATCATATCAAGGATTTTCTTCCCAAGCTATCTCTTAATAAACAAAGATTTTCAAAAGCATTTTCTGCTGGGCTAAGCTTCATTTCCATCCAAACCACTAGCACTACAGTAGCTGTGATGTGAGCGAAATCTCACCCACCAACAAATCAAAGCTTTATTTACTAAATGCAGAGGGCTAACACCTATATCTTTGCAGCCACTTGAAATCATAGCTGCTGTGGCTATGATTCAATGAACTCAGAACTTTCCAAGTTATACAGAGCCTCAAGTAAGAGACAGTTCAACACAAATTATCTCTTCATATGAAAGACTTCTCATCAAATTCTGGTTACAAATGCTTAGGTAGGTTTGACACTATTGCATTGGGGAACCAAAGATAAAGAAATCAGAGAAATCAAACACAAGAGAGGGAAGAAGGAAAAAAAAAGAAGCTAACAATATACTCTGGACATGCTTTGCATTCCTTTTTCAATCAGAAACATTTGCTGTTCCTGCAGCAGCAGGCTCATCAGATTGGACTGCAAGCCTTCTTTGCAATTGTGAGACAGGACTATCAGAGTTAAGGAGGAGAGATAACACATGAAAATGGAATTCATCAAGTAAACACCAAACCATATGAGGACTAAACTTATTTCAGTCCAGAGGACCCTACTAACAAGGTTCATCTTTTCTCTATAGTCCTAATAAAAGCACAAAAAGACAACTTACTCTTTTTCAGTAGACACTGAAATCACTCAAAATAAATGGTGGTTTGGTTGGAGATAGAACTATTGTGGATCATAATTACATAGAAAGAAAAGGGATATGTCTACCATGAAAGCTTTCTACACTGAGCTAAATGCAATGATGAAGGTAATTACTTTGTTCCTCAGTCTTTTCCACAAAGACAAAAATCTTACCAAGCTAGAATTCGATTCTGCAATTTTTAATGTCTTTAAAGACGACTCATTTCCTCCTGCTACCTGCCATGAGCCAGTAAGTTGCAGAATTTTTAAACAAATTACTTAGCAGAACATAGTCACTAAAAAATTACCCTCTTTATTTTTCTTTCTTTTCTTTTCCCATCTTTCCTTTTCACTACTAATATAGCAAGTAACACTAAATATAGAATCACAGAACAGTTTGGGTTGAAAGGAACTTTAAAATTCATCTAGTGCAGCATCCTTGCAATGAACAAGGACTTTTTCAATGTGATTAGGGTACTCAGAGCTTCCTCTGACCTGACCTTGAATGTTTTCAGGGATTGGGCATCTGCCACCTCTCTAGGCAACCTGTTTCAGTGTTTCACCACCCTCATAAAAAAAACCAAACAAAAAACCAAAAACAAAAACAACAAACAAACAAACAAAAAATTTCTTCATATCTAGTTGTAATCTTTTACTTTAAAACCATTACCCCTTGCCCTATAGCAACAAGCTGTGCGCTAAAAAGTTCAAGTGTGGAAAGACTGCAGTAAGGTCTCCCTGGATCTTTCCCTTCTCCAGGCTGAACTACGCCAATTCTTTCACACTTTTCTCACAGGAGAGGTGCTCCACCCATCCAATCATTTTTGTGTACCTTGTCTAGACCTGCTCCAACTGGTCTTTCTTGTGCTGAGCTCTAACTGGAAAAATAATGATGGGGAGAACTGAAAATCATATTTGGTGAGAATAGGAGGAGTCCGGTGTGTGCTTCTCCTTATATTTACTTTTGACAAAATCCTGTACAATTAATTTGCAGAGGTTTCTTTTTTCCTTTTTCTTTTGCAGTGAGCATTTTATTGTGATTGAAGTTGAATACAATAATAAGAACAGTAACAGTCCTTTCCATCGTTCCCTATCTTGAAATCATTTAGTTACTTCTCTTCATAATAGGAAGTTCTGGTGCATCAAGGAAAATTAATTTTTCTTTAATCTTTTGGTTAACAAGGGTTGACGCTGAATGGCACACATGGGAGCAGCTGAGGTCAGGGACCCAAGGCATCTTTAGAGAGGCATCTGGCACAGACACTGCCCACCAGCTCTTCCTTCAGAGTAAGTAGTACACAATTCAAGGCATTTCCCAACACCCCTTACTTCAACACTACAGACCAAAGCCTTTGAAATCTTTACCTCCAAGACAAAACATATCCGAGAACCTTCTCATGATTTGTTGATGTGCTTTATTTCTCATTTGGAAAATTAAAATATGACTTGGTACACAATCCTGGAAAGGACCTCCCTAGGCATAAACTATAGGACAAAAAAGACAAAAGAGCTTCGCAGCTGGATCTCACTATTTTAGCGAGGCATCCCAAGGAAGCAAGACCCATGTGATCACAAGAAAAGGTGTATATGTGTATATATGCATGCCCATGGACTTACAAAATTATGTGCATCTATTCCTTTTTTCCTTCTGTGCTGGCAGTTTATATACAAGCACGAACGGGACGGGACTACTGTGGATGTGTCGGAACCGTTTATTTCCCAGAATCTTTATAATACATAGTTTTGCCTATGCAAAGATCTTGACAGTTCGCATCTAGGCAGCAAGCCAAAGAAACTTACTTGTTACAAGTCACTAAATACTCATCTTAGCCAATTACACAGAGAGAAAGCATATTGACAGTGATTCTATCTAATCAACATAAACACATGTAGCTGGGGTTAAAACAATACTTGCTTGTTCATTTATAAGAAGACAAAGCATAAAACCCTATTTATAATTTCAACTTTGCTATAGAAACTTTTTGCAACTTAGAAAGTTATTCCGAATCGCTAATACATAGCTCTATTGTTCTATTCCTCACGTCTTTGCTACAGCTTAACAAGATGCATCAGCAATATCCATAGCTCTGCTGCACTGAGGCCTGTCTGTTTTCCCACAAACCTGAAACCCTCTAACTTTATGGATTCCTACACCTTCCCTTTTCATCTTCCCTGTAATCTTTGAGACTTAATTTCTAACACATTTTTTGGAGGACTGAAGCTCATGGTGATACTGATCCTGAAAATCTTAGATATACTGATCCCCTAAAATGAAATGAAAAAAGGGTTTGGGTAATGAGAAAAGATCTTATAGAACCTCTGCTGAGGGAAAGGTGGTAGTAGGATGTCAGTGAATACTAAGTACAGAACCACAGAATCATCATGGTCTCTTCAAGCCCATCTAGCCCAACTGTCACCCCAGCCATTACCACCCCTCAACCATATCCCCAAGTGCCACATCCAGACACCTCTGGAACGCTTCCAGAGACAGTGACTCCATCACCTCCATGGGAAACTTATTTTAATGCCCAAGCACAATTCCAGTGAAAAAAATATTTTCTAATATCTAATCTAAACCTCTACTGGTGCAATTTAAGGCCACTTCTGCCTTGTCCATACATGGCAGAAGAATCCAACCCCCACCTTGCTACACTCTCAGGCAGTTGTAGAGAGTGATAAGGTCCCCTCTGAGCCTCTTCTTCTCCAGGCTAAACAATCCCAGCTCCCCTAGCTGCTCCTCATAGGACCTGTGCTCCAGACCCTTCACCAGCTGTGTTTTACTTCTCTGGACATGCTCCAGAATCTCAATGTCCTTTTTGACCCAAAATTGAACACAGTGCTTGAGGTACAGCCTCAGCAGTGCTGAGTACAGCAGGATAATCCCTTCTGTAGTCCTGCTGGCCATGCTATTCTGGACAAAGGCCAAGATGCCACTGGCCACCTGGGCACACGCTGGTATGCATCCAGCCAGCTGTCAGCCAGCACCCCCAAGGCCCTTTTTGCTGAGCGGCTCTCTAGCCACTTTTCCCTCAGTTTGTAGTGCTCATGGGGTTGCTGCAGCCAGGTGCAGGACCTGGTATTTCACCACCTTGAACCTCATGCAGATGCCCACAGCCCATTGATCCACTGCATCAAGATTACTCTGTAATGCCTTCCTATCCTCAAGCAGATCAATACCTCATCTAACCTGGCGTCATCTGTGAACTCAGTGAGGACGCACGCTCCCCTCATCCAAATCTTGGTAAAGATGTTAAACAGTTCTGGTCCCAATACTAGCCCTGGGGAATACCACCAGTGTCCAGTTGCCAGCTGGATTTAGTTCCATTCAAAACCAGAGGCCCGGCCACCCAGCCAGTTTTGCACTCAGCAAAGACTGCACCTGTCCAAGCCATGAGCAGCCAGTTTCTCCACTTAATCTACACAGTATATCCTCCTTGAGGTAAAAAAGTGAAGAAAAACTAGCCGCACTGGTATTGCAGCTGCTTTTTTTTTTTCTTCTAACTGCTTGTAGTCCTGATGAATGGCCTCTGAGTGTGCACCCACTGATGACTAAAACTGACCTCAGGAGCACTAAGTACTTGAGCAGTGTGACTAGCACAACCTAGGATGCAGGTGAATAGACTGAGAAGTTCCCATGAACACGCTACCTGTTCAACAGCTGGTTAAAACCTATCAGTTTCCACATTACTGATGCAGGAATGGTTTTGTCATGAGCAGCAAATGGCAACAGAACATGGATTGACTTTTTAAAAGTGTATTTGAAACAGGAATCCAGGTTTTGTTTGGATACAGAACTAACGTACCTACCTGACCACTGTACTGGAGCACCACTGAAGCACGTTCCCAGAGAGGAATGGCAATAACTGCACACCTCAGGCATGCCTGGCTATGCTACCCAGATGGATTCACTCTTTTGTCCCTGTGCACAGCATGTGGAGCAGAAAAGGTGGCTCATACGCTTGGTTCTGATTCTCCCCTTCCCTCTGTAGGCTGTACTCTACAGCTAAACAAGCAGAGGAATTAAGTCAGCAACTAATGACTGTCAGCCTGGGAGAAAAGGGGAATTGGAAAGCAATTCACGCTTGAGGACACAGACATAAATTACTCAAATTACTCCAGGTAAGCCACACACAGCATGTCAGCGGCTCCACAGGATCTGCCTTCATGCATCTTCTACCCTGCCACAGCCTGTGGCAAAGGTTCATTTATCCCTTTGTCCCTGCAACTTTCTGAAGCACAAATACCTTCAAGGACTGTCTCCCTGGAACGATGCCACTTAAACAACATCTGTAGCCCTGGAAGAAACCTTACCATGGTCTCCTTCTCTCCTTAAAGCTGGATCTATTATGGGCTTTCATACAGTACCTGCTTTCCTTGTACTCAAATAATACAAGCTTTTACTGTCAGGAACTAATGCATTAGCAGGGAATGGGAGTAATTCAGCTCTATGTGTTCTCTATTTACATCCATTTCTTTACAGAGAATACAATATTCCCATTTGAAAGCAAAAAGGTAAAGGGTTTTCAGGGAAAGAGTGTTTCAGCTATTTCATTTTGCCATTACTGCAGAAGCCTCCTGTGATTCTAAGGACATATGTGCAATATCCTGACTAACCTGTTTCAAATGTTTCTTTATTGAGCTACAGCATGATCATGACAACAAGGGCTTCTGGCCCACTTTACTGACAGATAAATAAAGACAAAGAAAACAGACGGTAGAACTTGGAGTTCAGGTTTAGACTTCAATGCTTGCAAACAACAGTGAAATGTGCTTTTCTGAAATAACACACACAGTACAAAAAGTGGCTCTTAATTACAGGTGTGTTGTCCAAGAGCCACATATTTGTGACTGTTGTGTCTTATGTTAAAATTAAACAATACAGCTTCAAGGGAATCATCTGTTGAATATTTTTGCCTATAGGGAAAGAAGCCTTGAAGGTTTTGCTCTTTTCATATCAGAGCCACTGGAAACTCAGAGTTCAACACATATTTTATAGGTTTAAATCACTGCTTTATATTTGTCATGTAAAACAAATTAGTCCAGTTTATACTGCTGCAGGTGATCTAAGAATCTGTTCTAGAAAACACATTTAAGCAGCTAATATGCAGTTACACTGGGAGTCACTAGGAGCTGACCAAACTTCTTCCAGTTTTTTCTTTCTTTTTTTTTTTTTTGTTTTTTTTTTTTTTTTTTTTTTTTTTTTTTTTGTTTTTTTTGGTTGTTGTTGTTGTTGTTGTTTTTGTTGTTTGTGTGTTTGTGGTTTGGGTTTTATTTTTTTGCTTTGGTGGGTTTTGTATGTTTGTTTAATAATTATAGGTTTTTGTTTGTTTTTGTTGCTTTGTTGTTGTTGTTGTTGTTGAAGAAAAATGCAAGAGGACTTTGGTTTTTTGTTTTTAGGAGTTTGGATAAGGTATTTTTTTACACAATCTGTTTTCATCACACTTTACTCTCTGTCCTGTTAGGAAACTGCCTTTATTTGCAAGCCTCAAGAGCAGTTCTCCAGCTCAGGGACTGTACGCAGTGAGGCAGCCTCCAGTATGATGAAGTCCTGATGTCAGCTGGATGACACTTTAATAGAAACAGTACCAAACAGCACAGTGAAGTCTCAGCCCAATTCTAGGTCTCTCTTGCCTTTTTCTTCTCATTCCATTTTTTTTTAATACAGACTATGTAACTGGGTTTGGTTTTAAATGATGAAGGCCTTTTGGAGGATTTTCACTAAGCTTTCCCTTGCTGCTGGATTAACAGGACACTCAGATACATTTATTTTTCTTGTAACACTAAGTATCCTGTCACTTTTAATTCAAGCTGACCTATTCCAAGAGCATTAGTTCAAGAACAGTTTGGTGTGAGTGAACACTTTACATTGTCTTTGACAGACATTTCATTGTAAGTACAATGCAACATTCACTACTACAGAAACAAACAAATCACAATCCTTAGGCACCATGGCTACCTCATGTAACAGAAGGAACTTTCAGAAGGGCAGAAAGATTTCATGAACTGGAAGTGACACTGTAGAAAGGGCATTAGCAGAGTGAAGAAAGTTTAATGAAAAATATGGCAGCTCAGGATTAAAGGGCAGGCAAAGGTGAAACTATTTCAATGCAAGCTACTGCTTTCTGTTCATCAGATTTTGACTAGGCAAGCCCAAACTCTTTGCAAATACCTGTTGTTCCTTCGGCAGAAAAAATATATTAACTTCATTTCCCAATAATATTTTCCCACACACATGGGGGAAAATATACGTGGCTTTTTCTTTATTCCTGAAGTAAAAAATATAACTCCTCAGCAATTGCCTCCAGACTGTTGTTTTTTTCCAGCTGCATCCAGGATTATTTCCAATGCTCTTTTTACCACTGAGAAAATTGCAACCATTCCAAAGTGTGTGATGCTCCCACAGGAGATATTAAATAGCTAATTAGTAAACAATATTAAAGGAATATAAGCAAACCAGGAAAGGAAATGTATGAGTAGGTATCTCACTAAATGGAAAGTCTTAAAGCAGGAATTCTCCCCCACTTCATTGTACATTTTGTGCAGTCATTTGTGAATCCTCACTTCCACTCCTCTGCTGGCCAGTTCCTCTCTGCTGAACATCAGAGCCTTTCTTCCCATGCTGCTGCTGAAATGCGCTTTCCTACCTCCAGCTCTAACCCTCTCTGCATGTCTCTCAAGTTTCCTTCCCAAAAGAAACCTTTCTCTTCATAATGTGAAGTTAGATAGGAGTGTTGGATGTGTTTCATCCTCTACAGACTATTCTTATCCTTTCTGCTTGCCAGAAGAAAGTTTCACCGGGGAATATTTGACACTACACTGCTTAACTGCCAGCTGTTACTGCAGCTCTTTACTGGGTCCAACGACTGAACCCATTTTTCACTCCCAGCACAATTTCCCAGCCGAGCCACCCGAGGAGAGGTGTGAGGCTGTGCCTGTGACTCCCTGCTGTTCCCTTCTCCCACGGGGAGGGAGAAGACTCCAGTCGCCAGGGATGTCAATCAAGTGTTAAATTCGCAATAGCAAAGCATTCTTTTAAGCCAGACATCTATTTAATAACGCTTACTCCTTGCTCAAAATTGCAGACAAACCTGTCCATAATCAGATAACATGAAAAAGACGGTGACAGATGGCTGGTGACGTGTGTACCTGCCCCCTTCCCCCATCCATGGCCCACTCCCTGTGGTCTGCAAGCGTCTGTGCGAGGCAGCCTCCGCACACTTCACACTCCCGGGCAGGCTGGGTGCGTGTCAGCAGTGAGTGCAGCCTGCTGGATGCAGCACAAAAGCCATTATCAGGAGTTTGGGCGCTCTCCTTGGCCACAGGGATTGCTCACAGGTGTTGAACAATTTGACAGGTGGCAGTTGCATAACTTTGGGGACAATTTTTGGTAACACTACTGAAAAATCTATATTTTAACTTCTTTTCTGGGTTGCTGAATAAAGAAGGTTCTGCCATAGAATTACCTTTGAGAACATTGCCATAACTGTACAAAAAATACTGAAATAAATAAAAATCTGCAAACCTTTCCCCACTTTCAAAAACCAGAAAGCATACTGATGTTTACAGGTGTTCTCAAGGAACCATGACTCTTGATGGTACACCACACAAGAATAAAGCCTGATGCTTACAAACTGTATCTGTCAGGCAGTGCATCTGATTTCTTCAAGTAGCCATGTCAGACCAACACTACATCTGAGATGTGCAGGTTGTTAATTGGCAATAAATAGAAACACATTATTTAAAACACTTTTGATTAATGCAAGCCTAGATAAATCTGATCTGGCAGATTTATTAGCACCCAATATTCTATTCTGACCAAAGAATGATTAGCCAGGACCCTAGACAGGCTGAAGACATATGATCTGATATGGCAGCCTTTTTCTGCATCTATCAATAGATTATTTTAGGTAAATGTGGGTTTGTTAAGTGCTTGTGTAAATTTTTAGACTGATATCCCTGAAATATGAAACTTTATCTTTAAAACTGGGAACAGACTGAGCCTTTTTTTATAATGCTGTACTGTATCTTAAACAAGGCTTGTGGGCTTATTGCTAAGAGCAGGACAGAAGAGGGACTTGGTGCTTATTCACCAAGGAGACAGCTCCAAAATCTGCTGGGATATTTCTTTACAATATTGAAGGTATGTCAATATCTGTGATGTGCTTCACATATTTGGTGTGTTTATGCTGAGAACAGAAATTTTCATTTTTAAAATATCAGATACAAACTTTTCATGCTGCACACCTGTATTTGCTTTCTATTCCAATTAATCCAGAAGAATTATGTATCCTTATCAGAATATTTTAGTGAAACACTAGGGGAAAAAAACACAAAGCAAGTTCTCCAAAGGTAAAGAAGAGAGAACTTGAGAAATTTCTTTCCCCTACATCCCTGCCTTGTTCCTTGCATAGGGAATCCATGTAGAACTTGCTTCAAATTGAGATAAGCTTTTCAAATTCACATTTGGACAATAGCCTGACCCAGGAAAGTGAAAATTGGCTGATAAACTATTCAGAGTATACTGAGGAAAGGGAAATTTGACTGTCTGCAGAAAGGGAGAGCAAAGGAGAGGCAAGACTAAAAAGCAGCTGACAAAAGACCTTTGGAATGTTCAGTGAGAATCTAGATTTTTTGAGCCATCCTGAAGCCTAAGAAGCATGTGTTACACTGCCATAAGTAACACGACTGCTACTGAGTTCTCGACAGAGCTGTAATAGAAAGTAAAATGTAGCAGAGACAGAGGGCATAATGGTTATTTTCTTTCATTATTTCCTGCTTTCTTAAATTCTTATTAGGAAATTAATAAACACATATGGTTTTCAGAACAAATTCAGGCACTAGGAACTTCCTAGAGTACTTTTTTTTATTACTAATGGTAATTATGCCTACAGGTGAAGTAACAGCTGAGTGACTCAAGATACCCTGCTGTTTAATTTAATCAAAGGTGTTGTTAATCCTTAACAAGACTTACAGACAAAGCAAAAAGATAATTTACCCTATGAATGACTGGGTGATGAAGAATGCAAATAGTTTATTTCCTAACACCAAATATACACTAAAAGTTTATGAGGAGAGAAAGAGGAAAGAGAGAATCAATAAGGACATTTGAAGGCATGTTGATTATTTTTCCTTAAATTTTGTGCATGTTCTTAAATCATTGCCATAATTTAGAGGACTCATAGATGCTACAAATTAGTAAAGACAGACGCTTGCATACAGTGGAACAAATAATAACATCAGGATGAGGCAAAACTGCATCTACCAACACTAAATCCTAGGAAGCTAGGCTGAGAATTTTTTATTTCTGCTGTTCCAAAGCCTGAAACTTGCAGAATAAACTCTTCCAGAACTTGGGAAACAAAAGCAGCTGGAGAGATTTCCTCATCTTTGGTGTATTCTGTCTTCATTGATGTCCAAAGTATTGGAAATTTGAGTCTAGATAATACTTTCATAAGTTAGACCAAAAGTGGAATTTAATAAAGGTCTGGTAGATTTCAAGCCCCTCTTGAGCACTGATGCTCCTGAAAAGAAGAATGTAGGAACCCTGGCTTATTGATAAGACAACTCAGTGTCACAACTTGATTCTTCAATTCATGAAAATATTAAGAGTTAATGCACCAGCTCTGCTGTCAGAGCAAGAGTTGCAATCTCTCCTGCCTGTAACTTTCTCTTCACTGTTTGATTTCCACAGCTCTCAGCTTAAGGTTAACAAAGAAAATAAAAGGAATGAGACAAACAAAACCAGTCCTCAGCCTGTTTCTGCAGTGATCAGCAAACTCAGTATCCTCACATGCCCCAGAAATCTCCTGAGATGGCTCACACCTCTCTTGGCTATAGGGCAGCCTGGGAAGCTCTTCACTTTCTGGCAGCATGGGCCATCTCCCAGTTCTCATAACTCCTAACCCTGGCTGGTTTAGCCTTGGGAGAGAGGTTACATTTGCTATGTGTAGCCTGTAAAATAAACTCTCTGCCATGGTGCTTGATTGCCCAACAGCTCAGGTGCCACGTGGCTCTGTTTCCCTCACCAGGGAAACCTGAGCTCACCAGGGCTCCTTCCCCAGCTCCATCCCTGTCGTTGGGCAGAGGCATGGCACAAAGGAAAAGGCTGTGATGTGCCTACAGTCACACAGCAGGGGAGTGGCAAACACAAGACCACAGTAATTTTCTACCCAAGGTATCCTTCTTTCAGAGTCCAGTCCAACCCAGAAAGTCAAAGAATTAAAATGTGTGGCAAACTTTCACTTAGAGAGCCTATCTGCAGAAATTTCTGATACATGAAAATCTAATTAAGGTTAAACATTCCTCTGTGTAGGAAGACTTGATAAGTCATTCAGTCTTTGGAGGAGCAGGATTGGCTTCCACAGGCCTCTTGAGTTATTTTGCTCAAAATACTTTCACAAGTCACAGGTTTTAGTAGTTCCTTTGCAAGATATTTCAATCTTCCTTTTGAAAACTCTGACCTGACTTTTGGCTTAAATGTATCTCCGCTTGAGTTTTACATCCCCATGTCTCTTAATCATGCTTAGGTACACTTCTTTCAGTCCTGCGTGTTTGTACACTTCAAATATTTTTATTCTATTATAACATAATTTCTCCTCAGTTATTACCTAGCAATACATTGGATAATTAAATCATGACAATATTTTGTCTGAGTTCTTTCATTCCATCCCAGGATTTGCTGCTTTCTACTGAAGTCGCTCCAGTTTGTTCCTCTCAAAAGACCCAAATGGATTCAGCAGGCAAACACAATGTACAATATGCTACTGATTTATCACATTTTCCTTTCTATACCCCTCCTATTTTTACATGCTTCTGAAAATAAGATTTTTTTTGGCATTTGAGTAAAATAACCAGTTGTGCTTAGCAGCCAGTCCAATCCTTTTCACACAACACATTGTTGAGCTCCCAAGAGGCATAAAGGAAAGTGCATTTACATGCCCAGTGATAAAACTGAGCTCATTTGAAAAATCAGTGCCACCACAGCAGTATTTGAAGCAAACTGAGACCTGCCACCTTCACTTGGAGAACTAAGATGGGAGGTGATGTTTAAGTACCACGAGTAACCCACTAGTAAAGCCTGGAGCACAATGGAAACTTGGATATAGGATTGTTTCAAGGCAGGGTGAGAATAACACCGATCGTGATGGCCAGATGGGGCAGGAGCTTTGGGAACACCCTCCCTTCTCCCTTCCCATGCAGTGAGAGCTCCCCCAGCTGGGCCGGCTCCTGCCCTGGGAGGAGGGCTGCTCCCAATTCTTCCGGAAGAGGGAAACGAGGGGATTTCAGCTGGGGCATGTCATTCCCTCCTGGCACAAAGTAAAACTTTGGTGCCACAGAGGCTAAATGTTCTGGGGAAAATGGTGTGTGCTGCGTTTCTGCAGAGAAAAAAAATGTGTGCTTTGGGAAAAGTGTTCAGCCAACATATACAAGCAAGCTGTTTAACAAGGTGGGGTTCCCTCCTTCACCTTCAAAGTTCTGCTAGGTGAGTGACACTTGGAAAAGACTAAATGAGGAGAAAATCACTTTCATGGCACACTCTCTACTCATGCCTTGCTTGTGGGGACAGACCAAATGTCCCAAGCAAGTCCTTGACCATGGCAGCAAGCACCAGAGGTCACAGGATCATTGTCTGGAGATGTGACAGGGGAACAAGTGATGGGGACCCACATACTGCCACCAGCCTCGGGCCCCAGGGACAGCCTGAGAGGAATCCTTCCTCAGCTCTGGCCTGGACAGGACAACAGTGCTGTGAAACTCCCGAGAGCGTCACCACACAAATAAAGGGCACAGGCTTTGCTCTCTCAAGCACCTTCGGGAGGACTCTGCCTGGGCTGGGTGCTGCTGCTGCAGCAGCTGCATCTCAGTGTGCAAAACAAAGCTTTCCCTAAGTGCTTGCTGAGGCTCAAGTCTGCCTGTCCTTTATCGTGGTCCTTTTGAAACGCTGGTATTTTCCAAAGGAAAAGAAAACACCCTGTGCTATCTGGAATTTTCCATGGTTACACTTTGCCCAGAGGTGACTTGTCCCTCCAAGGAAACTTTTAGCATTGTGTATATTTTTTTTTTATTCTGTTGTTTGTATCTACAGAGGCGGGCAGATAAATGAAGAGACAAATAAATGAAAGAATAACCTGAGATTTTTATCAGCACAAGGATGACTCAATGATCAGGACAAGTGCTCTGGAAAGTTTTAGACTTTTGTTAGTTGAAGATTGCTGAAATTCCAGAATAACCAGGGGGTCATCCTTCATTCTTTCTCACAGACAAAAATGTAATTTAAGAGAGGGGTGTGACTGGAAATACCTAAAGGAATGCCATGTTTAATTTTGAGATTCTGTTGAACTGTGCTTTCATAAAGAGCTAAACATTCAAGTAACCAACCGTTTGAGGATGTTTTTTGTCAACATTTAGAAAAGTGCACAAATATTATTAGTTTCAAAAAATTGAATCCCACTGTTAATGTTTAAATATACCATTTAGCTGTAACCGCTTTTATGTGAGTTGTCATTTTGCTGAACTTTTGAATCCCTAAGGAGCATGCACCTTTTTTGAAAGTGTGTTGATTCCTTCTAGAAGCAGGTCTAAACCCACTTTCCTTACTACTCTGTAATTTCAATAGTGGAAATCAAGTGTATTTCAATGCTATTGTAAAATTGCACTCACAAGCTGAGATAATATAACTTCCAAACAATGGGATTACTCACACTGAACCTACATGCACACACAATCTGAAGAAGAGCTGGGGGCCTGGTTCATCAAGATGAACAAGACCATCCTGTCATAAATGTATTTTTATTGTGAGGTGATTTCTGTGTGAACAATTTAATTACTTGCTTGAGCAATAAAATTCCCACAACGGTAAAACCTGTCCAACTTACCCATTTCTCACTTGATTAGCCTGATGAAACTCAAGACACCTGTTTCAAACTAACCTATTTTTATAGAGTGATTATCAGAGAACTTGACACTTTGCCACCATTTTGGCATCATATCATACAAGATATAAGGCAATCTCCTCCCAAAATGCCTTTTCATTCTGTGTGACTGATACATTTGCCTGGAGCTATTATCAGGAAGAATGCACAACATCTTGTCAAAAGGCAGAATATTTTTTTTTTAAAGAGACATGGTCTCATGGGGGGAAAAAGAGAAGGAAAGGACACTCATCATCTATATGCAGAGTTTAAGAGGCTAAATGCTTTTGTTATTGATCTACTTGGGTTAGGAAATAAGGAGACACATATAAGCCTTTTCATGTCTGTGCTTCACTGATCTGTACAATGTTTCTTCTGGGACACACATGAAAAGCTAAGTTCAAGGGTCTATCCTAAATTAATCTTTTATTTTATAAATATTAAATTAATATTCCCATTATTTGTAACGCCCTAGGTGCCAATGGTCTGTAAGCATCTTCCAAAGTATTGCATTACACCCTAATGAGGAAAAAGTCCCTAGAAAACTAGGGAAGAGCTCTTGTTTCATCTTTGTTTCTTAAAAAATAGTACAAGCTTTGTGGCATGGGATTTAGAGCATCAACCCATCTGCTCTGGTGGTTCAATTCACTCACCTATTGAGACCAAATTCTTAGTTTAGGGAATTTCAAATAAAATTAACCTCCTGCTTCTCTGGCATGCCATCTGGGGATCACTTTTCTCCTCTGCAGTGGGGGAGAACTCATTATGTGAGTTATCCTTCAGGGCTTGCTCTGTGCTGCCTATGAAGTAGCACTGGAGTGACAGGGAGACATTTGCACGAGCCCTTCAGTGGTGCTGTCCCAGCAGCAGATTTGCTGCAAATAGGAGGCTTGCTGAATTACAATGGAGTAGCAGTTTATGCCATTATATTAAGAATTCAAAGTAAACTCTTTAATATAAAAAAATCCTTATTTATACTCCAGCTGTTGATCATCTCTGAGCCTGGTAGCAGCAGGTACTATTTACCAGAAATCCTGAAGAATTCATGCCAAAGGAGAACATAACAAGATAACCAGGCCAGAAATGAGACACTCTGCACTTCACTCCTCCACAGGTGGATATCCTAACACAACCTGTTGATTCCCTCCTTCTGGTATGCAGAGGTTGGATCTGACTTTTCTCAAAGCAAATTCAGCTTTCTTGACAGACTAGTGACAGGTGGGGAGATTAAATTCCTCTGTTTATCCATGCAGAGGTGCACCATAGACAACCCTACACACAGTTATGTACATCATCCTTGACTGAAGGAATCGTCTACTGGGCAGCAAAGACAACCCTGCCTTCAGCACTCAGCCCTTCACCCACCTCTAAGTGCTGGGTAAAACTTCACTGTAGCCAGTCCTGTAGTGTGAAAGGGAGAGCCTGGTAACACCATTAGCGTTGATGCAGCCTAAACTCTAAACTGTTTCAACCAAAATAAGGTTTACCACCAAAATCATATTTTCACAATGTCTATCCTTGGACTTTTTCAGGCACAGAAATGCTATCATGAATCATAATTATTTTTAAGAACAAGTTTGGCCCTCAGTCACAAACCCTCTTTAAGCAAAGCTGACACTCTGATGCAGTAACCAACTGGTATCAGTGGAAACAAAACTAACCCAATATCCAAGATGGAAAAATGTTCTGTTGTCCATCACAAGTATGCTGAAGCACCAGTCCTTTGTGTCAAACACAATTAACACTGTGTGAGAGGGAGTCATTGAGTGATTTCAGATCTCTGGAAGAAACACTATTGACAACCTTTTCCTTCAGACGTTCCACCTCCCCAAAAGACACCTCAGATTATATTACGTATTAAGTCTCATTCCTAAGGGTCAGTATAGCACATCAAGAGAAGAAACACAGCCTGTTGCCAACTTTCTGCATGCATCATTTGCAATTTTGTTCCATGGGCACTTGTCGACTGAAGCAGTCTCAATAATAAAGGTGAAAATATATATTCCTAGAAGACCATTTTGTGGAATGACATAGAATGCAATACCCTATAGCCAGAAAGAAATGATGACTTTAAATGAATGAAAGCAGTGCTGCTTATGTGGTGACAGGAGGATACTGTCTTTTAAAAATATATATATCTGTACCGAAAGCTAAGCTCTTATTATGTATAAAGCAGCTGCAGAGAAAGTGATAGCATTAAAGGCATTAGAACAAAGATTATCTGTTCTCTGTAATTAAATCCTTTTCCCTACTCTATACCAGATGACTCCTAAGGTCACATGAGCACAATTCAAGCATCATCATTGAAACTAGCCTGAAGAGGTTGTAGGCACTCACTGGAAAGCCCTCAACCTACAGGGATTTAATTATTCAGTTTCTATCCCGCCTTTTCTCTGTATGAGTGGAGAGCTGTAACATTGATCCAAAACATATCTGGGAACAGTTTGGTCTTTGATCATCTTCTGCTTCCTTCACACCTTTTGCCAGTGAGCTGTCATATATTTGAGATGCCAACACATAAATATCGCTTCCTTGCCAGAGTGGGCAGAAATTCCTCTCCTAGTTCAAATAGCTGCATCATATAAAAGTACAAAATGTTGGGGTTTGGTTTCTGAAGTGGGAATATCCATTTTCCAGAGTGAGTGCTGTGCAAGGCTGTTTTATTTCTTATTCAAGGGGACAAAGGAGTGTGTCTGCAGATCCATGGCAAACACAGATATTCTTCAATGGCCTTTTATCAGTGTGGCATCAGTCTCTTCATGCTCTCCCAGTCAGCTTCACTGCTCATGTAGCACCACCTCACCTGCTGCTTACCTAATACCTTCCTGTTAGGAGCAGTCACACAGGTTTAAAAACAAAGGTTTTGCACGATCCAGGAGGAGGGTAGGAGGGACTCCTGCCAGTTCAAACTGTGACCCACATCAATGGTGTTTAAAGAAAGAAAAATAAAAAGGAAACAAATATCACTGGTGCTCCTTTATTTATGAGAGTTGGTGGTCTCAGCCTGGTAACAAGGGAAAAAATCCATTCACATGGTTGCCCTCAGCGTGCTAAGAGGGTCTCAATGTGTGCAAGGCAGGAATGCTGAACTTACCTTTCCTCTACCTAGGGTCTCTTTGAGTTAGAGATGGAGGTGAAGAGAAGATAATGAAGGAGTCAGGCCTGAATGGTATTGCATCTCTTTACAATCAGAAAAATCAAAGGCTGACCCAGGCCACAGTCCTTCCACTCCAACCATTCCCCTCCTAGACAAAGTAGCTTCCTTCTAGTACAGTTTTAAAGAAAGCAAGCTCTGACATTTATAATCTATTTTACTTTGTAATCACACACATTCTTCAGCTTGCAAGGCAAGCTTGTCCCTTCTTAGTAACTAGCACTGAAAGAAGAAGAAAAAAATAGGGGAAAATTGACTTTAGCCAAACAACAGTTTGAAGAAAGTCAGATAAGAAATGCCTCTCTTTTTCTCTTACACAGACAAAACAGGAGTGTAAATTAATATGCACTGCTGAAGCCAAGACTGAAGAAAAGATTGTAGCCTCTGTAATTCATCAGGGAGCCATAGCAGTGCTAGTGCTGAGAGGGCACAGAAAAGGGAAGAACCCCAGTTATTGACTGAAACCCACTGTCATCTGTGGCCAGAAGTCAGATTAGACTGGAAGAAGGCAAGCATGCACCAGCCTTTGTATTTCACCTGAAGTTCATTTCTGCCCCTTGGTCTCATTTTACTTTACTCGGCCTCCTAGATTGCTCTTTCCACTATCACTCTCCCTGTATTCTGAGGAATGCAGCAAACTCCCCAAGTGATCATCACCTCCATGAGCTTTCAGGATTGCCCAGACCTTTGTTCTGCTTTCCAATGAGTGCAATTTACTGCATGTCCCAACAGCACTGTGCTTCAGTAGGAGATAAACACATGGAAGGGAACCCAGAGCAACACATAAATCTGTGAGGTTACTGAAACCACCCCACTGGAGGTAATCCTGATGAACTGGAGAGAGTCAGAGCCAGAGTAAATAGTGAAATTCTGGAGAGCCCAGGCCCCTTACTTCAGTCAGTGACCCACACAACAAACATGAGAAATGCTTTTTCTACCCGAGCTTACACACTGGTCTTTTACAAAACTCAGTAGTATTTACTTTCAGAGTTCTATTAGGCTCCTTTTTGCTGAGCAGTTAAAAGATATTCTGAGAAACATCCAAATATGTAAATCAAAAAGAGGAAAAATAAAACACTGCAAGGACACATAGAGATAATACCAGGCTGTAATGGCTTCAAAGTAGAAGAGGATAGGTTTAGATTGGATATTGGGAGACAATTCTTTAATGTGAGCCTGGTGGGGCACTGGCAGAGCTGACTGAGGTTGGGCAGGGAAATGTGGATGCCCCATCCCTGGAATTATTCACGGCAAGGTTAGATGGGGCTCTGATCACCTGATCTAGTGGAAGGTCTCCCTGCCCATGGCAGGGGGTTGAAACCAGATGCCAGAATTTTAACATCCCTTCCAACCCAAACCATTCCTTGAATCTATGAAACAAAGTTTTACATACCAAGTTGTGGGTGTTGTACAAATACAGCTTCCCTGTACTTTGTTCATACTTCACAGAGAAAAAGGCAGCTCAGCCCCTTTCTGTTGAATGTCATGGTAACATCAGGCCAAGTCAAAAAAATCTCTGACAGCTGTAATATACGTGAATGCTTGCTTACAGTCCCCCCTGTTTTGTCTCTGAGAGGGTTTAGATGCAAATATTTTAGATGGATTCTTTTTTCTCTCTTTCTCTTTCTTTCTTTCTTTCTTTCTTTCTTTCTTTCTTTCTTTCTTTCTTTCTTTCTTTCTTTCTTTCTTTCTTTCTTTCTTTCTTTCTTTCTTTCTTTCTTTCTTTCTTTCTTTCTTTCTTTCTTTCTTTCTTTCTTTCTTTCTTTCTTTCTTTCTTTCTTTCTTTTCTCTCTTTCTCTCTTTCTTTCTTTCTTTCTTTCTTTCTCTTGAGGGGTACATTCAAGAGCAGACAAGAAAGCATGTTCTTTACTACAGAGGCTTATGTCTCACTGCAGGTATTGAAAGCTGAGGCAAACAGGGGTGGCTAAGACTGCTTTCTTGTACTCTTTTTATTAGGGCTTGGTAAAATCTGGCATTCAAACTATTTAATCCACTAGCTGGTGTCTGACACTTCAGCACAGTGTATGAGTAAATGATATACTGACAAAATATGGATTTAACAAGGGTTTATTCCTTAACCAATTGAATTACAGGTCGATTTATGCCTCAGAGAATGAAGGCATATTTGTACATTTTTTATCCTACCTCAAGCAATAGACTGTACTTTATCTAAACATAAGTTGCTTGTGAGATCCTACCTTTTCACTCTTCTTAATACTATCTGGCAGCGTATACTACATGTTGCAAACATGTCATATTAAAAAAAAACAAACCAACCAACAAAAAAAAAGAAAAAAAGAAAAAGAAAAAGAAAAAGAAAAAGAAAAAGAAAAAGAAAAAGAAAAAGAAAAAGAAAAAGAAAAAGAAAAAGAAAAAGAAAAAAAAAGAAAAAGGAAAAGAAAAAGACCCACCCCACAAACTTAACTTTGCTGATCAGTTAATTTTTCAATAATTATTTGCATTTTAGCATTAATACATTTTATTAGTACTGACATCCTTTAGGAGGAATGAGGAGTACATGTTTGCACAAAGGCTGAGAAAAGTAGGTTTCTTTAGTTTTAAGAAGAAATGACAAAATCATTACTATTTATTTCAACTCCTTAACAGATGCATACAGAGAAGGCAGAGTCAGATTCTTCTCAAAGCCTTTCTAGGATGGGAAGTAACAGTTCCAAGTTGCAAAGAAGGCAATTTCAATCAGATGGGGTACAGTCACGCTGAGAGTGTTTTAAGACTGGAGGAGGTACCTGTGAGCTTGTGGAAATTCTATTCAGAGATATTTCACCCCAGATGGAGGAGGCCATGATCTAGTTTGCACCTTCTTTGGGCAGGATGACCTCCAGCAGTCCCTTCACCACCCAAATTTTCCTATGACCCTGCTGCCCTGCCTTACTTTACTCCACATTAGAGTAGATTCTTATGTGGATTCTTGTAGTGGACTTGGATCAATATTAAAGCTCTCAACAGAATAGAAACTGTATGTGGAGTAAACACCAACTGCACAAGCATTCTCTTAGAGCTTACTCCATGGCATGCACCTCAAAGTTTGCAAGTTCATTCAAAAGTATAGATATTAAGTTTCTGTGGCCAAAAATCTCCTGACCCACCAAACAAAAAAAATCATTCCAGATGTCATAATCAGAAGGACATTTCTGGGAAAGCCTGAATCCTCCTATCTTCAGAGTACAACTTCCAAGTTTGTACAGAAATTCGAAGCCTTGCCTGCGGTAAGCAAGTGGAATGGGCAGCTGTTCAGTGTCAGATTGATGAGAGTGCTTTGGTGCATTGAGGGCTTTCAACCTGTTTTTAGCAGGCGTTAAATAATTGAAGGTTGAAAAGGTTTAAATATAGTCAAGTTGGAAAGCACCAGAGAAATATTTTTTTATCAATATAAATCAATATATTTCTTTACTAGTTCATTTAACTTCACGTTAATATAGACATTTAAATGTTGTCTTGGTCAGACATGCAGTAAAAGTAATTTTATATTTTCCATACCCAAACTACCTGCCTGTAGTGATGAACTGTTTAGTTTCCTGCCTTGCTAACGTTCTAGTGACATACACTTTCCTCTGTCTCCCTTGCCAGCTCATCCACTACCCTCCAATCCCTGATCTTCACCTTCTGATTTTCCGTGGGATAGATATTTATAGCACATGGCCCATTTCCACAGTTTCTCTCTGTCCACTTACATTACTGTACTCTGTCTTCATAAGTATCCTACCCTGTCTCCCTGTTTTTCCTCTTTATTTGTCATTGATGTTTTCATTTTCATTTGTGTAATTTAGGATCCTTTTTATGTTCACCTTCTACACGTGTTTTCATTTTACTTCTATTGTGATTAAAATTTCATTTTAATGCAAATTTTAAAGCAAAATATTGTTATTTCCAAATGTTACGTGCACACTTACATTTGAAAAGACAAAACCACTTCTCATCCATTACCTTTTGTTCCAGGTTTTCCCACCTTGCTATGATGGTTTCTTTCTTCCTGTGGATTAATCTCTCATTTATTTCTTTAATGCTCTTTTCTTTAACAGCACAACTGTTTTCTTTTGACGGTACATTAAGCTTCTTTTCTTTATCAACATTTGAAGCTTGATTGATTTTTGACTCCTTTTGTCACAATTTTCTTTGAATACCTTATTTATTCCTTTCCACTCTCGGTCTGATATTTTATTCCACCACCATTTTTAGGAATACGTCTCAAAGATAATGCTAAAGGAAGCAACGTTTTCTTAGGGGGCCAAATGCAGCTATATCCTTCATATGTGCTAAATATTAAAATTTGAGTCTGGGATGCCACTAATTTGAACTTTGAATATGCAAACAAAAGAAGGTGGTAAAGACTGCAATTTAGAGTCACTTAGCAGTCAGAAGGCAGAAGCCCTACTTTCCTTTTCCCTTGGCCAGGCCATAATTGAAATTCAGTAGAACAGTGCAGGTATTCTGTCTAATGGAGTCTATAGGTCTGAAGTCAATTCATTGAAAAATTATGTTTGTGACCTTTCATTCTGGCATGAGCAGCCACCAAATTCCTTTTTCCACGAAGTACTGTCAAACATGGATGTTTTATCAACTTAACTCTGAAAACTGGAAACCAGAAGCTCTGGAATTTAAATATCACCTGATAAATATTAAGACTGATAAAAATATAAGTTTGCTTATTTGACCACAGCCTGCAACCTGATTTTGCATGTCCTGAAGTATATGATTACATCTAGGAAGCAAATGAAGTTACAAGATATACAAGAAGTGGTTTCTAAAGAAGGAAGAAGGTATGGAAGATTTAAAGTAATAGTTCTGTTCTTGATAGTAATTGCTCCAGGCCTAGCAATTCCTCACAGACAATTCAATTAAATGCTGACAGAAACACAAATAGAGCTCACACGGTCTTCTAGTTCTTGCAGCATTGCACTGATGTCATCTTGTCTGGAAGTTACTGTGAAAGGGTGTTCTTACTGAGCACGTAACTACTAAATAATGCAGGGGTGTCCAAAGCAATTAGAAATACAACGACCCTGTGTTCCAAAACTTGAGTTTTCCATCCTCCAGAAGTGACCTTGTTGTACCTGGCAATCTCATAATGGATAAAATACATCTTTGCATTCCAAACATTTGATGGGTTTTGCATTTCTCCCTTTTGAGTTTATGCTGGCATTCCTGAAGAGTTTCTTGAGGCAACTGAAATAGAATACACTTCTTCTTGTGCTGAAATTAGCAGCAATGAATCACCTGAACTGAATTTTTTCAGTGCATAATTAGCTTATTTGTTCTAATCTCCTGTTATTGCATAGATATTTGTCTTTCTGAATCTAATCTTTTCAACAAATATCATTCAGTTACCACTTGTCTTTCCTGACTTAATGATAGGGTACAGTGTTACATATATGCATGTAAAAAATATCAAGCACAGTTTTGAGATGTCAGTGTTTTTTGATGGTAACAATTGTTTGCGAGGCAAGGCAAAACAACATTGTAGAGACACACAAAAAATCATGTGAAAATATTAAGTATTATAATTTATAATAAATTGACACAGCATGAAATTTGGGCTAGTTTGAAGTTTGTGGTAAAAAATTTCAAAGCAACAATACCTGTAATTAGATTTATAATAAGACAAACAGAAAACTTATAAACTGCATTAGGATAGGGGAAAATTTGAAAATATTTCTTCAAATATTAATAACAAGAAACTCAAGGAAAAACTTCAATCATATCAAAACAGAGCCTTATAAAATGAGGTTAAGCTCAAAAAAAATCAAAAGCTGTTACCATATGGAAGTGCCCACTTAAGCCTCTTGAACAGCTTTAACTGAACGGCTGTCAGTGATATTGTTGCAGAACAGTATTCAGTAACCTGCTGACGCAATTAATACATGTTTGTGTTTATAATCTCAGACAAGGAAAATGTGCTTTTCAGATGTTCATTAAAAGTATTTGCAGGTGCTCAGCAGCCCCACACAGCAAAACCTGTGTGTTTTCACGCAGGAGTTGTTCATGGTCCCAGTGCACTGGGTGAGTGCCGTGTAAAACAACCGGCAGCAGTTTCTGGGGCGGCTGAAGCACTTGTACTCAGAGTACCTAAAATGTTTTAAAACACAAGAAATCCATGTCTATATCTTAATAAGTCCTGGTGCCAAACTGGTTACTGCCCATGGTCTATTTGTGACTGATTCCAAATGTAGAAAAATAAAGAAGCTTTTGCCTATCAAAACAGTTTTGTTGTGTTCTGCTGATGTCATAAATTTGCATATGAATACCCCTATTGAAACATTACTATAAGGTCCTGCAGTACCTCAAGAATATTTAATGAAACAAATTCCAGCAAATGCTGGCCATAAAAACAACTTGCACAATAACCCACAATTCAACCAAGCAAAAATAGTGGTATCATAATGGTTTAATTTGAGTCTAAGCTTCACTAAAATTTCTTGATGTGCTTCGCAGTCCAGCCATTTCTTGGATGACTTTGATGAGAAATCTGTCCTTGCATCAACCCTTTCTCATTACCTGAAGTTTTTTTTATGCTCTTTCATAACTAAGACTGTATCTAGCTATATTTACCCTTCCCAATGTTTCACTTGCTTAAAAAAAAAAAGAAAAAGTACCAGCAATCCAAGCTGGTTTTATTTTTTGTAACTCTCAGCAAGTTCTAATAAAGTAAATTGAGCAATATTCTCAGTTTATTGTATTGATAAACAGACTGTAAAGTGTTTTATGATATGGTACTTCTCATATGAAAGACACTAGACTAACATAAATTGCAATTGTAACTGTAAAGTACTAAAATATATTTTCCCTCCAGGGCTCTCTAGTATATTTGGCTGAAAAAAATAAAATAAAATAAAATAGACTTGTTTATTGTGTATATTTTTTGTAGTGTAATTAAATGTCTCTATGGCTTCCACTCAGAAACAAAGTCCTATTTCCCTGCTCAAGGCAGTCTAAAGGCCTACAAATAACTTTACAGAGCTGCCTTCTTTGAAATTGCAGCACTTTCTTTAACACTCTCTCCAAACTGCGTCCAGAGCAGTGGATATTTCAGCACTTTCAGCCCAGCCATTTCCAGGCCATGCTAATAGCCATTGTTTAAAAAACCCCATCAGATTCCTGAGACAAAATTTCCTACTCTCCCAGTGATAAACTCACTGTAATCTGATTAATTGTCTGTAATCTGGACTGATGCAAAAATTGCCATTCTCCACCTAAACTGGCGTCAAGTCAATTTTTTGTGGTGATTCCTTTAGATCTCATCCAAAGTGAGTATCAAACAAGAAAGTATCTTCCCCACCCAGGATTAGGGCTTGTCAATGTGGCAACTGCTGTACCCTAAGGGATGAAAAGCAGCCACCAGACTCTGCCCTCCATCAGTGGTGGCCACAGGTGGCCCTCTGGACTGGTAAAGCACAGGGGCTCTGTGCCACTGCAGACAAGGCACAGGTCCTGGGGCCCCAGACAGCTGCAGCTCTGCAACATCCACAGTGAAACTGAGGACAAACCATCCTCAGTGGCTTTGCTGGAGAAACACAGAAATTTGCAGGGATGTGATAATGTAGTTACACACTCCAGACAGGCCTCACTTTGCACAGAGCATTTTGAAGCCCAGCTCTTCAAAGACATCAGGACCTACTCTGATCCTTCTTACAGTGTTCACCAGCAGTGAAATTACTGAAGTGCCTGGAACTGCTGCAGGGTGGTGAGAACAAACAGTGTGGATCAGAGCAGTATCCTGAACCATGGGGAGTAGTCTTTGTTCAGTAAATACAGCTCCACCAGTATGTCCTTGCTTTAACACCACATCTCACCCAGACCTCCCATTAAGAAGCAAGTGCTAATGGAGCTATTGTAATCCTTCTTCAGACAAAAAGCAGCAGTTGAAATAATGGATAACTGGGGAAAGAACACTCACAAAAAGTCAGAGGACAGGTAATGGATTTTTGGAATAAAGGTGGAGATGTGATACTTAAAAAAAAAACCTCCTCGTCTAATTTTGTCTTCCTTTAATAAAATACTGATAAATCCATTACCTGTTTTAAGGTTTAGAGCAGCTGCATAATGAATCTGCCTTACGTACATAAATACACAAGAAAGTGCAAATTTGACATTACACTTCAACAGCTTGTGCTCCACTCTAAATGAGGTGGAGAATTATACAAGCACAAAACCACTCCCTAGAGTAGCTGAATGGAGCTGGTGGAGTAAAAGCTGAAACAGTCACAGTTAACTCCTGATACATGTTCAAGCACACAATGTTAAACCCTTCTCCTGACATAGGCTTTCATAAGCTTTAATTGTCTTTACAGAAAATTTCAGATGGGATTTCTCTCGGTTTCAACTGAACAATTTGCCAAAAAAAGGGTGAAAGTACCTCCCCAGTCACATATGACAGAGCAGCTTGCTTCACTGTGGCTTTTTCTAGATCATAAAACTCTCTATTTAGATTTAGATTTAGATGTTTGGAACACTAGTATTCCTAAATCTCTCTTGAGCAGTGATGCATCTTGGATCTGACCATACCTTTCTAATTTGAAACCACTATTGTATTATTTGCATTCTCCAGTTCTGACTCTTGCCTAAGCCTTTCTTAATGTTCTTCAAAGATGCATTTTTGTTTTTCCATGAGAATCTTAACATGTGAAAACCTTATTGCAGAATATAGCATACAGCAAATATTTGGCATTGTCTTATTAAGTCATTTTTCAACCAGAGAATCATCCTTCATGGCCTATGAGGTAGAATTTGAAACACATCTGTGTCTCTATGTACTCATCATTACACTGTATTTGCTCAAAACATGCTACATCTTCTATCCTGGGCTTTTTGGAAAGGCCGTGTATTATGATAAAGCAAAACTGAGACGAACACAGAATTTAAGGCTTGCACAGCTGATCCTACACCTTTGTGATGAAGCTGGAATAGCAGTAGTAATATTAGAACTACAGAATGCTTTTTTTCACCCAAACCCAGGGGAATGTTTGAAGAGGAAGAGAAGAAACAAAGACACAACACAAGCAAGCACATATCACAAAAGTGTACAAAATCTCAGGCAAGGATAGAATTCAGTCTTAATTAATATGTAACTGATCCAAGGCGTAAGCTGAGCCAGGGTAAGTGTTCCAACTGTTGTGTTGCCCTCAAACAACAACCCAACATTTGACAAGCAGGACCTCTCACCACTAGCCTGAAGGGAGAAGGAAGAGGTACCTGAGGCGACACAATTCTTCAGCATTCTAGCACAGTGTGCACCTGATTTTGCACTTTATAGACCTCCAGCAAGGAAGAAATGAAGGCAGATCCTCAGAAGGCTGATCCTTCTCTTTTATTCCCCACAGACACACCTGTAGGGAAGACCCAAAGGAGAAGAGATACCTTGTCACGGTAGGTTTTGTGATAACCCTGGTGTGATCAGAATTCATCCATGTCCTTAAGTTAAGATGGTACTATATTGTGTTGACATCCCCAAAGAACTTATTTTTTTAGAATTTTTCCCTTTAAGATTTCTTGATAAATCTGTTGGTTAGTGTATATAAAATCAATGTGATGCCTGAAGTCTCCAGTCTGCAGATCACTACCTTTAATAATGCACATCCTTTCTGGTTTGTGTGTTCTTTCTTCTCTGAGATTTGGACTGAGTGGTTTTGATGTTTCTTCTCTATAGCCATGACAGAGGATGCATCAAACTTTAACTTAAGCATCTTGCACTTGGGAAAGAGATACATACCCTCAATGAAGACCTTATGTACACTTGCTGAGATGCGAAAACCTGTCTTCTATCACCATGTCATCGGTTGAAACATGACACAGTCCAAAAGCAAGCAGGTACATAGCCTCTACCAAGTTGAAGGAACATGTGGTGCCTCTGTACACAGCAGAACTAAAGAAGCCTGGTCTGCCCTCTGTGTAGATTCCCAGGTGTCAGACAAAGAATGCATCATTTTTAGTTGGCTCCTCAGAGCAACTCTCTTCTTTTCATGGACCCTATTTGTGTAGGACTTAGAAAGTGCTCCAAGGTCTTTTTTCATCTGTGAAACTGAATTGAATTTTGCCACTTGTTTTGTAGGTTGCTTGGCAGGGAAAAGAAGAGGACAAAAGTATGACTGAGTGTGCTCATTCCCTAAAGCCTGATAGCTGGGGAGAGGTGGAAGAGGAACCAAGAGGCCAGTGAACTACCCAAGTAGCAAATAATTATAGAGAAGATTTTTAGTCCTTTGCCTCCAAATTCCACTTGACAGTACAAACTTGAGCAAACAGCATTTCTCCAGATTGGCACAAAAATTCAAACATAGCCTTTTCCACTCAGAATAATATACTCATGTCTGAGGAATAATATTGTATTGAGTTTATCAATATCAAAATACTCAATAAAATAATATACTCATGTCTGAGGAAACACAGAATTATGCATCAGAAAATAAGGATCACATGCCTTCATTAAATGACTTGATTGGTAAGTATTGCTCAGTAGGAATAATTCTAAATTTATCCCTGATGCATACAGTTGCATGACAATTCTTCTTCCATGATTGCTGGAGCTTCTAGGGAAAAGATGTGAAAAGCAGAGGGTGATCATCTGCAGAAGGAAGTTGAAAGAAGTTCCAAAAGAAGACGCTGTTACAGATCACAGCCAATGGCTTCTCTTTTCCTGCCTTGGCCTGGCCCTTGTAAGAAGAGAGGGTTATGCTTTAGCTGAGGTTAGTGAACAGCTGCCAGAAGAAGTGGCCTGAGGGGCATGAGTAAAAATTCCCACAGGACAATTCTCCAGTGAGACTTTAGGTCCTAGCACAGAACCCTGTATCTGTAGGAACTGGACTCCAGATTGACAAATTCTTTGTATGTGCCGCCATTCTGGTGCCTTCAGAGGGAAACTACTGAAAGATGAAGTTAGGACTGTGTTTCAGTGTTTACATCTATAGAGACCTACATAGCTGTTTGTGAGGATGGATTAAGTCAATGGAAAGAGCTCTACTGAGCAAATTTTTCCTTTGTTTTGCAAATGAAGGTATCTGTTAGAGCTGATCAGAGTGCAAACACCACAAAGTCAAGGGGACTCTTAACTTGAGATTTCAGACACAGAGATGACTTATGGTACAAAGATGGGGATATGTAACTTGTTGACAGAGGAGTTAAGGTTTTGACCTGGTGCTCTAAGCTCGTGTTGGAGGCATTGTGTATCATGAGATTTTAAGAGCATGGCTAAGTAGAAGATTTGTTTTCTTTCCTTGGCTTTTTTTATTGCCCTCTGGGTCAAATAGTCTCCTTGGAAAAGAGGGAGGGAGATTGTCTGGTTCTCGAAGACCAACCACAGCTCCAGCTGTAAAATGATAAAGCATGACTGCAGGAAGAGACAAGCCTGTTGCACAGTTTCAAAACTACTTTCAGTTGAACAGATATTTTTACAATTAAGTTTTATGAACAGAATGGGCCTTGAATGTAGACTGGAAAAATAAAACTCTTTATCCAGGTTAAGGGCAACCCTGGAAGAGGTTGTGAATCAGAGCCAAAGCTTTTACAAGAATGTTTCCTATCCCTGGAAATAGAAGAAACTTGTGTTGCACATCTGAGGGGGAGAAGAGGCAGGGAATCTAAATCCTCTTTGAAACATCACGTTTTTTACTCTTTGCAATGAAAATAACTTTAATGGCTCTATTTTTCCATTTAATACCAAGTTTCTGATTGTCTAAATACCACTTTTAGTCTCTACAACCGGCAAACTGGAGAATGCTCTGAAGTTTGCTGTCTCACCTGCTCATTCCAGTGAAATGCAGTTGGCCAGTATGAAATAAAATTACTATTACTTTTAAAGAACACAGGCAACATGATTCAGTGGGGTAACTTCCATATTAGCTACAGGGAAAGACAAGATCAAATACAACTGAACAGTTTCTGAAATAGATACTTCCATGTAATTACAAGCTTTATGTTCAGTCACTGGTTTTAATACTATTTCACAAATATGATTCGGATTCAAGTCCTGAAGTTACCCCATATTTACTCCCTGCTTACCTCTTGGTTGTCTTGAGGATGAAGTATGCTACCTGGGACAGACTGAACTGGGGGAAGCCCAACAGAAATTAAAAGAGGAGAAAAAGTTGTAGAAAATACACTGATGTATCCAGCCATTTCCTCTCTTGCTCTGTTTCTCACGTGTCTCTGGGTTGGCTTCCTGCTGAGCAGTGGAAAGGATAAACTGGGCTAAGGTCAATGTCCTCTCAGAAGGACACTGGTAGTTCTCTTCATTTCGATCAAACAGAACCTTCAGCCCTCTTGCCAGGTTTCTGCCGCTGAGTCAGTACCTGACTCTTCAAATCTCCCTGCTGTTAACCAAAGACATCTTCACTTTCTCAAAAAGTTGGTATAAAAATGAGGAGACAAATTTCCCCTTCAGCAGTTCCAAGTCATTAGACTTTTCACATTACTTACCTGTCTAATCATCCAACCCTTCATCTCTGGGGAGTTCAAAATAATGCCCAAATCACAAGTAATGAAAATTGAGTTCCTAATCTCACATCTTGCCAGCAATCCCTCAAAACAGATGATGCTGCCCTTATGATCCTGATAAAAAATAAAAGCAGGTTCTCCCAAACTTATCTTCCTTCCTTTGATCATCTCCACACCAAGCTGAGAAGACAGAATTAAGGATTGTACAAAGGTAGAGTTAATGGGGATAAAACTATGCACAGCTGAAGCGTGTTCTCATTCTCCATATCTTTAAGCATAAGAGTTATCATGTAATGTAAAAATAAATAATGTATATTAAGGGTATTGACCTGAATCCTAATCACATTTCAGAACAGTATTAAGACCAGTGATGAAGCACAAATCTCACTATTACAAACCAGACATCAATCTGCTTTCTATGAGTCACATTTTTTTAAGCAGTGTAATAATACCTTTGATTATACAAACTGAGAAGAGGCACTTAGTAACAAAGAAAATCCTCACAAAGTCTATTCTTATTTCAACAATGAAATGAAGGCTGTACATCTATAAAATCTATCTTGAGTTTTCAAAATTCAAAACTTAACTAAGCAGGCAAGTACCACTTTATGCAACATCATTGGGAAAACTTATTCTTATTTTTTTTAATGATTGCCTGGCCCACACATAGTAATCTCTTTTACTTTCAATATTATAGAGGTTTCCCAGATGAAACTGAGCAGAATATATATAGTATTATTAGTTCTTTAGTGCTACAAAACATTGCAGAGCTTAGAGGTTTGGACTTCTGATTTACTGTTCTAAACATGGCAGAGTCAGTCACTTTAATTTTTTTGTCAAAATTTCATACTTGGAAATCTCCGTTCAGCTTGCTCACAACTGCAAATTTTTCACTCTTGTTCTCCACCTGCCTATTTTCAAGGGGTCCTACCCATACAAAACTTTTTGCATGAAAGGACAGAAGGATTCAAGAGAAGGAAAAGTGCCAGCAGAGTATTATCTCCTTCTACATATACTCGTGCTTTCTGACTGCCAAGAAGCCCTATTATACCTTGCTTTTGTCTACTGTGTTATGCCTAGTATTCCAAGGCAATAAGAGGGGAGAAGGAAAGCTTTGCTCATTGCCTTTTCATAATTACAAAGTCTTTAAAGTCACTCCTTTCAGATAAACATAGGTAGACAATGGCTAGCATTCAGTGAAACTGATGAATACTACACTGAATGCAAAATGTGTATAGAACAACAAAGAGAAAAATGTGGTGCTTCACACTGAAGCCTTCACATGCCTTCAGGGCTTTTATGTTACTTTCTGTCTTCCTCGCTGAATATACATAACTTCACAAAGATCTTTTCAAAGAGCTGCCAAAGAGGCAATTCACATTTTTATGGTGAGAGAGAACAAAATGTTTAATTCTGGTGTTAAATGTATTCACCCCTTCCCCTGGCACACCACACTTTTCTTTAAATACATTATTTTTTTTGAGAATATATATTTTGATTTGAACTGCCCTATTTTGCTTTATTTCAGTCAAAACTGATTATTGAGGTTGCTAGCCACACATGAAAACAGACAAGGGGAAAACATCCCATCCTATACCTCTAAAGGTTTTGTCTCACTGGGTTTGACAGAAAGGCTCTTCGTAGTTAATAACCATTATTTTTCTTTTCCAAGACCAGACCTTTAATTGCACCCATAATTTCTCTTATCAACACATCTGTATCCAACTGTGCTAACACTTTACTCACCTTGAACTTTTTTTTTTGCTTTGTGAACATTTCTTTGTGGTTCTAAACAACATAAATTTGGTTTCCTCATCAAGAAGCTCATTTAGCTGCAGCTTGATTGCAAGTAATTTGCTGTAAATGTCTCAGTCTTTTAATTGTTTGTGCCTTTTTCTAATCTATAAACTGTAACTTCAGGCAGGTCATTTCTGTCTCACCATTTCCTCTTTGGAAAGGCATATCTAATAACTCACCTCATATCCTGTGGCTTTAGGCATCTGAAATCCTATGAACAGAAGGGATAGACCATTGATTCAACTCCAAGTTCATTTGGAAAAAACCCTCCATAAAATCTCCTTTTTAAGAAATAGGAAAATAAAACTTCATCCATGAAATTTAGCTTGGTGGAAAATAAATGTGCATCAGCATTGGTACAGATCTGACTCCTTGTTCTGTTTCCACAGAGTTTCCTTGAGACCTCCAAGAGACATGAAATTCTAAGTGCCAATTTGGGTACTGCTACAATCCTTGAGTTAATCTGAGTCCAATGAATTTTATTATCACAGTTTTGCATTGGCACCATTTCCCCTACTGGAGACAGAATTCATGATCTCATTAGAGTCTCTGGTCTAAGTCAAACTAATGCATACAACAGTTTTGCTTTTTTTTTTTTTTTTTTTTTTTAGAAATCTCATTAAAACTCCTACCAAATATGGTATCCATATCAAATCTCTTTAATTCTTCCCACCTAATCCCCTTTACCCCCAAAGTGTAACATAAATGTATTAGTCAGATTAGCAGCACATTCAGGAATAATCCCTTCCAAAACAAGAGACCTATGTGTATTTTTCCTGATCCACAAACTTTTGTTTGTATTAATTATTCTAAAGCTGACTGACAGTGTGAATAATACTCTTCCCCCCTCTTGCCTGAATAGCAATTAAGGAATTTGCATTTTTTGCATCTTTTTCTTACAAAATAAGATATTTTCTAGGCATTTTCTGTTTTGAGCAAGTGCCTGCTCTGACTCCAGCTGAAGTCTGTGGCCAAGCTCACAAATGAATGTCTTCATCTCTATCTTAGCTTTACAGAACTTGCAAAAAGCACAAAACAGACGCAGGAGTATGGCAGCCTTGGGATAGAGAAAGAATGCCAAGCACAGTAGCTTTCTTTCTCTAGAAGTTCCTTAGATGTATTTTCCCACATGATCTCAAGACCATAGTTAGCTACTGCACTTGCCTGGTAGGGACCATGGATTCCACCCAGAGGAGTGCTGTAAGCAAAAAGAATGAGAAGCATTTTCTTATTGTGGTGCTAAAAATTTAGATAGCTTTTTTCAGTGCCTTGAAAAAATTTCCTTTCCATTGTTTAAACCACTGAAAACACTGAGACTATGTTGTGAAGATCACATTCATGCAGCCAAACCCACACAAATGCCAACAAAAAGCTTTTAACCAGACTGTGACAGCTTTCTTTGAGAGACTCAGCAGATGTGTGCACATATACTCAGAGGAAAATGCACTACACACACATGTGCATGTATTGTCCTTTCTGAGTTCTCTTGTCTATTTTGCATGTTTTCTTGGTGAATAAATAAAGGGAAGCAACGTGACTAGACAGGCTGCACATTTTATCGACATTGCAAATACTCGGCTATTTTGAGAAGATGTATTGTCTGAGAATTTTTAGTTCATAAGCTAAGTGGCTGATGGCTTCTTGTATGACTCTGTAAATTATTAAAGCACGCCTGAAACTCTTCCATTCTTCTTCAAAACCTTTTCTTTCCATACTGGAAGCCTCATGAGTTTATTATACTTCAGTCTCTCACATGTTAACTATGGGGACACTTCCCTCTGGCAAAGCCAAACTGGCATGAAGGAATGCCAAGGTCCCTCAAACTGAAAACCAAAAAAGTTAAAAAAAGTTTTATATCAGAGAAAGAGGTTAATTTCATGTTAAAACTCTTACTTTCCCACACATATTTGCATGTACACTTGCCTGGAACAAGGAAGCAATTTCCAATTGCCTGATTCCAGTTAGGGAAAGAAAACAGACAGCTTCTGCCTTAAAGACTCAGAATGCCAAGTCCCATTTTCAAATGTGATCTAACTCTTGGGAACCTAAAGGACACAGGAGTTAACAGGACTTATCTGCTAAAACATTTCTAAATAAGTACCACTAGCATAACATTTCTGGATGTCCCTTGGGGACAAAGCAGTGCAAGTGCCATTTGGAGACTTTATCATAGACTCCCAGATCTCATTTGCAGGGGGACGCATGATCTTCCATCAAATGAAAATTCTGTATCACTTACAAAAAGTCCTTTGGGCTCCTTTACTCCCGATTTCTATTGCAGCTACTGAAATGCTGGGATGGCTCAGAATGCAGAACAAGATATTTAGAACACTAAAAATATTGATTCTAGGAGTAAAGTATCAAGTCTTTGGATTGATGAGGCAGATATGGTTAATAACAGGAAAGACACTTAGAAAATGCCACTAGCCTGCTGAGTGGGAATGGTAAAATACACCACGGCCATATGGACTCAAGTGAGTAATTACATATGAGTAACCCATCTGATCTTTCCTGTAGCCAGGCTTTTATCTCAGATAGTCCCTTTTCCTCTGCTATTACAAGCTTTTTGTTCTAATGAAGAACATCCTCCCCTTTCACCACCCTTATCATGTCTAAGTAATCATTATACACAGATACAGAGGTGGCTGAACTCCTCAAAGCAGAGACATGCTGGGAAACTGTAAAACCTCCCTTTTGCAAAGCCAGGACAACCTGTACAGGCTCATTTCTTACCAGCAGTTAATTCAAATATGTCTGGCTTTACTGGGAACTCCCACAAATTTTATCATGATTCACATAGTGAAGAGAGTGAAAGAGTGCATCAAAAAAAAAAGAAAAGACCAAAGAAAATCCACTTTTCCTTCTCTTAGAATGACACATTTCATTAAAAAGAAAGAAAGAAAGAAAGAAAGAAAGAAAGAAAGAAAGAAAGAAAGAAAGAAAGAAAGAAAGAAAGAAAAGAAGAAAGAAAGAAAGAAAGAAAAGAAAGAAAGAAAGAAAGAAAAGAAAGAAAGAAAGAAAGAAAGAAAGAAAGAAAGAAAGAAAGAAAGAAAGAAAGAAAGAAAGAAAGAAAGAGAAAGAAAGAAAGAAAGAAAGAAAGAAAGAAAGAAAGAAAGAAAGAAAGAAAGAAAGAAAGAAAGAAAGAAAGAAAGAAAGAAAAAAAAAGAAAGAAAGAAAAAAAAAGAAAGAAAGAAGACTTGTAGTTGATCATTACATGGACAGACTCACTGGTTAGCTCAAGGGAAGAGGAAGGCTATTGGACTATATAGGAATAGTATTTTGAAAATACAGTGTATAAATCCCATAGTGAAGACATAATATCTCAGCATGAATTTCCCTCTTGTCTTTATATCTGGATTGAAAACTCAGAAATAACTTTAAATGTGAAATGAGTGTTTAGCTCTCAGATTATACACAAGAGGTAGAGGCAAGAAGAACAGAATAGCATAGCTATGATCTGAAAAACATAATTGTGACCAGGAAATAAGAAGGTAGGTTTTGTTTTCCAGGAGAAAGTGACAAATTTCTACTCTTGTTAGCTTTGTGGAAATTCATAAAAAATACAGAAGGGTTTGCTAATGTTGACTTCAGGCATTTCTATGTCAATTATTTTGTTTAAAAAGACACAAAAGAGGAATGGCCAGGTCAGAGTAAGGGGACGTTTAAACAAGTGAACAGATGCACTTGTTAATGTGAAGTGGGGACAAAACTGGAATAATTCCAGGCTGACCTGAGTCAGAGGAAATTTCCCTAATATGAAAAGGAGATTGAAAACAGCCGTCACTACTGTCAGTTAGAGCTTCCTTGTGGTTAATCTTTTAATATTCACAGGAGCTGTTCCAGTGTACCCCTTCCTAAAGGGTGCTACAGAAACATGGGGGATTACAGTTTCATACCACATGTGATATCAAACCATAGCCGTCTGGGAGACTTTACAACATGTAAGAAGCTCAAACTCTGCAATAAACAACCTGGCACACCTCAGAGCAGTGTTGGTTTCCAGCTGTAGACACAGGTATTCAGGCTTGCAGGAGTGTCTCTTACGTCCATTTATAAACTGATTACACCATGCTGACACCAAAATGTTTAAGATAATTTGCTTGATTCCTTTAAGGAAGTAATCTTACTCACTTGCTCATGTCTGATGGCGAAGGTTTTCTTAACCCACACGCAGGAATCAGTTGGACATAGCAAATCTGATGGAAAGAAAATTTTCCCGAAATACCAGCTAGGGAGTTCCAGCCATACCAACAGATCTCTCACAAACTCCTCTCTGTGGCTCTGGAAAGAGATATTTGCTTAGACTGAAAGCAAAGATGGGCAAAATTCCACTCTGTGGTCCAAAGCATAATTTTTTGAGAATTTGCATGAGATGGAAGTTTGCTGTGCTTTTAGGGAAAGAAAAATGTCAACTGCTTGACTAAAAAAATGATCTCTTTGCAGCAAACACTCATTGCTTTCTTTTTCTATACACAGGAAAATTAATCTACTTTATACACAGGAAAGGGCATTAAGAAAATATATTCTTTCATTTCTCTGAAGGTGTAAGTTCCCCATGGAAAACAGGTTTTTTTAGGTTCTCAAAACCTTGGAACTAATTTTTTTCTCAGTTGTTAGCTTGTAGCCATATTAACCCCATTAAAATTTCTTGTTCTGCTCCAGACTGACACTGGAGTATCTCTCACAGACAAAGACTAGTACCTGCACCTGGGATTAGTTCCATTTACCTTGTGCAGCAACAAAAGCTCTTGCTTCTTGGGAAGGCAGGAGTCAGTCTTCTGATTTGCTATGAAGTTATTAATGTTGCTTGATATTTGCTGTGACAGCTACTCTGTACCCTCTTTAATCATCTTCATCATGGTTCACAGCTCTTTTTTCCCTTCATTTCACTTTTGCCTACGCTTCTTAGGGAAAATTGCAACATACAACTTGATAAATCTTTCAGCCTTCCATGTATTTTGCCCCTTTGTCTTAACTTTCAAAAACTGTTTCGCATTTTTTTCCTAATCTTCAATAAGAGAACAAAGAAATATTCCAGATGAAATACTACTGAAATACTATTTTTAAAATATTCTGACTTTCATGGGAGAAAATTAGTGTGTAGCTCACATCCACACAACAATCAATTTGGTTATGCATTAAATGAGCTCCTTCAATCCCTTGAGAAAACTTTTAAAAATTGTATTATGAACATTAGTTGTCTGTCTTTATTGTATTTATCTGCCTTCCTTTGAAGTTAATGATACTACTTAGAGGAGCAACCTCTGCTACACAAGAGCTACCTCCTCTCATGATACTTTTTTGAACCATTTCCCACTTTGCCACCTGTATTCCTTTTCCCAGGACTCACTGTTCCTTGTGAAGCTGTAGCTGTGTCTGCCTTGTCTGCTGCCAGTCAGGCTCCCTCTTCTGCCTGCCAGGGTGCAATTCCATCTCTAAGGAATGTCACTGTCATTCAGAGCTCCCCCAACAGTCCTATTCCCTCAGATGCTTCCAGAACAGGAGTACAGCCTGGTTTGGAATTCCATGGTCCAGTTTGGAGATTGAAGAAACCTGCACCAGTTTGGGGGATTCATGAAAAAAATTAACCAAAGGACACTCCACCCTAAAAATAAAATTCAACAAAAACAGGAAGAGAGAAAAATCCTCTAATTATCTGTCAGGCGTGTGGAAAATACTATAGTACTTAAAGTTTTACAAACAGAAGGCCCTGACTTCAAATTCTTTGGATCAAAATTCTGTTTCTCTCAATCACATTAAATGTATTCTTTTCATGTCAGTAGATTGTATCCATCACAGAAAAGAAACATCTCTTGATATCTGGTGGTTTCAAAGTCTGATGATTATGATCAAAGTTTAGCATCTCAGTGCCTTACAGGGAAAATCCATTTAGAAATATAACAGGGGAAGCACGAGCAGAGCTGCTCCACTTTGATTTCCAACTAGGGTATATCTAGGAACTGAAAACATGCAAGTGTGGTCTTTTCCCTGTTTTTCATGGACTGTAATATTCATGAGAGAATTTCAAGGCGGCTGCTTGCCCCACATGGATACTCTTTATATTTCTGCTCAGAGAAAAACAACATTTAGCATTTAGAGTGGAAATGCAGAGCTTTTATAAGGTGACTTTTTCTCTTTCAGTAAAATCTCCGTGTCCAGCTTTATCCTGCTGCACATGACAACAGTCTCCAGTTCAGCTGCTGCAACAACAAAACCCACCCGAGACCCTGCAATCTCCCAAACGCTGCTCTGTATCACAGCATCTGACTCTTTCTAATTAATTTTCTTTGTTGTATGGAGAGCATCCAGGAGCTAATTGTTCTGATGAGACAGATAAAACATCAAAGGATGTTTTAAAATGAGTTTTAAAATGTGGCACGTTGACAGTGCTGCAGCCTGAAGCCCAGCAGCATTCAACCAGCCTGTGCCAGGAAAAGCCAGTCCTTGGGCCTCGTCAGGTGTTAGAGCCCTGCCTCAGCAGCTCATCCTTGCAGGGCAGTAAGAGCTTGGTCTGCACTTTGGTCTCCATAGTTCTGCCTCCTTAGCTGAGGCTGCTGACAGGAATGCAAGTCCTCTCAGTGGAAGGCAAAGGGGTCACATGTGAAGTGATAGAAAATGATCCCCTGATATTTTACCATCCCCCTCTAAATTCCATTCCTCTGTCCCTTGCTCACTCTCACTAATTTCAAATAAGTCCAAAGTGGCCATCAGACAGTAATGAGTTTTAGCAAATGGCAGGGTGGATGGATTTGAACTCCTAACCCAAAATTAAAAAGCTCCATATATAGTTATCTGTGCATTTGGAGTTTGTCTGTGTCTCACTAAGAGCACAGCGGATAGCTCTGATTTCTGATTAGGTCCTTCCACTTCACAAAAATATCCTCCTCAGCCAGAAACAGGAGGTACTCAAGTCCCATTACCTGATGCTTAAGTTTTCTCTCTAACCTTACAGAACAAGAAAGGATTGTAGGCATCCATAAGCCCAATTCAAGTCACTATAATTTTTTTCCCCTTAAAAATATTGCTCACAAGATGAACAATAGAAAATGTAACAAAATTAAAGGCAAAGGAGAGTGAGAGATTAAGGGAGTACATAGGCACATATTCATTGGGCTTCAAGTGACTTCCACAGATGCACAAGAGCTGTCATGAACAGGACTCCTCTCAGAAATAAGATCTAGGAAAAGAGAAAAGTGGACAGAAAACAAAAAAAAAAAAAAGTGGGAAACTTTTTAAACTGTGCTTTAAACTATCAGAAAAGCAATCAGAGGCAGAGAAGAAAAATGTCTGAGAGAAACACAGGGAACAGGTAAGAAATAAACAGTGCTCAAGATGCTAGAAAAGAAAAAAGCAAGGTCACAGTGGCATGTGTAGGGATGCAAAAAGATGAAGCTCTGTGGGGAAAGCTGCTGGAAACCACAACACAGACAAGACAAAGCAGCCTGGCACAAAAGAGGAGCCCTCATGCTCTGCAAAACAACGTGTTCCTTCCCCATGTCCTGTGCATCCAACACTGCGGGACTAATTTCAGATCCCAACTTTTGCAGAGAGGTAGAAAACCGTATGCAAAAAGACTTTCTGCCCTGTAGAATTAACAGCAAGTATCAAGACAAAATTTTCTCCTGTCCCTGACTGTCAGCATTTTTCTGGGATGGAGGTCCATGGTACTATGATTACAAAACTTGTTGATAGGGGTACAAAGGAAACTCTTGGAGGTCAAACACCACCCTTGGAAATGGAGCGACAAGTTTACCAGACTAACAATGTTGTTTTCGGTGTTTGACCTTAAACAAAACATGAAGCTTGCAGGGTAAAAGAAAAGCAGAGTTATAAACATGAACTGAAACAAGTTTTTCAAAGTTCTGTTTAAAATACAAACATGAAAAGTTTGTATTTTAACAGAAAATAATCACATATGAACAGAAAAAAACCATGCAAACCTAAAATCTGCCATTAGAACTACAGTGGGGGATGTATTCAGAAAAGATATATTGCCTATCACTTAGTATTTCTATAATCCAGGCCAAGTAACTGAAATGATCAGCCAGTCCAGCCTGGCTGGAAAAGCTATTTTTCTGTGTTAGAGCTCAGATTTTATTTTATGTTATTTTCAGTAGTGTTGATGGAATGAGATGAAGAGATTAGGTTTCACCTAGGTTGCAAGAAAGGTCTGTGGACAGAATTTATCTCCAGATCAGAGCTCAGGGCCAGACTTGGAGGCACGATGTGCAGTTAGTGAGCACAGTGACTTTGGTGGCCATCGCCGCAAATGCCAGCAGCACACCCAGCACCTCTCAGCATTTGGCCTTATGCACAGAGGTCTGAAATTAACTTCTGGTCAGATGGTTCTCTCCCAAGGATAGATGGAGTTTCGCTGAAAACATTGTCGTATGCTGTGTGAGATTATACTCCTAACATATTCTGTTATCCTGGTGTGTTAGAATCCTTTGCAGTGAGGCAAACATCACATAGTTGAAATAAAAATACCTGAGAGATACAGACTGAACCAATATGAGGGAAAATATGTATTTGTAAGGAGTTCTTGAAAACAAGATTTTCTGTCCTGTGTTTTGATTATGTTTTTCCCTTCCAAATGGGTACGAAATTCCTCATTTTCATTATTTTTTCCCTTCACCTGCAATTTTCAAAATGTTTCAATTCAATATTGACTCAATAGAGTAACTTTTGACATACATTTCAAAGCCCATTTCAGAAAATCAAAGGTCATTACGAAGTAAAACTTAAGAAAACTTTGTAAAAACATCTTCAAAGCTTCCTATTAGAAATAATGACACTTCAGCATAATTGACACAGTACTAGATTTTGTGAAGTCAAAATGGAAAGGTGTTTTTGAAGTGAGTTTGGAAGTTGGCTGTAATATTTTCTCTAAATTTGAAATAACTAAAGATGCAGTGATCTTTTGATCACATGACCCAGTTAGTCTGGTAACAACATGAGACATTCCTCAGGATTTCCCTTCCAGAAAGAAGAGTTTGCTGCCAAAAGCTGAGCTCAAGATTGTCATCTCCATGTCCCTGTGAGATGAGGGGACTTGCCCAAGGCCATGGTGAAAGAGCTGAAGGTAGGTAAGACCTAGGTAGGTAAAACCCAGGTAGGTAAGATTCTAATCTTGCAATCAGACCATGGTTTTTCTCCACGGGAAGCAGTGGAAAAGAAAAACAACTAGTTGTCCACATAGTTTAGAAGGAACCTGAAAGTCTCACTATGATGACAGCAGTTTCTTCTGGGAATATTGCATGAAACTGGCAACACATCATTACATGATGAGGATAACATCCCTGTTTCAGAGAGTTTTGCAGCTTGGAATTTGGACATGCTAAATGGAGTAATTTGCCTTATGACCATGAGGCTGACCATAGGGGCCAGAATGGCAGACAGGACTAGTTGCTGGCCTGGTTTATGTTGTTTACCCATTTCCAACACAAATTTACTTACATATCACCACCCTGTTGGTTACAAAGGCTGCAAGTACTGTTTGGCTCTTCTCCCGTTTTCAAACCTGGAAATGTATTCCACATCTATGTCCTCCCAGCCCTGCTCTGCAGCGTTCTGTTTATATGATAATGGTGAGATAGCACTTTCTATTCACAAGCTAGAAGCCAGGTTTCTTTTCCATTCATCCATTATAGAGCGAGAATAAGAGAATGAATACTCTCATATCCATTATAGATATCAAGAGACTGAATCTACCTTTTTATTCCAAGAGCTAGAGATGACTACATAGCTCATGAATTACAAAGTAATTTTGAGACACAACAGAAGCAGAAACAGTAGTAGCATTTGGCACAATGTACCGCACAGATGTGGCATCCAGAGATTGAAAAGGAAAGGGAATTTCTGTCTATTTACCCATCCATCTCGTTACTGTGTGGCTTTTACTTCCAATGTGGGAAAATAAAATCTTTTGCATGCTATTTTTTCCATGCATACTCTAGTTAAATGCTGTTGATTTATGAAGCCTATATCAGTGGCATAAAATATAAGTATGTCACAGAATTTGAAGAGGTATGTTCAGACAAATATGCTGGAATACCTGAATCTGTGAAATAAGATGCATAGTAAAAAAATAATAAATATGTTGTTACCATAAATTAAAGCTGTAAAGATGTTTTTTCTTACTTGCTGGCAAAGGGAACTATCTCTCCAGTGTCAAGATTGAACTGCAGGGCACTAATAAAACATGACACAAATAACAAATAAATTTCCTCTGTATTGAATGGCGTGAGATTTATTGAGGTCTCTTATACCAAGATCTATTGGGAGTTGTATAATCCAACGTATAAAATTTATAGCTAGGAGATAAAATGTGGATAAAATAACCATTGCCTTACAATATTATTTCAACTCTTGCATCTAATTTGAATATTGTTTTAGACAAAACATGAAGTCTTGGTGGGAAAAGGCATTTCCACTGAGTGAAAGTCATGACAGTACTTTGAAACTGAATTATGAAGAGAGAGTACATCAAGTTTTCCTGACATTTTACAAGTACATAGATTTACATATAAACTAGTGATCAGCTCTCTTTAAGTTACATATGGGTTTTAGTCATTCGTACACATGTATTTTTTTTCCAGTTTTCAACAGATTTCTACTCCTCTTAACACACAGTTTAGGCATCCTATCTTGACTAATTTAAACTGTATGGAGCAGATCCTCAGCTGGAGACACAGTGCACAGTGTTGCACTGATTTATGCCATCTTAAAATCTGGCCAAGTTCAGCTCTGAAAATAAATTCCAACTAACCTGACTGCATGGATACAAGTGTGAGTACAGAGTGTAGCTATGTTTTCATTCATGGTAATGTCAGTTCAGAGATAAAGCAATGACTTCCATGTTGGCTTGAATGTAAGCCAGCAGGAGGAAAAAACAATTCATTTTTTGGACCTAATCTTTCCTCTGCTTGATTCTGTGTCAGTGAAACTGCACTGACATAAAACTGTGATCACTCCCTATTTATACACAGAAAGAGCAATGACTTCACATTGTATTCCACTGTTCCATTTTGCAGAATTTTCTGTGGTGGATGTCACATTTTTCAAAATTTCATTATCCTTGATACTGTCAATTTAACTGAAAAATAAACTGCCCCTTTTTCAATAAGCATAACATAATTTCTCAAGAAAATTCCCATGTGGAAAATTTGGATATGGGAGATTGCTACCAACAAACCTGAGTATTTTTCCAAGAATGTTTTTCAGGAAAGAAGAAAGGAAAGACCCTTCTTTCCTGTAAGTTTAAAGCGTGTCTCTCTATTCTGTGATTTTCAACTATTTTCCTTCAAAGAGATGCTGAAAAACACTCTCACCCACAGAAGAGGCCAATCTTCCTCTGAAACATAAAATTTTTTTTGAAAGGGTCCCACATTAAGGTAAGAGGTGCACTGGAAATCCAGACCTTCCCTGGAAGCCCAAAGAAGCTGGACAGTTGCAATGATGGTGCAACCTCCCTCTCTGCTATTAGACCACCATTTAAACACAGTTGTCATTGTCAATTTCCAGGAAGTGAGAAGCAGAGAAAACAGCCTCAAGTTGTGACAGGGGAGGTGTAGTTTGGATATATGGAAAAGTCTTTTCATGGGAAGTGTTGTCTCGCATTGGAACAAGCTGCCCTGGGAAATAGTGGAATCACCATCCCTGGAGGTATTTAAAAGATGTGTAGATGTGGGACTAGAGGACACAGTTTGGTGGTGGACTCAGCAGTGCTGGGCTGATGGTTGGACATCATGATTTTGGAGGTCTTTTCCAACCTAAATGATTCTATGATTCTCTTCTGTCCAAATGGGTTAACAGCATCAAATAGCTGTTTGCCTAGATATTTATTTATCAGAAAGTTGACACCTACTCTAGATTATTTAGCAAAGAACTACCAGCAGCTGTCAGAGGTAATGGTGTGTTTAGTGTTTACTTTGAAAACAGATGCAATCATTGACCTTGAGGTGAAAGGCTCAGCAACTTCTTCCTAAGACTTCTCAGCCCTTTCGATTACACAGTTAAGGAAAATATCTAAGTGAGTTTCTTTACAGAAACTGTCCCAGAGATTTAATGGCTAATGCTTTCTCTGAATTTTTTTACTACTCTAACCTTTCTCCTCTTATAGGCTTAGGGAACCAGCCCTTCTGAGTGCTATAAATTAGTATAAAAATCTCCTTTCTGCACGTACATCCAGGCACTTATTTTTAGTTTGTGAGTTTGTGGGTTGCTTAGCAGACACATTATTCCATACCTGTTAAAACGATGGATTGAAAAATTCAATCTCAATTCTGTTTTTCTTCCCCAAAAAAGCATGCATGGAATGCAGGCGATTCTAACCCAGCCACGCACATCAAACCATCCCCAAAGTCGCGTCCTCTGGTGAGGTCAGAGGTGTAGAGGCCTTTTTTGCCTTTTAGGTCTTTGGTAACAATCTAGTGTAATATGGCAATATTCATCTTTCTGACAAAGATATTGACCTTATCTGTTTGGTGCCTGATTTATCTGTTTAATATTTGCCCCATGTGCAGAACAATGCAAGTACAATTTGGCAAAAAATCTGCCACAAAATCAGCCCTCCACTTTTGGACTAAAGGCCCACAGTACGGGGGAATGGTTTACCTTCAGTATTCCCTGGGAATAGTCAGCCCAGAGTATTCCCTGGGAATGGTCCAAATAGTGTCAGTCATGTGTTAGAAGTAAGCTTTTCTACCCAAAGGGCAATAATTTGGGCTAAGACAAAGGGTAGACCATGACAGTTAATGGATGTGGGTGGTTTTGGCAACTGGGGTGCCTCCTGTCATTCCATGTGTGAGTGCATTTTGCTGCCTTTATTTTGTTTTTCCTTTTAATTAATCTATCTGTAAAGTGGGTTTGGTATTTATACCTACCTGACCATAAGGAGTGGTGTTTAGACATAATGAATAGAGGCTTTTTGAACTCCCTGGATGAAAGAAACTACATAAGTGCAAATTATCCTCTTCTCTGTCCTCTCTGAAGTCTAACCTACTTTGATGTGATTGTGATCTATGTCGCTTGTAGTGTGCAGTATAGGAGGGGTTATCACAGCAATGAATGTAACTATAAAGCTTTGAATAACACGAAGTAACTCATGAATGTCTAAGTTCAAACACAGGATGGAAATTATTATTTTAGGCATAGTTCCAGGCTTTGGTTAAAGTATCTTTAATTTTTAAATTACTTGCTCTCCATTTACAGCTTTCATTTCTTCCTTGACTCATTAGAGGCCAGACCCTCACACTGGAATAGATTATCAGTGCTTTGCTGACACCAATAGAACCTTTGTGATTTGTACTTCTCTAGAACCTGGGCCAATGAAGGGTATCCAAAACACACAGCCTGGGGCTGTGCTCCATTGAGTTGGTCAGGAAAAGTAATGTGAACAAAAGCTGCCAAATATAAAAGCAGAAATTTTTAAATTTTATACTCTTGCACTTATAGGGTAACTGTAGAAGTTAATTAAACCATCTCTCAATTTGTACCACCATTCACTTTTGACCTTTGTAGTAGGAATGCTTTGTAGTAGGAATTGCTGTTAGCAATTAGTTATAAATATATTAATATAAATATTATAAATGCAAATATTTGAGAAATAATTCCCATAATTTTTCCTCTGCAGCTGACTCCATACAAGACAGTAATGCAAGCAGGTGAGCAGGTTTACTCACATACATGGCTGTCTCAATTCCCTTGCTGCACTCTGTTCAGTTAGTGCTGAAACACCACATTCCTGTGGGCTCCTCTCAGCAGGAAAAAATATTGATTTCTGTTGAAGGGTTTCTACTAGGAGAAAACAAAACAAAAGCTTCCATTTTTCTAGTCCTACAGTGAAAATTTAATGGGGAACAGAATTTCCAGCAGAGGAAAAGGAAGGAAAAAGGAGGGAAGAAAAGAGGAAGAAGCTAAAAGATTCAGAAAATTTACAGGATGCACAGAGAGAAGGATAGATATCAGAAAAATCTATCAGAAAGGTAACTTTTTAGTTTCACTTCTCCTTGAAGTTCATTGGCTTGGAAGAACTGAGGTCCCAGCAAACTACTGCCATAGATGTCTCACAGGCAATGTGCAGGAAATTTTGTTTTTTAAAGTCTACAAGGCTTTGATTCAAACTCCCCAAATTCCTTCATGAGTACATAGCATCCCTACATGCACCTTCCCACACAGTGAATACTACATGTAGGAATGCAGGAAGCAAGAGGAGGAGAATAGCAGCTGGAACTAAAGACCAAACCCCATTCGGCAGCTCAGCTGGGTGTTCCTTCTCACTCCTGGTTTCCAAGCAGTAGTTGATTCACTAATACCATTCTGCCCAATGCTCTGTCTTGTAATTATTTTTCAAAATAGGTTCTCAAAAATTCTTCCCTTGATGGAAATCATGGGAAGGCAAAATATACCTACAGATTCATGCATTTGCCCTATTTACTGCTCTTTGTTTCCAACTAACCTCCCTCCACTTTCATTCTAAACAGGAAGGACTTGCACTTCATCTCTGTAGAGTCAATGGCAAAACCATAACTGGTTTCAGTGGAACAAATGCTTTCAATTGTAACAAAATACTGATGATACTTACTATTTTATTAAACTGTTGCATTTCATCCACCTTATGAAGCACTTCCTCCCTATCTTTTTTGTTGCTCTGAATGACTAATTTAATCAGCTTAATATATAATTAAGCACATTCTGAAACACATAGATTATTTCCCTTGATATTCCTACATTTGAGACTGACTTTTTCGTTGCCAAAACATTTTTATGCCATTGATTCTTTTTGTATTATCATTACATTTAGCCTTAGATTGTGTAAAAAGCATGACACACCTGATTTTAGGAAAAATAAAACTCAGCCAATGATAAGAACATTTTTTAAATTTTTTTCAGAGTAGTTCATGAGGGGATGAAGGATAATTTTCCATCATGGTCTCAGTTCTGATTACAATAAGAGGCATTTCAAGTGTTCAGCCCCTTGGTTTCAATGTGTGCTCTAAGGATTGCTCTTTGCAGGTGCAGACCCTGACATAACTATTTTCTGAAGTGAATTAATAAAAAAGCACCCTTTTTTGGAAGTAGTCCAGATAAGAGTGAAGGAGTCTGAAGCCCAGACAACACTTTTCCCCCCTTCACTGATACCCATTCTTAGGATTTGTAAGCAGAGGCTGGTTGGGTCACAACAGGAAACAGACACGAGGCTTTTCTTCAAGAAGCACAATTCAGTGAGTGGGTTTTTCATACACTCTCCTATTCCTGGCCACTTCTGTCTAGGCTATCAGAATATTTAGCCTAATTTATACATCTGTAAGAGCCATCCTACCATGAGCAGTGACACAAATAGCATTGAACAGTGCCTGTTCTGCAGGGAACTGGCAGCATTTGGTGCTTCTGAAAATCAGACCACTTGTTCTGATACCTAGAGGCCAAAGAAGGAGTTCTGAATATGTAAGACCTTGACTGTGACTCACTGTTTCCTCACCTTCTGCAATGCCAGAGGGGGATGGAATTAAAGCCCAGTAGCATTGTTTTGTTTTTTTTTTTTTTAAAGGTGATTTGATGAGTCTAAACCCTTTCTAGATAAAGTGATAACATTTGCTTCATCAGACAGAGGGGTGAGGCTGACATTGCTCTGCATGAGCATATTTTGCATCTCTGCTAGCTGGTTATTAATTGTGCTAACCATTTTGTTTAATATTAGGGCAAAAAGGCACTCCTCCTGATATGCCATTTAGGTTAAATGCATTCTCCTTCTGTTCAACTTGTCTGATACTGTAGTGTTAAGCCAAGAACTTATCTAAGTAAAAAGATTAAACATATCTCTGAGGAATGCACAAGATCATTACAGTTGAATCATGAGGTTAAAGTGTTGCGCTGAGGTTGCAAAATATCAGATAAAGAAGAGATTGAAAGGATAAATCCTGACTCATTTAGCATAGTTTCCCTATTCCACCTGCTAATGAAATTGGTATGTAAAGTGCATTGAAAAAGGGCTCTGCATGTTAGATGTTTCAGTACAAGTTACACTGCATTCTGCTATGGAAAATGATGGCTTATTGTAATCATCCTTCAGGCTTGTTTTTCACTTGGGATCAGAGGAATGTAATTCAAACATAAAGAGAGTTGCCAATAATTCATTCTCAAAGACCCCTATAAAGATATGTGACCAATACTGTGGCCTCTTTCAGGAAAAATAATGGTCAGACATTTTGCATGAAATTATCATTTCATTAATGTACCGATCGTTCCAAATGCTTTCAGACTTAAGTATGAATTAAACAGTATCATATTCATCTTAGAGCTGTAGATGCAAGCCTCATCACCTGCCATACCATTACATTTTATTCCCCTCTGGAAACAGACTCGTGCTTTTAATATTTGAGCATTGGGAGGCCAGTGAAGAAAAGCACTTCATCACGTAGCAGGTCTAGGGTGGGCAAGCACTAACCCTCTTTACTGGTGGGTACAAAAGCAAGCAGACCAATTTAAAAACAATTAGGAAGACATTGTAAGGCGAGACTGCATCAAAGAGTAATTATACTGCACTGTTACCGGATAATATTAGGGAAACAGGAATGTTTTCCAGACTCTCCCAGCAAGTTTGCATACATAAGGTAAATGTAATATCACTTTAAGGCAATGCATTCTACACATGGGGAATATAGCCTGACATTACCTTAAAATTTAGGATGGTATTTTTTTAGTCAGTCAGAAATGAGGGTTCTCTGCCACATTTTGCATTATGCAAGTCATATATGACAATACTTATGTCTTAAACTGCCAGAGGCATCCAAAGGTAGGGTTTTAAACAGATGTCAGGCTGAAGGCGTATTGAAAAATGATCACCAAAATAGTATAATTTAGACTTTAAGTATGTGCCTTAAGTGCTATCCAAATGAAATTCCCATGACCTCATGGCTGTGACCTTTGGATCTCTTAAAAAGGGGATGAAGATTTCAATGAACTGTTGATAGCTGGGTTAGAATTGTCTGTAGGGTCATGTGAAAACTGTATTTTGTAAGAAGGCTGACCTGATCTCATCATGCAGCTCTGCTGAATCTGTGGTTTCCTAATTTATCTGCTATAACAGGCTCTAACCACAGCCAAGGTGGGCAGGAGCCTAAATTCTACAAGCACTTCTGCCACAGGTTGGTACTTATAGTGCTAAACACTGAAAATCAAGTAGTTCCCCGGACAGGAAGACTAATGAGCCTCATTTCCTGTAAATTTATGGCTCATGGCTAATTGGATTTGGCTGTAGGGAAGATGAAAGAGCCACCTGAAGTTTTCCTTGCAGCTGTAGCTTCTCTGCAGGCTTTTTCCTGAGTGGATGGATTTTTGGATGTCTATTAAGGATTGAATACTTTCTGCTTCCTCTTTCTAACTTGTCAAATGCACAATTTTTTCCTGTGCTCACACACCTATTTTCACATAACTAATTGTCGTAATTATGTTCCTATAGTCTATCCACATCAAATTTGATTATAATTGGACGGTAGGTCAGAATATCCTAAAGCACACTTAATCCAAGCTCAGAAGTCTCGCTTCTATAAAAAAGATAATCAGCTTTTGGAGGCCAATTGAGGTCTACAGAGTGAACTCATTGTCCCACTCCAGAGACAAGGTGTCACAAGCTCAGAAAAAAATGCAAGTGAAAGTCAGGCAAGTAGCACTGGAATCACAATCACTAGAATCAGGACACAAATTTGCAGCATTCAGCAGAGCTGTGGAGCTAGGGGTAGAGATTTCTGCCTGAAAATATGACAGTTTCTCAACATTCATAACCAGCAGTCTTCACTTGGGCTCAGGTTCTGTCTTGTTCTGTTTATTTCCTAGGGAATATTTTCATTAAATAGAAATAACCATTATTTTCTGGAAATTAGAAGACTGGCAAGAGGCCATTCCCTTCACCTCATACCAACCAGGAACTATGAGAGAGATGCTGCCATGGCTTTTCAGAGAGGTTACACAGAAGGCAACAAGGGAAAAGATCTTCCTTTCTCTTCTCCTTCTCTAGCTCTCCAAAACTTACAGTTCTCAAGTTGATTACTGAGCCATCTCCTCCTCTCTGCTCCCTCCCTCAGTGAATTAATTACCTTTCCCATGTCTTAGATTCCTTTTCTGCTCAATAAAGTCAGTGTTAGCCTAACCCAAACAACACCTGCAGCTATCCTGATGGGTATGAGAAATCTGCAGCGTGTGTTATTAGCTGCATTTTATAGGAGGGAAAATTCAGATGGAGAAAATTTAAGTGACCTGGTCTGACAGAAAACATGGTTTGATGACTTCATATGAGCCTTACATGAGAGCACACGCCAAAATAGGAAGGTTTCTTCAAGTGTTATTGCGCAAAATATAAGAGTTTGTCTCGGTTATAGAAAGGCAACATCAGCGTCTGATGGCAGGGCTGTTGTTTGCTTAAGAGGTTTCTCCAACTCTGATCCAGCCTCCCTGTTCAAAGTCCTGTACTAATCTCTATTCACTGTGATCTGGAAAGTCCAGTACAACTTACAGCTAGCTGGCAGAATGCTTTGTGAGGGAGTCTTGAGCTCTGAGATTGCTGAAAAATCTTCTAAGGGCTTTCATATCTGTGGATGGATGAGGAAACGGCAGCAGAGAGAGAGCAAAGGGACGGGAAAAACCTGAGATCCTCCAAAAGGTGTCTTTGACTGGAGATTTCAGAGTACAGGAAGAAAGAAAAGGTTTGGTATTTCTTGAGGGTTTTTTTCCCTAAAAAACTAGATGTGAATCAAACAAGTACTTTCAGCCATTTTCACAGATGAAAACTCCCAACCAAAAATACCCATGAAAAAGGAAGAAATGAATAAATGCAAGCAAAAAATTCCTAAGCCAGCAAAACTCCCGAAACACCAGTTTAATGTGCACCACATGTGAAATATTTATATGCATTTAAAACCAGATGAAATTTCACAGTGGTTGTCTTATGTAACCACAAGGTTGCATTAACAAGTCTGAAGGTGACAAAAGCATGAATGAATGTGGTAAGCTCTTTATGCATGAAAGAAACAAGGCCAACAAAGACCTAAGAAAAAAAAGGAAAAATAACTTCACTTTATTTTGCTTTTCAGGCACCCAAGGCTGTGGACTATCTGACTGCATATTTTTTACAGTGCTGGGTTTGCATTAAATTCTGAAAATAAAACAGGGATTTGCCTCTTTGCATGTCATAGCCATAATTTAAGGGGTAGAGAAGGAATGTTTTAACAGAGAAAATGAAAATATTATTTTATAAGCAGTATAGCTATAAGGCAACATGGGAAACAAAGCAATTAAAGTACGAACTATGGATAGTTCCATAGAAAATAAAACACATCTAACATAAGAGTCACAGCAACTTAATGTGGGCTCATCTAGTTGTTTAATGACTTAAATATGTCTGTGTTTAAACATACACAGGCTGGAGAGACACAAGGATATACAGACTGATTGAGAGAGGTCTGTACAGGCTTCTTTGGTTTTGCTGTTATTGTTATCATTGGGCCTTTAGAGAGAATCCTGTCCAAGATGCTTTCCTGTGTCTGCTCTTCACAATGATATGAAACAGATCTGACCTTAGCCAAAGTTGAAGCACATGTGATAATGTTTTTCATGGAAATTACAGTTAGTAAGTGTTTGGAAAACAGGACCCATGGTGCTGCTTCCTGAGGCCAGCCTCCTCTCCACTGAGCAAGCCAGATCACATAACCCCTTCATGGCTCTTACTGAGATGCAGTAAGTATCTCACATAAATGCATTCAGGCCTCAACTTCCAGTACTCTATTTCCTACACCCGATTCTAAGCCTAAACCATGATTCACAGCCAAATGATGCCACTTTGTCCTGTATCTACATTGTCTTTTTCCTTTGATGGCTTCCACTTCACTTCATGATGATAAAGAGCAACCAGATCCTTCTTAGACTATCCTGCTAGTCTTTTAATCCTTTTAAGACAACTCTTCAGCCTTTCAGTGATCTAAACAGTTTTCTTTTGTCTGTTTTATGTGCCCAGCTTCAGTTCAGTTCATCTTCTAGAATAAGAAACTTCATTAGCGGCATCTCTCTGTCAGTGCCTTGTGCCTTGAACAATGGCTCCAAAATTTTTCTTGGCTTCACTGCAAGCGTCCTCCCAACACACTTCTGCAGCACAGCTGCCTTCCTTGTGTTTGAAAAGCACTAGTCATCATCTTCACCTGTGAATTAATAACTACATGCAGATTTTCACTAAATTCCAGGTGCCAATACCAGGATGACACAAGTACATGTCTACAACCCAAACAGCCATAATTTCACTTACTACAAAATGTTCACTCAGACCATGATGCTCTGATACTGTGAAAAATAAGGAATATTAATCTGTACTATCCAGACCTATGATATGAAATATTCAACACGTAATACCCATGTGTTATTGAAGGGAGTACTGTGAGGCTGCTTTGGATACCAAATTGGTCTCCAATTATAATTTTCTCTTCTATTTTTTTTCACATCAGGGACCAGCAGGAAACCAATGAATGGCAGCTAAGCAATGAGAAGAACAAAAGAACTTGAAAGCAAAAATCATCAAGTCAATAATAATGCTGTACCTATTATTGAGGGAAAACATAAGTGTTGTATAAATGAGCCTTATGCCTCTGTATGCCAGTCCATAAATATGTAGTTCTGAAGACAGAAATCAATATTAAGTAATTCACTGCAACAGATATAATTAGAGAACAATTCCTGAAATCCTTTCCCCCTCCCTCCTTGACAAAAATTTACTTTCCTTCCTTACATATATGATTCTTCTCACACCAAAGAATTTTCAGCGGAGCAAATAAAAATCCTTAGAATTACAACAATGAAATATGCAAAAGAGAGAAGAAAGGAAGGTTCCTTTGCAATGTTGATCATAGTAATTGCTTTTGTAGTTAAAAGCTTGGTTGGGAATAATTCAAGGTATAATTATCAAGGTAGAAAGTGATGAGCATCCTGTAGGAGCTTGGAAAAAGAGGGAGGTAGAATCAAAGGATCCTGAAAACATAACCTAATACATAAGAATGTTGTAAATTTAAACATGAAAATGGATCAGCTTCCCTTCATTTGAAATGGGAAGTCTCCTGAATATGTCTTTAAAAGATAAATAAACCCAACCATGACCAGCAGAACACTAGTATTCACTAATGAACACTGGATGTTAAGGAGAAAAATAATACCTAATGTATGCTAAAGGTCTAAGACATATATATACCTTGCTCTAAAGTCCACTGAATCTGTTATGGGGATGCTCTGTGTCAATTTGGAAAGACTTTGCATTAGATCCAATTTGTACTGAAGCAAAGGCAGACTCACAGAAAATATCAAGAGTTCAAGTGTCTGTACCTTTCCAATAATGTTAGCTAAGAGGGGGATTCAAAGAGATGCAAGAAATTCCATCCTGCAGTCATCCTTTTTCAAAAGGCACTGAAGATCTTTGCCCCTTTTTCTGGCAAGAATGAAAATAATGTTATATTTTCAACCCACAACCAAATGATCATCATCCCCACTGGCCTAAGGCATGATTGAAGTTCTGGGGAAGTACTTGTTCTTTCTTCCCCTGCTACAGTTCATCAGGTGGGTAATTCTCGCTACTAAAAGTCAGAGCCACAGGATGTCCTCTCAACACAGGCAGAAAGAATGAAAGCTTCACAAGATATAAGAAGGTTAGTGGCCTTCTTATTTATTTTGGGCTGTTCTGTGGATTGCCACTGAGTCCTGTTTACCTAAAAATTTCCCACCAGCTTTCAGGTTTTATGTTGTTTTTCCCCCCCATTCCTCCATTTTAAATAAATAGTCTCTATAGTACTGTTTTGCATCCTGCTGCATCTAAAGGATAGGGACAAAAGGGATGCAGTATATTTCAAGGGATGTTTTAATTTCCAAAAGTCCTAAACACTTCCTAAACAGCATATGTACAATATATGTGTATAATTTGTATGTACTAAAATTTCTGGAATTCACACAGATTCCTGTGACATCCCACAAAACAACTGATTTGAGATTCCTGACAGGACCTGGCCCCAGCAAGCATGGTGCACTGTGCTCCCACCCTCCATAAAGCTAAACCCCAGAGTTTGGTCCCAAAATAATCTGAGTGAATAGTCATGTTTGCCCTTCAAACTCCACTCTACCCAGGACCATGCTGGAAACAAGCACGAGCTTTTAGGCCAATATGTCTCAGAGGTATAGCATTATTTCTTTTCCAATGTGGTGGCATTGCACTGAAGTGTTTACCATTCATTTCCCACAATGAAGAACAAAGATAATGAACAATGACGTTGAAATTAATATTCAGTAACAATAAAGCAGTTGCTTAAAGTAAGTCATTCAAAATTATTTTGTTTCTAGTTTATAACAAAGAAATATTCAGACTAGATTTCTCCTTTACAAAAGCGCTCCTCTCCAAAACTGCCATTTTGCCTTCACCTTGGCAATGTTTACTTTTTAGCTGCAGCTCTGGAAAATTAATCAGTACACGCTTTTGCATTTTAGGCTAATTTAAATGAAAGCAATACTAGATTGTATTATACTTCCTTAAAATACTATTGTAAGAGACAGCCTGGGGAACCACTCCTCAGCTGCTTTAGAACAATGCACAATTCTATTTAACTTCCCAAGCAGCAAAGAATGCTGGTTTATCATAACTGCTTGGAAGGTTGCCATGCCACAACCTAATTCTTTTCTTTATTATTGTAATTTCTTACTTCTGAAACTCAGAGGATGGATACCCAGTGGACTGGGGAGAATATTTTGTGCGATTCTGACACCTTTGAGAAAATCAAGCTATGCTGTTTGCTTATCACTCATCGAACACGGAAAAGCTCAGGCAATGCATGCACACTCTAATAATTGTGCAGTGCCTTTGGATGTAAGCCTCTGTGATATATAGCTGTATAATGGGTGCTGAGAAGGTGCTTTGAGCAGAGAAATATGGTGTGTGCAGCTAAAACACCGTGTTTTGTGGTGCAAGAGTATATGCTCTCCAAAAACACACAAAGCATTTCCTTCAGTTTAACATTCATAATCACATACTTTAGAAGTAGTTCCATGTACAAATTACACGCAGAGTTTATCTGTAGAGGTAACTGAAAAAAAAGAATAATCTTCAGGATGAATAAGCATTGGTTATTTTTTACAATAAGGCAGATTTCTGGTGACTGAAATGTTTATTTGAATTTCAAATATTAGAGAAGAGCAGTTGCTCTAGATGAAGCTAGTGATAAACTACCTGTAATCTTAATTTCATGAAAATACAAGCTATGTTTCATAACATTTATGTAAGTTTGCTGTCATTCTGTTGAGCAGCACTGCAAGTATTTAGTTCCTGATGGAGAAAAACACCCTAATTTCTATGGAGATACAGTATTGTAGAAAATATTTTGGCAATGTCAAGACCCATTTCCATGGCCAGTCAGAAAAGCAAAGCCACAGAAGCTGGAGAGCATCACACCTGACCCACAGGCTAAGGTGGTTTTACCTCATGACAGCCAGAAGGGAATTATATGACTATGACCCCATGGGAGAGGGGAAATGTGCTTAATAAACTCCTTACCTGACTAGGAAACTGTGGGCACTCAGACCCTCTCAAGAGTAGGTCTGCTGTATTTTCAAGGACACTAAAAATGGAAATTCCTGGCTATGTTCAATAAGCTTTTGGATATTTTGTCCTCTAGATGAGAGAGATCTTCATGTTAAGAAAAACAATACTGAAATGGATGAAAATATTTTTGCTTTTGGTGGAATGGAACATCTTCATTTAAAGAATGATTTTTTTTTTTTTTACAGAGGCCTGATTCACTCTAGTATTTGAACACCAGAGGAGTTTGGACTTCTGGGGGTTTATTTGTTGTTTTCTAGCTTTTCAGTAATATCAATGATGACAGTATAATACTGCAATAATTACAATACTGCAATACTGCAATAATTTTGAGGGAAACAAAAGAACAAATAAATTAAGTTCTTCCTCTTTTCTTTTTTCTCTTAGATATCCATTTATCTCCATGAGTAACTAAGTCTGCAGAAGAAGCCGGATCAGGCATTTCTTTCAATTTCAACTAAGAGAATAAAAAATAAAAGAAAGAAAGAAAATAAAGAACCCAAAAACGGTGAGCACCATTGTTGCTGATGAAAAATCTTTTACCTTTAAAAAAGGCCACAAAATCCTGTGATCTTCAGGATCTGTAAAGATCGCCTGTGATCTTTACTCAGTCAAAATTCCTATTAAAGCCAATAGGAATTTTGCCTAATGAAAGAGAAAAAGCTTTTTCTCCACAACGTCAGTATTTTACAGAAATGTTTCAAAATCTGCAGCTGTAATAAGGTCATCTAGAAACACTTCTGGAATAGTTACACACTTTTCCATAATAGCATTGCAGCCAATATTTGTACAAAAGTAGACATGAATCAACCTAAAATTACCCTCAAGATGACTTTAAAATTCTGAAATCAATATTTAGTTTAGGAATTAATGAAGCTAAATTACTTAAATTAATTAATTAAACTTAATGGATTTAGCTTAAACTTTAGAAGAACTGTGAGAAAGGAATCTTTGGCAGGCGGAACTTGTCTTCTGTGTTTTTAGATTACTACATAAGTTGTCATGCCTGAATCTCTCCAGGATGCCTATACTGCAACTAGGAAATACCTAATAGTTACAGAAAGGATTCAAGGACAAGTGTTTTAGTTTTTCTCCCCTCAGTGATTCTTTACACGTCCTCCAGTAAACTCCTCAATTTCAGCCTATGTATTTGTTTAAATAGGAAAAGTTACACCCCAAAAAATAATCCAACCTCACAAAAGGTGCTGCAAAATGTAATTATTATTTAAACATGTTCAGTGATCCGTAGGTGACAGAGTCTAAGTACAGTGTGACTGTTACACCTTGGATTGGTGCATGACCATGAAAATAAAACTCCCTTTACTGTACACCAGATAAATTAGTCTGAGGAAAGTGGACACCTGTAGCTCAGATGCCCATCAGCCCCTGCAGCTGGGCTAAACAGGCCTTTGTATGTGTATGCACACATTCCTACACCCAGCTATAGACTGCTACTCTGACTATTCCCAAGTATCCTCATTTCACTGAGCAGGTTCCAGCAATCAGATGGATTAATGACATGTTGCTTCATAACACCAAGTCAAGTGTTCCCCCTCATGAAAAGATAAAGTAAAATAAACCACTCCACTAACAAGATTCATTAAGAAGGGAAGCAGCCTGATTCAACAGAGATGCAGCGCAGCGCACCTGCTGCACAGCCTGCCTACAGCTCCAGCTGCAGGAGGGGAGGAGGGAGAAAGTGCTGGATGTTATCCAGCACTGCCTGCCCCCACACACTGTGCTATCCCTCGGAGAACATCCTAGGATGCACAACAAATCCCTGCAAAAGACTGCGTGCTAACTTTGGTTTCCTAAATTGCAAAAGGTCTTGCTGTCAAGGAAACATGAAGTTAACTAATGCATTTTTCAGGCCTTCTGATGTTGTTATGTCTCACTTCCTCTCTCCTCCCCCAACACAAGCTGCCAGAAAGAGCAAAAGTACAAACTTCATAAGCACCAAGCTAATGATCTGAGCCCAAAAAGCGATTAGAATCCTCAGGTCAACTTGGTGAACCCTGTGGATGCTCATCTCTTAGCTCAACCTTCCAGCAGCTCATAGACTCACCCTCCAGAACACCATCAGCTGCAAGCTTCTTTTAGCCAATCTCCCATGACATCTTATTTTAGTATCTGCAGTGCATTACCACTGCATCTTTACACCTGTCAACCCCACCCATACCTTTACCATGGTTATCACTAGTGACATAAAAAATATGGGAAATTGCTTCAAAAAGCAGGCAGACATAAACAGGTGGCACAGGTATATTTTGTTGTTGTTTTTGGTAAAGAAACAAATGCAAATTCACTACAGGACTTACTATTTATATTTCCTTTCTGTTTGTCTTATAATGTGGTTATTTGCACTGTTTCTGTCACAGGTTGCAATAGAAGCAACTGAATGTCATGCTCCTACTGAAGCTGCAGAAGCTTTGATTTCTCTGAACCTGGGATTGCATCTTCTTTTTGTATTCTCTTACCCTACTGATTTCAGTTCTGAGTTGGTGCATCTCTAGATGTCACGGCACGCATTGTAGCGACAAAGTTGTGAACAAAGTATTCAATGGCAGGTAACATATGTGCATCCAACCCCACAAGTATCAGTTACCTTATTATACTCTGTTTCTTATAGCAGATTGCCCTGATGGTTCTTAGCAAGCATCAGGGCTGGGATTGAAGAATATGGTGAGTGTTTAATTGTGAAAATGGCAAATCAACAAGTCATATAATAAAAAGGCTGGAAAGAGACCTTTCCAAGCCTGTGCAGCTGCTACAGCTAACACTAGCTATTCTGCCTCAGAGCACTTCAGGATATAACAGGTTTTGTTTCAGTGTGAGATGCTTGAAGTCTTCCTATAGGGTGCAGTCATTGCTGTTTCATGTGTTAGGGACTGAATCTGGGCTTCTTAATCACAAATTCAGTTATCTGAGCACCACTCTATAATCATGCACTGAGTAAGAGAAAAAATGTATGAATGCCCTGTGTGTTAAGATAGAGATCTTTATGTGGGGCAAGATGAAATGATGGTTTCCCTCCCTAGCAAACTGGCAAGGCCAGTGCAGTGCTGACATAGGCAGGCATGGCACTAGTGGCACTTGAGCAGGATGCTGCACTGAGCAGCCACATCTTCAGACATTTGTGAGGAGGAAAGGAATTTGGCACGTATGAGGGGAGAAGCTGTTCCAGCCAGGAGGGGCAGCGTGCAAAGCTGGATGAGGAGACAAAGAAAGCAGTCAGATAGAAAGGGAAGGAAAACTAGTGTGCAAGGGAGGGGTGTGGAAGTGGGAAAGAGAGGACAGAGCCAGCTGTAGCTGCAGCCCACTCTCTCTGAGCAGCCCACGGGAATGTGCGACCAAACAAAGCTCCGAGGAGCAGAGAGGAGAAGGATCCGTCACACAGGCTACCCGCACACTGCTGGAACCAGGGAGCCGCACTGCTTCACTGGAAGGGCTACTTCTGCTTCAGCCCACACATCTGCATGCTGTTAATGAAGATTTCTATTCTCTATTAAGTCATAGCAGCCTCAGCATTAATACTACCCGGCCTGAACTCGTGCCCTTTTGAGCCGAGCTGTCAGGAGGGGGCTGCAGTAATGCGAACCAGAGCCGACATGGAAGTGACAGGGCACAATGGCCCCATTATCCAGAGCGCTTGCACTTGTCCCACACAGGGGGAAAATCCCCTGAATGATGTCAAGACCTTTCAAATGTCAGGCTTTCCCAGCTCTGAGCACTTGTGCCTTAAAGTCCTAAAAGAGCAGCAGAATCTGGACTGTAAAGAGTCACTGCAGGCTGTTTACAGAGGAAAGCCAGCAGGGGCAAACAAAAAGAAGAAAAATGTGCCTGAGAAAAGAGATTTTTGTATCAATCTGTGAGATTTTGCCTGGTAATTAACTAGCTCAGAAAACATGGAATTGTTGAAAACAGTTGATCTGAGGCTTCCTTGGGAGAGAGGGAACAGATTGAAAGTAGTGGTGTTGAGGAGTATTTATTAACAAGTCATTTTAAATTGAAGGGCAAATAGCCAATGAAATCTGACTTGTGAATTTAATAAGGTTTTGTCAGCATATGGTACCACTCAGGGGACATGAAAAAGACATTTTTGTTACATATGTACATGTGACTGGCAAGGAAGCTGCAATGAGAAGACTGAAGCAAAAATAGATGTTTCTCGTAAATATATTTGAGCACAGGAAATGAAACAACAAAGAATCTGTCCAAACATCCATTAGCGATAATACTAATTCTTGAGAATTCGGAGCTGCACGATTTGCAATGTGAACACTCTGAACTCCCTGTAGAAGAAATAGGAATATGCAAACTAGCAAACAAGAAATGAATAGAAACTTTTTTTTTTAATAAGTCACTTGTGCAAAATATTATTAATTGCAGGTCAAGACTTTGGGGAAAAATAATAATTCACAATAAAGTGATTTACTATCTATGGACTCATCCAGTGTCCATGCTCCAAAACTCCTGCAGACTTCACAGGGTGCCCACCCCCAAACTGTCGAATCCTTTTTGTTCTGCAATCCACAACTGTAAATTTAAAAAACTTAACTGAGACTCACAGAAAACTCATGAACTGTAAATAGAGAGGAAAGATGTCCCACATGAACTTGGAAATATTCCTAGCATTCCCATTCTATCCTTGGAAAAATTTCAAAGGGCTTTGACTCAAGCCTTTGAATATGGGGATGGTATTAAGAAGAACAGAAATTATTAGCAAGTCAGTTCTTTTGCACAAATTTCCTAGGAGAGTATTATACTTCCATAGTACTAGAAGATCCTTGCGCTAGGTACTTCACTTTTGGTAACAATAGTAAATTCCTTGAAAGTAAAGAATCTTTTATTTACTACCCATCTCATGCTGTGGACACTTACACTCACTTGGCAGAGTACAGGACTGTTTTAATTGCAGCATTCTGCCCAGGTGAGCTAGATATTGGCAAAAGTATTGCAATGTTTGGGCAATGTTTGGGCAATCTTCCAAAAGATATTGTATTTCTCTATTAACAATCCAAAAATGTGACATGTAAACCCATGACACCTACAGGTAAAATGATGCACTATTTTGTGCTGTCACATGTGTCTTTGCTCCTTCTACCTGGTGTGAAATCACGTGGAACCAATGGGGTTCAGACTTCCCTGGCTCTGTTGAATGAGGATACCTACGTCACATGGGAGAAAAATGATAAAAATTTTGCTACCGTTCTTTCATGGTCTGATACCTTTTAATTTTGAATCAAAAGTGAAAAGGTAAAGGGAAGGAAAGCTAGAAGCTGGATCTGAAGCAAGCTCTGCTGGTCTGATGGCTTTTTGCCTTCCAAAAGCAGCCATGCTCTTTGACCAAAAATTCAGCCCACATGAAATTACAGCACCAAAAGAAAAACCTCATGAATTACTGTTCACAAAACATGTCTATTACAATCATGTTTAAAGTACTCAGATCATTCTTAAAGACTAAGAAAAGGAAAGAAAGGGGGGAAAAAAGGAAAAAATAAAATAAATATCAGAAGAATATCTTTAAGTAGTCCTGTACCCAACAGAGACTATTCAAGAATTCTCTTTAGTTTTTTTTAGAGGTGCCAAGTAATTCTTACAAGTTCATTTGCACTGCCTTATTTATATTTTATTATTTTCTTCTCTTTAATAAAATTTGGATGTAATTTCAGAGTCTGATGTGACTGCTGGTAGCCTTTGCCTTATGGTCTCTTCTTCTTACATTTGATCTCTTCTTTTAGCAAAGGTGCTACATTTGATGATCAAATATCTGAGTAGGGTGACTACCCATTATTTTACAGCTTTGCAGGCTAGCATTCACTTAAAAAACTCCAGGGTGAAAGATAGAAAGGTGATCCTTTCTTTGCAGTGCTCTTAGCAAATAAGCATTAATCTAGTTTGAAGATCTCATTATTTAAGTCAAGATCTGCTTTTAGTTCTAGGCACATACATGTGAAATGTTCTTAGCAATGTCTTATGATTCTTGTTGATGTCCACTAAGAGGCCATGAGTCTCCTAAAAATGTATTTATTATTCACTAGTATTCAGTGAGATTCATCACCTGTCTGCTGCATTGCCTGCCCACTGTTCCTTGTGCAGAGCCAAGCTTTGAATTTCCAATTGCTTTTACTAAACACGGGTCACAGTATTAATTTCAGCTTCTTGACTGGCCAAGTGTAGCCTGTAAAAGAACCAGTTTGAGCAAACCCTAATGGCTGAGTGAGAAAAATCAAACAAAACCTTCCAATGATCACTTTGCAATACCGACTTGATATTATTCGCTGCTGCGAAGAATAGTCCTGCTTTGACCACACCACACACACAATAAGGCACCAATAGAATAAAAAAGAATTTGCTTAAAAACCACAGTAAGCACTAACTGAACGTTGGGTTTGTGTGTAATGACCCAGCTGTCCTTATTGCCATGGCTGCAAGTTCTGCCTGCCTGCTGGCTGCAGAATGATGGGATCGGTGGGATATCAAGAACCTGATATTGCTGCTAATTGGCATGGCTGGGAGCAGGATGGATACAGCAGAGCCTGCCTTCCCCCCAGCTGGGCTCCCACAGCAGAGCTGGAAATACAGCAGGAGGAGGAGAGGCACCTTTGGGAAGGCATGGGGGTTGTGAGGGTTTGGAGTCAGCTGAAATCCTGTCAGAGAGCCCTTCCTGTGGGTGCCGTACCCAAAAGCTGTGGGAGCAGCTGGAGCGGCTGTTGGAGGGGGAGGATGAGTGCCCAGGGCCTCACGCTCTGCTGCACTGCTCCTCACAGGGTTCATTCTTCAAGAGTATCAGTAGCTGGTGTGTATTTTTACAGGTGTGACACTGCACCTCCAGTGAACACACCCTGTAGGGTGAAATTCATCTGTGGCTAAGAATTGCAGAACAGACAACTGCAACTTCTTCATCCCCTTTCTTGTCTTTTCTCATGCTACTTTCCTTTTGCTGGAACTGCAGGCTTTTGCTAGGGTGTGGCAGTTTCAAACAAATCTTAAAATAACTCCAAAACATTTATAAACTTTAAAAGAATGGGGAAAGGAGAAGCTTGAGGAGAGTAAACAAAAATGCCTGGTTTGATAGTCATGATGAAAACATCCCATAAATAATTACAACACAGCTTGGGCAGCTGTCCCCCCAAGAGAGTCACATACTTGCTGTTCTAAATAAAATAAAAATCTACATTTTTTTTTGTTCTTTTAAATAATATGTTTCTGTAACACTTATAACACTAGAGCAGAGCTACCCTTAGTGCTGGGATGCCAAGTCTCCACTGCTTTTTACCCTTCCAGGCTAAAAAAAAAAAGGTTAAAAAAAAGGTGAAAATTTCTTTTCTTGGAAAGTAACTTTAAAACTGTGAGTGTTGAATATCTGCTGACAGGAAACTTTAAATTCCCATTGGCACATGTGTGGGCCTTAAGTACTCACTTGTCCATCCAATTAGTGGGAGGAGGAAAAAAGGGAAAGAAAGTGTTCTACTTCAAGTTCTTCAATCGAACTTAACAACCCAATTCAGTACTACAATATTTGTAATCAGTGAAAACAATAAGTATTTTTTATTGAACACTTCTGAATAATGAATAAATATAAGAAATTTGTAATATGTTTTCTGAGAAGAAAAGCAGGCTAAATTAATTGAATAAATTATTCATTGTAAATTATGGGCTCAAGTCTACTACTGTGCCCTTGTATATATACATTAATTTTCTGGCATCTCTGCTGAGCTTGCTAACAAGGATACCAATTAGTAACAATGGCACTGGTGATTTTATTTTAGCTTTACTTGTCTCTGCATTTCCTGGTTTTGTTTGGTACCAAAAGCAGGTCTTATTATAAGCACACAGATTTTTCCATCTCAAACAAATAAGAAAATACTCCTGTCTAAAAAAATAACAGCAAATGGACAACTTGTCTGAGCTTTAAAGCTTGATCCTTTAGTAAGAAGTCTGAATCCATTTCAGCAATTGCCCAGACTTTGGTATAAGTATTGGGAATAAGCCTTCCAGTGCTCACAGTTGTTGCTTATCTCTAGTTAAGAAACAGAAAAGAGACAACTGACTCCAGCAGCAGAGAGACCTTAAACTTAAGGTATGTAAAATAAATCTTATTTTATAGCAAATACTTATACTTGTGTAGTGATTTGGAAAAATACATGTTACACATCTGACTTGGGTAAACAAGTCACAGTCAGTCAAAGAAAAATCCATCTGGGGATTCACAAGAGACTCGCTGGCATGGGACTCAGGGACAGAAAGTACAACACAAAGGATTCAGCCAAACCCATAGGCGGCTTTTTAATTAAATTCAAGCAACTCAAAAGTTTGAGGCAGCACTGAACTACATAATTCTAGGGTGGAATAATTTGATCAGGTTTTATATGCCTACAATATAGGTCTGTGTCAGAGACAGCTCACTGCTTTTACAGCACAGCTTTTAGCGCAGTTCCTCCTCATTCAGGTGCCTGCATATGTTGAGGTGAGCTCCTGGCCAGCCCCTTTCTCTCCATGGATTGCACAGTGAAGCAGGGTGGTCACTAACTCAGGTGAAGTCAGACGCAATGTAAATGTCTGGCTGACCACAGCCACTTCTGCCCCAGGGTGTAATTGGAGATGGATGAGGAACTGTTGTATTAACATCTGTGAACAGATGCTGAACGTGAATTGGCCATTCTTGGAAAACAGTGTCTCTAGTTTTAGGAAAACAATGATGAAATACACAAAGAATGAGCAAGACAGCTAAAGCCTCAGTACCTACTGCCTTCCTCTAAACCCAAACTGAGATATTTTCTTACTCTAGGACTATGGACATATTTCTTGCCATGTGATTCAAGGCTCTGAGATAACCAAAGTTTATACAAACTGGAAGGATTGAACACAGTAGATATTAGTCACAAAATGGCTCCATCTAAAAATTACAGATGACCTGGGTTGTGCATGGATCTTAAATATATCTCTGCCCTTGATGTTTTTCACAAACTCTCGCTTCCTGTCTGTATATCCCTCTGCAGTCAGCTGGAATAGCACCTCTGAAAAACTCAGAATTTCTGAAGAACTATGAATCTTTTTGTTAAAGGTTAAAGTAGCAACAAAGTAGCACTATAAAATGAAAACAAAACTTCCTCATTAATGAAACTCTTGATTATCAAAGCAAAAACCTATACTTGGGATATGCTGTTATTTGGCTCCTATTACTCTGACTTTCCTCAAGGTCTTGAAATACCTCACTGACTGTCTTTTTAGAGAGAAATGGGAACTTGGAGATGTGGTAGCAGGGCACATTCTGTTCATTCTCAGGTAGAATTGAGGATGAAGGTCCACCTGAGTCTGAGAAATCACCAGGTGACACTGGTTTTGGCAGAAAACCCTAATGTCACACTGTTAAATAGTACTGAGAACTTGGGTGTGTGACCACTTGGGCTCTGTATCATCCAGGGATTTTCTATCAATCCATACTGTCTATCAAACCACCTCTGGGATTAATTGCTATATGTTTCTGCTTAGCCCTGGGGAATCGCACTGGCAGAGAGTTGTTGCAAGGGGAATGGAATGGAAAATGATCTTGAAGTTCTTTTCTATCAAATGCTTTGCATGGATGGACACACTCATTAGAGGTATTGGTTAGGGGGTGGGTGTGTGCACAAAAGGGCATCCCAAACACCTACAGAGATAGAAGGAGATTGCTTTATTTTCTGTACTGCATAACCTGTGATTTCCTAGATCATTATTCTGCTTGGTTTCTGTGGCTATGTAAAAATTAAAGAGAACCAGTATGCCTCAGTAAAGGGCGAATGCCAGGTTGTCTTTGTTTCTTGCTTACAGAGTCTCTTATTTCCTTGTTAGATGCCCCCAGTGACAGCAGAGCTGACATTGTCACAGTTTACATCACACAGACAAGCTGTTACAAGCCAAAAGAAAGCTGATTTTTTCCGACATTTGTGTTGATTTTCAGTATAATTAATCCCTGTGGTATAAGCGGCGTGGGACTGGATTTTGTTCCTTCTTTTTAAATTTAGCACCTACCCTTGCTGAAAAATCATAGTCTTATTTTAGTTTCCTTTAATTTGGCAGTCCAATAAATAGTGAAGATGGTATTCTGCATGGTTCATCATTTATCTCTATAAATCTTGTTCCAAAGAATAGTAAACATCACAGTTTTTACTGTACGAGAAGTAATAAATATTACAAAACCAGAGGATTATCATTCTGCAGATTATCTGGAGCAAAACAAACAATTTCAAATTCATTTTATCCACTTGTAATTATTCTTTCAGGCTTTTAAATCTTACTCATCTCTTCACCCAGCTATTTCTCATATACTAAACTTACTGGAAAATAACTAACAGAAACTAAAGATGCAATATTTATACATTTCACTAATTATAACTACAAGAGAGGGAGAGAGCAGCTAATTAAATGACAATGAGATCTGTGAAAGACTAAAGACAATGAAGAGGGACAATGCTTACAAATTGATGAATAAGTGGAACCCTACATTTACAAGATTTTCACATTTTTTTGTAATCACAAAGCAATAGTTTTTTTCCACTGAAATATGAAATCTGCAGAACCCTAATCCTAACAGTCTTAGTGAGAAAATGTGGGGTTTTTTAAATATAAAATGTTAATTTAATCACAGAATAATTAAGGTTGGAAAAGGCCTCCAAGATCAAAGTCCAACCTTTAACCAAACACCATGTAAACAAAGCTATGGCATTATGTGCCACATCCACTCATTTTTTGAATACTTCCAGGGATGGGGACTCCACCCCTTTGCTGGGCAGCCTGTCCCAATGCTTGACAACCCTTTCAGTGAAAAATTCTTCCTGATGTCCAACCTGATCCTCCCTCTGCACAGCTTGAACCTATCTCTGATTATCCTAGGGGGCTCCCTCTGGCTCAGGATGTTCAGTTGCTGGGAAGAGTGCTTGGTGTTGGATCACTTCAATGTCATGTTTAGTGCATGTGGCCAGGGGAAAGTGAGCAATATAGTGTGATCTGAGAGGTTAATGGCATCCACCCATGGGGAACCTGAACTAAATGTGCCCTATTATACCAAGGAAGGACAAATTGAACAAATCTCTGCAGGAGATATTCAGCACCTTTGGGAAAAGCAAAGCATTTTACTTCTCTTGCCCAAATATGTTTGGGAACTTAAAATAAGTTTCCGTAACCTGGCCAAGATGTCTGAAAACACAAGGTTTCTAGCACTTTCCATCCAGAATCAGCATTTCCTGACCTTTGAAAGTCTCCAAAATTTCCACCTTTCCCTTGCTGCTGAGTTTTAATTGGTCTGCCTCATTTGTGACAGGTATTCAGAGATACTGCCCTTTGTCAACCTGCTGCATTTAAGGGCTCTCTCTTTAAAATAATTTGTGTGATTTTGTACGCTTCCAACAAAGCACTGGAAAACAAGAAGGAGGGTTTGTAAAACATGACCTGATACTGCTGGAAACTGCACAGTACACTTGTCCTACAATCCCCTCCCCAGTAACCTCATTCAGCAAGACAGCCTCCCATGTAGCTGCTGTGATTCCGCTGCAACCATTTCTCCTCTGAATTCTGCATGCATTGAAAACCTGACTTATGGCAGGTTTCACTGCTGCTACCAGTGTCCACACTCACTGTGTGAATCCCTACGAAAAGAAAGCAGCATATCAGATTCCCACAGCTCACATCAACACAGAGGCAGTTTCACTGCAGTCACCAAGAGGAGGGAAATCCTGCTGTAGGGAGCAAGCACACTCAGCCATGTTACCAGCACAGTGTACACGTGTCTGAAAATAACCCTACCCAAGACACGCCTCTACAAATGAGGTTTTGTACTGTTTCAGTCAATGGCAGAAAGAAAAGAATATTTGTTTCAGCAGAATTAAAATAAAGACCAAAAAAGCTACCTGACAATATAAACATGATGTTTAATTTTGTTTCGTTTATTTAGGCCTTACTAGCCTATCTAAGAAAAATTGTCTTAATTTGTCTTTAATTTTCTAAGCAAAATTCCATTCCTTTCCTTGACTTATAGCACTTTCTGATCACAGTAAGTCAGGACAAAAAAGAGCTACCAGAAAATAACATCAATGCCACCACTTGTTTAGTTGTGACTGCTTCCATCAAAGTTTCTTCAAACAGACATCTGTTGGGGAAAGTTCAGGAGGGGTACAGTGCCAAACACGTTGCTGACAGTATCGTGACCTTAGTATTATTTTCTGACATGTAACCCTACAGCTTTGATTCAGCCGCCACTGTTTGTTTGTTTGTTTGTTTGTTTGTTTGTTTGTTTTCCCAAAGAACTTGCAAAACTCTTTCTCTCTTTTGGAAAAAAAACCAAAAAACCAGGTAATTAGATGTATAGGCAATCAAGACCAAATACTAGACATGATTGAGAAGCAGTACATAACACTTCAATAGCCACCCACACTCACTGGTCTCATCCTTGTCTATCTCAAAATCAATATACAAATGCTGAAAAAAAGAAATTACAAATAGCCTAGTAAAACAAGAGTAAAACAGCAGCCCAAGAAAGACATTCTAGTTTTCACTGCTAAGGCACACCAGTGATTCTCCTGAGAAAATAGACCTGTTCCTAAACATTGTGTTGGAAAGTGTGACCATTTCTATTAACATATTCAGATTAATGAGAGACAAAAGAAAAGAAGATTTTTCCAGTCAAAGAAGGACACAGCACTGATTATTAGAATTTGTAAGTTTCTGGTTGATATGTTTTTAATCGACTGCTTGCACTAGGGCATGAAGTAGAATTTGTGGATATTTCTGAAGTGTATATGAGAGCTTGCTATTCAAAAACTCTGGGTGTACAGGGGGATTTTTTCTTTTTAGAAAGACACATTACAAAACTTTCTGAGGCCACAGACCAGAACATTTTTTTTTTCTACAACCATATTATGGTTCAAACTTCACTACCTGAATAACTGTTCTAGTTTCTGCTATTTATAAGCCTCGTTGTTCATTGCATTACTTTAGCACAAGTTGCCTTGACAAATGCAGAGTGGGAATTATTCTGAGAAGGTGCTAGCAGAACCATCCAAGTGTGGAAAATATATTAAATAAAAGCATTATTGAAATAAATATACAAGATGAAAAGCTACAATAGTGCCTACCTCACTGACAGGTTAATAGCTCAGTGTTTAAAGGCAGAAAAACAAGAGTGGGCAAGAACAGCCGATGGGTTGCAAGATGCCATGCTTGAACCTTTCAGTGCCCTGGACTCACATAACTCGTTTCCAGGCTGTACAAAGTGATGCATTGTCTTCTGAAGAAAGTGATTACATTTCACTTACAACACTGCCTAGGAACTCAAGCTTCTTACCTCGGACATATAATGTTTTGAGTCCTACAGCCTGCCAGGTTTACAGGTCTTAGGCCTACTATCAAGCCGTACCCCGAATTTACTCTGCTTAATTTTGGTCCCCAGCATTCCAGAATGATTCCTTCCTACATGATTGCTTGTAAATGAAGCACTTGTCTCCACATTGTGGGCACTGGAGAAAAAACCTCCAACTTGTTTTGTGTGCAGATTTTGTGCCAATTTGTGTCTTGACCTCCCCCTAAGAAACCTAGGGAAGGAGGTTGGTCTAAACACCAATAAGGAAATGTTCTAGAAATAGGCTTGAGAGTATCTCCTGGGATATGTAAAGTTTGGCGATGTTTTCACTCAGTTCAGGCAAGAATTGACCTAAGTAAATGTATGTACAGTACCTATGCTCTAAAAGGGATATGTAATAACGCTAACTTTTTAGGAGTTTTTTTTCTTTTTTACTTTTTCGTTTTTTTTATGGGAGACAGTTAATATTGTCATTCATAGCACTCAAATGGCTCTGTAAGAGACTCAGGTTCAAACTCTTTACCTAGTGAGTTGAAGTGTACAGGCAGAGCTCTAAAAAGAAGCATAAATACTCACCTCAAAACAGGCAGTCCACTTGAAAGCAGAAATGATGGAAGAATAATGCAGAAGAAGAATTTGAATCTGAGTTTCTGACACTGAAGAACCCAACTTCAAATTAATATTTTCTTTTAAGGTATCCAAAAGTTTTATGGGTGGGCAAAGCAATTTCTTCTCCAGACTAGGTAAAAGCTGACACAGCTCCCAGGCTTAGAACATCTACTTGCAGGAGAACAAAAAGGAACTGGAAGACTCCTACCAGCAATGACCTTGCAATACCCCCTGCAGATGTGCAGGTCAATACGGTTCAATATCACAGTCTCTAATGGATTTTGTTGTTCCAAAGCAAGAGCTCTAAAGACATTTACTATTTGGCTGAGAGCCTCGGTATCTAATTGTCCCAAAAATGGTAAATGGCAAAATTTACAGGTCTACATGAAACATCTCAAAGATATCCAAATATGACCCAAATTTGGTGAGAAAGAAATATACCTTGGTGTAAATATACCAGCAGCAATGGTATTTAAAAAAGAAGCACACTAACAACAAAGAAGCCCAAGTCCAAGCAAATTAAAAGATAAGACATGGGGAAAAAAATACCAGACCTTACACTCATGGAGACGGCATTCATTCTGTAAAATTAATTAATTATTTGAGCAGAAGAAAATTGCATATTAAGGCATACAGACTGTGAGAGGACTAAAAGGGTGAGACTGTGCTGGGTATTTCACCACTGAACTTCTTTCTCAATTATAACAGCAGAAAAAAAATGCAGGTTTCCAGAGCACCAACCATATTGTTAATTAGCAGTATAATTTATTCTGCCTCTAATGATGGTTTATTCTGCTCTGGCTGACAGGACAAGAAAACAGGAAGGGCATTTGGAAACCTTATGAAAAATAATCACAGTTTTAGGGCATTTGTACTTGAAAAACGTACAACTGTTGATGGATTAAAACACACACACACAACTTCTATAAACATTTGAAGAATAATAGATGGAAGCAAAATAGGTAATAAAAGAGTGAAAGATTTTGTTTATAGACTTGACTGGTTGACTAGGGTATAATTATAGGACCTGCTTCCAATCCATCCTATGTAGAATAATTGGTGTGTACAGGAGAGAGATTTTTCTCATAATAAATGGATCTCCTCATGATGGGGCAGAATGATATTGGTGTGAATACACTAGAATGACAGCATAATTTAACAGCAGTGATGCTGGAGGATGGACGTTATTAAATTTCAGCATTTCTGAATGTTCTCCTCGTAGGCACATCTTACTTTCACAAAGAAGGAGCACAAGGTAAAAGGAGTGGCAGTCTTATAGATCAGAAGCTTTAAGGGAGTTAATTAGATTGCCCTAATCTTTCAGCTGTACCACTGCCAAGCTGTTCTAGGTGCTGCAGAAAGAAATGCGTCCAGCAAAACTGATTGTGTTTGTTTGGCGAACAACCTTAAATTTGGAGAATGCCCTTACTTGCTCCCCTGCCAGAGCTGAGTCAGCCAAGGCAGCTGAGAGTAATAGAGAGTGCAAACACCCCTCATGTTGTTCTGCTCCACCACCTTGGGTGTGTGTGTCCCCTGCCAAGGCCAGGGCTGCTCCCTGCCAAGCCCAGGGAGCTACTCTGCTCCCTTCCAGCACACCTCAGGTTCCTGTGCCAGATGAGCTGTAAGGAGCTAGGCCTGGCTAGAGAAGAAGCACTGAAGTTGATTACAGGTCTTGAGTAAAATGATCTTCATCCATGGCCTTAGGGGATTTTTTAAAATTCCCTCTGATGTTCTGAAGGTTTGTGTTCAATCCACTTGCTTCTGTCAGCATTGACCTGGGGTATATGGAGCATCCTTGATGAATTTGGTATTCCAAACAGAATTAGAGCAGTAATGATATGCTCTGAGTTAGTAGTAACTCAGCATTTGCCAGCATTATATGTTGAGAATATTCTGATGGACAGGCTTGGTGAAAAGCTATCCCCACTGACCCCACCCACACTCCCACAAATCTGTTGGGTACTGAGGCCCTGGAGATGGTTCTTCCAGCTAAGGAGAATGGCAGATCAGATTTCCAGTACTGACATCACTACTAGGGGTTTGTTTGTTGTTTTGTTTTTTTTTTCTGGAAACAGTGAGTAAAGCTAATTAAAATTGAATCAGACCGTTTGATCTGGGCTGTGCAAAAGTGAACAGAACCATAGACTAAGAGTTACTGTAAGGTACTGGGTTGTACAGCATACTGGGTAGCCCTCTTGGTTTTTTGGCTTCCTGCTGTATGACAGAGTCAATTTTGCCTCTCTTTCTTAGGCGTTTCAGACCAAAGAAATAGATACCTGATTATTATATTCACTGAAAAGTTAGCAGACACAAGGACTAAAAGAAATCCAAAAGTTCACTGTTCTGCAGTGTGCAATAAATAGTACTACTGTTACAACTACTGACAATTAGTTGCTGAGCTGAGAGTTGCAAATACTTACTTCAGGGTGATATACTATCATCTATACCTGTGAGCAGTGGAAACAAATAACAGGATATCTCTGTGGAAAAGTAATTTAAAAATATAAGCTGTACAGGAGAAAATCTGATGAATTATTTATGTGACACACTAAAGGCATAAAAATGCTCAGACATTATTTATTTATTTTTGTTAAATATCTGTAATTTCATTTTAGAGGTCTTCATCCCCTACTTCCAGCGCTGGGTTGACAAATCCTCCAATGGCTGGCACAGACGAAAGCTATAACTTATATTTTAGTTAAGTATTTCAAGATACATGCTCCAATTAAAATTTATTAAGAATAATTAAAAGTGTATGTCAAAAGCTAGAGGACATAAAACACACCACAGCTCAGTCACAAGCCTTGCCAAAAGTTAAGTAAAAACATTCTCTTCCACCAGTTTTTCAAGGAATAAGAGCCAAATCTATCTCTGGAGCAACTACACTGAAGTCAACAAGGTGGCACAGGGAATACATTTGGCCAATGCCACCTGGCATGTGGCCTTCTAGGGAGCATTCTGATTTATTGACAGTTTGGCCACGTTACTGTCTTCAGTCTCTCAAGTGCATCATTTCTATTCTGTAAAGGAGTGAATAAAACATGCCTTTCTCCTCTGTGCCATCCCACTCACACCAGCAGAAAACCAGCAAGGCATGATGGACCACAAAGCCCTGCAGAAGGTAAAGCAAGTAAGATTTTAGTCAGGGGATCTCTTCTTTTCCCTGTATCCCACTGGTTTTACTTCCTTGTTTGAAAAAAAACCAAAACAACAAAAAAATTTATATTGACATGACTGGTAGCTTCAGGCAAACTCTTGGCTCTGGTCTATAAGAAGGTCAGGTACATGGGTTGACATGTCACTTTGCAGCCCAGTCTTTGCTGCAGGAATGCCAGAACTGCTCATGGTACAGGTCCTGAGCCACAGTAGCTTACAGTGTGCCATTTAAGACAACACAAAATCAGTGATCATTCAGTGCACTGACAAGTGATAGGGATAGCTGACACAGCACACACTGCAACCAAGGAGATTCCCAAGACAGCACTTCCTTATTTTAGAAGAGTGTTTGCTGCCTTGTTAACCTTAAACATCACTTAACCTTAAACACTCCTCCCTGAAGGGAAACACCCAGATAATTTCTTTCCCATGTATTTGTCTTTTCCCATGGATACTGCGCTGTGGTTGGCTGGAGGGGGTGCATGGCACCACGTGGCTTTCAGGAATGGCCGCAAACAAGGATGCTCCACCTCTTGCTCACACATAGAATGGCTGTAGGCAGCCAAGCCACAAAGCTTTTGTAGACATGAGCAGCAGGCAAGCCCAGTCTCAAGGAGTCTCAGTCCAACTCATAACATTCTTTTGGCTACCCACCAAAAGTCACTCTGAAGCTTACTCTCTTTTTAGAAACAGGTGAATTAGGAAAGTATTTTATAAACTCAGGTCAACAAAACGGGTTAGAAATTGGTTTGCAGGTAGCCTAAGGTGGATTTTACCTGGCTGATGCTTAAGCACATTATGGCATACTTCTTAACTCTCCACAAGAAACAAACTCCTTACTTAAAGTTGCACCTTTTCACTGCATACTGTATTTCTGAAGTAGATAAAAGTCCATAACACATGAGTAAACTCTTAGCTACATGAAAACTGTTTTTAGCTGTCTTTGAGTCACATGAATGTGGGTGAGAGAGAAAAGGACTTATCTTCTGAAAGCCTCACCAAGAAATATTCTTGATTCAAAAGCCTACATATTAGCCTTTCACAACAAAGAGAATATCAAGTTCAATCTAATGAAAAGTAGGAAGACACCTAAAAATTAAGGATGAGATATGTTAAAACTGTAAAAATCACACATTGAACTATTTTTGTATAGATTATTCTCTTCCTTGCCTCAGTATCTGCTGTAGTTGATCTTGGAGTAACCTGCAACATTGCCAAACAACTTTGCCAATGGTGTTTACAGCAAAGGTGCTGAGATTGCCTCTGAAAAACTGTGTATAGGGATGTTGCCATTGATACCTGTTCTCATATCTTTCTTCCCACACCACCTGTAATACCAGAAATAAACTAGAAAGAGTTATGGATAAAAAATGAAAAACCTAGAGCAACACATAAATACAACAGGAAATGCAAAAAGAGATAGCAGCTGACTCTCCACTGCTTCATAATCTATATAGTCATTTAGATCTATGCAACAAGATCTGAAAATCCAGCTGTGCTCTTTCAATTACACTGTCATCAATAATAAAAAATCTGCATTCAGGATTTATCTTGTAGTTTTGTTGCCAATACATGAAACATCAATGTACATCTTGTTTTGCCCTTCTATCAAGCATTCATAATATGTAAAATCTGAAGCATGGGCTCAAATAAGAAATATTTTTCAAATAAAAAGAGCCTTTTAAAACACCTTTCTGAGGTGAAAGTTGTTTGTTTTTTGTCCTTTTTGTGTTTCAATTGTTTAGATAAGCAAAAAGGACAACAGGCTATAGTAATCATTGTAAGTACTACTGGTGAAGAAAGTCCATGAGTATTGCTGTACATACAAAAACAACCACAGCAATGGGAGTCATGGTTACTGCTCATGAAAGATTTTGATTAACTGTGAGGCACATTTCCCAAATACATATTATCAGAGTTCTGCAGAAGAAATGCACAAAGATCCTGGCTTGAACAAAGGGCTAAAATGAATGCACCAGCAGGTGGGAATGGGGAAAAGACAACTGCCGGTAAATATGCCAAGGTACAGAGAGTGAATTGTGAAAGAAATGAACCTGTAGCATGTCAGATTAAATGGGCTGAATACAACAGACGTTGCCTAGAAAAAGAATGTCTACTGGAAGCTAGAGAAAGAGAAGCTATTTGCACAGCCAACAGAATAGGTTAAGCAAATATCAGTTGTGTCAAGTGCCATTGAGTTAAGAGACCCAAGAGAGGATGGCAGTGTTAACTTCTGCTAAAGGGCAGGAGGATGGAGGCTGGGGCAGGTAACCACAGTGGACATGAGTCAGCTACACTGACCTATCATTGTGTACCTCCATGAGCCAGAATCATAGATTTCAACTGCAGTATGAGCATTGTAGGAAGGTTCAAACTCAGTGATAACCACGGAGGGTTGATCATACTCATCCCCAGTCCCTCTGGCAGGGCACTCCAGGGAATGTCCTACTCTTCAAATTACACACTGAGAAAGAAAGCGTGGCCTTGCTGTGATGTAAACATGGGTGGTCCACAAGACTCCTGTGCAACCTTGCAGTTTCTCTCCTGCTTTGGTTGCAATATCCTCCAGATATAAATACCTTCCTCTCTCCACAGTTGAAGGAATTGCCTTAATAATGTACTAACTTCACTTGGTTATGAAAATCCTTGTACTATTTTGTGACCAGGGTTAGTCATTAAATACCCTGTCAGACAGATCCCGCTCCAGTGAAGGGCTTTTTGCCCCTCTAATTTCCTCGGCAGTTGTAGGAATATATGGCAAATCTTGAGTTTCACCGGCACGTTCCCTGTGTGCAGTTGTCATGCTTTATGTTAATATTCTTTCACTGGTGAGTAGAATGGCATGTAAGACTCAGTTATTATTAATGAAAACTGGTATTATGCATCCCTTATCAAAGAGAATCACAGTTAATCACCTAATGATCATAAAGGCTGAAGAGAGATTTGCACAGAGAGATGCAATAGACTTACAAAGAATTGAACAGAAAGAGAAAAGCAGAAATAATCAAAATTATATTTGTTTTGAAAGGAGAACCATTTCAATTGCATTGATTGAACAGTGGATTTCAAGAGAATTATGTTGTGCATGATAGTCAGCCTGATTGAATTGTCTTGTAATATTCCATTTAGCTTATAATATTTGATGTTATAAGAGTATCCGGAAATTTTCAATTGACAAAGTTGTTTGGAAGCCCACATACTAGCTGAAATGCTAAATATAAATATATTATAAACCAATGAATGGAAATAAACTTTAAAATCCATTTAATAGCTCTTTTTTGAGCACTATAAATATCCTGTGGTTCTCAGTTGGGGGTTTGAAAAACAGCTGATCCGCAATTTTCCGAATTTTACCTTCAATTTATCACAAGGAAACTTCATTGCTTGCTAGACACAAATTCATTTGAAGTTTCCTTTAAAAATAAACCAGTCTGACAGTCAAAGTTTACAGGGTGGGAACCTTGTAAACAAATAAAGGAGTTTACTGGAATTACAGATTCTTTGTGTTTCAAGATTAAGTATAAAACTATCTCTGTTTAAGATAACACTGGATTTTAAAACAGAATATAGAGAAAATTGAGAATATGCCTTTAAAAATATCATGGCTTTATCAGTCTTTGTCTTCTGTGAAAATACAGGAAGTTGCCAGGGTACTGCATGAAAGGGATATGCTAACCCCTGCTTTTTCGCTTGTGTTATTTCTGAGATACTTCAGAAAGGCAGCTTCCTCAGGACAGCTTAATGACTAGAGAACAGCAAAGTAGTACAGAAAGTTCTGGATGATTTTGGCATTACAGATCATGCAGACGAGGCATAATGATCCCTGGGTAGTTTATGTTTTTAGATTTAGAAATGCAACTTCTAGGCAATTTTTCAAAATATAAGTAGTAAGTAAAATAAACACCTTAAAAGAACATAAGGCTTGGTACTCTTCTAGAAAACTACTAACTGAAGGGGAAAAAGACTCAGGATATTCTTTCTCAATGAGTTCATCCTTGTATCCTGCACTGGTTTTGGAACAGCCTCCTCAGACTCTTATGCCTATGCTGGGCCTCTTACAGACACTTCAGGTTGCTTGTATGACAATATTCTGCCTGAATCCTCAGCACTGTAGGAAGGGGTGCAACTTCTGACTCTTCCTGCTCCCCAAATCTGGGGGATCCTTGATCGTACAAGGGACTCAGCTTTGCATTATGAGTGATACATTTTCGTGAGAGAAAAATGTTTTCCTCTCTGTCCCTATTTTTTGTTCCTTAAGTCTTTAAATCTCTCTGTTTAGTGGGGCTTGCACTGTAGTACTGTAAGGCAGAGCCCAAGCCTCTGGCTGAATCATGAAATCCAAAATAACACTGGTCAGCATGGAAATTGAAGCTTTGGTGCACTGTATTCCCACCTCACCCTCACTTCTGGGTTGTTGCATCACCCAGGGCAAGCTCAGCTCTCTGCATGTACGAAATAATGCAGAAAACAGCACATATCCATCTCACAGGGGTGCTGCACAGGCTGATTAATTAATGAGCACTTATTTCCCATATTTTGGGAAACTTGGATGTAGCCTGCTCTCTAAAACAAATTTGGGGGATGTGTTATTGCTTTCCGGACTATTTCAGTTTCATTTCCCTTCAGTATTACATGGCACAATACCCAAAATATGAGATAGGGAAGAGTTAGTTCAGCACCCCCTTCTATAGAAGCCATGATGACACACGGCATCTCTTTCCTCAACCAGTAGGAGTATATTTTATAACTTCATCACACACTCATTCTTTTGTTGCTGTTGCTTGGTAGGTTTTTTAAATATATTGAGAATTTATGAAGGTAAAAATAAATGACTTATCAACCACTTATAAATCTTACAGGCAAGGAAACACTTTCAGAGACCTAGGCAAAATACACTGGTACAGATAAGAAAATTTAGGTGTATCTACAAAGATGTCATTAAAAGAAAATAAAAAGGAAAGCCTCAAGAAATTTTGATCTCAATCCCTCTCACAGAATATCCTACTGCACAGTCATTACAACTGCCTCATGCACAGGTAAGAGAGGAGACCTTTGAGTAAGATTCATTGTCCATGAACTCTTCACAGACAATCAGTAAAAGTTATTTAGCACAGATGTTGCTGTAATTGTGAGATACTGGGAAAATCAATGTTTAATGGCAGGCTCCCAACTCCACCCTGGCAATGCTCTTCAGTTAACATCACCAGGCTAGAATTTAAAACATGTAGAACAAATTTGGCTGAGTCCTCCAAAGTTGTTATCATCATTCAAAATATCCCATTTTGTTTTGATCTCCATGTCACCCACAGATAAACAGATCATGATTTATATCCGTGTACTTCTAACCTTTACTATCCACTGCCAGTTTGGGGACGATAACTTTGTGAAGTGATGTGAATACCTATAACATTATTCTTTGGGTAGGAAGCATCTTTTTGTTGTGTTCATACATTATGTATCACAGTGCATGTTTTTTTCAATATGAGGAATTATCCTAAATGTTAAGAATCTCAGACAGGCATTATTAATGAAACACATAATCATAATGCTTCTGCAAAAGGCGAGTACAGAAGCAAGCGCAGAGAAATAAGTGTAAAGGTGAAAAATCTGCTAAAACATTGCCAGTGTAGCATTCTACTCACACCAATTCTGCATAAAGGATGAAGATGTTTGTAACACAGGTGACATAATGCATTTTTGTTTTATTTAACCTAAATAGGAGAACACCCTCAATGTCATCCGAGTGAATTTGTTTATCCTCATTGTCATACATGGTCTCAGTGTTGTTCTTGCCTAAACAATATGCATGTAGAAAAGGTATATACAGGAAATATAATGTTGTAACCTTATTGACATTCCTACATGACATAGAGGAGTCTTACCAAAAATTCACAGATGTACACACCACGCAAAGGGATAAAATGTAATTTCTAGGCATGATTGGCTGATCTGCATCCATTTGAATATTCCAACCCAGGATAGGAACTCCATCTGCTGCAGATGCTAGCTACAGGGGTTTTGCAATATCAGCTTTCAAGGTAGGGAGGCATCTAGAGTACACCTAAAGGGCAGGCTTAGAGCGAAAGCTACAAGGGTGGTTGAGTTGCACCCCAGGGCTTTAAGTGGATCAGCCATCCAGCTGCAGAACTGCGTGACATATTCCATCTGAATTAACAACACTTAAAACCTGCATAATCAGGAGAGCACAGAGAGGAAATGTCCTCTGCAAAGCTTCACTTTTTTTTGGTGTTCACATTCAGAAAAATTCTGTTTATCACAGAGGGACTAGGATCCTGATCTCTCTGCTCCTTTATCCCCTTGTGTTCCCTGTGGAGAAGCGTCAAATACGTGTGACCTGTCTGTCTGACCTTAATTCTGCTGAATCCCTCTCCTTTTTCTCTCTGTTCCCAGTGAATTAAAGAGCATGCTGGAAAAATGCTGGTGCTATTGACTAGGATTTCTATCTGCTGCCTGGAAAGCTTGTGGCTTTACCTATTGCAACAAAGGTGATCTCTGCTGTCACATACACATGGAGGTACACAGGGCAAAAAGGAGAAAAGATAAACAGAATGGAAAAGGTGCTTCAGCTATCAAATCAGCAGCTGCAGTACTGAACGTCACAGGCCCCCACTCTAAAGAGTGCACCACGATGTTTTTACAACCTGGAACTTGAGCACCTTCCAACGCACTACGGCACAAAGTGACTAATGTCTGCCGGGTGCTTTGCATTTTCTCTCTCACACCCACACCCACGCACACATGCACAGACTGCGTGACTTCAGAATAAAACAAACCTGTCAAGGCAGAATGTCTCAAAACTGAGTAAAAACGAACTTGGGCGCATCTTGATTGGTGACCAGATTTTATGGATTAATGAAGCAGCCACTGTGGCTGTATAGACACATAACATGTTTTGCAAACTTTTTTTGGGGATCTAAGACATTTCTAAAGGTGAGACAAAACTCCAGACTGTTTCTGCTGCAGGGAAGGTTACATTCCTCAGTAGATAACAGTCATTGGTATAAAATGTAGCAAAAAGACATATAAGGAAAATATGCCAGTAATACAATGCTTTGCATGTGGAACCTATTCCCACAATTAATGTCTTATTCCAAAAGGCACTTTTCCGACCTTTGGGGAGTGTTCAAGAACTAAAATGTATTTCAGCGGGTGCAGTTTTTTTACTATCTGGATGTCATAGAAATATGTGGGTCAATTAGGGCAAAAATTTACAGTTAGGAAATTGCTAGTTGAGGACCTCTTCCCTGACGGAACTATTTGTATGGATAGCTTTCTTGTCCATTTTTGGAGTAACGGATTAACCAATGATGCACTTTCAAAAATTCATCCAACCTTGCCAGAATATCTCCTCTAACAAATAATCTGCTCACAATCATTAAAGCTGTGGAAGAAAACACACATTTTTGAACAGTAATTTTCCTTTGTCACAACCAGACCTCAGTGGAATGGGTTCATGCAAAATTCTTCAAATGTTTTAGGGTGCCCACATTCAGTAGGATTCAAAAGAAAGGGAAAAATTTATATCCTAAGCAGTGAAAAGAAAAAACACTTCAGATCTTTTAGCTGCTCTCACACACTGAGCAGTGCCTTACCAGCTGCCAGGATGAAAGCTTAGCACAAGTTCCTAAAGGGGCAAGCAGCTACACAGTGTGACTGCTGATTGCGCCTTCCCCAGGCAGCCTCTGCATGGAAACCTTATTAAAACAGGATTATGTTCAGGCTGTATTCCCTGGGTCTCCCTAGGGCTGAGTTTATGCAGTAAAAGCTGTAGTTCATGGCAGGAGTAAACCATAGACTGAGGTACACACCAGATAGCCTTCACCCTGGCCTTTAATCATAAAAATTCCAGCCAGAACATTTAGTTTGGAAATATGGGTGCCTATTACCAGATACCCACTGGTACTTTGTACTATTTGCTTTCTTTCTGCAGTTGACTTGTCTAAGTTGGACTCATGGTGCCCAACAAGCATACCCATCCCAGTGGCTGAAGCAGCAGCACTGTGAGGATTGGCACCGCTCACAGCAGTGGCCCCACTGATGTCAGGGGCCTTGCAGGGCCTGCAGGCAGCATAAGCAGCCATGCCACAGCATAAGCAAGTGAAGAGACCCCATAAAGCTCTGTCCTGACTGAAATACAGTGAACCTGTCAATAAATAGGCTTTCACTTCTGATGTCCACAAATGTCTCCAGTAAATGGAATGTCTCCTAGCTCTTAGGTTAAAACTGAATCTTTGGCAATGGGGGAATTTTACAAAGTTTCTAGCTTCTCAGAGAAACTCATTAAGTTAAAACACAAAAAGTTAAAACCCTTGCAAGGAAAAAAACAACCCAACGCAATTGGAATTTTCCCTACTTTTAGTACACCCAGGCATACTGTAGGGAACAATAAGATTTTATAAAATTTTTTTTCTCTTCTGCCCCAAATGAAAGAAAATGATTGAGGAAAAGAAAGCAGAAGAGAAAAAAAGCCCGTGTATTTCCTCCCCACCCCTCCCCCACCCCGCCCAGTTCAGAAAGGGTTCTTTATTTGGGAGGGAGAAGAAAAAAAAAAGACAATGCCAAATCCTATTAAATTAGAGGATACTATTATCTTAATTGAGATGGTAGGTAGGACTGTGATTGTGCTTCTGTCCTCCACTATAAAAGAGTGTTTTGGGAAGCTGCTTCTACATACTGCTTCTGAGGAAGGAGCCCTATTGCCCAGAGGACTCCAAAATTTCTTTAAATATAGAATATTTGAATCCAAGTTCTGGCAAGGCTCAAATGCACTTATCTTTCAGAACCTGATAGGAATATATCCTGAAACTCACAAAACCACGTAATCTCTATACATGGAAAAGACCTTGTATATTTTCTTTTCTTGTAGAAATATGCCATATGTTTAATTCTTCTCAAGCCTCTTTTTGAATATTTCAAGGGATAAAGTTTTACTACATCCCTTGGGATATTGTTAGACTCATAAATGTCAATGTCAGGAAGTTTTTTTCAAGACATACCACCTGAACTTTCACTTGAGTTGACTCCATCCCTCCCTCTACTATGCCAAGAAATTCTTTAAATCACGGATACACTCTTCAATGTTTGTTTGTTCTCCATCTTCAAGTCTGCCATTGCCAAAGCAAATTACAGCTAGTCACCCCAACTTTACATTACAGAGTAATCCCTCCAGTCCCCTCAATCTTCTCAATGATTTAATAGTTTTTGTTAGTAGTGTGCAGGGAGGTTATATGTCCTTCAGCTGTTTTCTTTTTGAACAGAACAGCATTCCCTACAATTACAGCATAGTATTACAGAGTTTTAACTCTTTTCCAAAAATAAACAAACCAACATATTTTTTCCCTTCTGTGTGTTAAATTTAATCGCACTTGCAACTGCTAGTGAGAAGTCAGATTGACAAATTATTACTATTATTATTATTATTATTATCATTATTTCTACACTGCTTATTTGCAGACACAAATTATTTCAATAACTTTTGCACTGTGAAATACAGAACTCTTCCCTGCTGATGTGACTGAGCTCAGACCAAAAGGTTCAAAATGTCATTTCTAACCACTGCAGACTTCTCTGATGTCCCCTATGCCGAGGGGCAAAGCAACCATTACAATTTTCTACCTGCTCTGTGCACTCTTCTGATAGGAACAAACCCAGCTTCCTGATCCATAACAGAAGTCATATAAAAACTACATCCCAAACAGACACACTGATACGTTCACTTTGGAGTTTGATCCTTAAAAAGAAAATGTCCAGTCTGAACTCAACAATTGGTCTGCTCAAAACCCATGGACTTTCTGTTTTATTTCTATTTCATTCCTGAAACGATGCTAGCAATTCCTTCCCATTATTAACGTAATGCACAGCAGCATGGTTCCATATGTTCTGCAAGAGTGCAAATACTGCAAAGTTTAGCAAGTTCACTTACAAAATCCAGAATAACATTAAATGAGTGAAGACACTGCAATAAAGAGGTGATTTGCGTACCTTGAGCTTCAATACTTCTAAATAAGTAAACCACAATATTTTTGAACATTTAAAAATATTGTAAGGATTCTGTGGGGAAAATGGAAGCACCTGAGTGAACACAATTATACCAGTTAAACATGTAACTTCAAGCAAAGTTGAAAACTCAAGGAAAGAAAGGAAAGTTCAGTCAACTGTTCATTTTATTCAAGAATTGGTTTAGAAGTAAACTATGGGTATCCATATGTGCATTCTTATAAAAAACATCCCCATATCTTTGGTCTGCTTTTATTACTATGTATTCTGTCTTGGAAAGGCCCCACTATCGGATCGCCCCTTCCCAAACCAGTCACAGCATCAAAAAAGTCATTTCATAATAGGATGCACTTTTCTCTTTGCCAAAGGCAGACATGACATTTTGAAGATGTTGCTGAGTAGGGTCTGAGAAGTAAAAGAACTATGTGTGATGCTGTGAAAAGCGAGAGAAAAAATGGTTCTTACAGGAAAAATAGACATCAAAAGCAGGTTGCCTGAATTTCAGCAGCAAATCCCATCCCATCCCTTCCCATCCCATCCCATCCCATCCCATCCCATTCCATCCCATCCCATCCCATCCCATCCTGTCCCGTCCCGTCCCGTCCCGGTCCGTCCGTCCCATCCCATCCCATCCCATCCCATCCCATCCACTGGTCAGGTCCAATTAACCTATCCTTGAAACCCCATATTATGCTTTACTAATAATTAGTTACTTATCAGTTCTTGTTATTTGAAATTACCCTGCAGACACCCCGGTTCACACTTATCTAGTTAAGTTTTGAAACACAAGCCCAGAAGCATATTTGAAGACCCTCCCCCACACCTGCTGTGTCCAGCTTTCTGGCACTGATGCAATATTTGCCTCAACACAGTAAGGGTTTCAGAAGGTATAACCCTAAATGACTTCAAACTCTAACAATATACATTTTAATCCTCCTCCAGGCACATTCTTGAACACTTTTTTTTGTCAAATCTAAGCATCTCCCTGGAATGTCTACTTAATGACCTTAGTATTAGCAACAAGAGATTAATCAGACAACTGTAAACAACTCCAGACTGTGCCCAAGAGTTTAAATTTTATCAGAGAAACTAACTATAATGAACAATAGAAAATTGTTTGGGTTATATTCTAAAAGGCCCAGAATAAAAAAAAATACTTTAGTAGGGGAAAAAAATCTAATCCCAAATGTAGCCAACCATGTTCATTTTGTAACTTCAGCATCTCATTTAGCTTATACCTCTGATAGATTGGTATGTCACTCATTATTTCCTGCCTTCTCATCCAAATACCAAGATAGCTAATCTACTTTAGAAGAGCTTTTTTTTATGACTCTCTCCCACCCTGCTTTAATTTCAGGGGGTGGGACCGGTAATGTTTTTTTAATGGGTTTGTTTTAATGGACTACAGGATATTGTTGTAAGGTCACTGACCACACTGACAGGAGAGAAAAGACCATGAATCTGTATTATTTTCAGGTCACTGAGTGACTAGGAGAGAATGGGTTGTGACTGGGAAGTGCCAGCTTTCATTATTCTGCATTGGTCTGCATGACCTTTCATTTCCACTGTCCTTTCCTACCTCTGCTGTAACAGCCTCCTCTATTTTCACTTTTTCTCTGTAGTATCCCTTTTGGGCTGTAAACTCCTCATTCCAATGCAGAGCACTGTCAGGAGTCGGAAGCACTTTGTTCAGGGCTGGTTGTGTGTCAGGCCTCTCCCAGTTCGGTTCCCAAGCCCATCTCTCCAGTTGTCATGTATAATTTATCCAGCAGGGCTGTGACACACTGCAGTTCCAGCCCGTGGCAAACATCCATAAGGCTCAGGCTAACCCTGGGTGAACAAAAACGGCTCACACAGTTGCCTCCAAGTGCTGTATTCACTAACCCATATAAGTACAACCTATTTTTCAAATAATATGACACTCAGCTATTGTGAAGTTTGTTTTTTAATATCATGATTGTGCCCATAAGTGCTCTGCCTAAAATAGAGAATGACCTAGCAGCAACAACACAAAACACAGTAGTCTGGCATTAGGAGACAGTGATGTGCAAGAGATGATGTCCTGCCTCTGGGCTTACAGAAAATGCCCTACGCCTCCAACCTTTTATCCAGCACTACAGTTCTGCTGAGCTGCTGCTTTTTCTGTAGTACTGCCAGTCTCCAGTCTGCACAGGGCAGGTGTTGCAAAGCATGCAAACTCCAATATCACTTGATAAATAACAGAAAAACTAGGAAAATTTAGACATGAAAGAACAGAATAAATGAAAAAAGGATGGCATTTGAAGCAAGATGAGGATCATAGAAAAAGAAACTGGGGAACTGAAAAGGAGGAAAGAAGAATGAATATTGCTTCAAAATATTCTTGCAAAAATATTTCACTCTTTACTCTTTATTTATTTGAAGTAGTCTTCCTTCATCTCCAGTACCAATGATTCTTCCTTCCCTAACCAAAGTTGCATCAGAAGACAATGCAATAATATTCCTATTTCTTAATTCATAAAATTCTGAAACATTATAAAGGCAGAAGATATTCTGAACCACAGACATAACTAGCATTTGGGGTAGGGAGAAGGGTATGAAAGAAAATATTAGCAATATCAACAAATAATTAAACACAGACCTTTTGCCTCCTTCCTTGGAAACACTGGCAAGTGTCAGAGAAAAAATAATGGATAAGGCGCATCACATGCCCAAGTCTCTAATGTTTTTTTGTTTAAAAAAACCCAAAAAATATTAAAAAAAACCCTCCAAACACACAGATTGAGAACTATTACCTGGAAAAATCAACCTCAAGGCTCCAAACTATTCTCAAGCAACAGCCAGTTCTCAGACCTCAGCACTACTTGCAGTTTACTGTCCACCTTATCATCAATCCATTCAAGGATAAAAGAGGCATTGCTCTGAGTGCCATTTAGCAAGCTCCTAAAATATCTGAAAACCTGTTCTTACCCTGAAACATGGTAACTGTCCCTACTAACTTGTATCTTTAGAGAGCAAGAGGGGCATTTAGTCTGTATAGGTGAGACACAGCACACTGGAAAATTTGGCTTTTTCTAAGTGTGAGATGACATGGTAATTATGAGGAGAAGTGAGTACCAAGTATAAATAGTCTGGCCTGGCATGCATAGGGCTTACAGCAGCAGAAGAAAATCAACAGGCCCATGGCTTTTGGGCCATGGGTAAGACAAGGTAATCATCCAGGGCTGAGTCAATATAAGGGCTCACATCACAAAGTTTTATTGTTGCAAATCATTGATTGCTTACATACGACACTATTTACTTTCATTCCACACGTTCATCACCACATCTGTCATTGGTGAATTGGTTCATGTTTTTAAGATGCTCACATATTACATTACAGCCACTCCATTTCCCACTAACAGCAATTCTACATAATTCATCACTGTCACTTCAGGCAGTGTTCCGTAGCTGACTTGACCTGCAAAAAGAAAGGCAATAAAGATGTACAGCAGTGTGGCTCTTTGAAATCTAGTGTGTCAAGCCCTGTGGCAACATGCTTTTAGTTCTGAATTTCTTTAGTGAACTCCAGCTCAAGACGATTCTTCAGTGAAAGGTGGAGGAGAAGGAGAGGTTTCTGTCCCAGTTGCCAATGATTAAAGTCACCAGTCTGCTAGTGACTGTTACACAGATGGAGAGCTAATTCCTACATGGTGGGCTCCATGGTTTTGAAGCATTTTAGAAATTCTGTGCAGCTCAGACACACAACCTTCAGCATCCACCAGGCAAATTCTGTTTAAAAGGAGGCACATATTTGCCTGTGGAAACTGAAATTGCACCAGCCTGAACATCAGGCACCCATCAGTACATTTAGGGTCTGACAGCCTGCAACACAATCACATTTTCAAGTGCAACTATTGGGTACTAAAACATCATCATTTCAACCCAGTCACTGCAGCAGATCAGAGAGTTATGCAGCAGCTCTTCATTTCTATGATTCTGTACAAATTCAGGCAGACTTTGCATGGATCTGTGTAAACCCATGAAAAGAAAACAACAAAAGCAAACTGTAGGCAAGAAAATACTATTGTGTTTCAAACAGCAATACCCAGAATAAAGTAAATTCTCAAGTACATGAAAGAGATGTCTGGAGCACCTGTGCCTATTTCCTTCTCTGCTGTTTTATGAGACTGCTCATTTCTTCCAGAAGTAAGAGTGCACCTATTTCAAAGCTCAATGCAGCCACAAAAATACCTCACCAGAATACATTAAAGATGTTTTTTGGTCTCTTGTATGACAGTTGTTATTATTATTGAAGCAATGAGGAACCAGTGATGTGGAAAAAGTGCATACAGAGTCTAACATAAACTCACCCACATTTTAGGCAAACCACGTTAACCAAAACAATGCCCATTGAGGCTTTTCGGTTTAAATTCATGACAGGAGGCAATCATTCTTGTCTTTCACTTTAAGTAGCAAGGAAATAAAACCCAAATCCCTAAGCTTCTGATGAATCTAGCTAAAACTATCCCAGCAAGCAAAGAGAATGACTCACAGAGAAAATGCAAATAATTCACTACTGGAAGATACAAAGCAAAGCAGCAGCTGAAGTCATGTCCTGCTGAGATATAAACCCTCTGTCCTGAATGTTAGAATAAAAAACTTACAAGTTCAGTCCAGGAAATGAAAAATTGGTCAGGTAAGGCTCAGGTTAGAGTACACACCCAGACAGGATTTGCTTTCACAGCCTGACATGCACAAAGGGGAATCAGTGTCTCTTAGAATGAGACAGCAGATGAAGAACATTTCCCTGATATAGGTAAATAATACCTACTGCCTGGAGTTCAATAGTGCAGTGGGGCAGAGTTTGGTAATGTTCAAACAAGTTTGGACGACTTAACAACATGTAACAATAACAACATGTTTGATTACTCTTGACTTAACTTCAAAAATTTTCAGTATTTGGTCAGTTAGAGAATCAGGAGTGCAGAAACAAAAATAAGGTTTCCATGGGACAAGAAATATTGTCATCCCTCACTCCTGTCAGTTAGAAAATCCAAAAATCACTTTAACTGCCTGACTCTAACCTTAAAAAGCATCACATTCTCTTGGGTGTTATTCAACACATCAATTCCTCATGCTGGAAAGAGTGAGCAACTAATTTAGTTCCCATCACAACTATTCCAACACTGCACGCCTGACGAAGACATCACCCAGAATAATGGGTAAATAATTGTCCAGTCCTGAACTTCCATCAGTATTAAAAAGGAGGATTACTTGGAAGAATGAGCAAGTTACTCTGCTCTGTGTTGTTATCTCCCTCCTGGACACCTGGCAGAGAGTTTTGTGCCTACCAAAGATACTGAACCTTCAAGCTGGGATTTATATACCTTCCCACCGCCTTGCAAACCTACCTGTGCTGAAGCCTTGACTCTTTTCTAGGTATAGAAATCTGACCTGGGAAAAGAGTGTGGAGGTGGTTGGGCCTGAGATTTTATTCTGTACAGACTGTGAGGACAGTGACATTAAGTACAACTCTAAAATGGAATAAAGGTCTTTAAGGGCTGAGGAGTTCAAGAGATGAGTTCTCTGGCTCTGAGTCTTTTTGTGGTTCAAATACTTTTGTGGCCTGAGTCAAAACCTTTCTGAGGTAGAGGAATATCTCATTGAAGGGATTTTGCTCATAATTTCTGATAGAAGATAAAGAAAAAAATCCCCACCCCATGGCTGCTTTCCCCATCTCCAAAAGGCACATAATTGGAGACAAGGAGAGGGGGAAAGCACTATGGACAGGCAGCGAAGCACCTTTTGCAGTGCCTCTCTTCTGACTTCTTCTCCAGACCCCCTCTTCTATGACAGCAAACACTGCTGGTTAGCTTTTTTTGCAGAAAATTCACAGCCCAGGACCCTAATATTGAATTTCCCAGTACAATATACAAGTCTTTCAGTGCTGGAGGAAATCCCCTTCCAAACACAAAATTAAAAGGGACACAGGAATCTGATTAAATAAAAACTGAGTATCAACATGGTCTCAATGTAGTATCTGAAGAAAAAAATTAAAACATTTTCAATAAAAAGATGGATTAAAGACGATAAAAGTTTCCTTTTCCTCCCCCCTTTCACTGAGTTTGTTTTCCTTTGCATAAAAATAACTTCATTAGAAAAAAGTGAATTGTGGCCAAAGTTCCCTAATAGCAAAAGTAGCTTGATTCAATTTTATTTCTGATGTTCAACTTCCATTCCTTCTCTGCCCCTCATATCCAGTCACCATGGCAACAAAAGTGCAGAAAAATCCTTTGCCCATTTGATAATCACTTAATCATTTAACAACAAAACAGATTGGGAATGTGAAAGTGGAGTAATGGGAAACACCAAAAGGAAAATAAGCTCTGCTATCAAAAAAGTCATATTCCCCAACCAAAAAAAAAAAAAACCCTTAAAAATGAAAGGAGAAGGAGCAGAAGTAAAGAGAAATATGTGTACCTCACTGAGAGTAGATTTAAGCTTCTCAGTGGTCTCCTTCACACACCATAGTGTCTTTTATTTTCTCCCCATGGGAGTCTGCATGCTGTCTGAAATATCCTTCCAGTAGCTGAAAAAAAATCCAGAGGAAAATTCAGATCTGTGTTGTGAGTTCAAAAGATGAGTAAAAATGTTCCTAACCAGTAGAAACCACACTCTGGAGTTTGTCTTATTTCTTCCTTTATATCTAAAAAGGAATTGTGTTGACTCACAAGTGTATTTTTTGTAGGAAATCTCTGAAATGCCAGCACAATCCATTGGGAGGGTGACCCTGCGAAGGTCTCTGTCACCTTTAAGTGACAGGGCTTATGTTCCCCTGATGATGACAGCAGAGTGGTTGAGCAGCTGCTAGCCTCCATCAGAAGCCTTCAGAAAGAAAACACCACTGCAGGCAATTTCCCATCAGGGTGGAAACTCTCTTTTCCAGCAGACAGAAATTTCCTGCAATGTGTCCTTGCCCCTAACACGTGCACAAGACAAAGTCCAGTTCAGCTCAGAACACAGGGGCAGTCCCCTCTTTGTCCCTGCTGAAGCTGTCTGTGGGGTAGAGCTGCAGGATAGATGACATATGGAAGTGTGGCCATCAAAAGAGCTTGTAGGCAACTAGACAGATGCATTGCAGTGGCAAAATTCCAGTGGCCAAACAACTACAGGAGAAAGACACAATGCTGGATCTCATTCCCAGCACAAGCCCTTAAAATCCACACACAGGACATACTGCTCTTATCGATACCCCACATGTGAATTAAATTATTAATTAATTTAAAAAAAAAAATTAATATAGTAACCCTTTCTCCCCACAAAATAGCCCCCAACAAACTAACTCAGCAAACATTCTATTTATCAGAAAATCCAGGTCAGCTTTCTGCCCATCAGCCTAGATACGGACATGGAAACCAGCAAGGTAAGTGATTTACTTTATTCTTTTCCCTCACACTGAGATGCAAAACTACATCTATCCTGACAACATTTCATTAAGCAATTTGTTAGCTGCTCAAGTTTACTCCAGGAGAAGAGAAATTATTGTTAAATCTTTGCACTAAAAGTCAACAGCTCCTGTGTCAGTGGTAGCACATTTGATATGGGAAACTGCAAATGATCGAATGTTCTTGATTTACCCTTGGCAAAATGTTGCATCCCAAAGAAGGTGGTGAGAAGAGGGAAGAAATTTGTGTGACAATCTTGGCTATTCATGCCTGCCCTAGAAGAGCAGCTCTGCTCTGAGTATGCCTGTAACAGAGAAATTTTTACAAGGCATTGAGCTGATAAGCCCTAATATTTTAAAAATAATTGCTATTTCTCAGATAGGAATAATATATCTTCAGGCTTTTTAAATTATTTGCAATGATTTCTCTGAGGTGACGCATCAGTGTGGCATCTCAGCAATTATCCAAACAAGTCTGTTAGGTAGAAAAAGCTACATTATTCCCACTGCAAAGAAAGGGAACAGCATGCTACAAATTTGTCCTTCAAAACTAACATACATGAAGGTCACTAGTACTAGGAAAGAAGGCTTGAGTCTTGCTTACGTTTTCCAGTCCTTTCACCAAAAATGTACCCACCTGCCCTTTTTTGTTTAATGGAGGAAAGGTGAGCGTTCATCCTCCTCAGATCTTATCCCAAAAGAGGTGTCTTAATATATGCTTTCTCTTTCAATCAGGGAACTTTGAATGCAGGGAAATGAATGTAGATAACTTTGACAACCCATTGCACAATAAAAATTGCAAGATCAAGTAGGAAAACTCCAGAATTAAGAATCTTTGGATTTATCTCCCAGCCTCAAGTAAACAAGCCAAGAAGATTTTGTTTTTGTAGTGTCTCTAGATTTGCCTTGCTTCACACTCACTCTTCTTTTTCTCTGCAACCCAAGGATGTGGCACATCTAAATTCTTGTCACATATATGAGGTGACAAGCAGGTGAGAGGAGGTGAGAGCAATGGCAGATACAGATCCATGGGAATTTTCAACCTGACCTGCAGTTCTTACTCATATTTATGTAACATTGCTGTGCATAAGGGCTTCTAACAGTGCTTACTTCAGTACCTATTCCTGACCTAAGGCAGAGAGCTACAGCATAAGCTTAGATAGAGGAGCTGTGTTACATCTAAAATAAAAATAACCCTTCAAGTATCTTTCTCCTACAAGCCCCCACATGTTTCACACTTCCAGAACTTATCCAAGAATTTAAACTAAAAATTGTCTCAATTGTTCCAAAACGCCAGGACACTGCCACCAGTACATTAATAATCAGTTTTATGCCAGTCTGGACCAAAACCTAATTGATAACTTCCCAAGGTAGTCAAGCTACAGTGCAATTTGAGGTTTGAAATTTCCTGTTGCATCCTGATGTGCACTTCCCATTGTGACAGCCACCCAAGCAATACTCCAAATAAAAAACAAGGTGGGAGGCACTGGGCTGAGCACTGACATTGTCATACACCATGGCAGTGTGGCAATTCAGGCTGGGGTCACCAGCATTAGCAAGAGAACACAATGGATTGCATTGTGATATACAGACATTCCCTGCCTTTCCTTGCACACACGCAGGTATCTGTTTAGTCATTAGAACCTCTCCTCTATTTTTTTTTCCTTCGATGATTGTCTCCCATGCTCTCAGACATCTTAATTTAAGTCCTCACAAATGCAGGAATTTAAGAGTTAGCACATTGAAACATCCTTATTACTGAAAAGGAGCTGGCTGTATTGTAGCACAGCTGCTTACCATTTTAGTGGGATAAAACAAAATAATTAAGAGCAAAAGATACCTGATATTTAACTAGTGATGTACTTAAATAGCTCACTACTGGTATTTTACAGTAAGACAATTGCCTACTAAAATATAATCAGTCATTTCAAGTATACAGAATTCCTACCTATAATTGAAAATGACTCTTCAGCATTTAAACCCCAACTTAATTTGAGATCCCATGGCATGAAAATAATTTTGATGCAGAGCACTACCCACTCAGAAATGCAGCCATTTTAATGAGTGATCCACTCCATAATGGGTTACGTTATGGAACAGGCAGCCAGAGAGAAAACATGGAGCAAATTAAAAACTTAATAATAATTTAGTGAATAATTTGCCTTTTATATAACATCACACTAATTACACATCAAGTTGGTTCTCATAGGTGAGGAACAAAGCTTCAGTATTTATAGTCACATAATTTTTCAGAGGAAGTTTTATTTAAAAAGAGTTGCAACAGAATTGGCAGCATTTGATCTCTTACTATATAAGGAAATTCTACACCTGTATATGTTGATATGTCAGAGACATTTAGAAATAAAAGATAAAGGTAAAAAATGCACTTTGTTCTCATTCCTTTTCAGTTAGGCAGGTTTTCAGAGAAAACATTTCCAGTTTTATGGATCATGGCTATGACAGATGAAACGTCTGTGCAGAATTTATTTTTCTTGCAGAAATAACATTCTACCAGTTTTGCCAGGAGATGGCAAGTTTTATGGGCTTATTTCAATTGAAAACATCTGCACTAGATAATATATGCCGCTGGGTCACATGTTAAATAACACTACTATATGTGACTGCATAGAACAGCTGTTTTGCATCTTCTTTATAATGGTTTGTAACTAAGCATAATTGTCTTGGATCATTAATTGAGGTTGCTGTAACATTAACCCTTAATGCTTTTATACTTCTTAGTTTTTCAGTTACATAGGGCCTGATTCAGTTACATGCTTGATACGAGCCATTTACAGGAACACAACTTGGGAGGTACTTCTGTTATAACTCAAGTTCAAAAGGCACTCTCAAAGCACCTGCTTGCCTCCTAAAATATCAGATGGCCACAGTTTTTTTTTTTAATATGAGAATTTCAAAGTGATCCATCTTGCTGTTTCTAAACACATCAGCCTAAAGGGCTCCTTGCCAAAACTATGTGCACCCTCTTTGAACTGATAGTGTCTGGAGAGTTGTCTAACCCAGTTTTGAAAACCTGAGTTGCCAGAGCAGCCTGGATGGTGGATGAAATCTGCAAAAATTGGTGGAAGATTGATAGAAGGCAAGCCCACTTCCACGACCATCAGCATCACAACTTGCAACTTTCCAGGTAGGCAACTGAACCTTATTGGAGCCTGGGCAATTGCAGCTTTCCAGACAGTTTTTTTAACAATTGACTTAAATTCTGACATGCCTGAAGAGCTCAGTATTTGGGCTTAATTTGAAGCTTGCCCATGGCGGCATTCCAATAAATAGTTAGCATGAGTCTTATCACATTAAGATCCCCTAGGTTTGAGTAAATAATAGAGGAGGAAAATATGGAATAGGAGAGGATGTTTCATACTTCACTTGTCCTCAGACTTCTAAAATTTCACAGCTCTAGTTATACCAATTAGGGGGTTGGTAAAAAACAAATCTTTCTGCCTCCCCAATCCTCTCTCACTTATGAACTAAATCTGGAAATGCTTTTCTAGATAAGAGTTACATCAATATAAGACTGGTGCATTTGGCCCTCTCCCCAAGAATTTATAACATTGGAATCCAACAGATTCCATTTCATGATAAAAGATTATTGGGCTAGAAAAAAAATGAAAACACCTTAGAAAGCAATGTGCCTCCTAAAAACACTTGGCCACAAGTTGTGGGAAGATGTTTAAAAAAAGCATGCTTTAAAAAAGCATGTCTTCTTCAACACACTGCTAACCAGAAATCTTCTCATCATGATCTACGCACAGCTGGTTTTCTTCTGTTAAATGAAGGCATCGATGATTCAATCCACAATAATTTGCTTTTTGGGAAGTCTCTCCTGGAGCTGATAAAGGCTAATGATTGGGAATTATTTCAGATAGGCCTATGCAATGTCCCTGCCAGGCTGCAGGGATAGAGAGAATGGATTGTCCTTTGCTTCATCAGTCTAGATCGGTCCTGTTCTAACAATTACAGGAACGAAAGGTGCCGAACAATGAAACGGGGCATATTATTGTACCAGATGGTCCATTTTAGAACAATTCACATACAGGTCTAGAATAAGAGGCAGTTTCAATATTCACTAAAAGCATTTTCAGACTGTTTCAATAGTTTCAGTTCAGTTTCCTTCTTTTGATTGGAACTGCAGAATTTTTATGTTAGTTGCTTTTGAGATTTAATCTCATTTGTTTAACAGCATTTTAACTTCCACTGGCAGGGGTTTAGTCATTTATTTTGACATTTATATGGGCTACAGTGGCATTTGTTTCACTATTCCAATATCTATCACAATGGAACTCACCAAGATTTTCTCTTAGCAATCTCACTTTGTAATTGGAGGTATTACATCCAGTCTTCTAAGCAAACTGGCAGAAATGCAGTGGTTACACATAAATAATTTTTGTGCATTTCCAAGCTAGCAAGCTGTGAAGTCCAAATCCAACAAGTTTTCACGTGTTTTTTAACTCTGTGAATTACTTCTAGTAATTTCACGGTATCTATTTCAATCCTGAGCAACAAAAATAGTTTTGTTTAGGACTCACAGCATGGTTCTCCATTTCTGCCCTCTTCCCAAGTCACTGTGTATTAAATGATATTGCCTTTATATTCAACAATATAACAATATAATAACACAACCTGTCATACAATGGGATAGGAAATACTGGAGAAAATTTTCATAATTTTTTTTTTCATGTTGAGTACTTGCTGCTATTTGGCTTCATCCTAATTCCAAGTTTGAGCAGAACATATAAATAATTCCAGCTTCTTCAGCATAACCCTCATCAAAACAGATAGACCATTTGCAGAATCACATCCCCGTACTATTTCTAAGCCATCTGTTGCTGGGATATTCTACTTAATGTGTTCTTTGTGGTGAAAGAATGTGCATGTATCTCCTGTTCCCTTTCTTCTTATCAGTTGATCCAATAAGAAATTTGAGTGGCCTGTAAACAGGACAGTAAAACAATCTTCTGTATTAATGCTAGTTGGGAATGAGATTTCCTGTAACATTTGCATGCTCCCTGAGATGAACCAAATATGCAAAGAATTGCAGGCTAAGCCCAGGGACAAGTGTGATTAACCTGATTTAACAAGTATGATTACAGAGAGGGAGAGGTCTCTCTGATAATGGCACAAAAAGGTTCTGTGTGTATTTTAACACAGCTGCCATCTAAATTTGAAAATGCCATGGAATAACTAGGGATGGGAAAAGGTTGATGTTTGTCTCTGAGAGGGACAAACAAGCTGTCATAACAAAGCATGAAGCCAGCGAAGATATTGTCTGAACTATCATGGGCTGGACCATGACAAGGAAAGGACAACACAATTTATTGGGAATCAAATGCAATTCTACTAACAACATTTTGGCACTGAGTATGGACCTTTTACCACATCACGCTGATTTAAGAGGAATAAATTGCACCACCTAATTAAAAAGAAGAGAGATAATACTAAAGGACAGAGGCAGGGTTAAAGCTGACATTGGAGAGCTGTAATTTGCAACAAAAATCTGGAAATCAACATCCTGCTGGCAAGACAACCACTGAAATGAATGAGGTGACAAATCCATGCGTTGTCAAGAGGGCGCCTGTACATCAGCTTGTGTTAGAATCTACTATTTTATTGAAACAAGTTTCCAGGATTAGGTACAAATTCAGAGAGTTTAATAAACTTTTTGTTGGCTCATGAAAACTGAAACTTTTTGCAAGCAAAGAATCCAGTTTCTGCAAGGATCCTCACTCCTAAAAGCTGTTTCTTTATTATTATTTTTACTGTAGAGGTATTCTAGTTCAAAACTACTGCCTTGAAACACTGAAGCACTTGGAAGCTTGATGTGAAAAAGATACTGTGCTTTGAGTTCCTAGGAAGTTAAGACAAAATTCTGCTGACCAAGTCCTTTCCCCTGCCCAGGTTAGTAATTTAGAAACATTTTTGAGAACTTCAGCATTACATCCCTGTTCAGAATAAGAATTAGTCTGAAACCTTTTGGGACAGGAAGCCCACTTTTGTTTTCTTTTACTAAGGATATTCCACTGTTGCCAGAAAGTCTGTTTGCACACACAATTGTTTTTCTTCACAGTCTGCAAGTGACTAAACACTGCACAGCTCTGTCAGAACTGCTTTGAAACAGAACCATCTGCCCAGAGCTGCTGTTAACATTTCAGAGCAATATAGAAACTAGTTCTCTTGCACAAATTTAGGGGTTATTTCTATTTTTTTAATAGAAAACAAATAATAAACAGGTCAAGGATATAGCCAGGACCTTTAAAAATTTCTCATAAGAAAATGAAGCAGAGGGAGAAAATGTTCTTGCTCAGGAACAGCAAGCTCAGGGTAGCAAGAATGGATGAGAAGTCAGGTTCAGATAAGGAACAGATTTTGCTCCTCCTGCCTGTGTTGAATCTCCTTTCCAACATTTATCCATGGAAGGCTCTTCTATAGTAAGCACAAAATCAGTCAATACTGGGCTGGAAAGGACCCAAAAAGTCGATCTGGTAAAATTCCTCTCTCCAGGTAGGATTGACTCCAGCTGCATGGCCCTCCTGGCAGCTGCTCCAATGTGCAGCAACTAAATAACCTTTAACATTTCCTTCAATATGTTCCAATTAATGCTTTTCTTCACTTTTCCCTAGATCATCTTCTCCTGATTCAAATCTCTGGTGAACCACAACACCCAGGATTAGACTGAATGGTTTTGCTATTGCCTCATCAGTTCCAGATAGGATGGCAGAACTACACCACGAGTACACGATGTAACAAATATGACCCTTGCTTACATCTTTAGTATAGTGTTGGTTTGGTTTTTTTTTTTTTGTACCAAAGTGCCATGTTTATTGTGCCATTAACTACAGCCCTTTATTTCTTTTCCCATATAACAGGCCAGTGATAATGGGTAAAACTAGGAGACAGAATCTTATCTCCCAAAACTTCTATTGACAGTACCTGTGGAAGAAAAAGGTGAAAGAATGGATTAATTTTCAGGTGTCTGGTATATCAGCAATGTGTTCTTCTCTTGAACAGAACAAGTTAACTGCAAAGTCACTGAATTGCAGAAAAATGGAAATCCCCAAGACATCATATTTTGTAAATCACTTTTCAGAGAATAATAGTGAAAAAAAAGAATTTATAGGTGTAGTAATTTTGTCCTTGATAGCATAATTGCCATTACTATCCTTATTCCTGAAGGGTCTGACTTTACAGAGGTACTGAGCAGTTGCAGCTTTCATTGATCTCTGGTGGAACTGAAAATGATCAGGACTTTTGAAAAATCCATATCCACAGTGATTAAATTCTTACCAAAAATATACTACCCTTTTTCATGTAACTTGAAAGTTATTTATTTCCCACAATAGGTATTTCCAATACAATTCCCCAGTAAATAATAAATCACAGACAGAACATTCTTCAAAACATTTTAAAAATATTTGATATCTAGGAAATGCTTTGCATGTCTAGAAAATGCCTAGGTTTTCTAATCTTTTGGAGAGTTGTTTTCTAGTGTCAACAGTCAAAGATTTGTTCTTGGATGCAAGCTCTCTCTGTGTATGTATCTTGGCAGAGCTTAGTAGATAATAGCACGCAGTCTGAACCTGCTAGAGCCCTCAGATTCTTTAAAAATCGCTGGGTCACATCTCGGGAGGCTCTGCAATACCCTGAAGCAGACACCATATGCAGCAGGTTTTAACACTAAAACTATTTATGAACTTCAAAATGGTATTTGTTTGTTTTTTGGTTTTTTTTTTAATAGTTTTAACATTTTAAACCAGCTATCAGGAAATAATCCCAACCTCTCCTCTGCTGAGCAGATTGCTTCTGAAGTCACATTATTTTCTGTATTTAAGAAATTAAAGTTTGGATCTAAACAGCTGCTGCTTTTGTTTTGCATTTGGAGGGATAGGATGAGGACAGCGAAGTGACATTCTGACGCAGGAGAATTAAACATGCCTAACTCCTTCATTGGCAAAACTGTCATGGTGCTATTAACTCCAAAGGAAGAAAGTAAAGCAGAAATGAAAGCAATAGGCCATCATTTGAATAATGTACATTTGAATGAATAATTAGGCACAAATCAACAGGAGCAAGCAAATGTAAACACCAAAGGGGACCTCAGTGGAGTCTTAAATCAACACCATCATACAAAAGAGGTTGCACAAACACAATTGTAAAAATGTATTTACATATTTTACATAGTCCCATTAAAAAAATGTACCATGATAGATGATTTATAACAATTTATTTGATCAATAAGATGAGATTTTGTTTGTTATAAAGTTACCAATTCCTCACAGAAAATGTTCTGAGACCAGATGCACACTCTGTTCACCATTCTGCAAATAAGTCTATTGGACTGAAGCATTTTAGTGGATTCAATTTTTGGTGGCTTTTTTATTTTCTTAGGTGGGAAGGTTGTGTTTGTTTTTTCCATAATTAAAATATGCTGGTCTTCAAGACAAGTTGCTTAAACTATGTCATATTTCTCATAGTTCAACATCAATAATGAATAATCTCAAGGCAAACAGTCCTCAAAAACACCCTTAAGGGGTAAGTTATTCATTGAAAACATTCAGAGATTACTGACAAATAAAAATGGCATTCACAGAAATCAGGACTAATTCATGAATGATTCACAAGCAGAAGAAACAGCAGAATTCATAATTAATATTCTTTACTTCAATAGTTCAACCACAAAGAAAAAATAACCCTAAATGAATGAAAAGTAGTGACCTGACTTCCTTACCAAATAACCACAAGACACTATATAATAGTTTGCAGTATTTTAGGAAAAATAAGACTAAGGATATGACCAGATATATTGCAAATTGTAACCTGTCAAGTAAGCTGATTGATATGCTTTTGCTCCACACTAAATTGTTCTATATTTGCATTCTGTGCATTGTTTTCTGTTGAAACCTCAAAAACATAGTTTTTGAAATAAGGTTTGGAACAGAATTAAAGACTGACTAGATCTTTGGGAATATAAAGGAAAACCTTTGGAACAAGAACAATAACTAATTCAAAATGGTCCAAAATGCACCCTACCACTGATCTTTCCTTAAACTGAAAAAAAAAAGAAGAAATAAACATTGTGACTTTAACATTAATTTTACATTTTACTTATTCATGATAAGGAAGGTAATTTAAAATAATAATTTAAAAAATCAGAATGCTTTCCTTCACAAAATAATCAAAAATCTGTCACACTGATCAGGTTAAAAGAAAAAAGATAAATTCTTAGAATTTTCTTCAGATTAGAACTGTTCTCACCAAATCCACTTCTATGAATAACAGTCTAGAGAAATGTCATATAATTTATGATGCTATTAAAAATTCAACTTTTAAATTCTTGTCCATTTTAAGTTTAGTTGAAATCATCAAAAAAAAGTTGAAAGAAGTGGAAATAGAGAGAGATATATAAAAGAAAAACAAGGAATATTTTCCTCCAGGAAACAGACATTAAAGATGCTAATTTATTTCAAAACACACATTTTCTCTTTCTTACTAATTCTAATAATAGTTTTCCTTATGCCATCTCTTCCCCCATCATTACTACTATTTGGAGTAATATTGTAACACAGAGTGTTGGTTTTGGCTGGGACAGGGTTAATTTTCCTCCCAGTGGCTGCTGCGGGGCTGTGTTTTGTTTGTGCTGAGCACAGGGCTGATAACACAGAGATGTTTTTGTTATTGCTGGGCAGGGCTTGCATAGAGCCAAGGCCTTTTCTGGTTTGGTACTGCCATGTGCTGGGAGGGCTGGGGGTGAATGGGAGTTTGGGAGGAGACAGAGCCAGGACAGGTGACCCCAGCTGATCACAGGGATATTCCAGACCATGTGGCATCATGCTGTGTATAAAGTGAAGAAGGTGAAGAAGGAGAAGGTGAAGAAGGAGAAGGGGGAGACATTTGGAGTTATGGTGTTTGTCTTCTCAAGTAAACATTACCTGTGATGGGGCCCTGCTCTCCTGGAAATGGCTGAGCACCTGCCTGCCATGGGAAGCAGGGAGTTAATTCCTTTTTTCTTGTTGTTTGTGTGCATGTCTTTTGCTTTCCCTATTAAAGTACCTTTATCTCAACCCACGAGTAATCTCACTTTTACTCTCCAAGTTCCCTCCCCAGTCCCATGGGTGGGGAGTGAGCGAGTGGCTGTGTGAGACTTGGTTGACACAACAGTTATCCAACAACATTTTTTCTCCTCTCTCTCTTCATCTTTCTATTATCAACCATCAGAGTCACTACACTTCACATTTTTAGTACCAATCTCTATTCCAGAAGAGCTTTGTGAAAACCCAATAACACTTAGTGTTCTGTGTTCCCAAAACCCCAATAAACTCTGCTGAGTTTATTGGGGTTTTGAGGTTTAAGGCTCCCCAGCCTTAATTCCTGGGGAGACTGTCAAGCCTGCAGGTGCCTACAATATTTTCAAGGAAAATGAAAAGAAGGCATCTTAATGATATTGTTTGAATTTTCAGTTGGAGTGGAAATAGTTAATATTGAAAGCTGACTATTTTCTTCCAGAAGAAATACTGTAGCGCAGATGAAACAAGGTATTTAAGAATTTTTTGTGATTTGCTTGTGGCAGCTCAGCCTTCAAGTTCACCCATTTTTTCAGCTTTTATATGTCTTAATATAGAATCAGTATCCCTTCCATCCAGAAAAGTTGTTTTTAATAAAGAAAAAGCATAACCATAGTAGACCTGGTATTGCCATGAGCTCCAGTCTTCTATGGTGAAGTTTCAAAAATTAATCTAGAAACAAAAACTGGGCAAAATGCAAAGTCAAGCCTCTGCAAAGCTTGGGATCATTCTGATGCAGAATAAGGGCATTGAACTAACTCCAAGAAATGAAATGCATTCAGAAATGTCAAGAGGTGCCATTTTGACATATTCAGTTAAAACATCTAAATTTCTTAGAAATAAGTGATTTGGTTACTCAGTTGCATTTCAGCAATAAATTTCATCTTCTTATTCTCTCAATCGAGTTGTCTTCTGCTTCCATTGCAGGCTGACAGACAGGCATTAGGACCAAATTAATCCATGAACAGCACACTTTACCTAAGATGTGTCATATGATTCCAAAAAATTCATTACTGAATATGTGTTTGACCAAAAACTCCGCTCATAAAAGAATACAAGTTGTAGAAAGGTAAAATTTATCTATGGCAAAATGCTATTTTATATTATATTTATTTAATATTGATCTGAAGGAAAATAGTTTAGATCACTGTCAAAACAAAATCAATACTCATATTCAGGTCAACTAACATAAAATAAAATAGCAATTTTAATTTTAATTCTCCATCAGAAAATATGACACTTAAAAAATGTTATCCTACTCTTTTTCCTGCCTTGGAAATTACACTTCACAGTGGAATATAATTTTAGTGAAAAATTCCCAACTACCTCAAGCCAAAATCCATGTTCAGGTACTTGAATATGTTTCTTGATTTTTACAGAGTCAGAATTCTCTGTGCTTCCACCAGCATAGGTTCATACATAGTATTTGGATCATTCCTATTCATTAGCCTGACATCTGCATAGCCCAGTTAATAGTGATGCCCTGAATTAGGTTAGATCTTGGTTACAAAGCAAATTGCAAGGATTAAAAATTCACCACACTTTTTGGTAACAGGAAGTTCTTCCGAAGGTTAAATAACCTCACTGCTAAATATTTGTACCTGATTTCTAGTCTAAATATATCCCATTTCCAGACATCAGCTCTCCTTATGCATTCATGTGCAAAGCTGATGAGCTCTTAATTATGACATTGCTGTTCCCCGTGTAGTTAGTTACAAACTGTGATTAAGTCCCCCTGTAGCCCTGTCTTTGTTAGGCTAAACAGATTGTGCCCGCTGGAGTCTGACCATAATGCGTGTTTTGAGTGCTTTATTCATTCTTGTGGCTATTCTTCGATGAGAGCATACTGCTGCTGGCAGACTGAATGCACTGGGTCCATAATTTGGTCACAATTTTGCGCATGAGGCCAGCTACAGCGCCCCTGGAGCTTAACAGGAAGCTTCCACTCCGATGCGCGGAGTTTCGATCAGCAGCGCACAGTCCATGCTCTTCTGGGGAGCAGAGCCAGCTGGGTCCTGCCTGCTTCTCAGAATCTCTGCTTGTCCAAGTGACTCTGAGATATGTACAAGCTTCTTTTCCCCAGCCTGGCAGTCAAAGAAGGAGTCAGGATTTTTCTGTTCTTGTTCTCAAAGTTGTTTATTATTTCTTATGTATAACATTCTTTCTCCGACCTGCTGAGGTCTGTCTGTCAGGTTGGGTTGAGGCACTCTGCCCGTCCTTGGGGTTGTGTTATCTTTTTATACTAAAAACTACGTATACGTTATTTACCATAACTTCCCAATACCTATCACCTATGTTAGACAGTGAGTTTCTGCCTTAAACCAATACAAAAGTGCCACCATCACACCAGAAGATGGAGGCCAAGAAGAAGGAGAAAGATTGGACATGCCCAGATTCCTCCATCTTGCCTCCTGAACCCCCATTCTAAAAACCCCAAAAATCTATTTTTCACAAACTCACTATTATTCCACTTAAACCCTCTTGACTTGTAATTCTTCCTATACAGGTTGTTAATTTTTTCCATGGGTCAAGATCAAAGGCACAGGGGTCTTGGGCTCTGTGCCAAGGTCTCTGAGCCCCCCTGGCAGGGCCTCAAGTCCTCCAGGGCAGAGGAATTTCCTGGGTTCCGACACCTGCTCACCCGCCTGCCTTCCACCTCCTCTCTCCTTTCTCTCCCCCTCACTCCTAAGAGGTTCTCTGCATACATTTAGGCTGCTCCTATCACACTGAGACTTTGCCCTTAATAGCATTCCCCTTAAGCCAAAATAAAAGCAATACAAAATGTATAAACTAAGCCATGTCCAATGTACAGCTTGGGAGTGCTCTTTTTGTTGCTGTGATTTAAATGGAAATATTTGAAATTCAGAACTGAGACTCTGTCTCCTGCCATATTCCTTTTTGGGAAATCAATGGGTGTTCATTATCTAAATGCTTTTGACAATCAAAAGTTCAACATTAGTTTGCTGGTAGAATAGAAGTATTCAATAGTTATTTAAAGATCTTTAACATGGCTATGCAGTTTCTGAGACAAAAACCAAAAGATTCAGTTTAAAAAAAAGTCTTAAGCTTTTGGCACAAACATTTCATCTCAAAGTTCTGCAGTTTCAATGACTGATTCCTTGAAATACAGTCAAAGTTCATTCACGTAATTTTCATTCAAGGCATTGACAGCTGTATTGCTGTTTTCTTTCTGGATTTTATAGTGGCTTCTCTAATACAGACTTCAAAGAAATGGAATTATTAGCCTGTTTGTGTTTGACAAGAACTCATTTGTTATCAGTCAAGGAGACACTTTCACTGGCCATATGGTAACAGTCTAAGACAGACTTTGTCAAAAATCCTCATGTCAGGGAACAACCCATTGGATAGAGAGGAACATTTCAGATATTTTTTGGTTGGTGAGACAGCCAGCTTCCCAAACAAATAAAATTATATAAAGTTTCTCACCAAATATGCCATTTTAACCCAAAATCTGGATGTCTCTTCATCACAGGGATAAAAAATACAGTATTTTCTCTTCCAAGTTTTGAGATTCTTTTTTTTTCTTTGAAAAAACATTGCAGCAGTTTTCACACCAAGTGTCATGAGACACACATGTGCTTATCTGCCTGGGGTGAGTAAACCAGATGAGCAATCTGATTCCCTTGGGCCCTCGTCCTTGCAGGAAGCTTTGCACAATTCTGTCTCTTTTCCACAAGTCAGAGATTTTCCATCAGCGTTTGTTTTCTGCTGGTTGCTGGAACATGTTTTTTAAAGTAAACAGAGTCTTTGAATCCTTCTCTGTTGTCTGAATGCCCTGCAGTAGCTGAGCTGTTCATCATGAAGCAATATGAAGTAACTTCACCTGTATTTGTAATCCAGTATGTTAACACGACATCTCTTAAGGGCTAAGTGTAACTGCCAGTCAAACACCTAATTGAGTCTAATGATCTCACAGGCATTAAGAGATCTCATTAAGTCAACCCTGAGGGTTTATATTTTACATTCATTTCTCAATGTATCAAAATGAAAATTGTTTTTCCATAAAGCAATACATTCTCACCACTTCATGCTTAGATATCCTTATTGATTGTGCATTTTTTTTTCAAACAAACAGCACTATCCAATCTCTTTGAAGTACTCTTTGTGGCCAGGTTACCTTGGCAATAGAGCTATGTGGAAAAAGGAAGTATTCTCTCTCAGAGAATTTTCATATTTTGAATTCTGTTTGCCTACAGAAGCAAGTCCCATCTACTAAAAGAAACAGAGCCTTGACATTCTATCAGTAAGTGAAGTAACCTATCGGTTTTTCAACAGCCCTGAGATCACAAATGAAACATCAATTAGGGTTTGTTTTTTTTGGCAGACTGCTGAGAAGGAGAGAGAGAAACTGGCAAGAAAATACTCTTTGCTTCAAGAAAACCTTATTGGTGATAAATTTTAGCTTCAGAAAGTGAGACAATTCTGACACAAGTTGTTTAGTCATGGTTCTTCCAGCTAGCTCCACTTGGCAACTCATGAAGTTGAAAGGGCACTTATTGAATACTTAGATGGTTTTAATTTTCCCTGTAGCATTTTAGATTTTAGTCAGCATCTTTACTTGTCATACTCCACAACAAATAGCACAAATATAAAACCATATCTGAAAGAAGAACATTAATATTAAGAACTACTATGTACTATCTATACATAGCAGGAATAAAGAAGCCATATCATGACATCCCTTTTTAAGGTTAAAAAACTCCCAAAACTCAATGCTTAGCTTAAGCAGTCATTAAAACTAAGGTTATTTTGTGAAATTGCAGAACTGATACTCGTTCTTTCATAAAAATTTAAAATATAGTCATTTGGCTAAAGACTACAATTCAAAATTCTACTTACTTTATTTACTTTTATCATTCTAAGTGTGCTTTAGCTTGTGAAAATTTTAGTGTGTCCTCCCCAGTTCTGTTCTACCCCTGTTGTATGGCGAAGACAGAGCATACAGCCAGAAGTTGATTTAACTGGGTTATTCAGCTACCCAAACAGATGCACCTACTCAGTCAAGACATTGTCTTGCACAAGAAAAATTGTCCTATAAGTCAATAGAAAAGGCTTCTGTAATAAAATAAGAAAGGCCTAAGTTGTGTTATATTCATACATATTTATATATAAACATCAGGATAAATAAATTCTACTAAATTTTCTGGCACAAAAAAAAAAAAAAAGATCAAAACCCCCGAAAAACTTCATGTCTGGGACGACAGGGGACAGAGAAGGATCTGCTTTCAGCTGTACAGCCCCCAAGATAAGAAAGGCATGGACCAGTTGGATTGAGTCTGCAGGGGGGCACAAAGCTGGTCAAAGGGCTGGAGCGCCTCTCCTGTGAAGACAGGCTGAGAGCTGGGAGTCCTCAGCCTAGAGAAGAGAAGGCTCCAGGGAAACCTTAAGGGCCATACAGAAGAGCTGAGAGAGGGACTTTTTACAAGAACATGGAGTGATAGGACAAGAGGGTAGGTTTAAGTAGGGTATTAGGAAGAAATTCTTTACTGTGGGGATGGTGAGTGCCCCTGTGGTGTGTGTCTCTGCCCACAGAGGCAGGAAAGTTGAGGGGGTTTGTTAGAATTAGATGATCTTTAAAGTCCCTTCCAACTCAAAGCATTCTAGAGTCTATGATCTATAGTTAATCCAGGTGGAAATGCTTTAAACATGCTTACACATGAGGATCCGGCTGTCAAGTGAGTATCCTACATGAAACCTTCCTTCTCACCCCCCAGCCTAGGTGGCCAAAACACAAGTTCAAATTTTTCAGTCAACTTCTGAAACTCAGCAGGAAGCACAGACATTGATTTACACCTATAAACCTGATGCAAATTGTTTAAACCTGGGTTATACAGAACCAGATTGAACTCACATGGTGTCTTTTCTTCAGCCAGATGGATTTTTTTCAGTAAAAGCTGTTCTGCTAACTCGTTCCAGAGAATCTGAATGATCTGAGATGATTCTGAGTCCAAACAGCCCAGAATTGCAACCATGGCTTTGATAATATGAAATTCATAACGGTCAACTTGTTTTCAGAAATATCCATGGTACTGCTCCAGAGATGCAAGACATGACAGAATATTTTGGAAATAATTTTTGTGTATGCAGCTATTCTGTAATAGTTACTTCAGCAATCATCAGCACAACCGAGCCTTACCTTATGATGGCAAGTATAAAAACAACAAATTTGTTTAAAACTTCAGTAAAGAGAAAGAATACATTTAAAATGAAAATTTATCTCTCAGTTAACATTCAAAGGAAGAAAAATTACATCTACTGAAGAAGAGAGAAACAAAAGTAATGGAGTATGTCATAGTCTGTAGAAAAAAACTTGCTGGGTACCTAATCCAGGAAGAAAATATTGAATCTCAACTGAGTCAGGGTTAATATAGAACAGTCAAACATTGAGGATTAGAAAAAATATGAGAAAACACCGTCTTGTTAATGTTGTAGGACAGATGTATGTGCACTATTCTAAACAGTAAGGAGTGACACCAAAAAGTAAATCAATCACAATATGTTTTTAATTTAATTTTCTTGGTAGTCGAGACATGAAAACACAGATACCATGAAGATGAATACCAGCTAGGAATGAGAGCTTGAGATCTGTGCTACTGTTCAGCAGTATCACTGCTCAGACAATCTCCTGAGGAAAAAAGGATGTCTAAAATAAAGATATCCTTCTCCTTTAAAAGTTCACTGAGTTTAGAGTGATGGGGTTTCTGTGGGTGGATAAACAGTTTCTCATGGTCTAGTGAATTAAGCCAGTTTGGCATGAGGGCAAAAATCAGCATTCTGCTGTGTTGTCTTTCTGGCTTTGAAGGTGTTTCCTCCAAAGAATTATACGAGTGACATCACCACATTGAGGTGTAAGGAAATGTTTAAGTAGCACACAAAACCTTCAGCTCACTTGTCCAAAGTCATGCAGAAAATCTGAGCTAGAACAAAGGCCAAGTATCTTAATCCTAATTTACTCATTAATAAACCTTGCCATCTGAAAATTCTATCATCAGTGTTAGTTATCCAGTTAAACACTTTTTTTGTCTTACCCAGAAGTGACTCTGTATGCATTTTGGTGCCAAATGTATTGTTACCAACATGATGAACTGCCTTTGCTGTTTTGCGAAAATGAGATGAAACTGGTACATTCTCATTAGATACTGCAACTAATATGATCTCATTAACTAGGGCTTGTTAAATCCTATAGTTTGAATATATATCTGATGAATTAATTTGTTAAATAAATAATTATGTAATTAAAGCAGAGTCATACATAATATAATAATGTCTGAATAAAGCCTCAGATATTTTAACATTATTATGTGAGTAAATGGCTTGATGTTTTTGCTACCTGTGCAGTCACCACATCTTCCTGATTTTTTCATTGTGTTTTACAAGTAACAAAATACCTCACAAAAGAGACTATTCTAGAAAACTCATAAGACCTGCTTATACAGTGCCCAGGCATGATGTGTAGGCAAGGTAGAAACCTAGTGTAGCTGGACTATATGAGGAACTTGCAGCCTGTAATGTGAATCATTATTCCATTTCAAAGCCAGGAAACTGAAGCCACAGAGAACATGGAGAAAGCCCTTACAGTCACTCATTTCAAGGTATCCATTGTGTAGCTGGTTTTGTCTCCTTACTTTGCCTTTTTACTGTAGATGTAGGAAACTGGAGAAACTCTGCTGAGCAGTAGCATTGCAAAAGCATGCAGAAAGTCTGAAGCAAAGGAAGGCAGTGACTCCAAATTCCTAAAGAACTGAACTGATGCTTTACTTTTGCCAGCTGTAAGCTCCCACACAGAATGAACATTTACCTATGGATGCAGTTGGTGTTTGGTTGTATGTATGTGTCAAAGACTGGAAATAGAAATTAAAATAGGTAGAAAAACAAATGCACAGTTGCATTTGTGACATAACTTAAAGCACATGTAACACTCAAGAGCTTACCTTCCTTACCATTTCCTTCTCCCTCTACTTGCAAATCCTCTTCTGTAGCCATACAAACAAGAACAAGACTAGGTCCAAGATATTCTCATTCCGAGGGAAAGTTTATCATCACTAGGCTGAGGAGTTGATGATGCTGATTCTCCCATTAGCTCACTAAAATTACAGTTATATCAAGCAATATGAAACAGCTCCAAAGAGAAATTGAGGGCTCCTTCGTTTCACAACACATGTGTAGGCAGAGTCACAGAATTCTCCTTCTAGGAATGAAACAGGGTCTTGAACACTGGACCAGAAAATGAAGGAACAGTGTAGGCATGGAGACATAGAGGTATTGGATAACTGAAGAAATTGCAGAGGATGAGGACAATACTTTCTCATCTTTGGGAGAAAGTTCAAATCTTCCTCAGGTTTAGCCTGGCACATGTAATTCCCATAACATTATTTTACGCAGTCATGTCCTTGCTTGTTGATTTATCTCTTCATGACTGCTTGAAGGTGATCAATTTCTGCCAAATTTGACAGGGTAACAGTGGTTTCAAAAGTATTGAGTTCCTACAGGTTCTGTGCAGATGAGCAACAGAGCTGCAGCACATTCACCCTTCTCACTGAGGGAGGAGCAGCAGTTTGAGCTCTCTTGTGGAATACCCATACACAGAGAGGGGGTGCCAAAGACCCTGCTGTGCAAAAAGCCACAAAGGAGCTTGCCCAAGCTGGGGGAAAGCAAGCTGCCAACACTGAGCCTTCACACTGAAACTGCTTCACAAGAAGTGCTCAGGTGTCACCTGGGTCCCAGAGCCGGGATCTCCAGGCGGAGTCAGGGAGATGCTGGCAGGCAGAGCAAGGCCCTGCTGTCCCAAAGAAGAGAGGGGTTTGACACACTGCTCCTCAGGAACAGCGTTTTGTTATCGTTGCTTTAGAGGCAGGTGGCAAGACAGTAAAGGTAGAAGGAAGAAAGGAAACAGACTAGCAAATTAGCTTCGAGAAAAATAGTGACGTAATCCTCACTGGACAGACTATCATAATATGCCATTAAAAACTGCTGGGAGGTTTAAGGGAATTAATTAGTTTAGAGTTTCTATAAATATATTCTTGAGTGACAGGTGTTCTGGCATCCATATGCAAAGCTGACTGCCCAAATACAATTGCAAAACCACCCGCCGGGAAAAAAATCATGTTTATCTGCTGAGAAAATAGATATGTTGCACCAATCTGTTCTTCTAAGAGAAGCACACATGGCAAACCTCTTAACTCTGTCATGTCCATGTAATTACAGAGTGAAATGTGGAAATAGGAAGAGCTAGTATCCCTGCACAGAGGCTGAGAGTGTACTTTTTTTTTCCTCTGACATGCTTGGTATTGATTTTTTCCACCTAAAAAAGAGTGATAAATAATTTACTTGCTCATCATAAGACACTGAAGAACAGATTGCACCTTCTACAGTTACTTCAGTTTTTCAGTGATGTGAGTGTGAAGTGATTCAGATCCCTTCTCAAATATTTGCAAGTCCTTCCCCTTGGTGAAGTCTTTATATTTGAAGTTCTTTATATTTGTATATTCTTTTGACTTGGACTCAGTATTCCAAATTTAAACTAAGCTAGAGTTCAAAATTCTAGTCTTTTACAGCATTTAAGCCTGAAAATATAAACAGTTAATTTACAATGCAAAAGCCTGCATTCCCCTGTACTAAGGGGGGAATATAAATCCATTCACTTGATTACAGAACCACAGAATAGCTGGGGCTGGACAAGGTCTTTGGAGATCTTCCTGTCCAGATACCCCTGCTCATACAGCATCAGAGGGAGGCTTCACAGCTTCTCTGGGCACCACTTCCACTGTTCAGTGAAAATATTTTGGTTTTTATTTTTCCAAATATATATCCACTTAGAGTAAAAAAAATAAGTGTTCTTTTGCTAAAAAAATACTAATTACCAGCAAAAAGAACGATAGTTTGCTTGCTATGAACTGTATCTAAAATATGCTCAGTTGGATAGAGGAACTCAGAGTGACTGTACTGCTTTCCACCTTGCAAATTTGTTAATAATCCAGTAACAAATTTTGGAAAGTACAAGGACAATACCTGTGCATACACATTGCACAAGCTGCAGCAAGAACTTTCCAGCCATCTGACTGAGAGGTGAACAGCAGAAAATACCAAATGTTTCCTGGCTGGCGATCTTCACCAAAGCCAGCAGCTTTCAGTTTTTATCACTTGTCTTAATCACTCTTGCAACATTCTCTGCTGCCAGCTTGAGTTTTTGTAGGTAGTTGAATACATACAGTGGGCAGTGCAAGGAAGCTGGGCTAGTACTGAACTCTGTAGAAATGCTTGTAATAAACAACATCTATTCATTTCCATTTAAAGAGAAAGTAGTCTTCCAAACAAAGTAAGACAAGATATGACTGCAGTGGCGTGTCATCCTCCCAGGCTTCCTTCTCACATGGTTTGGTTTCCTTAGCTTCCCTCAGGGCAGGGCTGCAAGGTAGGGTGAACCACCATCTGAGTCACAGGAATCCAGCCCTGGGCCCACATCTTTGATAAGCATAAATCCAGCTAGCTCTGCATAAAAGACCTCTCCATGCTGCTCCTATGGAGAACCTCTTTCTTATTTGCAGAGCAAAGGAACCTGTCTGTGACAAATATTACCCATGCAATAGACTGTCTTAACTGCTCTCTCTGCATCATGCTACTTTCCTTTCCATCCATACTGAGCTACCCTGTTCTGAACATGGTGCTTGGAGGCCACCTCCCAGAGGAAACACCCTGCTAGGAGGCACTGTGCTTTACAGGGCTTCCTTCACAACATATGAAACATATTTCTCTGGCGACGACTGATGTGACCTTTTCTGGGGGTTGAAGGAAATCATAGATAATTAAGATTAAGCTAGGCTGAGGTAATATCAATTTATCACCCTAGAGAAATCAAAATGCATATTTAATGAAAGAGTATTTGCCCTGATGCTGAGATCATGAGAAAACAGACCTTGGAAATCTGTGGAAACCTGTCTCTAACTCTCATTGGCCTGTACCTGTTGTTTTGTAGCTAAGAGGCAGCCTCGTCCAATTTCATCACTTCCCCTACCATTAATACAAGTCCTGCAGGGCCCACAAAATTTATTTTTAATTACAATAACAAAAAAATACTTATCTATGGCTCCAGGCTTCTATAGCACATTTGAAGACTGTTCTGTTTTGAGCTCCTTTCTACAAGAAAGAAATGGAAGTGCTGCAGCACATTCAGAGATGGGCAATGGAGCTGGTGAAGGCTCTGGAGCACCGGTTCTATGAGAAGCAGTTGAGGGAGCTGGGAGTGTTTAGCCTGGAGGAGAAAGATGTCTCAGGGAGACTTTTTCTCTCTGCAACTCCCCTGAAAGGAAGTGGTAGCCCGGTGAGGGTTGGTCTCTTCTCCCAGGGAGCAGGTGACAGGATAAGAAGAAACAGCTTAAGGTTGTGGCAGGGTATGTTTATATTGAATATTAGCAAACATTTCTTCACCAAAAGAGCTGTCAGGCCCTGGAACAGGCTGCCTGGGGAGACAGTTGTGTCACCATAGCTGCAGGTCTCTAAAAGCTGTGTATGTATTGCACAAGGGGACAGGGTGGAGTGGTGGTCTTGGCAATGGTATGTTTACAGTTGGACTTAATGATCTTAAAAGCCTTTTCCAACCTAAAAGTTCCATAATTATAGGGATTTATACAATAAAATAAAATCCAGCACCACTAGTCCAATCATTTCAGTGGGAATCCAACAATGTACAGATGGTACTTTCTGTCCCATGATTCCTGTGAGAAGTTTATTCTTGGCTTTCTCCAAATATTCTTCAAATAACTGGCTTCTAAATCAGCCTGAAAATTCACCACATAAAGGGAACTTTTCATCCCAGACCAGGCAGAAATTTCAGTTCGCTCTTGCACAATGAGAAAGCTCCAGTTTAATGATTACAGCTTCTGCAGCATGGCCCATAGGAGAAATTTTCCAACGTATCAAGTCTCATTTCAGAGCTAGCAGCTTCAATTTCAGCTCAAAGTGCCCACAGTTTCCAGAGCACTGGGATCGCATTTGCCCATGCAAAATATTTCTTATAATAAATACCTCCATTCCTCATTTGCTGGGATTTCCAAATGATCTAAAATGATGGCCCTTTTGTGAAGGGCAGTGCAAACATTTAGCATTAAAATGACAGAAGCAGACGTAAGTGCACTAAGGGCCAAATCCAAAAGGAAAGGCTGCAGTCTGCTAGGCAGTTGATGATGGTAGGGTGGCAGGAACAACAGGAAAATGGAAATGGCAGGATGTACTGCTTGCACTGCAGAAACATTACTGTAAACTATTTCCACTGAGGACAAGCTCTACTTGTACTTGACTTGCTACTGTAGGTGGAAAGTCACTACACTTTTCAATAGATATAAGGTGAAAGGGTTGGAGGACAACGTTCTTCTCCTTTTTGTTGGAGGAAGATTAACCTTTGCAAGACCACTTGAACCAAATATTATGCAAAGTCCTAAGCAGAATAAGCACTCTCATTTCCATCAGAATCTAGGCAATTTTTCATTCTCATGACTTCCCCTACTGCCCTTGAGGAACGGCATTCAGAAGTCCCAAGGTAGCTTTTAAAATCAATTGCCCAGGAATTTAAACTTGCAAAATACATGTTTTTACAGCACTCAAAAAAGCCCAGACTCTCCTGAATATTTAAAGATACCACCTAAGTATGCTCAGATGGGACAAAAATGGCATTTGAAGTCCCTTTATCTTGTCAGAACACAAGCTAGACTGACAGTTGATTTCTACATTATTATTAATTTATATTTATTAGCACAGAGTCCAAAAAATTAATATTTTATAGCATAGAGGAAGAAATATCCCTTCTCATTATACCCTGACCACACTGATACTGTCATGGTTATTACTGCAAATTTAAGAAAAACAACAACAACAAAAACTTCAACACTGTAACTGTGTTTTTCCAAGGCTGTAGATTATTCTCTCTGTTGCCAATAACATGACAGAGCCTTAGAGAATAGACTCGGGAAACTTGCTTATGGGCAATTTCTAGGTATCTTTTAACTTCCCTCTCACATTCCTTTCTAGGCAGAAAAACAGAGACAAGGGTAAAAAGGATTCAGGTGGTTTCTTTCTGTCCTCATGGTATCCTTCTTTACCATTCCCCTCTTTCTTACTTTGCATCTCTTTCCAGATCTTACTGTGCACCAGTAAGCATCTGTGGCAGGTAAATTGCTAGAGAGTTCTTCCATCCAGAGGTAGAGCTTTTCCCAGAGTCACAGGCACACCAAATACAGAGAAAACCTTCTTTGATTAACTGCAAGTCTCACGGCAAACAATGTATGATAGCTGCTGAAGGACAAACCAACCTGAATCTGTAGGAATGATAAAAGCCGGTATGTCCCTCCTGATAATTTTTTTTCTACTTCTAGTATTTCTCACTTGAGGTCAGCCATCACATCTGCAATAAAATAAGGAAGGCTTACTGCTTTTCTGTGTAGTGATCTTAGGCTGTCATAGACAAATAAATGTGGGAGAAAAGATATAATTTTTACATTTATAAGAGGAATAAATTTATTCTCTGCATGTAGTAATTAGTGGTGCAAATGGTCAGTAAGCAATACTTCCATACCTTAATAAAATAAAATCTTTGGTTAATTAGAAGATTAAAACACATAATGAATATGTGAACTCTGCCAACTGTTCTAATAGAGGCCGTCAGCTCATTTATATTGTTAATTGAACAATTAGTATTGCTGAATTGTAAACCCACAGGAGACAGGAATGGAGAACATGTTCCTGAGATACTGCATTACTCTGCTGGCACCAAATATCTGTGACCACAGGAGACTCCATTGCCCTCCAGAGTCTTTCAACAACATGGGTGGATTTCAACCATTAGGGAAAGAAATTTAAGTGCATAATTGTTTGCATTTTGGTGAGACTAATTACAGTCCACTTCTTCAGCAATCTCCCAGCACATGAAGAATGACAGGTAAGAAGACATAGGAAAAAAAGATGGAATGGTCAAGAATATGTACCATGTCCAGAACTGCCAGGCATCAAAGACACCCCTACCCATGCCTTCTTTTTAGTTGGCAGAAAATAACACTGTCCCTGAGACTACTCAATTTTTTGTGCATATATATACACATATACATATATATATGTGGCAGTGGTATGTTTACAATTGGACTTAATACATGCCTATGACTATTTAGTGCACAGATTTTAAGCAACTTGCTGAAATGCAATACTTTTGAACTTGCTGCTTACTGCAGAAAGAAAAATAATAAAAATGCTTAGAGAAGAAGCAGCAGATTTAGAACAGCTGCTGACTGATGGCACACAAGAGGGACTCTGCAGGGAGAAGTTTCTACTGGGTTTCTATCAGCCTAGAATAATGCATGTGTTGGACTGAAGAGATTCATCTATAAATAGGATCAGTTTTTCTTCTGCATTGATCAGCAGACATAGGCATAACCAAGGAATTTAATGTGGATGATGCATCCAGCAACAACAGAAAGAGATTTTTTTTGTCTAAATTGAGTGGAAAAATGCTCAGGAACAAGTAACTCATGGAAAAGGGTTACTGCTGAAGTGTTGCTAAGATCAGTACCTGCGTGGAACTTTTAATTTGTCACTCACAGTCCATGTTGGGCACATAAATTAAAGTCACCTAGGAGCTAATTGAACTAATTTTCTACTGTGTTCTTGCTGTTATATACTGGGAATGCCAGTTTGATCTGAAAAATAATGTATTCTTTTGATGCATCACCACACCACTGGAGAACCATGAATGGAGACGTGTTTCCTTCTTAGCATGCAGGCAAAAAAAGGAGAAGGAAGGAGGAGAGGGAGTGACATGGTCTCTCTTGTCTTGTGACATGGACCTTGGGACTAGCTGTTCAATGCTTTGGTTCCAGTGACTTAGTAAAGCCACCACTGAGAGTTTTCACCTGAGCCAAATGTGAGTTATTGATGTCCTCTTCAGAGGATGGTGCCTGGTAACTTTAGACAAGCCTGCGATCTCTGTTTCACTGCACAACCGCATCTCTGTTGATAATCCACTGTTGCCTGAGCATCATTTTCCTGAAAAGCATAATAATATTTTATTTTCAGTGCTCTGTATGTCTCATGTTACACAGGATTAACATCACCTATTATCATGATGAAACATGGCAGCTGCTTAACAGAACACAGTTATAGACGAGTTCAGGAAATTAAAATTATACTGGATCAAATTGGGATTCTGTTACACCTAATGAAACAACACAGAACTTACTCTCGACTGAGAAAAATTTAAACAATGGAGTCTTCAAAACTGCTGCATGAAAAGTTGCAAAACAAACTGTAAGCAAGTGGAACACAATTATCTGCCGTAGAAAGCGCTCTATCTGCCTCTTCCTTAAAGCATTGATAATGTTTTCATATATCTTTTTCTGGAAGATCTCACATCAAACTTCTTAAGTACACAGGTAACTGAAGGCTAACTGGGACTTGCTCAGAAATAATTGCTATGCTTTACCATTAAAAATACTGAATGATTTTTCAGTGGCAGGGTGTGTGGAATTTAGAGTTGTTAACCATTTGGTACACCATGCTTAAGTTCAGGGAAGCAAATCCCAAACAGAACTACGTATCCATGGAGAATACACATCCTTGTCACAGGATGTTGTGCATTCTTGAAAAAGTTCACATGATTTCAAAACAGCAGTTAGACAAATTCATGGAACAAAAACCCAACAAGTGCTATTCAGTACTGAGTGAGTACCTCTGCACGGTGGTGCCTGGTCTGGAGATAGCTGTTACCTGTGAATGTATACCAGGGAGTTACAGAAACAGGTTTGTGCCAATTTTCAATTTTTTCCTAGATGTCTAGTTAATCACTGATAGTGACAGGATCCTGGACTTTGATCTGACTCACACAGCCACTCTTCTGCTTTTCCAGGAGAATTCTGCACTTATTGTTACTAGACATAGAATGTTTAGAGTGTACAGCTGATACAAGGTATGAAAAACCTTGCAAAACTAGGCACCATTACTGAAAATGCCCTAATCACTAAGTCGATATTCACCTCTACAGTAGTTAAATTTGTCACTGTATTTTAAGGGGAAAAAAACTTGCAAGTCTAGAGCAGCAAGTGCTGATTACTGTACTGTATCATATTACTACAGTTGTTTCTACCTTACTGCTACCTTATGAAGCCATACTTTGGAAAAACTTCAAAATTTTTATTTCTATTCATTTCTCTTATGGTGTATTGAAAAACTCTAAAGCAATATAAGAGTTTAAACCAGTGTCTAAACAGAGATACAGCTAGCAAGTTTCATGCTTCACTGAAACTTCAAACTTTTTCCTCCCAGCCTCTGACAATTAGGGGTTCAGAACAATCATATTTTTGCTTTATTAATATCGTTAATGTCAGTACACACTGAAAATTTTACATGTCATGTGAACAGTTGTATTATTCTCTTGTGAAAGAAGACCTAAACCCTAATGTCAAAGTAAAGCAATCATGACTGTCTTTACTCATGCACACAGCTGTAATGCATTTGTGAGAATTATCTGCATTAGTATTAGTATGGATTTGAGTGTTGAGATGATCAGTGATTAAATCTACAATTGCACAAAGGTAGCACTCAGTGTTTTACACTTCCCCATATTGAGTAAATACTAGGAAAAAAATTATATGCACTGAAAAAGTTAAAGAGCTCTTGGAAGTGAAAAAAAATGTAAAGTATACCAATCTTTTAGCTAGTCTGTTAAAAAAAATCGATCTTTATGACTTCTGAAAATTGATATGTATTAGTTATGAGTCTTATGTGGTTTCTTCAATTGCTTTTTGTAAAATTTGCCAAGTTTTTTTAATAACTGAAGCTGTGTATTTCATGTTAAAATTAGAAACTCTTTCTTTGTGGCCTTTTCAACTTAATTATACATCACAATAGTTTCTGATTTTAGAGCTATCACAGATTTAACCTCTAATCTCTCTTTATTACTAGCTAACTCTTTACATCTAGCATAATAATGAAAATACTAGGCAAAGAAACAGCATCTCCAAAGTTTCTAGCTCAAAAGCATTAAAATAGCTCTTTTCTTCTTAAAATTCATTGCTAGATTTGACAGTATGTATGGGCTTTATTTGAAGACTGGGCTTTCAACATTGCAATGCCTTTTGAGTAGAGTTGGACACAATCAGACACTCTTAGTTGCACCTAAACCTGGTGTTACCTTCATTTATGTAAACCTGGAATAAATCCAGTCAAGTGGTTATATAAAGGGTTGTATAGAATAAAGGCAGTGTAAGACAGCAGCAATTCTTCCTCAGCCCTCCCACCTGTTTTGTACCTTTTGAGATTGACTGACTTCACTCTTTCCCCACTGTATGGCAGCCCACCATGTGCTTGACAACTGTGCTGGTGCTTTTTCTGGTGTTTTCCTCACACATCTTTGCCATGAGAGCCATGGCTGCACCAGGGAGCCATCAGTAAAGAAAGGAAGAGGGCATGGCACCTGAGGTCTAAATTTCCATTGTAAAAATAAATGTCAGGTGGGAGTTTACCAGCTAAATAAATTGCATATGGTTCAGCTAAATCCATTATACCTGGCAGACAAATAATCCCATTGACAGAACCTTTCTCTGAAGGAGCTGGGGAGGCACTGGCATGCTGCTGTCCCCATAAGCCTTTATTTTGGCCAACAAAGGAGAAGCAGTGTCTTACTGGAAGGTTTTGAGAATGGCTACAGAGGAGTGATCTTCTTGCAAGAGGCCAGAAATGCCCTTTGCCATGAACCAGTGGCAAGCCCCCTCCTTCAGCCTGCTGTGTTTGTCACCTTGTATTAGGGTTGTGTCCTGGCAAGCAGAACACAAGAATTTGAACCACTGTAGCCTGCTATACCTGCTAGGTTTTTTGACTACCACTGAGTTGCACAAAAGCCTGGTACACAGTGTTTTGCTTTAATTTATTTGCTTCTCTTTGTTCCTAATTACTTGTTTTAGGAGAGGATGTATTTCCTGCACTATGATTTCCACGGGTAATCATGCGGCATGTCTCCCAAGCAGCCAGGCACCACCAGGGTGCCTCTCTGCATTCTCTCTCACCAGGAAGGGCTGACACCCATCTGCTGAGTCTTTCCTGCTGTCACCAGGCAGCTGCTAAGGGAGACCTGCAGATCCTTCATCAGACACATCCAGCTGCAATGGACAGGGAACTGAGGCACTCGTCTTTGACTTTCTGATCTGCTCAGCTTAAGCACCTAAACCATATATACCTGTTTTGTATAATATACACACCATATATTACAATTCCATATAACCATATATACCATATATTACAGTTCCACAATGCCTTGAGGTTCCAGTTTTTCCTGGGGATGATACAATACGAATATTAAACGAATATTAAAATTTTCTCATCATCTGCCAGCAGTGTTCTCTGGAGTACTGCCTTGCCCCTTCTCAGCCAGCAATTATGGAAGTTTTGTACTGTAAAATCTCAACATGGTAACAGCTCTTAAAGAAATACTGTGCTCCAGCAAGCCCATCCATCAGGGATGTGAAAAGTTAGATCTCTTTCTTTTTTCCAGGTAGGAGGGGATGACTGAAAGGAAGTTCCCTGCAAAAAGCACTCTAACATGCACTTCAAAATAGCCTGGATTTGATGAGTTTCTGAATGTGATCCAAATAGCTGATATAATTAGCAAAACCAAATAAGATACCATGTAATCCAGCCTTTCTCCAAGTCTGAAACAGAAATTATGGAAAATAATGAAATTTTCCTGCCATCTGTGTAAGCCAGGCTTTTGTTTCCTCTCTTTCCTCATAATAATACCTGTTGGTGCACTAAAAGCTCATATTTCTCCTTACAAAGTTTGTCTGAAAACTAAGAGCAGTCTGAGGGATTCCTACTAAAGAGAGTGTGTGCACATTAGATAATGATGGCAAGAAGAGGCCAGCTGGACAGCTGGAATGGATTTTAATACTACTGGCACAGAATTTCATTTTATTTATTGCATGGTTAATCCCACTGGCATACCTAAAACAATAAAGAGACATTCTTATTTTTCTAACAAATAAATAAATCACATTATTACTGCAGTCTAAGCCAAGTGAGGTTTAAAATCAGGTTATTCAAGGTTATCCAGCAAGAATCTCCCTTTCATGTTATCCACCTGTTTTGCAAATGCTTATAGCTAAGGAATGGTTGATGTTTGATGACCATTCTCTACACAGACATTCTTTCTAGCAGGACTATTTTTCATCCATTTTTTACAGAGAGCACTAATAAAATTGTGGAAAATCTGTTGGCTTAACATTTTCTACCCTTCAGGTGGAACTGTGATTCATGCAGTTCAGGAAGTCAGGAGAAGGACAGCCTATTTTGAGAGAATGTTCATCTGAGCACTTTTCAGGAAAACTTGAGAAAGACAAATTTTCCTTACTGCCATATATATACTTCTGTGCACAATCAACAAGCATTTTGTTCTGAGCCTTGGTGATGAATGTTCCCAAGGCACTCTTCAAAACATCAGGGGTTTCCTCTACATGTCCTTGGGCAAATGGCAGATCAAATGTCTTCTCACTGAGGGTGGTGACATTCGGGGTTGTCTGGTTGCTAACTGCTGCCTGAAAATCAGCTGCCTTTCACTTGTGGCAGGCACACACAGAGATTCTGAGAAACATTGTCTGTTGGGATAGAAAAGCACTGAAGGAACATTGGATCAGCTTTTTACAACAAAACAGCTGAAGGAACACTCAGGCCATGCTGCAGAGAGAAATACTCCTCAGCCTCAAATTCTCTTGCCAGCACAATGTCAAACAAGTTAAGATTGGCTTGAAACAAACACTGTGCTGTCTGCTGAGATGCTCTGAGGATCTTCTCAGGGATAGGGATGTCCATCAGGAGCTCACACAAATGAGCTTGCCCTCCCCCAGCAACTTGCCATTAATCCTCCTTCTTTGCTGCCACTGCAGGACTTACTGCAGTAAAACCACGATCCGAGCCTCTTCTGGGAGCGTGTGTGAGGCAGAGACAAAAACAAAACCCAGGAATATTCCAGGCTAGAAGCACCAGCTAACTGAAATTAAAGGCCAACACCTCTCAGGACTTCCACAAATAGATTTCAGTCCTCTGCCTACCCCTCTGGTTTCTAAAAGCCCCGTTTCTCATAATCTCTCACAATTTTTTTTTTCCAAGGGAAGCAGGAATCTACTGTTACCTGCCTTGAACAAATGGGAATTGATGATGTGAGAAACTTACTTAAAATCAAGCATCAGCACTGAGAGGAAACAATAGAACACATAACTCCAGAATCACAAATTTTCATCCCAAACCTTAGGCAATCATTCCTTCCCTTACATTAGGACTTCAGCATAGGTATAATGGATAATTACTTCTCGAGTAGGGTGAAACCATGCAGCAGCACACCCTGCTCTCCTCCTGACTCTCACACAAGCTTATTGGTAGTGACTGAGTTCAATATCAAGACAGAAAACTTTGAAAATAGGGGTCCCTGTCTACATTTTGTCCCCTTCTCAGCATATCCACTCCACATATCCCAGCTGCACTGACATCCAGAGCACACTACATCACACCAGCACTCAGCAGTGTTTTATTTTCCTTGCTTCTGCACTGGAGTGCATGATGGGAAAATCAGTTCTCTCCCAAGATGCCAGTTAATTCTTACTTTCCAAAGTGTCCTTATTTTCTTACTATGCTTATTTGGGTAATCACACTTCACCCCTGGGGCACAGATTTGGAGTGTGCAATTCAAGCTGTGTTGTGTTGTATTATGATGCAATGTAATACAGGATAAATGCTTGCTTCCTCTGGGATACTGCATTTTGAGGCACACTACTGCCAATAAATAGGTTTCTAAAACTCAACTAATGACAAAATCATGAAATCAGAAGGTACTGGTTCAAACTTGGTAAAGGATAAAAAAATAGAGCAAAAAAATTATAAATACTGTAGATAGTTTCAAATACAAAGCTTTTTGACAGGTATTTTTTGAACTTTGGATGTCCTTTGGACTTTAATACAGCCAGTTCTAAAGATAAAATACAGACTCTTCCCACTGCCTAGTCTGCTATTTTGGCATAGTATCCAATTTCAGTATCTCTAACAAAAGCATACTTAGACTCACAATTACAGATGTGGGACATCTACTCCCACCACATTTTAAGTTGAAGCTTTAAGACCCATTTTCTCCAGCCTACTTCAACTGCTTTTATTTTGCAGAAAGCTTTCTCCTTTGTTCAAAATCTTCAACTGTTTATAAATGTTTAACTATAAGGCAATACAAAAAAGCTGCATATTAATCTATATAAAAAGGAAAGTCAGAGATAAAAAAAGAGCTGCATGTATTCTAAGATGATAACAAGAATAATAAAAAAAACCCAAAACCTACACTCCCAGTTGGCTTTTGGAAATTAAATCACTTTAAAACAGGTCTCATTACACAGGGATTCCTCCTGGGCCTTTTGTAAATTTCTTCCCTAAGTATTTATCAGTGGGCAGAATCACTGTTGAGATGGATGGCATGTATTCACCAATACCCATGTACCCAAGCATACAGGGGGCAATTGGCTTCTGTCACATTACTGCATTTAACTCCAGAACCCCATGTTGTTGTAATGGGAATAAATGAATGGCTGCTATGGAGGATAAACACTGCTGCTTGGTAAGAAAATTGCTCAAAATTGGACCAGCCTGAATCAACTGTACACTGAGCTTTAGTTTCACTAATTTTTTTGTGTGGTTTGATATCAGGCTGTCACCACCAGTACACTGAAAACGTGGTACCTGTGGTACTCACACAGGAAATTATCAATGGGTTCCATCTCAGCCAGACACCTGTCAATCTCCCAGCTTCTCACTGAAGATTTAGAGGCTGAAAATACAGAGGGCAGGTAGGCATTTACTAAAAAAGGCAGGCAGAGGTAGGATTAGCCCCACTATACTCAGCAGGCCCCGTATTCTGACCCTTGCCAAAATACACCTGCTGATGTGCTGCTTTGCCCATGGTGCATTGATACACAGCTCTGTGTAAATGGGCTCATCTCTTAGCCCACCACATAGAATTTACTTGATAAAATAAAATTTTACAGAAAAATCAAAAATAGTTTTGGACCACTCTGGTTCCTCCTGTCTGCAGTTCTGAAGGACAAATTTTCAGGTTACTATTTTTGTAAGCCTTAGCTGTGTTGTCTGGATCACCTAGTTTACATCACATGGTGCAGGGAAATTAAATATCCAAAAATTCATCCAAGGCTGAGGGCACACAAATGTCTTCTAAGTTGCTCTCCTGCTGTTGCTCAGGGACAGAGTAAAGAGATGTTTCTGTCTGTGGCATCTGGCTTGTCTGGCAATCTGAATCAAATGCCTTGAATCTGCAAATCTTCAGCTTTTGAAAGAAGTAAACATTGGATTTTAATGAGACTGAAATAAACAGATTGAGGAAATGCTAAACTGTGGTCTTGGTCCTTGAAGGAACCCAGGGGAGTAGCAACAGGAGCACATGAGTGAGGTAAAAAATTACAGCAAGCTAACATCAAGCAATCCAAGATAAAAGAAATGTATTCCTATCAAACAAAACCTGTGTGAGGTGCATCCCTCTGCTGCATACAATATCAAAATGTCTGCTTTTTCCATCCAAAGGCTGACTGACATGTGAAGGCAAATGCTGTGTTTCTCCAGCTGTCTGGGCTACTGAGAAACACAGGCAGCAGACACTTGGACAAAGGGTCACTTTTATTTTTCGAGTCAAAATTGCTAAACTTCATAACATCTATCCCAAATCCAACTGGACTAAATTTGCTAAAAATTTCTCCTTGTAACTATAGGAATTTAATTTATATTACAAAACATTTACTGTCAACAGCGAAGCCTCTTTGTATAAAAAGGCTAGTTATGAAAATATATATATTCATATGAAATAATTAGATATATGAATAGATATATGAGGGGGTTACTTTCTTTTCTCTATCCATGTGAACAGACAGGACGAGCCATTTAAGATAGATTAAAAATTATGTTCTTTTTTTGGCAAATGACAGAATCTCTCCAAAATACCCCAAGGTTTTGACTGATTCACTTAATTGCTTTGTCTTATTTTTTTTCAATCTGTTTAGTGAGAATATTTAAGTACATGCTGTACTGTAATTTGCTCCTAGAAGTACATTAAAAAATTAGCATTATATTCAATTCCTGACAATCCTATGCAACATCCTTGAAATCATAGGCTAGCTTCTGCCATCCATTTCTCAACTTTTTCACTACAGTTTTTTAGATGACGATACACTTTTTAATTTGCTTGTTTTTTGCCATTCACATAGGGAAATGGTAAACACATAGATCATATATATGTTAGCTATAATTTCATCACCAAAGATGCATTACCTGAGAAATTCAAAAGTGATCGCAAACCTAAGATCAGAGAAACCCAATGATTCCAATGGAGCACTTCAAAGTGTTTTAGGTGTCTTGAATTACTTGTGTTTCACATATGTAGCCCCTTTGAGGAAGTTTACAGAATATGTTGGGTAACAAACCAGACAACCCAATAGGTCATGGGCAATCCTGCAGACACCACATTCAACTGAAAGGAGTTACTACGAGAATTAGCAGAATTTGGTTCAGTATTTCTCCAGCATTTGAAACTGAAGAATGCTACAAGGACACTTAATATTACCCATGGTAAAGAGGAACCTTGACAGCCCCAGCTCAGCATATCACTGAAGTATGTGCTTAAAGTTAGGCATGTTCTTTGGATGGGAGGGGTGATTATGGGTCCCAAGCAGTTGCGCAGTGCTGTGTATGCATGGAGGGAAAATATCCTTCCTGACCCCCCGTGGGCAATCATCTCAGCTCCTGAAGCATGAAATTAGAGTGGCCTTATCTTTGCTTGCATACTGTAACTACAAATGTTATTAGCGATCATAAATTTAACAAGCCCTATTTTAAAATCCATCCACAGCATTATTGCATGACTTTTGAAGACAGTCCTTTTCGAGAACTTACAACTTTTCCCCTTACATCTTTTAATTTCATTTGAGTGAACTGGGGGAGGAAGGTCACCGACAAACCTGCTGAAATGCAAATATTAACAGTAGTGCTTAGCTCCATTTCTGCCACCTTAGAACAAACAGAAACTTCCCCATGGGTAGAAATAATAGCATTAAAATAAATACCACTCTGTCCTTCCCTGGAGTCTATGAAAAATCTTTACACCTCAGGCAAAAGAATCCTCAGATCCCAAAATTTGAAATGTTCTGGTCTAGTTGAAGTTTGTTCCACTTAGATACATAATCACAGTTCGCTTCTTTATTTATCCCTTCTTTAAATGAGAAAGCCCCACCACAGCCTAGCAGAAATGATTTATCACCAGACAGAGAAATCACCAATACAGGCAAAGATAATAGGCTGTATTTGGATGACAGCAGAAAGAGCAGTGAAGGTTAACTTTTCTGTTCAGAGAGACATTCTTTGCAAGTATTCCTACTACTTGGAAGGAGAGAAAAGGTGAATGGCAGTGCTGCTTTCCACACAAGGAAAACCCATCTCTTATGCACAATGAGCAACATGTGTTTTTCAGTCCAGATGACTTTGTACTATAGCCTGAGGAAAAACAACAAAGTCACAGTGAAAACAAACCCTTCAAAACCTGGGGTGGGGCAGAGTATATTTCTCACTTGACCTTTCCTGAAACCCTTCCTCCAGCAGATGAGCTTCCCACTGAGACTTAAACCATGAACAGCAGACAAGCAGATGTTAATAGCATCTTCACTGAAACACTGTGCTGGCCCAGAACTCCTGCTGAAAATGCTACTGGGCTTTATCCTCCCTCCTGTAGGCATCTGTGCTAATGCAGGCGTTCTGAAAGGATTACAATTTTGCTGCAGGCTCATGAAACAGAGAAACCAGAGCTGTGAGGAAGAAAGACCTTTACTGAACTTCTCTCCAAAAAGCTTATTTAACAGTCAGATGGGAAAAGGCTGGTCTATCCTTTCCTTCTTGCTTCCAAGCCTTTTGAATACTCTGTGATTTACATTGCATTCAAACCTTCAGCACTGTTCAACCTCTTAGCAAACCCTCCCCCCTTCAATTCCATTCCCAATCTCCATGTCTTTCATTATATAAAACCAGTATATCAGAAACCTACTGAAGCAGCTGACTCCAAATATCTACAACAGCAAAAAAAAAAAAATCCAAAACAAAAACCAAAACAAACAAACAAAAAAAGCCCACACACATACACATACACACACACAAAAAAAGCCAAACCAAAAAAACCCCAAAAAACAAACAAACCCCCCCCAAAAAAAAGCAAATCAAAAAACACTGGTGCAAAACACCTGCAATTAACAGAAATAAAGCTAAAGGAAAAAAAAGAATGCAGTATTGATAGGAGAAAGCATCCATGAAAATAAAGAAAAAGGCCAACTTTAAATTTTAATAATTTCTATGGGATTTCTAATTCATATGTATTGGATAAGGTGGCAAGAGTTGAAGAAAACGAGGACTTGCACCAAAATATCATTAAAATTAACTGTTATAGCAGAGGAAGCAGATGAAGTAGAAAAGCAAATACAGAACCTCTCTGCAGTACTGCTGGATCAACCTCCTGGTCAAGGAACATGGAACAGACAGGAGTGCATGTCATGATTTTCTATGCCTTGGACTGAAAGTTAAATATCTTTTAAAAATATAATATAATATGGCTTTTTTTCCTTCAAGAGAGAATGACTTTCTAATGTGAAGAAAATGCAGGTGCAACAATGGCTCCTAAATGTGCCAAAATGAGGTCTCCAGTTGGTAAATGGGTGACAGCTTTTCTTGTCTTATTTTACCCCTTTGCTGAAGCTTCTGAACATTATTGAAAAATAAATGCATTTTAAGTGTATGGGTGAATTTAGGTGGAAAGTGCTATTGCATCTCCTTTTTTTTTCTTTTGCTCTTCCTTGCTCCTAATTGCTTCAAATGATTTTGAGCTGCAAGGCTTTTACATTAATGGCTGCCCCCATTCAGCTGAATTCAAAATCCTCTTTACTATGAACACTGAAGGACAACACACGCAACACTAAAACCACCCAGATGGTTTATTTGTTCAAGCACCAGCTACATTAACAGGTGAATGACGTTACTTCATGTGTTTAAACACCTAAGAAAAGAAAGAGGGATGGGTCATGCAGGAAGATCTGACTGGAAAGAAAGATGCCCACTGCTTTGTGTGAAAGCATGATGTCAACCAAAGAGATCAGACTGGCAAATCTAAAATCTATACATCCTTTGTACTGGTTTCTAAGCATCACAAAGCACCTCTCTGCCACCTTTCCTGACATTTTAAGAGTTCTTTCATGGCTTTAGTGCTCTGCATCACACCCTGAAGTGACCTATACTGTTATGATATTATGATCATTACTACTTTTAATGCTAATAATGGGATTTATGATATTATTACACAGAGGCCACAGGAAGAGAGGTCTCTTCCTCAGAGCCAAACTGCACCTAGAGGTGTGAAGAAAATACAGAAGCATGCTGTACCTTGTGCTGTTTTGCCCCATTGCAGTTCATTTAGTTGGATGCTGGGACTGACAACATTAATATACAGCCTGGCAGGGCATGATGGGGCCCATCTGTGGCCGGAAAATGTGACTGTTCAGATCAGGAAGGCTGCTGGACTGATGTCTGGTGGAGGTTCAAAGCCTAAATTAGGTCTTGAGGCAACACTTCCATCCTTGATGTAGTGGGGAAATGAATATGAATCTAATTTGGAGACAAAGCATCAGGGCTCTGAAAGGGACACTTAGATGCTGTTTTACACAGAGGTGTGACAGTGGTCACAAGGGTTCTTGATTGGGGGAAGAGATGAGAACGTTGACTCCATGTTCAGAAGGCTTGATTTATTATTTTATGATATATCTATATTACATTATAACTATACTAAAAAGAAAAGAAAGGAAGGATTTCCAGAAGCTGCTAAGCTAAGAATAGCCTAGAAAGAATGATCACAAAGGAGTCCAAGACAGCTCAGTCCTGGATTGGCCACTAACTATAAACATCCAAGATGGCCCAATCCAGACAGACCTGTTGCATTCCACAGCAGCAGATAACCTATTGTTTACGTCTGGTTCTGAGGCCACAGCTTCTCAGAAGGAAAAATCCTAAAGAAAAGATTTTTCACAAAGAGATGTCTGCGACACAGAGGTGTATAAAAAAAAACACCTTCAAAAAATTAATCCACTGAGAGATACCTTTTTTTTCCTTTTAGTGCTTAAGTCAACTGTATATCACCTAAGAGTACAAAACCAAAAATATGACAAAATAAAAATGGAAAAAAAGGTCAGATGAGGAATAGGCATATTCCCTCTTTTTTCTCCCATATCTACAGAAAGGCCTCAGCAGGACGGAATGCACTGGATGTAGCTTGTGACTTGAACCGCAAATATCCAACAAATATGAACTTAAACATAAAAGGAGGTATTCAATATGAAGCAAAGTGGTCTTTCTCTCCCTCTGTCCTTTATAATTTGAAGAAGACATAATTTGCTTTGGAATACAGTCTACCTGACCCTAGTGCTCTGACCAGCAACAGAAATTGGTCTGCTGCTGTTGCACAGAGTTCTTCTGAGGTTGCCTCCATGAGTCTTCAAGCCTGAGAATGAAATGGTTAAACTTCTTTGGCTTTCCAGGTGCTTGTCCTTTTCTTTCCTGCTGCAGACTAGCTGACCACTTTTCAAAGGTGAGCCCAGGAAGGCAGAGCATGTGGAAGGGAAGGAGGGGGGACTGGTCTCCAAGAATTCCCACAAGTTGCTTTTTTTCTAAGGCTTTCTTGTTGAGCACAGAACACAACAAATTCCCCCACAAATACTTACAGAGCCACCTTATTTAAGCTTTTATTTCATTTGTTTGTTTCTTCAAAAAGACTGACATTATTATGGGAAAGAACATTGAGAGAACAAGCGAAATTTAAACAACATCCTGCTCTGAAACATTCTGGTTACGGCAGAGAGCATCTGTGCCACTGTATTTTAAATAGGCTTTTGGAAGAGAAGTAGCTTTGACAAGATGTTAATTTAGTCCTTTTGACTCTCTCACTTCAAAGTGAATCTATCTGGAAATTCTCAGAGGAAACAAAGTTTTGCTGAAAAATGCCAAATTCTTGACCCTGACCTATTTTGTTTGTAACAACAGGGGTGATACAAACTTCTGCCAGAGGAAAGTAGTGTTTCTAGGATGTCAAATAGATTCATCCCTGTTTCTGAGTCCCTGGGAACCCTGCCTGGCAATTTCTGTCAGCAGCTGAAGAATAAGTTCGTTCTCAGTTTGCCTTGTTTTTAATTGGCCTTCAACTGGCAAGAACTGTCTGAAAAACGAACAAACAAACATATAAAATCTCACCAAATAAGTAAATAAACCAACCACAACCAACCAACTAACCAACTAACCAAAAATAAAACCCCTCACTAGCAAAAAAACAATCCCTTCACAAATACAGGGAAAGCAAAACCTCCTTTTCGTGAGGTGACCTTGATTTCTTTCTCTCTCAGTAAGGAAAATATGACTACACTGTCAATACTGGATGCTACTGATCTGAGATCACTTGGGCTTTATCTACACAAGGGATTTACGCACATTTTCCCACTGAGCAGGAAGCAGCAACAATAGAGATTGCAGTGAATAAGTTCTGGAGGCACTACCTATATTTTGTCTTTCCAAATGACTTATCAGCTTTTCAGGTGTTAGAATACATTTCTTGGGAAAGGGAATGGAGGAAAAATCACTGATATTTCCACCTCCACTAAATCCAGGCCAGTGTTTCACTTGGGAAAAATTGGTGGAAACAGACTGAAAGCAATGAAATAATGTTTATTCACAACTAACCTGAGGATCTGAATTCTCCTACATGAACACAAACCCACAGAGGGAGGAGGATCAGGCAACAACTGACACTAGATGGATTTTTTCATTTCCTGAGTTTGGCAGTATGTTACACATCCCAGGAACAGATTTGCCACTGGCCTAACATTTCCCTACATATACAATATTTCAGAGGATGCTGCTGAAGTCTTTGCCTTTACTAACTTAAATATTTGCCCATTTCACAAATCTCAACTCAGTTTCTCCTACTCTATTGCCTCACCACTCCATGGCACACAGCAGCTTACTCTGTATGAAAAATACCAATCCTGCAAACTGGCAGATGCAGAAAAGATCTATGTTAAATTATTTTTTTCTTAAAATTGAGTTAATCCAGCCACTAACATTCATTAACTCAAATTTTTACAGCCTTGCAATGGCATCTACCCCCTGGTTAGTTTCCACTGTTTATCTGTAGAGTGTTTCTTCTCTGACAGTACTTGTGCTACTCTGATAATTTCTGAGCAATTCTTGCTCTTGGACTCAGCACTGTTACGACACGCTGCAAAAGTAACAATGAAATTAGCACTCGTATTTCATGACTTCTGAAAGCTTCCTCACATGAGTTGCTCAAAGGAAAGACTTCTCTTCTCTGCTTGTAATGACATGAATGAGAAAAGGAACAAAATTGGCCACAGTTACTCAGTGGCTGATTAACAAAATACATGCTGCTCTGGCATGCTTGAAGGCTAGTAATTCAATTTAAAGGTACACATTAGAAGCACATGTTACAGCTGATTCTGTGCACTTTTAAGTGGCTTAACTACCAGGTTTCTAGAGAGGAGGTGGAACCCTTGCTGAGGTGTTCACTCAGTACAGAACAACACGTTACGACAGACTGTCAGTTATCCAGAATGAACTGGAGTTGTACAGTACCCTTTTTTCTCATGCTGTTTTCTAATCAAAAACATTCCCTTTGTTCTCATATCCATCCCATAAAGTACTAATGGAAGCAAACTTACACCAGAAGATTTTATAATGTGTCATAAATAAACAAATTTTTAAAAAATGGACAAAGCATTGTTCATTTCTGACATTTACCAAAATTTCTGTTCCAAAACTGCACTAGTAATATCCTTTTAAGAAAAAAAAAGTCTATCATAATTTAGCCATCAATAACAATATCACAGTTTTGCTTGTTATCTCATTAACCTGGTGTTCCTCATGCTTCTTTTCATAAACACTACTGAAGAGTGTTATTATAACCTCGCTGTTCATTTAATTGCTTTTAAAAATCATGATGATCAGAGCAGTCTAAATAATTTTTGGCAGCAGATTCCAAGCTTTCTAACAGACTGCTTTCCACCTGGATTCACTTCAGGATTCATAATTTCCCTGTGGCTGGCAACCCCCACTGTTGCAGCTGCATTTCTGTCAGGGTCACAAGCTCAGCTGGGGTACAGACATCTTACACAAGGAACTGTGGTGACTTGACCAGATCATTAAATCCAGATTTTTTCCCCTCATATTTTTTTGTCTATCCAGGAAATTCAAAATAGCAGAAAAAGACAGGGGCTCTGCATTTTAAGTGACTTGCAAGATGTGTTTATTTTTTCTTAGAGTAAGAGATCTCCATTTGTGGGAAGTTCCACCAGCCAAGACTTTCAGGATCAGCTGGAAGCAGAAGTGGAAAAATGTAGCATCTTTCATTATTTCCTCAGAACTATGTGTAGACTATGTGATCGAATTTTATCCATCTACCAAAATCTGGAAACACCAGGAAATCTTGGTTTCAAGTTTTCTGGGCATCAAGATTAATATACTTGATATATAAGAAAAAAATTACATGCAAAAAAGGCATTTTTAATCTATTTCTACATTGAACTTAAGCTAATACTACCGTTCATTTAATTTTTAAATTTTATATATGGAAGCAACACATACGGAATGTTACAGATTAATAGAAGTTTGTTCGGCTTCACCACAATCCTGGACTCTGTAAAGTCTGAATATTTGCTCTGAAATTTTGTAGTATCCATATGGTATGACCTCGAAACTCTGTGGTATATAGAGATCTGAATTGTAATTAATAAGACAGTATTGTACACAGCAGTGTTAATTACTTTGAAATGTTCCAGATGCAAAAGTCAGAGTTTGTGCTTTTCTGTGAATATCTAAATAAAATTACTTATATGGGAACATGTAGCTGGCTGTGGATTATAAATCAAAGAATCTTGAAATCTACAATTATGCTTCTGCAAACCAGATTTTTGCTGATGGAAGTAGTAAAGAGTTGTAGCTTTCTGAGATGTGGATGCAAGCCACTTCCCCAGATCTAAATATCAAAGGTTAAGGGAACTCTGCACCCTCAGTATAAATACATATCTGAATATATGTAACAGACACTGCAGTGGAACTCATCTAAATAGCAGGACAAACACTCCTTTGAATGATAAGGAATCCAAAGCCAAGTACAAACTTTCTAAGATGTTCTGTAAGTGAGCAGTTATTTCAAAAGATGTTGAAGGTGTTCAATAGCCTTGAAAAATCACAGACCAAATTGTGCAGAGCACATAGCAATACAGGTACTGGTATTATTACTCTTTTCCTCAAGAGTTTTGAGAGAATCCCCAGCACAGACTGTTTCAGATTCCAGCCAATATTTCAGGCTCCAGCCAAAACAATTGTACTAGTTACATAAGCCACTTTCCCAAAAATGCATTACTAGTCAATAATTTTGCACTTACAGATACACATCTACTCTTTAAAAACATTGCTAGTGGAATTGAGGGAGTTTCAGGAAGGAAACATAGCTTCCAGTATTTTACACATAAAAATATTAAATAAGCATTGACGTTTAATGATAAACTTCTATCATTCTTTTTTTGCCATCAGTTAAAAACTAACCTGAACTCTTCTTCCAATCAAAGAATGTGCCTTCAGAGCTCTCCAATTCACCTGAAACTTCCTAGTGTGTCAGAACTTGCATCCTCTGAACCACTGCAAGGGTTTGCAATGTAATTTCCTTATTTCACAGTCCTCTGCGAGGTGACAGAAATAATTCCAAAGACTTTACTGCCATTAGAAGTGATGACTGTCAATGACACATAATTGCTCAAAGTTAGAAAAGGGAAGAAGCAGAAGGAACAACCCTCAGTAAGATGTTTCCCCCCAAAATGAGCATAAAAGCAGAAAATTCAGGCTTCAGATTGGAATAATTCTTGGTCTCTTTTAAATCATTGGATAAGCCAAGCTCTTGCTAATAATCAAATTGAAAATAAGGGGATAGCAGTCTCCTAAGCCAGGTGTGCCAGCAAAGTGCCAATGGTCAAGGAAAATAAATATCCACCCACTGTGTATCCTTGCTTTCTCTCCTACTACTTTAGTCTGGTTGTGGGCTGCCACTCACACCAGTGCTTTCCATGCATCATCATTTAGTGACATGTTGAATTTTGACTGTACTTTCCAGAAATGAGATGCCACATATGAACACAGAATTAGGGTTTAAATGGAAATCATTTTACAGCTGTAATTACATGGCATGTTTGGCACAGCCATCAATAATGAATGCCTGCTTAGTTACTCATAGAATTATTATTCAAGCAAGTGGTTTTTGCTACTTCCAAATAAGTTTTAAAAAATCAAATCCATCTTACCTGGTATTTTTTAACTCAGGAATTAACAGACCAAGCCATCAAATGTTTATACTATGAGGATTTTATCCTATGAAAAGAACAATAATCCAAACAGTTCAATGTATCATTCCATAAAAGTCAGAATGTTAAGTGCTGTTGAACCAAATTAGAAGTTTGGTTGAAAATCACCTTTCTATTCCCAAGTAATAATAACGCCAAAATCTAAAGCTATAGGTTTTTTTCTTGCTCATTTAAAATCAGAAAACATACATTTATAGATATTTCTAGCAAACATGGTAAACTGAATAGAATACAAAAGATGCTAAGTAGAATAGCATGATAAAATTCAGCTTTACTGAATTCAAGACATTTTAGGGCATGGATCTTGACCATCTTTTTGTTTTACATATGGACTCAACGTCTTTTTTTTTTACATATGGACTCAACCCACCTCTTCCACATGAAGTGACGCAAGTAGTGTTTTTGTGGGGAAAAGTAGAAATATACTAACTTCGCTGTGTAACTTGAAAGATATATTTCATTATGCAGATGTCTATTTCCTTACAGGTTTTAAAGTCCCAGCAAGGTTATCAGAGATCTTTAAACACATAAGTCCTTCATTCAGCTTTTTAAATTTCTGGTTTATTTCCTGATGCAGGAATTGGCTACAGTAATTCAGGTACAAATGAAACTGCCAAGAGGCAGCTGCACTCTGTGTACTCAGCCAAATACATACTCTGACTCCAGCTTTTTACTGTTGTGATTTTGTTTCACAACATCAATAAGGCATTTCAGCTGTAATGGTCTTTAGGGATTATTACTGAACTTCTTGGGTGGCTATAGCTATTCAGCCTCTGGCTCTGTGACTCCACACAGGCTGAGCAGAATTGTGCAGCATTCTTTGTAGGTATCCATTTGCATGGATCACACCACATACCACTGGCTAAGGCAGGCAGCCCACAAAAGCAAGTTTCCTCCTTGTCTCTTAACCCAAGAAGAGGCTGGATGCAGACATCATGCCTTACACCCTCATGAAATCTCTTGTCATCCAGTATTGTCCCATCCCACTGGGCCATCACAAGAGGGAATCAATTCATAAACTGCTGAAATCAATCTCAAAGGAACATCTTTTTGCTTATGTTTGAATATAGTCCTAGAGGGGAAGATGGAAGGTGACTGACTACTCTTAGAGTTTTGTGAATGTAGATGTTGCAAACAAAAGAAAGCAGATGCATTTTTTTCATAGATGGGATTTAAGTATCTCATAGTTTCAACAGATGAGACGTTTGTTAAAGAAATTTCTATGCTTAACCTTCCTTTGCACAGGAAGTACTGGATCATTCCAAATTGGGCAATTTTAAATCAGAATTGCTGAATGGCAAACAAAGTCCTTCTTTAAATGAAAGGTATTCAGAAATCATAGGCTTGTTCCAATGCATCTCTGCTCTAAACTGCTTGAAGGTGAAAGCCATCTTAAAAGCAGTCTAACCCATGCTCACAGCAAGATAAAACTATTGCTGTTTCACTACTTCTGCATGTTTTATCAGGTTCATTTACACGACTCCACTTGGCTGAAATATGTTTAAAGAATCTATTGGATTTAAGTATTTAAACTATTAACAATTTACTAGAAGCGTTCTTCAATGGTTTTCTCATTCTCAGTGCACTTCTGGAAGCTTTCTCACATCTGTGTAAATTAAATGCATTTTATCAGAAATTCAGCATTGACCATTTTAGCCTGATCACCTGGAAGTCATATAGCAGCAGAATAATCTTAAAGGGTCATATGTGTGTCAATGAGATGAGCCTGTGGTTTTATAAAATGATTACATGCTCTGATTTATGCCAGCTGCAGAGAAACCAGGTTAATTTTCTCTCTTTCTCAGCTTACTTCTGCCCATGAGAGAGAATCTCTACCTTGCATTCTCTTATCTTCAGATAAATAAGATGAGGTATTCCTCAGGCAGAACAAATAGGAATTAGATCTCTACAAGATGACATACTGCTGCAGCCAGATTGAGCCCAAGCCCTTTCAAAAATTCCTTTCAAAAATTCTGTTCACTTCTGAGTCTCTGTCCTACCTCTGGGCTTTTTGTCTACAGTCTTCTGGGATTTTTTGTTGTTGTTGTTGCTATTGTTATGGAAGTGTGATAACTGAAGTGAGCACATCTCCCTTTTCCTCACCCACAACTGTTGCTGTAAATTTCCAAGACTACAAATATGATAGAAATTAAACTGCTTGTGGCAAGACAACAGTTTTCATTTTCCATTTTCCCACAGTTTCATTGTGAGTTTTTACACAGGCTTGTCAACAGACCAGTACAGGTAGGCCTATTTATAGGTAGATACCACAGACAGTATAAATTATGTAACCTCTAGAATTGGCTTTGATATGCTTACCACACTAAAATAAAATAAAATAAAATTATAAAATAATGGAGAAAGAGCATTCTTTTGAAAGATATCAGTTCAGCATTAGTACTATCTGTCTGTAATGTGGTTTGCAGGTAGCTTAGTCAGAAAAAAATGGGAGTTTCAAGTGCTTTCTTTGCAGAAAAAGCTGAAAATCAAATGGGGCAAATCTTTCTGGGAAAATAGTTGCAAGCTTGTGAAATTGATCAGAAATTGATCAGTCATAATAACAATATTGTAAACTTCAATCTTTTTTTTTTAAGTGGCTTGGAAAGATACTATTTCCTTAGTTCTGTTGTACAAAACTAAGCAGAAACAATCTGATGGAACTCACACACTTGTAACTCGCAGAACAAAAAGTGGGAAAATGTTGAAACAAATTTTATTCTGAGTTTTCCTCTAAACAGAAAGAATTTCAGATGTAAGATTTCTCATTCTACTTCAGTTCCATGCTATGTAACTTCACTGGAAGAAATGCTTTCCAGTCAGATGTTTGAGACAAATCAAGTGACATAATGCCAAAAATGTCACCGTACTCTGACCCTCAGGGCAGATACAGCCCAGGGAGATTTTCTGCAAGACAATCCAAGATACATCAGCCCAAGTGGTAACCCAAAGGTCTAAGAAGGAAAATTGATACACACGTTATGGATCTTTCCAGTCTTAAGGGGGTGGCTGAAATTCTGAAATATCTCAGAGAAGAGCTTGTTCAGTTCCCTCTGTGCCATTGATATGCCAGCCCCATCAACACATGGCACTGAGGCAGGACAAGGTCTGTGCTCAGGACCAAGGCACTGGGTTGTAGCTCTACAATCACTCAGATCCAACTGCCCCAAGTTACATGACAAAGCCAGCGTGCTGAGAGAAGATGGCAAAAGGACTTAGACCCTGGCCCTGTGCCTGGTCTGTTATAAATTTTACTGTTGTCCCTTTTTCTTACACCAACCAGGTATATCCCGATTTTATTACTCCAGATTCACACTTCATCACAATCAGCAGTGGAAAAGTTGATTATCACATTTTAAACAAACTTATCTTTAAGAGAAGTTGATTTTTTAAAAGTGGGATCAAACACTTTTGATTAAACTGTTCTTAGCATACAAATATTTTTTTAGAATATTGGTTCAGATTCTTTTGTTAAAGAATACAGACCAATACAGTAAGGAAAAAAACCCACATATATCTCAGCAACAAATTTGGAGGGGGTCGCAATTAAAAGGACTACAGAAATTCAATTTTGTTTACTTCTATAATATAAAAATGCATCGGGCAATGGGAACAATCAGACTTTGGTACTGCAGGATTCTCTCCAAAAATGTTAAAGACAGAAGCACAAAAAATGGGTGAATTTTCTTGTGGCCTATCCTTGTGTTAGATAATCACAAAGGACAACATAAGCCTCATATTCTAATTTGAGCATATCTGATTGGGCAGATTATACTAAGGGAATGAATGAATAACAGATATCCTTGCTATCCTAAATCTGAACTTGTGCCATGGCTTGACTTCTACAGTGAGCTTAAATCAAATCTACAAATGTTCAGGACACATAAAAACCCAAATTAATATGGAACCTAGAAAACAATAGCATTGCAGTAATTCCACCCAGCTATCTTCATTTTCTCTAGCTTTAGCTTGTATCAGAGCCTCCTTAGGTGCTCTGCTGTGCTCATTTTTGTTAAGAACTTTCAGAGTTGGGATTCCAGAAAATGAGAAAGATTATTCTTACGTAGGCCTCACAGCACTGCTGGGTGAAAGCTCTGACAGGAATGACTCTGTCCCTGAAGGACCCAATTGCAATCAGGCAGAGCTCCAAGGCAGCAGGAGACCTAACAGAATGAGTGCACACCACAGTTATGCAAGAGGGCTTTGTTCCTGGAAAGGTAAAGCTGTGACAATGCCCAAATTGCTCTAGGACAGCAGCCAGAAACTGCACCAGTAGAAACACCTGCAGGGTCATATAAGAATATTGAAATGGGAGGGGAAATTATAATAGATGTAGATGTGGCTGGGAGTGTCTCTACTACCTGGCATCTCTCTACCTTCTCACATGTAGGTACTTAGAGGCAATTAGCAGCCACCAGTTAGCAGGTGGCAAAGAGGTGAGGGGCTTGGGAAGAGGCAGTCAGATCCCAACACTGGCAGATGGAGCTGCTGGAGCTGCAGGGACATTCTAAGACTCTTTTGACACTTGTCCCTAAGCCCGTACCACCATGATCACCTGTTTGCTGCAATCTCCTTGGCAGGGGCGCCTCTTTTGCCCCAGCCAGAGCTTTGTTCTCCTCGTTCAGCTGCTTCTCTTCCTGTTTCTTATAAATGATCCTCTCTTGGGGAGCAGCTGCTTCAGTTGCTCCCTGGATCCCTCCTCTCCTTCCTTTGCCTTCTCATCCCTCTCTATGAAGTCTTTGCCTGTCACTCTGCAATTCAAGCATTATCCTCTTCCCTAAGTTGCTTCTCTTTACCTTCAGCTGCTCCAGGGCATAGCATTTAGTCCAGGTTTCTAAGTACCAAGGTAGAAAATGGCGCCCTGAAATCCCACTGACCTCCCAGGTTTACAGCCTGTCTGTCCCTGGAGATGTTACAGGACATCTTTTCTTAGTATTTTTGGTATTGTGAAATATTAAATTGCTGCCACTCACCACCACTGCCCAGCCTTCTGTTAATGTGCATTAGGAGAACACACAAATATTGGCAACAAGACTTTGTGAGTGAATGTGAGGGGTTAAAAAAAGCTACTTAGTTTTGTGGAAAACATATTTCTGGCTATTATACTAAACAGGCAAAAGTGTACCTTCCTCTTCACATACTAATCTGCCCATGTGCTACAGAACACGTGCACAGCAGTTTCACATGCTATTTTTAAATGTTATAAATGTTCTCTTAAAATACAAATTGATGCAACCAAATGGCATGGCCTAATAACAAAATGGAGAAAGATCAAGAGTAAAATGCCACATACAGAGGCACATAATGCCACACTCTTGTGTCATGTCAAATCGTTCTAAATATAACTTGATGATGATGATAAGAGAGGCACTGACAGGAGATGGAAGAACCTGGGGATGTGTAGATCACAGGAGGAAGTTCACAACTTTTCTGCCAGAAATGCTGGGACATGAAGTGGGAGGTAGCATATACACACATACAACAAGGCAGGAGGAAAACTGCAACACCACTGGGATGTACAGTGAACTCTGTTTAAGGTTTTGAAGGCATCAGCACAAATTCACTGTCAATCTGCCTCCATGCAGCCTGTCAGTGTACAGAACCAGGGCCAGATACAAGATGAACAGTAGTCCAAAAGCTTTGGAGCAAACATAGCACATTCAGGGACCTTTTAATCCAGATGTTCACCAGCCAGAAACCCTCTGGTGTCCACTGGTACCTGTTGGCAAGGCTTTTTCTTACCTTGAAGTGGCCAATCCCCCATCCACTAACAAAAGCAGTACCTCATAGGTACTTAGCCTGCTGTACTGTCCCTCCGAGGCAAGCTTTAGTGACAGAAGTCTAAACACCTTCCTCAACTCTGTTTCTGGCATCTCACCCAGGTACTTGTTGATTCCTGTGATATCTTTCCATTCATCATCTTTCATGCTGGTAAATAGGGAATTCTAATCTGTCCCTCCATGCCTGATACTTCTCTTAGCCCATCTGTCACCCAAGCCCACCATGACTGGTGGTTCACAGTTCCATTTTGCTTCTTCCTGTATGACTTTTGCCACAAACTTCTCTGTTTATTCTTGGCTAGCAAAGGTGCTTCCTCTGTTCAGCTGCAGGCTGCCTTATCATCCAGAGGCCACTGGGAGCCTCATGCTCTCTCCCAGTGCTTTTTCATACTGAACACAAGTGTTTCCTTTCCTCCTCTTCCTCACATACTCTGCTGCTGTCAGTCTCAAGTTCACTCCTAGGAACATGGAGGCTTCAAATCTGACAAGCAGGGTTGAAACCAGACTGAAGTGCCTGGGTTCTCAGCCTCCTACTTAATAATTTTTAGTTTATATAAAAACCACTCTATCTTCAGGCTAGACAAACCATTCTGCAAATGAACATGAGTACTGCAAGTTTTTCTTAGTGCTTTTAGCTAGGCCATGCCATGACTCATTTTCTTTAGCTTGTAACACTTGTGAATCAGTACATTTCATTTTCTGAAGTCTTACCAGAGACTTGATCCTGGGTGAGTTTAATCTCTTTGGGGAATATTTGGCTTTTATGTAAATGTTCAGATGATAAACAAAGGCTTAGGAAGCATCATTTGAGTGTGTAAGTGATGGCATTGCTTCCCAGTTACACTACACAGTGACTTCAGAACAAATGTTTAATTCTCCAGAGCACTGGCAAATGTTTTACATTGTTTTTCTGCAGCTATTTTTGCTAGGTTTTGATATTTTTCTTATCTGTCCTATTTACTAATACTTCTGGTTTGCCCAGAGGCATCTATTGGAAACATTAAAAAGTTAGGATCCAACCGCATATTAGTCTATGAATGAAATGTTTTCCTTGAGCTGGAAGTGTTTTGAATTCAGTACAATTTCTAATCATCATCTGGCACAAGAAGCAGCAGTCAACACAATCTAATTGTGTGCTGAGAATTGTTTGCAGGAAAGTTATAAATACTAGTAAAGATTAAGCTTAACAATAAAAATTATATGACATAAAAATATATAATGGTCTGCTGCCTTTAAAGGCTAAGGCAGTAATTTTGTAAAAAATAAACATAAATGCCATCAAGAACATTCTGAAAATACTAGTAATAAACACATAAACAAATCGTGAATAAAGCAGAATAACTGAGAACTCTCACAGAAGAGGAGCTAGATGTTCTGAGGGTATTATCAGTGGATTTCAAATTCTTAAAGTACCAGTTATTAATTTAAATCCATTCATGTCCAAACTATGAATGACTGAACTGAGAGAATTATCTACAGCAATCAATTAATACCAGTAAATTTCTCTGCTTTGAACTGTCCATAAATCATTATTTACAGTGTATGAATCATCATTTAATCATTTAGAAATACATGTTTTATGCATTGTATGAGCCTATGGAATGCTTGCAAATTATTTGCTGTTCGCAACTTGTTGTTTGTGCAGTGAATTTCAACACAGTCATGCTGTACAAAGTACAGCAGTATTTTCACAAGTTTTGCCATCCATTCTGTGTGATTTAAAATAAACTTCTATAAGCCAGTTGGGAAAAAAAAAATAGAAAATTTCGTGCTGAAAGTTGATTGCAGCTGCTGTCAGAATACTATTCCATCCAGAGATGAGCACATGCCTGGATAGACATAATTCTTGTAATAAATGCTACTCTTTCATAACATGGAAAGAAATCCTATGCCTACAGTTGCACCAAGATTGTAAGCCAGCTATTGTTCAATGCCACATACCATATAATTGAAAACTTGTAAAAATCTAGATATATTTACAGGGATTTTCCTGGAGAAGTAGGAGCTAAAGATCGGGATTTGCACACTGTAGGCTTAAAAACAGAATAGTCATGAGGAACTCATAGTGAGACATGAGACACAGCTTCTCAGAAAGTATTGAACAGGGATGATTACAGACCTCCAGATGAAAAATCTGCCTGGGCTGCTGCCTGTGAGTTCAGGGGAACCTATGTATTTGCAAATAATTGGACTACTCCCTGAAAACCACTTTTGCCTAAACAGTACCCAAAACATCCACTTTACATCTTCATAATATCTGTCCTTCTTTGAATCTAACATTTCCATAACTAACCAGCTGGTCACCCAATTCATGGAAGGAAACCCCTGTTAGAGGAGAGGGCAGCTGCAAGGCCTGTGAACTGTCTCAAAGACCATCCTGAACAGTGGGATGATTTAGTCTGTAAGCAAGTCTTATAGTTCTGTTCCTGGATTATTTTTTTCGTTTTGATTTTTTTTTTCTCCTGGTAAATCTTAAGTGTAAAAATACATATATTCTAAGAAATAAAAGAAAAGTTAAGAAAAAAAATAGAGAGAGAAGTAGTTGGAACAAAACTCAACAAATATTCATGGAAAAATACCTTGATATTAATGTGTTCAAGGCATCCTCTTATCTATGAATGTGATGGTGATTCTTATCTATGAATGAAATCAATTATGTGAAGGTGTGATCAGCAGAGGCCAAAGAGATAGCAGAGACCTTCTAAGACAATTTCAAGTTCCTATCTGAAGGGACTGCTGGCTGAATAGATTTTTCCATCAGTTACCTGCTCACCATCACCATGGTTTAAACCCAGCTAGCAACCAATGCCACCAGCTGCTCACTTGCTCATCCAGTGGGATGGAAGAAAACATTGGAAAAGTAAAATAAATTTGTGGGTTGAGATAAAGATAGATTAACAGGTGAAGCAAAACTGGTGCACAAGTAAAGCAAAGTGAAGAATTCTTTCATCATTTCCCATGGGCAGGCGGGTGTTCAGTTATTTGCAGAAGAGTGGGGCTCCATCACGAGTAACAGGGACTCGGGGAAATGACTATCATCACTCCAAATGTCTCCCCTGCTTCTTCCCTACAATTTACATGCTGAGCATGATGTCAGACAGTGTGGGATATCCCACTGGTCAGTTGTGGTCAGCTATTCCATCTGTGTCTCCTCAGAAATCCCTGAGCACCCTCAGCCTACTCACTGGTGGGGTAAGGAGCAGAAAAGGTCTTGACATTGTGCAAGCCCCACTCAACATCCCTGTTTTAATAACACTGTTTCCAGCACAAATCCAAAACACAGTCCCACACTAGCTACTGTGAGGAAAATTACCCTACCCTAGTCAAAACCAGGCCAGGTATAGAAGAAGCTGCCTCACTGAAATTAACAAAATGTTTTCATATCATCTAAATCAGAATTTCACTCCAATGACTTAACAGCCAATGTGAATATTTTTGTCTTGGTCCAGCTCCCAGAGTGTGGATGATAGAAGTGTTGTAAGAAACTAAAACCAGCTTGAAATTTAAGTTTCTTTGGTTTTTGTTACAAATTCACAAATCAATTTATTTTCCCAGAGAACAGGACAAGTGCAAAGCAAAAACAGAGTCTTGCTGAGAAAGCACAGCTTAACTATTAAAAATGTAGTGATGTAACAGCAAAAAAAAAAAGCCCCAACCCAAACCTAATCTTAAAGCCCACATACCAAAATAAGTAAATTTTACAAAGCATTGTGTTGGATGAAATCACAATTAAAACGTGACCCATCATAACAATTTCCGGGAATTGTTGAAAGAATTCCAGTGGATATAACTGGATTCTGCATTAGGCTTACAGTAACCGTGGGACATTAATTTTGACAAAGATGCAGTTCCCCCTGTCACAATTGAGATGCATTGTTGGACTAGTTTGTGAAAGCTGAACATTTATTATTTGAATCACATTAATTTTATCAGAAAAGACAGATATTTTCTTCAAAGTCAAAATGGCACCCCTGCTGAGCATTCAGATCTTTAAAAAAAAAACCCTCTGGAACTGAGCTTAAAAGGAAAAATGCAAAGAGTGTTACACACAGGTCCTTGAAATACACCTCAATACACCACTCTTCCCTATGCTATCACAAAATCCTTTTGATAGGTGATTATAAGGGAAAGGTATAGGAGGGAAAATATGACTTGGCTGCCTGGAACATGAAAGAATGCCACAAATTAGATCTAGTCAAGTAGTACAAAAAGTCATTCATTAACATAGACACAAAAAGAAAGTACCAAGTTAGCGCTATCATTATTCAAGGAGGTCAAAATTAGTCCTTCATGTACATTCAGATCATCAGCAATTTATTTGCGAGAACCTCCATGAATCTTAAAAAACCCCAGAATTTTAGCACCAGTAATTATCTTGAAAAACTTTATGAAATGTGCATTTTTATTCAACACTCAGCCTTTCCTATTAATTTTTCCAACGAGGAAGTATTTTGTGCCAGCTACTGAACAATCCCACCGTGCCAGTGATGACCAAAGGCTAGTCAGGGATGTAAAATAAAGAACTGACTCTTGCCCACTACCATCTATCTTTGCCTCAGTGGTCACTACACATCATCTGTAGTACAAACAAGTAATTTGCATACAGCAAATGAAAGTAACTTTGTTTGACTTAAATTCTCAGACAATATTTGTTTGACTAGGAGATGAGAATTGTCACACTGGATTAAAATATTGATTAGTCTAATCAGTTCCACAAGGAATCAAAATGATTCTCAGTAACAGAGAAATCTTACTGCAGACGAAGCTCTGAGCTGACTGGACAGCTTGTGTGCTGGTGGGCATTTCTGCACCTTGAAACTTTTTTTTCTGCCTAAAACAAACCTGGAAGCTGTCATGATTCTTAGTAGGTCTTTTGTATTTAAAGACATTTGCTAAATAAAGTCCATCTTTTGTATTTAAAGACATCTACTAAATAAAGGCAAATGGATTTTGAAAATGGCAAATAAATTGATAAAGCGCTATGAATTTTTTTAACAACAGGCAAACACCAACAGATTCAAATGTGAATTGATGAGATAAAAGTGTCTACAATGAGATCATGTAATTTGTGGTATATGGGTCTGCTGAAATGACTGTGGCCTACTCTTCAGCAAGGAGTAACTAAGGAACAGAGAGATTCCAAGGATTGAGAAACATGAATTGACAGAAAAAAACCTGTTGAAATCAAACTGATTTTCAATTAAAAAAAGAAGGAAAGTATTAGAGTAAGAGACAAAAGGGGAAGTTATGCATTCATTATATGTGGTGTGAGTCGATACTGTTAATTTTCTTACTAAATGGCTAAGAGGAAAGGCAGAGTTGCCAGGCTATAATCTCCTTTTATAAAATACGATTATAATGGGTGGTAGGAGTCAGTCCTACTAACATCCAGCCAGACTCAGGACAGGTCCACTGAGCTGGACCATTGCACTTCAGAGCTGAGATTCCAGCAAAGCCACCAAAGCCTTCCACACATGGGTCATCTCCCCTGCCCTGAATGAGGCTGAAGGTGGATTAGATGGATCAAATAAATATTCATGGACTGTAGGCAAGTAAGTAGAACAGAGGTGTTCTGGTTTTCCTGTGTCATCTTCACCTTTGTGAAAATGGGTCTCCTCTAAGCCTTTGGATATCCTTATGGTAATAGGATCAGGAAACTCATGAGGCTAAAGAGTCACATCAGCCAAGAGTGATGCCAAAGATGATCTTGCAGTCAGCAAAGAGAAGGATAAGGTGTGCTAGCCAGCAAGTGTACTCATTTACACTTTTCCTCAAAATTCTGATAGAGCAGGCCATTTTCTGGCAAGGGCATGGGTGTAGGACACAACTTCCACCAGGGCAGCCCCAGCACTGTGGCTCTATCCAGTAGCATGGCCATCCATAATGGGACACAGGTACCAAGGAGGTGAATCTGGGTCACCTTGGTGAGGAAACTGGGGAGCCTTTGGTGAACTGTGCAAATGATGTGAGCTTCTGGGAGAGTAAAGCATTCCTACACCTTCTGAACATGAAAATATTTTTGCAAAACCTGTGCAGAAGAACTACTGATGAAAGAGGGATAAAAACCCAAAAAAGCAACAATCCACATCTCAAGTTTTCCAGTAACTTTTTCAGCAGGAGGAGGTTATTGGATTGGCTATTAGCACGGGGCCCATTTCTTCCAGAATTTATTTTCTAGGATGCATATTGAGGGCTCATTATTCCACTTCAGTATATTTTTGAGCTGTGGGTGTTCTGCATGATTAACAAAGACAAATATCATATTTTACCAAGGTTTATTCCACTCTAGGCAATTGGATTTAGTCCATAACAGAGAAAATCAAATACAGGATTAGGAAATGCCATTTTTTCTCAAATACAAGCTTGTCAACCTATGGAATTTGTGTAAAAATATATTTAACTGGATATTTGTAGGATGTTTGAACACAGAATGGTATTTTTCTTTTTTTTTTTTTTATTAAATGTATTACTTGTCAGAGCAAGTAGTTAATAGAGTTGGCAGAAGACATGGAGTGCACAAGAAGTCATTGAACTGTGTAATAAAGACACCTTGGTCACCACCACACCTTTATAAATGTTACCTTTTTTGGGTCTTTTAAGGGCACTCAGGATTTCACTTCTCAATAGCTGGACTCTGACTTGGGATGTCCTTGAGAGACAATGACAGGGTCAGGGCCTCCCATAATAATGACACATGATTTTCATACAACTGGCATTGCCTGTGGTCGAAGCCAGATTTTTTCCCTAAAAGTGGAAATACATGCAGATTTATAAAATAAGATCATAAACTTGTGCAGGACCTTGATGTCCATAGTCTGTATATGGAGAGATTATGAAGTTTGTCTTACCAAGACATCACTGAACACAAAACGCATTTAAAAGTTGTAAACAGTCAATTTATGTTAAAATGTATTGGTTGCCTAAGTCTGTTTCTGGGCATACCCAGATTTGCTCTAGCCTTTTGGCCTGTAGCACACACAGTCCTGACAAAGATACAAAAGTGTAGATATTCTATTCTGCTAATATCTCCCAAGCTTCACAAATCATTTCTTGAACTGGCATCTGTTGAAAGGGAGATGTGACAGAGCCACTTTTATATCCCACTGTGTGCCATGACCTAGCATTCCAGAAGGATGTGTGGTACATCCATTCCTCCCTTTCTGTGCAAACACATTACAAAACATCAGTTGGTATGAAAATCTTGATAGTACCTGCTGTTGGGTAGAAATGCTTTTTTTTTTTTTTTACTTCCTGTTGAAATGGTTTACCTATGCAAAAAAATATATTTTTAAAATTTATGGGACAAAATATGGTTACTTGCCTTTAAAGAAGAAGCCTTTGCTATAGTCAACTAGTAAAAGACAACCACTGTAACAAGAAGTCAGTTCTTCACATTGCTCCTGCAGTCATTCACCATTTTGCTCTGCATGGAGGCACAGCTTTCATACCAGTCACGCTTATGAAAACTCCCTTTATCCAGAGTTTGATAACACCTTAAGGAGCACAGACTCTCCAAAGAGGAGATGAGGACTAAGTTTAAATTGCATCAAGATCAAGAGGAAGAGAAGCAAATTTAACCCTCCAGATCCTGTTCAAGTTTGCTCACAAAAAGACTGTGGAATAAAAGGGACTGGAAAGAGATGTGGGCAGCACCATCTGTTCCTGTTTTTTAAATTTAAAAGGTAGATTCCCTGATGTAGGTGCCAAGAAAAGGGTGTGAGAGTCTACTTTACGAAGAGGATTTAATTTTGTTGCTCTTGGTGGAGAAGGGATGCCAGCTGGCTCTGCACAATTCAAACCCCAGCCCTGTGCTATAATTTCCCATCAGTCCAGCCCAAGTGGCTCCCTGGCTGAGGGTGCTGAATTCAGCTTGGTAGTGCCTGTGTCCCCCCATGGGCCACGTACTTGTCCCGACACAAAGTAAGAGCTCTGTGCTATGGGAAGACCTGCAGTGGCCCACACAGTTCTGCTTTGTTTGCTGCGACTCCCAACATGGCCATGCCCTCTGCACCTTCTGGGATGCCACTCTAAACCTTTGGAGAGTGGTTTTGGGAGCTGCTGACTGCTGTTATTGCCACCGAGGAGCTGCTGCACAACACAGAGTGGCCAGAGCACAACGCTGAGCTGGAATTACACACAGCCCCTGCCAGAGCTCTGTGGGGAGCCTGCCTCTCCCTCACCCAGCCGCAGCAGGAGGGTGTCCTCACTGAGGGGACACTGTCAGACCCACCTGTCCTCACAGAGGTGACACTCTCAGATCCACCTGTCCTCACTGAGGGGATCTCAGAATCTCTGCTGGTCAGAGTGACCCCGAGATATCTAAGTTTTTTCCCAGCCCGGCGCTCAAAGAAGGAGTCAGAGCTCTTCAGTTCCTGGTCTCAAGGTTGTTTATTGTTTCTTATTTATGAAATTCTTTCTCCTGTCCAGCCGAGGTCCATTCAGCAAGACAGTCAGAGGCACTCTGCCTGCCCCTGGGGCAGTGTTACTTTTTCATACTCAAAACTACATATAGTTTATTTACAATAATTTTCCAATACCTATCACCTATGTGAGACAGTGAGCTTCTACTCTAAACCAATCCAAAAGTGCCAACATCACCCAGAAGATGGAGGTCAAGAAGAAGGAAAAAGGCTGGACACGTCAATATTCCTCCATCTTGCTCCCTGAACCCCCATTCTAAAAAGCCCAAAATCTACTTTTTCACTCCATAGTAAATTCACTATCATTCTACTTAAACTTTTGTGGCTTGTAATTCTTCATATGAGGTTGGTAATTGTTTTTTCCAAGGGCTAAATCAAAGGCACAGGGGTCTTGGGCTCTGTGCCAAGGACTCTGAGCCCCCTGGCAGGGTCTCGTGCCCTCCAGGGCAACCAGAGGAATTTCCTGGGTTCCCACAAGGGGACACTCAGACCTTCCTGTCCTCACTGAGGTGACATTCTCAGACCTGTCCATCCACTCTGCTGGTCACAGGAGCAAGTCTCCATCAGATGATCAGGGCCAGTTGCGGTTTGTTCTTCAGACATTCCCCTGTTGGTGTAAACATCTGCTGCCCTCAGCTTTGACAGCAGAAAAGTGGCTGTCACCCACCCAGCCATGGAAATTGTCAACACTTCAGCTGCCTGTGCCTTTACCAGCTGCAAAATAGCGGCAAGAACTGCAGCAATTTTTTTACTGCCATCAACTGCTTTGCTGTGCTGTTCCCATGTTTCCCTCTGCCCGCTTCAAGAGGCTGAAGAGGTAAAGAGAACAGTCTGCCCTCAATGACAGCAGTGATAACAATCATTATTACACCCACAGTCACAAAAAAATGAGGGTTTTCATAGAAAGCTGCTGCCTGCCATGTAAATTAGTTACTCACTATTCACCAATCTTGTTAGTTAACAAATGTTCAGTGTTTCATTACTTCCCCTGACAGCTGCTCCAGGGAAAAAATTTCCTTTGAGACTGACACAATGAAGCTGGTGCTTCTGCTCATTCTGCATATGCTACCAAAGGGCTTAACCCCCCCAAATTCCTGCCAGAATAAATCTGAAAGTCCTGGCTTTTGTCAGAAGAGAGTAAAATACTACAAAAAGAGGGTCAGGAATGGTTAACCTCTATCTTTAACACTCTTTAGTTATCAGCAGTGGACATGTTCTCTAGAACTTAGAGCACATTTTACTGTATATCAAGATATCATTGTAAATTTTATTTAAATTTCCACTAATAGAAGAAACAAGCACAGCTTTCAAGAGGGAGAAGAGGGAGCTTGACTTTCACACATGACACTATATCGCGTTTTTAAAAACAAGACAATCTGCTCCCTCTCCTGATATCTAACAAGCAGCACAAAATCACAGGCTAGTTCAAACTACTTGCATAATCTGATATTAACTCTTAGAGTTCCCTGATTGAAATGCAATATTCTCTCCTACAAATGCATCATTTTCCCCCACACTTTTAATTTTTTACCTCTAGGACTCAAAGAAATGGATCAATTATTATTGATATATTATTTTCTTTTCACTACATTTTCCCTTTCAATAGCATTCTTTTTATTTTCTTTATGATTTCTTTATCAGTAAAAAAAGCCTTTAACTGTATTAAAACCTTAAAAACATTTGTCATTTTTTTACAATAATGCTTCCCTTTATTTATCTGAAACAATATTTTATCTTCTGTCAAATATCATTGGTAGAAATATAGCTATGATGCACATCCTTCTGAGCTGAACTAATAATGACAAACTTCCTGCACATACACCTTTAACCCACAGATCAGTAGGCCTGCAATGTATTGGTCTGAGAAGTAAACAAAATTAGGAAGGTAGAAAATACATTTTTATATTAAAAACTATCCTCCCAGTATTCTAGATTACCTCTTTCGTGTTACCATCTCTTGTTTTAAAGCCTCATCGTCTATATTCAACTTCTTTCAAGGATATAGCATGAGAAAGAGAAGTTATGTATTTACTGAGAGTAAAGAGATATGTTGTATACTCTTACCTAAAAGTCTGATATAAGTTCTTCCGGAGGCAGTTGACTTGATAACAACTGTATTAATGATAACCCAAAACCCTTAGCCTTTAGTACCACTGATTTCATTACTAGGGTTGAAGTTTCATGTATTTTTTTACTATATGGGACAATAAATGCTTCAACCAGTCGATTTTCTCTATATTAAGCTATGACTAAATTACCCAGCTTAAAAATTGATCTTCTCTCAGCAGAATGAGAGTAGATGCCAATGCTCATTTACATGGCAGTCATGAGATCAATTTGACTTAGCTAAATTTTTCTGAAGCCTGAACTAAAAACAAAGCTGTTAGACAAATTATTAGATAAAATCACAATCACAGATTAGAAAGACCATCAGCTTTATATTGCTTTTCCTACATTCTTTTGTAAGAATATGATCAAAGAGAAAACAGATGTGTGGAGAAAGGACAAGTACAGAACATGACCAGTTACAGAACATGACTTGCACCTGTGCTAAAGATATTTGAAGACTTGCAGAGAAAAAGTTAAATTCATGCAGGCTTTATATAAATTTTAAAATTTTAGAGTACTCTTTCTGGAGATTCAGATGACATACCCCCTTTTTAAAATTGAGGGTTAACAAAAATACAGGAAAAATTGACAACACAATTTCTGTCTTCTAATGCTGTATACTATGCCTGTACACCAAAATGGAGCTGTGATTGCAAAACAGCGCAGCACTCTCATGTAAACTTTATTCTTACAATTAAAACACAAAGAAAGTAGACAGTTAAGGACAGATTCCTTGAATTCTTGCACCAAAAGCTTAGATTTATGCCTCCAGTGTTAAGGCCACCTTCACTAGTTAAAATGATTCTGCGTAGACACAATCTGCACCTCTGCAAAATGGAAATGGAAGAACACTAAGTTTGCAGAGTTTTTTGATGATGGCAGCAGACACAGTGGAAAGGTACAAGGAGGTTGCTCAGAGTTAGTTCTGAGAAGGTTTTATGCTTAGGTTCATAGTGTAACATGCCAGTTACACAGCCTGGACAGCAGCACTTGAAAATGTTACTGTCCAGCTGGTGACATTCTCATTGGAGATGCGCTTCTCACTTATTATGATCAGACATTTTCAGATGAATAAAGCTGAATTAAGAGAAATCAAAGAAGACAAGGTAATCATAAAAATAAGGAAATTTGGGAAAACTAACACAGAGGTATATATAAAGTTTCACCAAAAACACAAGACCAAGAGAAGTACTACTACTACTAATAATCCAAAAGAGGAAACAAAGGGATGGTCAAAATAGGTGAACCATACAGATATGTTGATTGACGGACAGAGGCACAAGGAGGGTACAGAACAATCCACAAACACAACTTACGGTTAAGTGGGTGTCAGTGAAATTCAGAAACCAACATTCAGCAAGTGGAATTTGCTGTCTTGCTTCATGGTGAATGCTTTAGAGTTCATGTGTTGGCTGACAGTTATGTCACAAAGTATGTGATGAAGCCATGACAAAGTGGAGGGGCTTGCTGGGGACACCGAGGAAGAGGGAGGCCACCTGCATGAGCTGGAAAAAAGAAAAACTCCCAAGGAAAGCAAAAGGAAAGAGTGGGTATCTGGAAATCTATTGCCAGGGAACAATCAAAGGACATTATTTTGTAGGAAGGCTGGTAGGGTGGCCTTGCAAGTGCGTGAAAATATGAAAATGAGAAAAAAGTCACAGAAAAAGGGTAACACACTGTTCTCAGTGGGTTAGGGTTAGGACAAGCAATGCCAGACCTAATTTCTAGGGACTGAGTTTTAGATAAATGAAGACAATAAGAATATGGAGGTTTGGTGTTTCCCTCAGGGGACTTCTAAAGAGGAGAAAAAAAAAAACCAAAGGAATACTTCCTTCTCAGAAGCATTGATACAGAGTCAAGGGATGCCTGCAGAACAGGAATCCCAAGGTTTGTGCTCTGTTCTGGTCACATAATTCACATATGCAAGCTGGACAAAATCTGAAAATCAGGAGACTGCTGCTGTTAATTTGTCCTTGAACAACTGCAAAGCTTCTGCAAAAATTTCCAAAGAAGGCATTACATACAGCAAAATCCTCTCTCAGCCACATTGCTAAGGACTGGGTTAGTAGCCAGAGGAAGCATTTTTGGCTCCACGACACAACTCTTCTGTTTGCTCATGAGGAAGTCAGTTCATCTGTCCGTAACTGTGAAGTGAAGAATGTGTCATTTACCTCATTCACACTATAGATGGGTGAATGTTATTAAACTTAACGCACATTCCTGACTAGTATGAGTGAGAAATGGCAAAACATACACACCAGGTGCCCTTGTGCTGCACATATGGCCATTTGTCCTGGTTCAGGGCGAATTTGGGAGAGAACCCCCAAAGGGGCTCCTGTAGGAAAGCAGATTCAATCGGCCCCTCCCCCCAACCAGTCCGGGAGAAAATACCTCCTTGGAGAAAAGGGGAAAAAGCTGTTTATTAAACAATAAAACCTAAACAATCAGTAAAACCCCTTGTTGCTCCAAAAGAGGTGACAAACTCAGAAAGTCCCCTCCCCGGGTTGCAGTTCAGCTCACTCAGGCTCTTATCAGTCCCTCTGGTGCTGGAAATGTCACGGGCCAGGCCCAGCCTGGGGGCCACAGGTGCAGCTGCTGGTGCTCCCCTGGGTGTCCGGTCCAGAGCAGGTTTCAAGAGGTCCAAAGAAAAGGGAAAAAAGCCCCCACAGTCCAGCGAATTTCTTTGCTTCAGCTAGCTAAACTAACTAAAAGCAAAGGAGAGCTCTGTCCCGCTGTCTGTCCATCCGCACACAGCACAGTCCAGGAGCAGGAATGTGGAGGGTGAGTGCAGTGTCTGAAAACAAACTGCACGCTTCTTCTCTTCCCCACTTCATTCTCTGGAACAAGTCTTAAAGGTGCAAGACTTATTAGTCAGCATAAACAGAACAAGACAATTGGGGATAAAAGCATCATATAGTCAGGACACCGTTGTTGGAAGACTGATCTTGGACTAATACAGACACAGCTATGGGAACAGTTTGCACATAAAAACCCTGAACAGTAGACCTTACAATATTAATGCAACTCTGCATGTTGGTTTCCTGTGCTTAAGACTTTATTTTCATGAATATGTAAATTTCATTAAGAACTATTCAGACCCCAGTGTCTAGGGGGTGGGGAGGGGAGGAGGGAAGAGCATCACGTGTAAGGCTGCCAGCTGCCCTGCAGTCTGCACGGAGATGAGATGAGGTCACTGAGTATTTACACAGGGAGAAAAAAATGGAGGAAATATTGGATCAGCAGGTGATTAAAGGACACAAAGAAAATCAGGATAACAGCACTAGAGCCATTGTACATGTGTCAATATCAAACTGCACCTTCAGAGAAAAAGCCAAAATATTTATCCTGAATTAAACCCAACTGGAGTAAGGGTTACATTAAACAGTAAATCTGTTCTTTTTAAAGGAGATTTTAAAACAATAACTTCATGCGCAAATCACAAAAGGGTCTCCTCCCTTGTGTGGTCGAGCTATTACTGTAAATCTGCTGTCTTCAATTCAAGATTAAAATTCCTTTTATCTTTGCCTAGATCTCATCTGCAGTATATTTAACAGAATCAGACATTGAAAGTGACTCACTAACAATTAGGCTTCTGCTTTTGAACAGAGAACTCTTTGAATGTGCATGCAGTAGGAATGTTTTGGGGTTGTTCTTTCTTGCAAGATGAAATTTTTAAAAAGATTTGTTTCTCTAAAAGAAAAGGCAAGAAAATCATTCAGTGGTAAAAAAAGATGTTTGAATTTCAAGTGTACAGAGGGATAATAATGTTCACTACAGAATGTCAAAAGCAGTATCACTGAAAAATTAGATTGGAACAGTGAATTGTATGCAACCTAATTATATTAACAAAGTCACAAAAATCCAGAAGCTTAACAGCTGTTCCATATCTGAGCTGTGGTAAACAGAGCCTCAGCAATCTCTGCCTGAGCCATTCAAGTACCAGACAAAATTCAAAGCTACTTCAGTTGTGTACAGGCTAAAAGCATCAAAAAAAGTACAAAATCCAGAGGCATTTTCCCATTCTTCCCAACATGGTTAAATATACAGTTAAAAAAAAAAAAAACCACAAACCTGCTTATGCCTTTTCTCTGATTCTCCACTTCTCTTGAACAAAACCCTCTCTGCTTGGACCCAGAGCCCTGTGCTGATGCCAGCCACAGACACTCAGGATAAAGCCCAGCACAAACAGCTACCCTGGCACTCAGAGCAGCAGGAAGGGAAGAGCCAGCCTGACCCATCCTGACCAGGACAGCCTTTCTCTCCCAAGCCAGAGCTGCTGTAAGATTATCTGTATGGTTTACCCGGCCATTTGGGGAGAAACTGCAGCACAGAGGTGCTCCTGAATGTTTTCCAAAAATGCTCAAAACTTTATCACGTTGAGAGTAAAGACTTGCTCACAAAAAATTTTCTAAATCTTCCATGGGAAAATAAAAACTATCTTTTTCTAACCTTGTGGTACACTCAGCTATGTAAAAAATTACATGGAGATTATGTGTTGCAGTATTTCAGCTCCCCAGCTTTCTAAGGAAAATTCCAAAACATGCCAATATTTGTGAGTAAGAGAAATGTGGGAGCAGTGGAGACCAGAACCTCCTGTCCTGGATTCAGGTGCCACTGAGCTTGCAAGGCAGTACCCTACTAGACTCAGAGCTTGGAGAGAAGATTCTCCAGCTCTCCCAAGGGAGATGGGTTCCCCAATTAACCCATTTTACTCATCCCCAGGAATCTAGATGATGACAGAAATCCAGAAATTATTACTCAGGGCTCCTATACTGAATTATTACAATTGCTCTAGAAGAATTATTTTTTTGTTACTAAGGATACAGATTTGATTCCTTGGCAATTGTTTTTAACATCAGGGAAAAATATAAGGTCCATGACTAATAAAATAGGATTCAGACTAATGATATTCTCTTTCCTTTGGAACTTTATCTATAGTCATAGTCCAACTGAGCATCTAGCTACCTTTTCAACTGTTTATTGAACAAGCTTCTTTTTTTTACCGATTTATATACATAAAATTCTCTGTTCTGTTTCTTTGCTCCTCTGGTTTTCCCACTTCCTATCAGTCTAACCTATACATTGTTTTTTTGAGCTGAAAACCCTTGGGAAAGAAAAGCGCTTGTCTTTCACAAATATATTTTGCTGTCTAATAAACAGTTTTATTCATTTTCTGTGGCTTTTGGTAAATACAGTGCCCAAATAAAAATTACACTGTTCTTAATTTTACCACTGATAGATTTTTACAACTTGCAAAAGCAAGTTTAATCTTGATTAAATAGAGTGTGTTCAAGTATAGATAAGATGCAATCAACTACAACTGGCTGACTGATTAGGTGAAAAAAAAATAGGGAAGGGAGAGGCTGGCTCACTTTGAATCTTCTTCTTTTTATTAAGAGTACTTTCAATACTGTATAAACACCTAACTTTTCAGAGAAATTAGAAATCAGAAAATAGAAAACAACCCCCTACTCAAAATAAATTCAGCCCTGATTTCTAGTAAACACAACAGGTAGTTAAAAAAAATTTAAGTCTCAAGTTTATGTACAGAACAATTGTTCTTTGTAACTAAGTTTCCAACATCCTATCCCCAAAAAACTGTCAATTCCAGCCTCCTTTTGTGATGACAGCCTTCAGGTTACCTATAGTTTATATAACTCAGAAACAATCATAATGTTTTTTTCCAGGCATCATTCATTCCTTACCATGCATTACTTCCCCCCCAGCCTGGGAACAGGATGACAAAGACAATAGACATCTAATGAAATAACTGTTGCAATGGCATAAGTGAGATTAAAATACAGAATCCCCCGCTGACCCTCACACATGAGAAGAAACAATCACCCTGGACTGATGGCTGGTTTAGGACAGCCATCCCCGCTCAAGGCTCTGAGGAACATCATGGAATAGTTTTTATACCATACTCAAGACTCTTATGACTCCATGAGTAGAAATTGTGGCTTTTGCAAATTTAGAAAAGACTCATTCTATGCAGAAAAAACACAGAATTTATAATGTATTTCAGCAGTAAGCACACATACTCAAGCAGAAAGGAAGCTCTCCCGTGTAATGAGAAAAATATGCCTACCACAAAGTTTTCCTATTAATAAATATGTATTTTAAAAAATCAAAATCTGTTCCAGCTTAGGCAAATATTTGTGGTGTTTCCAGACACAATGGTAGTCTTATATACTCACATTGTTCCAGAGACCTTTTAGTCATTGTTTGGAAACATTTCTGAGCAAATTTGCAAAGTGGTGAATAGGATGAGCACCTTCATGGCTGAAAGGAAAATGCCAGTCTTTTCCCAACACTCTTTCAAGTGATCTCAAGATTTGTCTAGTCACTGAAGGAAAGTAATGTCTTTTGACTTTGCATGCCCCTCAGGAAATCGCTGTGCTACAGACAAGAGGTGTTTTTTCTGGTGAGCATTTTCACTGTCAAATCACAGATACAGCCAGACAATTGCAGCACTTTAAAAGCACATTTTTCCAATCTCTTAAAATATGCATTAATTAGTGATTATTAGTATAATTAATTAGATAATTACAGTACATTACAGACTGTTATAATTTTAGATGATGGTTAGTAGCCAACATCACATTGTTTTATTCTCTTTAATTACTCTTCTTACTGTTTATCAACTGGATGGTGCCCTTAGACATTGCATTGAATAAGGGGGAAAGCATAAACTGTTTTTACTCCAGAAGCAGCCCTCAGAGGCACCAGCACTGAGAAAACCCTCACGTTCCTCCTGCAAAAGACTGCTGGCAGCAGGGAGGCTGCCTGGGGCACCAAAAATGAAAGCCAATTGGTTTGGACTGGGGTAGACAAGGGGAAAGGATGTGTTTATTCCTCCTTTAAGTCTCTCTGGATATTTGCTTGTAAACGCCTCTGTGATTCCCTCCCACTGAGCAGAATTTGTTCATGTGTTACCTGGCTGAGCAGATTCCAGGAAGAAATTTGACTCCTCCATCCCTCCTGCAAAGCTGGGCTAGGCACAAGACATACTAGCCTCAAATTAACTAGTTGTTGTTGTTAATATTATTATTATTGTATTTATTTCTTTATTATTATTTAGAAGAGCTTCCCTTTTCCAGAGGGACTCCTGGCAGTGTGAACTGAGTCATGAGTGATATTTGTAGAGATCCTGGTATAACAGTTCAGCAGCCAGTCACACCTGGGAGCTGGGAGGTCTCAGGTAAGGAACAGCACAGTGGCATCAGTCACAGGATTGCAGCTACGGGCACAGACCTGTTCCACTGCTTCAACTTTGGGCTACATTCCTTTAATATAAGTTTTCTTCACAGAGTTCACAGATGACATCTGAAGTAAAATTCACATTTCACAAATGAAACAAATTTCTAGATGGTTTCCTGAATCTCTTGAAAGAAATTACATATGTAACTATGAAATATCCAGGGGTCCAGAAAAGAAAAGGCATCTCAAAATTAGACGTGCTTCTATCCCACTGCATCAGTAAAAGTGAATAGCACACAAACCAATTTGCAGCTTTACTGTTCTAGGTTTCCATATATTTCTCCATATGGTAAAAAACTTGTCACAAAACTTTTTTCTTGTTCAAAAATATTGTTGGCTACATGTGAGTTTAATAAGTACTGTAAAATGGGCAGGCAGGTGACCTTGAGTCAAGTTCCTCTGAGAGAAGTTGCAACAGTGGACAAAAAATTGTTCTCAGTCTATGAGAAGGTACAAATAATTTATAAGAAAATTGGGCATTTGGAGACACTGTGAATGGAACCAGCTGTGATTGATCCAGGAGGATCCAGCTAACCCAGTATCTTATTAGCAATAACAAGAATTCATAGAAATATAAAAAAGTATCATTACTAAAAGCAAATTACCTGTGGAAGCAGAAAGATTAATCAATAAGACTGATTCCCAAATAAAAGTCAGTGGTCTTTATGTGGGCTCTTTCTCTTCTTTCTGCCCATTTGAGCTCCTGATAAATTAAAATTGTTACCACAAAAAAATGTCTCATACCTGCAGTGTCCAGAATTGTCCCAGAGCTATCCAAAATTCCAAAGTTTCATGGTCTTTCAAAGTCCCTGAAGGAAAAAAAAAAAAGTGATTAAAAAAGTCTAAAACTGTACTGGAGCAATTCTGAGAAGTGTCTGACAAAAGAGCTCAGGGCACCCCACATGGCCTCTGATGGAAGCAGGTTGAAGAGGTGTTTTTCTGTGTGGTTTTATCCTCATTTCAGAAGGCAAGGACACTCAGCAATGTCATTAAGAAGCCATAAGACACAGAGCAACATCCCAAGCCATGTCAAGTATTTTCCATACCACCACACAGAATAAACATTGGACCAACTTCAATCCAAAGTCCACTGTGTTGTAGCTGTGTCACTGATCATTTGGACAGCATTTTCAGAACAGCAGGACTTCCTGCTTGATCTTCTCCATCAGTGACATGGAGGCAGATAAGGGTCCAAGATGCAGACCAAATAAAACAACTGGGCTAACAGCAGCCAAGGGCTTAGTTTCAGAGCACTACGTGAGATTTCCTGGCTTTTAACCAAGAGCATTCTAGTCAATGGAATTAGAGAAACTCAGTATTTTCTATCTGGTTCCCAGTTCTCCCTGACAGATTTTATTTGTGCTTGCAGTATTGATGATACATCACACACTTGTACCATGACATCCCAATGGTGGTCACTTAAATCACTGTTAGATCTCACAGAAGATTACTTCTCTCTGAGTGGGGCATTGACATTTCCTTGTTAAAGACTCTCACCCTTAGGGGAGTTTCTGTCACCAGAGCTATTAACAGTGATCTGGATCTAAATACTGTGCTGTATTACCTGCATCCAGATGGCATAAAAATGGAAATTCCGGTAAGAATAAGACTTGACCTTTGGATGAAAACCATTCTTTCTCTGGTTACTGCCTGAGGTGCTCTGAGGTGTTTCTCTTCAAGCATAAAAGCAAAATGGTGACTTATGATTAACATGAGAGAAAAAGAGCTTGCCCACAACTTTATGACAGGGGAAGTCAATTTCTGTGCCATTATTCCAATAAATCACTATGTTACTACCTACTCAGCCTTTCATGGGTAACATAGCTGGGTGTTACTCCTGCACTCCTGTTTCATTCTGCTCTCCCTAACTTTTTATTTTACATATAAATAAATAAATAAAATATGTCTGTGTGTATATATATGTGATTAGCGGATATTTCATATGGTACATCCTGTACATTCTAGAGTTCTAAAATGCATATGCTGTAGTAAAGATAATCCCTTTTCAGTGAAATATTTTATCTTTGATTTAGAAGTAAAGCTTCTGTTACATATTTAGAACAATTTGCTAGGGAGATAAAATTCATCCTTCTTTGAAACGATAGCAGAAAGCATATGTGCCACTTCATTACTACTTCAATACTCTTTTTCGAGGGGTAACCAACAACAGAGGTATTACAGCAGTTTTCTGCACAGGATAGAACTGGCAACGACCTCTTATGAATGCAGGTATGCCTTTTCTTGTAATCCCCAGTCTTGCTGTCTCAGGCTGTGCTTTAATTTCCCTGGTGGGCTGAGTTGCAAGTGAATTTGGCTTGAAGGAAAGACTAAGAGAATGTAAATACGAATAAGGTTGTATTCTTTTAGTAAGTGGAGCCATCTGTTGCCACATCTAGAAAAATACTGTCTGTATGGAAGTTACCATTGATGATGCTACAAAACAGTCTTATCCAATTCTTTGGTGACATACAATGATATATTGTTTAATATATTGGTTTAAAGTTTAATATATTGGTTGTCTGATTGAATTTGCAGAGGAGATAGGATTTTTTTGAGGGCAGAGGGGCATCCTCACATGTTGCTGCACATCAGGAGCTTCTTCCTACAGAAATTCTTACAAGTCTTTTCATAGGCTCCAGAAGCTGTATCTCAGTCCAAATTAGGGTACAAAATTTTATTCCATTACAGGAAAAACTTCTACCAAGTGTATTCAATAAGAGTTTGCCTTACAAGAAGACAAAAAGGCCAGACATGCTGATGTTGCCACTGCTGCTGATCTGTCAAAGTTATGAATATGCCATTAGTCACATCTGCAGGCACCATCTGAGACTTGGTATTGCACCACCATATAAAAGGAGTCAAAAAATGTCTGAAGGTATTGCTCAAGATAAGTCTTCTAACAATTTCAATGCATTTTTTGCGAGGGAGTAAGATGACCATTTGGTTTTTTTTCAATTTATCCATATCAAAATAACAAAGAATCTGCCAAAAATCTGAAAGCTTGTTCTAAAAATAAAATATTTAATTTGGCCTAGTTGGATAAAATGTGCACACTTTAATATTTTATTGGTCATAGACCTGGAATCAAAGATCTTCTAACTAAAGAAATGTAACATATTTTTTTATTATTGCAAATACCTTGCACAAGTAACAGTAAAAAGTCTTAATAACAATGACTATATGATTAAATCACTTTCTTTTTTTTTTTCAGTCATTACAACTCTCCATTTAGCAAAGGAAATTCAAATATCTAAAAATATGGCCTGTTATATCTGAACTAATTACACAGTTCATGCTTGATGTTTTCAATCCATTTTATTCATTTAGGTTCAAGCCAATTAGAATTCAGTTAATTTTCCTGAACATCATCTTCTATTTGATATCACCAGGACCATATAACTGTGATTATTTAGTGGTAAAAACAAATTTTTGATTAATCATCACAGATAAGAGAAACAAATTCAAATGTAAGTTGTTTTCTGACACTCCTTCATTTTATTGAAGAGAAGCATGTGAAGTCAATTAAATGTATTTAGGCCATTTATCTAGTTAATGTGATTTTCAAAGACCATTTGGTGTATGTGATAATATATAATCAATATAGCCTGCAAGAGCCAGTTGAAGCTCTGTACAACACAATTGAGGAGGTCACAGGGATATGCAAGTGTTGGTTTGATTTGGTTTAGCTTTTAATGATGTACATCAGTACATCAGCACACCTACCTTGAAGCCAGCTTCACCAGAAAATGTTGTTTTCAGAGCCCTGAAAATAACATCAATGCCTTCTGCTAGATTCAGCAGTAACTGTGTTCCTGTTGTACTGTGTTCAAACTGCAACAGCTCGAAAAAAAAATTGAGAGAATTTCTAGCCCCCCCCTCTCAGAACAGGGGGTGATGGTATTAAGACAGCTTATGAAAACTCTTTGAATCTTGTATGAAGAGTTAATAAAAAATCTGTAATTTACTAACAAGCTTAAGAGTGTGTTATCTACTGAGTGATTCTCGCAAAAGCTAGTCAATTCTTCCCATCAGGGCTGCAATTTTACAAGGGGCTACTCATGCGACCCATTTAAACACATCAGTCTTGTTCCTTTCCTCTTTATTTTCAGGGACCATTTTTGAGCTTTACACTCCCTCACTGCTCAAAAAATCTGGTGCCTTTTGTGAAGCCAAATTTTTGGTGGAACAGAAATTTGTCAGAAATTAAGGACCTGCCAGGTTACAAATGCGGACAACACATTCTGCTGGACCATATTAAATAAAGACATTTGCCAAAAAGATGGAGGAGACTAATGTAGTGTCAAGCTCATTAATGTTGGACTAGCACTGAAGATGGATATTGTCATGTTCAACCTTGTATTAGCAGCATCCATTATTCAATAAATTATTAAATTAATAGACAGATGGTAACAATGGGTGTATGTCCTCATTTAATTAATTGATGAGAAGGAACAGAACTTATGGTCATCTTATGCCTATAGATTTAATAATTTATAGAATAATAATTTATCGATTCCCCACTATTTCTACAGGAGATAGAATTCTATTTCAATAACCATCCATTCTTGTCGGAAGCTGTTATTACCAGGCTCTCTGGTGGCTGCACATGAACTAATTGCAAGATGGACTAATCCTTCTGCAGCTTCATTCTAAATGCTGGGACTGGAAGGCATTAAAAAAAAAAAAATCCCACCAAAAAAACCTCAGTACTGAAATAGCCTTACAGCAGTACAGTCACAAAATTGACCTCTAAAAAAATGAATGGATAAAGGGAGTAAACAGTGCTATGTTTTATTACTTTAAACAGAACTCATCTGCCTCTTGTTGATTAATCGAGCTTTTCTAATTGAATAAAGTGCAGATTTTTAAAAAATATATTTTCGATAGGTATTATCACAAGTGGAATAAAAACTCTTTTCTAATTAAAAATATTCTTTTTATATTTGATCCTATGGGTTACATTGCAATATACTTTGATATGGCATCAAATATGCAAAATGGGAAATACTCATTGCAATTATTCATATATAATAGCCATTTTCCTACTTCTGAATTTTATTATTCAAGCTATGATAGGTTCTCTGAAGATAAATGACCCCTCTCCTGTCTTTTACTTTACAGAACAGTCTGAAAACCTAGTTAAAATTTACAATATTTTTTATTTAATTATACATTTTGCCTGTACCGTTTTGGGCAGTTATTTTGGGCACTATCTTAAGTGATAAGATTTTGCTGGTCACCAGTTTCAGACTACTTCTATTAATCTGTAGGGACAAAACAAGCTGGAAGACTGAATGAAAAAGTTGGTTTTCTGTCCACATATACAGTCCCTCCAGAAATAATATCACAGCAGCACTCTGAAGCTTCCTCAGAAAAAGAATCCCAACTATTTTTGAAACTTTCAAAAAGGAAAAACTGCTCTGCCAAAGAAAGAAGGAAGGATGGATTCCCTGTGATATTTGGGGATGGTTTAGGCCTAACAAAAGAAGAGAAACATGACACGACATGGCTAAGGGATATTACATGAGATATCGTAGTTTGGACTGAGCCTTATTCACCTGGAGAAAGTGAATTAAGACTTTGGTGGATTTTATACCAAGTTTAGATCCCAGCTAAGTAACTTGAAGCATGTTCTTTCAATAGGAAGACACTAGTGTTAAGTAATGCTAAGGCCAGTCAGAAAGCAGACAAGGATAGTAGAAGAATCCTTATTATATTTCCCTTCGCTGCAACTAATTTCTGAACAAAAACTCTGCTCAGCTGGAGTAACTACAGGAGACTCCACAAAAAGAGCAGTTAAAAGCCTAACAGTAGAACTGAAACTCTCCCAGAAGCATGGAAGCAAGTGAAAAATACTTAAATGTTGCCTCTCTCTTTGTCTTCAAGCAGTGTGTAAAAGCAGAAAAGAAAAAGGAGTGGTGCTATTTCTGACAATAATTGACTCTGAAGCTCTTGATGATTTTAGTAGTTTTCAGTTAACTTTCAGAAGAAGCTGTATTGAAACTGTGTTACAGAAATTTGAACTGCATTCCATATAAAGGCAGAGGTGAGAGACGGTTTCTAAATGAAAAATACTGTAAGTATAGAAACATGTCTTACAATTTTACAGGTTTTAACAGACTTCTTTGTAGGAAAATCAGCCACTGTTGGGATGGATATAAGATAAAATCCCTGTGCTGAAAGCCCCAGAATCCTGTTTTGGCACAGCCAAGTGAAATCAGGTTTGTCATAGTAGTAATTAAACAGAACTGAAATTTCTGTAAGTCTACAAATGGTGATCAGTGACAAAAAGCAGGAGCCAAAGCAATACTACACATTTAAAATAGAAAAACAAATAAAAAACCCCACCATAAAACTGCAATAACAATAAAGCTTCAAAGAAGCAAAGAAAATGGTAAATAGAATATGAATAACTAATGAGGCCTCTTTTAATTTCAGTTCAAGAAAGGTTTGCAATATAATTAATGAAATAAAAGAAAAAGTATTTGTAAAACTACAGGTAAGAAGGAATGACCATATAAAAGAAAGAGATGATCTTACCTCCATGAACCAGTAGGTGAACAAAGCAGAAGGATCAAAAAGCACCTTCCCACTACCCCAGAAAAAAACAGAACTTAATATCACCAACACTTGGCCAAACAGGATCATGTCTTCCATCTCAGCAGGGGAGTTAAGTATTACCAGGAAGGCTATCCAAAATACATGAGAATTTTTAGGCCTTGTTTCCCATAAGTGTCCAGCTTTCCAGGTTTCTTGGAGAATTCATTCATATTCAAAGTCAGAAATAAGGGGAAAAGTAATTAAAATTTCAATAATTTGACAGTTTCCATCTCAGACTTTATCAACAATATTAGTGCTTTTTACTTACTAGGTTTGATTATTTTGAGAGACAGTTAACTTTTTTGAAGTGTATACTGAGGAAAACATGTTAAGTTTAGAAAAAATAAAATTAATTTACAAGTATTTTGTCTTAAACAAAAGGTTATCAGCATGGGTACCACCAAGAAAAAATTAATAAAATAAACTCAACTAAAAAACCCAAACAAACAAATTTAAAAATTTTAAAAAGCGTGTAGATTTGCTGTTACTGTTGATTGACAAAAAAACAACCAACACCTACCCACCTCTGTTTCTCCCAACTCCTCCATCCTCACAGGAAAAAAACAGCAAAAGTAAGCAACAGACAAAGAGAATAAAAATGCTCAACCAGCTACCCAAATACTATCAAGAGTTTCCCTGGAGTAATATTGTCCCTCTCCGCAAAGAGGTAGATGCTACAGATAAAGAAATAATTGTGCATCTGAAATTCCCTTACACTGTTATTGCTATAACTTATCACCACATCTGACCACAGCACACAGTTAAATGGGCATTAATTCACAGAGAAGAAAGATTTAGACATGTCACCACAGCTAGCTGCTATTGCCCATCTGAAGTATTGACAGAAAATACTTTCAATCTGTATTAGAGTTCTGCAAAAAGCTTGAAGAAGGCAAACTCTGCCATATATTTGGGTCACACAATTGCAGAGCAATAATAAAGTGCAGTTTGGCCTCTGCTGATACTCACTTCCCCAAAATGGATTGTGCTAGATGTTCACATCACAGTCCCTAAAGACATGAAACAGAAAATACATTGGAAAAAAATCCCAGTTGGATTTGGGGTCCCAGAAATGGCCACAGCATTCTCGGCAGCACTGTAAAAAGCAATGGTCAGGAGCACAAGTGGAAGTAAAAGAGAAAGCCTGTGGGAGTTCGTGAGATTTTCATCACAACCCTACAGTTAACAAAAGGGCATTTTTTTCCAAATTCCAATGACAGACAAAAAAGGACAGAAAGCTGACTTGTCCCAGGCAAACAAACAGCAGCCACAGCAGGCTGGGTCAGCTGGGCCAGGACACAGGACACACAGAAATAATAGTCTTAGTGCTTCTTGAAAATACTGTATGTAATATTCTAAAAAAGACTCACAAGCCTGCGAAAGCACACAGAATCCCACAAAATAATCAAACTTTCATCATGAGTGTGATGAATACAGAGGTTACAAACACTAGAAATTCTGTGTATGTGTTTGGCTGGGAAAGAAAACTCACATTTTTAGGTATGTGCTAGTTAGAAAGGCTGATATGCAGACCCAGGATATACCACAGTATATGGTGAGAAATTTGAATTTAACTGGATTCTGAGAGGGGCACCAACAGAGCTTTGGGGTCCATTTCAGGAAAATAAAGTACTTCATTTTACGTTTGGTGAAGAAAACTTAAAAGACTTGCTTAGTAACTGCTTAGTCCTAATGACTTCAAATTATCTTAAACCAAAAATCAAATAATTTCTGGCTTATAAGTAGAAAAAAAAAGTCTATCAAAAATATTTTACTGAGCACAGAACCGTAGATGTTCAAGTAGCAAGATAACAGCACCCTGAATGTTGGTTTCTCTTGGTGCAACAGCTGCAAATGCTATACAATAGTTGCTAGAAGTGATTATTTTGACTTATCTTTTCCTTCTTTTTTGGTGGTGGTGATGCCTTAAGTTTTAGCTTTCATATTTTCCAGATTCTGTACTGCATTAGTATATAACCGAACTTCATATAAAGTGTTAGCAAGTTCTCCGCACAGTTTAATCAGACAAAACAATCCTTTTCCAGCCCCAGAACCAAGGACACCATTGCAGCTTCTGGCCCAAAAAGTACAAACAGCAAATTGAGGAGAGCAATGTGGGAGGATGCGACTTCATAACATGAAGCTGTAATTGGACAATTAACGCCAATATGTAAATAGATCAAAACTTATAAAAGCATGAAAATGTGTGACCTCTTGTCCAACATGGGTGTAGCCTCGGCCAGGCTCTTGTACTGCCCAAGGTGTATCTTTTGAAGGCCTTTTTAACAAATACCTACTTTATTGCTTTTGCACTGTCTAGCCTCTGTTCTAGGTGGCCTCTCAAGGCATCAGCGGGTGTTGTTCTGCATGTCCATTTCACTATTAAACATAAACATGGAGTGTCCCAAGAAAAATGAAACACACAGAGCTGTTTAAAGGTCATTTAGATGAAGTGTGTGATAATCTAATCTTTCCCAAGTCAAACTTTCTGATTTAAGGCTGCTAGCAATAGTATGAAATAAACACATGCAAGTTATGAAGCATTCAGAGAGATTTTTTTAAATGGAAAAAAGCAAATATGAAACCCAAATGAATTAACTTTCCTTGTAAGTAGTAGTGTACATCCTGTATTATTAAGTATGCAATTACTGTGTAATGAAGCACAACTGTAAAATATTTAAACTGTTTTACAATAACTCTAGTTTGGGAAAACAGCAATATTTCTGACAATTCTGGCATTGTTAGCATGATGAGGTAATTTTCCAACAGATGTTTGGAAATGGCCATCATACAATTGTCAGTAGGTTCTTTTCACGAAGAAAAGGGCAAAAATTCTGAAAGTGCCTGTAGTAGTTAGAAGTATAAATTTTCCTTTGAAAGACAGGACATGCACAGTGACTACAATAAAATGTGATTTTGAATGCTGGTCTTAGTACAAAACTGAGACAGAATTTCTTCACCAACTACGCTGAATACATTTGAGCTACTCCTCAGACAAAGTCCAGCAGAAAACGTAGACAACTTTTCCTAAACAATAAATGTTTTTAACTGAAATTTTTTAAGCAGAGGTGGCATATAAATGAAAGGTCACTAGCAATTACATTTTTATACCTCAATATTATAATTCTGTTCCTATTTTGAAAAAGCAAACTGTGAAACAAAGACAATGTACTATTATGTTCTGGCTACACAAGCACATGTAACACCAAAAATTTCAGCCAGTACTGATCTTTTCTATGGTTAATAATTTCTTCTGTTTCTTCTGTTACAATGACAGTACTTAGAGTATAGGTCTAAATTCTGTCTGAGACATGACTTCTTTCTCTAAAAATATCTGTGTGGGAAAAAGAAACAGGTCTCATTACCTCAACTCTAGCTGTATGGTGCTTCCAATCTGAATTTAGCTACAGAGTTTAGAAAGGAAATATTATAAAGGTGAAAAGTGTTGGTATGATCCCCAGAGATGTATAGTGAAACCCACTCAGAACTAGAAGCACAAAACTCCAGATAAGGAACCGACTTTAATGCACAATCATGCCATTGGCCTTCTTGGTCACCTGCACACACACTGGCTCATGTTGACCCTCTGCTGACCAGCACCTCAAGGTCCTTTTCTGCCAGGCTTCTCTGGATTGCTGTGACCCAAGTGCAGGACTAGGCTCTTGGCCTTGTTGTACCTCACACCACTGGCCTTGACCCAGCGTTCCAGCCTGTCCAGATCCCTTCTGCAGGGCCTTCCTGCCCTCCAGCAAATCAGTATTCCCACCCACCTTGGCATTGTGAACTGACCGAGGCTGCACTCAATCCTCCCATCCAGAGCACCAATAACAATCTCAGACAGGAATGATGCCAACACTACAACAGCTGCATGCTGCAGAATGGACATGCTTCATATGAGGGCTACAGAATGGGAAAAATCACATATTGTTCACTTGTAGCCCCTTCAGAAGCCCAGGGAAGATTGATACTCCTTGAAAGGATTCATATATAGTCACTTAAGAAAATAAATATTAGCTGCTCTGGAATAATCTGAAGATGGAGGAGGAAGACATTTGGCAGGGAGTACTCATGCCTTAAGTTTTAGCTTTTATATTTTTCAGATCCTGTACTGCATTAGTGTGTAACTCTGAACTTCATAGAATGTGTTAGTAAGCTCTCTTTGCACTTTGGTCAGACAAAACAATCCCTCCAGGCCTGAGAAGCAAGGTCATCATTACAGCCACGGGCCCCAAAAAGTATAAACTAAGGTGAACTGGGGAGGAGCAAGCTGGGGGAACGTGACTTCATTACCTGAAGATGTAACTGGACAATTAACCTTTGTTATGCAATTAGACCAAACTTGTATCTGTCTGAAAAACTCGTGACTGTCATCCATCTTGGGTGTAGCATCTGTGAGGCTTTTGTGCTCCCCAAGGCATGTTTATTAAACTATACTTTTTTCTCTAACTCTGTCTAGCTTCTCTTTTAGGTAGCCAGTCCAAGGTATCAGTACCAGAACACATCAGGAACATAATAAAGGTGATGAGAACTGTGAAAAGAATCCAATAGACTTCTTGTAAAGCACAGAACGTCTTAGAGATAAAATTCTCTGGGTAAAATATGAAGCTTTTTTCAGTTTCCCTGCATTAATAATTCAAAAAGAAAGAGAAGGTTTTGGGCAAACACTCTTTGTCCTCCCTACAAACCAAATATATTCTGCTTTTGCCACCTACAACACAAAAAACATGTACGTAATGTGAATCCTGGATGACCAAGTCACAAAACCAGATGTAACACACTGTGACTTGCTGTTGCCACAACATGGAAAAAGCCTTTATATAGAAAACCAAGATTAAGGAAAATGAGTCACCCCAGGGAAGCCACCCACAGAACAGTTTAAGACATTTAAGGCTGAAAATCTTTCCACAAATAATTATGAACTATTAGCTACCAAATTGTCATTCTGTTTGCAGGTAAAGCTTTTAGGTCTTGGAGACAGTAGGACCTGCACAATGTGTTATTTCCCAGCACTGTAACTATTACATTCAAACGACATATTGCTGCTCCTGGGAAATATGACTTGGAGGTATTTTGTAGCTACATGTTCAGGCTAGCAACAAGTAAGCATTTGAGCCTTTGTTTGGGAACAGTGGCACAAAAAATTGTGGAAAAAACTCTGAAATTTCATTGGGATGGGTATGGATATCAAATCCTTAATGGATATGTGCACAGACTATTGTCTGTATTGTCACATACTACATGTATATGACAATATAGACAACATATACACACAGACACAGAGTAGCATCAAAATAACTGAATGAGAAAAACCTATGAAGAAATAACTCTGAAATCCTTGAAGAAAGCCAGTCCTTACTCAGAGATCCCATTCAGTTTCAAACCTTCACTTTCCATTCTCCAGGCAGCTGAGTCATAATTCCAGTTACTCACAGTCTCGCACAGGAAGGTGAGGAGCAGATGGCCAAATTTACAAAACATGATTTATCCCGCTATCACATCCCATTTTTCCTCTTCAATATCCATCTTGCCCATCCTCCATGCTCTGTGACTTTAAAGAGACAATGAAGATACCAAACTAATGCTTAAGAATTATCCCTTCTCTACTCTACTCATGGTATTTGAAACTAACCTGCACCAGCTACTGCAAAAATATTTTACCTTGCACAAATATCAGCAATGCTAGTGACTGCTTCTTGGACCATGCCCTGCACTACGTCCTTAAAATGACTTTACCTCATTTGTGATGACAGAAACATTTCAACATCATTCATGCAAGATGCTGTAATCAGCCACAAACAGGAAGAGAGACTGTTGGATATTTCTAGGTCTGAAATTCTCTTGGACTACTATTGCCAAAAAGGGGAGAGGTGTGAAGTTGAGACAGGACTTCGCTGTTGCTCTTGTTACCAGGACCATTGCTCGAATAACTCGAAAATTGCTGCCGGTAGCTTGCAGTGAGGATTCAAGAATAACACTTCTGGGTTTTTTATCAGAAATATAATTGCAGTGGAGAAAGAGATCAAAACACAAAGTGGAAGACAGAGTTTACAAGGGAAGTAGTATCCGTCCTGCTCATCATTGGCTGGAAAATGATGGAGACAGGATCCTGAGGTAGTAAGAGTGCTGGCCTTTGGCAGCATTACAAGCAAAATGACAGCTGAAAGAACTTTGAAAAGTTTATCTTTTGCTAGTTATAACTCATACAAGAATACACAAAGAGCCAAACCCTAACAAAACACCAGTAGGAAAGTCTTAGAATACATTGTTCCTGAGCAGACAGCTACAATTTTTATGGTGTGGCAGAGACAATTCCACACTCTTAGACAAACTGCTGGATGCTCAGAGAAAGCTTGTCATAGAGACAAATCATTGCTAATATTTAAACACGTCCTAGCCCTTGTATAAAATACACACAACAAAATCAACTCTAAGTGTCCCAGCATCAATTCAATAAAGTTATTTTTTTTCTTTCTAATCAATTCTTTCCATATCCACATGGAACTGAGCTTCCAAGCTCAGTCTTACTCACAATACAACATCTGCTTTTTTATCCACTTCTATACCTATAATTGGCATGTTTTCAAGTTCCTAGTCTTTTCTTGAAGTAGAGGTTAATCTTCCTTAGAGGCTTAGCTTTTACTATTGGAAGCTTGCCTTTTATTCCTGTTTAATTTTGTTCAAGAAAGTTCTTTTGCATTTCACAAAAGTGTTTAGTGAAACTGCTTTGGAAATCAAGTGATGATGCTCAGAGCATATTACATTTTAACTACAGAAAAACCTTCTTTTTTTTCTGAAAAAGCCCAATTGTTTTTGCCTTTTAGATAGCAGTTTGCAAAATGTCAAAAATTGTTGCTATCCTTTCCTGATTTTATCTGGAATATGGTTAATTTTCTTCCTAGGAGCTGCTATAATCTGTAATGGTGTGTTTTGGATTTAGAATGAGAATAAAGTTGATAACACACTGATGTTTTTAGCTGATGCTAAGTAGTGCTTACACTAAATCAAAGCCTTTTCTGCTTCTTCCATGGTCCCACCAGCCAGTGGGTTGAGAGGAACAAGAAGCTGGGAAAGGACACAGAGGGGACAGCTGGCCACAACTGGCCAAAGGGATATCGCACACCATGGGATTTTTTGCTCAGTATACAAACTATAAGGAAAGTTGGCTAAGGGGGGCACTGCTGAGGAACTGGCTGGGCATCAGTTGGCAGGGAATAAGTAATTGCATTGTGCATCACTTGTTTTCTATATTCTATTATTATTATTATTATCATCATCTTTATAGTCTCTTCTTTTTCACTCCTATTAAATTGTCTTTATCTCAAAACAAGAATTTTACTCTTTTTCCTCAGATTCTCTCCCTCATCCCACCAAGGCTGTATGCTGATTAGCTCTCTGCTGGGTTAAGCTGTGACAATTGCTTATTGCTACAGAAGCACAGGAGAGATGATGCACATGTGTCTAGGTAAAGCCTTATTGACTTTTATAAATATAAACAGATGCAGCAGTACAAGCATTTGTAGTTCCTTTCCCTAAATTTAGAATAAATTTAATAAATGTAATAAATGTAATAAATGTAATAAATTCATCAATGTCAGGGGTTCATTTAGTGAGCAGGAGACTGTTGCTCTGCTTTGTGGATCCCAGGCAAATTCACATCAACCATTCTGAAATTGAATAACACAGGACAAGACACTAGTTTAAATTCAAGCCAGAGCTAAATTCATATAACTTGTTCTGAAATTTTTGAGTGTTAGCTTGAAAAAGCAATTCTCACATTTTGTTTCATGCTGGTGATCCTGGTTGTCAGATTTAGTGAGTGATTAGCAATAGAGAGTATGAAAAGAGCACAGGAGTACAAAGGAAGGTGAAGACATGCTACCTGATTAAGCCCCCAAACATTGTAGAGCCAGGATGTCACCAAACAGCCAGACTGGTTAACCAGTCTGACTGAGAGGAAAATAGTTGAGAAGCAGACCTGAGCAATTTGGATGCTATTTGTGTAGCTGAATGGGAGACATCAAGCCTCTACGAATCAGTTCCCTGGGCAGCGTGCAGACAGGAGAACTTTCACTTCCCTCTACAAGCAGGGAGGCTGAGCTATTCTTTTAGTACATCATAAAAGCAGCGGCACTGACATGCCAAACACGTCCAAAGGCCTTAGCTGAGGTGATTGCTGTAGCTAGCCTTTCACCCTTGTCTGGGCTTGAAGAGTCTCAATGTGTGTAAGTTCAGTTATTAAACTGATAACTTGTAAAATGGTAGCTTATAAAATTTGTAACACAATACGGAAGAAACTTTTATATATATTCACTTTTAGTGGGATCTATTTATAACATAGGTCTTAGGAATCTTTTAAATCTATTTAAAATCACTTAAAACCTCTTACAAACTTATCACCTTTACCCCTCTAATGCACAGATAGGAGTGCAAAGAATATAACATCCAAGTAAACTAATGTAAAAACAGCTGACTGGTAAATTCACACCTGGTATCTTGACTTCTTTGTGTTGGGGAGAAGGACAAAAAACAAAGAAAAAAATTCTGATTATCTGGTAGAATATAGAGATGAGGTTGGAGTTCACAAGGCACAAGTTCACAGATTTCTATTCTCTTTCCCTACAGGTAAAAACATTAACAGGATATTGGAGTTCTGAAAGATTTTTCTCTAAGAGTGTACAACCTGCACTAACAACCAATATAAACTCAGGCTCACTACACATTTGAACCTGAGATGTGCTTTGGCATTGGAAGATAGCCAGCCAATTTAGGAGTATACATTACAGAAATTATGAAAAATAATTTTTAATGGGAAAAAGTTCATTTGTGGAGTAAATGCAATGTCGACAAGCAAAATACAAGCATCTTATTTTCCTCTTTCTAAGCCTGCAGGTGCTATACAGCACACCAGGAATGCAAGGAGCCAAAATGCTGAGGGGAGGTAAGAAATAAATACAACCAAAATTGGTTGTGCTTCTGACGAACAGCCCTCTTCTCACCCCTGGAAAGCAGAAGTGGTCTCAAACTCCACTGGAACTAAATCACATGAGATCCTTTATTCCATCTGAAACACAAAGCATGTGTTAGCTCTAAATAATTCCTATGAAATCTGAACTATATAATTCATTCTATATGGCCTCCTTCCCTGGGGATTTTTATTTCATTAACGAAAAACAAAACTCTTGTTTTAAAAGAATACACTGTTCAGCATTTCCACTTGAAAAATGCCCTGATCTTAAAGAAAGCAGCCTCATCAGTTTAATGAGTGTTTGTTGATTACTTGCCATTAAAATGGACAAAAAAATATGGCTTTGTAAGAGGCAATTTAACCTTTCAATTGAAATACACCTTCTTGTCACTCCCCCATCTTGGTCTTTCTATTCCATTCCCTTTTAGATATTTATTATTCACCTCCTTTCTGCTCTTATCTGAAAGCTTTTACCAAGGCACAGTCTGAAGGAAAACAAAGCCTGGTTTCATCCCAGGTGCATGAGGGGACTGTGACAAATGGTCCCATTGCCTCTCTCTCTGTCTCATCACAGTTATCAGAAAGGAAGACTGTCACAGCAGCTTATGAATTGAAGAGGGGACACTAGCATCGCATTTTGTGCCTCTGTTTCTCTTGTAGACCAATTGTCCTGATGGGAGACACTTCCATCAGAGACGAGTAGCTCAGTACTGCTCTCTGCTGCTTGTTCCAGCTTTTGCAGCCACAGCTTTAAATGTCATTGAGCAGAGAAATCCATCAGGTGTAGGGGTAAAATCAGAAGATGATCACTTCAAGTGCTTCATTATATGTTTAAATTAAATTCAAGCCCTCTTCCCATTCACTCCTTCTCCCATCCTTACATGAGACTTGCTTTCTGAACTGTCTCCCCTCTGAATTCTAGACAGGAAAAAAGGCCTATTTTTCAAAATTTGGTGCTTGATCTCATACAATATTCAAACTACCTTGCATTCACCTTTTCAAAGGAGAATGCACATTGTAAAGAACACACCAGGCATTATTTGTCACTTCCACACATTATTGCACAGTGGCTGACTGCAAATAAGTCAGTCCGGATTGTTTCTAAAGCAAATGGAAATACGGGCACGTGGTGGGAGGAGGGATGGGGAGGGAGGGGAAGGGGCAGGGGCATTTAATAGCTTCCTAAAAGAGCAGGGAACATTCGAAAACAGTTGGAAAATACAGCTGGCTCAATCCTTCTTCTTAGCATGTTTTGGCTAAGAAGGCATCACTTGGGGCCATGAGCTACTGTGGTTTAAGAAGACACCAGAGAAGATGCATTCAGTCTTGCAGTAGGTCTGCAAATGCAACTGGGCAACTGCCAGTACAGAGCAGGGACACAAGAGGAGATAACAGCATAGAATGCTCAGTCTCATCTTATCTACTGCTCCAGGGACAGCCACCGCAGAATGGGAAAAGTTGCTCAGCTCCACTTCAAGAGTCTCAACACAACCTATCTTGTCCAGAGCACTGGTAAAGACAGCACATCATATATGGCCAAAAAGGGCAAAAGAATGGAAACTGGTGCCCAGCCTAGTGGAGGTCTGCGGCTTTAGCTAGCACCAATAGAAAACTTTAATCAAACACCCTGGCTACCACCAAAGCAGGCAGTTCTGCTGCTAAAAGATTTACAGCTATTAACAGCACACAAGAATACAATATGTTGGAAAGTGTTATTGAGGGAACATTTGAGAAGGGGTTTCAAAAATGAGACATATGCACATTTAGCCTAATATGCTTTAGTAGCAAGTGTCAGAAAATGTCAAGAAGGTTACTGAATACTGCAGATCATCCTCTTCCTATAGACATAACCACGCTGAAGTGTTCATATCAATGGTTTCAGAATTGCCTCAGCTGGAACAGGAAGGCAGACCTGATCACGCAGTGATTTGAACATCCTTTGCCTGATGTGCTTCCAAAGGAGCCTGACCTTGTTAGGCAGGGAACTGCAGGCAACTAAGACATCAGAGAAATTGCTGCCAGTAACAGGAGGCTAAAAACTTGGGTAGGGAGGATCATCTTGAAGTAACTAGACTTAAGAGCTCCAGTTTCAGAGGCAGCTCTTTGACCTGTGTGAAATCCATACCTGTGAAATGGGGATACCATCTTTTTATCTTTCTGCTTAGAGCACACAACCTCACTAAAGTGGGAACCACACAAGAACACACCAATTAACTACAACTGGAATCACACAAAAGTGCAATACTTGTCACTACATATGGCTTGTATTCTGGCACCAGTCTTTGCTGTGACTTCCAGACCCCAGCAAAATGTAAAGCTCAAGAGTAAACTGAGAAATGTTCCATCCCCAAATGACTGCACTGTGTTAGGGAAGGGAAAACACAAAACCATCTTAGGCTGTCAAGGATTTAAAACTCAATTAATAACTCATAATTAGTACTGAATTTATTATATCTTCATCATGCAAGGGTCATGCCACAATTTATGGACTAGGATGGATTGGATTTTTCAGGTAGATTTTTGTTTTGCTCTGAGGCAGGCTTCAGCTCAAGTGCCTGAGACCTTCGAGTTTGCTCTGGGGAGCGGGATTAGTCTCACATACTGATTTTGAATTCCATTTCCAGCTTTCTGGCTGTAGGTACATGTGGCTATGAGAAATGCTTTCTTGAGGTTAATGCCTACAGCCTAGACCATTCAATTCCTCTTAATGCAACTTTCATTGCTTCAGTGCTTAGGGGATGAAGAGGATCTTGTTATTGTTTTAATTTTGCACCTAGTATCAACATGTATTTCCACACTTATAACAAGAACAAAATAACAGCAAGAAAATTAAGACATGCTGCAAAGGGACAGCTGTTTGGCCTTAATTTATAAAAGCAAGTTTTATCATCACTCTAACTGGAAATCTAAATAATATGAGATAGTCATCAAACATGGTTCTTATTATGCAGCAATAGCTAACCTTCCGAAAAATAGAGGCACTGTCCAGTATCTTATCAATGCTGTTCTGCTGCTGGTGCCCTGCTATCCATGCCTGAGCATGAAAAATGACTCCTCACCTTAGAATTCACAGCACTTAAATACAGAGGAAGTTTAGCATGACTGTACCCAGGTCAGGTGCTTAAATAAGTCAGATTTCTTATCAGAGTTTGCATGGGAGGAAAATGTGGCAGAAAATTTCAAGCTACTGATTTTATTTGCAGCATAACTACATGGACCTCTGGACAAAGCAGTTTTGTGGAATCCAGATTGGTAACACTAGGCTGAAGGGAAGATCAGCCTGAAATAGCTTGGAGATCACCAGTTGCCTCTTGGGAACATTAATCTAGATGAAGCAGATATGCAGTGGCTGCACTAACAATGAAAATTATTAGAGAGAGTGATTCATTTCCTCTTTTTCCTTTTTAGTACCATCTGGCAATGTGAATACAAGACCAGAAGTAAAAAATGCAGTTTTGTTCAGCCTGACAAAAGCTGGCTAACACGAAGTGTTTAGAGAAAGGTGCTTCATTGCTTTACAACCATTACTTACCTAGGATGTTTTCCAAAGGCTTATGGATAAAAGAAAATGTTAGTTTACAAGGCAGTGATCCCTTTCCAATTCCAAATAAAAAAAAGGGGAAAAGGGGTTATTGCATGAGCTGAGCCACTCCATACCCAGCTGTCAGGTCTTGCCATACTAGTTCTCTGGAAGTTCACAGGGAGCCAGTGGCTTTCCCATTTAAGCAGTTACAAGCATTCATTCATTCATTCATTCATTCATTTATTCATTCATTCATTCATTTCTGTTTGAAGGCTGTTACAAAGAAAGGACTGGCCCTAGAGCCTTTCCTTACTAGGAAGAAAGCAGAGAATATGCTTTTTCCCCTCATTCATTTTTCACAAGACTGATTTGGAATAGCTGTTGAATCTTAAACCTGCAAAATTTTAAACTATTGCCTTCTTGAGAAGGTCTCAATTTCCTACAGTGCATACCTTGAAATAATACCCAATATGCCACACACTACCATCCCAGGAGGAAGGATATGTTTTGCCCTTGCTTAGCTTTCTGAAGAGAGGATGCTGCTTGCAGCAGCCCTGAAGCACTAAACCAGCAGGAAGAACCCCAGAAAACACACAAACTGTTCTTCACACCTCTGTGTAGGTGTTAGATACACAAAGGAATTCATTAATGCTAGTGGAATACATGTTATCTTTCAATTATTTCAACTGCCAGGATCTTTAGGGAGGTTTTAATAAAAGTTTCAAAGCATCTCAAGAAAATCACTAGATTTAATTTTCCACCATATCCAAACTGCAAAGGTCCTTAAAACAGTTCTAAACTTGGCAAACAACTACAACTTGGTTCTAACACAAAATACTCAGGATGTTAAATGACACAGATGTACTTACCTATTTCATCATTTACAAAGCAAAGCACTTAAAGCCCAAGCAGTGAATATTAAAAGCCATAATAAATTTTACATTGCCTACATAACAAACATCCATTATTCATATATTATTCACATTTACATAAAAGGAATGCATTTTTCATCATTACAGGATAACCTTTACTCTGACCTGTGGATTTTCTCCATGTATTTGTTGAACTTGTTTTAGTTTCTAAATATTTTATATTAAGTGTTACATGGGAAATACTATCATTCATTAACTTTCTGAACTGACAATTTTAATTAGTTTTTCCAGAGGATAGCATTGAACATACAGTTTCATAAAGTGTATAACAGTGTTGATTTATGGAAAAATTATGCATCTCTATTTGCATTTGGGAATGATTAAAATATTATTAATGTGTAGATACATCTTTTAAGTTTGTATTGGGATTAGAGCTGCAAGTTAGTTATGAAAATAAGCTTTTAATCCTTCAAAAACCCTGACTCTGCAATTGAGGTATAAGTCAAATGCAAAGGAATCTTAATATTCCTTCCAGTCTTCCACTGGATCAGATACCTGTATAGACAAACACAAAGGCTCCTTTCTCCCAGGCAGTCATACATGTGCTTACAGCTGCTACTCAGAGCAGACCCACAGCACACAATATGTGGATCAGGATTAACACTGATGTTACTAGATTAAATTTTTTTCTTAGTAAGCACAGGAAAGTAGGGTCAAAAGCATCTTCTTGGTCATCATTCTTCCTGCTTACAGCAGTGTAAAATATCTGCATCTTGATTACATCATGCAGAGGCCATAAAGCTGACGATGTTGTTAAGTATTCATCAATTTTATTCTCATTGCTTGTGTTGCCTAAGTACTTCAACATACTAATATAATTTGGCTATTCCACTGCTTCTAATACAGATTGGATGACATGAAAAACTTGCCCACAAATCAACATTCATATTTTAATTACTTGCAATGTTTAATTGTGCTAATGAGATAAAAAGAACCCACTAAGTTAAATATGCAAAATGTTTAGAGGATTACAGCCACAGCATCCATCCTAATTCTTGGAAATGAATGAAAATCCACACAACCTCCAAATTTAAATTCATCTGTAGTTTTGGCTAGTCAAACTCTAGATCCTGACTCTGTTGAGACAGCACATGATCCCCTAACATTTACTAGCCTTATTTCAACACAGTGCTTACAGTAGTGCAGTACTTTTAATAATGTGTGGTTTCTGGCAGCATATTTCTTTTCTGGCATTTTTTCCATGTAAGTCTGTCCATACTAAAGCCATAGCTCCCTTCTTTATTCTCATTTGTCTTTGCTTGCTGATGAGAATTCTGAATGTAAGAGAGGAAGTTGAAGGGGAAATTAGGAAAAAAAATCAATTAAGGGACAGCAAAAATGCTCTAAATGAAAGGTGTAAAAAGATGCAAGTCAATACAAGAGAACCTATCAATTTCCTTATTGTGACTGTATTAGAAAACTGTGGCTTCTGCTTGCCAAGAGCATGAAATCAGTCATTCTTTCCTTTATCATTATAGATTATGGTGACATGACTTAGGTACGGTAAGAGGAAAGATCTAATTACCAGCTGATGAGTCATGCTATACAATTTTAGTTGTAATCAGTCATGTTCTAAACAGAATTCAACTTGCATGCTGGTAATTATCCACTGTGGATGGAAAGACACGATGATTTATTTTTCAAACTGGCAGTGTCATCTGATATATTACAAAAAAGCTACAAAAAGAAGTAACTGTCTAACAAAATATTTACACAGCATGAAAAATACCTACATTTCTACAGGTATCATAACCCCAGATTTCAGTCCTGAATGTTAATGGTCATCTCACAGTCCACCATTTCCTACATGAACCCACAACGCCTTTTCCCACTATGTCCCTTCACATTTTATACTGAATTTAATGTGTAATTCTATTGCCAGGTTTTCAGTTTTGCAAAATCCTTCAGTTTTTCCTTGTTCTGACAAAACTTTGTATCCTCAGCTCTGCTCAGCCCTTTTTCTGTCTTCTGAGAATGCGATGATTGCCACAACATGCAACAGACAGCCATGCAAAACTCTTTTTTCTGTTGACTTTCATTCCTATCTTTAACTGATTATTTATCCATGATAATTTATCTTATCCTTTGCCAGCCTAGTTTTCTAACAAACCTTTGCCAAAAGCCCCTTAAAATTTAAGTAGGCTTTACTAATAAATTAATTCTTATGTATGTTTGTAGTCCCTTCAAAGGAGGCCAAGAGGCTTATAAAGCTGAACTTTAAAGGAGTCATGATGACTCTTCTCAAGTAGGTCATGTATTTCCATGTTTACATTCATCATTTATAGTTTTCACTAATTAGCCCGTGAAAATGTAGGAGGCTTAGAGGCCCCCTACACTGCTGTAAAGAGTGGTAATATTTTTCAGTCTTCTCGTACCAAAGAAATTTAAGCCTTCCCAGTAGTGTTACTAAATCCACTAACTCACCTGCAATCACCTTGCATTGCAAATACCAGTTGATTCTAGTTTTCTGTTTCTTACAGATCCCTTGCTAAATTTTTCCCTTACCTTTTCCTATGACTGCTTCAAACTTCATTCAATCCTCTGATGATTGTTCCCCTGAACCCTCCATACAGGGTTCTGACGTTTGATTCAAACTTGGGGTCTATGAAATCATCAAATGAAAAATGTTCCAAAGAAAACAGGCCAATATTGAAAATATTAAGTTTAAATACTGTAAGTAGATCATGCAGTGGATATGGCCACCTCATTTATTTGCTGTAAGGCTTGTGCTAGCTCTGATAAATACTGAGTGGCATTTATCACCCAAACCTACCAGCAGCTAGAGGTAGAACAGCCCCAAACACCCTGAGGACTCCACATAATGCAATGTTTGTTTAAAGACCTTATCTGCAAACTAAAACTAAGGGTCCCTGGATTTTTACCTTGGTAATGTTGAGTCATACACTGGAGCCCTTATGGAGTGAAGCAACTGGATTTGTCAAGGAAACTTAGCCACAAGTAGAGAGAAATTCACCTGCAAGACAGCCTGGAGGAACAGACTGGAGACAAGAGGCTTTGTCAAACCAATCACATCTCAGAACAAAGCACAGACATGTTCTTCAGACACCCCTGTTTGGCCGAGTCCTGCAGATGGGGATGCTGATCTCCCTCAGAGCCTGTAAAGAGAATATGTTTGGCTCATTGCCTAACTTCTACATTATTATTAGGAGAGATAGATTCTAACTTCTGTGATTCAGATTCTCCTTCATAAAACATGGGGATCAGAGTCCTGCCCTATACCTCGGGGGGAAAAACACATTAAATATTTTAAAATGCTCCAATATAGCTCCTGGAATGGAGGTCTCAAAATTAATGCCTTACAGGGAATTCAGAGAATTCAGAGCAATTAGTTTTGTTAATTGCTGTATTTTGTAATTTTGTGCGCATTTCAGGAAGTTTCTTGTTCAGCTCTGTTGAAGAATATTTTAAGTTATCTAAACCAGTTTAGACAAGGATCTTGCTCTAAAATCTAGACTGAAAATGCTATGAAAACTATAGTGTTTGGGTACTCTGGCATTTTATACCAATTTTACACTAGATATTCATAAAGAGAATGTGTGTGACAAAATGGAATGTAATGAAAGTTTTTCCGATATTGGAGAAGTTTAAGACTTAGTTGGAGACTCAGGCTGATTTTTATTTTATCATGTAAATTTGATCTCCTATAATAAATATGAAGTTATTATAGAGTTTATAAAATAGGTATTATTATTTACTTAATGGCCCATAACAACTTCCACAGACAATTTATATTTCACAGATCGTTGACTTGATAGATTGTGACAGCTCTTCCAAAGATGTTCTGGTCTACTGGGTCATTACAGATAGCATGAACAGACAGTAAATCTGTGTCCTAAATATCCCAGTAACATTTTGTTCAAAACATTTAAGTGAATGGCATCAAATCTGTTCAAAACATTTATTTTATTTTTAAAAGACAAACCAGCATGAGGCACATTACAGACTATTTGCTAGCAGGTGCTTGAAAAGACGTTGCAAATTATACAAATGTGCTTTTACATATGCACTGTTGAAAAAGCATCCATGTCACAGAAGATAGAGGAAGAAATAATCCTGATTCAGAGAACTTACACCATAAACCCTCATATCCCTGTCGGTTTCATACACAGTAGTGAATAATCACTCTGGATTTTGATTATTACAAGATATTTAGTCCCAGCCCTGAAGACTACACATATCCTTCCTCCCACTGCTTTCACAGAATTTTTTTGCACAGGCATCTACTTTCTCTCACATGATTTCAGACTAGTTTTGGGAGACAGAGAAATCCTTTAGCAAATCAGAAGGAGAACATTGAGCAGAAACTCTGTAGTAATCTGTAATCATGAAGCATCACTTCTAGACAAAGTGTAAAATTTTAAGATCTCTTAGACGCTTTAAAATAAAGATGAACATTACTGATGCCCTCTTAGGATCCGGAAATTGGCTGAAAAAAGCCTTTATTTTTCCTTTGAACATCACAATAAAATAAATAATTCTTCCAGGTGCTATCCCATCTTGTCAAAGTGGACAAGCTAAACTAGAAGCTGTTTGCTAAAATAAGCCATAAAGAAAACAGTGATATCTTGAATTCTAATGCCAAGAATGTCACCCCTCAGCCACTGATTTAAATTCCAAAACCTCAATTATTACATCCAGATCAGATCTACAACAACAACCCACAACAGAAGCATGCCAACAAAGCACCAGACAGAAAGATATGGGGGAGGGAATATATTTTAAAAAAAGTTAGTAAACAATGGTAGGCAAAAAAGAGGGCAACATTTTGACTTGAGTAGGCTCAGATCCAGGAGAACAGAGATTTAGCACTTGGCCTAAGGCTGCTACTGATTTCCTCAGAATAGCTCTCCAACAGACACTACTGAAGAGAAAATCAGTTTAGAGGCATCTAACCAATCTCTTCCTACCAAAGGTCAAAAAGAGGGTGATTCTAAACCAGCTGCTGCTTGGGAGTAGAGAAATTCTAGGGCAACAGACACACTATTAATAACAGAAACGGCAACAGAGGGGTGTGGAAATTGTAGGCTGATATATAAATATAAAGGTCAATTCTTTAGCAGTAGAGGAAAGCATCTCCTCTGTTGAAAAATACCTGCTGTCTATTGCTGTCTCTCATAATGAAGCCCTTTCATGGCACAACCAAAAAAAAAAAAGAAATTTCAGTATGTTTATGTTGGCAAGTTACCAGCTAACTTAAAATTAGTTCAGATTAAATTAACCAGCAAACATGTGATGGAACAGGCTGATGTACCCGTGATTCACATCTGGACATTTGGCAGCAACATCTGTCTGGCGAGCAACCGTACTTTTATACAGAATATGGTGCCTTGACCAGCACTCTTCCTTCCCTGTCTGCCTTTTAAAAAGCAGAGCTGACCACCAGTCATCTCCATGCAGGCAATACATGCTGGCAGTGCAGCAGCTTGCATGTGGACCTAAGTAGGCAGAGGTTCTTCCTAGAACCCCAAGAGAGGCAGTGACATCTTGAGTAATATAAGACTTCTTCTCTACCTTTTTTCCCCACAATTTCTCACTGTTCAACCCTCAGAGTGTTGCATGCAGTGTGGGCTGACATTATCTACCTTTGCTCTTGGCCTTCTGGCTGGCACGAGGTCCATCTTCAACTGCTGGCTTTCTGCAGAGTTCCCACTCTGGTGTAAGGTGTTTCACACTGAGGCACCATAGCACTCAGATTTTGGAAGAGGAAGAGGGTGTACCGATTTCAAATTCTGCATTTGAATTTACTGCTGAAAGGCTGGTGAAGTTTTGTGCAGAATGCTTCTATTTTGTATCTAACAAAACAAGCATCATGCTTCTACTAATCAGTTATATGGCTCACTAAACTCTATCATGTGCATGGGAAGCAGTATTAACAGTTTTTAGTCTTACTCTATTTTTGGTATTGTTGACCAAATGCTTTGAGACCATATCACATTTTATTCAGGTCAACTTATTTACAGACAGGACCAAGGTAAGGAGATGAAACAAGATTTGGTGCAATTGCCAGCTTAAAAATACCAGATTTTAGCCTTTCTTCTCTTTCAAAATTATGAAATAAGAATGCACCAAGCTTTCATATTAGAAGTGGAGAGAGACAGAGTAGAAAGTACCTTCTCTGCATTCTTTTACACAGGATAATAGATAACAGCCTGAAGTGTTAGCGTGGCTGATTGGATAATTTTCTCCATACTTTACCAAAATCCCACTTGCATTGTCTTTTACACTTTTGGCCAAGAGACGTGACTACTGCTTATTTTCCTGGGCAACTGAGATGACTTTTACACTGCCTGGCCTGTCAGTGCTCACTTTGGGCAGCACAAAAGGATTTGGCAAAAATAAACTGAGTAGCCCCATCACAGACACTTGGGACAGTATGATAACAGGGAGGTCATTCATTTACAGAAATTGATTTATGCAGCAGGTTTTGTCCTTGGTTTTATCTAAGAATGCTTCATGGCTGGATTTCATGTTTCTGAAATGTGATTATTATTCAGAATTTATTGTGTATAAAAGGAGCTGCATAGTTTGTAGGTTGGTAACTATTGACCATCATGTTTATCTTGAAAGAGTGTTCTTCAGTAAAACTGATTGCTCATATATGCTATGGCTTGGATGCCTGAAATCTAATAAATACCAAAAGATAAAAGTCTTCCAGTGGCTCTGCATAGGTGAGGGGGATGCTGGGCAACAGGCACATCTACAGAATTCTATAAGAGTCCCAATAAGGGAAATGCTGTACTTTACTAAATTCTAGGCTCTCTACTAGAGGATTAACAAAAAGATCCAATCCATCAACATATGCTGTGGGCTTTTTCTGTTTGTAACCAGAAAAATAAAATTTAGTTTTACTATCACACCCACAAATAAATATCTGTATGTGTTGTGACACATTTGAGAGACAGACATTTGTTGCTGTGAAGGGTGATCTATCCAGATCCTGGTCTGATGTTATTGTGGTTAATCTGCACCTGGGATTTCCCCACAATCTCAGTTGTGGAGCACATTCCTATACTCTCTCCTGGTTACTTTTCTAGGGCCGGTTTTCACATGTGACATTTTTGGAGCAATAAAGTTCTGGGACACGTTATGAACATGTATCCCATGTGTGTCAGTCCTTCCCTCACCTGTCAGGCGTCAGAGAGTGCAGCCCCTCCTGTGCCTGCTGCCATCCAGATTTCTGTGAAAAGCCTCGTCCCTGGTGTTACAGTGTCACTAGCAGGCCAGACACGAGGAGGACAGCAGGATGACTGACATTGCTTCTGTTTTCTGTAGCTCTTTCTAATGTTATTACTGGATTAGCAGCTGTCCCCAGGCACCACACATCTCTGCTTGAACAGCTATTTTTAAGTACCTCTGAAAACATCTCCCCTTTCTTCCTAAATTAACTATAGAAAAAGCAAAATAGTGGTTTTGATCCCCACAACAAATAAGAAGCCTAGAAACTACAGAAGAATATTCTTTTAAATTTTATTTAATTAAGCTTGTCCCTATCAAGATTCCTGATACCCATTTTTTAGGTTTCCCTTCCTAGGTAAAAACCTGTTACAACATTTATATAACAGGAAGACAAATATTTGTTAGGAATGTAGTTAATAATTTAAATTCATTACTTCAGACTCCCCCAAAATTTTTAAGCAATGATCCTCTTTTTTTTTTCTGCAACTTTTGATCTAGGATTATTTTGTACTAGCATCTGTTCTCTCTTCATGAGAAAAAGTAATAACAATTTCACAGCTGTCCATACAGGTAAACTCTGTGCTCACTGCCTGAACATGTGCCACTTCTAAAATTTTGTCAGAATGAGAAGTAAATAAATTTCATATCTAAAAAATATCCTTGCTTTGCCTTGTTCTGTGTTAATGTTTTGTAGAAGGAAGATTTCAGATGATCATCACATAGTCTATTTAGCAATTACATACTATTTTTGTGAATGTCTGAATTGTTTTTACTTTGCTCTAAACATTTCATCTTTACACAGATTTTACATTGTAAGACTGTAGAAAACAAAGGAAAAAGAATGGGCTAGGAGATGATAGGATTAAAAAAAAAAAATGTACAGGACTACTGCACATTGGAGCAGGTTATAGCTATCAAAAGCTTTCCTTTTTGAAAACTGTGTCCAAAGAGTGTAGATGCACATGGATTACTTTCATAGTCATTATGTTGCCAGAAAAGCACCTGAAGGAGGAAAGATCTGTGGCAGAGATGGAATGCCATGCAAAAAGGCGTTGGAGAAGCACTGGCATGAAAGAGAGCACTGTGTATGGAAACAAATGGTCATGTTATGCATGATTAGAAGGATTGTCTTCTGGCTCAGGCACTAGGCTGGGATCAGAAGATCTTGGTTGGGTTTCCAGTTTTGCATTAGTCCTTGTCTGACCTTGAGCTAGGGAATCTGTCAGTTCAATCCAGCCTTTCTATCAGAGAGTGATAATGGAACACTATTTCATCTCTTTTGACTCCAGGCTTCCTGAGGTAGGAGCTGTCTCCTACTGTGAGGTTGTACAATGTCTTTAGCGCACTTGGGCTTCTCATCTGGGATTTTTAAGCTCTAGTAATGAGGCTAAAGCTTATTTAGGAGATAGGGGGTTTTTATTGCAGCTGTCAGTTGTGCTTGACTAGTTCAGATCAGTCTTCGGGGTTTTGCTTATCTGTTAATTTAATGCAGCATGCTTAGAAACCTGGGAAATAGATACCTGAAATAACCTACCCAAAAGCATTCTGTAGCCAGGTGGGTGTTGTTCTGGGAAAAGAGACCAAGTGATAGAACAAGAAGAAATTGCTTCAAGTGGTGCCAGGGGAAGTTTATACTGTATAGCAGAAAATATTACATCATCAAAAGGACTGTCAAGAATTGGAACAGGATGCCCAGGAGAGTGGTTGAGTCACCATCACTGGAGGTATTTAAAAGAGGTGTAGATATGGCACTTATGCACACAGTTTAGTGGTGGACTTGGCAGTATAAGGTTAATGGCTGGACTCAAGGGTCTTTTCCAATCTTAGGGATTCTGTGATCACATGATTCTCTGTTTACTTTTCTTTAGTCCAGTTCGAACCCTGGTTTACCCCTGTGTAAATTCAGTGAATCTCCAGAAGTATCTGAAGTCCATCCTGACACTGCTCCTCAATAAAACAGCAAGTTTACCACAACTTTTTTTGCATGACAAAAAGAGGTGAATGAACACTGTTCTACTTGTTGGACTTAAAACCCCGTGATGGGAAGTGTCCATTTTAGTTGATTACAGACCACTTCCACTTCTTGTCAGCTGTTGTGAAAAAGATTGCCTTCCCTTACAGGGACTGGGGATAGACCATGGATATGAGGAATGCTTCCTGCCCACACAGTCCAGTGCAGCCTTCTGCAAGAGGAAAAAAGGTTCCTGCAACAGAGAGCAGCTGCTTGACCTCTGGGGAACATTTTTCCAGTAGGATAGGTGAGGGCAAGCCAAGAATTAGAAAACCTGAAGGGCATCTGAGGCAGACACAGAGGAGTTTGCTGAAATAAGACAGCCAGGGGGCTGGGGTGTCACAAGAAGCTCACCCTTGGGACATAGAGGGGGTGGACAGCATTTTTGCAGCCTAAAAGCCGAACACTACTGCCCTGGGAATCAGTCTGAAAGAAAACTGCTCCATCAGGACAAAAAAAAGGCATGGGGCAGTTTTGTTCATAAATATCGTATTTGCATTTCAATTTACTCTAAGCTTTTCCAGGACCAAAAAGAGTTCAGAGTTATGATGCAGTGTGTCTACAATGTGCAGTCCTGCTAAACCCTGTATTTTCACATTCAAAACCCTTTCTACTGTGTGCTTACTTCAAGGAAATGGTCCAAAGAAGGGCACCAACCCACTGATTCCTCTCCAAGCTCAGGAACCTATAAAGAGCTGTCTTGTCAAAATTGTGATTAAAGTAAAGAGTTTGGAAGAAGACAAGCCACAGGAAATGGAACTGAATTATTAACCCTTGGGTACCCACAGCCTCTGCAGTGTACAGGACCTAGATGCAGAGAACATAGCTAAGGGAAAATTCAGGCTGACCTGAGATAAAGACTATTCAAGATATTTTGATGTTGCTTGGGTAGTTTTTGAAAGTTTGGAAATTAAATCAAAAAACTAGTTTGAAAAAAATAGTAAAATCACCAAAAGAGACAACTATATCAGACACAGAGAATGAAGTCATCTGCTAATAAATTCAGGTTAAAGTTGTCACTATTGAAACCACAAATTGCTTTCACATTCCTCTATTATTGGAAACACTTTAAGCTTTATTCTTTTAGCTTCTTAGGCAGTTACTTATCTGGGCTTTGGGAGCCACACAATTAATTGGAAGGATTTGAACCTATATCTTGCATCTCCCAGGAGTGTGCCCATAACCATTATTCTGAGGTGGTTTTCTCTTGTTTCCTGCTGTTACTTTGCCAGCTTGTGTAAAATGCTAAAAAAGTCATTGAGAAGGAAAGAAATAACCAGGTGGTGAGAACAACTTTATGAGTCTAAAGGATGGGACATGGATCAGTAATGATACAAAAGATCTAGAAGCCTGTGGAAAGATAAGGCACTTACCTGAAAGTTGAGAACTTTGGATTCTGATTCCTCATGCTTTTTCTTTTTCAGAAATAAAGTAACGAAACCACAAAAACAAAACAAAACAAAAACAAAACACACACACACACAAAAAAAAAGCCCAAAAAAAAGCCAAACAAACAAAAGAGAACATCAACACTTCCTTTTTCAGAAGGCTTTAAGTTTTGCATTTCTCATATTAAATAAAAAAAAAGTTGAAAAACGAACCTAGATATTTCTAGTAGAAGCAATAGCATCACAAACAGCAAATCTAAACTGAAAAACTTATAAAGAAGAGCTGAGGTAATTTGGCCTGCTCAGCCTGAAGAGACAGGGGTGGCTTTGTTCAAGTCTCATCTGCCCTAAGGAGGGCAGCAAGGGAAAAGTTCTGATCACTCCTCTCTGGTGACCAGCAGAGCACACAAGGAAAGGGATTAAAGGTGTCTCAGTGAATGTACCTTCACTGAGAGTGAATTTGATCACTGGAATGGCCTCCCAGGGAAGAGGCCATGGCACCGAGCCTGTCAGAGTTCAGGGAGTGTCTGGATGATGCTCTTCGTCACAGGGTTTAGTTTTAGGTAGTTCTGTGAGAAACGGGGAGTTGTACTTGATGATCCTAATGGTTCCCTCCTAACTCAAAATATTCTGTGATTCTATGATGCTGTCTATGATCTACAGTTTCTTTAAAGTTTTATATAATCCAATAGTTCACTTCTTCATGCTATTCAATTATATCTATTAATTACATTCAACTTATTAATAAGAAGAGTTAAATTATTTCCAGGCCCATGTAGGAAGTGGGTCATTTGTCTTAGCAAATGAACCATTAGATAAGATAGAAGGGTCAATGTTTCACACTATTGATACAAAACCAAGATTAAACCTTTTGGACAAAATTATTCTGGTTTTAGAAGTTTCTACTAAGGAGAAAATCTCTGTAGAGATGGGAGGGCTGAGACATAACTGTCTATGATCTGGAATTAAAGGATATTACAGACAACACTGTATTATCAGGCTATCTTTCCACATGAAGATTTCCACAGAACAGAATGTAAAAACAGATGAGTAACTCCCAACAATACAATAAAAATTGTGATCTAAGTCGGATTTTTAAAATTATGTACCTGTTAATGATAGAGGAGAGGCAGAGGGAAATACAAGAAATAAGGAAAGCCAAATGGTTATTGCAAAGTAGAAAGAGCTTTATCTAATACAGACTCAAAAGAGAACAGGACAATGTTATTTTTTCAGAGATCCTACAGAGCATTTAATTGTGTTACTTTCATTTAATTTCTTAGGGGGGGAAGAAAAAAGCACATTGAAATGTTAGGAATAAAAAGAAAATCTAACTTAAAAATCTTATGGTACATTGCCCCTTACAGTTCAATCCTCAGCACACAATAATCTTATTTCCATGAACAAGAGACTAGGCAGAAACAATTACATAATATATCTAGTTTTTAGTCAAAATTCCAAGAGTACAATGAAGACAGACATGGACAGCAGTTTCTGCTTCAATCAAAATTAGTGATAAGAGAACTGGCTTGAGGCTATCTGGCCATGAAAATGGTAGAAAAAGTGTTCTCTTTCTCATCAAGTCTAGTGAGCAGAATAGCTTCTGGAGATACTGGGGACAAGTGGTGAATTGCCAACATGGAAACACTGGTCTAGCAAATGGATTTGATGACATTAGAGTGTGACGCATCAATTAAACTTATGCTTCATCTTTTCAGTTATATTCATGTAGACTGAGGAGTCTATAACATACAGACTGCCAGGAGGACCAGATGCTTCCTTCTGTTAGTCCACACACAAAAAAAAATTAACTGAATCTATTTGAACTGCATGTGTGTAGTTTCTTCCTGTCTTAAGACAACATTCTTCAATTACCATGAAGGATGAAAGAACTTTTAATATGAGAAGTTGTCAGCTGGATGAAGCTTAGAAGACACGTCTTTATCAAAACCAGACTTTTAAAGACAATTTCAAGTATGGTTACAAATCTCAAGAGAGAGTTTCATAAAGGAACTGTCTTATCCCAAAGTACTATGACTGCAGCTGTCTGCAGTTCTGAAATACAAACTAGTGGAACTTGACTCTTTTCAATGAAAATACCTTAGCACAGCTCATATTTCTTGGGTTATACACTACTTTTGCATTGACATGCTCTGGATGAGAATTAGAAATATTTCAACTGATTATATTGCTCATGCTTTTACTTTTTCAGAAATATACCAGGAACACTTACTAGTGTTTAGAAGAGCCTCTGCACAGATCTGAAGAAAAATCACCTGAATGTTTCACTATTTTAGCTTGCCTCTTTTATTTTAACCTGTCACTGTATTGTATAAAAATTCAATACTCACGTGATAAATTTTGCTTTAAAATATTTCTATTACCTTCAATAAGACTGATAACAATTTGTTTTTCCAGTACCAGATATCCATCAGGTACTTTGTTTAGATAGATACATACATCAAACAACTGTTATATTAAAGAACTAAGCCATCTGTTAGTGGCTGACAACACAACAGAACCATAATCACATGATAAAAAACACTGCAAAAAATGACAGATCTGAATCTGCAATGCAAGCAAAAGGTACAGAATAAACTGCTGCAGAATAAAACAGAGCAACAAGTTTATTAAAATCACAGTCCTTGTTTGAACAGAATAACAGCGAAGTCCTGGCTCCAAATGTAGGTCTGTCCCTAAACATCAGCTGGTGGAGGGCTGGAGATTCCCAGACAACCTCTGGAAAGGTATATGACACAAAGTGGAGCATTGCTCTCCCTTAGTGATTCCCAGGCTCCTGTACACACCAGATAATTCTCTGGTTTTGAAGGACATAATTTTCCATTTATTAAAATGAATCATAAAAATATTTACAACACAATTTCATAAAATTATGTATTTTTTTACTCTAAATGTTTTTCCCCACAAAATGCTGAACAATCTCAAAACTATCAAATACTTTTCATGGAAAGTAACAAGAGAACAGTGTGACACCCTGAAAATGCAGTCTTATGAATAATAATGATTCAAACAGTGCCAAAGGAATATTTCCAAGTAAGCAGTCTTCCCTTTCAGCAGTAATTCCATGATGGATAATGCTCTTCAGGAAAAAACTATAATTAACCAGCTTTACTTCTTAGTAAGGCAATAAAAGAAGGTTCACAAAAACACCCAAGAAAGTCCAGACAGATTCACTAAAAGACAGGGAATTCCTCACACATTAAAATGTGTGCATTAGCATTCATGCAGGAGCTCTCATCTGAAGCTTTGAAGAAGAACCTTTCAAGGCCTAAAGTGCAGGGCATATATTTGTGCCTGACTGAACTTCTTGGAATTAAACTCTTCATGATCTCTTTATATTAAATTTAAATTTTAAAAAGGGCAAACACAAACCGACCACCCCTTTAAAAAAAAAAAAAGGAAAAAAATTTACCACCAAACAAACAATCAACTCAACCACAAAGCAGAAAATACAACAGTCCGTGGCCAGTTCTGCCCAAGGACCACTCACCAAGGGTGCCAACACACTTGTTTGGTGGCACGCTGTGGCTGCACACGTGGGTGCATTTGAGTCTCATCTGGCCCACAGTTGGCAAACCTTCTGCTTGGTCTCGGTCCCTCCAGTGCCAAGATGCACACCAGTCTGCAGAGAAAAAAATCACAAGCATTAACTGTGGAGCCATCAGAGCCCCTCTAAAAGGCCAACAGTGGTGCTTTGACACACCTGGCAGTAATAGAGATCTTTGAAACCCAGACCTTCATGCAGCTTGCCCAGCTTGTTCCACCCAGAGTTAATCTACAGGATGGACTGTGTAGTCACAAAGTGCCAGATATTCAAAAAAATAATATGTAATTGTTAAGTAGACTATGTGATGATCATCTGAAATCTTCCTTCTGCAAAACATTCAAAGAGTTTCTTAAAAAAAAAAAAAAGGCAGTTCTTGGCAAAATGCATTTTTTTTGGTGGAATGCTCTCTATTTTTTTAACAATGACCAGAAGGTTCTGCTGGTCCAAAGCAAATTTTGTAGTGAAATTAAACAAAACAAACCACAAAAATAGCCTCCAACTCCCAACCCCAATGCCAAATAATAAGAGGAGGATTTCAGGGCATCCACTGGTTAACCCAGTCTGCTGATTTGGAGCCCAGACCTGGGTGCACACTGAGTCCTTGGGCATTCCTTGGCACTTTGCTTTCTTCCTGTAGTGAACAAATGTGAAAGTCTCATTCTTTAGCCCCTACAGAATTGTACTGCTGTCCAGCCAACATCAAATTAACTATGGTGAACTGTAGTGCTCTACCTGTTTTTGGACGGAGCCAACATCCAAATCTATTTAATCTGGAAATGTATGCAAATGAAGAAATTTGCATGGGGCAATCACTAAAATTTTAATTTAAAAAGGAAGCAAAGAAAGCACCAGTTTCTATAATTTAATGGCTATATATCTGGTTAATCCTTTCAAGTTCACATACATTAACTTCACAATGCTGTCTAATGCACCTTTTCTCTTTTATGAAATCCCAACACACATGAAAAGGACAAGTTTTGTAGGACCTGGCCCAAAGCTTTAAGGTTTCCTATTGGTTAGGAAGAAGCAGCTGTTGGGATGCAGCAACATATTTCACTTCATCTTTTAAAACTAAAGCAGACACAACAAAAAAATTTAAAGTAATTTTCACAGGCAGAATATTTTTTAAATGTTAGAATAGCATTTGCATTGAACTACTAAATTTCTCACACTGCAAATTCATATCTAGCATGCCAGGAAAAGATAGCAAAAGCAGTGACAGAAAAATCTTTTACAATACCGCCTCACCTGCAAGCCTGGAGAAGTATCTTCTGTGAGAATAAAAGAGAAGAAATACTCAATGACTAGTTCTGGATGCTAAAAAGAGTAGCCCCCAAACTCTTTTCAGAAAACACCAGTGATGTTCAAATTAGAGCCATTTAGATCCTTTTTTTTGTTGTTTGTTTTGTATGCAGCATGCTATGAACCAAATGGAGAGCACGTCTCTCACATAAGTAACAAACAGCCATCACTAGTGACATTTTGTCCCCTCCCAACAGTTTTGGTTTCTAAACATGAGCCTCTGATGAAAGGCTGGCCTCCAGCAGCAATGCTCCAAGCTGTGTTGCTCCTTCACAGCCTTCAACTTATATTCAAGTCACGAACATGACACTCCTTTTGTTAGCTTTTGATTGTCATCTTCTGTTTTCAGCATTAATTCCCATAACAAAAATTGTCATTGTGATAGGTGCTGTGGAAATCAGTAAGATTAATAAGTAGTTGGTATAATATCTAAATACTCTCCCCTATCAAGATGAGTATGTTGCTGAATTTGTGCTATGTTGAACAGCTGACTGTAGAAATAGTTATAATAGATCACTTTGACAACTTTAGATTTACATAATGGATTCATCCACTTTGCAGATTGGGTTTGTGCACATTCTCTCAGCGTGCAAAACATGCCTATTACCTTTAAAACATTTGCTTTGAATTGTATATGCTGCTACATAAAATATAGTTTTTTTGTGGTCTATAGACTTAAATACGTATTTTAAGAGACATGTATTAGTATGTTTATATGTCATGTGCAAACAAAGTAAATTAATGTACCTGCACTAAAGTTCATGCACCTCTTTAGTGATTTTATCACGTTTTCATTTAATTCACACAAGCTGACTTTTTTTCCTTTTTTAAATTCCTGTCTCTGTTTTTCAGATTTAGAAAACATAATTAGTAGCAAATAAAGACACTGCAGAAACTGTGCCTGGAAAACTTATACCTTTTCCAGTCTGCTTACAACACATCACAAAGGTATTTATTACCAAACAATAATCAAGAATTAGTTCATTATAGTTCCAGTCCAATTCCACGGATACAAAGAGCAAAAGCAGCAGAAGAGGCTGAAAAGGGCCCTGTGTCCAATAGAAGATAATCCCCTCCACAAACAGAGACACTGGGGAGGAGGCCACGCTGCCTTCTGAGGTCTCCTCATCTGGGAGAATGTTTGGAACAGTGCTGCAGTGCCCTGGACTGGGCACATTCTGCTCAGTGATCAGACCAAGAGACATTCAATACTACTAAAATTCTGGGTATGTGTGCTGCGTGACTTTGGAAAGAGGCCCGCACATCTTCCCAGCAGGACACACAGCTCTGAAGAAACATAACTTCAGTAAGTATTGGGGTCTAAAAAGAATATTTCTGCTTTGCCATCACACAAACTGAATCCAAGCCCGGGGACAGCCTGAAGAGGACTTCACTCAAGATGAAGTACTCCTAATTCCTAAGGCCAGTGGTCTTCAGCCTTGCAGGATGGGCAGCTCTGGAACAAGCCCACTGGGCAAAATCTCTGAGGTCCAAGACCATGGGATTTCAGCATACAGCACCAAAAGAGCTCAGTGAGCCTTTGGACCATCTCTAACATTCTCCTACAAATGTCTTGGCTGATGGGTTTTTGTCAGATTTGCTGTAGTAACAGGACATAGGGAATTTAGATTGCTGTATGCTCTGGAAACCTGAGCATCAGCCTCTGACAAAATAATTTGAATTTTTAGTCCATGAGAAGTTCCAAAAGTGAAATTTACTGTGAACTTCAAATCCTTCTTCTGGGCTAGGAATAATATTGTATCATTTATTAAACATGAATATCACAAAGTAATTAATTTCTTTACTTCTACTACTATTTTAGACATCTATTTCTGAAAAGACAAATGTTATTTTTTACTTGGGAATGATATAAGTACCTCACTATATGTTTTTTCCCATCAGTACTTCAAAAAAGTGGAAAAATGCTAGCATTTATATTTCCCAGGGTAACAACAAGTTACTCAAGGAGAAATAGGCAGGCTGTCACAAAGAAACCAGCTGAAGACAGGCAGTTTTGAAGTCAAATTGCATAGATCGAGACATTTAGACTCTGTCACATCACCTTAAATATTATACTGAATTATGAGCATGAGATCATGTATGAGCTGTTGCTGCTTTGCATGGTTTGAAGAATGTGAATAATTTGCAAATTAACAGATGTACTTTAAGATAATTAGAGAATCAGATAACCCTTGGTTTAAATGTATTCACACTCTTTTTGCACAGTGGAATATATTGCCATCATTGGACTAAAATATAAGCAATGTCTGCCAGCAATAAGTGCAGTTAATGGCTCTAAACAGTTGCTGTAATTTATTCGATTTTATAAAGTGAGACTTTAAATAAAATAAAACCTGCAATTATCCATTTTGTTGTTCACTTGTATCTTTTAAAAAATAGTGTAAAACACAATAAATGTTCATACAAGTTCTCAGATGTCAAGTTAAATGTTACAGTCCCATTAACACAAATTGTTTTTTCTTATCTCCTGGCTACCTAGGCTTCTGCTGCACCCTCACAGAAATACTTCTATATGGAAATATATAGATGCATTGTTAGCCAAGGATTAATGGCAAGTTCCCATTTTTCTTACCCAATTATTGGATGTAATAATACTTTTCAGTATCCAGGCAGCCTTACATTTGAAATGATCTTGATTTTGCTTGATTCTGCTTGGGTGTTGTTCATGAATTAAATACTAGTTAATTACCATTTCAGGGTGACTGCATGGCTGTATAAGAAAAAATAATTATGTACATTAAAAAAAAATTAAAAATGCAAATGCACAACAAATTTGGCAGCCCATTCTCTGACCTCTCAAAAATCCTAGGAGAATGGCTGTGGTGTTGAATACAAACCACCAGTGAAGCCCTTCTTTGTTCATCCTGCAATTTCTTACAATTGAGATGTACATTTTTCATGCCTAATGTTTTCAGGTAATTAAGCAGTCTCCAAACACCCACCTGCTGGCATATTTCCCCAATAGGAAGGGGGGATGTTTAGACTGATGATGCTTTGTGTTCCCAAAAACAAAACATGGAGCCCAGCATTCCTGGGGATGGCTGAACACCTTCCTGCCCATAGGAAGCAGTGAGTGAACTCCTTGTTATCTTTGTGCTTTGCCTAATGAAGTGTCTTTATCTCAAGCCATGAGTTTTCTCACTTTTACCCTCCCAATTTTCTCCCCAGTCCTGCTGGCTGGGGAGTGAGTGAGCAACTGCGTGGGGCTTGGCTGCTGGCTGGGATTAAATCACAACACCTACAAGTGTGATTTTTTGAATGGTGGGAAGAGTAACTACAGCAACTAACAAGACATGAGCCTTCAGAAGGTAAAAGAGGGCTGGCTGCTCCTCCACTGTGTTAAAATTTCGAGTGACATCTAAGAGTAAGAACAAAACAGGAAAAGAAAAGATGTGTGGGGAGAATCAAGGCATGAGCTGCAAAGTAATCAAACCACTTAAGTGAGAAGCAAGTGATGAGGATGTTTTAGAAAAGTGACATTTCTGAATCCCATCTTCCATCTAGACCTTACACTTTTATATCCAGATTACCACTCACAGCAAGCTGTCTCAGCTCCTGGGCTTTCCCTTTGTCTCTGCTATGATTAATACGACAGATATTTCTTCTAGCTGTTCCTATTCTCTGCTGTGCTGTTTCTCTCATGCACTTGCTGTTTCTCTTTCTGCCTCTCATTATTTGCTCAGGCTTCCAAGCCCTCTGTGACAGCATTCACAGAACAAAAGGTTGCCATTACATTTATCCCTATTTATCCCCCTTTGATGTTGAATTGAATTTTGTTCTGCTAGCATGAAGAAAGCTACCTTTGTCATCATCTTCATCATCTCTATTTTACTTAAATCACCTTGAACACAACTGTAATTTATTTCCTAAATTTATCAAAATCCTTTACAACCTAAAAGTTTTTACAAACCCTTCCTCTATTACTTCTCTAGTGAATAAAATGAGGTAAATGCAGGTATGTTTGTAACCAGAATGCATATAGGCATTTTTCTCTTCTACCTTAAGAGCCTCCTTGAAGGTACAGAGTGGCCAATTAGCCATCCTTTTCTTCCTTACTTCTATGTATAGAAGTAAGGAAGAAAAGAAGTAATCATCATAACGATTTGTTCCTTTTCTTACTTTTCACTGAAATTCTGAAAAAAAAAGTAATTCACAGATAGGAACCAGTCTCATTTAAAGTAAAATTGCCCTTCAAAAGTAGCAGAAGTCTGCAGAGGGATCAGGTTATACATCACTTTTGCCAATCTGCTGCTTACTATCTCCTGCTCCCAGAACCATGAACCATGTTCTGGTTTTGACTGGGATAGACCTGACTTTCCTCACAGTGGCTGTATAGGGTGATGGTTTGGATTTCTGCTGAACACAGCGATGATAATATAGAGGTGCTTTTTCATTGCTGAGCAGAGCTTGCACAGAGCCAAGGCCTTTTCCGCTTTTCATACAGCCAGGATGGAAAAGAGACTGGGAAGTTGTGAGGAGACGCAGCCAGGACAGGCGACCCCAACATACCAAAGGAAGGTTGCATCCCATATGACAACATGCTCAGAACATAAAGTAGGTGGGAGAAAGAAGAAGGGAGGATATGTTGAAATGACACTGTGTGTCTTTCCAAGTCCCTACTACGTGGGATGGAGCCTTGCTGTCCTGGAGATGCCTGCCATGGGAAGCAGTGACTGAATTCCTTGCTTTATCTTGTGTGCATGGCTTTTGCTTTCCCTATCAAACTGTCTTAATCTCAACCCACAAGTTTTCTAGTTTTTACCCACACAACATTCTCTCCCTGATCCCTGGTAAGGGAGTGAACAAGTGGCTCCATGGAGCTTGGATGCTGGCAGGGGTTGAACCACTAGAACCATCACCGTATTTTATGTGGCTCATTGCAAGGTCTCTGCAGATTGGCAATAAATGAGAAACATGTCTTGCAAAGATACTGCAAATGCAACAGAACTATTTTACTCATGACTTGCCATGACATTGATTCAGTATCAAGGAACTGGAATCTAGTGCAGCGTTGATTTTTTGGGAAATCAGAAGGCGACTGTACCTCATAGTGCTCCATTCTAATCAAAACCATCTGTACTATACCATCCTCATAGTGTGCATTCAGATGTGACAAAATGGTGGTTAGTTATGACTTGACATGCCTCTGGAACAATAAATAGTGTTTACCACTTCTTATAGAAAAATGTACTGAAACCAAGTTAAATCAATTGTCTAAAATTGTGACTGGTAAGAATCCCAGACTCTACAGGGCTTATTACATTCACTGTCATACACAGATACACACGGTGAGAAGGTAGGTGCCACCCAGCTCACAGGGGAACTGTGCAAAGGAAACACTAAAACTTCTGTTATAAAGTGGCAAGAGGGAAGACTCTTTACTCCCAGTGGCAGACCTCATACTGGGACTGGAGCAATTTTCCAAATGAACTACCAAAACCGACTAAAGCACCAGGGGTTCAGAAGAAAATAATCAAAAGCTATCATGAGAAGTTCACAGAAAAGAGAAACTACATATACATTGAACTTCAAGTGACAGAAGTGCCACAACACAGCTAGGATGTGCCTTTGTCAGCCTCTCCATGAACTCAGCAGAAGGTGCAGAAAATACTATGTTAAGCTGGTCACCATTGCTTCCATTCTGAGAAAGCTAAATATATGGCTCTAGACAAAGGGGTTTTTTTCTAATACAAAGGACTACCTACCAGCTACTTAAAGTTTACATTCAGAGACAGTCTCACTAATTAATTCTCTGTGCTCTACTTCTCTTTTCTTGGCAGAGAAAAATGAGAGCCCAGCACATGCGGTTTGCCAGTATTAAGCAGCTTTTCAAAAACACGCTTCAGGCTTGGATATATCAAAAAGATGATGCTAATAGCACAGGATCAATGACTTCCTTGGGACTCAGGGCAGAGGTCAAATCTATACGCTCTTTGACCTCGGTACAAATTTTGACACAGCCACTGATTGCTGATGATCTGCAAACAGACTCCACCAGCATAGCAATGTACTCTTATCCCTTCAGGTATGCTTCTCAAACAGGACCTTAAACAGAGACAGCAGACACAATTTTCTCTCACAGAAAGATACACACCAAGGTCAAAGACTGATGCAGGCCCCCTCCCTCAATTTCAGTTGCTACGAGTGATCTTCTGAAGGAACAGGACCCCAGTCCTTACACTGCTTAGTGCACCCCTCTTCTCCAAAGGGAAATATGTCTGAATGATGTTAAGCTCAGAGAAAAAATTTAGCCTGAGACCTGAATTTTGCTCTCATTAGCAATAAAGGAAAAGATTTTTCTATCACTGCAGAGGTTTGTTTTCAAATTAGGCAAGTCCTAGCCAGCTGGGTGGACATTGGAGCAGAGGTTCAGTGTACTTGCAGCGTGTTAGGAGGCATCACTGGAAACAAATTCAATCTCTAATATCTTAGAAATTAGAGAGGTACAGTAAACAGCTTTCTCTGACAAAGAACATCAAGAAGCTTGAGGAACCTATTCAGTCCTTCAGTAGCACCAGACTGTAGCATTGAAGCTTTTCCTTATGCTTTAATCAGAGAAAAAATATTGTAGTGTGGTTAATTGTAGTGTAGTTGGTTGCATTTTATCAGATTTCCTTTGACATTATACAATGCGCTTCTATAAATCTTTGGCATAAATTGAAAATCCAACCTCAGAGCAAACCAACAACCTTATTCAACACACCACGAAACTGTTAACAAAATGGAATATTGCCCTTTTCTCAGCTACTTCTATGTCCTACAGAAAATCTTCAAATTTTGTCTAAACTTCATTCTTCTCTAAAACTGGAGGTAAGCCTTGTTTCATACTATAAAAATCGACATGTTTAAATGAACACAATAAACTAGAGGAGTTTGAAATGGCCATGCTTGTTTTATGAATGTACTAAAGTCAATGCATCATCTCATACCAATGAAGAAGTGCAATGACAACAAAGAATCTTTTCCTCACATTTAATTGCTGCTTTGGCACCAATCTGGCAGGATGCACATGTTTTATTCTATAGCTATATTGCTTTGTGTGGGTATATGAGTCTTTTGTTGTGTCATGTCCTCAAAGTATTAGGCAACAGCCTATGAAGGCACAAAGTCTATGAAAGACTATTCATAGACTCAGATTGTATAGCTGAACATAGTTCTCATGTTTTATGCAAGCCTGAATTATATACACTCAAAGTGAGCTGCTCAATTCAGAGACTCACAGAGCTCCATTTTCAAATTATATAATAATTTTTGAATTAACAAAAAAGGGAAACCATAGCACCTGTGGTTTATTGCATAGCTAACCCTGTTAAATATGCAGTATAAATTTGGAAAGAATAAAAAAGCCTTTAAACAAGAAAGCTTATAAAAAACAAGTCTCACTTTGGAGTGAACTTTGACACTCTAGCTATAAAATTTTTAAAATAGCATTCAAAAAGAGGAATTATATCACACAAATTTCTCTTTCATGGATCCTCACATCCACTCCACTCTATCTCACCCTTAAGGGTCACTAGCATCATACTTATTGCAGAATAGCCACCTACAGAGAAGAATCTAATAGAGCCACAAGGTAATAAAAAAAATTGCCATTAAATTACGAAGTTGAAATGTTTTTTTTTTCTTTACAGTAGCATGCATGTTTTGTGGTGGTGCTCTGAAGCCTCACCTTTGGACTGCAGTCCTACTGTAACATCAGAGACCAAGCAGCAGTGGAGTGGGGTTCTTGAAGTTCAAGCACCACTAACAAGCAAGAATCCTTATGAAAATGTCCCCTCCTCACACAGAAAGTAGAAAATCACCTGCAGATGTGCAGTAATCCAATCAAACCTGTTAGCTGTACAATAAATTTAATTGAAGTGAATTATGGAAGTGTGTAGCTAAAATGGTGGAAGCACTTAAACACATTGACAGGTAGGCATAGTCAGAGCTAAGAAACTATATTTACTTCTTTGTTTTACTTATCATAAACAAGAGTCCCGAGGGTTGGAAAAGAAAATAAAAGAAAAAAGAGATAGAGAGGCAGAGGCAATAGATGACACTACCAAGATGACAAAAAATAACTTCAACAGGGCATATATTACATCATTGAAAAACCAAAACAAAACAAAAACCTGTAGCAATCTCTATGGACACAAGCAATATTAATAAAAACCAACCAAACAAAAAACCCCACAAAAAAACTTCAGAGCTGCTACATCTTAAATCTATCCATTGAGTAAGTTTATATGCTAATATCAGAACAACACAGCTTTTTTAAAGCCTTACAAAATGTTAAGTTCAGATTGGCACAACAAACAGAACAAGATCCTTGTTCTTTGGCTGGCATTTACATTTTGCTTCTTCAAAGTATACATGCAGTACAAAGTATACAAAAAGTTGTTTTTAAACATCTTTCACTCCTCAACCTCCCCACCCAGACTCAGAGTTACACCATTCCTGTCTGTCAGCAGATAATTCAAAACATGTACCTCAGCAGACAGTAGGCTCTTGACATCTGCCTTTTATCAGAGATGTCTGCTGTACTTCTTGTGCACTGTGTGATATTATAAACAAATGAAACATAACACAAATTAAAGTAATATTAAATGAGAGACAGGCATTCCTGGGCATAGGATAGATTCCATCCATTTTGTTAGGGGACTCCTGGTGTGAAATGGAGGCAAAAGCAAACAGGAGATTGCAGTCAGGCAAAGAAAAAGGACCTGGAGAGTTTATTGCTAGCTATTCAACTGTTGAAAGTCTTTTTGTAACATTTTTCTGACCACAATCAGAATTAAGGGGGGAGTGGGAAAAAGTCACTTGATACCAAAAGAGTAAAAGTCAAGAACAACCAATCTGAAACTCCACGTTTCACAGTCCTCTAGATCATTTGAAAGCTAACCATAAACAATAGACATCACACACTCATTTGACACTGTCTTTACATTAGGACACTTACAACAAGGTCCCAAAAGCCAGTGAAGATCTTTGGTCATGAAAAGCAGTACCAGCACCAAGGATGAAGTACTTGGATGGCAGACACTCCATTATTCATCTGCCATGAAGGGGATATCTGAGCATACTGGCCTTGCAGATTAGGCAGCTGGCAGGAGCATTGTGCCCAGAATACAGTGGTGCCAAGCAGCTGTCGGGGAAAAGTATTTTCCTAGGAGCTCTAAGGACATTTCTGTTCTGTTGGCACATCACTATGTGAATCACTACTTGCCTCTGGGGGAAACCTATAAATACCCAATATGTTCTTCATGAATATTTACTGATTCAGAGTTAAGTAGCTATGCCCCTGCCATATTCTTGTAGAGCAAATTTCCATACCTACTCCTTTCTCCTTTGTTATCAGTGCTTGAAGCAAGATGAGAGGACAGGCAGTTTGTGCTCGTCTGCATTCCAGGGACACTCACTGAACTCACACTCAAGGACTGAGTGCCAAAGCATTTGTCATATTGTCCTGTGTTTTATGGGTTCACCTTTTGCCAATCCCAAACCTCAGATAGCAGTGTTGAAAATGTGAGCGCAGGTGCATTTTCAAAATATGAATTAAGTTTTGAGCAACAAAACTTGGAACAGATCTATGCCAAAAGTCTGTATTTTGGTAGAAAATTTAAAGAATCAAACTCAGAAGCCAAGAAAAAGCTGTGAGTCAAAACTTACATTAATCAGAACACATCAAAACATTGGTAGAAACACAAAATTTTCTTATATTGGTCTTACAACAAGTCTCAGTATTTCCTAGCTAACCACTTTTAATCACCAAGAAGAATAAGCTAACCAAGTACATTTATAGCCCGTGACTCAGCTGGCAATAACTTGAGTTTTCAAGAGCACACACAAGAATTTATTGCTGCAGCCCAGTGAAATTGCACAGGTTTGCACAACTGGCTAAATTGGGAAGTGGTGTACATTAATGTCTAATGAGAAGAGGCCAGTTTCTTTCTTCATTTGAAAGACAACTAATAAAATTTAGCTCCTATACACTCTATAACTTAAATTTTTTGAATAGTTCCTCATCCCTCTGGGAAATTTCTGGTTCCTGCAGATCCAATATTGTCTGGAGGCTTGTGTTCTTTTAGGCTCTAAATTCAGAAAATTTTTTTACAAGCTTGGTAAGTGGATGCTTTACAACATTCTGCACACCATTTTCCACATCTTTCAAGTCTGTAAGTCAGATTTCACTGTCCATTTGCGAAGTTCCATGTAAAGGCACACAACTAACAAAAAATAGGGAACAAAGAAAAATGCCCTATCTGACCTCAGTTACTTAAAGATACTGTTAATGTGCATCTAAGAGTGAAACCTGAATTTCTGCAGCACCTTAGTAGCACTCACTGCAACCACCAGGCTCACAGTTTGGTGGTCCTGAAATGTCCTGTTTTACAGTGTCTGAAAGCAGGTAGTTTTGAAGACCTGAATAACCAGAACTTTCTAAATGTTCGCTATGCAAGAAGTGTAGCTTCAAGTGACACAACGGAAGAAAAATTACCTACAAACTGGACTGAGCTGAGGGTTTCTCAAGAAGCACAATGCTGTGCGCTAGTGAATGGGACCACAGCTGCTCTCACAGCTGGTGGCACTGGAACCTCTCATTGTCTGCTTGAGGCTGATATACACAAACACAGAAACAGCTCTGGATGACAGATTTTGGGGTACAAAACATGCTTCTGATCTATTAACTCTAAAGATGCAGAGGGGCAAAAGCAAGAATTTGCCATTAATCCTAAGGGAACCTGTATTTAAATATACCTAAAAATGCTTGTACAGGTATCAACACAGACTGACATTGAGTGCTTGCAAACACACCAAGGAGCTGTGTCGTGGTTTCTTGGCCTGACCTTGTGCTGAACCAGAGAGAAACTCATTTCAGAAATTTTCCCACTTCCACACTTTCCTTTCTTATTTTTTGCATTTCTTAATGAAGAATGAAAAATTTTTAAAATGAGCCAACAAACAATAACAAAAAATTTTCAGCAGCACTTACTCGTATGGCATCAAGTATAGAACTGGCATAAAAGTGCTCAGTTTCTCTTAAGTGACACAGTACTGTAGATCTGGATCATACCTTTGAAAATGAAATATGTTTATGCCTTCCATTCACTTCTCAAAAATGAATGGATTGCTTCTCAAAATCTGTCTGCTGAGTGATGTGCATCCTGTGAGGATAGACATGCTCCTTGCTCTAGACGCTGCTCTATAATATCAGACTCCTTTAATACAGAAAGTAACTTCGTTAGTAACTTGCTTCTCTTAATCTATTCTCAGGTTGAATAATGCCTTCTTTGCAAATAACACTAATTTAGGTGCATTTCCTTTGCAAGTAGTGCTAATCACTCACACCAGCTCTCCCTGAAGTATTAATCTTTGATTTACTAGGGTTTCAAGAGCTGAAGAAGGAGATTTGGAGAAATAAAAAATTAAATTTCACATGTTTAATAAATATTCCCATCATGTAGCTTCTACCAATGCCCTATCCAATATGGCAAAAAGAACTCCAAGCCTAGTTCATTTCAGTATTATTGACTTTTCCTTTTAAAACACCCCCACCTTTCTCATATGAAATCAATTGACACTGCTGGCTTCACAAAATACAAGTATTCACATTCAAAAGTAGATTTTCCCCATCTTTTTGGTACCTGCCTCTGTTTCTCTAACCTTCCCATGCAGCTTTATAAGCTGACTGAAGGTCATGAGGAGTCCCTGGAATGAGATTTTTATGTCAGCAAAGACAAGCTGTGGATAGGATTTGTAGCTTTTTAGACACATCTCCAAAGGAGACCCCCAGTAAATACAACATTATGCATACCATGTGTCTGCTGTCTGCTCTGCCTGGGACTCCCCAGCAGAGACTCAGACTTCCTCCCCCTCCCTCTCCTTGGACAAAATTAAAAATGTAAACATGTGTTTGGGTATAGTCCCACCCCAATTGCAGACAGCTTCTCATAAACATTAACATTTTCCTTACCAGCAGAGAGGGTTACTCTGTATTTTGTTCTTTCACCTAAATTTTGTCTTAAAGACAAGGAGCAGGACAAATGCAGCTTCCAGTACCTTTGGATGTGTTGCACATGGCCAGTGTATCTCACTGAAATTCCCAAGGGATCAAAGCAGACATTAACACGTCTCTAACAGAAGCAGGCAAATGATTGACTGACTCACTAAATGCTATCCAGTTTCAAACATGTTAAATATGTCAGAGATTTTTTTTTAATGCCATGAGATTCTTCCCCAAGGATGCCCGACATCCTTCTCAAAGGACATACTCAATATGTTAAAAACATTATACACCATCAAGTGTAGTCAGACCTTTCTTAGTGTTATTTTATGAACAAAAGTGAGAACCTCAATCTCTGAGGAATCTGAAGACAGAAGAATGCCCACCATCAGTAGCTGTATTGTTGCACATCCCAACCACAGGTTTATTACATGCAGGTGGAAGACAGAAGTCTGGGTGCATCATAAATCATTACCTCTCTCTTATTTCTTCCCAACAATGTAAGCAATTTCTTGGTACTTCCCAAACAGGGAAAGAGGAGGAACTGACAACCAAAACTCACCCCACTCCCAAAAACCAACCTAATATGAAAAAATTCAACCTCGCCCAAAATTGCTCTAAACATAAGAAAAGGGGTAAAAAAGGTAGCATTTTACCAAAAGGCACACACTACTAAAAAGAGATTCCTGTATGTTTATTCTTTAGTACATTGCAATTTAAGAGGATATGATATGATTATTGCTATGATTATGATATGATATGATATGATATGATATGATATGATATGATATGATATACTGAGATGCAGTTTAATACTGCACTCAAGAGAAGAATATGGCCACAGAAACACTCTGGTGGAAAAATCTGGAGGAGAGAGGAAAAATCTGGGGCAGAGAGCCAGATTTTCTGTCCCTGCATATAAGTAATCTTCATAGATGGGCACAGGCAGGGAGGCCCCATCCCTTGGAGACACATTAGACATGCTTGTGCCATAACTTGTGACTCAAAATTTTGGAAAAGATCATTGCCATAGCTATGTATTGTGTTAATGGAAGACATGAAGGTTCCACTTAGACCCACGAAAGTAGCTGTGCATGCCTGCCTCTCAGGATAATCCTCTCCTGATACCAGGGGATCCCATCTTCCATTTCTCATGAGACTATTCAGGTTGCTTCCAGACACTTCTCACAGTAGTTCCTGATCTTCAGTCTCATGTCAAGCATCATATACAGAGTGTCTCCCAGGGTAAAAAAAAAAAAAGTGCAAACTAAAGTAAGCATGGCACTATCTTAATTTAATACAGAGTTATTCATCCTTTCTCTTCCAAGTGTTCCACAGCACTCTACTCTTCTTACTGTGCTCTGGAGACAGACAAATTTTTCTTGCCCAATATTAAACCGTTTTACCATCTCAAGGCAGCAGTGTCTCCTTATGCTTTCTAGATTTTTATCTGGAGCTGTAAGAAACTCTGGATCATCCTACAGCAATACCATTAATGCTTCTTCTTCCTATGATCTTTGAGTGGCCAAAAGACTGCAAACATCGTTTCCATCTGCATATTACTCTGCCATAATGCCTGCATGAATTTAATTATGCTGAGGTCAAAAGGCTGCTTTAACAGACGTTGCCACTCAAATTTACCAAGAAAGCAAATTTGAGTCAACAGCTTTCTTTCCTTCCCTCATCAGCCAGTCCACAACATCCATACCTTGTCCTTTATATTTCTAAATAAGGGATGAACAGGACCAGTAAAAGTTTATAAAATACCAGGGACTGTAATGACTCCTAGGAAAAATTGGGAAATTATTCAAAATCCCTCTATTTCCAATGGTATCTGTCTTAACAAATTCTCTCTTTGCCCCATAGTTTGAGACAAGACTATGTAATACCTTGGTACAGACCACAACAGCAGTTACAGTTGCCACATATTTTGTAGTTTCATTTGTGATGTCATTATAATTTTGAAAGTTTCAAAGACTCCAGTGGTCTGTGATTGATGACTTTGCCTTTAGATTAGATATGCACATAAATAAATTAATTAAAAAAAGAGAATATGAAAGATGGAGTAGAAGCCACATTCTGCTTGCTACTACACGAACATTAAATTGATAAAAATCTGAAGCGAGCAAACACTGAAAGAATAAATGCTAACAGTTCTTAAGACAAATGTGCTTATCATTCAACTGGAATATTTTAGACTGTCATTTAGGAAGGATTTTAGGTTTTGTTCTAAATATATTTAAAAGCAATTATGCTAACTCTGTAGACTGAAGGTTACTGTTAAATTGTTGAGATTAGTCTACTATTAAAATAAGCAGCTTTGTGGCCAAAAGAAATTGAAAGCTCTGTGAAATGCGTTTTGTGCCTTAAAGCAGGAAGCTGGGAGGAAAATAAAAAAACCTGCTATTAGAGTGGCAGGGAACTCACTGCAATACAAGAGGGAAAAAAGTCACAGAGCAGTGGGTGAGTACACAGAAAGCAACACAGGTATTCAAAAGTTAAAAGCCCAGACCTGCACGCTGCTGCATGGTAACATTGCTCCATTGTACCTCTGTACCAAATTACCAACTCAGAGGCAAATTTTACCCCACAATATGCAACTTGGCACAGCTGTAATGAATCAGAAATAAAAACACCAACAGGAGTACCTGAAAAAGCATGGGAGGCATAGAAAGCAAGAAGATAGTGAGGTAGTGTTTGAATGGTCTAAAAGCACCTAACTGTAATAATGGGAAGTCTTTTAGAAAAATGGGCCATTGAGGCTGACCATCAGGGAAAAAACAAAATGAATTAGACAGAATTGTGTCTAGAAGGTATCCTATCTTATGAGATGTTTAGAACAAGACTCAATGAAGTAGCAAAAAAAAACACTGTTGGAAAAAATATTTTAGGTCAAAAAAAGGTATTTTTCTATCTCTAATTCTATTTGTTCCATGGCACTTCAGAGAAAGAATTTGGAAGAAACAATGAAAGGAAGAGGGGAGAGGTAAAAGCTGTCTAGAAACAGCAGCCCTAATTATACAGGTGAGAAATGGTAGGAGCTTTCCAAAAGTGGTGAGAGTTGAGAAAATGTTTTCAACGCAGGAGTTTTATTCAGGCTATATATAAGGGGTTGGAAAAGGAAAACAGTAAAAGTTTTACTGCAGTAAAAGACCTGGGACACAGGCCATAGAGATTTGAGAGGAAATAGAAATGTACCCTGTCTGTGCTCACTTGAATCAGTAGAGTTGTACCTACAGGTTTGTTGAGGGAAAACAAGTAGAATACTGGATTTAAAAGAAAAAAAGAATTTAAAAAAATCAGAGGAGGAGAAGCTGCAGTTTTATGGCAATGCATAGATTCAAGGCTGGGCAGAAGTGCAGGTGCAGAATGGAGGCACAGCCCAGCTCTCTGCAGCAGGGTCTGTGCAAGGGCAGCTCAGCTATGTAGGACCTGCTGCAATCACCCAAGTGAGAAAACCAGAAAGTCAGACAAAGCAGGAAGAGCAGAAAGAGAGGTCTCAGTACTATGTAGTGCCAACAACTACAGCTGGATGCCAAAGCAGACATCCTAAAAACACCCAACCCCACCATGTGCTGCTGTGTGTAGCCACTGCAAAGCACAGATAAGTGCAGCTGCTTTCTGCCAGGTTGCAAACCGATAAGACCTCAAAAATATCATGTTCTTTCAACAGGGCTGTGTGGGGCCAGGGAAACTTGACTGGACTCAGCAGGGGCAGAGACAAGAAAAACAAGACTGTAGTTATCAACCTCAGATTAATAGTTATTTCACTGCTCCATTAAAGGCATTGTTTGACAAAGCTGGAAAATAATATTTGCTGGCAGAGTCACAAAGCATTACTTTGATATGAAAATGTCAGTGAATATCTCTTTCAATTATTCTCCCTTTCCTATTCGAAAGCAGTGTTTATTCCATAAAAACCTAGTGTTATCTCAGTTTAATTCAGAGAACTACTCATATCAGTGAAGCAGAATAAAATAAGGTTGGCAAATTATTACAAAATAAAAAATCCATTTAGGACATTTAGGAACGATCTTCACAGAAGAAAAGAAGGTTTTATCCATGCATAACAAACAGGATGATAAATCTTTAAACAATTAAGTAAAAGTTTCCATGAACTACTTAACAATCGTCTTTCATTGAAGGGAACACAATATTTTCAAATCATCTCACAATAACCTAAGACCTTTAACTTTCGCTTTCTACAAAGCACAAAACCTGCTATGTCTGACTGCAGTGGAAGTGATAAGTTTATACACAGGTTCCAGATTTATCAGAGGCCCATATATATGGGCACTGTATATATAGATTGAGCATACAATACCATCAATTATGTGGTTAGAATTAACTCCCACTTCTAAAAAAACCAAAGAAAATCTGATCTTCCAAGATGATAGACTAGGTGGCCACCAAGTCAGAAAAATCTGAAAAGGGGACGAGTAAAAAAATATACAGTCATACATTTATTTTTGCATCTTCTATAAAAACGTCTGCAACTGCACAGTGTGGCTTATCTCCCTGTCCAAAATATCCACAACTAGATAAAACAAGTCCCATCCTACTGCTCACACAAACATTTTGGGAGTGGCCTCAGTTGGTCCCAGCACTCCAAGAATTGCTGTAGTAGATATTCACATACTTCAATACCCTGCTTCACGTTACTGCATTGCTCCAGTTCTTCACCTCTCCTTTCACAAGCACTTGGAGGTCCTGATGCAGTGACCTCACCAGCTCTGTGGCACAGCCAGAAGCACATCAGCCTGGATCTGTTGATCCTTACAGAGCCAGAGGAAGCAGAAAAGATGTTGCCATAAGAGCTGGGGGATGTAAAAGGAAGTGCAAGTCTGAGTGGTCTGGTCAGGCCAATAACCAGGTTGGGAACAGGTAGTGTTGATAATGCTGAAAATCAAGATTCACAATCTCTCTATGTTTTCTGAGAAAGCACAGGGTAAATACTTACCTAATGTAAGGGAAGGCAGGTCCTTCCCTTCAGCTGGGTCAGAGGGCAAGCAATGCAAAACTTGGGGAAGGTTTTAATATTAAAGGCAAGATTATAGAGTGCTAAAGCATGCTAGTGGAAATGCAGAAAGAGTATTTGCAAGAATATCATCACAGTAGAAATGACACATGGGGGAAAAAAGCCTACACCAAATAATCTGATTTTGGAAATCATAAATTTACTTTTTAAAATAATTGTAGTTGAGATTATGTGTGCAGGCACAGTTTCTTTCATTTTGGTGTGTTTCTGATGGTTGCAGATCTCCTGCAGGGTACCTTACACAGTCAAGGTTACACACTTTTGCAAGCTATTGTAAACTTTCTCTTAAAGTGGAAGTATGTGGCTTCCCAGATACACAGACAATGGATGCAAAGCAGATTGAAAAATGGAGGTCTTCAAAATGGGCCGATGCAGAGCTGTGAATCTAAGATATATCTGACAATTAACTTGATGTTCCAATGACAGATGATAAGAGCATGACCACCGGATGATAACAGCTATGTAGAATGAGTTCTGCACAGCAGAACTTCAGTGGTTATAGGAGAGACTTTGAAAATCCTGTATCCAGAATTTTCTAGTTAACTACAGTTATCTTAGAAAGGGTAGAAAATATCAGCTGGTTATCAGAAAAAAGTAATCTGAGCAGTTTCACACTTTTTATCTGCCCTTTTGTAGTTTTTACTCTTTCTTTAAATTTACCACAAAGTAGTCTTAAGAAGAGAGCGACATGACTGTTTTCCGAGATAACCCCATGCAAGTCCCATTAAAGCCCAGTGCTCTCAGGCCCCTTTGTGTGACTAAAGCAGATGTAGATTTGCACTGCAGTAGGCAGGCAAAGAGGCCTGTGCAGTGTTTCAGCTGGGTGTCTGTGGGAAGAGCTGGCACTGAGGCATTCCTGTTAGCATTCTACAAAGAAATGAAGGGGGTGTCTGGGATGATGATTATGATGCATCAAATGGAATCACTTCCCCATTGGATTCTGCTAAATCATCTCTGACAGAAACCATTTATCCTCAAGGCTCCTGAAAATATTTTTGAGTCATAAATTCCATCTTTAGAAAGGGCTTGGTCTTAGTAAGGGCAGACCTCTCCAAAACATCACCATGTGAGATAATACTCTTTTATCCCTTCTCAAGCTTCCTACCAATCACACCATCAGAATAATTTTTTATACTTCACAATAACCATACTGTGTTTTTCCAGCAACATTCACCTAATACTATTTTGTTTACAAAAAATCAGATGTCTTGCCCATTCCTCTAAAAGGGAATATTTTTAAAAATTCTTCAAGCTTCTTTTCTGCTCGAAACAGGCATGCTCAGGGAACACATGTGTAAAAATAAGCAGAAATATTTGGAAATCCAATATCAAATACAGGCATCCTGTCACTGACACTGAGACAAGTTCTACGTTGATCTTTATTCTTGCAATTACACTGTCTCCAGTAGTATTGTAAGACCTTTATTCCTAAAATTTTCTTGACTAGTAGGAGCCTTGAAATAGCTGAAAATGCTGCACAGTTGTGTAGAAATTTTCCAGAGAACTAAAAAAGACATTCTTTCTATAATTGCAGCTGTGTCAGAGATAAACAGGCAGCCAGAGCAGGAACAGGCTGAGCAAGGAAAACAAGTAAAGCTAGCAGGGGGGTAAGAACATTAAGGAGGAAAATTTACTAGCACATCAGAAAACAACAACAAATTCCCAACAAGTAATGTGCAAGCAAGGATCAAAGGGTATGATGAACATGATGAGAAGCAGAGGCCAGGTCTCTGCTCAATGAACGCTCATCACTCCATATTGAGTATGAAAGTTTCCTGGAGCTTCCCCATTCTTCAGTGATCAGAAAAAATGGAGGGAAAGGGAGGATAAAATTTATGGAGTAAAAAACAAAAACAAACAATATTTGTCCTTATTCTGTTAGAACTAATGTTCCTATCTCAAGCTAAGCAAGTTACTTAAATTAATTGAGTGTTTTTCTGTTAGTTACTTACAATGTGTTCCCCATTTTCTTTGACTTGAAAAACGATTTGCAGAAATGCTGAGACCTCATAACTGCAGCTGGGGATTGTGCTTGTACTCTGGGAACTGCTCAGGGAGAATCATGAGTGTAAGTGTCATAAACATATTGTCCACATATACTGTTGACAAAGTACGCTAAAAAGAAGAAAATACCACCCAAATTCCTTAGGCAATACAAAACAGGGATGCACAAAGGAGCTAATTTCATACATTTCCAGTGTCATAGAATCATAAAATGGCCTGGGTTGGAAGGGCCTTCAAAGATCACCTCCTTCCAAACCTCTTTCCATGAATAAGGACACCTTCCACTAGACCAGGTTGGTCAAAGTCCCAGTCCAGCTTGGCCTAGGTATTCTTCCAAGAATGGGGTATCCACAATTTCTCTGGGCAGCCTATTCCAGTGTTTCACCACTCCCACCACAAAGAATTTTTTTCCTAGCATTTAATCGAAACTTACCTTCTTCCGCTTTGAAGCCATTATCCCTTGTTCTGTCACTCCATGCCCTTGTCAAAATTCCCTCTCCAGTTTTCTTGTAGGCCTCTTTAGGTACTGAAAAGTGCTATAAAGTCACCCTGAGCCTTTTCTTCTCCTGAGCAACCCCAGCTCCCTGAGCCTGTTTTCATAGGAGAGGTGCTGCAGTCCCTCATATTGTTTGTGGCCCTTTGGACTCATTCCAACAAGTCCATGTCCTTGTGTTGGAGAACCCAGAGCTGGATGCAGCCACAGGGGGGTCTCAGACAGCAAAGCAGAGGGGAAGATTCATCTCCATGGATCTATTGACATGCTGCTTTGGATGCAGCCCAGGCTTTCTGGGCTGCTAGGGCACACGGCTAGCTCACAGGGCTAGGGCTCTTGTTCAGCTCCTTGTCCACCAGCACCGCAAGTTCTTCTCCTCAGGGTTGCCCTTAATCCATTCATTCTCTGCTCATCCTGTTCGGGCTTCATCTGACCCAGCTGCAAGACCTTGCACCTCAGTTCGCAGCATTTTTCTGGAAACAAGCACATTTTTGAGGGCAGATATTAAAACCAATAGTGCCATGCCCCAAAAGAATTTTAAACAGCATTTAACAGGTGAGGGTTAGAGACACCTCTACTGAAGGATAGGCAGAAAACAAAGCATCTGCTCATCAGGCGAGCACTGCACATGTGTAAAACAAGGTGGGGACTCACAGGCAAAAAACTAAACACTTTCTACAATCCCACTCTGGACTTTCCTAAGAAAAGTGACTTTGATTTTGTTATATCAGGGGTTTTATTGTTTACATATCGTGAAAAGTAGAAGCTCACTGCCATAAATTCTTGAATTCTATAAAAAGGTTTCAAAATTATATACACCTTTTGTGAGATTTTCCAGCTGAGACAGAAAGTAAGAAAAAGCAGAATTAGTACATCAGTGGTCACGTTACCACACAGCCTCCATACACAACTATGTCTGCTTATCCTCAAATAGAGCTTAGGTTTAAAAAGCATGAGCTGACTCAGCCCTAACAGGGTTAGTTGGAGGGGAAAGGGGAAAAATATTCTTTCATTCTCATGTAGAGCTTTAGGTTGAAAATTTTATGCTGAATATGTATGGTTGATTTAGTAACCTTAAGCCAAATACTACGAAAGTCAGAACATATTGGGACACACAATTCAAGTGTTGGTTAATAATTTCTTGGGGAAGATGGGAGAAGAAACAGGGAGAACAAGAAGTGCAGATGAGAGAAAGGAAACAGGATATTTAACATTTTGTAAATATAAACAAACACATGCTAAATCAAGTTATATGATAAGTTCTTTGCTTGCTCAACATATTGCAGTGATTTAAGGAACAGAATGTTGAGACACAGATGAAGCATTTGGAGCCTACATATGCTAGCACATAGGGTATATGGCATTACAAATCACTTGCATACACAGAGTGAAAACCTTGTGATTTTAAATGTTGCTGTTGAGACATAGGTAACGATAAACTACACTACATGCCTGCTGCCATAGTACCATTCAAACCCACTTCTTTCTTCCCACTTCCCTATCCTTAACCAGCCCTCAAATAGGAAAAAAAAAAGGAATTAAAAAAGAATTACAAATACAGCTTGCCTTTTGTTCCCGTGGAAGCATCACAGATGAATAAATACAATAATTTACTGCTTCTGAAACAGCAGTAATCACCAGGTAAATATATTGAGACATATTTGTCTTGTTAATATCACTTGTATCTGCCAACAGTAGTCTTGAAGATTCCCCAGGGCATAACAATTAAGTCTGCAAGTGCTTCAAACATGTACAAGGCAAAGCATGGCATATGGATCTGGGTGTCTGGGTCTCTCTACAGAACTTGATAGGAATCATGGATTTCCTATTTATTCTGTCAAAAAAGAGTTATGAGCTGCTCATCCTCGGGCTGGAAGGTATCCACAAGAGGACTATAAACTCTCCATTTAGAAGGATGCATTTCTGTACTTTGAGTATTTATAGGTGCTATGACATCATAATGCTGGGAATCATAGTATTTATATGTGTTTTCTGTAAAAGAATCATTTACAGTAAGGCTATTAGAGAAAGTGAAGAATACCTGCTTGCCCATCAACAAGTGCTGCATAAACACAAACAAGATTCATAACATGAAAACATACTGTGAGTCTAGTATTAAGGACATAGCTGGATAGTAATTTTATTTTTGCCGTGACAGAGACACAGGACAACAAGAAATACAGGGAAATCTATACTAAAAAAGGGGGAGGAAAACAAGGAAAAATGTTTTAGTAAATATACATTAGTCTGCTGTTCACCTGCCATACTATCTGTCCTTCAGCTTGTCCTCTAGTTTCTTCTCTGACACTCTCACAGTGTCCTGCAGCATAATTGATACTCACTACACCAAATGTGAATACACCTTCATCTTGTTCTGTGCAAATGCCTGTAATCTGTAAAATGTCTTTGTTTTCAAGGCATGTAATAAAGTAATTATCATACATGACACTTTTGCATGAAGCTGCATTTATTAAATGGAGAATGTCAGTCAGCACAAGAGAACAAATAAAAAGAATGTCATATGAAATCAAGTTTTTAGTGAAATTGTCATTAGTATTTATGTTAACTGTCATCAAAACCTAAAGAGACATGTTAACACTGGAATCTGAGCAGCATGGAATCACATTGATCTTCAGTTTCAGAGAAAAGCTGCTTTAAATGCAAAAGCTCTGATTTCAGTTCTAGCGCTGATTGTTTCCTTTGAAAGTGTTCCTCCCCACACCCACCCTCATCTTCCTTCCAGATGTTCATGGAGCAAACACCGAGTGGTTCGGATAAATTGATGCATACAGTTGTAAGAGCAAATTGACTTCTATTTCATAAGAACTTTTCTAGTCAGATTTGCTGATAAGTGTTTTTCTTTTTTTTTTTTTTTTTGGTTTTTTTTTTTTTTTTTTGTTTGTTTGTTTGTTTTTGTTTTTGTGGCCAGGATGCAGAAGATTTTCTTGTTGATCATTAGGTATAGACTCTAAATGCCACAGTCATTATTATGTCAATGCATTATTGAAGGCTGCCTCTGCACAATATGAACAATGTGATGTTGTGAAAAAGATGCGCAATCTACATGTGTAACTGCAAGATATAGCACAAACCTGTAAAGGGAAGGAACTTCTGCAACCTGCACAGGCAGAGCTGACCCTTTCTTCCAGAACACCTTAACGGAAAATTGTGCAGCCTGAGTTCCATTTCCAATTTTTTTCTTCCTTTCTTCTACGTCTTCACATTCTCCTGACTTAGAAATCAGCCAGCCATTAGGATAAGCATACATTGCTGGCTTGCAACCAGCTGCATGTTGCACTAAGGAACATGGTAGACTATAAAGGCATAGGGCATTGGGCAACCCCATCTTCTTCTCCTTTAAAAAAACTCAAACACCCACAGAAGAAAAAAAAAAAAAGCCAGCAAAACAACAACTAACCAACAAAAAAGCCCAAAAAACAAACCCCACAACAAACAACAAAGCTCAAAACCAAACCAACACATGCACACTGTCAAGCATAATGTATTCTTCTCAAGAGCCAGTGTTCATGCTCTCATACCTCTGATTATTCCCTAATTGCTACAGACAGCAGTGAATTTACAGAAAGCCCCATGATATACTTTCCCTAAAAAAAAATCAACCAAACAAAATGGAAGGGAAAAAACCCAACCACATCAGGCAAAACTATTCCTTCAAAAACCTTTTCTAAATTATCTTTTTCATCTCAGTGGATGGAAGGGAGCAGGATCTGTCCTAATTAGCTCAGGGTCAAGGCTAGAAATGGAGCTGCTGCTGTTCATCTGTGCCCCAGACAGTACATTTTGTGAAAGGCAGCATCAGAGAAATTGTTGCAATTAGTTTATAACTGCCTGGCGTTCTCTGTCCATACTGAGCTGGATTAATCAATCATTAGCAGCCTTAACACTGAGACTGAAAATCCACTAGCAGAATAAACACTAAACAGATGGCAAGTCCTTGACACTGCAAGGACAATCCAAACCAAGCTCCAACAGCTCCTTCCTTCCAGGCAGGCATAATCCAAGGTCCCTGGTGGTGAGGGAGGGACCAGCAGTGGCTGCAGTGAGGGGGTGTCCCCAGTTCCATGCACAACTGAGTTTTCCAGGATGTGTGTCTGAATGCTGATTCCCTCTTCCTGAGGGAAGCCAGAGCTATGGCTGCAGGGAGCAGGCTTGGCAGCCGAGATAAGGAGAGTCAATCCTCGCTGCTTAAATCTCGTTTCTGCTTGACCACCGCTGGGACCTGCCGTGATGACTGATGGGGCTGCTGGGCTTTGCTTCGAGTTATCAAGGTAAAAATACCTTTTCCAAGGGGAAGGCTATCTGGAAAAACACAGCCTAATACATAGATAACTTTGGCATTGTTACCAGTAATAAGGGGCCTACCAATTATTTTACAATCAGTGGAATTGTTGTTCAACCTTCCCTGCCCAGACGTAATTCTGCAGTGGAAATGCATTTGTCAGAACAGATTCCTTCCCTCAGGTACCAGATATACCCGCAAAACAATGATCAACTACCCTAAGAGGCATTTTCTCAAACTTGTTCTATCTAAAAATCTCTTACAGTCACTTTCAGGCATCTAAAAAATGGTTGTAATTTTTCATGGAAGACATTTTCGAAACACTATGGCCATGACTTTAGGCAGAAATAGGTACATGCAACCCTTCTACTAAATAAGGCCTTTGGGAAATCCTAGATCACAGGCTTTGGGCTGTTTGTTGTTAGACCTCCTGCTTAAAATAACCACTTAAAAAGGCTTGATGATGTAGTATAGTTTTGTTAAAACCTGAGAAAATCGGAATCAGAAAAGCACAGTTCAGCCCTCAGTATGGAGAAAAGAAACAAAGAACAAATATTTGAGAGGTATTTGTATGTGAGGTCTGTCTGCCTCCTGCTGCCCACAAAGGGGAATATGGGAAGATGGGCCAAAGTGGGAAGATGGGCCCATACTGACTCTTCTCTGCCTCTCCCAATACCACATGAATTGAAGGTGCTCACAGCTGGGGGCTGTTGCAGGTCCTACACTTAGTTTGTGGTTTTACTGTGATGCACCAACCCACAGGATTCTGGAATGCATTAAAAGCTTATATGGCCTCAAAAAAAAAAAAAAAAAAGCTAGACAAGACTAAGGAAGAAAAATCCATTAAGGCCTGTTAAATACACAGAAACCACAAAAATTATCTTTGACTCACAAAGTCCTTGAATTGTGGTTCAGAGGGAATATCCTACACCAAACCTTTCCCTATATTCTTCCCTAACCCACCTTCATCTCCTTTGAGACAGAATACTGCACCAGATAAACCTTGATTTGGCACAGCCACACACATGTAATGTAGAAAGGATAAAAAACCTCCTACTAATGCTTTTTGTAATTCAATTACTGTATCATTTTGCAAGCATCAGGAAGTTTAAAGAGTTGCTTCTGGTCTTTTAACATAAAATTCACATTCAGTTCTGAATTCCTTGGAGTTTTAGATATACCAAGTTTGTTTTGATTTCTTTGTTAACACATGCAAAAGAATGTTTCATTTAAAGTTTTCTACTGATAGAGACAAATAAAACACAAGTATACCACCCCTGAGGCTGGATTGTTTACACTTGTATAACTATGCTGGTTTTAGTGAGAGATGAGAGATGGTAACAGAGAAATCAAAATGGGACAGCCCTTACTGCAGCAGACAGAACTGGAGCTGCATGGTGTTTGGTCCCTGCCAAACCAAGGGCAGCTGAATATACAATCACCCATTTCCAAAAGAAAAAGTCCAGGAAAAACATGGCAAGTTTTTTGCAGGATAGAGTACGAAATCCATTTAATAAGAATATGTAAAACTATCAACTTTTTTTCTTGATATGGCTGGTCCTTTTCCTAGTTATATATTTGTTCTTGAATTCTTTTATTCAATACCTATAGACTATAATTTTGTCCTTAAAAAGGGGGGAGACATATACCCCTTTGAACACATAAACAAAAGCCCATCTTCCAACCATTTGTAAACCAAGTATTAGATACTCAATTATCACAGATGAAAAGCTGAGTGCATTATTTTATTTGAGTCAGAGTTTACAAGAAGCCAGACAGACTTTTGTTAATTTAGTTTCTCTGAAGCAGGATTTACCAGGCTCTATACATTTCTCAACTCTTTAAAATTATACGGGAGCTTAAGTCTGATTTTGCTACCCTACTCTCAGAGGCTACACCTACTCACAGGTCTATGTTTGTGCTAGAGATATCTCATTTAATTTTGAAGGATTTTTTTTTTCTCTCAGTTGGGATCTAGACATATCCCACTTCTATTTTTATTTCTTCTCTCCTCTACCATGTTACTACTGAGCTGAGGGGGTTGAGCTAACATCTTTCACAGATCAGGAAGAAAAACACTGCTGTTGAGGCAGCAGTAAAGCAAGTTTCACTGCTGCTCTCATCCACGTGTTTCAGTCACTTGTCAGAATATCTGGGCATGGAGTCAAATCCCATACTCCTGCCCTCACCACTGACCTGGAGCAGAGGGGCAGAAGCTTTTCCCAGCACCAGTCACCAGTTTACTAGAAAGCAGAAACATTGCTCAGTTTATATTCCTTAGACCTGCCGAGTAATAACAGGATGGAAAAGGTTTGAGGCAACATTCATCCTGGCTGGACTTGATCTACTGACCTATATGTGAAGAGCTCTGTGTATCCCATTACCATTTCTTGGAGTCATCCTGACCCTTTGTTCCCCACCTTTAATAAAAGACCTGGAGATTAATGCAGGGAACAAATGGCAGAGAAATAAATCTTCATCTGTGTTACATTTCAAGGGTGATGTTTCACAAGTGTAATTGTTTGGAAAAGGTGTTTTGTCATGGGGTGTTTTTTTGGTTTTTTTTTTTTCTTTTGGATTTGTTGTTTCTTTAACACACAACAAAAATCACTATAAAATCTGCTAGTGTTTGTAAATGTCTAGCTTGAGGCTTCTATAACTTTGAAGCAATTGTAGGTAAAGATATTGTTCAGAATTTAAGTTTTACAACATTAAATGGCTTTATTATCTTTCCAATTTCAAAGCAGACGAGTAACTCAGTTCCTCCAGGAACACAACATAATTAGTCATCTGCAAACATTATAGAATGATTTTTTTCCTAACAAAATTAAAATACCCTCATTATCTTTAAAATACTTCGTAGCTTATCTTGCTTTTAAATTTAAAGACGGGGAATGTATGACAATTAGAATTAAATGCATCTTATTTACCTGTCTTCCTAGCTTGATCAAATTTGGACTATTGTTTCAAATAGTAAATAATTCCTTTTCTTTGTACCATCATTAAGGTTGTTTTTTACTCAAGATTCTCTTCCTTTATTTTTAGGTGTTTCAGTTATCTTGCTAAACTGAAAGGCAGGACTGCATTGCTTGTATTTTGTTCTAGACAAATCTATGCTGTCTCAGACAGTAGTCTAAAAATATTTTTTTTGCCTTTCCGTTTTTATTTGGAAGCTGATTTTTCTTTTCATACAAGAATTCCAAACGTTCCACGCAGTAAGCAATGAAAAATATCCTGAAATTAGTGCTGACCCACTCTTGCCCCTTGGTTAATTCTCTGTAACCTTAGTGTTGGCACCTGCGATTCAGGTGCCAATACTAAGGTTGGCATCACATTTGTGAATAACTGTTCACTTTGCAGCTAACTCTTTCACTACTATAATCCAGAGGTTATGCTTAAATAAGCATACACACATCTCCAAAGTATTTAGGTAAGTTATCCAGCCATCCTATTAAGTAAAGAACATGTAAAAATCTGCAAGTGATGAGAGGAAATGATAGAAAAGTTTTAAAAATTTAATCATAAAATAAGTTCTTTTAAAAGCGTGATCTATAGATGCATATATTGGCAAAAATATCCCTGTTTGCTGTCTCTTTACACTGCTAACACAAACTAATTTAGTGTCTTCCCTTTTCACTTGGGAACTCTCTCATTGCACAGCCCCTAAAAGATTGCAAGCAGTTTGGGAGTCTGCCCAGAGGGGCTTGGGGAGAAGGCACAATAACCCTCTAAATATACATGACACAAGCAAGTAATTTTCTCCCCTGCTTCCAATTCCACAACTTTAGAGAGAGCTGAGAGAGCTGAGCTACAGCTGAGTAACATTTAACTCTACAAATAGCCCTACCAATTTTCAATGAAAGGTCTTTGACATGTTTTCCCACCACTTTCTGCCTCCCCTGAAGACCTAGGAAATAATTGTTTAGAGAATAAGCATTCACAAAAAAAAAAAGACAAAATTTGAAGCAACAGCATGTGAAATTTGAGAACATTTTTCAAAAAGTGTAAGTATATATCTCTATGTCATTCGATCCGTGGTATTTTATTTCATGAACTAATCACAAAAAATTATTACTCAAGTATAGAGGCTCTACACAATGTACAGTTTAGGATAAACCAAAAAATTTCAAAGAATATCAGTAAATATCAAAACCATTTTAAGAAAAACACATGGTCCATGACTCTAATATTGAAGGGAATTACCAGTGAACCAAATTTTTATCCTATTCCACCATGAACTTCCTTCAAATCTCTGACCAACAGTAGCAATTGTTTTATTTTGCCTTCTATTTTCTCAGTTTCCCTTGTTAACTATAGCCTCTTACAGATATAGAATATTACAGCGGAGACAGTACTCTCAACTGTTGTAGCTGATGCCCCTCCAAAGTGATAAAGGAGGGGCCTGAAATCCATGTTTGTTATCTCTGCACTACAACAAATCAAAGCTTCTAGTGAAGATGGTTCCAGAACTTGGAAAACTCAAGTTATACACCATGTTTCTCTATCACAGCTCATCAGAAATGCTACATCTACATCAGAGCGCTACTTTAGGTGTGACTTTCTACAAAACTGTGAAACAAAGTCTTTGTCCTTATCTTTTACACACTCCTTCTAAGAGACCACTTAAAATGTAGGATGAAGACCACAGCTGAGACCTGTCCTCCTCTGACACAGGGAGACTCCTTCCAAATCAGGATGGAGCTGATCTAGGCTCAGATCAGAGCTGTCTCGACATGCTGGTCCAAGACTGCACTGTAAATCACTCTCCCCTCAACAAGCTCAAGGTGTGTTGTAGACACAGCTACGTGAGTGCTTTGACAAGCAAATCCCCCCTCTAAGTTCAGAAGGACAGGTCAAAAAACAGGACTAAAACATCCATTGAAAAAAAGCACATGAAAAATTATGTTCAAAAACCATTCACATTTCTTGATGGTCTGGAGGACAGGAGCTAACTCTGAAAGAAAGCCTAAGTTGGAACCAGTAGAATCTGCTCTTTCAGGAACCACGATGACAACAATATGATCTCAGTGAAAATATTAAGAATGCTGGAGGGTCCATTTCTCAAGAAAGCTGTTTGTTTTGAATTATTCACTTAGTTCCTGATTTAATTAATTCCAAGGATCTGGCTATTACAGCCAGGCTATGATCATTCAAACTGTGTTTAATTGTCATTACAAAAGATGAAATTCTTTCCCTCATTTAGAAGTTGAGACAGAAATTGCAAAAAAATAATTAAAAGAAACAAGGGAAAAAAGCCCTAAAAAACCAATAGAACAACCACAAAACAACAAACATCACTAAAACTCTATAGCTATGAGAACAGACAAAAATTTGACATTGCCTAATAAAATTCTTGCTGGGGTTGTCACTCATTATCTAGAAGACAATAAACATATTGACTAGTGCTCCTTCACACAGAATCCTTCAATTGTCAGCCTTCCCATAGGCCTGTGGCTATAAATGAAAAAAATAAATTTTGATTTATCTGTGGTATAAATATACATCTCTTAACATATGAGCATTTTATAGACACAAGAAAAGCACAACAGGCAGAGAGTAGGGCATGGCACAGACCTGGCTCCATTCCAGTCCCCTTGGACCAAGGACAAATCACAGGCATTCAAGTCCCATTCATTTACCTCCGCCTTCAAAGGAAGCCACTACAAACACCAGGCTCCATGACCTCTCCTGGCCTGTTACCACCCTGTACAAAATGTTACTTTATTCATTCTTTGTAAAAGCACATGCAGGTTTCTACCTGAAACTTTCGAAGTGACACTCCATATACAGCCTTTTCCTGCTCTACACTCCACTTTTCAGATCCTCCTACAGAAATCCAAAATAGTTTGTCAGATCTGTATGTAAACCCTGTTTCTCTGTAAGACCTCAAAGAGAATTTATATTCATGCTATATGCATGTATCTGCCCTCGGTGGGATATTGCCAGCTCAGCTAGGGTACCTTCACCATCTAATCCATGCACATCAAAGCATCTTAGGAGCTTCAGAATGAATAACTACAGGCTTTCATGGCATAATTTATACCCATATCTAATGTGGTGAGCCAAAGACATCCGCAGTCCTGAGAAGCAACTCAAGTTTCAGAACTGAGCCCTGAAGTTTCAGCCTAACTCATGTGGCTTCATCACAACTAACCCAACTCCCTGCTGCCCCACAGGACATGAGGTACTAGTGAGCCTGTCACAGAGCAGTGTCACAGCAGTGCCATTGGCTGTGATGGCTCCAGACATCTGCTAAAGACATCCAGTCACAGGGCATTCACACCAACACGGTGCATGGCAGCATTTGGGGTGTATTGCAGCACTAAAGGAGGTCTTTGTTAAATCTGCACCGGGCAGCATTCAGAAAATGCCAACATTCCCAGCATTTGAGCAGCCCCAGTGTCCCAGTAACTTAATCTCTACAGAATGAATCATAGTGTTACCTTGACTTTTTTATTATTTTTTAAATATTCTGATATTTAATAAATGGAATCAAAGCTAGGCTGCAGAATGCAACTTTGTATTAATTTGGGGGTCTTCTGTTTGTTTGGTTTTTTCCCCTCAAGCACTCTACATTGCTCCTTACATAGAGAATATCTGCCCATTAAACAGACTATAATATTTTTCCTAATTTAAATCCCCCCATAGGTCATCCCTTGTATACAACCTAGCAGAAGTGAGGTTTATGTCAATAACTGGAATCTAAAAACAGTTAGAAAGAATTGGATGCAACTCAATTTAGAAATCCAGTAAGGCACATTGTTGTATCGCTGTATTACAGTATATGTAGCCCTTTCACTTGTGTCCCCTCAAGTAAATGCTTGGGACCACATGAACCAAGATGTTTAATTACATACCAAGCTCTCAGAGGCAGAGACATATTCTGTTTGTGGCTATGAAGTTTCTAGTGTGCTTTTGGGCATAGTAAAGATAGATTTCAAAAGAGCTTTGTGTAAATAATCTGAATCCAATTTTTGCTTTTTTGTTTTTCATTTTTGCTGTCTGCTTTTTTGCACCAATGTAACTCACCAGATCCTTAAAATGTTTCAGTAGGATGGGCACAAAACCCACCAGATGCCCACTGTGATTTTTGATTTGAAGTTTCAAAATGACAACATTTCAAAACATTTGGTTGCACAGGTTTTCTTTGTAAATACTTCAAGGCCTTTAATCTGCAGTTGATTCTGGTGTTTTAGTAGAATGAAACTTCCTTTGGAAATCTGTATTCAAAGGAACCTGAAAGCCAGTTGCTTGACACATAGACAAAGATATTTAGTGGGCCTATCTGGAGGGAACCTATAAAGTGCATGTAAGTGAAGCCATTAAACATCAATTGTCTTTTTTTTTTTTTTTTTGAGAAGGTAATCTTAGTCAAAATTTCATTTCCTTTACAGACAAAGAAAGTTAAAAAAAAGGTTATCCTCAATTATGTCCTCAGGCAGAAGAATGTGAAGCCAAAACAAACGGTGTCTCACTTTACTGCTCACCTACCTCATGTAAACTGCAGTTGAAGGGCCTCTCGTGCTCCTTCCAGCACCTCACGATGGGCTACACCTTGACAACAACCAGAACTTCTATTTTCAGACAGGTCACAATCTTACAGGCTCCACTTGTAGCCTGCTTCAAGGAAATGTGAGTAGGAGGTTCTTGAACTACAATTCCCGTAAAGCATTTTTAACTAGGATAGTTGTGTCTAATTTCGCTTCTACCTTCAAGGAAACAAAAGCAAAAAAACCGCATTTCTGGAGGCCATGTGAAAAGTGATGTTCTTTAGCTCTTCCCTCCCCATCCCAGGATGGAAATGATCCCCAATAAGCCTGCATTTCACAAAATGGGCATTCCTGTTGTCTGCAACTCATAGCTGGTGATTGCTAAGTTTCATTTTAAAGAAAATATCAAAGAAAACTGTCCTATGTGAGAACTTAGCTATTGAAAATATTTAGCGTTTGAAGAAATCCTCTTCTAAATCAGTGAAACTCTATCAAAGGAATTCCTTAGCTGCTAGACGGAAGATAGTATGAAGAAATGTTTCTTTGCCTCACATCTGTGTGAACAAGTACAGGTGTCAATACTCAGAAATGCATTAAAAATTATTCATTTTGACGTTACATAAGGCGTAAGAATGACAAACCAAAGAACCAGCTGGCTGGTTTTCCCTCCAAAATTCATCCCCAATGATTCAAATATTTACCAACACTTCATTTACACTCTATCATCCAACTAATTCTGTGCACCATGCAGTATAAAGCAGAGTCAGAGAATACTGCAGAGAGGCAATATATCATCTTTATACCTGTTGACATGGAATGCTTTGATCTTGAGGTCTGCCTTGGGCTAGGATCAAAAAGGAAAGTGTAAAGCCAAGGCCTTTAGTTTCACTAGACTCTTTTTATTCAAGTTATAGGGATACACTGACCCATTATATTAGTCACATATTCCCATCTGTATGCAGTGCCAATTGGACAGAAATGAGAAAAAAATAGTTTCATTTTTCTCCAAGTGTGATTAAAACCCCTCACGTGAAAAAGTCCTTAGAATGGAAATCAAACATTAGATGAAAATTAAACATAAGATAAAAACCAACAAGACCTTAAGATGGATTATAGAAGAAAAAAAAAGCAAACCACCAAATCTAGAATGTGTGCTTCAGGTAAAGTGCTGACCAGCTCCTCAATTTTTCAAGTACTCACTCTCCATATATTAAGGACTCGAGTTCTTCAACAGCCCAAATCCCTGCAGCCATCTGCCCACAGCCTCTTGGTGTGACAAAATGTCCATGCATACACAGGTTTTCTGACTGCCTGTGAGCAACTCACAACAAGCCTTTGACACTCAGGCTATAATGTCTAGTCAAAGTGACATCTACTCTTATGGCCCTGGTTCTTTTCAAAGGGGATTCCAAAGTAATTTCATTCCCCAATGTCATGTCAGTTTACAGCATCCTTGCTTTAAATTGGTTCAGATTTTCAGACAAAATTTCCCCGTTTAACAAAGGGTCTTACGTCAGCCCCTTCCCAGCAGACATTTCACAGTAAAGGAGTGGAAAACAAAATCAAAATAATGTACACAATGAGACTTAGCTGAAACCCACCTGCTGCAGAAAAGCCTGTACTCTTGGATGCCACATGTTTAAATCGTAAAACTTCTCCCAATGCCTATCCAGACACATTTACTAGGAAAACAAACAAACAAGCAAATAAAAAAAAATACAACAAAAGCCCTCAATACTTTAGGGGTGATTTTCATGGATTTCAGTTGATACGATTTTTGATATGATTTTTCACTGCAATTTGTGCTTCCAAATCCCTTAGGCCCACTTTCAAATTCTGTTGAATTACTGTGGTGGTATATTCTTTTACCAAACAACATATCTATACAGGCTGCCATATCCAACAATTGATGAAGTGTTTGCAAACTTAATTCCCATTTTCTTAAAATAAGGCATTGCTATGACAACGTACAGCTACCACACCACAGCTCCTCCAAAGCAAGCTGCAGAAAACACTATTCGTTTATCTACACATTACTTTCCTCTACATTTTGCAATTAAGACCTTTTCCTTACTTAGTTTGAATACTTGATGATACAATTCAGCTGCTGTTTTAATTTTCAGACACCTAAAGTGTTATAACCCTTACTTTTCTCACAGAATAAATACCTATCATCATCTCTTGCCTGGGACCTTCGAGTGCTTTTCTGGAAAAATACCACAAAGAAACAAATAAAAAATGAAACCATTTCAGATTTTTGCAACATTAACCTCATTAATTTATAACTCCATTCAGGTTTTCAAGAGCCTCAGTGACCCTTGACTTGAGTGCAGATTCCTTGTACACTTTTCTTTTATATTCCACATATTTAACCTGGTTTCTCATATGTCATTTACTACCCTTTTCCCCCTAGAGTTTCTATATTTCATTGAAGTTTTCCTGACATATCTTTTTATTAACTTTCTCCTTCAATATCTTACACTTCAAATAAACTGTCTTATTTATACTTCAAATACATTTATTTTGTTGTTTTTATCAGTTAATTAAAAAAAAAGACAAACCCTTCATCTCAGTGTGTTTCTCCCCACCATTTTCACTAGTCTCTCCTAGAGTGAGTCAGAGTACAGACAGAAATTGTTTAGCAGAAAAAGTATCCCTTTGAAATCAGAAGCCCACAGCCAAGCTGAAAGGACTTAGGAGAATAAAACTCATTTTGAGGCCCCTTAAAGACAAGTTAACATTTAACATTTTTAAAGTGGAGGAGACCATAGCGAACATTAAAATGTCCAGAAAGGATCTCAGAAATGGGGAAAGTAATGTCCCGGAGAACAAGGAATTCATGTTACCAACTTAAAAGACATTTCTGCCTGATGACTAGTTGTTTCCAACTTAAAGGCAACTATAAAAACAAAACACTTACATGCAACAATAGTCTTCTAAAATGTATGACAAAACAATGTTTATTTTAGCTATTTTATTAATACATGATGGTTAACATGGAATATGTGCTAGATGTTCAGTCTCCAGCCCCCAGCCTCAGTGCTCTGCCCCCTCCCTGTAATGGTTTCTGTAGAAAACACAACAGTAAATTAGCACACTGTTTTATTGCATTGTGTGGATATTTACCAGCTGAACATCAGAATTGAAAACTCACCCACACAGATTTCATAAAGGACATCAAACAGCCATTAAGGAGAAAGAGAAGGCTCACTTCATATTAAGATTTGCTGAACTACAGTGAGCAAGATCTAATGGTTCTACAGCACGTTAGCATTCCCCCCACATCATCCAGTCGCCCTTAGTAGCAACTTTAGAAATATATCCAGTTCATAATATTTTATTAGCCTATATAAAACATGGGATTCATCTGTTCCACACATCCCCTTACTGTTAGTCTTAAACCAAATATTTTAATAGTATTTTGAGCTTAGATTCTTACTTTTTTTGCAAGTAATAATGTATTTAAATTGTTTTATGCCCTGAGCAATGCCAGTACATAACTTTCATGAGCAACTTGCATTCCTAATTATACTCTACCCATTCTTGCTCCACAAATGGTGTTATTTATACTCCAGTACTGGTCCACTAGACAATGTACCTCAGGTATCCCAGGCCACAGAAAGCAGGTCAGTTAGAGTTACTCATGGGCAGTCTTGCTCTTTAGCTAAGCTGAATGCATTTTTTTCCCCATTGAAGAGTGTCTATGACAATATAAAACAAATAAAAAAGAAATAAGAAATAACAGAAGAAAAAAGACCACCCACCAAAACAGAGCTTTGATTTCCTCTGCTGAAGCACTATCAATGACTCCAGTCAGGGTTTAGAAGAACTTGCATCTACCCAAGTCCTCATATGCAGACCAGACAATTCTTCAACATCTGACATGCCACCGTCATAACTACAAAAAGTTACAGTAAAACAGAATTTCATGCCAGTCCACCATGAGCCTTTTATAAGCTGAACTGTTTTTCTTTTTCCTAACAGCTTGCATATCACAAAGGGTGTGTGTTAGGGAGCTTGTGCTCTTGGGACTTCTTGGGACTTCCCAAAAACCTCTGCTTTGATTTCTTCTGACTTTACAAAACCACACCTTATTATTACATATTATTTAAACAAGTTCTTGAAATCTATTGTGTTGGATGCTTCAACAAATGCAGACTGTAAATGGTTTGAACTATCTGCTCCCTCCAGGCCTTATCCAGCCTCTTCTTTCAGACTTTGCTATATTACATGCAAAAAGTGTCTGTAAGATTCAAAGGAACAGAAAAGATGGGGCAGAAGAGAAAACTCCCAGGAATGGAGTGTGTTATTTGTGTTTGTGAGGTCCAACCTATGTGTGCAGATCTGTTTCCACTAGATTGGTTTGCTCTCTATGTCATATGACAATAGAGAGGAGAAGAAAACATGCCACGCTAAAATTTTAACCATTGTCTTTTGGGCTGGAGATCCCAGTGACATAGAACAGGTTTGACAACATACCCATAGTGCTTCTTGGAGCTGTTGGTAAGTTCCTGCACAGTGCATTAAAGCATCATCAGCCTGTTGTAATGTCAGCTTTATTTCAAGCAGAACTTGAAATAAAGAGATGGTAAAGTGCATTACATGAGATTCCAGTCAAGAGAAAAGCAGGAAACAAATACACCATTTGTTTACCTGTACAAGAGTGTGTAGTAAAGACATGATGCATACAGCTATCTTAGCCAGAAACACTTAGAATTCTATTACATTAAATGTCTGGACATCCATTTACTACATGCAGTTTTTGCAGAATATATCTTCTCATAGCATTTTCATTTCCTTATTTAATCAAGAAAAAAAAAAGGAGAAAGGGATAGTTACAGCAAGAAAAAAAGGAAATACTTTCTCTATGGCATTCAATCTAGAGAGACGGGAAGAAGTAAATCACTGTCTTCTTTCTGGCAGAATGTTTTATTAGGGGAAAAAAAATTCAATACAAAATCAAGTCATCTCACTGAAATGGGTCAACACCATCCATGGGAACTGCTAAATCAGAAAAAAAGAGATGATAGAGGAGTGTAAAAGCAGATTAAAGTAGGGACCCAACCTGAGTTAAATAATAATTTTCTTACCTGGACAAGATTTGAAGCATAACCTTACTATATGATGGCATCTTACTGCACTGAGATGATAAAACAATACGCTACACTTCTTGGAAGGAAGAGATTCACATGCTGCTATGCCTGCTTCAGTTATGGTCACTAAAGTACAGAAAGCAGCCTCTCAAAATTACAACTGGATTTCAGTGACATGAACTTGAGTACAGCCAACAAGAAATTCCAGGTTTCCACTTAAAATTTCATCCTTCTAACCAACTGTTAACTATTGTTTCCTTCACAAAAGCAATTAGGACTGACATGTTTGTCGAAACTTGCATTAGCACAAAATTTTAACCAGAATGAACCAGCTTATGATATTTCTGGCACATAGTAATGCTGACACAAAATGAGTCTATTGAGTGAAAAGCATGAAATTCAGAGTGACTGACTTTTTATATATATATATATATATATATATATATATATATATATATATATATATATATATATATATATATGAGAAGCATTTTTGTTCAGTGTTATCTGCAGCACAGTTTGGGCTTCACACATCCAGAGAGAATTGTTCAGCTGGTAACAGCCTTCCCTGGAAGACAGCATGAGATCTTAGAAAATTACTAAGCCAAATTCATGAGCTTTGAACAAGACTTTAGAAGCACTGACTTCAGTAGAGCTACACATACACTGAAAATTTACATATGTTAATTACTCTGTGAACTGGAGACACAGTATTATCCAATATGCTGTTTTATAAATCAACCTTTCAAAATAGTTTATAATAGGCATTACCAGTGTACTTAGACTTTGTCCTGCTGTTTCCACTACAGAGGCTAACTCCCTTCATCAAAAGTTTTAGTTTGATGCATTCCTTGCTCAAATGGTACTTAAATGTAATTAACAGTGGTCTGTGTGACAAAACTTCATAATATAAAAGTACATGTGCTTCAGTTAAAACTCCACTGATGGTGTTTTGCAATGTATACTTTCCTTTCTTTCTTTCATCTGATACTGTCACATCCCTGATACCCATCTGAATGGACACTGTGTATTTGAGTAGGGTTTGCTAGGAATAAATATGTTCCTGAATATGCAAAGTGTGCTCTTTTACTGCTGGGGCCTTTATTAAACTACCTGAATATTAGTGGCCCAAAATTGCTATGATTAAGGTTTAATGAACTACTGATTAGCACTAATGAACACAACTGAACACACATTTTATTAAATGATTTGTCTCTTTTGAAATGAAAGTAATGTTAGGCCCATTAATAAAAATTATTTGGGTCATTTCTGAGCACTGTTGCACTCCTTGGAAGCCAGCCAATGTGCTGTTTGATTAGCGTTTCAGCAGGTTTTACACAGCAATAGTTAGGGTTCACAGGCTGTATTTTCTAGGCTTAGTGAGGTCAGAGAAAAAAAATTAAAGAAATTTCTATGAGTGTTATTTGGCAGGAGAGATATATCCCTACAATCTGTCAGGATCTGAAATGTTACAGCACACAAAAAATGGAAAGACTTTGTCCCTAGTTCTATGCAATAAAATAGGTGCAACTGGGAGAAAGATAGCATGCACAAAAACCCCAAACAAACAAATCAAAACAAAAAACACTCAAAAGAATAAAACAACCAGCCAAAAAAAACCCCAAACCCTCAAACCAAAAAGAAAGTCCCCTTACTCCCCAAACACAAACAAATATGGTTGCAAAGATATTCTTTCATGTCCTTGAATAATTTCTTCAATATTTTCTAGCTAAAAATATTTTGGAAGCTGCATCTATCCATCTGACACAATGGAATACACGAGTTTACAGTGCAAAGACTGAGGAAGTCTTGATGAGCAACTGTTCCCCTTATATGAGGGTAAGGTGCAGTTAATTCTCTTGCAGTACAATGTCATAAAACATCCATAAACCCTCTTGGATCTGTGATGACAAGTGATGAGAACATCACTTTGGCTCGTATTTTAGGGCCCTGTGTTCCACATATCCAAAGTGACAGGTTGGGTTATTAAGATATCATTCCAATTAACAAGGAAGATTCCTACCAAATAGTTGTCCCCTTCCTTCCTACGTTAAGTCAGTTGTCCCCAGGAGGATTTCTTACTGATTACTCAATCAGTTATGAAGGAGGAAGGAGTGACAAGAACAGAGCCCAGGGCAGTGTTCTTCTGAGACTGCATTATCTTCTAACAGGTAACAGAAATAGACATCGCACCTCTGAGCACTGCAAAATTTATTCGTTTTCTATTACCATAAACATTAATGTTTGCCATTCCAGCCGCACAGCAACCCTGAAGTAAAAGCAGTGCATTTTTCCATGAGTCCCGTATCTCCAATATGCATTATATCTAAGGCCCTGATGATGCTGAGGAACCTGGAAAAAAAAATGAATAACGTGCTGAAAAGTTCCTGGAGTAGCAAAGAAAAAAACATAATGGAAAAAAAAAATCAACAGACATCTGTTGACTTAATGGAGTTTTCTCTAGTGCAGGTTCATTATAGTCTTGAAATCATTTATCTCTTTGTTAAATCAAGTCTTACTACCACCAAAAGAAACCCAAGAACATAGCTAGGGACTCAAAAGGAGTATTAGAATATAATTTGTCTGTACGGAAACAGCCAGACCAATATCACTCACATATTAGCTGCAATGAGTAATGCAGAAAACCAGTGGCACAAATAAAAAGGCTAATGAGACCTCTACAAGATGATTTTCATGTAATTAAGTGCAATGGGCTAAATTCTGCTTCAAATTGTTCCCAAGTGAAACTGTAAGAATCCGTATGCATTTCAATAGATCTACTCTGCACCTAGAAGAGAGAAGCCACAGGCAGATTTTGACCTATTGCCAATAATACCAGCTAAGCAAAACAGCTAATTTGCTCTACCATGTAATTAATTGAATGAACCCACAAAGTCTCAAAATAGATTTCTTCTTAGAAACTTTGAAAGTTTTAATGTAGCGGGAAGAGACTGGGTGCAAAGAAGTGGAAGAGTGAGCAGTTGCAACAGGCCTGGCCCAAAGGCTTGGGAAGGCACAGGGAATCTCCCTAAGGATTTCAGTCCTTGGACTAGATCTGCTGATGATGGGTGGATGTCAGTGGTCACCATTCAAATCACAGAGATAAACAGATAAAGAAGACATTCTCCCTTTTTCCACTGACGGTTTATGGGGCTGAAGAGGTACAGGCAGGCTGTGCAGAGAGTTTCCCTTTGCAGGAAATAGATGAAGACCACTCAAGACCTCTGCAGCTACACCAAGAACTGGAAAATTGCCAGCAAAGAGCATTGCTACCACGTTTAAGAGGTTTGCTGCAGGTTTAATGTGTGCCAGTGATGAAGGTGGAACTTCAAAGAGCACACTCTCCCTACAGAAGCTCCTGTGATCTTCTGAATGTCACATCTTCATTAATGGCTCCTCTTTTTCCAAGAATAATTTGTCGTCACTTAATAAGTAGAAAGTTATTTCATTACCAATGAGCAATAATTTATGTTTGTTATCATCTCACTTTCTTTAAGTAGACAATCTTCCTAGCTGCTAACAGAGAAAACATTCACTTTCATTTGTGGGTTAAGACATCAGTACTTTAAAGAGTACTAAACCAAATTCAAAACAGTAGTCAGATTTAATTAAAAAGTAAAGAAGAAAATTAATACACACTTTCAACATGCAGAAGTATAACCTAGAGTAGAATATTGGGGTAGTGGAGGGAAGGGGAAGTAGTGTTTTTATAAAATATAGTCTTCAACAAAACCCCTAGGGCTAAAAATCCCACAGAATACCTAAATTAAGAAGTGGGATGCTGTGAAATTTAGCCTGAGAAAATGAACCAAGTTGTCACACAAATGTATGCGATGCAAGCATTGTCTATGGAAAAAAGCTCCACAGTATATACATACTGCAGACAAAGAGTAACAGGGGTTCTACAAAGCAGACGTCACAAAACACCAGCATGATGCAAGCATTTACTGCTGAAGAAATCATATTTACATGAGCATAGAACAACCACGAGCTGGTTGAACCCCTCTGTGAGAAAATTTTTTCTACAAAACACATTTAGAGTCTGATACTGTGTACCACCAGTGCTTCTGATGGGCTCCTGCCTTGATCCACAGCAAACTTTGTTCCTGAGACTATGGTCACATTTAGGGTATGTGTGTGTGTGTGTGTGTGTGTGTATAGATATAGATATATAGATGATATAGATATATAGATGATATAGATGATATAGATGATATAGATGATATAGATGATATAGATATATAATCATGTAATAGAATCCAAAACTAAGAAAAATCTGTAATAACACACCAAGACACTTCTCATCCTTGTCCCTGAGAAAGTTGTATTGAAATACAAAATATCCACTTTTAGTGCTTAAAACTCAAAAGGGAGGGCCAGGATTTATGTATATGAAACTACTGTTTTTATTAGCAACTGGCTTAATCATATTTCTCTTTAATAAAACATCCAAGTGGCAGCCTATAGGCTGTAGGAGATGCACATAATTTGACAGGAACAGTAAGTCTATATTTCTCCACAACGAAAAATTTAAAATTACTGTTTAGAAAATACTCCCTTGGATGTGTAATAAGTATTAAGGATCAGCAAATCTCTTTCTATTTAATTACAAATAAATTAGAGGTTGTTTTAAACATTAAGAATCTTCTTAATTTTTAGGGAAGGCTTCTTAGGGGTAGGAAAACAGTGAATTCAAATTCAAGGTCTTAGGAATAAGGAATTTTTAAAAAATTACATCTTCATTTCTCAGGGAAAAAATAAATTCTGGATTATCTCAGCATCTCATAAAGAGATAAAGCATTAAAGTTATGTACCTAAGATCATACATTATTCATGAAGTGCAAAATGTGCATCCTTAACTAGTTATTTCCCCTACCCCCAGAATGTAATTAAAACCAATGACTCTTCTATCAGGACATGTAAGAATAATAAACGAGACCGTTAAATAACGAATTGAATTAAAGCTCCCAGTAAATTTCTTTGACAAGAATTTCCATTATGAGGAAAAACTGGAGAAAAAAAAAAGAAAAGAAAAAAAGTATTTTCAGATGTTCATACCACTAGAGCTTCAGGAGTAGCTCTTTCTAGAAAAAGACATGGCTAAATTTAACAGAGGTATTTTCCTTTTATGTAGGCCAGATGATTGACAGCTGGATACCATTCAAGACACCTGTATTTGGCCTGAGAGGCAGCCTGAAAGTCTCCAGGGACTTTTCTGAGCTTGTACCACAGGAAATGGGTCAAAATATTTACTTCTGGCAACAACCATGAAACTTCATTTGCTGCTGTTATTTTCTTTCTAATTAAAAACTCATTTCAAAGCAGAGTGGAAATAATGTGTCTGCTGTGGTTAATATTTAATCAGCAGTCTAGCATGCCAACCATGTATCCCTTGTAATAGCCCAGGGTCAGTGCCCTGGATCCCACTGGGATGCCATATGGCTGTGTCCAGAAGACTGCAAGCCACAAATGACCCATCACGGGTTCAGTGATAGCGTGAATCAATGAGGATACTAATTATTGGTTTTGAAGAGCTGACTCATCCACTGTGGGAGTGAACATTATGCTAACAACCTTGAGTGTTTCAAATCATAATATGAGATGTGCTATTATCAAAAAATACAGCAAACCAGATTCAAATCATCCAACTTTTTCCTAGTCACTTACTGTTAAATAATTTAAAGATGATTTATCTGTACATAATGCAAGTGTGATACGTAACAGCAGCTCTCCAATCCAAGAATAATATAATAAATAAATTTTGAACCTATTTAAAAGCCAGACCCCCAAATATCAATATGCAAACTTTCTTACACGGTTATAACAGGGGCATTATTTAAAACCTATTTCTGCAAATGGAACATTTCTCTCTTATTTCACAAGGACGTAGGCTAGATTTTGAAATGCAGAAACTGGGAAAGCACTTAGGTGTACATTCAACCCTCAGTGAGAATAGATGTGTCTGTAATAAAGCATCTCTTGAGCCACCATCAAGCCTGGACATGCTTGCTTACATGCTCAGCAAACCCAGAAGCTGCACTTGAGGGAGTACAGCACCCCTCTTCGCTGTGCTCTTCCAGCAGCTCGGTACGTTTCCCCAGCATGCTAGAACTTCTGATAGAGCAAAACCTCATTACTGTCTCTGATTCATTACTGATATCTGAGAAAGTAATTTGCTCTGAAAAACAGGCGACACTCTAGAGAGTGCAGGATCCCACCTTTTGTAGCAGGATGTTAGTCAGATAGGATACCATCTAATATATCAAGGATCTTTGTGGGAGACAATTATTCATCTTCCATGTTTAACTTCAAGCCAGTGCAAAGACTTTAGGCAAAGTGAATCCTCTTGGCAAAGTGAAGTTAGAAACAGGTGCTGCTCCTGAAGTCCTGCACGCTCCAGTTTTGAGGTTTAAATACCACACACAAAATTCAGACTCAAAGAGCACCTCACAGACAGATTCTTTCTTTAAAGACTGAATTTTCTCTTTTCTCATTAACAGCAGGATAGTTTGCCTAATGCCTCAGCTCAGCGCGCAATTTCCCACAGAAGGAAGTGGGTACAGCTTTAAACTTCATTTGGCCTCCTTGTAGAGCCCCTGACTGCAAGTCGGTGCTGTGCGAACTTCTCGGGACACAGACCAGGCTCGGCTTGCTCAGGGAACGCTCTATCCCACAGAAATCCAGGGGTGACATTGTATGTCTATGTCCTGTACATTATTTATATTCACATATACATCGGACATGATGTCCCGTGAAGCGAGGAGGTAACTGGGGAGACGGGCGGGCTGGAGCTGGCGCTTACCCCGGACTGTCCGGAGCTGGCTGCCGGGCAGAGTGACCCAGGCACCGGACAGACTGACCCGGGTGCCGGACAGACTGACCCGGGTGCCGGACAGAGTGATCCAGACGCTGGACAGAGTGACCCGGGTATCGGACAGAGTGATCCAGCTGCCAGACAGAGCGACCAGGTTGCAGGACAGAGTGACCAGGTTGTCGGACAGAGTGACCTAGGTGCCAGACAGAGTGACGCGGGTGCCGGACAGAGTGACGCGGGTGCCGGACAGAGTGACGCAGGTGCTGGAAACAGTGATCGGGTGCAGGACAGAGTGACCCAACTGCCGGACAGAGTGACCCAGCCGCTGGACAGAGTGACCGAGCCGCTGGACAGAGTGACCCGGCTGCTGGACAGAGTGACCCGGCCGCTGGACAGAGTGACCCGGGTGCTGGACAGACTGACCCGGGTACCAGACAGACTGACCCCACTGCCGGACAGAATGACTCGGGTGCCAGACAGAGTGACCTGGGTGCCAGACAGACTGACCCCACTGCCGGACAGAATGACCTCACTGCCGGACAGAGTGACCCAGGTGCTGGACAGACTGACCCCACTGCCGGACAGACTGATCCCACTGCCGGACAGAGTGACCCGGGTGCCGGACAGACTGACCCCACTGCCGGACAGAGCGACCCCACTGCCGGACAGACTGACCTGGGTGCCGGACAGACTGACCCCACTGCCGGACAGAGTGACACGGGTGCCGGACAGACTGACCCGGGTGCCGGACAGACTGACCCCGCTGTCGGACAGACTGACCCCACCGCCGGACAGAATGACCCCGCCGCCGGACAGACTGACCCCGCTGTCGGACAGACTGACCCCGCTGTCGGACAGACTGACCCCTCCCGGGCCGAGCCCCGGCGGGCGCAGAGCGGCGCTCGGGCTCCCTCTGGCGGTCGCCCCGCGCCCGCCGCTCGCTCCGCTCTGAGCGCCCGCCCCGCGATTCTGCATAGGACAGACCTTTTATTTTATTTTATTTTTTTTCTCCCTAGTAAAAAAGATGCTGCCTTCCCTCACTTTTCTTTCAGCCACTAGAGACTTCAATTCTGCAGCTGGATCCTGGCCAAACTATTAAGTTCTGTGAAAAGCAGCAGCAATTTTATTGAGACCCCACACTGGAATAAGCAGCGTGGGCTAATCTTGGGGCTGTCATCATTGCAAGCCATGAAGAAAATGGGCTTTCTACTCTGGGAGTTGGGAAATTGTATGAGAACTTCAGGCTTTTTTACACCTGGCCTGGCAAACCACAGAGAAAACCTTGAATATAAAACACCGAAAGACTAAAGAAATGAACAAATAAAAGGAAGCAGTGCTTTTCTGAGGACAATAAATAAACAAAAATTGGCATTTAATTGTGTTTTGTGTCCTTATTGTTCTTGATGATTTAAGAGCTGCTGATTGATAGTCAGAATCAGCAGTACTGGGTACAGGGTCAGTCTTGTAAGTATGAATATTACTGTAGTCTGAACTAGTAGAATAACTGACAGAGAAAAGGTAGCAGAAATAGTTAGAGACATAGAAATTCTAAAAAATTTCTGAAGATTTTTTTTTAACTTGAGAGCAAATGTAAGAATACAGCATGCACATATTCTCTTTCTGTTTCTTATTCCTTCTCACCAAAGTTCTATCCAAAAACAAAAAGGAGAAATTAGAACACTGTGGGAGTCATCCACCAGGAAAAGGCATAGCTCTCATTAACCCCTCAGCAAACAAACAGATTACTTGTGGAGGAAGGTGGTCAATCTACAGCATCTCAGGCACTTCTGTCTCCAACCAGGCTGAAGATTATGTGCCTGCACAGAGTTATATGGCACAGCAGTTTCCAAGTGGCCTTGAAATTCTTCTCTGAGCTTGGTGGGCATTTTTTTTCATTCTGCACATTGTTCAAAACTTGCTGCAGTGATTTCAGAGGTTATGTAACTGTGTCAGATGCTCATATGAACAACAACTATTTCTCTGGCTTTATTTTCCCAGAAATGCTTCTGGCATTGCTTTTCACAGAAACACCAGAACAGAAATAGCTGTGTGGCAGTGCTGGAGCTTTAAGGCCTTTTTAGGTGCAGTAAAGATAGTTTTTTGGCTAGTAGGCTGTTATTAGTTTATTCCTATGTTCCTATGTGATACATTGTTCTGCTGATTCAATCAGATCATATCTGGTAATGATTTTGCCTACCTAAATTTCAAAAAAAGGGAAAGAAAACTTATTTGTCTTCTATATTTTAGTGACATCTCACTTCTCCAGCACCCTGTTCAGTGTTAACAGTCCATCGTAAAGCTCATTCTCATTATTAAAGCATAACAGAAGATGTAAAAAGAAAGAGAGGGGAAAGATTGCAGCATGGCCAGTGCTCTGATCCCCCTCTCCTAAATTTACCAGTGGTAAAGCCAAAGTTAGATCATGTGATGCTATAGAAGATCTAAAGAGAGAAATTATTATCTCAAAGCACATTGCAAACATGGAGTCAATTCTACAGAAAGATACCTCTGCTAAGAAAGAGGGACAATTCCTTATTCAATCGATGGTGGGTTAAATGACTCATCAAAGTCACACAGAGGAGTTTGATCCTGCTCACTATAAAACTTTCTTTAAGGTTAACAGCAATGAGATTAGGCCAAATTTAGAGACAGAATTGGCATAAAATTTGGACTATGGAGCTACACTGACCTTTCCACCACAAGGGCACACTTCTTCACAAAAGAAAAATTATTTATCAAAGATGACTTTTCTGCTCTTCTATCCAAGTAAAAATACCTCTATGTGAGACATCTGGGTGTTCTCATCCTGCATCCTGCATCCTGCATGCATCCACAAACACTGTCAGGCAACACAAACTTGTTTAAAATGAAGCAATTTATTGCTTTCGTTATTATTTTCCCAAGCAGTAATGTTTCAGAAAAAGAAAAATTATTTCTTCAACTCTTGTGAAAAATGCTCTGTAAAGTAGGGAGAAGGCCTAGAGTACAAAAGAGGAAAACAGGGAAGTGTTTGGCAATGACAGTCTTTCAGCTCTTGTCATGAAAACTAAGGCTGCATTTCAATACAATGTTCTTTTCAAAGAAAAATATGGTCTTCTTTAAGTATATAAAGCTAATCACAACAATTCATTCTAGAGGGAATGAAATGCTCCAAATGACCTTTATTTTTGTTCAATCTGGTTTGGTAAGGTGTTTCTTTTCTAAACCAAATTGTCACCTTTTCATTTGATTTGACAGTTTGGCTGCTGAACTGAAAAAAGCCATTCATCACCTAGTTTTATTATGATCTTACAGATGAGGAACTGAATTGCAGAGAAATCTTGTTTATTCTTCAAGCCAGCACAGAAAGTCTTTGGCAGGGCAAGAAATTGGATCAGCACGGCCAAACCTGTGCTAATACCACTGTGCTTTCTGTGCCAGCACGTCTGCAGGGATTTGTTTACCTGCAACCAAACACGTGAACTAAAATAAAATAGGTACAATGATGTGATCAAAATAAGTTGCTTTCCCCCTGACAGCATCAATTAGATTTAGGAAGGGAAAATGAAAAAAAAAAAATTAATCACGGCAATGACTTGCTGCTCTTTACAAGAAGTTTGCCTGATTCTGCCTGACACCCAAGGTAATGACAACAAGAACCATCCTGCTGCTCTTGGGGCTTGCAAGTGCCAGAGTAAACTGGTGAATGCCTCAATGGCATAGGAGAGTGCATGCCCAGCTGTGTAAAGCTGGGTATCCCCCTCCTGTACAGCCCTGTCCGTGAGCAAGAAGGGCTCCCAAAGGTGCTCAGCTGTCCAGATCAATGTTAGATCAGATTGCAACAGGTCATTCTCCTCCAGCTTTCTCTCTCTCATGGCTGTTGCTGTTATTTCTGCATCACTTTCTGCTATAGTCAGGCTGTTTTGGTTTCTCCCACAGCAGGAAATATAAAAGCTGTCAGGGATTTCTTTGCACTGGGCTATGTCAGGGTTAATATTACACTTCTGCTCCTTGCCCCTTTTCAATCTGGTTAAGATTTCCCTACATGCCAAGTTTGTTTTGCTGAAGACAGCTATGAAACATAAAAGGAGGGACATCAGAGTCTCCTGAAACAACCTGAGAGCTGGCTGCAAGTCTAGTGACACTTGAAAAGATGGCAATGACAAACAAACATACCTCGAATTTCCCAGCCATTCAGACTCCATTTAAGCATATTACAAAGCATTGTGCGAACTACTGCTCTCCTTCCAGTCCTGTTTTCAGCAAACATTTAATTTGCAGAGTTATAGCTCTGTATAATGTGCTCTTATTCAGGAGAAAATCCAAATAATAACATTTGGAACCAGCATCAGCATACAAAAACCATGTGTACTTGTACAAGGAAGGTTTTAGATCTACTATTTTCAAAGTTCCTTTATCCTCACCTGTATTTTAAACATGAAGGGTATATTTTACTTCTGAGTTCAGAAGTGTTTGGAACTCAGAATGGAAATTCAGAGCTCAGCAAGGGACTCTGGGTAGTGCCACAATTCTGCTCTCAAAAATCATGGTGATCACCTGCAGCATGAGTCAACAACAGGGTGGGCTGGTCAACTAAATAGGAATCATAAGCTCCCATTGGGGCGCACCAGTGCAGCAGCAACTATTTATTCCTTTTCACTACACAGCATGAGAGACCTTTCAGTCATGTGCAGGCCACCTCCCTTGCATTCCCTTGCAAAGACAAACTCTTCCACCCACAGCAGCACATGCTCTGCAAGGCAGCCCCCAGCTGGAATTAGGCCCAGAGTTGGAACTAGCCAAAGTGAACTCAAAGAATGTTCATCAAGGAGGATAAACACATAAAAAAAAATCAAAAAAGTAAAACATGAGAAGGTCAAGAAAGCAAACAAAAGGAAATAAGCAGTGAAATAGCTACAATAATTGTGCTGCAGGTTGGTGCTCCCACTCCAGTGTGTGTTATTTCAAGGTGATGCAATGCAAAGGTATCAGGCCAGTGTTGGAGGGAAGGGGACTCCAGAATGGTAAGGAAAGGCAGTGCCCAGGTCAGGCTGGAAGAGGACAGGGCTTGAAGATCTCATCAGAAGAAAACACCTGAAGCATAAGTGTTAACTCTGGCAACTGACTATTAGTGCTTGCAACTGTGTAAGAGAAAATTTTTAAAAAAGGGGTGAATGTTAAATAGCAGTGTATCAACTTTGATAACTGAGTCTTGACCCCTCTTGGAAATACTAATAATACTAAGACTTTGTTTCTCCTCTTCTCTAAGACTATGACAGAGAAAATACAGTGTAACAGTCAAACACATAGACGAAGATTTATGTACATCCTCAGCCATATCATTGGGTTGTGAACAATAACCAAAAATCCTTTAATAGTCAAAAATTATTATAGTTATCTCCTAAAATTAAACAAGTGTTTGTCTTTTGTTAAAAAAATAAAATCATACTGGTCCAAGATTCAACTATTACTCTTTGGTCTGATCTTTAGCATTATCCCCTCAGACAACTTTCTAAACAAGAGAAAGGAGAAGCATGGTTATATTTTACCATACTTCTTAGACTGAGTCCAATCTGTCATATCCTGGTTTTGGGATGAAGGGAGGATTGCCTGCTACCTCTTTATCCCTGGTTCCAGAGATGGCATTCCTCCTTTTGTAGCCAGGTTGGCTTTCCTGATCACCAAGAGTTGCTACCTGGCTGAAGGTATTCTAATGGTTTCATGACTGAGACACTTCAGCAGCTGCTTAACAGAACGTGAACAAGACCAAACCCTGCAAATCCACCTGCAAATTATTACCTTCTTGCATGAGTAAATCCGCTGAAATAATGGAATTCATGAGTAGCCCCATTACAGTGTTCACAGAACTGAAACATAAGCCAGGAAGCATTAGGCCAAATGCACTTTTGGTTTCGTTGTCCGTATAGGCAAGCAAAAAATATCTGCAAAACAAATCCCAAAGTCTTTATTGCTAACATTAACAAGACAAACCTCTGAAATAGCCCTGATATTTGCAACTGCATCTTCTGAATACAGAGACCTTAGCATGGAGAGGAAGAAAGGTGTGACCACAACATCACTAATCTGATCAGGAAGAAACAAAGTGGTGGTTATAAACACAGCCTTAAAAGTTATCAGAAATATACCAATCTTCTATTCATTACAGACTTTTACTCCTTACTATGGACCTACTTATGCCATCTGGTGTAAGAGGGCAATAGAGACAACATATTGAGAAGCACAGATAACACAAATGCATTTTGTGTGATAGGGAAGATGGGAATTGAGGTAGAAATGTGGGACTCTAGTTCCCACAGTTCCCTAGATTCTAGTTCCCTAGAATCTGATTATCAACCTTTAGTACTTGAAAATCTTGCATATATCCTCTCTACCTAACATGTTATGTGCAGACAGAGGATAACTTTAAATTAGATCAAGCCTGTAGAGGCCTCCTTAAAATATAGGAAAATTCAGTTGTTCAAGGGCCACTAAAACATTATGACCCCATAAGACTTGTGAAAACTTAATTACGGACGCAAAAAGTATTTCCTATGGAAACCAGCTTGCACACAGGGCAGATGCTTGAAAGGAGCAGAGTTAAAGCTAAATGGAAAACTTCTAGGTCAGACATTTCTAGTACTTGATTTTGCAGCCTAAATAACAATGTTCAGGTGTAAGCAGTTTTATATGATAATTAATGATGTGGAGTTACTATTGTTATTGTGCTCAGTATGTTGCTTCAGGAGAGGTTTTCAGAACTCAGCCTCTGAAGATGAAGTGTAGTTTTTGTTTTGTAGTTTCTTTCATGCAAACTATGCTCCCAAAATGTCAGAGTTAACTGAACTGTCACAGAGTCAACTGAGCTGTAGAGATCATAACAAAGGAAAAGAGGCAGAGGCAATGGAGGAAAAAACCCAGCCCTGAACAGTTTTCATTTGAGTTAGAAAGGCAATAAAAACACCACACAGTGACAGAGGTGAATGTTCTATCAACCTCTTTAAGTAATTGTGTTTTACCAGGTATTGAGCCATAATACTGTAAAATAATGACATGTAAGTGTAATAGCCCAGAGAGACAAAAGGGTAAAAATGGGAAAACGGGAATTCTGACAGTGCAGCACTGAGGCACTCTATTGGTGACTGCTGGGCTCCAGAGAACAGTTATATCAATCCCTGAATTTTTCAGCCCCACTTTGTTATTTCACACACACACAGACCTATTACTATCATAGTATTGATATGCTACTCTTTATTACCTTGTGTTCACAGCTTATGAATAGCATTAAAAAAACACAAGCAAAAAACATAAGATAGGTCAAGTTACCAAGAGGTCAAATAAAAAGTTTCCAACTCTTCCCCTCAGTGCATCTTAGAAAAAAACCAAAACAATACCAAAAAACATGCCACGAAAAGGAAAAAAAAAACACTCAAAAAAACCCCAACAAAACAAAACAAACAAACAAACAAAACCAATAAAAAATATCACCAGAATTTTGAAGGAAGACCTAGCACATACTGTTTTACAAGTAAAGGTGCTGAGTTATAGAGCTTACATGAAATGCACCAGTATATACAAGAAACAGCACTCTAAAATATAAGAGTCTTCTTTTTGAGAGATATCAGACTGCAACTTTTTACCTCTGCATAAACATAAAAGAAAGGTGCAAGGAGAAGCATAATTAATGTCAAGTATGCTCTTCAGCTCCAGCAGGGACAAGTCACAAACACACTTGCAAACCAGCCCTTTTATGAAGCTTCCACACTGGAAGGGACTGCTTCATGTGAACATCTCAGACAAAGGTCTTCCAAGATGGTCCCATCATAGACCTTGGGGTATATGTAGGCTATATTTTCCCATGGGAGAATTACATTGTTATTCTGGAGAGTTTTTCATTTAAAAAAAAAAAAAGAAAAAAAAGGGAAATTAGGAATATCAGTTGACATCCTTGAAAGACTTTCATATTTATGGTTGATCACTATCAATCCCAGTGAAATTGGGAGCGTAAGGGTGCCTAAAATTTGAGTTGCCAAATAGACACAACAGTTATTAGAGAAACAAAAGCATTTGTGCATAGTTAAAAATAAATATAATTTTGTGCTTGCTTGGGCAAGAATCTGGAATGGTTCCTCCATAAATTGTGTTGGGATTGGAACAGCTTAGTACATGAAATAACTGTTTCTTTAGACACATTTTGATAGGAGGTGGATTGGTGTGTCAGTGGCTCTATGGCAAGAAGTCAGGGTGAGAATGTTAAATTTTTTTTCCAGAATTTCCTCATATTCTCCAGGTAGAGCTGAGTATTGGGCTCTGAGGAATCAGAAATACTTCATTACAAAAAGTTTAAAAAATAATAAAGACATGTACATTTTGAAAAATGCAGTATCAGCTTACTGACTGAAAGTCTGTATTTATTTTTTTCTAAAGGAAAGCAGCACAGACATTTCTGGGCTTGGTTCACTCCTCTCACTTCATTCCAGTGAGAGATCTGTACTATGGCAGGAGTCAGAACAGGTCCTCCTTCCTCTGGACTAGTCTGCTGATAACACACACAGGAAAAAAGATGCTATTCTGAGCTATTTTGGAAATAGCCCATTTCTAAAGTCATTAAACACACAGCTTTAACAGGGCTCTGCAGAGTAAAACTATATGCCTGGTCAATATGATAGTCAGTTAATTTGGTAGCTAGAAGAAAGTATATATTCTGAACCTCTAAGTCTTCAACATTTCAGGAGCATTCTGAGGAAAACTCAGAAAAGCTGTTTTACAAGAGCCAGACAAACCCAACAAATTGTCAGAGATGGACTGTGTTCAGTAGAAACACCAACAGAGAGCTGTGTTCTAGTATTTACCTGTCAGAAATGTAAATTTATGTAGTAAATACCCAAAGTCAGAAACACAGAGGGTTCAGGTGCAACCAGTCAAGCTCCAAGCAGACAGGAGTGACAACAGCACCAGTTCTGCATTGCAGCCCACACTGGTGTCCTGCTGGCAACAACAGGACCTGATCTCTCTCTTTGTTCATGCCCTTGGAGTTCTAACAGAATCACAGGGAAGACAGCTCCACAAAATTGTAATATGTCATTCCAATGGTCCCAAATAATTGTTTTCAACCTACAGGAGGTTATATGTGAGACACCCCCATCCCCCTTCTCTACACAAGCAGTATTGTTATAGGAGTTACCATAATCAAAGTGTTCCTTGGCCTCTTTTGGCAGCCTCTAAGCTGTCCTCTCATTCTACTGCTGGGTCTTCTTTCCTCATCTTTAATATCCCTTAGTCTGAAAGCAAGCAAAGCAAAACAAGCAAACAAACAAATCCAAACAAGCACCCCAAATCACAACACAATAATTTCATTTACTTTCTAAGTTTCTCTCATTTTTTTAAAATATCTAATCCAGGAAATCCCTTCCTACTCAATTTTAGAGGAAGGCATTACAACAGCTTTGATGTACCTTGAGAAGTTCTGCCCATGAGGGAAATATATAGTTTCTGGGATTCTCTTGACACAGACCGATTCCCAGTCAAATTCTAGAGAAAAAGAAAACATCAGTGACTTTGAAAAAGAAGGAGAAGAAAAAGCATAAGTTCAGGCATTAACAGCTTTGGTTCATTTATAGCAGCTGAAGGATTTACACCAGTACACCTTGTGTGAACACCCCTAAGAATATATTTTTTATCTTTAATCTATCTGTTGATGCTATTTTACTTTACACCACTGTGTTTTATGATTTCATCATTCAGCCTTTTGCTGCTTCCAACAAGGCAGGATTTTCTGAGCACATCATCAAAAACTTGAAGGCCAGCCTCATCTGATTCCCTGATGGCTCCTCTGATCCATACACAGATCTGCAGTTTTGGGGAGCATTGCCCCTCCTCAGCTTGTATAGATCTCCTGTGGGGATTTCTGGTTTCCAGGTTCACCTGCAAATGAACTCTTTCTGATAAGGAATACTTTAATTTGAGAACAACAACAACAAAATTCGTGGGTTTTGCCTTACTTCAGATGCTTTACCAGATGAAAGCCTGTTTTAACAGGTAACTCACTAGACTCAGAAGATTCAGGTCAATTCCCACTTCATCAGCAGACTCTGTATGGGACCTCCTTAATCTATTCCACAGTACTAGTCCACAGCTGTGAAATGGAAAAATTCCTTGCTTCAAAATGATGAGAGGAGAGAATGCATCAAGGATTGTGAAAAACTCAGCTGTCATAGTGAGGGGGAACTTACAAGCACATAGACAATGATACTTCATTTTGAAAGCTGACCTCTGCTTCTGTAGCATTCATAGTCCTTGCTCTTTTAGACTCATCCATTTACACCTTATGATTAATATCAGTAATTTAGCATTTCTATTACCCACTACTTCATCATAAGAAATACCAAAAACAATTAAGTAGCTCAAAGAGATGTTTATTAGCTAGGATTTTACATTGAGATTACAGCATTTGGGCCACAGCTCTTCTATGCATTTAGAAGCATTTTTCCCCTGTTGTGGCCCCTTCATTGCTTTACTATACCATAATTAAAAATAAATTGCATCTGGAAGAACAAAATGCTGGAAACTTTATGATGCATTATTCTTGGGCTGGATTTGTTTTGCTTATTCACTAATTTGTGAAACTCAGTAATTTGCCATGGCTATCCCCGTCATTAGTGCAAATTATTCTCCTTCTACTGTATTTGTTTGTAATTGCCTTTTGAAATTAATTCATTTTAATTTCTTAAAAATAATTCATTACTGGATGTTAGTTTTCTTAAGCGGGTTTAATTCCTCAAAAGAGTTCTAGGATTGTGATTAAGATGCATATTTAGAGGACGTGTTCTTATATATTCACCTTGGAAATTTATGCTTCATGTATTAAGAATCAGTATGTGCCACATGCTGGGCCACAATAAAATTGCTTGTTTGGGGTAAAGCACTCTCATATTTGACTGTCCTGTAAACTAGAAGATTATTCAGCGTGCCTGGGGCAGCACTTCCTCTGTAACCACATCACACACCACATTACTTTCTAGGGAAAAAGCATTCAGGGAAGGCCAGGCTTTTCCCCCTGAGTATCACACTGAAATCTTGGACATCTTTGTAAATCCAGGACACTTACACAGATGGAGCTTTTTGTTGGTTGATTTTTTTGTTTGGGTTTTTTTCACTAGTGTTTCTCATATGTTACTTATTTATTGTGAAGGGTATAGAAAGTGCTTCTTCCCCTATTTGGATAATGAATTTCTATTATGATAAGATAAATAATCTAGTGGAGATTAACACTGAACCTTGATCCTCATTTATAATCACCTGACCAGCACAGCCTCCTTTTGTGCAGCTTCTATGTCAGTGAAATTTAGAGCATCTTTGAAGAGCCTGGTGTAACAAACCACTCAACAGTTTAAGCGAGCAATCTCAGAATCAGAGGGAACAGAAAAGCAGTTCCATATCACTAAAACCATTCTCTGAGCTTTAATAAGGCTCTATTTACACCTCAGGTTGCAGGGCCCACCCACCTCCTGGTGACATTAGCGTGTGATGAAATACAACACTCTTTATACAGAGGCTAAAGCATTTTTTTTTAAATGACAATTCTAGTAATTAGTTAAATGGTTACTTAGGAGGGACCTGATTGCAAGCTCTTACCCTGATGGCTCCAGCCATATTAAAATTTCAGCCATTAACTTTAAGGAATTGGATTTTTGGAAGGTGACATTCTGACTGATAAAGAAAAAATAATAATAATGGAAATTTACTTTGTACAATGATTCCTTTCAGTGTAATGTGCCTTGGGCTGTTTAAACCACTGAATATCAGTATTTGTCTTCCTTTGAAATCCACCTTTATCCAGGCTCAATGGACTGCCCAGCAGGTATCTATCTATCCATGTCCTTTGGTTGCACAAAAGTCTCAGTGAGCCTCTGAGTACCATAAGGCATCTTTATATCACTTACTTAAATGAGGATGTGTGTGTACATACACACACAATACAATATCTACATACAGGGTAGTGGCATAATTCTAGGTTATTGTAGATGAGGTTTTTGTAAATGAGCCAAAGAAAAGCCATCCTCATGACATGCACCAGTGCATTGGATGATACTGCATGATTGAAAACCAAGGTGAGAGAAGGCGAACATCCACAGATTCACCTTGTTCTCTTGTGGCTGGTGATCACAACAAGCAGTGCCTCATTTAGTTTATTTATTAAGCATTGGGAAAGCACTCACAAGTGTGTGCAACACAGGGAAGAAAAGGAGCCTACACTTGCAGGAATTTTTAGTCTAGGAAAGAGCAAAGAGCAGCTGAGACGCAAAGCAGCAAAGCTGGTGGAATAAGCACACTTTGATGTGCATTGCTAGTGCCAACAAGGCTGCAGCAGCTGCAAAAGCCATTTGGAATGAAAGGTTGGAAAGGAAGGGTCAAAAAGTAGCTCTTATATCCTTATTGGTCACCCTGCTTTTTCTCTTTTCTTCACTCCAGACTGGGGGGAAAGAAGGGGGTTTGCTTTTGCCAGCACTTAGCAGAAAATCTCCTTGGGAGGACAGCAGGCCAATGGTTAGTTTCCAGGACTTTTTTTTTTTTTTTGGGGGGGTTGGTTTTTTTTTGTTTTTGGGGGTTTTTTGGGTTTTTTTGTTTCCTAAATAAAATTAAAAGCCTTCTGGGGAGTTGACACATTGCAATTTTTGTTTCACAGAGATTCTATTTCTAGTCCCAACTTCTCTGAGTAGGCTTTCTCACCAATGGCAAAAAAAGGAGCCAAGGAAAAATATTTGTGGATGTGGAGTTCTGAACAGATTTCTGTACAGAAATGGAAAGCTTAAACACAAAATCTAATGCAGAAGGCAGAGAAAGCTACCTGTTTCTGAGGTTTTAAGACAGTTTTAATGCCATTAGATGGAAATGGACTGACTGGAATATAACAAGACAAACCAAAAATCCAGCAAGAGCAGCATACCGAAGAAGCGGAAAAAAGGCAGTTGGAAGCAGTGTGCCAAGCCCAGAACTATGCTTACAGATGAGGGGGAAAAAAAAGCACAGCATTTTTACAATGTATGATTAGGAACACCAGCCAAATTACTTCCAGGGAGAATGTCCTATTTACAGAGATCTCTAGAGACTCGCTGGGTTCATTCAGCTGACTGTATTGTACAATCACTTCAGTTTAGTTTTCTGTCTTCCACATTTGCAGTATATTTGTGGCTATTAGCAGTTCTGTGAGGATAATTATTCTCTAAGAAGCAAAGAAATTTCCCCTTTTCCTCACTCACAAAATCTTAGGAGAAAAAATCACGCCCAAAAGGTAAGAGCTCAAAGCAGAATTAAGCTGGATGCCTGAAGATGGGAACGTTGCGGTGTTGTGAGGGTCCCCAGGATGAGGTGAGAGATGAGAATTGACTCCAAGTTCTCAGAAGGCTGTTTTATTATATTATGATATTATACTAAAAGAAAATTATATACTAAAATTATACTAAAGAAAGAGAAAGGAGACATCAGAAGGCTAGACAAGAATGAATAATAAAAACTCGTGAGTGACCAGAGTCCTGACACAGTTGGACTAGGATTGGTCATTAATTAAAAACAATTCACATGGAACCAATCAAAGATGCACCTGTTGGTAAACAATCTCCAGACCACATTCTAAGCAATCAGATAATTATTGTTTACATTTCTTTTCTGAGGCTTCTCAGCTTCTCAGGAGAAAAATCCTGGCAAAGGGATTTTTCAGAAAATATCATGGCAACAGGTGGGAGCAACTAAGACCTCCATCAGGGGAAGTTTAAATTGAATATTATCAAGCATTATTTTCCAAAAGGGTGGCCAAGCACCTGAACAGGCTTCTAAGAGAGGTGGTTGATAAAGCTTGAGGATATCACAAAGAAATAATGGGGATGGCAAAAGAATCAGTCAGAACAACCTGTGTGCCCTGGTTACTTGGTGTCCTGGATCCATTCAAAGAAAATACAGATGCTGCAGTGAAAGAAATCAATGAAGAATTATCTGGAAAGAAGAGACAGAGGCCCTACCAGCTCTGGATCTTGGGTGCTGTGCCCTAGAATGCAGGGAGTAAAAGAAAACTTTTTTGGACAAGCCACAGTGATCACTACACTGGAGTAAGAAATGCTAGTGCATTTCTTATGGTTTATGTGCTAGAGCATGGAGACTGCACATGGGGGACTTATTTAACTCTGTTACATTCATGGTGCTGATATTAGAAAACTGCATACATTTTTACTAGACACATTTGAATATATTTTACACACAAGAGGTTTGTGGGGGTAGGGAAATGCCAGATAAATTCCTTCATGACTGGAAAAAATATTTTACAGTAGCAGAAGTAGGAAGTTAAGGCTGTTGATTTTATCAGAAAAATAGATTGACAGCTGACTTGATGCCAGCATATAAATATCTTCATGGGAAGAAAATGCAAGGTGCTAGAACAGTATCTTATTAAAGCAAGGACAGACATAGATATGATATTTGGAAAGAGAAACCAGACAATTTGAGATAAAAAACAAGCTTTTTTTTTAGACAAAAAAATATGGTCAACTCAGTAAAGGGAATTACATAGGAAAACAGTGATGATTTTCAAAACAGGACTAGATAGCTTCTTTGTATTCTTGCATTTTAGTGAGCTCCAAACTTGAGCTGGAACATGAGCAATAAGGTGAAAATTAATACCTGGTAAGGGTTGGTTTGCCAGCATACATGAGAAAATTGTTCTTGCTGACCTGAAACACTGGATCTAAATCTGTCCCCTTGAGCATGATGGGCTTACTTAATTCCCTCTGTATTCATATCATCGACACAGAATCACCAAATCACTTAGTTTGGAAAAGACCTTTGAGATGCTTGAGTCTAGCCTATGACCTAACACCACCTTGTCAACAAGGCTGTGACAGTCAGTGCCATATCCAGCCTTTTCTTAAACACCTTAATGCAGATTTCTCATATCCTTTATGGATACATTCCAAGAGTGGAAATTTATTGTCATTTTTACACTCTTGACTTAGATATCTGGAAAGAGGGAAGGGTGAGTCAGAAGACCCTACTTACAGTTTTGGAAGTCATTCCCCTGTTCAACAACCTACTGGGAAAAAACAAAACCAAAAAAACAAACCAAAAAACCCCAAAAAACTACCAGTAGGAGAAGTACTAAGACAATTTTAATGAAAGTTACCAGGGAAATACTATTTCAATGGCTTCTACAGACTTTGTAAACATACTGTTTTCAAGCCCTCTGTTAACCAGAACAGCAAAAGTTGTAGCTAGTCCTATTTTAGTGGCTCAAACAACAGCGATAACAAAACCAGCAGCTTTGCTTTTCCCTTCCAGAAAGTAACAATGTCAGCTAGAATTGACAGCCAGCTGAAAATAAAGTGAGGCCCCAAAGAGCTGAGGGACAACAGTTGACATTTCCACACTGTTGTACATCCAGGTTTCTCTCCCTGTAATTCAGCTTTTTGCTGCTATTTGGAAACAGGATTAGGGCAAGTAAAAGTGAACTAGGAGTTCAATAATTTGTTCCTCTGCCTTTGTTTGTCTGGTTGCTTCTCCAGAATGACAGGATGCATTTCAGTTGAAGCAGTTGACAGTCTTTGTATGTCCTCATTGCAACCTTTTTACAGAACATTTATTTTCTCTTCCTTTTTTTCCCCCTGTAACATTTGCTATTAATGCCACATTTTACTGGTAGAAACTAGGTTTTTTTAAGTGTGAACAATGTTCTTTGGGACATTAAAGACACAGGGAGAGAGACTATTTACAAGAGCATTTAGTGACAGGACATGAGGGAAAACAGCATCAAACTGAAAGAGGGCAGGTTTAGATTAGGTATTAGGAAAAAATTCTTTACTGTGAGGATTCTGAGGCCCTGGAACTGGTTGCCCAGAGGTTGTGGATGTCCCACCCATGAAGTCTTTAAAGCCAGGTTGGACTGAGCAACCTGGTCTAGTGAAAAGTGTCCCTACCTCAGGCCAATATACATTTCTCTGAAACAGGTCTCAGTTTGAGGCAAGTTTTATGGGAAACAGAGAATACAGTTCAAAAAAACCAAAGCAAAACAAGTTAAACCAACCACCCTGACTGATCCAGGGAATAATATTCTGGCAGACTGACTTTGTTTCTAGCATGACTACATACTATACAGAATGTTATGGAGGGTCAGATGCAGCCACCCATGTTGGAGAAAAGCTCTGCAGGTTTCAGTAAAAACTACCTGCTGCATTAATTACTTTTACCAAGGGAGACAAAATCAGTCCTGTAAAAAGGGAATATACTTTTACAGAAATGGATTAGCATTAGCAAGTTTTGCAAAACAGTAATGAGGTTTTGAATACAAAATTTGGTATAACTGCAGCTAAAAGGAATTCACACAACAGAGGAGAAAAATTTAAAAAAAGGTTTCATGACAGAGAATATAGAAGTTAGTTAGAAGGAAAGATAAGAGTGCATACACAGACCAGAGAATATGTATAGGGAACTAAAGGGAATGAGCATTGTCTTAATTTATTGAATAAACAGGGTCTGGATGAGGCCCCTGAATTACACATTCAGAACAACAGACTAAGTCTGCTTGAGCTCTCCCACTTCTGATAGACAAGGATAAGATAAGACTTCAGCTAGAAAGAATTAGAGTAATAAAATAGAAACCTGCGCAGGATACTAAAACAGATTTCTGAAAAAGGAAACCAGAATCACAATTTTATCATTAGACTTTGTGTTAGAGACAAGACAGTAGCACTCAATGTACCTTTGAGAGTTTGGAAAATGATGATGGGCAGGAAGCTGAGGAAATTTGCATCAGTTGACGAAAGAGTGAATTGTAAGAATTATCCTAAATGAGAACATGCAAAAGTCCTTTGGATTAGAACTCTGCAAAAAGCTATCCAGTTTTTCATCATAAGGACAGTGCACAAACAGATGAGATCATCCATCCAATGTCAATGAAAAGGCAAGCTGGGAGATTTTTTTTAAAACACAGGTGACTAAAAGGCGTACCTAAGTTGTGACTTCTTTAAGGATTAGTTCTTGTCCTCTCCAATTAACTTTTAACTTTTGAATTAACTTCCCTGAGGTAATACATTCCTAAGTGACCAAATAGTGCTTTAAAACATGCCAGTAGGACTGACAAATTCAAATTGAAATATAGAAATATGAAATTGAAATATGAAAGACTCAACAACACAATACCAGTTTATTAGTATTAAGAAACATGGGAGAAAGGTGCTGTTAGACAAAAAGAAGTCAAAGTCAGAGTAAATAGAATGGAAAAAAAACAATAAAAATAAAGATGACGCCTTAAGCACATTTAGAGTGAACAATTGGGCTTTGACAGAAATCAGTAGAAAGGGGGACTGTACCAAGGACTAGTAAGGATGAATCCAAAGAGATAATTAAAAAAACAATGAAGACATCAAAACACTTAAAATACTTTACATCCTTTTTTTTCCCCAATTAACTGCTCTTAACAAAAAAAAAATCAAGGTTTGCTTTAATTAATTTTGCTTTTTCCCCCTTTTTTGATGAAATAAGAACAAAATAGCCAATCTTTTTGGTTTTAATACAGCATTTTACTTCAACTCAACCCTTTATTCTCAAGGGCAAGGTGGAAATGGAAAAGGACTTCATTTTGAAGCAAAAATGTTATATTGATTTTTTGATACTAGTTACTTTTTGGGCTATGCAACCCAAAAATTATATCAATTTTTTTAAATATGAAAAGATAAGAAAGATGGCATTAAAGACAAAACCCACATATTTGGAAATTATCAAACTTGGAAATAAGCAAAGGTTTCATTTCTCAGAGGTGAGAATGTGAGAATGAGCAACCCTGGCAGAAGTAAAGGTGTGGCAAAATGCAGAATCAGTCTTTCCAGCCCTATTTGTCTAGTGCATCTCCAAAATCAGCATAAGGTAGTGAAATCAGCCAGCAGATCTTCACACACCAGGGTTTTTAGGAAAGTAAGTCACAAAGAACTGTGTCTGGACTGGCATGTGTTTTTTTCTTGGCAGCCAATAACAGGTGCTGTAAGAGAACAATGGGATGTTTCACATACACCAGGGCTGAATTCAGGATGAATCCTGACTTCCTCTCTTGTCCAAATGGATATTTGTTCCTGAGAGTGTCTGGGCTGTAACACACAAGTGTGAAATAAATGAGAAAAACATACAAGATTTAGAGACAGGAGACTCCGTGGAGACAAATGGAAAGGTAATTGCACAGGAGAACAAAGGGATTTATGTAAATGTACCTGGGTACCTTAGGTGAACATTTCAGTGACTGCATCTCCCCATGCAAGGGAATTCAACTTCTGAACTCTCTCTCTCTCTCAACATTTTTTTTAATCTTGTTGGCTTTTTTTTTCCCCACAGATTTCTGGCTTTAATTGTGCAGATCTTAGACCTTAAGGATGTTGTTTTCTGTTAATGATGATACACAAAGCTGACATGAGGTCAGAACTTAATTAATTTCAGGTCTTTGACTACTTCTAGAAGGCAGCAGGAGAGTGGGAAGGATTAATACTTTATGTCTTTCGAAAAACCAACAACAATTATTTTAAATAAAAAGACCTTCTCTCTCCAGGAGTAACAAAAATGTAGTGTACAGAAATAGATGGCACAATTTGTGACTGTGTGAATTTTTTATGAAGATGTATTTCCACATTTGCTTCTCCTGAATCATGTGAGTTACAAGCATGGTTTCTGATAAGTATCCTATTTTTGTGGCTCTGACTGTGTACTGCTAATTCCGTTTTCAAATAATGTATCCTTAAGTGGCATATGGATGTTTGTGTCCTAGGAACTGATCAGTAGAAAAGAATATTGAGTACAATTGATCCAGTTTTAACAGCCACAGAATACAGTATTTTGTTTGCTTATGCAATTGGTGCATCTGTCTATATCTCCTCAGCCTAGGAGAGAAAATATTCTGGACTTCTGGTTGGATTCTGCCACAAATATTATTGGTAAAATGCAACAGAGTTGTGCCAATCACAGTAAAAATTTCCGTCAGAAAATCTTTCGTGCAAGAATAGTAGTTTTTTCACGGACCATTGTTGTATGTGAAACTACTTGCTTTCTTTATAATCAGAGCTTGCTTTTTAAGTACACTAGAAAAAGAGTAAAGCTGTGTTTTAGCAACAAACAGCTATTTTTATTCTCTCATAATATCTTTGGGTACATGAAGACAGTTTATATTCTGTTTCTGTTCAGGCCTGTGAACCCAGTTCTGTGGTGAAGTTATGTAGCTACTGTGAAGAGTCTGCAAAATAAACACCATATTGCATCTTGGGTGCTGTAGTAATTCTGCTGGCTGTTAAAAATTTCAAGGCAGATGAACTAAGGGAGAATGTATCTTTTCCTGAAAAGCAAAAAACAAATGAATCAACCAAATCTCAAACTTACACAGAAGAGACCGTGGAAGAAACGAGTGCTCTTAAAACTTTCTCTAGTGATGGGTACCAATAGATGGATAGGTTGTCCTTTTCTCTCTACCAGAATGTCAGCGCAAAAATAATAATGTCCACAAATACCTTCTCTGCCAGAGTGAAATTTCATTATTAGCAGTACTGGTCCCTTAGCTCCCTCCAGAAAACCCTGGGCTTATGTGCATGTCATGGCATTTCTCTCTCTCATATTTCCTCTCCTTATCTCTTCCTCTTTCCCTCTGCCCGCCTTTCTTTTCTTCTCTGTCTGACTCCATCTCTTTTTCTTGGCTTTCCTCTCCCCTCTCCTCTCATACTTTCCCAGTTAAAATGTCAGTGGATCATTCTCTGCCTGTGTGCTTGTGCACAGAGAGTAGGGGCAAGACAATTATTTGTTCAAAATGCTATTGCACAGCTTCCAGTCAGGACTGGAAGGAGTTGTGTGGTGGGCTGAGCAAGTCAGTCAGAGAGGAGAGTGCATGTGCGCAGGTTTTAGCCATGGCTGATGTGCAGAAGCCTTGTGTGCTGCGTGCATGTACCTGGCAGTGGCTGGCAGCAGGGCTGGCGCTCAGTGGGTGACTCTGTCTGTGGCTGTAAGCCACCAAGGGCCACCTGACAGCCTTGGCTTAAAAACTGGCCAGCACTGTCCTTGGCCAAGTTGGAGGATCCTGTCTTGAATAACCAAGAGTGGCAACAGGAACCAGGTCTGAGCAGGGCTGCAAGGCCACTGATTCATCACAATTAGTAGAGGTAACCTGAGAAGGACTAACACCTTAGGGCCTGATGGCCTTGGATGCTGCCCTTCCAGTGTGGGTGCAAACCCAGCAAAGCAGGGCTTGGTACTGCCAGAAAAGAAGAGAAAGGATCGGCGTCCAGCCAGTAGGGGTTAATAAAATCAGCCCTCTCAGCAAGAGGATTTAAATGATTTAAATGCCCTGTTTGGGCTGTGATGCCATGTCAAGGGCATGCTGCATGTGAGCAAAGTGGAGCTCAGGGACCTGGTGTGACAGAGAGCAGCTCCAGTCTCTGGGACAAGTGTTGGTGCACTGCAGCAGCTTTGTCCAGGGGGCTCACAAGATGGGAGATGTCACTGGGAAGGCAGGAGTACCCAGAACAACTTCTGGAAGCGTTTGCAGGCCCAGGGGTTGAGCTTTCCTGGATAACTCCATCCTGAGGGCTGCTCTGGTCTTGGCAGGTGGGCAGCTTGGCTCTGAAGGTGAAATTAGGAGTCCTGTGACAGCATTAAGTAGAAACAGGGCGTGCCAGCAGCGTGTTCAATATTACAGGCAAACACACATGCCATGTAAATGGCCAGAAGGCACAAAGTAACAAGCTTCAGTTAAATAGTTCCTTGGCAATATCCCCAAAGAGACAAGGACCATAGGACTGTAGCTGACCTGTTTTCACTGCCCCATACCAGGACAATTCATGTCCCCTTCAAGGCCTCTCTGACTCAGAAACATAACCTAGCATAGAGCTCACAACCACACGTGAATACAGCACTGCCAAACCTGGGCCTGCATTCACTCCTCCCAAGCAAGGCCATTATTTCAGCCTTTCCAGACACTTTCCAACATTGCAATCTTGGCTATCATAGAGGTCACCTCTGAAAAGAAGACAGCTTTTCTATCCAAGCCAATACTGATCACAATCCCCTTCTGTCACGATCTGTCCTTACAAAGGGGTTTTGTGATGGTTCCTCATCTCAGAGTGCAAAAAAACTGACATGGCAAAGGAGGTTTCAGTCTCAGTCCTTGGGAGGAGGGGGAGTTTCTCCATATAGGGGTTTCATGTCTCAGTCCTTGGGGGAGAGGCTTCTCCCATCTCAGTCTGTCCATCACGGTGGCTGTAAAACAGATGAAGAGTCTTCCGTGGGGAGCACCAAAGGCTACCTCAGAAAAGTCCAACCAAGCCGAGAGGTGGGGAAATCCCAGGGCTATTGTTGCGAAGAGCAGGCGTAGGCAAAGAAAGGGCAAAGTGCCCCTTCTCCTTTCACTGGGCTCAGTGTTGCATACAGCAAACACACCTGTGAACAATGACTTGGCAAGCCAAAGGCTTTGCTCAGGCCTCAGGATCTTGGCGAACATCTATCTTGAGCAAGACCAGGATTCCAAACAGGGTCTTTTCGGTGATCCTGGTTTCTGTCCTCTCATGACGATCGTGAGGCAGATGAGAGAAACTTCGGACAGAGACTTACATCTTCTCTTTAGTTTCCTGTCCCTCCATAGTTCAGTGTTATTATAGTTATTGGGCATAGACAAACTTCTGTCTCATTAATGGAATAGGATAAAGGAATAGGAATTTAAAAATTTCAGTTGGCAAATATGCCTGGGTTTTGCTGGTCTTATCTTTCACTGGGAACAACATTTTCAAATCTGAAATTATGTTTAATTCTTTCCATTTTTCCAATAAAAATAACATCCCACAAACAAGTTGAGTTCATAATAAAAAGGCATATTTCCTTTTATAAATTCTTGTAGAAACACCCCATTAGCATATTGGTGCAATTAGAGTACAATTTCTTGAATCCAAATACTGCTGTGAACAGAGCTGTGGGGATTTTTTCCCCCCTTTTTTAATAGAACAGAATATCTGATATTCTATATGGTCTAATTGCAAGTAAGATCATACTTGAGAAATGAAAGTGTTCAAGCTGAGGTGACAGATAACCTTCAAGACCACTATAGCTTGCTAAGGATTTAGGAGAAAAAACTTCAAAGTGAACTTTTGAATCAAATATTTTGAGTTGGAGCTATGAAAAGGGAATACAGCTAATTCTAAACACCATCTGTTTGCTGAGTGTACTTGCATGTTTTCATTTGCTTTATTCCACACACTGCTATTTACTACCTCAAAATGTCTCTTGGTGTGAAGACAACATTTCATAATAAGATGCTTTTCCATTTGGGGCTACTTTTGGTTGCCCATGCAGTAGTATTAGGATTACCAAACTTCTCCAGGACCTGAACAAAACAAACAAAACAATTAGTGTAACTTTAAAAAACAGTGGAAGTTATGCTCTCTGCTATGAGAAGGAAGCCTAAAGAGAAATTGCAAAAATAAGAATAATTTAGACATTGTGTCTGTAATCATGTGTACTTCCAATTTAATACTTCCCCCCATGCTTATACTTTCTGGTTTTTGATAATTACAAAGAACTGGCACTGCATGTGTTCTGAGATGAATGCTAACATTAAAAGTTTCCTACCCCAACTAGTACTTTCCGTTTTTTTCCTAACTTTTTAACTGTTTTCTTTTTCTCTTCCCCTTTTAAGATTTTACTATCAATGCAAGCACAGATAGAAAAATAGAAAAGATTTTATAGAAAAATTACATATAGAGGCAATACTTAAAGCTTCAAACAGTAATCTGAGTTGGATTGTACTGTTGAAAGCAGGGATTCATCTGCTTTCTATAAAGTACAGCAGGCACAGTGTGCTCCCCTAAATTATAGCATTTAAGGATGGCCTCCCAAATGACTGTCTGTGCCAGCACGATTGTGCAGCAGAGAACCCCAGACAGCCAGGGAGCTGCTTCCATAGTAGAGCTAAAAATTATACCCTGCTTTAGCCCATTTCCACATGGATACTGTTCCCATTTCTGGCACATCAGCCTCAACACAGAAACATTTTGCAGACAATATGGTATTTCTTTCTCCCTGCCAGATTAAGTTGGAACATTTATATTCCCTAGGGTCGTGGGTAATGGAGAAGTTCCTACAGACAGCATGTTGCCTGTGAACCGTGGGTCAAGATTATCTAAGATCTACATTTTGAGACCCTTAGTCAGAAAAATGAACCCTTATTCTTTCAGGAAGCCTGTTTTGAAGCCAGCTGAGGTAAGTAACTGTTACCGAAGGATATCCTTGTGTTCTTGTCAAGAATCTGCTTGCTGCTGAATTAACCATAACTATTTGATTCAAAAAGGATAGTTGTGATTAATGAAATGTTTCCTGTGTGAAACTCTTTTCACAGTGAAAGCGCTTGCACAGCCAGAGAATGATGGAAAGCTTCCTGTCCTCAGGAAGCAAATATATATACATATATCATTGCAAACATGTAATGTGGTAATTTTACTGCATATAGAACATTACTGATGTGTAGTGTAGTCAGTTCAAACATACTGAAAATGAATGATGATGAGGCCAGCAGATAAGCAAAATGTCTTTATGCTGCTATATAATCAGCTTGATCAAGTTGCATTAACACATCAGTGCTGTTTTGGGCTCAGTGCTATTAGCAGATAAAGCACTTAAAAATTATCCTGACATTTATCTTCTCCAGTTACATTAACCCATTCCCTGCTCCATTAAAAGTTAATTTATGAATTTAAATTTCTTTTCTCGTATCATTACACAAAAGGTTGTCTGAGAGGAGAGTTGCTTAAGCGCTATTTTTGGCCCCTTTGCTTGACATTTTTGTCTTTAATTAAATTCTTTGAGTTATTTATGTTGTACTGGCATCTGTTTGTCATTAGGTCCAATACAGCAAAGACAGTGAAGGTCAATTAATCCAACATTTTCTGATTCCGATATGGATCAGCAAAGATACTGAACCATTTCGGTGACACCATCCCACTGCCCTTCCCAAAACAAGCCCTCATTCCCCCTTCTCACATGATTTAGGCATATAGTAACATCAACACAGAACAGCTTGGCCGTAAACAATTCCTGAAATCCTCATGGAAACATATATCCAAAAAGCTACTCTGAGATTGGCTAGACACTACATCTTGGAGTCCTGGGAGAATCTAAGGTTTTGTAGCTTTTCTGTTTCAGTACTTGGGGATGCAGTGGAAATATGCTGCATTTTGGTTATCCTGTCTGTTTTGGCTTTCCTCTCCTGATTTTTGAGTGGACCAGAGTTTTTCAGTTTTTTCACCATTGACCAAAAACTATTGCACCAAATTGCTCAACCTTCACACCAGAGTGCAAATCTCTGGCACTCTTGGTGTGAAGGATTGGATTTCTCAGCTTTCAGCTTGGCATCTGTTCCCTCAGAATTTAATAAGTCTTTCACTTTCAGAGGAAACAGGCACAGAGTCAGACAAATGTTGAAAGCCTTAGAAAAATCTCATTCTTGGTGTCACCTCTCTTTCATTAGTCTTTGAGTCAGATCCTCACCTTGAGTGTACTAGAGCATCTTCATTGATTTAAAGGGAGCTGCACTGATTTACACAGCCAAGGACCTGTCTGCCTCTATTTACAAAGCAGTTCCTCGACCCTTTAGTGGATATAGGAGCCTTATAATGAGGATTTAGAGACCAATTGTCCAACAAAAATATAATTGTTTCCAAGTAATGAAATGTTGCCTTAAGTCGCATTAATCTGCTGAGCCAAGTCTGACACGGATCTTCACATTGTGAGTACCTGTGAGCATCTCCACGTACCCTGCACATGACAGAGATGCCAGGCTGGCTTTCAATGAGTAAAGCCAGGTCTGAACATCTCTGTAGCTACAAGAGTGTAGCATTTACAACAAGGCTTTTTAGTATGCTGAAAGAGTTGCCTCCCCTCAGAATGAGGCAGCCCGGGTAGGCAGGCTGTGACACTGTGCTGTGCAACACAGAATATCCTCAAGACTCAGTTATTCAGAACTGGGCCTCTACCACCTCTGTTTTTTACCACTTTTAGGTAGAAAAGCAGCTGCTTACCTTCTCTACCTATGTAGTCTCACACTCTTCAAATGCACTTATTATCATTGCATCACAATTGTGCTGCTATTGCAACATGGAAAAGACAGCAACTGGAAAAAACTTTGCACTAAACCCTCCTTCAGCAAAAAAAAACAACAACCCAAAAAGCAGAGCATTGAAACTTTTGTCTGGAACTCCCATGTTTAAAGCTAGCCTGGATAACAGGGGAACTTCTTAGCATCTCCTTCCCTTTCTTACTCAGGAGGCATTGAAACAAAAGAAAACTGAAAGGCTAATCCAAATGGGTGCTCAGCTATTGTGCTCTTCAGAAAGTGCCCAGCATCCACTGATAAAAAATGCTACGGCTTGGAGATCAGTGCAAGCAAGAGACTGGAACTGGCACTAAGAAAAGCAACATTTGTGGATTTAAGGAAAAGAGATTTGCTCAAGTTTTTGCAAAAAGTTTGTGGCAGAACAAGAATTCAGGTGGGATCTCTTGAGCTAACATACATTTCTGTAGGACGTCCTTCCTGTCTCTGTATAGCTAGAGGGAAATGTCTGAAAAAAACCAGTACATTTCACACTGCTTTCTAAAATGATTCTGTGTTCTTGTCAGCTGATATATCTTTCTTCATGAAAATCAGTCTCTCATCATCTAACTAGCCCTGCAGCTCCCTCTGCATAGATTGTCATAACTGAGCCTTGACTCTGTTTTGCCTTTGAAGATAAGACAGCGTGTTCTTATAGCAGTATCTGTCTAAATTTCCTAATGTGCCAAGCCAGGGGCTGGTCTCTTCCTTCTCCCACTTTGTTGTTATTTCTCTTACATGAAAATGTCTGAAGGTGGATATAAAACTCTGAGAAGTCCATGGAATGACCCATTGACTTGACTAGAAACTGGATCCAATATATAGCAACAGGCAATTTCAGAAGCAATTTAATTTAACCTTATTTGGTAAAAAATTAATTTAACCTAATTTAGATTACCTAAGCATCAGAACTAAAGGTACTGCAAGTCAGTGCACTCCATGTAGCAATATAGGATGGTTCAGGGACTTCACCCGCTTCCACCAAGCCAGCACCATTGAGTTAACTATGACACTGGGAGCAAAGTACTCATGTCAAAATAGCACTGCCCTCAGCCTAATGATTCCCCCAAGAGGCAAGGCTCGTTAGCTTGTGCACTGTGCCATACTAATGTGCCATTATCTGGGATACTTCTATGCCTTCAAACCAGTTTATAGAACCAGAAATGCCCTGTGGAGCTAACAGACATGAGTCGTTTCCCCCATTCCTATTAGAAATCAGGGTATCAATCCATCCCTTTGTTAACCACTGATGAAAAGGTCTGGGGCCTGCTGCAAAGCTGGTCAGCTATCTCTGGTCATTATGGCAGAAAAGCAGCCAAACACTCTTGTAGTAAAACCACTTCGCCTAAATGTCTGATATATTTTTTTACACCAAGGCAGCATGTTCTGGTTTGGACAAATTACTTCTTCTCTGCCCAAGAAGTTCAACAATTCAGATATAGATGATTTTGAGGTATCATTTATATGTATGTGTCTGTATTTGTGCATATATGTAAGGAAATCAATGTGTTCATATGAAATAATTGGAGGCAATTACAAACTAGTTGTGTTTTGAAGAAAGGTTTAAAAAGCAATTTAACCATTTTTCTTGAGGTTTCTCCTGATATTTTCAATGAAATATCCCAATATCATAATGAAATAGCAAAATTTCTTGGCATTTAAATGTTTCAAATTATCTACCTAACTAATTTCACAGGTGTAACATGCATTAAATAAATACAGGACTGCGCTGTGGTACATAAGTGGTCTACATTGCATAGTCTTCCCAGATTAGAGGTTCTCCTTTTCCTGCATATAGCCAGCTATTAATCTTAGACTAGGACAATTATTTATTTATTTTCTGAGAATTCAATCCACAATTTTGCTGACAGTTGTGACTGATGGGGAAAAAAATAGCAGAAGAATGCCAGCAATGTCTTCAAAATCAGCCTAATTCACTCTCTCAATGGCATTTCAAAATTCATCAGTTGTCACTGCTGTCCAGATTCTGGGATGAAACCATCTTACCTGAAAAGCTGAACATATGGAATTTGTCAACATTTGCTCGCTGCCTCTGCTGCTGGTTGCACAGCTGATCCAATTCAAACACATCTTCATTCCTTTAGCTGGCCTGCCCTGTTCCTTTCAAGGATGACTAGATCTTACCTCAGCAGCCCCAGTTCTCCCTTTTGAGTGACAACTTCTGACGTTTCAGACTTCAGTGAACTGCAGAATTCAGTTTAGAAAGCATCTGGTTTCCCCTCCAGTCACTAGGTACCCTCGACATCTTAATCCATGCCTCTCTTGGGGATCTCTTCAGCTTCCAGACGACCTCCAACTTTGTGTTGTTTTCCAGGTTTCAGCAATTCACTGACAATTCACTTGTTTTGTCATTGAGTTCCAGTGCAAGATGCCTTTTTCTGTTATGTTTGTACAGAAAGCTCTGTCTTTTAAAATTGCTTTCAAGTTTAACTTCCCTCATTGTACAAATCCTCATCTTTCTCAGCCAAAGCATTTTCCAAGTTTCCCTCATCTGCTCCTCTAAGAGAACAAAGAGAACTACAAAGAATAGCTGGATTGCTTTTTTTTCCTGCAAAAATTCCATCCCACTCAGATATGTAAACTTTTTTCAAATTTCCCATTTTTTCCTGTTATTCATATTGTTACTAATACAGGGAAAATATGGGACTAAATAACAACTCTGAATTCTGCTTTCTTTCTGGTGTCCCTGAGCATATAAACTTCTCATTTTCATTTGACTTTAATTATTCTTCATATATATCAAATGCCTATTTTCTTTAAAGTTTAGGTGCATTCCTAAAATTAAAGGTGCGCTTTTTATCAAACAGGAATTCTATTAATGGGTCAGACCTTGCATTTTCTTCCTTTGCAAATAGAAAATATAAAATTATATAAATATAAAATATATTTCTATCTATATATAAAATATATAGAACAGCAGACATTTGAAAATTAGAGATGTTTGTTTAGCAAGTTAGACTTTAGTATAATTGCGTAGCTGGTAGAAGTATTTTTAAAAATCATCAGCTGAAAAAGAGATATAGATATATATATAGATAGATTATATAGATAGATATATATAGATATAGATATAGATATAGAGGATATAGATATAGAGATAGATAGATAGATAGATAGATAGATAGATAGATAGATAGATAGATAGATAGATAGATAGATAGATAGATCTTATCCAATGCTACAGTTCAGTAATGCCAAGTTACTGCTTTGGCAAAAGAGGTCTAATTGTTCTTTGTGTCTTTTAAGGTCCTGCTGCTGTTTGCTTCTCATTCAAACCTGTCCCCACATATATCTTCATCTTCATCTGGTAACTGGTGGCAATTAACATCATCCTGTTCCTTATTTGCCTTTAAGACAGACACTCTGGAGAGAAAGAGGTTTGAATTAAGATGCCAGGCTGAAATGCAGGCACATGCCCTCTTCTGGGAAGTCTTCCAGAGACACAAAAATATCTGGCAGAGTAATGGGTTACACAGCTGAAAAGCCATGGTAAGATTCGATAGAGACCTCATCTGCAAAAGCTCAGACTGGCTTTCCTTACAAACTATAGACCAATGCTGCAGGCTTTCCCCAGAGATCCAAGGTGCTTTTAGCCCTTATTCACAGGCATTCCTCATGGGTAGTTTTTTTATTCATTTTTGCTTTCTTGTTTGCAAGAGTTTTATATATCTGCTTGTTTACACAGAATAATGTAGCAGTCTCAAAAGCCAGCTCAGAGCAAGATGATGTGGCAGACTACAGAGATACTAACCAAGTTATTTAATCCTATTTGTTAGCAAAGCTGGTCAGTGTGGGTGGAACAATGTTCTGATGTGTATTCTTTGTACTTAATCCTGTAGCTTCTGAGAAAGGGGTTAAAGAGAAAGATGGCCATCATCCAGATTAAAAAGCAACCAGGGAATTACATGGACTTTTGATAAAAAGAAGAAAAAATCAACCTGAAAAGCAATAAATGGGGAACATGAAGATCTGTAACATGGAGCAAAGATGCCAGAGTGGAAACAGAGGGCCTGACAAAACCTGGTCTGGCAGAGACAGGAGCTGCCAGCCAGCATGGGCACCTCTGCCCAGGCCTCACAGAGCAGCCTTCCCATCCATCCCACACAGTGAGGAGCCAGCCATAGTGAGGACTGACAATACTGGGTAAAATGTGCAGGAACCCACACCTCAGGGGCCATGGATTAACTGCCAGGCTGCTTTCACAGCACGTGGATTGTAGAGAGCAGCTTCCCCAGCACAAGGGGTGTGTGAACAGAGAAACCTGCACTCTCAGAGTGCCCTCACAACCCACTGGGTGGAAGAATATGTACAACTCTGCAGGGTGAGGGCAAAATTAGCTTAGTTTTTTTTTTAGGATTCCTTCAGAAGGATGGTTTGAAATTTATAGGTGTTGATTATTATTTTGAAATTGTGCCATTGTGGTTTATTTTTTGTATAGCTAATACTGTTCAGTGTGTAAAATTCAGTGATTGGCAGTTAATTGCATCATTAATAAAAGAACAAGTTATTTCAACATTGATTTGATTTGAATTATGTGAACCAAGTAGGTTTGGGGGTTTTTTTGTTTGTTTGTTTGTTTGCTTGTTGTTGTTTTTTTTTTTTTTTTTCCCTAAGATATGTTGGTTTTTAAAAATAACAAATATTGCTTGTTTTTTGAGATACAGTCAAGATATTTTTGTATCACTGAGAGCAAGGGCTGGATGAGGTCCCAGAAGACCTCTTGCTTCTGTTAAACATTGTCTGCTTCTGCCAAACATTCCCTTTCTATCTGCTTGATGTCAGACAAGTCTCAGAGGAATTTTTTCCTTCAGAGCCCCTTTCTCTCCTGGGTTTGGTCACATCCTTCTTTACTACACCTGATGGCAATCACTTACTGGCCTGCTCTGACTGTTTCACACCTTTTTGCCAGAAACCATTTCCAACAGGACAGGCCAGAGGTTTTCCCCCAGAAATATGCTGCTGAGGCCAAGAGCAGAAGCCAGGAGAGCTAGGAGAGACAGAGGAGAGACCTTTTATTTGTCACAATAAGAAATTTCTCATGGATGTGTTAACACCTAAATGACAACAGGAAAGAAAAAACAGTAGGAAGATTACTGAGGAAAACAGGAAGTTGATGTAGAAGGAAGAGTATTACAAAGAAGAGGAATAGTCTGAGTCAGGGGATGTAGGAGGGACACACAGGAAAACAGCCCTGGAAGTCTTTGGTGGAGCTGAACAGAAATTTGGAGAGCTGGAAAAAGAAAAACAAAGCTCTGCTGAAAGAGAGAGAATAAGGCAGGAAATTAGAAGGAACGACACAAAATACAAAATGAAAAAAGATAAATAAAGAAAATGAGGAAAAGAGATCAAGAAAAAAGAGAGAAGCAGTGCAATATATGTTCTCCAAAACCTCCATTAAAATAATGGAGAGAGGGTTTAATTTAATTCCCTTTTCTGTGTCGCACATTACTTTAAAATGACAGCCCATGTTGCTGCACAGTGCACAAACATTTTTAGATATCTACATAAAATATTTTTATTTATTCCATTTCAAGATTTTAATAAATTAATGAATTCTCCATTCAATAAATGCTGGAGGGAAAATAAACACACTATTTATGCAGAAAAGAACAAACAAGCAAAAATCCTACAAATGTAGGATTTTCTGTAAATCACACCAAGTAATTCTATTTCAGTATCTGTTGTAAAAGTATCTGTTTTGCAAAACATTAAAGGATCTTGATTTTTAAAGAATGCCTCCCACATATTCTCTAAATATGAGACCATTCTGAAGTGTCCAGATGGCAACCAAAATCTGAGACATGCAAAGTTAACAATCATGCCTGGAAACCAAAAACCACATTTTTGTCACCCTTTATATCCTCCTCTCTGCCCACACAGATTCCCTGCTGGACTTGGACATGGAGAGGTCTCCATGCTCAAGACAAAGTCCATCTCAAGAACGATGTCAGCCTCTCTCTCTGATGTAACTTGTTGGAAGTTAATAATCTAATTCCTGTGTTCTGGCAGTTTCGGATGTGGACAGACAGCTATGGATGACTGAAGTTTAATTATGTTTCTAAAGATGTAAATGAGCCCAGAAGCTTAGGGAATGGGAATGTGTTTTAATAAGTACCAACACAGGAAAAATAAATAAATCTTTTATTTAGTTGGATGGGAGAAAGAGCAAGTTTATATTAATTATCTCTTTCTTCTCGTTATAATTGAAGGGCAGCTCAACTAAAAACTCCACTTAAGCATGACTGTAGAAAAAAGCTGCTTCCACAAGGTCACTAGTTACATCTCTTTGATGCCCCTTACTAGAGAAACAAAATTCAAGTTAAACTGAAGAAAAAAATTATAACCATTTCTTTAAAAAATACATAAACCTATCACCTCCTGTCACAGACATGCACAGCACTAGCCTGCTTCCAAAACTGGTACTAATCTTGGAAAAGCATGCACTCTCTCTTCCTATTAGTAGAATTCCAGTAACCATTCATGAATTTACTATTTACAGTTTCAAAAATATAGGAAGAAAGTAGCATGGTCCCAAGATATGTATGTATGGACATATATACTGAAGCTCTAAATTTGCTAGCCCCTGAACAACTCCCCTAACAAACAGCTGTTTTCTCTACATTTGGAATTTTAATCTCTTTATTCTTCTTAATGTAATTAGTCTCATTTTATTTTTAAGTATTAGAATCAAGTTTACAGGCTGTGGTGATCTACTGGTAGCACTACTGCAAACAGAATTTTGCATTACTATAATCACTCAAAATTATTTTCCTCTTTTCTGACATGATTCTGTGCAAAGGGAGAAAAACACCATTCCTGAAGCTGCAATGTCAAGGAAACAGTATTTTCTTTGAACAATGTGGTGGAGAACCTTCTTGGTTGCTGGATCTTCAGAAGGCTCTGCAATCCAGCCAATATGGATTCATCCAGAATTCATTACATACAGATTTTTCCCATCTAGAATAACAATCAGATGAGTGTATGTTGCAAACTAAATGCCCATAGATTGGGTTGTTTTCTTCTTTCTTTTTTTTCTTTCTGAGTTTCCATGTGGTTTTTGGTAAGTACTGCTATTTCTCTTCCAAGGGTATAGACTTTTGACTCCAATTACTCCCATTTTGTCCTCTTTGTTCAGCTATTAAAATAGAAGTGTTTCATCTTTTTTCTAGAAGTTCCCCAACTTTCTGATAAATCTTGCCCCTCTTTCTGTCCCTTACCTGACTGACACATCCTTAAAGTTACAGCTCTGACCCAAAAGTCAACCAGTTGATAGAAGGAAATGTCTTTGTGACGTTACAAAAGAGAAATATGTCTAAATGGATGTGTGTAATGTTCTTTACATGCTGTTCTTGTCTCCTCTAACCCAGTTTGCAAAACCATCCCACTGCTGAGTTCCTGCACAGCTTCTCTGGCACACAGTGTCTTTTACATCCTAGAGGATACCGTGGTCATTCTTTTTTTCGCAGTTTTTACCACTTTTGTCTCTGTCTTCCTGTTAATCAGAGTTGCTACAATGCACTGTATTTGAAAATACAAACCATGAGCAAGACAAAAGCCATTCAATTGTCTTTTACTGATCTGAGGTGGTGGGGTGGTGTTGTCTATTGCAACCTTGAGCAGTATGGGGATTGAAGTCCCCATATCTGTTTATAAATCAGAGCTTTGAAAACTTTAAGGTTAAGATTCAGATTGGCTCATATTTTAGGCTTCACTCCTGATTCTCTTGATTTCTTTCTCAATGTAGTTTGCAGTTAATTATCTTACAACACAAGCACCTCAGAAATTGCTACCATACTACTAAAGACACTGAAACTCTGAAAAGAGAGTCTTAATATTCCATACTGACAGCTATGCTTCTATGTTACTTCCACATTTTTTTTTTTTTGGAGCACAGACAGAACAGCTGCTTTTGACAATGGAAGCTGTTATGATCATTTTAGTCTAATTTAAGAAGCATTCAGTCCTATTCCAACAGCTATATCAGATGTGTCTCTGTCTGTGCAGACGACTCTGTCTGCAGTGAGTGCCATGGCATTGGGCTTTATTCCAAATAACTCATTCCCAGATGCACTCCACCCCCAAAATAAGGCACGAGACCAAGTAAGAACTACCTTACTCCTCTGCAGCTACTGCAGCTGAAGGTGGATCATGCAAGTAAATAAATACATGCATGACTCAGAGTCCTGCTACCCTTATGAGACAGTGACTCAAATATTTCCAATGATATCATGGAGAAAGTCAGCATACCCAACTTCAGATGAAGCTTCTGCTGAACCTTCAAGCATAAGCAAGCCATATGTTTTGTGTTGTAGGAATCTCATTCTTGACATAATTATCCACATGTTTAAAATGCAGTTCAGCAGGCGGCAGGCACAGTGCTCCACTTATTAGCTGTGACCTTTAGAAGCACATCACCATGTGGTGGGTTGACTTTGGCTGGACACCAGATGACCACCAAAGCTGCTCTGTTCACTGGATAGAATCAGCTGGATGGGGGGAGGGAAAATATAAAGAAAGACTTGTGGTTTGAGGTAAGGATATGGAGGGATCACTCAGCAAAACACAGACAAAATAGACTCAGCTTGGTGAAATTAAATTATTACCAATCAAATCCCAGCAGAATAATGAGAAATCAAACCAAATCTTAAGATCTCTTCCCCACACTTCACTTTTCTTCCTAAGTTTAACTTCACTTGTGCTGGTTTTTTTTTTTTTTTCTTTTTCTCCTCCCCCACAGTCGCACAGGGGGTCAGAAAATAGGGACTGTGGTCAGTTCATTACATTATGTTCTGCTAATCTTTCATCCTCAGCAGGAAGACTCCTCACATTCTTCCCCTCCTGCAGTGTCCTCTTCCACAGGAGGCAGTTGTCCATGGACTTCAACATGAGTTCTTCCTGCAGGTAGCAGCTCTTCACAATCTGCTCCAGCACAGGTCCCTTCCATGGGGTGCAGTCCTTCAGGAACAAACTGCTCCAGTGTGAATCCCCCACAGGTTCACAGGTCCTGCCAGCAAACCTGCTCCAGTGTGGGCTCCTCTTTCCATGGGCCCACAAATCCTGAAAAAGCCGGCTCCAGTGTGGGTTCTTCACTCCATGGGGCCAGAGGTCCTGTCAAAAGCCTGCTCCAGGATGGGTTTCACATGGGGTCTCAGCCTCCTTCAGGTATCCAACTGCTTCCAGTGTGGGATCTTCCATGGGCTGCAGGGGCACAGCTGCTCCACTGTGGTCTGTACCATGAGTTGCAGGGGAATCTCTGCTCCAGGCGCTGCAGCACCTCCTCCCCTTCCTTCTCCTTTGCACTTGGTGTCTGCAGGGCTGTTTCTGTCACATATTCTCACTGCTTCTCCTGATGAAGTTGTCTTTTCTTTCCCCCCTACTTCTTAAATACATTATCCTAAAGGTGTTACCACCCTTGCTGATGGGCTCAGTCTTGGCCAGTGCTGGCCCAGCCTTGGAGCCATATGGCATTTGCTCCATCGGAAATGGACGCTTCTGCCAGCTTCTGCCAGAATCCACCCCAGCACCAAAACCTTGTCATGTAAACCCATTACAGAGCAACATTAGCAAATAATATTGTAAGGAACAATTTTTTTAGCAGGATACTCAGGGGAAAATTGTAGCAGCTACTAATATTAAAACCAGAGAAAATAAGCTAATTTTGGCAGCAAAAAAGCAAAAGCTACAGCTGAATACCGCACAAAAAGAAATAGGATGTTGTATAGCACAGTAGCAATACTGGATTTTTTTTCTTAATATGAAAAAGTAATAGTTAATTTAACATTATCTAAAGAAAATTGAATTCCTGTAAGTTATTCTCAGATAATACCTTCTAGCAAAACAGTGAATTAGAGGGCTTTTACAGTTTTTTTCACAGGAGCTATCTAGGAACCAGATTAAGTCCTTCAAGTACTAACCCTGCAACCCAGAGTACTGCAAGCAGACTGGGTTCACAAAGAATATTGTTCACTTCCCAGGCACATGCACCTTTCAACACTTGCTGCTAAATATGGTTTACTTTACTGAGGCTAGGAAGTTACTTTCAGACCTCAGTAACAGAATAGTGAATCTACATTATAAACCTCACTGATGTCCAGAAAAAACCTGCCTATTAGCAGACTTCCTTCCTACTTCTCCTTTCTCTCACAGGCTTATCTTATTTGCACATCAGAAATGAAACTCATTCTGACCTTGCTTGTGTCTACAAGACTTAATCAGCAGCACACATATCCAAATAGGATTCAAAAGAACTTCGATTTGCAATTATATAATAAGCCTTATTAATGGCTTACTTAGATGTGTTAACAACTTTGAGTTTATTCCTGCATTCTTAGCTGGAAAAAAGTATGAAAAACCATTTGACAGATCACGCCTTACACTGCAAATAAACGCAAGGATGCAAAAAGTAATCATGCTTGACCTCTATATTGAAGGGATGATAAGTCACCAGATTCTTAAAAACTTCATCCAGAGGAGGCAACTTCTTTGAGAGTAAATGGTATTTATATCTATGCAAGCTCAATACTCTTGAACAAATGGGATCACATTGCTAAGCCTTTTAAGTGACTATCTATATGCAATGCTGACTGAAAGCCATCAGCCCACAACTCATTTCTCCAGGCCTTGCAAATTAGACTTGAAAAGACTCAGAGAGGTTAAAGGGTGCAATATGATTACCATACAATAGGGGTGAGGTCAGGTCTCTGAAAAAGTGAAAAGGGGCAAGGGAAGCTGCTAAGCCAAGGTATGAAGGTGATAGGTATTGGTGTGGCTCATGACAAAGTTGTGACACAATTTTCAGCAGCTCTAGGTGTTGCTGACCCAAGTTGGGATCATCCACAACAGTTGCTGAATGGTGGGTTTCTAGCTGGAAACATATTCCTGCTACAATATTATATAAATTAAATGGGCCTTGGACTATTCCATGGCACAGATGCTGATATCCAACCCATCCTGCAACCAAGATGTTTGCATGAAAATAACATTTTGGGAATATTCTCACTGCATGTTAATTGCCTAAACGTGCCTTGGGTTAATGCTAGTTGACTTAGAAATGTGGATAAGTGAATTCTATTGCCCAAGATATTTTTTCCATAATTTCATATACTGGTAAAAACAGCCATGAAGCACCTCTATCCCTCATTTGTGGTGCTAAAGAATGTGCTCTCCCTCCTATCCCTTCTCCACGCAGTTGAATTTGAATTTGTCAGGTCCTGACATAGTTCAACCCCAAACACCAGCCAACATAGTTCAACCCCAAACAGTAAAAAAGCACCAGCCAGCCACTCAATCACCCAGTTTAATGACACAGAAAAGGATGTGAATGACAGTGGCAACAGCAATGATAAAAAAGTTAGAATATACAAAACAGGTGATGTCCAATGCAATTCATCCCCACTTTCCAACCAATGCCCACACAGTTCCTGAGCCATGATCCCTGGATAGCTTTCAATCCAGTTAATTTTCTGAGTTTGGCACCAAGTGATACAGAATCTCCCTTTGGCAGCTGGTGTCACCTGTGCTGGCTGTGTCCTCTCCCAGCTCCTTGTGCCCCTCCAGCCTGCTCACTGGCGGGGCATGAGAAGCTCAAAAGTCCCAGACTTGGTGTAAACATTACTTAGCAACAACTAAGTTCATCAGTGTTAATAACATTATTCTCATACAAAATGCAAAACACAACACCATAACAACAAAATGGGAATAAAATTAACAGACTGCTGCCTCCAGCCCCAGTGATGATGATTCCACCTCCTCTGATTTCACCAGACAGTGTCTTCTGACATCATATGGCCACCACTGACCTCTGATGCTAATGTATGAAACCTAGCAGGGAGATACAGAACTTTGTCATCTAGAAATGCTCACAAGCTATCTGTATCTAGGAGCTGCAATTTAAGAAAAAAATCGCCTATGAAGAGAGTTGAATTGAATACAAAAGGCTGGTTTTCTTTCCCCAGTATGCTGTTTTGATCAAAATCACAGAGCCTTGGGCTAAGTAGGTCAAAACATTCAGGAAAAATGCCATAAGAGCTACTTTTCTAATGCTTTATTTTCAGCATATGAAATTTTTTACCAGCAAAAAACAAGGATAATGTATTTGAGATGTTTATGATTAAACTTTTTTTGCCTGCATTATCTTCCTCTTACCAAAGCATTAATTGTACTCGGGAAGCATCTCTCCCTCTTAATTGTGAAATTTATCTCATCTCAGAATGAGCACACAGTCACAGATTTTTGGAGAGTAGGATTGAAAGCTATGAACACAGACTTTTCTGCTTCTAGAAAATTAAACTAAAATTCATTATTAAGAACAACAAAGGCTGTGCTAGATAACACCAAGCTCAGAGAGCATGGGAACCCACAGTGCTGAGTATTTCATCATCCATATTTAAGAGGCCTGCCCTTTATCAATTTGGTAACAGTTACAGTTTAGACCCACTAGTCACTTTCAGAGAGTTGTTGATAGGTCAGAGCAGAAAGAGTATTTTCCTGATGTACAGTTTCAAAATTCAGCATCTTTGTGCCCCAAAGCTGTTTTTATTCTCCAGAAATTTTCAAACAATCTATTTTCAAACTATAAGATAGCAGACCTTTGGGGCAGAGCAGGCTGAATGGAATCTAGGAATTGTCCCTCCCTTGATAAAAAATTGGAGAAAGGTGAGATCTTCACAAGCAGGATTTTATCTTGGAGGTAATAGAAAATCCTTGGTTGATACTAATCCTTCAAAGCATTGGAAAATCTCCAGGAGGAAAATAAGTTTTCCCATTGAATTCTTACACAATCTGCATATGACTTTTTACCTGCTGATTCAGATAATTTTTGTTTTTACAAACTCCAGAGGGACGCATTCCTCTAACCAACACCTGTCTAAGCAAGCTTCGCAAAGTTTTTTCCATTTAGCAGCATACCTCTACCACAGCAACTCATCCGTGGGACTGATTTCTTGTGTCCATTAATCTTTTTTGTTGTGGCTGGTTTTATGGTTTTTTTTTTTTTTTTTTGGTGTTTGTTTTTTGTTTGGTTTTTGTTTGGGTTTTTTTTTAGTTTGTTTGCTAGGTTTTTTGTTTGACTGAAACTCAACTGATGTGGTTCAAGTCAGGTCCCGAAAAGTTTCCTCTGTTCTTTCCTTCAGACAATTTCACCACATATTAACCTTTAAATAAACTCATAATTTTCATAGTATTTTACACAGGGAAGAGTGGAACTACAGAGCGAACAAGTTGATTTATCAATGCAAACTTTCAGTTTCTATTTATGTGCAAACTGTATGTTTTTTATGTGGTAGGCTATTCTACCACAGTATGTTTTTATGAGCCATTATAATGCTAACTATTAGATAATATCTGAAAAAAAATAGGTAATTAGCCGCAAAGTTGATGAGAATGGGGAAGCTTAAATCTTGTCAAATACTTTCTGACATAAAAGAAATTACATGGAAACAGTTAGACAATGCATTAATAAGCAGATGGATTTTCTTTCCACTTTTTTTTTAAGAAGTTTAATGTGTTTGACAATATGTGGAGAAAACCTTCTTCAATACATGAACACACGGGTTGCTACAGAACTGACACTGAATACTTGTAAATGGGAGTGTTGTCACATCACATGAATTGCAGAGGAATCAACCAACAGTAGAAAACATTTCTCCTTGTCCTGCACAGTCCACAACATTGCTTTTTCTGCAAGTTTTCTATATGCAGAATTATGAAGTCCACTAAGTTCTACCCTTTTCAGAGACCTAGGTTTGACCTGATGTAAATCTTTGTAATTTCATTTGTTTCGGTCAAACTGCCCAACTTTGTGTGTCAATGGCATCTTAACTGACAATATATATTAATGCTTTTTTCACTGCATTGTATCTGTTTCACAAATTGCTCCAATAGGTTAGAGAGTAAACACATTATGCAGTGTAACCACAAGAAACACTACCATGCCAGGAACATAGCTCAGAACTTCTGGCATCTGCTTTTAGGTGTCCCGAAGGGGTTCTACAAGACTAATTACTTGTAGAGTATGGATATGCTGTGATAACTAGAGAATACTCTACATTCCATGTATTATTCTAGCAAAGACTATCTATATTCTTTTACCAAATAAATCATCAAAGCTATTGTCCTTTAACTTTTTCCAGAAAATTAAATGAATGGAAAAATTATCTAAAACATCATATTCAAACCAGAACTTGTAAGATACTGGTAATAACTGTGGGTTTTTAAAGAAAAAGCAAAAGCCAGGAGAAAATAATCATTACATTAAAAGAATCAATACTACAACAATGAGTTAAAAACTAGTCATGGAAACAGCTCTAGAGTTCAGAATATACCCCTTGAGGAGGGACATTGGCTCCACTGGAAGATGCTTTCCTTTGTGGATGGATTCAGCCTTCATTACATGAATTGGGTGAGAATGCAGTGGGACAGCAGTGACAGCTGTTTGCCAGCTCTCAGTATGCTGATGCAACATGCATTTTTATCAACACACTGAGCAGAAAGAGCCTGTAATATCATCTTGTAGTTCTATTAACAAAGATGTTTAGCTGGGCAACAGTCTTTCCTGAGAGTTGCTTAAAATTATAAGAGCCAGGTAAGGGAGAAGGAGAGAGCTCAAATACTCCAGATATTGTTTTGAAAGTATTCAAAGAGAAGACTTCAGATTTGTCTTGACACAACACACTCCTTCACACTTTTGTTTATCAGGGTGTTTAAATGCATTGCTGATGCATTCAAACCAGGTGGGGTGAATACCCTAAACCAAAGAGTTTAGTTTACTCCTAGGCTGGAAGTTTGTACAATTACTGTAAGTTTAACTCTCTAACTGAAAGAACACTGCCTTTCTTCTCTCCCATACCCAATATTTAAGCAAAGTTCAGCTTCACAAATTCATCAGAGACATGAGTGTGCTGGAGTAGGGGAGGTGACTCAAGAAGGGATTTTAGAAGAAAGAATCAGTTTGGGGTTTTTACCGGGAGATCTCAGAACACAGTCTCAAACACTTGGAATAGGCTAATAAGCATAGTTTCAAATACTATAAAGGTAACATGGGTTAAAGGGTCATTTTTGTGTCATTTTTCTCCATTTCATATGCACTTTAGCAATGTGGGTAACAAGCTAAATTGTGCTGACCTTTATCAGAGACAGGGTGCAACTGCTGAAGGAGAAGTGACATTGCTGTGTGCCTTGTTTTCATTTGCTGCTGCACTTTCCAGGCTTCCTGATACCACATAACCACACTAATGAGCACATCAGCTCAAAACACTTACAAATCCCTTTTGAATCATTCTCTCAGTTCCAATTGCAGGAGTGAATGCAAATGCCAATCCCAGACCTCCAGCTGAATAGCATGCAGGAAATTAGACAGGTTTTAATTGAGAGGCCCCTCAACTCTGGATCATCAAAATGAGAAAGTCTTCTCTTAATTATATTCCATGCCATCATGACACTTTAACCTTGTGAGATAGCATTGTCATGTCATGACAACATGCTCAGCAGGCTTCACAAATGTCATGGTATGATGTACCCATAGGGACACATCAATATTGTAAAGTTGAAAGATGTCAATTTAGGAGTCTTCCAATTTGCATACAAAGAGAAGGATGAAATTGGACCCATTCATCCCTTCATTCTTCTTAGGAGCAGTTCTACCACTTTTAAAACTCATGCCAGCGTTTGCTGGAAGAAGTTACAGGAGGGGGTAGATAGAGGTGAATCCAAAGTCCACTCACAACAGCTAAGAAATATCGACCTACCTTCAGGTAAGAACTCCCTATCATAGCAGCACTAGATGTGACTCTCTCACATATTCATTTTCCTCAATAGGCCCATACAAAACTCAACAACCCTGCAATATCCCCTTCATTTTCTCACTGACAGCCTAGGTCTCCAAGCGGGTACTGTACTCTCTTTCTTTCCTGCATATTTTTCAGAGGCCATTTTAACACTGCTAAAAATGTTGTCTTTTTCTGCTAAATTCTGCTAATCTAATATTTAAATATTTACACCTAATAGTAATTATGTCTCAGTCCTCTTATGTAATGGCTCTGATGATTTTCAGCAACTTCACTGCTGTTTCCAGTCCCTGACACCGCTTCTTCTCTCCAGAGCTTTGACTTCAGTTGTGATCAATGAACCTGCTGTAGGACCTGCTGTAGGAAAGACAGCAGGTAGCACTGGAAAGAAGGAGCCTCTTAGCATCAGTCACTCAGGAAGCTTTGCTTACCTTTTTATCAAGCTTCAGGTGCAAACCCAAAGCAATAGGAGTTTTTTATCCTGGTAAACATGTGGAATCTGCTTTCTCCTTCCAGCTGGACCTGCATAAAGTTACAGTCAGAGGACAAACAGCATAGAGAACACATGGCTTGTCATTGACCACTGAGCACCAATTCAAGTGCACAGCAAGGGACACAAATCCTGTTGCTTTTGGGAGGTGTTATGGATATTACTTCCCATACAATGCAGTAGAGCCTGTCCTCAGTAGTTTCGTTGCAGTTGTCCTCATAATTTCAGGTAGCTGCAAAAAGCTCAGTCCACCGCTCAGTTCAGTGCACACCTAACCTTTGAGCCAACAGATACTTTTATTGCCTTTGATGGAACAGTTGTTCATAAGTTGGAAAGTTAGGTACAATCGGATTCAGCAAGGTACCTATTCAAAAGCCTTGCTGAGTTTCAGCCACAAATTTTTACCCTAGAATAAGTAAATAGTATAGTTGCATCGACACCTAATTAATCATCACAGTGTATGTTCACACCTGAATCAAACAGGAAAATAAACAACAAAAAAACACATTAATCATCAGAAAAAATAAACCAGAACAGCACCAAGGGCTTGATTTGCTGATACTTTACTAATGGCAAGATCAATTCACCAGTAGTATGTTAGAAAAAATTTTTAATTATTTGTTCATGATGCCTGTGTTGAAAGGGTTATCTCACTTTTCTCAGCTCGAAGTTTAATTTTAGATATAAAAAATGTGCTGTCTGTGAGTTATTTAATCATAGAGCTAGCAATGCAGGAAATACAGACAATGATGAAATCTTTCCTACATCCACCTTCTAGAGATTCAGATTTATCTTACAGATTGCAACAGATAGAGAGTTAGTCAGTAAGCCAAAGAACGTCCAAATCCTCTCTTTTCTAAGCTATTTGGATGGAGTATTGAAATGGAGGTTAGGACAGCAGCCCAGCTCACCTTTCAGGAGGATAAAAAAAGGTAGCCATTTTCCCTCTCTTAAAGTTTGTTTGATTTAACGTTAAGAGCTTGAATGCTTTCTAAGCCCAGAGGCCATGGACAAAAGAGGCAAAATCCCGGCACACTACTCGGGTGAATTAAGTTTAGGCCATAAATCCTAAATCAGTGGACAAAACTAGATTAAAATATAAATGCATTTTTCTAAGAGGTCAGAAGGTCAGATGTCAGGAAATTGGACAAATAAATAGAGGTGAATCTGAGAAAAGTGATAGGCAAAAACTAAGGCATTTTTCAATAAAAATGATAATGAGCAGCAGCTTATATAAGACTAGAAATAATAAATAAAAAGGTAATCTGACAATACATTTCTGTAGTTATTGAATAAAAGACTTGGGGAAAATCTTTCCAGTAAGATGTTGAGGAAGTATCAGCTCTGGCCAAGGATAGTTGAAACAAAAGGGGAAAAGTTATTCTGAAATCAAACAAGTCTTGAAATCAAGCTTACAGGTTCAAAGGACACAAATGGGGAAGATTCACTTGAGACATTGAAGTTCCACAGAGATGTAACTCGCAAAGGAGGTAATGATTTGTGTTACACACGTGGCTGACTAGTGTGTCTGCAGTTCCCTCAGAAGCTCATGCTGGACACTAATCAAAGTCAAAAGACTTCTATGCTACCAGAGATGATTCACAGAATCATGGGATAGATGAGATTGGAAGGGATTTCTGGAGTTCATCTAGTCCAACCCCTTGCTGAAGCAGGGTGACCTAGGCCCAGCTGCTCAGCATTGTGTCCAGTTGGAGTATTTCCAAGAATGCAGGCTCCAAAAATTCTCTGGGCAGCCTCCATTAGACCACATTTCTCAAAGACCATCCAGTGCCTCATCACCCTCTGAGTAAAGAATCTCTTCCTCATATCTAATCTAAGCCTACTCTCTTCTAGTTTAAAACCATTCCTGTTGTTCTTTCACTCCATGTCTTGTGAAAAGTCCCTCTCTAACTCTCTTGTAGGCCCCTCAAAGTACTGGAAGGCTGCTATTAGGTCACCTCACTCTCCAGGCCAAACAACCCCAACTCTTTCAGACTTTTCTCATAGCAGAGCAACGATGCAGACATTGAAGCTGTGAATTGGCTGTCCCTAAAAAAAAATTAAAATACCCTTCTTAGGGTCTTAGGCTGGCTAGTTTAAAGTGTGATCATATTGTGATCTATGTACACACTGTCACACATGATAAGGTACCCCATGGACCTCAGGAAAGTCAGATCAACACTTAAATTATCATAAAGATAACCATACTTATGGCCTCCAGTATACCCTAGACCAGAGATACAGCTTTGTGCTTTTTTTTTTTTTTTGTTAGTTAAAGATTCTAAATCTTAATATCATAAAAGTTCAGGAGAATTTTAAAATCTTTATCTGGCTGATAAATATAATTTTTCATCAGGTACGTTTTTGGTTATGGAAAAATATTTATCCTTCAATTAATGAAAATTAGTTTTTTTCATCCATAGTGCAATATTTTGATTCCCAGAATATTTCATTCATTAGCATTTTCCATAAGCTGTTATTAATAGAAATTTTACATGTCTATCCCTAAACTTTTAATTTGTACTGCCTTTGAAGATCTGTCATGAAAACTCAACTAGGCCTAAATCTTGGACATAAAAGGTTTTGCTTGAATTTTTGTAATTGAATATTGCTATGACATCAGAAAAATTTATGACCCAGGTAAAAATGGAAGTATCTCTGTATTACGCACACGTCTTCACGTATTGGAGTCCTAAACAAGTCTTTTCATGTTTTGCAAAACATTTTTAAAGTAGTTTTAAAGTATTTTTAAAGTAAATCCAACCAGTTGATTTTTAAGATTGCAGCAAAAGTTTTCCTTGTTGCTGTAGAGATTGAAATGGGCATAGATATAAAAGCTAAGCCATTTCCATAAATATTTCAAATAGTAGATAAGGTAAGGACCTGTCAGCATTTCTTTAGCAAATCATAATTTTCAGAGAGACTGTGACTCAAAATGTGAAAAAAGCCAGATGCCTCTTTGGACTCCAAAACATCTTAAAATTAAGGGTGGCTTATTCAGTCTGACAGAAAACTACTTCTTGCAACTCTGAAAAACATGTAAGACTTCCTACCTCCATCCCTCCTTGTAGAAATTATGGATCTCAAATGTGTGGCTGTTTTCGTAGACTATATTCCTGTACCTTTTTAATTTAGAGTGGAAACTTTATTTTTTCCAAGTGGCCCTAACACAGAATAGCAGTTTTGGATATGAACTGGTATAGATTAAAGGGGGAGAAATATTCATATTTGGCTTGCTGCGTGTTCGTTCCTTCTTTTTAACAAAAAAATTAACAAGCCTTTGAGAAGGTGGAGTGAGTTTTTACCTCTGCCAGGCAAGTAGTTCTGCAGGAGTCTGTCTGTTTCTTTATCCCTTCTTTTAAAGTTATTTTGTTATACTGCAGTGCTTATGCTATTATATAGCTATGGAATCTACAGAAAACATCACCTGCCCAACAAACAAGGCATCCAAGACCCAAGAAGCTCCTTTCACAGCATCAGCTCACAGACCTGCAATTCTGGAAGGAGGCTCCAACCTGTTTCTCTGTTGTGATATTGTCTACAACACAGGTAGTATCTCCATTGGATTTAACATCTTCATACCCTACTTTGGTTTGTACCTTCTCGTTTTAGGCATTGTCATGCCTAGGTAATGCTACGAAAAAGAAAACACTTCAAGGCTTAAAAAAAACCCTCAATGTCTCAAATGTTCAGTAGGTGTTGAGAATCATGAATAGACGGTGCAGAATGGTGAGAAAATATTTACTTTGTAATAAAAATATTTAACACCTCCTTCTTCCACTCCCCACCCCAGGTGTCTCAACAATCACCAATCTCACACAGTAGCTGCTTAGCACAACTTTCTGCTTCAGCTAAAACATGCATTCTGTAACATATTGGCAAAAGTTCACTAGGTGGAACTGAAATATACCTTTGCTTCAATAAAGAGGTAAGCACTTGTATGAGCGACTCAAGATTTCCACATTTGATATACTGAATTTTACCTCAGTGATAGCTAATCAAAAATGCCAGTGCCCAGCATCTCACTGCCATTTGTCAATCTCCAAAACACCAGAAGTTGTGTACAACACTGCCACCCTGAGCACATGCAATTGCATACATAAAACTCAGTCATCCCCTGACTTTTTGCCACCTCTACTTAAGCGCTCCATTTTGTTATTCCAAATATTAACCAACAGAGCTGAACTGTATGTGAAACCCTTCAAGACGGTCTCAAACCCATCTGGGATCAGCAGCATTTGCTTGGAAGCCACTAAAATCCCCTCTTCTCTATGAGGGCAATAACTGAGAAAATTAGAAAAAGGTAATAGTCTTAGCATGCTATTCCACATAAATTAATGATATGTCTTTTAAGATGCGGTCAAAAACATCTTATGTAGCAAAAGGTTGATACTTCAGCCTTTTATTTAGTAATAGTGACACTCAACTTCAAAAAGAAAACGTTAACATCTCAGCAGGAAGAAAATTATTATTTGAGATCTCCTTCAAAATTTTACAAAGCTACATGCTGTCTTGCAGAAAGAAGTATCATTATTCTACATGGTATGCCCTGCTACATGGGCTATGAAAGCACAAAGTGACATTTCAGCATTTTTCTAACGTGTTTAAAAGGAACAGCACAATGCTCTGTATGGAGCTAGTAACCTTATTAATGATATTTGACACTTTCCTAGCATAAGCCTTTGTTGCAGTTGGTTATAACTTTTCATGTTTTAAATATTGAGGCTGAACTTTATACTTACATTTAGGGATAAAAATAGTGTGCCATTTTCTCACAACCAAAAGACTCATTATTTTTCTTTTATCCAAGCTGATCCTCCTTTTCTTTTAAGACAAGTTACTATCTCCAGGGTTTAGGACAATGGCTTAAGACCTGTGGATTTTATGTCTACATTTGTTAGCTGTCTTCCTTGTCATCTCTGTAGCAAGAGAAGGAAAAGCCAAATGTCTGAAAATTTCTATTTCAAATCTGCAGAATTTCCTTAATACAGATACAGGTAAGCTCTCTTTTTTAGAAGATTTTATGTATGTTTAACTGTAGCTCTCTTTGCCCTCCCCTGAAAGGTTTTAGGATAACAGAATGTCAGCATTTTGCTAAATTGGATTCCCTCACCCCACTCAGTAAACATGATGATCATTTGAGAATGAATCAGGCTTATGTGTCAAGAGACTGATGCTTGTACAAGTCCTGGATACTTGTCAGCTGCTTTAGAAGGTCTGAAGTCAAGGCTGCAGGAAGATGCTTAAAAAACAAAGGATTATTTAGTGGATAGGCTACTTAAACAATCCCATAAACCCTCCAACAATCCTGCTTAATGATAGCAAATCAGTGAAAACAAATTTGTCACAGGCTACTCTCCAGTAAGCAGTCATGGTTATTTGAGGTACCTGGGAATGCTTTTAGATCAATTCTGTAATTGAAACATTTGAAGAACGGTTTGAATGTAAGAAGCATCCTGTATGCTAAGTAGCCTGAAGATCCATGCCTTCAGTTGACTGCCCAAACTTAGCAGATGCTTGGCTTTGGCTTCTTGGGCCTATAAAAAGGGATACTAATAACAGCCAGCCTCAGCTAGGAGCTAAATTCATGAATGTTTGCAGAACAAGCTCCTCAACAAATTAATAATTTTGAATTCAATACAAGGATCAAGGAGGTAGATATGTGAAGGCAATATTAAATAAAACATTCATTGAACAAAGCTGAGGTCTTAGGGAAAAGAATCCCCGCAATCTATAATTACATAATTGTACATTTTATTATACCGAGAAGGCAAAGGTGGTAAATTAAGGTCACAGAAGCAAACCTAATTCTGGCACTTCCCAATTTCAACATATTTGACTTTGCAACCTCAAAGTTCTTTTAGTATAGGATTTTTGGATGAAGCACAGTACATTTTTGTAAGACAGCCAAAATCAGCTGTGTGAATAAATGCAAAACTTTTGCATATCACAAATATACTGAAATCTGTCTTTATATCTTACTCAAAAAAAGACAGTAAGTATGCAAGTGCTTGTTTTGGAAGTTGGAATTAATTTGTTTCCAATAATTTAGTTATCAGTGTCAAAGTGTGTCAAATCCCTTTGTTCTCTAATTTCCACTAAAAAAACATTACTCAGAGAAAACACTTTCTGGACAGTGTGAAAGGGTTCCATGAGCACGAGAATCTCACTAAGATCAGAAAAAACATCTATGAAGTGACTGGACTGGCTGAAGTGTGGCTTGTGAGTTTTCAAGGGATATACAGTTCCCTAGTAGGCTACTGAGGGAGAAGGAGGAGGATTAGAGAGTGAAAAAAAGAATGAAAAGACTGTTTCTGTGTGCTTAGAGCAAAAGACAAGGAACTAAAGAGGCAGCCAATTTACAATGGAAGCACAGGCAAAATATATCTTTATTATTTTATTGATGATGGCTGTAATTTCTTGAAACATTTCAGCTTGCAGAGTGCATGAGACATTTCATGCTCATAGACTTCAGAAGCAGCTAAAAACATGGAACATTTTGTAAGTCCTAGACTGAAGATCTGTCCACTTTTCTGTCCAAATTGCAATATCTTGCATATACAAATATGTTTAGCTATTTTCAGAGCTGAATTTTACGTATTCAGGGACACACTTTAACTTGCCCTACTGGAGAGTTTTCAGGACTTAATGCAGTTATGCAGCAATACATTATGCTTTATGTTTCATTTTCCTTGGATTTATGAGTCAGTTGACACTGCTCCTTCCATCTAGTTCAGGATGCTTCAGTTAATGATGGGTTAAGAGGGACATGCCCTGCCTGTTTTTAAAGCTGGGCAAGCTTGGTGCCAGACAAGCTCCAGAGATAGGTAGGAAGAAAAAGAGTCTGAAGAAGGAGGGCTCCTAAAAATTTACTCTTTCACAGACTATAAAGCTTTATGGGATAGCTGTCATGTTCCTATGGCACACAGCAGGGATCTGGATGTAACAACATAGGTGATGTGGCTCCTTGAAGCCAAAAAAAACTTGGCCAAAGCTACCATACACATTATGGAGATAATTTATGCCCTAGCCTACAACATAAATAGACCTACTTTACATCACCTCAGCAGTTATTTTTGAAGTCTAGGAAATGAAATGCAAAAGCCACTCAAAGCAACCCTTAAATATGAACAACTAGGCTTTAAATTAGTTAAATATTTAAGCACATGCACCAACACTTACATTAAAGTTGTTCAATTTATGTGCTACTTGTTGGACTAGTACCATAAATCAACAAGAGTCAGAAAATGTAAAAGTTTATGTTCTAGCAGTGACATGATTTTGGCATTCATAGGACTTTCTAATCCTGTTTTCTCATTAAACATATCACTTAATATGTATAAGGATGCTTAGACAACACTATTACTTGTCAAACTGATATAATCATTCAGTATCGCTAATGCTTTCTACACTTGCATGTAAATATTCCTTTTTAAAAACATCTTTTAAATAATTGCATCTTAAGATTTCTGAGTTTTCTTGCACATTGGCAAGAAACAACACATATTCTTAGATATAGCACATTTAGTATTCCTAAAAACTCTTTTTTGCTTGTAATGGATTCTTCATTTAATTTGTCATTGGATGAGGACCACTCGCAGCACATTTTTATCCCAAAGGATCTCAAAACTAAATGGAAATTAAGTGATCTGCAAATCAGTAGGAGTATTTTGATAAACTCTGAAATGCAATCAGCTGTGCTTGAATTGCAGCCATTGTTTAGCAGTACATGCCTACCTCTTTACAGCTTGTAGCAAGTGCTGAAAAATTGTACCTTCCCTAATAACCAAAGATGCCGTCGAAAATTAAGTAGGTAATATGTCATTAACAGATCTGGAGTTCAGCCAAGACTGAGAAGCTGATTTCATTACTTTTCTGCTGAGTCCCAAAGAATACAAAGTGACTTGAAGAGATCCTCAGTTTTATGTATTACTCAAAGGAAAGCAACTCTCAACTACACACTCCACACCTGGCTGATTTCAGTTGTGGTTTTTCTATTTTTATAGAGCCAAATAAAAAAAAATTCTCCAGCCCTTGTTTGGCATAACCCCCAAAAATTATGGAATACAGTTTTAAAGACACAAGTAGGTATAGTTGCCCAAATCTTATCCAATATCTTTGAATATCATAGATGAGCATTAAAATTCCCAGTGAGCTTATAGATTATGCCCTCCCCAGAACATTATGTACACCCTTGTGTCACAGAGTTTCTCTGTTTTCTTTCAAGACTGAAATAAACATTAAAAATAAGTATTTGTGTCAAAATTTGCAAACAGAATAAAACAACTGCCTAACAAAGCTCTTTTTAATTCACTCCATTTAAGATCCTCAGGTTATGCCATAGCCATTCTCTAAGGTTTGCTGCATCTCAGCAGAAAATTCCAGAATGGGGACTCATAGCTGCCACAAGATTAAAGGTAAATTCTCTTCAGCAGAGAGGACTGGCATTCTACACAAAACAGGATGGAAAAGTAAACACAATAATTTCATCACAAGGGAAGTACATAACTTCCTAGGAAACTATTGTTGAATTTCCTCAACTAAGCACGTTTTCAGTATTCAGTAGAGACTGGAAAAGGCCCGTCCTCAATAACCATTGTATTCATGTTCTTACACTTCTATTCACCTTTCTGCAGCAGCTTCCAGCACCAATGCACTGCACAAGATCACTGCCTCCAACATTTGAGATCAAAACCAGAAGAAAACAATTTGTTAAAATGCATTGCAGCTGGGAAATGGAACACAAAGGACTACAAAATGCAGGTGAACAAGGAAAGAATGCTAACAACTATGGAAAACATGATCATGGTATCTGAAAAGAATATTTTTCTGTTTGAATCACAAGCTTCCTAGGAAACACAAGCTTCCTAGGAAAGACCAATACTATTAATGAGAGATACTCCAGCCAACAAGAAAAGTACAGTCATTCACATGCACAAGTCCCAGAACAAATGCACTTGTTGTTGTATGTGCAAATGACAGCCCAACAGCACCTGAAGTTAAAGAATCTGGAGCAACCACATGCATCATTTCCTGAAAGAAACAGCAGGAATTGTCTTGATTCTAGTGCTTGAAAAAGAGAAAGTTTTGCCTTCCAGTAATTTCAATAATAGTGATGGAGGAGCCCTGTACAGTCTTAAAGGAACTTCATGAAACTAAGACCAAGGCCTAAAAGACAGTAAACACTTTTTGCTTCTGCCTACAAGCTAAATACAGCTTTAATTTCTTATTATTTGCATAATTAATTCTGGTAATTGTCCTAATAGATATTATTATTATCATTATTATTATTGTTGTTGTTGTTTTGTTGTTGTTGTTGTTTTGCAGAGGGAAAAATGGAGGACCTAGCTGAAGGTTCCCCTACAAACACAATAAAAAAAAGCTAAGAAATTAGATCTCCAAAGTAGATAGCTTTGAATCACTGAATCATTTTTCCCATACAGCTCCATTTGCTACAGATGCAAGCCTGCAGAAGGGAACAGACGTATTCCTGGCCTTCAGTGTTGCAGAACAAGCTAGAGCTGTAAACATAATGTACACGTAGGCTGAAGCCAGGATTTTGGATGCAAGCTCTGATGCTAGATCTGGGTTCAAATGGCACTGATCTCCAGATTAAAAACAATAAACACTCAAATCTGTAGAAATAAGTACACAGATGGTGCTGCCCATATGTTTTTGTGGCATACACAGGGGAAAATCCAATAATTTAATATGCACTTTTTCCTCTTCATTGATATGATAATTAAATTCCCCGAGAACATACTCAACAGCTTATAGGAGAGGGAAGCATTGGGAACTTGGTAGCACTGACTTATTTAACAAGCAAGGGAAGCGAGAACTGCTACGATTTATGGATTTACATGATGACAGAGCAAATCTTAAGCACAGCATGTTAACTCCTAGACACGCTGTAAAGACTAAGGAGACAGAATGAACTGTTGTATATGGCATTTCATTCCTAGATCACTGGGCTAGATTATTGAATGAGCCCAAGGTGACAGAATTATTTTTGCTACTTACTTACAAAGAAGCAAAGCTTTTTGTAAGAGTTCAGACACTGAAATAAGGAGGACAGTTTTTCTTCCAGGTTTATTGCTAACACTTAAAACAATGCTTCCATTAAATAAGTATTTTAACACTTGATCAGCTCAAGGGGTTCATTATTTTCAGGCTGTGTAATTATGTAGATTTTTAGTAAGTATTCTCTTCCTCTGAACACTAGACCCAAGTGCTACTTTTGGTATTTGCTTGATGCTCAGAATGTGTTAATGGCGCTTGGAAGAAAGTTTTTTGTGGAGATATCTAAAATTGTGTCTCACTTCCCTTGCATTTATGTGAAAAACCTATTCAATAAGCATTTCTCTTCTTTTTTCCCACTTCAGGTTAAAAGCTTCAAATGAAGGCTAGCCATCCTGATATATTTTAACACATGTAAAATGTCCCTATGGTTCAAATAAATTATATGTCTATGAAGAATATATTTTTATTAACTATGGACAAAAAAATAAAGGAAATCTATCTTTGTAAGGCTTGCCAACTTGTGAGTCTTCAAAGTCATTCAATCTGATTTTTGTATGATGCAAAGCCAATTTGTATATATTCATAGATTTATGTTAGCTTGCACAGTAGTATATGACCATTAATATAATACACAGTAGGACACAGGGGCTGTTTACTACAGACCTAATCTTGCCTAAACATTTTATATACTGTTTGGGAAACTCTAGTTATGAATAACTCCTACCAAATCCATTCTTCCTGTTTATTTTGTTATTGTATTTGATGGGCATTTTCTAAGGAGTTCCAGATTAGCACAATTCTAGTATTTTTGTGCATTGTTACCATTGAGAAAACAAATAAATAGCATTCCATTTATGTGAGATGTCTTTACTTAGGTCTTTCAATTTATATGTCCACAAAAAAATCAGTCAAGATAGTACTTATGTAAAATACAAGATGTGTCACTGGCTAAAGACCATCGTGAGTTTTTTTGGTTTTGGTTGTTGGTTTTTTGGGTTTTTTTTTTTGGTAACCCTAAAGCACTGTGTTTTTTCATGCCTTCTTTTCTACCATCAGCTTGTTAATGAGTGTGCAAAAAATGTTAAGGTTGACTAAGATGCAGAGAGGAGATGTACAAAAGCACATTTGGGAAGAGAGCATTTGCAGTAACAAGTATGTGAGGAGTCTGCAATGCTGGCCTTAGGAGAATAACTTAAGAGTGCTAAAATCAAAGGAACTACTGCCCTGAGCTAGCAGTTCTTCTCCAGAGAGAAATACATCTTAGGGGAAATAGCCACCTTTAGGAAAAAAAACCAAACCAAACATCCTTTTAGGGCTTAAAAAAAAAAAAGCTTCTTAACTAGCTATTTACAAATAGCTGCCTATTTAGCATCCCTGCAAAGCCTGGAGAAAAATACACTCTTTTAAAAAGACCATTAAGACCACAATGATTGGGTATTCACAGATAAGAAACACCATTTTAAAGCTCCTGTACTTCCTCTAGCTCTTTTATACATGTTGCATTATGATGAAATCTTTAGTAAACACAATCAGATGACATTTTTTCCCCACAGGATCCTGCCTAATGCAATGCACAGGTTTCAATGTGCTCCATTAATCAGCAGCTATTCAATAACCTTATCCCCATTATCTTCCCAGCATCACTTTTTCCCCCAGTGGCCTCAACACTTCTCCTGCTCTTCCTGGAATTCATAAGCCTGCTCTCAGCCTTCCAGAGTCATGGGAGTGCACCATGTCCCACCTGGCCATATTCTGCCAAGAGGGAAAGGGACCTGCTGGTCTGTCTCTGTTGCTACCCACTGTGAGGGGAGGTGTGACTAAAAGATTACAGAGCTCTTGAATGTTTCAATTCCTTTTCCTCCCAGGAAAAAGGACCAGGGTCACACTGCTAAGGGCAGGGAGAGATTTCTGCATGCTCTGATTTGCTGCTACCTTAGCCTAGGGGCCACCTCCTGACACAGAACAAACATTCAAATGGACAGCCCTTCCTTCATCTCTCATGACAACACCAGGCACTACTCCCTCCTCCATAAGGGAGGAGTCACATTCACGAAGAACTGGCAAGCCCAGTACACCCAGATGTAAAATGAAAATAGAAATAAAACTTCAGAAAGTGCTTCTAAAATGATGATTTCCATGAGATGCCAACCTGTAGGTGACACTTGCTAGGTTTTGACGAGTCATGTTTATGGGCTAATTTTTTGGAATGCTTCCCAAACACACTCCAGGGTGTTGTGTAAGTTGTGGCAGCATCCTGACCCATCTGCAGCATGGGCACCCAAGATGTGTGCTAAGTTTGGGTTTGGGTTAAGTGACTCAGGTAGCAGTAGAGATCTGTGACAGAGACAAGGTGAGAACATATTTCTTTACAGAGCTTTCAGTGTCCTCTGGCTATTTTACAGTCCCGTCTTCACTCCTCTGCTTTTGATTCCTCGCTGCATGCTTTGCAATAAATGAATCACAGGGTTTTATGCATGAGAGCTGCTGTTCCCACATTTGCAGAACAGCTGGAGAGTTGTAGCACACGTGAATGGTGTTGCACTTGTACAACTGATTCAGACCAATGTGCACTGAGTGAGGTGACACCTAGGGGACGGGAAGGGAAGGGAAGGGAAGGGAAGGGAAGGGAAGGGAAGGGAAGGGAAGGGAAGGGAAGGGAAGGGAAGGGAAGGGAAGGGAAGGGAAGGGAAGGGAAGGGAAGGGAAGGGAAGGGAAGGGAAGGGAAGGGAAGGGAAGGGAAGGGAAAGGTGTCAGGGCTGCTCTGTCTGTGAATGTCTCAAATTGGCCCAAATTCCAAATACACAACAGTAGCTACAGTCACAGCTCCTGCCACATCCAGAGAGAAACACCCATTCTTACCAGCACTTCCTACACATTGCTACCTCACCTACAACTGCCAGGCCACAGCATTCCCAGTGCCACAGCAACACACTGTCTCTTGTGGTGACTGCTGGGGAACTTCTGCCCCTCCACAAATCCCCTTGTGAGGCAGCCCATGGTCAAAAATAGTAATTGACTAGATAGTATATCCTCAACACTAGTTGTCTCAGATCCACCCATCAGAGGCCATTACATCCACTTAAAGTAAGACTTCATGAGAAGTGATGGGAAACTTGTGATGTTACTGGTTCTGGTTAGAACAGTCACAAAACAAGTTTATTTCCAGACCTAGGTATTCTATTATAAACAATTACATTCACCTAACTGGGCTTTTCAGCATTTTGAGAAGAATGTGATATCCCTGGCAAGTTTGGGTAGACATTTTTACATTCTTTTAATGGTGGTTTAGTTAATTATTTAGTAAACAGATAGGAAGGAAGTTCCCAGAGCTCTCTTTCTCTCTCCATTACCACAACTTTTTCCTTTACTTTTTCTCCACTACCATAACTTTTCCTTTCCCCTCTCCTTGAGAGGGAGAGAGGGGTTGTTGGCTTTTTTGTTTGTTGGTTTGGTTGGTTGGTTGTTTTGTTTGTTCAGGGTCTTTTGTTCATTTGGGGGGTTTTGTGGGGTTTTTAATATGTTATATTACAATATATGTATATAAATATATGTGTATATATAAAACTTATCACGATTATGAGCTGCAACTCAGAGTTCTCTGTTAGCATCATGCAGGAATATTTCACTACTGAAACGACTCCAGGTTAGTTTGATTTACTGTTACTCTTGCAATTTTATGTGCAACTGCTCCTCCACCTATGCAGCTTCACTGTAAGGAATGACAACAAAAGTGATCCTTTTTCTTTTTTGCTCACCAGAAATTTGAAATTCAGAGGAGGGGGAATAAGCTGTGAAGAATTGTATGAATTAGTTGCTGGACTGTGGATAGAAAATACACTTGGGAATTACCAACATTAAAACACTTGGGCATTGTTTTCTTTTATCTAAAGTAAGTTAGCTGTGAAGAAGGAATTAAGTACAAAGTTTAAGTGCCTTAATTGCTTTAAGATCTGCTTTTGGTCATGTTTAAATTTCCTTTAGGCTTGTCAACTTCTAGAACCCTCAAGTTTAAATTGAGGAAAAAAAATAAACCAAAAAAAAGTGTAATCCTCAGCCTCCTCCAGCTAATGTTTTCAGACTTTCTCAGATCTAATTTACATCAGTAAATTAAGCCTGTACCTTTAGAAGTGTAACCTACAGGTTTGCTTAAACTGTACTAAATTGCAACCCTAACTTTGCTATGTTTCCTGAGAACTGCTCTCTTTTTCATCATTTAAGGTACATGCTACTCTTTGCATTCTCAGTAGGACGGTGGCAGAGCTGAAAGAATGAGAAAGAATCTGTCTTAATCCCTCATAATCTCCCTAAGCATCAGGTTCTCTAGGCAGCTTCATTATTAGAAGTATCATTGCTCAAACTTCCTCTATTACTAAGTAATTATTTGAATAACCCATTTTGCTTCAGTAAGTTCATAAATCATTTGTTTTGGGGATTTATTTTGGCAGCAAATTTAGGGAAATTCATCTGCTCAGACCAGAAAATACTCATTTCTTGTTTGCTTTGCAAGCCTGGTACCCTATTAGCACTCAATTTAACAAAATGTCTAAAATAGAACAAAACAATTTCTCTAGACACAGTGCAAGACTGAATCACATATCATTTACACTGATGTAAATAAGAGAGAGAGACACTGAAAAGGAAGAATTTATGGCACTTTAAATTGGAACAAAATTCAGACTCAAAAAGCTTTATAATGCCTCAGTGTTGTAGCTGAAAATACATGTGTTGAACAATCTGCAATGGCAAAAACTAATCAGAAATAAATTTTATCAACTTTTAAAGTAAAATCTTACAGAATTTTCAAGGGATTCAGAACAAAAAAGGACTCTTTTGCTAAGTCTATGACAATTTGATAAAGACTAGTCACCCCTACAGAAATCATAGCGATTTTCTCTAACCATCTCTTCAGATGGGATTCAATTAGTAAAATAAATGGAATAAAGAGAAAAAAAAAAAAAGAGAAAGAAACCCTAGGAAATCCTATTATATGCTATTAAACTCAATAAGGCTTTTCCATCAGAGAACATCAAGTCTTATTTCTGGTAATCCCTGTGCTGTTGTAAATCAGGAGCTGCTGCTATAAAGACTACAGAATTCCAGCAGACTGAAACTGCAGTAAGCAGAAACCAGAACTTTGGGTCATAGTTTGACAGTTTGGCAGCTCTGCCCCCAGCAGTCTGAAACAGGAACCTTTAAGTTAACACCATTAAGCTGCGTTTCAGCAGATTTTGTTCCACCTAAATCCTAGCGTCTCACAGTCAGATTCCCTTCAGGAACCTCGGCACAAAACACAGGCAGTGGCATGGTTCATCAGCCCCACTGCCAGCAGAGACCCTCTTGCTTCCAGGCACCAAGGTGCCAGCCAGGCTCCCTCAGGTTTATTACCTCTCAGGTCCAAGCTGATCTTGCTTTTCTTGCAGTCTCTCTGCTCACCTTAAGCTGCAAGGATGTGATCTCCATCCCAGACCTGTCTTGTAGTAGAACATTTTTTAAGTGTGTGAGAGAAAGGGGCTTAAACCTCATAGCACAGATGTGCCACATTTATCAGTCTTTTCTCAGGCTATGGTGCACAGAAACTCTTCCCCTGGTACACTCATCAAAGACAGTGTGTCCCTGAAATTCAGCTTACCTTAGGTAGAAGGTGGGCAGCAAGCTGAAGAATTTGCAAGCCACAGTGCATGGGAACATGAGTATTAGATAAATATGTTTGGGAAGGCAGGGGAGGAGGGTGTGTGATCAAGGGATTTGTGGATCTCTTCAGAACAAGGTCTCTAGGCTGTATTTATCACAAACCCTTCCACCCTGATATCTACTTGCAGGTTTGGAATTGAGATAGTACAGTGATGGTATACAGAGGTACCATGCACAGACAGATTCAAATATACCCATCCATACATTTATATTAGGATGGATAAGTAAACATAGCTACTCTTCAGAGGCTTTTTAGGACTGGAGCCTGATATTTCTGTTTTCAGGAATATGACTCCTCCTGCCCACTAATAAGCAACAGAGTGTAGAAGTACATGAAACCTGACTGAGGAAACAGCAGAGTATCCAGAATCTGATCCTAAAAATTATCATAAGGTGAAAATACTTGGAGCTTGGAAAACAGAGATAATAGAAGTATTATACTCTTAAATAAAATATATAATGATACACACAATCCCCTCAATCACAACTATTTCTTGGAATTATCTCCTGGGAGGCAGATTTCAAGTCAACCTTTGATTATAGGTATGCTAACGCAATTCAGAGTTAGCAAGATGTGCATTATAGGTAAATATTTTCCTTGTCAAAGAATCTATGTCATAATAAATTCTGTGTTTGTACAGATAGAATCCATAAGGCTTCACTTTTTGTGATTTATGTCACAGTACAATATAGTTTTTCTGAAACATTTTATAGAAAACGTAAGCTATGTCTTGTCAGAAAGTATATCTGGATAAAAACCACATCTGGCGTTAAGCAATGCCAGCCTCTGAAAAGTTGGTGGGATTTGTTTGTACTTAGCCTTGAATTGAAATTGGCCCAAGGTATAGAATTCTGATGATCATGTTTCATATCTTTATCATATCTGCCCTGATCCCAAGATAAGCAGACCATTTCCCAGCAATACAGCATTTCTAGATATCAATTTACTGTAAAATTCTCTGTAAGCAATTTCAGTTCTCATGCAGACTCTAGTATATTGTATTTTCAAAAAGTTCAACAACAAGAAAATGAAAGTAGAGGATCAAAAGCAAGGTTTTTTTACAGTTGAAAACAGGAAAAAACTTTTGAGTTTAATATTGGTACTGTCAGAACAACTAAAAAGCAATGCTATCAGAGGTCTTAGTGGAACCTCAGAAAAGAGTAAAGACTTAGGGTCTAGTTCATTCTTTTACTAAGCTCCTTGATGAAAACAAATACAGTTGCCTGACCCCTAAGAAAAAAGAAATCCAACCAACCACCCTCTTCTGCCCCACCAACAAAAAAAAAAAACCAAAAACACAGAAAAAAGTCTTTGGTTTGGTAAAACAAATAAAAAGGAATCTAAAAAATCCTAAACCAGCCAAATATTGTGACTGACTTAAATGAGTATAGGCATTCACCTCAGACATCTCATTATCACACAATGACAAATAGCTCCAATTCAGATGTCTACCCAAATTCAAGGAACCTGTAATTCTACACCCTCAGCCCCAAGTCAGCTCCACTGGGCAGAGCTGCTGTCTGTCACTGCCACAGAAGGAACAGCCTGCTCACAGAGAGCAGAAACACTCCTCTGGCAAAGGTGGGTCACACCATCCTGCTGTCCCAGGAGTTAATGTGATTGTCCCAGCACCACAGTGGCTGCTGCAGTCAGCAGTGATGCAGGTGGCCAGAAGGATTTGATGCTAGTTCAGCTGAAGCTGCTCTTTGGAGCTTCCTGCTGTGGAGATGGCCATCAATCCTAGCACTGTTCAGCAACTCAAATTATGCAGAGCTCTCTTCTAAATTCTCTATGGTTCCTACTCTGGAGCCACACGACCAGAAGACTAATTTGTTGTGTGGATTTAACTGGCTTTAGAATAGCTCTCTTTACTTGAAGAGTTTATGCCTCTGATGACAGATTTAAATTTTCCCCAGGCTGTCAGCTTCACTCCAAAACTAATGTGAATCCCATCAGCAGTTTCATTCATGTGCTCTCATGTCTTAGATTCCACATTCCTGTCACTGATTGTGAAATCCACCTTTTCACATATGAAACATGATACACATTAGATTCTAGACATGAACTGGAGATAAAGTTCTTTACTGACTCATACTTAAGACTTTTTTCTTTTAATATTGCTACATTACAATGACAGGCATCCACAGCTCTGGAACAAGGAAGTCAAATTATAAGCCAATTAAGAGCAACATGAAACCAAAAAATTTTTGCAAAATTGTTAAGTAAAAGCTAGAGTATCATAGCTCATTTGATAAAGAAGAAGTGCAGAATCAAAAACAAATATAAATATCTGTATTTTTTTTTACATTTGCTAATTATATGCTAATATACCATTAACGAGATTCTGCATTGACATGGTTGCCTTTTAGATATTATAGGTCACTGATAAGCAAGCAAAACATGTGAATATACCAATATTCACCTGAACAGTATATTTATAGCACCTAGTCCAGGAGAGTGGGTAGATTTTTATATCTCATTATGCATCATCTCCAGAAGGTGTTTCTCTGCAATTCTTCATTTACTTTGAGTGCTGTGTTCAGTGCTGGACCTCCAATTTGAGAAGGACATTGAGGTACTGGAGCATGTCCAGAGAAGGGCAATGGAGCTGATGAAGGGTTTAGAACACAAGTCCAATAAGGAGAAGCTGAAGGAGCTTGGCTTTTTAGCCTGGAGAAAATGAGGCTCAGGGCAGACCTCATCACTCTCTACAACTTCCTGAAAGGTGATTGTAGTCACATGGGGGTCAGTCTCTTCTCCCAGGAAAGCAGTGACAGGACAAGAGGACGCAGTCTTAAGCTGCACCAGGAGAGGTTTAGGTTGGATGTTAGGAAGAATTTCTTCACTGGAAGGGTGATTGGGCATTGGAAAGGTCTGCCCAGGGAGGTGATGAAGTCACCATCTCTGGAGGTGTTTGAAAAAAGACTGGATGTGGCACTCAGTGCCATGGTCTGGTTAGCAGGGAGGTGTATGGTCACAGGTTGGACTCGATGACCTCAGAGATCTTTTCCAACCTGGCTGATTCTGTGAATGTGTGATCGTATCCCCACTGAATCACTTCCTCATAGTAGAGTGTCCACTTAGGTCATTCAGGCTGAGTAGGAGTTATGTGAGTACTAAACAAAAACTGTGATTCTGGAGATCAAAATACAGTCCTTATCTAAACCACAGGTTCACAGCCTGCTCTTGTCAAACCATGTAATCTATCCTAAAACTTCATGTCTTTCTTACAAAATTGAGACACCTTGCTATCTGATGGGGGATAGCAGGAAATGAGAGATGCTCATTTCTATGCTAATGAGGGGTTTAAGAAGATAAACACCAAAGAATTCAGAAATGCTTAAATTGAATACAGCTGGCACAAAAATTATTACCATTGTGTTAATACAGGTTTGCATTTGGTATGGTTTAATTTAACCAGCAATATTGACATACAGCAAGTCAGTTACCAAATGAAAAAGAAAGTGAACGAGAAGGAGAGAAGGAGGGAGAAGGGGGGGAGAGAAAGAGGAACAGAATGTAGTATTATGGATGGAAGGAAAGTAATAAGGATACAATCTATTATAAGAAATTACTTATGAATAAATTGCAAGACTGTAAGAGCTAAGAAAACAAGAAGGGAATAACAATTAGCTAGAAAGCACAGTCTAAGAGAAAAAAATTCTTCTCAAAAGAAAGGGGTGAGGTCCTGTGCTGATTGAGGACAATAAGTACATCAATTGCCATTTTAAAACATCCTGGAGAGAAGTGCAGAAACCTATTTGTTATCCAGGACTGAAACCAATTACTGAAGCAAAATCAAAAAAATATAATAATAATAATAGAAAAGCACTCCACAGTTGGGAAGATGCAGAAGGATGGCTATAACTTTTGGTAGGGTGGAAACAGCACACAAAGCAACAATTTTTAGGATTAATATGGTTATTCAAAGGGAACTGATATGCTAAGCATTTCTTAGCTTTGTTAGGAAACAAATTTTCAGGACTTCATACCAGGGATATGATGCAGCTGGAAGGTTTCATTATAAGAAAAGAACTCCTACATTAAAATTCATGTTACTTGAAATGTCTCACAAACCCACTCTATTCCATGTAACTGAGGTAGAACTCATGTACCCTTACTTTTTAATAAAATATCTCCCATTATCTAGAAATTTAACTTTTCCAATTTGCAGTCTATCCTTGTAAGGGGAGCAATACTCTCCTCGTGTAATTTATAAACATTCACAGCTGTTATCTTCTGGCACTTGCTTCCATGTGAAATTGTGGAATTTCAAATGCCTGTCTAATGCTTTCTTGATTATTGTAATATGCATTTACAGCCTACAAATAACTCAAAAAGAATGCTTGCCCCTGCTGCCATTGCTATGAATCTTCAGAGAAGTCAAGTAACTTTTCCACTAAAGGACCTGGGGGTGCTGGTCTCTGGTAGACAGACAGCTGGACATGAGCCAGCAGTGTGGCCAGGTGGCCAAAAGGGACATAGGAGATGGTGAAGGGCCTGGGAGTGATTGTCCTACCCAATAACATTTTTAATCATGGGTAATGTCAAATATCTGAATAATCCTACCAGCTAGCCAGACAACCACAAGAATCTGCACAAGACTAGACTTTCCTACAGTACAACATTAAAGGGCACAAGTGCAAACCTCCAGTACAAAGAAGCATCATTTTATAAAATGCTATTAATTCACATAATTAGACAACTTGCTCTCTTATATGAATAGAGTGACAAAGAAATAATACTGAGATTAAAAGCCTGAGGTCTTCCTATGGCTATTTAGAGCCAGGCTGCCAAAATTGGTACTGGAATTTACAGGACTTCTTCACTGTTCACTATGGTGTGAGAGAAACTGCCTTGCCCTCGGAAGATATTTGAGATGTCTTCAAAGAGCTGAGCCTCAGAGACACCAGAGACAGAAGGAGAAGGCAGGGAACATGGTCTTTGAACTACTTGGCAGTTTCTAGAATCTTAGAGACTAGCAAGACTTAAAAAAGTTTTTGATGTCAAATGGACAGTCCTGAGGACCTCACAGTACTCTTAAAAAAATCTTAATTTCCTCTTTCCAGATTCACTGCCAGTACAACCCTGTGTTGTACCCTATATGTGGCTCCCCTGAGGAAGACTGCAGGTTTCATCAACAATATGTGCTCAGAAGAATATAGTCCCACAGCTGGACATGCAATTTTAGAGCCCCTTTAACTAAGAAAAAATATCAGGGCAGCATGAGAGATTTTACATCAAAAGAAAGTGCAGTTCCTTTGTGACAGATTTGCCTGAATACCTCTGCCAGATTCTTCTCTAGATACTGTGTGTCTCCTTCCAGCCATGCTGAAGAAGGCAGAGTGACACAGCGGCAGCAAGCTGAAGCAGGCTTTGACCCAACTGGCAATAGCAGGACTTGTTCTAATTTCTGTGCAAGCATGAAAAAGTAATAGAAAAGAAAAATTAAACAAACCTTCCCACCTACATCCTTCCAGGTCTTCTTTGTGTTTGCCCACTGACACACTCAACCAATTAAGCGAGATTGCAGAAACACTGCCACGGACACGGATCCTGCCCTTTCTCCTCTCCCTGAGAGGAACAATGTAGTTATCTAGAGCTCACTGACAGAGAAGTCAGAGCTGCAGTTTGGTCACCTCTGGCTCCCATTAGAGACTTGAACACGGCTTTGAAGTGACTTGCACAGGCAGATCAGGCACAGGTGAGCAATACTCATGCTGGCCATGTCACAGGGCCACGCAAGGTGACAACACAGTCACCCGACATGGGCAGGGTTTGGAACACCTCGCCTGTCTCAGGAACTGAGTTCAGGGAACAACTGTGCAAAAGCCTCATCCAGAGCCATTGGGAATCATTAGGAATCTGCTTTTAGGATGCTGTTTTTGTTGGTTCAAGCGAGGCTTCAGCAGAGGCTAATAAAGAAAATCCCTAAACTGTTCTCTAGAGCCTTCCCCTGCTCTCCTTCACCCTAAATGTGTGGCAGCACAAGAGTCTGCCCTGCCTCTCTTCAAACACTTCCAATAAAAAAAGAAAACCGAGGCCAAATCTGTAAGCCTCTTCAGCTACAAGATTTAAAAAAAAATGGTTTCATTTCCCTTCCTCTCAATTCCTTGCGCCCAAGAAATATAATCTTGAATCAATCCTTAGCTCAACCAAATAAAATCAGGAAATAATGCAAAGAAAATGAACATTATTTGTGATTTCAGGGGCCAGAAAACATAGCAGCAGGAAGAATTTATTGCTGACCTTCATGCCAAGTATCTGCTGAAGAATGTATGATAGTTGGAACTGGATAAAAAATTATTTTCTTTTCAACAAACAAAAGCAATGAATATTTCAGCAGCGATTTTTGCCTGTTTTTCAAGACAGGGCAACTAGATATGCTGTCTGTGGATTTAGTTTAGCTTAAAAGCTCAATTTCTCATAAGTCCCTCACAGAGAAAAGAAAAGAAGGGTTAAATGCATACTTAATTGACTTCACACATTAGTAATCATAGCATGTGTAGAAATCAGATGTGTTTGAAATATTCATGATGAATTGCAAAACCACTATCACACTTCTACATTTCGGTCAAGCTTGAAAATGGGTTTGTTTCTGTGAAAAATGTCACTAAGATACTTGCTTTTCTTTTTACTCTCTCTTTTTTTTTTCTTTCTTTCTTTTTTGTTTTTTGGCATGAAAAGTACTTTGCATCTAGCTTACTTGAATCTGTACTAACTTTAGCTTCCTAGGGGTGAGATTCATATTTAATGTTTTCAGTGCACTGACAGCCATATTGTCAACTGCTATATAAAGTGATGTTTGGGTGTGGGGATAGCTGACACAGTTGTATGAATGAAAAAACTTTAAGAAAGAAAATTAGTAAGACATTAAAAACACTTTTAAACTTCAGTACTTTTCTCAAAGAGAAAGAATTTTCAAACAGTTCAGAACTGGGTAGTGGTCAAGTTAAATTGGAGAACAAATTTCAGGTATCATATGTGTCACAAGTTTATTTAAAGGATCATAAAAAAAGTTTGAACCTTTCTATTTGAGAAAAGGTTAATTGAACATTTATCATCAATATACTTCCAAAATCCATTGCTTTTACCTGCATAATGAGGCAGTGGCATTTTATGTCCAGAAAATAGGCCATCAGAAGACGTTCTTCAATACCTTTACACACAAACTGAACATTCTATACAGAGTATAGAGTATTCTATACTCAGATGGTGAGCAGAGCTGTTTGGAAAGCAAAGCTCTTCTTGCAGAAGGCATTATCTTCTTGGGAAAAAAAAAAAACAAAAAAAAAAAAAAAAAAAACAAACAAAAAAAAAAAAAAAAAAAAACAGATCAAAGACTCAGAACCAAAAGGTTTCAATGAAAACTCAGCATGATTTCTCAAGAGAAACAGAAACAGAAACAGAAATTATTTCACCAACACACTTGAAACAGTCACTTGAAATTCCCAGTCTCTGTTGGCAGGCAGGCAACTTGCTTCATGACCATCTTTAACCATCTCCCTGTTCAGTCTGACCTCCGGTTGCCAGACATCAGGTTCCCAAGCCTACTTGATGCCTGAAGAGACAAGGGCTCAGATGGAGATGTTTCCTGATAATCCCTTACTCTCCTCTCAAGCACTTTCCTTCCCTCTGAAGAGGAGAGGCCAAAAAGGGAGATTGTGCTAAGGGTGTCTGGTACAAACCACCCCTTTTGCTTTAACCCCAATTTAGCTGTGACAGCAGTTTCTCCAACTGATCAGTTGCATTTGGCGACTTTGTTTTACTTTTGTTTATCTTTGTGTGGAACAGCCACTGTTTTATACAGAGAGCAGGAACAAGCAGTTACGCTAAAAAACGAAATATTTATGACTGGCACAGTAATGTAGTGCAGAGAAATACAGGGCTGGTACAACAGAAGATCTGGGAAGTGAAGACACAGGATGTGGCATGAGTATCACTGGCACAGGAAGACAAGAGAGGGGGCCTGAGCTTGGCACTGGAGATCCTACAACTCTAAGCAGCTCAGCCAGGCTCAGTGAAAAACATGAAGATCTTGAGCTGCACAACACTGGCTTTAGCAGACACAAAGGAATCGTATCTTACACACATAAATTATATAGTAGATTTGGACCTAACCTGAAACCATAGACCAATGAAGAACAGAGAAAGATGTAAAGATCTGTTAATAAAGATATAAAAGTCATCCCTTAGTCAATCCAAGAGAGATGAAGAAGAAAACACCAACATATTCAGTATCACATTCCTCCTGGCAAAAGATTCCAGATACTGACAACTCTTCAACCCTTTACCGCACACACTGCACAGAGTGAAGCCACTGAGTAGGATCCAGAGTAGTAGCAACAGTGCAAGTGCGATGCCAGAAAAGGGGGAGAAACTGAGTGTGTGTGTGTGCATGTCTGTGTGTGTGTGTTCGCAGCAATGTTAACTGCATTATTATTTTTTCGTCTTCTGCAGCAATTAGATGTGGACTAATAATGATCAAACTTTCAAAACTTTAGATTTACTAACAATAAAGTCTTGACATTACTTATACATAATGTATGCTTTCTCCTTGTCCCAAAGACATTGGCTTTTAGTGTAACATTGGCTGGGCTGACTGTAGGAGAAAACGACACAACTACAAAATCTGTTAGTTTGGACAGGAGGTAAAATGCAGGAAGCACACTGAAATAGAATGAAATAGAAACTTTTTCAGCACGGATTTTTAAAATAGAAATATTTTCAGGATGGATTTTTAATCTACCATGTCAACACTTTCAGTCACTTAGTCTTTCAATTTGGCACCATCTGTGCATTACAGTTATTGCTTGGGACATCACTGGATTACATTAGTTTTCAATCAGAAATCTATTTGAGAAGAAATCATTGTTTTCAATCCAGTTAGACTTTGCCATATTTCTCTGATCTTGCAACACTTTGCTGTTAAAAACAATGAGATATTTACTGTCTACATTCTGCTGATTACTGAAGATTTCCACATATTGGAACAGACACATTGATGCAGCTCATTGGTATGCTCTGTGGGATCACTGTGATCAGCCAGTCACTTCCCTTAAAGTCCCAGTCATTGCAGCTCCTGGTACTGTGAAGACTCACAATTAGGCTCTACTTTACCCATAAATAGAAAGTCATCTATTTGCAAACCAAATCTTCATGGGAAACTACAGGCTGGGGATACATCTGCTGGCTTGGCATTAACATTTTAGCTTCCAGCCAATTAGGACAGAACAGTACCTTACATTATTCTAGGGCATAAAGTATTGATTCCAAATTACAATTGCTGTTTTCAACCTTAAAATGTCACCTCACCTGCCTTTTTACAAAGTGAAATTCATCAGCTTTTACAGCAACAATTCTTCCTGCTACAAGAAATGTATCACTTTATACCAATTGGACATGAATCTATTAAATTACGATGGAATTTTTTTAGCTACAAATTATAGCCATATTAATACCTACAGAGTTCCCTATGAACAATAAATGCAAAAGGATTTTTTCCCCAACGATTAGCCATTTTAAAGAGTAGCCATTTAGTGCATGCAAATTTCCTGCCTTGCAGACCAAGTATGAATTAGAGCCCTAGGAGGCTGGCTTATATGATTAAGCTTAGATACTGCTAATTATAAAATCTGCATATCGCAATCACACTTAAACTGTGCAACTCTTTTATTGAAACATGGGTGACCCTCGTAAATTTGGTAGGCAAAACCAGAATTTTTTGTCACCACCTTTTGATGTAGGACAAGAGTTATCATAAAATAGGAATTAGAAATGTTAGAAACTTTCTGAACTTGTGGGTAAAATCTACTCAAGGCTTTGAAAACCTGAAAGCTTAGGCCCTGCAATATCTATGCATTAGGCACATGGCCACTGAAATAGAATTCAAACCCACAGTTCTCAGTATCCCTCCACAATAATTGTGTTGTCATCTTCTTTCCTCATGACTTCTGCATTTTTTGGCAGAACACAGACAACATTCCAAAGGAAGGACAAACAGGAATCCAAACCCAACTGTAAGCCCCACATGCAGCTTAGGGTATGGCTTAGTAGTGGACTTGAAAACCCTGAGGCAAGGAAAGAATCTGAATTCATCAAAATTGTGTGAATAGTTCTAATCAACATATTTCTACCAGGAAGCAGACACTGAAATTTCTGCATTAAAAACAAACTGAATATTTCTTCTATGTTTGGAATATCCACCACAACCCCTAGTTTCTGTAGCTTTAAAGCATTTTCCTTGCTCTTCTCCTAACCCACAGAGGAACTGAGGAAAATCTGTATGTTTCATTTCAGTTTTTCCATACCTTAGCATTCACAGGTTCCAGAGATTCTCTGCTGCAAGAAAGAAAGATAAGAAAAACTCCACTGGACAAAGGAGCAATAGCACAACATGGGAGATGCCAAGTCTGGAAAATAATTTTTTAGATAATGTGATGATAAGAGACATTTACCCCAGCAATATAAAAGTTTGGTTGGAGACATTGTCTCTAATTGTGGCTGCTGACTCCCTCTGCTTCAAGATTATAAAAAATCTTTTCAGATTGAGAGAGCAAAGAAGTCCCAGAAAGCAAGGAAAAACAAAGCACCATGGAAGAACAAGCATCAGTAGGATTTAATCTTAGCAACAAAATTTCTTCCCTTTTTATAAAGGCTCTTTAAAATTCTGTAATTAGAAATACCTTACTTTGCAGGGCAAGGACAGGGAAAAATGTACTATTCTTCATTTTTTCATGGTATATGTTTTTGTCCTTGTATTTCAGGGTCAGTAAAGCAATTCACCCAAGCAGATAAACTTGTTTTGTGTACTAAGCATTTACTAAATTATTTCTTATATTTCTATTAGCACCTTCATAAATCTGCATGCCAATAGAATTTTCTTATTCTAGTGTTTTCTTTTTTTTTCCCTGCTTTTTACCAAAATCAAAGCACTATCAATACTTCTGTTGTCAACATAAGCAGTTACAGAAAGAAACAGAAATCTGCAGAATTACTGCAAGGATGAAGCTAACACATGTAATGCACACATAAAGCAGTCTATATGTTACCATACCTAAATCCCACATGTTGTTATAATCAATTTAATGTAACAGTAACACCACTGCTGCTGAACTATGTGCAACATTAATTCCCGCAACACAGGGAAATTCGAGAAATCCAGATTGCAGACAGAAAGTTGTCTTTTTCTTTCCCATCAAGTTCCAAGATTTATGCTCTAATTGTCAAACCTTGGAAGGCAGAGATGCAAAACCCACAGAGATCAAAGATTTTGCATTCCAAAGGCCTTGCTTTACATTTAGCAAAATATTTCTTGTTCATTGTCAATTTTACTCTGCAGCAGAGGCTTTCTTATACTTTCATCTTGGCTTTCAAAAACCCAACCCCATCTAGAAGACCTGTGCGCCTCTACTTTCCACTTGGAAAAAAAAAAAAAAAAAAAACAACAGATGATCCTGTTTATTGCTAGAGTGTTTTCCAGATACAACAATAATCTGTTTTATTTCATTCCCGTTCTAAGCTAGGCTTTTGGAGAAAGAGCCAGTGACTCTTTCTTGTCCAAGACCGTGAAGGACAGATGAGAAGGATCTGTACGGACAGAGGGACCAAAGCAAGTGCCAAAAGCTGTGTGTTTCTTCTGACCTGGATTCAATGCAGCTGTCTTGGGACTCCAGGACAGAGTGAGACTTGCCGTGCCCTGCCTTGGCTGCTGCTGTGTGAGGCAGTGCTGGCCCACCCTGCTCCTGGTGATCCCCGGCAGGAACTGCTCCGTGTTTTGCACAGCTCCTGCACTCTTCCCTCTTGTTAAACTGAGGAGGGGTTTGAAGAGCAAATGACAGATTGTTTGATGATATAGACTGGTTGCCCCACAAGAGAAGCAAGGAGTCAAGGAACTGGAAGTAGCTTTTATTGCTGCCCCACTCTAGTTTGAACACTCAGGAGGGGGAACACTGGGGAAAAGGTGGGGACAAATTCAGCAAAGACTTTGAGACCACTGGAGAACAACAGAGACAGCTGAAAAGCAGAATCACACAAAAACATGGAGGAAGAGAGGTAAAGTTGATTTGGAAGTGCAGGAAGATCAATTATTTGGAAGAATGCAGGGGAAGATAGAGGGGGAGACTGGATATTTTGGATGAACAATTGATGTGTGAGGAACAGATTAGTATGATTTGCAGGGATTAAAAGGGTTATATAATAAATTGATTAGGAGAAAGAATTAATCAATGAGTTAGTGGTGCTACTCAGGTTTAAAATGCTTACCGTGCTAAAAAAAAGATGAAATTTTCCACAGGGTAGAGTTAGTTTTCATGGATAAGCTCTTTCAAGGTGCCATGCTACCTAATTGAATTATTGGGCAGTTTGCTCTTGAACAATTAAGCATTACCTGACTTCATTATTTTGATTTGAAATTTGAAGACCGAAATCTTTAATTTGGGCCCAGTCTCAAGGGAGAAAAATACTAATCTGGGGCCATTCCAACAGATGAAGCACACAAAAGAAAATTTTTCTATTGTCTCCTTACTAGTCCAATAAAACCTCTCTTCTGGTCTCAAAATTAGGTTGTTTGTTTATATAAGTGGCCTCAAATTCTGCAGCTCAGCCTAACTAAAATACTGGAAATGCCATCAGAGATGCACCATTAGGAAGGAAAAGAGGAAATCCCATGCAACCAGGGAACTATAACAGTACAACAAAAATGCTCTTAAGAGAAAAGAGTTTTACAGATGTCTGTCTGAGTTCCTCTGAAATTACCACCAAGTCTGCTGATATTTTAATTCCATTAGTAAAACTAGGTTACTAAATAGGAGTGTATATTCCTTGTCTTCCTCTGGTTCCCCAAAGGCAGTAAAAAAAGTTGAGGTCTAGTTTCAGAGAAAGTGTCTGAACGAGAAAGCAAGAAAATTAAAAGCCCCTTCTATTAAGCAGGAATATTCCACTACTATAGTAAAGATTTCCCTAGAGCATCTCCACCAATGTTTCCCACCTCTCAGATATTTCTGTATGCTGGGGTCATCTGCTCGAAAACAATTACAATAGTTAAAACCTACGGTAGCCATAGAGACATTATAAAGTATCAAAAATAGCATTGTGAAACATATTTAAAGAGATTCAGAAAGGGATATGATGAGGAGAGGATGCCCTGCACAGCCAAGTAAAGGCATGTGGTTTCTTGTGCTGTATATGCATTTCTCTCTGTACTCAAATACAAATATACCTCAGTAAGAGAGCAGCTCAAGCATTTCTTCATTACAACCAAACCCCTTGATGTGTCTGTAGCCCCACAGAGATGAGTGAATAGCTAGGAGAAGAAAGAAGATGCAGTTCCTGTTTCAGAGATGTTGTATATGAGGCATAGAGGCTACTATTTTGGTAACCTACCAAAATTATTGTCATAGGTGGGGGAGAAAGAACAGAACACAGACAAGATCACAAAAACAGATCAAACACAGCAATGAAGGCAGGAATTGTGCAGAAGAACAAATGCAGACGTAGCTACTCACTTTTCTCTACAGAACAAAATAGTGAACAGCTGAAACACAGCAATATCTAAGCATTGCTTGTGGAAATAACAGCTTCTACTGTTGTTTAAAAAAATGTGCACTACAATGAACAAAGACAGCAGGAAGCAGAAGATGGCCAACATAATTCCAATAGAGTTTCCAACCCAATATTATCTATATTAAGCTGAAATGCCCTTTATGAGGCATTTTAGGCAGAGTGACATACAGGTGCAATTCTGATACTGAGCATCTCAGCAAAAAGAATATTTAGGCTTAGATCTTGTTATGATTGTCTCTGCAAGCATTTTTTAAAGGAAGTGATTGTCTTGTATTATTTGAGTAGAAGGGGCTAAGTAAGCCATAGTCTTCTCAGTTTGTATAAATCTTGCTAATTAATACTGTTGCCTGATGCATTGTATGAGTGGGGCATAAAAAAACACCACTTAGAATTCCTAAAAAAGTTATTATAGAATGGAAATGTCCCCACTCTTAACATGTGAGACTCTTATTCTAGTCCTCCTGAAAATGTAGAGAACTCAGAATGATTAATTTTTTTCTAAAAATAAATAGAAATATTTTCAGCACTATGGGAAAGTCACTTAAAGTAAATGATATTTTGTCTATGGAGGAGTAAAACCAAGGTTACATTTTCTTTGTTGATGATTACTTCAATTACAAATTAAGAGCAAAACAAACAAAACTCCAAACAAACAAAAACAAACACAAACAAACAAACAAACAAACAAACCACCAAAAACCAAAACAACCCCCAAGAAAGGAAAGAAATTACATTAGTCTATAAAAACTGTAGACAATTTCTGTCATATTCCGTTCTGCATATATTATCTAGATTTTGGCAGAAATTTTGGTTTTATCTGATAAAAAGAAAATTCAGCAGAGAAAAAGAAACAAATCAATTTGAAAAGGGTGTTCTAAAACCAGATTTTCTGAGTTTGTCTGCTAAATGTGGTCTTAGCAGAACACCTGCTCTGGAAAACAGTTGGTCCATGCTCCAGGAATGACACACTTGCAGGGCCACCAAGCTGGTGGCTCTCAGATTACAGCTCCCTTCCCAGCAAGGAACTTGAAGCCTTGAGCTGGGTGCCCAAAATTTCTGCACACCCAGAGGAAGGGGTTGGGCTCCTCAGGATGAGATTTGCCAGTCCAAGCCTACTGAAGAGAAGAATTTGCCAGACCAAGCCTGCAGAGGACAAAGTTGTTTGTAGGTCAGATTAGAGCTCTCTGATCAAAGGGCAGATTGGGGCTCTTAGCCTGGAACCCCCAGTGAGAACTCAGCTCTCCACTCACATTACTAGCAGTACTAACAGCTTCATCAAAAATCAGTATTTTTGAGAATCTGTCAATAGCTCTGGGCTTTGCCATTCTAATGCTGCAGAATAGACACTGTAAACTCCAAGGACCAGCATTATTTCAAAAATCTTGCCCTTCACCATTCCAAAATAAAAGGTTGCCAAGAGGAAAAGGAAAGTGACTGAAACCTCCCTTGACTGCTTGAACACTCACTCAGGACATTAATAGTTCTGTTCAAAACCTCATGCTTGGGTTTTTTTTCTCCATTAACAAACAAGTGTTTTATAGTTTTCCTGGATCAATTCCCGAAGGCAAAAGAGGCTGTGCAGGCATCTTTCCTCTAAACAGAAAGTAGTCAGTTGCTGACAGAGAGACATAAGGTATTTTTATAATTTTAAAACACATTTTTGTTAACAGATTCGAGAGTTTTAATCAGTTAAACTGGAAAAGAACTTGTACAAATGCTAAATTCTCCAATCAGGCCCTGTTTCTTCTTTTCTATGAAAATGGAACAGGAATTGTACTTGAGGAAATAAATAGCTCCCAACTAGTGTCACAAAACATGCTGCAAAATGACCCAGACACATTATTTGTTCCTTGTCTCTTAAAGCAAACTAATACCTAGCATCCTTTTTTGAGCACTGTATATCAGCAATCAGGTGAAAGATCCAGGACACCCCTTTCAGGATGAACAGAGCTGTAATGTATATTTTATCAGCAGATGGAATTTGTCAGCAACACACAAATGAGTCATTCTATTAGAGTTTCTCTCAAAAACATACATACACGCTTATTGCTGCTTTGTTCTAGAGAAAGAAAACAGCCTTGTATCAAACTGCTCTTCTCCAAGGGCTCTTCCTTTAATATGACTTTCAAACAGCTACTTCTCAACATGCAGAATGTTACCAAGGAAACCAGGAATGGTGGGAAGTCACAACATCTCTTATTTGTCCCAGGCAAAGGCAGCAAAAAACCCATTAAAGCAAAATTTAAATTACTTTACTCAGCTTTAGCTCCAGTCTTTCTCATCCGTTCAGGGAACAGGTTTGGCAGTACCTTTGCCTTTTGTCCCTGTTTTTTCCTAGAGGACCCTAACCCATGAGAGTGCCCTTTCAAAGCCCAGGACCTGGATTGGGCACTACTACTGCCTCAGCAGTGGTATCAAATATCACCTCCAATCCACTGTGCACTGCCTGAACTTCGTTCATCCACACCTGCCAATTTTACCAGGTACCAATAAGTTTCACACCCTGTTAACACCTGGTACTGCCAGGTCACAGCCTGTCCTAGCATAACAAACTTGCTGGATGTTGCAGTAGCTCAAATCCCTCCAGTGGGATCTTCTCTGCACTGAACAAGACTGACAGATAGTTGGCTAAATTACACTAATCCATGTCACAAGCGGGAAGAGGATTCTTGATTTCACTCTCTGAGTCAGCTTTACGTTTGGTCTGAAGCTGTTTGGTTTCTCATTAAAATATAAATATGCATTTGGAAAAAAAATCTACAAGCTTCTAAGCAAACAAGTCAGAAAGCGTAAAATGACATTTTTCTTGAAAGACAGGTGAGATCCAGCTTTCAAGGCTCAGCTAAGTCACAGTTATGTAAATTGCACAATAAGACTCAGTGGTAAAAGCTAATCTGTTGTGGAGATAAATGCCTAAGGCAATAGTAATAAAATGTCCTCAGTAACAAACATGTCTACTCTTCTGAATTTTGTAAAAGTTTGCACTTTAGCAAAAAAACCCAAAAAAGCCACCAAAACAAACCAAACAACAAACTCTGAACAAACAATAAAACATGGCTTATTGTTGATGTTATTGTATTCATTAAAACTCTCATTTTGCAATCAGTGCATCGTAAATTCACTAAATATATTGTAAATTCTCTAAACTCTGTTTTCTATGAAAGTAGGAATAGTCTCAATCCAGTTCTCTGGCAGTGCTCCTGCACTATTATATGGATTGTTTAACACAGTATTTGAACAACTGATCCTTATCAAAGCCTCTGCTTGTGAAAAAATATCAGAAGAAATTTGTGTTAGTAGGATTGATACTGCTCCCATCCATGCCCTGTCAGGCAGCTATAACATATTTTAGCTTGACTGAAGCTCCAGTCGGATACCTGAAGCTATGAAAAGTGCACGGGTCTGACTGAAAGTCCTGTGTGCTAGGATGGAGCTTCTTCTGCAAGAATCTCACCACAACTTGGATGTGAGCATATAAATGTTTAAAACTATGCAAGCCTAAAGAGGAGAGTCCCTGCATGCTACTTAGAATGAGGCTTATAAAATCCCTCTCCTTCCTTAAGGCTTCTGAAAGATGAAGGGATAAGAAGTCTGTAAAAAACCACCACATTTCAGTTTTAAAGGACTGATAGTCTAATTGACAGCTTTAAAATCTAAGATTTCGTAGCAATCTTTCTCTGAAGTGAATCTATTAAAAAAGTGAAATTTGAGATGAAATTGGAAAATGAGCTTTTCATGTTGATGAAATAAATCTGATTTGTTGAATTTGTATCACTTGAAAATATCAGTTCCCCTGTTAAGTCTTAAAAGAAAAGGCAAATGAAAGAGAAAACCCATCTCTATAAATCCTGTTAGAGGATAAAACCTTATAAATCTACTTCTTCCCTTCCCTCGATCAAGTACACAGCAACATTATTCTTGGTGTCACAAGGTGGTGCTCTTCCTTTCAAGTAATGTCTTTCACCTTTAAAACGACCTCATTAACTTGGAGAAAAAAGCACCTGTTTTGAGACTTAAGCACATACATTGACTCTGAGAAGAGAAAGTATCTAATCTGGATCACTTTTTTGGCACAAAAATGTACAAAAGACAAGTTTTTTTTGTAGGTGGTGTGTATAACTTGGGCATGCTAATGCATGATCTGTACCAAGTTCTTTTACAGTCTTAAGAATCCTGGATTAGCTGAGTGCTTAAGCCTGCAGTTATATGGTTGTTTTGAAGGAAGTTCAATTTACCTAAAAGTTTCAGCTCTGCAAGTAATGTTCTAGTGAATTAAGCACCAAACCTATTTGTACAATCAAGAATACAGTCCTTGTGGTGTTTATTTTGTACTAAATCTATTTTTATTTTATACTTCTTCTATGTGTTCCACCTTTGGTACAGCAATATTTTTGCATTGAACACTTATAATTCCATTGAAGATATTATGGAAGATTTATAAGGTTTGACAGCTAGGCATAAAGAGTTGTGATTTTTGGTACCCACTGATGTATTTGGAATTTGGGGACTTTAATTTTGCCCAGTTAATCCTGAAAAAAATTACTAGCAGCACAGATATTTGCCTCCATTTCCTGATTTATCAGTTGCTTGAGATCAATAGGATAGATTACGTTTCCATAAGATCATCTTTCCAGCAGCTAATAAATTCAAAAGGCAATACTGTATCAAGATTCACAGCCTGGTGGTTTCTTCAGATTCATTATTCCAGAGAAAATTCCATGCCCACAGAACCACAGGGTGCCTGTGGTACTACTTATTATGATAGGATCATTCAGGTTGGAAAGGACCTCATCATGGAATCTAGTGTCTAGCCAAGGGATTGAAGATTACTGAACCTCTGAACTAAAACTGCAACTCCCACTGAGGTTACACAAAGCACAACAAAGACAGCAAGCTATATAGCCAGAGAAATAGCCCAATAGTATACAATTAAAATAGGACACTAATATGTTAACCAATGAGACAGCAAAACATGTAAGCTGTATGGCTGATCACAATGGTTACCAATACAACAAAGAGCCAACAGAGAGAGAGCATCGCCCAAAGAGAGGGATATGACAGAAAACCAGGGCACTGCAGCTAGGAGGTGCAGCCAGAGAGACACAGCAGGAGCCTGCATGCAGCAGGGCAGGAGGAGGGATGGTGCCAAGCAAGGACAGTTAAGTTTAAGTCTCTCATTGTCTACTTACACTTGAAATGTTCACCTCTACTCTAAGCCTCCCAAAGAACTACGCGTGTCACAACTGCATGAAAGCTGCCTTCTCCCTTATCTGATGCTGAATTAAACCTAAATGCAGCTATTTGTTTTTTCAGAGGTACAGAGCATTCCAGAGGAAATGTTCAGAGAATTAAAAACTCCCAAGTCCTCAGACAGGACTGGTTCATGAATATTTTACCTCTCTGAAAATCCCATTCCTTTACTTTATGAAGTGTGTTGTCCTCTTTACTTTTCCCCTCACATCTCAGTTGTTTCAATACTGCAGAGGCTCTCCTAGCTAAAAAAACATTCACCACACAGATCATCCCCTTGGCATGTTCAAATGCCTCCTGATTTGCCACTGGCATCTACAAAACTGCTACATGTCAACAATGCAAACATCTCTAGCATCTTTAAAAACTGAGAGCAAAGGACAGTGTGAAACAAACAGAAAATAACAAAATGTGTATTAGAGAGCAGAAAATACAGTGACTGGGTTGGGGAAGTTCACAATTAATTTGTTAGAACCCTTGTCCTTTTTCATACTCAGGGGAGCTGCTGTGGAATTACCAGCATGCTGCACCAGAGCTCTGCAGCAGCTGGGGCTCTGATGCAGAGGATGAGCTTGCCAAGCTGTTGTGGTGCCTTGAGACCTGCTCTTTAGCAAGGCAATGTCAATGGAAGCTTTTACTGCCCAATGCAGTTCCTACCATCTGGGGAAACCACTATTCTGAAAGTCTAACTCCCAGCCCTTACATTCAGTTAGGACAAGATTTGCTGCTGTAGAAAACTTTTTTAATGCAGAATTGATTTACTGCTGCATAATTCGGTGTGTCTAGAATTTATGACAATCCAACTTGGGTATGACAGTCTGCTGCCATCCTGAGTGAAACATCTGGGACTCTACAATTTTAAAACTTGAGAGAATGAATTACATGTGAAGCCTGTGTCTCACTAAACCCCAAATTGGACTAAGCCACCACATCTTTCAGGCTGACATAGACCATGAAATTCACTTTTTAGTCATCCCTGGCATTGGAAGAGTTGCACAGTAGTAATCCAAACAATAACCCCAGGAACAATCTTTCTCTGTATGCCTACCATACATCTTCAGGAAAGAAACATTTTAGGTTTAAAAACTTCTAAAAGAAAGGATGGTTTCCCCCAAGCTCTTAATGCTTCCAAAGCATTAAAAAAAAAAAGCCTTCTGATCTCTCACTAGATTTAAGTCTTCAAGCACCTTAGAAATTCATGTCCTTCCTTAAGCATCTCTGAAAAACCTTGGTAAAGGCAAAATGCACTAGCACCCACCACTCCTATGGGCTGATTCCTCTGGATGTGAATCCGTGTGCGCATTCTGCCCATGAGGACGTCCCTGTGGGTGACCTCGATCAACAGCATGTGCCTAGACTATGGAAAGGCTGAAAAGGACATTTTGATAGAATGAATACATAGAGAGCTTTGCTGAAACTTGGGATTTTTCACCTTTCAAGAAACAACGAAGCAACGGCGATATTGACACAGCTGTCTGAGCAGAGGACAGGAGCCACCACTGCAAATAGTCTCCCCTCCGGATGAAGGCAAAGGAAGAACTGCATTGGACATAATTAGTTTTGCAATAGAAAACAAATCAATTGGAAAAGCAAGTTTTCAATCCTCTAACACAATAACAGGAAGCATAACATTGATTTTGGTTTGAGGTGGAATGGTCTCTGTCACATGGTATCTGTGGGCCTTTCTTTGTTTAATTTATTTTTTCCTGCCCAGAAGGTGACAACTTTAAATGGGTTAAGGCTGTTTACTAAGCACTTCCTGCACACTGCTCAAGTTTCACCTACAAAAATCCAGAGCTGGATTTAAACATCAAAGTCACGGATATTGTGGCCCTGGGTCCACAAAGAAATATAATGAGGATTTCACATTCATCTTAAGGTATGAAAAGCCTTAAATCTCATAAATCAGTAATTCCAGTAGGAAGGTAGCAAGCCCCTGAAAAAACTCATCGTCATCCTTTCAAGAATCTGAGACAGGAATGCTCAGCAATTTCAATAAACTTGGTCAACCTAGATTTTTTTCCCCAGCATATCCCAGAAGGGTGCCAGATTCAGTCTTTTTGACCAGACAGAACACCAATTATTGACTCCAGAGGAACTTAATTCTGGGCCCATGTTTGGCAATGGCTTGGTTTGTGCATCTTGGGCCTCTTCTGAATGAAGTTCTTATCTAAACAGTGCCTGAAGGAACATACAGCACCTGCTTTTTTGAAAATTTCTCCCTCCCCACAGTGACAGTCACAGATTGCTGGGTGACTTCACCTCTCCTCTTGCACTCCCTGTCTCACTGCTCTTCAACTTTCTTCATCCCATGGCAAGGTCAGGCACATTCACCCCCATCTGATACCTTTTTCTTGCTACAATTCTGTATCAATATTTTGGAAGATTTAATCAGAAGAGGAAGCACAGAGCAGGAGAGATCAATAATTGATTATGCAGTTTCTTCCTCTCTCGAAGCGAATTATTCACCACCATAGCAGTTTAGTGATTTCTGCCAAGGTCCTGTGGATACCCAGCCTAAATAAACTTCTGCTATCTGAGAGGCTGGTAAGTAGAGGAGTTGGGGACAAGCACAGATGAAATGTATGCATTTTATAATTTAAAAGTGATTAAATAAAAAAAGCACACATTAGGTGCAACCACATAGTGGAATTTCATCTCTAAGTAATTCAGCTCTTCCAGAAAAAGATACTCTTACAGTGAACACAGTGCTTGTCTGGATTATTAGACTACACATTACAAAATAAATATTGTAAACCAGTATTTAAAAAAAAGTTCGAAGGAACTGATGAGATTCTTAATTTCCTCAGAGCACCAGAGTACAAAAGTGTTGAAGAGCACAACAGCACAGTGTTAATTTGTGAGCTACAGAAAATAAAGCAAACCCATACACAAGTGCACCTGGAACTGCTCTGTTATTTAATGCATACTATGAGCTATGTGAGGACACAGCAGAGATTCTTTCAGAGTGATGCTGAGCATCAATTCATAATACAAGGCACAGGAGCTTGCCCTGCTGCTGCTCTTCTTCCACAGCTCACAGACTTTGCTCAGGAGCAGCACCCCAGCACGAAAGAAAGTCCATAAAACGAGTGCTATAGGAATAATCTTGCCCAAACCTGTGAACTCCTGCAGTGTTGACAGACATATAGGATCTTCACTGGCTCCTGAACAGTCACAAAGGCAGCATGCCCATTCCCAGGGTCTGCTTGTATTTTTAATGCCTGGAAAAGCCCCACATGCTCTCACCCCCAGTGCCAGTCCTGACTTTATTCCCTGGCTTTGCTGGAAGCCAGATTTCTTCCTCTGCACAGCCCTGCTGAAGGAAAAGTAGGCAGCTGTGGCTTCCTGCAGGGTTCTCCCATTTGCTAATGAGAAGAGAGGCTGAGTTAGTTACAACTCCCTTCTTGTCACAGAACTGCTGTAAAAACAGATACCTATTTATATCATACAGTTTCTGAGCTGACATCTTGTCATCTTCTCTTGCCATCCCATACTTCCACTGGAGTTTATCAAAGTCCTGGCATTTCCTAATATATAAAGCAGACACGTATCATATATCAGAATATACAAACTGTGTTGGGCTGTCTGTGAATCAGTGTGTGTACTGTAATAACTGTGTAAAAATAGATTTTTCTGGATTGTTTCCTGTCAGCTACACATTTCCAGAAAGTTAGTGATAGACCTGTGAAGGGCCATCCTATGTGAAACACATACCAAGAACAGCTCCCATGGACTTCTCAATGGAATTATGCTTGCAACAGCTCTGTCTTTTTAATTGAACAGATTCTGAGTCTCTCAGAGGAGGCAGGCAGTGTAATAGTCCAAATCTACAGGAAAATGCTCTCTGTGGCTTAGGTCATGCAACATAAGAGTAATGCCTTGAACACAGCTTGCATTAAATCACATAGAGATGCAAAACATAAAAACTTAAACATAAAGAATTATAGAATATCTGTTCTATGGAAGATTTCAGTACCTATTTTTACCTATTAAAATTATTTCCATAGATTCCAGATAGGATTCATCTACCTATTTCCTAGTATTTTTACAGACTACAAATAAAACTAATAAACAATGAGATAGAATCACAGAACAGCTTGGGTTGGAAGGGACCTTAAAGATCATCTTGTTCTAACACCTGCCATGGGCAGGGACACCTCCCACTAAATAAGGTTGTTCAAAGTCCCATCCAACCTGGCCTGGAACACTTCCAGGAATGGGGCATCTACAGCTTCTCTGGAAAATCTGTGCCAGTGCCTCACCACCAGGACAGTCAAAAATTTCTTCTAAGTATCTCACCCAAACCTCTCCCCTTTCAGTTTAAACCATTCCCCCTTGTCTTATCGCTCCATGCCCTTGTAAAATGTCCCTTTTCAGCTTTCTTCCAGGCCCCTCTAGGTATTGGAATGCTACTCTAGAGTTTTCTCCAGAGCCTTCCCTTCTCCAGGCCAAACAACTCCAACTCTCTCTGTCTGTCTTCATGGGAGAGGATCTCCAGCCCTCTGATCTGTTTTGCTTCAACACTTATGATGAAAACAACCAAGCATATCAACATCCTTCATATCAAAATATTTAACCTGGCTGTAGACTAGATTCTAATCCTTTGTCTCATGTTCAACATTAAGTTATATTTTCCCAGAGTGACCTACAGCGTTTCCCAAGGGTTGTAATTCTTAGGTACCGTAGTTGTCCCCAATATGCAATATTGATTGATTGATTGAGTCCCCAGACTCAATCAAACTCCTCTTGTCACAATGAATTTGCATAGAATTAATTATAATGAAGAATGTTAATGGTGAAACCTGCCATGTACTATGGCATAGTAGTCTAGAGCCTGAATATTTCCTGAAAGAAACCCAGTGCTAAATTGCATCACCCTCATTCCACTTTGAATATCTTGGGGAAAAAAAAATTAAATTCTTAATTAGGTCTGAAATCAAACTAAGTATTCATTTCAGCTACCCCAAAGTAAAAAAGAAAAAAAGAAAGAAAAAGGAAAAAAGAAAGAAAAAGAAATTACAAAAAAGAATTGATTTCCAAGGTATGCTTTGTATCAAAACCAGTAGCCTTGCCTTCTTCCTTCTGCAATAAATGCCTCAACATTTACCTCAGTGCTAGGGTCAGAACATGAAATCCTTTCCTAGAAATCCTGTGGGCTTTGGCCCATTGCTTTATTTGTCTTCCAAGACCCACTTCCCTTTAGGATACACTCAGGAAAAGAGTGCTTGTGGAGCATTTAGGTACAGCAGGCATGCCCTTATGTATCATTAACAGTGAACATCACAGCAGCAAGTGGCCCATTTTGATGGGATCACTTTTTTCAGGCACACTTCAAATCTGCCCCTAGAGACCACCTTGTCCTGTCTGACCCCAGACACTCCTGAAGTGAAAACAGCACTAAAATAAAACAGCTGAAAAATCACATTTATATTACAGATTTACTTTGTCAATCAGAAATTATTTTGGAATGTCAAGTGTAGGAACAGATTTTAACTGTGGCTTTGTAGCGCAGGTTCATTCCCCACTTACAACTACACAATCATAATGGAATATCCTCAATAAATAATTGTTCATTTTTAAATTTACCTCTAACAGTTTTATGGAAAGATGGATCAAATTTGAGAGGGCTTTTAAAATCCTATTAAAAATTAACAATTTGTTTTATTGATTGGACAGTTTGCAATGTGGTTGACTATGCAGTTTGGAGAGATTGGGTTTGTTTTACTCTTGTTTAAAAGTAAGTCTTAGGTGGATGCATTCTTTTACTGTTGGTCAGGTGAGGACTTTGATAAAGCACAGGATAATCTGATGGGGTTTATTTCCCATAGCACTATTTAAAGTAATTCTATCATGCAGCAGTTTTTTTAGACTTTTTTTGGAAAATACAATTCACCCAAAACGTCACTCCAGAGAAAAGTTTTATTCAGAACTGAGCACCCCCAAAGCATGTAAGGTCCAACACCAACCAACACATTTGCCCTCAGGAATGGTGACTTGCATGAAGTTGTCCCAAGCAAAAGCAGGAAATAATTCACAATTTCAATTAAATTACACTTCTATTTCTGTTACATACCTAATATTTTTCATCCTTTTATAAAACAGTAACAGGAAAAAAGGTGAAACAATCGTTAATTTAAAAGCCCTGATCTTAGAACAAAAGTGAGTTTAAGCAGGCACATATTTAGTAGTGCATACAAGAAAGGGCTGTAACTTTCTCCATACAAACATTTTTCATAAACATTCATCTTACTAAGCTCTCTCCCCTTGCACAGACTTGCATCCAACACTCACAGAGAGCGCACAAATAACTTCCCTTTTCCAAGGTCTCAGTCCAGGAGCAGTGTCTAGATTCCAAGCAGGAACTGAAAAGAAGCAGTCCCTGGTGACCACTGCCCTAAAAATGAAAACGTTGACAGTAATAAGTGCAGCTTAGTCTAGAGAATACAACCATCCTCTTTACTTCTACTATTTGACACAAACCCTAAAGTGCATGGCTGTTTAGAAGTCATGTGAAATAAAAAGGCAGTAAATTGCAGGTAGTTAAGCCGCATGAATACTAGCAAAAAGACATAAACAAGTTTTTTTGGTAGACCTGTGTCAGACCCTTTATCAAACTCCTTGAGTGCATAAAAGAGACATGAAGTTGAAAATGCCAAATGGCTAAAGTTCGATTTTCAATTTTTGATACCATCATGATTAAAAATTTGTATATGTAAAAGTTGGGAGAAGTTGGAATAGTGAGACTAAGTCTGCTTAAAACTTGGAAACAAAGAATACATCTTGTTTTATGATATAAAACAGATTTTTAGCTTTAGGAACTCTGGTGATTCAGCTCAAGAAATCATGCAGTTTACCAGCTGTCTTTCCTCAGAAGTTACCTACACAATTTTCTTGTAGGCAACACCTTGATTTGCAGGATGTCAAGATGATAATAGGTTTACTGTAGGAAAAACAAATTACTGCTCACTTTTTCCCTGTACTCCCTCTTGCTCTGCAGCACATACTTCCATCACATGATTTTCTAGACACGAGGCAAGTATTTTTGCAACCTGGCTTAGTTATGAATTACATGAAATCTGAAAAACAGGAATGAATAGATAGCACATGTGTACTATTAGCAAATCTCAGCAGGACAGCCCTAATTGTTCTTGTCCTGAAATGCCTGATGATTTCTGAAGAAAAAGGTTAGTTTTAGTTCTTTCTCCAAATGTGAGTTTTACTGGAGGATGAATATATTCATCAACACACTTTATTCATTAAATAGAGCTTTTCTTACCTATTTTATAATGCATGTGTATATTAATCAAAATGTTTATGTTCTATTCCAACACACACATTTATATTTTATACATACATATGCATGTGTCTGGGTTTTCTTTTAGATCCCCCTCGAAACTTTGCTGAACTTATTTACAGAGAAAACTATGCGTTTGAAATGCATCTCTAACAGCACAGGGATAATGTGACCTCATGACTTTTCCACCTTCTGTTTGGATTATTGTCTTAGCAAAAAGAGAAAGCAAGTGGCTTTCAAAATAAGCCCCTTGCCCCTTTTCCAGAACCCTGTAAAGCATAAATAAGTTCTTGAGGTCTTCTGGCCCATCACGTTTATTTTCCCTTCTCTGTAAAAACTGGCACCATAGCCCTCGGAACATGGCTCTGTCCTCCAAAAGCCGCAGCACATGAGCAGCTTTATATGTGCAAATGAAACTTGCCTGAGATATTATAAACACCAGCTTCCCTTTCATTCTTGACCATCACTCTAACAAAGCCACCTTTGAGTCCAGGTGAGGTTCTTCAGGGACACCACCACTGTCACTGAAAAGATCCATCAGCTGTGATGTTTCATTACTGGCTACAAGTCCCTTTCTCTTTCACTGGACAGTAGCTCCTGTTCCTTTTCCTCCATTCCTTACATGCCTAGAGACAGAAACAAACATCACAGTACACTGCTGCTCTCCCTGGCTGCAAGGAGAGGATGGAAGGCAGAACTGAGGGTAGACATTTCCCACTCAGATTTTGTTCCCTGGCACATGAGCAAAGGGGAGGAATAGTAAGAAAGCTCAATGCTAAGCTACAGGCTGTTCCTTTGTACACAGTGGGAAATGTTTTGAACATCAAGACTGGTAAATGAAATATAAGTGTCCCTTCAGGAGGCCAATCTAGTCCCTGGCTAGTGTGGAAATAGAGGAAGGACAAGAACCTCCCACCACCAACAGCATTTTTTGTCCATAACAAACACAAATCAAATGCCCCTGTTCTATGTGGAGCTCTAAATTACCTTTTAAGCTGACAGGCTTTTCCACATTGCTGCTGCTGCACTAACAGGCATTTTCTTAGGAGACCCTGAAATTGCAGGGAGGTGACCCACAGTGCTTATTGTCAGTTGTTTACACCATACCAATGCATTGTTGCAGGAAGAGTGGTGTTAAAATCATCAAAGACCTCTGGTTCATGGGGCTTAGGAACAAAGTCCTCCACCTTACAGAGATTTGAACAAAGGCCTGTGATTCTGCAATTCTACGTGAAAAGGGCTGTATAAGGAGCAGGCTGCAGGATGTAGTGTAATTCTGCTTACAGCATGGAATGAGCTCCCATGGACATTCCAATTCAGGAAGCAGCACCAGAGGCATGAGCAGTGTGGAAAGGGGTAAAATGGTACTGTAAAGATGCTCCCTTCATGTGGGAGTTACCAGGTCAGCACTGCCTACAGGCTGAGTCATGCCATGGCTAAGGGAGACATGTAAGCAAATTGATATATTTTATTTCCTTTTAACAAAAAAGGTTATTGACTTGCTGGACTAAGTCCAGAGGAGACCACCAAGATGATTAGATGAATGGAGCACCTCTCCTATTAGGAAAAGGCTAAAAGAATTCGGATTGTTTAGCCTGGGGAAAAAAAAAGCTTGAGGATGACCTAATTGTGGCCTTCCAGTACCTGAAGCGAGTCAAAAGGAAGATGGAGAGAGACTGCTTCAAGGGAGGTAGTAACAGGACCAGGGGAAATGGCTTCAGGCTGAAAGAAGGTAGGTTTAGACTAGATAGCAGGAAGAAATTCCTTACTCTAAGGATGGGAAGACACTGGAACAAGTTTCCCAGTGAAGTTGTGAATGCCCTATTCCTGGAATTGTTCAAGGCTAGGTCAGATAGGGCTCTGAGCAACCTGGTCCAGCGAAAGGTGCCCCTACCCATGGCAGGGAGCTTGGAACTCAGTGATCTTCAAGGTCCCTTCTAACCCAGACCATTCTGTGATCCTATAAAAAACCCAAAACAACAACCAAACCAATAAACACTGACATTGAAACAGCAAAATTTTTTGAAACTGTAACTATAATTAATGAGGCTGCACAAATCTTGCCAAGTAAAGAATAAAGGAATTTCTTGAAAGACAGGAATAACATCATCTGCAGAGAATATATGGCTGTGGCCAGATCATAGGCTACACCATCAAAACTCAAATCACTACAGTCCAAGAACCCTTGCCCATTTTACAGGATTTGCCAGCTTTGCAGTGAAACACTTGCAGGTACTGAGTTGTTAAGATGTAGGAGAGAATATATACATCAGCAGCTTACTACATAGGAATATTTAATATTAGGCTTTCTTTTATATAGGAAAGATCCTTGATGGAGTATTATCCAATTACAGTAGGCTAAGGATGCTGTCATAAAAAATTTACTGACAAGACTAACATGAAACAGAATAGCTTGAAATTATTGCCACAAAAATCTAACACAAAGAATCCTATTAGTGGAAGATTTACTAACTCCACATCTCCAAAAGATCCAGTACTTCCAAATGAACAATCCTTAGTCCCTTTAATGCTGAAACAAGGACAGAGACAGAAAAATAAAGAACAAAATGCTGCTGGGTTAATCTTCTGCCATAATTGGTTGGGATGTTTTTCCTGCAAAACCAATACAAAGCTAAGTCCTTCCACTTCAAAATGACTGCCCACTGTGTGTTCAGCTAAAGATCTCCTCAGAGGTTAGTGAAGACAGATGCCCACTCTCTCTCATCTCCCAGGAAAGAGCCTAGCAAGCCAGCTCCATGCATTCATGCTTCCATAGGTCCACACAGAATCCATTTGGCCCATCAGGAACACCTCACTTTTGTTGGTACTTCAGATATTTTTTTCTTTCCCAACATTACACCAGCTACAGTGGCTCAAGCGGGCTGGCAGATTATTCTATCTCCCCCCACTTGACTCCAAGCAGGATAGGTGGCTCAGGAGGATGACAGAGAAGAAGGCACAAGCAAAATTCCCCTATGCTATGAAGATCCCTGAGTCCCTCCCCCACAAGATGCCAGGAAAACTGGTGTAAGGGGAAGGACAGGATGACAGATGGCAAGAAGGAATCCAGCAGAGTCCTCTTCTGGTCAGGTGGTGGAAACATAGGCACAGGCAGAGGCCCAAGTAGCACATTGATATATTCGCACTCTAAGAGTACAGGGTACTTGAAAAACAGATCAGAGGAAACCCAAGGGGATCCCCCTTCCTCAGCTCACCATGTTGAACCCTTGGCAAACCATTTCTGAGATGTGTGACAGGCAAATGCAACAGGGTATTTCATGTTCACTTGACACCTTACCCTTGAACAGCTCTGAAGAGTGAGCACAGCAGTGTCTGAGCCATCCAGGTACAGAAAAATCTGCAGCAGATCCTAAACCACCTGAGTTCTGAAGTCTTCATGACATTTTGGTTTATGTGTTAGTTCTGCCCTTCCTCCTGCTTCCACAATAAATTTCTCTTTTTTGCCATACTTCAGAAAGTCATGAGCAATCCAGCTTTTTCTTGCACCCTCTCTGAACTGCATTGCAATGATAAATTACATTTATGGACATTCATTCTATTTAAAGAATTTTCATCTACAACGCACAGTCTTGATATTTTTGGTGTTGAGGGTTTTCGTTGTTTTTGTTAAATCTTTTTTAGGGTTTTTTACAGGGCTGAGGAAGGAACAAAAGCAAAGTATTCCAGGTGTTGTTGATTTTCTCTTAATTACTTCTGAGATGAAATTAGTTTCCTGAATGCTACCTAATATACTGCTTCCTTCATTTTCTTTCTCTTTTCAGGTTAGCATCCATAACTGTCTAGCTACTCCAGACTTTGATACATGGGCAGAAAGAACATGCTGTTGTGATTACATCAGGAGATACATAAGTGAGAGGAAACTGCCAATAAGCACGGTCAGGATTTTTTCCTCCCCTCTTTCTTAAGTTAAAACTCCTCAGACTGTCTACAAGCCTCTCAGGATGTACTTGAGGGTGTGGCAAAGAAGATGGAGGAGTTGGAACAGATGAGCTGTCTTGCAGGTTGCTGCTTAGTGGTAGATGGGAGACAACTGAGAATCATTTCCATTACTGAAATGATGAGTAATGCCACCAGGCTTGATCCAGAATAGAAATGGGAAAAAAAAAAGGCTTTAAAAGGACGGCTTCATTATAAGGAGATTTCTGTTCCTGCCTTCACAGATTGGAAAGGACAAAATGTCATAATCTTGCATTTGACACACTGTCTTTTTTTATCTTTAAACAAACACCTTTGGTTAAAAAAAAAATCGTTATATACAGAATTCAGAAATGTTAATCGTTAGATAAAAAATAAGCAAGAAAACAGATAATGGAATGAAATAAACTGGAAGGAGATTCATTTGGGGAATTAATTTACAATGCCAAAAATATAATTGCCAACTGATTAACACATTTTTTTCTCCCTCTTATGGGCATTTATTTTTGATTTATTAATTTCAATGCTCATTATACCTTGATTACACTCTCTTTTGGAAGGAAATAAGATTTGAAGTGGTTTCTATTTTTTCCCTGTTTTATTGTTTCCATATAGTAATTGTCAGTATATCATGTACTTGAATCTGTTTGTACTTTGTCTCACTTGAGGTTCTATTTTGAGTTGACTGTATTTGGGGGGAACAAACATGTTTAAGGGCACTTGGTTGCAAATCAATCACTGAATGATAAGAGCTAAATTAAAGTGGTACTAGCATCTGCTCTAAACTGCAGAGTGTCCTTGTGGCATTGCCAGTTCTCTGTGTAGAGAAGAAGGAAGGAGCAAACACAAAGGTTATCCATAAAATGCTCTAAAGTTGTAGGTAGATTTCTCAAAAAGAAAGGTAATTTTCCTGCTCTGTAGAAATACTGCCCTGTCCTAGGTCAGTTCCACCTCTTTTATCTACCAGCACTTCTACACAACCCATCATTGCTATTACCATAAAGCAACAGAAGAAAATGTGAGGACTACTAGGCCAGCCAATCTAGTTTATTGCTTTCAATATTTTGAGCAAGCTGCCTATGATTTTGTTTATATTTCAATCATCTGAAAACACTCTGGCACCCTACTGAGTATTGCAGCAAGAAATGTTTAAGGGTGGACAGGCCTCTGTTGGGCAGCAGATATAAACAAAATTTCAGGCTCTTAAGAAAGTTACTATCAGCAGTGTAATTTTCTATATGCAGTTTTGCAAATTGTAATAAAAGCATGGTTATTCAAGTTACACTAACTGAAAACAAGAATTATAAAATCATTTAGGTCAGAAAACAACTTCAAAATCACTGAGGCCAACCATAAACCTAATACTTACAAGTCCCACTGTCCTAAGGGTAACTTTATGATGCTTGTATCCTTAATCCTTTGTTTTGTTTATGCGGGATATTAAGTTCTGCACCTTTGAGATTGGTTCCAAGAGTGAATGGGGGAAAAGAAATGCACAATTTATTTTCAGAAACTGCACACACTCCCCCACATTCTTTCTCATGGACTATGTTTTCTGCAGGATGGACGGTGGGAGAGAGCTCTCCTTTGCTTTTTAGTTAGATTATTTTTTTTTTTAATCCAGCTGAGGCAGAGAAGTTCCCCAGACTGTGGCTTTTCTTTTTCTTAGAACTGATTGGCCCTGCTCTGGACTGAAAACCCAGAAAACACCAGGGGCTCACACCTGTGACCCAGCAGGGCCAGGGATCCTGCATGCCAGCACTGGAGGGACTAATAACTGAGTGAGCCCAGCTGCACTCCGAGAAAAGGACTTTCTGAATTTGCCATCTCTTCAGAACAGTGAGAGGTTTTACTGTCTAATATTATTCATTTTTATGCTTCTGAATACTTTACCTGTTAAAGAAACAGATTTTTTCCACTTTTCCCCAAAGAAATCTTTTCCCAAACCAGTTGGAAGAGGGGCAGCTTGAATCTGCTTTCTAGAGTGACCCCTTTGAAAGTTTCCTCCCAAATTTGCCCTAAACCAGGACACCCACTAAGTCCTGTCTCTAAGTGCCACAAACACGGACAAAAAGTTGAATTCCTCACAAGCAACATGCTTTAGACCTGAGGCTTTGTTTAAACAGTGAACATGGCTGGTAATCTTGCTTGTGTCTTTATCTCTGAGTTCTTGAAATCATTATATTTTATGGCAGCGATTATACATCTGGATTATTCTTAGTACTTACATAAATAGCTAGGCTTTGCTGGAATCTGGTTGAATTGTTTGCCACAATAATATCTTAAGGAAGCAAGGTCCAGGGGTTAATTACATGCTTAGAAAAGAAGCAGTGCCTTTTAAGCAGCTATTTGCTACTTATTTGCATTTTTGTTTGGGGCTTCTGGGAAGAGCAAGGAAGAGTACCTGGTTTCAATACTATGTTCACAGTTGTTCTTTCGAGACAGAGTTAACAGAAAGGATTACAGTTATTTTTTTAGTAGCAGAGTTTACTTACAGATCGAGATACTAAAGCGGATATTATTTCAGCTCTAATCTCTAATTTTTTCTATGTAATAAAATTACTTTAGTTGTTAGGGACATATTTAAGACGCTAGAAATTCAGAGTTCATACAGGAATTACAAGCGATTTCTTGATCATATAAAACCAGTGTGAGTTTTGTCATTAACTCCATTCCACCAGGATTTCCTTCCCCTCATTCATTAGCTTCTACCTTTGGAGTCTATTCCATAACAAATATAAATTCACTCAAAAAGACCATAACTCAAAAAATTCAGATGAAGGTTTCAAATGAACAGAGGTGACACATAAACCAAACACCTCTTATCAAAAACAAATTTAAAAACTTGAACTTTTTTGAGGTAACCTGGCACCCAGACGCCTATCCTGAATCACATTTTCCAACTTGAATTTGTAGTTTAGGTGCTGGATTGCAGTGGATGTTCTCATCTATGCCATTTTTTCCCCTCACTTGTGTTGCATATTTGACATTTATTTACCTTTAAAAATATAGCCCCTGAGAGGAATACTGGGCACTGAATAAGTCATATACCATGCCCTAGACTAAAGTTGCTATTATAAAAAAAGCTACACAAAACACATTAGATGCACAGAAAAGAGTTCTTAACATGGACTTAAGGCCTCCAGCAAGGCTGCAGATTTGCAGCCACAGAAGAAAATCAGCTATGAGTGAAAGGAGACAGATTGATAAAAGAACAGTTCTAGTAATACAATTCCATCCCACTGGGGGTTTTATTGGCAAAACACATATCAGTCAGGGCTCAGTTGTCTGGGAGTACAGAACTAGCTCTAAGACTAACTAATCAATTTAAGTCTGTACTAATGGACCTGCTGGGCTTTCAAGTGCTCTTGGAAGTGGGAGCAAAGCTCTGAAGACTTTAATAATATAGAAAACAAACCTTATCTAAAAGCCTTACAGAAACAGGTACTCAGAGCTTTATCTCTGTATCAACCAGCTTTTAGTCCTGCTCTAAGATTCACCGTCAAAAACTCAGGCCTTTTGCCACTTCTCTGATGAGCTATAAAAAAGGTGGAAATGCAAAATGTCACAGGGGCTGGAACAAATGAAACCTCTTTCCTCAGGGGAGGCCATCAAGAGAATTTTCTCAGCAATACCTAACACATACCTGCATAGCTGTGAATTACATCACTTACCAGCAAAAATCTTGCCTCTTTTTCATTTCCTTCCATGCAGTGGATCCACCTTTTACCTTCTTTAAAGCAGTCTGTATGGTAGATTTAGCTCTTTCCTCATGCCATTATGGCTGCTTTATAAAAAGATGTTATTTAGCAAGGAATTGTATGGAGGTGGAAGAATGACCACACAATTATTGCTGGTTTTGTGTGGAAAAAGACACAAAATTTGGCATTCTGAAATGTGAAATACAAGCCTTCAATGAGCTACATAGATCAGAGAGATTATTCTACCCCTTTCCAATATCTGTTACCGAATCATACAGCCTCTTTGGTCTAAATAACTTTAATTAAGCAAGTCTACTTTCTGTAGTAGCCATTACTAGAAGATAATTGACTGCATTGGTAATGAAGCTTTCTGAGGGTGCTAAACAAACAGCAAGGTTAATTATTTGGCAGTAATGCTTGTTATGGCAGTGCAACACTGGCCAGCTAAGCTTCCTGTTCTCCTGCAGTGCCCTTTCAGTAAATCAATGTAATATCCACGGCTGTATATTGTCTTACTGCTACCACAGGATTTAGCAATGGGAACAGGAAGAGACCAACTGGTCAGGAGTGCATGGAAACCAATGCACAGAAAGTAGGAAATTTATTAAATGGGTTTGATTTAACTAGTAGGGCTTAGTATATTTTCCTGCCTCATCTAACTAATTAGAGGAACAAAATTTTCAAATTCTGTGCTTATGTACCAGACATCAGGGATAAAGAACAGGAATATAACTAACATAGTTAAAAGTTCAGCAACAGAACTATGCTAATTGCTTTTTCTTTTTTTTTCTATTTTGCAGTCAGGTGATGACCTCTTTAGGGTAAGTACCACTTTTCTTGTGTTTGCAGAATGCCTCTTTCAAGAGAACTTCAGCCCTGACTGGAAGAATGACTCTCACAGCAACACAAACACAAAACAAGAACAGAAGGCAAACTTCGGAGGTAAATTGGAAACAAAGAATCTTCCAGAAATCATCTCTATATAGACAAAGATCTATTAAGAAATGTTGAAATGTTTTCACCAGATACTAAATTCAGAGCCAAGAACAATTCAGATATTCTTATCAACTCAGACTGAATTTCAGAGAGAGTTCTAGAAGAGGGGAAAAAACAAAAAGTAGTTGTAGCAAGCATTTAACACCATAATCTTTAATTTTAATCATCTTGGAGAAAAGCAGTTAATTTTAGAAAGGTTGAAACATCAAAAACTCCTATGAGGACAAATATAAGGGTCTGTACCTGAGTCAGGGCAATCCCGAGCACAGATTTAGGATGGGTGGGGAATGGATTGAGTGGAGCCCTGAGAAGGACTTGGGGTGTTGGTGGATGAGAAGTTCAGCATGACCCAGCAAAGAGCACTCACAGCCCAGAAGACCAAAAATATCCTGGGCTGCATCAAAAGAAGAGTGACCCAGAGGTCAAGGGAGGGGATTCCCACCCTCTGCCCTGCTCTTGTGAAACCCCACGTGGAGTGATGAGTCCAGTTCTGGGGTCCCAAACATATGAGAGGCATGGACCTGTTGGAGAGAGGCCATGAAGATGGTCAGGGGGTTTGAACATCTCTCTTGTGGAGACAGGCTGAAAGAGAAGGGGTTGTTCAGTCTGGAGCAGAGGGAGAGGGGAGGTCCTAGAGCAGCCTCCCAGTTCCTAAAGGGAACTACAAGGAAACTGCAGAAGAACATTTCACAAGGGCATGTAGTGATAAAACAAGAGGAAATGGCTTTAAACTGAAAGAGATTAGGTTTAGATTAGATATCAGGAAGAAATTACTGACTGTGAGGGTGATGCAGCACAGGTTGCCCAGAGAAGTTATGGATGCTCCACGCCTGGAAGTCTTCAAGGCCAGTTTGGATGGAGCTCTGAGCAATCTGGTCTAGAGGAAGGTGTCCCTGCCCATGGCAGTGGCATTGGAACTCGGTGATCTTTAAGGTCCCTTCCAACACAGACCATTTTGTAATTCTATTAACATAAACTGAGATTTCAGTTTGCTATTAAAAAGAAAGGGGAGGTGAGCTTTTTTGTCTGTAAAACTGATCTCCATTTCCAGAGGACAGTCTAAATGCCATGAACCCTAAAATCAGGCTATTTTTGGTATGGAAGATCAGATTAGTCTTGTTTTGTTGTTCCTGAATTTTATTATTTCCTTAACCTATTTTGCAAAGTTTTGAGTTCTTTCATCATTTTATCTGCAGAATTTATTTCCAAAGGTTACCACAGCCTTTAAAAGTGCTCCTATTCTCTCAATTCTTGTCCGAAAGATCCCCATAAATTGTGATCAGATGCTTTAATGATCACAGAGGTAGTCCACATTTTGACCTAATCATCCACAGTATCAGGCAGCTTCTTTAAGACACAGGTTTCATCCTGGTTTCGGGAGTGGCTGTGAAGCAAAACTGCACTTTTGAACAGAGAATGGCTCTCTCAATCCTCTGTTCGATTGCTATAAAACTACTGAGCCCCAAACTCAACACTTGTTGGCAGACCAAGACAGCGACCATAGCTTTGGTTTGTTTCTCAGTTTGAGAATTTATCTGAACAAATACAAGGTTCTACAATGTATACTTCCTTTATGTCTGAGGTTTCCTCTTTTGATTGGAAGGGCAGAAATGAACATTCCTATCACATTGGCATGGACACCAAAGCCAGTTCAGGCTAATCACATAAAAGTGTTTGTCTATCTCCACTCCCTGCAAACGGAGGATGGGTGGTTTGCTCAGGAAACTAAATTAGGTTGCTTTAATACATTCCACCTGCTACAGTGGTGGAATGTATTAAAGCAAGAGGATGGAGGAGAAGAACAAAGGAAGATGGCAAAAGAAAAAAGGCAGAGCTTTGGTTTCAGCTAAGACAGCAAGGCTTCAGTCAGAATCATAGCGATTACCTCTATACCCTCATCTCCATCTTCTGTTTCCCATTCTGGTTTGTTTGTGGGAATTTTTTTCCCTTTGTCTCATTCTTTTTTCTTTTAAACATTTCCTGTTAGAGCTTGCCTAGTCCCTAAGCCAGTTTCCCTGAAGCCTGTCACATCACTATACCCTTCAGCACTTGATTCAGAACAGAATACATTTTGTACAAGGCCTCTCCAAAGGCATGTCAACTGTCTCTTCCACAGAGTTCACTCAGAATGACTGAAGCACTTGGGAAAACAAACAATGTCTTCAGCTGTGCTCTGAAAACATGAATATGGAATTTGTTGGCTCCAATAAAAATTACAATAGTTTGCTCATAAAGAGATAGTTACAAGGGCAAGTTTGAGTCCAGCAATAGAGAGAAGGTTTTGGTGAAAAAAATAATAAAACTTTGGCAGTTCAGAGGCTCAGCTCTGATGTGTTCTCAGTCATGTGAGGTAGTTTGTTTGAACCTCACTGCGGGATATCAAAAGCCTTGGGTTTACAGAAGTGAGGCAGAACTGTAGCACTTCTCTGGGCTCCTACACAGAGGCAGAGAACAGAAACAAACATAGAGAAGTGAGATAAATCTACCCAAACTTCTTTCCTAACTGATGGAGTATGAAGTTACAATAGATGCCTAAAATGGTTCTTTGTTTGCCTGTCTTTTATTTCTATCTGGCACTATTCCTACAGTAAATCTTGGCAACATGGTAGGGCAAATGTTTGGATGGCACGAGCCCAAGTTGTTAAGCTATGGATGAAGCAGTGAAAAGCAGGTGGCTTTCCACATGCCCACTCCTTGCAAGGAGTTTCTTGTCCTATGCATACAATGAGCTGTACCTAGCTCGCTTTTTTGCGCAGTGAGTTGCTCCTGCAGATGTGCATAAACCTTTCTCTTTCTTGCAACATGAGCTTGCATCCATGCAGCTATCTCCAAAATGATCTGTCTTGTGCTGACATCATGCTCTTGCCCAAAGGAAAGCTAGATCTAAAGCTAAGCCTAGAAAACTTGTGCAGCAGCCTAGGACTGTCCATTGCAGTGTTTCAAAGGGCAGGAAGGATGGAGATTTAGGAAGGATGGAGATTGTTAAGCCAGAAAGAGTTGTTAGAGCACACAGTACAACCTTTGGCACATTAAAGTCCACCGTATTTCATTCAGCCATCTCATCTTCCAACTCAAGGACTGCAAATACCACCCTGGCAATCAGCCATGTCTTCCAATGCTGAAGGAAGATTAGGGAGAGGATGTAAAAGACGAGTCCAAAGCTGTACCCCACACTCAGAAAAAGGCTCTGCTTGTCTGTTTGGACAATTGACCTAGAAACAGCTTCCCAGCTCCAGCCAGAGCACAAATGCTTACTTGCAGTGGTGAGATACAGCAAGCCAGGATGTTTTGCATCCAAAAGGTCCCAGGTGCCATGGTGATGGATGAGCTGTAAACAAACACTTGAAGTTGCATCAATGTTGTCTGGTTTTGAGCTGAACAGGGAAGGGTGGAAGACAGACATACACACTGTTGTATTTAGTGGCTAATACTAGCATGTTCTTGAAAAAGATAATTGGGGTGGAAGGGTCTGATTGCCAGGGGAACTGGTATCCAAAAAAGCTGATGTGGCTTGTTTGTAGAGCCTCTCAAACCATAAAGCTACCAACAGCAAAAAGGTTAAACCACTTGACAGTGGGAGATGGGCAGGGGAGAAGGAAACAAAGGAGAAGGATGAAACACGATGCTGCTGCTTCCTATTTGCCACTCCACTGAGCACAAACATCAATGGAATTGCCATCACTCACCCCCATTTCAGCAGCAGCAAGAGAGCTTGCTAAGAGTTTTATACCAACATATGCATATAAATCTCCAAAGCTGATTCAAGGTGCTGGTGATAAAATGGATACATCACTTGAAGCTTTTTGCTGTCACACTGAGCAAGCAGTACTCAATATAATGAAACAAAAGACAAGATGGACATGGAGAACATGGGAATTACAAATTCTGTGAAAGAAAAGCAGAGGACTCAGGTATGAATAGCACACAGCAGAATAGGAGACCAAAGGTCTAAAATCCCTGATGGGAAAAAAAAACTGCTGGAAAACAAACCAAAGTGTTTTAGGTATCAGAGAAGATACTGAACATGCCAAGCAAACTAAAACAAAGCAAAATAAAGCAAGACAAAATAAAACACCCTAGGCTTTTCCTATTGGCAAACTTTAGTATGGTATACAAAATAAAGGATTACAGAGTGGCTGGGTGTTGGCTTCCCTCCAAACACTACACAGATAAACTTCCATGGTTTAGGATGTTTCATCCTCATGCTACTGTCTTGAAGACCACCATGGAAAGGAAGGTCAGCTCCTTGTGGACAAGATGATTAGACAGAATGATATCTTTCCTTTTCTCACATCTCAGAACTTATTTTGCCTAGCAATTGCACTAGGAAAAATGTGATGTTGCTGTCACCAGAGATATGTGACATTCACTTTTGGAATATGAGGCCTTACTGCAAAGAAAATAGCAATAAACACATTAAGGTCCCAATGAATCTAGAGACATAGGTATTCCAATGCTTTCCAAATATTTTCCCTTTGAAGTTAATGGGAAACTTAAAGCATTTCTAAACACTTTAGACCTTGCAAAACCATGGTGAGCTGCACAGTTTGAGTGTCCTATGCACAAACAAGCACAAACATTTCCCCCAGACTGGTATTCCCAAAAAAAGGCAAACACATCCCCCTCCCTGCCATCTGCTGAAAGCAGAGAACTCAAATTTCTGCAGCACATGGTGGCACCAAATGGAACTACATAAATACCAGAATGAATGGCAACCACTTTGAACGTTTGGAAATACTTTAAATGTGTTTCATGTGAGGCGAGATGAGAAGATGGAAGACAGACACACAAAGACAGGAAACTAGCACACTTGATACTTTTTCTTAAATCATCAGAAAACCATGTATTGCAATGAATTATAGAAACAAAGCAAAGGAAAACAACAGCCCAGGGGTAAAACTACATGTATTAAACCTATTACTTGCCTGCAGGATGATAGAAATAGCTTTTGATGTGACGATCACGAGACAGCGAGGAAAACAAAGGATCTCTACAGCTGTCAGGAAGGTTAAAAATAATGCCTTTGGATACTTTTTTAAATGGTATTTTAATACTGGGATAAGGAAAATTATGAAATCAAGAATTGCTTCACTGAAAGGCTGGTCATCAGCCCTGGAATTATTCAAGAAACAACGAGACGTGGCACTTATTGGCTGTGGTTTAATTGATGTGGTGGCTCTTGGTCAAAGTTTGGACATTATGACCCTGTAGGACTTCCCCAACCTTAATGATTCTGTGATTCCAAGCATCCAACTTTTAAATTGAATTGTACCAATTGCACATTAGTTTGCCCAAATCAGAACTTGTTCAACCTCAGCTTCAGAAGGCAGGAGAATTCTGGGTGGCAGCAGGACAGGTCAAAGTGCCAGCCAAGTCAAAGTCTGCAGCCTCTGCTGGGAAAAAGGCATTGTCCCAGTCATGGCCATGCACTTAACATGGTCAGGACACTAATGGTGTCCTTCTCTCTCATGGAAAGAGGTGGCAGAAAACAGGAAAGGCAAATGGGGAATAAAAAGGAGAAAAGGGGGCAAAAAGGTCACAACTCCCAAAATGCCACCTATTAATTAAAAAAAAAAGGAAACAAACCCCAAAAACAAACAAAATCCACCTTTTTTTCCAAATAAAAACAGTTGAAAGGGAAGATGCTAGTTCTTTTGGCCAACCATATTTTATTAGATCCATGGTATCTCTTGGCTCCTGCAGTCTCACCGTATGCTGGACACAAGCAGATTTATTTTTCAAAGTCTCCAATTAAAGGGATAGACAAGAGGGAAAGGAGAGCCACTGAGAACAAACAGTCCAGGAGAGAACAATAGAAAGGGAGATGATTCCTAATTAATAGCTGATCCAAGGGAGAATCCTGAGCACCAGGAGGCTGAGACCAGTATGGAACAAGTTGCAAAGACCTGTTCACCTTACTGGGGAAGTGAAACACTCCCTACAAGTGGCAAAACCCACTGCCAGCTGCAGTGCCAGGTATAAGTACTGACTGAAGCAAGGAGGTGCAGAAACTACTACACAACAAGTAGGGCAGGAATCTGCTGTCTCTCCACATAGTCCAGTTCTGAGATGAAGATACTTTTATTGCCATTGGGGGTTTGAACCCATGTGAGAGAAAAATTAACAAAAATGAGAAGCTGCTTTTTTTTTTTTTTTTTGCCAAAAGTATGACCTCTAACACCTGGAGTAAGGAAACTGTCTTCATATTTTGCAAATTTTTTTGGATTTCAGTTCTTTTAATAAAATAATTACTTTCCTACCATCAAGGAATATTTTTCAAAGTTCCAATTCCATTAAAAATGTAAAAAAGGTAGTATATTTTCCTGGCTTTTAGAGGAAAAGATTAGGTGATCATTTAATTGTCTATCAACCTAACTTCATTTAAACAGCTCTGGATATTTCAGAAAAAAAAAGAAAGCTGGAATTAGCAATGACCATTAGCAAGTCTTTAAAACTGATAAAAAAGAATTCTCACAGGATTTGCAACATATTCAAATTATTGATAATTCTTCTACTGAAATGAAACATTCTGATTTTAAAAGTCTTTTCTTTCAGATTGAAAAGGAACACATAATAGACTGCAGAAATACTAGTAAAAAAAGTTTTCTAATTTCTCTTTAATTTCATTTAAAGAGAAGGCTGAATACAAAGAAATTATGCTGGTTTTGAAAAGAGGGGTTAGAAGTATGATTTTTTTTACAGTTTTTGCAAAGCAAGTGAAGAATAGACCATTTAAATACACTGAATCTGCGCCTTTTTTGCATTTTTTTTTCCTCCACATAATTCTGAATATACCCTTAAATGCTTATGTAACAGCTCAAGGCTTTAGAGTGGACTTTTGATCATATTACAAGAGTATAGATATTGTACATGAAGTACTTAAATATAAAAAGTCTCAATAAGTTAACTGAAAAAATAAGGAAAAGAAAATATATCATTCCATTGACATTGATGGAAGCAGGATTTAATCCTGTAACATCTCTCAACTTTTGAGACTGAAGATTCACCTCTCATTTATGCCCAAAGGCTTTCTGCTAGCAATTGCTTCTTTCAAGAATGCATGACTTTTCTCACATTTTAGCCTCACAAACTCATCATTGACTGGGCTGTTTGAGAACTTTACTCCTTTTTGTACTCACTCTCACAAAGGACAAATATCTACTTTTGGCAACAATAATCACAGTTTGCTGTTGGATGCTCAAACCATGGTTCTCTCCATGCATTAAATAGATAACACAGATAGTTAAAAAATGACAAAATATTTAGGTAAGAAAAAAGAAGTTAAAAGTATTGCTACAAGTATTCCTGTTAAACTTCTTGCCTTATTGCAGTATGATTATCCAAACCTTGGAAATAGCAAATCTCTTCTTCTTATATTGAGCTTTGCTTAATGCTGTGTACAGTTACTGATCCTCTATTAAACATGACAGTAGTGAGGGATTCGGGGTCATTTGGGCTGTAATTCCTACCAATCTCTGTGAATAAACCAGGAGGTAACAGACTGTGGTGGTAACACAGAGAACATGTTTATAAGAAAACCCAGCATTTTTTCAGATTCGGCTTCTAAAGAGCTTTCGAAAATATACAGCACATTAAAATATATTACAAGAATAAGAGTTTTATTCTAAGCGGTTTACACTTGAAGAACTTCCCTGGATGATCAGAACACCCAGAAAATAGCAACTCTGTTCAGAATTTCAAGGTCAACCAAAGACAGCCCACACTATGGTTGAGGCACAAAAAATTGAGCTGAGCACTGTGCATGGGTTGGTGGACAGATTGTACCCATAGCCCCATATCAGTACTCAGGAGATATGACAGCAAACTGCTGGCATCTTGATAAAGAGTCATGTAGTATTTCAGGTGCAGCCTGTTCTGGATTTCACCTTCCATACAGACCAAGTAACCACTGGTTACCACAACACTCCTTTTTTGAACTAGCCAGCTGGACAAAGCAAATGCACTGGCGGCAGGCATTGTAATATGTTAAAATGATGAAGATCTGGTAAAAGAACAAATATGAATTTCCAGACACTGACTAACTGTAATCAAATCATTCAGCAGGCTATGAAAATAATCCATGCTGCACCACACTGCAGAGGTGGAGTACCCCATGTACGTTACAAACATGTCAAGCCCAGGCTCTGTTTTAAAGACAGAAAGGTCAGCCACTCATCCAACTCAGAGCTGAAATCAATGGGGCAATCCTGATTAACACCAGCTGATGATCCTGCTAATGAAGACAGTGAAGTTTTCTGATTTACTTCTAACTCGGGAGCTGCCCTAAGAACCAGTCTTTTGCAATTTAATGGCAATGGATATGCATATTCTCTTACTACATTATAACATTAAACTGATGACATCACTCTCCTCTCCCTTTTGGCTACTCAGACTCTGCTGGAGGACACTGTGACAATGCAGCACATCTCAAACTGCAGGGCTGAACACTGTTACATTGCAGTTGCTGCTATTAAAATATTATGCCTGAAATTAATGCATTGCACCTTTCAGACTAATGTTCTCTAAATCAGACTTAATTCATCCAGGGGTATTTTTAGGTAAAAATACATCCTCACAAGCAATGTAATGATCAGCACTTTTCCCCCAGATGCTCTAATATGGAGTAGGCCTATGCAGCAATTAATATTTATGAAGTGAATGAGTTCCTGTTAAACCCTAAATCACAAACATACAGGATTTGAACTATAAAAATGCAAACCCAAACCAATATAATAAAAATATATTTACACACATATTAATTGTGAACTTTGGTCAAGTTGTTATATATTGCTTTAAGTGAATTCAAAATTAATAATCACACAGGTCTATAAACTTATGTATCGATCTATGTGATTTCTAGATTAGACATATACAACAGAGGAAGTTTCATTTTAGTACATTAGGGCACCTTTGAAACTTGATCAGCAAAAACTTGATCTTATGCCCTTCTGCTGCCAATACTACCTTCTTACGACTCTCATGAGTGCTTTACCCCACTGGAAGTCAGAGAAAACATTATGCACAGAAGGAAGCTCCTTGCAAGATGAAATAATTATGATTCAACCTGTGCCCTAGGAAGAGATAGTTTTACCTCTTACTAAAAATGAAAACAACACAGAGGGTTGCTGGAATATTCTGTATAAACTAAGCAGTGGAAGAAAAGTAAATAACAGGTTTTTAATGTAGTCTTTATTATCATCAGATTTTAAATTGCTTTAAAAAATTGCTGTTCTACATATAAGCCACTAATAAAAAGGTAAAGATTTACAATCCTTCATATGGTGAATGATGCTTAAAATGCTTCAGCATCAGAAAGAAATTATGTGATTTAGCAACATGAAACATTTATTTAAGAGCTCCTATATGAATTCTGTAGGCCAACTTCAGGCACCCAAGCCAGAAAATGTTCACTTTCATAAGGGCATAAAAGGATTCAAAAGAAATGTGAACTAATTCAAGCTAAATATGGTAATGCCTCCTGAAACCATTATTAATGTTTTATTAGCGTTTGTTACTTCCTTCCTCTTTTCAGATGGCAAAGTGCAGAGAGCCCTGCATAATGCCATCAACATCTTTGCTGAAATGTAGATGAATCACTACAACTGATCAGCTCCCTGAAAGCTCTGTTTGTTTCATTGACAATGTGTAAAAAAAGAAGAAAAATTTCTCCTTTTTGCCCTGGTCACTCAAGAAGCTGCCTTAAATCTGTTCAAGATAGGAGGATAGGAATGGGAGAGGATGGAAAATGCTCACTTTCCCCTTCTCTTCAAGCAGACTGCTGGTGGACTTGGCTGGTGCAAGGACTCCAGGCATAGTAACCCATAGAACATTTTACACTCACTTGCTAGCATATGTCATCACATTTTTCTCTCCCACACTGAAGGTGTTCTCCTAGAGGATGTTGTTTATCATCTAAGCTGCTTAATGTGTTTGTTCCTCTCTACTAAAAACACAAGCCTATTTGACTTGACATCTCTCCCATCTTTTGAGCATCAAGAAAAACAGAGCTGGTTGACAAAGTTGCAGGTAAAGTGGAATTTTAGACAAATCAGCAACCTGCAAGTAAATAATTTAGCTCTGGGCCTGATGCATTACCTTTTATTCAAAGAGGCATAATTGATAAAGAATGCTAGCAGAGTAATTTACAAAATGTTAACTATGCAATAGCAGAACATCCTGTTAAAAAGTAAGATAATTATTTTACATACCAGAACCTCAAAAGTAAATAGATGAATGCACAGAATCTTAAATGTAGTTAGCAGATTAATGGGCAGATGAAGGATATTGGAGGCAACGTAATCCCTCAAAATGCTCAGGAAAAAAAATAAAGTGTTCTAGCTTATTAAGAACACACGTTTATTTGCTTTTATTTTCCTCATTAAATCAAAACTCCTCTGCTGCACTGGAGAACCACACTAGGATCCTGTTTGCCATCTTCATAGCAATGTGAGTGATGGGGCAGAGCACACTCAGCAAGTCTGGGAGGAGTGCCTGGCACACCAGAGGCTTGTGCTGCCATCCAGAGGGACTGCAGGAGGCTGGAGGGTCAGCCCCATGCGGAGGGGTACAAAGTGCCCCTTTGGTAAGTAGGAAAAGTGCAAAGTCCTGCACCCATGGAGGAACAAACCCTTGCACCAGTATGGGCTGGGGACCACCCAGCTGGAAAGGACCTCAGCAGAAAAGGACCTTGGGGTTCTGGGGTACACCAAACTGAACACGAGCCAGAGTGTGCCCTCAAGATAGAAGAATAACTTGGGCTGCTTTAAGGCAAGTATAGCCAGCAGGCTGAGGTGGGTGATCCTTCCCCTCCACTTGGCACTATTGAAGCCAATCCTGGAGTGCTGTGTCCATTTCTGGACTCCCCAGCACAAGACAGACACAGATGTACTGGATCAAATCGAGCAAAGGATCACAAAAATTATTAATGTGCTGGAGCACCTCTTCTGTGATGCAAGGCTGAGAGAACTGGGACTGTTCAGCCCAGAAAAGACATGTGTGAATCTCATCAGTGCGACAAATACGGAAGGGAGGGTCCAAAGAAGACAGACCCAGGCTCTTATCAGTGATGCCCATTGGCAGGATCAGAGGCAATGGGCACAAAATTAAGATGAGGTTCTCTCTGAACATCAGGAAACACTTTTTTTTTCCTGTGAAGGTGACTGAGCACTGGCACAGGTTGCCCAGACAGGCTGTGGAGTCTCCTTCCCTAGGGGTATACAAGAGCCATCTGGACATGGTCCTGAGCAACAGGTTATGGGTGGCCCTGCTTGAGCAGGTGAGTAAGACAAGATGACCTCCAAAGTTCACTTCCAACTTCAACCATTCTGTGATTCAGTGATACAGACCCCATTCCTTCTCCCTATAGGAAAGCAGCTCTATTGTAGTTGTGTGTTCAAGGAATATCTTATACTGTGTCTTTCAGCTGCATTTTCCCAATTCTGCAGTTATAGAAGAAGTGGGGTGGGTGTTTTTACCACAGCAACTTTTCTTTAAATTATCAAGGAAGGTGATTCCTAAATATCTTGTACTTTCCTCCCCAGTCTGTCCCAGCTGGAAAACTCAGTAGTCTGTTTCTTTCACTGGAAATGTTCTTGGACACCTTTGCAAAGTAACTAAATGAGCATCATGTCTGTAGGTTGTTGTTTAGAGCCAAAAGATTTTTCTGCAATACGTGCATCTCTACACCACTATACACTTGTCAGTACTGCTGAAAAAGAGCTGTGCAGATCCAAGTTACATCACCACTTGTCTGTCTAAAAAATAGGATGTTTACTCTGCCAGGAACCGCATGGCTGACCAGGAATTAATTTGGAATCATTTCCTGGACTAGGCTGAGGAAAAAGACAAGCAGGAGTAATGTACAGAAGCGCAATTAATCACAGTTAATTGAATATTTACTTATTTATTTATTTAAGTGTGGTTTATAACTCCCAGTTAAAGATAATCTGTAAATTAGCATTTTGGTTTTTGCTTTCTTCTGTTTTGTTCAGGCAGTGTCTGCCTATTGATTCCCTCATGGTGGTGTTTCCATAATGTAAGCCCCTAATTTCAGCCTGCTAAACACAAGTGAAGATCTCTTGTTTAGTTCTTCTGTGATAAAGAAAGCAGAAATGAAATTGAAACACTCACCAATGTTCTCTCATGAAAACATGTTCTGTTCAGTTGTTGAGGATGATGAAAAGCAGCAGGTCTTGGCATAGAAGTAACTGTGGAGGAGGTCAGTCCATGCCTCTAAAATCTATTAGTGGCATCAAAGCCATGCCAAGGAAGCAGAGAGTGTGTGAAGGGGAAACAGGAGCTCTATTTCACTGTGCTAATCTAATAAGGATGCATCTACCAAGGACATAATTCAGATCTTCTCACCAAGAGCACCAAGGAACTAGGGGGCCATCTGTCAGCAGTGGCTAACAGCTCTCCAGGGCTGTCTCTCACACAGCAGAGTGTCTAGCCAACAGAACTTAATCTTCTTGCTAAAGTAACCTCATCAAAATCTTTTAATTGCTCTCTAGAAAACCATAGCTGGCCTGTCTTTGAGAATGGCCAATCTTGTTCAAGCCTCAAACTTCAACAGGAGAAACAGAGAAGAACTTAATTTTCAACAACAGCAGTCACATAAGCTTAAAACTATCTAGCTATAAGTGGAAATTGATTAGGGCTAACTATAAGTGGGAATTAATAGGTATCTAACTATAACTGAAATTGATTACCAAAGCACTCAACCTCACATTGCTTTTTTATCACCTTACTATTCTCTTCCCATAGGAAAGACGCACTAAGATAGATAAAGTTCCTACCCAGCCTGTCCACAAAGACCAAACATGCCATAATATGGGGGATCAGCTCAGCAATGAGTTTAAAGAGAGCCCAATAATAATTAAGTCTAACATTTACTATTGGATACAGAAGCACAGGGATCTCAGCTCCATCTTCTGTAATTATAAGAAGTTGAAAACAGCATTTTCATGGCAGGATGGTTGAATTTCAAGCACAGCATACTTGAGAGTGGTTTTTTTTGTTTGTTTGTTTGTTTTTTTTAAGATGCTTGACAATGAAATAATGAGAAGCTTTACCTTGGATTGACTTGCACACAGTGTGCACACTTGGACATACACCTGGTTCTCTGTAGGTGAATGAACACACTAGCCACATCTCAGCTTTAAGGGAATTTATCCTACATGAAACTTATCCTGCATGAGGCTGATTCCAGGCACCAAAGATGAATGATAACCATCATATTACAGCTAAATTAGAGAACCCTGCATCAAGCTTAGGTACCTGGGGCTGGCATTGAGGAGGTGCACAGATGGGAGGAATTCTCCCCCACCATCTGGAAGATTTGCTACACCTGTAGCAGCAGCTGCTTTGATGAACACCAAACCCCAGATCTCCTCCCCTTCAGAACAAAAGAAAAAAGGACTCAGCAATGGCAAAACTTCCAGGTTTCTATGTCAGTGGTGCCTATTCCCTTCCTGTAAGTCTTATTCCATGCATAAATCCCTGCCTTACTTCTGTAACTACAGCTCTTTGAAAATGGCCATGTTGACTGAGTGGAGAATTAGTCTGGTGTAGAAGGGTGAAATTCAAGATAAACTCTTCACTGAATAAAGCTTGGCAGATAGCTAAAACACACATTCATTGAAATTGCAGGTATTTTCTTAAACCTAGAAAATATTGTTAGTTCATCCCTACAAACTGATTTGATTTTAAAACATTAATTTTTTTCTAAGATGTTTTGGCTTAATACTGCCAAAAATATCAATATGATATAAAATATGCATTATGAAGTGCATACAGACATACATACACTGGAGTATATTAAAATTGAAAGCTGAGATAGTTTCTCATATAGAAATTCAAAACAAAAATAAGAAAGCATAACCAAAATATTCTTATTTGAATCACTTTGCATTTTTCAGGTGGCAGATTATTAAACTGATACTTGTCTAGCCTGAATGTAAAATCCAAATTTCCAAAATGGAAACTCATTCATCAGTTAGCTTGGGCCAAGCCCACTATGATGTCTCATGCTTGATTAAACCCTGTGACAGCAGCAACTCCGTTTTTTAACCAAAAAAAACCCCAAAACAAAACAAAATCAAGGTAGTAACTTTCACGAAACATTGCTTTGAGGAAAGTAAGTCAAAACAGTTAAAAAGCCTAAGCAGTTACTGCTCTACAGCTGAGCCAGGAAAATCGCTCTGACTCTGCTCCTTCGTGCCTTAAAGCAAAGCAAACACAAGGGCTTTTGAACTCCTTTGATGGAAACTCAGTTGTTTTTCATTGTATGTTCCATGCTAAGGACAAAACACTCTCATGCAATTTGGGAATTCTGTACTAGAAAATGACTGGTGCCAAGTTAAAACGCCATAGAAACCACTAAAAGTTATGGGGAGAGAGCTCATGGCAGCAGCTCATGAACAATAAAATGAGCAGCAGTTATTCTCACTCATATCCCTGGGCACAGCTGTTCATCACTCGAGATTACCAAAGCTGTGACAGCCTTAGACAGAGATTGACAGCTGCCTGTTGCATAATGGAAAGCACAGAGCCGGTATGTGCTTTGCTAGCTTCCAGCCAGGAGGAGTAAACAAACAAGCCAAAAGGGCTACACAGTCATTTGTGCAGAGATTATGATTGACTGAAGCTGTGTGAAACTTCTGCAGAGAAAGCCCCAAATAAGGCCTATAATGGAGAACCTGGGAGGGCATTCCCTGGTCTAGGGAGACACAAGAAACTTCCTTCAAAAAGCTGTGAGACCCCTTTGGCTCCTTCCCCTGTTCCTGTGTCTGTTCCTATGACCCTGAGCCACTCCCTCCCTATTCCTTAATGGACCCTGATCTTTGTACTGCCCCAAGACCAGGCTCAGCCCCAGGCCCCTGTAGTGAGAAAGCTGCATCCTCCTTGTGTGTCTGTCTGGGACTTGATCATCTCACCGTGCAGCTGAATAAAACATCTGTGGATATTTTGCAAAGGTCCTCGTTGCTTCCTTACCCAGGGCTGTGCTAGCAGCAATTCAGACTGCTACAGCCTGTGCCTTCATGGTACCTAGTTTAATTTTAAACTGGACGTACAGATTAAGCTTACTAAAACATTCACAAAGCTAAACTAGAGAACAAGGTTTGATTGAGTTATTGAACTCCATATTTGAACTGTGTTTAGGTTCATCAGGGCTTCATAGATTTTCAGATAACACAGATTCAAATTTACTTTTGATGTTTTAGATTGATTTTTTTTCCTTGTTTGCTTTATCTGAGTTTTACAAGGATCTTTAAGGAAGAACAAACAAGAGGAGAAGTTTATAAATTGGTATCAATAGCTGCATCACTCCACTGAGAAAGCACCAGTAGCTTTGGAACAACTGAGAGCCACCTGCCCTCCCTGCAGCAGGGACTCAGTCAGCTGTGCTCTCCTTTTCAGAGCAATACTATTCAGAGCCTGGCCTACGCTGAGGCAAATTTTTGGGGAAAAAATCAACATGTATTAAAGCATTACTGTAAATCTTATTTGAAGTGGAACTTCATGAGGCTCATTTTCTCTCATGATTCGTATCCCAAGGGAAAGGGATTTGGAATCTTCCTCTACTAGAAGCCTTTCTCCCACTTTATCCCCCACAACTACTAAGAGGCCTCAGCAGATCAGTCATACAAGGATTATGATAGTGAATATTCTTTACCTTCCACAAGTTTCAACATATTCTGTTCCCTGCAGGACAGTGTACTTATCTGCTGGAGGAAGGAGTGAGATTTCTTTGTATTTGATGGCTTTATTTTAAGACTCAAATGAGACTTGGTTTTATATTTAGTACTCTAGACATGGCCTTGTCTCCATTATGGGATTACCACCGATAAAAATGTGAATTTTTTTTAAACCAACAAGTCTTTGCACAGGACAGTTACATTTGCCAGCACATGTGACTTTAAGGCATGGAAGACAATGCATTCTTTACGAAGTCTGTCATTCACTGGAACCACTTCTGTGACAGTCTCAGAACCTCCCAACTGAAAGGTTCATTTAACCACCATCATTACTCTGGTGGTTAAAAAGCTTGCCAAAGTTGTAGTATATACAGCTGGTGGATTAATAAACATTCCTCATCAGAAACCTGGCCTATGCTTTGTCCTGGCTTGACATGTCCAGTGCTGCTGTTGGAGACCAAGCTGCTACATGTTCATCATTTTTTTGTGATTTGGATTTTGAATTACAACAAACTAAAAAAAAGGGTAGGCAATGAAAAAAAACTGCAACACTGTAGATTTCCAGTGCTAGAAAAAAAAAATTCACCTTGAGAGCTGTCATAAACTGGGGAAATGTTCCCAAGGGATCTGGGATCTTCCTCCTTGAAAAAGTTCAAAAATTGACCTAACAAGACAGTGAGCAACCAGAGCAGCACAGGCCCTGCTTTGAGCAAGGATTTGGATGGAATTTTCTGCAGAGGTCCCATCCAACCCCAATTATTGTATAATTCTAAGAAAACACTCTTTGAATTTTCTTGTACAGAAAAAAACCCAGCATCAAATCTGAGAGGAAACACAGAATTTTTGCCACTTATTAATTTCTAATTTTCAGTGATTATTTGTTAATTCCTCCCAAGAGATTTCAGAAAAAAATTCACCTACCACACTGAAATAAGACTCCTCTTTACCCGGTGTCACTGCATTGACAGACTGTTATAGCAATTTTTGTTCTTCAGATTTTGCTCCTGTCCACTCTCTATTAGTAAACATCTGATACGTTTAGGGAAGCAGATTAGAACCCAGCAGGATTAAATCTTTGTGACCATGTGTGCTGATCCTAATTTTGAGTGGATATTAAACCATCTAATCTAGTTTAGGTCAAATAGCATGGAAATATGTCAACAGTTAACCTCTAGGGGAACTGAAGTCTTGCTTTGACAGAAAGTTCTAATTGCCACCCAGCAGATCCATTAACTGATCCAGCAGTCTCAAAGATAGCAGATTTATTCTCATTTCTGACTAAAACACTGAGTGAATCAAAGTACCCTAGCAATCCTTCTGGTTTTACTAAATACTAATTTGACCACAAAAAGAAGTATTTCCATTTGTGAGGAAAACTGAGTTTGAAATATGTGTTGGAAACAAATGTTATCTAAGCTCAAACCAATTATTTTATTTTCATTGACTTATACATATATTTTTATTGATTTTTATAATATTTATTCTTTTCATTTCAACATACCAAGTGCAATCTGCACTAACTACAACTCGCTTGACATTTTTCAAGTACAATTTTTCATTTTTGTAATATTTGCCTTCATTAGTTACATGTGTAATTACTGAATAGAAGATATTTTAGTGGAGTCATACCCCAAATCACTTGAGTGATACCATACATGAATTCTTGCAAAATTCCTATTTCATTTGGTCACTGAACATGAGGCAAAAGCGAAATTATGTGTTTCTACATAAATTCTTCTTTGGTTTCTAATTTATGGGGTTGTCCTATGTGGGGTCAGGAGCTGGACTTAATGATCCTTGTGAGTCCCTCCCACTTCATAATATTCTATAATTTTATGTTTTATCTGTGGGTTCATAGGGATGCCTGGTACATACACTATCATTCATTCTGTCCTATGCAATGAAAAGATTCTGAGAATCATCTGCATTAACTAGAAAATACATCTGTTCCATTTAAAGAAAAAATCTTTAAAGAAAAAAATCTTTAAAAGTCACTGTATTAGATAATACAGTGTTTGGAACTGTAATTATTTCCCTATGTACTGTTTTCATTTGAACACCATTGAGTTTCTTGGTAATTACAATCCCTTACACATCCATTTACACTACAGTGGTGGCACAAGTAATTTATAAAAATCAAATCTAAAATGCTATAGGAGTCAAGAGGCAGAATGAATCATGTCTCACACAGTTGGAGAATTTTCCATGATTAATTAAAGATTTGCAGTCAGACTTTTTTGCTTTTGTAACTTAACGTGTAAAATACAAATTAAATATGAAGATTCAAAGACAGGGATTTTCTGAGGAAGGTCTTCTGCCAGTAATTCAGAGTAACGGGTTCAAAGTATTTTACAGGCTCTCAGAGAATGTTATAGAAGATAATATTCTGAATAGTTACACTGAAATATTCTCATATTTAAAAAAAATGAAATAGAGAGAGAGAGAAATAAGCTCATTGTTTGGGTTCAGAATAGTTAGGGTAAAGTTCCTGTATTCACTAAGTTGTATTTCCCTGCCCTTGCTATCAGCCCAATTAGGAAAATCTGCTGAACTCTGTCCCTCTATTACTTTGAATCAAGACGAATTTCATCACCGAGCTTATCAACAGTAAAGTCAAAAGAATGGTGGGCAAGATTTTGATAACCCCATTTCTCAGAACAGAATTCAGGGAAGCCTTTGGAAGAGGTATGAACATACTGCCAACATGGGGCTTTATTCAGCCCCATGATTCCCTGATCTCACCACTATCAGTTTAAATACTTCAACAGATATAAACTAAAGAAAAATGGGCATTATAGAAGAATATCTTCAGATTTCTGCTTAAATTTCTCAGTGATAGATTTCTCCCACTAAAAATTAGCAGCTTCTGAGAGAAATTCTTTCTGCAGTGTTGGAAGCTGCCAGTACAGCAGTCATCAGATCTGACAGCATTGACTACAAGAGAGAACAGAATATGTACTCTAGGTGTGTAGCAAATCTGACAATATGAGATCAGTAGGAGCACCAATAAACTCATCATTTCATTTCAGAAATAGTGTTGTTTTGCATCGTTCAAATAAACCCATTTAACATTATGACACCCTGCATACATTGTAATCAGCGTTTCGTTAAACATTATGAAAAGAAGGTTGGCTTGAATTTTCAAGTGTATGTGCTGATCTTGGCAACCAATGGGTGAAACCAAATAATTCATGCTTCTGAAGGTTCCTCAGAAAAGTAGTTACTGAGGTTAATATTCCATTAATCACCTTGTATGTCAGACGTGAGGCTTTTTTTTCTCCTAGCCATCAAGCAGGATTTCTGGAGAAAATAATGAAGGCAAATGTTAAAACCTACATCACTGTCAATGACTTACTAAACATATGAATGTATAGGTTGATAAATGAAGGAGGAAAAAAGAACAAGAAAGATGGAAAGAACACTCAAAATGACGTGGTGCTAATGAGCAGTGAATATTGTTAGAGAATGCCAGTCATCCAGCCATCTGCTGAAGACAGGCAAAAGAACAAACAAGGTTAAAGGGAACAGAAGACTTTGAAAATTAGTACTTTGCTCAATTTTCATCTGAAGTTTTTATTGAAAGAAATATTTAGTTAAGATACTGTGGAGACCCTAGATGCCAAACTTCATTTTAGCTCTCAAGGAGCACATTTCAGATAAATACCAAAGTAGGATACAAGAAGGTTATGTTGCTGGTTGTTTTTGTAAAAAAAAATAAACAAAGAAGTGAAGAGAGATTATGATGCAAAAAAAAAACCTACTAAACAAACAAAAAACATTATTGCTTAAATAATTTCTTTAAAAGAATCCAAAATTACTGTGTCTCAAGGATAAAAGGAAAATGACATTATTTGAATAAATTTATCTCTACATTGTAGGAGAATTATAGAAGTTACCTCATACTTTCACATTTACTTTTTTATTTCTTTTGAGATTACAGCTTTTATCTTTTCTTACAGGTATCTGAAAAGACAAAATAATAAGAGTTTTACTGGGGTTTGGTTTTTTATAACAAATCTGACTGGAAACATTTCATTTCTGTTTTGGCTTATTTTACACTGTAAATTTCCATCTGTTCAAAACCAATCTTCTGGAAAAGTACCTGGCACATTAGTCCAACTGTAACATCTTGAACACCGAGAACTAATATTTCCAGAAATTCAGGAGAGAATGAGATTTTTTTCAGGGTTTGTGCATTAAATATTCATAAAGAAAAACATCAGTAAACATTAGTACAGTTAGAAAGAAGGGAATGTCCTTTCAGATTAAAAGATCCAGCTTATTTTCTTGTAATTTTCTTAACATTTTGGACAAGCACTTTAAAAATCCCTTCTCTCATTCCTCACACTGTGAAAAAAAGATTTCCAATAAAATACCCTTTGAAATCCACAATATTCAGATCTTCAAATAAATTTAAAAAATGGCTATTGGTTTATTCCTTTGTAGAGAGTCTCTGGTTGACTGAACAGCAAAATAAATCCATTGCCATATTTTTCAATTAAATTCACAACTCAATTAGAAGGCCTCACTCGAAGAGACTTGCTAGGCATGAGTGGTTGACAAATTATGCTGATGCAATGACCAGAAATCAGAAGTATCATATCAAAACCACACCCTTTAGACTATGAAACACCCTTGACAAGAATTTAAGGGCCTTATTTAATTCTAGAAAGCTAAACTCTCAGTAAGTTTCAAGCACGAATATGAAAATAATGTGATTTTATTTATATCAAGCTTTTTTTTTTTTTGACACTAAGTATGGCAGAAGGTCCCTGGCTCTAGAAGCCCATGCTCATAAAAAACCATTTAATGCTTGCAGCTCTCAAATTCTTGGTCCATGTGCTACTGTAGTAGCACTGAGCAAGGCCAAACCCTTGTCTCCCAGTAAGTGTCTCTGTCTTCCTCATGATCCCTTCTCTTGATGCCTCTCATATCCTGTTTGGCACTTTGCCTCAACTACTTTTATTGGAAAAACAAGGAGACAGCTGACTGCTGGATTCAGAGAACCTCCTGCTCTAGTTAGAGAAAATAATTGTTCTTTACAATACACTTTTTGCCCTTTAAATACCACACTATAGCATTCACAATGACCTCACCTTCTGCAGACAAACATTATTTCAGAAACAACCACAACCAGAGAATAACCTGAGGTAGAGAACAGGGTCTGTGGACTTCTGACACAGCACAAAAATCCAAAACTCACTATCTCAAATGGACATGAGATCCATAGGATTATTGCTTCTGGCTGTCCCTAGTTTTTAGTGCTCAATGTGCCCCATCACTTGTCCTTACTTTTATATTACTTCTGATGTACATTTTACCTAGAGCGTATTGGTGTCTCCTTGTTACATCACTAACTGTCTTCTCTCAGATGAGGCTTGGCACACTGTAAAGGAATGAGACTGCTCTCTTTCACCATTTCATCTAAGGGGTAAAAGAAATTATACTGAAATTTATTTCTGTCTCTCTAATTTAAGAATATCTTTCTCACTCTTTTGCTATATCAGGAAGGCAAAAAGTAATACTGTCAATTCAGAATAGCAACAGCCACAAACAGGCTGATCACCAAAAGGCAGGGAAGTTGTAGCAAACACACACATTCCCAAGCTGAAGTGATTAATATCTCAGCTTGTGCCTTAGGTGGCCCCTCTTAAACTGGGGTTTCTTTTCACCCTCTCTGTTCTATAAGCTGAAGTTTACAAACTGCTATTTGCAGAGACCTTGCTGGAAGGAGCCTGCCCTGGTGAAACATGAGAAGCAAGTGGCACACACAATGTCCCACCTAGCCCAAGAGGAGCAGGAAGGAAAAGGAAGTATGCTGAGAAAGGAAGATATCAGGGAGAAAACACTATGTGGGGGAGAGAGCAGAAGAAAATGAAAGTAAAACCATGTTTCTCCTGCAGGAGCATTGTCTCATCATGATGAATAAAAGAACAAGAGCAGTTCTGCTGACTGTACTAAAAATTCAACATAAACTTTGAAGTCTATTTCTTAGAAACAGAAACGTATGTACCATATAATTTTCCCTGTGACTCAAGAGAAATAAAGGACTGTTGTGGCCACATTCACAGCTATGCTTCAGAACTTGTACTGCTTCAGAACTATGCTACCTTGCCCAGAGATGATTAGTCTTTTTCTGTCTGAGCTCGATCAGCTAAAGGAACAAATCCCCAAAGCATGCTTCTTCCAAAACCCCATAAACTAATCTCTGCTAGGAAAATAGAGATAAAGCAGCCAAGATGTCTCAGAATCAGCATCATCCTTTCCCTGATCCCTTCATGTGTAACACCCAAGTCATAGAGAACTTCTGTTATGTTGCTAGTTCAACTTCTTGAAGAGTGCACATTCCAACCCCATCCCCCTCATTATGAGGCACCAGCTTTTCTATCCTGTACACGTGGGAGCATTATAATTACCTATATTTTGATGAACTTTTACAGTTACAATGAAAGGCACATCTTTGGTGCATGGTCAGTTTTCTTTGCTGAATGCCAAACACCAATTCTGGTAAAGTATCAAAGTGCCATAACTTGTAATTAAATATGAACATTCTTTTTTTCTTTAACAAGCATCAAGCAATACACTTTCCTCTGACCTTGTTATAGAAAATGATTGAATTATGTTATCTGGAATTTGCACACAGCAAACACACACACAGAGTCCAAGGCAGATTCTCAGGCTGAAAAATTTCATTGCTGATTTAAGTTTGACAAAGGAATAAGCAACTGAAAATGGAATCCCATCATAGAAAGCATCAGACTTCCTTAACTGTAGGCATCACTACTATCTGTGTAGCATATTTATAATTTTTTTAAATTAACAACATGGCTGAACCTCTCAAGTATTTGTTTGCCTAGCTGCTCAAGCACTGTCAAAATCTGTAGACACAACCAGCTCTGATTTATACATTTTGAACCTGGGTCTGCTGTTTGCCTATGTATAAACTTCATTGACCATATTGGCTTTAAGTATTGCCATTGGGCTGTCCCACCCTAGTGCAGCGAATCCTCCTGAACCTGAGCTGAAACAACTCATTCTGCATGCAGAACAGGACTTGTGTAAAAAAATATTTTGGTCATGGTATGTTTCAGCTGGCTCAGCTGCAACATCTTAGTGGAAAAAGGGAATGTTAGCAGACTAAAATCAGGTTCCATAATTAAAGCATCCAAATATTTGGAATAATGTGATATCTCTTAGAGCAGTACCCCTACCACCTCCTATTCCAGTGTCTGATTGAGCTGGCAGGGGGTATGGAGCAGGTGTTTGCTCCTCACTCCAGGAGCCACCATGTTCCAGCAAGTCCCTGCCGTTCCCAGAGCTGTGGAAAAAACCTTCTCAACCCCAGGCAGCATGAGATACTTGCAGTATACACCCTTTACCCCCTCAATTATGGCAATGGTGTTATGAACTCCAGACAACCCAACACACTCACAATTATTTGTCCACAAGAATTTTAAAAATAGCAGAGAAAACTAAGAGAAGAAGCAGTGTGCCTTTTTTTCTCACCCCCAATCCAGTAGCCTAATTTATATGCAGAACACAGGCAACAAGCCTACATTATGCAAAATAATAGCACATATTAAATTCAAAGTTTGGGGGCTCTGTAGGTCTTGTGTACACACATTTCCTCCTGCATATTTAAGTTAACTCTAAACAGGAATGTTTTCTTCATTAGTAACATTACAAGTGTTGTTTGAAACACATTTTTTTTCCTGCACGGTGAAATATTTCTATTGCACAATTCAGTGGGATTTGTCTATATTGAGCTTTCTTAAGGAACCCTCATCATTTAAGGAAGCAAAGCTCAAAAGCAGTTCATGAGGAGATAAGATTGTCTGACAAAGCGTTTTTGCACAGTTCTTTCAGGAAAGTGGTACCCAACAGCAAACACCAGGTGCTGGCTCTAATACACAGCAGACATGAAAAACCATGGATTTCACCTGTGTTTTGAATCATGCACTATTTTTGTGGTTTAACCTGAAGTGAAGCTTTCTTGCAGCTACCAGAGAATCTGTCCCTGCATACTGTCAAGAATCCATTTTTAAACCCTCTTTTCCACAAATAAATTTACTAGAAAAAAAAAAGACAGTACAGTCTGCTACAGGTATAGGTCTGACGTGGTTGCATGTGCACACCGCCCTTAGCACCTGGAACAGAAAAAAAAATCCTGGAGAAAGGTCTATTTTGCAATAGTACAGGGAGCTCATGCTGCTCCCTATACAATACAGACTCTGTTGAATAATATGGTAAAATAAGAAAAGAAAAGCTCCCTACTAGAACACAAAAAAAAAGGAATATTTTTGCTAGCTAATTACTTTTGGTAATTCAGAGGCTGCTATTCAAATACTTTAGTAGTGATGGAGTTAAATACGCAGGATCTATACACTAGAAATAACACATATTAATACACCTGAGTCTATTTAAAATGTTATCACACTTCTGCTTTTGCAATTTTGCTGATGTCTTGTCTAAGATACTCAAGCTCTCTATTGGCACTGACCTATCTCATTTTTCTATTTTCCATTTTTCAGTAATGGGCACATTCCGTACCTGGAAGACTTCCATTATAATAATGGTTAATTATTAATATGTAGCTTAAGCAATGACATGAAATAAAGCTAATATTTTCCTGCCTTCAGAAGATAAAAATACTTTTGTTGGAATTTAACAGCTAGTAAATTGTTCTGTAAAAATACAGCTCTGCAGTAATTTTCATTTTATGCATACAAGTTATGAGAAAGAAATCCTGGCCTTGTTGACACATAAACTGAAATTCCCACTGCATTCAAGGGGATTTGGACACACAATTTTACAATTTTGGACACACAATTTTGGTCACACAATTTTACAAAGTAGTAATTTACACACTCATTCGTGCATTCAGCAATCAGATTTTGCATGCCAATAAACAAAGAAAATAGGGAAATCTAGCTGGTACAGACCCAGTTTCCAAGAAAACAAAACAAATCGAATCAGCAAGCAAGGTGGAAAACCAGGAGAGAGAGAACAGGAAAGGCAGATGTTCTGTATAATACTGGGCTAAATCCTGCCTTGTAAGCATTGCTACATCAAATACCTCAGTACCTTACCTTCAGGTATTGCATGCCCTAATTTGCTGCCCCAGACACCTGCTCACACTGCTACACTGAGGCACCCTACAAACACCAGGGACTTCACAGCCAGAGTATTCCACCAGGCTATGAAAGCCTTGGATTCTCTATCTTTACCTACAGTGCACATTTCCCACCTTACTGACTAAGTACCTTTTTCTCCCACAGCAGGTCTTTGCCTTTCTTTCTGTGAATTGCTTAGATATGCCCTGTATTAGGAAAAAGTCAAGCCTACCATATTTTGGAGCACAATACATTAATAAAGGAAATGTAAGTCTGTACACTTGGATAATTAGTTTATGCTAAATGAAACTTCCATAAATAAATTGAAAAGACAACTGCTTAGAAGTTCCCTTATGGTTAGAGAACTTGCCAGGGACAGTAGGAGCCTGAGATTCCTGATCTTGGTGCAGTCTAGCGCTCCAGGGAAGTTTCCCAGACAGGTTTTCCATATTCCCATGGAGTACTCTCTTTTGTAATGGGGGCTGTTAACATAATTTGCCTTTTCTGTTAATAACATAATGTTCACCCCTTTACCAGGGACAAGACTGACAGCAGTCTGTCGCTTACTAGGCTTTCAAATATGCTTAGTCACAAAAATGAAAGCCGGTGGTGGGGGAATGGATGCTGACCACCAAATGCTACAGTTTCATATTTGGCTCCAGTGCAGGGGAAGGAGAATTTTATCTCCTCAGTTTCCTGTCCTACCCCTGCTCCTCCTTACTTCTGTCGTGCTGCATGATCAACCCAATAAAAGAGCTCATCCAGCTGAAAATGGGGTTTTTTGCTGGTTTGATTTTCAGTCCAGAGAAGGTAACATGAAAGCATGAATAAGCCACCAAAGAGAGAGACAGATGACAAAAACTGCCCAGGTCAACATCACTGGTGGTAATTGTTCACAAAGCCATGTGTAAAGGGGTTGGTTTTATGATCTGCTGCAGGTCACCCAGAGTCACACTGTCACCAAGAGGGGGGTGCCAGTCCTCCGCTTCTTCCCACTGTTAGCACCCATGGCAGTGTGTGGTGTGCTGGACCTGGGAATTCACAGATTCACAGACCAACCAGAGAACTGTCAGGCCATATTCTTTCTGTGAGGATTTATATCAGCTTAAACCAAGCATGATGATCCCAAATCCTTTTTTGGCCCTAGCTCATGTGTACCTGTCTCCTTACAGCTGAGCTGCAATATCACTACACCTCCAAGCCTGAGAGAACAAGAACGGCAGAAACAGACTTTATGGGATAATTACACAATTTAATATATAAACAGCTGTAATATTCTATAATTACCTGTCTCTTATCTAGCTAGAATTAAAATAAATAGAAAGAATCTCTCTCCATAACCTAGCATTTTTTTAAAACAACTTTCAAAAGAGATTTTATGCCAGTTAAAAATAAGCCATATCTTTGAGTACCTAGAATCCTGGCATACCAAGCAAAATATGTAAATTCCTAAAGATCAGCTGTCATATTTTACTCTTGATCTTTGCCTATAAATGGTTACGTAGCTTTTTTCCAGTACAAGATTAGATTTTTTGCTCTTCTATTAAGCACTGTTAATATTTGTATGCACTGCCATGCACATGTAAATGAGCATATCAACTTTTAGCAGCACAGTTAATAAGACCACATTCAAAGACATCACCTGCAATGTCTAAATCCATCCCAAAGGGCCCTACAACTCTCACTGTTGTGTTCCAGGTTGGGGATGACATACTGCACTGCCTCCTTATGCCCTGCTGACTTGCTCATTCATTCTTCTGAGTCCTTAGAGAACAACTTTTTCCCAGAACTTCTAGGGAATAGGAACAAAGAGCACCTTTTTAAACAGCACTTCAGTAGACATCCACCTGTACCTCCATCTCTAAACTCTCCTTGAGTCTTTTCGTTCTAAATATTTGGCAATAAATTCTTCCATTTTGTCTTCCTTCCTCTACTAGCTGTGACATCTACTTGAGCATTTATTCATTTATTCATTTATTCCACTCCTTTCTTCAGCACACACACACACATCTCCGCTCTCAGAGGTAAGCCCCACTTTACACAGTGGTGTTATTTAATGGATTTCACTGTGGAACATCTCTGTTCAGTTCCAGAGAGCATGGAGATTACAGGTGAAATGCTAGCAAAGTTTTTGCAAGAACTCAAAATAGATGCAGTAAACTAGCAGAATTTCCAGACAAAAGACAACTTATGTTGCTTTCCAAAGGGACTGTAGGATCAGGCTTTAAATAGGTGGGTCCTTAGGACACTACTTTAAATGAAATTAATTGTCATTTTTGCACTTTTATACCACCACTTGCTACTATTTTGCAGCTTTACTCTATCTTTTTGTTTCTGAGAAAGAATCTTTGTGAAATCTCCTGTCAAATTTATTCTACACCACCAAATCTGGGCCCAGTACTATCTCTCTGGTCACTTGTGGCCTGGTAGAGAGACCAATAATGAGCATATACACAGCCAAAACCTGAAAAGTGCATGCTTAAGGTCCTGCCAGCCACAGAAACTAGAGGCTGTTTCCTCATCTGACTTTTCCTGTAAACAGCTAAAAACTTTGAGAGAAAATACTGGGTCATTTTCTAGGAACTAAGGCATGTGATTCCCAAGGCTGTTGAGGGGATTCTTCCTGCTCTCTTTCCTATCAGAAATAATGAAATTAAACATAATTTGTAACAATAATAACCACTAACTTTATTGTGGCTCTATGAACTTTCATTGAAAAAAAATTCTTAGGTAAATGAATCTTATCTAGAAAACTCCAGAGTTGCTGAGGCAGGATACACTTGTCTCCATCTACAGGGCAAAAAGGCAGTGGAGCAAGGAGGAACTATGGGATTTAGGGAGGAGAGCTACATGCTGTTCCTCTTCCCATGCCCTTCCCATAGCATCACCTCTGGGCTGTCACAGTCTTGGGCAGGATACTGAGCCAGATGAAAAAATCAGATTAACTAAAGTACACATCTATAATCCTACATGGCCTCTAAATTACAATAACTGAGCATCTCAGATTTTCTAAGTTATTTGCATCTGTTTTGAAAGAAGGTGCTGTTCCTCCATTTTTACAAAGAACTGAGAGAAAGGGAGGGCAAAGCTTACTTGAAAGTTGCCCTAAAGTTCTGTTGCAGAACAGGATCCACACCCCAGAATCCTAACCTACAGCTACTGTAAAAGACTTCTTCTTTGATCAGGTGTGTCCTTTCCTGGTATCAAGTAAGATATATTTCTAACAGAAATATATATAAGATATATTTCTAACAGAAGACAATAAAATCCAAGGCAAAATTCATCATATTTCACGTCAATGAAAAGCATGAGGTCTCAGTCTGTCCATACTTTAATTTTTACAGTTTTTTAAAAGCAGAAAGCATCAAATTTGAGAGGATGAGGGAAGGGACAGGGAAGGGAGTCTGCAGCCTCTCCAAAACCTACAATGGTATGCTTGTTCTGTAAACAACTAATATTTATGAATCCTTTGAAAACATATCTCACTTCAGTCCACCTACAGTATGACAATCTAAGTTTTTCAAGTTAAGAAGATAAATAGCAGCATTCATCACAGTTCCCCACAGCAGACTTTAAATGCTTCACCTTAACATCAAGATAAGTCTAAGAAATGTGCCATTTGCAGAAATTTGCTCTTGACATAGTTTCTTCAGCAGCACTACATTACTATTGCACCTCCATTTCAGAAAAGCCATACCCTCCAGTCTGAAGTAAAGCTGGAAAGAATATTCTTTTTATTCCTAATTTGGCCTCCTTTTCAAAGGGCATTACAGTATGGTCCAACCATGGGGTCACAGTCAGTTTTAGAACAAATCTGCATTTCCATTTAGCGAGCAGTGCTCCACAGCCAGTCAAGGTGCACAGGGAGAAGAACATTTTTCAAGACCCTTACATTCTTTGTCAGAGAAATTGGAAGAGAGCACACTCACTTAAGCACCATTAACATGCACTTAAAGACCACTAACATTTTTCTCTGAATGCTGATGCAAGAAAATAATAAAGATTTAATTGTCCTAATCAATCATAGGATGACCATCAGCCAGCACTATGAAATTGGCATAGAAAAAGGTGAATATTTATGCTGTGTGGCAGATAGTACTGATTATACCTTATCTCAAAGTCTGTAGGGAGTTTAGCATCAACTGCAACTGAAATAGCAATAAACAGAGAGAAGGGCTACTATATACTTAAAGAATGAGATACAGCAAAATAAAGGTTAAGAAAAAAGATAATTTTGTTCCCTAAATATATCATAGAGGCAAACATAAAGAGTAAAACTAACCACTTAGTACAAAGAACAATTTTTATACTAGCAGAGATATAAATACATCTGACCAGGAATGTCTAGCCTTCTAAGGCTGGAAATCAGACAAAATATTTTTAATTAAATATTTAAATAATTTAAAAATCACTAGTTTTAGTGGTTGGTTCTGTAGTATCTTTCTAAAAGGCAAAGTGAAATTTATCAGTTTTAAGAAATGATGTGATTAATTTATTGAAGTATGATATGATTTGTCTCCCTGTGATGGAAAGGAACAGACTTGATGAAGTTATTTTCCTACGACAGCCTTATCATAAAAGGAACTGGATCCTGCCTGGAGGACTGGATTCGCTCTGCTGCTGTCAGGGAATTCCTTTAGGTTGTGAAGCAAGACATTTGAACAAAGTTTTTCTACAAATGCTCACATATTGCACTCACAAATTTATTCTTCATTTTTGGAGACCCAGTCTAGAGCTTCTGGGCTCTAGTTTAAGACTGTGAGGTGCAATTACGGCTGCAACTGAAGTCACAAGGAGCTGGGTTTTGAACACAAAATACTTTTCAGTGCTAAGCACCTAGAAAATATAGGCACTAATTATCTCAAGGAGGATATCCAAAATAAGTGGCCGTATCTTGCTTCATACCTGGGCATCCCAGCTCCACATTACTACAATGGAGATTAATCTGAACACCTCAGAAAATGCTGTGCAACACAAGAAGAATTTTTGTGCAGGGCACATGAAAGGTGATGGTTTGAAAAAGCCTAGGGGAAAAAATGAATAATGTGGATATGAGAACAGACTTTGCACAGCATGTACGGAATTGGGCTTAGGTCTGCACATTGATTAGCAAAGGGAAAAAATAACTGTTGAATTGTGTTCTTTCAGAGCGCACAACTCCTCTATGCTCTGAACAAGGCAGAATCCAGTGTGTGTTTATGCAATTAAAGACTATATAGTGATGATGATTAAATACTAACATGAATGAGCTGGCTGCTGTTACTGTGTAGTGGTAGATGCAAATTATTTTTCTTTTCAAAATCTGCCTTGACTAACTGGGGAGAGGGATGGAAAACACCAGTTCTCTTCTGTATTCCACAAGGCTTTGATTTCCCTTTGTAACTCTTACACTCCCTTCTCTTTTACTGTCCTTGAATATCTTATCTTTCTGTTTTTGAGAAATAATGCCTTCAAGAAATGTAGCTCAAACTTTATCTTTCAATTGTGTATGCTTAGCCTTAACAGGGTAAGAAAGAAAGGGATTAGTATACTATGAGTAAGGGGTTAGTATTCTGTGAGAAAAGGGTTACTGTGAACACTGCTGCCCTTACCAAAATTCCTGTGAAGGAAAGTGCTATCATTTCTTCTCTTTAACCTTTATTTAAAAAAATAGAAATAAATCTATATAAAAGCCATTTTCATGGCATGACATTCAAAGGATTTTTGTTGACAACTGGGTTGCCTGCAGGCTTGTAAAACTGTGTATGGGGTTTTATTTTATTTACGAATTTAATTATTTAAGAAATAGTGTATATGTCGAAGAATATGCTGGGTTTGGGCTGAGGAAGTAAAAGTCTCTCTGAAAAGTGTATCTCATTTAACACAATCGATTGGAGGAGTGAAGAAAGATGTCAACAAGAACAAAGACAATGACACGCATAAAAACACACAGACATACACAGGGTCATCAGAACTAGGCCTCTTAATCTATCCTACTGCAGTGCACTCATCTTAAATGTCTCATTTTGATATCAGTTCAAATTTGAATGAAGAAATAATGGTCTTACTTTCAGAGATGCTGAACACAAGATTCTTGGTGAACTCAGTGCCAGCTCTTGACGTTTATCACACCAACTTGCTGATTTCATGCATGTAGGATTCACTTGGAGAAACACATACATTATTTTGTATTCATTTAGTTAATTTGGAAGATGATGATGTACTGTTTTCTTTTGCCATATAGAGCTGCTTAAAAAAAAAAAATCAATTCCGTTCCAATGTTCAGTATATCAATCTGTTTTTCGATAGAGTTGTCCAAACAGGCTTCTCAGTGACAGCTGAACATATTTCCAATGTTTACTTCTATTTTATAGTGTGAATTAGCCTTTGACAATGTAAAGGTTTTCTCAAGAAAAATTCTTCTGTCATAGAATTTTTTCTGGTTTTAATTAAAAATCCATTTCAAGCACTTAGTTCAACCTGAGCCAGGGAAAAACAAATGCGGAAAAAATACAGGAAAAAAAGCATACAGCAAACTTGAACCAAAAAAAGCTGACAACCCTCTTTTTAACTGTACCAAAGTGATAAAGGGCATAAAGGTTTATTCCACAGGGTGAGCTGCAAGAAATAAAAGCATTTACACTTTGGCAGAAGGATGCAGGGGACATGGATCAGGAAAGGAATGCTTGATCAGGGGTCACAGAAGGGGTGTATCTTTGCCAAGCAATCAGAGGAATCTGTGCTTTGGATGCTGGTACTGCACCATGATTGAGAGTGCAAACTGATTATTATTATTAATTTTTCACTGTTCACATCAAAACCAAAATCTAGTGATAAAATCCAAAGGTCCAAACCAATCTAATGATACTTCTATGGTACCCACAAGGTGAGAGACAAGGTGAGTATGAGAGAGCAGGGAAGTGCAAGGCAAAGGGGTAAGCTCCAAACTTCAGCACCCTTCACAGAGATTGCTCCTGGCTGGTCTCTCTTATTTTCTCCTCAGTACATGAGAAAAAGAAAGCTAATGTAAGCAGCAAGTAGAAGGACAGTGACCAGAATAGCAATTCATCAGACACAAACCAAGTTGTGAGGTAGCAATTAAGTTCATCCCATAACACAGGAAAATTAAATCCTTTTTCTTTGCTTTCCCTCCTTTGCCTTTGTCTACTCATTTGTCTTGCACCTTGTTCCTTGAGATGTTTTTGTTTTGCAATCACAAATATGCTTCCACTACTTCCCATTCCAGAGCACCTGGGGAAGATAAAGATATCTGTGCAACAAATTGACAAATCTGTCTGTTCAGTGGGCACTGCTACTGCCCGGTGAGCTGGGGCAATAAATCATTTCAGCAGATGAATTTGTCATCCAGTACAGTAACAGTATAAGAACAGCAGAGGCAACAAGCCTCCAGGCAAAGGAATAGTAGCAAACCCTAAATTAAAATCTAAAAGGAAAAATTGCAATAATAAAGAAGATATTAGGGAAAAAAATTAAAGAGTATGTAATCAGTATAATCCTTAAACATGGTATGGCTGCAATTCAATTGACTCACATATTTTGGCTCATTCTAACCATTTATACTTGAAATGAGCTGAAGTGAAAGCCACGATGGGAGTGTAATGCACTTGCTTCCCCTCTCTACCATTTGATGGGCGGGTGTCAATATTTGTTTCAATCTCCATGAGTTGAATCAGTGTGAAATACTTCTCAGAGTCAGTAAATTTTGTGTTGACACTTGCCAAGTTATTGGCCAATGCTCTGAAACACAACAAAACCCTGGTTAGTGTGTCCAGGGGTGGCTTTGCTTCGCTTCAGCCTAATGACAAGCAGGGTGCTCCTCCCTGCGTCATCACCCAGCTGGGCCCCCATACAGTGCTATGCCCTCTGTGCCCCATCTGATGACTGCCAAGGGCAGCAGCTTTTACAGGTGACATTTCTCATTTGTGGTTTCAGAAGAGCTCTGTGGTTAATGCTTTTCACCGCTTGGTTCTTGGCTGCAGAGCAGCAGCCAGTCACTCCAAATGAAAGAGGGTGTCAAACATATAAAACTATGTACAGTGAAAGTTTCTGTAAACCCAAGCCCACAGAGCAAAAGATTGCAGTGGGTTTTCTGTAGTTACTTAGGCAGTTACTTATCCAAACAAGGTAAAGAGCAAGTTTAATGTATTAAACCATATTGTCTAAAATTAAGGCAGAAAAGCAGTGGTGAAAGTTGTAAATGGTTAAATCCTATCAGAAAACATGGAATTGTCATATTTCCCTCAAAGGATCAATACCTGATTGGTACTGACAGAAAACCTCCCAACTATCCAAGCCTAAGACAGGAAACAGAGCTAAAATATTTTTGTGTATTAGAAGATGTGTTAGTCATCACCGGAAAAGTCACAGTCAGAACAGAAAATATACAAGAAAAGCCTCATAGAAAGAAGAAAAAGTAAACAGCCTTTTTCTGCATAGACAATGTGACATCAAGTCTACAACACAAATGTCTTATAATGTGCTTCAGACTTCAATTCCTGTGACAAGCCTTAGCTGTAAAACTGGTCCAGAGGTGTTGCAACAGAGACACCTCAAATGTGCATCAATATGCAAACATCCATGCAAATGCACTTGTCATCAAGACTGCCTCTACTAGCATGACAAAACAAAAATGTACACGGCAAAAACACAGGAAGGGAGCTGCTGACATCATGGAAGTCTCTCAAGCAACAGAAACCTCTGCCACTTGAGGATGGGGATACCCCATGTAAGATGCACAGTGTGGTTTTACAGCCGTGGTTTTCCCTCGATGAACACACGGTCAGCTGTGACACCATGGGCTCACACAGGATGATGCATGAGGGGCTGCTACTCCAGACTGGCTGACAGGCTGATAATTAGCTACCCAGATTAATTTACAATACCCTCTTTAGGCAGCCTTGAAGGAGAAACAGTGCCAGCTGCTGTAATTAATAGAATTCCTTGTAATAAGTTTATTGAATTGGTCTTTGATATTTTTAGAAGTCGACTCCAAAAAACTTAACCAATACAGGATTATTACACAGATTATCCCTTTAAAATGAAGGTGAATGTTGATTTTACTGAACAGATAAATACGTGTATATGTGAGTATACTCTCTATATATGTGAGTATGACAGAATCAGACATTTTGGGGTTTTTTTTTCTGAAGTACCTTGTGCTTCTAGGGAGGATGGGGAAACTAAAAAAAAAAAAAAAAACAACAAAGAAACAACAAAAACTCAAACTTAAAACCCCCAAGTATTTCTGTCTAGAAATCTAGAAATAGAAGTTGCCCGTGGACACAGGACCACACACAACCTGTGTTCAATCCATGCATACTAGGAGACAACCATACTATTAAAGCACAACTGAATTAGGTCATGCTTTTCGTCTATAATAAGGGGACATGTTTGAGGTCTTCACACCCTACTGCACACCTGGTTATTTACCACAGCTCAGGGACACAGGACTAAGCAAGATACATTCTCAGATCCTGAAGCTGTGATTGCAGATTTCCAATAAGCACAGAGCAACTTCAAGAATCAAAGTTTGTCCTGAGAGCCCCACGTGTTGCTGCAGGAGTGCTTCCACCTGTGAAAGCAGGTGGATGTGTGTAAAATACACCTCCCCGCAGGTTGGCAGATTGCTGTCAGCTAGTCCAGAGTAGCTCATTTCATCTCAGAATCTCAGTTCACAGGTCTCAGCCCAAAGCACTGGTCTAGACTGCTCCTTCTGCTGTGAGTGAATTTCATATGTGCATATCCAAGCAAGTTTTAATCTACTCACTGGGTAGCACCAGCAGCTAATGCAGGAAAATAGGTAACATAGTAAGTTCTGCAGCTTGATCCAGACCAGCCTTTCAGCTGTACAGTTTACAGTGCTTAACCTCACTGTTTCTGACCCCACGTCACATGCTGTAGTCATCAAAGTGATAGCAGTACAGGTAAATCCTCATCTTCTGCAATAGAGCAATAACTGAGCTTTGTCCCATTTTATTTAAATGCTTTGAGACCCACAAAATCTGGAAAGTATCCTATGCTATTGCTCAAGATTACGTCTCTGACAATGAAATCCTGGCTCTCCTATCATCAAAGTACTAAAATACACTATATCTCAGCAACACAGATGAGAAACACAGCTGTAAAAAAAATATACAAACAGTATTTGAACTGCTTGGAGGAAAAAACACAAAGTCACTGGCCTCTCTCCATCACTAAAATGCACTGACATATTTTCTGCACAGTCTCTACCATATTATAGCACTAAAGGATATAACTAACAAAAAGCCTAAGGAAAATCACCAAAACTGCTTTTAGGCTATATAAATGAGCAATAGAATAATTTCCTAAAATGATTACCCACTAATGATACCTCTGAGGTGATAAAACATGAAGTCAGTGCCAGATCACATTCTGGAATAACATGATAATTTCTTTTCTACCTAGGTAACTTGAACAATCACACCATTTATGATAATGACATTATAAACAACCTTATGTCTCCAGACTAAATATTCCCTGTAGTTAGAAATGGGGGGGGGGTGGGGGGAGAAAGGGTTTATTCCACTTGCAGAAATGCTGAAAATATATGCAGGGTACATCTGTGCTCTTGATCCTACCTATCTAAAAAACAACATGCAACAGTTTGCGTGATATTGACAGATAATACACCACATCACTACCTAATCATGTGATGATCAGATTTGTGCCCCAGCTTAGGAATTCATGAGGGTAGGCAGCTGTGGGCCTCCCTATCTTCCAGGAATTGCATATGTATACAAGATAATCACAGCTTTCAGTTATATTTTTACAAAGTTTCTATCCAATTTTCTGTCAGAGATAACCTTGAAAATGTAAAGGAAATAAAAATGATAGACAGATTGCTAGGTTTGAAAGGATTGAGAGCTATATTCAGTTTCAACCAGAAAGCTGGAAGTGAGAAACCCTAAAAACACACACCCGCATCCAAAGAACTCGATTAAACTTGATTTATATCAAAAACCCATGCACAAAAAAAATCCCAGCCCTCCTTTCAGATTATCTAAGAAAGCAAAGCATGGAGACTTTTATCTGTCTAAAAAAAAAGAAACTGCACCTATGACTAGTTGGAAAACAGGTGATCTGTGTCTCATAGCGATGAGAAGGCTACATAGCAATCTTATTTTAGCCAGAAAAGACGCGACAAGAGGCTGTCTTGCAGACCCCTCCCAGTCTCAATTACTATACTGTTTCTCAACGCTTATCTCCCTTCTCCTTGAAGAGTTGCCCTATTTTCTTGACATCACCCAGCTTGAAAAATATTTCCCTTTTGTCTTCATATTTATGTGTCAGAGAGAAAATTGGGGAGAGTGACAGAGAGCTATCTTCAAGTACATAAAGTGATGTTATAAAAAGAACAGGAATCAATTATTCCCCTTAATTAATGAGGACAGAAGAGGATGTAATGAACTTAAGCAGCATCAAGGGAAATTTAGGTCAAATATAGTTACTGCTTGAAGTTTCACAGAATAAGAAGAGTTAGGCAAATGAACTGACCATCAAAGGAAGTTAAAGAGTTCTGATCAGTGGTACAGAGCCAAGGTTAGAAATTTCCCTGGAGGACAACTGAGGAAAAATGAAGCTATTCCTATTCCCCCATTGGGAGAAAGGACAAGATGACTTCTGTTTTTTAAACAGAAAGTTCTTTGAACATTCACACTTCTCCTTCCCTCTGTTGTTCTTGTCTCCTCATCAACTTCTTCCCCTATATTTTCATGTTGTGTGAAGTGTTCTTCATTGGACACCCCATATTCTTTCTACGATCCTCAGGACTATTGTATCTAATATATATATTATATGTTCATATGTATTTTACATTTTTATTAATTAGTGTTTTGTAATAAACATATTTATTTTCCAAGTCTCATGGATTTCTGTCATCAGGACTTCTAATAGCAAAGAAATCAAAGAAATCCAAGAATTTGTATGGTGGAGATCCCTCATTCTTACCATGCTTACAGACTGAATCTAGGCAGTACCCAGCATTTCTGAGGATTCTGAAGTTAACTGAGAAATACATCAGTTTTGAGATCCAAATTGCTTATCACAGCTCTAAAGTCTGTACACACAATCAGTGAGGTACTGATTACTCCTAAGGAGCTTACTGTCCAGGCAGGTCAGTGAAGACAAAGAAGCACAGAGTGATTGTGTAAGAAATTAAAGCAGGGCAATGACAATAAGACACGTTACCATCTCAATTAAGTGTCTGCATCATTAGAACACAGCAACCCAGTGGAGAGACTGAAGATTCTTCTACTCTGAAAACTGCAGGTCTAAATACTGGAGATAAAATATACTCCTCACTTTGGGTTAATCTACTGCATAGTTACATGATTGCAGCTATTTCCCTGCTATAACTTTAATTTACCTAAAGAAAAGGGGTGGAATCCACTAACCATGAGACATACCTGTACTAACGTATGCCACAACGAAAATATCACTGACCCATTTCGCCACTACTGTTGTCATTGACTTGGTTAGATATCAATCATTCCATCCACAATGACATTCTGCACTCAATTACAGCCTAGATGAAAGTACACAGATATAACCACATATCTTACCTTTATTAACACAATAGTCCAAGCCCAGTCTAATGGTTGAAAGACCATAGAATTCTGTCACAGTTGCCAATCTCGCTATAATTTTCCAAAGTTAAAACTGAAATTCTGAATTTGTCCAACTACAGGACCCCTGTAGCTATACACATTTATTTTTTGGAACAGAATTCTTCTATGAAACAGAACTTTACTTCATGCAACCAAGAGTCTAAGCTTCTGTTCCAAGAATGAGCGAATAATAAGGACATCAAAGCAGTCAATGTTATCTTTCTTCTGCTTGTCCAAGTTTAGGTTTTCATTTAAAACCCCTAAAAATTCCAAATTCAATAGAAGGGCTTCAACAGGCAGAAACTGAACTCCCATCTTATGAATTAAGAAAGAAAATATATGAATCAAGTATATGAGTCAATCCCTGATCGAAGTACCCATTGATAAAGAGACTTTTCCAGTGTTCATATTAAATTAGGAAAATCTAGCTTAATAAAATAAAACTTAGAAAGCCATTCAGAAGCTCTGCATTGTGCAGTCAGGGAAGGGATTAGAAAGGATGTGCACCAAGTGACATCGTGTTATCTGTCTACATTATCATCGTGGAAAAGGGCAAAGAGCTTTGAGAAAAGGAAGAAAGAATGGGAAATTTAAAGTAAATCTAAGGAAACAATGATAGGCAAAGAGAGAACACAGGCGGAGCATGAACAGACATGAAAGAAGATTTTCCAGATTAAAAAAAGAGGGTGCACAGAGAATTTAAAACTGAAGTCAGAAGACTGAGGAGAGAAGCACCAACAGGTGAAAGAGCTGGAGGAAATTCATGCTGACAGCAACAGATCTCTCTGGCACAAAGGAGAAGCAATACTGTGTGAAAAGCCAATTTAGGCATCAGAAAGTGGCAGAAAGCAAGTCCAAAATGCAGGTGAAGGCAAGAGCATCTGGACTGGTCCAGTTACTGTAGGTATCTGGACTGTTCCAATTGCTTTATTGCAGAGAACAAAATATGAGTCTATCTCTATGCCAGTTATTGCTTTCCTAGAAAAAAAAGAGGAAATCTGTAAAGGAAGAAGGCATCACTGAAGTTGTGAAAACAGAAGCAATTATTATATCCAGGTAAATTGTAAGCAGTGGTAAAAAGCTACCACCAGGCTAGAAATATTTTAATTGAATCAGAGTGAATTAATGTTAAAACACATGACAGAAAAAAATATTCCAGGGTCAAACACTGCTCTGGAAAATTAAGATATCTGGGAATTTTTAGTGTCTTCTGAGTTGTGTGACTTATATTAATTTTAAATGACTTTACAGCATGTTTGTCTCTGGCAGCACAACTAGTGGTCATGCAGATGATTCTGAGGAAAAAAATAATAGATGTAACTCCCACTTATGGATAATAAGTTCTTTGAGGAAAAATTAAAAACACTATGTTTACACAAATATTCCCAACACCTATCTTTGTGATCTGTACCAGAACTTTTATTTCAAGATTCTGTGCAATGTAACACAGCAGATGTGCCCAGTTTGCTTTGAGACCCCCAGGCTGGGTGCCAGGCATGGTATAGCTTGGGGAGTATGGGGTTAACCAGCTCTGCAAAAAAGCCAGAGGATTTGTTCCCAGTCAGGACACTGAGCTGACACAGCAACATTTCTATTACTCGACCCAGCTCATTCAAAGCTAGGTAAGCTGGAGTGTCTCTGCATGGTTTAAAGGCAATCAAAGTATTAGTTTGCCTAAGGAAAAATATTCTACAAAGTTTTCAAAGGAGACAGCAAGAATATTTTTACATTTGGACTTACAGCTTAGTTCCTGCCTTAGCTATGCAGAAAAAATGGCATTTGGAAAACCAAATTTGAAGGCTTATTTTTAAAACCCCTTTTGCAGGAGAATGATAACTGGCTCCTTTAAACCCATGGAGCTACATATACAGCCAAAAATACTTCTACATATTAGATATAATAATACTTATTATAGATATTTTTAAATATATCTTTCTTCATAGCTTTACTTCATCTATATTTAATCAGTTCACCCTGCTGTTTTAAGGCCCTCACGTCTAAAAATTCTTCTCAGCATTCCACACTGTTGTTTTTTTAATAGACTTTACAATACGTCCTGTCTTCCTTTCACTTGCTTTCTGTCATATGTTGGTGTAAATAACAGCAACAAAACCAAACAGTTACAATCATTCTCACTACTTGAATTAAAAGTATTTATTGCAAAACATATGGTTCATCTGCCTCAGAAACAGAACTGCACAGGCTTTTCAAACCATAAATTAACATCAGCATCATTCTAGCACAATGAGCAGAAGTTTTCATACATGTAATCTTACCACTTAAAGCAGTTTCTAACTTACTGAAAGAGGAAATCTAAATTTCACAGCAGTTCCAAAACCTGGTGATAATAAAAGTTCAAACATTTTGGTTTCTCTGTTTTATTAGGATATTGCTCTTTTGGTGGAGGGTTTTTTCCCTCTGATTCAGCAAGCTTAGACCATGACTGTCTAGTGTTGAATTTGACTCCTGCCTAGCTATGACAATTTATTGTATGGGAAATAAAATTCTTGGTAAAGCAACATTCATTCTTCTATGTTGGAAAACCTGTTGTCTATCTTGCCTTCAATGAGCTTGTTACAAAATATATATCTATGCAGAAATGCAAAAGGAAGGAAAATATCAAAAGACATTTGGGTTATGAACACCAGTCAGACCTACTTTCAACTCAGGTATAAAACTGCAGCTTCAAAATTCACAATTTGTTCTAAGAACATTGTTAAATATTTAAAAGGCACCTTGTTCTACCATCGGATCAGAAAAGAGCAACAAAGCATTTTATCAGGCAACAGAGCCCCATTAATATTTTTTCTTCTGATTTTAAAAACATATTTTGTGTCATTCAATGGATGGAGAAACAGTGATAGAAAGTGCTGTCACTCTGCCAAAAGCACATACAGAACAAGACAAGTGAGAGCAATTAAATTTCTGATCAGGATAATAATTTAACTGCAGATCTAGAGACTATAATCATCTGGAACATTTGAGAAGCATAAAATATTACAAGGACTGTGTTCCATAAATTATCATACACAACTTGTCACCTGAAAGTACTTCACCTGAAGGGGTGTAGCATTTTCCTACCACTCTGCCAGAGATGCTATTTCTTCAAAGGCCTCGAAATAGAAGGTCACAGAGCATATAAAGAACTGTTTATGTATCTACCCAGAGCAATACAGAGAGAATTCCCAAATGAAGGGTCAGCATTCCCCTAGCTTCCTTTGGCAAGGTACTGTCTTTATTGCCCAGACACTTGATATATCATAAAAGGAAAAAAATGACCCGATGCTTCAGGTAATCCCTTGTCCCATTCATGTACAAGTGGACTGGATGTTGGTCTCCTCACAATACACAGAATTGATACTTCAACATGATGCAGATAGGATAAGATGAGCGTCCCATATTCAGCCACTTCAGCCAAAGATTCAGCATAGTACTTGAAAACACCAACAAAAGGCCAGCCCTTGAGAGTTAAGGGAACCTTTTTATTGACATTTCAGTACATCACAAACCTTGCTGCTTGCTTAGGAAAAAGTAGTAAATGATGATTTCTGCAGTCAAGAGAGAAAAACATGGCTACTTGTTAATGCATCAGGTGCAGCTGCTTTATCACAGCCATTCTAAGGCAAATAATTTGGGGTGACATTCATCTCAGGTTTTTTTAGCAGTCAAGAGTGTAATCTAATCTATTTATTTATCTCCACTTGAAAGTCAGTGAAGAAAGCCAGATGCCTCCAGCAGACAAGTCCTCAGTGCATCCTAAAGCAGTTGGATGGATTGTCCTCCACTAGCAAAGGAGAGACATATCATCTGTTTAGCCTCAATATATTTTAAATTGCTAGAGATAGGCAAGATGAGTCCAAATGTCTGAAGGACATTTGTCAAGTTATTTATATCCCATGCTCTCACAGAAATCTTGCTTACTAAAGCTTTATTTTCTGATCTTAGAGAAACAAAGGGAACTTAGGGACTCAAATTTGTTTTTAAAGCTCACATATGCTGACTTTATGCATTGACTGTCCACCTGCCAGATGAGGCCAGTTGCAAGAGGAGGTAACAAGGATAAGATTGCAGGACCCTGCAGTGATCTTCACATCTGAAAGGACCTTGGTTGCATATGGTGGCAGGAAGTGGTAAACTACCCTCAGGCTTGCCACAGCCCACTCCAGCAGTGAAGTTAAATGCAGAAGATTCAGGGAGTTTGCAAACAGCCTGTTAGTTCAGTTCAGCAGTGGTGAGTGGCGATTTGCTGCTTGGAATCATCAGGCCATGCAGTTGGTTTCATAGAAGTTTCAAAGGACAGCTTTCTTGTGTAAAACAGTGCTGCTGCAACATGGGGGCAGCTCACAATTTGAACTTGAGAGCTGTGGGTTTTTGGCAGGAGATCTTACCAGGCATACCACTGAGAAAAACTATTTATCACTTATTTTGATCTATTGTATGAAACTTTTCCAAGTAAATAGAATTTTTTAAGCTTGGCTATTTCCACTTCTAAAAAGCACTTCCACCAATTTTATGTGTTCAAGATTTCCATCATATTTTGCCAAAAGTGTGATGTTTTTCTGCTATATTATACAGCATGTGGATCCCAATCCAACCTCAGTGAAAGGCAGCAGCTCAGTGCATTTTTCATCATAATACTGTGTGACAAATGCACTTATCCTGCCTATTTCAAATTTTTAAAAATTACTGTCACTACAATTTACATTTAACAATGTCTTTCTTGGCTAGTACTGGGAAAATACTGCAAGGAGAATTCACAAACATTAATTTGACTAAAAGCACACATATGCTTTGACAGCATTTGCAAGGGTCATTGTTTGACTTGCTCAGATATTCAGCTGTATTTTTTTTTTTCTTTTTTTTTTTTACTTCTTTTTTTTTTTGGTGAAGTCACTTGTGGGAAAGCTATACCTGGGCAAACAGATAAGAAGGTTTATGAAATAACTCTTCACATAGCCATGAAACCTCTCATTCTCCTCCCTGATGAAAAAAGGTTTACAGAATCATAGAATGGTTTGAGTTGAAATAATTAAATATCATCTAGTTTCAACCCCCCCGCCATGGGCAGGGACACTTTCCATTAGACCAGGCTGCTCAAAGCCTCATCTGACCTGGCCATGAACACTAACAGGAATGGGGCGTCCATGACTTCTCTAGACAACCTGCTTCTGTGCCTCATCACCCAAAGTAAAAAGATTCTTCCTAATACCTAAAGTAAACCTCCTCTCTTTCAATTTAAAGGCCTTTTTCTTTCACTACATGCCCTTGGAAAAAGTTCCTCTCCATCTTTCCTGTGGGCCCCCTTCAGGTACTGAAAGGCTGCTAAAAGATTTCCCCAGAGCCTTCTCTTCTCCAGGCTGAAGAGCCCCAACTCACTCTCCCCACAGGAGGGGTGCTCCAGCCCTCTGATCATCCTCATGGCTCTCTTCTGGACTCACCCTAATGTGTCCACACCTTTCTTATGTTTGGGCTCAGAACCTGACTCATCACTCCAGGTGGGGTTTCACAAGAGCAGGGCAGAGAGGATGACTTGTGGTCACTCTTCTTTTGATGCAGCCCAGGATACATTTGGCTTTCTGGGCTTCAAGAGCACATTGTTGCATCACGCTGAACTTCTCATCCACCAACATCCCCAAGGTCTTCTCCTCAGGGCTGCTCTCAATCCATTCCTCACCCAATTTATGCTTGAGATTGCCCTGACTCAGGTGCAGCATCTTGTACCTGGCCTTGTTGAAGTTCATGGGGTTTGCACAGACCCAGCTCTGAAGCCTCCCAAAATCCCTCAGGATGGCCTCCCTTCCCTCCAGCCTGTCAACCACAGCTTGCTGTGGTCAGCAAACCTGATGAAGTTGCAATCAATCCCACTGTCAGAGAAGGTCACCGTATTTCTTAGATACAATTTATCCTTAGTAGAGTCCCAATCATCTCTCACCAAACAACTCTTAGATTTCCGCATGCCTTAGCGTAGTTTCTAGGAGGATAGGCTTTGTGATCTTGCTAGGAAACAAGCAAGGTGAGACTGACTAGCCTGTGAGTTTCCCAGGTTTTTCTTTTTTCACTTTTTAAAACTGGGGTTCAGTTTCCCCATTTCCAGTCAGTGAGAACTTCAATGGACTGCCACTTTTCAAATATGATGGATAGCAGCTTAACCACTTCATCCATCAGTTCCCTCAGAACTCAGGATGTTCAGACATCAAATCAGCACATAAAAACAATTCTGCCTGACAAAAAATACAGATCATCAAGTAGTTACACGAGCTTGTAAAAGAAAATAGTATAACAACGCCTTCATAAAGAACTACTTAGCCATTTGTCTGAAAGAGCTTTAAAATAAAGTTCCAATCTGCTTTAGTTAAGCACAAATTATTGAACTCAGTATGGGAGAAATTAGATGAATTCCTACTATATCTGCATCATAAAAAAGATTAGAGTAGATGATCTAATAGTCCCTTCCTGCCTAAAATCCTATCAATAAAAAGGAAAAGATGCTGCACTATTCACATTTTCAGCAAATACAGAAAATAATCAATAGAAAATAGGTTATTTTCCCCTCAGTCAAAAGAACACTAAAAAAGAACATTCAGGTTTCTTGATTCCCACTGTAACAAAACCTTCTTGTTTAATCACAATTTTACAAAGAAAGAGAGGAAAAAAGGGTCCAAAAAGGCACTCACACAAAGCATTTGCTGAGCAATTTTGAATAATGAACAAATTAATGGGGAAAACCTGTTTGTGGATAATTCATGAACAGGAGACGACATTGATCAAATAAATTATTTGCTGTAAATAGTTTATTCAGCTCTGGCTTCAGCACACGTTACCTATTAAATCAGAGCCCAACACCACAGCAATTATTTAGAAAGTACAATCTGGCCACTTGCAAACCTGTCCAGTTTGCTTAAATTGTTCCTTTTTTAGTTGATATGTCATCTTTCCCCTCTCTCAGTTAGGCCACTCTTGCCTACCTAAAATACCACTCAACATTTTTCAGCTCTTTAAGCATATTTTCAAAATTGTAAAAATAATATTTACAGCTACAACTGACGTAGGTAAAAAAATTATTTTCTTTGCTAGGACTTGTTATGGATGCAGGCCTCAGAGGATGCAAGTCTTGACGTTATAGGTAAATCCATTTCCAGTTCCTTGTTTAACTTTCTGCTTTTTTTCCTAAAATGTCTAGATGTACATTTAGGTTTATATCCTGTAAATCATGTCTGCCTTTTCTTTTCCACAGTTCAAGCAATTATTTGTATTAATATTGGGTTTCATTTCATTGAATTCAATAAATTCTGCATAATAATTTCTGCTTGATTAATTTCAGTCTCTAACTTACAGACCAATCAATTCTCTCTTGTGCTCTTTATCTCAAGTCTTATTTCCTGTATTCTGTAGTTCAGGCCACTTCTTCACAAACTGAATTATTTGTTTTGCAGTCTATTTCTGTAATAAACATGAGCCATTTCACTTGTTACCCTTTCATATTGTTGAACAGGATGGCAACAGAAGCAATCTAGATTTGTGAGCATGAACACAAAACTCTTTCAAGCTTCAGGCATGAGCCAGCTTTGCTCTATCAGCAAAGAAAAACACAACCTCCTGTCCTGTGTACATTCATCCCAATAAAGTAAGGCCAAAGGGCCAGTGAGACTCTGTAAATTATCTGAAAATTGTGTCAGGCTCTATGACATTTTTATCCTTAATTTAAGTGTTCAAGACCTCCATGAAGAAAGCTTCATGCTTCCATATGGATCCCACCTGATGTTTACAATGTTCCCTGGAACCACTTAAGATCTTCTATAGATGCTTTTACTTACTGTATTCTGGCAGCTGGGCTTCACCATCCTACTGGATATTTTCTAATTCACATTCTCACCTTCATCTAGATGCTTGGTTTCTGCATCTTTCCTTATTCTCATTACATGTGAATGTCCTTTTGAAGGCGTCTATCATCCTGTGATGCAATTTCCTACAGTCTTGGATGAAGACTTGCTAGGAGAGTTACATTGCTGCACCATATGGGTAGGACCAGTTTGCTGGAAAAGCAAGAGCTAGTAATCAATACAGGTAAATGTACAGACCAAATAATTTTGCCCTGAGTTCTGTCTAATGCAACCAAGGCTTTGCCTTGATAAAAGCTGTTAGCATCACGGGCATTATGTTCTGCATTAAAAATGTATTTTCTATATTGTTTCCTATATTTGAAAAACAGTTTATTCATTGCAATTATACTTGAAAGTAAACCTTCAAAATATTTCTTCCTCTAATTATATTTTTGTAAAAGCTCATATACACACACATACATACACACACACAAGAAATACATAACAAATCTTGGAAACTGCTTCTTCCTTTTTTCTTCCTTGCTAACAGAAAAATCCAGATTGCACATAGGGAATTGAAGATGATTTTTCCTTATGGTACAATTTGATGGAGTTGAAGGAATTCTTTAAGCAACAAAAAAACCCCAGGTTCACATCCTGCTAGTAAGTAGATAAGCAGATGAGAAGCTATCTGAGAAGGTGAGATTGCTCCATTGTATTACTGACTGCACCCATCTAAACAATGCAACAGGTATCAGCAAGGCAAGTGCAAGATCCTAACCAGGCTCAGCTTTTCAGTGAAGATTTAAGGGCTAAAATTTATAGCAGGCTGAGCATGTTACTGTTATGTCCTTTAGCATATGCACAATTCAGAAATCAGTGCAACTTCTGAGTGGTGAGTTGTAGAGGTGATGACACAACATTTTCCTGAACTAAACTCCAGGAGAGGATGAAAAGGACATAAGATGGGGGAGGAACTGGGCAGCACAGAGAAAAATTCTTCCCAAGTATGAGGGGGTAGCATGACCATGAAAACAAAACAAAACAAAACAAAGTAATAAGAAATATGCTCAGGGCTGCACATTCTCAGAACAGAGAGCTGGAGGTTATTTTGCCATACAGAAGTAAACCTAAAGATCAGCAATACTCAGTAGTTATTCAGGTGACAATAAAGATGCCTGTGCTTAATGCAGCAGAGAAAGCAAAAGGAGCAGAGGAATAAAGGGGACAGAAAAGTTGGCCAAACAGACAAGACAAGCAGAAGCACAGCAAACAGGCTTGAGATGACATGGTTAGGAGACAGCAAGAGGAGACAGGCTTAATCAGCTTGAGCATAGATAGAGGGACAAGTGCTTTGAGAGCAGTCAAAGGTCAGACCAGTGGATCTCAAAGCACATTACCAACTCATTAATTAAGCAGCTCCACACCCCTGGAATCTGGGTACATAAACTTCATAGCCATTACAAGAATCACTAAAGGTTGACAGAGAGTGGTTCAGTGACTTTCCACAAGGTCATTGAGCTGGGAACAAAATTCAAGCAGTACAAATCCTCCAGCAGCTGCTCCCAGCACCAGCCTGTCCTTTGTGCTTTTGGAACAAGGGAATTCGCTTTGTGAGTCCAACTGTAGTCATGATCATTCCAGCAATAAATAACCATTGAAAAACTTTTCTTGAGTGTTCAGCTGCAATAAATGTAACACAAAAGGGCATTTTTACACAGTTAGCAAAGACTATCTCATACCAAACTGGAGGCAGTGCTAGAAGATAACCAGTCAATGGCATCCTTTACAAGTGAGACAGATGATAATGTAATTAAGTCACAGGTTCTGCAAAACTTCCAATGATTCATCTCAGAAGAACAGAATTTAGAAGAAAAATTGAAGAAGAAAAACAAAGAAAAGTTCCTCATTTGGTCCAAGAAGAGAAAAATAGTTAGTAGAAATAATGTCTTCTCATGTGACAAGTTTTTCCAATTTTTCAAATTACAGTATGAAAAACATCTTTTTTTCTATATCAATTATAAGGTAACTCATTATGTTGCAACCTTGTCAATCAGATCTTGTAGATCAACAGATCCTTTTAAAGTCCCAATCAAAGTCCTGATCAAAAATTTAAATCCAATTATGGTTCAGAAATGAACCCCCTTTTTTTTGAGCGCAGTTTACTCCAAGGACTATCCTGGACTCAGAAGTTTAGGTTATGGTCTTGAATAAATGCAATGTAAAGGATACACAAGAAAACAGATTATATGTGATTTATAAACATGGAATTAATTCATCTGTAATCACTGGGGTTTTTTAATATTAGCTGTTTTCTTTTTTCAGAAAACTAAATTTTCCAATTTTTCATCTTCTTTTACTAGGTAGCCTTTAAAGTCCTGCAAATTATACAGTATGGCAAGGAAAAAAATTGTTTTTTTCTGCATGGGAGAACTGCTCCTGTCCCACAGAAGAAGATGGAATTAAAGTCGAGTTGGTTTGGATTATTTTGTTGGGGGTAGATGTGTGGGTGTGGTGGGGTTTTTAAATCCTACAAATTAGTAGGATTTTCTCTCAACTGCCATTCTTAACATTGCAATAAAGGGTATTCTTGATTTTTTTTTTTAATGTAAGTGGTCTGCACACCATTTCTATGTTTATTTTTTTCTTTTTTGGAAATTTTTCCTACCTCCCCCCACCCAAATAGAACATCAGTAAGTTCTTAGCTAGAGACTAGCTGGGTAGATAATATTTGTTTGGGTTTTTTTTTAAATTTTAAATTTATGAGCTCTAGAGTTTCATTGTACATCTCCTTGTACACAAGTCTATTCAGGAAGGCATAGTTTTCAATTTAATTTCAAGCAGAACTCCACAAAATAATTTATCTTTTTTACAATACATATTTTGTAGTACTGAAGGTTCACTTTCTCTTGAGTCCAAAAAAAGAACTCAAAAAACCCCACATCTGCATCGACCAAAAAGTATTCAAATAATTAATGGACTTTGAATAACTTTTGGGGAGAGGCTTCAAAAAAATCATCCTTTGTATCTGGTCCCATTTCTAATCTTTCACAGGGCTAAAAAGACTAATGCATTCCTAAGGTATGTGTGAAGCTGAAAGACATGCTCAAAGGACTTTTAAGAAGTTACTATTTGATTAGCATAGCCAGTTCTGATTACTGGATCCAGGGTAGATCAAGATATTCCAGATGCTCAGCCACCTATTCAGCCACACACCTATTTCCTGGATCTCAACTCTTTTATAGGAGCACAGACACAAAAACGCAAAATGGATCTCCAAACTTAAAAAAATGCAGTTCTTCTTTGACCAGGGGAAGTAAATTGCCAACATCCAAGTAATCATAATGGGTCATGTAGTCACACAAGGAATTGTTTCTCTGGTATTATCTAGCAGCATTCTAATGCAAAATATAAAATAATTTAGAAAATAACATTAGGTGAATACAGTAGTTGCCTACTTATACCAGGATTTCCCTGGCTGGAGGCCAGACAGATAAGCAAATCCACAGCTTTCACAAGAATGTGAAAAAGGACAAAATACCTCCTATTCTATCTAGGAAATTATTTCTGTTTCTTTCTCAGTAAAGCACAGTAAAACACACATTGTAATTTATCGAAACATGGAAAGAATAACACAGAGAAGCTCAATATAGCTAATACATTTTTTTCATGTATCCTTATTTGGTAATCTTTAACATATTGTTTCCGACCCTACTTCTTCAAAAGTCATTCTTTTTAAAGTCTTTCCCTCTCTTTTAGAAAGTGGTTAAATATTTCCTTAAATTGAGACATTACGAGGCTCCATAAATCTCGAAAAGACTTAAACATGTGTCTAAATTTAAACACAAGACTTTAGAGAATCAAGGTTTATATAAAAAACTAATCTACACCAGAGAATGTTCACTGCATTGAGCATACCTTTATTTTTTCCTCTACAAAAGTCTTTATTTCAAAATGCATAGGTAATACACTCTATGTAGTGTGCAGTTAAAGTGGGGTTTTGTCCTGGTGTACCCAACCTGCTTCTATTTTTTCTCAAAATCACTCTTCCAGCATTCTGCTCTTCTTTAAACACTTCAAATGCATTAATCAAGCTGTCAGATTCACTTTAATACTTTTTCCAGGACCATTCTGATCTTAATTCTGGCCTTCAATACTTTTAAGGTATCCAATACAATACACAGAGCTTTTGTAATCATTGTTTTATGGTTTTTCACCTTCGACTATGTTACAAAAAATAGCCCATTAATCATGTCAATCAAGTATGTGTGTATGATTCTCAAAGCTTTTTTCCAACTCCTTTGCAAAGTCCTTCAGTATTTATTAGCATGCAAACACACTTGTATAAATAGAAGTGATTTAAAATCCCTATTCAAAACAAGATCCCAATGTTTCAACCTCTGATTTTATCCTAAAATGGAGACAAGAATATTTGTTTCCTCATATCCAAGAGTCTGAAAACCATGTCAAGGCAAACTGAATTTTCCATATGAGGCTAGGAACCACATGCCCCCTCTACTCCTGTGGTCCTGATCCCTGGTTCATTCCTCACATCCCAGAACGCATACACAGATGCAGCAATGCCTGGGATGAGAGAAGGAGGAAAGAGGTGCATGCTCCTTTCTGTTCCTCATCTAAAAGGCAGAATTATAAGGACCATAACCATTACTTCAAGTGGTGGAACTTCAAGGTGGAAAAATTAATTTTGTTGGTTTGTTTGTTTTTCGAGTTGTTTTTGTTGTTGGGGTGGGTTGGTTGTTAAAATAATGAAGCAGTTTTTATTCAGATTAAATACAGCAAAGAGTACAGTATTTTATTTCAGCTTTATCAGAAATTGTTTTTTAAAGATCAGTGCAATAAATTTAAGATCAAATTGCTTTTCATGTGGAGCATTGCAAAATATTTTTGCCACCAAAAGAACTCACAGAACTCTGGGCAGAATTTTGACCTCACTAGGTATCTCTTGATAATCAAAAATCTTTTCTGGCATTTACAAACTAAGAAAGCATGCTGAAATCTCATTTGTATTCACAAGACATTCTGTCAGTTCTGAGGGGCCTGCCTGAACAAATTTGGGACAAGGAGAAAACAGAGCACACTTTCACCTTGCTTGCAGATCTGCTTGGGAACTGGGACTGGGACTGGGACTTTTACAGGTGACTGATGACATGCAATGACTACTCTGGGAGGCTCAGCTGTGAAGAGAATGTAGGAGGTCAGTACTGTGTTAGCAATGTCAGTCTCCTTTCAGGTGTTTCCATGCAGTGTCTGAAACATGGGACATCCAATCCACTGTAGTGACACAAATCCTGGCTAATGGCCCACGACACCCTCCCAAAACTGTTTTCTAAGGTACTCATGTATGACTACAAGAAGCAGTAGTAGAAGTTTGCAGTGACCTGCAAAAGATTTCAGACTTGGGTATAAAGGCCAAGAGGGCAAAAAGAACAGAGGAGCAGCCCGAGGGAAGGGGCACAGGAGCTCAGGGATACCAGCACTGTCAGGCTCAAATGCCCCTAGGCCAAATCAACAGCCTATGTTGATTCTGAACTTGAGGAAAACTGACAACCCAGGAACTAGACCACAAAAACCACTACATTTATATTTGTCTTAAACTTTCTTTTATATTCTCATCCTTCATTTTCAAACACATGCCAAATAAACCCTGTGCTGCATGAGGACACTGAAAGTGGCAATTGAAAGATGGGGGTTTTTTTCACCCTAAGGGATGTAAGGCACAAAAATGAGCCTATGAGCATCCCTGTATATTTCCTAGAGAAGAAATTGCTCTTCTTTACTAATATGGACAGATCAGATAAGGCTATGTCTCCAAAGGGGCAACAAGAAGTCCTCACAGGCTGAGTAAAAAGTTCATGTTTTAATACATTTAATACACTGCTCAAGGCCACCTGACGACTTTGTGGGGATAGTTATATATTTGCTTCTGTGTCTTTCCAGGGGCATGGTATAGGCATCCCATTCCAGTAGTCCTGCTGTGTTCAATTGGGCTGTGCAAGGAGACTGCAGGACATTTCCAAAAACTGTCACACAGGTGCTGGCATGAGTGTGCAGCTGGTGTCAGCACGGAGAGGCTGAAGTCCAGGTGAGGACCAGCTGATCTGCAGCCAGTGTACATGACAGGGCCAGCACAGGCATCTGGCACCATAGGAGGGGTATAATTCCCAGTGTCAGTTTGGCTCCTGCATGTAAAGCAGAAAGACCTGTAGTATTCTCACAGCAGTGAGATCAACATCAACACCACCAATGCTGGCATTGCATCTAAGCGCTGTCACCATTCTGTTTAGTGAAACCCTTTTTAAGCAAGCTGCAGTCTTAAGTAGGTAGCCTCACTGTGAGTACTCTAGAAATGTTAATAGTGGTGAAGAAAACTGTGTCATAAATTTTGTGTGTAGTTTGCTTAACACAGGCACACACACAAAGCGTTATACAGTACATCTTATAGTTACATATACTCTATGAGGAAATTTTCTTTTGTACTTTGCAAACACATCACTAAAAAACTCCTTTTATCCAATTTTCCTTGCAGAAGGATAAAACAAATTTTTTATACCATGGATAAAGTGCAATTGATTTTGGCAAGATGGTATTCAGGAGTCACAGCAGGACACGTAGGCTAAGGCATAGAGTCCATAAGCTTTCTGTGCTCCCTTTAGTTATCTGAGCTATAACTATTAGCAAGAGTTTACCTGGTCTAAACCACGTAAAGCCTACAAATCAAGACAACATGAGAATAATCCCAACATAAATTAGTTGATACATAACCGGGACGTTTTCATTGCAGCACTAATATCTATGTATTAATGTTTACCAATGTGACAAATCACTGACAAAGCCAATGTGCCTACCCACAGAAAGCTACATTTTGTCTTGACACATCAATGAAGCAAATTCAGTGAATTGAGTAACATGAGTTATTCAATCTGTCATATTAGTTAACAAGCAAGTGCAGGATAAATTCAGTGGAATAGAAAAAGTTTCCACAATCGCATTCCATTTGTAGAACTTCAGGTTTTGGAAGATTTTAATTTTGAAATTTAATTAATAATTCATTAATAATTCATGCAGTTAGTAAGGCTTTAAAAAAAATCCAACCCAAAACATACAGCAGACCATTCATGAGCAAAATGTTAGAACTGTTAAAACAAACATGATATTTACTCATTTTTTGAACAATGATACCATTCAAAAGCCCCAGCTAATATCACACCACACTTTGCTAGGAACTATGCAAATAAGACAAAAAAAGGTTTTCCCTTGACAAAAGTATATGGGAAATATTTCAATAGATAAGAAGGAGTAACCAAATTTCACAGAATATATAAATTTAGATATTCAAAGTGTCTCTTAATCCCTCAGATCAGCTGAATGAAGTCTTGGTCTGAAGACAACAAAAAAACTTAGTAAGTTTAACAAAACCAGAATCTCACTCTTTTTTTGTTTGTAAAGCTACTTTAAAATGCAGGTCTGTAATGTCTACAGAGCCACAGAGTTCGGAAGACCAAGGCTGTTGAGTTTTCTAAACCACAGAATACCTCAGAGTTGAGCCATGGGAAAGTATTGAACTACATCTGCAGAGAGTCTAACAAAGTCTTCTCAGAACAAAAACTGCAACAATTGCATCTTCAATAGACTTCCAACCATGCTGGCAGACAAGGGCTAAACCTTCATCCTCTGATACTTTAAGGAACCTTAACAAAGACTGGATGATGGATAAATAGGATGTCATAGTCCAGCTCTATCCTACCTGACACACCTCAGCATACTGTGGTCACGTGCACTTGCACAAACCCAGTCAGCAAATCTGCTGAAAGCTCCCCAGAAGACAGACTGCAGTTTAGTGCTCAAAAGATTTATCAACAGCTCATTGTTATAGCAAGAGTAACCAGTGGCAAAAAAGCCATAAAACATGGATTTTGTTTGTTTACATTCATCATGTCAGCTCACTCCTGTGTACTGCCAAGGCTGAACAGAATTTGCTCTTTTAGTTTCTCAGCTCTTGTAAATATAGCTGTCTTTTAATCCCTCAACTATTTAATCCATAATGTGAATTTGGTGACTGTGTCAAAACTCCAATGTATAAAAAGATTTTCAAAGATATCTGGATAACCAAGAATGAAAAAAAAGTCACATAGGAGTTTCTGAACAGCATTTAAGGCAGAAAAATTACCTAAATTCCTGGGATTTAGGACATATCTGCATCTGGAATATGCTGTATACCCAAACAAGCCAAGAAGCCAAGACTTGTTCTGGACATAAAAGCAAAATAGTCATTTCAGCAGCATAAAACACCAATGTTAATTAAAACAAACTTGGTTTCTATTTCATAGCTCCAGTGAAGCCTTATTGAAAAAGTCTCAGCAATCCCAGCAGGCACACACCTGGGTCTTCATTCAATTCTATATTTTTAAAATTCTTCTCTATAGAGTCTGAGCAATAAAAATCTAAACGTAGGAAATTTAGCTCACATATTTTAAAAAGCCATGTATTTTGTGTTTATAGTACCCAGCAGAAAATATTATCTCAAATTTCTACAAATTCATTGCCTAGTTATAGATTTTTGCAGATTTTGTTAAAAAACATTCCCAGAATCATTTAGATTGGAAAAGACATCCAAGGTCATTGAGTCCAACCTTTCACCAATCACCACCTGTCAACTAAACCATGGTATTAAGTACCAAATCCAGTTGTTTCCTGAACCCAAGGGTCATATCTCCACCACCTCCCTGGGCAGTCTATTCCAATGCTTAACAACAGTTTCCATGAAAAAAGTCTTCCTGATGCCCAACCTGAACCTCCCCTGACACAGCTTGGAGACTGAACTCTCATCCTGTCACTGATTGCTTGGGAGAAGAGGCCAACCCCCTCATGGAGGAGAGAAGAGAAGGGAGAGAGGAGAGGGAAGAAGAAAGGGATATTTACTAGATTCAAACTCTAAGAAAGTAGCTTAACAAAAAACAAGAAATGCAAGGACACAAGACACACAATCTTAATGTTGTACAACTCTTCACTCCATGGTGAGTTCCTTTGTGGAACAGAAAATAAGGAGAATATGCATGCTCCTGAAAATGGATATTCTCAGTGAGCCATTGTTTTCATTTAGAGGATTTAAAACTCATATCAAACCCTAGTGAATTACAAGATTCTTTCAAAAGTCTGTACAATTGCCAGAACATGAGTTCTGTGGAATTGTAAGTATGAAATAAATGCCTTTGCTTTGCTGGGATCCAAATTCATGCTTTCAATCTCTTTCTTCTTTGTAAGCATCACTTCACTGGTGAAGTTGAGGTTGTTCAGTGCTTCTAAAAATTAGATAATTTAGACCTCTGCCCCTAGATATGAATTTGGAAGTCTAGAAATAACTCTATAGACATGGGCTTTCTGGCCAATGGCCTATTAAGTGTTTGTTCTTTGATTTTTTCTTTGTACTTAACATAGCAGGTTTCAAAAAATGAGCCATTTCAAATCCATGTGTGTAAAATATTCATTGCAAAGGCCAAAGTTCAATACACGTTGGCTAGCCTGTGTTTTCTTGTACGTATTTAAAGGTGACTCTGAGATCTAAAGGATTGTCATCATAACCTGGATCCCCAGGTGAAAGGAACTCCAGCTATCCTGTTGGATAATGTCTCTTTTCACAAAATTAAAATAAATAGATTGTAGTGGTAAGTCTCAGATCCAGACAGAAACTTTATGAAGTCCAGAAGCAGAACATTTGCATCACTGTGATAACTGCAAGAGGACAGACCCAGGAATCTCCTTATTTCCTCTATGTTGGCAAAAGCATCCACAGTGTTCTTTTCAGCCACAATTACCATTGCTCTCTAACAGGGTTCCCTTATACCACCAACCTAAATGGAAGAAAAAATGATGCTCAAAATCATCAAGGCTATGCCAGTAGCTCCAAACTCTACTTGCTCCTTCCTCCATCAGTCATTGTTTCTAAACATCACTGTTGTCATTTTCTTCCAGTTCCCCTCAGCCCTCCAGGTTACAAGAGCAGTCAGCAGCGTTGCCTGCCTTGATAATTTATGGGTATGACTCTCTCTTACTGACAGCAGCCAATTGTACCATTAAAGGGCAATATGTTGCCATGGTAAAGAAAGAGTATCCAAATGTCTTATACACAAAAAAGGCATTAATATGCAGCTATTGCCACTTGCACCTCTTAATGCTGACAGAGAAGAGCAAGACTGCTAAAAGTAATTATGTTTTATTCCAATAGAGTGACAGATGTCTTAAGAGACAGGAGTGTCAGAACAGTAGCTGGAACTCCAGTAGCAGGTGGGAAAGAGATAAATAGATATGCACATTCTTAAGAAAGATTGCTGTATCTGAAAGGAAAATAATAATTTATTCTTTTATATATAACATATATAAATATATAGTCTACATATTTTATTCCCATATAAATAAAAATAAAGCAAACATAAATAGCCATAAAAGACACTGTTGGGGGTTTTATTGTTATTGTTGTTGGTTATTATGCATTTTAGCATGCAGATTTTTCAATAATCACATTTCAGTGGTATATGTCAAGGCAGGGATAAAATACTCCATACATGAAAAAGTACTCAAATCTAAAACTCTGTTCAAACCCCAGTATCAAGCAGAGGTTATTTTTTACCTCCTCTGTGCCATTTTCACACTGCACTCAGAAAGCACACATTAAAACAAAACAAAACACCAAAAAACACAATTTCACCAACTACTTAGTTCCGTTGCTGGTTGAAAAACAAAAGAAACATATAGAACTAAAAAATGCATTGAGGAAAAAATTAAATTTAGGCATTAATAGCAACCATGTTTACTTCAATTTGCAGAAATTCTTTTTACATGCTGACATTCAAAGGCATTATTTTGCCCTTGATCTGCCTCAACAAAAAGGCTCTTTCAAAGATAATTGCACATACTTCACATATTTCTTTAAGTACCACTAATCTCTCCTTTGTCTGCTATGATTGAATGTTATTTGTCTCCTGTTTTTTTCCCCACACTTTTATTTTAACATTCTCTAGAAGCATGGACCATCTTTATGAGATCTTCTAGTTTGTCTAGAAACTGGCTTATTCAGGGATAACTGTGGTTCAGAAAGAACTCTCAAAACTGAGTATTTGGGACTATCTTACACTGTTAAAGAATACATTTTAAAGCAGAAACAACTAATTTGTATCAAAAAACTAGGACCTTTTATTTTATTTCACAGTGTTGGTGTCACCATCTTATAAATCAGAATAAAATAGCAATTCTAAAAAGCTATTCCAAAATAAATATTTGTTTTTCTATTAATATCCCTAACAATTAGAGCGTTTTCAACCATTTGTTTAATTAAAGAAAGAAAAGTGGTAAATAAGAAAAGGACAACATATATAAACATTAAAAATAACATTTAACATAGTAAACTTTTCAAATTTAATAGTTTCAGGTGACTAACAACTAAGTGTTAAGCTAAAATTTAAGGCATCATTTAATATGGCCTTTGTAATATAGTACAAAGAACACACATAATGGAAAACACAGCTGTGGTACCAAGACTCAGCAAAACAAGGTCATGCTCCAAAATCCCCTCGAAGTTTTTTCTTTTACAGAGATTTTTGTGTTTTCAACCTCCTCCTGCAGCTCTCCAAGTGAAATATATTTTAAAAGGTCATACTTGGTGGTCAGAGTTAAAAATACTATCCCCACATTTAAAAACATCCACATAAAACAGACCTGGAATACTTCAAAATGTATTGATATCAATGATGGGAAGTATTTTGTAAGGTTCCAGGGAAATCCATATACCCTTGATTTTAGTTATGACTATATATCTGAAGGACGCTTTAAACCCATAATTAAGTATTCTATTTACAGGCTAATCTTTATCATACTTTACACAAGAGAATGATCTGATAAACTGTATTCTATTTGTGGCAGTGTTAGGGGTTAAATAATCCTTCAATTTCCATTTTTTTTCTAAAAGTGAAAACAAACTTATCCTGCTCTTCTTTTGTCTTTTCACTGGTCAGATGCGTAATCAGTTTTTCTAGATGCATTTATGCCAAAAATAAATGTGTTATTGAGCACCTGTTATTGCTGTCATTGGTGGAACAGAAATTATTTTAAATTTAGTTTAGACTGACTTCCAATTATTCCAGCTCCAAGCCACTGCTTTTATTTTCAAAAAATATGTCAAGGGAGGGAAAGTATAGGCATTATAATTACACAATAAAAGTAAATTTTACTGACAACTCTGAAAAATGAGTCTTTTTATATTCATCTTTCACAAGTTTTTAAAAATATGTTACCTGTGTACATCTAGATCCTTTAACGGCATGTGAAAAACATGCTTTAAGTGGTATGGTTTTTCAGATTTCTAAGGTTCTATTAACACCAGTTATAACAGTTTTTTACCACTAAAATTTATATTGTATATATCTGGTATTTCTGATACATAGTTCACCAATTCTGCATTTTAGACCTTGGCCCCAGCAAGTGCCCAATTAAATAAAACATTTACATGAATGCAGTCTTACTGAAGCTTTTTGTGATGAGCATTTTCTGTTTAGGTGGCAGCATAGCTGGTCCTAAAAATTAACAGAATGGAAAAGAAAGAGTCAAGTTAAAGACTGTGATAAAGTAACTGTAGTTTGGCCTTTAGAAAACATGTGCAACTGCATTATTTATTTCAGTCTCCATGCTCACCTTTTGCTTTGTATGGGGTAACACTCTGTCTCTCTCCCACTGCTATCAGTGCTTTTAATTTTAATCACAACTGGTGAATCCACAGAGATAAAGCACTGGATTTCATTTCAAGAATAATATATGTCCTTTCTTGCTGTCCTTTTCTTCCTAAAAGAACAACCTTCTGCCTTTCCTGCTGGCACACGCATCCTGGCACTCAGCTGGAACCTCGAGGAGCCCTTTGGCAGTGGGGCTGTCCCCACCTGGGCCAGGCTCCTGGAACAGGCTGCCAGGGATCATCATCCCTGGAAGTATTTAAAACACGAGATGCTTACAGTTCAGTGGTGGCAGCACTAAGTTAATGGTTTGACACGATGGTTTTAGAGACCTTTTCAACCCGAACAATTCTGCGATCCTTCACACACAGTCCTTAAGTAACAAATAATCATATGTTGAGCAACACGGCTTGAAAGTGTTCCCCAATAGGTTTTCATGGAAAACCTAGTCATGATTTTTGAGAAAATTTCCAAATGTCTGTCTTTTTCAGAACAACATAACAAATTTTGAAAAACATCTGCCCTCATTGATTTTTTTTTCATCAAAAGGCCAACCTCATGAAATCAGAAGTATTTAGACTTTTAAATGTCATCCAAATGTTTGCTAGAAGGGAGTTTTGAACACCTTGTTCACATTTCTGATGGACTTCATTCTCTGTCATTGACTGTACATGAATCATCATTTGTTATATGAGAGACAAGCTGCCTGTCATGGGTTGTTAAGCCCATTTAGAAACCCCAATATAGAGGGAGATGTTGAAGAATTAGTAAGAATGTGCTCTAGATCTGTTATTTCACTGGCCTGCAATCTGCATAATCATTCAAGCAAGCATAAAAAGTCAGTTCTTTTAATTCTCTGCCATGTTTTTCCTGGTTTTATCACAAGAAAACATCTGCTTTATTTACATGGCTGAATTGGCTGTAGTATCAAATTTTTATGCGAGTTAGTTGTTGTATTTTAATGAAAATTACCTTTTTCATTTCCCTCTCAAGACTATAGCTTTCCTCTGAGATTGCCAATAACAAATGTCTCCTGCAGTGACAAGAAAATGAACTGGAGTGTTTGGGAACTACACTTGCAGGTATTACAACATTTCAAAATTGGATTTGTTTGAAATCAGAACAGATGCAGAAATTTAGAGATTACCCCCAAAAAAAACTTTTAAATATGCACTATAACCTATTATTTCCATTTTTATATTTCTGTTTCATTACATTAAGCTCCAATTAATATTTCTGTGTAAAAATTTAACACACAAAGTAATGAATTTATGAACAGACAGCATTTTATTATTTACTGATCAACAGAATAGCTGTCTCCTAATAGCAACAAATAAAACAGAAATATTCAGGGTTAATACTCAGCTATAAAAAGTAGAACATATCCAGTTAGAGCTCCTAGAATAGAAAAGTTTCAATAAATTTAGTTTTATTTTGTTTAAAAAAATAGAACATTTCAATTTTGTTGCAATTTTTTTCCCCTTCCAGAAAAGGGTTTCATTGCAGGCTAATCAAAACGAGGTTTTGCCTTGACCTCATTGCATTGCTTTTTCTCCCTTTCATCTGTTCAATCTGAATTCATAAATGCCAGGTCATCTTGATTTACTACTAAACATAATATCATTCATACAAAAAAGGCAAATGATCAAGTCAAAGCAATTATCTTCATCATTCTTCAGCAGCACCTGGGATAGAGTGATGCATGCTCTAAAAATCTTGATTAATTCAATTACTTTTTCTTCCAAAATAGAAGTATTTCATCAGGACAAGTTAGCCCAATCTTAGGTAGAGTGAAAACAGAAATATAACTGTTTCCTCTGTTTCATGGTCAAAAATTGTTTTCCCAATTTGTATCTGTTAATGCCTACAGAACGAGAAATGTGACCTCATGTTTATATTTCTCCACTTAATAAATGCTGCTTGATATCTTCAAAGGTACGCTGGGGATTAGAATATACATTAATTCTGATTTTAAATATAGCCTAGAGCTCTTCAATAGCCTTAAAAATGCTAGCTATTTTCTATATGAAAAGACAAAATCATGTCTGCGACTACATGTGCATACACAAAAAAGCTGTATGATTTAATTTTTGCCTTGGAAAATAAAGCATAGCTATTAAAACAAATTTCCATATATTAAATTATTTTCTATGGCTTAAAATTTGAAACAACTACAATTTTTTCATTTTAGTGAACATTCTGACATCACTTAGTTTTGTTGTTTTTCCCCTGAATCCTTCCATGTAACCAACATTTACTTTATTTAAAAGTAATAGTGCACAGGTATTTCCATCCTATATGCAGCAGGCTATCCAATCTAGATTTAGTCACCCTGCAATCAGACATACAAGTAAATGTACTGGCACATCAACACTTGTAAAATGCTAAATATTAGCCTTAGAAAAGCTACCTACAAGGCTACAGAAGATCAGCCATTAGGTTGCTTTTTAAATTCTTCAAGATGATGCACTGACTCACCTTAAAGAAACACTTCTATTATCAGCTCAGAGAGGTGAAGCCTGAGAAGCCACTTATGACTGATTGATATGTAACAAATTATGAAGGAATCATCTACCTGACCAACTTAGAATGTAACAGGCACTTTGCAGTCCGTGTCCCTATGCTTGCTTCACAGTGAATCTTTCATTGCACAAACAGGAGAATTTCTATGTGAAAGAGGACTCCTGCAGTCTGGCTCCACCAGGTAGAAAACAGCCCCACTGAGTTAATAATGTTTCTATTTCATGATTTTCCTCCTAGATTTTCACATTGGCTCATTGGAGGCTCTGAATTTAAGCTACGGTGAAAATTTTCATGAAGTCAAGTGTTTATGTTTAATCACTGCACTCCCTAGGTGGAGTCTCCAACACACTCCCAGAATTGCAGGAGACCTCTGAATCTGCAAGGCTGATTCAGAACCAGAATTCCTAGAGCTGCAATTGTGCCAGTCTAAATTTTGATGGTGATTGTTTGTCTAATTAGAACTTTTCATGAATGAGAAAAACAAATCAAACTAATTTCACTGATTTCCGAACTGATTCATCTCAGGGTTGCTGTGCAAAGCAGTACAAAGAAAAATGATAGGGAAATGAAGTGTACTAACCAGATTCAGGCAGAAGACAACAGAGTGTAATTAGAAGGATTAAAGACAGCAAGAAAATCACAGGAAATGCTGAAATGCGCTGTTAACCTTATACCTTGCTGGAGAAAACCAGAACCGAAATCCTGAATCAAACTTTTGAATGTCTAGTAATACTTCAGTGATAATTTTACACATATAAATTAGACTAATTTTAACGAAACAAAGGCATCTTTTTTTTCCCAGAAAAAGATCTGTGTTTGTTTCTTTGGGTTTTTTTTAGTTTCCCAGCAAAACCTAAGACCTTCATAGACTGTAGTAAATCACATTAAATCTGGCTCTACTCAGCGGGCATAACATGAAGGAATCACTGTCTAAAAGGCAACATGTTGTTCTTCAGCTGGCCTAAAACTGAAAGCTTCTCTACTTTAAAATCGAATTTTGAACATTTATTTTTGCTCTGAGTTGGAAAAAATCTGAAAATAATAGAATAGACCCATGCAGAGGTAAAAGACTTGAACACTTTAAGAAATGGTTTGGGGGACATCTTCCAGGAATGACAAAGTTTTACTTAAACTTGTCTTACAGAAAGGGATCAGGACAAGATGAAAAAAGTTTAAATGCAATTTTTTTGTGCATATCATATTAAGTATACCGATAGCTAATACTAGAAGTTCAAGTCAAGAGAAAATAAATCAGTTGTCAAAAGTTAATGTTTCAGATTTTTTCTTTTCAAAGTTTGTCAGCATAATTCATTTCTGCTAACATTTCAACTTCAGTAAGAGCACAATTTTGATGAAAAACTGTCAAAAAGAAATCAGACAGCTCTTATAAAGATTATTAAAAATCACAGTTCACACCTGTAACATTTTCCCTGCCAGAAAAAGTGCAAATTTCCTCACCAATGCACATTCATAGCGCTGTGGTAACTTATAAAAAGAAAGTAATTATAATCAGAGGAAAAGAGCATATGGCTGATCTCAACAAAGGGATTAACATCTCCCACCTCAAAAATATCATTAACAAGAGAATCCAGATGAAGAAAAGTTAGTAATTAAGGATGTGTATCCTAAATATTTTTTGTACAAAGGCAAATGAGTAGCAGCCATATATTCATTTAGTTAAGACTTACCACAATAAAGTGGCTGCAAGCATATTAGGAATCAGAAAGTTGGAGACAGAGAGCAAAATTAGAGGAGTTCTCAAAGTTAAATATTTGAGAGGGTGAGTTCAAAGGAAAACCACTTACCCAAGCAAACCAAACCAGACTTTGCACAGACCCTAGACACAGTGGAGGGGAATCAGCCTTTAGAGCTGTTTGGACTGTGTTTGCACTCAGGCAGGGAGCAGCTACCAGCAGGAATTTAGTCCAGTTGGTTGGGATGGACATTGCTACAGGATACTCATAGCAGATGTGTGGTCACACTTCACATGCACTGGATGTACCCACACAGGGATTTGGTGAGGTCTGGACAGTGCTACGGATACACCCATCCCAGCTTCCTCTACAATACCTTCCCTGAAAACTTGAGGCTGATTGCTTATCAGAGGACCAAAGAGTTCTTTCCTAGAGTGTAGCTTAAGTCACTCTGCCACACTGCCCTGTAATTCCAGCATTCCTCAAAACCTGACAATTTCCATCTTCCTGGACTGCCCATAGCCTAATCCACCTAAAAAAAAAGAAAAAAAAAATATATATGCAGTGACAAGGTTTTAAATAGCATCCCAAATGTTTCTAAACCTTCATTACTCTTCAGCAAGTATCACTGTTCCTTGCTTGTAAAAATCCACAGTAGAAATTACTCAGAAAAAAATTGGATCCCGTTTTAAGTCATCACATATCCTTTCTTTTCTTTTCTTAGGTCTAATCTTCAGTGTACTCCAGTAAGACAGAAACTTCCCTAAGGAGTAAGTGCACACAAATATCTCAGAAAATTATATATGATATTTAGGAATTCACACAGGCTAGACTCTCCTTAGATTTCTCATGTAAGAATGATATGTTCCCTTCCTTGGCTGGGGGACTCTGGCATGCAGTTGTATTCTCTGATTTTTCTTAATGTTAGAAATCTGTGCATTTATGCAATATAAATAATGCAAAGCTGACTGAAACAGCCTGCTATTCTTTTTCTCTCCTGAGGAAGAAGATTATATGTTTGCTTTTACAAATAGCTGGAGTATAGGCAAAAAAGGGTTAATGCATTTGATTTCAGAAACTTTGATGAGACAATGAAGCAAAAAAGGGCTCAGCAGAAAGAGTCAAAAATGTTTTAAACATACTCTGAGAATAAACTCATAACTCTGTAAAAATAGATATAGAACTCCACATGTTAAAAAAAAATAAATAAAGACGGAATGAGAAAAATAAATTGTTGCTCTGGAGCATGTGCATAATTCAGAATAGAATTATGATATGTGTGGAAAAGCAGAAATTCAACTAATGCCAACTGACGTAGGATTTCCTTTGAAGTCTGTAATTCAGAGAGAAATTTTGTTTTCATTCTGGATTTTTTTTCACTTGTCAAATTTGGACATTTTAATATGTTACGAAATAATGAAGCATACAGGGATTGGCAATTTTTGTGTAGGTATGCATGTTATGAATGACTCATATCAAGAAGCATTTCCAAAGTGATAGAGTTTACTATGATAAACTCACAGTGAAGGTCGCATTAAATTGAAATGTGATAGCAAGACTACACTGTAGCTGCAGCTACATTTACTGAACTTGCAGAAAACTGTGGCTCTGTAGTAGCTGCAGGAAGTCTGTCATAATGAAGACCCTGAATGGGAAAGACCAGGCAACATCTTTCTGTAAGGATAAAAATGTAGCCTCATCACGAGAGAATATGATCAGCACAAAGCCAAAGTATTTGAGAGACTTATCAATGTCTCTGCCTTTTAAAGACCCAACTAAGTTCAACCTGGAAAGATGACAGAGAGAATTGGCACTAAAGTTGGGATAGCGTGATACAAAGAGCTGGGAGGGATGCGAGGACATGACAGAGGCAACAGCCAGAAATCACCTGACAGGCACAGACCAGGTAATTTTGCACACAACAAGGAGTAAGTGATGAAATTTCACTTCTATTTATATTGCATAAATGCCCCATCACTGCAGAAATTATTATCAAGGAACAGAATTTATCTATTCAGTCTCATATTCAAACCATATTTGAAAACAAAATTGCTGTATGGATTTCTCCAGCTTAGACCCATGTCATATCTCACCCTTGGAGTTATAACTTTACAGGTGAGCCATGAATGAGTGGAAGGCAATGAGAAAACAAGAAACACAAAAACTCCATGATTTCAAGCTACAGCAAGTCTGTAAGAAATAAACATTCCCCTGTGGGTTAATCCATACTGTGTAATAGAGAAAGGCAAAATCAGCTTCTCCAGTAGGTGAAGATTAAAATTGTATTATTCACTTACAATCAGAATTTCATATATATATTAAATAAACAATGGGTTACAGAAAGTTTCTTTGAAATCAGGGTGCAAGTCTATGATGTCTAAGGTTGAGTGTTCATGGTAACAGGTGAGTGAAGTCACATCAGCACATCTGTATTCTCCACAAGCCTTTCACATCCTAGAATTGTTTCTACAAATACAATGCAACACATTCTAGGCATAGTCAGAGGTGTTTTGACACTCAGAGATATAGAGAGGTGCCCAATATTTAATTTTCTTTTGCTTGTGGGGGGAGAGGGGGCTTGTTTGTTTTGGGTTGGGTCTTTTGGGGGGGTTTTTGTTTGGTTTTTTTTTTGTTTGTTTGTTTTGGTTTTGTGTGTGTGCATCATCATTTATTGCCTTTTTTTTGTTTTGTTGTTGTGCTTGGTGTTGGGTTGTTTTTAGGTTGGTGGTTTTTTTATTTGGTTGTTTTTGATTTGGTTTTTTTGCTGGTTTGGAGTTTTGTTGCTTTTTTTTGTTTGTTTTTTCTTTCCCTAAAGTAGCCAAACAAGTAAGGTGCACACCTCGCCATTGTAATTTCTAGCCTCGCCTTGACAATTTTTTTTTAAATGCCAACAGAATTTCCCTTTGACAACAATGACTTTACAAAGTACAGCAGCCATCCAGTTTCCATGTTGGTCAGGGTCAACTGCTGAAGTGTTCACAGGAAAAATGAATGGAGTTGAAACAAAAAAGTGGAAATTCAAATAAATATTCCTAGAGAATGTCCTGCCTTCCTCTGCTAGTTCTAATGTCAAACAATTATCAGGTTCCAAGTGCTGCTGACCATCATCATTTCCACTTTTGAAAGCAACTGACAGCACATAGTAAAAATTGTTTTGACTGAGAAGTAATATGATAATAATTGATTACCCTACACTCTGCCAGCTTTGTCTAAGCAGATAAAAACCTGCAGAATCAAAGTGATAGCACAAGGTACCAGAAAATCTACACCAGCTTCATAGAAGTGCATTGCTGCGCCCATACACACCCCCACAAGTTTTTTTTTAAGAATCTCTCAACAAAGTAACTGATAAACAAGTGAGGACCTTGAGACAGTTCACAGTTAGAAATCCCTGAAACTACTAGTTAACTTATAAATTGGACCATAATTCTTTACCACTGAGTATTAACAATACACCACTCAAGCCCAGAGTCGTTTCTATACCAAACTTAAGGGTTCTAAAGTTGACCCAATTTCTACTGTGCCAACATGCTGTAATCATTGCAGGCTTATTAATGTTAGTTTTGGTTGACACCAAGTCTCTTGCAAACACATCAATGCCTTACAAAAGTAGGATTGGCCCCAATATTTTCCAGAACCCAGTAAATATTTGGAGTGAGGAATCCTCATGATCTTTTTTTATGCCCATTAAAGAAAGGTATTTTTAACTAAATACCCATATACCACTCCCACAGAAATGCCTGGTAAAATATTAGAACCACCTCGGCCAGAGAAAAACAAGATTATATATGCACAGTGCTGTCAGCATTGGCAGAGAGGAGCTGAGTTGCTCTGGATGAGATATAGTGATAGATCACCCAACTGATGGCAGGGACCTAAGCACCATCATCTTCCCTTAAATAGAAGGTTTATGGGATTTCTTTATTTGAATGAGGGAAAAGTTATGAGGATAAATAACTACAAACTGTTTTTTCCATTCTCTCTGCAGTGATTTACACAGTTCTTGCAATTTTACCTGCTCTGTAGGGAATTTCTGCTAGGGAAATTCCTATTGTTTTTTCCCTACTCTTATCTGGACACCTAACTTATGACAGCTTAGAACTTTCCTTTGCATGCCAATGTATGCTGAGAATTTACACAGCTTGACTCACATGGGAAACTGTAATTTGCCTTGGTACGTGCACCCTTAAATTGTGGTTTGGAAAACATTAGCCTTTCAAACATAAACAAGCTGCAGAATTAAATCACATTGCTCAAGTATACACTATTTGAATATTAAATTATCTCTGAATGGAAAACAGACTTATCTGCAATAAGCAAAGACTCAAATATGATGTGCTAATAATATATTTCATGGGAGAAAATATGAGTGAAAATAAACACCCTATGGATTTACAGACAGTGATGAGTTGAGCTCATCTGAATTAAGAATGAGGTGTAATACAATTAAAATTAATAGGAAGTTGGTACAAGACTATTTTTCTTTTAATAATACTTGGAACTTCATTGCCTTTTCAAATTCCCAGAGTCTTTTCAGCTTGAAAAGTCACTCAAATAATGGCTTTATTCTGAATAAACCAGTGTGATTTGATACTATAAATACACCTGCTTAGACACCTGGACTGATTCTGCCAAGTCTTCTGCACGTGTTTACATTTCATAGACACAAATACTTTGACTCCACAAGACCTTAAAAATTAAGCACCTGCCTACATATAGACATCTTTGCAAAACTCCTCTGCAGAGTTTATGAATATTCATTTTTACATCCTTAGAGAGAAGGAAATTGACACAAATGGGCTTCAGCATATGTGCTTAATTTTACATAAATAATCCAGTTAACTTTCCTGTTAATATTCATGTGCAAAAAGTTAAGTACACAGATATTTGACAGATGGGGACCTCTGTGATAGGCTTTCATCTGGATCCATTTGTATTTAACTTTTAAATGTTGGCATATTTGCGCCATTGCTCTGTGGAGAGATATCTTAGAAATGTGTGATGCCTATTGGTTCACAACAGTGAGGTACATGCTTTAGACATAATTAATGTCTCTCCAGATTAAATAATTTATTTTACAAAAAAACCCCATGGTTTAAGTGGAAACCAGGTTGAATTTTAAAGCTGAGCTTTTTTTAAGTGTACCAAGGTGAACTTTGGAGCCAGACTTTTATTTCCATTAAGAAATTTAATCCTGTGTAGTACTAATGCAAATCCATCTAAAGTTCAACCGCATAACATAATGTATATGACATTTTGAAATTACACAAAATAAAATCAAGAAGTCCTCCCCTCTCGCCCCCTCCAAAAAAGCAGTAGTTATCTGAGGTTATTGTGAGGCCACCTACACAGGACAGCAATATTATTAAACCCCAAAACAATACATACTTGACCATTACCAGTACTGTGACATAAGATTGCTCAAAAATGCCTTCCTTTTGCTTATTTTCTGCTGCAGCATGGTAATATTTTTTACAACAAAAAGGAGTCAAATTTCCTTTGCAGTATAAGAAAGTAAATTACACTAGAGCCATAGCTAAAGAACAACAAAAATGGGACTCAAAACCTCATTCCATCTCAAACCAGCAATTTAGTTTGTTCAACACCCTGTCAAACCCATTTGACATAAAATTCCAGGCTACTAAAAGCTGTTTTGTCCTCTAATTTGTTTGCATTTATTTTTATAGCACTTACTGTTTTGATCCCTTTTTATTGTACCTGGGAGGTAAGCTCCAGCATATCATTGTTAAAGGAAAAATAAAAGCATTGGGGAATATTCTAATGAACCACATGTCATGTTGCAAGTAAACATTGTGACATTCCAAATTCTATGCACATGCAAAATCAACATATTATGCTCCTCTTCCAATCTTCCTAGAATTTAAGACCTAAGCCTAGCTACACAGCACAGATGTGACATTTTCTCTCTCCCCACACATTTCTTAGAGGTTTAAAAGATCACTAAAAGCAACCAAACCCCAAAACCACTAGATTTTTCTTCCGGGGCTGAAGGTACAAATGCTCTCAATAGCACAGATAGTTTAATAGCAAGTAAGACATCCATAGGGGAGAGCAGTTTCAAGAGTTGTTTTGCCAGGGTACTATACAGAGTGGGGAGCATCAATGTCCCAGGTGAAAGCTCCTGCCTCCACAAGAGTGTTCTGATGTTACCACAGTCTGCAGATGTGGAGCAAATGGAGATGAAAATATCACAGCAGTGCTGCTCCATCACGCCTTCTCCTCACCTACAGTTTCCTAGTCTGAGGCAAGCACACAGAGATAAGGACCCTGATAGGTACAAAGCTGTATGAAAAAGAAAACTTTCTTTTGTGTGTACAGCTCTTTTCTGTTCCCATGTTGTGCTGCCCTTCCTCCCCAGCCCCAAGGCAGTCCCAGAGCTCTCTTCAGCAATGCAAGATAAAGGAATGACTCAAGGCTTCTGAGACTAAGGCATTCTGCTTCCCTCACTTGCCTTTCCCAGTGTATCAAAAATAATAATGCATGGACATCATTAGCTCAAGTTCACACTGCTGCCAGGGTGGCAACACATTCTCTCCTAGGAAAATACTGGAAATCTCAGAGCATCTCTAACAAGTTGGGAATTCTTGGAAAAAACAAGAAGCTTAGGCTGTCTGCAAAAGCCTCCCTGCCATTGAAGTAAGGAACTAATTTGGGATGTTCATGGGAACTTATTACTTACAAGGTCACAAATAACTACCCTACACATAAAACAAAACGGCACAGGCAAGAATACAAATGCTGTTAGTCAAATTTTAGCATTGTCCTATTACAGAACACTTCCTGTTTATGTGTGCGTACAATTCCACATGCAGTAATTTTGCCCATGAAGACACATGCTTAATGAAAGAGAAAGCAGTCATTATAAACCCATCTCATATTGATTGAAAAATACAATTTTCTGAGAGAGGAATCCTTGTGATGTTTCAAATGGAAAACTAAATGATTACATGTTCAATATAACCATCACAAATTTGCTGGGATTTTTTTTGTTTTGTTTTTGGTTGGTTTGTTGTTTTTTTTATTGTAACAAATATGATAGAAATGTTTGATGAGTTATTTGCCATGAATCATTGAAATTTTTGTGGGTAAAAAAAAAATATTATAAACAGGATAAACCTTTAATTCTGTGAAGTTACACAAAACCAGAAATTGTTTTTGATGTTTCCAGCCTCTACTGCACCCCAAGACAAGAATCTGCAAATTTGCTACTTTCAGGAAGGAAAGATGGGAAATGGAAGCATTCTGATGATTTCAAAGTGGAATATGACATCCATTTTGAAACTCACCTAACTTTTAAGGCTTTAAATACCTTCAAAAGACAATTATGTGAGTTTTGTACAAAGTGTTTTCTGGAATGCCAGCAGTTTTGACTGAACATTGCATTACCAAAAATATCTCAGAGCCTTGCACATTGAGCCTTGCACTTCTCCCACACACAAACACAATGCTTAATTTTGGTCACTAGATGAAAGAAATCCATTACTTGCACCAGTCTAAGAGTTTTGTTTTCCTGTGACATCAGGCTGCATTGCAATCTCTGCTGTAAGCGTGTCTGGATGTGTTCCTGCTGAATTACATACTCAGCCCATGCTTGCCTGTCTTTGTTACCAGCCTTTCACATCTTTTATCTCTTGCCAGATTTTGGCATTAGTTCTCAAATGTGTTCACTAAGTCTATGATTTGTTCTGCATTGCTAGCAGTAGCGCAAGAAAAGGATGTTGTTTCACAATAATTCCATGTTTCCCCTGTTCTTTCTCTGAATAATTAGGTCCTGATAGCTCCTTCAGATAAGAAACTACAAGAAAGCTTCTTGGGAAAAGCAAACACTCTTCTTCCAACAGGTGAAAAGGGGCTATCATCTTGAGGACAATCTGTGAACATCAAAAGAAGACAAGTCTGCCCACATAATGGTTCTTCATGTATTAAAAAAAGCAAACAGTGAGAATCCTGCAGGCACAAAATATGCTGCCCACACCAGTAAACTACAAGGAGCTTCTGTTGTGTGTACCAAAAATCTCCTTAAGGATAGCCAGTTGCAGAAATGAGGTCTCTGTCACCTCAGGAGAGGTAAGGATGAAAAAAGTTCATACGTATCGAACTCAGGAATCCACAGCAACCCATGTTTAATGATTCAGAAAAATACTCAACACTCCCCAGTAAATTCCACATCCCACTGACCAAGGAAGAGACAGAAAGAGGAAACTTCAGAGGTTTTGTCAAACTTGCACTGCCAAACTGCTACTCTTCAAGATTCTCAAATCTCATTCTTCTCTTTCTCATGATTATTACTCCAGTTCTGTTAAAATGTGTGGTTGAGCAAGGAGAGAAGCAGAGGCAAGCTTTTTCAGAAGCAATTCTAACTGTCTGAATCACAAGAACTTATTCAGTATTTACTCTTTCCCACAGAGTAAAGCTTCTGAGGGTTGAGAATTTTACAAAGTCATTTGTCACTAAACTTAAACAAGACACTACAGATAACTTGATATTTGTTTATATTTTATCAATGCCCTTTTTTTTTTCGTAATTGGAATTTGAAACTGTAAATGTAAAGAATAACAAGCAAATCCTTTTCTTATTACAATTTTCATGCTTCCCTGGACATAACATTGAGCAAGACATTTACATTTCAAGAATATTTTACTTACAAAAGTAACCATTCCAGCCATAACTTGTAATGTGGGATAGCTAGGCAGGGAACTGAGGCTGCAAGCTTTTGAAAAGTGAGAGGTCACTGAGAAAGTAGATTCTCAATTTAAGTTTTAGCAAGAGTGGAGAAATAGAAAGTGACACATTATTTTGACTAAGTTCTCTCCTGAACTAATGCTTTTAGAGACAATAGTTTCATTTTGAATTAAAGCTGATTTCTGAAGTGTTTCACATCTCCAGCACCAACTAAAGGCAACAGGAATCTCAGCAATGCCATGAAAAAACATGGTCACCATAAAATAAAAATAAAAAAGTAGTCAAATTTTAAAAAGATACTTTACACAGAAGACAAAGTTGTCACCTCACTTCTCCGCTGTTCCAATATGTAGCTATGGGGAAAATTATAAACTTGAGCAGACAAGAAAAAGACTAAAAAGAATAAATTATATGTACTTCTTATTGTCTCTGACCATTGTGTTGTTCTAACCACAGTATAATGAACACTGATATGAATGTTGGGCTTATTTTCCTACATTGCCCTCTGGAAATGTAAACAACTGCTTGGGCTGAATTATTACATTAGTTTTCAGCTTCAATATTATCCCCAAGTGTTACCAATACATACAAGCCTTCCTCATGCGAGCTTTCTTTTTTTCGCACGTGACTGATGCAATACTTTCAACTTCACAGCTTACATGTGTAAATGGTTTCAGTGTTCACAGGAAGCAGGGGATCCAGTTACAGAGAGCTATCTGAAAGAAATCTAATTGAGATCACAATCAGCTTGGTATGAATGCCCTGTGTGTGTGTGTGTGTGTGTGTGTGTGTGTGTGTGTGTGTGTAAATAAATAAATATATAAATACATATATATATATATATATATATATATATATATATACACAACTCCTCCCCCGCCAGGGGAGTTATAGTCATCACATGTGTAATCTATTGTCAGCACCACACTTCTACACTGACCCATGAGCTAAGGCTGTCTGGCCCAGACACCCACAATCTCAAATTTGGAGGGTCTTACGCTAGTTCTCTACAGATCACCTATTCTCATGCTTAATTCTCTAAAGATTGCTTATAACAAGACCTCCTCTGAGAGCCTTCAATAAAAAACTGAAACCCACACAGTTTATTGCAAGTATCTGACAATGTCTCCCGGGAGTTTGGGATATTTCCACCCCTCCCAAGTTATCACAAGCAGCAGCATTTCACGAATGGAAAACGATGACGGTTTTTTACCGGGGATCACTACACCCAGCTGTGCAGAGAGCAGATACAGAAATGCTGTCTAAATAAGCCAACATGGCCACATAAGCTAACCACCATTAGAAATGGAGACAGAGATCATAAACAGTGCTTTGCATCATTTTGCCATTCCTGCCCACATTAGTAACTCACAGAGATGAGGCCCTTAAATACACTCAGCTCCCCTGGTGGGAAGAAACAGGATGCAATGTACAGTCCCCACCTGTATATCTTCCTCCAAACTGTGTATTTGTGTGCCCAGTGGGATGATATTTTTTGATTTGGTTGTCAGGAAATAGAACTTCATATTATGCTCCTGTCTTTTTCTTTCTTAGCTAGCAGAGTACAGCGAATAAAGGTTATTCTGTCTTTTTTTTTAATTGTTTTTTGAATCTAGGCATTTTTCATAAAGCCAGACTTCTCCTTTATTCATAGGAAGCCTTTTGTTGTGAAGGCTTGCATTGTGTTTTAGAACCATAAATTTGAGGACAAGCATTTATATTAATCTCTGACTCTCATCCTGCCTCTATCTGGAGATATCCAAAACCCACCTGGATGTGATCCTGTACGACCCGCTCTAAGTGAATCTGCTTTACCAGGAGTTTTAGGATAGGTGATCTCGTGGTTCCTCCCCACCCCAGTAATATATATATATGTAATGTATGTAACCAGAAATTCTGTGGTTATGTACATCTTCAGACACCCCAAAGACAAGGAATGTGTGAGAGTCAATAGGATGTATCAATTAAAGTACAACTTCTCCTTCATTTTTAGCATTCATCTCTGGTTGACAAAAAAGTACCCCACACTGAATCAAGAGGACAAAATATATACTTGAAATGAAAAGTAACAATTAAAAAAGGAAAACAAAAACAAAACAACAAAACAACACATGCTTGCCTGTAGAATATCCAAGCATACATTGCTCTTTACCTGTGAGTGAAATTATCACAACTTGTTACCTTCCCTGTGTGGAGCAGAGTTGACTTCAGACCATCCAGTCCCAATGGATGCTTCAAACAGACAGCTAACCCCCATTTCCACTGCACTTTTTAAAAAACTCGAGGACATAAAATTCAGTAATATTTCAAAAGTTATGACTGCATTTGAGAAAAGTTTAGTTCTTCAAGTTCTTAACAGTTTTCCCTTGCAAAATACCTATTATTAGCACTGATTTCAATAGGTGATTTGCCAAGTCTCTTAATTTTAATGTCCGTGCTGTGTATTCTATGAAACATTTTGAATTTCTGCTGGACAATGATCACAATGAACATTGTGAATATTCTTTATTCCACTTTGCTGTAAATATGAAAAAAGGAAGTATTTATCTTAATATTGTAGTCTGTAGTTTATTAAGTATGGATTGTTATTTAGTCAAGAGACATCGATAATAATTATATAATTCTTAAGGTATATATAAATCAGCAACCACTTATATCAACACCTATTCACATATTCTCATTTTTCCTGTACAGTAGCTTCCTGCACTTCCAGCAATACCTTAAAAAAAACTTGATAGAATTTTAAAACAGTTTGTGATATTGCACAATGTACTTTTTTTTTACTTTTTATGTGACCTGGTAGTTCTCAAATGCATTCCCAGGTACCTGAACCTGCACGCATGAAAACCTCTCTGAGGTTTTCTAAGGGCTCCATCTGTAAAGAAACACTGCTGACAAGTCCAGGCTTCCATATGCCATAAACATCCAGTTTCATCATTTTCTTTCCTGCCCAAGGGCTTCCCTTGTGAATGATCAAAGCAGCAAAGATCGCAAAATTTCACGTGTCTAGTTGGACCTTAAAGAATGGGAAAAAACAACAACCTTTCAAACAAGTATAAGTCCAGTTTGTCAGCACACAGACAAACCTCTCATTTGAACAGAGGAAGTGTACATTACACAGCTTATATTCAACATAACTGTCCTTGGAACAGAGGGGATTTTAGATGAAAGTGCTCAGACTGAGTGTTAATCCTAGATCCACAATGTTCTGGAAAAAAAAATCTTGCAGTATACTTAGAATAATTACTTGGACTGTATTAGAATGTATTTAATTGTGATTGTTCCCTTCAGACATCAAAAACAAAATCATAAATGTAGATGGAATAAATACAACCTAGAGTGCAGACCATCAAAAGTCCTAGGTTAAAGAAGGAGGGAAAAAAAGGAAAATAAAAGAAAAGAAGTAGAGTTAGAACAACTTGCTTTGACTTAATATTACCCCTCAAAAACCTTTCATGCCGGAAACAAGGTAAAAACTGCTCACAGAATGGTGAAAAATCTTCAACCATCACTGTCAGCAAGTCCATAAACTAGGATAGCAAGGAAACAAAGTAAAGTCAGAGCAGAAAAAGGTAATTGCCAAGGAACAAATTTTCATCACATCAAAATTAGACAGTCTGAACAATCAGAGTTAGTTACAGAGTTGCTGTTTTTATCAGACCTTTCAAAGCCATTCTACCAAATAATTCTTATGCTTCACAGCTTTTTCCTGTCAATCAAAGATAGGGGAAAATAATCAAGTAATAAAATATGTTCCAAAAATGTTACAAAATTCAAGTATGCCTCAAAGCTGCCCCTCTAACTTGCCAGTTTCCCAGTGTTATTAGTTTTTTAAATAAAGATGAATTTTTACATACTATCTTTAGCTATTTTGTGCCATTCATCCCTGACTCCACCTCTTGAAACAAGGCGAAAGTGAATTTAATTATTTTTGCCTTGACATAGTATATGAAGACTCTATCCTAGTTTTTCTTATTCCATAAATTTCCTTGCCTTGTATTTTCTCATGAATATCCATGGATTTTCTGACTTCTTTCTCCTCCCAACTATTAACAATGTATTTGCTCTTTTTTTCAGTTTCAAATGCCTTCTTTGCCAGTCCAGCTGACATGCAGAGTTCAAGTGAGGCAAGTGAGACTTGAAAGAGCACAATAATCATAGGAAACAAAGGACAGATGGAGCCTCTTCCAAACTGCACCTTTAGATGTTGTTTCCTGTACTACACATGAAAAACTACAGCCATAAAAGACATTTTCAGTGGTATATATAAAAGATTTTTAATTCCATGTGTATAACATAACAGACCATGAAAGGCATTATAATTTTCTAATTGCATGAGGAAAGCAATCCTTGAATGCTGGGTTAGCAACCATCACATTTCAGGACACCTACTGCTGGCAGCTGTTCTATGGAAAGAAATAGAAGGATCTGCCACCTTGGGCTAATAAACACTCATTATTTCTTTTTCACCTCCTCCTCACATTATCTTGATCTGAGTCACCGTGTCCCCCAAGACAACATATCTCTTGGATATAATTTCTCATCTTTCCACACATTACCAGAACTTCCCATATATTTTCAATCCTTACACAAAATCTGAGTTCTTACTTCTGCCTTCTCTTTTAACTTGGTCAAAGTAGCGCAGCCTGCCACATGAGCACCCTGCCTTTTATATCCCGGGAGTTAGGGCAGGCCACACTTACACTGGAGAGGAATTAGGCTCTGAACCTGGAGCAAGTCCTACAGTTTTTAAAAGCATTGAAGAGCTGATATAACTTTCCTTAAGGTGCAGTCAGCAGAGAAACTAAAGTCAGGGAACACTGGTGCTTACACATGGATATAGATTGAGTCAGTCATGATGTGAGAAAGGGATGACTTAGAACAGTAGAACTGCACTGTCCCAGCACTGTCTTGAGGAATTATAATGAAATCTGACAAGAAATAAGTAGTACCAGAGGTCAGAGAATTACTTTCTCATATCCAGCAAACACAGTTCTTTCTTCACTTTTCCTACTTTCATATTCAGTGCAAAGGAAGAGCATCTTTGTGTTACTCCCAACTTACACCAAGGGAAACATCAAAATCAGGTCCAATGGGAAGAGAAATTGCCTCTCTTAAAAGGTGATTTGCTGCTCTTAACAGAGCAAATACAATGCACTTTTAGCAAACAGCTGCTCTGTGACTCTTCAGTCACAGCTTGGAGATACAAGGATATGTTTCCTGTGGAGCTTAGAAATAAGAGTTACTTTTAGCTGATACTTGTCAGCAAGCTATTCCCAATCCCTCCCTTGCAGAACACCTCTAAAGGCAAATAATGGGCAAGCTATGCAAAAGGACTTCAGTATCCAGAAAAAAAAAAAAAAAAGGAAAAAATGCCAATTTTAATGATGTCTGTATAACAGATACACCACAAAATTCTGGGGTTTTACCCAAGTTGATCTGCTTCCTACTTATCTTCTGAATACTTCTATAGTAATAATCCCTCACTTTACTCTTCACTACTTGCTCACTGCTACTCACCAAGATTTGGTTCTTCCTGTCTATAAATACAATGCTCACTGACATGGGAACCTTTGAGAGAAATTAGGGAGCCATACAAACCACAGAGTATTCCTTATATCAACATCTTTTCTTTAAGCTTTATAAATCAGTAAGATACCAACACTAATTATCAAGACTTGGGCTGAACAGTGATTGATAAGATTTCCCCACTGTGAGACCATGACTAGCCAAAACTCACAGGCAGTTCCTGCTGAGTCCTGGCAGGCCTGCAAAGACCCTGTGAAAAAATCCTGCACAGCAAAAGGAAGGTCTGGGAAAGAATTAACTCAGAAACAAAGTAATCAAGTTAGAGAAAGATGTAAGATCTGTACAGGACCCCCTTCCCAAAGTCCATAGCAAGAAAAGGGAGAAGAAAACAATTTAAAAAAAAAAGTAACAAAACACATTACACCCCCACATCACCAGAGCATACTGGTTAAAAGATTAACTGTATGAAACACCAGTAAGAGAGTGGTTTAAGGTCTGCTGTAAACAAGCAGAATAATTTATGCATTAAAAAAATGGAAGAACTCGGTAAGGAAAGAGGAATAAAAGAGATATAAAACCTATACCACAAGAAAGAATGAAATCTGTAAAAAGTTCATGTATAAAACTTTGACTGAACTTGTGCACCTTTGGGTTTCACACACCAGTAGTTATTTCTATGCTCATATAACACACAAATTAAACTTTTATTAAGTGCATTGAGAACTTTCTATTTTTGCACATTCCAGACACTTCAGACTTTCCATAACTGTCATCTAGAGAAGTCTCACTCCCGAAGTACAGTGAGAGAAGAATGTGCACTGTCTGTAGATATATAATACATGATGGTTGATCCTTTTTACCACATTTATCTTGGAATTCTGGTGACATGAACAAACCACTTGAGTATTACTTTACTGGAGTTTTATGACCAATGCATAACCCCTTGGTTTAACTTGCTAATGACAATAATTAGCAAGCAAAAGTATTGCTGTTCTTTTGCCCTCAAATACAGAGTGATAACTTGTCACCTTGTGACTGAATGCACAGTATCCTTCATAAAACATGCAGCCAGCCAAACACATTTATCCTAAAAATCCTCCCTCTAAAACATCCCAAGTAATTTATGTTAGTATTACTAACAAACTCACTGATAAATTGGATTTTTCTAACACTGCCCACAGCTATTTGCTATGGACTATAACTGATTTCAGAAAGACAGAGAACAAAGCATCTATATAATGTTTCATAGAAGATGCAAAGTATCAGACTATACACATTTTTTTTTAAGGTGATCCAAAATATCTAGTTATGTATACATTTATGTGCAGGTTCACTCCTGCTTTTGCACTTCTAGTTATAAAACAGTTGATTGAATATCAAATACCCAAAGTTGCAAGCTAAGAACTTGTCTTATGTATTTATTCCCTTGAACTATGCAATCCATTGCAGTTTATTCAGATTTCTGACCACTGACAGAATAATTTGTCATACTTCAAAGCCATTTTATCAAAGCATTGAAATGTAGTTTTCAAAAAGACTGTCAGCAGTGTAATGTGTTTGTCAAGCCACACGTTTTTGAAAGTATTTTAATAAACTCTCAATATATTTCTACATTAGACATTTAGAAATCAAATGTTGATTTCAATGTATTTAAGATACATTGAAAGTGCCTGTTGTGAAGATTTAGCTGAAGTTTCTACATTGTTTTGAAGCAGAATTTTCTAAAGACACATATTTTTCTCCTTCATAACATCAAAATGTAGATTTCACAAAGACATGGGATCAAATTATTTCAAAATTCAGAAGCACATACCTACACTGGATGCAAAGAAACAAAATGGATTATCTGGTGACAGTAGTATACAGACACCCCTGTGCAGAACAGATCTGTCTGAATAACAAAAAAATTATTCCCTAGTAATTTATTTAGCAGCTGACAAGGGGGAACAGAACACATTTTCTATGATGAATATTATTGAGCCATATATAAAACTGGTCATATAGTGAAAATATACATTCATAGATAATTTCATCATTGATTGATTGAGTAAAACTTGGTCTGAATTTCTGTTCATAAATTTTCTGTTCAGAAGTTGTGCTATTCCTTTTGTTCTCTGAGGTACATGATTTCTACCGAGAAATAAGCAAACCAAAGCAAAATCATTTCCAAAATCTAAGGCTTACACAATCAGAAATGTTAGCAGGTCTTTGTAAAATCTACCACCATTTATATGTGAAAAAGTTTAAAATTTTGATAAAAATGAACAAATAAAATCTCATGAGAACACAGTTCCACACAATTCCTTTCAGTGCCTGGGGTAACAAACACTGTGCTTTTAAACCCAGCCTCCGCAGGGTTAGCATATGCCCTGGCCTTTGAACAAAATGTTCCTAAATTCACAATGTTCACAGCCACAGAACAAAGAATTGTAAAGACTCTTGCTGCAAAGTCTGTTAAGCTCACAAAACAAGGTGCTGCATGGCTTCTGGCACAGGAAGATATAAAAGTCATTCATGAGTGACTGTCACACCTTGTGAGAAAATACAAAGCAGCACGGACTTCAAACCAGTAAATGAAACAGAAACCAAACACTCAAAATGTTTTTTGCTGGTCAATAGAGACCTGCTGTGACCTGAAGCTCACAAGATAGCTTTCGACTGGCTGCTGGATCTACTACCAGTGCTAGAGTAAATCAGAACTAAGTAGATTTCCAGTAATTTCAGAAGAATGCTGGTCCCAGTGCCAGTGAAGCTACAGACTTCTCAGTTCCTTCGGAGGAAGAACTGGGGCCTTGCAGAGGTGGCTCCTTCCTGCAGAAGGGGGAAAGAGTAGCAAATATGAGCACTGGGTGTTTGAACAGGCACTCAGTTCTGAAGAACAGGGCGCAGGCTTGTTACACACTTTGGAGAAGTCCACATCACCACACAGGCAGAGCACAAGAAGCTGGTGGGACTCCCTTCAGTTCAATGAGTTTGGCATTAGGTCAAAGTCTCACTCTTAATATTCATTGAGTTCACAAAAAGGTTAGGTGGAAGGAGATACATCACACCCGATATTCACCATTAAAAGGTTATTTGGGCCCCTTCTATAAGCTAAGAGAAACTTTGAAATGCACATCTAGCCTTCCTAAGATAAATGATACTTGACTTACTCCTGTAAATTATTCTTGCTTTATCCTGATTAGTACAGCCCAGTGTTTACTTTCTGGGTAAGACTAGGCTAAGCAGGCCCACTGATGGCAAAGTATCTTTTTGACCTGCTTTTATTTTTTGGTTTGTTTGGGGTTGTTTTTTTTTTTTTTTTTTTTTTGGGGGTGTTTTTTGTTTGTTTGGTTTTTCTTGTTTTGGGTTTTTTGTTATTTGTTTTGTTGTTGTTGGCTTTTTAAGTAAATTATGTTATGTTATTGAAAGCAGCAGCTTGGTAGTCTGATTTTTGATGGAAAATAATTTATACATTTCTATATGAATGGAGGTAGACAAACAAATAGATATAAAGTCACATGCACGGAAAGAAGGTAGTTCCAGTTCAGGTCAACTTCGGAAATTCTTGTCTATGTAAGTGTTGATTAGAGATAGAATATTTTTCTGCAATATTCCTATATTGTCAACAACTCTTGTTTAGATGTAGTTACAGCAATCTTACTGCACTTTTGATGACATAACTGCTTTGGTTTAGCAACTCAATGTAAATTACTTTAATGGTAGTGATTCTGGCAGGTATAAAATGCTTTTTCTAGAAAGTGCAAGTATTTTAACCTTATCATGTAAAAGACAGTATCAGAGAAGTAGAAGGGAAAAAATGTGTATCTCGGTAGGTAAAAGATAATCTCAGTTCATTCATGGGGTTACTTTGTTCTATTTTTCTTTTGTGGCTTATATTTAATGATACTATTTCTGAGAAGTGCCTCTTACTCCCTTTCTTTTCTTTCATATTGGAAGAAAATCACAACCACAATTCTCTTGTATGAAAGTTTGAGAGAAAATAGAAGTTTCTCCAAATAAAGGCTGAAACAGCCAAACCAACAGCTATAGTTATGAAAGACCTGGGTTTTTCAAAAAAAAGACCCTTGTTTTCCTTCCCTTAAACAAGCAGACTGGCAGAAATTCAATTCAGTAGCAGCTTACAAATGCCTATACATGAAAGGTCTAATTGGAGTGGTAAAAGAAGCCAGCTGCCTGTTGTTCTGCAGGTGTTACTGCTGGAGCAACACTAGCTGAAGGAGACCAGAAACAGCCCCACACAGCACTTCACATGCCAGCACAGACAACTTTTGACCAGAAGACCTTGCCCTGGAAAACAGAAAGATGTACTCTTCTGAAGCCTCTTAATAGCCACAAACTTTGCCAATGTTGGGCCTATTCTTGGGCCTTTGAAATAAGGCCTTACTTGTACCAACAAAATAGCTTTAGGGGGAAAAATAAAAGCAGCAGAAGAAGCAGTAGCAGACCCAGGGTCCTTGGTCCTTGCAAATCTCAGCACATGAGAGCTGGCAGGATCAAGGAAGGACAGGGCTCCTGCCTCCCACCTGTGCTGGGGCTGCCCACACCTTCTGGGGCTACAGGAGGCCTGCCTCAAAACCCAAGGAACAACAAGGGTAAGAAAAAAACACAGCTGCCTTTCCCAGAGACAGTACAGGATTATAGAATCCACTCTAGAGATGCAGGAGACAGTCCTCAGTCAGAATAAAACCCTACTTTCTCAACTCCCTGTGGGCCAAGGGTAAAACCCTTGGTCCTCTCCCCTCTCTTCGGAGGCAGGTTCACACTGGAGACATTTTGTGGGGTTCCTATGCAAGAGGAACCGAATCAAATCAAAGCCAATCCCAAGACCAGCATATTTCTTTATTTATCACATTTCTTTATTTACCACACAGCTTCCCCAGCTTCATCTCCATGTAAAGCATGCACTCTCCAGAAGACAGCTTGCAATGAACTCCTTAGTAATGCGCGCAGTACATTAGACCATAATACAAAGGTTACTTTTTCAGTATGAAAAGTAGTCCAGCTTGCTTCAAGAGCAAGAAGCACATCTCTGAGAGAAGAAAAACCACACATGTCCACAAATAGAGCAAATGCATTTCTATGGCTTCCTCTTTTCATTCTCCTTGCACACAAGTTGGTGAAAGCTAAAGGGCAGCATTCAGCCATACACACCTCAATACTCCAGCCCACCCTTCCCTTCAGAGAACTGTAAAATTCAATTGCTCTTCAACAATGCAACAAAGCCTTACAAAATACTCTTTCTGGAGGTATGCACCAAAGAATTGCAAAAGCAATCAAGCTAGACATCTGCTAGAAGAGCAGCAATTAAGCAGCCTAGCAGATATTAATGATACAGATAATATAGTCCCTCTCTCAAGTGAGCCCAGCAAGGCAGAGAGAACAAATATACTGCTGAAATAAATTCTTTATTCAACAGATGTTTTTAAATCACAAACTGACTGATGATTATGTGTACTTTGTTCTTTTCAAAATTGAGATCTTTTTTTTCTTACTTCTCCTTTTGTTTTCTTTTTGCCAAGGGGGTACAAAGAGCCCAACTCTATCCACTCCTTATTGTGAGGTATCTGTGTACTTGCAAAATGCTGAAAATACTCATTGAAAAGCTAAAGAGAAACAGAGCCAACAAACACAAGCTGAAACTCCATGACAGTTCAAAATTCACTTTTGATGTATGTTTTTCTAATTGCTCAGGTACTGAGGCTTTAATGCAGAGATAGATTTCAGGCAGAAATATGCTCACCACTTTAAAAAGATATATAAATATTTTATCATCAAGATGTTTATAAAGAGAGTACCTGCTGAAGTCAGAGTAGAGAATATTTTAGTAGTCCCTCTACGTATGGTTAGGAAAAAGGCAAGAATCAACTCCCACAACTTCACTCACCCTCTCTCACTATTCTCACATCCTAGTTTAGAGTCAATGTGCCTCTTTACTTTTGCTCACCACTTCTCATTATTATTCTCAAATTATTTTTGATTTGCTGGACAAGCACAGTCACCAGAGCATCTCTATTTGCAACAAAGACCTACTAGAGAGAAAACCTTGTGGTCCTGCTAGAGAGAAAACCATGGGTTACTATCTATAAGGCTAATATCCACGTGTTCCATGGGGTCAGTGGTCAGAGGCAGGGACAACACGCACACAGCAAAGCTTCAAGTGACAAACAGTCTTGAGTTTATTCCTCCAGCTCCTTTTATAGAAGCTCCAACTACACATGCGATTGCTTGAGATCTTAACCCCATCCAGCTCTCTGGGCAATGATACATCTGCATTTAGAACTGAATTATATTGGCTGAGACTCCCTGTGTAGTTTGAATCCAACCTATCCTTGCTAGCCCAGGGACTCCAATGCCACAGCTATCCATGCAGGCTCTATTTTGCTGTTTTCCTGGCTGTGACTCACAGCTATTCCAGATACCATGATGAGCTTGTGAAATCCTATATATAGAAAATGGATAGTTCATTTTAAACTGTACAGTAAATATCCAGCAATGCCCTTCCCTTTGGCTTTTCTCAATTACGGTTTCCTTCCAGTCTGTCATTGTTGCAAATGTTTGTGTATTAAAATTCCAATTAGATAAAGTCAAAATAGCTTCACTAATTTTTCAATGTAAAGCTTTTTCTTCTGTGCCATATTTTCCAGGAAGCTGTAATTTTGCATAGCACCTCATGGATTCCTTTTGGACTTGCCCTTCACAAGAGAGGTAGGGGCATCTTCTCTGAGGCACAACAAACTGTGTACTTTTTCTCAGCACAATAATCAGGGGCCTACAGTCAAATTTCAGCAGATTTAGGTTTAGAAAAACAGCTCTTCTGCCTGTAAGTAATGGAAGATGCAATTAATTATTAGGCTGTGTGGTAGCCTCACTGAAGTACATGTCAAGCAAAATAGTTTCTGCCTGCTTTGGACAGCCAAACCAGTGCAGCAAAAGCCCTGCCAGGCTCAACCAGTCAAGGTGTACAGAATGGGGGCACCCACAGAGCTGTTCCATTGCGTCCCCTTTGCCATCTTTTCCTCTATAAACTATTTTCAGATTAGTTTTAGTTTTGTCAGCTGGCCATAGGCAAAGAAACCTCCTGGAAAGTTCTAGATGAAAAGATTTTAAACAAAACTAATTTTAAAAAGAGGGGTAAAAGGGTTTTGGGCATCAAGTTTCTCTGTATCCATTTACTAGCATATTCTTTATGCCTCTAGAAAGAAGCATTTATGTTTCTTTAATGAGTCACGAAACCAAACTTTAAAAGTAGCAGATTATTATGACTGGCAAGGAGAGGAGATGAAAAGGAACTTTACTAATGTTTTTCCATTCTTTTAGATATCTTCAAAGGTAAAAAGCTGAAAATAGGAAGAGAAAGGTACTTGGAATCTCTGGTAATAAGAATACTTTCAAGTCTTCTGTTATGCAAGTATTTCAAGTGTCACACAATATTTCCTCACAGATGCTTTTATTAGACTCTTTTCCAAAGGTAAAGCAAACTGTAGCTCTCCATCTCAGACCAGAATAGCCAGCCTAAAGTGTTTCCTCTCTTGTCATAAAGAACCTCTTGGCCCCATTTTTAGTATCCAGTATTTTCTCTGTTGCTTAAGCTACACTGCACATATTGGCACTAATTAATTCCATGACAAATAATAGAGTTATTCTGAGTTATTTTGCTGTCAGTAGAAACAGAACAATGGAAATATTGAAAGAGAAACTGCAGTTTGGGTCTGTCCCTAAGTACCTGGGACTTGCACAAAGAAAGGAGATACTGGGGGAAAGAAATCAGCAGAAAAACACTTTTAGAAGAACAAAAACTGTCTCAGTCATTAAAACAAACAACTCCCTCATGTATTCATCCTACCACCTAGAAAAGGTATTTAGTAATACCAGGAATCTTTAAGGTTGACATAACTCAGAACTGGACATTAACCTTTTTACAAAGGAGGAAAGGGGCACAGAGGAGAAAAGAACACAGGGCAGGGGGAGCCGGTTTCACGTAAGGTAAGGGACAGCAGCTGGTCATATCATGGTGAGCATCCTGGGAAGGGGCAATTTGGGGCTGAGGCATGTCTTAGGGCACCTCCCCATCAGCATGTGTGGTGCTGAGCCTTTAGAATTTCTCTTTCTCTCTACAACAGTTACTGCTGAGGGAGTGTCTGATGAACAATCTGGGAAAAGGGATTTTTGCTTTCCTGATGCCCACAGCTGCCAGGAAAAAACAGAGAGGTATGTTCCACCTGACCAGAACCCTTACCAACCCTTATAAACTTGGTTTATAATTATCTTTAAGCATGTTTCACCAATTCAGTATAATTCTAGCCCCTGGCATCCTGAGAAGTGCACAGCTGGAGCAGTAATGAATGATGCACAGGCATCATTCAGCCAGGTCAGCTCCTGCCAGGCAGGGCACCTCCATAAAAACTGGTCACCACTGTAATGGCCTGGTCACCACCTCAATGCAGAGAAAGCAGAGCAGGTTTTGTCTCTCAGTGTGCAGGGATACCCCATGTAATTTGTAATGGCAACTAAAGCACTGGATGGAATTTATATTAAAATACCAATGCCAGCTAAATGCCTGTCTCCCACAGAGAATGCAATACTCTTGCTTGAAATATCAGCAGAAGGGTATCCAGGGGCCACAATAGCTTCAGAAGAATCATAGAATGATTTGGGCTAGAAGGGACTTCAAAGACTTCAAAGGGTTTGTTGCAAACCCTTTACCATGGGCAGGGACACCTTTCACGAGATCGAGTTACTCAGAGTCCCATCCAACCTGGTTTTGAACACTTCCAGGCATGAGGCATCCACAGATTCTCTGGGTAACCTGTTCCAGTGCCTCACTACCCTCATAGTCAAGAACTTCTACTCAGTATCTAATCTAAACTACCCTCATTCAATTTGACACCCTTCCTCCCTGTCCCATTACCCTTGGAAAAAATCTCTCTCCAGCTCTCTTGAAAATTGCTTGTAAATTTTAGGTATTAATGCAAGGAACAAAAAAATGAGCAGATTTCAACTTGTAAAATATAAATATTTCTTAATTGTACTTCAAAACTAAAAACCCAAAGGAAAGGAAGCAAGATGTCTGAGGTTGAAGAGAAGGAGCATTGCTTCTTCAGACATCTAATATTTCTCTGAGGTTTACTTAACTGGTTTCTGACAAGATATGCCCTGCCCCAATCCTACCAAAAGTGGTTGAAAAATATTTTTTAAATGCCTGCAACCAGTAAATCAGAAGTAGAAGTAAATGATCACAAATGCCTTGATTTATGACACCAGAGAATGAAAAAAAAAATGAAGAAAAACTCTAGGGAAATCTATAATTTTATATCACTGGTAAAATAAATCCTTCCCATGCAATGCTGAGACCTCCTTAACCTGAAATACTGCAGAGAGCTGAGACCATATCATCATTGTCTTTACAGGGGTGATCTCTAATGTATAGCAGGCCTGCAACATAAAATAGAAATGGACTTCTCTCATAAGGAAAAGCAGTTTTCTTCTGTACCTCTTTTTGCCTCACATTTACAAAATTCCATTAAACAAAGCCCAAGGACTCTCAGGAGACTGGCTGAACGGTATCAAAAGCAAAAAAAGATTTAATCTTCAGATTTGTGGGACTTCAAAGTTACAAACACTCTGTAAAGCATAGGTCTGCACACTGTCTTTAATTTATATGCATACGTTTATCACAGTCAAGTTTGCAAAAACCTAAAAGCAGATTTAAGGCATGGAGAAAGAATCTGCCTGAAGTGCTCATGGTTCTATGGTCTGTTTCAAATCAAACTTGCTTTCCTTTGATTTATCAAAACCAAAAATAGACTGACATAATCTGATTTCTAGTTTCTAGTTTCTTGTTTTCCTGCCACTCCTGTGCCAAAAATTCCTGTACACCACTCTTATCCAGGGTTGCGCTGATGCTTGTAGACATCTGAGCCTTCTCCTAGAACGTTTAAGGGCCATATGTTTCCATCTCTCAGTAGAGAGCAGCTGAAGAATTTGTAGAGCAAGAGCACAGTTTAAACATAGGAAAATAAACACACTAAGCAATAAGACTTAAAGCATGACATTAAAACTCAACAGGTTTCTGTATGAATCAGGGCCATGTATTCGAACACAAGCAAGACATTCTCTGCTTCTACTGATGCTCTTTTGGTACAGGATTTTTTACATTTAAAGTAGTGTCAGCAGAGCAATAATTTTGCATTTTATAAATTAGATCAATTTTTGTTGGCACAACAGACATCATAGAAGGGTGACAACGATAGAGCTAGAAATCACAGGCAAGAAAAATGCTCAAAGCCTTTCCTGTATGCACAGGAGGCAAATTATCTATTTTTTTACGACAAATGCATTTTAGACTAGCTCAAGATCATACTAAGAAGCATCCAGTTATTACCTCTTGTTTATGTCAGTGCCTCTTATGTAAGTGCAAGTCAAGTGTATTGCAAAATTTTATTGCAGCAGAAAATATACAAATATGCAAATACTTTAAAGCCCCAGAGGGGCCAATAACACTGTCCAAGGAATCAGTCTTAAAGAACTTCAAGCCAGAGTTATCTGAATAAATGGTTCTCCAGCAATCTTATATTTTAACAACATGGTAACATTTTCAGGCATCTGGTTTCTTTCCTTGTGAGCAGTCACCAAACCTATTAAAGGAACGGGGAAGAGAAAGAACCTGGGCAGCCAACAACTGGTACTTGCCTCCAGCTGGGGAGGGGTAGACAAACAGGGGCATAAAGATGGACAGTCTTGAGTTTGATTGCTTATCTAAGAACAAAGAGAGCAGAGTTCAGTCCCTGGCTCAGCCACAAAGTTTTCAATACCTTCATATCAGATTCCTGCATGAGCCAGCAGGAATCTGATATGAAGGTATTGAATTATTCTGAGGGAAATAAATTTAAAAATATCCAGAAAAAAATGCTATGTTAAATTCTGTATGTATAGAAGATTATAACATCCACACCTATTTCGTACATAAGGCATATACATTTTTCCATGAGTTTGTTATTCCCACTCATGCCAAAGGAAAATTCATTCAAACCTCCTATTACCTAATAAGCATCTTAATTACTGATAAAAAGAGTAAGAAGAGGTGCAAGAAATTCCTCTTTCTTCTCTCTGGGGATGATGTCTATCAATTTCCTTTGCTTTTCTACAAAGTGTCAGCAAAATAGTGTTTGCTCTTTTGGAAAAGAATTGGAGAGTGGAGGCAAAAGAGAGCAGTCAATCCGAAAAAAGTGGGGGTTTATTTACCCATTTGGTTTTGGTGTAGATTTATCAACACAAGCATCTGACCTAAAAAAAAAGTTAAAGAAAAAACTCCATATCACCAAACTACAAATATAACTAACAGTGTTGTTCATATAATCTGATATTTATCATAACGTTTTCCTGTTTTTTTATATATAATACAACAGAAAAAAATAAAGCTTTGAGACTAAAGCACAATGCAGAGCAAGAAACAGGGATATAAGGACATGCACAACACTGAGTAACTTCAGAGAAAATGTTTACCTTCTCCATTACTTCATTTCTCTCTAACAGACACAGAACAGTATGCCCTTACAATCCCAATTGTTCCCCTGGCTGACATGAAAAGTTGAGAGAAAGAATGGCTGGTGTACCACTTCTGGCTACTTCACCCTATGCCATTCATAAAGGGTTTTTTCTGCCATCTGCATATATCCATATGTTATCAACATCAGTTCTTTTGTTTTCCAACGTGAAGTATGATTAGACAAGTGGGTTTTTCCACAAAAAACTGTGTTCTGGCCACTTCTTTGTATGTGGGAACTCAAACTTCTGAATAGCCCTCAGAAGTCATGTGCAATGACCTCATGACATCAGCCATTTAATCAGAGATGCAATTCAAGTGAGGTGCTGGCAAAACACGTGGATTCCTTTTGCAGGATCACTCAATGCAACTTCAGCTATCATTTCCCATCTCATCTTCCCTCCACAGTTTCCAGAACTTGGGAGAGTAGACAGAAGAGCTGGAGTGGTGTTGGAAAGAAATGGGGGTGGAATGGGGCTGAACAAAGATGCCAGGCGATCTCCATCAAGGGCCAAGTTTTTTCCCCTTTTCCCATAAGTCCTGAGCAGCTATTTACTAAATAAAAGAGGTTGAATTTCTTGATACCAAAATCATGCCAGCGTAGATGTGCCAAGGTAGAGGATTAAAGAAAGGTTCACAAGAGACCCACAAGGGGTTGAGTGGCTTCAGAAAGCCATGATGCAGCCCAAGAGCCCTGGGCACATATATGTCTCCCAGGGCTGCTGTGCTTGCACACAAGTGGTGATCCCCCAAGCTCAGTATTGGGCCCAATCCTTCAGTGTCTTTATTGATGATCCACCCCAATATCTACTCTCTGGGCTGAATAAGATGTCCAACAGAGACCCACAGAGTACGTGGGGAGAGCACCTACCAAGACCTCAAGGGTGCCAACCCTCAGCCTGTCATTTTAGAGTCTTACAAGGGCAAAAGAATATGCCAGTGTAATCTTTTAGCTGGTTTTAGACCACCTTTCCCAAAAATCTTACTACTCCTTCCATAGAAGGTGTGCCACAGCAGTCTCCTTCTCCAGTCCTTTCAAAACAAATTGAAATTTTGATACCAAATCACCACAGATCTTGAGGGGTGAGGACAGTAGAAGGGAATCCACTAAGGTGCTCATTCTGTTTCCCTTAAAGTTAACAGCAGCACTGGGAACTCGCATCGATAGCGATCCAAGCCAAGGAGAGATCAATAAATTCAGATGACATCTCTGTAGGTAACTGAGCTTCTCACATCCCCACTCCCCCTCTGCCCCCCAAAAAAATGAATAGATGTAGTGAAAGCACACACAGTTCTGAGACCCCTTTTTCCCATAAGGCTCAACAGATGTTGGCTTATGGATGGTTTTCCTGCGCATACTACTATTAGCTGTATATTTTACTAGTACAAGCAGGGAGAGAAAGAGAAAAAAATTATCTATTCTAATGAAATAAAGAGGTTTTCTCTCAGCCACATCTCAACATGTTTTTTCATTTTTTCTCCTCTTACTGTTTACAAGAATTTCAGCGAAAGTCTTGACTAGAAAATGAAATTGTATCATTTCCATTTCAGTGAATGCAAAGATTTTATTTTTACAAATCCTCATGTTTTCCCATCAGGCCTCTGCAAGGAAAAAGAAGAGTTGTGATAACATGCATATATACAATATGATGTGCATGAAGTACATCAAAAAATAAAATTAAAATCTCCAAGACAGATGTAATAAGAGCTTTGCAGTAAAAGTTATCAACATTAACTTACGGGTTCTAATTTATTCTATTTCATGCATTTACATTTATTAACTTCTTGCCTTATATGTTGGCTACAGAGTGTGGCTCTGCATTCCTGAGTCAGCTGACAATGAACAGTTAAGTTCCAATAAATTGGAAAGGTGAAATAGGGTAAGCCTAACTAATGGAAGAAAATGATGCCAGTGCAAATCCAATACACCACAGTAAAGCAGCAGCAGCACAAAAATATTCCACCATATGTTTCAAGGGCTGGCTGAAACTTCATGCAGAAAGCTTTGATGTTTCCACTGTAATTGAGAATGTCAATACTTCCAGGGTAGAGAACTTGCTTCTGTCGATTAAATACTTGATTTTGAGACTCCACATAGCGAGAATGTCTGCTTCCTCAAATTCACTCCACACCAGCTCACCTTATGTTGTTTTAGAGTATGTAAGACAGAGGATGTGCCACTGCACTTCTGTGGTTTTTGTAACAGTGTGGCTTTAGAGTGGAGGACAAAATGGGTGTATGGCAATTTTCTGATTCAGGAGCCATCTGCACTCTTTTCCCAACAGTGCAAGTGGAAATTTGTGTAAGAATCAGATGGATTCCAAACATTTTGGCAAACTGAAAAAGGCACAACTATAAAAATTATACACAAATTAAGGCCTTATCCATGGTGAAACAGCAGTACGCCCCATAACAGAAGCTTGTGAGAAGATCCACAGAGGAAACAAGACCTAGAGGCACTGAAAAGAAACCAAACTCCTGGGGACAACTGGCTCCATCTCCCTGCTCAGTTCAAAGCTGCAATTTAGAGTTTTTGAGGATGGCATGCCCTTTTTCAGAGGAGCAAAAAAAGGGAAAACTGACAATGCTTGAATATCACAAAATAAATAAGTGTAATGCTTCTCTCATCTGGTACCATGTTTTCCCCTTGAAATCAAGCTGCACAGAAAAATTTGGGCAGTAAATCCACATTAAGGCACTGAAACAAAGAGCAGTCTCATTTTACAGAAGTTACTAAGCCCTTAGGACCTCCTAACCAAGAAAGTAGAGAATTTTTTTCTCTCCTGCCTTACCCCTACATTTTTGGGTTTTTTCTTTTTTTAAGTTCAGAAGAGAGCTCTTTCAAAGCAGCTCTGATCTCCACTTCAATCTGCATCATTAAGCAGCCCCATATCAAGATCACTTCCAAATGAAATTTGGGTGGCAGATTCACACCAGCACTACACCTAATGCTCTGCATCTTTGAATGGCCATTCTGTGCACAGACCAAAGCTGAAAGCACTCTAAGGCAAACACCCCAGGAAATATGTACACCCTGCACAACCTGTCCTCAGTGTTGTTTTGATGACATTGTTTTGGTGACATTGTTGCAAACCACCTGCAGCAAACCTTCATGCAGAGCACAGGCCTCTTCTTCCCTTCTGCTCCCCACTAAGCGATGGATGGGATGTGCCCTAATTTTGCAGCTCCATGACAGATGGGAAAAGTCTGAATTAAAGTGAACTCTGTGAAGATCTGTGTCTAATGCTTGTGATATTAAAGACAAAAAACCCACTCCTTGCATATGTTAACATAGTTCTACTTTGCACAGATAAAAATAGAGTTAGGCTGACTTTAGGGATCTGAACTTGGTCATACTGTGCACACACATTAATTTCTTTTTTTTTTTTTTGGTCAAATTAAAAAGTTTTCTATCTGTGCTACTATATTTCTGTCATAAAAGATCAAGAGACAGCTACACTCTGAGGATTAAAAGTAAAACCATCTTGAGGCAGAAAATCAGTTAATGTTATGAAGACAGTCCAACTTTATTGAGAAGCCCCTGAGGCACTACAAAAGAAGAGTGTCCCCCCTGAAGCCCTTACTACATAAACAGATGTCCAGGAAAATTGTGAGAATTGAGCCAGGAGAAGGAGAAAAAAAAAGGAGGAAAAAGACACAGTCATAACCTCCTCATCCTTCAGGAGGAGAGCCCAGAAAATCTCAGTGCTGCTGGTCAATATGCCTCATGAACCATGGGATATAAAAGTAATCTGTATGCCTCTCCTCTCTATATCCAAATTCTCCCTCTTCTCCTCCCCCCATCCCACTCACTTGCAATAAAAATTAAAGTGCTATGCTAGATTCACATCATAGTGGGAAATGTTGAAACAAGCAAAGCAGTGACTTCCTGGTAAAGTTACAAACCCATCCTCTCCTTTGCTTCAGTTTGCAGAGCTTGGGACAGAGGCATCTGATCCACTTTATAGGATCTGATGTACTGAGCACCATTCCTATGCCCTTGGGCAGCACCAAGCAGTTCCGTATCTGTCTTGGTTAGGCTGACGATGCATAGCACCCTCCAAGATAAACTTTACACAAATCAAACCAATATTTTAATAGACATTTCATCAGAGCTTTGTTTGTGCGGCTTTTTTCCCCCTACACCATGAAAACGGATTAAGAAGCAAAGTTAATAACCTGGATAGCCACATTTGTTGAAATCTTCTGCAAGATTTACTTCACAAGAAAAAAACCATTTTTTTTCCTCCGCCATGAATAACATTTTGGCAACATGAAAAAAAATTATAGATATCAATCTAGCAAAACTTCTCACACATTGCCATGGCTTAGCTTCAGCCAGCAACCAAGCACCACATAGCCTTTCCTTCATTCTCCAGTTGGGATAGGCAAAAAATTGGAAGAATGGAGGTAAGAAAGCTTGTGAGCAAAGACAATTTGATAGGGTAAAGCAGAAGCTGGGCACTCAAGCCAAGCAAAACAAGGAATTAATTCACTGCTTCCTCTGGATAGGCAGGAGTTCAGCCATTCCCAGGAAAGCAGGGCTCCATCAGCTATGATTTTGGAACACAAGTACTATCACCCTGAACTCCACCTTCTTCCCCAGCTTTACATACAGAACATGACTCCACACAGTGTGGGATCTCCCTGTGATCACTTGGGGTCAGCTGTCCTGGCTGTGTCCCCTGCCAGCTCCTTGTGCACCCCCAGCCCACTCGGTGGGTGCTATAAGAGGCAGGAAAGCTCCCGGCTCTGTAAGCACTGCTCAGCAGCAGCTAAACCAGCCCTGTGTTATCAACACACTTTCCAGCATAAATCCCAGACACAGCCCCATATTAATCACTGTAAAATTCTACCCCAGTCAATACCAGCACTCACAGGAGCAACTTAAGTGGTACAAAGTGTATGACCCAATTCAACTACACACGGACTTGCAGAATCTGGTTTATGCTTTTTAAATAAAGACTGCCAGGGCATCAAAGAATAGATAGAAAAAAATGCCAAATCACAATTTACACATTTCCCCACCTGTTAAAACACTCTATTATGTCAAGATATTGCCATTTTCCACCATTATTTAACCTTGGAATATTTGATAGGTAGCCTCTAAAAACTCATGTTCTTACAGTATTTCATCTTGCTGGTTTCATTAACATAGGATTATAATTCCAGATCCCATAGCTGCAACTAAAGAAGGAAGACTCTATATAAGCACACCCCCCCTAAATACTACTGATATTTTTATTTATATTTTCAGTATTTCACATGATTTTTAATGGCATAAAATTGAATATTTTAATTGAACAATAATTTTTTTCATAGGTTGAAGCAATTTAGAGAGGAAACTATATGTAGATTGTTAAGAAAACTAGTGGCTATTGGAGTTTTTTGTGTGTCTATATACATGCCCATATGTATGTATATTTTACCCTGTGGTGAATTTTGACATTAATTTTGACACTAACTTTTTTCTTGCTAATTTTTGCAACAGACTGCTTCATATAATACCAACATAATTCCAGATGCTAAAACAGCTTAAATGCTGTTAAATGGAAAGTAAAAAAGTACTAGCTGTACTTCATATTAGAGAGCTCATATAAAACATATCAACAAACTATAACCTAAATTTATATCATGCTTATATTCAAGCTTATGTCACATTTAGTTGACAATTTCTATTTCTTTTCTAGTTACTAATTTCATACATTAACAGCTAATAAGGGCCTGAACACCCCTTACTTGACCTTAGGCCTAACAGTATTTCTTATGAGCTCACCCACAGAGAAACTTCATACAATGGCTTTGGAGAAGGGAGTGCACTTTCTTCAGCTCTGCATGCACTGGTGAGCACCCTATCAGTAGGCAGATGAATCAGAGGCTGCTTCTGACAGTTTTTTACCTTGTTAATGATGTATTTAAAACCAGATCTGGACCATTAATGCATTTCACATTGAGCAAAGAAATACTCTGTAGAGAAGGACTTTCAAGTAATACTCTGTAGAGAAGGACTTTCAAGTAATGTCTAATTTAAGCTGCAAACGGAACAACAAAGTAGACAGGAGAGTTGCTGGCTGGAGATCTTGACTTCTCTGCAGTACTTTTTATGCTTTAGTTCTGCAGAAATTAAAGGACTGATACAAGAGCTACTGGATAAACTGCACTTTTTATATAAGCAGGTGTCAGCCTTGATGACAATAAGGATCCCTTCTGGTTTGAAATCTTTGGAACCAATAACAACAGAAGGAGACATGGTTTCACCAAGGGTGCCACTAAAACAATAATTTTTTCTTTCAGTATTGTACAAAACAATCACCAAACAAAATTGCCTTAGCATAAAACTTGATTTGAACAGCTCTTTCAGCAGTGTAATACATAATACCCAAAAGAATTCTCCTAAAAACAACAAGCAGGTTTTTATCAGCTAAGTTATAAACAAATTTGGATGCAGCAAGATGCAATCCACCAGTTTGCTCAAAATGTGATTTTACTTTATTTGTTCAGTGTTCAAAAATGTTCTGTCAATATTTTTTCATATCATGCCTCTCACTACAAATAGGGAGACCAGGAAAGGAAGGGAGACTTGAGAGCCTGGAGAATAATACACAGCCATACTTAGTTACCCACAGCTACTGCCACCATTTGCCCAGGCATTTCTGCAGAGAAGTTTTAGGATTGATAGGCATGGAGAATGACTGAAAATGAAGAGGGGCAGGAGCAGGGCTCTATGAAGGACAAGTGCTGGTAGCTCTCAGATTAGCTAGTTAGTTTTAGATTAGCTGCACATCTCTGTGTAGCTTCTCCAGACACCCAGATTGCAAGACATGACAGGCAATAAACCCAAATTAACCACAAAGGTGGCATGGGAAGGAGACACTTCCTGTCTCCCACAGGCTTATCAACTACAAGCTCCTAAGTGGTAGAAAAAAGCCATCACAAGACCAGCAGGCTGGAGATGCTGGTCCAGTAACCAGCTTCCCTTGTATCAATTATCAATACACAAAATCCTGCCCAGAGACCTTGGACACGTGCATCTTGCTCCTGGGGCCAGGCAGCTGAACAGGCTGCTCAGTCTCACACTCTCCTACACATTTCACTACAAGCAGTTAAGCGCAGAAGTACAAACAACTGAAATCAGTTTGGTTTCAAAATAAAATCATCTTCCCCTTCTACGACGTCTCCGAGATTTGCTACATTGTTGATACCATAGGGAAACAGTTTCTTAGAGTCCAAAGAGCAAAACATGCCTTGGAGACCCTGAATTCTGTTTGGAACTAAAATCTTCAGAAAAAGTCTAAAAGAATAGCTTAGAAATGATGCAAGGAAGAATTTCTGTAGTGTATACTTTAATGTGGGAATAACTGACATTACAAAAAAACCCAAAATAGCCCATTCTCATAAAAAATACCAAGGAGTTTAGGAAACTAAAGCACTGAAAGAAATTCTAGATGACTTGCTAGGGACATTCTGCTCTGTCTAACTCTCTCAGCAATTAGTTTTCCAAGCCAGAGAAGAATGCAGACTAGGAACTCCAGATAACCCTGTTTATATACTCTGCAATAAAATCTGCCTATTACAACTTAAAACAGAAGGGCATATTAATACAACAGTAGTCAAATTTGGTTTTCGTTATGCTCTTCTACTCTTTCTGATTCTATGTTTAAAACTCTTTCTCATCTTATTCCTCACAGCTAATATTACACTTACTCTCTCCTGTTTATTGCTTTGTCCTTTTTATTTTATAAGCAATTTGGTTTAAAGCCCCTATTAGAAGGGTTTTCATTTGTTAAGGGACAGAGAAGCTTTTTTCTAAATTGCTTCCATAATTTATATCTGAACTATTGTCAAATCTGTAAAGAAACAAATTGATTTTTCTTTCACAGTTTTCAGGCCATCAACATTGAGAATATATCAGAGCTAGATTTTCCACCACTTAACAAACTTTATAATGTCTGATTCTTTTTAATTATAACTATTTTAGTAAAATTCCAAAATTCCTTATGAGTATGAAAGAATATACTGGGTGGGTGTTGGATAACAACTCCAAAACTATGTATTGATACACTAAAATGTTTCTCTTCAATACATTGTTTTATATTCATTTTCACACACTCAATATAAACAACTCACATATCCTCATTTCAGTTACTTACACTTCTTCCAGAATAGAGAATAATGAAGCAATATATAAAAACTATTTACATTTTTTACAAAAGTAATTTCTGAAACTGGAACTGCTACAGTAGGTAATTGTTAGCAAAAGGTAACTTAGAAAATGTGAAAGCAGAGACGCAGACAATTTATGCCTACTAGAAAGACACATGTAGCTTCAACAAAATCTGAGGGCCAGCATTAAAATTAGCAATGCATCCCACAGCAAAAACAAAACAAATAATCAAATTTGGAAGTCCTACTTAATAAACAATATTTTAACATAACCCTGAATAACGAACATGAGACTCTTTGACAATATAAATCCCTTAGCTAATCAGGCCCCATGTGAAATACTATTTTTTAAAATCTCTAACCATCATGTTCAGGATTAGACAACAGAAAACCAGAAACAAGTACATGAGACCAAAAGAAGTGAATAGCTCACAGATGGACAAAGACAGCCTGCAGCCAAGGACCTGGAAAACATGGGCAGAAGTCTCTGTTTTCCCACAGATTTTGTATAACTCTGGCCAGTCACCTCACATACAACTTTGCAGTGCAGCTGAGACAATCTGTCAAGGGTGAAGTTTCCCATTCTCTGCTGAAATAGGGACATTCTGACCTTCCTCAGCAACAGCCACTTGGGGCACATTTTTATTCAATTTCTTGCTCCAGCACAGAGGCTTATCTGAGCACTGTAAGGTGGGCAAGGAAAAATCCCTGCTGAAACCTGCTCAAAGCTTTGTGGCAGAGTTAATTGTCCCCTGGTTTAGGGGCCTTTGGCACAGGAGTCATCAGGCATGGCTGGCACAAGGGAAATGGTGACAACACACAGCTAAGGCACATGAACTGAATCCTCCTCTTCACAGGCATAGTAGAACTACCACAGTGCACCCTCCAGGGCTGGCATCCATCTCCTCCTGAGATTTTCACCCTCTAAGGTCCTCTTCTCCAGCCACTGTCACCTCACATCTTTCATCTCAGCTGCTCACATGGCGGCAAGAGCCGTGATGTCAGCCAAGAAGAGTCAGATTACTGTAGAGAATGAAATAGAAAGCATTTGGTTCCTCTGTTCATTTTGCCCAGAATGCATCAGGGAATTCCTCACAGACAGCCTGGCTGAGGGGTAGCAACAGTAACTATTAAATGGTGGCTTGGGAGGCGATACCAAGGCCAGGTGCACCACAAGTTCTACTTCTTCAAGCCAGTTTATCACCAATCTTAGAATAAGAAAAATAAAAGAAATGAAATAAGAGACCCATAAAAAGAAGGTAATAGCACCTCAAATTTTTTTATATGTTATGAGGATAAATACATTAAATAATACGAGATATTCAAAAGCTATAGTAATAGGGGAGATGGAGGTAGCTAAGATAGATAAACTGCTATAAAAATGCAGAGACTTTTAAAAGAAACATCCAGCTATGTAGAGAGCGCAGTACTTTTGTATTTACTATTTATGTGCCATCTGTGAACAAGGAAAGTATTTAAAACAGGGGTTTTTTTCACACTTGAGCTGGGCAAATAATGTGAAATAGTTTCTTGTAAACCATTATCCAAATGTAAATTTTTCTTGATTTCCTCCCTGTTTTGTTGACCCATTTTAGATACATATTATAATACAAGTGTATGTTTCTTTGTCTGAACAGTCAAATGCGCGGAAGGAACATGCATTTCCCAAGATTTTGATAACTCCTCTGTGGGTTTGGGAGTGGAAAAAATTACCACCTGACATAGGACACCAATCCCAGGGAGCAAATAGCAAGCAGGGTGTAGGAAATAAACTAACATAATAGTTATTTGATAGCTGCATGCACCCAGACAGACAGGCAGCCAAAACACGTTCTGTCTAAACTATTCTCATGATAATTTTTTAGCAACAAAGGCTTCTGTTCATGTGAGTTTCTACACAGATAATTCATTATCTGAATAAAAGGACCATATTCATTGAGTTGCTTGCTTCAAATAGATTTTCTCCAGCTCAGAAACAATAGCACCAACAATACTGTGAGACTATAAAGACACAGTAAAATGCTATAAAACCAAGCCTTGATTTGCTTGTGTTGCTGCTGTGCTGTTCATATGGCTTAAGTAGCTCAGTGACAGGGTGTCTTGTAGGAAATAGGAAACAGTTAAGGTGAAGGGAGATACAAATCCTGCTCACTTAAATGACTTGCGTATTTTTACAGGGGTTGTTCAATTGGAAAGCATCCCTACCCTGTGGAAGGGAATTCTCAGAGGGTTTCTCTTTATGAGGTAAAATAGAGGTGGAATGACAAAAATGAGAAATTATCACTTCATAGGTAAGAGTAAAAACTATATAATATTTTGCTTTGGTAGTGAGTTAAGTATGTTTAAATTCCAGGAAACTTTTCTTTCTGTTTGATGCTTCTGTTTTCACAGATTACCACACAATTGCAAAAATCCCCAGAGCTGCATTTCTGCTCTTTGGATATCTTAAGCTACCATTTTAACAATAGAGAATATCATCCCACTGGGAAAGAAAAATATATTTATAGAAATAAAAAGGGTGTCTGCCTCGTTAAATTCTTTGTGAGGTGCCCTACAACAAGGGTCATTCTCTCACTCAATGACCAAAACAATATCTTTCAAACAATTTGCTTTACAGTTTAGTTTGGTTGGTTGTGGGTTTTTTTTTTCTTGAACTATGAACAAGGTTACTCAATACAAACACAGATTGCTCAGGTGGATGAGCTAAACACAAAGTGGTTTTAAACATTCGCATTGTCATTCTTCCCCTCTCCCCACACAGCTTCATTAGATTGGCCAGGGTTGGTTGGTAAGTGCTTCCTTATAATTCCCATTTTGTCAGCACTACAGTATCACTGCAGCATCTGCCACAAAGAGACAAAAAATGAGTGGGAAGGAGTAGTCAAATAAAAAAGTTCTTAAAGACTGTAAATCACCATAGTATGGAGAATATGCTGAGAGCAATCATTAAAAACATATCAATCAGTGGGAGCAGTTTTGTTAAGAGGGGAGAGAATCACGAAAAGAAAACAAAAATTGATTATGTTGAAGGTCTTGAGCACTATAAAGACAAATACCTCTAAAAATGGACCTGAAGCACTGTGTGAGGTGGCCCAGAGGTCTAGCCCAGCATGAATTTCTTCAGACACTGCTCATAATTGAGCTTTTTCTTTTCACTGTAAAAGAAAGATGTCGATTTCCCAATTCTATTCAGAGCCCTGCCTCTCATCACAAAAGAAAGGTTTGTATTATATTATGCACTTGCTGAACTAGACCATCTTCAGGGCCCTTATGTGCCTGCTAGCCAGATGGTACATCCCTCAGCTGTTTGAATATGAAAACTCAAAGAGTTCCTAAAAACACCAGGGAAATAAAGAAACAGTCAAGAGGAAGTGAGAGGGCAGAAAAGACCAAAACGGCTGAGCAGTAGACAGTTTCAAGGTATTTTGTTTATCAACAAATCCATACGTGCTGGAGGGGGAGCCCTGCACCACTCAGCTCTTGTTTTGTAACTGAGGATGCCTCTTATTCCTGTGTTACACATCTAAGAGAATGCTCAGTACATTCTTTGTAGTACAACTTGCAGTTGTACTTTGCAGTACAACTTTACAGCACCAGGAGAAACAGAAACAATGTGACGTTGAGGAACTTCAGAAGTCCCAGGCAAGACAAGAGCTATAGTCATTGGCTAATAAATCAATATAACCTTTTGACTCTTGACTTCCTGGAAGGTTTTCTGTTGCAAACACGACTATAATTTGTGTAGGTCACCACAAATGTGAATAGTCTTCAACAGCAAAAGCTTTCCCAGTATTTTTGGAACACATCCTTTCCAAGGTTTTTAGTCTTACTGTAATAACCTTTTTTTTTTTTATGTATCCTAGTACAGGTTTGTGTCTAATATTACTTGCAGCTCTTCTGAAATCTGGGTGTCAATTCTCTTCAACAGGAGGGATTTTCAGCTCATCTCAGCAGGTATGTAGAAACCCTAACCTGAAAAAATATAGAGCCTATGTTTAAAAGAGAAAATGGCAGTTTTAATATTTTTAAGGACTATATTTACACCCACTGAAAAACCTACAGTTCAGGAAAAAAGCTGGTAACCTGAAATGCAGTTGATAGAGAGGAAGATTTTTTTGAGATTTGTTTGAGATTTGTTTGGATTTGTTCCAATTTTTACAGCAAGCAATTAGCATTTCATTGGATAAATGGAACCTCTCAGGCCAGGGCTGTTCTTCAGGACAATGGTGTCCCAAAGAGAAGACAAAAAACCCCACTGTTTTCCTGAAGAGACTTCAGGGAACATTCCCTGATCCAAAAGCAAAACCCTTTATCTCTTCAGAACTAGAGACCAGCAGCTTGCAGCTGATTCCTTTTGAGTCTGCCCATAGCTGCACGGGCACCCCTTCACATGCTGCCTTCATTCTTCATTAGACCCCAGAGATTTTAAAAACCATGTCACTGCTGGATCTTTTTTTTAGTTGTTGAGACTGATAGTAGAACACAAATCATCCAAATGGGCATTAACAGAGCTGGTCTGCTACAGTTAGCATAATGTACATAAATATCCACCACTCCTTGCTTTTCTATATGTCTGGATTTGTCTGATGTATTATTATACAAATAATCAAAAGATCCCTGAAGTTCTGCATCTCTTCTCCCTGGAATAATCAATCCTTTCATAAAGATAGCCAGCACCTGAAAGTGACAGCAATACTTGCAGCCTGTAAAGCTGAACAGTAGATTCCATCCTCCTGATGGAATTATATGGAATATTGTAGGCAAAAGTCTTTTTCCTTTCACATTTTACTGTAAAGGTATATACAAACATTATAGAAAAAAAGATTAGGAAAGTGGTATAGAATACAAGGATTTTGAGCAGGTAGAAAGCTTTTTCATGTTGAAAAATCTCTACAGAGATCTAGCAAACTAGCAAAAAATGAAAATACAAGGCACAAGATTTGGCTAATGTGGTTTTGGAAGTGTCTGATCAAAGATATGGGAGTAAAAATGAATGTGCACTGAGAAATCATAAGGCAACAAACTATATTAGTCTATTCGGTTACATGACAGTGATAATTGATGTAAAATAAGCAGATACATTAATGACAGTCACAGGGGAACAGAAACGGAATTTATAAATAGATTTAGTCTGTTAAATAAACAAAGGGAAACAATCAGCAATGATTACAAACAGCTTATTTAAGCAGTCTTTAATATGCTCAATGGCTTGGAGATGACAAGCCTTTTTAAAAGTGATAAAAATCAGCCTCTCCATTTGGGGAATAGTTAAGAACCATCTATAAAACCCTGAGGTTTGGGTCCCATAGTAGTAAAATGGAATTTATCAATAATGTTAATTTTGCCCCCTAAGTATTAGTTAACATTCACCTTCCAGTAAAAGCAACAGCCATTGACCCCAGTAAGGAATTTTTCTTTTGCTCCTCCAGCAGGCCTTCTGGTGAGGGTAATATTCCATTTCTGCTGTAATTTCTGAAGTTGTGAGCTTAAGCTTCTAGGCAAAGATTTGCCATAACACACAACCTGCCAGAGGTGAAGTATTATAAACAGAGACTCTGAATGATGCAGTGAAGGAATTGTGCTCTCACTTGCTGTTTATACTCAAAAATGTTTCCTCTGTTCTCTCATGCATTTACCATGTCTCTGCCACCTAGGGCAAAGTTAGATCACATGGGGCTATCACAAATAAACATCAGGACAAACAGGCTCAGCTCACCAGCAGGGAAGAGAGTGCCTCAAACACACCACCAAGCTTCTGGTCGCAGAGCACTTGGCATCCCATCACTAAGCCTGACCTGTCTCCATGTCTCAGTCCATCTACAGCCTGGTTTCTGGTGATTGCTCCTGATGCATTCAGTCTACATGCAAGAATAATTTGTGGAAGTGCTGTAGAGCTCAATTCTAGATAATGCAGTAGGGAAAAGAAGTTGGAAAAAACCCCTCAAAATTCAGACAAACAAACAAGGTAAAAAAACTCCTAGAGAATAAGTTAGAAGTGTGTAGTTACTGCTTTAACCCCTACCCTGAAATCAACTGTCAGAGGATCTATGTCCATTTAGCCTGCCTCCCAGTATGACCAGGCTTCCACCTCTGAACAACTTAAGCAACCCTCTCCAAACATAATTCTAGCTCTTGGAAAAGCCAGCCAACAGAAAATGTGCATTTCTTGCAGCTCCTATGGGGATTTATTCAAAAAACTTCCCAGTGTGAGCTAACTAGTTGGAAAGAGCAGGGGAGAAAATGGAAGTGTCCCATGACACTGCTTGGGCTCCAAGGCTGAGGAACATAGCAGAACATCAGGCTCACATCAAAATGCTTTATCTTCCAAACTTCCATAAAATTCCTGTTACAACACTGTCATACCCAATTATTAAAAACATTTCTTCTATTTCTGCACAGTTTCAGCACACTAATCCACTCCTTTCCTACAAGTGATATCCTACCCTTGAGCACACTGAGAAGGACTCTTTTCCAAGAAACCAGATTTTCTTAGAGTGAATTAAGATGGGATAAAAGCTGATGCATACTGTGTTTGACCAACAGAGAAGAACCATTCCTGAGCAAACCAGCATCCCATGGCAACCTTCACAAAAGACTATCCAGACAAGCTGACTGTGATAATGCCAGAAAGCAGTCACAAGTGCCAGTACCTGGCAAGAAGAGACAAAAAATCAGCACTGAAGAGAGAACAGCTGAAGGGGGAAAATTTCTATTAGCTCAAACCAGAAATATAATCTTATTTGTTTCAATGTTCCCTGTACATTCAAATGTGCTGTGGGATTCACAATATCTGAACCTGAGAAGCAGTGAGAGAAGCAGAGAATGATCAAAACAATTATCTCATTTGCTGTGCCTGTGTTGTGCCAAAGTGGAATGCAATATGGAGATTGTTTACCCAAAGTGATGGTGTTTTGTTTCCTTGGCCTGTCAGGGCCAAGCACGTGTCCTGAATGTTGGGCAGGAGACAGTCACAAGGTTTTGTTTGAGTTGAGTGCTTGAGATGTAGTGTAATATAGTATAATATAGTATAGAATAATATAGTGTAATAAAGTAGTTAATTAGCCTCCTGATATCATGGAGTCAGATGCATTATTTCTCCCTGCCATGGGGGTCGCCTTGAATCCAATAATGCACCACTCTTGCTCTGCCTGGATGCTCAAATACTCTTTTTGAACAAGAGGAGCACAGGCCCTGAAAACAAGCAAGAAAACTTTGCCAGCCTTCCTCATTAATTCTATCTTTCCCCTTTGTCTGCACAAGGCCTCTTAGAGAGCTGAGCCTCAGGGGTCACTAGCCCACCACCACCCCACGTCCCTTCATTGCAGGGTGTGCTTACTCCTTCCACTCTGCCTCCCACTTCAGGGTCTGCAGGGACACCAGAAGGACTGAAACTGAAAGTTCAGGGAGAAATATGACAGAGAAAAAGCAGGGAAGGAAAGCGAAAAAGAGGAGAGCACTGACAGAGCTCAGAAAAGGCTTTGACTAAAAGCAGTAGTAGCTGGATTCAGAAATCCCAAAAAAAACCCCAGGCAAAATGGTCACTCTACCTGATTCAAGTACTGCAAAAATGACATATTTATTTCCTGCTACTGAGGAACAAGTTTAATGGGCACTCCAGAGGAAGTGTTTCCTATCACCCCTAAGTTTTTTCCTCATTCCTCCACACAGAGATGGGCTTGGTACATCCTCTTCCACTCTCCCTGTTCTCCAGTCTAGTGGTTCACAGTCACTCTCCCACTACCTGCATGCCACAGGCTCCACCCCTTAGCAGAGATTGCAGGTGTGTGCTGAGAGATTCTGGGTCCTTTCCTCAGTGTGGGCTCACCTCCACCCCACTCCCCTGCCTTTTAGCAGAATACACAGTGCTCACTCCTAACTGCCTGCTATTCAGACTATCTGAAAGGATCAGTCACCCAGTTTAAAGGCACCGTGGTGAGCCAGTCAGAGCAAGAGTGGAGAGAAGGATTGGTGCAAAATATTACCATGTGACAAGCCTTGAAAGTTCAGATGTTGGAGGAGGACTTGGACAAGAAGGGGTAATTGGGGATATCACAGCCGAGCAAAGGTACAGCTCTGAGAAGAATTAACCTGTGATACAAATACAGTGAACACAATTTGCTTTAGTTCTGCAGATCAATCTAACCTGAGCAGACAACTACTGTGGTTACACTGTAACTGCTGTCACAATGTCTAGTGCACCTAGAAAGAACAGAGGAAAAATTAAACAAGTGAGCAAATGACAGAAGAGGTGAAGATAACAGAGCAAGTTCAGTTTCATCTCTGTAGTCATTTCTTGAATGTTTTTGAGTGTCTTTTAGTTGGATGAATGAACATTAATATCTCAATGCATTTACTAAAATTGCTGCAACGTTTCCATACTAATGTTGTGTAACTATTTGTCTTCTTTCACTAATGCCAGCAGACTTGGATAAAGACGCCAGAGACAAGGAAAAAACTTGCTGTGAAACATGCCAGCAGAACATTCATTTACTTCAAGTGATGTTTCTATGGGTTGATACCACTATAGCCACAAGACAAACCTGTATCACAAAGCAAGGCAGAAGGGGAAGGAGAATGTTTATCTGTTCACTCTTTGCAGCAATATCAAGCACTGCTGTATTGCTGTCTCCTGCCAAATAGTCACCTCTGACTCCTCATCTCATTGGAAAACGTGACATTTCAAAATACTTGATTTTTGATAGTTATATATGCAGTACTGCTCTGTAAGTACAGCTATTAAAGAGCTAACTACAACACTGTTGCAACACCATATTAAATTAATCCATTTATGTACCTCCCAGAGCTTCTGACAATGTCTTGCCAGTACCTGAGGGTTACAGGACATATGTTACCCATTAATTATCTGCATAGTTTTATATATGCCACTTAGAGGGATGTAGTAAATACAGACCAGAAAGAGTATGGAGGTTGAAGTCAGGTGTAGAAGTTCACTTGCCATTCCTAACAGATCTATCAAAGTGCCTCTTTGAGAGTGACTCCTGTCCAGAGACATGAGACAGATGGGACACTGTTGTGAAAAAAGGGGTTGTTTGAAGTTCAAGAGAAAAATAAACACTCAGTCATGAAGTAATCTTGTAATAATCCAATGCCACACAGTCCTGGACAATTTTTATGTGAGAATTCCTACATGGATTGTCCACAATATTTGAGATTATGTTCATAGCTGAATACAAGAATGGTGTCACAAGATTCTAGTGAGGTGGTAATACCTCTGTGGTACTGTATTTTAGAAGGGGAAAAAGACACAAAAAACCCAAAAAACAACAAAACCAAAGTGACTTCAGCAATAGAGAAGAGTGAGAATATGCAGAATATGTGTGAGCCCTGCAGACAAGAGCAGTGAAGAAGGAGGAGAAGGAAGTTCTCTAGGTGCCAGAGCCCTGTAGCCCATGGTGCAGACAATGGTGAGTCAGGATATGTCCCTGCAGCCTATGGAGGTCAAAGGAAGTGCAGAAATCACCTGCAGCCCATGCTGGAAGCAGGAGGATGCCCAAAAGAGCCTGTCACTCCTGTGGGAAACCCGTGCTGGAGCAGGCACCTGCTGGACCTGTACAGCCACGGACAGAGGAGCCCATGCTGGAGCAGGTTTGCTGCCAGGACCTGTACAGCCATGGACAGAGGAGCCCATGCTGGAGCAGGCACCTGCTGGACCTGTACAGCCATGGACAGAGGAGCCCATGCTGGAGCAGGTTTGCTGCCAGGACTTGTGACCCCACAGGGGTCCCACATTGGAGCACTGCACCCCATGAAAGGGGCCCACACTGGAGCAGCTCACTGAGAACTGCAGCCCATGAAAAGGACTGACAATGGAGAAATCTGTGGAAGTCTGTCTCCCATGGGATGGATCCCACACTACAGAGAAGGGGAAGAGTGTGAGGAAGGACCAGCAGAGAAACCATTAAAATTAAGCCTGATAAGAAATGAGGGAGGAGATGTGACAGTGGTCACAAGGGTTCTTGATTGGGGGAAGAGATGAGAACCTTGACTCTATGTTCAGAAGGCTTGATTTATTATTTTATGATATATACACACACTACAACTATACTAAAAAGAAAAAGAAGGAAAGATTTTCAGAAGCTGCTAAGCTAAGAATAGAAAGTAAAGAATGATAACAAAGCAGCTCTCCCGGACTCTGTCCGAGAGAGCTTGGTCTTTGATTGGCCATTAACTATAAACATCTAAGATGGCCCAATCTAGACAGACCTGTTGCATTCTACAGCAGCAGATAATTATAGTTTACATTCTGTTTCTGAGGCCGCAGCTTCTCAGAAGGAAAAATCCTAAAGAAAGGATTTTTCACAAAGAGATGTCTGCAACATGGAGAGATATTTTAAGATTTAGTTCTTATTTCTCACTATCCTACTCTGATTTGATTGGTAATAAATTAAACTAATTTATTCAAGTCATCTGTTTGGCCTCAGACAGTAATGGGTTAATGATATGTCCCTTCCTTATCTCAACCCATGAGCCTTCCATTCTATTTTCTCTTTTCCTTGTCCAAAGTACGAAGGGAGTGACAGAGTGGCTTTTGTAGGCCCCTGCCATCCAGCCAGGGTCAACTCACCACGACTCACTAGCAGAACACATAACAGCTGTTTAGTACTTATGCTACATACATTTGTTAAACATTTAGTAATCTTTTCTAATCATCTAGGAAAACTTTAACATACAAGGTGCCCACACAAACAATGCACTCACTACAACTCCCATTCCTGACAGTAAATGTGAAGATGATTTTGCAATTCAGTAACAGTAAAGAGAGAAGAAATCTTCAGGTTGCAATAATTAGAGGTCATGCTGAGGTTGGAGATGTGCCCTGTCAAATGAGGGTACTAAATTAAATAGATAAGAATTGTCAATAGTCGCTGCTGAATTTGAAATTAACAGCCTAGTTTACCATTACCAGTGTTGCCTTAATAAAACCACAGATATACTATTGCTCACAGTCAGAGATAATCAGGACTGTATTAAAACCAGCATTTGAACTAGACATAAAAGACTGCACAAGTTCCACACCTGCAAATTGCCCAGAACAATGGGTCTCTGAACATCATTCAGGTGACATGGAGAGAAAACATCAAGTTCCCACCTTTGGCCCCAGTCACTTGTAGTAAGCAGGCTGGCCTACCTCCTTCCTCTAGGGCTGATTTTTTATTATAAAATAAAATTATTATTATTATTATTATTATTATTATTATTATTATTATTATTATTATTATTATTATTGTCATCATTTTATATCTACATTAGTCTAAATTTTTTATGGAGGTGGAGAAAATAATTTAAATAGCACACCTGCCAATTTTCCACACTTATAGTACCCATTCCTTTCGAAGAAAAATGGATTGAGATCCTTCACAATCATTTCCCAGAAAGTGGGATCTAGCGTCAGGCAGAAGGAAAATCGTGCTCTATCTATTTACATAATGTAGCATTTTGTAATACATGGCATACTCTTATTGCAACATTATATCAATTATTTACCAAAAAAAGCTTTAATAAATTTAACTATGTTGCTCCCACTTACCAACCGCTTTAGAATAATTTAAAGCTCATTTCCTGATGCACTGAAATTATTCCGAACTGTGCATGCTGGCAAACACAAAAACCTTTTTACTCCCCATTTGCAAAATGACATCTACTCTATTTCCATCTTTGTTTTCAGACTCAAGATTACTTTAGCACTTTATTTCTTAATGTGTCAAATAGCTTCATCAAAAAACAGAGTAACACTTACTCCTCAAACCCCATAGATTCAAAGTTACAAAAGCTACACATAACATTTTACCAAAGTTGCATATTAGACAGAAGAAATCATATAACCTTTCTTCCTTTCCCTTGCACAAACATCCCCTCTGCTAAAAAGCCTGCAAACATTGGTAAGAATACGACGGGAGAAAGCCTGATGGATTTGTTATTACAGAATGCCTGCTGCATGGCTACAGTGAAAGGCAGCTTTCCATTATTAGCTGAATTTTCTACCAACTCCCCCTTTCTATTAATGTAAGATCACCCTTGTTCTGGTCTCAGGCACATGAATACAAAGACACAATAAAAGCCATCAGTGCTGTTGCAGCCTTTAGCATTTGAAGTTTTAGCAGTCTGAAAAACTAAAAGCCAAAAAATATGGAGAAAGGGGTGTTTTCTTTACTTCCTTTACAATCACTCTGCACATCAGAATCAAATACAAGCAAGAGACCTTCGAGAATACTTTAAAATAAGCACGTTAATACCGACCCACTGGCATTTATTTCATCACAGATTTCTGTCACAGCTTCACACTCTGCTTTTTGCCTTCCAATTCTCTGATCTGGGAAAGGCTTATTCACCTGCTTATTTTAGAATCCAAAGGAAAATACTGCATACTCAGAATTAAATATGTATGAATGTGATCAGAAGCCAAGGGTTTGCTTTTTAAAATCATAAGCAAGGTCAATAAAACATATTACTAAAATTAAGTACAGTGTCCTGCCCTAGACACATGACCATTCCTAGAGAGTCCAACATTGGTAATTTTCATTTTTTGAAGTGATCTATTTTTTTTCATTTCCTATTTATTTATTCAGACAGTATTTCCACAGGTTTTTCTCTTTATTATTGTTTTGCAAAACTGAAGGGGCAAAGAGCAAACCAGCTCTGGCAGCACTGACAGAGTGAAATGAAAGGCTGTTGCAGGTCCCAGGTCAGAGTGCTGGAAACAAGAGTGTAGACTGAAACTAAATTCAGGATGTAATGAAGAGGTAAAAAAACCAGACTTAGCATGTCAGGAGGGTGATGGGAATGTCAGCAGAGAGGGCTGTGTGTGGAGGTGAAGGATGGGTGAGGAACCCAGATACAGAGGCTTTTGACAAGCAGCAGAACTCAGAACTGTATGCAAGCAAAGAAAAGGGGACAAAGGGACTTTCTCAGCATACCAGAACCTGAGTGAAAGAAAAGGTTGGGTGGAGTTGACAGAGGAGGATTAAGACAAGGACAAGGTGGAAAGAGACAGCCTAGGTGTATAAGCTCAAAACAATGCAGAAAGGACGAAGTGCTCAGCTATGGTATGCAGCTGGCTAAAGGGCCTCAGGAGTAGGAAGCAGCAAAAGAGGAAGGTGGCAAGAAACAGCCTGTGACAGGGAATCAATGATTGACAGTGACAGACAGCAGACGGAGCCAAGTCAAAAAAATTGATGTTTCTTTAAAAGGATTGGTTTGATCCATGACCATAAAAAACCATATTGCTTGCAATTTGCATGCTTACCATAAGGCATCACTGCTCAGCAGAAGCATTCCTGTATGATGCGAGAGTATTTGCACACTTAAATATATTTGCATTTCTTTAACTTCTGTTCCGGATGTCCCAGTACTTATAAAATTCTAGTTTAAGACAATTATCCCACATCTCTAACAGCCATTTCTACCACTACCACTTCTGTTGGTGATGCTTTCCATCAGATGAACTCAGGGCTCATTTACAAACTGGGTCAGCACCATTATCTCCATTTTACACATGAAAAATGAAGGTGCTGTAGATCAGTCTGCATTATTAATGTCAACTCTCAACCCTTAATTCATTTTACTGCCATTTTCCTTGAAATATTCATTTTTACTTCTGCACTAAGGGTATTTTTATCATGTATTTCTAATGCATGTCAAAAGTACCTGGAGCATAGTAGGGACTATTTTTAGCATTCTCATTCTCTAAATAACATAATAAAGTTGCACAGTGCCAAATTCCCACACTACCCAAAAGAAATCCACTGTCCCCTGAATTTACCTCTCTAGCTGAACATGTTCCACCTTAACTGTAGCACCTCTAAGGAAAGCTCCTTTGTGTTCCCCCAATTCAGCTTGTTCTCACATCCACATTTTTTCCTCCTAGTCCACACAGCTTGAAAAATGCAAGAATATCATGCTACATACTCCATCCAATTTCTATGGCAGGCACTCACTACATCCTGCATTTGAAGTCTTCATTCTTCAGCACCTAAAGAGAACATACTGATTATGTACTTTTTGCATGTGTATCTGTTATATTCTGGAAGACTTTCAGAAAAGAAGCTGGGATATCTCAGCCGCTTCCTTGGGTAAATTCATATGGACTTTTCAGTATTTTGAGAAAGGCAAATGATATGGAGCTGCCCTTAAACCCAAGGATGGCAATGCACCAAGCTCTCTTCTCCTTCCCATTCTTCTTTTTTCTCAAATGCTAACCCTTTATAAGAGGTTTCTCTCTTCTGAAGTAGGAGAGGTTAGGCTCATTGACCTGAATGCACAGCAACACAACAACTGAACTTTCCCTTAGGAGGAGCTTGAGGCCTGGCTCCCTCTCTCAAAGAGCACCTGCACTCTTCTACGTCCACAGGTACCTTATTTTGCTGCTGCTAGACAGAATACAAGACCTACCTCTAACCTTGAAACAAAGATCAGTGAGCTCCTCCCAAAGCCCTGCAGATGCAGATCAAATGCTAACAGGGAGGAGTTAATGCCAGACAGCATTGCTGCCAATAGCATGGCTTTCTAACAAACTACAATCTGATGGTGACACTCAAAACCTTTCTAAAACTCTGAGACTTCTTCCCAGATTTTTTTCTTTCACATAATCCAATAATTTTTTAAAAGTTTTAATTGAAGCTGTTGCTAGGAAAACCATGAGGCTTTGCTCTATGTACACATCTAATGTTGCCTGCCAATCCTTACAAAAAATGATGCTCACTGCCTGTTCCTTTGCACGTTGGGATTGCTGATTCCTCTGAGATAAGGACACCAACCTACCTTCAGATAAAAATGCTCCTCTTGCACACAAATTCACATTAAAGTGATGATGTCACTTTATTTTTGTCAAGTCCAAATTACAAATGTTGGACTCTCTAGGAATGGTCAAATGTCTAGGGCAGGACACTGTACTTCATTTTAGCAATATGTTTTATTGACCTTGCTTATGATTTTAAAAAGCAAACCCTTGGCTTCGGATCATATTTATATATATTTAATTCTGAGTATGCAGTATATTCCTTTGGATTCTTAGAAAAGTGTTCTCAGTGATTGCATTGCAGACCTTTACCATTATAAGATGGCCTGTTCCTGAAGAGCCACTCCACAGGGAAGTAATGAAGTGGTTAAACAAAACAAACAAAAAAATTCATCAGGCAGAATATTCAAAACACTTACCCAAAAATTAAAACATAAATTCATAAGGCATGAAAAAGATCTGATCTTTTTCTACAAGCTTCTTACTTAGCTGCACATTTAGTAACATTTCACAGAATTGGCAGAGACTGAACTCTAGCAGAAAAACTTATCTTCTTTCAGGTTTCAAGGTCTAGAGATATTAGAGCCACTTCCAGAAAATGAAGCTGATAAAATGTCCATTTGTTGGGGTTTTTTTCAGCTGGTGTAATTGTCAGAAACAGATTCATTTGGTTGAGATTTTCAATGATACAGAAACTAGACTTCAACCTGAAGTTCAGCTTGAGGCTCACTTACCCATGCAGTAAATGTTTAATCTAATGGAAATAAGAAAATCATGCAGCATCAAGAAAATGGTGCTTCTTAAGAGAGTGTGGGTGTATGACTGTTGAGGAGGAAAGCAGAGGTCATTTAATTATATTTTCTTCTTTCCTCTTCTCTAGCATTTACTGTCTCTTGTCTAAGTGCACTCTAGGTCTTGAGAACTAAATGAACAGATGCTATCCTGTTAGCAGGCTTGTTTTTAAGAATGCTCATTCCAGGAGAAGAGCTTTATAAAGACATATGGTAAGCTAAATATATTTAAGATTTTTCTCAGCTGGCTTCATCTGTACAGGAATATACTTCTCAGGTGAGATGCTCAGAAAACCCACCATTAAGTTATCAGGGTTAAAATCACCAGGGGAAACGTACAACATACCCCAGAAAGGGCCAAAGGGAAAAAAAAATTCTCTCTCCTTGTTAGCCCTAGAAATCTGATCATGATTGTAATTGATTTTTATAGTGATATGACACTGTACTAGCTGCAGATCATTGTAATATCAGCCATGTTGATTTAAATCCTACAAAACCTAACACAAAAAGACAGGCTGCAGGGCAGGCCAATGCATGAGGCAGCAGCATTTGGCAGGTGATCAGGAGTCAGGCTGACCACAGTAGGTCACCTGTGACACCAAAAGGCATGCCAAAATGCAAAGGCTTTACCACAGTGCCTTTGAGCAAAAAAGCCTAGCCTGCCAAAATAACAATACCTCAGCATTCTACCTGCTCCTGACAATGGTGCTGAAGAATGCCAGAGCCCTTCTCCTTCTCTAAGGAACATCCTTTGCAGATCATTTAATAATGGGAGAATACAAATTCTGATCCTTAACAGCTGAATAAATATTTCATTATTTTTGTAGCAGCACGCTAAACATAAAAGCAAAGTATGTTAGCCATGTATAAGTAGGTAGGATCAAATACTCAGAATTGTGTTTGATTCTCAATCTTAACAAAAGGATTTTTAGCAGACGACTAAGCACACTAAGTGGCACAGTCAGTCAGATAAAATTAAACAAGCAGACTTGCGTCAGCAACATTAGGCCCCTAGCTATGTGTGAAGAACAATATTAGAAGTGACAGGGGAACAAGTTCCACATAGCAAGCAAAACCTGAAGACTTCTTGCTGCATCAGCAAGGGATGAGAGTAGACACCCAAACACACATCTCCCACCTTTTGTTTGTTTCATCCTTTAGCGAGAAGTCAACTCTAACATTGCAAACCCAAGCAACATGTAGATAGCAAGCCATACATCACGACCCAGAGCATGGGCATTGAGTGAAAAACAATCTGCTTGCAGCAGTCTGCTTGTACATACTGAAACACCAGGTAAACTTGAACACAACTGATCACAGACACAGGAAAGGCTTCAAAAAGTAAAGCAAACTCATCATAGAGAGTGTCCAGTACAGATAGCTCAAATTCCACTCTGCCTTGGACCTTTTTCCAGAGCTTCCACAACTGCATCAGATTAGCCACCGCACAATTTCTTTTCCTTAAGGAATGGTAAACATGTTATTAGGACCCTAGAAAATACATACACAAGGGTTACATACCAAGAGCAAGGTAGAAGATGGCAAGATTGTCATGCTTCTCTCACGACCTGACCTGAACTTTGCCAGCAGCTCATGACTTCACTTACCAGTTTAATTGGTGGGTTTATTTGCTGACCAGATACTGCTGCTGCACAGGATTGCAAGAAAGCAATCCTTAGCACCCATCCTTCAAGCAATCCTAAGCACCCCATTCTTACAGAAAGTTTACTAACCAGCCAAGTTTCCAGCAGAAACTGCATCTCCTACCTCATCAGATACCATCACACACATCAGATATTAGGCCATTTGAAAAACCTGCTCCTTCCTTCAGATCTTGTGCCTTTTCCCTGGTGGTAATAGTGATGCCTAAGGTTGCTATAGGCTACACTAACCCAAGCTGAAATCATGGCTATGAAGCAGAAGTGCTCTTGAGAAATCTTGATAAGCCTGTCCTACATGAGAGGTTAGACTAAAACTAAAGATTATAACAGGCCTTTTCCTATTTCTGCAAAACTGCCTCATTTTTAAATTACTGCAGTCTTGATGCCTCCAATGGCGGCACTGCATATACAGCATACATACAAAGCAGTACCTCGTTCTGCCTTCCTTTTTCAAGTATAACAACAAATTTCATGTTATCAGAGCTAAAGAGGTATGTTAGGAGACAAGAAAAGGGGAACAGGGTAACTTGGTGAGTTACCAGCTAGCAGCTCACTTTCCATTCTGACAAGCTCAACATTTCTTTGTCACAATTCTGTTCTTTCTGTATCCAGCTAAGAGTTTCCAAAAATTTTGGAGAGAGAAGGGTAATGAACCACGTATCAGTTTTTCTCTTTTGCTATTAAAACACGTGAGGAGAGGGAGAGAAAGGGAGAAGGAAGGACTAATTAGAAAGATGAGAATTTTAATTCTTTTTCTCTTCAAATTTTCATGTCTATATATCCCAGAATATCCTGAGTTGGAAGGGACTCCCAATGGTCTTTGAAGTCCAGCTCCTGGTCCTGCACAGAACACCCCAGGAATCAAACCATGTGCCTGACAGCATTGTCCAAAAGCTTCTTGAACCCTCCCAGGCCTGGTGTTGTGACCATTTCCTGGGGAGCCTGTTCCAGCACCCAGCCATCCGCTGGGTGAAGAACGTTTTTTTAATATCCAACCTAAACCTCCCCTGACACAACTTCAAGCCATTCCCTCGGGTCCTGTCACAGGATACATGATTCAATTTATTTATTATATCAAAGGGAGAGGAAATGGCTATTTTTTATTAATTTTTTAATTTTTAAGTGAAAAAAAATACTATTACTACTTACCAAAACAGATTATCTCAATGATTTTCTATAGGTTACATTAGATAGAACAAGGATAGAACAAGGGTATAAGCTAAATTCACTTAACGAAGGATCAATACCTTCTCTCCTGCACAATACTATCTTGATACTTACAGAGAACACATTTTTCTTTCCTGAGATATTTCCAATTTTGCAACTCCCCAAAGACCCATATGTTTTTTGCAACTGACCAAGATTTCCAATTTTGAAAAAGTTTGTGTGGAAGTGTTCACTTTACAGATTTTTTTGCCAGAATATTATAAATTATTCTGATATTTTCACCAACCAAGTTTGATCTTTTCATGTTCAACCCTAAAGATGAGCAACCAAGAAGCAGTTTCTTTGTGATCAATTCAAAAACAATTGAAGCACAACTAAAATGATCAATGTAAAGAATATGCTGTAACACAATTACTGAAGAATGCAATCATGGATCACTAAACCTTTTAAAGGAAGTTCAATCTAAGTTAGAAAATTCCATAACTGTAAGTGTATCTCCATATTAATCTTGCTTACAGCCTAGTAGATGTCATTAATGGGAATCAAGCTGCCACAGTATTCAGCTGAAGAGAAGCTTTAGGCACAGATGCATGGTGGAAGAAAAGCTTCTGTACTCAGGCATGAGGTTCCTTGCATACAGAAATTTGCATTTCACTTTGTTTCATATCTTTTCTCTTTGCTCAGTTCTCTAGTCTGTCCAGGTCTCCCCAAATAGCAAATCAAGCCTCCAGTATATCAGCCACTCTTTTCAGATTTGTATCATCTGCAAATGTGGAGAAGTCCAAGTCCTCTCTCCCATCATCCAGATCACTAATGAGGAAGATAAACAGCTTTGGACCTACTATCAACACTTGGGGTACTTCACTAGCAATTGGCTTCTAGCTACATTTTGTGCCTCTGACCCTAGAAATCTGAGCCCAGCAGTTCAGTTCAGTTCAGTTCTCCTCTCTGTCCAGCTGTATATCCTGTAACATCATGTCAAGGCCAGCTTCAATAAGGCCTTGAGCAACCTGGTTTTGTGGGAGGTGTTCTTGCCCATGGCAGAGGGGGTTGGGACTAGGTGATCTTCAAGGGCCCTTCCAACTCTTGACATCTTATGATTCTATGACCATCCATTTCCATGAGGATGCTTCCAAATATCTTTCTAAACATAGGTTAAATAACATCTACTTCTCCTCCACTGGGCCTCTCATTTCTTCACAAAAGGCTGTAACTTCCCCGCCATAAATCCATGCCGATTACTTCTGTTCACCCTTTTGTCATTCATAGACCTAGAAACAGACTCCAGGAAGAGTTATTCCATTTTTCTCCAAGGAAGGAAGTAAAGCTGATCAGTCCATAGTGCCCTGGATCTTCCTTCTTGCCCTTCTATTAGGGTGTGACACCTGCTATCTTCCAGCCCTCAGTCATCTCCTGATCACTGTGACTTTTTAAATGCTGTCACATCACTCAGCCCCCTCAGCATGAAGGGGGGCACCCTGTTCTAGGGACATGTACATGACCAGTTTAAGCATTCCCTAACCTGATCCACCTGATCTTAGGCTGTCTTCCTAGCAACAGAGTTTTCTAGTCTCAAGAACCTGGGATTCCTGAAAGGTAAATCTTATCATTAAAGACCAAGCTGAAGAAGATATTGATTACTTTCAGACCTTTAAGTGTCCTTTGTTACCAGAGCCTCTACCCTGTTAAGGGCAGAGTTTTCCCTCAGCTTCTTTTTGTTGCTGATGTACTGGTAGAAGATTTTTATGTCACTCTTTGCAACCCCTCATGAGACTCACCTCCAGGTGGACTTTGGTTTTCCTAATCCCATCCTTGGCAGATTGAACAGTTACTCTACCTACCTACTGTCTTGGCCACCTAACCCTGCTCCTGCTTCTTCCACCCTTCTTTCTGTGCCCAAATTTTGCCAGGAGCTCCTTATTTACCCAAGCAGACCTCTGCCACCTCCTGATTGATTTCATGTTCTTGGAGATGGACCTCTCTTGAGCTCTTGAGCTTAAGAGCTCTGGAGCTTGTTGAGTCTATTTTCTCCATCTGGCTGGACTTGAAGAAGATGCAAAGGAGTTAGAAACACCATCCTGAGAGTGATATGAGCTGGGAGCAGGCCAAAGGCAGAGTAGCACAGGAGAGCACAGAATCTATAGGGACCCTGCTCTATGGCCCCTCTATGTCTGGCACAGAATGCAAAGCACAGTGCAATTTCAGTGCAAATGCTCTGATGTTGCTCTAATATTATACCTAAGAGCTGTCAGTTGTCCCAGCATACAAAGGTGGATTGCAGCTCTCCTTCTTTCTTGTTACCTTACATTCTGGTTCAAAGAGAACAACTGAGAGTTGGGGTCTCGGGAGCCAAAAGTCACACTCCCTTTTCTGACCCAAGGCAAGGGGAGGCTCTCCTCATACTTTTAAGCTATTCAACAGCTCTCTTCCTAAATTACTGAGTGTGACTTTACTTCCTGATCCTTGAGAGAGACCCTTGCTATTTCTCACTTTGGTTTCTCTGACCTGCCATGCCTTAGTCTCTCACCGCAGCTTATTCCATTAAAGGTCCAACTTTGCTTCACTGTCACTTCAAGCTTCATTTCCACACTTCTAAAATAATTTAAAAGAAATTACTCAAAGATGTTATCAAAAGGTAAAACATCAAAGACCAACCTTAATGAAGTTGTAACAACTTAATGCTGCATCACGTGTTAAGCAAAGCCATGGCCTGTTTGGCACTAGAAAGGTTATTATTAGCAAAAGTTTAAACAGGAGCTTGCTTTGTTTGCCTGTGAAAAAGCACTTATTGAACTCACCAAGCCTCATGCTCCAGGACACCTCCTGCTCACTTATCAGCTGTCTGCAGCTGTACTCCAGGTCTCACTTGCTGCCATAGAGAGGAACTGGCCACAGCAAAAAAATCCCCCCAAGGCCATCCCAGCACACCACAAGCCTCTGATGGAGCACAGGACCCCAGCACTCTGCACACCACACACCTGAGGAGGCACAGCCTGTTTTGGGCTCATCACATCCACCAAAAACACTGCAAGCTCCCTTGTCAACTGGTTCAAAACATGGATTATCCCATATCAGCATCCAGATAATCCAAGAAGTCTGATGTCTGTGGCTCTTGGCCCAAGCAGTTGGCTGATAGTCAAACCTCTACATCCATTAGAACACAGTTCAATCACTGAAAAACAAATTAACATCTGCAAATCAGTTTATTAACTGTAAACATGCCCAAAACATCCACCCATCTTTCAAGTACAGCAGAAGCAAAGGCTTGGCAGCTTCCTACCTCAGAAACCTCAGGAGTCTCTCACAAACTCTGTTTGAAAGAACTACTTCAGCTCCTGTCAAAAAAAAAATCACACTTGCTCTGTCTACATGCACAGCCTGAAATCATAAATCCATGCCCTGCTATTGCAGCCAAGGATACTCCTCAGTACTTATGTCTTGAATAAAACTGCTATAGGTACCCACCACCTTGGGCTAGCTTTATTTGCAGCTCTTTTCACTACTGGTAAAACAGCTTTTTTACTTCTCTGGAGCCATCAAAGGGTCCTTTTCAGGCTCTTTAGAGCAATCTATCATCTCCAGCTGCCAGTTATTAGTACCTTCCAGGCTGTTTTTATTTCTTCTATAATGAGGTAAATTAGGAAAATATATATACTTACATGCACATACATATAAACTAGGCAAATATATATACATACATACATATACATGTACGTATTTGTTAACAAGGAAGCAAAGGCCTTGTTTGTTAGGCTGTTAGACAAAGCAAATAGGATTTTTTTTCCAATGGAAATGCTTTGAAAAAAAATTAGAAAGTGGCTTGGAATCGATATAACTTCCTCAGTCAATCCTGCAATAAATCCAAACCAAGGAAGATAACTGCAGACAAACCGAGTGAAAATTAAGTCTCTTAAGAGCTGAAAAGCTACACAACACTTGAGCATGGCAAGAAAAACATTGACCAAATGTTTCAATTATGAATAACCATAATTTTTAAAAACCTCTATACTGCTGAGCAATCCAATCCGTTTCCAGCCCCTGGTTTTCCACTCTAGGCTTTGTTCTGGGTCTGCACCCCAGCCATCCCAGAGTTTATTTCTGAGGCAAGTATCTGTGTAACCCTGCAGATCTCAGGATTCAACAGACTAAGGGCATGGAGAGAGGAGTCAGTGTCACAAGAGTCCTGCCACAGAAGACTAAGTCAGGGAGAAACAGCCATCAAGAGACCAAATACTCTTGACCAGACAAGGTATCAGTGGTGTCAAGGATTCTCATTTCTCCCACATCTCTTGACAATTTGATCCTACAAGACAGAACTTTTTTTGAAGAGGTCATGCAACGTTACACCACCAACTCTCTCCCTGCAGCCTGGAGAACCTTTCCTCAGGGGGGAACTAATCATTCTCTACAACTACCTGAAAGGAGGTTGTAGTGCGGAGGCTGTGGGTTTCTTCCTCCGGCTGACAGGATGTGAGAAAATTAAGTCAAGCTGTACCTCAAGGGGAGATTTAGATTCTGATATGAGGAAAATTTTCTTCTCTGGAAGGGTCAACAGATATAAGCATGAGCTGCCCAGGGAAGTGATAGAATTGCCATCCCTAGAATTGCTCAAAAAACAGGTGGATGTTGCACTTAGAGATTTGGCTTAGTGGTGAACACCACTGTGTTAGGTTAGCAGTTAGACTCAGTAATCTTGGGGGTCTTCTCCAACCTCAATTTCTCCAGGCACCCAGTTTGAGGGCAAAACTTGTGTTCAGTATTGTTGGGATACTGGTAGGTAGAGAGAATGAAGTTGAGCATCCCAGTTGACAGGGAGAGCTCACATCTGTAGAGCATGCCATTCAGCAAGAATTTTGTTGGTTTTTTTTTTTTTTCTCAAAACATACAGATTAACCAAATGGAAGGAGAGGAAAAAAGCAATGGGAGGAACAAACACCTTCATCACAAATGACTTTTATTTAATTTTGTTTTTTCTTTCCATTTCTTAAAGAGGTGCTTTTCCTGGCTAAACAGATGCATCAGATCTTGCCCAAAATTTCCTCTTAAAGCTTGACAAGGAGCCTAGTGCACAAATATGGCAGGTAAAGGAAGGATACTTCATTAGGAGCAAAGGGCAAGAACAAAAACCAAAGACATCCCACTTTCCTTCTGACATTAAAGGAAATTCTTTGGTATGCCTTGAACAGATAGGTACAAACCCTAGCAGTTCTTCTCTCTACTGTCTCAGATCAGAAACATTCTAAGCTACCATAGAATTCAAGTCTAAATCGGTCACTGATTTATCCTTTTTTCAAGTTGAGTCTTATTTTTAGTTGACTTATAACACATTCTTTTTCTTCTAAAAAAATGTAGTTAAAAGAAACAAACCCAGTTTTCAGAATGTGCTCTATCCCCTCTCCAAAAAAGTCTGTCCTTAAACTCTACAGAACTGGCTACATAAGAACTACGTCTCCTTAAAACAAATTTGTCTGAAAGAAGGTAAAAAAGAAAGAGCTCCAATGTGCCTTTTCAAAAAGACACATCAACAAATATTTTACTGCCAGCCAAAAGAAAACTCCATCCATAACAGCTACAAATGAATTTCACATACAACCACAACCCAGCAGTTGAGTTGTTCCCAGGTCTTGCTAAATGGCATTCTCTGTCCTGCTGGAACCACTGCATAGGATACATCACCAAGAGATCAATATGGTCTTTCTTCCCAGCATATCTATACTAATACAAGTCTTGAAAATAGTGGATATACCAAGTGGATTCTATAATGATGGATAGCACTGTAACCTTTACCACACACCTCAGGCCTCACACATCACTTTTGCCACCCAACACCAACATTTTAATCCACATGATCAGCAAATATACACCACATGCAATGTGAGATCAATATGGTAGCCCTTCTACCTGCAGGAGGCAAACACTTCAAGATATAATTCCACTTCAGAATCAAAAGTCAGGCCAGAGAGACAAGAAAAAGTGAATTCCACAGCTTTGAAGTTTGTGAAGGGTCTACTGGCCCATTTTAAAATACATCACAGGGAAAGAAAAATAAAACAACAACAACAACAAAACAAAACAAACAGAAAAAAAGGACAAAGTACAGAGCACCTTCCCCAGGTGGTGGTGATCTGTTATACCCAAAAGCCTACCTATTCCTTAGGAATGTCTCAAATTACATGTCTCAAATCATGTTTTTAAACGCTGTCATATCTCCATAGCAGCCACTGATCTAGCTGGCCCTGGGGAAGTAAATTCTCAACTCTAAGGGAAGAGGTAAACATATTTGTATTAAACATGGAAACTTCTCTCAATGACAAGTGCGTTGCCTGAGATACAACATGTAAGCAGACATGCCAACAGCTTATTGTCAAAATGCTTTTTGGAAAGAAAAGCGCAAACTATGTGGAAAGAAGCCAGAAAGAGCAAGCTGACTGCCTAAAAGGCAAAGCACTGCAGGAAAGGAAGAGAAAAATACTTAGTGGGATGATATCATCCCCCTACACTTCCCATGCAAGAGTATCTTTATTTCACAGTCAGCAAATTCCCCACCAATGACAAAAATTTGGAATACTCAAAAGAGCAAATACAAGAAATCATATTATCTTGGGAGCAGACAAACAAGTACCTGAACTTCATGGTCCGCTCAAGAGGAAATCAAACCCCACAGCCAAGCACCCAGATGCACTAACCCTGGCAGAGGATGTACATTGCAAGCTGTGTACAGACTCCCAAGCCAGTGACATATTTGACAGGAGAATACAAGTTGGCAACATTGCTTAATCTGCATTTCAAGGGTAGAGCTAAAATTGCAGTTGCACACACTGCAAACACAGATCATCAAAGGGAATTTTTCTATACCTTCTCCTGAAAGAGGTCAGCCAATCATCTTCCCTTTTCAAGTGCAGGTCTCCCTGCTCCCTGGGAGACATGAGAGTAGGAAGCTCTGCACCTCTTATTGTCCTAACAGAATATCAATAAGGACAATCTGGAGAATGATTTTATCCTTTGGAGTCCTTTTTGCATCAAACGAGGTTAATAAAGAAGTAGAACCTCAACCTGTCTCTATTCCATGGGAGCATATTTCCACAATTATCAGTACTGATCAGTCCAAAAGAAGACAGTCATCTTTTATGGAAAAGCATGACCTCTTTCTTAATGTCCTATTTCTATACCTGATATCTCTGGCTGCTCAGTTCAGCTGCTATGAAGTAGCAGCAACTATTGCACAGGCAAAACCAAAGCATCTTGATTCCCTGCAATTCTAAAAAACATTTCTATCAATACATGACAAAAATTACTCCAGGAGATAGGTTTCACAAAAACAGAACAGTAGGAAAACCCTGCCAGAAGGTAACGTTGAAAGGCCCCAGCTATCTAGCATTAATAGCCTGATTTTCAGAGCTGTTGAGCCCTTTCATTCCTCCCAAGAAAATTTTGACCACTAAATTCTTCTGAGGAGAAAAAACATATAAGGTCCAAAACAAATGAAAATTCTAGCTAATCCTTCAAGCACTACCCCTGATGCCTGGGAAATGGTGACTGCATAGCCTGCTGTGTCAGCTTGAAAGAGTGACACCACTCAAGCATTTAGAGCAGAGGTAACACTCACTGGCTTTACTTTCTGCAACAGCCTTGCAGTATTTGCAACTAACAGGATGAGATTTTTCCTCCCCTTTGGGAAAAGGGTCAGAAGTAAACCATTAAGACTGATGATCTCATTGTTCACAAAGAATATATTGAAGTGAAGGCAGAATTAGGATAGAGGTAACTGAGGACAGGTACGCTAAAGACATATAGAGCTGGATACCAAGTATGAAACCAAAATTATTATTAGTGCCCAAATAAAGAACTATGGAGCAGGTATGGGCACAGCATGAAGAGAAACTCAGAGGTAGGAGTCTCAGGCCCAAAGCGTTTCTTGAAATAACATGAAGTTATGTTCCTTGCCACAGAACATTAAGGATGCATTTCCACTGGTCAGAAAAAGCCTGGACACAATTACAGAAGAAAATACTGCTGACAACTAGTATATACAAATCACCTCTTCTTGGTTCAGGATGCCCCCATGTCCCCAATTCCTCTGCCTGGCAGAGAATTCTAGGAAATTACTACTAAATGCCAGGCCTGCTCCTGTACCTTCTGTTGGACCTGGTGGCCCTCATCAGAGAGAGGACTTTAACTTAAATGGGCTTGGATCTGACAAGACCATTCTCAGGAGAAACCAGGCTATTCTAGGACACAGGTCTGGACTAGCTAAAGGATGTAGATATGGTACAGTAAAGCAGGCACAGAGTCAAAGCCCCTGGCTCTGTCTGACAGAGCATCCAGTACTGGTGAAGATTTGTTACAAAAAGAACAAACAGTATTATCAAAGAGATTAATATTCAGCTAGTAACAGGGGAAGCCAGATACCAATTGTAAAACAACATCTCATCTATTTTTAATATTAACACTCCTCTTAGCAATATAAAACAGGGATGAAGAAAGGAAGTAGCAAGGAAAAATAGGAAGGAATATCCCACCTGTTAACCTCTTCGTATCTTCAAACTAGCCAGTAAATGGCAAAAGAAGCATAAATCAATTACAGGTGTAAGTGTCACAGAGATGTATTAAAGGTTAGGTCAAAAAAAATCCTGACACCAAAAGAAATGTGGAATGAAGAAAAAAAAATCCGATACTGTTTGAATAATTCCTCAAAACAACCTATGGAATATCTTTAACAATTTTTGCTTGCATGTAAAAGCATTGAATCTATTCACTCATTTTTGAAACATACCACCAATTATATATTGGCCAAGTATCTAATAATTCAAAGCGTGACAAGTCCAAAATGATAAAGAACATTGTTGCTGTTGTTATGATGATCTATTCTTGCTGCTTCTCACATTTTTCTCTTTCTTCACATAGTGATGATACAGATGAAACAGACCACCATTGTAAATCACACAACTACAAAATGCATTCTCTCTCCCACCCCAGTCTTTTAAGCTTTTCAATTCAAGGTTTAAGGAAAAAAAAATTAAGATCCTGTTGTTAACTCTTAGTACAATGAGCTTGGGAACAAAGTAAGTACAGTGAATATTCAAATCTAGGCACTTAAGTTCACAAATACCATTCAAATACGAATTGCAATATCCAAACTGAAGTCCCTCTTCTTCACTCAAGTGTCCTTTGAAAACAGCTTCTGCTCCTTTTCAGAGGAAATGTCTGAAGTGTTGACCTCAATATCTGTTGTTACCTCCTTAATACACCTTACCTCTTTTCCTTGTCTGTTGTGCTTTGGATTTTTTCCTAGTGAATTGGGATTTTATTATTGAATAATGATGAAGACCTTGATCACTTTCTAAAAATTGTCTGTCAAGTGCACACAACAGGCAGGCAACAAATGCAACTTTGTTACTTGGAGCATAAATCAGTTTTGCTGGATAGTGTGAAGCCAGAGGAAATGTGGTTTTAATACTTTCATGATCTAATTGCTGTTGCCTGCAGTAGAAGAATGGGCTTAATTATCCATGTCTTTTCCACGTATATTCCTATGCCCTGAACTTAGCATGTAGATGATCAGACCCACTGTGGAACCACAGAAATGCAGAAAGCTTATCCTAAACCATCTATCAGGATGGTTCTTACATTAGCTGCAGCATTCTTCATCCCTGCTTCCTTTGCAAACGTTATTAATCTGCTTTCATAGGGCAGCTACACTTAGGATACTTGCCTTGTTTTTGCAAGCATAAGTAGTTAATACAAAGTCTCAATGGCGAATATAGTGTCATTCCCTGAATTTTCAGAATAACTTATCTGAAGATAAAATAAGGCTCAAGTTGTCAAAGTTTTAGCTTGCCACCCTTCAGTTGATGCAAACATCATACTGTAGGGAAAAGAATCATGAACACATCATGAAGAAGAATCACAAAAGAATACTCACAAACAAATGTACCTCATGCTGCTACCACTATGGCAGGAAAGTTAAAACCAACTGATCTTTTCAAGTTCATGTAAATATACATGCATACATATGTATGTAAACATACATAGAACAGTCAAACACTTACCAAAAAATACCTCAAAAAATATCTTTTCCTTAAACCAGATTATCACCACCTGGAGAGGGTAAAATAAAATCTATTATATAAAATAAAAATAATATGGCTAGCACAGATCTATTGCTCAAGTCATTAAACAAGAAAACAATTAGCAATTAATGGCATGGACTTTAACCAGAGAAGGCAGTTGTCTCTGCTGTTTCCTCTCCTTCAAAGAAAAACACATCCCAAATACCCCACCTTCTGTATCTTCCTTCTGTCCTGTACAGGGTTTTGTCAGAAGAGCATGTGGACTCAAGGTCTGCTCAACCCAGTGTCTTCTGCCCACCTGCAGAAATATCAGAGCCTTTGGAACTGGAGTGCCAAGTAGGGATGGATGCTTCTGCAGCACCACTCTTCCTTTCTGTTCAGCAGAGACCTTATGGACTGCCCAGTATTTTCGCATTTAAAGTCCCTGAACAGACTTTCCTTCTCAAACTGATCCAATCACTTCTGTGACCATGCAAATTGTGGCACCTCCTGGAGCACGCTAAGTGTGTGCTGTGTGAGGATGTGCCTCATATTTGGTTTGATCTGCCACCAGTGAATTACATTTCTTGCCATGTTGAGAAACACTGAGCAATCACTCCTCATTCACCATTTCTGTGACTCTTACGCCTTCCCCAGTCACCTCAGAGTTTGTTTTGCATGTAACACCTAATTTCTACCCTTTATTTCCACAGCAGCAATGACCCAAGTGCCTGTGCTTGCCAGAAACTCTGCCTAGCATCAGGGGCAAAGGCTGTGCTGGCAACAGCAGGAAGGACACTGTCCATGGATAGCTCCTAGCTGTGAAGTAATACACACACACACAAAATTCATGCATGCTCTAAGACCAAGGCCTTTAAATTCAGACAGACCTTATGTGTCACCTGTAGCAACCTTTCCTACAGGAAAATGCAGTAAGATTGGGTTTAAATGCTATTTTTTAAAATAAATTATTTTGATTAGGGTGTGATTAACCATTTGCTCTTCATTTTTTTACATTGCTATTACCATCCTGTTTTCTTCAGGGCTCTATAGTACCTGTCTACACAGAATGAGAAAAATAGGCAGACTAAAGTATATTTCTGTGGTGTTTCCTTTTTGCCTGTAGTGAAATTTTGCACATCCCTTGATGAAATGCAAGGTCACTCTAAGTGGTGTCTACTGTCATTTTCAGAGGACAGTCAACAGTTCCTAAGACACTAGTGCTCTTCAGCCCCTCCACTCCTGCTGGCCAAAGCAGAAGAAGAAGAGGCAAAAAACCCTCTCTAACAGGTATTATTCAGAAACAAATATTTTCTTTCTGTGCTTTTGAAAACAAGACTTAAATACTTGGGACATCCATCAACAAATCTACTGGAGACAGATCAGTCATTCCTCCACTGCTTCTGGAACAAAATTGAATAGGAGCTGATTTTCTTTTCTCCTTACACTGATGTACCCTTTAGTCACACAGAAAACCAAAAAAGTCCCCACAACTACATCAGCATTACAGCTCATTTTCAAGTTACAGAAAGGGCCTAGAAGATGAAGGCAAATAAAACCCCATACTACTAAAAAGTTTAAACAGAAAACATCTCACAGTGTAATGTGATGAAGCATAAAGAGATGGTACATATTTAGCTGTGGTAACAGTGGTTTTCCCCCTTTACTCTGCCCTTTTCCCAGCACTAACTTGGTTTCCCTCCCTTTACCTCCTCACATCACTGGAGTAATTTTGGGTTCATCTTAAAAGGCCTTGAGGCGGTGAGCAAACAGGATGGGCTTGATCACCATTGATCATTCAAATCAGGCAGCAAAGTAGAACCAGCTGGGGCTGGAACCAACCAGAGAGGAAGACCATGCTCAAACAGAGCCACAGCATCACAATTTCCCTTCTGAAGGCATTCATCACTTCCTTCCCCTTACTTAACAGAAGGCATGTCATCTGGAATGATGCTGAACTGTGTCTGGCAGAAAATAAAAGAGAAGAAAAAGCTAACATTTTGTATTTGTGCAAGTGCTTCTGCCGGCATTTGGACCACTGCCAGCCTATTCAGTGCAAGCTTGCAGAGGGTTATGATGCTGTCTGGGCATTTGATGAAAACTATAGAACCTCAGAACAGAGGCTTTTAGGTGTGAATTGTGTGTGCTGAATTGTAATGCAGAGTTGCACTGACATTTGGAGCAGAAAACTGAAATTTCTCAGAATTTGATTCCTTTTTTCCTCTCCACCTAAACAGGGATCTTCTGATGTCCCATTAATATTCTATTCTTTGAAAAATTACTTATGTAAGGAGGATGAATGTTACAAATTCACTCCTCTGTAATAGCTACTATCTCGCTTTGAGGAAAAAAAAGTCCAGTCTGGATGAAAGTAATCTCATTCTTTTTTAAATTTTGTGTTAGAATATATAGGCAGCATTATCATTTGAACTACACCTACAACACATGAGAAATTTCTAAAACCCTCACAGATGTAAATGTTTTTCCCCTCTTCAGATGTTATAAATAGAAAATAATTCTGTCTTCTGCTATTCCTAGAATAAAGCCTTCGAGAACTGGTGTCAGATGCAAAGAACTGCAAACCAGCCCCAGACAAAACACACAGCAGCTACCAGCTGCCTAAGGAGACTGATAATACAAGACTTTACACTTCACAGTCCCTCAGGTTTGAACCTGCCCTCGGTGTGTGACACACTTCAATGAAACAGAACAGTTGCAACACATTTCAACACGGAAGAAAAGAAGATAGAAAACAGTTGATCTGCACAGAAGTAGCAGCTACAAAGCCTGCATAGCTGGACAGAGTCAATGTCACACTTTAAATGTTTGATACAAAGAATTCAAAGTTAACATTTTGGTATTCAAATAAGAATTCACCTTTACAACCCAAAGTATATTTTACAGTAAAGGATTATAGATGTACACAGAAATAAAGCCTTGGTTTAAGGTGTGCATTGGTAGGACCAGGCAATAGGAGTGCAAAGTGCTCAAGTAAGAATTCATAAAGAGGTATGAAAACCCAGGAGCCCAGGCTGATTTAGGTTCAGAAGCATAAAAAACACCAAAATATATGTTCTAGAAGAAGCACCAGACACATAGCAGACAATTTTGGACTTAATATTCATTCATATGTTTAGGAGACAGTAGAAAAATTGGTACATCGTACCACAGATATTCCAGACCCAAGTATTAAGGGAAGAAACAAGAGAAATATAAGCTGCTATAGCTCACTCCCTCACATATTCCAACCTCTAATTAGAGGCATCTCTAATTCATATGTACTTTTAATGAAAGTTATGGTAAAGGTACTGTAAAGCAAGGAGTTCCTGTACAGCACCACAGTGTAGACCCTCACTTGTTGGGGAACCTGGGATTTTGTCCTTTGGACTTCCAGGAGGTTATTTGCACTTACACTAGGGGCCCAGAAGAGATGTACCATTACTGAGTCTCCTTGTGATTAAAATGGAATAGCTAGAGATCAAGAGAGCTTTGACATCGTATCTAATTACATACAGTAATTACAAAAGAAAACAGCAGCAATTGTCTCACAGTATGACAGACACACTGAACACTTCAGTGTGGGGTGCTCAGTTCAATTCTCAGCAGTGCTGCAGCTCATGGCCACTGGTGCCTGCTTAAGTCACCAAATGAAGTTTGACATCACTGACCTGGATTTCAGTGTCAGGAAAGGATTTACAAATTAAAACTAGAATCTAGCAGACTTGCCTAATAGGCTAGAGAGATCAGTGTTGATCATAACACAATTTCAGCTGTCAAATGTCCGCACCCAGAGCTGTCAGGGAGGGTACCAGTGACTGTGCCCACTCTGGAAGAGGAACTATACACATACTAAAGCAACTGGAAACAGAGAGGACAAGTACCATTTGGGGGTTCAAGATTCCAGTGTTTCAGACTGAAAGAGAGCATTACCGCAAGCTACAGAAGACCAAGTGTTTCAAAATCCTAAAAACAAGAGAAATAATTATGATCAAATCTCTGTGAGAAAATAGGAAGAGAATAAGCAATTGCAAAATGTGCAGATAATTCAAGTGCAGTTGAAGACCATTCTAAAGTAATTAGACTGGAAGTCAATACTTCTGAGACAAAGTCATTTTAGAGGTGATGGAAAATACTTCTTGCTGCACAGTAGAGCTGCTTCTATCAACACCTAGATGTGGCCCAGAAGTGTTTAGACATCTCACAATTTTGTAAATACCATAAATCTAAAAAGGACAGAGATACCCTTTCATTCAAAAATTACATGATGCTGAGAATTTAACCAACCAGAAATGTCTCAATTAAAAAAATAAAGTTTTGGAAATGCTCTCTCATTGAAATGTTCCTAGTGTAAATAAAATTTCCATCTCACAGTCAGGAAATTGTCATGGCTTAACCACACAAGTATCTCAGCAGTTTAGAAATTTGCACAGGGTGATTTTGAGCTAGAAATTTCATTTATCTTTTAAGAGAGTTCAAGTCAAAACAGATTGGCCTGACCCAAATCTGGGGTTTATGTGTAATTGTTTTTAAAATAAACAATTTGCTCCAACTCATGACAGGAAAAACCCCAAACATCCATAGTTAACACAGTGATATCAGAACAATTCTCTATTGCGAAGAAGAGGTGCATTTCCACTGACTGATATATATGTATTCTTATTTGTTCATGTGCCAAGGTCCTCCTTGTTGGCATTTTGGCTTCAAGGAGAACTCAGAGCATGAAGTTTTGGACAGCACTTTCTCTCCAGAAACCTGAGAAGCAAACTCCACTAGGTAGGTAAAAGAGGCTGGGATATCACCTGTAGAAACTTGATGACAGGATAGTTTTTGGGGAGCCTGAGGAGCTGTGTCTAAACAGAATTTTACACCATCCCTCTTCTGAGCTTTCCTGGGTTTATACATTTCTGATCTTTAATGGCTCTTTTGGTACAACTCAAGTGCAGGAGACCATTTTGCAGAACTGGAAAGGAGAATGAAAAGGCCGTGAGGCTTCTAGCTGATCTCTCTGTCCATTTGAGACACCACTGCCTCCACCCCAAATCAGTAACTGGGGAGAGTTATTTTCCATCCTGCTCCCACTTAGATGAGCAAAGGTACAGCCAGAGCTTTATCTGCAGTGAGTGAAAGAACTGTAAAAATCATTGATTCTATTCTGGGCTCCCACCACCCCCTATTGACTGTCCCTTCCTTACTGATCACTATAATAATGATATTTTCCTCAAATTTTTTACCAGCTGGCAATCAATGACCCAAATCTACAATCAGTTTTGCCTTTGATTGTGAAGGAGGAAACAAAAGGTCAATTGCAGCCAGTACACAGAACTGGCCCAGAAGAGAAGTAAAGTCTCATTCTACAAATCCCATCCTTAGATTTTGTATAAGCCTCACCAGACATCTGACAAAACTCAGGCCCCATTTTTTCCCTTGCATACCCTTAACATTTGTCAGAGTTAAATGGATTCTGTCCATCATCTAGCATTTACAAGCTATGACAAGAAATAACTGGAGAATAATTTGTATCTGTGATTTACACAAGAGTATAACTTTGCTTTTTAGGATCAGGTGATGTTAGCAGTGTGGCTGTAGGGAAAAAATATGCCTCATGTGAGCTAGGAACATAATCCAAAATCTGAAGAGAAAAATTGTTGGGGTGCTCTAGTTACTTATCTCTGCAGAGTCACTTTTTCCTCATTAAAAAAATTAAACTTTGCACCAGTCAGCCTGCCTTCAGCTGCTTGTTCCCAGAATAGCTATCTAAAAGGAGACAAAATAAGATGAGAAGGTAAATACAGGCAGTGGAATCTCTTTCTTGTCTCTGTTGCACAAAAAATGCCAGAGTTACTGTACCTCAGATTCATTCCCTAAAAATAAATTACCTTCCAAAGTGCTCTTGAAAGAAGACCCAGGTCAGTATATCCACCAAAATACAACAAAAACGTATGCTGGATCTGCTGTCTCAACACCAGCTGCTTAGAGCCTCAGCTGCTTAAAAGAAAACTTATTCTTTACATTTCTGGCAGAGTTGTTGCCAACCTATCTGTTAGAGAACAAAGCTGGAGAAGAAGTAAAGTATATACACATGAAAAAAGAAAGTCCAATTTCCTCATTAAAACTAATATTAGGCAGAAATTGCCGCTTTTAAAAGTCCTATAACCCTAAGGAAATCTCAGCATGCCTTTGGTCTAGTAGAAATAAAATCCTACTTTGAAAAGATTCTAATTACTAATTTTTTTTTAACTCACCACCAGGCGAGTTATATTCTTTACTGGTGTTCACCTGCCACTACAAGGTGAGTGGATGAGCCCAATAGGTTGCTGTTGTACAGCTAGAATAGAGTAATGTAACCATCTTTCCTTTCCCTAGATTTTTGAAGCACTTCTCTGTTGATTTTCAAGAGTGCCATTTTTCAAAAATGCCTAAAAATGCCTTTCTGTACAGATGGGTAAAGACTGAAAAAAGAACTGAAGGCCTAGGCATGAAGTCAAAAGCAGAATTGAGAACCTGTATATTTATCTGTCTTTTAATTAATTCTCAGTTAGATGCTGGTCCCCACCACCTTGGTTTTGCTGAAATTAAACATTTTTTGCAAAATACACTATTGTATTTGTTTCATTTTATTCAGTTTTTCAATTTTCATATATAAGGGTAAAACCAGAAAAGTCATTCTTAAATGGAAAGCGGGAAAATATTTCTTAGAAATATTTTTAATAATTTGAGAGCAAAGAGTTCACCACCAAAAAGCTGTTCTGTCTGATTATCATAATACCACATATGAAGAAGCTAGAGAAACTTCACTGGGTGTGTGACAATTACCCATACCTTTCCTTTATGCCTCAAATAAATTGCTTCTTGAACCATATTTTCTGCCATCCAGGCTTCATGTGAAGTCTTCACTAAACCAACACGAGAAATTCAAAGCCAGCTCTGGCCAAAAAGAAAGCAGATTTCAAGCACAACTGAGAAGATGACATGGACACCTGACTTATTTTATTTTGGACTCACCAGATATTTGAATATCCTGTGGCTGAAGAGAAAAGCCATAGAAATTCGAATGTCCTTTTTAATGCCAAATTTTGGAGCCTCGGGGAATCCCCTGCTGTTCTCTGCAGACTAAACAAGTTCTCAGCAGTACAGTCCAAGTGACAGAAACTGTAGACAAAGGGCTTTTTTGGTAAGCCTCGTTTCAAGCACACAATGTCAGATGCTCATTTATGAAACTAACCCACCTTGACAGCTGTCCCACACCACAGCAGCGTGAGTTGCAGCCATCTAGCTCAGTGCCAGAGTAGCTTTCTGTGAAATGTGCACAAGGGTTTGTCAGCTATGTGGAGTGACACACCAGAGACCTGCTGTCCTGCTTTGCCCTCTTGCTCTCTGCTTTCAAGATTGCTTTAAAACAATGCGCGCAAGGAAGGAGTATGAGGTATGAGCTGCTGGTTACCACCAGGGATACCTGGTATCAGGACCCTGGGATTTTATCTTCAACTTTGTCTTGCCCTCTCTTGTTTAGGTTTAAGTCCAGACAAAGTCAGAATTTCTGCCCCTGAAAGCATTGGGTAGACAAGTGCAAAGGTGCTTTAGTCTGCATCCCACGTAGCATTTTAACTGTTTAGTAGAAAATCAGATTATTTACTTCTAAAAGTTGTGATGGATATTAGCCAGCTGTGATTCAGTTAGCCTCAGATAGAAAGTTTAACAGCTATACTGACTGTTCAGCATCATGAGCTTATTAGAGGCCCATCATTTTCTGTTCCCCTGGAAGTAGCACAGTTCTTCTACAGAAGCCTGAGCATATCAAACTGCAGACTTCCCCCACTGCTCTTCATCGTTCCTCACATTGCTAATGGCAAAAGTGACATAGCAAAATACATCCGCGTTATTTATTTTTAAAAACCTTTTTTCCTCTTCATCTGCAAAAATAAGAAAATTCTTACCCAGACTTCAACATGCTTTATTTTAAACTCTGAGAGAATATTGCCAAAGGTTATGTTATCTTTAGCTTACTTCACTTGTGTAACAGTGACTAGATACTGAATAAACTGAACACTTGCCCCTCACCACACAGTACTGGTGTATGGCTATAGCTGCTTCTGCTAATCTAGTAGGTAAGTTTATTTATTATTTTTAAAACAAGTACAAACACACACCTGAAGCCAGATATTTCCACAGCTATCTTTCACTTGTATATGGCACAGGTTGAAGTGAGAATTTGGTGCCCGCCACATGGCCCTGTTGCACTATGGGCATTGATGGTGAATTCTTACACAGAGAGAAAAGGACTGTTCAGTTATTTAAATTTAGTAACTCCACAGGTAGGCATTCATTCAAAACTGCGGCAGAAATTGCTGCATAAAAAACTGCAGCAGAAATTGCTGCATATTTTGTTTACAAAGTTACTTAATCCTTTTACATACTATGTCAAGAGCAAAGATTTGATTCTTGTTCAAGTCCACTCCATCCCACTTTCTCGGGTTTTAACACGTTACTCAGATTTGCTTACATTTCATTTTAGCAATTACTTTCTAAGAAATACCAATTTGAAGATATTTCTCCAGCTTCAGCAGTAAATATAGTTACTCTGTTCTGATGTGAACTGCAAGATAAAAACTCAGGGTCCTTATTTATTGAGTAGCAAAGAAACTGGAAGCCAGTGTCTCTGTCTTGCTGTCCCCTTTCTTGAATAACCCTTGTTTCTGAGACTCGAGGACCCAAACAGGGGGCTGGTTGTTGGGCTTTTCCTTACAGCTCCTGCTTGCTTTTAGCCAGATCCTGGGCTCACAGTGCTGGGCTGCTCATGCCCATTGAGCCACATTCTTGGCTGCTGGCTCCTTCCCATGCCTGTTTCTATGGCACTTCCTCATCCCCCTCCCACCTGCATCTCTGCTCACAACAACACTAAATGAGACTCTTTCTTTGGGCTCAGAACAGGAGCAGGCTTTTTGATAGAGCTGCCTTTTTTTCCTGGCAGGTGGAAAGTAAACACTACACTCCCCAGCTTTAAGCAAATGTTAAGCTTCACCTATAATAGCATTAATACTTACAACTTTGTTGCACACAAATCAATCTAAAGAGCAGCTCCTTCCACCACATCCTGCCTTTGATTTCAAAAATGATATTTCTGGATTGCATCTGTGCGTTGCTGTATTGATATATCCGATCAATCTTTGCCACTCAGATTCTTGCTATAATTAAGACCCTCAAAAGAAAGCTGAATGAATAAAGCATCCCAATGGCAAAAGACTTAGGTATTCTAGCAATAAAGACAATGTAAGAAATTATAAAACTAACCTCTGATGTGGTTGGAAAAGAAAATGTTTCAGAACATCACTGAGTGAATGAATACTCATTTACTGAATTGAATGCTGTGTGAACCCACTTTCCAGCTACCTTCAAATGTTTGGAGTTAAGAGCCCTCTTAGTAGCATTTCATGCAAAAACAAATGTAGACATCCCAGTGAAGAACATGAAACTAATTAGCTGAGTTGGTCTCTGTAACTCTAGACCACAACAGCTTATAATCAGAAACAGTGCCTGAAGAGGTTTGACTGGACTGAAGGCTCCTCCTCAGCTCTCAGCAATTAGCATTGTTATAGTCAACAAGAGGTTCATCCTCCCCATCAATGCCTGCTGTGGACAGAAGGGCTGTGCTTCACCCCACACTTTAAGCACACAGCAGCTGGGACCCATTTTGGCCTTGATGTGCAGTCCAATTACAGGTTAAACAAAACATTGAACAGTAACCCCAGAATATGCCCCAGCATCTGCCACTGCAGAGCATCAGAATGGAAATTCCTGGCCCATCCTCACGAGAGCATTATTCCACTATATGGGTTTGTTTGTTTAATCTCTCTTTATTCTCCAACTAGCTTTGAGGTTGAACAACAGGCTCTGGAATGACTCCCCTAGGGACAATGGCTGACCCTCACAATCTGACAACCATCTGCTGAAAGTAAATTTAGGGAAAATATGCCCATACAGTCCTGGCTGGCAAAGAACCACACAGAATATAAGCAATTCAAACCAAACTGAGAAAGTGGCCAAGGAGCCATCGCATTACCTTGGTTTTATAGCAAGGACTTTGCAATACAGCAACATAGCTACAATAAAAATCTGATTCCTAATGTGGGAAATATAAAACAAAGCAATAGTGTTCCTGGATTTTTTTTTTCTGAAGCAGAGCACCATGTTTTTTTCTCCTTTCAGTTCATTTAAAATGAATGTCATTATACACAGTCAAGTCTTGGCCACTATAACTAGACCCAAAGGAATTGAGGAGGATCATTGAGTGGAGTGGCAAGACAGAAGGTCATCAAACCAGAACCATATTACTCTCCCGTGACATCTGATGGAGCCATGACAGCAGTTTGGATGCTAGATAACATGAATATTCATCTTTATGATTTACAAGTTACACTGTGACTTTGGAGTGACACTTCTAGTGTGCCCTTGGAGTACCTTTGTGACATGCTGGGGAATGAGTAGTGTCAGAACTCTGGCATGAAGTATCACCCACTATTATTATTATTATTATTATTATTATTATTATTATTATTATTATTATTATTATTATTATTATTACCATTATCTCTTATTGTGAATCAGCCCCTGCACTTGGAAGAAGACGTAAGCAACGGGCCTGAATAGTAAAGGGATGTACTAGCAGATTTGTGAAAGAAGTCAATAGAATGCTGTTACCTCAAAGCATTTTCCCAAAGAAGCTGTGACCCGCATGTATGCAGCTCTAATAACAACATCAGTAGTTCCCACAATGAAACCACAATGAAAACATGAACACCAGAAAGTTTCCCTCCTCTGGAGAAGTCTCATTTCAGTTCAGAGGCAGATAGGACAAAAATAATAACTGTCCTGAGCTTCTAAGAGAAGTCTCTTGGAGAGAAAACTTACTGAGGCAGGTAGAGCTGGCAGAGGTCCATCTTGGCCACTCCTGCAGATGTAGTGCTCCATTACTGAACCTCTGCTTGGCCTGGAACTTTTTCTTGAATAAACAGCACACTTATAAAAATTAAGACTCACATTACAGTGTGCCTCTCAAGTTTGGCTACTTTCTATACGGAGTTCAGAGCATCCTATGAAAAATCAGAGATCTGCTTGTCTCCCCGTTTCAAAGGAAGAAAAACAATAAAAGCCCACTTTCTTCAGCGTCTTCCAGCCCGTGACACAGAGCTATCGAAGAGTCGCACTAATACAATGAGCTAAAGACCTGGGATTATTCACTGGAAGGGGACACCTCCTGAATTCCTGCAAACTTTCTTCTGGCTTAACGCTATTTAACAGAAGCACTTGAACAAAGTGCTGCGGCGCAAAACATGGAATACTTTGGTGAGGAGCTACGGAAAGATTTAAAACCTCCCTCCGCGCATTTCCTCCACCCATTGTTTCTTCTATTAGCAGTTGTTCCCCTGTTTCTCGTCCCGTCCCCACCCGTCCCAGTCTCTCCCATCCAGCGAGTGCCGCGTTCCCGCGAGCGCCCTGCTGGAGCCGAGGGACGGCTGTAATTAGTCAGCGGGACGGGCAAAAAGTCTGGCCCGTACGGGGATCGAACCCGCGACCTTGGCGTTATTAGCACCACGCTCTAACCAACTGAGCTAACCGGCCGGCGCGTAGATGGCCTTTCCGGAAGCGTACCCAGTCGGTGTGGGAGCGGCGCGATGTCGCTGCCGCTGCCACCGCGGAACCGAGGCCGTCTGCCCGGGGCTGGGAGCGCTCCGCGAGCCCGCTGTGCTCCTCACACAGACACCCCGCGCTGTTCCCGGGGCAGGGACACGCACACGCGTTTTCCCCGGCGGGGACAGGGAGGTGACAGCGCGGTGAGGCCGTGCAGGCTCCGTCTTCGGCTTTCCGGGCTCCTGGGCCGAGCCCCTACCGCCTCCAGCGCTGCCCCGAGCACTTGGGGGCTTGGGCGAGGCTTCCTGGGGCCCTTCGCACCCGGGCTGTTCCATGGCGGAGCGAAACTCGGCAAAGCCTGCGGCAGGACTGAGGATAAGATCAGCCGCACTCTGAAATTCACCTGGCATGAGAGCTGAATGAGACAGAGCCTGAAAACACTTACCTCCCGTGAAGTAACACAGGGAAGAGTTACTCACAATCTCTTTCTAAGCCCTATTTTGTATTACATAGCCAAAGATTTCGGTTTTACCATGTTCATTTTCCTGGCTTAGACCGTTTTCATAAGAAAAAAAAAAAAAAAAAAAGCTTTTCAAGTACTTGGTCTTCTTGGCAGAAGACATTATAGAGGAAAAAAGGAAAAAGCCATGGAGTATCTATATCTCAGCCTGGGATGAGACTGACGACTCAGGATCACTGGAATGACAGTGCACTGTTTCTTGTAGTCCACACTCATCCTTGTGATCAGTGCTCCCACTCCCACTTTTTTTTTGCCTGATTTACACCATCAGTTCCCCTTTATTGCTGTTAGCCCATCTGCTTGGCAGCACTTTCCTCAAACACCCATCAAATTCCCCAAACCTCATTTTGCCCAGCTTCTTCATAAAGTCCTTCATCCCTAGGAGCAAACTGATCAAATCAATTGCAAACTCCAAACTGTCATTTCTCCTTCCCCTCTTCTATTTGATGTCCATGAAATAGCAACCAGCCAACTGCCAGGAAGCACATATGCTCTGGGATCTTGATAACCAGCTATATTTTCTGGGAAATGTCATCCTGTGTGAGGCTAAATTCACTCAAATATTTAAAAGCAAGGTCACATCTGGAACTTTAGGACAAAGATGACAAGTGAAAGGACAAAAAGAAAACAGAATCACAGAATTTCCTGAACTGGAAGAGATCCACATAGATCGTTGAAGTCCAACTCATGTTGGACATTCTCCCAGACAAGCCACAGCATGTGTCTGTGCAGGGAGTCTGGTACCCTCCACACTGATAGAACAACAATTGGCAGGTGCCGTAACAGCAGACCTTTTTTTGTGCTTCTGTCAAATGGATTCTCAAATGGATTCTCACTTTGGTTTTAGGTAAGAAACTGTTAGGTAATTATTTTTTTGGTTAGTTGCTCCACAGACAGCAAGATAGCAGACGTGAGGATTAATTGTTTTTCTCGACTTTCTGACCAGAATGTCAGGAAAAGTAGCTCAAGGCAGTAACCTATTGCCTAATTCATAGCTGTGCACCATTGTTTTTGAATCAAATCAGGTCCAATTATGCAATGAAAAAACTCAGTGCCCTTTCTGTTCTCTCCTCTACCTCCTAGCTAGGTGAAGCAGATTTGTCTTTTTCGACAAAGTTTAATCAGCAAGATGCCAAATGCAAACCCCTGTTGTTCCAAACCCTATCTACACGCAGAAATAACATCCTACCTTTTTAGGAGAGATTCAGTCGGGGCCTGCTGTACAAGCAACAGATTTGCTGTGATTAGACAGTGACAGATAACATAACAGTCCAGGAGATCAATGCTGCCTCCAGGAAAATAAAATTTTCTAATTGAACAGTAAACTCTGCTTTCTCTCCAGGGTGTGGGATCCACACTCTCAAGCAAAGAAACAAACCAGTTGAGAATGAGAAACAGTTATCAGGCTATATACTGAGTATCTGTACTGTAATGGAATTTAGAGGTTGTACAAACAAAGCGTTTTCAAGTATTTTCCAGCACCGTTGGTGTTAGAGAATTGTGCTTGCAAGTGCTTTATCAAACAGAATCTGAGCTGGAAGGGTTTTGCTAATGCAGGGCCTCAGATGGACACCTCAACAGCTTCAGATTTTTACAGCACATTTGGAAAATCTGTGATAATGTTCCCCTCGTAACCTTAACCATCACAGAGAGCATTTTCAAAAGCATCTATATTTAACAAGGGCACACACAGACAGCAGGACACTGAAGAACGAAGGTGGCCCAGGTGCTTGAGCTCTCTCTCAGCTCTCCACAAGTCTGCCACAAGTTCCTCTCTGCCACAAGTCACCCAGCACCGCTGGCCCTGAGCTCTCCTGCTCCTTTCCATCCCTGGCACACAGCTGGTGTTGGCAGCCAGAGCAGTGAGAGCAGTCCCACCTCTGTGCTCCCAGCTGTCTCCCAGTACAGTACAGCCTGCACCTCCTGTACTTTTTGCTGGAATCCCAACAGCTGGGCTCCAGCCTGTTGTCTGCAGAGGAAAAGGATGCTTTCCTCAGACTCAGTGCAGTTCAAGATTACAAAGATGCTTCTGCCTCTGTGCCTAAGAAAATTGCTTCTTTTCCTTCTCACAGGCAACACGTTGCCAAATAATAGAAGCTTCACACCCCCACTGTGCTGCAGCCTGTATTATACATCACACGCTGCCACAGGCCCTGCCATCATGAACCCTCCCTCTGTATGACAGCAAGGCCATCTTCCAGAAGATATTTAGAGAGAAAGTAAAACACAGCATGCTCATGAGCTTCTCTCTGCCTCTGTCCCTCCCCACGTGCCTGTGCTGCAGGGCACATTGGGATCTTATTTCACACAGACCAGTAAGGCATCTTTCAATGTGATCTTTGGTCACTGCTCACTTCCCAACCCAAAACGGATCTGAACCAGCAATTTATCAGCAAAGTGTAGCTGTAGGCCTTCTGCAGCCACGTCCTGTTTGTTCTAATCTGTCATCAATTCAGAATTGACAATTATCGAGAAAAAAAAATCATTAGCTGCCCAAATAAAAGGGTAGAGAGAGCTAGTGTTTTCAGTCTGAACACTATGCAAGGATTTGTTAATAAACTTGCCATTGAAATTTCACTCATAAGTATGCTAATTTAGGTATTTGCATATGGCTGTGCATCAAAACAGAATAAATACTCATAAAGTTATATTTAATAACATTATTATTACCCCAATCATAAAGTAAACATTTGGTGGTCATAAAGTGTTTGTTGAAGTTTTGAATACTATATTTATAGAACACTATAGTTATAGAATTTTTAATAATAGCTGCTGTGAGTTTTTAATAAAATAGTCAAGAGGACTGTTCTTATCCAGCCATTATCAATGTTCAGAACTAGAAACCTGCAGATTCAAAAATCACATTTGGAAACAGGGCATTATATCCAGTAAAACCACCAGAGTACATTCCTGCTACAGCAATAGCAACAATGTCATGTTTGAACAGGAAACCAATCTTAGTTTTAGCTTCTCTGTGTTGGCCAGCAATGTGTGAAGAAAATTCCAGAGTTCCAGGAAGAATAAAAATTTTCACTTCAGCCACCTAAAGTGAACTATGAGCATTGTTCTTGCAACGTCTGCACACCATCACTATGCTTATTTAAGGCCACATGTACCACAAAGCATAGAATAGTTTGGGTTTGAAGGGAACTTAAATATCATCTAGCTCCAGCTCCCTCTGCCATAGGCAGGGACACCTTCCATTACAGCAGAGGACCATCTAACTTGGCATGAACACTTCCAGGGATGGGCATCCACAGCTTCCCTGTATAGCATGTTCCAGTGTGCCTCACCACCCTCATGGTTGAGTTTCTCCTGTTCTCTGACGCAGGAGTAAGCTATCCAAAGGACACCACAAGTCCCACATTTCTCAGAAGACATGGCAAATAGGAAACACCCACATCTGATACATCCCCTTAGCAGACTACACCTCTAAAATAGCGTAGCTATGCACATACAGCTGTCCCTTCCCAGCAGGCAGCACACTGGATTGAAACCCCAATAGTAATGTTCCAGTGCCCAGGCTGCTGGCAGAAGACATGGCTGTAAAGATATTTGGCTTGTTTACCTCTGTCATTGTTCCTAAATCTGGTTTATTACCCTGGAAAATGTTTTGAGATGCTCTGCAACTCTCAGCCCCCAGATAACACCAGGCATCAGTTTACCATTTGACATGCCACATTAAGGCTACAGTAAGCATTACTGGGGTCACCAGGATGACCTATTATTAATACCATCTCATTATTGGTGCTGAAATTATTGGCAGCTTCTCCATTTTTCACTAGTGCCTGTTTGCTTTGTTCCTGCTATCGATGGGCAGAATGGATTAGACTACATAAGCTTTACATCCAGCTCAAGTGATACTCTCCCACAGACAGAAGTAAGAGTTTGATTTTCCCTTTTTTATTCAGAAAAAAATTATAAGTTTGAGCCTCATGAAACCATACTTATTATTCTTTTACATTTATGATGTGAAGATGGAAGTTAATTATTGCTCCAGAGCAGTTAGAAAGGTTGTTCTAGTGTATCTGTTTTATAAAAGGTCCATTTCCTGGTGGCTTTCATTAAAAAAAAACCCCAACACCTTAGAATGGTAAAAAGACAGTGCACCATGTGATTTCACTAAAACCTGCTTGCAGGTGAGTATGCTTGACTTTTAAGCAAAGACTGCAGAACCGTCACACAATTTCTTTTTATGTGCTGAGGAAGCTGGTCAATGCAGTTCTTTCAAACTTGAATATACAGGGAGGTATGTTTTACAAGCTACTTATATTTTAATTAGAAATAGTCAGGAACATCCCAACCAAGTAACAGGGTGTCCCTCCCCCTCACCCCAAAAAAGATAAATTCAGACTTACTTTCTGTGAAGTTGCTGAAATCTCTTCCTTCTCCGTCTTTGGTTTTTACCCCTGCTCCCAGCTACAGAGCTTACATAGAAGAGCAGTACACCAGAAAATGTATTTTGCATTAAAGCAAAATCTGCCTCCTATTCAATGAGGCTTTACAAATGAAGTATTTTTTTTTCCTAATATGCCAGGCCTCTGTACCTTTAGTCTGCATTGCAATACTAAGTGTCTTTATTATATTTCACAGTATTTCCTTGTGAAAAGTCCAATTTGTGATCAGACAAGTGTCCATTAGCCTTCATTCAAAACCACTGCCATAGCGATAATTTTTTTATTAGACCTGTAAAACCTGCTGTTTCTGGCCCTCCTATTCCTTCAGTCCAAGCAGACATCCTCTCTTCTGTTCTGTAACACACCCAGCGGTCATTAAATTTCCATTTGAAAAGAATTAAAAAGGACTATAATTTTTATGCGATTAAATTGGACCAATTATTTCTTGAAGCCACAAGCGTATAATTTCCTATAAGCACTGAAGAAAAATCAATATCCCAAGTTCATAAATTATTTATTACTCCATCAGGCTGCCATTTGTTAACATAACAGAAGTACACCATTCTGGACCTGAACAAGAACTGCAGCTTTCATTCATATAGGTAAAAAGGATGCACACAAAAAAACCCAGTGAACTTAAAGAACAGCCCAAATACCAGAAGTACTCCTGGCTTCCTCTGCCCCTGCTCCCTGAAGACAGCTATTTCACCATAAGAAATGCTGGGAAACAATGTCTCTATATTAATAAAATACCCTGCATGGTTCATGTCAGAGGTGACATTTTGGTGAGTTGCTTGCTAATTTTGAAATGAGTTCCATGTACAACCTACAATTACAGTTAGTGCTTATGGAACCAAGTTTCTGAATGTTGGAAGCAATGCACAGTGTAACTTCAAAGTGTTTAAAGAAAAATCACATAATAGTTCTGTACTTTTTTGTGTTGATTTTCTTAATGCCATGAAGGATGTAGCAGTACATTCCATTTATATACAAGTTTTTTTGTTGGTTAGTTTTTTTTAAACCTAGGATCCCCAGTGTTGGTTTTCTCAGCTTCTGACACAGCATTGCCACTGCTCAACGCTCACATGGTTCTTTTCATATTTACATGTAACAGCAATAAGTTTTTGCAACCACCATATACATTAACATTTGTTTTCCTTAAAGCAGAGGAAGAAGCAGCTGAAGTATTCAGAAAAATCATGGATTCATGCAAGACAAAGCACTCACTCTACAGTACACATCATGATGAGCTATCAAACCATTACACATCTTGAAAAAAGCATTTGAGGCCAGTTAGAGAAGAATCCTGCTGACACCCATTATCCCGGGAGCACAGGGGTGTCATTACCCCAACAGCAGTACCTGGTTGTGAAAGCACAACTGGATCAAGATCTGGCAGGGTCAGCTCCCCTTTCTGTCCTCCTGACATAGATAAATTGAACAACAGATAGTTTATTCTGTATACACCTTTGTGATATGACCTTGGAATGAGAGTGCCTGTCTGAGTGGATATGAAAGTTGCCATGTTGCGTCCCAAATAAAGGAGGCTTGGATCAGTGTTATTAGGTCAAACACTTGTTTGTCCTGGGAAAGCCTACTCTGACCAAAGTCAAAAGCAATTTTGCTCACACATTGCTGCTATATATCTCTGGCTGGATTCAGAGTTAACAACCAGCATGTCCAGAGGGGATACAATACTTTAAGTTACAGGATTTTGTTTGAAATATTGCTTCTTGAAGTGCAAAAAAGTATTTTGCACTAACCTAAATGCATACACTTGGCTTCATCATCCCAAGCCTGGGAACACAAGTTATAGACTGACGTGATCTACTGAATTTCATATTTACTTGTCATCCATCAAAATTTTCCAGATCCAGCAATTCAAAAAGTACACATGATCTCAGCGAATTTTCACTTTTCTTCAAAAACCAGTCAAATAAAAAATATGGACAGTTACGCCTCCTCCCCATACTGTAAAGTTCTTCAGTCAACTGAAAGGGGAAGTTTAGCACATTAATATAAAATCAAATATTAAAAAGATTCTCAGTGTACAGATTTTTTGCTCACCTGATAACCATATCTATAACCACATTTTTTATTAATTCACTTTTGATCAAGTTCAAAACAGTTATCTCTGTTTCAGTAAAATTGTCAAAAGAATAGAGATTCACGCATTGCTTATTTCTTTAATGTACTTGAAAACTCTTCAGGAGGCACCTTAGTCCTGATCTTGGTAAAGGCAGGATCAGAGCTGCAAGACACTGGCAAAGTCCAAACACAAGATTTCTTAACAGGGCAGAGAAAGAGAAGGAGAAAGGACTTCAGGGCTTTTTTTATTTTTTTTTTTTTTACAGAGCAACTTCTACACCAAATCATACTGGTCTGATAAATTGAAAACAAAGTGGAACCAGTTACGTAGATGTTCTTTTCCCTAACAGCGTGATATTAAGGTCCAGGATCATGACAAACAGATTAATTTTAGGAGCACACTTCAGTTTCTGGACATAGGAAAGAGTTTCTTAAAAATTCTGCAGGACAGAGAACAAAAGGTTTATCTAGAACAAGCTCATAGCTGTGCCTTTTTTCCAGGGCTAGCTCTTCATTTTGCTTGGCACTGGGAACAGAGTGGAATTTACCAGCCATGACCAACTAATTCAGAAGCACAAGTTTGAGCAGTGTCTGTATTGCCAAGCCACGCCAGCTCCCATTGTGGAGCAATACAGCACAGAGTGAGGCAGGAGCCTGAAGCAGCTGTTACAGACACAATGGGCAGTGCAGCAAGGGAGCAGAGCTTTTCAGGGCACAGCTCTAGTAAATATCATCATTGTCCAACTAGGAATATGTTTTGAGTTTTGTACACCAAGAAGTATGAGTCAACTTAGCGCAGCCAGAGCGCAGACTGAAAGCTTAAGCAAGGATTTATGTACAAAGCCAGACTCTGTTGGACAGGATCAATTCAAACAGAGGAAAGAAAAAGAGCAAAAGCCTTTTAGGCAACACTTGAAGGAGGATGACCTTCTGGGACCCTGCTGATTATTTACATGATTTCTTGCCAAGAAACAAGTGCTGCACTGCTCTCCAGCCAGCATTAATGATCCCTGCACACTGGCAAATTTACTTCCAGCCCCAGGCTCAGCTGCTGAATATGGTGACAAACTACTTGGAAAAATCTTGTTTGTAACACATTAAAAAAAATTAAAAAACAAAACAAAAAAAAAACCAGTCCTTTTCAAATTTGGAAGTTTTAATGTTTTAATAACGTTTTGAAGATACAGAACTGCAAGTAGTCTGCTTTTTTTAATAATCCTCAACTTTATCACTGAGCCTGCACTTAGCACTGGATATAAGCTGAAATCTCTTAACTATACCCTGATCCAGCAAAGCAGGTCAGCACAAGTATAAAGCAATGAATGACACAAAACTGAATTATACCAATCATTCCAAGCAAAGAAGGAGCCTCCAAGGGCTTAATCCAGGTTGGACTTTTTTGATTCTGTTTTTATTTCTGCCCTCCTTACTCTCCCTCCAAAACTTTAGATTCTTGCACAGGTAGATTAAGACTCAGCACATCCTAACATGGATTTTTAGGGGTTTCATAAATAATTGATAAATAAAACAAGTTTTCCCCTGATCTTTACCCAGGTTAGTTTTCAGCCTGTCTTTATAAGAGAGGTGCTCCATCCCTCTGTTCATCTTTGTGACACTACTCCGGACCCTTTCTAACAGGTTCTCTTTTTTCCTGTGCTGGGAACCCCAGAGCGGGATGGCTTGGCAACAACATCAGCTTTCAGCCTGCCCTGAAGGGATGTATGTCATTAGGGACCATAGACTTGTGGCTATTCAGCTGCATCAAATGCTCCCAAATCTGCTCTTCATTTATAGTGAGAGGGACTTTATTCCCCTCACACCCACTCAGAGGATCAGAGACTTGAGGAAGGTCTGACTTCCAGTGAAGACTGAGGAAAAGACCTTATTGAGTACTGCAGCCTTCTACATATCAGTGACACCAGTTCACTCTCCTTGCTTACTGGGGGGATGCACTCTCCTTGGCCTTTTTTTCTGATCTATGCATTTACAGAATCCCTTCTTGTCATTCTCCACATCCCTTGCCAAGTCCTGTTCCAGTTTTGCCTTTGCTTTCCTTATTCTATCCCTACAATTCAGACTATATCCCTGTATTCTCCCCAGGTCACCTGTGCTTGCTTCTGCTGGCTCGGCATTTCCTCCTTCCTGCTCAGTCTGAGAGTCAGATCCTTGCACACTCATCTCAGTTTCCAGCCTGCTTTGCTTGATTTCCTACACAGTGGGATAGAGAACCCTTGACTCTTAGAAAAGCACCCTTAAGCCACTAGTCAGCCCCTCTGATCTTAGGTTCAGCTACCCAAGAGATCTTATTCATCTACCCCCTAACTAGCTGGAATTTCACCCTTTCAATGTTCAGGGTCTTGACTGTGCTCCTAGAGATCACAAACTCAATTAGGGAAAGGTTGTTGCAGCCCAGGCTGTCACCAATCTTAACTCCTTTAAAGAGCTCATCCCAATTGGTAAGCACCAGATCCAGCAAGTACTCATTTCCGGTTGTTTTGTCCCATACCTGGACCAAGAAACTGTCCTCTCCACATTGCAGGAGTCCCATTGACTGGCTGTAGCTAGCTGTATTGCTTTCCCAGGAGATGTCAGGATGGTTCAGTTGGCTCTCTCAGCCTTCAGGAGGCCTGTTTTGGTGTAGGAATCCACCCAGGGAGGCTGTGTCCTTTCTGTCTGGGTTTCAGTCTCAGCCAGGCAGTTGTGATGGGTAGACACCATTTTTGTTGGCAAAAATAGCCTGATTCTTGTTGACCTCCTCAAGAGGATGGAGTGACCCCTCCTCTGAGCCCTTCCTCACCAGCAAACATGCAAACTGATGCACCACATCCTGAGTGCCCTTCTCTGGGAGTTCTGCTCACTCCACTGATGGTAGTAAAGTAAGGTAATGAGCAGGAAGAGAAAATAAATTACTGAATTGAAATTAAAGAGAGAGCAAATTATTTTGAAGGAAAAAGATGGGTGTGAGCTGGATACCTGCTGCTTTTTTCTTCCAGCAGAAATTAATGAAATGTAGTATCAGACAGGGATAAGATAAAATAAACTCCCCTTTCCTCCAAATAACAGTAACTAGACTATTTCTTTATGCTACAGACATATTATTTGAGCAGTGTTTTTTATTTTAAAAGATTTAAATGATTTGAGGAAGAGAGGTAATTTTAAGACTACCCAGTAACTAGCAGGATCCTGCAGGGACAACACTAAAATTTATTCTGAAAGTGTTTACCCCCCTATTGCCTACATTTTAGAAAAAATTTTATCCATAAGCTGAGTTGTATTACAAGGAAAAAAAACCTCAAACCAAGACTGCTTATTAACAATAATTCATGCACTGCAACTCAGTGATTTGCTATTCACATTTGTGTTCATGCCAGGAATCCTGGGTAGTGGCTGAAAACCTCAAATCTTACAAATATTTTTGTTCCCCAGCTGGGAATGGAAAGGCAAAGAGGGAGAGCAATATTTAAACCCTAGTGCACAGCTTGGATGACCCAAGGAAATGAAGAGCTAGTGTGTGTTAAGCCTTACTTCATGTGGTAAGGACTTCCAGCTAAATTTATGCAAATAAAAGGCACCAAAAAGTCACCATCAACATATTCCAGCCACAATGAGAGACAACACTTGAAGACCTTATGCAAACCAGTCAAACCTGGTGTTTAGTTTTGTAAGCACCTTTAGCGCTTACAAAAATTAGAAACATGCACATGCATTCCAATCTCACTGAAAAAACCTAACAGAAATATTATTAAATCACAAAAGAACACCTCTGGAGCAGGCCTCCTGTAGGGTTTGACTTCAAAAGGGACAACTGGGAGACACTGGTAGAAGTGGCCCCTTTATCCAATCTAACACACTAAAGTTGATGTGGTCATACAGATTTTGGTATCCTCAGTGCTCATATTTGGTCAAAGCTTGTTCCCACATCCGTAGACTCATCTCAACAGTTTCTCCCACTGGGAGAGAATTTAGAGCTGAACTAACCACCTCTGATGATGCAAAAAATTGAGTCAAACTTACTAAAAGTGAAAAATAATGCAGTAAGAGGATGAGGCTGTGCTGCAGTGGATCCACCATCAGTTTCCTGCATGATCTTACTTAAGTAATTTACTGTGCCTCTTGAAGAACATGAGAATGAACAAATACTGGAAGCTACTCAGATATCACAAGGGATGAGACGGCTACAAAGCTCAAAACGGAATTTGAGATAAGTATCAGAAAAAATTTGAAGTAGTAAGGTCAAATATGTCATTTTCATCTAAACCCACACTGGAAGCACCTTGTTCCTAGAAATCTGTGGCCAAAACCATTTGAAGTTAAACTTGTGTTTGCTGGAATACATCTCACTGTTTCCCTGGTTGCCGTTTTTTTTAGAAAAAATTTTGCTTTAAAAGCCATCAGAAAACAAGAACAACCAACACACCACTTTCTCAAGTTTATGAAAACAAAAATTCTCAAAAATTATAACTCAATGACTGACACCTAAATGCTTTTACAAGAGCATTATTTTTTACAAGTAGGACTGGCAGTTTTAAAAGCTAGGGTTATCATAGCAACATTCCAGTTAAAAAATGGAGCACAAAAAGAGACATGTTCTGACATTCACAGCAATATACAGGAAGTAAAGGATCCAGAGAAAATAAAGAAGAAAAAGAAATCAAACAGTGGAAATTGAAATCTACTAACAACAGGAAACGTAGATAAAACCACAATATCAGTGAAGTGAGAATTGTGAAGCGATTCCTCTCAGGGAATCAAGTGACTGATTGATCACAGGTATTTTAATCTACTCTATTTTAGTTACAATTCAATCAAATGTATGATTCAAAGTGGAAAAGCAAGCATCTTGAAGGAAGCAATCTATATGAGCATAATAGATGAGGATAATTTTTATTAAAAAATAAATCAAGGTAGAGGTGCCTGTGGGCTTGATTTAATTGCAGAGGCAGAAGAGTGACCGTTTTCTGGAAAAGAACTTTGATGTGCTTGCAGAAGAACTCATGTTTTTAAAATTATCATGTGCATCATGAAAAGGGCAACAGCTGCACAGCAGTAACTTGACATGCAAATTCCTGCCTTTATTCAGTCCACGTATGCACATGCTGATAAGGGATTTAAGCAGAAAAATATTCCTTTTGCGTCATCATATGTAGAACGATACAGTTGTTTGCTGTGAAGAAAGCTGCTTAATACCAAGAAAAATGTGCTATTTCACAAGCGAACATCTAAACACTTAGATTTTCATTGCTGTTTTAACCTTATTGATAGAAATACACTGCTGGGTATGAGCTGACCATAAGCTGAGAGACAGGTTGAAAGAAAAATTTCTGAAAAGCCATAATATACACAAAGGCAGAAAGGAGCAGCTAGTTTAAATATTTCATTGTAAAGAGAAAAATCCAGGTAAATTTATTTTCCCCACAGAAATAAGATTAATTTTCTGAGATGTGCCTCATAACACATCAGCTGCACATTTGCCTATCTGCTTTTGATACTTAAAACAGCTAAAACTGCTATGCCAACAACAGAAGACGCTCACCTGTCCCTGGGTAGATTTGTCCTGGTAGTTCATTACAGGTTTTGTTTTTTCTCATTGGCTGTTTTCCCTGTGCTGTAGCTACAAACCAGTACCTCTTGTTCAGGATTATATGGAAAGTGGGAATCATGAACTGAGGAACATCCTTGGTGGGTCTCCCTCAAATGCACCAGGACCAAGGCTGAAAAGGCTCTGGTTACAAAACAAAAACCCAGATTTTATCTGAAGTAGCTGGTAATCCTGTCCCACTCTGCATCCTGCTAGCCATGTCCCTGGTAAAAACTGTCACCAGCTTTCCTCCTCCATTCTAATTCTGCTCTGTTTTCTCCTACATTTTCCTAAGTCCTCACTTTCTCAACTCTTATTGGGATTTCTTCTTCTGTAAAAGTTTTTCAAACCATCATAGCCCCCCATGCAGCAGAAAATATATCAATATTTAAGATTTGAGAAGTCTTCTAAAGAAGTTTACTCTGACTAAAAGCTGTGATTTTTTTTTCCAACCCTCCACTGGTGAGCTGAAATAATACTGGGTGTGCAGCTCCTGCAGGCTCCACCAAGAGCCATTTGTCCATATTGTCACCTTACTGTTTGATTCCTTATTAGAACTGTGGCAGCTAGCAAGTTGCTTAATGAGCCCATTCCTACTAGGGATGGATACCTGGCTTTGTTAACACTGAAATTATTGGTTTTTCCCAGTTCTTCCTTTTTTTTCTGGATGAGCACATAGATTGGTGCTCTGAGTGCAATCACTTGGCACAGAACAGGGAAGATGTTTTAGTCAGGGGAGATGAGGGGGGAAATGAAATACCCAGGTACCAACACCCATAAAGCATCCTCCTCCTGAAATTCCAGTAGATCCCAGCCACAATATTCTGTGCCCTCAATTACCAAATCATCTCTTAGGAAAACCAATCATCAGAAGGATACTCACAAGCAATCCCCTCATCCAGGGGACTGAAAATGCATGAAAGTTGAAATTAAAAAATTTTCTTAAATAAAGTTAAATGTGGCTCCAAAGGCTTTCCTCATATTAAATGCATGAATTACCATGACATGCCATCAATCTGAATGATGATAAGTAGAAGGAGAAGTTTTAAAGAGAAAATAGCATGATTTCACAAAAATGTAAAGCCATATGTCTGCATGAAAGAAAACCCATTAAAGTAGTGAGTATCACACACACACAGCTGAAGGGAAGGTATCTGCTGGGGAAGGCATTTCTGCTTCTAAATCAACAGGCTGATGATTATATATATATATTACTCATCTACGGATTCTCCAAGCAGAGTCGGGACTAACCTGCAAAGGTGTGAGGCATGCATGCTTGGGATCAACTAAGAGGGTGAATGCCAAATCAGTGTACAAACAAGAGAGCTGCTGATGGCTCCTGTCAGCAGTGTTTAACATGGCAAACACTGGGACAGGGAACACAGAGGCCAAGAGGAGGAAACTGAACACCTTTGCTGCTAGATAGAGATACCCACAAAAAGTATACTGATCCTGTATGAACAAAGATCCAAAGATTCTAATTTTAATATTCCAGGTCCATCTGGGCTCGTAAGCTGAAACTTCAGCAGCTGAACAGACTTCTTAAGAAAACCTACACCATGAAGTCACATGCAACATGCTCAAAGACTGAGGTGCACAAAAGCAAAACAGGCAATTGAACAATCTGCAAAACCAGCGTTACAATTACCAGCAGTAGGCATAAAAGATTATCTGGCAAACCCAAACCAAAACGTTGCCTGGATGGACAAGTAAGTATAATTAAAAAACAGGATTGCATGCATACACAAAACTATCTTAGTACCTATCCCCTCAACTTTTATATCCAACCACTTCTGTTTCCAGTACATAAACTTGCACTTGATTACCAGAGACTGCTTGGGTGACTGCAGGATGGAAAAGGTTATTGCCAACACCACAGCTACCATTTCTCTTTTGTGACTCATCCCATCCTTTTCACAGCCCCTGCAGTGCTGCACACTAGTATGCACAGTAACAACTGTCATTAATTTATTCCCCAAACAAAAATCAAAGGTCTAAGCAGAGACCACTACTGCCAGTACAGTATTGGAGAACAACCCTGATCAGTTGTTTATCAAGATCTCATTTTCTTCAAAATTTATTGTTCTAGAGGATTTTGGATTTTGTCCAATTATGTGAAAAAGTTAAATCAATACAATTTAAAAAAGGAAGGAAGCACCCTTTAACAGAGACTGAAAAGACAAAGGAAGTCACAGATATACACCCATTTCTTAAATTAAATTTAGCAGCTTTGAAAGATCCTCAATACACAGCCCTGCAGAAGGAAGGCCTTCATCTATAAAAGATGCCGAGCATACATATTAGAAGTGCATTCTGAGCTGTATGAATAAGTCATAAATAATGTAAGTCATTGAATGCCTCCCCACCTCCTGCCAGAATGGAGCAGGAACAGCTCATGATTTTCAGATAAAGTTTGTTATTCAGAAATTATCTATGAAATCATCTCCATGAATTGCTATTTGCTTATACCTTCTGCCTGAATAGATAGTTGCTCTCATCAGCTGTTAAAAATTCCAGCTGTTTGGATTGGCATGCAGCTCACATAGCACATCTCTCCTCTTCTCCCCTGAGCATGGGCACTTACTGGGAACTCACAAAACTACCTGTTTTAATCTGAACTCTGATTTAATTTTTTGTTTTCTGTAAGCCTGGTAGAACATTTCCTTGCAGGCAGCAAGCATTCCCAGCGCTGGTACAAGCTGTGCAGCCACGTGGACAGAGCTCTAAACGCCACGTTCTGGGCAATAGGTCTGTGTCAGGTGATTGCCTCTCACTCCTCAAGTGCCACTTGCATCAGAGCTGCCTGCTGTCTTTTAAGAGCCACTAGGAACAGGTGACAGTGTCCTGTAGAGGATCCAGATATTATCAAACTCATGCAATAGTTACAAAACTGGAAGCACTGATGGAACTTCTGTGCCATATTTATCCCAGATCTTCAATGCAGATCCTCTGAAACGCTCCTGTCCTTGCATGAATAACACAGATACAGATCAAGGACTAACATCAAAGCTTCACAGAGAGCTGGACAGAGCCCAGAGGATGCTCCACATGACTGTTCCCAACACAGTCATGCAACAGATATTAGTATGCTCTTTGCACAAGTGTGTCTTTTTCTCATGGTTTGAATTTTTAAATTTCCACTATTTTTAGTCAGATACTTTGCTCATTTACACTAAAAGCATTTGTCAAACATATGGTCTTGAATTTCTTCAAGGTTTACCTCCAGATGTGATGTCTTCAGTCTGCTGTCAGTAATCCAGTAATCTCCAGTGGAAGTCTTTGAAATTGGCTCTCCTTCAGGATCTTAGTTTTGAAGAGCCCTTGATTTCTGTTTTAGAAATTTGCGAGACAAGGTAGACATTTGGTGGTTGGCTTGGGGAATTTTTTTTTCCTTGTTTAGGAAATACTCCCCATTATGACAGACTTTTTAGACTCTTATAACACAAAGAGAACTACTGAGCTAAAATGCAGTGTTTAGGATAACTTGTGTTCAAAACAGTCACTGTTGCAACAGGAATCCCACAAGGCTACCCCTAGAATAAGCAGAAACCTAAGGAAACAGTTCTATCATAAAAACATCATTTTGTTAAAAGCCAAAACATTTCAAAGGAATGTATTTTATATGGATAAAGTGGAAATCTGACAGCATTAAAATACTTTGGGTTTACTTTTATGTGACAAAAGTATTGTAAATTTCAGTGCATTTTTCAACAATTTGAGGTATGAACAAAAAAATTAGCAGAATGTAAAAGTAAAAAAAAATCATTACTTTGTTTCAGCTCCAAAAGAAATGCTTTTATGATCTCAGGTAAGTTTGGAAGAATGATTTTTTATATGTTTTAAAACCTGAGTTGGCTTTCCAACAAAATAAACCCAAAGAAGTAAAAATTCCTGACCGATCTTGGGTCCAACAATCAATCTAGATGACAAGCCTGCTAAAAGCACCACTACACTGGTATTTTTTTGCCATCCCCCTACCCACAAAGATCCAAGAAAAATGCACAGCAAAATGATAGACAAACACAGAGAGAAGCTTAGAGTCCAATATTTAGTTGTAGACAACATTTTGCATCCTGGTTTCAAACAGGCTTCACCATGAAGCCTGAACATCAGGATCATCCCCATTAAAGTGTCATAGCAATTTTGGGATGAATGTGAAGCAGCTAAGCCATCCAAGACCAAATTTTAAAGGTCAAATGCCTGTTGTAGAAATATTATGCTTGTCAGCAGCCTTGGCTGATGCAAGAGATTGCACTAGCACAGAATTTTGACTACTGCTCATCAGTGTAGTACTCATTCTTCAGAACAAGTCCCTGAAGAACAGTACTAAGGTACATGAATAGGACAATGTGGAATAAATATTTTTAAAATATGAAGTTGTACTTCTGCCAAAGCAATTCACAGGCACTCAAGCAAAACAGTCACATTACTCTTAGCATGCAAAGGATTTCCACACACTGCTAGGGAACACGCTGAGGATTATTCTCAATGAGCATCACCTAGTGGAAAAAACAATGGTCAAAAATATCGTCTTTGATGCAAATGACATTTGAATCACAGTGAAAATCAGTATACATAATAATAGCATGTTGCCAGAGGCGTCCAGCTGCAGGTATCCAAATGTTTTTTTCAAAGGGTAGATCCTTCAAGCAACTCAGTACCTGTTTTCACAAAAATTTGCACGGTAACTTAGAGGAGTTGAGTGATTTGCCCAAGAATATTCAAGATCAGGCGAGAATGGCATGGTGGCAGCCCTGTGAGTAGACTCCTGCTCTGCCAGTTTGCAATTCCCCAGCCCAGAAAGCAGCCCAGCAGTGTCTCTGCTGCAGCAACATCTGGCAAGCCTTCCATTAAGGGCTGCCTGTCTGATAGGTTCTCTTCCTACAGAAAACACATTAACCAAGACATAATGCATACCCCAGCAAACACATCCACACAATAATGAGAGGGTGAAACAGCAGCATCCACATGAAGCAAGACCTCACTGAAGTGAGTGATGCCACTATGCCATTTTTTCTTAAAGTCTGACTACATCTTTAAAATATTTGGAAGTGTAAATACTGCCTTTGCATTTAACGACACAATAAAAAGTGGTTTAATACAGCAATAAAAACTCCAATATGCCTTGACAAAGTTATTTTAAACACAGGTATAAAGCCCATAGCTACTATGTTGTAGACAGATTTAATTTCAGAAAGGCCTTGACACAATACCGTTTTAACTGAAAGTAAAATATTCTGCACATCCAGACTCACTAAATAAATCTCAAGGTTTTTATGGCACTAATTAATGAGTATGAGCACATTGGGACTGCTGAGTAATTTGCACTAAGGCTATATATTTTAGATGCAAAAGCAGAAAGTGGCAGATGCCTAAGTACTGAAAATGGGGTTTAGGACCCTCTGAAATAAAATAGCTGTAAATGAGGAATTCTTGTGCTTCAGGAGAGAATATTTACTACAGTGACCTAGGGCATAAGCGAGATCAAAGAATTAGAAGCAGCATGAACTGCATTCTGCCCTTCAAAACATCACACAAGGAAAACAGTGAAGAGAGTTAATTGTGCTTGTTTGCAGCAATCAGTGTTTCATCACATGTAACACCCAGCAAGACACATGAACAGCTTCACACCCACCGTGAGGAAAGGGATTTGACCTGTGTTATCTCCCAGCCATTGGGGTGGGAGACCCAATAGCCAGGGGTCCATGCCCTTGCCAACCCAAGATCATAGCACTAATTACCCCCCAAGCAGCATTAATTATTTGCCCAGGTAGCTAGGGGACCCAGCTGCTCCCCACAGGACCAGCACCAAGGCCAGGAGCTGCCAGCACTCATGCTGTAGTGGCAGCCACCAGTGCCCAGACACCCCCACCTTGGCCAGGCAGGACAGGTCTGACACATCTCTGGCACATCTGTCCACATGGAGTCCAGCAGGGGTGGTGACAGCTTTGGCTTTAAAACACGTTGGGCTCAGTGTTAGGATGGAAAGCGTTTCCCCCCAGGCTGCCCAATCAAGTGCTCAGAAGCCGAATTAGCAATTTTTAATTTTATTTTTAACAAACAATTAAGCCAAACTTTTGTATTTCAGTTGGAATGAGAAAGGCACTGCTCTCACACACAGCACAGTTAACAAGTGTAACAGGACAGTGGTCTCTGGTTGGGTGGCAATCTCTGTCTGGCACTAACAGCCCCAGAGCTGCCTTCTGTGCGTGACCTTCCCACAAAGAGCCTTCACCTCCTTGGGGCAGCAGCTCCTGCAGCTGCAAGTCATGGGACAGGGAAAAGGCAGTTTTTTTTCTGGACAATCACGATCAATTCCAGACCTGTTAAACCTACAGGGTAACGAGCCACAGAGAATGTTTAAACATACAGATTGTACAGACTAGAACAGCATGGGTTTGTCTTTTGAAAAACAATTCAATTTGACTTTGAAAAAAGATAAAATATCACAGCGAACAGAAGTTAAAGCACAGAAAAACAAGTTCTACAGCATACATCATTTGCATAAGAATTGTATTTATCTATGATTTTTTTTCCTTTTAATGTGGAAAAGTATATTAAAAGAAGCTTATCTTTATCAGAATTATTTTGGTGTTTCTGCCAGAGCATTCTTGTACCAATTGTTCCTGCCCTCACCTGGCATCAAATATTTTTCCTATACCAAGATTAGTCAGCATACTTCCAGGGAATCAAGGTGTTATTACAGCAAGATAAAAATTAAAATACACAGCATTCTCAGATCACACGCAAAATAATTGGCAGAAACAAGACTCAGTCTTCTGATTTAGACACTATGGAACCCACTTCTTGTTAATTAAAAAAGGTTAGGTGAATGATTTAGATGAGCAATTCAGAAGAATTATGAACATTCCCAAACCTTTGTTCAAAATAAGATCTGAAATTTCTGGAGACTCATAAAAAGCTAACTTTAGTCACACATACCTTTGTTGCATGCATACACACACAAGTGCACACCCCAAGCTCTCTGTTTTCTCTTACCCTTCCCATATTTAAGCAGTAAAAGCGTCAGAATAATCTTGAAGAATAATGCCTGTGTCAATAGAAAATTTTCCACCCCACACTGCCTTCAGACACACCATGTTCTTTTGCAGGGAAGGAATTCTGAAAACAGCTTGACTGTTAAAAAAATAGCTACAGGAGTGATGAAAATAATAAGGAATAAAACTTTGTTTTTGTTAACCAAAAAGCATTTTGATGAATGCCATTTTGTGCTTGACTTTTTAAAATGTCATTCAGCATGCACGAAGACTTAGGAGAAGCTTTTTATAAAAAAATCCAAGTGCTTTTTGGCACTCTACAAAAAGCACCTCCAACCACGTGATTTTTTTAACGCTTATATGTGAAAGAACATCTATTTTGAAAACACTGCTCAGAATTCAGTTTATTTGCTTTGCCTCAGCATTATCAGTGGCCCAAAGGAGCATGAGAGGAGCTGAACTCCTGTCCTCAGCATGACTGGTGTGGAAGCTCTACCCAGTAACTACATTTAGGCAGCCCTAGGTGTGCTAGGGGCTGGCAGGACCTGAGCACCATGCCAGTGTCATGGTGATACACGTGCCAGCTGGAGAATGCTCACTCACAGCTGATACCCCAGATGTGTGCAGGGCAGTGTGGTTCTGCCATGTAGATCCCCATAAATATGCCTGCAGCAAAACCCCAGCCTAACATGCATTAGGAGCTTATCTACCCATGGCATGCTCAGGGGAGTCAAAGCAAATCAGCTGAAGACACACAGGAACTTAGAGTATTATTAGATGAAAGTTACTTTTAAGAGGGAATACCAAGAGGATACTTGAAACATGTTTTAAGGCAATATAACCTGATTTCAGAAGTCAATTGATTTACCTTCCCTTTTCAAAGTACACACGTGAATACAAGGAAGACAAAAGAAAAAAAGAAAGCAGAAAAGGTAGTAAATGTCAGCCTTCAGAAAGCACCACTATCATGTAAATAAATGCAACGACTCACATTTAAATTCTTTTTAAAAACCACACTACAATAAAAGCATCAAAAATCTTCCTTGCAGTTAAGGAGTCACTGGGGGCTTTATCTCAAGGCAGCGCAGCTGCATTCCCAACATCAGAACCAAGATTTACGCTTGGGAGGCAGTAGCACATCAGAAATCCTTAAGGCCATTCAAGAATGCTCTCTGTTCTAGCATCTCTGTTGTTATGGTTCCGGGTCTGTGTTTCTCTTTTCCCAAAATCAAGATTATAGATATATGATCCCATTGAATTCACCAACAGTAACTGCTGTAGTTCCCACCTCAGCCACTGCCTTTTTGATCTGAGACAGCAGGAGCATGAATTAGTGACTCACCATCTTTCACAAGGAAAAGTGCCATTTAGTTTTAAAACAAATAAACAAAAGCAACAAACAAACAAATGATAAGTCTTGAACTCTGTTCCCAGCTGCTTCATTTTACTCTTTCATCTCTTGATGCTCAGCTTCTTCACCCTACACATGCAGAAAATAAAGTCTCAAGAAGTTCTTTCATTGCAGAAATCTGGGTCATTTAACATTTTGGGGTTTTGCAGCATTACTTAACTGCTTCTGAGCCAAAAGTTAATCCTTATGAAGTCTTTTGAAACCTCGTAGAGACTTCATGGCAAAAGCATCCTGCACATAATACTAGTTAAACTCCAAGTTTTTTTCCTCTGGGGACTTTATAGATTTAAAATGAAATTATCTAACTTTTGTTTAAAGTATTCTTAAACCAGTTTCAAGGCACAATCCATTAGAACAAAAAATTTCAGCCTGCATAGTACAAAGGCTGGCTTCTGCACAAGAGTGTACATGATTTAATTTTGGTTGACTAACTTGACATTCATACACCACATTGTGCAGAACAGGACCGCGAGTATTCAATAAGACACTGACACTGTACATAAATTTAGGATTATCCATCAGTTGCAGTTCCTTACTGGTCTCCCATATGTGATTCTTTTAAGGCCATAAATATTTCAGAGAGATATAAAAAGACTTTAAAGAACCCTCCCATCTCCCAAAGAAAGCATGAAATGAAAGAACATTGAAAAGGTGCACAAATAATTCTGGCCTGACCTTTTGGCCACAGATCATTCTCACTTTTAAAAAAATGATTTAATAAACTTTGAATAGTTTTGTATTTTATATTTATCTTCATAGAAGCATTAGGACTAATATATTTATTATTACACAGATGAAAAATACAACTAACTGATGAATCAATTTAAATAGCATTTGAACTACCGCTTTTATAACCCAAGGCTTACATTTTTCCATCTCCCTCCCAAAAGGCAATGCATTCCTTACTTGCTCATCTGCAGGAATTTACAGGTGTTAAATTAGCCACAGTAAGCCTTACCTTTTGTTCCCTGATCGCTATCAAAACATATTGAGAATTACAATAGAAACATATTGAGAATTACAGAGAAAAAGTTAATTAAAAGTTTGAATAGAAGCTCCAGAAAGTTCAAACAAAAGATTTTTCCCTAGTTCATACCAAGATCTGGCTGCATGCATAATTACACATAAATCAGACTGTAACTTTCTATGTTTTTATTCAATAAAAAAATAAACCTTTCCCCTCCAATTTAGCTAAAAGTTTATAAATAACCAGGGCTCCCATTGCAGTCAATACCTTGTGGATGTGATGTTAAAGTGATAAGACAGGCACAAGACCAAAAAGTTCCAGTGATTTGTGTTGTTGGGGCAGCTTGCCAGGTTCCCCATCTAAAGCTATCCTATAAATAGAGGTGTTCTAATGTAAAAAAGTTTCCCAAGTATCCACTCTAGTTTAAAGACAAGTTCTTTCAATGTCAGCTTTCCACAAATATAAATGATTGAGTTTAGCTCATAAATGTCATCTGAAAGTAAATTTTAAGATTGCTGCTTCCAGTATTCATACCAAAATAGCAAGTTTTATGTTAAAGGCCACTGTCTGCCTTACAGAAAGAAGTTCCACATTTCTCACTACAGCCTTGGCACACAGGTACTTAAATTAACTAGGCAAGGATCGAATTGCACACTTTGTGCAAAGGATGATGCACATACATTTATTGGGGGCTTTGCAGGTTTTGGGTTTTTTTGTTTTGTTTTGTTTTTACTTTACTTCATTTGACAGTAAGCAAAAGTTCAGACTATTTGTATGTCTCAAAACCTATCCTAGCACAGTTTTCTTTTCAAACAAGCTGCTAGTGACCATGGTAGAAATGCTGTTAAAGGGAATTCAAGCAGACAAGACGAGAGAGCCAAGGCAAAGACATTAGGACACATGCCAGCATAATAAACAAGGGTCTTCTGTGTCAGGAGGTCTGGGAACCTGATAGCTCACCATCCCACTCACTACTTAACCTTAACCATCACGGGATATGGGGCAGAAGCATTTCTTAATAACACATTTTCAGCCTTGAAAAAAGGCTAAGTTGCAACTGCCATCAGATTTCCATCACAGTTTCCTTGAAGCAGATTTGATTAAGCATCGTGGATGGTCATAATTCCAGGTTTTGTGACTAGTTTGAGTAGTTCACACAATGCTTTGTGCACTGGTTGTAGATTTAATACAGGCTCTGACACAGCACTTCCTCCAATGTGAAGCTGGCATGACAGAAAAGGAATAAGTTTTATAATAGTGCTGTGGTCATAATGGTGTTGAGATGTAAGACTGGTGAAGAGTAGTAATAGCTTTATTTAGGCATCCACCAAAATGGATCCAAAAAAACAAAAAAAACAAAAAAAATCCAAACCAAACCAAAACAAACAAAAAAAAAACCCCAAAACCACAAACCACCAAAAGAAAGAAACAAACAAAAAAATCCCCCCACAATAAGTGTTCTTTTTGATAATCTAGATAATTAAGATATCTAAATATTTAAGATTTTAAGAGTCAAAGTAAGCCACATGATCTTTGTGAAAAATGTTTCATGTTTCATTAGGCTTTCTTCATTAGAAAAATCTTGCACAGAAGCCCTGATTGTCACACTATCCTGACTCAGAAAAAGTGAAAAATATTATTTAATAGATGTCACCACCCATTATGTTCTGCTTTTTCCTCCAAATTTACACTTCTGCCTCTCCAGCTTTGCTAAACTCTTATTCCAAGCATACAAACTACTTTTTACCTGATGGAAACATGCCACACTGAAGTCTAAACCCCAGCAACACATTTCCACAGCAACAACAAATACTCCACTCCTGCAGCAGCCATCAAAATCCATCCACCCTACACAAACACTTTCTAAATGTGCTATGCTTCATTCCTTTGCCCTCTGGGAGAGACTAGGCAGCCGCTATAGTCATGGACATGCCTATGAAATACAAGAGCACAATATCTCACAAAAAGTGCCTCTGCTCTCTATCTTCATGAAGGACCTACAAAAGGAAAACTAAGAAAATAAGATTACTAACTTTAGTAGATGCTATGTGCTCAATATTCAAAGTAACCAAGGATTTAGAGCAATCATTTTGAAGCCCATTAGACTTTATCCTATTTCCACCCTAATGGAACTTCTCCACTTAGGGACACAGGTGAGCATGTCTCTTAAGAATATGAGATCACAAACTTTTCAAGCAACATGTGCAACACAAAAGTATATTAAAAAAAAGAAATAATAAAAAAATCCCTGCATTTTTTAATAGTCTGCAGGTGATATAAAGGCTTTCTCCTGATAAGGAAAAAAGCAGTTCAAAAGCTGAATGTCAAGGAAATTGTGCAGCTCCACTCCACAGAATAAAAAAAATAAAAAGGATACTGAGGTGTGTGAAAGTCTTGGGAAAAAAAACAGAAATCAAGAAAATTGCACTCTGCTTTTGACCATTGTATAAGAAAAAAATAAAATATTGCTTCATTAAGTTCTTAATTTCTAATTATATGCACCGTTAGAACAAGATCTAGAAATAGCCAGCAGTTGAGTATGGTTTTTCTCTCCTTCCTCCATAATTGTAAAGCTAATCCTAAAGCTCTTTGTTCTGGAAGTTGAGAATGTGATACAGTGTACAAGTTGTTTTCACTTTTCACCTTTACTTTCCTTATGGGATTCCTGTCTGCTAACTCCCAGACAAAAAGCTTCATTTACTGCTCTGTTCCCTGAAGCATAGGAACAGAAACCTCAGCGGTCTGAAGGAGGTGGAGCAATACCTGTACCACAGGTTCAGTCAGCTCTGACAGCTCCACAGATCAGCTGAGGTGACAGACACCATCCAAACAAAGACATCTTTCCAAGCCATATCCACAAAGTATTTGCAGTCATATGTGGGCGTGCACCCACTGTAATATTAGTTCTATTATTGAGCCATATAGAAAGTTTGCTTAATTTATGAATATTTGCCTTTAGTATCCTTTTAGTTGCTCTTAAGTCTTATTCTGAAGGGCTTTTAGTATCTGGCAGTTGAAGCAACACTCAGTGAATAACATCAGGGCACACAGACCCACAAATTATTTCAAATACATTTGAGAAGCATCAATAGACATTATATTTGCAAATATGCATGGAAGCATTTAAGTAAATGCAGCATACTACTTCCAGAAGTACAGACCTATCAGTAAAACCATTAAGCTCAGCACTTTTACCTTCCTTTAGCTGCATTAGAAATGACTGCTTGAGGTTGGCTGAAGCTCCCGCTAATGGATTTTGAATGCGGTGCACTTTCTCCACCTCCTGTTTTAGAAGCCTCTCATCCCATTTCCATGTACATCTTGTGCCTCCAACTGGCTGGGAGTTGCTCTCCAATGTACCAATTAACTCATAATCAGGTGGAGAGTTATCTTAACCTTGGCACAGCTCCCCTGATGAGCTGGATCTGAAGCTTTACAGTTCAAGCACCACTTTCAAATCCAGTCACACCTGGCAGAGAGCAGGACACAGCGACCCCACGTGCCTCACCCGGTGGTGGGGCTTTGTGACGGTGTTCACAGGGGTCTGAGGAAGAGGGAAGAGACGAGGATCTGACTCCATGTTTCAGAAGGCTTGATTTATTATTTTATTATATATATTATATTAAAACTATACTAAAAGAATAAAAGAAAGGATTTCATCAGAAGGCTAGCTAAGAATAGAAAAGGAAGGAATGAATAAGAAAGCCTTGTGTCTCGGACTCTGTCCGAGCCAGCTGAGTGTGATTGGCCATTAATTAGAAACAACCACATAAGACCAATCACAGATCCACCTGTTGCATTCCACAGCAGCAGATAACCATTGTTATGGTTTACATTTTGTTCCTGAGGCCTCTCAGCTTCTCAGGAGAAAAAATCTTAAAGAAAGGATTTTTCAGAAAATATCATAGCTACAGGGCTTTTGTAGCAGGACTTCAGAGCACACGGGCAGCAGCTCCTAGAACAGAGCATGCTTACCCCCAGCTGCTGCAGCTCTTTACTTCTGTGCCTCAAACAGGTAGAGGGCTTGGTTCATGAGGTGAGCAGAAAGATTTTTTCCTGAAAGTAAATGCATGAAAAACCTATAGGAGATCCCAGGTGTTCTCACAAGATGGGGTAATCTGTGAGGAAGAACAGCATACCCTTCCTCAGCCTCTCTTTGTTCCTCTGGCATCACGCCATAGGCTGCTGGGAAGCCTCAGAGAAATCTCCTTACATCAGGTTGTTGCAAAATCAGGCTTGGCCACCAAAGGTATCCCACAGCAAGAAGAGGAGAGTGCTCACTGGTCAAGCCCAACCTTCAACGGTACCCAGGAAGAGAAGGTCCAGCAGCAGCCAAGTTCAGACAGAAGTCTAGATCATAAGGCAATCTCCTGGCAATAAAGCATGTCTAGTGACAGGCAGGAAACCAGTCCATAAGCCAGCATTAGGATCAGGTCTAGTAATTACCAAGCTGGACCTTAATGGTGGATAAAGTCAAGCCAGAAGGTCAGTCCAGACATCACGATCTAGATCAGGAAGCTGAGTACACTGAAGAGGAACATTCCTTCCACAGAGCTCAAACAGGGACCAAGAGCCCAGAGCTGGTTTAAATAGAAGGTGTGGATGGAGGCTTCAGGTGAGTCTCTTTTGGGTCACTAAGGCTTTTCAGTGCCCCCAGGGCCTTGGCAATATGTACCTGCTGCCATTCCTTCCTCAGGGTGCATTAACAGAGGGTGTGTGATTGAAATGTTGCCATTGTTTCCTGTTCACTCTGAGCTGGTTGTCTTCTTCCTCAGCTATCCCCAGCCCCAGAAAGACCTGTACCACTCACAACCTGTGCATGAGAGGTGAGAAAAGCAGCCACTTCTTTTCTTTTTATTCCAATGCATTCTTTTGGAGACTTTATGGTTCCAATCCCCTTCTGGGAGACTTTGGCAAAATAATTACGTAAATACAACCCCCAGCAATGCACATACCATACTGAATGGTTTGGTTGCATCAGACACTGCAGCATTTATTTTCCATTCATTTCACCCTTCAAGGAGTTTAGATATTGATTTTCTGTTTAGATCTGAGTAGAAATCCAAGACAGGAAATTTGCCCTGTTCTCACAAAATACCAATAGAGCCAGCTGTGCATCCTCTTGTGTTACTACTTCTTCCATTGAACATACCAAGCACTAAATTACCTTATTCAATGCTTTGTGCCAGGCCCTTAAATCAAGCAGCTCTGCTGCTTGACCCTTCTCCAGGAGCTCTAGCCCTTGGATGCTGTTCCCTGAGACACACTACTTTACTACCTTTGAGAGGCAGGGAGGAAGGAAGAGATATAGAAGGCAACAACCAGATGTCAAAGCTGAAGGAGGGATTGTGATGTAGAAACATGGCAACCTGTTTGATATTTGTTCTGAATTATTGCAGAAATTTTTCAGTCTATATTAAAATTTTATAAACAACAAGGATAATAAATCAACTACAGAAAATAGAAAACTTGTGTTTACTCTTGAAAGAATTGCTGTACCTTGAGGTAACTTTTCTCCCAGCAGATGCTAAGATATTTTACTTCAAGCTTGACAAAGAAAATACTGTCACTTCCATGGGCAAAACAGATGTAGAGGAAACAAGTAAGAAGCAATACAAATGTTTAAAAAATAAATACTACTAAAGAATTTCTGGAACAGGATGCATATGAATTAAGCAAATAAATGCTTGACAATTATGCTTTCCTTAGAAAATTTGTATGTTTTGGTTTTTGGGGTTTTTTTTCAGCAGGTAGTCATTCTTTAGTTGAATTAATCCCTTTAGGATTTTTTCACCTAGATTCAGTCTAATTGGTATTGAAAGTGTTTGACTGGCTATATTCACAGTAATTATCATCAAGGAAAATGAAAACAATTGTTTAGTCATCAGTGTAATGGTAAATCTACTCCCTGCTTGCAGCTTGCATGCCTAAGGTCCTCAAAATGTAAAAGTTCAGTTTTGTTGAGGACTAAGCTGAAGTAACATATTTCTTATGTTTTATTTCCCTGAGGCACGTGATGTTTCACCATACATCTCATATTTTTTATCTCATAGAAAGGAGATATGCTAATGAAACCTATGCTATTGCAAATAAGACCTTTTCAGAGAAACCTCTGCTATTATATCATTTCAAGTTGACAAAGTAATGATAAATCCTTTACCAGGATTTTGAGCCCATCCTAACACAGGTAAAGCTTTCAGCTCCCTGCTTGCTCTGTGCCAGATTGCTCCATTGTTGTGGAAAGGAATTATATGTTACACAAACATAGATGGAAAATCAGGTAGTGACAAATATCTCATCCTGTCTTTCAGTGGTCCCATTTTTTCTAGCCCGATGTCATTGTGGGTTTTGATTTTCATTTTATTTTTTCCTTGTGCAGGTTCCTCAGGTATTTTTGAGGAAATCAGCTGGCCAGTATTAGCAATTAATGTTGTGAGGCAGAGGCTAATTGCACTGATTAGCTGTTGAATGGCCAAGAAGGGAGGTTATGAGACCAAGGCCAATTAAAAAAGTAAAGGACAGACAGGAACAAGCCTCTCAGCACATAAAAGAGAGGAATGTATGCAGTGTACCTGATATCAAAGCCGGATGCTTAGTTCTATATTTGGATTTTGTATATCAGCTTTGGGATATTTTGTGGGTAACATGCCACTCCCCACTATCTAAGGAAGTAAAAGTTCTATGCATGCATACAACAGTAAAGCTGACCATCTAGGAGCTGCCCCTTCTTGCAGTGTGAAAAATCAATCCTGTTCAATTGTCAGGGAACAGGCTACAAGATTGTGGGGAGACTGCTTCGATACAGCTCTCAGCTCTCCCCGTGTGTCATTAGGCTTCTCTAAACAATACATGGACAATGTTGGCCTGCACTTGGTCAAAAACAATTAAATATCTTTGTGAGTTATTGGAATTTATGAATTCACTACTCCCTCTCTACATGCAACTGGAGTACCTCAGTGAAAGAAAACAACAGCTAGAAGAAAAATTGTGGCAATGGTTATCAGTTAACTTAGGCAAATGAGGCTAATTTGAGAAGAATGTTGCTACTCATAAAAGTGAAACAGTTCAGAGAGTTTTAAACAAACAAAAGTTGAAAATCCAGAGGAATTTGTGACTGATTTAAGGTTAAAGAGCTAATCTTGCAATTGCAGTTAGCAATCATGGTAATTGAGCTTATGATAAGAGGCCAGATGGTGATTACAACTGGGAGAAAACGCCCAAAGAAACTGATTACTAGAACCTTGGGATTAACATGTAATTTAAAACAATAACAACAACCAGAAAGAATTTTTTTTAAAAAGTGAATACCTTGGACCAGGCATTTTTTACTTCAGGCTGATGCTGGGGAATGTTGGATTCTAAAGCCGCTACAGAGAATGTAAAAATGACAGAAACAGACAGAAACAAAAATGACTCAAAGTAAGAATTCAGAAACTTGGCACAAAGAGCTCCACACAATATTCTCACAAAATAGTAAATCTCAAGTCCCATAAGCCTGGAAACATATAGATAAGTTTCCTGCAAATATGTTCAAGCAAGGAAGTGTCACAGCTCTCCTAAAATGATGAGGTCAAATCCCAAGACCACTGACATCCTATATTTAAGCAGAGACAGTGAGTGGAACTTTGTCTGCATGTGTAAAATTTTATTACTACATAAAGCTCAGATGAGCTGAAACAACCATAAACAATTTAATATCTTTGTCAAAATGGGCTTGGCAAACAGTCTACTTCCCTAAAATAAGAACATTATTTTTTCCATTTGTAGCATATGAGTTATAAAAGTCATGCTAACTTGAAAAAAAAAATTTAATAGAGGCACAAATACTTCACCTTTGACAAAAATCTATCAAGCTGAGTTTAAACCTGCAGTACATACAAGTCAGTAGCCATTTCTTTCCTTTCAGTTCAATTTTGAAAGGAATATTAGCTGCCAAGTCATGTTCTAAAGCTGGAGGTACTTATAGAAAAAATATTGCCAATATTATAATCATATTCTGATCAAAAAAAATCAAACTTAAGTAATGGAGATGCTAACCTTCCAAAAAGAGAGACATGGAACAGGGTGTTTTGCAAGGTCAACAAATTGAATCCTTCATGGCAGCAGGGTAATAGCTGATGTCCTGGAGCAAGGCAGACACAGCTTGAAGAAGACAAAAATTATTGTCCTATAGAATACTTCTTATTTCCAATTCAGCTCCTCTACAAGATTCTACAAATAAAGAGTCACTTGCCAGCTTCTATTATCGTTAAACCCAGTAGTGGAGTTCATGTAATTTAATTTTTAGCATCCTAAAATGAGTACCTGGCCTAAGCTAGTTACTTAGGTTCACTCTCCAGTAAGGGAAGTACTTTGAGAGAATTCATCATTTTTATGTCATTCTAGGATAGTTATCTAAGGTGGTAGCACTAATTGCTCTCTGGAGCCATTGATCTTCATTTTATCTCTATTGACTAGAGACAGAGTTTAAACATTTGCCTTTGATGAGATGCTTCATTTTTATGTGTCTCAAATTAGATAGGAAAACTCCCACTTGTTGTGCCTGGGAAAGTAATCCCTGATCATGTGCCACAGTTTAATGGGCAGGGGTTTGGGCAGTTTTCAGTGCAGCATAAGTTGAAAGATAACACTTGTCCCTTTCCCCCTTGCCTCTTCTCTTTTCCTTAGATACCTGGAAAATCACAACAAAATGATGAAGTAATGTGTTAAACAGGAGCTGCAGATTGAGATTCTGACCTCTGTTTAGCACTAATGAATTGCAGGATGGCACCAGAGCACAAAGATCAGCACGTACCAGTTTGGTTTGGCTTCTGTTCCACGGGGAGCTGTGCATGGGAGCTCTCAAGAAGGACAAGCCACGGAACCAGGAGATGAGTGGGGTCATAACTGGGCATGCCACAGATAACAGCAGCTGTTAGAGCTTGCTACTCCAGCTAGATCAAAAGGAACAGGGGAGGCTTGCAATGCATGGTGCAATAAAGTACAAGAGTGCAATATAAAATGGACACAAAGAGAATGAGATCAGTCTTTTAAAGGAGGGGACACCTGAAACTGGAAATTCAACTCCCAAGGTAGGACAGAACTAGAATAAACGGGCTTACACCCTCACAAATAGTGATGCACTGACTCAGGAGACATTTCCTTTCCTGGATGATTCCTGGAGATTTCCATGCCCCTGTTACAGCCCTGGGACTTTGAGAGCAGCCTACCTGGATGACGTTAATAATGAGGTGTGGTTAAAATCCTGTGTTGAATTAAGGGAAATTGTTAATTGATGTGATTTTTAATGGTAGCTCTGGAAAGGGCAAAGGGAAAGCAGGGAGCACTGCCTTTTGAAGGCTCTAGAAAGACCCAAGTCACACAAACTTTTCCACTAGGCTTTGCTGACCAGGAGGGTTCAAGTGAAGCAGGGCCCTGTAGGATCTTTGGCTCTGAGTAGTTCAAAAGTTTAATTTACATACAGCTGTGTAGGAAGGTCCCCAGCTGTAAACACCAGCAAAATTAAATTGGGTGAGCAGCTGCTGTCATAAGTTTTATCATCCCCTGACCAGTAGTCTCCCTGATGACTTAACTCATATGAAAAAAGTTATTTTATCCACAAGAGTCCCACAATGTTGAAGGACATTTTAAAAATAACTCACTCAGTAGTTAGACCTTTAGCCTCTAACATTGCTTTATTAAATCACAAAACACGATATATTCAGATAACATTAAGGTTCTGACCTTGGATGCACAAAAAGTAAGGAAATTCAGAGGAAAGTTTGAACCTCTCTCTGTGTCTAACATCAGACTCTTGCCTACTGTTTGCATTGAGAGCTTGTGGCACCTACTGGAGCTATGAACAATCTCCTGGTGGTTTGGTGACCCTTTCAATTTGTAGGTACAATAGCTCAAGGACAGGACTTTAAACTGGACATGAATTACCTGGCGCTTTAAGGTTGAATTTAGATCTTTAGCCAAACTTGGAGAGTGTTTTGAGTTCAAATGCTCCTGTGTTTTAAAGGTATCAAGACAAAGCAAAGAAAGACCCCTTATCGACAGCCTGCTGTGGTGGTTAATGCAAAAATATGAAGTCTTTACAAGCAAACTGTGTGAAGGCTGAAAAATTTTCTCCTTGCCTGAGAATCAGCAGGAGAAATTTCAGGATAGAAGAATGGACTTTTTCTTCGTACTTTAAAAAAACTGGGGATTAATGTAAAATTGCGGCTTAATCAAGCACTCCATTATTCTTTAATGAACTAAATGGAGAAACTCATAATTAGGTATGTTTTCTTTCCCAAAACTTCCTTGGGGGAGTTGTGAAGGGGTTAATTCTCTAATTAAAAAAAATTCCACCCACATTAACAATTACTTTCCCTCAGGTGAAGCTGTAATAGCAAATGCTATCTCTGAATAAGCTGCTGCAGAGCATTCATAATTTCTTCTACAAAATTACAGCTATGCAAACAGAAATTTAAGGCAATAAAAAAAGCCCTGAACACCTATTTCTCAAAATAAAAATAAATGCAGAGTAACACAGGATAGCAAATAAATTTCTTACACAGTCAGGAAGCTCTTCTTGTGGAAGCCTTTTTCCCTTCAGATATGTATTCCCACATTTTCCTTACCCTCTGATTGCCTTCACCACAAGCATCTGTATCTCAGTCCATCAGCACTGCCTGAGCCCCCTCCATGCTGCTCCCATCCCCACCCTTCCCCATGCACCTCCCAAGGGAGAGAGTGTGGAGGGATGAGTGCACACAGCTCATGGCAGCTTCAGGGATCAGTTTTTGGCCAGGCAACCTGAGTGTCTCACAGACTCCACACCAGCCCCAGCTTGTGCAACTGGTGGCCCTTTGCTATCCTCTACCTGTCTGATAAATTCAATTTGACTGAAATTAAGCTACAGGTGACATCTTGAGTGTGGGAGAATGACTGACTAATGTGCTCACAGACAGTGATCTGCTGATCTTTAAGTAGCCTGCAGATATTTAAGAAGGCTTCTAAAAGAGGAAATCATCACCTAACATCAAATCCACCCTTACTCAGCTTCATGTTGCTTCCCTCCCAAGGCACCTTCACATCTGGGGCTCTGATATCCTGCCCAGCCCTGCTGCTACCCCACACTCATGTGGGTGATAAACTTCATTCCTCAGATAAAGAAATACTCCTCAGGGTGAGCCTGGGGAAACCTGACCAGTGCCACAGACCACACCAGTGAGGGCACCAGGAAAAATCACTAAGCGTTGGGTGGCACCCCTGCAAAGAATGGTGCTTTAGCCCTTGTTCATTTCCTAACCAAGGCTGTTCCTATTAATTCCACATATCTAGTTTATAATTGCATTGTTACTTAAAAATGCTGGTCAGGTGCCATAGATTTTCTACTTTTTATCACAGCGTAATATATTAAAAATTAAATAAAAATAGGAAAAAAACCCACAGAAAACATTAGGGATCATGCAAAAGATAAGAGCAAACTAAATTGTGTTTTCAGCCTACGAGCTTTGACACTTTCCTACGAACTACTACAGGGAATTCTAGGCTTGTATATGTACATTTAATTCAGACTGCTGCATGCAGGTATTTCAGGATTTCAATTTTATGCTGTGTATCATCTAAGGTCTGTCTATGTGTTTCTAATTGCTTTCTCCATGCAAAAGAGATGCCATAGATTACCAACAACAGACCCATTAATCATCAATCTAAGTGCAGCTAGTCTTACACATACAATATTTATAAGTGTTTATATACCTCTGGCTGGTGCTCACAATCAATGAGCGCTAGACAAGGCATGTTAGAGAGCTATCAAATGGTCATATCTTTCCATGATATTTAGTCTGTAGTTGACCTTTATTCCAGATTATATTTGTGATAAAAAGGGGTTTTTTTAATATATAAAGGAAATTATTTTTTAAATGCTTTCTTTCCTGGGGAGCTGAAAAACGTGACTGACTGCATATTTCTTGTAGACCTAGGGGACTTTTTATTGCTGCCTGTGTGGTCTTTCAGATCATCATCAACTACTTAACGAGCAAATATAATTTCTCTCTCGACTTTGTACTTTCAAAAGGTATAACTATGAAATAGGCCTTATGTGAGATATAAGGGGTATGCGGGGGGGGAAATCCAATTACTATATGAGTTTAATTGTATCTCCTCGCACCCTATGAGACCAAGAAGGAGTCTAATCAGTTTGCAAATAAAGTCTATTCACATTTTACATATTTCTGGTTGTTGGAAAAAGCATATTTACATTCTAAAGAGTGCATTCATCAGCTTCTGGTCAAACAACATCTAAGCATTCACTTCTTCCTTTCGCAGTCAGGCTTAAAAAAATGTAATCCAGTAATGAAAAGTACAGACTCTTCTTTCATTTCCATTCAGCTCTTACGTTGAAAAGCAGAGCCAGTCAAATGATTGATTTCATTCATTTATTTATTTATTTTGCAAATAAAATATGTGATGATATTCATCTCCCTTTTTTTTCTCCCTCTTTGTAAATTTTGAACCAATCCAAATACTGTGACTGTATATCTTATTTGCAGGCATTTCCACAAACTTATTCCAGTGTTTGAAAACATTTGCTACCTCTTTGCTTTGAATACATGTCATTTGGTCTTCTTGGTGAGGGACCAGTCCCAGGGTAGATACTAGAAACACTGAATTAATCCAGCAGTCTTTTTACTTGGAACCAGAGCAATTCCTCAGCCATTCCCATAAAACAAAACCTGGGTGGAGGGTCATAAATATTTAAGGAAAAAACAAAGTGCAAGCAGTTTGGAATTCTGCATAAAATACCCCACACTTGATCTCACTCTCTTATTTTTTCCTTCTTGAATTGTTCCTCTTGCCCTCATTTTTAAGCAGAAGTATCAAGGCCATTACCTCCCTGACCCTGTTTGTACTCCTGAAGCACAGGGCTCTGCATCTGGCACAGTCACAGCAGTGCTCTGTGGGATGTTCAGTCTCACACTTCCCTGTTTGTCTGCAGCTAGCTCCTCGCCAAAAATATAAAAAAATCCCCAATGTACATCTGTGAAGGTGGCAATGGGCAGCTGTGGACGTCTCATGAAAAATAGAAAAGGAATATTTCAGGAGGTTACCAAGCCACAGGTGATATGTTTGAAACATTATACAATGTGTTAAGTTTCTATGTCAGTTACAAAAATTTGCTTATCAACGGCATTTGCAACTCAGTTCAACCTAAATTCTGTTGGCTTCCTGCTGCCAGAAGACTCGGCTTTGGAATTTTTTTCCTTCTTCCCCTGGTCCACCTCAGAAAAAGTTGACTTGACTGAATTGATGCTCTCTGGTTTCTACCATCCAGTGACAACAAAATTGTAATTACATGAAAAGAAGCTGATGTTCAGCAGCAAACTGTGCTTCAGTTGTGCGTTTCCTTTTGATCCCAAGGTAACCCGTGGCAGTGGTAGGTAAAATGATTTTTCAAGCATAAGCAGAAAAGCCCCTGAGGAAGAAATATGCTGTATAATCATGAGAGGAAATGCAGCACTTTTTATTGAGGACACCACACCTTTACTCATTGCAGACACAAATACCCCCTCTCAAAGGAAATGTAACCAATGTTTTCAAGCATTCTGCTCCCTCACATCCAAATCTTAAGCTATTTACAAGAATTCAGAGTCTTAGTATTGAAGAAGTGATGCCTGGAAAACAGCGATATGTTTCTCCACATGACTATATATTTGTGTGCTGCAGGGAAGTGTGCATCTAAGCCCAGGCACGTCCCTCCAATAGCCCCAAAAGTATCACCAAGTTGTTCAGGCTGGTGTGCCACAGCCTCCACAGGTTAAACAGCTCAGAAGGATGCTCTGTGTGCACAAAAAAAAGCAGCAGGCAGACAGCTGCAGTTTTAATCTCCTACTGAAGCACAATATTAAGCGCATACATGGCTTTAAAATGAACATTGTTACTCATTTCCCTAAAGTGGCATCAGTACTGTCCCCAGGGGAGTCTGTTGCCATCCCACCACTGCTTCTCCATCTGCACTGCAAAGCTGGGACCTCCAATGATGATCCCCATGGCAAATCCCTTTTTGCAGGAAATGTAACCTCCGAGTGTCACCCCCAGCCATCCTGAGTGCTTCACACAGCGCGTCTCACACAATGGGGATGTGTTTGTGCACACCTTATAGCCTCCTCCCATGGCCTGAAGGGAGTCTACAAGAGAGCAGGAGATGGACATCTTACAAGGGCATGGAGTAACAGACAAGGGAGGATGGCTTTAAATTGAAAGAGGTGATCTTTAGATTGGATATTAAGAAGAAATTCTTGACTGTGAGGGTACTGAGGCACTGGAAAAGGTTGCCCAGAGGAGTTGTGGACACCCCATTCTTGGAAGTGTTCAAGGCCAGGCTGGATGAGACCCTGAGCACCCTGGTCTAGTGGAAGGTCCTGCCCATGGCAGAGGGGTTGGAATTAGATGAGCTTTAGCATTCCTTCCAATCCAAACCATTCTATAGTTCTATGATATGTAACAACTTACCTTGTTTCATGCTTGAGCGCACGTGACCTTTGTTTGGGGCTGCAGTGGGAAGTGTTCACATTTCAAAAGGAGCATTTCATCACAGTCTTGTTCTCTGTCAGAATTAAAGCTCCCAACAGGTTGACTAGACCCTGACTGGCAGCTGATAGCTGTAACTTGTTGCACAGAGCAGTGGTTACTCCTAGAGCCTAAACTTTGAGCTTGGTGTCACCAAGCACGCATCCATGAACCTTCTCATGTTGAGCTGCCACTTGGCCTGCTCACACATGGATCACAGCTTTATCCTCACCTGGTTTTAAGTTATGTGTATTAAAATAGCCAGGACCATGCCACAGTAGGTGACATTTTATATCATGACATCTATTTTAAGACTGCTCCCATTTTTTCAAATCCCAGAATGAAACATCACGTGCCTTGCTTTTTTATGCACATTGAACGCCATCAGATTCAGTTCATGCTTTGGAGGAAGGGGAAATTAATACCTAAAACTCCTCAAAAATTAATAAAAACCCTAGGCTTCCCCAACTCAATACTGAGAATGTCTTAATATTTTCTAGTGGGCATCAAAATATCAAATTATAATATTTTAATTTTGTGGGTTTCATATAATGCTGTCTCACGTACATGTGTTCAGCTGTTCTTGCTGAAGGGAGTGTTGCCTAAATTGAGAAATAAATCTTCCAGGACCTTCCAGAAAGGCAAGAGCCTTGTTCCCATGTCCTGTAAATGCAGTTCCTGTAAAATAGTTTAATTTTTTCCATTTTCAGTATCTCCTATTGTGTGCACCAGCAAAATCTGTGCATACACATCTTGAGCTTAACAAGAGCCTTTTCCATCAAGATATTCTTTTCTTCAGTATGTGTACATTTGTTCAGCTTTGTTTCCAGGCACCTATCCATCCTAATGGAATACAATTATGCTCAGAACATTACTTTTGTAATATTTTATAAGTACCATTTAGTACAAACTTTCTATCTTTTCCCCTCATGCATGCTATTTACAATTTCAGCAGACCATTTCAATGCTTGCTTCCGATTCCACTCTAGAATTAGAAAGAATATTAATCACTAAACTATTTTTGCTTGGACACGATCTAACATATTTTGCAAAAAAATGGAATTTTATAGTGCTCTTTGAGCAATTAGATCGATTAGGTGTGGGGCTTCCTTAAAGCTGTAACTAACCTAATAGGGTGCCCATATACAATATTTTATTCAGATGACATTTTGGGTTTTAGCATTTATAAAAAGAAGCCATTGCTTAGCAAATCTTTTTAAATTATCCAAACAGACTATTTATTATCTTCAGAAGTCTCTAAATGGCTGTTCTTAGATTTAAATATGGTGACTGCTTTCTGGCCACTGAGCAATTTTTAACATATCTTTCAATAATACTTTCTCAAAAGCTATTATTGGCCCTTGTTCATGTAGAAAGATTGTCATCAATGTGTCAGCAAACATCGGAATGTGAACGTACTCTGAGAGAATGACACAGAGAGAGAAAGAGAGGGAGATGTGCTGAAATTGTGTTGAGGTACAGGTTCAGGAATACTGCCTTTGAGACTAATGCCCATAAATTTTACTGGAGCTATGGATAGATGATATCCAAAACAGAAACCAGGTTCTTTTAATTTAGTCTGCGTGTTCTGAGATAGTCACTGAGCTACCAGTGATGTGCTTTTTCAATTAATTTTGAAGGCAAAGTAGGATGGATATTTGCCCCAAATTTCCCAGATGCACTCTATAATCCTTATTAAATCAGAAGTATGGCCTCATAATCTTAACCTGCTGAAAAGAGCTTGTGCTCTTTGGAGGAACGTCATCAACTGTGCTAGAGGTGCTGTGTGGGACAGAGTTTCTTCCTAACATGCTAAGAAGACCCAAAACATAAAAGGGGGAGGGAGAAGATCCTGTCTTCTGTCTGTTAGAGAAGGCATCTTGGTAAAAATCAGAAATCCCAATTTCTAGAAGATGCTTAAGCCTATTTGGATTTTTAGAATCTCAGGTAAAACACTACCGTGCAAAAAAAAAGTATAAATGCCTAAAGAATTATTTAGCATGAAGTGGTACATTTCCAGCCACATATGAGGCATTTTCTTCAGCTGATATAAAGACTTAACCCCTTGATGATACTCAGAGATATTTCTGTTTAATTCAGTGGTGTTGCATTAGCTGATACTCACCAAAGACATATCTTCAAAGATAAACTTTCAAAAGCCTTTCAATTGCAAGTATTTTTCTAAAACCCTAAAATTCTTCAACTGCCTGGGAGTAAAACCAGTTTGGGAGCAAAACCAGCACTCAAAGTGTGCTGAGCCATAGGACTGAACATACTGAGCTCTCCATAGCCAGCTTCCTGTTTCCTCTACCCCCCAGCCACAGCCTTGGGGCCAGAATAGTTTCCTCTAAAATGCCAGAAGACAAGTGCCACAAGTAGCTGAGGGGTTTCCTAAGTGACTGACCCAAATTCATCATCACTGCAGGTATCTTCCTCAGAGAGATGCAAGAAAAAGTGGCAGCACTGCTAGATGAACCATGAGAACAGCTGCTCCTCACCATTGCCTCAGAGGCTGTTCCTACACCCCTACTTCTGCCAAAACAGGACGGCAGCCTGTAGCACCAATTGGTCTCAGCTGGTACAGTGGCACCACATTATGCTGTAGAAAATTTGACTTTGCAGCTTCCATCCTTGCAGTGTCATAAACACTGAGTCAAACTCAGGATCTTCACCACCAAAAAGCATATATTTCCACCTTGAAAGTTCAGGATAATCTTCTTTGAGCTGTAGCTAGGCAATAGACTCTTCCTGTCAGTGAATCAGCTGCTGGAAGACTTCACTTTATGTACAAGATACTGCATTTACATTTTGACCCATTTGAAAGATGGCTGAGGGGGAGTGACAAGTCAGTCAGAAATCCTAATATTTTAGCACAGTTCATTCCAGATTCCTAACAAGAAGAAAAATAATAGTCTAGATTCAAATAGAGTAGCTTATTCTTATGTTTTATTTATGAAAATCATTTAATTAGCAGTTCTTTGCCTCTGCTCCACACCCCACTTCTCCTGAAATTTTCTGGCTGTACTGCACAATGCAAAGACTATGCACACTCTCTAAAGAAAAACAGTGCCCAGGCTGCTGGGCTTTATACTCAAAGTGAACCCAGTGATAGATTTTAATTCAGCTCAGGAAAGCAGCTTTGAAATTACATAATATTTCTCTTTCCTGCTTTTGAGTTCATACTGGGGAAGTCTCTGGACTGCAACTGGATGCCCTTCAGATGAGGCCAAGCCAAAAGATGCCCCCCAAGGTGCACCTGGCATGGTCTGTTGTGTGGCACCTGGACCTAATCCTATGTTAAAGCTACTGCCAGGCAGACAGTGCAGACCTTGGGCACCCAGCAGCAGCTGCCTGACCCTGCCCATCCTGCTGCCCTGTGCTGCCCTCTGAGGCAGGCAGAGCTTCATGTGTCCCTTATCCATGCTTTGAATAGAGAGGGAAAATTGACCAATTGATTCTATGCATTAAACTGTAAATGGAAAGTCATAAAATGCTGGAAAGCCACCTTCAAGTCCCGAGGGTTCAAGTGAGGCTTTGTATCACAGATCTGACCTGTCCCTGATGGAGAGAATGCCATAGCAGGGATTCCCTACAGCTTCAGCAGGAAAGAGCTACCCACTCTCTCCATCCCCCTTCCCTTTCCCTGACCCACTGCTAACCTGCAAATTACCTCTTTTCCAGATCTGTTGTTGTATGGATATTATGAATTATAACTTAACATTCCAAAGCCATGTCAAATGCGGAACACAGAGAGAATTTGAAAAGGTTTCAAAAGGGCTGTAATAAAACCACCACACGAGCTGTACTTTGTGTAAGACTTTAGACCTCTGGGAGACTTATAAACACTCATTGCTTCTCTTTTTGGGGCACACAAAACTGTTTTCATATTCTTGTCTGACTCACTACAAACTACAAAATCTTCTTGCCCTGAAATAAAAGAAAAAGAGAAAAAATTCCTAGAACAACATAACCTTTTCAAAGATCTTCCACCCTCCCCTTCCTCAAAGACATACTAACTGGAAACCATGGGAACACAGATCCCTACTGCAAGTCTATATTATTCAGCAATATTCTTAGGAATCTGCTAACTAATTTCTCAGAGGGTATAAAGGAAACTGGGAAGTCTATTTCCCAGTAGAAAATGAAGTAAATCTCTCTCACTGGCAGACTTACACACAGACACACAGAGACACACACAATTTTTTTGCAGTCTAATTCAAAGCAGACATAGAAATCAATTGTAACAACAGTGCAACTTAGAATGCAGCTTTCAATCCAGCCTGTCACATAGCCCATATACAGAATTGGAGGCTCATATGCCTCCAGGTTCAAAGATAAATCATAAGTTGTACACACACAAATCTTTATCTCATCACATCTTCCTAAGGCAGATAAACTGAATTCTGTATCAATCGCCGTGTTCTGATTTTCTAAGCCTTTCCTTGTTTTAACACAGCACTGAAGTAATAGGGCCAAATACTGCAGTTTACAGTATATTGAATGTGGGTAGTTTGGCGTTGGGTAGTTTGGAGTTGTTATTGTAAAATAATCTCATTTATATAAAAGTTTTGATCTTAAATTACAAGGTGTACTGCTTACTTTTTATTAGACATGTCAGGGATACTTTTTAACTACAAAGGGGTGAAAAAAGCGTCTTCTTCCTAAGTATTTAATTTAAAAGAGAGATACTGCATACAACCCAAAAATGCTATTGTGAGTATGATTGCCTGACTCTTAAGAACTTGGTACTTTTCAGGCTCTGTTAGCCAGGGCACTGAATAAAGGACAGAGAGGCAGCCAGTTTTATGTCATCACTTGCAGGACAGAGCAGGGGCACTTTGTTGCATGTTTTTTTATAGCAAAGACAGGACTCAGTCATCAGCTGAGCTGAAATCACTCCTTCTCAATCCTCCTTGCCAGTTTTCCATACTCTGAGGCTCATGATTTGATTTTAAACAGTCAAATATTCACAACTATTGTCTTCCAGAGAGGGGTGTGCTGTCTCTTACCTCCAGTCTCTCAGCACGTTAGGCTGCCAATGAAGCCTGGAGGGGGCTCAGTGGCTGCTGCAAGCTCCCATCTAGGCAGGAGCACACAGCTCAGCAGGACATTCCACTGAAAGCAACCATCCTCCTGGAAAAGCAGATGTTGACTTGTACCATGTGGGAGTGGTATAATGTCCCTCACCGTCGTGCTCAATTTAGTACATTTGCATCCCTCTGCTTCTTACCACTATGAATGTCTTAGCTGGTATTTAATGGTTTGTGTTGTTTAAATTGGATCCAAACTTTATTTACCTAGGTCTATTAAAATTTCTGTTCTGTTTCCTCACTTCTTCAGAGGTATTGTTCCCCCCCTTGTTTAGCTCAGTCTGGTTTTGTTTTTCCTAAAAGGCCCCATCTTCTCCCAAGACCACATACTTGTGAACTTCTTTTTTTCTTGATAAGCTCAGGAGTGCAATTGTGGTCCCTCATCCTACAGTCTTGCCATCCAATTGCATCAGCATGCCCAATCTCTCTGATTCCCCCCAGCAGAACCCTGTTCAGGAGCAATGCTTCTGTGGGCAAAGTTGCAATCTCTGGAGGACCCTGTTGTGCCAGGCATTGCATCATCCCTCAGCCTTCATATGCACAGGTGTTTTTAAAGAACAAACTAGAAAAGGCCAGTGGTGAGGTCAGAGAAAAGGCAGAAACAAAATATCTTGTTATCTCAAAAAGGGCTTGAATGGTACAGCTACATCTTTTCTTACTTGGCCACATAATGGTAAATTCCCCATCCCAGTAAAAACAAACTGGAAGAAACAGAGAACAATCTATGACTTCTCCGTCTTGGTAAACATTCTACACTACCCAAAACACACAAAGCTAGTGGAATTTATAAGGTGAGGAACTGACTAAGAGGGGAGGGCTTGTAAGAAGATAATGAGGATTTCAATAAAATAAATAACTGCCTCTCTACAAACCCCCAGCTAAAGTTACTCAAAAATACTGAATTTGAACAACCGTATATCCTTCCTTATGTGTGCACATATGTCTAAATTTATTTTTATTTTTATTCTTGATCAGCGAGATATCCCATGCAGGCTGAAAAGCTGGATAAGAAGCATCTCTGATCAGCATCCAGAATCAAATACACAGTCTTACCTGAGGTCAGGACAGATCTCTTGGAAAGGGACTGGGCAATACAAAGCAGTCCCCACTGGAATAGGAATGAGTCCTGTGGAAAATGGCTGTGGATCCTTTTGAGAGACAGCCTTTTCCCATTCAGGAATCCACTTACCGCAACAAATCCCATGCTGTCGGGGAACCTGCCAAACAAAAAGCATAGGGAAGCCCTGCTGGGTCAGGCCTTCTAGTCCAGTACTCTGCATTAGCAAAGAGAGTATCAGTTACTTAACTATTTACCCTCCTAATACTCCTGCAGGCTCCACAACTCCTGGGCTGAAGCCTTTATGGTGTACATCCCTGTTTATTCCATTACCTGCCCACTTTATGGACCTAAATAAATGCCCGTTAATTTGTGCATTTCCCTTCTGACCCCACTGATGCAATCTGCCTTCACAGCCTCCTGTTTCAAAAGATTCTGGTATTAACTCTCGGTGATGTAAAAAGTAGTTCTTTGTGTCTGTTTCAAACCAATTTCTGCTAGTTTCAATGCATATTTCTTGTTCTAGTCTTGCTCTAGAAAATATCTGCTCTAGGTTAGCAAATCAAGAGATCTAGACCTCAGACTAGACACCTTAGGTGTGGTCCTGGATTTATGCTACCTTACCTGCAAATCAATGATGTCATGAGCTACCATCATACTCCCCTTAGCCTCCACCGCATCCAGAGAAATCACAACCTTATTAGTTTTTCTTCATAAGTGTCCTGGTTTAGGGCAAATTTGGGGGCCCCTCCAGTGAGCAAACCCACATGGCCCCTCCCCGCAACCAGTTCGGGAAGGATTCCTCGGAGAGAAGTGGAAAGACCCTGTTTATTTAACAGGCACAGCACCCCCCAGCACACAAAATGAACAATACCAGATGACACAACTCTTTCACCGCTCTGAAAAAGATGACAAATTCAGAAAGTCTCCCTTGGAGGTGGTCACTGTTATCAGTCCCTCTGGTGCTGGGGTAACTGCTGCAGGCCACAAGGTGCAAACTCTCGGTGTTCCCCAGGTCCCAGTCCAGAGCAGGTTCGAGTAGGTCCAAAAAAAGGGAAAGGAGAAACAGTCCAGGAAGAAATTTGGACTGTTTAGCTAAACTAGCTAATGAGCAGAAGCAAAAGCAAGCAGAAGCAAGAGCGAGAGAGCAAAGCAAAAAGCAAAGCGAAAAGCAAAAGCTGCACTATGTACTGTCCAGTCTCTGCGTCCCTCCAGCCGTGGGGGAGCAGCTGATAGCAAAACTAAAACAAAACATTCGCTCTTCAGAGCCAGTCTTGAAGGCACAGAACATGATATCCAGCATAAACAGAACACATGAATGGGGATACAAGCATCATAATGTCACCCTAGGACAATAAGGAAATTTCTTCACCCTCTAAGTTGGTTGCCCTTTCCACTATCTTTTCTATATGCATTATGTCCTTTTTAGATTGTGAAGTTCTGAATCACACAAAGTACTCAAAAAGTGCATCAAAGTTTTAGATAAGAGCAAAATAGTGTTTTCTGGTTTGCTCTCAGTACATTGATAGGGATACTTCACATTGTGCTGACTTTTTGGCTGGCGTGATATCCAAGCAGTGATTTTAGACTGTCAAGGACAACTCCAAGGTCTGTTCCCTAAGTTGCAACTACCATCTACATGCTCAGTATAGCACAAGCACAATTTAGGTTATTTCATTCTAATTCTACACTTTTTTCATCTGCTTGGTCTTGTGGACGACACTTTCTGAAGTTATTCACAATCAGCACAATACTTGACTAACCAGCAAACATTCTTAATATCATCTGCAGGTTTGGAGATACCACTGCTCATGCTCCTGTCAGTCAGCTGAGGTCTGACCAGCTGGATGTGCCTTTCCTACCCTTTATGGAGATGCACTTGGGGTTGTATTACTTCCATACCTGTGAGATCTTTCCCAGATTCTGGTTTAAGTATTCTTCTGTGCTTTCAATTACCAGAGACAGCAGCCCAGCAACCCCTTGTTGCCTTCTCCACAGTGTCACAGATTGAAGCTTACATTGGTTTAGTTTCTCCCTTCACTGGGCAATCAGGTAATTCCCCTTATGACAGGTAACAACAAAGTGAGACCTGCCCTAGTTGAGGTCCATCAGCCTAATTCACTTTCCAGGGACAAATTCCACTTTTCTCTCATCTTTCTTAGCTGAACTGCCATGAAAATTGTCTTACTTGGGGTCGTCTGTTCACTACACTTCTGTGTATGCAGCCCTCAGTTCCATGAGTTGTTTTTGTTTAGGCAAGAATTCCCAATAGATATCAGCACCTGCTGAGACAAATGTATAAGGTTTGAACCAGAAGTACACTACTGAAATGTGAAACTTCTTGTTCATCTATCAATACTTTGTAATAAATCTACCAAGTAGGATACTGTAAGACAAATTGCAAGAAAATGTAGTGCCTGTATTTAGCTGGAGAGAAGACATGTGGGTAACCATAGTCCTTGAATTTTGACTTCAGTGGTGTAAAGCTTCAGAACAGCTTTTAAGGAAAAATATAATTAAAGACACAGAGGTCAAATGAAAATGGCATAAAATACAGCATGGGCTTAACAAAAGTAGATTGTACCAGATTAACCTCATACATTTCTTTGACAAGATAACCTACACTCTAGACAAAGGACGTGATTGATCCCATCTGTCTTAACTTCAGCAAAGCCTATCATAACAAAGTGTATTAATAGTAAAACAGGAAGAGATGGGGATTAGCAGAGAAATTGTGCGGATGAGAAGCTGACTGAAGTCAGACATAGAGTGTGCTTTTTGAAAGGGAAGGCTCATGGCTGAAAGGAAATTAGGAAATGAGGTCCCTCAAGAATCAGCTTTGACCTCACTTTATATAATTTCATAAAAGCCCCTAACAATCGGGGAAGAAACATTTGGAAACACTAATAAAGAAAAATACCTCACAGATTGAATTTGTTTTTCACTGAAGAGAAGGACTGGGCTACAGTATACAAAGAAATGGATACCATTGAAGACTAGGTTAATAACATGGAAAGAAATCTTGAAGTGCAAACTGAAAGATAACAATCTTTGGGAGTAACAGCAAGAAAGTCTCCTGTAGGCTGAATGCTCCACCATTGGAAATGGATAGGAAAAAGAAGGATTTATTTCTGCTTATTGATTTGTAGGAGGGCTGTAGGCCATTAATATGAGGAAAAGCAAACATGAAAAATGCAAATCCAAGGACACAAAAACAAGACCTGCTTCTGTAGAGGTGGGGAAGGATCCTTGCTATTAGGACAAATAAAATTTTAAATAGGAGAGGTACAAGGAAGAATTATAGGCATAATCAAAGGACTGAAGAACTTAATTTTGGTGAAAAGTCAAGAAGAAAGTTGAGACAGAGAGATTGAAAGGAACATGATTGTTATGCACTAAATTATTTAGGCTAAAATCAGAGTTCACGCAAGTAAAAATGAGTACAAGCTTTAAATTGGATTTATTGAGCTTGAAAAATATGGACTTAAGAATTAGATTAGATTTTTGAAGGGAAGAAGAGGGACAAAAAAAACTGGTTTTAATATACAGTCCTACAGTAAAGGAGATGTATACAGTGCTTGCACTAGCCAGGGATGGTGCTCAATTAATTCTGAAGACTCCTTCCCAGTCCTGCATGCTCCCTTTAACAGAAACAGTAATCCAACTTTGCCACTTAAACAGAGCAGCCAGAGGACTAATTCCTGCAGAGCAGAGGCTTCTTCTCTGGAAGTCTGTGGACTTTTTAGCTGAAAAAAATTTAACCTGCCAATCTTGGCTTTCTCTTTGCGGTGGTCCCCCCTTGCACAAGCAGTGCAAAGGAGGGGCAGCAGTGGCCTTGCAGATGTTTTTGACCTGTTGCTGTCACCCACCTTGGCACAGAAACCCTTGAACCCACAAGGAAGGAAAGTCTCTGAGTGCAGCAGTGGGGGTGGACATGTATTTGACTCTGGTAAGAGGTCCCCTCCTGTTTTACATTCACAGCATCTCTATGCAGCTGAAAAAAGCAGGCTGGAAGTGCTGGCTAGGAACATGTCCCATGGTAGATTTAATCCTGTGTAATTCGCAGGAAGTGAGCTGCTGTGGCAGCGCAGGCTCCAGTGGGACTGCTGCAATCCTACCAGGGACTGGGCTCTGTGTGCTCCAGTTTAATCAACACCAGCAAAGTGTGCTTCCCACGCTGCCATTTTTTATGTAGACACATCCTCCAAAGCTAATAATCTTTGCTATCCAGAGGATTCCACATCTAGAAATATATCGCAGTTTAATTTGTATTTGATTCTGTATGAAAACAAGGGGGGAGGTGAGATCTAGCCTCTGTGGGGTTCTGTATCCTAGTATAGACACATTTCATTACTTCTGTCCAGTTTATTGGGGTCTTTCTCAGCCCACTGATGGTCTGCCCAATTCAGGTACATAAAACCAGTAGAAGTGCTATATTAGCCAATATTATAATACACTGAGAGGGGATTGCCCAGTTGAGGCAGGGCTCAAGTTCTTCCCAGTCAAAGCATCACTGTATTTGTAGATGCAGAAAGAGTGAGTTTTTTTCCCACCTCCTTTTTAATCCTCTCTCAATTCTTTAATGACCCAACCAGTTACAAAAACAGAGAAGAATGTTTCAGCAAATGTACTTTAGGGAGATTTAACAGATTTGGAAAATATTGTCCCACAGATGTCATCACTGTTATTGATGCAGGCAGCACTAAATCAGCTGTGATTTAAAATTTTACAAAAAAATACATAAAATAGAAGGGCCATAAATGAAAATGGTTAAGCTTCCAGTATCAGCTTGGAATAGAAAAAGTGATAGAGCACCGTTTCTTTTGCAGCATTAAACAATTTTGTGGGGGATAGTTTGTGGTTGGACAGAGATCAGGCTCATACAGGATGGCAACATTCAGCGACTTTCTGACCTCACACCATGAAGTTCCTCCTTTATTACCACGAAAATCTACTCTTCCGTAACCCATGCATTTTACTTCAAAATAACTTTAGCAGATGCTCTCTGTAGGGAAAAGTTGGAACACAGGAAAGCAAGCAGTGGATAACAGACATCTGCTATCTGCTTTCTAAACAATGTGTGAGAGCCCAGGTTTCCCCCAGGTAGCCCCATTCCCATCAAAAAGAGTTAGCCCCAATCCACAGAGCATTGCAGCTGCTTTGCACCACATTAGCAACACAGAGCCAACACAGAGTTTATCACACAGGGTTTATCACCCAAGAAGCAAATATAGCCTGCAGTTTTCATAGGCAAAAAATTAAGATCACAGCCAGAAATATTTCCTTTGGGTTATGGCACGAGGTCTCATAAGAACAGCTTAAATTCATCAGCCTGGAACTGGAATCCTGGAATTATTTTCACCTCGAAACCAAGCTCTGAGCACTAGCCTACAGTCACTATGGGTCAGTACAGTGTAATTTTGGTGTCTCTCTCTAGTGCAAGAAGAGAGCCTGGCTGCCACTTGGAGGCAAATTATCCACCAGGGCCTTCTTTGTTAATTAATATAAATTTAGAGGCCAACTTGAATGCATGGCTCTTTTCAAATTGCAGTATTTTTCAGCTGCAAGCCTGAGTCTTTCTTCCTTTTCTATACCACGGCAAATGGGGAGCAGATTTTTTTTTCCTAATGCTAATATTCAAGAAAAGCAAGGTTATAGACTCAGTTGTCAATGGCAACAGCAATATCATTGTTTAGCCTCTAATTAATAGCGTGGAGTGAGTACAATTATCAGTAAGCTTATGTTTCCACAAATAGCAATTCTGGTTCCATTGTGCAGACATATTTCACACAACCCTAATCCAACACTCCAGAATGGTGCTTACCTGTGAAGGTTGTAGCAGATGACTCCAAAGTTTAAAGTTCAAGAGCCTTCCTAAGGCTAAACAACAAAGAATTCCACACACTGAAGCTATTTTCACTTGGATTCTGTCAAAGTAGTAGATTTCCAAATGGTAAATTTTTAGGCTTTTTGTCTGTTCTCTATTGTATTCCCAGCCTGGCTAGGTAGTCCTACAGGGCTATTTTTATAGCAATGAAAGTTTGAATTGTGGCCTTGCTGTGAACTGCCTCTGGAGTAGCTTCTCTTTCCATTCATGAAAGAAAAACCCCTCCACTCTGCTACTTGCACTAGATAACTCAAGTTAACCAATTGGAATATCCTGCTGACTGCTATGTGGCTCCTTTTGTTCACTCTATTATATTTTTCCTGTAGGTCCTGAGAAGCCTAAGTTCCCATGCAAAAAATCCAGGTTATCTGAGCTGATTCAATAGCAAATAACATCCTCACTTTTTGCACTTGAAGGCAGATGACTACTTGCACTTAATATATTAAGCTTAACTGCACCTACATTTGTCCACCCTTTACACAGTCCTTCTTTCCTATTTCCCTGACAGCAGAAGCAAGTTCTAGGATCACAGGAATGAATGTTCTAGCAAAAAAAACCCTGTACTGGTGAAAATTAAACTTCACTAAAGCTTCTGTACCCCACTTCCAGGAAGTTATACTTTGAGCTTGAAGTATATTTATGGATAAATGATGCAAAGAGTACCTTGGATATAAGGTACAAGTCACTTAAAGAAAGGATGAAGATGTTTTCTTTGGGCAAACAAAACCAGTTCACACAATGTCTCTGCTTTCCTTCAGAGGAATAAAAAAGTTGAGGCTGTGACCATACTGTGGGGGGTGAGACCTTTTGAAGGACATCTGGTTGTAGCCAAAGATTTCTTTGGTCAGCCCAGTGAACAATGGAAAGGATTTCCCAAAATTTCAGTTTCCCGGTGCACAAGCATATAACTCTAAGACTTGAAACTCCATCTTAAAAGCAGGAAATATTTTGACTTGTGACTCTGTCTTGAAGGCTACTGCATCCCTCTAATAGAAACCTTCCTATTTCCAGCTTGTATTTATTCATGACCCTCTTACATCTGTTTCTTTTCGTGCCAGAATTGTCCTCTACCTTAAATCTCTCTTTTCCCTTATAGAGTTTACCTCCATAATGCATTTATAGATAGCAATCATATCCCATTCTCAGCCTTCTCTCTCTTCATCGAAATGACACTCAGCATTTATAGAGTATTTTTATGTCTGAAGTTCTGCACAGGCATTATGAGTTTCTCCCCACCAAGAAGATGGGTAGATAAGCAATATGAGAGTTTTCATTTTTTCATTTTTGACTTTCAGTGTGTGTTTGTGATGAGATCATTCAGGCAGAAAGCTGAAGCTGTCACACCACAGAGGAGCATCACATTAGAGCCAGAAGGAGAGTCAGAATTCACAAGCACCAAACAGCATTCCAGAAAACAGCCTGGATCAAGGTCTATTTCATCTTGGTTTTACTTTATATAAGCCGTCCTCTCCTCCTAAACATCAGTAGTCAATAATTTGTCCATTATTTTACCTACTAAAGAAGCGATATTTTAGTACAGAAAATGTTATCAAATTTGCTAGTGACACAGAAAAGAAAATAAACTTCAAATATACAATTTTTTGTACAACATTTCAATGTTTTGGCTACATTGTGGCTTACCAGTCCAAGGGTCACAGCTGTGAATGCTTTGTTCGAAAAACTTTGGAACCATTCATATTTAGAAATTTGTTAATGGAATTATAATGGCCTCATAGCTCCAAAAGCAGAGAAATATTTCTGGGGATACTGAAAGAATATATATCAAAATGCAATGAAGAAATGCAATATTTCTGATTGCTTCCAAAAAATTATTGCAAGCAGCTCAAAGCCTGCATGAAAATCTAGCAGGATCTCTGGCTAGTTTTCAGATACATAGAGGGTACATGTAAATCTTTAGTGCTCAAAGAGCTGAGAAAAGAAAGCAAGGAATCAGATCTTATGCACACAAAAGACAAAAGCTGAGCTTTCATTTTCCAAAGTTATCCAATTCATGTTAACACAACCCGGCAAGTTTTCATTCAGTAGGAGTCCAAGCAAAAATCAAAGTGGTAGACATCAATTCCTCAGTAAAAGGCAACTTCAGATAGCTGGGTATCCTAATATCTGATTAAAAAAAAAAAAAAAAAGGAGGGAAATTAACTCAATGGATAAGTGTCTCTCTTGTAACAAAGTCCTATTTCACACTCAGGATTGTTTTCAATAGGCAAGTTTTACTGCCTCCTTGTGACATCTGCAAAACTGCACAAAAAGTTGGCTGTGTCATCAAGAATGCTGATCATCATTACCTGTTTATACAGTGACAACACTTAATGGGGGAGGAGAGAGACATGTTCTAATTTGGAAAATATGCAATATATCTAATATAAATTATAGCCCAATTTGATGAGCAAAGGCATGATAGATTACTGTCTTGCTTGAGATTTGCATCTTTTCCTAAGCCCAGCCAGTGCAACAACCTCCAGCAGTTACATTTGAGTCCAAAGTGACTGCTAAATGCCAAAATAATGTCATTGTTTTTAGATCTATTTGGGCTTCAAGAGCAAGCACATGAATGTAAGCAGGGTCTCAATCCCTGCTTTATTCCCCAGTCCCTGGAATGCCTCAGCACACCCGACTCAGATTCTGAAGCCAGATCTAAGCATCCTCAGGAGTCCCTTGCATGCAGCCACAGCAAAAAGCAACCCAAATACCAAGCCAAGGACATTGCTGTTTCCACTGGGGAATGTCAGAGATGGTATTACAAAAGAGTAATTAGCTAAATATGTGTTGTGGCAGCAGAGTGTTATGCAAACTAAACCAAGAAAATTCCCAGAACAGCCCAAAAAGCAAAGCTTATTGTGCAAAAAAAAAAGGACCTAGACCCTCTAGGCTGGTAGAAGAAAAATTCTTCATTGATCAATCATTGAGCTAACAGAATGTAGGCAGTTAATGATGAGGACATTTTCTAACAACAAATAATAGAAAAGGAGTTTGTAATTCAAATCAACTTGTATAAAAGATGGGACAATCCTGGCTCAGAATTACAGGTGAGCTTTAAAACCTACTTTTTGAAGCCAATTGAACCAAAGATTGCAGAGACCTAAATAAGAAGGCATAAAACCCCCTCAAAGTCAAATAGGTAAAATCAAACCTGGTATATGTATTCTAACTGTGGAGAAAGAAAAAACTTCATAGAGCATGTTGGATGGAAATCCACATTAAAAATTATAGTGAAGATGCCCACAAGAAAGAGGTGAAGACTGACAAGTAATTAAAACAACGACTTAACTTTATCCTGAGACAACAGCGCTCAATACACTGCTAAAAAAATGAAAGAGCATACTTACTGCTGTCCTGCAACTTTGTCCCCAGTCCAAGACCACTCAATATTGTCATTGTTGATGGGGGGATGATGGGATGCTGCACATGTTTATGAAATTTACAATGACTAAAGCTGTGAGAACAGAGGAGAACAGGAGTGAAATTCAAATTGCACTGGCAAATTGGATAAATAGCTTGCAAAAATGAGATTCAGTACAAATGGGAGGACAAACATGGGGCACAACTCTTAGGCAGGAATAATCAGTTTGCACAAATACAAGACAGGGAACAACTGGTTAAGTAGCAATTCAGCATAAAAGGTATGAGGATTATAGGGGATTACAAAATAAGTGCAGTTCATCAATGTGGGGCTAATACAAATTACATAAAGGCAAAAAAACACAATATAAAAGCAGGAAGATAGCTTGTGAAATATATGAACTATTAATTACTCACTCAGCACTGTGTAGAATCTTTGCTTTAGTATTGTGTCTACTTTGAATACTTTAGATCAGAATCTAAGGAGACACAGCAGCTGGATTGGGAGAGACTTAAAATATCTGATATACTCAGAAAGAGTGAATGAACAACAACAAAAAGGAAAAGATATGGATGGATGATATGATGACAGTTATTGGAGGGTTCTATAAAGGATAAAGCAGGAACTGTCATAACACAAGTGGAAAGTGTTCAAAGGAAAAATAAATGCACAGTAAGCCTTTGCTTACCTTGAAACATAAATTGTAAAGAAAAGAGCAAGGTCATGATACACTGAAGATGGGATCAATAAACATAATCTTCATAGACCCATCAGCCAAACAAGCGCTTTAGCATAGCTTCACTCACTTTAACACAGTTTCACTAAAGGTGACAGTACAGAATACTCAGACATGTAGATTAAAGGCAGAAAATTAGGATCACTATAAAACAGGGGCTAAAATGAAATGGAACAAAAAGTACTCATGCAATTGATGTGTCCAAATGATATCTATCCAAAAATCTCTAGGAAAACTACCATATGGAAATATACTGTGATAGCAATAGCAAAAATACTACCTGTACATCAAAAATACCAGTCATAAATTACAGTGACATATCCAAATCAATTTGCAAAGAAGCAATATTCAAAGTTACAGAAATAAGGGGACATGGTAAAATAAAACTTAAAATAGTTTAATCTGATATGGGTTGACCTAATCTTTCTTTCTACAGTGTATTTGGACTTGAGAAGAACATCTATTATATATAAATCTGTATGGAAAATTACCTAGACAATAGGACTTCATAGGAGCAGCTACTTAGCAAGGCACTGAAAGGAGGTAAATAAGGATTTTCTCAAAGACTGATTTCATAGCCAGTCTTATTCAGCAATATTTATTTTAGAGGACTCAGCAAAAAGAATTTGAAGGTAGTTAAGTAATATGCTGATAAGACAAAGCTTGTGAGCATCACCTTACAATAAAACATGATAATTAAAAGCAGTTTGGTGAAAAAGGATGAAATACTGCAGAGAAAGACAGCATTAGTAAGGGATGGATGGGAAATTTAAGGTAGAAGATGGGAGGGCATCAATTTGACGAGAAGGAAGACATGAGTGAGCTATTTTATCACAAGTGATACTGAGCAAAGGTAATTGCACAAGACACTGCACAGAGAACTACTGAAATGTCCTGTGGAGCCCTGTGGGCACTCTGGTGATCCACATTCTCAAAAATGATAAATTTAAGCCATTTAAACTGGAGCAGGTGGACAGAACCGTTTCTAGAATGATCAGGGAAATAGAAACCTTTGCTAAAAAGAGAAACTGTTTAACAAATAAAGGCTGAGAGGGAATATAATAGTTCTCTATAAACATATCAAAGAGGTAAATGCCAGGGAAGGAGAAGAGCTATTTAAGCTAAAGACCAGTATTGGCACAAGAACAAAAAGGTAGACACTGGACATAAATAAGGTTAGGCTCAGAGCATGATTTCTAACCATCACAGGAAGGGAATTCTGGAGAAGCATTAAAAAGCACAAAATTCAGGTGTTTTACAGTGGAGCTTTATTGGTTTGGGGAGGCAACATGGTAAGGTGACTGCCTGGGACCGAAGGAGGATTTAATTCAATGAGACAAAGAAATCCTTTCAATCCTGTACCTCATAAAAATAGAGAGGTCTTTCCTGAGCAGGCTGAATGTACTGGTATAAATCAGCTGTTCTCATCACAGAAGCATCTCTTCTGTCATGCACAGTGTGGGACACAAACAGCCATTGTGATGGGTCCTTCAGGACAACATGTAATAGGACCCTGCCATTCCTATTCCATGGCTACCACCAAAAAAACCTCCAAAATTCTCTCTTGCATTACGTGGCCTTTATATTAACAAGTACCTCCAGAGAAATTTACAGCATACACAAACATACCTTACAGCAATTAGAACTGAACAAATATGAATATTAAACCCATTAGGAAATTATTCTATAATTCTGTATTACTCTTAAGTTGTGGATTTTCCCTCTTTTCATTTCTCAAACTGATGCTGTAAGTTTTAGCTTTCATATTATCCAGATTCTGTACTGCATTAGTATGTAACTCTGAACTTCATATAAAGTGTTAGCAAGTTCTCTTCACAGTTTAGTCAGACAAAAAAAATCCTTTTCCATCCCCAGAACCAAGGACACCATTGCAGCTTGGGGCCAAAAAGTATAAACAGCAGCAAATTGAGGAGAGCAGTCTGGGAGGACAAGACTTCATAACCTGCAGCTGTAATTGGACAATTAACCCCAATATGCAAATGGACCAAAACTTACAAAAGTGTGAAAACATGTGACCTCTTGTCCAACATGGGTGTAGCCTCGGCCAGGCTCTTGTACTGCCCAAGGTGTATCCTTTGAAGGCTTTTTTAATAAATACCTACTTTATTCCTTTTGCACTGTCTAGCTTCTGTTCTGGGTTGCTTCTCAAGGCATCAAAACTACTTCATGGAAGACGTTGCTTAAAATGAAATTAAATATTATGAAAGTTTCTGGATAAATATCTATTAAATGTTGTAAGAATTTTCAATTATTTTTAAAAAGTCTTTATCTACTATTTTTATTTAAATAATAGCTTTGATAAATTTTGATTAAATATTCCATTAAATTTGCAGTAAAATATTTGAGAAACCCTTCTAACAATACATTTTCTAGGAGTTAATTAGGTGTCAGATGTGTTTTTTGGACAAAAAATATATTTTTGTGCGAATTTAGAAATGCCTGACACATGTCTTCTACCCAGCACTTTTCCAAGGAGGATAATTTTGAGTCCTGTCCTACATTACAAAAGGTAACATAGGGAAAGAATCTGATTAAAAGGAAGACAATGCATTAATAAAGTACCAGACCTCAAGCATCCAGACTCCAAATCCCATCTCTTTTTACCAAATAATTTATTTCAGAAAGTATTCATGCAAATATATGGTAAACAGTAAAATATTTTTTTCTATCTAAGGAAAAAAGTGCTATATACAATACACTTTGCAAAACTGTATAGCTCTTGAAAGATCCTGTTGCTGTGAACAAGGTCCATTTTCCAAAGACTCACAGGCCTGGTTATGACGATGATAAATGCTGAGAAATTAAATTTCACTTGGAGACAGAACTTAAGTAAACCCCCAAATTCGCAGTGAAAATCATGACTTGCACAGCAGATCTCTACAGGGGCTCAGGAATTACAAGAACCCTAGTCAAGTCTTGCATTAAGAGGTAAAATTTACTGCATGTCAGAAGCATGATACAAGGTCAATGAATCACTTAATTTCTCAAAATGTGACCTAAGTAGGACTCAGAGAGGAAGTGATCTTTCATCTGCCTGCCTACCATGGGGAGGAGACTCTTCCTGGAAAGGTTTGCACAGTGCACCCTATGTGCTGCTGCGGGGTCCCACCAGGCTGGGGTGAGCTCTACATGACATCCAGCCAAGTCCTGCTTGGATTCAGAAAGGAGTCAGCAGACAAAGCAGGTTTCTGATGAAATTAGCTCAGGTGTGTTTGAGACCTCCTTCTGGACTACTGCAATATCCCAAAGTATCAAGAAGCCTCGTTTGAATTTGTGGCTTATAATTAACCTTAAATCCACAGCAGATGAAAGCCCTAGTATATTTTTAGTGTAGTTTCTTTATTGCAGCTCACATAGGGGAAAAAAAAAACCAAATCAATCTTGACAGGCCAGTGGTAGGACTCCGGATTTAAGAGAGCTTTAATGTTACAGCACTTGTCAACAGCATGTTGTTTCCTTTAAATGCTATCATAAAAAAAAGAGAAAAGCAAATTAAGCTATCAAACTATCGTTCTCCAGTGTGTTAACAGCAAGCACACAGGGAAAAGAAACCTGAAACCTTTTATTTACAGGACTGAGGCAGGAATCTGGAGCATGTCTCTAATAGGGGGGATCGGGTGCAACCAGTCAGGAGGGAGCTGCCTTCATTGCACCAACTGGAGCTCCCTGAGCACCATGGCAGGCCCAGCTCCAAATGCCATGGAAGGGATAACAAGGCTCTTTGGTTTCTGTCTCCAGGTGAGGTTTTCCAACCATCAGGATAACAGTAAAAGCAAGTAAGGTGGATGTTACATTAATGAACTGCCTTACAACTCTTAGAGAGGGTTTTTTCCATTAGTCAACTTGCCTGAGATCCTGATTTCCCATGTAATCTTGATTACAAATCAAGACATTTCTCCAATGCCTCCAAAAATCTTCTCCAACAGTAATAAATAATCCATGTTTGATATACCCAGAATGCAGACAGAGACAGCAAGTTTCATAGGACTGATTTCCAGGTGCAAATGTAACTCTGTGGGTTTGGATATTTTATTGGATAAGAATTTGTTCTGTATGCCATTTCATCTCTAAAAACTATAAGCTGAGACCTGGAGAAAATGCAAAACTTGTTAAATTCTAGTTAGAAAGGCCAGCATTGATCAGATTCCTTGGGTATTCTTGATCATGGAAAGTCTTCAGAAATTCCTATTAGGAGAAACATTTTTGTGCCAGAGAAGAGCTTGGGTTCTCACCTGGATGTGCATCCAGGGATGGACATAAGAGAGAAAGTTAAGCAAAGCCTTTCAATCTCAGTCAGACTTTTCTTGCTTTGGTGAGTTTCAGTCATAGAATTAACATTGTGTGTAGTAGCTTTTGTAGACTGTAATGGTCTAAGGGTTTCAGCCACAAGAAGTAAGTTATATATACACAAAAACTTTCAAATTAAGGACTCAACAGACAAAAAAAATATCCAATCTAGTTCAAAATGTTCATATCTCTCCATAATTAGCTTTCTTGTCCTTTTGTAAAACCCTGCCACTAATGCAGCCATAGAAAGATGTGTATATAAATTGCAGCATAATGGACTTTTAGAAATTAAGTCATTTAACAAAATGAAACTCCAGACAAATACTTTACATTAGGCATTTAGGACTTGGTTTGCTAATTAAAACAGATAATAAATATGTTCACATGAAAGGCATCCCATATGATTTCTTGTCTCAACTCAGTGGTTTCTATTATTTCAGTGCTCTAAAGCAAAATCATATTTATCATAACTAATTATCCAGATAATTCCTTGGAATGGTTTTTTCATTTAATTATCCTGCAACTCAGGATCTTCTGTAACTAACAACAAGAAGCAAGCTCAAGAAGCAGACAATAATTTGCAATCCATACTATCAAAGCTGCTCATCTCTAAGTCTTTGATGAGGAAACATTATATTTAATAACTGGGTGTCTCAAGAAGAGGCCCACTGTGCAAGCATTTTAAAGCTGTCATTTCCAGTAGCCTGTGTTTGAATACTTCTTTATCACTGACTTTGCTGGCAGTTGCTTTCTTCTATTTGATGCTGCATTCTCTGCTTGTCCTGACCCACAAATTTTCCATATAGATCAGACAGATTTATAGACCTTGCATACTGTGTAGGGCACAGAATGCTACAAAAACAATATTGTAGGCTGATTAATGGGTTTGTGCACCACATTCAAAACATCTTGTTGTTCTCCTGCTCTTTTACCTTAGTCCCTTTAGGTAAATTAATCTTGCCATTTATATCATATCACATTTGTCTCGAGGTGCCTATTTTCTTCATTTATCCTCTTTCCCTGCTTCACTGCTTGCTTGCCGTTCTCTCAGAAAGCACTGGGAGGTCTGTGCTGCAGGTGGTTCAGCCTGCTCCCGCTGTGCTGCTGCCAGGGGATGCAGATACACCCTGCTCAAAACCTGGGAGAAACCACCTCTGAGGTCAAGGCTCTGTGCAGCCATGTGAAGCAGCACACATTACCTGGCAGGAACCCACAGGGCTTCTCAGCTGCACCCTGACACATGGCAGGTGAGAGAGGGTGGGATGGACATTACAAACTTCTGGAGCAAACAGAGGTGCACAAAAAACCCTCAAGACATTGCTAGAGCAGGGCCAGATACAGCACGGCCAAAAGAAGCTACAGGCTGCTCATATGGCACATAAAACCTGGCACAGACAAAAGAGTATCCCATAACAAAGTTTAAAAAAAATCACCTGGTATTATCTACAGGCACTGACCCTGTCCCTTTTCACACAGTGCTCCAAAACAGCAGTTTTGTCCCCATCTCTTATTCCTTCCCTAAGGTACATGTGCTCACATCAGTTTTCAGTCTGAACCATAACACAAGGGTAAATCCTTCCCAGGCACAGGAGATACTGTAGATTTGTACAAGCACAGAGAGGAAAGTTTTACCTTTCCTAATGAAATGTAACATATCAAGTGTTTTTATCAGCCTAGATCTTTCTAATTGCAACCTGAGCCCACCTGTTTATTTAAAAGTCTCTGGGGATTCTGCTGGCTCAAATACCATTGATCACACACACATATGCATCCATAGCCTCATGATATTACCCTTTGCTTGCAAGAGATCAAGACCAACCAGAGAGTAAATAAACTCTGTCAATGCTGTTCCAATATTCTGTATGCTGTGCCACCCTCTTACACTTAAAATCAATGTCACAAAAGGCTGCCATCAGGGGCAAAACTGGTATGCCCCAGGGGGTCTGCTGCAGAAATCCAACACTAGTCAATGAAACCCTGTTGGTTCACTGCTTCAGTTTACAGCAAGAGTGCTACTGATGCCAAAAAAAAATAGTAGCCATGTGGCTTTCTGCTACACAGTAAAGTGCAATGGCCAGGGTGAGCTGACAACCTGATGGAAATGGGAAAACATTGTGCAGAACACGAAAGTTACTGACAAATTCCTAAGAGCAGAGGCAGCAACAGAGAGGACATTTTGTCCATGTCACAGTAAAGAATGGGTACTTTGATTGCCTTCTGCTTTTTATAGGTTGCCTTAAATTTCCCAGAGTTTCTAGGGAAGAGAGTTGTATGCAAAGCAAGTGAGTGTAACACTTAAATCAGAGAGGTCACAGTGACTTGTTGGGATTAATATGTTTTGTACTGGACCAGTCTTCTGGTGAATATTTCCATGTACAGAGTGTGATGTGTTAAGGAGCACTTTGCTGTTAGATTCTGCTCCTGCCTAGGGCAAGAGCCTTTGTGGGCCCACAAGCTGCATTCCCTTGCTCTTCCTACAAGAACTCCCTGTAGGAAAGGGGAGTGAGACCTGTCGTAAGATATAGCTCAGGGAAAGATAAGTATTCTGTCCATCTATGTACTCCTAGCAACTATGTCAGATAGGACAGGAAAAAGAAAAGGAGGCCCACCATCAAATTAACAGAAGATCTTGACCCACACCATGCCAGGCTGGTGCTAGCTCCAAAAGGGCCAGAAACCACCTGTATCTCAGGCTACAACAACAGCCAGGTCTCTGTCTTCTCCTGCTTGGCATCAAGGATGCTGCAAGAGCCATGACCACTATCAACCCCTAATTGCTATCTTCTTCTCTTTTGCTCTGGCCACAAAACAGAAAGAAGCAGATTGCTAACAAGACAGCCCATGTCTTGTAATGGAGACATCTATCTCCATGGCAAGTGGAGATACTAAGGGGCCAGGAACCAAGTGCCACTGGGCTGGGAAAGGTGCCATCACCTCTCCCCTTCCAAGTAAAACACTGCTGAGATGTCTGAAAAGTTGGAGATTATCTCCTCTCTTGGGGAATAAATTGCCCAAGAAGAGACAGAGGGTTGGCCCAAAACTACCTGCATTTAGAAAATGGATGATTTGACAGGGAGACATGAAAATTAGGAGAGAAAACTCAAAGCCCCAGCTGATGGCCCAAACCTTCATCCCCACCACCGTGAGGCACATGAGCACCAGGGCTAAGGAAGCCTGCAGCAGAGATGGCTGGATTGGAGCCCCAGCTTCCCTGCAGCCATCAGAGAGTCCTGAAGACCTGAGCCAAGAGGTGCAGCTCCAGCCTCACCTGCAGTGCCTGCTGCTGGCTCCACACATTGCCTGTACTCTCCCAGAGCTGCACCCTCCACTTACAGGGCTGTGCCTCCCCCCAGGGTGGCACCAATCCCCACCCTACATTAGCGCCTCAGCAACACTCTGACCATAGCAGAAAAACCTCCACTGCCTCCCAGCACAGAGGTTTAATTCCTGAGTGCCAGCACTGCCTCAGCCTGCACTGGGTAAAGCTGTGGTCAATCTGTTGTTTTCCTTTGATCCAACTGTACCATGCATGAAGTTCAGGCACTTTTTCTCCCCCAGCTCAGTGGCTTATTGCAGAAGCTCCTCCAACTCCACCAACAGCTCCTCTTCACCAGCTTTCTTTTAGCTCAGTAGCGTTAACAAACAGATCTCAGCCAGCTGCTATGGACTTTTCCAAGTCTTGATTAACACAGTAAGCACTTCTGCAGCTATGTGGCCACCACACACAAGCAAGTACACCAGACCTCCAAAGATATCAACCAGTACCAAAACATCTACTAGCCAAGCCCACTGCAAATGTCAAAAGATGTTGTCTCTTTCTCCAGCTATTAAGTGGTGCTACCTTCTGATTTAGAGCATTCTAGCAACTCAGGACTATAATTCTGCTTAACCCGCTCTCCAGTAAGGGTGCAAATTGGAACTCAACGACAGACTATGAACAGTCCTTGCTTGTTGTCTTTGAATGATTCAATGACAAACAATTTTGCACAGAAGACAATTCAAGGACAAATTAAAAGATATGAATATTTCACATTTAAATCAAGGCTTTCAAAAATGTTCTATGTATTCTGCTGTATCTATATTTTCCACACACCTGGATACCTGTGCAAAAACATGGACTAAAACAATATTTCATGGGACAGTACCCTGCTAAATTTCATATCCAAATCTAAAAAATTTAATTCTTGACCTGCAGTGCATCAATATAACTCCTTGCTCCAAGGAACTCTGTTTCTACAGACCAGAAAATTAATCTCCAGTAGCTTTATAATATAAGTTATGTCTTCTCCTGTATGATTAAAACACATTTTCTTCTAAAATTGACTACCTATTCGTCTCTAACAGAGCTAACCAGCCAATCTTAAATCTTGTTGGACTTTACGATTCTTCTAAAGCAAATCAGTGAAGTCAGCTCTTTGTCACTTCATTAATAACAAATACAGCCATTAAAAGTGACCATATGTTCCTGCAGTAACCAGTGCTATTAATTCCCAGCAGGGGATGCTTTTTTCTCCCTAAAAAAACAACCACTAACTTCAAATACCTTTTAGCTAAAGCATTATCTTCTTCACCGTATAGAAGCAGCTAAAATTTCTCTAAGGTTTCTACAAAAAGAACAAAGGGAAATTGCAGAAAACAAACCACGTACCAAGACCATCTTTTTATTATATTTCAGCCATCTACTGAGCTGCCTAGAAGGGCCTCCACCAGTATCCTTACCTACTTGTGCCCCTGCATTCCTTCAGGACAGTCTAAGGATGGATGGCCAGTGGCACCTTGGTTGTGTTTAGCAGAGCTGTGCATGCTGCAGGTGGTTATTCACGCAATGCCATGAGTAGTGCTGCTGATGTAGAGCCCACGTGCAGCAACACTTCCAGAACAGCTCCAGCAGGTACAGCACACACTTCCCTCCTGGGAGCCAGGAGCTGTGGAGAGCATACTACATTAGCCCTCCAAAATCTTCATTAGCTCTCTATTTAGCTCAGGAGGCAGCTCAGGATGTAGTCACAGTGCTACAAATCTCTCAAACATTTTCACGTGAACTCTCCTTTGTACCAGGGACTGGCATCAGACTTGAGAGCCTGGAAGTTTCTGGGGGGGGGCGGGGTCAAAAGAGCTTGCTTTTGAGTTTTTTGAGTCTCTTGTATCACTTCCAGCTGTTGAGTAGGTTCTTCAGGTCCCAAGGCATGTTAAGAAGCCTACCAGACCTTTTTGCCTCTCAGAGCTGCTGGGTCAACAGCCACTTTGCACACTGCTGCCACGTAACCTTTTCCCATAATTTGCATGCATTCTGAAACACCAAATATAACTACAGGGAGCATCCACATGCAGAAGGAATAAGATCATTCTCATTTTCATTTGTCTTTTCATAAGGATTTTTGCTTCATCACAATGAATTACTTTGCTAATACATTTTCCCTTAGGGCATGTGTGTTTCCTTGATTGAATTGGTTACCAAAATTTACTATCATTTAAAAGCCACCCCCCAACATGTGCAAGGCCCCTATTTATTATTAAATGCTCTGAATTTTGTGCCTTTGTAGAACGGACATACTGTGGATTGAACTTGGATATGTTGTTAGTTCACCAGCAATGAAGCTGTGGACGTCACATGAAGTTTGCATAATTTTGGTCCTTGCAGAACTTGCTGTTCCTATAAAGCTGACCAGTGCAACAATTGCCCTTTTCAGTGTAAATTAATTTGAGGAACCCTTCCTACTGGGCTGTGGAGACAAAAAATATTTTCTCCCTGGACAGTGAAAAGGAAAGAGGTAGGATGCATGGAGCTGTACAGGGGGAAAAGGTAAAATTGTTTCCCCAAATAAAGGGATTTATTTGTTTTCTTTGTCTTTATGTGTGGTACTTGAGTTAGCCATTTATTCTCCCCTGAATTTTATTTCTGACTTTGTGGAATGGTAAATCTAATGTTGAATTATAAATCTAAAGCTCTTCACTCTGTACCTCAGAGGGCTGAGGGGAAGATGACCCAAGTAATGTGTATTCAGAACAGCACTCTCAGTACCAAGCTGTGAATGAATGAGTTCAGGTAATGAGAAGAGGAAAAATTGCTTTAATGCAGTCTGGTCCAGATGCATGCCAGCTTAATCCAGCTGACCTACCAAGAGATACTTTTTGGAATAGTAAAAATAGCCAGAGGATCCCTTAGCTTTTGCAGAAATAAGAACAAAAAATGGGCATTAAACACTTACCAAATCACAACCCCCAGTGGGTATTTACTCTTGCACATGTGGGAAGGTGCCTCACAGACAGTTCTGTATAGAGATAAGAAATGGTTGCATTCTGTAAAAGAGCAGCGCTGGACTGAGGCCCTCCTGACAAGACCCACCATTACTGCCTAAACTCAGTTTACACCATGCACACATGCACACAGAATTGCCATCCAGCCAGGGGTCTGTCTGCAGGAGGGGCTGTGAGCTGACGCACAGGCTGGTTTTTGTTCTCCGAGCAGAAACAGCAAGCAGAGGATGAACTGAGGTCTGTCAGAGACCCAGCATGCCTGCAAAACCCAAAAGGAATAGGGGAAGACAATTTCTTTCGACTCTGTGGCCTGCTTTTACACAGTTTTGCAGCAAAATTTCTCCCCATCACGTTCAATGTGCTTCTTTCAAAACTGAGAAAGAAGGAGGTGTCCTGCCAGGATTAAGTTAACACCTGTAAACTCCATGGCTTGCAGTGCAGTGCTACAGAATGGACAAAATGCCTACTGCAAATCAAGTCACAGCAGTGCATTTGGATACAAGCTTAAAAACACACACTCACTGTTTACTCCCCTGGCATTCTGACTGCACGTTCATCTATGACTCCTAAGGCACCAAATTTAATCAGAGAAAACAAACACCAACATTTCCTCATATTGTGTTCAAAATAATGTCATTAATTCTCACATCAGAAACAGCATGTACGTTCTTTTTCAACTTGGTTTAACCTATCTCTCTCTGAGAGAGGGATGTAGGAGTTCTGGGCAAATAAGAGTGGAGGTAAGAGCTCTAGGCAAATAATTTAGGAGTAAGAATTCAATTAATTAAGTACATCCATACCTGTAGTGCAGGTAGCTCAGCCACAGACTCTTTCAAAAAGAGTTTCAAAACTGTTTAAGTTGCTCAGATATTAGTCATTCTGCTGCAGTCCACCTGTGCCCCACCAGGGGCTTCATATCTCAAATACTTCAGCTGTACCTATTTTGTCTATGACAAAGGTTCAAGGCCACTTTACCCAAGGAGCTGTGCTTTTGTTCAGTACCTACTTTGACAGTTCACTTTTCATGAGCACGTGATCTGTACAATACAACTGAACAGTAAAAAAGTATTGCCTTAGGAGCTGTGAGTGTAGCCAGCTATGAGTGAGACAGAGTAAAAATGTTCCCTCTTGTTACTCTTGCTCAAAACAATAAAAAAACTTCTGCATATTCTGATGCATTTCCCTACCTGTCTTTAGAAGTTTAAGACAATTCGTTTCAAGTTTTCCTGATGTTCCTTCCAGTTCTTGCTGGACTTTTTTTCTGGCAACAATTTGACCCAATGTCCCCAGTTTTTCTCCCAGCTTTTCATAATCTCAATCAGAAGTGTTGTCACATATTTTCCATTAATCAGACACAACCAATCAGACCCAAACTGTGTCCAGTGCTTGCCTATAGCTTTGCTGTTAAGTCCATTGAATCATGGACTTCCTGCTGCTGTGAAATCTGATGAGTTATCTTCCAATGTCTGGAATCTATGACATGTAAGAATAATAGTATCAACAGTAATAACAAAAAATTAGTCCTGATTAATTACTTTTTCTCCAGCTTCAGTTTTCTTTGAGCTGACCTCCTTCAGAAAACGTCAGCATATCCTTTCTAGCACACTGAAATGCCATTCCTGGAGTCACTGCCCCCCTCAAGGCACTCCTGTAGCTGATTTGTCCTCACCACTGAGGCAGGTGCCCAGGTGTGTAGACAAGGTGAGCACTAAGGGATGGATCTGCCTCAAGGAGCCAGAAGCAGCAGCAGCTGTCCACAGCAGTCCTGCTTGACTTAATTTGAGCCTCCAATCAAACACGTTACAAAATTGTCTCTGCTGGCAGAGAGGTAGATTGCAAACTTTTTATGCATTTGAAGTTATTTTAGGCCTCCTTGGGAAGATGTTTAATTATTGATATTCTACTTTATGTGGGAAGAGAAAATTTAAGAGGGTCCCATTGAGGCAGCCTGCAGAAAAATTTGTCCTTTCCTTATCTTTCCTTGTTAGAGATGTCACTTTGCATATTGTGTGGGGACTCTCTATTTTCTTTAGGCTTTCCATCATTAGGAAACAATAGCTAGTATATGACTTAAAAAAAAATTAAAAACAAAAAATACAATTCTGGACCAAACTATTATAAGAAAAAGCTGGGAAACTGGTGCTCATTTGAACAGTAAGCACCAAACAGCATAATGCATTTGGGTTAGCTGTGCTGCTGAATTAACAAAGCCAGGGTTCCAGCAGACCCATTCTCACAGGAACTTCAGTAGAAGCTTTTCCCACATTTGTGACACTTCTAATCTTTATTCCTGCTTCTTCTCCTGGCCTGTTCACTCCCTGGAGTCTAATTAGGGTTGAGCTCAGTCTGAGACTTTCCATCTACTCATTGCCTGGCAAGTTGCAGGAAGTAAATACCCCTAACTTCTTTGTGAAACCTGATCAATAGATTATTATGGAAGAAAGGCCAAAGAGCCACACAAATTCTTACTCACCCAGAGCATGACCATAGTACCTTTCCTTCCTTTGAAATATAAGGGGAAAAAAGGGAGCTGCGGTGTTTGTTTCGAGCATTATGAGTGCCTGTGCCTAACTGGGACTGGATGAGGCAAGCATTCAGGTGCAGCATTTTGAAAAAGCAAGGAAAAATTCAAAGGCTCTTCTAAGGTCTGCAAGCAAGAAAGGAGGGTATTGGGTGGAAGGGGATGCACGCCTGCTCAGCTAGGTAAGGGATACCACTAACTTCTAATGTTTGGCTCTCTTTTTAACTGTTCATTGGGCAGCTCATCTGTGTATACTTGCAGTAGAAAAAACCCATCCAAAGTATGTCACAGGCAGATGTGCACCTACCGCAGTCCCAACTCCTCACGGAAGTCTGAGACATGATTTCAGGAGCTGAGCAGGGCAAGGAGGAGGGTATATTGATCAGCCAGGGAGGCCAATATCTTGAAATAGATTCTTTTATGTTTTCCATAGCTGTAGATGAGTTTATATTACAAAAACCCAGTAAGAGCAAACAGTGCAAGTATCACCTTTGCATGTGCCTTGGCAATTCAGAAATGGCTGCTGCCTTCCCACACCCAGAAGCGCAGTGGGATGAGTGTGCTCAGGAGCAGCAGTGCTGAATTCCCTGGCTGTACACATCTCCTGAACCTGTGCAGCTACTCCAGAGCACACCTGAAAACCTGCTGCTGTGCCATAACACATCCACAATAAGCAGCTGCTGGGAGAGCTTGTCTCTGCCCCCTCCCTGCCCTGAGCAGCAGCGCACGTGTCACTCCGCCTGCCTTCTACTCCAGCAGCTATCTTATAAATTCTTCACTGTGCATTAGCCTATTGGTTTATTTACTAGGAGTCAAGAATACATTTACAACATCCCTCTCGATGAAGCATTCTTTAAGAGAGCTTCCATGCTAATTAAGTTAAATGCGATAATGACACCCTGTTGATGGAACTGAAGCTAATGATAATGATGCCATACGTTTAGTTGCAAGCACCTACTCAGTTAAATGAATGGGTCTATTGTTTTAACAGCACTAAGTCCCACAGCCTGGGAGACCACAGGAGAGAAAACAAAATATGTTACAATGCAATTGCTTTGCAGGGCAATAAATAGGTTTGAAATGCACTATTTTGGCTTCGATGAACATGTGTCCAATCAATCACCCTGTCCTGGTATACAGAGATATGTACTAGTGGAAATATGATGATTTCTAAAACTGGAATAATGAAAAATTGATGCCTTTTTAATCAAATGAACACACATTTGCTCTGTCCAGAATATATTTACTTGATCGGTACTTGGAAAAAGTGTTTCTTTCAAGAAGGTTTGAAAATCAATAATACTCCCCAACCTTTGCTGATCAGATATCAGGCTTTTTTTCAGACATAAATGTGCACTTAGGACTGAGTGCAAAACAATCTGAGTCATATTGCAATTCTTCATTGATTTTACTCTCCAAGACTTCCCTGCCTTTTTCTCCAAACACTCTCCCACCAATACAGTACAGTTTTGCTGTAGTGTGCCCAGATTTGCCTTTCTGAAAGCATACTCACATAATGTTAAAAAACAAAAGGAGGTCTTTTTGGTTTGTTGGGTTTTTTCCTTTCAAATTACAGTGTATCTATAGTAATGTTGATCTGAACAAATGATAGGGTTGCTCTTTATACCTGCAACAGTCAGATGTGTCTCTCATAACAGCTTTCTTCTTTGCTCTTTCTTCCATGATTAAAGAAATATTAAAAGCATTCATCTTCTCAAAAATAATTTTCTAGGGCATAGAAGCTCACATTTACACACACCATTATCCTCAGAAGGCAGCTAGGAACTGTGGTAGCTACCCCACAGCCACACATCCCTTCCTCCTTTTCAGAAAGTCCCTTTCTGTGAGATGAAGACCATGCCGTCCCCAGCAAGCCATTTCTGAGCTTTCTCAAAACATCACTGCCTGAGGAAACTTTCTCACCCGTTTCTGTGGTGGGTGAAGCCCCAGGCTAAACAGGGGCACGCCTCGCCCTCCAGCAGTGCTGCTCCCTCGCACATCACCAGCTGGGGGACCGCACTCTGCCCAGGCTCAGCATCCCAGATTCCACTGGGGAAGGGAGAGCAGCTCATGCCAGGAGCTGGACAGCTCCAGTCTTCCCGGTCCACTGAGGCTGCGCATGCCAGCAAGGGATCTCAGCTAACCACACGGAGTAATGACAATTCCATTATTTCCAATGGCACAATTTGGTCTGGAGGACAGAGCAGCTACTTGTATTTAAGCCATAGGCTCTGCCAGATTATTCTGGCTGCTTCTTACCCCTCTCTGGCTAAAAGCACGCTTTGGAGGGTAGCCTGCTCTTCCAATCACACATTGGATTTTGCAAGACTGACTAAATATCCTGCAAGTAATTCACAGACCAGCTCATGGTTGCTCACATTTATGTGCAATTAATTTCTGGCCCTAAGATAAACTATCACTTTTCATTCATTCCTGTAAACTCTCATGCACATCCTTAGCATGGCATCCATAAACACTTTCCTTAAAATCACCACAACTCACAGCATATCCATAGGTGACTGCAAGATTTTGGTCTGTTTCTGCTGACATTTCTTGTCTGCTGACCCCCCATGACTTGGCATATTTAGGAAACCTCTGCTGTAGTTAACAGAGCCCGTACTCCTATTTTCCCCATCTTTTGTTTCTATGTTCACCCTCAAAGACACGACAGCACTGAGTGTAAGTGGCAGCAATATGCTGTGTGTGTGCAGAGCCTAAGAGATTCCATCGCAGACTGATATGTATGGGAAACTGAACCAATACATTTTTAAACCCCTGAGATCTGCAGATGTCATCTATAGCCTTGTAAATTACAAACTTTTACTGTTTCATTTTTACAGTTGACGATTGTAAAATATAAAATTTTGCATTATCACTGTGTAATAGCACAAGCTTTAGAAACAGCGTGCTACAGAAGGGAGCATATATTAAAACAGAGTATTCAAGGGAGCCCTATAATGCAATTTTAAGCTCTACAACTGACTGTATAATAAAACTGTAAAGCCAGATATGAAACAATGTTTGCTAATAACAGAAAAGTGAAAACTTTATTAAATTTCTGGGACATCAGAAACCAGAAAAGAAAAAAAACAGATCCATAGAGGACATTTAATTAAGGATAAAGACTGTTTGAGTCATGCTGGGGCATTGGTCACCCTACATTAAACTGAACGTGACAGTGAATAATAAAGTATGTAAGAATGACATAAAAATAACTGAAAGGCAGCTTTGCAAGCTGATATGAGTAAGGAAGTCTTGAGTTAAGGTCCCTGATCCTCACTTTAAATCAACCTCCTGTGGCTGAACCACGTTGCAGCCACACTCAGTGACACTATTTTTAAGGCCAGGACAAGATCAGAGACACAAATGGTCAGAAAAAACCTCCAAATTTTGCAGAGGCCAAATGGGGCTGCACTGCCATGTAGAGCTGTTTGAGCCCAGCACACCTCCCAGCAGCTTCTCCTGCTCCTGGTTTTCCAGCGTGACAAGTGTGGCACACTTCAGGCCCTGAGCTGCCCAGTGCCCAGTGTAAGATCCAAAGCCTCCTGTCTGATCAGCCCAGGGCATGTGATGGGAGACAGCAGGCACTGTGATTTTAAAAGTTACTCTCTTCATGGTGCTCCCCAGTACTTCACTGCAGAGATTTTGTTCCTACCACCATCCTCCAGTAACAAGCCCTAAAAGAGGGAGGGAGGGAGGGATGGAGGGAGGGGTAGAGGGAGGATCACAGGATGCACAAAGAGCAGAAAACATCAACAAACACATAAAACTACTCTGTCTTTTAGCCAGCTTTGCACATATGAATCCAGTGCTGAATCTCATTATAAAGATTTTTTGATCCCAGAGGTTAATGCCTACCAAACTCATGCCAGGTTGAAGTCTCAAAGGCACTACATTGCTTAGAACTCTGTGGAAACAAGAGAGCCACAACTCCCATCCCCCAAAGGGCACACTGAGGTGGGGAGTCCACAGACAAAAATGTTGCAGTCACCCAAACTCTGCAAGCCATTTCAGCTTGTGCTTTATTGAGCACATTTACATGGCCCCAGTTTTTATCTCAAGTGGCCATCTCTCCATCTGAACATCTCTCCTCACAGTATTCTCCTGAGCAGACTTCATGGTGTCCAAAAGGGGTGACCTTGTACCACTGCTTTAGGATAAAATTCAATTAAAAATTCTGTCAGCCAAGAGAGGCCCACAGAGAGCCAGGCTTCGTTAATTCCCAAGCTCTCAGCCCTGTACAGTGCTAAACCAGAAATGGTTTTTTTCTTCCAATTTCATTGGTGCATATGCTAATTTTTGCTTTGCATTAAAAATTTCACAAGCCAGGGTTAGTCCCCCCACCCTTCAGCTCATCAAAAGAAGACTCTCCTGAAATGTGATGATTTTTTTCCAAATCTACTGAAAAATGTGTTGCAAATGATTTTGAGACACAGGGGAGCCCTACAGCTTTGCAGTTTGTACATGTTAAGGCTACAGCATCATCTTTTTCAGAGCAAAATTGGGGATGAGAGCCAAAGTCATTCCAGAGATGCCAGTACTGCTGAGCCCCCCCCTGAGTGGATTCTCTTTTTGCCTGGAATCAGGTGCAAGATCAGTATATCATTTTGTTTCTAGGCCAGGGAGGAATTACACCTCTTACTTAACCCCACCTTCACAGAAGAATTAGAATCAAAGAAGAGAAACCAAAAGCAGGAAAAATGAGCAAGTGTTGGTCTGTGCAACCCTAAATCTGGTATTGGCTCACTTTCTCAGTAATACCTGTGGGAATTTGCCTTCTGCTTTCAGAGTGTGGCTTGACCTTACTTTGTCTGCAACAATGTTCAGTTTCTTACATTTGGACTTGTCTCCAACATTTGGAGCAGTATGTGCAAAATTTGGTACCATGTGATCTTCTAGAAAAATATTATACATGCACACATGGGCCTTTTCACAGCAGCACCTTCCTCTACTGCTCCCCCTCCATCACTAATCTGCTCTGGAAGACTGGTCCTCAAACTATTTTTTTCCTTTTTTAAATATGCCATGCACGAGGCAGATGAAAAAAAAACCCAGCAGAATTTGAGTAAAGAGACAGAGGCAACAGCATGAAGTGTTCTGAAGAGATAGGAGATCAAAAAAGGTTTCATTCCTACATGCCTTAAAGGTCTATTCATACATACAATAGGCTCATCATATCTGGAATTACTTTGCACGGGAGCTCAGGGTGTGTGTGCTGTTATCAGCTGCCTTCCAAAAGTGCTTGCCTTCAGGAAGGACAGCCTGGAACAGGCAGGAGGGCTGGGCACCCAGAGCTGCCTGCTGCTGCTGCTGGGAGCAGAAAGTCCTGCCTGGCTGGCAGCCAGCTCTCAGACACTCAAGTGTGAGGTTTTGGAAACAAACACACTTAAGATGAAACGCACGCACACGCGCGCACACACACACACACACGCGCGCACACACACACACACATATATATATTTGTATCTATGGAATTAGGTATCCCTGGGACTATGGCATGGCCATGATAGACATTTGCATCCCAGTGCCCTGAACCCTGTGCTATCATTACCCCAACCAGGGTATTTTCCTTTTCGTCATGGGAGCTCTCCCTAGTCAGGAGTCCTCCATCAGGGACAGAAAAGAGGAGCTAGAGCTCATGGAAATGCAGCAATTATCCTGTACAGGGAGAGATTTTTCCTCCCTCCTCTCTGTTAGCAGTGGTACTTCAGGTCATGTTGAAAGAGCTCGACAAAAGCTGTCTCAAAATGTCCTTTCCAAAGTGCTTTCTAAATGAGAAGGTGAAATGTGACATTAAAAAAAAAAAGTACAGGAACGGTTTTAAATATCTGCTCGCTTTCCTTGAAAGCATCTCTATTATTTTCTGGCCATCCCATCCTCTTAGGGCCCCTTCCTTTGGGAAAAGCCAGGCCTCATGGTATGCTGCATCCCAGGCAGCCAATACATTACATTTTCAAGGAAGTGTCAGTGGGTTTAGGGAGGTCTGGCTTGTGATATTTTAGTATCTCTCTTTGACAATATTGCCCAAAACCACAATGCTGGTGTCAGTACTTCACAAGTATTCATGAGAGAAATAAAAGCAACAATATGTATGGTTTATCTTCAAAAATAGGAAAAGCTACAGGAACATTGGAGTTTAAACAAGCATTGCAGACATCAAAATCTATGCTAAGACAAAACTTCCTAAGAAAGTTGGTACAAGGAAAGGCCAGCATTAACATCACTTAACTCTTCCTCCACATAACAGCCAAACAGCATTTAAATGTCAAGGGGAAAACTGCATTTAACTGAACTGGAAGATGCAAATGGTCTTACACTGGAAGCAACACCACCACTTCTCTTTTCACCCTACATATCTGCACTTTTTTATTTTAGCCTAGAAAGCTGGAATGTTAGATTTGAAGTGGCTGCTTTAATCTCCGCTCTTCTGCAGCCCTGGTCTCTTCTCAACTACTCTCTGCCAGTTGGACTCCTCTGGCTTTGGTGTGGCTGTATCAGAGCACCTGTGGGGAGTTTAATTTGGCTCTTGGTCCTCCAGAGCTGAGCCACACTCCTCAGCTGTGTCGGCTCTGCAGGACTGATGGGAATAAAAAGTAAGTAAGAACTTATTTTTGTGACTGAAGTCAGCAGATACGACTCTGCACAGAGGAAGCAGATGTGTTGAGTAAGAGCATTTTTAAATGGTGACTTCTCAAAGTGAGATTTTAGTGTAAGTTATATAGCACACCAGTTTTGTGATCCCTCAGCCCTGAGACTGCCCCTGTAATATTAATTGTATACTTTCCAAAGTGCTACCCTAAACACTTTTCTCAGTGCTAGCAAAAGTAGTAAGAAATGGCTGGTACCTTCCAGTAAATATAAATTTCCTCTTACTTCTGAGGTAATCTAATCCATACAGATGCATTTCAAGGTCTGTCAAAGTTATTCAGGCTCATTCCACAGCAGCCTGAACACCCTCTGCCCTGGAGTTTTACCAAGATATACTACAGAAAAAAATGCAAGAGTAGGTGAATTGGTTATATGAGCTATTTCTAGATAAAACTGTGATATTTATTAAGCAAATGAACCAACAAATGAAAAACAGAAAGAAGATGCCAAACACAAAAATGACACTCCTGTCAGTGTGGGAAACAGTGAGAATTGCTCAAGCCGAATAAAGCACAAGATTTAATAAACTGTTCTTGCAGATGTGGTTATAAGTAAGTTTCAGCAGCAATAGGTTTTACTGCTATTTGGGCTTAGAACCAAAAGCACTGATGAAGCTCAATGGCCAACATTATTCAGGGGAGAGCTAAATAAAAGTCATTGTAGCAGAACTCCATGGCATACAAATATCCAAGTGTGAATAACATGATGCCAGCTCACGCTGGTCCTTTTGTCTGCCTGCATCAACAGTGTGGGTGTCAGCAGATGCTGCCCCTAATGCACCACTAATTTTGCAACCCAGGAAACCCAACCACACAGCAAGGGGCTTAGAAATTTGAAAAAGCTGATCCCAATGCACAAGCAAGCCCCCTGTGGTGTGCAGAGAATGCTGCTCAATATTTTTCTCTAAGGATTCTATCCTTCAGCTCATAACATCTAACCTCAGGGGTCTGTGAGGCTCAGTAATGCAATGAAAAGCCTTGCATATAAAATTTGAGCATCACTGCCCCTAACATACAAGCCTCTCCTGAGTTCAATGCTTCCATGCTTTTGGGAACAGCTCCCTAACCCTAACACAGATCTCCCCAGCAGCTGCAGCAGCCCTGCCCTATCCCCCAGCTGGGAGCCTGCCCTGGGCCTCTCACCCTCTGCCCCATCCCAGGGCAGGGGCAGGCACTGGCTGCCTGGGGAGGGCAGGAGAGCAGCCTTATCTGCCTTGGTTCAACACCAGACAGCAGCCAAGGCCCACAGAGTCGCTCACTCAATCCCCTCCTGAATGGCATGGGGGCGAGAAGCAAAAGAGTAAAAGCGAGAAAACTCAGGGGTAAAGATGAAATTTCACAGTGTAGGAATCCTGGGAGGTGCCAGGATGAAGGATGGTTCTGCTGGGGACATCCAGTTTCCCAGTGCCCTGTAACACAGGGCAATGAGAGCCACCAAGGAAAAAAATGTTCCATAGAGGATCAAAGCACTGCCAGAGTCCCTAACATCTGTTAGGGACTTGCACAGGTAGGTGAGCGAGTGCACATGAGGTCCCTAAAACCTGCCCTCACCACAGCCATCTCCCTGAGACCACAAACAGGCAGGAAAAGGGCTCATTAATCCCCATGCATTCACCACCTTTGTCTGACAGAACAGTCCAGAGCACTGCAGAGACTCTTATTTACTCCTGTGATCAATAATTTGATAAATAGGCCCTATCTTTACTCAAGTGGCTTTCAAATTACATGGCTAGCCTGGGCTAGTCGCAGAAATGGAGAAATCACCCCAGCCTATGCAGGGACCTCAAAAAAAAAAGAGAAAAAAAAAAGGTAAGTGTAACAAACACTAAGATGGAATTTTAAATCCTGGTCATCCTTTATCGCCAGAAACTGTAGACCAGGATAACAAGTAAATTTTATTTTCCTGTAATAAAACATTCCTCTTTACAACAGGAACATCAAGCTGACATTTGAAATACACCATTTGACTGGAATTACCCCAAGAGTGAATGCTGCAAAGTGACTGCATCACTGCACACGGCTGACAGTAATTATTAATAGGACTGCTCTTCCTTTGATAGGCATGCATTACAGGTGGCTGAATAATGGAAACACTTGTGAACAATTGTTTGGTGGCAGAATGAAAATCTTCTGCCAAAATTTTAATGCTTAAACACAATGCAATTAGCCAGCTCCAAAGCCCAGCTCTTGCAAAAGCAGGATCGTTTTCACGACACCTGCTGAGCTCTGCAGGAGCACACACAGCAGTGGTGTTTAGAGGGTCAAGAGTGGATGAGCCAGAGGCAGTTAGACTCCCAAATCACCCTCCTTAAGCCACACGAGTTAGTGGGGAATTAATTTCACTGGGATTCAATCAGAAGCATCTATTGCTAGAGCCATGTGCAGAAAGGGGTGAATGGAGTCCTGACCTAGCAGGAAGCTCTGCAACCATATAAGTACCCCCCATAATGCTGGAAGCCACAGTATATCTGCTGATAAAAAGAGGAGGGAGAAGTCTCTTCAGCTCTTGCAGTAAATCTGAATCAGGGTTATGTCTGTAATAGCAAAGGGATTCACAGACTAAATCAGGGACGATCTCTAAATCCAGAACTGAATAAAAATGTCAGCATAAAACAAACAGCAATGACCACATTTCCATCCCAAAATCAGAAATTCAGATTTTGGCTTGCCAAGGGAGGCAAAGGAATTTTCCTTTTTTGCAAAGGGTTTATGAGAAGGTCCCAGGAGGGAAGGAGGAAAAATCATGCTTCATTAAAAGAAATGCTAAGAAAATAATACAATGGCAATATAACACACCAAACTTAAAACCCATTATCCTTAACTAAACAGGGTTTGGTTAAGGATAATGGATCCGCATGTAGCCCATGCTGGGCTCAAAGAGCAATTCCTCACATGCAAGTGTTTCTCCTGTCAGTGCTCACACATTTCATTTAACTCAGGCACTTGATGCTGCTCCTCACTCCAGGCACATCACAGCTGAGCCTGTCCTGTGCCCTGCCTGGGAACTGCCCCTCCTGGCCTGACCTCCCACCTACCTCAGTGCTATGGGCTCACCAAAGCTCTTGGCCAAACTATGACTCTCTGTGTTTGTGGAGCACAGGATGCAGCTCTGGCTAGTGATTCTCTGGCCCTGCTGCTCCCTGGCAGGAAGGGCACCTTCACCTAAAGCTGCCTCCCCCTTCCTCCTTAACACCTGCCCAGGAAAAGCACCTGTCTGGGAGCCCCAGCATCTCCAGATGTGGTGATCAGGGCACCCACACAAATGCTCACCGAGGGCACCTCTGGGGAAGCACAGTGTTTTCGGCAAGTCCCCAAAGCTCTTCACTGTGACTTTTCTGCCATGACAGAGCCATGACTGCCTCTAGCCTGATCCATGGCATCAAGACACCTGGAATGATTTTACCAAGCCCATGCTATTTTCCCTCTCCACTCATGATCTCCTTCTACCTTCTTTTCTCCCTGTTTTAAAGTTACACAATTTTCAGGTAGTCAAACTTTTATAAAACATATGAGACTAAACTAAATAAACTGATTTTAAAATATATTTGTCTAAATGACTAAAACACTGAAAAGAATAGTCACAGGATTTCATGAAATCAAAAATTGTTTTTGTTGGAAGGCACCTTAAAATCATCTAGTTCCAACCCCACTGCCTTGGACAGGAACACTTTCTACTAGACCAGGGTGCACAAAGCAATTTCTACTGGGTGGCCTTTGTAGTATCCTTTAAAGAAATGCATACTTCAAATGTAGGATCATATTTTTTTGTAACCTCATCTTTAGAAAATGAATGTCACCAGTTTTTATAAAAAAGCCTCCAAGCATTTCCACTTAATGTTTTAAAGAGGGGGAAACAAGTAAATGCAGTTGGCTGTCTGTAGGAACAAATAATCAAAGAGTCTGAACTGTAAATTGTCCAAAATCAGAATACATCCTTCAGGTGGGCTTGTAATTGATGCCAGCTATTTCAGAGAAGCAAATAGCAAAGGTTTACCACTTTTCTCTCACATTAAGATTTTGGCATTTCAGATCTATACTGGCCGTATGATGTTAAAGAGTAAGTGCTATCTGACATTCACTGATAGGACAAGAGTTATTCCAGGGTTTTGCTAGTCCACTTACATGAGAAAGGAGGAAAGATTACAAGCATGGAGTAACAGGAGTCCCTCCAGTTCAGCCGAGTGAAGCCCACACAGGGATCTGCCTACTGAGGACTTTAAAGTCATGTCATCATGTGGGGAGTGACTCCAGGACTGGGCTCACTTCCACAGCTTCAGGTGGGAAGCACCAGCTGTCCCCAGCATGTGTGAGCAGTTGGACTGAGGAAAATATTCATCACAAACAAACAACCTCGGCCAACTCTTCAAGTCCGACTTCAGCTCGGTGTCAATTAAGGGAGAGGAGCAGCTGGTGCCACCTTCAGCATCAGCACCTGCCTGAAAGGATGTGGAGGCAGCAGCCAGCACGGAGCCTCTGGGAAGGAGTACAGGGCTGGCAGGGAGAATTTGAGGAACACAGTGGGACGTCGGTACCTAAAACTGAAGTCACTGTAGATCTCACTGGATGGCACTGCCAGAAAAGTCATGATCACAGATTGAATTAAGCCAGGGTCAACAAAAATGTCAAGTGCTGAAATCCCCAGGGCTTCAGGCCATCCTCTCACAGACCTACAGACAAAGGGGAAAAAAGCTGTTGCATCTCTGTTGTTGCTAAAGAGTGATGTAAATGTAGAAATACACAGATAAGGCCACTGCCAAAGCCTGCAGTAGGATCCCTGAATGTTGCCATGCTAAATGCCAAATCTTTCATTACAGCAAAATTTCCAGCTGCCTCACTTGAAAATGAATTGTTTCTTGTCACTAAGGCAAAGCTGTCACATGCCAAAGTAAAAAAAAAAAAGCCAAATAAAATCTGCTGCCTCTCATTAGATCAAAGGTTGGCAGAAGAAATAAATCACCACACAACCACACAAAATGACATTTATTCAGAAGAACAATTGGCTACAGAGTCATTTGTCACTTTTAATAATACTACAGTTGTAAAATTATGATACCAGAAATCAAGTTACCCTAATGGTCATAAAATATTTGTAAACTAAACTTGTTCATTTTGACTATAAAAAAGACATTGAAATAATTCAACTGCAGAGAATAAAGTTGAAATGGGTCTGTAATTACATAGATTTTCAGCATCTTCTTCTTTATGAAAATAACTAACTGCCGATGACTCCCACATTTCTGGCACCTTACTCTGCAAAACAAAATATTAGAAATATGTACCAGATGTACAGAAAAGGGGCCTGCAGCAACATTTCAGAAGTGATGCATACATTTCTTCCAATTTCTCCTTCTTATTAGTAGCATGCCAAGTGTCATATCTCATTAACCAAGTGAGCCTGTATGCCAGGGAAACTTCACTGAGTCAAAAGAAGGGATAGAGCCCTATTAATGAAGTCACTGGATCTCAAAATCTTCCTCATCACCATCAAGGAAAACAGTGGAGGATTTTTAGCAATTTTGATAAACAAGCATGCTGTCAAAACGCATATTGTTGTGACCTGATGTGGCTTTTTTATCCTAGATGACCTGCCTCCACAGGCTTGATGAATTCAAGGTGAGGATTGCAAGAAATTCAGCACTTTTCTCTAACCCCTCAGGTTTCTTTGAATTCTGTTTTGATCTAATTTCTAATGATTTCCCTGCAACATTTCACATAAAACAAGTTCCAGGGCTGTCAGCTGTAAAACATGCCAGTCCCAAAGGAAAGAGGGCAGGGACTGAAGAGCACCATCATATCCTCAGTGTATCCTAGGCTACATTCCAGGATCCTTTGTGCTGCTGTTGAAGATTTTAGTTTATTTCAGATTAGAGCCATGTGAGTTTCTTAATTACATCTAGATTTTAGGAAAGTCAATTTCTTTTCATCTCAGAGTAGTGCAAGTGAATCTCACATCACAATTTTGAATGTGCCTTCCACTCAGGTTGCATCTAAACTGTGCCAAAATCAATGAGACTGGTACTTCACCTCAGACCCACCACATATGATAAACAAGAATGGATTTTGAAACTGGATGACCTGACTGATTGCACAGGAAATTTTTCAGGTTTTGAAATGGCTTTGGCTGCTGGGACTTGTTTGTCCTGTGTTAGAAACTTACAGAGAAAACCTGGACCTTATGGAAAATGGCAAGAAACCAAAAACTGAAGCCAATATATAAAGGCATGCCAAAATTCTTGCCAGCAAGGTTTTTATAGCTGCATTTAAAAACATTCCCCACTGTTTGTTTAGGTTTGTAGTTTGGGGTGGTTTTTTAATTAAAAAGGCTGTGATCAGCACTATGCAATGCTCCTGCCATTGAGGGAAACCATAACATCAGCTTCTGAGGACTGCAGAAGTCCACATCTGCAAGTCCGCCATATTCTTTGAAGAAAAACTATAAAACCAAACTACCAGTAACTGTATCAGTTAAAACCATATCAGCAACCTGAGTAACTAATGCTAATATTGAAGTAGCCAGCAGGGATGCTTAGCAAAAAAGAACAATTGTCCACAGGTTCCTTTCCTGCACCAGAATGAGATTTCAAAAAGCAAATATTTTATCTCCTCTGTTGTTATTTAAGGAATTAAAGGGGTTTTGCTTCAATACTGTTTCTATATGCATGTTTCTGGTAATTCTATATATATATATGTTTGTATATAAAGTTTATCACAGACTTAAAGGATGAATCACATGCTTTGAATGCAAGGGAGCTCGAGGGCAGGTTTCCTGTGTGGATCTTAACATAGAACACAGGGAGCTCTTGTGCTGCAGCCAGAGACATCGTTTCAGTACTATATGAATTTACACAATATAGGCAAGCTGGAATATATATATACAATAATGAATATATACAATATAGGCAAGCTGGAATCAGGTTTAATCCAATGAAGCTGCATGGAAATAAGACACCAGTAAAGCTACAGTCTCAGCTGAGGTTGTGCACAGTTGGGCCACACTGCCAGACTTTGCTTTGAGCTCTGCAGCTGGCTTTGCTGCCAGCAGTGCTGGACCAGAAATTCTGGAGCTAGGTCATGGCTCTTCCTCTGGTGCTCTGAGACCAAAGACACTTACTAGGCAGGAAGGGCTCTGCTTGAAAATTAAGAGGTCTGAGCTTCCCACTCAAACCCAAGTGGCACTACATACACAAAAAATTTTCTCCCACTGATGAACTCTGGAGAAAGCCCTTGAATGATCTGTGGTCTGTAGCTATACTCAGTGTCACATTGTACCTCCACCTCCCTCTTGTAAAGGCCATCTGTGCCAGCACAGTCCTCCCTTTCCCCTCTCTCTGGAGTGGACCATGCCAATCATGCAGAGACTGACTTGTGCAAGCCCAGAGGGACTCATTAGCCTATGCTTTATGGCCATGCTTATGAGGACCAGATCCAGCCCTGGAAACTGCCTGCCCACTCTCCAAAGGCATGGAAGAGATTTCAGAAAACCTTGCCTGATTGGAGCTGCTCCAGGCAAAGCTCTCCCAAGTGTCTATTGGCTAAGTGCTGAACTAGAACAAGAAATTATCTGGGAGCAAAGTGCAGCAGTATCACCTCTACCTTCCTTTGGAGCCAGCTCATGCCCAGCCAGGTTTAATAAACCTGGTTTCAGTGTCTGAAACCAGGCTTATTAACCAGAGTTCTGGTTTCAGTCCTCTGCAATGCTTCAGAGCACTTTGGGAAATTTCTGCTGTGCCACAGTAGGACACAAATGGAGCCAGCTGGGGTGCAGCTGTGGCCAGCTTAGATGTCTTTCATCCTAAGGGGAGACAGGCCCATTGAAGAAGCATTTAGATGCTGTGCTGGCACACAGCCCTTGAAAACACAGCTCTCTGCAGGTGCAAACACACTGCCAACATCTGCCAGCTGCAGGAGGCAGGACAGAGTAACCAAGCATAGCATCTGATTCAGTTAAACATTATTTTACCAATTACAACTTACTGGTTGTGTACCTTCTTAAAATATCATCATGCAGCATCTGAAAGATATGCAAGTGTAGCTGGCTTTCATTGGTTTGGGGCTATTTTTTTTCCACTGCAACTGAAGATAATCATAGTAATCTCTGGAGTGAAAATAGTGATATTTCAGCTCAATCAATTCATACCCTAATTCACCTCAAAAATTAAATTCCTTCATTTTACCAAAAAAAAATAGAAAAAATCCCATGCTCTGGAATAAAATCTAAGTGAATTTTCAAGGCATGCACAAATGCAAAATCCACCCAACCAATCATACCCAAATCTAACATACAATCAGTCTCAGAAGCACTAATGAGATTTCACACCCTGTAATTTCCATGTGCAAAACTTGGTATGCATTTCTGCCCTCAAATCTTCTAAGTGTCCCAAGTGTCAGGGAAAATTGGGTCCATAATATGCTAAACATAATTTTCAGTCTTTGAGAAAACAATGCATGAATCCAAGATCCTGACACTCATCAAATGTACTAGGTGCCAATGCAATTACTCAGCTCTGACCATTCACTGCAGCTTTAGGAACATGCTCAATTTTAGTCCAAATCATGACTTTGAAGAAGGAAAAATAAATGCTGTCACTAGTAGTAGGAGGAGGAGAAACAATATATTATTGCACAACTCCAATAGATGCTGATTTGGTCCTGGGGCTGACTGAAGTGATGAAGCTCAGATGGATAAATGCGGGCTACAGCCCAGCACTCCTGAGCCTGCTGGCCCTCACGATGCACACACTGCTGCCAGGGCCACCCCGGGCTGATGGAACGGTACCCATTAATTTCAGAGGCATTGGCTCAGTCACTACAGTTCCCAGAGCTGTTGTGGGAGGGCCACTGAATCAGAACATGCCAGAGAAGTGTCTGGTATACACCAAGAAATAAAATATCTGCAGTCTAGAACTAAATTATAGGCTGAGAGATTAATTTTGAAAAATGCCTTTTTAAAGATGATACATATGTTCTTTTATATATATGTATATATTAGATGCAGGACACTGCTACAAACACATCTGAAGCCAGCTGTCACTCTTAGGATGAAGGACAACTAAAATGTGTGGTTTGTTTTCCTCTTCTAAGGGCAGGAGGACCTTATGTTCCGTGTTCATCGCTTTGCCTCTTTCAGTCCTTTAAAATAGCATGCGTATAAGAGGAGACTGAATGAAGTGCTTTACACAGCCTTGTTTCCAGCTACAACTTAAATTATTTTTGCACATGATTGGAATAATTTGCTGTTTATTTAACTTTGCAAGTGTTTTGGAAGACCTCTTGTAACACCGACTGTTTTTCTCTGCTGGGCTGCTTCTTTCAGCGCCTCAGGCAGTTTCCCTCTGTACAATCACAAAAAGTGATGTGATCTTCTGGACTTTATGGCCATTGAGTTTGTCAAAAGAGAACTGCAGGACAGACTTCTCAGCCTGCAAAATCTCTCTCCATCAGCCCAGCACTATCAATGCCCAGTGGGGCTTGCTCCAAGCAGCTCACACACAGTGCTCAGAGAGCCACTGAAAGGAGTGGAAGCTTTCATTGCTGCCCTAACAGTGGGCTTAACCACCAAAGAGCAGCTCCTCCTGAGCAGTCTGCCAAATATGAACATGGGCTCAGAGATTTTTGCTTTTTCCCTCTCTGTAGGCTGGACTCTAAGACTTATCACATCCCTGCCTGTGCTGCTCAAAGACCGTGTGCTTTAAATTGCACTTTTGGTAACCATGGTGAAATGCATAGTCCTATTTCTTATGAATAAAGACTTTCCCAAATATCTTCTAATGTGACTGCCCATGAGCAAAAACTTATTCTTTGACATCCTTTCCTCCCTGCTCTCAGCTCTGATGAATACAAAAGATGCATCAAATTTTTTCCACATTGAAAAAACCTCCAATATTACTCACAGGGTCATGAGGTATAAAACTGAAGTCAGTGCAAGGAGGTCAGTCCACACAATGCATTCACATATTCCTGGCTAAAATAGCTGTGGTTTTTTCTCTGAATGTGGTCACTCTCAGGAATTTAGATTTTTCTGAATATCTTAGTGTTCATTATAACTCTCAAAATTTAGGATTTGCTCTTGCAATTTCCATGCACTGGTCAAGTAGTCAGCTCTAACAGTTTCACCACCAATTTCTTACAGACACTCAGTGATTCACTTGTAATTCTCTCTCATTTGCCCAATTAGCATTCTGTTAATTAAACACAGAAAGTGCCTTTACTTTCCTCAGAAAAACACATTCCTGCTTAACCCTTGATTTATATATGTACCTCTGCAGGCTGTTTCAATGAGATTAGAGTTTGCACACGGTTTTTGTTCTTGGTTTGTAGACATTATTTTGAGGAAATCTTGCAGTATAACATCAGACTCGCTGTCTGGCGTTTATACTGGAATTTTGCCTAGTGTAGTTTGACTGCTGAGATAATTAATAGTCTTTAGTAACCATGATTCCCTGCCTGTGAACTTCAAAGACAGCAGCAGTTTAATATTCTTCCTTTGACTTTTAATAGCAGACAGTTATTACAGCATTACATGATTTGGAAATGAGGGACTGCACAGGAACTACTAATTGAAATTGGCTAGAGGGCTCCACCAAATCTACCTTGAGTCAAGCTGTGTATGGGGAAAGGATAATATGATTTTTCTAATTCTCTCTCCATTTCCATCTGAACTCTGTCAAATTCAAATTATTGTATTATCCAGCTTATATTTCAACACATTACTGTGAGACTGTCCCAGAACCATCCAGCGCTTAGGGACTTCCAGCTGTGGGCTCTGTCTTCTGCCAGGCTTACACAGCTCTGTTCTCACCTCCTGCTCAGCCTGAGGCAACATCGGGATTTGTACCTGTGTGTGAGCACAAAAGCTGTGTATTTCAAGTCCCTTCACAGATCTTCAAACACCCTGAGAAATATCTTCACATATTTCCTTTCTGTTCTCCTGCCTCTTCATTTCTATGCCACATCTTTAACAACCACAAACCAGATGTTGTGTAATATCATGAGACACAGCAATTAGAACACCTCTCTATGGCTTCAGAGGGGTGGGTATGAGTTTTTGCTCTGCTCTTGGGCCAAAATTTGCTTCTTCTTCTAGAGGAATCTCATGGCTTTCTCCTCCTCCAAGGACAGCTGTCAAACCAACCATGTGTGCAGGTTGTGTCACAGCAGGATGGACAAGACTGCGAAGTTTCCAGAGGGTTCTGTGGGTCCAGCTCTGTGTGTACCAGGTTACAATTGCAGGGCCAGAGCCTGGAACCCCCTGAGCTTCTTGGGAAATACTTTGTAGTCCACAATTTCAGTGCTTGCTGCACCACTAGTTATAAAAACCTGGTGCATCTTGAGACCGTCTTGGCACTGCACCAGGGAGATGTTGAAGGGTCTTCTATGGGCAAGCAGACTGGATATATGTAAATAAATACTTATGAATCCAAAAAGGACTAAAACATTACATGGCTCTCCCCAAAACCAAATACATAATTTTACCCTTTCTGTCAAGACGCCCGATGTGACTTCAGAATGGAATGAACCCCAGATCACAAGAAGTAAAAGCCTTTCTCATTTTGTAGACCAAATTCTGTAGACAGACTTAAATCCCTTATTTTCTCCTACATCCCATTGCTGCTCCTTGGCTGCAGGCTGTACCATCTCCACATACTCATTGTCTCAAAATTTTCGCTTGGTTTTTGGTAAACACTCCGGACAGGAACGTAAAACACTTCATCTGCAGATGGAAAGATTAAAAACTTGCTAAAAAAGATGTACACAGTGTTCATAGGAGAAAGGTAGGGAGATTAGATATCTAGATAACTAGACTACAGCCCAATCCCTTAAGTTCATCTTCCACTTAACTGCAGCTGAGTTAACAGAAGCTCTGTGAGCACAGATGTGCCTGTGTGGAGACACTCTCCCATATGCTTCTCTGTACCCCTGCAAAAAGGGGGGCAGTTCTTACAGCAGAAATCCCAGACAAAATGCTGCCTGATTTACAGAAGGTGCATGCTCTGTTCAGATATCTGTGATATCTGAAATGAGTTATGAGCCCTTCTTGCCCTTCTTCTTAGACTTGAACAAAATGCATTTGATTTTTCACCAGGACTCATGAAGCCAAAATATTGCACAAGAGAGATTTCATGGCAGCGCTTCTTCCAAGGCTGGGCACATTACAGTAGCTGGACTAACCCACATTGCAGCCATCACCTCAGTCAGAGCCAGGACACAGATAAGGCCATGGAAATGCCACTCCATCCCTCGGCTCCCTGCGGGGCAGGGCAACAGCACTGCTTTGCCTTTGCTGACCTCTGAGCAACACAGCCTGGGCTTCCTTTGTTCTACATTTCTGAGAATTTCTAGAGTAAGGAAAAGTCCCTTTTTAGAAAAGAAACCGCTGAACAAAAAACTCACAACAACAAAACAAACAAAAAGCCCAAATAAAAGGGAGTAGGTGGCTAAGGAGGTATATGGTTCATTACTAGGCATATAGTTATCTAGAAGTGCAAACTGTATAAAACTCTTTACATGCACATCTGATGACCAGAAAAAGCCAAGAAGCCTTTTTCAAGAAACTTTCATTGTAGGTAAAGCAGTCTTAACATAAAATCACATCTATATAAATACATTAGATTCTGACTCCCATTTTATTCATCATACAAAGACTATTGCGCTCGTACAGCTGCTCCATACCTATACTTCTGATCTATGTACATTTATAACTCAAACACGAGAATTTACCTGAAGCTTACAGTTAGCTAGTCACCAGTTCATAAAGTTTTTCATCCAACTAAAGAAGAAGACTAGCACTACTACCCAGGTAATCAGGAAGAAAAACACGACAGTGTTTGATTTACAGCATATCCAACATCTGCAATTTTTTAAACAAATTATTCCCAGCACAATTATAAATAATTAAGGCACAAATACCACAATTTATGAAGCGTTTTGAAGAAGAAGGAAAAAGCCAGCCCACATTCATTAAAAATAGTCTGAGCATATTTAGATTTAAAAAGTAAACATGCATGTTGGAATCCAAGCTGCAGAATTTCCTTTTCTTACACTTTTCATAAGACTCAGCACGCAAGTTTTTCTTACCATTTAACATGTTCCACACAAGCTTCTTCATCTGGAAGTCTGTTGCTACTTATGTTGCCAGTGCATTTGAGGTAATCCAGAAGCTGCTTTTCTCTGAGATGTTTAATAATAAAAATAAATACAACATTATTACTTCATCTATTTACAGTGAAATCCAAAGGAAATATTTCAAATTTATCATTTATTGAAGGAAAAATAAAATTAAAATAAGCACATTATGCTCTTGGAAATAAATTTCCAGCTCCTTTTTATTTTTTCTGATGTATTCATCAAAGACTTATCAAGGGGCTTTGGGATGAGTTATAGGACTTTTTTGTTTCATACTTTTAAAAGTCAATTTTCTTTGTGTTTGCAATTGATTTAATGTAGCCTTTAGGATTGTTGAAGCAGAATTTTAAATCTCTGGAGAAATCATGGCCACTTAAATAATCTAAATAGCACTAATATGTTTCCTTAGTCTTAGCTGCTTTACTGATGTTCATAACAATTCAAGTATAATGCGCAAAATATGTATAAATATCTTCTCAGTCTTTATGGCATCAGATGTTATCTGTAAGTCAGACAACAAAGGCTGCTAGACCGATCATGATAAGAGCAGACATGGTCATGGTCAGACATTTCAGTTCAAGAAACCAAACAGTAAGACCCAAGGAAAAAAAAGGGTTTTTTTAAAGTCCAAGTCAGAGTTTGGCTGGGCACTCAGATCTTCTTGTGTTCAGTGGTTCAAAGCTAACACTGTAAACAGCCTCACTGCACCAAGGCCTTTGGAAATCCCCCTGAGGTTTCCAAAGGAATCACATTGTCTGGCACAGGCGCCCTGCACTCACTGCTGCCAGTGCATAAGGGGTTAAAAGGGACAGTACTGAACTGAGCCACCTCTCCAGCTCACTGACTGTCCCCTTGGCTTCCAGTGAACAAAAGGGGGATCTCTGAATAGGAGCTGAAGATTTCATTTCAAAAGGTATTAGAGATGTGATACAGAGGCACTATCTGATACCATTTCAGGTGAAAGTACTGTGACAGTGTGGTAAAATTATTACAGTTTCAGTGCATGTGTTCTTTCTTCCCTCACAGAAGAATCAAGATACTTCAAGCTCTTTAAGAAAAGAGACAGTAAAAGGTGAATGACAAAAGCTTGAGCAAAGGGTCAGTGGCAGGTCCCTGGGACTGATTACCTCTTTGAAATCCAGGCAGCAGGGGATGCAAGGTGTCAAAGGCTGCAAAATCACTTCTGCTGAGCATCTAATCACCAATGGGTCTGATCAGTGGAGAACATGGGGTGAGGAACCAGGAGAGATCACTAAGAAGGAAATACAATGAATCATGCTGCTTTATACTGAAGGCGGAAAAAGAAAAAAAAAACCCAACAAAAATGCAGCCTACAGAAACTGCTGGCAAAGGAGGCAGGCAAAACAAAGAATTAATAAAACACCTAAGAGTGAGGGTTAATAAATAAAAAGTGGAACAAATAAGATCCAAACACTTTTGCCAAGTCTGTGGGAGCTCATTGACAGTCATTTAAAGAATGACTTCTCACAGAAGCTCTTTGCCCTGGAGCCACAGAGTCACTGGGGTAAGTAGGAGGGGATAGGCTAGGGGTCACCATCTGACCCCAAGAAAGAAGAAAATGGCACAGAAAATGTCAGTTACAAAATATGAAAATGTCTTTTCAAAGAAGTGAGGAGGACAAATGGGAGACACCTTCCCAAAAGCTAGGCTGTATGACCTCCCAGGGCAGGCATGGTTTCCCAGGGAGAGGAGCCCTTCCTCGCTGGAAGTGATTCTCCAGAGGGGAAGTACTTCACTGACCAAGAGCACTGCAAAACCCCATCCCCCCTGCCAGACCTTTGGCATCTACCCAAGACACACTGAGAGAATAGAAATTGTACCTGTGCTTCAGCAACCTCAATGCAATTCCCAGCGCCCTTCCTACCTTAGATCCACATTTTCACTTGTTCAAAGGACCACATGGCTCTAATCACTGGCAATGTGATTAGAGCAATCTTTCCACCCTGCCTACATTGCCACCTGCACAATGCCACCCAACAAGCATCTGTAGCTAGCAGATGTGGGGGTGCACACCATTAAATAGCATCATTAGTTCCACCAGGCCCTGTGTGCTCCTGCATTTCCAGGACAGAGGTGGCAGATACACCGGTATAATGCCATCACAGGGAGATGACAGGAAGATGTTGGAGGCTCTCCAGGGACATGGCCACATTCCTACCATGGAGTTCAGGATGACCACTCACCAGGATGGACAGGGCTCATGAGAAGACAGGCTACAGCCCCTCACACTGCTTTTTTTCATGAAGAATAGGCAGACAGCAGCCATTTAAAACACACACTAAAATAACTGCTTTCCAGTAGATTGGTGTAGCTGTGTTTGGGGGGAATTTAGGAAAGCAACATATGCACATGTACATGAGGACATGCACTCCAGAAGGGACTGAAAATTACATTTCCACAATTAAAATGGAAATGCAATTCTGTTTAATTGTTACAAGTTTAGCTATATTTTTCTAAATAAACCTGGGTAAAAGCAAGGCATCACTTGTATTGTTAAAAGCTGTTCTGGCAAGTTCAGAAAGAAATTCCCATAAAACAGGGTGGATATTTACCTCTGGATTATGCTTGCCTTACCAAGTTTCAGGGAATGTCATGATCTGTAAAGGCATCTAGTGGCTAACTGGATGTTTATCAACAAAGCATTCAGGCAGTACTGTTGTTTTTTCCCAGTTACAAGCTACACATTTGTTTCACAGTGTTTTCACTACTTGTTTGACCACTAAAATGATATATTCAGGATAATGAGGTTTCAAGTGGCTTTGAAATGTTATTTAAATGCTGATTTCAGAAGTATTGTTCATAACCTCGGTTAGGACTGCCGAGAAAGCACAATTTCCAAGAGATTTATATCAGCATAAATCTATGGAGCTTTGTTGAAACATTGCATTCAGAGAAAAATTTTGCCACTCACCTGACTAGATACTTTTTAGCTAGTTCAATGGTTTGTGAGTAACCTGCAGCACCATAAATTGATAGGCATAGAAAAGCATCTCAGTTAAATGTGAACCCTGAATGCCTTTAAAATTCTTTTTCTCTTATTTTCCAGCACTGTTCTCTTAGTTTGGAGGAAATTTTCCACATCCAGCTTGGTTTTAACCCAGCTCAAAAATACTTTTGCAAATGGAGTTTGGTGCTCAGGGAGCCTGCTCCTCCATGATAGCAAGAGGGAGTGGATGGATCTTTGCTTTTCTGAAAAGACAAAGTGTGTAGCTAGGTGTGTGGCTGGGCTCCTGAAGGGCATCACGTGAGTCGCATCATCTTTCTTTGGTTCAGATTCCCACACACTTGGAAGTAAATAGACAAAACATTTTAAATTCTATAACGAAATCCTTGAAACAGGTGGGTCTTATTTTTCTAAGAAGAAACAAAGACCTGTGCATTTGCAATGTGGCCAGAGCACAGATTAGTAAAGCAGGTCACGCCCTGGCTCTGACACTGCCTTCCTCTGTGGTCCAACTCACCTCTCTTTGCCTTCATTTTCTGTGTATGGTATAGGAGGTATTTATTCTGATGCACCTTCTCCAGAATACTGTGCTAAATATTACTGTCTGCCATGTAAGAAAGACTCTGAATTACTGAATAATAGAGAGTTGAGAACTCAAGGGACCTCTGGAGCTCATCTGGTCCGACCTCTGCCCCACACAGTTTGGGCCACCTATGGCAATTACTCAGGACCATGTTCAGGTAGGGTCTGAATATCCCCAAGGAAGGAGACTCCACCACCCCTCTGGGCAACCTGTGCCAAGGCTTGTTCACCCTCACAGGAAAAATGTCTTTTCTGATGTTCAGAGGGAACCTGATGCGTTTCCAGTTGTGCCCATCACCTCCTGTCCTGCCACTGGTTACCACGGAAACGATCCTAGTTCTGTCCTTTTTGCTCCTCCCTTCAGGTATTTGTACACATTGATAAGTTCCCCCTTGAAACTTCTCTGCTCTGAGCTGAACAGTCCCAGCTCTCTCAGCCTTTCTTCACAGGGAAGGTGCTCCAGCAGCTTACTCATTTTTGCAGCTGTTGGCTGCCCTTGTTCCAGTAGCTCCATCTCTCTCTTGTGCTGGCGAGCCCAGAAATGGATAAACATCTATGAATAGCTGAGGTAAAAAAAAAATCATAATTACAATAAACAAAATAACTTCCCTTAGAGTTAGAGACTTCAGGAGTCTGCTGGTTAGTTTACCAAGGAGAAAGTTAAGGGAGAAGCTTGATCACAATTTTTAGGGACCAAGACATAGAACGTAATGTAACTTAAGTAATTGTCACTTCATCAGACAAGAGTGAAACAAGGCCAAATGACCCCATTTGAAAGGGAACAGAAGAGAAATGAAGTGCAGTGCAATTAGTTGTTTAACAATGGCAGCAATTAGCTGCTGGAAAATTTACCAAGTATTCTGGCTGATTCTCTGTATCTGGTGATTAAATCAAGATCAGATTTTTTGTCTCCTTTGAAGTCTTGTCCCAGTTCATATAAAAATTCCTCTGGCCTGTGTGATGCAATAAGTCAGACTAAAAATTATCACAACAGTCCCTTCTGGCTCTATCATCTACTCTTTTATATGAGAAGACATTTGCTCTTCTGATGATTAGGCAATTAAAATTGCAAAACAACAGAAAATTCCTAAAATTCAGCAGGGTTGAATGCATTGAGTTAGTCTTTGCCTCAGTCTCAGAACAAAATTCTGAACACAAACCACCACTGGACTTGTCTCAAAAACAAGCCATAAAAGACAGAGAAGGATTTGGTAGTTTAAATGCCAGTTTGGTGTACCCAGCCTATCTCAGTTGTGTGCTAATCAGCAGTAGCACCTGTGTGCCAGACACAGGCTGATAAAATCTCCATGCTGCTGGTCATGATCAAGTGTGGCAGCCAGATTTGTTTATAAAAATCTGAGGCATCTGTAAAGGAAAGCTGTTAAGGGGTTCTTTGTCCTAGAAAAACTGCTCAGAGCAAAAAAGCCTGCATTTACCCTGGGGAGGAGTCCTTTAAAAAACAGTCCTTGAACTTAGCTAGGAGCTGGAATGCATTGACTGGCATAGGTCAGGCTGCTGCAGCAATTATGTGTTTGGATTCTGGAGCCAGACTACCAGATGTACCAAGGAAGAGCAACTTTTCTGAAATAGCCTTGATAATGGGTTTCTGAGGGAGGCAGCTCCTTGCAAACAAAGTGCTCTGATGCCATTTACGAAGGTGCACCACAAAAAGACAGGGAGGCATTAGAAAAGAAAACACAACATATGTTAATCATCCGCAATTCAATCACTTTTCTGTATAGCTAGGAAATGAATAATTTTGTGTAATGCTAAGCACAAGACTGTGACTCTTTGTAGATAGTGCTTGAACTGAAACAAGAAAGAAAGCAGCATGCTGCTTGTCATTCTATTGCAGCCCTCATGAGAGCCAAAATAAGCTTTAGGAAAGTTCATGTCTAATTTTCAGACTTGGCTGCTCTGAAGACATCAAGGAGCCCAAAGAATTTCCCTACAGATAAGTCATCCTTATTAATTTCATGTTATTTCTCAGACCAGACCTGAAATCCAACCCAGATCCAGAAGCATAGCACTGTGGGAAGGTTTGGATGGCACATAACTGGAGTCCTGCTCATCAAGAACATGCCACCTCCTAAGCAGACACCCAAATGAGAAGTTCCAGAGAGGACATGGATTTATTTGGCAGGCATGGTGTGTAATGTCCCCATAGCTATGGGCAAGCCCATGGACAAAGCCAGTCCTTTTCCCACTAGAGGCTGATAGATGGGAGTGGGGGCTGAAGATCTAGTCCTGCTTGCAACCCATTTCTGTTCATGCTTGCAGCTGATACAGATATGCTCCACTGGCTGCTCAGGTACCATAGCTGCTGGAGGACTCAGAAGCTAGTCAGGAGGATACCATATAAACCCATGAACAGATTTTTATCTTTTTTATTTGGTGCATATCACCACACACTGTGAGTGGAGGCAGTGGTATAAACAACCACTGCCAAGGACAGCTCTCCCACCTTCACCAAGGCTGGAGCTACATCCCTTTTGTGACAGGAAACATTTTAGCTCATTTGCTACAGCTGAATAACTTAAAAATGATGTAACAGAGTGAGAAATTTAAATTTAAGCTCTGTGTGTTTATAAGCCAAGCAAATAGCAGTATTATATATTGTGTCCCCAAACCCCTGGTAATCAGCACACAGACAGCTGTATCTAAGTCCTTTCTCTTCACACACATACCATCAACTCTTCTCTCTCCTGCTCTCGTTATGTCTGATCCATTATATCTCCTAGAAATTTTTGAAAAGGAAAGCTTGAAAAAGACTAGAATTAAAAAAAAATCACTAATATACTTTCCTCATTTAATACAGAAAAGCCAAGCAATGAGGGAAATTCACGCACATATCCTAAAAACTGTCAACAGAAGAAGCTCTTAGTTTGGCAGAGGGAGTCTGCATACAAATGCAGGATTTCTGAGACCAGCCCAGTGTGTGTATGCACACATGTATATCAGCTGAAAAAATTCAGCTGTGCCTCTCTGCTGTCCCAAAGGAGATCTAGCCCTTGGTGCATGGCCACCACACACTATCCCCCAAGCAGGGCGGCAGTGTGGCAGAAGAAGTTCCAGATTTGTCCTGGCAAATGGGAGAAATGCCCCAAAAGGGTGAAGGATACGGTGGTGCCAAACACACAAAGTATGAGATGCAGGCACGTCAGCTGGGGAGGAGCTGGGGAGGGTGCATTTTGGAACAGGGTGGGCTGGGGCACATGTCACTCACAAGGACAGCACAAGCCCATGACGCCTGGCTGGCACAGGAAAGGTGGACATTATGGAAGGGTACATGAGCACACTCACACAACTTTTTTCCTTCTTCAGCTTCTGTCAGACTGCTGTTATGTACTCCTGGAAAGCATTGGTTTGAAGGCAAATAGAGACCAACTGGACACAACATAGGAGCACCACAAGTGACCTCACAAACATCCTCCAACTGCAGGTCACAAGCTGTTTGCCCTGAGAAAGAAAACACTTATTGGTAGAGGAAGGAGAAGCCTTGAGTTCATAAAGGTGAAAAAGAAAGGGAGCAGGTGGCTCTCCAAGTCCGCAGGAGATCAAACAAGAGAAAACAGATTTAAATTATACAAGAAAAGTAGCTAAATAAGCAACTAGCAAACTCTGGGGGGGAAGTCTTTAAGATAAATACACCTGAGTTCAAGGCCAGGTTGGATGGGACTTTGAGCAACCTGGTCTAGAGTAACATGTTCCTGCCCAGGGCAGGGGGAGGGAACCAGACGATGTTTAAGGTCCCTTTCCCAAACCATTCTATGCTTCTTTGAAGAACATCCCATCCTGAGGTTATCTATCTCAACAATTACAACATTAAGAAAGCACAGAAAATTTAAAACACAAATACATACACATAGGAAATACAAATAGGTTAATGATAGTTATGTAAAGCCTTAGCTGACGTCTGGAAAAGACAACTGGCCTGAAGTCTCACTTGCAGCATTATTTTTGCGAGGACCACAGGTCAAATTCATAAGATTCAAAGGGAATCAGACAAACTGAGTTAATTTTCAGGGTGATTTGGATGCAAAACTCTTTTCACATAAAATCTCAAATCCTTCCCCCTCTGATTTTCCTTTTCCTCTCTAATAGGTTTTGCCTGTGAATGTTAATAGTGCAGAGACAGCACCTAAAATAATCTGAGGTGCACACACTCCTAGTAGATACAGATAACTGAGGGTACCCAGTATGTTTGCAGAAAGCCTGTGACACACTAGGGAATAGTCATGTCAAACCAAGACCTTCTCTCCATTTCTGTGTGGAGTCTTGGCTAACATCCAGTTCAGACAGAGTAGCTGAAAGTCATTTCTCTCTGATGTTCTTTAAAAGCCTAAATGCAATGAAATACTAGTATGAGTCCATTCCCCAATGAGCAGAAGTGTCAAAAAGCCACCATCAGAGCTGAATCTAATTGGCACTCCCAGTAGGGAAGCAAGGAAGGAAACGGCGAGACACAATGCCCTGCCCCCTGTGGTACTTGTTACAAAACTTTCTGCAGCAGTTCTTCCAACTTTTGGGGCACTGAGTTTCATTTTTTTCCCACCCACATCAAACCCCCCATGCTCTATTATAGTTAACCAGACACCTTGCTGACATGTTCTGCCTCTTTATCCCTCCTGGCTTTTGCTGCCAGTGCACAGTTGTTGCTGTATGAATAGTCACACACTCCCGGGATCCATATTCTTGACTGATTAAATGCAACTTAAAATCCTTGACCCTATGCCAGGCCCATGACCATTCTGGACTCACAACTGCCATGGTTGCATTTAAATATATTTATCCTTTTTGCTATCAACAGTATATGACTCAATTGAGTACAGACTTATAGGGTCAAACATCATCAATCCTGCAGCTGAAGCCTTACCTCCCCACAACGTGCTCCCAGGTCACTCCCTATTACAGTGAAACAACCTCAAAATCAAACCCTAAGCTCTGGAAGATTGGCTGGACAACCTGACCATAAAATCAGATTATTTGAGCTAACCAGGCTTGCTCAAGAGCTTTGTATGAATTTCTGTCGCATGTAACACTGAAGACTCCATGGCAAAGTAGGCAAAGGTAAGTTTTGGTGTGGGTAATCCTGTAGTCAAGTTGCCAACCTAGCAAACCTGGTTTAGGGTAAGTGCCACACTAGGACTCCTCTGGGGAAACAGGCAAATCCCATTGATTGCAAGGAGGTAAGCATCTCACTTTTCTCCCTTGCCTTGCAGCCTTCACTTTGCCTGGAAATTTAATTACCTGGAAATTTAATTACCACTTTGCCTGGAAATTTAAATTACCCCACTCCAGGCACTTTCAGAGGGCAAATCTGTCTAAAAAAGATACAAGACTGATGAGAGAGGATGATTAGGTGGCACCAGCAGCTAGAAAACCATTGCCTTATTTCCAGTGGTTATCTGCAGCTCTCCATGAATGTCTGCTAAAACAAGTAGTGCTTATTTCCTTTCAAGAAATAGCTTATTTTACAGCATCCAACATTAGGTGGTTTCTGGAGCCTTCCCAGTAGTAGAAGAAGAAAAAAATCACAAGAGACTCATTTTCCTCACTAATTCTCCTCCTAAGGCATTCATCTGCTCTGCACAGCTGAGTTTATTTCCTCGTTCCCCTTTTTTCTCCACACTCTTTCTCTGTCCTCTTTGCTTGTTTCCATTCCCTCACCTCCTCGATATTTTTCTCCTCCTTTTCACCTTCTGCTCTATAACTTGTGCTAGTCTGCAGGGAAACTAAGTAAAAGCAGTAAATTTTATGTTTCAACCTGAGCACAAGAAGATTGTTCACTCTCATCTCCTCTGAAAATGAGTTTGAAAATTTTGGTCTTGCTGCCCCATACATGAAAAGAAGGGTAAAAGGGAAATGTATCAAGAACTGGCAAAGAGTGCATAACAGAGCAACAGGTTTCTTCTGGGCTCTGGCACTGACTCTCCCAGCATCCAGAGTTTGGAGAGGACAAGACACATGGCACAGACAGAATTTCTGCAGCACTGTTTGACAAAAAAAAAAACCCAGGCTTTCTGCACTGACAGACTTATCTCTTTCAACAATTCTTTCAATGCAAAAAGAGACTTGTCCAAAAATGTCTTGGGAGTTTTGTTCAGAAAGAAGTCCAAGTGCCCATTTCAGACAATACTTGTTGTTAAAGGAAATGTCAAACCTCCCAAATGAGAGGGAAAACAGCAGCAAGTCTCTTTACTGGCAGGCACCAGTCCAAAGCAGGAAGGTGGACAGAGAAAAGACTAGACAGATAGTTCCTGGACAACCCATTAACAGAAATGCATCCTCAAATCCTGCTCAGACAGTTTAAAGTAAACACACTTGTAGAAAGAACTATTGGTACAGATAATTAACAAACTAAAAAAAAAGTCAAATGCAGGCTTTCTGTGAATTCAGCTTTATTACTAACTTATATAATAGCATTTATGCTCTGCACCATACATTAAATTCTGCACAAAAAGAGGGAAGTAATATAGGCTGCTATCAGATTCCTTTGATTCCTCCTTGGTTTCTGTAATATGCTATTAATTAATACAAAATTAATGTTCTTTTTTTCATAATGTAAAGAGATTTTAATTTTGCTTTTCTGGTTCTGTGTCATTACTGCAGACAGGACTGTATTGTATGAAAGCAATGGCTGGGGATACAGCAGCTGGTTCCAAAAATTTGATTTCTCTGTTTACATCCCCGGCTTTAAAGTCCCATAGCAACTGAAGAAAAAATAATAAAAATTCCCAACTAAATTACCATATTGAAAACTCCCATATAATCCTATTTATGCAGAAGGGTTTTTCTTACAGCATTTTGCAAAGTTCCTTCCCAGATGCTAATATTTTAATAAAATACCTTTATTATTATGGAGTGCACTGGGAATTAGACCTGGAACTTCTCTAACTGCAGCTTAGCTGGGAGAAAGAAATACACCACTAAAACCCTCGCATCTCAGGTCTTTTTACTATTTCTTTCCCTTTCAAAATGTTTTTACTAATTGCAAGCTTTGCGCCTGCTTTGATCACCCATTTTACTGATTATATTTTCTTTACCCCTGCTAGAGAAGAGTCAGGAGCTTTACACTTCTCATTGACAATTCTTCCATTAAGAATGCTTTAAGAGATGAGCACTTTCCTTGGCAGCAAAGAAGGAAACCATGATGTGTTACACACAGAAGGCTGCCTCAAAAATAAATAAATAAAAGAACTCACCTAATATTTTATCCAGCATCTTCTGAGTCTCATCAGAGGAAATTAAAAACAAAATTGGCTTCTTGAGAGGATAGATCAGACAACTTAAAGAACAGCTGCAATTTGTGTTTCTGAGAAATGAAAATTGAAATGCAGACTAAAGTGGATATAGGGTGATTTATTAGCCTACTTTCTCCATTCTTTCTGAGTGTCAGTACATTCAGCAGATTATCAATATCACTGTCTTTAATGTATGATTTTCAAAGTGAAATTAAACCAACAACTCCCCGTCTCTCTTCCTTCTCACCTCACACAGAGCACAAGGACATCCAAAGGCCCTTGCAGCTCCTGTTTGCCCAGCAGGAGACATGGAGGCTGCTGCAAATCTCACAGCCTGACAGAGTGCAACAGGAACCAACTGCTCTAGGTATTAGTGCTGCTTGTGCCAAATGCTTGAGAGCCTCATGAGCTTGCCCAAGCACACGAGGCCTGTTCATGAGCAAAAATATCAAATGTTACTCCTTGATATTTTGTTGTTTTAGTAACCTGACACCACAGAAACTATGTCAAGATCTACAAGCCACTCAGCTCTTAATCACAGCAAATATGAATCACCATATCAGTGAACATTATGTGCATAAATCGCTGGCAATGTGGATTTATGCCACCAGGACATCACTCACCAGCATCACCCCTCATATTTGATTAGAATTGTGGGATTTGAGAACAGACTTACTTAGCTGGTTGCAATTTGAGTTGCGACCTTAACAAAAAAAGTCGGGGACTGAGGTTCACAATCTGTCTGTGCGCTTAAGCAAGAGTTTCACGTTCACCCTGCTCAGATTAATTGCTTCTTTAACCTGCAAATGCTGACACACATGCACAGCTGTGCACACTAATAGGGAGGACAGCAGCTGAGTCTCTATCAAGTTTCATTATATTCTGCATGCTTAATTGTTCTCATCACTGGAAACCATCATTTTATTTAACAGTTTAAATACAACAGAAATTCCATAAGCTCAATTAAGTATTAAAGACATTTATAAGCAAACAAAAATGGTTTTAAGAGGAACACATATTACATAGATGCATGGACTTGGTCGCCTGGTGCAGGTACAAGATTTTTCTACTCACTCCCTGTGTCTGTAGCCAAAGCAGGGTCAGAGGCTGTGACAAAAAGTTTTTTGATTCATTCAGCTTAGCCTGGTGACACTAGCACGCTGGGTCAAGTGCACTGTAGCTGCCCATAATTGCAGATATTAATGAAGCTTTGAAAAGGATTCAAAAATGATTTTAAATGTCCATGCTGGCTAGAAACCCATTTTGTCCTCATATAAGCATGCTAGATCATCCAAAAAATAATTCAGCTACTAGGGTTAAAATACACAGATAACACTCAAGCTCTTTTACGGCTTTTACCCATGGCAGGCTTCTCTCTCCTTGGCTCATTATCTTGTTCGTCCCCTCTCATTTGACAGGGAGCCCACTGAATACCAGAGCAGCCCATCCGCATGCTGATGCTGCCAGACTTTCTATTACAAAGCCCAGTTTGCAGGAGTACACCATCCCCCACCGAGGCTTTGAAAGCAAGACATTAGGCGCCAGCCTTGGAAAAGTGTCAGATTTGGATACCCTGCCATCATACCCCTCTTGAGTGGGTGGATTTTGCCATTAGAGACCTGTGGAGTGTCAAAACACAGGTGCCATCATCTTCCCCCAGGCACCTCTCCACTCTGCCTCTGCTGGTGTCTTTGCCCTGATTCTGCCTTCAGTGATACTGTGGTCCCATCCTTCTGCCTAAGCCCCCTTTCAAGATGCTCCCTTTATAGATAAAACAGGTAAAACCAACACAAACAGACCATGCTGGTAGCAGGTGCTGAGGGGCCTGGGCTGAACTCCAGCTTCCCAGAGACACCCTGCAGGATTACAGCATCTCTTTGACCTGACTGCATGTCTCTGCAGGCAGTCAGCCTCATGGCTGCAGCCGCAGCCCAGCTCACGCAAGGAAGGCAAATGGAGGGGCAGCTTGGAATTTGGCTTCTTCTTCCACTCTGGTTGTGCTGGCCACCGGCTGCACGCATATTTACATAAGAACCTAAACTTACACCTGCTAAAATCCTTCTTTGAGACAAGAGAACTTCTAAAAAAGCTCAGAAATTTCACTTGTCAGCATGAAAACTTGTCTTTTCCCAGAGAAACCAGGCAAGTCACAGAGCAACCACTCTGCAGAAGGTCCCTGAGGCGTCGCAGTGCCACGTGTCAGCCCTCCATTGCCTCTTGCCAGTGCCAGCCTTTCTTTAACTGCATGAGGAGTTGAGAATGGAGCTGTTCTATTTCTCCCTGCTGTTAGTCAAACTTCGGAGCATCCAACCGACACTAGTCTGTCAGCCTTACAGTTATTTAAAGACAGCCTGTCAGTTTATTATTAATAGCAGCAATTACATTACTGCAGCTAAAAGAGACAAGTGGGATTGCAAACGTACTGCAGCCGGGGTTAGAGAACTGCTCAGGCCTGCTTTGTGCTAGAAGAGGCTTTCAAGTGTGATTATATGAGCAAACCCTCCTTGCTGAGACCCACGATACCTCTTCCCAGAGCACATGGCAAAGACAAGGGGCTCGTTCTGCCAGCCCATCTATAAGCTGAGGGGCCACAGAGCCAAACTTCAGCTAATACACCTTTCCTCTCAGCAATATATACTGCCTCAGGTTTAGCAAGGCACTCATCTATCCACGTCACTTCTGGTCATTTCTGAGCTTGAGGCAGAGCACGCTGACGTCCACTTCTGGCACATCACTCAGGCAATGCCACTCCCTCATTTCCAGAGGGGGGAAAATAAAAAAAAAAAACACTTCCCAAAGAGAATGTAAATATCCAGCAGAAAGCCACGCTTTATTTTTGCCCACGTAGCTGCATCTAAACTAGGGGTCTACATCAGCATTATTAAAATAGCTCAACCAATATTATTTTACAATCAGCAACTCCAAATGTAGGTCTTAGCCACTGGGAGAGAATCATTTTCCTAAGTAGGCACTGCAGAGTTCATGCTTTAAAGGCTTTCTGGAGGAAGGGAAACCAAGGCAGAAAGCAACTGAAAGACTCCCCCAAGGTCATGCAATACATTTATGCAAAACATGACCCTACCTGCTTTTTAGTCCATGGCACAGATGCCATGGAGGTAGCAATTTAATAAGCTACAAGCCCCATCTGTTCATTATTGTCTCAACTGGAGATTGCCATCCCCAAAGCTGAGCCACATTAATTGATTATATGAATGCTCCTGCTTTGACCCAATGCAAAGGCAGTCAATTTAATTTAAATCCTTGTTGGAGAAGATTTCAATTTGCTGGCTGACTTTATGCTGAAGCAGACAAGGAGCACTCACAGAAGTTTCATACCCCACTCCCGCTACGTCTGACAGAGCACATCTGTCCACCTTCTACCTCTCTGGCAATTTTTAAATCAAAACAAATAAAATGTGAAATGAGCTAAAGGGAGACTTTCACTGTGGCACTACCCAGAGCTTCGGGCTGAACAGAATTTCAGCTAGAAGAATTTTCCAAAATTAATAGCATTTCTTCAGTCAGAAGTTTTCCCTGTTCTGAAGTTTCTCTGGTTTGCTTTCCAGAATCACATATTTTTTCCTTTCTCTCCTTTCTTCTTTCCTTTCTCATACTTAAATATGGTAAAGAAAAGGGAACACAGTTCATATTTTTTTTCCAACGTACCAGCATTAGGCAGAAGTAGTAGGGTTACAGAAGCCACAGAGATGGAAAAAAGCTTTTAAAGAACTCTCCCTAAATGCTGCATCCACTCTTCTTGACATTTTAAGTCATCAAAACTTCACTAGTGATATGAGAGGCTGCTAAATTTTCCTCTCTTACCCTTTTCTTTCACTTTTATTAGCGGTTGGATTTTGATTACATTATGCCTGACAAGGACCAGCTGCCTCCACAAGTAACTGCATTATCATCAGAGGCAGCCACAAGTAAAAGCATGATGTAGGTAAAGGGGTCATAACATTTACTGCTTTTTTTTCTTTCTTCTTTTATAAACTGCATGAGAAACCAATTCACATGCACCCTTCTAGCGTTAAAATAATAGGCCTGCAAGTCCTCCCTGTGAGCTTGGCTCCCAGGGAAAACTCACTTCCATCCAACAACATAACTCCAAAACCACCCTTTCCCTCTTTTCTCCATGAAAACAAGACAATTTTTTGAACATATGAAAGCGCATTAAAGAAAGAGTACTTCTTTTGTTAAAAGAAAGTAATTTTTAGATTTTTGTCCTAGAAGCTACACCCTGCTTTGTTTGTATTGGGGGTATTTTTCTCTTAGTCTTGAGGCAAATAAGAAAAAATACACAAATTGCAGCTCACAAAGAAAAAGTCATGAGCATGGACAGTTCAGGTATCCCACTCCACTGCAGTGACATTAACAACAAGTGCAACAATAAATAAAGTAAGCTTATGTTCACAGGCAGCTGAACAAGGTGGTGTGAAGATATCCAAATTACTGCAAACAGCCCATTTCTTTTTCTCTTTCACCTTCTACCCCATCACTTGACCGTAATGGCACTTTTGCTGTTCATCACTCTCTCTCCCCATCAATTTTCATTGCCCTCCACAGCTTCTTTATCACTTTTGTTGTCAAAACTACAACTACCTTTATCTCAAATGTTTGCCATAAATTCTGACAATAGACATCCAACCCATGAAGAATATAAATAAATTGGCTAGTTTTAAGAGGCACTAGGTGATAATGTATTTTTTCATATCCACAGATACAGCTAATACCTTCACATCTCTATTGGAAAACTGACTCAGCACTAATGCCCTTTCTCTGACTGGTTCTCTGTCCCCCTGCAGTGTTTTAAGAAGGGAGCATGTTCTGGTGCAGTAAATAAGAACCAAACCACCACATGACTCAAAACAGTCACCAGCAAAGAAAAATGTTCAGCCATTCCCTTTCTCCAGGTATGGTGGGCAGGATGTTTCACTACAAACTGTCATGAAAAAAAATTTATTTTAACTCTAAGGTTCGCTAAAAGACACTGAATGAACAGAACTATTACAATTTTCAAAATTTTAAAATGATACCAGTTTATCTTTCAGTAAAAGTAATTCTGAACACATTGCCTTCTTTTTCTTGCAATTTTGTGGGGTTTTTTGCTGAGAGAGGTTGGTTTTGGTTTGGTTTGGGGTGTGTTTGTTTTTTGGGGTTTTTTTTTCGGGTGGGGGAGGATTTTTCTATCACTTTTACACTGATGCAAAAACATTTTTAGTAGGCGCTGAGGTTTACTCCACTACAAATAGAGAAGAATCCATATCTTTGTGCAGACATGTCTATTCCTCAAGACAAAATGTGTGGCTGGGAGCAGGCACAAACACAGAGTGCCCAATGTACCTTTCCACCATAGTGCCACAGCACAGACAAACTGGTGTCTCATTCCCAGCTCTGCTGCTTCTACCCAGACTGAAAAAATACAACATAGGTCCATACTAAGTGTAAAATACTGATGATGAGTAAGTCTGGCCTTGTGAGAAACTACCAGATTCATTTGTATCTAACATACCTAGGAAATTTCAATTCTCTCACTAGCTGAGATTCCTTATGTTTCGAGGAAAAACCTCAAATTTTGCTCAAATACTCCCTGCCATTCTCATCAACAGCAAGACACAATACTATTCCCAATAGCATGGACCGCACAGTTACAAGCTGAAGGTTCAGACTCAGTTAACAATAAAGAGACAGATAAATCTCTAGCTGCTGACAAATCTGGAGAAACATGACCCAAATTTTGGTATCACCAAAATTCTCAGAGGCCAAAGAAGGAGTTTAAAAAAAACAAGTTTCAACCACAATTTTTTTTAAGGACACAGCAAAAGAACAGAAGAATACGCAGGGATGTTCAGCTCATTTTCTGTCACTGGTGAACCCCTAAGACACAGAAAGACAAACTCCTAAAAATGTACCAGATGAAAGACAGGGTAGCATCAGACACACATGTTCATGGAGGCCTCTTGTCCTTTTGCTCCTTGTTTACCCTGACCAAAATAAAAGGGTAGGGCAATCCCTGACTACCAGGGAGGCTTCCCATCAGGGCAGGAGCTCCTGTGAGAGCAACAGCCTAGTCTCCCTTATGTTTCATAGTCCCTGTCCTCCAGCAAGAGCAGCTACACTTAGAGCTGTCACCTTCTCCTCTGCAAAGCCAGGGGCAGTCCCACTGGTGGTGGGGAAAGCTGCTTCCCCAAAGGTGGGCAGCAAGCCCAGCTCATCTATAGAGAGCAACTGTGTGGGCTCACCTCATCCAAGGGCTTTGGGCTCAAAAGTGTGGAGGGAACTCAGCCACTGAAAGAGCCACTGAGGCTGTAATTAGCTGACCTCTGTCAGTGGTAAAGAGGACAAGGGGTAAAGAGGAGAGAAGCTGAGAGGATTGAGATGGCAGCTAAGTTCCTTTCCTTCAGATAGACACAGGGGCTGGTGCTCCTCCATTGCCATTGTCACCCTGAGGCCACCTCAGAGGCAGCTGTTGAGGCCTCCTGGCAGTCAGCCATGCAGCCAGGATGTTCAGGTCACAGTCACAGCATGCACACACATTTGCACACACCTTAGCAAGTAACCTGGTGCTGCTGCAAACCACCAACTCATTGTACTGGTGCAGCACCCACCATGCTTTCAGTCCCCTCCAAACAGACAAGCACTCAGGGAGGTTTTGTGTGAAGTGATCTCTGCTATCTCAGAGCATCACGACCTGCAGGTGTAAACCAAGGCAGCCACTGTTATAGCCATGCTGATGTACACTCTGTAATGTGCTCCTTTCCTCCCCTTTTAACTTGGCAGCATCATTTTCCTTCATTGCAGCTACACATCTATGATAAAGGGTTTGGAATTTAAAAACAGGCAATCCTAAGTAAACCAAAATGCAAGAGTGGAAGAGGGGATGGAAATATTCAGGCATTTTTTAGGCTGTGATGCACAAGTGAAAAGCATATTCATTACTGGTAAATACTGTTTGATATTTACAATTTACATTCACATTTGACAGTTGAAGATGGAAATGCAGTTCAGCCTCACAGAGGTCTTTCCCATTCTTCCTTCTTGCTTCCCAGCTGAGCTGCCAAAGACAAGCAGCCCCTCGTTATTCACCTGGAGAGCTGGGTGCTGCAGAGACAAGCTCCCCTATCCCCCAAGGTACTTGAGCTCCCAGGGACTTTCATCCCAATCCCACAAACCTGACAGGAGAGATGGCCTGTGTGGGCAGGGCAGCCAGCTGTTGCGTGGCACACAACTGCCTTTTCAGGAACTGGAACAATCAAGGTCACCTTTCAGCACGCCCTTGATCTTGCTTAGGCAAACCTGGCCTGGTGTTACATTTCAGGCACCCCACAGTTTTTATGTTCCCAGTGTCACAGATTAGTAGCCACCACGTTGTTCACAAACCAGCCTCCACTTTCTGCTCTGTTACCAGGCACCTGCCACTACCACCACGTGATTTAGAGGCTGCTGGTGCTGGCTGCATCTGTAATGCAGTCACTGGTGATGAATCATGATGTCACAGGTGCTAGATTGCAGCATTGCTAAATGGATCTGGATGATAAAGAGAGAAGAGCACCTGTATTTAGCACAAATGTCTTCATAATCAGCAGGGCCAGGAAAGGAAATAGAATTAGACAAGAAAATAGAATTAGTATTATTTCAATACTAACTGGAAGAAATGTGATGCTTTAAACACTGAGTACATGTGTTTTTTCATGGAAAAGGATATTCTTTCTGGCATGCTGGAGGCAGGGTGGGCAAAGCAAGAAAAGGGGTAGCTGAAAGGTACAGGCAGAAAGGACATTGTTTTCTGCATGAAAGCTTTTATTTTGAGGAGAAGCAAGAAAAACAGAACATATGTCACAGACCAAGGTGACTGAATTTTGTTTGTTTATTCCAGAAAGGGATGAAACTCAAGGCTCAATAGACCCAGTCAGCACTGTGGCCTCATGGAAAGGACACCCGTGTGGGGAGCTGTACCTCAGCTTCATTTTTGGCCATGTACCCTTTCCTCTTCCACCTCTTACCTTCATCCTTGATGTCCATGAAACAGAGGTGACAACCTCACACTGTCAGAGATGTGCCCAATCACAGCAGCTCCTGTCATGCAAGCACTGCCAAGAGGCATTCCTGCTAGCATTTGTTAAAGCCACACCTAGCTGGCATCCATCAGTCACAGCTCTCTGCTTCCTGCCTCACATCTTCCTTCAGCTCTCAAAGAGCTGCTGCTTCTGATTGCAGGATCTTTGCTTTTGAAGGCAGCTTGGGATGGACTGCCTCCTTTTGGCTCTCTGGAAATACAAAATAATGACATGTTTGTTGCTTTTATGAACAGGATCCATTCAAAAGAGACAGTGCTCCTGACAGCTCCTGGAGAAATGATGCCCCAGTGACAGGCTTCTTTTTAGAGGCTAGGCTCCTCCTGATGCCCATCTGTGATCCTTAATATTAACAGGAGATGTTTATGGCCATTTCAGAGATGACAGGCTCCAGGTTTTCAATCTGCAAAAGAAACACAACTTGAAATTGGGCACTATCCTCTCTTCAAGCTGTGTGATTTGACTAAAAAAAATAAACTGGCTGATGGAGGAAAGCTTTCCATGGCTGTAGAAGTGTTTTTGAACAGCAGCTTCATGACCCCTTTCCCTTCAGGTGTATCATAGCACTAGCTAGAAGCAATAACTTGCAAAAGATCACCTAGCATTAGGCTTTTGGCTAAATATCTTGGCATAGCTCTGCTAATAGTTATATGTATGCAATTCTCTATGTAGCCAGTGGCATGCAGGATTTGGGGGTTCTACCTCCTTTTTTCCTATCCTATGCTATGGATTCCCTGTGCTGCTTAAGAAGGTCAGTTTATTTGCATGTAGCTCATTTAATTTTATTTTGGAGGTGAAGACAATATTTTTTTGCCCCTAGAACACTGGTGCAGTAGCTGTGAAGTTGCTGGTTAAAAAGTGTTTTAAAGGTAATAAACTACCACTGCTGGATTTGCACACTCTCTAAGAATCCTTGTCTACAGCTTTCCAGCCTAATTTCGCCTTCTGGAAATCAATTGTGTAATTGATTTCTTAACTTTCCAACTTGAAACAGCAAAGAGAGCTGGTTTTCAGAAAGAAGTGATGCTCATTCCTCCCTCTGCTGAAACCAAAGGTGTTGCACTAAATCAGTCACAAATTCTTAGCACTACCAAAGGGTAGTAGCTGGCTCCCACAGCTCCAGGTTACTTGGAAAGTTGAAATCTTTTTCTAGTCAACCGAGTGATGACTAGATCAACCACATCCCCAGCCTCTGATGTTTGCAGCCCCGGGAGCCTCACAGTGAGGGACAACTGAGGTGAACTGCACAGGGACGCAAGGAGCAGCCGGGCAGGAAGACCATCCTGTCCTTCCCTTATTCATCCAGTGCTCATCACAGCCTGTCAGCACTGACCCTGCTTTGCAAGGCTGGAAAGATGCGAACGAGGGGGTGTGAACGAGGGGATGTGAACACGGGGAGCCGCAGGAGTCCCGCAGGAGCACAGCCTTCCTCGGCACTGCCAGCCCCGCTTCCCTCCCCACGGCATTCAGGTCAAAGACAAGCGAAGGGCCAGACTTGGAGACTGCCACGGCAAAGAGCCGGACTTGGAGCTGCCAAAGCAAAGGGCCAGGCTCGTCCGGAGGCTGCCAAGCCTTTCAGCGGGGGAAGCTGGGGCTCAGCGCCCTCGGTGTTGGCGCTGCCTCGGCTCCGGGGCTGGGCAGGGTCCACACGGGGACTTTCCTGTGGTTTGAAGGGGGAGGGCAAGGGAAAGGCAGAGCAGGGACCCGGGGGAAGAGCGGGCGGGGAGCGGCAGAGCCGCTGCCTCCGCCGGGGCTGCACTGGCACCCAGCGGCGGCGGCGGGGCCAGCCCGGGCTGCGCTCCCAGAGACGGGCAGCCCAGGAAAAAAACACGGCAGAACCGAATTTATTTTACCTTTCAAGGGGGAAAAAAAAACCCCAAACACCACCACCCCCTCCACGTCGCCGTCTTCACCACCCCTTCTTTCACGTAAAAAAACAACAAGCCAACCAACTAATTCCAAACCATATTCTGTCTGTCTGTCAAGTGTGCTTGTGCAAGCCACAAAATGGGAAGTTTCTGGGGGAAGGATACATGCATTTCAATTTTTGTGTTAGACCAGACTTACAATTTGTTATTTTTGCTAGGTCTGAAAGTTAAGCCTCGTTGGTGAAAACTTGGCACTTGTACATGCACCCACTGAAAGAAATGTTTTCAGGTTGGCGTATCTGTTTTTCAAAAGGCTGAGAATAAATCTGTCTTTTTGCAAGATAAGAAACATTTTGCATTTCATTTCAAAGAGACAAAGTTAAATAGTTCTGCACAACAAGGGCCATGTTTCAATCAGAGCCCGAGTAATAGATGCTCTATGCTGAACAGCCTCATGTAGCAATGACAACATAATCAATTGATGGATGAGTTAAAATCTTTTAGGACTCAGTCAAAACCCACTTCTATATAGCAGCATATGCATGTCCATTTTCCAGAAAGGCTGCATCCATCAGTAATACCAAGGGAAGGGAGAGGGAAAGGCTTCTAAAATCATGAAAGATGGTTTGAATGTATCAAGTTTTTCTTTGCTTTACTCTGCCTAATTTTCCCCACCCATTCCAGTGCAGCCATTCACCTTACAGAAGTATTTTGTGAAACAGAAAAATTACATTCAAGGAAACAGGCCTATAGGAACTAGATTATAACAGAGCTATGGGTATTAGATTATAACCATAGCCCAGATGCACCTGGAGCTGGCTGTTTGATGAAGTCAGAAGTGATCATACAATTTCCTTACCTTGCTGATATGATTTTTCCAACTTATCTTAAAATTCTCCTTTGTCTCACTTGACACCCACCAGGACAGGAAATGAGAGGGCTATACTAACAAGAAGACAATTTAGTCTGGCTAAAACCAGAAGCTATTCATTCTATCAGTACCGTAATATATTTGGCAGGCTTATAATTTTGGGAGATAGAAAATACAAGTTCTGAACCTGACTTTTTCCACACCAAATTAAACATCTGAGTTTTCCCCACCACTGCCCAGTGCTGCAGTTGGCTCCATAATTGCCTCTTCATTATGAGCTGAGGCTCTGCACATCTTGTCATTTGTATGGTTTTGTGCTATGGATATAAGGATTAGCAAGGATTTAGGACTTATATCTCATTTGAAAGATTAATAACTTAGCACGTCATGTCTTCCACCAATGCAGAAGTTAACCAAAGCACCATTCACTACAGTGCCTTGTGAACACCCATCACCGGAGAAAGGTCTGGACAACAAGTGGGTTTTACCACTTCACCTGAAAATCTTTATATCCAGATTTGGTGAATAGAAAACTGAGGTGAATCCCAGAGACCAGGAGGCTACACTGAGCACAGATTCCAGCCTTGTGATCTGACAGAAGGACCACTGAGGAGTAAAGACATATCTGGAAGCAGCAGGAAACCAAGTGAGAGCAACACCTCCCACACTCCCTCCCCTCTTATGTTGGGGCAGGAGCAAGGAACACTCCCTTTTGTGCTTCTGTCAACTTCATCCAGCTGCAGCAGCCCCACAAAAACTCTAGCTGAGACAGTAATACAAGAAGAGAGACAGTTTCTCAAGCAGACTGAAATTTCAGCCACCAGCATTCTCCCACACATCTGAACTCCCTTCTCCCATTTATTTTTTCATTCCTCTCTCAAGCACCGTAACAAGTCAGCTCTTTGTTTTTAGTGCTTCAATTACTCCCTCAGTGCTCTTGAACTGCTGAGCCCTCCCAACAAAATCAGGATAATGAATAATGTTCATCGTTTGCTTCTGTGTAACTGTTTCCCCTGCCCAGGCTTGCAGCATGACTGGAGAGGCACAAGCACTGACAGCTGAGCAAATCCCACGCCACCATGGAAAACAGGCTCAGCAGTGTACCCTGGCAGCCTCCTCAAACATTGCAGCCTGCTTTTCCATGTTTGGGGGGCTTTATCCCTAAAACTGGCCATGGGGGAACCAGCCCCAATTGAGAAGCAGGACTACAAAGGAGCTCTGAGGTACAGAGATGCCCAGCACAGCAAAAATAGGGATTCACCTCTCCTTGGTCCCCCCCAAAAGCACTGCTCCTCACACCACACACACGAATAGCCACTTCCAGATACATCAACCAAGGCACAGAAGGGGCAAGAAGAGTCAAGCTTTTTAAACCTGGCCTGCCTTAACAACATTAGCAGCTAAAATCTACAGCCAGCTAGTTTCTGTTTGTCTAGGCTTGAACAAGACTGTTTCATATTAAAAATCATGAAACTTATAAATAGGTGAAACATTACTTATAATATGGTATATTGCTGTTTCTCATTCTTACAAAAGCCTGTTTCTTTAGCAGAAGTCTGTCAGTACTGACTCCCCTAGGTCAGCTTGACTCCAGCACCAGGAATCACATTTACCTGCAGCCTGGGAGTCATCAGTCACTTTGCCATCAATACCCTCACAATAGGGCCTTGCAATGGTTGAAATTGTTGCTCAATTAATTGCTGGCTAGTTCCTGCCAAATTGCCTGCAATAGCTCTTCCTTTGGCGTGGAAGGAAAGAATACGGCCCTTTAAAGTGCTCTGAGGTCACATTAGCCTCGCACACACTCCATTACCCATGACCTTGTCTCTCTGGCAGAAGCTGGAAGCTTCTGTCCTTATCTCCCAGGGCCTGGAGGCACCAGGATTGAGATTGAGACTAGAGGGGGAGATGTGGGGTGGCCCGAAGGAGCACAGGGTCAGAACTGCTAGAAATGCTGTCCTCAGGCTCCCAGCAGGGGCTTGTCTTGAGACATAGCCAAACAGGGAAGAGCCCCTTTATCAAGGAAGTGGAGCCAAGTGAGGAAAAGGTGGTTGCTTTTCCTCGGAGGCTGCTCCATTAGGAGAGATTAGGAGGTTCAGCAGGTGAAAACACAGTGTGAAAGTCATGGGAGATGATTCCTTCCTTCCTTCCTTCCTTCCTTCCTTCCTTCCTTCCTTCCTTCCTTCCTTCCTTCCTTCCTTCCTTCCTCCCTCCCTCCCTCATGAGCTATGAATATCAGCAGTGTCAAAAAGACCCACAGACACCTACCCAATTTCTTGCAGATTCAACAGCAGAGGAAGGTGACTGCCCTTTGTACCTGGGGAAAAAGAGGTGCTCACTCTCCTTGCCAGGAGAATGAAAGAGAAACACAACACCACATACCCTGGAAACCCAGAAGTCTGTCTCTGTCCTACCCAAGCACAAAACTGGGATCTGGGGTTATTCTGCAGTTTACCCACAAATCCACGGTGGAAACAAAACCTCTGAAGTTAAGCAAGAAGCTCATTAAGCGTGCAAATATGAGGAACTGTTGGTGAAAATTATCACAAAATTCCTGACTGTCATCTTGGGTTATGGAAGATTTTGAGTGGGAAGATGCTCTGCTGCACCTTCCTACGAAAGCTTTTCATGATTAACTTGTCTTACTAGAAAATGAGGAGCTGAACACAACAAAACATTCTGTGAAGCCATGAACTTTGCAAAATTTTCATTAAAAATGTTTAAAAGCAATGACATTTTTCATAAAACATTTCAGTCGAGTCCGGAATAGCTTTCAGCTTTGAAATGCAATTTCCCTTTTAAAAATGCAAAAAAATGAACACTGGGAAGAAGTCTTTTGATATTTTTACAATCCCATGTGACAAATGAGACATTTTTCACATTGCCAATTTGATGAAAATATTTTTAAGAGGTCATTCCAAACAGATTTTTTTTTTCCAAAATACTGACACTTTCAACAACTTTCATAGGCTTTTGGGTTTTTCTCCCTGACTCAGTAAGGACTACATATTTTGTGATTTGTGGGTTTTTTTGGATGCAGTTTGCCACTGATTCTAGTTATACAGATACTCATGATTTTTAATTAATTGCTTTAACATTCCTGGCTGTATAAAAATGTCAGAAATATAAATGAAATATCAACTAAAACACTGCATTCTACTTGTTTTCTAGGGGGGAAAAAAAGAAAATTGTACTTTGGTAGGTTTGAGAATCTGCAAAGAATATGTTCTCATTTCTTCTAAAAGTTATTCCACTTTCCATCATTTAATAGGAATATCTGAATACTGTGTTTACCACACCCTTCCAGAAAGCTGTTTTTATGTCTTTTCAGATACAAAATTATCTCTCTTGTTTCAGTTTCAAATATTGGAGCTTCCCTCTTACCATTCTACCTACAGCATTTTCCACAGGTAATATCTAAGGGTGGTAAAAAGGAGAGATACTGAAAAATAGGGTAAGGGTGGTGTAGAATAAATTTAATTCTGTATTAAAACATGAAAGGCAAAACTGTTCTAATTTCTTTATTGTAAGTAACTGAAGAAAATCCTCTCTTTTTGTTCCCGTAAGTGCTGCTTTATTTAGTGTGTTATTTCAGTGCTATTTCTAGTGTGGCCCACTGACACGAGCACTGGGATCACCATACTGATCTGTCTAAATATAGCACCTGGGAGCTGACGGTGACAGGTACCAGATGCCTATTATTAAACTGCAAGAAGATGGCAAACGATGAAACAGTGAATCCTTATGGAAAGCTGAGCAGGCTCCTGCTGCTGTGGGGTTTGAATGGAGCCAGATTGCCTTGGGGTGGCAAGGGAGGGCCTCCTGAAGCCCTAGGATCTTCAAATTCCAAACAGAAAGGAGGGGTCAGAAGAAGAGGGCCTGTGTCAACAGCTCTAAGGGTGGCAAGAAATCGACTTTACTACCCTGAAACTGTGGCTCTCCTGGCTATTTACAGCAACTTAGAAAGCCAGAAAAGCCTTCAATTATTTCCCTGCTCCTTCAGGAAGTTAAAGAGGTAAGACAGAAGGTGAGAAACACATAAAGACAAAACATTACTGGAGTCTGCACAATCTGCTGGGAGCAAAGCATCACTATATGGCCCCATTCACAGTAGCATTATCTGTCTGTCTCTCCCAGCTCACCCACTGACTTGAAGCTATTTCAGTTTTAATGAATGTTTGAATTCAAATATCATCTCAGAACTATCCAAGACTCTGCATACAAATATATGTTTATGCCTTTTGTGCAAGGTGGCATCCTTTTCAGCCTCACTGAAAAGAAGCCTAGCCAGAATCTCAGTGAGCATCAACAGAGCCAGCATTACCTTATTTTAAACATTTGTTCAATGCACACTAGCATCACAGGTAGTTTTGGTGCCTCAGTTAAGCAGAGCTCTGCTGGAGATGAAGCTTTCAGGCAGACAATCCTTCCCTCACCAGGGGTGGACGGAGGCATCCAGCTAGCTCTATATACCAACTGAAAATTCAGATGTTTCTGGTTTCAGTGCCCCGGTTTGCTTTCCTCCCAGAAGAGGAAATAATAGCCCTCAGTTATCTTTTTTTTTTTTAATAGATTACTTTACCCTCTTTTGCAGCCAGCCTTAGTAATATCCTTTTAAAAAATTAAATAGTCTCAAAACCAGAAGGATGGAAGTTTTTAGGCACCTTTGAATATTTCCCTGACGTTTGAAAAGCTGGGGCATGCTGCAGTCACAGAGCAGGGGTACAACCCATGCTGCTCACAGCCAAGGAGAAAGAACATAGAAATTACATTGACAGATTCTCTCTCTAATTGTTCATTAAGATAATGAGAAGAAGCTATCAGAAGGATTTCTGAAAGAAGCATACTTGAAGGAAAGAGACCTGGTGAGTGGGCCTGAAAGCAGGAAATTTGGAGACTGGGGAAAGAGGCAGTGCAGGAGATGGTGCTCAGAGGGCTTCGGGAGCAGGGAGGGAGAGCACCCACCTGCCTGCTGAGGGCAGTGGGGAGGGAAACATCCAAAGAAGAATTTTCTCACTTATTTCTTGTGGAGTCTGAGGAGACCTGTTCCCTGGGTCAGGCACCACGCACCGTGGCTCTGAGCACTCCCAGTCCTCCCAACGCTGTGTGGGCAGGAGGAGAAGGAAACGAGAGGGGCAGCACTGGGAGGGAACACAGGTTCCCAAGGGTGAGGACAGCCTTGGTGGTAGGAGGTGGGAAGGCAGCCAAAAGGGAATAAAGCTCCACGCTGGGGAAGTGCCCCAGCCCTCACTCAGTAAAACCGCGCTGCTTGCCATTACTTCAGCAGAGATAAATGAGGGCAGCGCTGCGGGCACCGGCGGCGGCTGCGGCTCGGGGGAGGCTGCCCTCAGGGAGCGCCGTGACTCGGCCCGGCCCAGCACACCCGGCACAAACCTTCCCACATCTTCACCCACTGTCACCACAGCGCCCGGCCTCCCCGTGCTGTTCCCACCTTTCCCAAGGTCCAGAAGCCTTTCCCAGCAGCAGGAGGCTGTCCTGTCCTGTCCTGCCTGCCAGCATCCCGGGGGGAGCGGCCACGGGGCTCCTCCGCCCCCGCTCCCCAGCGCGGGCAAGCGGGGATTTAATGGAGCACCACAGCGGATGGCAGCGCTCGGCTCTCATCTCGTCATCTCTCAGGCTCCCCGCAGGCACAGCTCTGCTCCTGCGAAATCTGTTGGCAAGGCGCTGGCGCCTGCACAATCTCCTCCTGACCCTCCAAGCGAGACCCCCGCCCGGGCGCAGCTATGACAGGCGGCTCGCAGCCGGACGGAGGAGAAAGCAGCTCCTTCATCCTCCTCGGGACTGCGGCTCCCCAGAGAGCAGGACAGCCCTGATTCGAGCCCCCTCTGAGGAGGAGGTGTGGGGGAGGCACTTCATTATTTGGATGTGCAGGCGAGCCCCTGGAATCACCGTGCAGAGACCTGCCACAGCAGCACAGCTGCTGGCCCCTGAGCTCCATGCAGGCACAAATGAGGAGCCAGCTGCTGATGTGTTCCCACACTATCAGCTCTACCAACTTTTAATGTACCTCTCTGGCTGGGTTTGAGTTAAAAACCCTCTCCAGAGGCTTCTGAAAATCCAGGCTCAACCTTCATGCCTGGAACATGGAGCTGTCTCTCACACTCATCTCCTCACCTGACCAGAATATATAATGCAATGAAGGGTTTGGTGCTTTGGCTACAATCCAGAAATATTGCTCTTTGAAAATATTCAGACCTGCAGTTAATCATAAGATATGACAGCATCCTCAAATTCTCCTGGAAATAAAATATTTAAAGGAAGCTCTGGAATATTCAAGTGAAGTTTCCAGTAAAGGAAACTAGAAGTAAAAGCATTGTAGGTGAGAGAATAGAATATCTCTCTCACCTGGGGAGAGTAAAAGGAGCAAATAAATAAAAAGTATGTCAACAGGACAATGTGATTCTTACTGAGAACAGAAGGAGCAATTAAAAGGAGGGATGAGAAAAAGGAGCATAGAAGTCCTAAGCCAAAGAAAACCCCAAAGCAAGTCAAAGTAACACGTAAAAGAAAAGGGCACTGACCAACAAATACATCTTGTTACATCATAGCAAAGGAAAGGGACAAAGAAGTTAGCAAAGAGTACAATTTTAAGGTGAGGGAAGGGAAAATATGGGAAAGGGAAGGGAGACAGATGAGAAGGAAAATCCATGAGGCAACAGGCAGTAAGGAAACATAATGCAAAAGGAGGTCAGGTTTCTGCTAAAGCTAAAAACAGGCCCTTAACTGAGAGAGAGGGACCTATTTCACCACAAAGTGGTGTATGAAGAGCTCTCCTTTGGGACTTGCTATTTCCCTTGAGAGTGCAGGTGAGCCGGACAGGAGATGCTCTCCCCGTAGGCAAAGAACAAGATGTGGCGGCTGGCAGGTGTGATACCAGGTGACTGCAGGGCACCTCCTGCTCTTTGTTCTCGCCCCAGCCACACAGGAGCCTGACAGTGTTGCTGAACTAGCAGCCAATAAAACAAAGGGCAAAATAATTTTGTCCTTGACCTGAAGGTCCTGCTTTTCAGTTGTGAGTTCAGTTCTCACTGACAACCTACATTTCCCCAGTAAAACCAGATTAATACCAGTACCTGCATGACAGCCATTTCAGACCGAGTCTTACCTTGCATTGAGGGTCATCACATTTGCATTATGGCAAGCCTGAAACACTTCTATGGTCCTTTTTCCACATCTCTAAGGGAAAAGAACAGAAAATTATTCAAGCATTTTCTGACAAAATCACTTGTTGTCAACAATGCTATGGTTTTTCATTGTGAAACTCACCTATTACAGCAACACTGGTCTGGTAGTCTTTATCTCTGCTTGGCCACTTTCACCAGCTGCAAGCAGAACCTAAGGATGTTGTGAGAAGTTTCTTTACCAAAACCCACCAGCTGGAGAGGAGATAATCTCCTGCTTTTCATCTGGTTTAGATAGTTTTATAGACCAAGGGAAGACATGCCACCACCCATGCCTGACATCCTCACCATACCAGGGAGGAGTAATTTTGATTACTCTTCTTTCAGCCAAGGTGACCCTCACATAAAGGTCAGTTGAAAAGCCCCAGCTCTAAGGGAAAAGCACAATGTCTCTCTCAAACTAGGCAAAGCAAATAATCCTTTAGAAAAAAGAAATCCCTTCAGAAATAAGCATGCTCCACATCACAAAATAAAGGATTGAAGGAAGGGAAGGGCCACCTGCAAATGAGAGGTGATAGCAAGCAGGAGAAGCCAAAGGACAGTTTGAATGATACGAAGAAATAATTAAAAGGGAAGAGAAGCATACGTGGTGGAAAACATATGAGAGCAGAGGTTGTCAGATGCAAAGAATACCCACATCTATAGCCATGATTAATTGTGAGAATAACAGGTTATTTGCCCATCTAGAATGCAGAAGAAGTGAAGTGTTGTGTAGAAATGCCATTAATCTCCCTTGATGGGAACATTATTTGCACTGAATTCTACCTGACATTTCAAGTTGCTTTCAATATATTTTATTGTATATTTTTTCATATTTTCAGTGCTCTATTGCCAAAGATTCTGAATCATCAAAATTAATCAGCTGCCTGGAACAGAGCCAGATACAACAAATAAGGAGCCAGGCACTTTTGATATTCTCCCAGTCCTAGATGAATGTATAACTCACATTTATGGGTTTGGGAAGATCTGGGGCTGCTCAGAGAAGGAAACAAAAAAAAAAAAGAAGGAAAAAATAACAACACCCATGGGCATTGTTGCAAGAAACTGCATAGGCTCTCTTGATGAACAAATGGCTACTGCTTCTGCTTTGAAGCATTTGTTTGGCTCATTGTTTGGAAAGCAGCAGAGAAAAAGGAGAGCCCCAGACACACACCTCTCTCATGGTGGGTAAATCACCAGGAACTGCATCAGATGCAGAGGTGTTACACTAGTGTAACTGAGGGAGATCTCTGAGGATGACTGAAAATATACAGACTCCACATAAGAAACCTAACCTGAAGGCCTGGAGGCAAAATTAAAGCTACTCCTTCAATGGAGGAAAAATAAGAAATACTTTTCCTTAATTATCCCTGAAGGGCAGCCTGATGTGATGGAGTAAAACTTCCATGTAATAAAAGGAAATGAGAATCCCTACCCTTGCTGCCTGCCACAGAGTGCCAACACCTCACAACTGGAAAGCAGCTGTAGGGAATTCCCTGTTACCTGGGACTGTCTGTGTTAATTCTACACCAAGGCCAATAAGCATAACAATGGGAAGCTAATACTGATGGGAATAGAGAAGACATGAAACAGAGACACATCATTTCTCACAAACCATCAGATGTCCAGAAGAGAAGTTTTGGTGGAAAGAAAAGTAATTTTTTCAAAAAGCCAATGTGCTTTCCTCCTCCTTCCCATCCCCCTTTCTCCCAAGAAGGGAATGGTTCTTGAGGAGTTTGTAGAGGCAGAAGCTGAAGTAGACTAGAATTTGAGCTGGGCCCTCCTCCCCATGCAGACTCCAGTGAGGCTTCTTGTCTGCATACCTCTGCATCGAACCAAAATTAAAAATTCTGTTAAGAGAGGAAATCTCCTGCCAGCTAATATCCCCAAGCTCAGAGAAATGCTGCAACAACAAACACTGTGACAGGAATTTCATGCTGAGCCCCAGCACCAGGAGGACACTATCATTTTTCCGTGCTATTTTGAAGTGATGCAAAGATGTCAGCATCGAGGGGACTTAAAGAACCCATTACTGCAAAGCTCTTTGACAAATAAATAAAACATGAAAGCAGTTCCCTTTGCAGGGAGAGCAGTGGAGAAGGAGGATAAGGAGAGGGCTAGGAGCAGGAACACCATATTTGCTATGGATTTTGAATGTTTAAAAACCTGCCTCTGAAAGCAGCTTAGTAATTAGCAGTAGTTTATGTTGACAAGGGTATTTTTGCACAGCTCCATTGCACTGGCTAATTGGCGGATGTTATTTTCCAGTGAGGAAATCAGGATTGGGCTTTCTTGCTGACATACCTCAGAGCCCTGGCTTACCACACACAAATCTTCAATATATATATACTTATACAGTAAGTATACTTACAAACACTACAAATATTTGGTTTCTTAGAAAAGATCTCATAGAGACTTCTGTTTTCTCAGAATACTTAGCACAAGTATAAGTACCAGCTAGGAAGCAGAAATTAGGAAAACTGTTTGCTCTAAAACTAATTGAAACTGTGACACAATAAAGTTCCTCTGAGATACACTTGCTGCACATATAATCTTAGACTGTGATCTACACTACCTTTTGCAGAGTTGGACAAATTAAAATATTATGAGATCTTGCTATCTATGCTGTATTTGCCATGATGGGCTCATTTTAAAAAGGCAGTTCTAAAAGCAGTTGCTCCTGAAATCAAAATTGAAAAGCAGGAATCCTGTATTTGTTAGCTGTGAGCAGAAGTGTGCTGGTGCATACCGCACTCCTCATCTTGAAACTTTTCTCCCTGACTTCTGAGAAAGAACAGAACAATGAGCTGCTGCTTTGTGTTTCCAAAGGGGAGCCAGCAGGAGTCAATACAATTATTTTTGGCTTCTACACACAAGCTATGCTGCCAGATAAGCACATAGTAATCTGTGTTCCTCAGAAAAAAAATCTTTAAAAAAGCATTCTGAAGAATTTCTATCAGAACACATGATCTTTATCAGTAATTAATACAAGCTGAATGCCTAAAATACAGGATGAAGTCTTTGGTTTACCTTTTCCTCCACAGTGAATAACAGTTTCAGCATTATGATTAGGACACAAGCCAAAACATTGTGTGTTTGGGTAGCATCATCCATTAAGGCCACTAATCATCTCTGCTTCAGCTTCATCAGGGCTGAATTGAGACCTTTATGTTGACTGCAATGGACCTGGGATCAGCCCTTCTACTGATGCAATTCAGAAAAGCACTTAAGCAACTGCACTTAATTTCAAGCCTGAGGCTAAACACCACTAGGCTGATCTGATCAGGAAGTCAGCCAAAGAAAAAATAATATCATTCATGGAATAAGTGAGTCAAAAGAGCATAATTTCCTTTGTGATGGCTGCTTCAAAAATCATCCCGCTGTTCCAGGTCTGCTCCTTCCTCCCCTTCGCTGTCCCATTGAGCAAGGCAGATGCTTCCATCTTTCCTTTGCTCCCATCTGGCTGTGGCTCTTCACAAGTAGCAGAAGTTAATTTTTTTTCCATAAGTAAACAACAATGTTCTGTCATCATAATATTGCTAAACCTGCATTTTAGCAAGTTAATCAATAGAGCCTCTATTGAAGCTTGTGAAGGCAAACTTCTACACCAGGTCAGCCCTAGAGAAAGAAAACACTATGCATTAATACTTCTGCCAATATTGACTTGTCCAGCACTTTTCCTGAAGGAAATGTATTTTCTTTTCCCACCTCCTGCACTGGGGCCCATAATGAAGCAGGGAGGCTTGTTCCTTGCACCAGAGAGCACTGACCTCTCAGAAGAGATGTGTGCAACATTTCCCACATTTTCAACATGCTCTTGATCTTGGATATTCAACAGGGCTCCTGGTGTCACCCCCCTGTAGAGTTTGCATGGCTTCAAAAGGCAGCCAAGGTGAAGCTCCAGGAAGGACAGGGACTTTGGCACTTTGCATGATGACATCCAGGCTCTTCTTATTGTGCATATGGGAGGAGTTGTAAGGTGAGAGAAGAGAGAAGAGAACCTAAAAAGGCAAAGTTAGACTTTTCCTCTACTCTTCACCTTCAATATGTTTGTATAACCAGCCATCATTTTAACACCTCTTGGGCAGCCAGGCCCATGACCAGAGAAGCTGCAGGGGAAGCATTATATCAGACATTCACACACAGGGCAATTTCCACAGAGAATTCAGTTGCCTGAGGGGAAGGAGACCTTCCCTGAAGTCCATTTTTTTGTCAATAAATTGTGGCAGAAAACCTTCCATGAAACACTGCCTTTGAACATAACTGCAAGTTTTTCTTAGCGAAAAAAGCCTCCCATTGAAAAAGACTGTGGTAGCCTTTGAAGCTTAGGCTTCAGTAACCCAAAGCAATAAGTGTTTAACTGTTGGCTCCAGAATTTTCAGCCTTTGTGCAAGCTTCCAGTTGTTTGAGAATGAGCAGCAGCAATGGCCTTCCTTTTGCACTGCCTACTGTGAACTAAAAATCCTGTCAGCTTGATTTTGCATTTTGTATTGATTCTGCAGCAATCTGATGTGACTCTGAAGCTGACCCTTCTTGAAGCCAGAGGTTGGACAGAGCCAACCTGAGTTATTCTGCATTTGTATAATGCAGCTGGAGAGGAATCTCTGTGGTCACAGACAGCCCCACTGAGCCAGGATTTCTCCCTCAGCAGATGATGCAAGGAAAGAGAACCAGCTTGACTCCAGACAACTTGGAAATTAAAGCCATACAATGGAACAGCAGAAAATCTACCACTTCCAAAATCCCAATTTTTCACATTGAACCCATCACAGTGCTAGAATATCTTATTCTCCCCGTTTTGCTGTGTGGGAAGTAGTGCATATCGTGACCCTCTCTCCTGAAGGTCAGTGGGAAATGAGGACATGTCTCCCCTTCAAGCTCAGTGGGATGACTCTCACTCCAGTACAAGCACATGCATAAATGCTCCACTGAGTTAAACTCCAGGCACTCTTCTATCCTATCTGCAGCTATGAGCCATCCTCACACAAGCATTCATTCTTTGCTATACCACATGGAAGGTGCAAATGCATGTAAAAAAAAAAGTTACCTTTTTCTATTAAACTCTGTAGTGCTTTTCTGTAAGGCTAGTAAATTCAGTTTATTGAGCAGTATGACTGCTTGAGCATTTTTAGTATGCTATAATGCATAAGAGATACTGTATTATCCAATATATTTCAATATTTGAAAAGTTTTTTAAAGACTGAAATGCTTGCAATTTAATTTTAGGAATGTATTAGCACATATACTATAGCAAAAATGTATTCATTTTCAGCCAGCATTATAATAATTTCTGTTATCATAAAGGAATCTATTCTATTTGCACTAAAAACGTACATGAAGAAGATGGACTGCATTCACCACAATTATCATTACTCTTAAGCATTTAGAAAGCCTGAGCTCATTACAATTTGATGACAGTTAACAAGAGAAGAAATTTTGTTATTAACATCCTAAACATTAAAAGCAAAAAAAATCACTATGACACTATTTTCAGAGACACACCAGATTCAGAGTTCCAAAAATAGGATTTTAAATTATTTAAAATATATTTCTTTAATGAATTAACAATGCATGCCTGAGTAGGCTTTTCAGTACTCAGTGCAGGATTACAACAGGAAGGCCAAGTTACACCAAGAGCTCGTGTATGACAAGGTTGTTCACTTAGTGTTGGAACTGACCTTTAAGGGCTCTGATGTAATATTTGAATGGCTACCAATGTACAGCTGTCAATTGATTGCAAAGAAAATGCTGATAGTTTAGGAGAGAAAACTATTAGGCAGTCAAAGGTTGAAATTGATAAAGATACAGTAGGGTTTTGTAGAGGGAGGGTGAATTAGGTTGCATGCTATGACTAATAGTACTTGGACTAGCTGCCATAAATGCAGAATTCACAACAAAAAAAAAATCGGACAGCTTGTTCAAAGAGTTATAATAAAAAGGAAGAACAGAAATGTGGGTCTGTTGTGTCAGTGACACTACAGATTGGCCTTCTGTTGTACGTAGGCGACATACAGCTTAAAGCATGAATGTATCTTCAAAATAGAGCACTTCAGCCATTCCTAGTTGTTTTGTGGTAAAGTTTGATTGCAGGACTAAAGAAATGCATATTAAAATTAGCAGGAATGAAATGAACAGCAGTATTTATGCAGCACATCAGCACATAGAATAGCATTCTCCAGTGCAGAGGAAAGTCCCTGAAAGGTGAGATTTGACACACCAAATTGATGTTATCAAAACTTGAAAAGCTATGCCACAGGCTTAAACCATCTGGGCTCCTAGCAGTGCTGAGCAAACTGGTGGGTATCCAGCCACAAGACGAAAGAAAGGGTAATTGAGCAGTTTGGTTCCAGCCTCAGAAGCAAGTGTCTTTGTTATTCCATGCACCCGCAGCTGGCAGAGCTGCTGCCAGCTGTGGAAGACTCAGCTTTGCAACCATGGCAAAAGTGGCATTTCAGGAACATTTTGTCTGAGGGCTCAGAGAGGCACACAAAACAGCTTTGTGCCTCTAGGCATGAAGTAATCTCTTGAGTAAAAGTGTAGCGTCTATGTGAAGTGATCAGCTGAGAATTCTACTGAAACATAAGGCAGACAAGTTCTTTATATTTAGAGGTCTCCTTTAAGAGGAGTTCTGCTATCACAAATGACAGTGTATTTGTATCAGGGCTGGGTGAGTGTCACCAACACATTCCTTGCCCCAAAAGCTTTTCCTTTTCCCAAGCCTCATCACTTCTGCAATGCACCTTCCCATTACTGTGGAATACATATGGCAATGCCTGTTTGAAAGAGGTGTCTTCGACCTAGGGATGTCTAGCTCTACCCACCCACTGTAACCATGAAAAAACCATACTCCTTCCTAGGGTGAGTTCGAGAAGAAATTCATCAGTCGCCCCTGGAAGAGTTAAAATACTTCAGTGGTGTAAAATAGACCTTCTTCTGAAAATTGCCCTTTATCAGGCTCCACCATGTATTTTAAATCACACCTACCCAAATATGAGATGGAACATTAACTTGAGCCATGCGAAGTATTTTAACTTCAGCTGTCCATGGGCAGTCTTTATTCCCTCTCTTCTGCTAAAACCTCCTGCTGGGGAATGAAAGTCATTCCAGATGCACATGGATGAAAATTACATGGAACATTAGCATGATTTCAGTTTAAGGACAGTCTTCATAAAAAGTCCCCTGAGGGCTCAGGTAATCCCCGTCACATTTATTTGGAGTTTCTCGAACACCAGCATTAGAGAGAAGCAGTCCAGAGCAGTGGAAATGTTGCTTTTTCACTTGGTTTCACTTTCCATGTATTTTGATTTTATTTTTTGTATGCATGGATATTATAGACAACATAAATAATGTCAGGGCAGAGGTGATTCATTTTTATTACACTTTTTTTTGACAGTGGCATGTGAGATATGAGTAATACTGTGTCAGTTGCTTTGGCTCACATTTGCATCCAATCGTCAATGAGTAAAATGAAATCTCACAGCTGCCAACACTCAATTTCTGAGGCTCTCAGGATTTTCATCATACATCCACAACAGAAAAGATATCTTGCAGGTGACTTTTACTTTAAAGTTACAACATTATACCTATTTTTAAGGACAAAAAATAGCATTACTTCCAATAAGTTATTGAAACTGCATGCTAGATTCCATTATACAATTATATTGAATGCACTTAACAAAAAGTTTATGTTTGTGCCAAAATCGCCAGGTAAACACATTCATTTGCTGTGTATCAGTCTAAATTGATTGCAGTTAGCATGGCAGTCTTTCCATTGAAAGCTTCTCAGGAGGGACTGACAAGTTATACTGGCAGATATATGTTAGAGGCCTTCTCATACTTGTGCTCCAAAGCATAGCAGATCAGCTGTCAGGAAAAAGTTTCCTGCTTTTTGTGATTTATGAGTTCTCATTCAACAGATCTCAGGTAGCCATTTCAGCTGATAGCCGATCTTAAGGTAAAGAAAACTTTCAAAATATTGATGGATCTAGCCTTTCGGGCTTCAGCAATTCTGTCCTCTCTTTCTCAACCCACTATATGTATTCCAAAGTCACTCAAAGTGCTTACTTATAGAAGTCTGAATATGGCACCTGATCCAGACCTTAGGGAAGTGAAAAAGATTTGTAATTAGAATGTAGCTGGCCCCAGAACCACAGAGGTGACATATGGACTATGTCTGTATAAGCAAGTTTACAGGGGAACAGATCTATAGAAAGTTGGTACTAACGCTTCATACCTCTTTGGGATGAAGGGTTTAGTGCAAACTATTCACAGTCTGTTCCCATGGCCTGAACACCTGTTATAGATGGATAATGGGAGGATTGGCTCTCACAATTAAGAGATAACTATTGTGTGAATATTAAGAAAAGCTTTAGTGATGCATAGTTATGTTATTGTAGTTTAGATGCCCTCTGTTCTCCCTACAGTTCCCTTTCCCCCCTGTACTGTTGCCATCAGACAGCCGGGGCTGTCTAGGACAGGTACAAAGAAGGCTGCACAGGTGTCCCTGGCCTGGGGCAGTGGGGAATGGAAAAGCTCAGGGGGTTGCTCAGGGGGTGCAGCATGGCCACACCTGACCTCCAATCAAGTTACAAGAGAGCAGTGTCCACTGATAAATGGCAAAGAAGAGCTGACTGACAGACTTTGGGAGGGCTGGGCTGGCTGATGCAACCCCAGGGGTATAAAAGACTGAGCATCCATCTTGAAGATGAACTGGCCACGTGGTATGCATGACAGGCAGTTCCCAGTGCTGCAAATTTTTCCATAGATTGTCCTTTTGTTGTATTTTTGTCAAGGTTTAATAGACCTTTTAAATTTTCAAAGTGAGCAGTTGTTTCTCTCAACACCATAGCTCCTGCTGTGCTGCAGGAGTGACAGTTCTGGGTTTTATTCATGCGAGAGGTGCCTGCTTTGTGCAACCCAAACCACTCCAGTAGGCAGGTCAAGGTGTGGTGAGGGTGGAGAGCTTCACTTCAGAAGCAAGCTTCTCATCAAGCCTAAAATTCTTGATGAGACATACCCACACTTATCAGTTTATCTCTTGGTGTTTTGTTAAACATGGAAGAAGTAGCTGCAGTCCCACTGTCTTGAATGTGAACGGGTTTAGTCATGACACCATGAAGCCCCTATGGCATTATCATTACTTGGCTTATTAAATAAGCTTTTTCAGATTAAAAATTCCAAATGATAGTGGATAGAGTCAGAAGTCTACCTAATACAGACTTTTACATGTGCAGCAGCCAAGATCAGGAGCTCCTGAATAATCCTTTAAATTACTCTAACCAGAAGTGCATACCAGTGATTTATCTCAGTTAGACCTTTATGTTTAGACAACAGCAGCTACTCAAGTTCAAGCCTCTTCCCATAGCCTCCTTCACGGTGGAAAAGTAAAAAATCAAACAGTTAATGAAGCATGGCTTTGTTGCCAGAAAGAGAAGGAGAAAACCTTCTTATGTGTGAGAAGACCTGAATTCTTCAGGACACTTTTTGGCCAGAGTGGCACAAAAACTGTGAGATTCTGAGCCATGTGGGAGACCACCTGCCACAGATACTGCCTTCAGTACAGACTTTGAACACCAAAAAAATCTGGTACTATTCTTTCCTGGAAAGATAATGTTAATCTCCTGTGTATTAAGCTTTCTGTTATCAGTGCTCAAGGTAAAACAGCACATGGCAGTCTGCCATGCCACCAATTACATACATATTTATAAAATAAATTAAGGTTTTTGTCAACCTCAATTTAAAAAGAAAACAAAGGTGATTGTACCCTCTTCTCCTCAAAGTTTATCATATAACATGAAACATTCTCCCCATCAGCAAGACACCCTCAATGGATTTTAAAGGTTTTATAAGCATGTTTTGCAGGGAGTTTTGTTAGAGCCTCACTGACAACATCCAACACTTGTAAAACACTGTGTCTGTACAACTGATCTCTGAACCCTAAGCTTACTCACAGAGAATCTGCCAACATACCTAATGATTAGGTATGCAATTATCCCTATTGCATTAATTCATACCAATTTGATCCACACTATCCCACTCAGCTGTGGATCATCAGCTGAGAGGAAAAATGCCCAAAATATCTGCAGGTTCCTAAAGTACAACCATGCCATAAGTCATTGCAGAAATGTTCACAATTTGGTTCTGTGAAACAGCACAGTGCAAGCCACCTTCACTGGGACACTTAAACATCCCCCTGAGTAGGGGAGAGAGGGAGACCCAAAAAATTCACCTGTCTTCGCATTGCAAGGGTAGTTCCAGGGGAAAGCTGCTGTCTCTTCCCAGTTGGGAAAGCTCTCCCATCTCTTTGCTACAATTTCCCAAGGGAAAATGCAGTGACTGACTGCAGGTGAGCACCTCCACTTCTCCAATCTCCCCTGCAGGGCTTTGGTCTATTTCATACCTACTTGATTTGAAGCTGCTTGCTCAGGTGTGGACTTGCACCCTGGCCCTTCTGAAGCGTTCTGGTTTGTTTGGCAGATGTTTCAAAGTCCAGGCACAGCGCAGTGGCTGCACTGCACTGCACAGCAAGGTGCTTTTCCTGTCCTAAGGTGTCATTGAAACAACTGCAGAGCTCTTCCTTCAGCCACTCACAAGAATATGCCTGCAACTCCTGCACTTTCTTCATGTGCCTAATGACCATGGGCAGCCTAAAGAGTCTTCCTTTGTCATCAAAACAAAGAGATGTGGGCATTAAAAAAGGGCGGAGTTCACATGTTACAAGATGCAGTTCTGTTACTGCAGCACTGTCACATCCATGCAGGTTTTGGATCCATTTAACTTCACCTTGCTCATTCAGAGAGCCTGTGCTCTGTGCAAAGTCCTGCTGAAGGGTCTCTGATTCATCCTGTCAGGACAGAAGCCCATGAAAGCTGCTTTTGTTTTTTATTTCACAGAAAAAGTATTATTGCAGTTTTGTTTTACTGGAAAGACACTGACACAGCCTGAAATTCTGTACCTGAGTACAGAATTCTGTCTGAGTATTTGCAGGTACAAGACTGTCCCCTGCCAATAATTTTGGTTTTACAATCACCTTCTACTTTGTTCTCTTTTTGTTTTGCAATAAATTAGATTCCCCACTGCTGAGCTAAAGGTCTGGACAAACATTAAGGGAAACAACCTTTACATAAATTGCTGTCAAACAAACAAAGGACAAACAATGCTTCCCACTACTCCAAGGTGTGACAAGACATGAAAACAGGCAAATAAAATGATGCTGTACACTAACCCTATCTCTTCCATCTCTGAAGGCCCTGGAGGAATATCAGGGGCTGCTAATGGGGTGCTGGGTTCCATTTCACCTTTATCTGCAAGGTGCATCTGTGCTGTCAGTTCAGGGTGTTGTCTGCTTTTCCTGCACTGTAAAATCTGGGACAAATGCATTCACAGAGACCTTGGCCACACAAGCTAACTGAGGAAAACCCTGCTAGGTCTTAGGTTTGATGCTGTTGCATTAAACTCTGGCTCCCTGTCTGGCCTCAAGGAAAGCATGTGCAAGATGAAAGTAAAAGGGTTTGTTGGGGATTTTTTTGTCTCTTCTGTGTTTTAAACATTCTCACAACCTTGCCCTTTGCCTCTCTGAATAAAAATGAGAGCTCATCAACTAATAATTGTCATAAATGTGAGCTGGTGGCATTATGAGCTATTGAAAATGTTGGGAAATATTTGGACTTTGTCACTGTGAGCCCTGCATAGTGTCAAAGGTGACAACTGATTTGGAGGGGTCTCACTTAAGGTGCTAATTGGCATTTATTGAGCAATATTTGTGACTTCAATCTATAGAGTGATCTCTGACTCATGTTTCAGGCATCTTCACTGTGTCAGTTTAAATATGTAAATATGCTCTCAATATTAAGAGATATCAGATGCCCTTGCATTACACAGTTATCCTTTTCACCACTTTTGACTAAGTCTTTGGAAGCAATTATATTCTTATCAAAGACTTTTTACAAGTTCACAGAAGTTGGGGCATTACCTAGCACAAATACAGGCTGGGCAAAAAATGGATTGAGAGCAGCCCTGAGGAGGACTTTGGATGTTGGTGGACAAGAAGCTTACCATGAGCTGGCCATGTGCCTTTGCAGCCCAGAAAGCCAAAAGTATCCTGGGCTGCATCTAAAGCAGGCTGCAGTGTGGCCAGCAAGGCGAGGGACAGTGTTCTGCCCCTCTACTCTGCTCTAGTGAGACCTCACCTGGAGCACTGCATCCAGTTCTGGAGCCCCCAAAATTAGAAGGGCATGGACCTGTTGGGTTGAGTCCAAAGAAGGCTACAAAGATGATCAGAGGGCTGGAGCACCTCTCCTATGAAGATAGGCTGAGAGGGCTGGGGTTGTTCAGCCAAAAGGAGAGAAGGCTTCAGGGACACCTTAGAGAACCTGCCAGCACCTGAAGGGAATCTACAAGACAGCTAGAGAGGGACTTTTTACAAGGGCACAGAGTGATACAAAAAGAGGGAATGGCATCAAACTGACAGAGAGTAGGCTTAAGGAAGAAATTCTATTCTGTGAGGGTGGTGAAACACTGGAACAAGTTGCTGAGAGAAGCTGTGGATGCCCCATCCCTGGAAGTGTTCAAGGGCAGGTAGGTTATGTGCAGCCTGGTCTGGTGGGAGGTGTTCCTGACCATGGCAGGGGGATTGGAACAAAGTGATCTTTAAGTCCCTTACAATCCAAACCATTCTATGATGCTCTGATTCAAGATTTATACAGGAAGAATAGTAAAAGAAATGGTTTGTAAAGAAAAGTTCATATGCTTCCTAAAGGCTTAAATCATCTCAATCTAGCATTTTGGAAAGGATAGATTTTAAAAAGGCTTGATACACTGTTGAAAAAGAAGAAAACTATTGAAGTCGTAAAGACTCAACATACTTTGGTAATAAATCTTGGCTGTCAACATGCTTGTCTTTGTTAATTCATGTGCATCAAAGTATTCTAAGAGAAGTCAAATTATATACTTAATCCAAATTTTAGGGTTTTTTAGACCAAGAAAGGACACAGGCCATAAAACCATACCTGATTTTATGGTTCTGTGCAGCATGCAGTTTTGTCTCTAATTCGTTGACTTTTCTGGGATCCAAGGTTGCCCGCAATGAAGGCTGAATTCTGTCTGCATTCTCCAGCCTCAGAACAAATACCCTTTTTCTATTCACTTCAGCCAGGTGCTGTCTCTACTTTAATTAAAGGTATTTCCCTGAAAAAATAAGTTATATGTTACCAGCATTAATCTTTTCTCCATGGTATTACACACTCACAGGCAATGATGTGGTGAGAAAGTGTTCTGACATGTGGAGCACATATGCAGGAGGCATGTGATAAATATCTTGTAGAATCACACATGCCTTAAAAATATCCAAATGGGTAAGAGGAAAGCAGGAATGCACAGCAAAGCAGGATAACAGTGCCAGCTAGTTTCTGGTGTAGGTATGATGAGTTTAATGAACCCACATAAAAGCTAGGAGGAGAGCATGTGTTTGCTGTTAAGAGTCTGCCAACAACACTATGCTTACAAAACAGAAGTGTGGTGGCCTTTGTTCATCTATTTTATTGTGTTGTGATGAGCTTGGACAACCCCCATGCTGGCAAGGTGGATTGTTAGAAATGTGAAGTACAGATACTACAAATGAATGGGGAAATATAGTTGTCGAGAACTCCTAGAGAGGACATCCCTTAAATATTTTAATATTTTTTTCTAGGAGAGAGGCATCATAAAGGGACTAGAAAAGAAAGCAAAGTGATGAGAGAAAGAGGCCTGTGTGGAAATATCCTAGCTAAGGAAAAAAGCACACAGAGGGAGCCCAGGAAAAACACAAGATTCAATCAAAACTACACTCCAGTACTTCTTAAGGAAAGAAGTAGGTTATGAAGTCTACTTAATGATGCCAGAGAAAAGCTTTGCTTTCACTTCTCAAAAATAAGAGTGACTCTAAAGAGGATGTTTCTTGACAGGGAGACACAATACTCATAATTATTACTGTAAAGGAAACAAATTGGGTCAACATTTTATTCTCTAGACTTTCTTATTGCAGGGATAAAAGAATCAACATGATGGAGCGTAGAGCAGTTGCTGGCAGGGATGGCCAGAGGGAAAGATGTCACCCAGCAAAGCACACGAGGCCAATGGTGCCAGTGGCATCAGTGGGAAACCTAAGGTCCAAATGAGAGAGTAAGGATTGCCTATTTTTTGTCCTTTAAATTCCAGTCCCTTAATTTCACGGACTGCTTCATTATGGCTGTGTCAGACACAGATCCTATGATCCCTTCTACAGTTATTCAACCCTGTACTGAAGTTTGGGGTTTCTAGGCTGCAGTGTGTGCTCTGTATTGCTTCAAGCCTGAAATGAACTTTCCCTGTAAGGGGATATTGATCATCTGGAAAACCTAATTCTGTACCAATCAGCATTACTTACTTTTATTCCCTTGAATCTGATTCTTCATTCCAATTTCTTAGACTTCAGATGGCAGTTTCTTCAAATGGCTGACTCCAAATTTTGAATATGAGTTTTTTTAACTTTCTCAAATGCTTCTACCCACTTTTAATACATTAATAATAAATTCACTATGAGAAGTCTTTCAGTGTCCTTTGAAAAATGAAGCTATGTGTTCCTGAGCAACAATTTTCAGGAAAAGATAAGCAGAGACCAAAGAAAGAAAAGAGGTAACAAAATCAATGAATGGTACTATTTGAGGAACAAAAATTGAAAACTCACAGTCCTGAGTTGTAAGAATGTCTGGGAGAGATGGAGAAGGAAAAATGGTGGTGTACAGCAGCTTTGCCTCTAGTCTTCTTGCCTGAAAAAAGGATGATCTAGAGCAATTGTTAAAGTGTGTTACCTGCTTTGCTTGGAAGTTTCCACATGTATAGGAAAGCAGAAAGCTAGGCTCATCATTCACATATTTTGTACTAGTAACCCCTAAAAATTTTCAATTGGATGGTCATGACATCCACTAAATCTGTTTTTTAAAACCTGTGATCTTGGGCAGTAGCCAGTAGCCATAAAAACTTGCTTCCAAAAGCACATGGAAATGCCAAATAGCTCTTATCATTCTACAGTTGCATTCATTAACCGTTTAACTTTGTGAAAGCATTATTATGATTTATAAGATTCAACAACACTGACACCTACTGAACACAAAATGCTGAAGTCCTGGTACAGCACAACATGTGCTTACATATAGGAGAACATTGCTTGGCTGCAGTTCAAACTTACTTTAAGTATTTATGCTCTTGTTCCTCTTTGGTTTATCATTTAAAGTTGACACATCCTCAGAAAAGGTTGCTCTTTGAGTGTTTGTTTTTTTCTTGCTGGCTAAGATACTAGTCTGTTTGAGCTTTTTATTTTGAAGAATCAGAAACAAACATAAAAGAAGACACTGACAACTCTACAGCCTTCAGCAGCAGGTTAGATCACTCAGTGTCTCATGCCTACAGCTTCACTCTCTGTGAAAGTAATATGTGGTGATGACCTGTGTCTGTTGCTAGAGGTGTGTGGACTTTCATACCTTTGGAACATTTCTCTGTGAAATAAGGGTCCATTTAGGCTCTGCCTTTGATTGTGCTCCAATAACAATAAACGGTGGCCTCTTCCATCCCTATCTGCTTTGTTGCCTAGGAACATATTGCTGGAGCAGAATTTGAGAGATCAAATCTCTTGCCTGCTTTTGCAGGCAGACATATCATAATCACACTCATAAATGTACCAAGATCCATTAATGAACCAGCAAATACCTTGCCCTTGCTGTTTCTTGGGGAAGGCTTGCTCCATGATCCCACATTCCCACATACCATGCTAGCACATCGTGTCTTTGATCACACAGGTGGCCTTTCCTCACTTGTGCTCCAGCCTGAGTTACAATTTCAAACATGAGCCACCAATATTTCAGGTGACCTAGGCGACGTAATACTAGGATACAGTGACATCAGGATTTATTTATTTTCCTTCTATAACTGTCCCCCTTTCCTGTTCTGGCAGACTGTGGGACTGTATTAGACTTTCCTGTCATGCTATGGATCACAGGCATCCTCTATCCATTTTAATTTTTGTCACCTCTAGCTAATGAGTTCCAGTTTAGAGACAAAAATCTTATTTAATCCCAAGTGCTAAATGTCTTACACACTGCACTACTAAATCTCACCTCCTCTCTTTGTTCCCCAGACCATCAAGGCCATTCAGCTTTTTCACATCCAAATTTTGTTAGCTTTAATGACATACCCCAAACTTTTTTAATCTAGGGCCTAGTGAAAACACTAAAATGTATCTGCTTCAAGACATATTATTCATTAAAAGGGAAGTGTTGAAGCAAGAGAAAGATTAATCCTTGCCACCATTGCTTTCCTTTCCATTAGCCTTTACATGCCCTATGGTTCTTGGAGTAATCACACCTCTCCAATCACAGGTGGGTTTTTTCTCCAACGTATGGACAATAGCAAACATTTTTTGATGTCCAAGAGATTAGCTCTACTGAAGTTTGGGGTTTTTTCAACTTATCTACTACACAACAGAAATGCCAGAATAATCAATTGGTGCAGCCCAAGCTGACTTTCAACCATGCCCTATTTTCCATTGAATTTTGTTCCATACTTGGTCATAAAATTTCCAGACTGAGACAGAAAAGTCTTGCCTATATTTGAGGTCACGTGTCAGGGTGAATGGTTGTTCAGATTCCTTTTAATACTTTAGAATGCTTTATTCTTAAAAGAGGCATTACACTCTGTAGAGCTATAACCTTGCTCTTGAGCTTTTCTTCCAGTGTCACAGAAAAAATGTTGAGACTGGAATTGTTGTCTTTTGCCCATATACCCTAACATTTCCCTTCTTTATAAATAAAGCAGTGCATTTGGGGAGGAAAGGAGGAGGGCACTTCTGATATTTCTTTTTAAGTCTGTATCATCCCAATATTTCATGAGGGAAATATGGTCTATGGGCTATGTGTTTCTCTCACAGTTTTTGTATTTTTTAAGTGATTGAAGAATGTTTCCTGATTTTTATCCTGAGCAAGCACCTTTTGAGCTCATCAATTTTCAAGACAGCCCTATATTTCTGATTGAGCTACAAGTTTTTCCATTGCTTATGAACTTTTCCAATATATCTCCTCTGAAGCATTTATTTGTTCAGTGAAATCTGGAACTCTTTTCAAAAATTGTTTACCTTGTGCTCAAGAAACAATTTCCGTCTTAAATGTTTTTGTCTCTTTGCTTTGAAATTCCCAGCATCTTACACACTCATTTGATAAAGATTTTATATTTCAAGAGAAAACACCAGACATCTTTAGCCATCAATTTGGTCAGTTTTTCAGTGATTTTAAACCACAGCAACTTGAGCTAAAGCTGTTTTCCTCATGCAGCTTGATCTGTAGGCTATTCCACATCTGAGCCCTACTCCTAATGTTTCTTTTTTCCATCAGGGAGACAGGCACCCATAATCACTTACTCATAGAATAATTTAGGTTGGAAAAGGCCTCTAAGATCATCAAGTCCAGCTGTTAACTTCCCAATGCCAAGTCCACCATGAAACTACGTGCCTGAGTGCTGTATCTACACATCTTTTAAATACCTCCTGGGATGGGGTCTCAACCACTTTCCGGGGCAGCCTGTTTCAATGTTTCTTCTCTAGTAAGCTCTCTGCACAGACAGCTCTCCTTTTTTTTGTCTCTTTGCTCCAATCATAAACATGACATCAAAATTACCTTTCTTAATTTCCTTCTAAGACCTGACAGAAAAAAGACTGACTAGAGAAAGGCAGAAAAGGTAGAAAAAAGGTAGGAAAACAGTGTCTTAGCTGTAGAATTAAATTGAGTTGATATGTAACTGTTTCTTTGTTCAAATCTCTGCCCAAACAGAAGAGACCCTTTCATTCCAAGGTCTATAATATTTGATTCACATGGCATTGTTTTATATTGGTTAAAACTCTGTTGCTGCTCTGTGAAGAAGAGACTTTGCCTCTAATACCAAATCAGGCTACTATGCCCTTTCTAGATCCCCACAAAGACAGGAATGGTTTTGCACAGTGTCTCAAAACATGTTTGGCTGGAGTTATAAAGCAAATCTTTCTAAAATCTTTCTATACTTCATTCACCCACTGCACACCAATAAATCTGTCAATTTAGGGAGGCCAAGAGGTGCTCATGCACATTCTAAATTTATGATTTCAGAACATTTAGCTTGTCCTGTATATGCATGATGTTTTTATGACATATATGCTAACTATATTCATATTGAGAAAAAGCTGCTTATTCAGAATACTGTAATACATCTTGCAATGACAAATCTGAGGAGAAAAACATCCTCCAGTGTTAACCAGGATTTTAAAATTGGAAGATGCTGCTGAGGGCACAGAAGGAGTGCACAAGTTCAATCTTCAGTCAACCTTTGCAGCAAGAAAGGTCTTTCTACCAATCTAGCCTATGGATAAGGACAAGATGCAAAAGCACTGCACAGAGATTATGAAAGGACGAGCAACCTTGCTCCTCATTTAACAGAGTGCAACAGACTGCTCTCATGGTTCTTTGCATATTGTTAAGATTATTACTGACCTTAACAAGAAGAGTTTTTATGAAGCTTTCATTGAGTTTTTCAACTCAAAAAAATAACTGCTTTTCTAGCCTGCAAGATAAACCTGATTAAAGAAAAAAATCAAACCTACAATAAGCAGCTATAAAATTATCAACTTTGTGTCTCATCTTAGAATTTTGAACAGTTGCATAACTCCATGTAACCTTGCATTTAGTTTCCATTTGGAGTTTTTTTTGTAATTTTTCACTGACATTTTAACTTTCTGCCATTTTCACATCTCAGGACATGTGTTTTTAAGTATGAAGACTGCACTTTTACATTTAGGAGACTAAGTGAAGCAAACAGAGAGTGAATGATATGTAAGGAGAGTTCCTATATCTCCCCATTTCATAAAAGAAAAAGATATATCACCTTTATAAATAGGCTTATGGGTAGCAAATGAACAGAGCACAAAATGGTTGCTGCTGACTCCTGACATCTGTTTATACCCAAAACAAAGCTGTAATAGTCTCACAGCCAAATAATCACAAGGCTGGTTTTGAGATTTGATTTAAAGTGTTAAATGGGGGACTAAAAATAATTTTGAAGGAAGACTAATTACTTTCTTAACTCTCCACTAACTTGAGAGAGATATATAATATAATATGTCATATAATGCATTATAAAATTGAAAAGTGCAAGCAAAAACAGATTACAGTTGTTTGGCTCCAGACACCGAAATGATGCAGATCTACAATAAATCAAAATATACCAAGGTCAAGCAATCTCTGTTGTTGTTTTTGTACCTTTCATAAAATGCTTTGCAAACATAAATATTTTACATACTTCAGGTAAATAATACAGACATCTAAAAATATTACTAAATTGGTGGGTGACAAACACAAAAATATTGCATTATAGAGGACAGATTCAGACAGACATGGTCAGTTAAAAACGAGAAATACCAATTTGTCTCAGAAATACAATAGAATCACAGAATGCTTTGGGTTGGCAGGGCCCTTAAAGATCATCTAATTCCACCCCCCCTGCCATGGGCAGGGACACTGCCCACTAGACCAGGTTCTCAGAGCCACATCCAACCAGGCCTTGATCATTTCCAGGGAAGGGGCATCCACAGCTTCTTCTGACAACATGTTCCAGAGCCTCACCACTCTCTCAGTAAAGAATTTCTTCCCAACACCTAAGGTAAACTTCTCCTTTTTCAGTCTGAAGCCTCCTTCAGGAGTCCTATCACTCCACGCCCTTGTAAGAAGGCCTTTTCCAGCTCTCCTGTAGCCCCTGCTGGGGAGACTGCTCTAAGATCTCCCCAGAGCCTGCTCTTCTCCAGGCTGAAAAACTCTATCAGCCTGTCTTCATAGGAGAGGTGCCCCATCACTGCTCATCTTTGTAGCCCCTCTTTGGACTCACTCCAACAGGTCCATATCCTTCTTCTGTTGGTACCCCAGAGCTGGATGCAGTGTTCCAGGTGGGAGTGCAGAGATGTTAAACACTGCCAGTTCCTGCACTGACCCTTAGGTATACCACTTGTGGGAATCCATAAAATCAGAGGGTTTTGGGAAAGCTGCAAAAGGCAGGCCTCAGAGACAGCAGAACTGATTAGAACTAAGCAGTAGTCATAAGATTGGTCAGCAGAAAAGTTACGTAAGAAGTAGAAAGGTAAGGACAAATAGAACAATGGTCTGTGTATTAACGCTTGTCTAGAATAAGTCCCTAAGCTACAGAAAAGTATATCTAGCCAGACGTTAGGAAGTTCTAGGCTTAATAATGGACCTCTGTGCATTGTATCTTAAGGCTTGTTACAAGCAGGTATTATATATGAAATAAGCAAGCACTGTTTTAACCAAAGGTACGTGTGCTTATAGTGATTGGACAGAAGTACTGTCAAGATGCTTTTGCTTTGTGTGATTGGGCAAAAAACTTTTAAAGTAAGTTGTAACACTAAGTTCTTTGTCTGCTGCCAGGGACGTGAGCTGCTGGCATCTTCCCATTGTCATCACCATGTAATGAGGCTGATGCTGGAAAATACAACAGCTTGAGACACCTTCCCCAGCAGTCCCACCCCATTCGTGATTTGTGCATAGACTCCCGGCTGGTGATACCACTCGTCACTTCTGTCCACGTGGACATCAAGCCACAACTCTTTGGGTATGACCATTGAGTGGTCAATCCATAAAATCCATGTCTCTCCAGTTTACAGACAAGAATGTCATGTGGGACAGCATGAAATGTTTAAGTCAGATGATGTCTGGTGTTCTTCCATTATCCACCATGAGGTCTATATCATATCACCTAGCAGAGACAGGAGGGATGGACAGAGTAATCTAAAGGGTTTTCCTTTCAGTCTTGTCACCTACAATTTCACGGCCCAATTCTTCCTTTATTGGATAAAGATTGCATATAAACACCAGAAAATGTAGAAGTCTGGAAAGAATTTGAACACCCAGGTATTGGAGTATAAACAACCTCCTAACTAGCACACAAAGGAACTCTTCTCACCAGCAAGTCAATTTGTAAGCACCCAAATCTTACCTCTCATGGGGAAACATCTGGTACCAAAAAGAGGATAATTTCTTTTTCCTCTAGTTAAAGCTCACACACCTGAGGAAAAAAGCAAACACTGAACACAGATGGCATCTCACATTTTACTCTTGGAAAAGCGTGAAGTTGTAAGAATTATAGTGTTACACCCACACACCTATGCTGCTTTCTTTGGCCAAAAATGACCGGGATAATCCAGCATCAGAAATCCAAATTGATGATGATAATATTTTGTTCGGACAGTGGTTGTTGACCCTTACCACTGACATAGGACTGCCTTCTTCAAGTTGGCCACGAAGCTCTATGGAACAGTAAATGTGGTGAAAATATTCCTCTTTAAGTCTTTTAAAGCTCACCTATCTTTCTGGTTTTCTGAACCTCTGACCTTGATAGCTTCTCTCTCTGCTCAGGTACCATCTGTATCCACTTGCTACTGCAAGAAATTCACTTGCCACTGGAGAAATAATAGTATTTGGCAGTTTTCACCTGATTAAAATGTATTTGTGTAGGGGAAAGAGATTTAGGGGTTTAAATTCAAAAGAAAAATAAATTCCATTTGCAGAGAATTCTTGATTTTTTTCTTCTATCATTAAAAGAAAACTGTTGAAAATTTTAGAACTTTTTCAAGTGCTTCTTCCACTTCTTTTCTACATGACCTGAATATGACCCAAACTTGCAAAACAATGTTTGTCGTTCCAAGACTACAGTTTTTATGTAGGCTTCAATTCAATTCACTACATTTTTTTTAATATTCATTTTTATCTATAACTACACAATTCCCACAAAGTATTTTTACTAGTCTTATCCTAGAGTGATGGAAAAATATGGTTCATCAGTATTCAGTGATTCTTCCCATTGAGCTGTGAATCCTTATTTCCTTTCCATGTGTGGTTCTTCACAAAAAAAAAAAAATATAAAATCATCTTTAAAATACATATATTCAATCTTAAAAGTTTTGCTTTTACATAAAACCTGGCAATTCTTTCTGAAGTATGTATCTACTCTATTATTTTTTATTTCACTTTAAAAATTAATTTAGGGCACAGGTAGAAACCAAACTAGATTCCATGAAAATCATGCAAAACTCCCACTGACTTCAACTAACCCCAGATTTCATCCATGTGTGAAAGTCCTTTGGAAGCAGTTCTCTGTTGGACAGGGGTGAACTGCTAAAATTTGTGTTTCAGTGAGACTGCTATAGTCTGTCTACCCAAAATACATTCATCCTGTTTCATCTGATGTTTATCACATTCCCCTACTCTATAATTTCTTTCTTTCCTGAAAATTTTTCCATTCCTTGCCCACATGAGGAAAAAAATTTCCTTCTCATTAGGAATGCTATACTTAACCCTTGATATTTCTTTTTTAATTTCTTCTGCCATATTCCATCTAATAAGATTTGTGGCAGAAAAAGGTCACCTTAGTTCTTATTACACTAAGTTTAGAGAAATGCTCTCAAAACTCACTTAAGGGTAATTAGAAAAAGAAACAGAGAAAAACAAAGAAACAGATGATAACCAAAGGGACAAGGCACAAAAGAGACAAAATGCATACCAAATATTATGCCCATGCAAAAAGACCCCATTTCTGTTCACATTTGAATGCAGAAGTGAGAGTAAGATGGATGCCTTGCAAGTGTGCACAAATATATTTTACAAGTCCCAAAGATCTACAGCAGAAGATCTTTCCCATAACTTCTGTAGAATATATGCAGCAATTGCTTATACAAAACAGCAGTATTTTGGAAGTAAATGTAAAATCAATGTCCCTTTATAATGGGTGAATTTGTAAATGAGATTATCAGAACAGCCTATTAAAATGTGGTCTGTAATAAAAAGATACTGCATAATCTCCTGACAGGAAGACAGAAATACAGTATGAAGGCAGTCATTTGGCAGTTTGCTGACACTGCTGTCTTTTTCCCAAATTGTTCTCTGCATCGTGCAAACATTTTGAGAAATAAATCCAATATTATTTTCAGTTCCTCTAGTTTTTCTCAGATTTCTTTTATGGCAACAGATATTACCATACAAAACATAAAACTACCAATCATACTAACTTAAACACATCACATAAAATTTAGCTGGCAGAAAAAGTAATAATAAATGGAGAGAGATGAAGCAGGGGAAAATAAACTACCAGGAGGAAGAGGGATCCCTGAGAGAAAGATTCTCAGCACTATCCCACAAGCTATCCCAGTATCCTCACAGACAACATCAATGATCAAGGCTACATAGAGAATCAAATTAAAATTATTTACATGGGTCTAATGCATGCTTCTGTGAAGGCAATCAGATGATTGAGCCAAAAGAGCTATATCATGTGGTTTTAGATTGATTAATGTGAGATGCCAGCAGCTGGTAGCTACTCAGGTGCCTGGATTTTTGTGTCGGTTCTGTCTGGCCATGGCCCCTCTAATCCTGCTGAATGGGGCCACAGCACTCCAGCAAAAAGGAAGATTCAGCACAGTGGCAATATTAGGTCCCAAATTGTCCTGTCACTATGTGCTTGAGTTTCTCTGTCATGTATCAATTTCCTATTGGACTTTAGTGCAGGTTTCTCCTCAAGGTGGACAGAGCCACACACTCATCCACTTCCATAAGTCTTCTAGGACTTTGTGTGCCAGTTTTCCCACAGCTGAGGTGGTTGAGCATCATATTTGCAGCTTAACCAAGCTGAAAATTCTGCCTGTGGGAGAGGACATTTCCAGCTGCCTCCAACCATGGCAAATGTCCTGGAGGAGACAAGTTATCAGAATGCAAAATGCCCCATAAATGCAGGGAAGATAGTAATTTTCTCTCTATTATCACAGTGAGGACCTTAAAAATAATCATTGAGCAATCAAGCCACCTGCCCCCACAATAGCAGGCATATAATGCAACATAATATTGGGTAGTATAAGGCTCCTAAATTTCCTTAATTACTTTTTTTTTGTTTGTTTCTTTCTTAATTCCCAAGAACTTGAAACATATTAAATTTCAAAAAAGTAAGAAAAATAGAGCAGAAACTGGTAATGTACTCGGGGTGGAAAGAAAGCTGGGTAATATATTCATTCTAATTGTATTAACCTTCCCCCATAATGAGGGGGGGGAAAGCCTACCATCTGTTTAAGTCATTAGTCAGTTCCATAATTAAAAGATTAAGATTAGCTCTAACAATTTCATTACTTTTCCTAGGAAACTGAACATCTGACTATTTAAAACTAGTCTAATGCCATTGAAAAGTGCTATTGATTAGTTTTGTGTTTCTTATACTTTGGGAGGTTGCCATCAAGCCAAATTCAGTCCAATTGATTTATGCCAGGAACATTTCCTAAAGTTGAATACCATGTCCAATACACAAGGAAAATATTTTTGTCAGTCTGATATAAATAAAGTATTTTATCAGCGTACAGTAAAAGTTTAACCTGACATGTTCCTGATCTCATACGCTGCAGTTTATGATCAGCCCTATTTTGTATTTCCAACATTCAAGAACAGTGATAAATAAAAGGAGTGAAAGGGGATGCCCTGCTCTTTTGCATCGCTTTTAAGGATTAAGCAATTAACCTCCTTTTAAGTCAAAGTGATTGTGGACTAAAATAAAGCAACAAAATCAAGGTGAGAAATGATAGCGCAAGCCAAATCTACTTAAAGGGCCAAATCAACCTAATCTTGTCAAATGCCTTTTCCTCATCAGGGCAGCCCTGCAGCAGGGATTTATCTGAGGATCTACTCATTAATTCCATTGGTAATCTTGTACTATCAATACCTGAACATTATTTATTAAATTCATTTAATTAGGATGGCAGATAACATCTATTATTTTATTTGATCTTGTACCCAACACTTCAATGAGATATTTATGCTGGCAGAACCTAAAATGTTGTTGTAGCTCTTTGCCTGGTTTAAGCAGAACTGAGTAAGAGCCTCAGGAGAACAGTCTCCAACATGAGCAGTTGCTTACAAGGTCTAAGGGCTAACATTTCTATAAAGTACACTTCTAGGTTCTTGTATCTTTTTAACAGTGCTTTGATTCAAATCTTTCATCATATTTCTTGGTAGAGCAGGTGAGGAATCCTGAGGTTACCCCCTGCTACTCACCACCAAGGCCCCACGCCGTCTACAAGCTGTGTTCCATGTAACGGAGCACATCCATAAACAATCCAAGGGGCAGGAAATGTAACAATGCTGATATTTGCCTGTAAAAGCAAGCAATTCTTGGCAGTAAAGCTTAAAACCATCAGTGAGTAGTTCTGGAAGAATCTCACAATACTCAAGCGACCCCAAAGATGAAGTGGCTGGTGAAGCTCAGGGTTCTTAAAAGCAAAGTAAGGCGCTTGAGATAAAATAATCTGCCTATCTATATGTAGATAATGAATGGGTTTGCATTAGCTATGAGCAAAAATTCAGTCATTGTGGATACCTTTCAGAAAATACCAGCAGAGTGGTCTGAGGCCACATAAGGAAAACCATATTTCAGCACTGTCTGTAAAAGGCCTTGAGAGGAAAAAGTATTTTGCCATTTCCCTAAGCCACCACATGCTCTCCCCACACACAGCATGTTGCAGCAATCAGACCGTGTCCAACAAAAGAGGAAGTAAAAGAGCATGGAGGGAAGGATGACAGAGAAAGACATGAAACTTGTTTAGCTGGAAAGGAACATACACAGATTGGCATGGAAAAGACATATTTCTTTGAGGGAATATGATAGAGGGCAAGAAAAAGTTGGTACTGACTGTTCTCCAAAAAGGTGCATAAGGACCATTCTCCATAATACCAAGTGTTCTGGAGATTGGTAAGCCACCACTTTTAAACTGAGGACCTGTTCGATTTTGGAGGACAGTGTGTTAATGTATGGTAGAACTCAAAGCAGTAGGATACTGGGATGGTTAAATAAATTTACAGAGGCTAGCCAAGCTTACAAAGGCTAAGTGACTATTAAATGACTGTTTGGATGATATTTCTAATGCAGGCTCTGGTTTAAAGACTGCTTAAATCCCTGTTTGTCAGAAGCTGAGACAAAACAACAAGGAAAATAGTCATTCATACTTTTTGAGGGTGTAAATGGCTAACCTTGCTTAACCTTGATTATCAGGATTTGAGTGTTTGAACTTAAACAGATTTTTTTGGACTAGATTCTTTATTAGCTATAATGGGAGCTTAAGCACTCCTTTTACACTGAGATACCAGCACTGAAGTCTCACATATGAACTGAATTCAAACCCTATTAGAGCATTTATCTGACTAAATGTGTTTGTCTTCAAACACAAGGCAGACAGCATGAACACCATTTGTGCTCAATGGAGGAAAAAAGTGGTATTTGTAGAGACTCCTCATTTTAACTTTATGCATTAACAAATTCAATCAAACAGATCATGTCCTAAAGCCCCCAGTCCCCACCCCTCAGGATGGAGGGAACAGTGTGGGGAGCTCAAACGAAGATAACCACTGTGAGGCTTAAACACTGTGTCAGGTGAATGTTACCTTCAGTCATGTTAAACAATTCAGAACAGGCAGAAAAATCCCAACTCCTTCCCTAGAATAAGGAGTATTTTGCACCCATAAAGTGACATGTAGCATATGAATGCATGAGTGTGCACAAAATATTCCAGCTCCTGCAGGCTGGGAATATTTTTCCTACTTCACCAGGAAATGGAAACAAAACTCAATGCAATTCTAACATTAGTTTGCTATAAATTCCTAGTCTTTAAGCTAATGGCAAAATAATGTTCCTCTCATTAGTTTAATGATCATATCGTGCTTAATACAAGCATTTTTCCCTCTTTCTTCCCTCTTTCATTAACTCAGTCTAATAGTTGCAGACAATTTTCTTTCACTATGAAGCTGTCAATCTTTCTCTTGTATGTAACATGCCAGTCTGTTATAGCACAGAATTAATGCAGTGCATTTATCAGACTAAGACCTCTTTTCATTTACTCACTCAAAAATTAGTTTGAGCTATCTATAATGATGCATGTTAATGGAGCACATTTTAAGAAGAAAACATTCAGATCATTTACAGAATTTCTTTTTTAACTATGATATGTGCTTCCTTGTCAGTGTTTGACTTAAAATAAACTAGCTGGCACTTGGAAAAAAGGAAAGGAAGCTGAAACTGATGCAGAGGAAAGTCCCTCAGCTCCTACTGAGCTGGCTGTTCCCCTGAGGCACTCAAAAAAAGACTTTTACTCATGGCAGTATGCAGCAATATAAAGCAGCAGCGAAGTTTCCTTCTCTCATAATGATGCAGACTCTTCTTAGGAATATGAAAAATTAAAATAAAATAGTTCTTTTTATATGCTAGATTTTAGAAGAAATCATCAACAATTTCACTGAAGGGATAAGGAAAAAGAAGGGCTAACAAAGGATGTGTCCAAGAGCTGCCATGTGAGACACATTAGATGCTTAAGACCTCAGATATTTATGGGTTGACTGGAAATGTGGAGAACCTTTATTCTAGGCACGGGACCTATTCAGCCTTTCTGTTGGGATCTCCTACATTCAGTGGTGTCACATCACCTAAGTTGACTTGCTGTGAAAGGACAGCCCTGCATTTCTATTGACACTCTGAGTTTGCATTTCGGGCCCTCAGCTGTCTCTGACATTTTCTGTCTCTTGCTTATGTTTATGCCAGCTTCTTCAGAGCTCATACTGCTTTAAAAGAGCAAAAATTTATCTTTGTCCACAGTCCTGCCTCTGGTCAGATGCAACAAAGCTGCTGTTCTTTTCTTCAGTTCTTTACAATAAAAGACTTTATCAAATGAAAATCAGCAACTGGTGAAAAAAATACCCATTTTTTTGCCTTAGCAAAATTTAAGGCATTGCTGTGCTTACTCCCTTTGCTCCTCTCAGAACTCAGAGGCTGGCATTCTCACCCAAATCTGTTTGTTTCTTCCCTTTTTCCATGAAAGTTTACATTAAAACTTTCCTAGTTAACTTTCTCCATTGTTTCCCCCCACCCACCACCATTTACCATATAAGAAAGAAATGCTTCTAACTGTCCATACTTTAAGTAAATAGTTTGGAGATAATATATTAAACAGTGTTCAGTCAACCTGTCAGTAATTTTATTACATTTTGGCTTTATAAAATGAGGTGTTTAAGAGTAACTGCTTCAAAACTGTTTTTTTAGAGCTGAAAGATAGTATTAAACAGAGAAACAAAAAACTTTGTTAATTCTGGACTGTGACATCTTTTGAAACAAGAGGCACTCTTCATCCCTAAAATACATACTAATGGCCAAAAAACAATCCTTTTCAAGGCTGTAGAACATGGAAAGAGAGATACTAAATGGAGTTAATATTTCAAATTTCAGCTATTTTGTCACTTACATTGGGAAAAGGAGAGGGGCGGCAGGCTGCCGTGACCTGAGTCTGGCTCCCTGATCCTAACATCAAAGCATGCTGAGAAGGGTCCACAGGAATGGGAATAACAGGCCATTTAGCTGGTGCTACGATTAATCTCTTAGGCATCTCTGATGCTGCAGGGGAAAAGAGGCAGGGAATAATCCAGTTACTCATCCATCAAGACACCTTGTGCTCCTATGAAATGGGTAAATTACCCAGGTGCCTTGTTCACTGCTTGTGAGCCTACTATTACCTCCTGTCATTTCCTAGAGCATTGGCAGGCTTTTAGCTTCCCTCATGTGGACAGCAGTGGTATTTTCTAAGGCTGGGACCAGTGCCTTTGTTAGATGTTCCTTGCCCTAAAAGCACACAAGCAAACCACCAGCCAGCCCCAAACACCTCTGACTGAAGGGAGATCAGAAACAAGCTACCAAGAGCTACCAATAACTCTATCATGTGAAATGCACTGAACACAAATAACCATATTTGGGACTTTTTTGCCTGTTCTGAATTGTTTAAACATGACTGAAGGTAACATTCACTCTCTCCTTGCAAATACTGGGTGAGGGTTTTTCCCATTTCCCCAAACAGACAGATATTCACACTGCTCTGTCTCTGTGGAGCTGAGAACAGATCAGGTTATTCTCTCACACATTGTTTCAACCAAAATGTTTCTGAAATTTTCATGGGGCATTCAAGGACAAAAAGAGCAGAATTTAAAAAAAATACTGTCTGGCAGGGCTGAGGAGCCCTTTTGAAACGCGTTTCCATCGCTTCCCCCTGACACAGAGCTGTGGTGGCTACAGCAAGGTCTCAGTCTTTGTGATCAACTAACCTTGCCCTTGCCCTTCCCTCCAGATCTCTGTCATCCCTTTCAGCCCCCTCTATTGCAAGAACATGAGCATTTTGGATGGAATTGATCCATTTCCTAATTTTTTTTTTTTACTCGAGCCACCAGTGTCACTCACACGGAGACTGGTTTCCAGCAGGGTCTGGAGGAGCTATTCCCATTCCTTGTCTTTAAACCTTTATCTCTCACCCCTCTCTCTCCTCCCTTTTCCCAGGCTTTGAGAGCAGAATAGGATTTCCGCTGAAATTCACAAAATTGTTGTTATCTCATGATGCTGCAGAGGCCAGCAGACCTTGGCTCTGGTCTTGCCCTGCCACATGTGGAGTTCTCTTCACCCACAGCAGGGAGGACAGAGAGAACCCAGCCAAATCCTGACCCCTTTCTGCCTGCACCCCAAACCAGGGACCCCCCAAATGAGGATCCAGCTCCCACAGAGGAGCTCCTAAACCAAACCATTACTACACAGTACCTCAGAGGAAGCTGCCCAAGCCTGATTTTATCCCATTCAATGCCACTTCGAATACCTGAGAATTTATTTCCTGTGTGTAGCCTGTGACTGGAAAATAAGCATTCGACAAAATCTCAGATTATTTCAGCTGCAAATGAAACACACAGCAGATCCTGGATGATTTCCTACACCATACACAAGACCAGACAAAAGTGGGCCTGCAGTGCAATCCACACTGTACTCTAGGCATTGGTATTTAGAGATTAATACCAATTCAAGGGATGCAAACTTTCAAATAGCACCTTTTTTTTGCCTTCTTGCATGCATCCCTATTATTTTAGCCTGCCTTTTACACTGCAATTCACCCATGTGTCTATCTTCCCAAAACATATCACATTTGGCTTTTCTCAAATGACTATGTAAAAATATATTTACTTTAGCAAGTTGACACGTGCAAATGTCACTGTCTGTCACGGCTCACTGCTTCTGTCTCTTTCCAAAGAAGACAATGTAGTGCCATGAGAAAGGTCACAGGGCTGGACAGCGTTGTGCTGCACCATCTGTGTTTTCCTTTCAGACTGAGATGGACAACAAATGCATGCCTGCTGCTGGTGTGAGGAGTTAGGAGAAGATCAGTGGAGGAGGCCAGTGTTTATCTCAACAGCTTTCAGACTCACAGCGCCAGTTCCCAAAGCAGCTGAACTCTGTCAGAGTAACCAGCACTGAATTAAGAGGCAGGTTTGATACTTATATTTTCACATGGCTTCTCTTAAGAAAGCAGATGCTGAAGCCATTTAGGAGGACTTGCTCCTGGATTCATACTGATTTGTTCCACTACAAATTAATGTTACTCAGGTATTATTGAGAAGAAAGCTGAGAATGAATCAAAGAAAGTGCTTTTCATCACAGTGCCAGAGCAATACAGCCTGGAGCACAGCAGACATGAAAGAGCACAATGTGTTTAGTGAGATATTAAAAGAAGGGCCTGTATGTGTCTAGTATTCTCTTTTCCTTTTATGTGTGTATAACTCTCCTGCAAGCTTGGGGAAGAATGATTATTCCCCCAAAGAGACACATGCACCATCTGCAAAACATGACAGGAAATGTGTGACCCTTCTGGACAGACCTGCCCTCCAGGAGCAGAAAGCACTGAGTGCTCCAGTCCTGTGGGAATTGCTCTAGAGCAGAACTGTGGTCACCAAAGGTCACCAAGCCACAAGACATGACCTGAGCTGTTTGCCATAACCATGGGCGATAAGACAAATCAGAACAGTGTGGTGGCACTTCACTAGCAATAAAGGGTTAGAGTGAGAGGCTCAACTGGCAATGAATAAAAGGAGAAGTTGTAAGAGAACACAAAAGAGAAACAGTGTTTACAATATGCTTTTTCCTAAATACAAAAGTGATTGCTTAGTCCTAAATGTCTTTTCTCAGCATTTCCAATAAGGCTTAGGAATGATGGAGTTGCATGTTATTGCTTAAACCAAGGTTGAAGAAACTTCTGATTATCTTTTTAGACTTTTTATTCTATCCCTTCTCTAGTTGAAGTGGTGTTACCAAGAAATTACCAGCATGCAGTTCTGACTGACTGCTAGAGCCAGGCAACCACATCAAACTCTCTGTGCTCTCACCCACTGCCACCAGGTTGCTGTTGTGCTTCACCGACATGTGCTGCTGGAGAGAGAGTGAACTCGTGGTGCAGCTCTGCTCAGGAGATGGTCTGAGAGGCAGGGATTGCATACCTGGCACCTAAAGAAAAATGGGCTTTTCAGCCCCCTCCATACTTCAAAGAAAAGCAGGAAGTTTCAAGACCTGTAGCACTGAATGTTTGCCATTTGATGGAAAAAGGGCTAGGATATATTCAGGTCAATTTAAAATTGTTACCAAGTACCAAAACACTAAAATGCCTGAAGATATTGTTTGCAAGGAATCCTTCATACTTGATTTGAAAGCAGTGTTGCATCATCTGTATAAAGGCATGTTATTTCTTACCTATGCCGTGCCTAGCAGTCTATGCCATTTCAGCAGGAGGTTTTGTGTATGGTGCAGCTTGATTTGGGAAGGAGAAGTCAGACTGGGGAGCCCTGAAATGAGAACAGGAGAAAAGTAACTTCAACAAATTTTCTGTATGGCAAAGCCAAGAAAGCAAAGAAAGAGATTCACACGAGATATTCAAGTAACATTAGAAAATCACTCATTGCCTTCATGTAGCAGATTGCAGTACTTCAGCAATGACTTCATCACTGCTGAGAAAATGCTGAAAGAATCCTTAACAGGAGCAGGTTTGTAAGCCCCTTAAAAAGTCTGGCCCTTAGGAGCTCAGAGTGGATGTTCTTTGCTTCTGTAACATGTTTACCATTCATCCTGTGCTCTGCAATGTTTTTGAGCCACTTCATGCTTAAAGTAATGTTACAGTGTGAAGCAGTGTCCTGTCTTGGCTTTCCCACTTCCCCCGTCCCCTCTCCCTGCCTCCTGCTGAGAGCTGTCCATCAATCTCAGAAGGTCAGCAAGGCTGATAGGTGAAGTTCAAAAGATGCCTCTCAGTCCTGGGGACAATTGGGTCATCCAAGTGTCATTTGTCTCCTGAGCACATCCCCTCCTACCTGGTTGGTAGCTCACCTACCCCTTCCCCTCCCCCTTTCCCGGAGCTTAAAAAGACACAGGACCATGCGGTCGGCATCCAGTCGGGATTGTCGCTACATTCAGAGGCCTGCGTGCCCAGGAATAAACTCTGGACTATGACCCCCTAGCCGGATCCATCTCCTTTTTTCCTCTTCGCCTCGCCTAAAGCTTCTTCGTCAGAGGTCCAGCCTGAGTTCAGTTGCCTGGACTTGTTCCAAGAGCCTAGCTGCCGCATACAGCTAACCAAAGGTATCTCAGGGTTGTAACACCACGGCTGCCGCCTTTGGTCAGGCAGCGAGGGCCAGACAAGCCCAGGCACGTTCCACCTGGTAATATTGGGATTATATTCCAACAAAGTAATGTAATGATCTTAGCTGCAGGAGAAGTTTTGTTAATGCAAATGCTGGAGGTCGGTGCCCGTGATGAGCGGAGGGAGAGCCAACGTGAGGCTGGCAGATTGCTTGGCACATGCACCAGGGACATGTGAAGCCTGAGCTGAAGCAGCAGGGAGGGAGAAAAGCTGCTAGAGGAGGCTCTGGGAAAAAATCAGGACAGTTATTGCTCCCTTCTTGTACATACCAAGAGACACAGTTTTGCAAGTTGCCTTTCTTCAATCCACCAGGATGGCTGCTTTGGGGAAAAACACATTTAACAAGTGTGCTCAAAATCACATCTTTTAAGCCCTTTTTAGCTGGAAGTTCTCTATTCCCTCCCCACTGCCAATTCTCAGACAGGTTTTTAAACAGCTGTTTTTAAACTTTTGACACTTCAGGCTTCTCTGCGAGATGTGATGAAGTTTCCATCTGTATCTCTTGCTCATAGTCTGATCTGCCAGTCTAGTCAAAATTATGGACAGTTCTTGTCCTCATGGCAATCCTTTATGCTCACTGGATATTGTCCTAAAGCTTCTGCAGAGAAGAGATACCAGATACACAAAAAGGCACAATCAAAGAGCACCATTCCTACACCAACTAGATCCCTTTGTCCAGCTATTTCATAGCATTTCTTTAACTATCTGGTGTCTTTGAACTTGTCCACTCTGCCAGATTAAGAAAAATGTAATTTAAATGAATACCATTAAAGATCCAAATTAGTAGGCATTGATTGAATGCCACAAGCCAATGACTACAACTAGCAGAACCCTTTGCAGTTCATAGCTTACCTTGTTTTGTTCCTGTTCATATATTATCCAAAAACGACTTTGATTTTTACTAATCTCCTCATTATTCAAGGCCCTTCAGCAAAAATTAATGCAAACATATTTCAACATATGGATTCTGTCTGTGGGCTAGTCACTTCTTCTACCTCTTTGACTAACTATTATTTATGGCCTGTGAGTCGTCAATTGAACAAGATGGCATTCCCATGCCTTAGCTGGATGTTTGCACCAAGTTGTCAAGACTTTCTGAGAAACATCATTCAGCCCTATCTGACACTTCTCATTGAATAAGCTTCAGGTCTGGGTTATCATGATGAGAAACCTGAGTAGTAGGAAGGGAGGGTGGTTCCTGTTACCCAATTCATGACTTGTGCCCAACCCAATTCCCTGCCTTACCAGTGTTCACAGACCAGAGATATTTCCCACAGCTGCTCAGATGATTTATTCCATGACTTACAAGTCAAAAATAAAATTATGTGTAGAGGAAGACCTGACTAAACAAAGGTTTATTGCTCTTTACCCTACTGCTCTCTTTTTTTATAGTTCGCTTCACCTTCTTTGGATGTAGCTTGGATACCTCCACATGAATGATGCAGGTACATCTTCAGTTTAATCCAAAAATGAGAAAAAGACAGCAGCAGTGTTTTGTTCATGTACAACAGAACAGGCAATGAACTTACCAAAACAAACTGAAGGCAGCAGGGACAGTTTCCCAGTGCGGGGTGCCAGGCTGGCTCCAGTAGGTGCCCGCTGCAACATCCTTGTCCAGCCCATCTTCAGGGCTGCCTGGTCACTGCTCTTTCAGTCTTGGGCAGCCCTCAGTGAAGCCTCCCCAGCACTCAGATTCCTGAGTGCCTCCGGGACAAATAGAGCTTCACATCAAGACTAAAGAATCTGTCCCTTCATAAAGCTATGGTTTCTAAAAGATTTTGAGGAGAAGCAACTGGTATACCACCAGTTTCTGGGGATGTTTTATATCTTATTTTTTCAAATTAGAAAAGTGGAAGAGACATCCAAAGGGCTTTTATACATTTTTACAGAGCAGTGATAAAAGCCACCAAAATCATAATAGCTGCCTGTTTCCTGTTTAAAATGCTCTTGCTTGGCTTTAGAAAAGACAAAACAACTCTTTAGTATCATTTTCATCAGCATTGCCACCATCTGCATAAGCCTTAACTCATACAGCAGGGATTTGCAGAGGAATTTTAACCAAAGTGGCATCAACCATGTGTTTTCAGAGCAGACAGAATCTAAGAATAAGGAGTTAAACAAAGGAGCTGAATTGGTTGACCCATGTTGCCAAGACATCCCTGCAAAGTCTTACACAGAAAAGTCTGATGGGGGAAAAAGAAAAGAAAGCCACAAATTAGAAAAGAAGTTTCCCCAACACGATCAGATCTGTTCAATGTGAAAGAATGAGACAGAGAAAGCATATGTATTTATCCATTGCACTGTTGAGCTCCAACTCTTTTTCCAGACTCAATCAATAATTTTTCTCTTTAAATTCCCCTGTCCACTGTACAGGAGTCAGCTATGTTTGTTTACCAGCAGATAACCATCTTAATTAGACTACTGTACTGAAGCTCTGTTCTCTTCAAGCACAGAAATAGTTTTGTTCCCTCTGGCATTGTTTTCCTTGGAGGTGTCTCTTGCTAAACAGAATCTTCTCCTGTTTAATGAAACAGACTAATGTAAATGCCAACCTGTAATCTTTGTGCTCATGTCACTCCCGCTCAAGTGAAACTAGACAGGACCCAGTTAATTAGTACAAGCCATTAAAACCAAATAAAAACACAGTTAACAGCCAGCTTATTTATCTCTAAGCATCTCATTTCCACAGCACCAAAAACAACTGGAATCAAGTAAAACGACAGCAAATTTTTTATGTTTTGACCATGAAGCCTGTGCACACTGCAGGCAAATTCTTGTAGAAGCCATAGCAAACTGAGAAGCAAGTCCTGAGTTACTAAGTGAGCTTTTCCAAGGCCAGCACCTGCACAGTGCAGGAACCCTCACAGCACAGAGCCCTGTGCCATGTGCTGCTACCAGGGGTCTAAATCCCTGTGGTACTAGAGTCATTCCAGCCTCATTGCTGGCCAAGGCCAATTCCCAACACCAACAATGCTTGTCAACCCACAGGGAGTTCAGTAATGATTCTGTAAGAGAAGGCAAAGCCTGACCCCTCTCTGCCACATCCTGCTGAAGAGCTGTTACTTCTCATCCATAGGCTCCTGTTTCCTGACTCTCAGCATGTCCATGCCATTCCTGCAACAAGTACCTAAACACAGGGCATGTTAGGGGCACAGCAGCACCATTCTCTGCTTAAAGATCACACCTTACACAAACTCCTAGTAAGGCAATATTGGGAAGGATGAAAGTTTGACAAGAAAGTCTCACAGATATGTATGCTTGGCAGAAAGATTTTTGAATGTAGACTCTGAAGAAGTAATAGAAATGAAAGCAAGTTTTGATATAGAAGAAAAGAATTGCTGAGCCAGTCTTACTGGATAACCGAAGCAAAGAGTATGCTAGTTAGAAGGAGTTTTTATTACTTAGAGCAAAGGATAAACCCATCTCAAACAAGAAGATGTTTTTACCAAGCAGAAAGATTCCACAGGCAAACAAGTCTGCCAATGTTGCAAGTAGAAAAAAGGTCTCAGAATTTTCCACTGCAAGAAAACTGAAAAACAACTTCTAGCTTAAACTGTAATGTACTAACTTTTAGTGATTGGAGAATAGTAACATGAATATGGTAATTATGGTAGTTATGATAGGCTATAGATAATAGTTAAGGTATAGATTGGTTCTACTGTATTAAGATTCTCAGCAAAGTATATAATGCATTGTAACCAAAATCAAAGGGTCTCCAGGCTTGCCCGCAGCTGGAGCTGACAGCTGTAGGCACAGACTCTGTCACCCACGACCCTGGACTGCTGTAATGTATTGGATACAATAAACTGCATTTTGGAGAGCTGTCTGGAGTTCTGCATCTCTCACTCAGGCTCTTACAAGGCAAGAAGTGCTCTTGAACCTTTGAGGAACTTGCTTTCCTGGAACAAATTTTCCATGGCGATAGGGCCAGCATAATCCTGTACTTCTGAAGAGGGCTATGAATAAAATAAATTTTCAGTGAAGAAATCTAGATCTCTCCTCATTCTCTTTTAGGATACAGCTACCAAAAGTACATTCCTCTTCCAATGTCTTCCACCTGCAGGTTAAATCTAGAAGGAGGACCTTCTTCATGAAGCCCAACTGTGCTGATCAGTCAGTTCTACACCTCTTCAGGAATAAGGAGCAACAAGCAGCACTACCAGGGGAAGAACCATGCCAAGAGACCCACCAAAAGAAAAACACTTTTCACTAAGTCAGTGGCTGGGACAAGAGACTGAGGGGGAAAGGAGGGGATTAGATTGACAAAGTATAGTACAATGCCCAAGTCATGCCTTCTAAACCTGGGCATTTCTGTGTGAAACAAGTAGTCACAAAAACTAACAGAATATTTCTGTTCTGAGCATGCTTTGATGGCTGCCATTTTTTTTTTCTCAATGTTGTGCTCTTGCAGCCTGACAAACTGTAGGTTTTCAGTGCAAGTTAAGAAGATTGGCAGAAATTCTTACCCTGTCACTGGCTTTTTGTGAAAATTGACTCCGGCAAACCGCTAGCTTTTTCACAGTCATAACCTAAAAATAAATTGAAGCAGATCAAGGAAGACAACATAACTAGCTCTGCAGAGCCACAGACAAAGACCCTGGTTAAACAGCCATTGTGGTGAGTACTCTCCATCACTGCTCACCTCAGCAAAGGTAGGAAATATTAAGAGGTGGATAATACTTTTCCACGCAGTTTCAGCATAAACTGAAGCGGGGAGTGATGTCAGAAAAGCACTCATTTTAGAGTAGGCACATTCCCCAGTGTCTGCACATTGCTTGTAACCCAGGGCTTCCACTGCACTCCTCCACAAATCTCTTGTACCACACTGGAGGCAGGATGTACCACATTGGAGACACCCCAGCCTCCCCACAGCCAAGAGTTCTCCTTCCCCACCTTGTGCTGATGACATTCTAAATGTGGGCATCTTTCAGGTGCACTGTTTGTAGATGCTGGAAAAAGGAGCATGGAGGACAATTTAGGGAACTAAAATGTCAAACTCTGATATTCTCCTTATAGCACCTGATCATTTTAGGGTTTATTTGGACCTGATCCAGCAGCCCTATTGTTGTATTGTATTTATTAAGGTTATTGTGTACTAAATAGCAGGAAGATGAATAAACACATCTTTGTTTAAAAAAGAAAAAGGCAAATTTTATTTTCTTAGCAGCCTTAAAGCTGCACAATTAATGTTCTCCAATTCAAACACAGCATTTATTCATCTGTCCTTTCCTGTAAAAAATTATGATAATAGAAATAGTTGGATATTCTTCAGCTGCTTCCCACTCCAATTTGCTTTTTAATTAGTACTGATTCCAGGAAATTATGTGGCTATATTTTTCAATACTATAGCCTTTATGTGATGTGACATTATACAATGACATGATCAACAAATGCCCTGTTCTGGCCCTGGAATACTGCACCCTCATCCTTCATGCTTGCTTTCCACCCATGGTCCAATGAATGCAATTAGAAAATGAGTAAGCCTATTTCTATGCTAGTCATGTCCATGGGCACAGATGAGGTATGGAATCTAATGATGAAGCTTAAATGAGATCCTATATGACTCCCAATAACTTGGTCAAAAGCTGAATAAAGTTAACTTTGTTCTCAGACATCACCCAGGTAAAGAAGTTCTGTTCCCCTTACATGTTTGCCTTGTTATCCTTCTAGCCTTTCTCGCCTGCTAAAGAACTCCCCAGCAGCTCTTCAAAGTCTTGAAATTGTTCCCAAGCTTTGATATGGTGAATTTTACTAATTTGAACTGGGATCTGCTTTAATCCTACAGCATTTACAATCCATTTCTACAAAACATGTCGTTTATCTCTATTTTTTTCCCTCTTCCCTTTACACCCACTGAAATGACTGTACATTGGTCTAGAAGAAAGTGTCTAGATCCCAAGAAGCCCTAGAGGTAAGGAGTGACTCACAGCCATCCAGCTGTGTCTGGGCTCCAAATAAAGGGAGGGCACTTCCCTCTGACCCATCCCTGTGAGGGTCCAAGAGCATCCTAATTCTCTTATCTCCACATTGATTTGTGTTACACAGCCCAGTCACTCAGGACATGACAGTGCATAACAGGCAGACCTTTTAGGCTTTCAGGGACTATTTACTTAGTTAGGAATAATAATTCCTTTTGAATGACAATGCTCACAGAGATCATGAGGATTTATTGAGTATAACCTACTGTAGTCTATCCATCAAAGTGACACTAAGTCACTTAGAAAGTTCCTGCTCTTACTGGACTTAATGAACGCTTCACAAATTTCTGCAGTATTATTTTTGCCTAACAGAGTAGTCTCTCATGTGATCCTCAGGGAGAAGGACTTCCCTAAGGAGTAGAGATCTGCCTGAGCCCTTGGCAATCACAGCACATGCTGATATTTGATCGATGTTGCTCATTTATCATTTCCCCCTTGCTCTTTCCACAGCACACCACAGACTTTAGAATTAACATTTCCATGGCTATTTTGCAGTGCAATCTCATTACACATTTCAGAGTAACAGGGGAACACAATCCCCTGTCCTTCTGACTGCTGGCTTCCCTTGAGTGGGCATCAGAAGAATAATTTTTCTTTTGCTTAAAATGTGAATGACAGTAATGATCTAATTCTTCCTTCTAGGGGATGAAACCAGTGTCTTGTCATTTTCAACATTGTCTTTATCAACAGCCCTATAAATAAACAATAAGTGTTGCATATAGGTAAAACCTTACAAAAGGAAAGTCTTGTAAAACCATGGCTGAGGCCTGTCACTCCAACCAAGTAGAAAAGGACTATGGGAAAGTGACACGGCTGAATTAGAGGCAGAAAAACAAGTTATATAACCTGAACTGTGTGTTCACATTGTGGTGTGTAGTGGTTGGTTGAATTATGTTTGTTATGGTTCAAAACTATGTAACTGATAAAGGCCTGACTGCTTAAAAAGGCCTGTTTTTTGCAATAAAGGGCATTTAAATGCAATCAATAAGGTGCAATTTCCTTTGCACCTGACTAGGGACTCTGGTTGTTCTGCTTTGCACAAATAAGTAATACTCACCCTGGAGTCAAACAACAAAAAGTAAGACGCTGTTTGTCTTCCCCTAATCTTTTTCTGCATACCTTTAAAGATGTCTGTCATCTTTCCTCTATTATTTTTCAATTTCTCCCATTGCATGCTTGTCTCCAGTTTTCTTCTGAATAAGTGAGTCTGTGGCCACCTGATCTCGCTCTTAGCTCTGTCATAAAACAGAGGTCAGCCCTTCTGCACTTCCTTGCTCTTATGCTTGGCCACCTCTTGTTTTCATTATTAGCAAGACAACAGCCAGGCCAAGTTAAAAATACTCCTACCTACAAGTCCTGAAAGGCAACCAAAATGTCCATGCTGCTTTTTCTCAGACTTATTCTCAACATGCAGATGTTGCCTTTTGGGACAACTTCAAAAGTCTCTGTTCAAATTTGAAATCTCTATCAATCCCCTAGCAGAGCCACACTGTCCTTGCTCCAGCAAGGGACAGTGACCCTGGGAAAACATGGACAATGACATAGTCCAGAGACACTTTGGGGAGAAGTTCCCATTTCATCTGAAACTCATACATCCCCAAACACCTGGAGAAGGGTCATCACTTACCACACTGCTAATTAGTCCCAGAGGTTGGCAAGATCCTTTATTCTCCCCAACATCCTACAAACTCAAGACAAACAAAAATTCTCCCACCACAGTCAAAATACCATTCTCCCGAGGAAGGAAAATAAGTCTCTTAGGTTTAAAAACATCTCCTCTTTCCAAATTTTTAGCAAATCACTGCAGTTTTCCTGCCTGTTTAATAAGACAAAGGTTTGAGCAGCACAGATCACCTAAGAAAACAGATCTATGGCCCTGCCCACATAGCTTAGTAATTGACTCTTGCTGAAGATGTCTCAGCAGCTTCTCTCTGTTTAATGCAAGGCACAGGCTCTGACAAAGTTGTCCTGGTGAAGAGCCTAATTACTGCTCTTACTTCTCTGGCACCCTTTCAAAACAGCACAGATGCAACAGGGATGTTTCTTCCAGACTGCCCTGTAGCCTCTGATCTAAACCAGACAAATGTGATTTGACCTCTCTCCTGTGTCCCCAAGTGTCTTTGCCTACTCTGGTGAAACAAGAGCACACCCTGCCACTATTATTGCCCTTCTCTGAACAGCATCTCTCTCCTAAGACATTCTCTTTTAAAATAAAGAGACTTGTATTTGATGAATATAAGTTACATTTTTTGCCTAGCTTCTATACAATTATACAGGTGTTTCCCAGTTAAAATCCACCAAAAAATAACTCACCCAAGCAGCTTCCAAATCCTCTCCATAGTCAAGAAACAGGGGTGTTAACACGTTTGTCTGCAGAGAAAGGTGTGGGCCACTCAAGTCACATATAAAATGCCAGCTAGAATAAGAATGTGCATGTCCTGGAAATATTTGTATGTAGGTCAGAGAGTCTTTAAGTATGCATTGAAACTATATTAATGTCACTGACCTGTCTGATCACAAGTGCAGCTGCTGCCTTAAACCATCTCAGAATTGTTTCTTCTGAGAGCAAGTATCTGCTGCCCCTCAGATCCTTCCTTTATCTGTAGACGGGTGGAGGGAAATTATTTACTATCAGATGTTCAGTTATATTTACTGATTTTAATAAAAAAGGAAACTTGATAAAGGACACTTCGTTTCCAGTTAATGGCCTGCAAAGGTTTATCATTGGAGACATTTGACACCAGAGCTGAGGGGAAGTTTGTATTGCTGCTGTTCAGCTGTGCTTTGCCTCAGGTTAACTCATATATTTTGTTCTGGTGCAGCTAATCTCTGTTGGTTTTTTTTCCATGAGCATGAAATAGTTGTTTTCCTTGGGGAAAAAAATAATAAAGACAGAAAAAACAACAAAAAAGTCCCATAGGTACAGAGACAGCGAGGATTACTTGTAACTGCCATAATTTAAGGGCAAAAAGAATCCTCTTATCTCACCTGCAGAGTGGATTTAAAAAATGAGAGCAGGAAGAGAAATGGCTCGCTGAAAGGAAGTTTTGGAGGGCATTATTAGGGTCCAAAACCAGATTTATGTAGCTTCCATGCTGTACTTGGATATCTTTCATGCACTTTGGCTTAGACAGATATTGAAAGGGAACTGGAGCAGATACAAGTACATCACTGACACACATTCTGTCATGACATCTCTGTTACATGTTTACTCACTACCAGGTAAAATGGTAACTTCTCTCCTGATTAGGATCCTAAATGTAGAGCAAAAAGGCTAGGAAATTATTTATATGAATATGTGCAGCAGGGAAGATGTGCACACGTGTATGTTGACAAGCACAATACACCTGCATTGGTAGAAAGCATGCTGCAAAGCATGCTGCCTGTCACTCCATTCCCAGCATCATCAGTGCTTTGCTTCTGTGCCAAAGGAGAGAAAATGCACTAGTTAGTAATGGTGGTGCTTTTTGGAGGACTGTTCACCTAAGTGTCTCCAGGTACTGCTGTCTCTGTATTCAACTCCTTCTCAAGGACATAAACTAACCTGCTCCAATGCCGACACGTCAGTTCAGTGACACTGCTAGTGGTGCAGACATAGGAGAATAGCTGTGGTGGGTGCACGTGCTCTTCTGTAAAGAAGACACCTCACAAAAGCAAAATCACATCACAACCTCTGTGTAAAGAATTTCTGTTGGTGAAATAAACTTGTGCTTGCACACACACACCCTTGTAAGTGGCCTGTGGCTCAACAGAACAATTTTGCCTCCAAGTATCCCCAGAAGAGCTAAGCAAAACCACCTTTGTTCACATTCCTAATCCCTCCTCAGGAAGATGCCAGGCTATGCTATCAGCATGCAATTAAGGAAGGTGGCAATCCTGCTCATCTAACTGTGCAATTAAGATAATGTCACTTTATATTTCCACTTCGTAAAATACTTTGAGATCCTCAGATGAAAGCTCTGTCCCAGTGCAAAGCATTCATGCCTTCATCACTGGAGCAGATGGCGTGTGGTAGACTCGTTTGTGTGTGAGCCCTGTTGTCAATGCTGTTGTAATTAGTTAAGAATCATCCCTTCTGCTGTTTGACAATGCTTGGTAGGGACTGGCATTTCCACAGGAGCAACTGTATCCTGGTGGCACATACTTAGGCTGCTTCCATCACTGTTGTAGCTGTGTAACCACATTTTGCCTATATGGCTGAAACATGACACAACAAAGGTGTTCATCAACTAATGAAAACTAAAGGAGAAGTGGAGAGGTAACCTTGGCCATTGCTCTGCACAAAGCAGGGTAAAGCCCTCCTAAGGATTTCCCAAACAGCTCATCTAACTTGTTTTAAGGACTGACAATGATAGAAGCCCATGTCTTGTTAAAGAAGCATTAGTTTGTATTACATATGAGGTTATCTAACATCCAATCTCAAATCCCCTTGAGGAAGTACATGCCCATTATTTCTAGTCTTCTTTCATCAATATATTTTTCCATTCAAGGCCCTTACTCTTTGCAGCTATCTTAGTATACTTGCAGATTATTGTATATGGTACACTGTATTCTTTTTCATTCTGCTGAGAAATATGCAAAGAATGTACCTCTCCACTTCATCCATCTTTCCACTGCAAGCCCATGACTGAATAAAAGGAACACTGGAAAAGAAAAAGAAATTTTAAAAAGGCACAGGAACTATCTTTCAAAGTAATTGCTGTTCAGCAGACCAAGGCTGGAAAACAAGCATAAATGTGTTCTAATTATATCAGCCCCTGAGTTTTGTTTTGGGCTTATTCACATGAATGGGAGTTACAGTGATTCTACCTTTGCCAAGAGGAATAAAAATAAAGCACCTTGAAACAGGCATGGATATACCTAGTTAAATAAAAGTAAATATATTACTGATGCTGACTGTTAGTAATCCACAAATAAATGCAAAAAAAAAGGAGAATTTGAAACAAATTTGAGTAATTCATCTAAACATCATCACGTGCAAGGCCAAGGAAGAAGGTCATCTGCATTTCTCTCATGGCACAGTGCATCCATGCAAAACACTCGGGACTTCTTTTGCATCTTAGAGCATGCATACCCTGTAATTAAATTTTAAATTTTGGAGATTTTTATATATTTGAATTGTTCTCAGACTCGCTTACAGGAATGCTACCTGTATTTGTAATTCACATTCTCCAGTTGCAATAATTACTTTTCTCCTAGAAGAAAAGAAGCAGTGACTAAGACAAAGGAGAAGTGGCAGGGCTTTGCTCTGCTCTGTGCTTTACTGGATTCCTACAAAGGAAATTAATTGCTGGGCTGAATCACACAGTAAGTCTGTTTGGTCCTGTCTTGTCTCTGACAGGTACCAACAGCAGGTGCTTCAAATCCGCCTAGACAGTCATGCAGTAATGTTCCCACAGAGGATGTTTCTTCCAAAACCAAGGTGCTTAAGGCTAGTTAATGTCTTGAAGCAGAAGGGCTCAAATCTTTAATAATTTGCTTCATCCCAGCTACTGCAAATATAGACATTCACTTCAGTGGAATCCTCTGCAGTCAAATTCAATACCTCAGTAATATTGTCCAAAAGAGTGAGTTTCATAAGTTTAAAATAAAAGGCAGTAAAAAAGTTTAAAAATCATATAAATTCACAGTACTGTCCTCCATTTTACCAAGTTATCCTAATCTCTAAAATAACAATAAATTGTATAAAGAAAGGTCTAAATTATACATTTAAATATTTCTTTATATACTCTTATTTTTCATTAAAATCCATTTGATCAAGTCCTAAAATTTCTGCTATTTCCTTAAGATATTTGACATCTTAAATGCAAGCCCCTGGAAACAGCTAGCCTTGATTTCTTGTGGGTAATCTCCTTGAACAATTTAACTACCTCAGGAAGTTAAGACAATTTAAGACCTCAGGAAACCCTCCAATCTATCTTCTAGCCAAGTACAGACCAAGTTAACCAAAACCATTCCTTGTTTATTTTTTCCTAAAATCTTTATGAAGCAGAATGTGAGAAGGTCTATGGATAGACAATTCCAGTGCTGAACTGCTGGAAATCTTGTCTCAATGTTTAGCCTAAATTTCCCTTGCTGCAATGTGAACCCATCCAGATTTTCCCTATTTGTGTGTCATTAAATACCTGTAGTCCAAACAACTCCTCCTAAACCAGGTTGCCTTAGACATCCTGTTCCTGAGTATTTTGGCTATTGAGTAGTTTCAAAAGACCATTACAAGTGGGGTGAGCACTACAGAGAGAGAATTTCAGCATCCACAAGCACAATGCTGGCAGTGATGCCATGACTACAGAATTAAATATGCACAATGATCTGACCCACACCCAAGTGCAACTTTGTGCACCAGATCCATCTTCCAAGATGATCTCCACTGGACACTGTGAGGGCCAAACCCAGGCTCTTCAGGGCTATTCAGTTGAAAGCCAGAGTCATTGACCAGAGCAGTGAAACAAATACAAGAGTATCATGCTTGCCTGAATTTTTCTGAGCATATATTATACACACAGACATATATATATGCATATATATGTCTATAGATAGATAGATATAGTGCATCTAATGGGAAAAAATTATCACAAGGCAACAATAATTCTTTCAGGATGGTGTCAAAAAGGCTTATTCTATTTTAAGTTTTTTATCTCTTAACTCCTCCTTATTTTTCTAAATAAATATATCAAAGTGTCAAAAAAGAAGTTGCTTGGGATCAAAAGATAGCATCTTCTTTCAAGAAACAACATGTTCCTTAGAGAATATCAAAAGAAAGTACTTGGACTTTCTCAAAGTTTTCTTCAGAAATAAAAACATATGACAGGATGGTCACAAAAATATAGAAGATCCTTTGTCAGTTGACATATTCAGATGCAGCATTTGGCAGAAAACATGCCATAGGAAAGGAAAAAAAACATGTCATAATGTGCCAAGCCTTCACACTGTGCCTCAGGCTACCTGCTCACACCAAGCAGGTGACAATTTTCTTTACAAGGCCTAGATCACCATTCAGCAAGAGGAACATCTCCCAGAGACACAGTCACTAATTCACTGGAGTGTTTTAGTTATCCATGTAAGCATCCCTTGGTCTAGTTGGCATTCCCATGTTGATCTTTGAGCCCAGTGATGTTAACTGGCCTTACACAAGTTGTACAAGGGTTACAAGGGTAAATGGCTGCCCAAATGCAGTAGAGTTTTGAAGTGTGCTATTTTTGTATGTACACACCATAGCGTGGCATTCTCATTCTCTGAAAAAATCCCTTCACCCTGGATTTTTCAACTGGGAGGCTGAGAGGTCTCAGAGAAAAGGAAACAATTCTTATCTCATTTGCTTCTCCTGTGTTGTGCTTGTGTGGAATGTGTTTGGAGATTGTTTACCCAAAGGTGATTACCTGATTGGACTGGTGTGAGTTGTTTTGACTCATTGGCCAATCAGGGCCAAGCTGTGTTGGAACTCTGGAAAGGGTCACGAGTTTTCATTATTATCTTTTTAGCACTGATTAAGTATCCGTTCCGTATTCTTTAGTATAGTATAGTATAGTATTATTTAATATAATATAGTATAGCAAAGTAGTAAATTAGCCTTCTGAGAACATGGAATCAGATGGATCATTCTGCCTTCGTCAAGGCTCTCTGCAAATACAATACCACAGAACAGTTTGTGTTGGAAGAGACCGTGAAGCTCATCTAGTTCCAAACCCTTGCCATGACAGGGACCCCTTCCCTTCCTTGCTCAAAGCTCCATCCAACCTGGGCTGGAACACTTCCAGGGATGGGGCATCCACAACTACTCTGCGCAAGCTCTTTCAGTGCCTCACCACACTTGCAATGAAGAATTTTTTTCTGATATCTAACCTAAACTTACACTCCTACAGTTTAATTTATGTGTTATTGGCAATTTTATGAGAGATGAGAACAGATCAGAACAGGAAAAAAAAGAGATTTTTTCAGAGCTGTCCTCCTGGGAAGCTCTGAAAGTCTTCAGAAGAAAGATGTTACAGTACACCATAATATCGTTAATTTTTCAACATATTCCAAATAGAAGCAAGATATTGTCAAACACCTTATAAGGCCTTGAAAATTACAAAGCTCATTAAATATTGATGTGAATTGAGTGAGGCATTTTATTTTTTGGCTTAGCAATATTTTACCTTCTATTACTGAGAGTACTCAAACATGGAAACGGGAGCAGGATGCACTATCAACTGGGTAAAGTGCCAGAGAGAGCAATATGAAGAATAAATTGGAATCCAAATCTCATATACAAATTACTATTAACACTAATTTCCGCATATTACAAAGCAGCTTCTTTGCATGTATGACATTGCCTTTTGCACCCAAACATGACTTTAATTAAGATCTAACTTATTCATGACTATAATTCAGATCTAACTGCTGCTCTAGTCAAATGAGTATAATTAGTCCCAGAGGGTAGATCTAAGAGAACTAGGGTTTCCTTTTTACTCTACATTTAGGCAAGCACAATAGATGTTGTAAGATCCATCTGGAAACCTGGAAATGTAAAGACTTTTACAGAGTTGGTAGGTAAACTCTAAACAAAAATGTTGTTAAAAAGGACTTTCATTAAAGGCTCATTCAGTTTAATTTATTTTTGCAGACTACACAATAGCAGTGAAACAATAGAGATGCTTAACCAAAGTAAAGCCGATAAACTTTTTGTTATGATTTCCTTGTTCATTAGGAAATAGAATGACTAAAGTTTGTTTAGCCCATCCACACATAATTTTTAAAGGGATTAATGAGGTGGGTATTCATTTTTATTCCTCTCCTGCAGAGAATACAAATCAAAGAACCTCCTGTATAAGTTGTCACTGGCATAACCAAGCCAGAAGAAGTCCTAACAAATATTCTGTAATCAAGCATTCAATTATCCCAGTGTCCCCACTCACACCATACTCCATCCAGAAGGCAAAACAATGAACACAATACAGTCCAGATTGTCGCAGACATCTTTTCATTAAAAATCTTTCCTTAAGATATTTTCTTCCTGAGAAGCCAAGAGGCTACAGGAACAAAAAGTAAACAATGGTTATCTGTGTGTCGAATGCAACAGGTGGATCTATGATTGGTCTCATGTGGTTGTTTGTAATTAATGGCCAATCACAGCAGAGCTGACTCAGACAGAGAGTCTGAGGCAGCTGCCTTTGTTATTATTCTTGCCTTTCTATTCTTAGCTTAGCTAGCCTTCTGAGATGAAACCTTTTCTTCTATTCTTTTTTGTGTAGTTTTAATGTAATATATATCATAAAATAATAAATCAAGCCTTCTGAAACATGGCGCCAGATCTACATCTCTTCCCTCAGCCTAAGACCCCCGTGACCACCATCACACCAGATGATTTGTTCTTTCTTCTAGTACATCATCCAACCCCCACAGCTGCTTTGCTTTTCACCACCTCCTCCTTCCCACACACTTCCCAGCACCTTTGTCCCTTGTCTGCAAGGCACTAACTTCACCTTTCCCTGCCAAAGCAGTTCTCACCCAGTCCCCCTGTCCTGAAAGAAGGCTGATAGACATGGGTTTTGCAGCAAGGACCACCTCATTTCCCAGCTGCCCCAATGTCAAATCAGCTCCTAAAACAAGGAATTACTGCTCAGGCCCAGCTTAAATTTTTATGTATTCTGCTGTGACACTGTGCTTGGTGACCCATTGGTCCAGAGGACTCTAACTGGCATTGTTGTACCCTAAAACTGCCCTCTGGTTTGATCACTGATCATGTCTGAACTGCAAGGAGAAGTGTGAGCTTCCACACACTGAACGCTGGGGACTGATGCTCCTCTGACTTTCACAGCTGGCTTTTCATCTATCTGTAGCTGGGACTTCACGATGCATGTGAGATCTCCAAGCTGTGTTTGAGAAAAAGCAGACTCAAGAGACCTTCTGGTGCAAAACATCATCACATGACAATCTCTGGTTCAGCCAGAGGACCAAGAGCTGAGGCTCTGAATATTTTGCTGTTCTCACCAGAGCTAAAGTAGCAGTTCATGTGCTACACATGCAGTCAGCCAACTTTGGTCTTCAGAGTGAGGTAGCTTTGGCCATCACTCTGTAGGTAATAGCAAATATTTTTCTTCTTACATTCATTACAGGTTAAACTTCACATTTCCCAAGAATAAATCCATAAACTCAGTTCCCAAAGCTCAGTGACAGACAAGACCTGCTTTTTATAAACAAGCACATATTCTTAATATTCATTTGAGATAAATACGGCTCAGTATATGCCTAGTTTCAACCGTATGGCATTTGCATCCTTAAACCAAGACTTCTCTTAGTATCTGTAAGTGGAACTTGTTTTAAAAGGATTCCCAGAGTGAAGAAAAAGGAAAAAAATACAGTCAGTTTCACAAGGGAAGAGGAAAGTTAAATTCACAGTGTTAGGATGGCAGCTAATGCATGAGTCTTGTAAGGCCAGAGACAACTGGTGTGGTGCCTTTATGACAAAAGTGAGAGAGGCTCTTTTAAAATTGTATTTCAGAATAAATGCACACAAGAAAAAAAGAAAAAGTCTTGGTTAGGCACTATTTTTGTAGTGAACTCACTTAACCAGGTGATAAAAATCGTGGTTTCTGCTCTTAACATGTTTTTCCAACTGTGTGTTTCCATCACTTTCACTAATTTTCACCTTTGTATGCAAAAAGACAAACTCTCACAAGTAACCCCTTCTTTAATTGTTTGCCATTTCTCACAAGAAAGTCTCTTAAGAATGTTCATTCAGTCACAAAAACAAGACAGTTACTTTTTATCTCAGTCCCAACCCAAAGAACATTCAAAGTTTAAAAGGGAAATGGAAGGTTTGTTTAATTTCTAGAGGCATTTCTGAATTTTTACATCTGACACAACCCTACCAAGAGAAGACAATGTCACTTTAGGAGGAGTTAACTGGATTGTCCTTGCTAAATTGGTTCTGACTCAATCCGGTCTTAGGGTGATGTACTGCTTCAAATTACACAAGCATTTTTATCTAAGAAATATATTGAACAAAACATGCATGAGTTTCTTCACGGTAATGGATCCTGCACAGTGCTAAAGAAAAGCTAAATCTGAGCCAGGACTAAGAGGCTGAGAAATCAGAAATGCAATTTACATTGCCTTGCAGCAGGTTCAAGGCAAAGCTGTACTCCATGCATCCTTTACCAGGTGCTGTACGACACATCTGTGTGCATAGCAGTAGTAGTGCTCTGCTGGATAAGCAAGCTTGAACAGTTTGTGCTGCATAATGAAAGACAATGGAGAGTCAGCTCAGAGAGGAAATAAAAACCTATTAGATTGTCTATTTCATCCCCTTACCACTATAAGACTTCCCTCTATAATAATTTCATACCATTTATTCTATTCTAGTTTAAAGTGCCTGGGGTGAAGAAGCTTCCCCTGAGATATTCACAGCTTGATAGATCTCAGTATGTGGAAGCATTTCTTAATACACAACACTCATGTTTCCCTTTGAAATTTCATCCCATTATTCCTGGGCACCCACCCTAAATCAGTATTTCTTTTCCTTCCATTATTTGTCACCTTCAAGTTTCAGCAACACACCCCTTTTGCTCCCATTTAACAATCCTGTAATATGCAGCAGATTTAATCTCTTCTACGAGCACAAATCAACTCCTCAGCACCCTGGTTATTTGTGCCTTCCCCTCACAATGTTTCATACCTTCAGCTGAGGACAGGGCAAGAGGGGCTCTGCAGGGCCTGGGCTGCACTGCCCCTCAGCCCTGATTCACAGCCAGCCTTGGCTGGGCTCAGGGTGTTCACCTTGAAAATGGATTCTGCTCCTTTGCACAATGAGTAGTGCACAAACCCATGCATAAACCCTTGATTGTAGTTTCCTTTCTAAAATGGATATATCGGCCACGTAGCAATTTGTGCAGTCAAGGAACAGTACAATTAGGAATGAAATCCACTTTTTCTTTCCATGCGTTTTGCTCAAAGGCTGGCAGGTGGCAGTGCATCCTTAGGAATTAGCTGTGGAAACATGGCCACTGCAATTGTCATTTATCATTTTTTTTGTGTGGGAGGGTGGTCTCTTTTTCTTTTCTCCTTCCTCTTTCATTTCACATTTCTTCTTTTTCATATTTGCTTTCCTTCCTTATCTCAAATAATTATTCTTCCCTTTCCTTCATGGAAAACAATTTAATACAATGTGTTTCACATCCTCTCTGTGCATGTTCAGGTATGACGACATTTTTGGTTTATTCCTAAAGGTCCTCTATTCTCACAGACATTCAAAGAAGTTAACCTGCAAGGTCAGTAAGAGAAACACTGAAATGAATCAAGCTGCTTTGGGCAAAAGCTGGAAGGAGAAGCAAATCTGAAGTAGCAATCTTGCTGATGCAAAGGATATCAGCCCGCTAGCTCAGTCTGGCGTGGAAATATGCATTGCTGGTCTTTGATAAAAGATCAAAAACTTATCTGGTTTCTTCAGGAAGCCCAGATGAGACTGAAAACACTGCAGAGGAAGAGAAAAAACAACACTGGTACCACTTGTGTTTTGTCTCACCTCAGGCAGAGAGGCCTTCTGTGCTCCAGGTAACAGCAAACAACACCTTAGGGAGAGCAGTGGAATATCCCAGCAGCACCTCCCAAACCAGAGACCACTCCCCTGCACTACAGGCTCTGTTCCTGGGCCCCAGTGCTGGCTGGTGGGATGAGGAAGAGCTCATCAGGCTGTCAGCTAAAAGGCACTGTATGGACAGGCTGTAGAGCAGGGGAACTCCTGCTGCCCTCAGTCCAGCCCAGGGAGGCTGTGGGGAAGCAGAGCACTGAGCAGCTTCAGACACTGCCCCTAGCTTACGTGGGTGGAGTTCCAAGAAGCTCCTTATTCAGGTTCAAATCACCTGGCTCTTCATCTTCCCCATCCTGGCTTTAGTGTATGAAGCAACTGCTCCAGCACCGGGCTGGCCACTGGAGAGATCAGAGCAAATGGATGTGAGGTAGCAGTTTTGGGATGGGGACAGCACAAGGGTGGCTTTCTGGCAGTGAAGGAAGTCAGTAGGATCATGGCCAAACAGGAAGATGCTGGAAGCAAGCAAGGCACAAACAAGAGAAAAGGCATACAACTACATGGCAAAAGCAGAGGCAGGCCCAGAAGGAGAGGTGAGACCAGAAAATCCTAAGAAATATGTCAGTCCCCCTCCTCTGAATGCCAGACCCATGGGCAGACAAGTTAGCACAGGCTGAAAGAGCAGCATAGCTGCAAGGAAGAAGGCAGGACACTCATTATTCTGTACTGCAGGCAATCTCTTCCCATCTCTCATCTGCGCAGCCTTTTGGTGAAAGAGAGATTCACAGCAGTGACCCTTGCCCCCAACACCACAGAAGCAAAACACCCTGTTTTTCAGGAATGCTACCACCACTGGCCTAGCCCTATCACCTGCCTTTCCAGACACAGCTGTTGCCTCCCCATACTCAGGGCAGGAGTGGAGACTGGCTGGCTTCAGGAGCACAGACAACCCCCACCAACCCCTCATCACAGTCCCAGTCCTCCCAAAGCTGCTGAGATCCCGCCGGCACTGCAGACCTCTTTTCCCTTTGCTCCTGCCCTCACTCCATGACAAGCAAACTGTTGTCACACTGTGTCAGTCTGTGACCAAACCCCCAAGTCCTCAGTCTGTGACCAAACCCCCCAGTCCTCAGGGGGCCCCAGGGCTCCTCATCCCCAGCCCTCACAGCTCTCCTCTCAGCCCAGACCCCAGAGGGAGCACTGCCAGCTGTACTGCTCCTAGCCCACTGAAATGAACACGGGCAGGAGATCGTTCTCCTTTTTAATGCCTTTAGCAAAAGCGATCAGCTCTGGTGGGCAGAACCGACGGGTCCATGCTCACGCTGCTGCTGCTCCCCGGAGTGACTCGGAGGAGAAGGAAAACAGCAACTATGTCCACTGGTCGGTGGGCAGAGGTGGAGGTTCCCTCCTCACAAAAGCATCAGGACATTTCTTGTTTTTCTGGTTTAATATTTGAGCTCCTCTGTCTGCCTGACATCCTTAGGTTGGGATGAGGGGTAAAAAGGGTCTTAGCAGATACTAGGTTCTGTTCCTCATGTCTAGACATCACTGTGATTCATCAATTTTGTGTTGGCCCATTGTTTTCAGCAGTTTTTGGCTAGGTTTGGTGAGGGGTTTCTCCCATTGCATGCTGGATCCGATGTCATTTGCATGCTAACTCCAAGGTCTCCTCCTCTTCACTGTCTGGGTGCCATCCTCCAGGAAGCAGCAAGGCAACACCCGGCTAAGGGGGAATTCTTAACCATCAAGGACAGGTAGTTAATGAAAATGACAGGTGATTACAATAACCAACAGTTAGAACTCCACCCTGGCAGCAACTGGCCCAACCTGTGAACTCCACAACCTTTTAAAAAAATGGGCAGCTGTTCTACTCATAACACCCACCACTGCCAAGTTGAGCTCTGCCCAGCCTGCCAAAATGCCTTCAGCCTCCTCCAGCCACAAAAATTACTCTGGCCACTTATTTTTGTTTATTTTTTTAGGTGTATTAGCTAATTGCTGTTGCCTCTTGGTTATGGCTGTGGAAGACCTTTACCCTTCAAGCACTCAATCTTTGCCCTGTGATGCAGGCCCACATTTCAGTGCTTTAAGTTATGGGCCATTATCTTATTCCCTGGTTCCTCTTTATGGTACTGATCCAAAATCAACGGAGGCTTTCCTCTGGCTTCAGCACACTCTGGATCAGGCTGGCAGCCCTGGCACAGCAGCAGCTGGCACGCTGATGGCTGCTTTGAGCAAGCTGCTATCCAGAGAGAGCTCAGAAGAAAATGGCCAATAACATTTGGAGGCAAGGGCAGAGTGTTATGGACGAGATTGGCAGTGGGCATTTAAAGAGCACCATGAGGTGGAAAACAACAGCTCCCTGAAGAGGTTCAGAAGTCCCTCGCAAGGAGATGAATGGCTAAAACTGTGCCCAGCTTGGCTGAATGAGCACACAGGCGATAGACCAGGTAAGAACTGAAGGGGAAATGCAATGAAATTTCAGACCAAAAACCAAGGAAAAAGTCCCCAGACAGATCTCTGCTTAGCTTCTGGAATACCCTTCAAAAGAAAATAATTCCGAGCCATCAATTGGTATATTTAAATGCAGATTTGACAAAGCACCAATAAATACTCTATTGAGAATAATTCTACAGTGACAAAGCTATGGATGCTTTTGTGGAGGCTTTTTGCAGCATTAGGGTATGTGATTTTTAGGATACTAACTGGAAAAATTACAATCCTTCCCTCCTTTGAGATAAAAACCAAAGGAGCCATGCCAAATTACTGTACCATATATGCAAATGCCTGAATGCAAATTATGTTGTTATCCTTGTGTATACTCCCAAGGAGCCATAGCATCTTTTAAGCCCTTTCTTCTCCACCTACAGTGGATGTAGCCATCCGTGACAAATTTGTGTTTTCTTTTCTGAGAAGTAATATACTGTATTCCTCAGTGGCAGAGAAGTGAATGGAGCTGCCATGTACAAAATTTAAATGTTTACACCCAGAGGGCAATTAAGTCAGTTTTATATGATAATGTTATAAATGAAATGCTAATAAGTACTGTAAATGGCCATGTAATCACATCCCATCATTTGCCAATTATTAACGGGGTGGGGGGGGAAGAGCTGAAAGCCAGCAGTAGAGCTGAAGATGACGTACTACTTTAAATGAGAAAATGCAGGTACTGTGTAATGCACAGCCCTGACAGAAGCATTTTTATAACAGAAATTCAAATTTCTAAGCAATGTCTGATTTCCCCTTGTATTATCATGTCAGTAGTAGTAATAAATTTCTCTGACACAGGCATTTTGTTACAAGTATTGCCAAGGGATTTACAGAGATGAAAACTGGAATTTCAAAGGAACTGAAGTGCACACCTACTTCAGGAGCTGCACAGTGCCCAGGGGGGCTTTGCCTGGGCTGCAGTATAACACTGTGCTCTGGAAACTGTTTAGATGTTTTGTTGTGCACTTGTGTCCCAGTGAGAGTCCTTAAACAGAACTTAGTTGTTATACCCCTCTGCCAAAATGGTTTCTGGAAAATCCCCCTTTCTACCACTTTGAGGGGCAATTCTAGCCAGGTCTCAACAGAGCAAGTAGGAATTTACTTTCAGTAAGGGCTCAGAGCCTTAAGTCTGAGGGGATGCCAGTAAAACTTTCCTGAACTTCATAGATTAAAGCAACCCAGACTGTGAACTACTGGGCACATAAAATCTTTTTTAAAAAGCTGGACTCTGATCCCAGAAGGTTCATCTCATGGAAGAGAATTTGAAACACATATCAAACTACTGGGAACTACTGTTGACCCCATTACACAAGTGACTAAACAGAAAAAGCCCACAGAGACCTCTTCCCAAACCAAGACTTCTCCCAAAGACTCATGTGGGACCCAGAATCGCTTCTGCTCACACCAGTCAGAAGCCACAAAAGCTGCTCATCACTTTGAAGACTGAAGGTCAGAATTTCATCTGTTCTGCAACATTTTCCTGGACAGTCTCCCTGGGAGACAACAGAGAGGGAAATTGCTGGGTTACTGAAATAAAAAAATTATAAGCAAGATTCACCAAACTAACAATTAAATGGATATACCTCACGATAGCTACTACAGCCTGAGGTCTTAAGTAGAACAGAAAGCTCCTTGTCTCAGTCCTAGGGCTCTCCTATGTGAGGGTACAATTTCCCAGAGCCAGTGCAGCTAATGCAAAGCAACCAGCAGAATGCAGAGGGAAACCTTTTCACATTGACACAGGCTTCTCTGGTTCCACAAAAGCAGCACATACCCATTTTGCATCAAAAATGCAGATTCAGGTGCCTAAGTGCCAAGCCTTTTTGCTAAAGCAGCAAAATTATTGCCTTTTCATCATAAGGGAACTGTGTCAGTTGCTTTAAGGCTGTAATGCATTCTTCAAGCCATGAAAAGCCACACCAGATGTCAGAAGGCATAACATTTAAAAATAATACCTCTGACATTCATTCTTTCATCCTTTGAGCCCTTAGACGTCACATTTTCAAAATCCTCTCCACCACTAAAAGAGATCAAGAACTTTCTAAACAGAGCCTGAGAATCTCACCTAACCATGCAACTCTAGAAAATGAAACTTTTTTACAGAAAGAGAATCAATGGACATACAGCAACACAGAGCTGGCAAGTGTCCATAGGTAAAGACTAGGAATGAACAGTGAGACTCATGTGCAGAGCTGCACCAGAGGACAGTGAGTGAAATATGAATTACAACACTATCCAAAGAACTATACCAATTTTATAGACTTACACTATTTCACAAAATAAAAGGCCTTCAGACACTCAAGAGAGTTTTGTATGTGAGAACCTAGAACAGCATGACAAAACTCACAATACTACTGTGTTATATTTCTCAGTCTGAACTTAACTGTACTACTTCTGACTAGGCTTTGCAGGTCAGACCCTGAATTTTCTGTATCCTCTTCCTTAATGGGTATTGATCATAGCACTGGCCAGAAGACTGCAATAAACATGCATAACAAACAAATATAACTACAGTGTAGGAGAAAATTACTTGACATTGATGGTAATTAGTGGGCAATTTCCATGCTTATATTTGGTTTTAATCAAGACCATGAAACATTTTTTTGCTCCTATTGTGACAGATGAAGCATGACAGACAAAGCAAGTCATGAGCTTCACCTCCGACTCGGTGTAAGTCGAGATTCAAGATGAGATTTCTACAATTCACTGTGCAGAGCATGTTGTTACATTTTCTACAACTCAGCAGCTTTGGAGAGTAAGGTAACAAAGATTCTAAAAAAACACAGAAACTACAAAGAGCAAAGAAGAGTAAGTCTGCCTGCCCAAACAATATCTAGTAGGAGTTCAGTACACACAAAACCTTACCGTAGAAACAGGCAATCCCCCAGCCAGGGAATAATGTGCTCTGACTCCATGACTCAGAATACTGAACAATTCCTTTATTAAAACTATACTTTATTGCACTAATACTATATTAAATTACATACTAAAGAGATACTACACTATACTATACTACACTAAAGAAAAACCCGTGACTGCCTGAGACAGCCAGGACACAGCTTTGAGTGATTGGCCAGCCACTCAAAACAACTTTCACCAACGTCCAATTAAGCAAATCACTTTCTGTAAACAATCTCCATAACACATTCTACATGTGCAAAAGCAACAGGAACAGTGAATAAAGATAAGAATTGTTTTCTCGTCTTCTCTGAGGTTCTCACTGCCTTCCCAGGAAAAATCCTTGGGAAGTTGTGTCTGCTGCTGTCTTTGACGAGAGCTGTGGCCACAAAGCCTCACCTACGTAATCAATTTTGCAGCACTTGTTGTCTGAATGAGTAAGAAAAGAGTGAGCAGCCCCCCAGCAACATCACCTGAAGTCAGGTTGGTTTTGAACATCACCACCCCTATGAGTGGGGTAAAGTCAGGGGGAAGGTTTAAAGCTGGCATTTGCTTTTTGCCTGCACGTGTGCAGGATGCCCAGGCACTGTTCTGGCTCTGCTCAGAGCCTTCATCTCACTGGCAGGCAGTGGTTTGGGCACACATTTGATCCATAGGGTTTGCCTTTGAATGTGTAAAGGAAAATATTTCTCCTTGCTGAACTCCATACATTCCCTTCCCTACCAGTAATCTAGACGAACTCAAATCTGTGAGAACCACGGAAGGACCACAAGGACTACGCTGGGGTTTTGTTTTTTCTTCCAGTTCTGCTCAGTCTGCTTTTCTCACCATAGAGAGTAAAATAAAAAATTTTAAAAATGGGAAGCTCATACAAGCCTTTAAAAGAGCAACACCACATTCATTATCCTCCTCTCCATGACCAAGCCAGACAGCAGGACCCGTCCATACACTCAACATGCTCTCCACTGGCACACTTTGCTCACCTCTATGGCCTGAACTCTGGCTGTACTCGTAATGAGGAGCACCATCCTCCACACACAGACCAGGCTTCTTTAGCTGAGTGCTCCTGGCTGGAGAGGAGCAGAGCTTTTGGAAGGCACCATCTCAATGTTTTCCCTCAGGGCAGCAACCAAAAAAGAGCAAGACTGCTGAGGAGAGGAACACCAGGCCACACCCATACACCTCACCAGACCCTGGAGAAACGTCCTGGCAGCCAGGAGCTGATGGATTCCACTGGAGGTCTGCCTGCAATGGCACAGCAAGGAAAGGTACAGGACAAGGAACTGCAGGGTTTGATCTAGTGTTTCGAGCACTCTGAACATGAAAACCATGAACTAGAAATGGGAAAGAGCAACGCCAACGCTTCCCCTGCAGAATGTTTGCTCACTTCACACTCAGGAACAGCTTTTTAAATCCTTTCTCCCACTGGAAAAAGAACTCCACACAGAGGCATTAAAAGAAGTCTCTAGCATTCCTCTAACAGTGTTGAAGACCCATGTTAGACTAGGTGATCGTCAAGGTCTCTTCCAACTTTGATGATTCTGTGATTACTCTGCCAACACGTGAACTTGTTTGCTACTTGAAACTTTCTTATTTCCTGTGTGAAACACTAGTAAAGTTACAGAAGGAAACAAATCCCAAGGAGTTCACAGGAGCCCTGCATATTAGGGTAAAAAAGAATTAACTAACCACATGAAACAGGGAATCCAAAAATCCAGCAGGGATATCAAATAACTGATTTGCTTAAGCAACAGAAGACAAATGGGAGGAAATTTCAAACAGGTGAAAGAGATGATGAACATGGGTTCCTAGAGTTAGGAAGCATGGCTTAACACCTCTCATGCAGATGGGAAAACTAAAAAAATTTATAAGGTTTATGTACAAGGCATTCACATCTAAACATGATTCATAAATTAAACATGAGTTGCAAGATGAGAGAACCCCCCTTTTCACAGGTTTCCCTGTCTTTCACAGCCTCCCACTGGTAGGCATCAAACCCAGTTCAGAGCCCAAATGCAAACAAGCAGTCCTGGGCTCCTGCAGGAAGGATCCTGAATGCTGAATTCAGTGAAATGGCTTAAACCAACACTGCAGGGATGAGACAAGGATCTGGCTCCACTTTCATGCGGGGTTTTCTGGAACATTAGCTGTAAGGAAAAGAAATAAAAGTCACAACATTTAGTTTTACTCACAAAAGGGTGTAAGTATGTCTCAGTATGCCCAAGGAACAGAACTGTTGCATAGATAAATGATATTCCTACATATTGCCATTTCTTTACAAAATGCACATTTTTAATGGAACAATGTGGAATAGTAAGATGTGCATAATATGCACAAAATGCATAACAGATTCGCATTTTCAGTGGTTGAAAACCCATTCAAACCTACCTTAATTTCTCCTGAAAACATTTCTAGAATAACTAAAAAATATCCCATGCAATCAGAATACATCTACATCCTTGTAATGCAATCTGCTCTAGGTATAAGTGTCAGGAGGAGTTATAAGGTGAGCAATTATAACTGAGCTCCACATAGCCAGTGGCATAAGTACAAAAAATATGCAAGACTACAGGGGTTTGGAGTGAAGGGAGAAATATATTGTTTTTATTAAAACGCATTAGGATCTCATTTGTCTAATTCCAGTTTAATGATGCAGCCTCTTGGCAGAAAAATAGCTTTGCCATTAGTTAACCTGATTGTGTTGAGGGGGGACTTTTTTTGTAAACAGAAAAGCTTTAACATCAAATTGATTTTTTTTTTCTCTATTCAAATGAACAAGCACGAAGAGAAAGGTCTTTTTTGAGGATGTATTTTTATTGGGAAGAGACATTTTTTTCCATTCTCTTTTGGGGAAAGATTTTGTGGAATGGATCATCACTAATCTAAGTTACTTCTAATTGTAGCAGCCTATTTTCACAAAATTATTCCTGAGTGAAATGTAATTTCAATAGAAATGCCTCATTTATTCCTATTGATTTGAAAAACAGCCAGAAAATCATTGTCCTTTTGCAAATTTGTTACTTCACATAGCAGTAAGTTATTGATGTAAACATCCTAAATATTAACCAACTAAAAAGTTAAGTCTAGGACAATCTATTAAGCATTATTTGACCAAAAAAAGAGAAAATACTTAATTTGGGAGAGTCAGGTATTATATACTTATCTCTTCCTTTTTTAATTTCTCCATAAACTATTTAATGTATTATTTCTCTGTTTTGTCATGTTTAAGAGGAGCAAGTGCTAGAACCAAGTTTTCATCTAAAATCAAGAAACTGATTTCAAACTATCAATAGAGCTTTATAAATTCATCCTTACTCTGGGTTTGAAGAAGCAGGGAAGGCATGATTATAAGAGAAATAGAGAAAGAAAATTAGGGAGTGGGGAGAAAGGTGTTAGGATAGGGGGGAAATGTAGAGAGCAGTGCAAGCAGCTAAAGATCTTTTCCAAATCAGAGGCAGAAGATGGAGGTAAGCAAGCAGTGTGAGCAAAACCAGCATGCCAAGCCACAGACACAGATACAGACACTGCCACCACCCCTACACCCTGTTCCAAGGAGGAGTTAACTTGCTGTGACTTTACAGCATTTCTCATATTTTGAAATATCAGTCAGGGCTCACTTTCTGCACCATTTAACTCATTACAAACTCAGTTTTGCAAACTTGCTCATTGGAAAATCTTTATATTTTCACATGTTTAGTTAGATACAAAGGGGCAGAGATGAGATTAAAATTCCCATGAAGCAAATGTTTTTGCAAGATACAGCTGTTTGGAGGCATGACCCATTGTGGAGCTCCTTATCAAACTGTTACAAGAAGTAGGTCACTGCAGCTTCACCTATTCAAATGTCACTCTTCCAAGAATCAGTAAATGCTGGGTCTTGGCTAATAAAAGGCAAATCTCCAGTAAAGGAAAAAAAAAAAAAAAACAGAGAGAAGCAATTTCCTACAACAGCAATAGCAGCTCATGAAACGGTACTGATTTTGCAGTATCTGCTGACAGAAATTGTTGTAAGAAGTCAAAGGAGCGTAACTGGCACGACATCTGTCTTCAAATTACACTTCTGAGTTTCTCATACGTCATTTAATGTTGAGAGAGTTTTGCTGGCTTGAGTAACCTATCCCCAAGATGTTTTTTCCTTCTCACTGTACAAAATTTTCTATGTTTATTCCTAGGCATAGATTGCTCTCATGCTGAGGCTTTTTGTTCTCCTTTACTTCACCCCCGACCATCTCACAAATAAAAAACACTCCTGTCTTCTCTAGTGTGGTGAGGGAGGTTGCTCCCTGCTTTGAGGAGAACATCTGATAATATTAACAGGTCCTTGCACACTGTTTCCCTCCTGCCATTCTCACACAGAACACCAAGAATATAAGAAAAATGTGAAATGCAATAGGCTCGTGTGTGTGTCATCCACTGCCTCTCTAGCTAGGGCAGGCTAACATCAGAAACCAAACCAGAGCCCCAAAGTCCCCGTGTGCTCATGTTCTGAGGAGCTCAGGGTTTAGCAGTCACTGACTGTGTGTAGGGCAGTGATGGGTCCTGAGAATCTCTTTGCTACAAACATACCTGATACAGGGTACTCAGCTTTCTGTGACTTGATGCTGTCTGTCAGGGCAGAGCACTTTGCTTTACCAGCTGATACTTCACCACTGCTCTGCTTTAAGTTTCTGCTTGCTCTGGAGGTGCCCTACAACACACTACAGACTTGCAGGTTAAAGAGACCAAGACAATCTAGTTGGCCTGAAATCAGTAAATATGAGAGGAGATAACAAGGAATGCTCCTTTTCTTTTCATGTTATCAGTGCCTGGCAATGAACTATCTCCCCTGTATCCTCTAAAGTTGAGGGATCTCAGGTGCTTAGTAAACAGTTTGAAAAATCAGGCCAGTGGCAAGCAAGACTGCTTAAACCTGTTCTATAAAGAGTTAACTGAACTTTTTAATGTATACAGAAGTGCTGCCTTTTTAAAATGTAAGAACTTTCTTTAACTCTTTTGATACCTTCACATACTCTGAACTCCAAGAAAATAAACCAGAGAAAAGCAGAAGCAAAAAGTATTTACAGGAATTCAATTTGAAACAGAATGGTCAAAAAGCTCCTGATCTACTGGGCTTACAGCAGTTTTGGCTTTAACCTATGGCATAGCAGCAAGCTTGAAACAGCGGCAAGCTAATGGTGGTGCTGCATCCGACTTACACTCAGGTAGGATGTCTTACCTGAAAATCTATGGCCAGACCCGAGTTCCAGAAGAACCACCTGCTTCACTGTGGAACAATCACAGGACTTTGCCTTGGCCAATAGGGATGTTATGAAGTTTGAAATTACAGCCTTTAAATCCATCCATGCAGATGAGAGTGCAGAGCACTGCTTGGGCCTCACTGCCCTGGAACATCCTCAGTACCACACAAACCTTCTCTGTGGAATTCCATTCATTTACTGCCCCTACCTCCTGCAAGCAGAGGGGAGCTGAACCCCAAGAATTCTGACTAGGAGGTCACTGAAGAAGTGATTTTTTTTTTCTTTTCTCGTCACTTACTGGTATTTGACAATTATTCTCAACAACTGCAGCTCCAGCACAGGCTTTCCTGCCTTTCTCCAGAGCCAGAGAATCCCCACCTTGGAAGCAGCTTACTCCAGGGCTGATTTTGGAAGGACAGGCCTTAACATGAAAACTATCTTGCTACAGATAAATAAGGAATTTTATTCAGAACAGTGCTGTACTATTCAAAACTGCAAACTGCTTCTTAAGTTTGCCTCTTTTTGTGCAAAACCAGCACACACTTCTAAAGAGAATAAAAGTTTTTCATATAAGAGGACACCTATTTGCATTTTCAGCTTGCTTTTTAATTGCTCAGTCAATGCTCCTGAAAAACCCAGCTTATTCCTTCTTGCTGCCAAGGAGTTTATTACACACACAAAGGGCATCTGTATGGCCTTTGTCCATGGAAAAAACAAATAACGGCACCAGATAATAAGAGAAAACAATCTCCTCATATTGCAGTACAATGTAGAGCACTATAAAAGCAAAACATGATATTACTCCTCAGCACAAAGTCATTTTCTCAGAGCTCATATGGGTGATGTGAAATAGCCTTGTACAGTACTGTAATGATTGACAGACCTGATACAAAATATCAGGATAGATTATATGAGCTGCAGGGCTCTGATTTCTGCTACCATTCGTGGGATGAGCCAGTAGCAACAGGAAAGAGGTACTGAGCTGTCATCAGAAGCCGCAGGACAGAAGCTTCCTATCTTTCAAAAGAGGGCTAGAGATAAGGTCAAGAATTTTAGCTCATTATATACAGATACATAAATTCCCAGTAAATACCATATATTTGTATTTTCAAATGTTGATCTTTATAATCATTATGTGCCTTCTCTTTACTGGTAAATATAAAGTGCGACAATTGCAAAAGAAGTATTTTTCCCAGCTTTACTCCAAGAAACCCTCTGATATAGCTGGTGCTATCAGCAGTGCTTCTCTGGGCGCTTACTGATCTTACAGGGACATCACAGACACCACAGCATTAAGTGTACTAACCTGAATGATTCCCATTGACTCCTCAGAAAATTTACTAACATTACCATAAACTGAGAGCAGCTGCTCATCAGTCCCTCATGGTGCCTTGACTGACTTGGAAATGTGTTAGTTCAGAAACAAAACCTGATCATATCTCTGCATCTATCACACTGCTTGCTAACTTACCAGTGTGAGTCCTTAATCCTTGGTCAGTGAAATACCCTTCAAAGCATTGCTGTCTGGAGCTATACTCCATCTAACTGACGTGTCCATACAGGGAAGGTGCTGCAATACATCCTTAAAACAACTCTGGTCTGGATTCAAGGATGTGATTGAGGCTTGTCACATTTTCAGTTTTCACCTTCTTTTCATTCTTGCTCTTCATCTTAATTCTGCCTCCTTCCCACTTTTCCATCATTTTCCAGCCCACAGTGTTAAACATGGGGATATGCTGTGACAAAGATGCTACAGCACACGTAGGTGGTGTTTCAGCATAGCAGGAGATGGGCACTCTGCACTCCAAAAAGCCAGCAGCTGCCCTCCCAGTGCTCCAGGAGGAAGTTACACCCTAAGCTGGGCATGGATTTGTGTTTTACTTTTCTTTTGGTATTTTTGTTCTGGTAGCTGCCCCGCATCAGCTTTCTTACCCAGCCCTAAGAGCAGATGAAGGTTGCCCAAGTACCATGACATAGTTCACAAACCATAACTTTGTACCTCAGCTTTCTCCCATCACTTGCTCAAGACAGATGCTACAGCATCAATAAATAATCCTCAGCTGAGGACTGTACAGGCTTCTCTCAACAGAGTGGGACTCAGAATATTACCAGATGCCAGATCCCATTGTTGAGGAAATGAACAAGTCCCAGCTAACTTATGTTCCCATTCTTCTTGTTTGAATATCAACCAAACCTGTACAATACCACTGTGTCCAAACAGCTTCTTGTCACCTCAAAATCACAGCTGCCAACTGGATTTAGTTTCATTCACCACCACTCTCTGGGCCTCAACATCCAGACAGTTTTTTACTTGAAAAAGAGCATTCCCATCCAAGCCATGAACAGCCAGTTCCTCCATGAGAGCTCTGTGGGAGATGGTGCCAAATGCCATACTGAAGTTTAGACAAACACCCACAGCTTTTCCCTTATCAGCAGGTCATTTTGTCATAGGAGATCAGGTTGGTCAAACAGAACACATGATGTCAAGAGATCTGTTGTATCTCACAGGAATATCTATCCATTTCCTCAGTTTTACAGTGGCATAACTCTTCAGATGACTAAATGAATAAAATGGTAACAAATAACTTGCTTTTTAAGCTCTCCTCACAACCTTCACAGTTCATGTGTTCTTTGTACATTACTATCCCACATTTATATTTCACTGGAAGAAATCCTGCCCAGCCAAGTCACCCAGTTACAATTAAAAGCAGGTAAAGCATTCTCTCTAGCCTAGAAAGACAGAGGATATTTCATCCAAGATGGAAGGATACACAGATTTATTTTCTTTTCAAATAAAAGCCTTCCCAAAGGCTACTTCACTAATCCTGACTTTCATTGCTATACCTCAGCAATGAAATAACTTGAATAACTTGATCAAGGTTATCTTGCAAAAATCAACTGAGGAAAAAATCCAGATTGTTGTTTATTATTTTCCTCTTTAGATACCTTTTCTACTGTCCCTAGCAGCTTTAAAAAGAACAGAGAAACAGAAGCACTATGATTATAAAAGACACCAGTGTATTACAACAGAAGTCGGAGGGTGAAGGACTATTGCAACAGTGCTGAGGAAGGTATTGAAAGATGATTATTAAGAAAGGAAAGTTTTCATCAAGCTTCTGAGATAGGAAACTAAAATTTCAAAGGAAAGGAAACCATGTACAGATGGAAAAGAAAACTAGGAAAAGGAAGCATGCAGCTTACACCACAAAATTTACATCTCTATAAAATGCACCCATGTCACAGAATTACAGACTGGGTAAGGTTGGAAGAGACCACAGTGGATCATCTGGTCCAACCTCCCTGCTCAAGCAGAGTCATACCAGAGCACATGGCACAGGATTGTGTCCACATGGGTCTGGAATATTTCCAGTGAGGAAGACTCCACAACCTCTCTGGCCAGTCTGTTCCAATGCTCAGTCACTGCACAGTAAAGAAATTCCTCCTCATGTTTAGGTGGAACTCCTGTGCTTCAGTTTCTGCCCATTGCCTCTGGTCCCATTTCTTGGCACCAAGAGTCTGGATCCATCCTCCTGACACCCTTCCTTCAGATACTTGTTGGTACTGACAGGATCCCCTCTCAGCAATCTCTTCTCAAGGCTGGACAGGCCCCACTGCCTCAGATTTTCCTCATAAGAGAGATGCTCCAGTCCATTATTTATTTTCATTGCCCTCCACTGGACCTGCTCCAGGAGCTCCATGTGTCCCTTGTCCTGAGGAGCTCAGAACTGGACACAGCATTCCAGATGTGCCTTACCAGGGCTGACTAAAGGGGCAGGATCACCTCCCTCGACCTGCTAGCAATGCTCTCCCTAGTGTACCCCTTTCAGTGTTTCTTTCAGCAATTCAAACAGGAACTGTTTGTGAGGTAACTGTGCGAGAGGCCAGACTGTTTTTACCAGATGGAACCAGATACAGATACCATTAGCTATTCTATTGTATATTCACAGCCTGGTAATCATTACAGAAGTATTCCTCACAGAGGGAAGCTCTTTCCTGACAGCAAAACAGCAGCAAAATTCAGCTTCTCTACCTGCAGGCAGCCAACGACAAGTGATCTCCACACCTATCTTAAAAGGTGGTTCCAATACTCCTGGAAGTAGAATTAACACAGTCAATCATAGAAACAGAAAAAAAGAAGCAGGATATAGGTCTCTTTCCAGCCTTCTTCCATGGCAAAACATGTAAAATAATGAGAATGGCAAGTAGCCTCTGTATCATCAGAGCAAAACTGTATGAATTGTAAGGACAAAGAGCTGAGGAAGAACTTAAGAGGGATGCCCTCTGAGAACACAAGTGTCTTGCTGCTTTATTTTATTAACTCTAGAAGGCCCTCATGCTGTATGCAAATTCATCAGAATTTTCTGTTGCAAATCAGAATGTATCAGTGACATTTTTTGCACAACACCAGTCCAAAATGGAATAGACCAAAAATGCTACTAAAGCAGACAGATTTCAATTTATTTTTTAATTATGAGGCAAGTGAAAAAAATATTAGTAAAATGTGTCACTGTGGCTTGACACGTTTTCCTTCCTCTTAATACTATTAGATCCTCTTTCCAGTATGACAACAGCAGCAGACCATGGTCACTATATTGAACATCAAAATTTATTTCCTTAAGACTTACCCAGAGGAACAGTAGGTTTGACATTTACCAAAACAAGAACTCATTTTCTAGACTGTTAGCCACTGCATGCTTTCATTACTATAACCAGAGGTCCTCTGTGCCCTATCACAAGTAAATGGAAATTGAAAAGGCAACAGTCACCTAAGAAGAGTTTGGCTTAACTACCTGGAGGAGAGGCACTAACACTCAGAACCAGAAACACAAAGGGGATAATGCTTACATGGCTCCCACACAGTCACAGCTCAGGGCTAGGCTGGGCTGGGTGGACAGAAGCAGAATTGCAGTCAAGGCAGGCTGGGGCCAGGCATGAGAGCAGGCAGGCACCCACCCAGTCAGGGAGCAGCAGAAACAATGGTATTGGCAGAGCACAGGGGTTACAGCCTCAAAAAGCCCTAAAACAGCAGGCAGGGTCAGAAATACACACAGTGGTGGAAAACTACACCAGGAACTATGTGAAGGATTAAGGCTTTGGCTTGAGTACATTGGAGGTGAGGAGAAGGTTAAGAATTAAGGTACAGAGCCTGACTTCAATTTAAACTGTCATTCCAGCCATATCCAGCAAGAGACTGACCCAGAAGCACTGTCCAACTGGGCAAACCAGAATCAACCAGTTTCACCATACAGCCATTGTCTTTTAGACCATTTCCCTGCCTTATTCACTGGAAACTTAATTTCTTTAGTAAAGGAGATAGGGCTCCACTCAGCAGCAAACTCCTTTTCAAACATTACTTGAAACTACCCTGGTTCACTGTTCACCTTGTACCTAGGAGGCAAAGCAACATTCCAAGGAAAATAAGAAGTTTTCTTTCCAAGAAAACACAGCATATCTGAGCATAGCTCCTTAGTGCTTTACTTTGTACCATCAGCTTTCTGTCAGGATGGGATTTCTGATGTAATTTCCTGATTAAAAATAAGCAGAATAACAACCTCTGCTGTGTAGCGTTGTCATTGTCCCTATCATACAAGATCAGCAGAACATGAACCGTGAACTGACAGCAACAATCTCTTTCAGCTGGAGGAATGATTTAGTTCAGCAGGCAGTAGTCACTGTCTGCCTGGATACCAGCCACAAATGGACTACTGTGGAAATCTGCTTGAGATTGTCCTTTTTAATACCATTATCAATGATCTGGAGAAGGTAACAGAGCAGACTACAGTCAGATTTTCAGATGCCACAAATTAGGATCACCACCCAATACTCTTGAGAGTGGGGCTGCCATTTAGAGGGACCTCACCACACTGGAGGAGTGGGCTGACAGGGATGTTATGAAGTTCAACAAGTACAACTGCAAAGTGCTGTATCTGTTTGGGAGTAACCCCTGCAGTGACACAGGCTGGGGACTGGCTGGTTGGGAGCAGCCCTGGTGAAAAGCAGGGGGGGATCTTGGTGGGCATGAGGCTGCACAGGAGCCAGCAGTGGGTCCTGGCAGCAAGGCAGGTCAGCAGCGTCCAGGGCTGTATGAACAGGAGCATGGCCAGAAGATTGAGGGAAATAATTTCCCCCCACTACTCATCACTTTTTGCACAAACTAGATAATCTATGACATTTTCTAATCCCCACATTAAAAGGAAAACATCAGTAAACTGGAAGAAGTCTAGTGGAGGGCCAACAAGATAGTCAGAGGCTAGAACACCTGCTGAGGGAATGAACAACCTAATAGGCTTAAAGAATTTGAAGATTTGAAAAATGCTAAGAAAATACAAAGTACTATCATAAGCTATTGGCAATTTCCACTCTAAGGATTAAAATTGGGGTAGCAACTGAAACAGGACCCTACTCAAAGCATGCCTAAGTTTCACATTAGCAGTGAAGGCACAAGTCACAAGGCACAAGTCACTGCCATTTTGGGCCTGACAGATCAGAAACACTTTTGTTAAGTGAAATTAATTTAATAGCAGCTCCCAGGTAGAGGGTCCTGTCTGAGCACTGTACCTGTGCAGTGTTCTGCAAGCACTGATAAAAAAGCTGACAGAATTGAGAGCACCCAAGTGCACTGAAGAAAAACACATATTGCTGCTGTAGAAGTGATCTGTACAAGAAAAAAGTAGATGAGTGCTTAAGGTTTCAATCTGAACACCTATGATCTTGATGTAAGCTCGGTATCAAAGCAGATTTTCCCGGGATGACTCAGTCCTTCCTAGTTTATGCCACAGAGCCTACATTATGCACTAACTGCCCTGGAGTGTACCTGGCCAACCCTAGATATTTGCTTGCCCCATAGACACCACAAACATTAAAAATTCCTGCCACATAACACATGGAATAAAGCTGCTTCTCTTCCTTGTGGCCTGACATCTCAGCAGCCCATTCTGCAGGGGCTGCTGTCCTTGCACCTGAGGCCACAGTCCTGATACCTCCCCATCTCCCTGCCCTGCCTCCATTTGTGAAAACAAACACAATTATCCAGAAAGGGGCTTATTCAGTGATTTCTCACTAATTCCCACATTTCTGTTTCTGTATTTAATTGGTGTTCCCAGCAGAGCAAGTCTGTGTGGAGTTCATATGCGGCAGAACAAGCTGCTCAGCAGTCTGCAGGAGCAGCAGTACAAACAAGCAGCACAAGCATTGCCACGGCTCTGCTCCCACTTTGCCAAGTTCCAGCACACGTTCAGAGCTCTCCCAGAGTCAGACCTGCAGCATGAGAAGCACCAGGACATGATGGGGAGGGTGACTGGGAGCACCTGTCCTGGCCACCCATCTCATGGTCCTGCCCACAATAATTGCAGTGCTGTGATGACAGTATGCATCCCAGCGCTCAGTGTTTTGAGGGGAGGGAGGGAAGCCCCAAGGCATCACTCCATCACATGGCATTGGCCCAGCTGTGCAGCCCCTAACATCCAGGAGCAGGGTTTGACTCTGAAGTGAGACAGTGCCCAGTCTACTCACCTCCTGACGTGTCACTGGCTCCAGAATGGGTGCAAGCCTGTGCAGAATACACACCTGCTGAGCGTGCGTGATCCTCTGAGTCATCCACTACAGACCCTACACTGAATTTTTGCCCTAACAGTCATTTGCAATTAGCATTTGCATTAACAGCATCATTATTTTTATCTATTAGACTCTGGAGAGGGGAAAATACAAACCAGGAATATTTACTGTATAAAGTAGCTTGTGATTGTACTGACTGATCTAGTTCACTAATTCCTCCTCATAAAGTAAAAACAAAAGAATTTAAAAATCAGTTTTAAAAAACACACTAAAATGAGGCCTGTCCCTCAAAACAGCTGCTGGGCAGAGACATATTACTACCTGATAAAAGTAATAAAATTGCCTGAATAGAGTTTGATTCAAGCTCAGCTTGAATCAAGAGATGAGGGATTACAACACTGAGGAGAAAACAGTCACAAGAGCAGATTCTCCTTTACCCACTTAGAAGAGTGTCTGTAATGGATATCATTCAGCCTCTCTGTCTTGATGAGAAATATAGCAGACTGCTGGCAGGAACACTGGGTCTCTCTTGATTCAAACTTCAGTCCAGAATAGGGGTCAAAAACATGCTGAAGCAAAGCTATTTTTATTTTTTGTTTATGCAAAACAAGCAAGTTCAATAAACACACTTCAGAGACCTAGAGTCTATACACAAGTAGTTCAGGATGTAAACAGACCATTTTATGCCTATTCAGGTCAGGATAGTGAATGTCTATAACCGCACCATCTTATGAGTTCAAAAGAGTGAAGATTTCCCTTTTCCGCAGGGGATTGCAGCAAACATTTCAACTATGGTTGAATTTTTTGATTGCAAAGACAGGAGGGGATCCTGCTTTAGCACAAAGTACTTTTCATCCTACACCCCGAAGTCCAAAAGCAGAAGTTAAAAGTGCAATAGCAGCATTTGAAATCTGGCTGGACAGCACGTTCCTCAGTTTACCAAACTGATTCGTTTACCTTCTTCACGAAATAAGTCACTTGAACAACTTTTCCACTGTGTATTTTCTATTTCTCTAATCTCAAGGATGTGCTTCCTAATTACACAAACATACTCTTTTAAACACCAGGAAAGAGTTAGTTAACTATTAACAGAAAAATTAATGAAACCTTTCAAAAGAGACATTATGGCAAAGAGCCATGACAGTACTGCAACCACAGGACCAGTCTGTGCAGAGATATTCTCTGATGTCTCTTCCACGTCCATCCTACCTCCTTCTTCCTGAAAGGCATGGTGGAAGGTCCAAGTGGCATTGAAATAAAACCTGGGAGTGACCTGAGGAAGGACCAATTTGCAACAATTGGAACATTTTCTAGTTTACCACAACACTCCTACCTATGTCTCCTTCAGATGAAGAGGTGAGTAGTTCAATCAGGGCAAGTCTGCTTCTTCTGGCACCTTTGTGGAGCCTAAGAGATAATGAGTAAGAAATACTGTCTGCTGAATGAAGTAGGAAACAAGATTTACTTCCAGCTTCCTCAGCCAAGGCCTGTTTCTCAAACATCAATTGAATTTATTCCAAGCACTGGAATACACAGCTCCAGTTGGATATGCCATTTATCTCTCCCAAGGGGGAAGCCTGGAAGTGTTTTCACCATTCTATATATTTATTAAATTCTATTGGATTTAGAACTGAGCTTAAAATTTCTATTTCTTTTCAGCCTGCTCCACAATCTGGGTCACAGACCTGAGAATATTTCAGTACACTGTGATTACCTGCAGAAACCTGACCTCTGTGCCAAAAAACATTAAAAAACACACATAACAGGCACCCCTAAAAGAATTGCTTACATTCTCAGAGCCACTATTCTTTTAGCAATTCTGTTTCACTTAACTGTTGACGGTGGGCCACAAGGTTTTCGGGGTGAAGGAAGAGACGAGATGGGCTCCATGATCAGAAGGCTTGATTTATTAAGTTATGATATAAACATCTATTATAACTATACTAAAAAGAAAATTAAAAGGAGAGTTTCCAGAAGCTGCTAGCTACCTAAGAATAGAAAGTAAAGAATGATCAACAAACCTTGCTCTCTCGGACTGTGTCCGAGAGAGCTCAGTTCCGGATTGGCCATTACCTCCAAACACTCAATCTGGGCCAATCCAGAACTGACCTGCTGCATTCCACAGAAGCACATAACCTATTGTTTATGTCTGGTTGCTGAACTTCTCAGCTTCAGCAGGAAAATCCTAAGAGAGGATTTTTCATAAAAGAAATGTCTGTGACATCTGACTCTTTTTTATTTAATTAAATTAAAAAGAAAAATGTTTGTAATTTTCTCTGCTGAGTCATGCAGAGGAAAGAACAAACACCTGACAGGTTATCTGTTGCCAATCAAACTCAATCAAGTGCTTCTGTGGGATGAACAGGGAATTTCTTCACCTATAAAACATAAAATACTATGATACCACTAAAACAACCTTACAATATAAGAAAATGCAAAAACAATGCAAAACAAAGTCCAAGTCCCAACAGCTGAGTTTCAGGAAAAGGTCCATGGACTGAAGATGTTCTTCTTTGCCATATCTGAAAGTCTCTTTTGGTCCTGAAACAGACTTGCTGCAGAGAATCCATCAATAGTTATCAAACAGTTCCAAACAATTTTTTTAAAAAGTTTCTAAAATGTCTTTGACACAGCCCCTTATTGAACAACATGGGCTGAAGCTAGGTTTTGGCCCTTCAATGCTTTTTGAGCTGCTGCTGCAGGTATTTCAACCCTTTTTTATTAAATTTTTTTTTTTAAACAGCAAGCAGCAGAGGGGCCTGAGAGAGACCCTGGGGGACCAGGCCCATGTGGGAGAATCAGGAACCCCAGACCTGGCCCACAAAACGGTGGCCCAGGACCTGAAGGGGAAAACAAAGCCCCCAAATCCAGCCGGAGGCCGTGAGGCGGCCCTGGCCCAGGGACCCGAGCCCAATGGCCCAGGCCCAGCCCGCCAGGCGGGCTCTGCATTCTCACAACCCGGCACCACACTGCCAATGGAGCGGCAACATGGGTGACCAAACGTTTCCGTTGTCCCTCCTGCTCCTGCCATGCAGATGCAGAGGGTGTTGTTCTCATCTGCCCCCTCGCATCACCCCCATCCTCTCCGGACTGGGGACCGGAGGCAGAACTTTCGAGATCCACCCCCAGCTCGCCACTGGAGCGAGTGAGGGGCGGCGAAGGGATCCGCGCCCCCCAAGGGGAAAAAAATGACCAAACACCCCCTTTGGGCTGCAGACCAAAGGCAGACCCCTTGGGACCCACCGCCCCCTCGCCACTGGGGCGCACGAGGGGCGGCAGAGATGACAATTTCCAAGGAAGGACCCCAAACCCCCCAAAAACGCTAATTTTGAAGGCAGGGATCTTGGCTACACCAGCATTCAGTTGACGAGCAACACCTGCTCCACGGAAAGGGAGGCTGAAGCCCTCTTCCCTTGTCCCAGCTCCTCCCGCAGGGACAGCCCTGGGACAACCCAAAAAACTCGGGGTGGGAGCCACGCTGGGTGCAGGGGACGGGGCCTCCGAAGGCGGCAGAACCTCTGGGGCGGGCATCTCTGAAGGCGGTCCCACGGGCTCATCGCCGCACTCAGCATCATTTTGAACTGGAACCGGGTCAGCGGGAGGCGGCGGGGCTGCTGGGGGGTCTGGTTCAGCCGCAGAAGGTGGTGGGGCCGGCCCGGGAGGGGCCGGAGGGTCGCTCTTCTCAGGTGCAACCTCCGACCTCGGCACTGCGGGCAAAAGCGTGACCGCTAGAGATTCTGAGGGCGGCGGGAGCCCGTCCCCCGGCGGGACGGAAGCAGCCGCCGCGTCTCCGTCGTCACCAAGCAACGCCGGGGCCGCGGGGGGCGGGGCCGCCGCGGGCGGAGCCATGGCCGGTGCCGCGGCCGGCGCTGCCGCCGCCGGGGCCGCGCGGGGGTGCCGGCTGGGGCGGCCCCGCTCGCTCGGCAGGCGTGGCCTCGTGGACCGGTGCCGCCCGCACCTCTGGGCAGGGCGGAGCCCACGGAACCGGCCGGAGCGGGGCCGGCAGCGCTGGCTGCGGCGGCGGCGCCGCCCACTCAAACCCCCTCCGAGAGCGGCGGGGGGAGGGAGAAGGTGGCCCCATCTGAGCATGCTTCGAATACGGAGGAAAAAAAACTTCAGCGCCGGGCGAAATTTCACCCCCCCACTGGGATGGGGGGGGCTGGGAAGCAGCCGTTCGTCCCTCTCTGAAGGGTCTTGCCCCGGGAATCGGGGGGAATGGTGCTTGCCCCCTTGCTTCAGCGATCCAGGGAAAGGCAGCTGCTCTTCGTTTCAAAACCGGGAACAAAGCCATGAAGACGGGATAAACGCGAGGAACACGGGAAGTCCGACCCCAAACAGCTTGGCAGACAAATTGCATGCATTCCCATACATACGAATCCAATGCATATAGAACATTAGTAAAAAATCCAAAGAACTTTGCCCATCGAAAAAAGTCATATAAATCTTTTGTCAACAGGAGAATTCCATCCTCCTTACCCCATTTTTGCCAGAGGGAAATTTGTCTCTCCTCTGATGGAGAGATATGGACCTCTGTTTCAGTGGGAAAATTCGTCCACTTTTCCAGCCACCACCATCGCAGGGCAGCATCTTCAGGAAGGGAAAACCCAATAGTACCTTCTGAGAGAATCTAGCACTCTCTGGCCAGCTCCTGTTCGAGGCTGTAAGGCTCTCTGGGCATCTTCCTGGAGGCTTCAAAAGGTCCTTTTTGTGGTCAGCCTTGCTGTGAACTCTGTCCAAATCTGGATCTTCGGTTCTTCAGCTCCTGGCTAAATCCACTTCTGTGGTCACCTGTGAGATGACCATCAATGCCACATATTCGGGGTTTACCCAAATGCAGCAATGCTCCTCTGGGGTCTCACCAAGTGATAAATGTCCTCAGAAACACGAGGGGTCACCAATTGTTGACGGTGGGCCACAAGGTTTTCGGGGTGAAGGAAGAGACGAGATGGGCTCCATGATCAGAAGGCTTGATTTATTAAGTTATGATATAAACATCTATTATAACTATACTAAAAAGAAAATTAAAAGGAGAGTTTCCAGAAGCTGCTAGCTACCTAAGAATAGAAAGTAAAGAATGATCAACAAACCTTGTTTGTTCCGGATTGGCCATTACCTCCAAACACTCAATCTGGGCCAATCCAGAACTGACCTGCTGCATTCCACAGAAGCAGATAACCTATTGTTTATGTCTGGTTGCTGAACTTCTCAGCTTCAGCAGGAAAATCCTAAGAGAGGATTTTTCATAAAAGAAATGTCTGTGACACTTAACACCTGCAGAAGTCCCATTTTGTATCAGGCCAGAGCTCCTTCACACAAGGTACAAAGTGTCATCTTAGTTTCAGTACTTCATTTAAAACTTATATTTTCATTCCATTCCCCATTCCCTCTCACCTGACATCCTGCCTTTCAAAAAGTAGGGTGTAACCTTCATGCACATCCCCTCAACTTCTGCCTAACCTCTTACTTGAAACTTGTGAGGTCACAAATTATGGATTCCACAAATTCCTTAACACCTGTATATTTCTTTCAAACAAACCAGGATGCGGACGTTTTTACAAATTCAGTCAGTCTTCACCTTCCTATAAATATTTTGCCAGCCTGGCTCAAGTTTTCAGCTCCCCTACAACTCATAAATCATTCCCATGTCAGATCTGTAAATGGATAAGCCTTAGTTTAGGCATCATTTTCCACCTGTGGCTCTCCATGTTTCTTTACCAAGGAGGAACGTATATTTATCTCTTTTAATGAATGATGGAGACAAATACATTCACAATCCACAGCAAGCTCAGTAATGACTCCTGCAGATGGCTGTTGGAACTCTGTCACTAATTTAGCCAGAGGGAGATCACCCTTTGGTAGCAGCAATTTCCACATGAGGAAAAGTTACACAGATATCTTACCTGGTTCTTCACAAAAACAAAACATTTCAGACATTTTAAAAACATAGAAGAATAACATTCTGCATATTACATTATTGAGTAGCAACTCCATTTTTGTAATAGGTTACCTGAGCCTCAAAAAATGTGGTCAAGAAGACTTTGTTAATTACTATGAAATACGTTTCCTTATAGAAAAGCAACAAACTGTCTTCCAGAAACACAGAGAAATCAAATAGGACACGTATGATACTACATCAGCAACTTTTTTTGCTTCCAATACCTCTCACTTTCTTTTTCTGTGGTCTTAGCCAAACTGTATGGGATTTGTGTTAGAAAAAGTGTCTCTCCCTCTCTCTAGCAGACACAAGCCTGACATTTTTTAATGGCTGGTAAGTTAAAATGGGCATATTCATATTAGTAAGCATTTTAAAAAGTATTGAAGAGATCAATTAACTGCTGAAACAACTTTCTAAGGATGATAATGGCTATCTCCATCACTGGAAACTTTCAGCTAAAGCTTAAAGCAGCTAAAGCAGCTAAATCTGCTCCTTACTAAGTAGTAATTACATTAATGGGATTTTGTGGTTGTCTTTTTTAGTAAATTAAAATAGATGATCTGAATTTATTTATCCCTAGGCTGGAATACAAATCTCCAGAGTTTACCATACTCTTTTAAAGGTCAGTAAATCTATAATTATATTAATTTATCCTGCATATTGAAAGCTCTTACCAAACCAACTTTAAAAAGCAGGTGCACTTTTCCTCTTCGTAGAATGAGGTCCCTGGAAGCATTTACAAAAGTAACAATTGGACAGGGGAAGGAAAACAGTTCAGACAAAGCATCCACTCTGAAATGTTTAATTTTATTAAACAATCGTGTTTTACATGTCATCAGACCTAACCCCTGAAGTGCAAAAATGTTTCTGAGGTATTAAGACTGGAGGAAAACAGGCACAGTATTGGTTGTTAGGGATACTGCCCTACAGCACAGTGGAATTTGCAAACAACAGGCCTTTATACAGCATTTGCAGAGTCAGAGAAAACTGAGAACAAGACTGTATTTGTCTTTAGCCTTGAGAGCCAAAAAGCCCTGATCATTAGCCAGTTCTGTCACAGACACAGTTAACACAGGATGATGATAAATATCAATGAGGTGTTTCTAGGCCAATATGTACAGTACACGAAAAATGAAATTTAACTGCTGTATGTGTGACCAAAATCCCAACTGTCTATCCAGTCCAGCTTAATAGGTTGTGCCTATGGTGGCCTCTATAGTACCAGCATTTTTGTCTACTCTACACAGCTAAGCCACTGCCTTGTGCTCCTATTTGAGGGCACCTGCCCCTCACACTCATTTCAGGTAAGTCAGATGTTCATCAGACTAACTAGAGGCAACAGTACAGTACTGCTTGTAGCCTGTTATCCTTCTAGTTGCCCTCTTCCCCTCATCCATGCAGTGAACAAGTCTAACTCATGCAGAAGATCTGCTAAAGAAATAAGCACTGATTGATGACTGTTCATGTGGAAATGAAAGCTTTATCTGAGAACTGAAAAACTCACAGGGCAAAACTTGCCCTTAACAATTAGTACATTACTGAGAGTTTTACTCAGTTGCCAAATTGTGCTCCAAAAATAATTTTCTGTGAGGAAAGTTTGGGTGATACTTGATGCATGATACCTCCACAAGCCAATGGAAGATATGTTTAAGAAAATACTTCCAAATTACAAATAAGTAAAAGTCACTTGTTCCAAGCCTCTCTTAGGTTATTTTTAGCCAAGACAGCTGAAAACAAATTCCTCCTGAGACATACTTATATTTGTGAAAAATGTAATAACAAAAAAGAAGTTATCCTTATCTTACTAGGTGTTTATGAACTTACAAACTTTCCTGAACATGTTAGCCTTTGTATTAAAGTGGCCTACTTGGAAAGGTTCTCATCTGCAGCCTCTTCAGCTTTTAGACCTTACTGAGCAGATGAAGATGTGAGCTCTATTGTCAGCACGTTCATGGGCAAATGTCATGCAGTCTGATCGCAAACACAATTGAGATTCTCAACATTTTCTAGGCTTGTTACCAACATCACTGCTGCTCACCTACACAACATCATCTAGCAAATCTACAAATACAGAATAGCTGGAACAGAAGTTGGATACCACTGGAGTGTTGCCTTAATATTACTTTTTAATGGAATCATACTTCACAGACAAGAAAGGCAACCCCAAACAAAAAGTGCAAACAAATCATCACTTTCAGTTGAAAACTGGGTTTCGGATGCCACTCAGGACCGAACTGTTGGGCCAGTTTCTGTGCAGAAGAGTTAGAGAACATACAAAAAAGAAAATGCTTGAAATTCCCAGGACGACAATGCCTGAAATCAGCGCACTGGTGACCGTGTTCATCTGGAAAGGAGGTCCATTTGGGTGAGCTGCAAGGAGAAGAAAAATTCTCAGGTGACATCTGGTTTTATCTCTCATGAGTGCCAAACACTTCTGCCTTCCCCTTCCAACATCCAATATACTGTATAATTGCAATGAAGGAACTAAAACTAACTGTACCTTACAATGAGCACCTGTCTACTTGGATAAAGCTTATCTAAGTATATTTTGAAAACAGTTAATAATTCTTTCAATATCAATCATTTTGGGGGATAAAGACATGCCTTCTAAGGCATTACCCTCATCTGCCAGTGACCAACCTCGACCTGTGTTACTCAAGGCAAGACTATCATTATCCAAGGACTTATCCAAGAACTTATCTAAGGACTATCAATGTAGATGTATAAGGATTTGTGGCCTAATCAAGTTAATGAAAGGATTTCTTCCCCACTGTCATTATCTACATTTCAATTCAAAGTCTATATAAATCAGCAGACATATCTGGCACGGGATATTGGACATTCTGGAAGCTTGTTGCACACCTTCAGGAAGGGGTCTTAATATGTTTATCAATTCTCAGGTAGTAAGGGTGACATATTTAATACTTATTGCAGATCAGCAAGCTGCTCATGGACCAGTTCTGAGATAATGGGCCACATACACCCACAGCAAGTACTGTATTTTCCAGCAGGAGGGGAAAAAAGCATTTGAGCATCAATGAGCATTTGCCATTACCAGTGGTGGAGACTGAGGTGAAATGACAACACAGTCTTCATGTGAGAAACCAGACTGCTCCTCCCAGAAGCAGCCACCTGCCCTCAACACCATTAATCCCACTCTCCTCACCCAAGCTAAAAGGAAACCAGCACCGCTGATCTGGTTACCTCCCCTTCCCAACCCTGTGCTGCTTTCTGGCTGCTACAGCAGTTACCTCACCCCACTCTACCTCTGTGCTCTCCACAGAGACAGCAACAGGCAAAGGAAAGGCTTTTGCTCTGGGATGGAGAGGATGCTTCTTTTGTTGGATGGGAAGGAAACAGCAGCCATCAACACAGCAAACTGTGTGCAGCAAATAAAGAATTTGCTTTTTATCATTTTAATTATATCCATGGGTAGGAGCACACCAGGGAACAATTAATTACAGGGAGAACTCTTCATGACAGACAAGAACAGCAACTGCTTTTATATGCTCTAAATTGAGTAAAGAAAGGACCAAATAGTGTTAAGAGTTCAGAGGACAGAATGGATTCTTTGTTCCACACAGTCCTGTTACAAAGAAATACAAGGTGGAATGGCCCAGTGTACCACCTGATCATCCTTTCTTAGCCATCAGCTACTCCTTGTTACCAGCAGAGAACAATAACAGATAGGCTGAAACAAGTGTTCCATGTGCACAAAGGAAAAGCACCCTAAAACTTAAAGAGCTGAACTCCCCTGCAGCGTCTTTCCTTCACTGCACTAGCAGGGAACAAGTTCTAGCCAAGTTTCTCCACAGGCTCTTTGTGAGGTTAAATGCTAGGAGAACAGGAGCTGAAGCTCTGACCTTCTGGCTTTGAGATGTGAACCAAGCTAGACTGCACCATAACAACAATTTTCCTGTTCTACTCCTATGTGGCATGGGCAAATTTTACTGTTTAAGTCTGGTTTTGCATCTGGTGGCTATAATGTACCCTTCACCCTCATATGCTGTAGCATCAGATCTTCATTTCAATTTCATCACAGGAATTAAAATTTCAATGTAGATGGCTCTGGGTGCACAAATTAAACTGAGAATTCCATACTCATCACCAATCACTTTCTTTTCAGAGCATGTTGGTACTGACTCATTTAAGCAACAAAAATAAATAAAAATTAAAAAAGGAAAAAAATCCCAGTGCATAGATATTAATCAAAATGGTTCATCCTCAGTTCTGCTTCCCTCATAAACTCTCTTATGTTTCTTGAAATTCTGATCAACTTACCAAGCTGTGAATTGTTGGTTGGCGTCTCATCTGTATTTAAAAAAAAAAAGGCATGTGTCATATTTTTAAAATACCTATGACTACCTCCTCCCCTCTTGCAACACAAAAGCCAATAGCTGAAGCTTTATTTTAAAAATACATCGGATCTACTTGCCACATTGACTAGCAGCTTTTAGCATCTCTCTTAAAATATGGACAATAACATTAATTGTATGTCACTGCTTCATTTTTAATATCAGGAGATATTAAAATATTAATTTAAAATTTTAATGGCTTGTGGAAAAACAAACCAACACCACCTTAAATCAGGAATCTCTTAATTGAAAAGGTGGCTAGTTCTGTTGTTTTCCTCAATAACAACACAAGCATAAGCACAATGTTATATGTAAGCCCCTTCACTTAATCATATTATAAAATAGCTCTATAGGAAAAACCTTGAGTTTTACAAGAAAAAATATGTCAGTGACCGTAAATTATTACAAAAAAGCTCTTTTTGCCGTGCTCATTTTCCTCTTGACAGTTACATAGTGGCTTAATATTCAGGCTAACATTTGTATTTTGTCTTCAGTTTTTACTTCCCAGTGTCCATTTCAGAATTACATTTCTTGTCACTGTTTCGGGGGTTTTTTGTGCAATCTGTGAGCACAGTTCACATGTACATTTGTTTTGAGCAGCTGTCTCCCAAGCTTAAGTGAGATATCCATCAAAAGCTACATAATCTTAACTTCACAAGTAGGTCTCTGCTTTGTTTCCATACAGAGACTAAAGCATTTTCTTCTGTGTATGCCTCCTGTAATGACTTATCTTGGATTAACAAAAAAGAATAACGTTCCTCTGAAAAGAGCCAAATGTTAGAAATATGAGTTCAGAAACACACAGGAGAAGGACCAGCACTCTTCTACAGCAGCACTCTTCCTTGAGGAGCCTCTGCAGGTGCTGATGTGCCCAGGCCAGCCCTGGGACAGCTGCAGCTCCACCCTAAATGAGGGAAGGGCACATCTGTGCAGTCCTACTACTGGCATCTAGACCATGGTGAGCCAGCAGCAGCAGGTTTGGTGAGCTAGACCAGACCTGGCCTTGAAAACAGTGTAACCACTTCCATGCACCCTCACATCAGTGCAAGCCAGTGCTACATACTGGTATTCCTCATCCAAAATTTACCTAAATTCTAAAAAAATATCCAAAATTTTCCAAATTCATCCAAAATTATTCATCATCCAGATAGTTTTGGTCATGGTCTCGCATGATCTTCCCTGTTTTAGTTTGTTAACTGTCGGAACTCAGTACGTCCCTCTGGGTGTCCAGAGTTGCTGAGGACTCCGCCGGGGGCTCGGAGACCTTGGCATGCTGCCCAGAACACCTGGGGACTTGATTTTTTTTGACACTTGGAGGAAGTTACCAGCTTTGTATAAGGACATGAAAGTCACACAGGTTTGAATAGTGTAACAACAAAATGATCTCAGGTGAAAATGTAGATTTTAGGATTTTTGGTATGGGGGTTATGGGGACAAGATGGAGGAATTGGGGTGTGTCTAGCCTTTCTTCTTCTTCTTCTTGTTCTCCATTTTCTGCAGTGACGTTGGAACTTCGTATTGGTTTAGAGTAGAAGTGCACTGTCTAACACAGGTGATAGGTATTGGGAATTAAGTGTAAATATGATGTACGTAGTTTGTAATATAAAAGGACAACACCGCCTCAGGGGCAGTCAGAGTGCTCGTGGCTGCCCTGCAGAGTGGATCTCCACTGGGCAGAAAGAAAATTTTATAGATAAGAATTAATAAACAACCTCAAGACCGAAAAGTGAAGAGTCCAGACTCATTCTTCAGTTGCACGGGCTGAAGCAGAGAGATCCTACGCATCTCGGGACAGCAATTATCAACAGCAACCCGAGAGTTAACAAAAGAATTCATAAACCTCCTGGTTCTTACAAATTTATTTTCACAAAGGGAATAGACAGAAGGACTAATTCCCTGTTTCTGATCTAGAAGAAAAAGGAAAATGCAAGGGAAATTGAGGGACTTGCCCAATGCCAATCATTAAATTTGTGGCAGAGTTTAGAATTTAATCCCATTTTTTTTCAAGTACTTCCGATTAAACCATTCTTCTGTCAGCATGAGTGGAATGCTCCAAAAGCACACTATGAAGATGGAAAAATCAAAAAAGCTTTATCCACCCACCTTTAGAATACGCGTAAAAAATTATTTTCCTTTTTCAGCCTTATTCATGATTTCATTTAAACAACCTCAACAGTTGTCATGAAATTATAAAATTGTTTATACTTTCTTTGGTTCCATTAAACATCCATCAGGTCTCTTTGCTTGAAGCTATGCAATATTTAAAGATAATTGATCAGTATCCTTTTTTTTTTTAATTTTTGAATTGTAAAAATAGCATCCACAACATTTGAATCATGAGCTATATTACCTACCAGGGGCTGCTTGTATAAGAAGCTGCATCTAGTTTCTTTCCATTCCTTGCCTAAGGCAGCATTACTCCAGCACGCTTGCTTGGCTGAGCAAATCCATCACTCATTTCCCATATGTACTCATGTATGCAACTTTGAAGTTAGTTCTTCTCACTTTTCTTGGCTAATCAGATGGCAGCAACTCAAATGGGATCATGTATAATGAAAAAAATCACTCATCTTCATTGCAGATATGCTGCTCATAACGGAGCCTGTTTGCTCTAGAAATGGTCTCTTGTTAGGTGGTTCCCCATTCTGGAGGGTTGGTTGCTCTCTTTGTATACAGGTACAAGTACTTGGTATTTAAAGAAGGATTTTATTCGCAAGTTTTAAATTAGATTTCCTAGACCAGGTTCAGTCCTACTCTCAGCATCCTAAACCTAAGACTGCTGAAATCAATTGCTTAACTGCAACAACTTATAAATATTTGTAACTTGTAAAACTTAAACAGCAGTCATATAAATTTTTTTCAGACACTGCATGTTACATTTAGAGCTGCCTTTTATTTTTTCCTAAAACAATTGGCAATAAAAATGAAAATCATGGAATTTCACCCTCAATTAAAAGTGGCTTTTGTCCCACTGTTTAAAATTTACAATGGTTTTGTCCCATTTCTTTCTTATAGCTGAATCTGAGAATAGTGTGCATTAATTTTAAGCAATATGTAGATAAAAACCCAGAGGGAAGCTGGAAGAAATGGTGACTAGAAAGTGACAGTGAATATTCATTATCCATCCAAATTAAATTGCAACACTGAACACAGTGCCTTAAATTCTATTATCTCCAGTGAAATCTGACAAAAAAAATGTCAACCCACTGAGTCTGGACTTTTATAATAGCCTTATATATGTAACAGTATCCCACAGTGATTTTATTGGAAGAAGAAGCATGTGAGAGCCAAAAAAAAACAGTCGTTCAAAATTTCTACCAAAGTAGTAAAAAATGTCGTAAAAAATATTCAGTAGTAGTAAAAAATACTCAGCAAAAAGTGACTGCAAATTTACATTAAACTGCGAAACATTTCCCCAGGTTTATGAAATTCCTGCAGTCCATACAGAAAGATTGCTTATTCCTACCACTCCTTGTAATGATGGGGCCAGCAGAGATTACAGCATTGCCCGATGTGCTCTGAGGGCGCCAAGTCGTCCTTCCACCAGTGTCTCTTCTTTCTCTGTTACTGCAGATCTGAGTAGTCAATCAAAACAATCAGAGACTCAGAGTGGAACAGAACTGTGGTCTTTTTGTGCTTCCTGATGTAACATGAATTCTTTGGTAAGGAATACTACAACTTTGATTTTATTTCTTAGTATGCATTAAATCACTTTGCAATAAAAACATCTGCAATATTGCCTAGAAGTGCATCTTATAAATTCCTGGCTTCCCATTTTATTTTGCCTCACTTTGTTTACAAAGCTACATTGCTGTTGTGTACAAGATCCATTTTATAGTATATTAAATTTTCAGTAGTTAATTTCCCAAAGCTATGTTTACAGACAGTTTTCTCCAACAAATCTGTTTTGCTTGACAATCCCTATTCTAGCAAGCTTCTTGAGTGAGAGTTTGCACATCTTCCATGGAGTTCTAAATAGCAATGACACACTAAAACAATCCCCAGCACTCTCATCTGGAATGTGCCGTTAACATTTGTAACCTACCATCTACCTTAATCTATGGTACTCAAGCATGCTCCAAACGGGAGCATTTCCTTAGTTTCAGCTTCTTGTGAAAGAACTTCAAAAACCTCAGAATATAAATTGAATGCAAAATGAATTATGTAAATATGTAACATAAAAATATAAACAACATACAAAATTTCAGGAGTATACTGAACTGACCACGCTTTAAAATTCTAAATGGGAAGTCATTCAGCAGGAAACAATGCAGTGTTCTGAAGACAGCACAGAACTTTGTGTTTATATGTTTATTTAAATGTTTCCATTTCCAAAATTTATTTGTTGTTCCTGATACTCCTAAAATTAGTTAATTTTAAATAGACATAACATAATGAACTTCAGTGCAAGAGTAGTTTTCAGATGATAAAAGAGATTATATACTCTGAGGGGCATGGTATTTTTTTTCACTGTGAGAAACTTCCACAAATTTTCTTTGTCAGTATAACAGCACTTTCTATAGCTTTAACTTTTCCATAAACTATATTCTAAGATATTTCTCTTCATCCACTGTGATGAGGGATGCCTTACTACTATCCTAAGAATATCAACCTGAAAGCCATCTCAGAGTTGTTACTTTTAAAAATTAAGGACCACAAGGCAAAGAGGTAATTTCTCATACATTCAATAACCTGTGTTTTGCAGGTCTAGTATTATTTTATCTCCGGATGACAGTATTCATTTCCATATTCCTCATCAGTAGTTTCACATTCCTTCAGACACAAAAAACATTCTCACTTCAGCCTCTACAAGTCGCTTTCATTCTGCGCCATCCAAACTTCCACAACACTTGTATGCAGAACTCCAGGATGCCTATTTTATATCCAGATAATTACAACTTACTGGCACAAGAAAGGGACAGTCATCTGCTCTGCACAGCTTCGTCACACAGTGGAGGAAGACCGTGGACATCTTCTGGTTCTTGTGCTTCACAAAACGAAACACCTCAAAGGAAAACCGGCCCATTTGACTCTTGCCGTTTTCAATTATGGTTGTCTGCGGGTCCTTGTCACAGCTAGTTTTTGTAGGGAAGAGTGAAACTTGGATGAGCAGCTCTGTTAGTATTTTGAAGCTCTTAGCTGGGAACATGATAGCTTAAGCAGCAAGATCAACACTTTAGTTCCTTGGAAATGAAAATATCTGCAGGCACAATGTGCCTGTTAGGATGCAGGTTCCTGTGCTGAAACACATTCCTACAAAAACGCTGTTTTGTTTTGCAGCACCACAGCTATAACCAAGGAACCATTTAATTCCAGTGCTCAAAGAAACTTGAGACCTGAAGCAATAAGCAGGTATGCTAACCAGTATAGACAGGTAACTCCAAATGAAGACAGTACCTCTCTATGAGGTGTCATGGATAAAATTTAATTTGAGATATTGCCAGGATGTTTTTCAAAGTTCCAATTCAATATTTGATCATTTGCTTAACTACTTTCCTGGACAGAAGTCTCTGATGTTTTACATCACTGTCATTCACCACATTCACCTTTGGTAACATAAAGGCCAGTTTAGGCATTCACTTTAAGCATTTATGTTATCTCTGGTAGAACTACTTTGGATATATGCTTTTCTACCTTCATAATTCTTATGACCTGGCTCTTGCTTCTATGTTTATGTTCACCCAAAAAGAAGGTCTACATGTTATCTATAAGCCTAGCTCTTGGTCCTGTCTACTAACAATGCTTAAACTTTCCAGGCAGTTTAAGACACCACTGTTGAAGACATTTATAATTATTTTTTTAAAGAAGGACAAACAAAATACTGGGTTTGCACAGGCCCTACCTGAAGAAAAGATCATATCGAAGATCATCACTAGGATTGCCAGATGGCGTGGTGTAACAGTAGTCCATCAAAACATTCCACCTGCACAGGGAGTAAAGGGATAGATAAGGGGAACTGGCAATGCAAGTGTGGAGGGGTGTGAGTGAGGTGAGATGAAAGGACAGCACAAAAAAGCATACAAACAGGTACTGCAGGCTGTTACAGTGAAACTGAGTTACTGTATTAAACAGGTCACATGCCAGTCATCCTGTTTCTTCAACTACTTAGAAGATTAAACAGCACAACATAGCAGTAGAACTTTATAAATCAAATAATTTGGTTTCATGTAATTCAACCACCACACCAACAGACACTTCACACCTCCTCTCAGAAATCATGGCCACAAAGGACTAGAAATCAAAACCAGCCCTGGATTTTCTCTCTTGGTCCAACAGAGGCCTATTCTTAATAAAAAAAAGCAATATAGGATTTAAAGTCTAATTCAGGAAAACTTTCATTACGAGAACTGCAGCATAATATGCATTCACTGCCAAGGACCTGACACCCTCCAGCTGAGAGCAGTGATTATTGAACACCAATCATTAGTTTGAAATACAAAAAGCTATGAGGAAAGACAGATGCTTCTAAATCAGGTAAGTAACAAGAGCTGAAAAGCAAGCAAGACAAGAAATAACACCCTCTATGGTACCTGCCATCAAGGTTGGTTGCTCTTACAGCTGCATATATTTTGGTTTTCAAAGGTAAACCTGTGCTTGGAATAAGGAGTTGCTGGCTGTAGGTTGAATCCTGTAAAACAAACATTGCCTCAATTGTAACAGAAATTCCACTTTAACAGCCCATCTGCATCCAGACTGAGCTCTTAGCAATTTTTCTGACCCTTCTGTGTAGAATGATTGCTACTTCATCCTCTGTAAGGGAAGAAGCAAGAAGCAATGCCAGAGAAATTGCCTACAAGTTTGTCTGTAAAGACTGGCTTTGCCCTATGCAACAATTTGGGAGAATATATGATTTAATAAGGTGGTTGGCTCAGTGATTCAGGAAAACATATCATTCATTGCCACTTCAGTAAGTCTCTCAGAGCTTACAGGCACACATAGGAGCTACTCTGGTTTTCTAATAGAGGAGCTTTACTGGGTTGTCCCACTGCACTCTTTCCCAGGAAAGGTTGCTAAGGTTATCTGAATTAGTGGAGTTAGCAATGTTATCCATGAGATGTTATATATTTTAAGTTATAGTCTGGGAGAACAAAGACATTCTGCTATGCCAAAGTGTAGTTTCTGTCGAAGCTGGCTTGTTGAAAACTACAAGTAACAAACATTTTCATTTAAATTTTAGTATTTCAAAAGAGCTGTTTCAAGAAAGCTGTATTCAACATAAAAGTTGGGAATTCTCCCTATACTACTACCTAAATATCGCTGTTTTATTGGGGCTTTTTGTTCAAAATCTCAACCACTAACATCACTTTACACTTTAGCAACAAAGCAATGAAACAGATCTGTGCAACAGAGATTAATTGAGAATATCAAAATGCACTACCTGGTAAAGTCACCTTTGTCAAACACAGTGCTAATACAGATAGCACAGTGACTCAGCATGTTGAGACCTCTTGTGAAAGTTCCAAACAATCAATATATATGAAAAAAACTGGTAGGTAAGATTTCAACCAGGTTCATTGTGGCAAGCAAGACCATGGCAAGCAGCAAATGACAGCAACAAGAGGGTTTGCACCAGAGACCAAGTGATTTTTTTTCAAATGCCAAAATTAACAGCATGCCCAATATCTAATCTATGCAGTATCAGAGGCCTTCAGGTAGGTTTGCCTTCTTTCACATTAATTATACATTTCTATAACACTTAGCTCTGCCACATTTTGCAACTGATTAAAAAGTGCGAGACCCTCACCATTACACTCCATAGTTGCTCTTTTCTTTAAGAGTTGTTTTTATTCATTTAGAGAGGCATTCGCAAAATGGCATAAAAGCACATAGCCACTTAGGCTCTGTGAAAGCCTATTAAACATTTTGCTATTAAACTCTGGGTCTATCATAACAGCTCTTGTCTTTCCTAATAATGACATGTACTGGCATCACAAAGTAAATCTAAACAACACTTGGTGAGAGAAGACAGAGGTAAGCTTAGAAGATGAAGAGTCAATGTTAAGAGATAGCACTACAGCTAAATTTGGAGAAGACAGGTTGCAGTCAAGAAACAAATCTGTACACATCCCCTCACTAATAGCAAGGGTGGACATGAGCCTTGAGGCCCAAAACGAGGACTACTAACAGGGATCAAATGAGCCTACAAGACAGCAGGTGTCCACAGGCACGCCCAACAGCAGGCCGTGCACAAGCTGTCCATGTATTTATCCAGCCCTGGGGAGTGAAGCAGAAGGGCATATCCACCACTGGAATCTGCCAGCCTTAGCAGTGTTATTCATTGACACTGCTACTCATTAGGGCGAGTCATGTGGCTGCTACCACCACTGGTCATGGTCAACTTGTAAACTTACAGGACGGGATAAAAGCACATTTTGGCTTTTGGTGATATCTGAGGGGAAAAAATGTGCTCAACATGAGCATCAATAGCATTTATTCCTGGCTGTTTGCTGAACTGGGTCCTGAAAGGCAGTCAACATGCAGTGGTCAATGCTTGGTTTGACCAAAAAAGTTGCCTTCTTCATTCTGCCCCATCTTTTTGATCACAGGTTTATTTAAAAATGAGAGAACTATCATCATCATTTTAACAGATTATAGGTTGTTATTTGGAGCTCTGCTCTTTCAAACAAACATGATTTTTTAGAGAATGCCATTGAAAAATGTCCTGTTGCAATATTTATAGCTCATTATGTTCAAAGCATAAAGCATTGACTTTTAAATCAGTTGCATGAATTATAACTCAGCAACACGATGGCATGAATAATAATGCAACAAAAATCGGATTCATAATTTACAAAAAATGATGCTTGATAGATTGAAAAATTGATATTTAAATCAGGTATTTAAAATGTATGAGTAAAAATTTTAATCAACACAAAAATATAATTTCAGGGATTAATGTTAAATAGAGGTCCTTGCATTTTTCATGTTTCAGTGTCACCAACCCATTTACATGGTAAAAGCTTTTACAATAATGCATATTCAAATTATCTAAAACATAAGGAAGAAACATTGGATGAAAACTGTCAAAATTATTAACCCTTAAAATCTTTAAAGTCCACATTGTAAGGCAACATATGCATCAGGATATAGATTTGGAACTGATGCAACCTTCACAACAACCACAGGTGATTTAAACACTCTGATGAGGCTTGAACGTAAAAATACCACAGCCAAAGTGCTCCAGTTCATTGCTATGGGGAATAGGTCTGGAATAATTTTATAGAATTCTACGGAGTACTCTCTGTTTGAGCACAAAGCACCTATAGACACACACAGAAACATAATAAATGCAAACAAAATATGCACTCTGGAGTATGATTGTTATGGCTACAATTGATTGGTCATGTGGCACTACCAGCTGAAAGCCAGAGCTGTAAATTGAGGAACTGTATAAATACAGGACAAAAAGCCTGTGTCTGTCCTCAAAGACCAGCCATATAAACACAAGACAGCAGGTACATGCAAACAAAAAAGAAGAAGGCATTCAGAGATGAAAGATGCCTGGAAGAAAGTCTTGGCTCATGGGGGGAGTGGGAAGAAAACAGCCAATTATGAAGAGGAATCTATACTTTCATCTGCTAAAACAGTTTGTATCCACATAGCGCACATATTAATTCAGTCCAGGTCATACTGTATTTTATACTCACATTGTAAAGCAACAAATTCAAAGTGCTGATAAATGTACCATTGTTCTCTCTTACAGAAATAGCAGCTGATGACCTAGAACAGACCCAGAAACCAAAAAACCATCATGAAGAAAGATACCTTATTTTTGTTTTTGCATACTTCAGTAGGTTTTATCATTAAAAAACTCAATGAGTCATATCACAAGGAGTTAATTTATGCATTTGGGTTATAAACTTCAGAAACAGGAATTTATAGTGGAAATACTGACAGTCTTAACTATGCAGAAAATAATGGATGGTACTGGAAACACGAATCAGAAAAATAATTAGCAGAGAGGCAAAGTGACAGAAAGAAACTCACTTTACATGATGTACAAGGTTTACTCATGGAAATATTTTCTCTTGCATTCTATATTTACAAGTTTCTATTTCATGAAGAATTTTTTTTTCTGCTATAATTTTTGAGAAGAAAACCTGAATTTTAAGGGAGGTTTTACATTATCTAAGGGTCTCTTCATAACAGCACATCGTCATAAATTATATTATCTCATATAATGACACTACAGAATTTTCTTTTTCCTTGCAACACCACTTCTTTTGGTGCTTTTTCCTTTCACTTTACTCCTAAACAGCCAAAATTGCTACAATGTTGTTTATGACCTGCACGTCTACATGCTCACACAACCATGGGGATGAAAGACATAGAAATTAAAAAGCACTTACGAAGCGAGCTGGGTATTGTTAACCAAGTACTCCAGTGGGTAGCTACAGCTAAATTTGTACAGAAGCCCCGGCAAATAGCTGATAATCGTTGGTGGGTCTGGTGTATCAATATAGCCTGAAACATTGCCTATCTGTACCACTGAGGTATTTCCATAAGCATTGATACCTCGAGCTGAGGATACCTATTGAGGAAGAGCGAAAATTACTATTAGCTGAAGTTAACTGTGGAGCAAAAGAACTTGAGGACAGTGATGGTTTAGCCCATAATTTACCCTGAAATATATTCACTAAAACATCCAAAAATTATTTAGTTTAATAACATCTTCCCTGTGCTCTGTTTTTCACTTCCCTGGACTCATGCATATAAAAGTCACAGCTGTATCCCTGTTCTTAGAACAGACTTGAGCAACATTTGAAAAGAATTATGAATCTTGGAAGCATATTTTTAGTAGGTACTTTTTTCTCTACATTCCCAATTAATTTATGCTACTTATTGGGAAAAACTAAAGCAACTTTTCTATTACTTTTAAAAAGTATTACCTTACAATGAGCTTCTGTATCCAATAAAAAGGCCAATACACAAGCAAGAAACAATATTCTCTCACTGTTGCACTTCAGTTTGGACACATCAAAAATAAGGCACTTTTATAAGGAGATGCAAGCCAAATAGTTGAACTTTGAGTGCAGCTGTGTTTATACTATATATTTCTAAATCTTAAATATAAACTATAAACTGTCAGAAATTACAGAAGTGATTTCAAAAGTATTACAAAGTCAAAGTCAATGCAACCTGAATTACGTCCATGGGCATGTGCTATTCTGTATTGCTCAGCTCACAGAGTGTGCAGAGCCTGCAAGAACACACAGTCCTCAGGAAAACTGAGGGACACTTCCCTGCTGGTATCCCAGCCCCACTCCATCTGTAGCTACTGAATCTGAATAAGGGGGTTGTTTGAAAATAACGGAGAGCACAAATTCCTTTCTCAGTAGGCACAGACACAACAGGCCAAATTAACATGGCACTGGACTTCTACTGCACCATTTCTTTTGTACAACTGTATTAGCAAAACAGATGTTCTCAGTAGCTTTAAAACACATGGTTTCTTAAAAAAACATTTCATTATGGAAGAATCATCCTGAGGTGCACATGAGTTGTAGCATTTTGCAGTAAGTAGCACAGGACACACAGCAGGAATTTTGATTTATTTGTCTATCAAAAGCACACCTAAAAGACAGAAGCAGGCATGCCTTTTGCCCATGGCATACTTAATAATTTTTTCAATGGCACAAAATAGAATTTTCCAGGATCTGAGTTTTTGCCTAAATAATACAGGCTAAATTAGCACAATCAACCAAAGCTTTTTTAACTTCCTCACCACCCTACTCCCATAAAGTAAAAAGCTGATTCTGCTGTATTACAGAAAGACATGAGTTTTACACAAGTTCTGCCTGAACTGTTGGCTTTCCTTTACTTGTATTGAAAATTAGCTTGAAGGTCTTTGCTGTGAAGCACTGCCAAGAAATGCAGGGGATTGTAAAACTCCAGAGTGGGGAACATGGTAAGAAATGCTCCCTGCTCCATTTTTGTCCTCATGTGGGGGCACAGCATGAATAAACAGAGAAAATAGGGGAATATTTTTTGTTATATTTTTAGCAGCTGCTTTATCTTTGTATTCAGCGCAGCCTGATGGGGGACTTCATGGGAAGCTCCAATTATTTAGACTTATCAGACCGGGGGGTCTTTTTGTTTTGTTTTTTAAACATCAATCTCTTACGATTATGATCAAATAGCAAGTTCAGGGAGCTTACAATGTAACCAGCTACACAGGAACAGGAAGCAGTTGCTTCCTGGAAAATTCTTCTACTGCAAGTCACAGAGGTGCTACAGCTGGAAAAGAGAGTCTTGAATTGGCTGAACAGGTGGTTTGTTGAAACTTTAAAATAAAACTCACCCTAAGGCAAAGAGGTCACAGAGCATATCAAACATTTCAGCAAAATTATTTGCAACAAAACAGGGGGTTTGTTATAAAAACTGACAGGGATCAAATACAAATAGGAATTTTGGAGAGAATAAAAGCCTTGAAAATAATACATTTTTAAACTTGTTTTTTTAAGTTATTCATAGGTACTTTGATATCATTCAATGTGATACACATGAACTATCCAACACTCCACTTCTGCAAAATCTAAGGCAAGGTCAGCAAGAGTTTTAGAAAGACCTTGGAACAATCTCATTCTTCCACTGAAAAAATACTTAAATAAAAATTACACTTTCTAATCAGAGGACAAATATGTGTCCCACCATATTTTCTCAATAGTAATCAAGATTATAAATTACCAGCTTCCTCTGGTTTTCTTTGAAGTATGCAATATGTTTCCAACTGGATAAGACAAAGTAAATATCTGTGAAAGATACAATGCTGTCAAGGGCATTCACTTGATCCTATGTATGCATAGTCGTACTGTAATTTCACTTCGATTTGGTCTTACCACTAAAGTGTTTCCACAAGATTCCAAAGTACTCAGATTGATGATGAAAATGACCACTGCTGGAAAGGTGTTGTTATTGATGAAGCCCCTGCAGTGGGCATCCCCATGTTTCCCATTCAGTGCCAGATCTGTCTCAGAATAACCAGAAAAAAGAACTGTGCAAAAATTTATCTTCATAGTAATTGTCTGTACTCCACAGAAAACATTGATATCTCGCTCAGCTGCAACAAAAACACATGGAAAAACATTGTAAGAAGATTTGAAGTAATCATTACACAACTACTGTAGCAGTTAGTCTAGCGTTGTGTCTTCCAATCAAACAAATTTTTAGATTTCAGTTTCAGGAAAATATTAGAATATAAAGGTAGGAATTACATTAGTATGAAGAACAGATTTGACTCTACCATTTTGCTGAAGAAAAAGTCAAAAGTTAATATAGCAACATAATGTAAACAAGCAAGAAATATATTAATCCCACACCAAATCTTTTAGTAGCACATTTGTAAAATGAAACACTGCAATAAAGTAGAAAACAGCAAGTGTTTAAATATTTGGAGTCTGATTAAACAGCTCCCTCTGGAACAGAAATTTCCAGCAATTCTGAGAAACAGAGAAGGCCAAGTCTGCCTCCCCGTCCACTCTGGCATGAAAACTGGCTACATTTTTCTGAGTTGTCTGGAGTCCACTTTGTATGAGATCACAGTCTCCGGCTGTGCAGACTTTGAAGTACAATCAACAGCATATCAAAGTAATTTATTATGATCTCTCTAAAGTTGGTTTTCCCTGGATTTTGGCTTTGGGTTTTTTGTAAAGAACCATCAACTTGAGCTTTAATGAAAAATCAGTTGGCTCTTGAAAGACTATGATCAATACCACAAAGCATCTTGCAATCTTTCATTCTGTGCATTATGACAACACAAAAGACCTAGAAAGAAGCATCTGTTAAAACTGATCAATTTTTGAAAAGCAAAAAAAGTATCTTCGCCAATTTGACCTTTTATTAAAAAGCTTTGAAGATTTTTATGTTCTGAATGGAAAAGCATCAGGTTCAGATACAGGCACAAGCAACAAATTGTTTTGCTTTAAAGCTCTAACATTGCCCTTCTTTAAGGTCTTCTTTGCTCGTAGACGGTTGGGGGGCTGTTCTGGTGTTTCCCCCCAGTGCTTTACAAAAATACATACTGCACTGTATTAAACACAGACATTACTCCTTTATAGAACTAATTTATTACATCTGCTTAAAGATTAAGGGCTATTAAAAATTGTAGAACAACTTCAGTCAATACTGTACCATTAAGCCTGTTAAAACTAATTGTTTCACTTCGTAGTCACAGCAGAGAGGAAATGAAATTTCCATTACAATGAACTAGTTCTTCCCCCATGGTATAGGAGCACAAGTAGTTTAATTTAGATAGCTTTAATGGCGGCTTTCAAGCCAAAACAATCAAGTGCAGAAAATAACAGGCCAAACTCAGTCCTGAGCTAATGCCATGATAAATGTTACTCACTGGGTGTAAATCTGGGCAGAAAGGTACTGGAGGCAAGACAGGAGTTGAAGTGATTTGGCATGAAATTCTCCTGGTTTGTACACAATCATAATCCCACTAACATAACACACAAAGATCAGGAAGCAGCATGCCTTCGTTTTCTCTACAGGAGGACTATTACCATCCATTTAATGAGTGTACCAAGGTAGAGGGGCCAGCACAAAACAGGGAATGGCAAAGTGTGCATTTATGCTTCCTTGGACTGACGCACAAACAGATCATAACGAATTGCAGGATGTAACAAAGTAGCTCAGTTAATTTCATAACTCACTTCAAGCCTTTTCAGAAAGCAGAATAATAACTTTACCAATTAACTTATCATTACTGCTTGCAAAATTATCATTTGACACTATGGGAGATGAGACCTATCATACAAAACCAACTTCTGCATGATACAGGAGGAGGATAAACAACCTTTCCAGGCTTAACCTTTTCTGCCCACTACTTCATGAGGAAGCATTGCTGCCAAATTAGTCCATTCTGGAAATAAAGCATTTTTTGTGCAGAAATTTATCTGAAGCCAGTCCCAAACAGATCTAATGCCCTCTTAGATGTTAAATATCTAGCTCATTTCTTAGCAATTTGAGAGGGTAAATATTATTCCTATATAAGTTAAAAGAAACAAACAAACAAACAAAAAGTATTTGCATTCCTGCATTAAAAGACTCTGAGTCGGAGGAGTGATGGCTTTAAGGTTATGGCACCCAGCTGATGAAGCCTTAACTATAATGGCTTCAGAGTTTCCATACAAGCAAACCACTTGGTTTCTTTCTGACTCAAATCACACAAGCTATCTGCAGCCAGAAGTGCTCATGTATGTCTCTCAAGCAAGAGAGTATAGCCCAAGAGGTACACAGCTCCTACAGAAACAGAGACCATGGGCAGACTCATGGGGGCAAATGCTGGGAGCTCTACTGCCCACTTCTGCTCTGTTACCCCTCCACACATTGACAACTCACCCCAGGGCAGGCAGCAAAACAACCCTCAGAGGAGAAGAGTTTCCACAGAACAGCATTGATAAAAGTCATTCCATCAGAAGAGGAATGAAAAGACCTGTGTAGTTCAAAACCAGTTTCTCCTCATGAACCTCCTCTTTGATCAAATCCCTGCTTTGATATTGAATTAAAACGCACAGTGTATGTGAAAAATCTGCAACATTTCCTCAGTCCCTACAAAGTTCTCAACATGAACTCAAGATAAGAACCCCCTGAATCAAAACTGCATGTCCCAACTGGAGACAGACTGATATGGCTCTATGGCCCAGAAGCTGTCTAAAAGCTATGCTTCACTGTAATGCAGAACTAAAGTTTTTTCCCCATGTAAGCTTTCTGAATGATGGCAAGATCTAACCTAATTATATATTCTCTAGAACAAATCTAGCTTTGATACAAAAAAAAATTGCTGCAATTGCAGTCTACCAAAAACGGGGCTATTTTTTCCTTCATTCCCGATGACTATTGCACACCTGCACTCTAAAATAAACCTGCAAACTGCAGAAACAAAAGTTCTGTTTGATTGTCATCCTATTTATGCAGCACTATTCCTATGCAAGAAGTCACCTAAGCGATGAATGATAAAAGCACAAACAAATGAAAAATGTATGAGCTCCATGGTTCCTCTAGGAAGGCTTCATTTGTCCTCTTTGTTGAAGACAACTCCTGTTTCTTATCAACATTTAAAGAAAAAGAGGAGCCAACTTCAACACCCAATGGCTTCTCCAGTATATGCACATCATGCTTGGAATTCCAGCTGACAGCAATAAAGACTCCTTGTGTGGAACAAATAAGGAACAGGGAGAAAAATCTACCCATAACATACCAACCTCTGTGAGTACTATCTCAGCCTGGAAGATACTGGTTTTAAAACGTTCTTGTTTTTGACCTCTCCTGAGCCAGGTGCTGGGGAAGCCAGCACAGGAAGACTGAGCCCCTTCTCCCTGCAGAGGCTCTCTCCATCTTCAGCAGCATCACAGCTCCACTAGCCCCAGCCCATTACACAGCAGACCCTTCTGCATATTGAAAATAACACCTGTCAAATTTGGGGCAGAAGGGGTTCTTGGCTTTTACCTCCATCTCAGATGCACAGCTAACAAACAGAATTATTTTTCTTTCCTAGCTCTCAATATGAACAGTAAGACTCTTGATTAAATCCTAGCCTTTCAATTTTTTATGACAAACAAGAAAAAGAAGGACTCTGCTCTCAGCTCTTATGGCCAGTTAGGGATGATTGGAATTTACTTTAAAAAATATCTGTTTGCCTGTAACCTAAACAGATTTTCTCCCAAGTCAATGAGATTTGGCAGACATGGAATCTGATACAACTCATTTTTATGAGGCAGAACTGCAAGAGGCCCCTAAGTACCCTCAATAAGAGATGAATTCAACTCGCAGGTATCACATTGCAAACAAACATTGGCACAGAGCAGGTGCAAAAAATGACCAGAGAAAAATTTTAAAACACAGAAAGAAGAACATAAACTTCTCTCTATCTGTTGCAAACATCTCAAGAAGCCTGAAACAGGGACCAGATAAGCCACAATTACATAAGAAACTCAAAAGGTAGCTCTGAAGCAAGTGGGCAAAATTCACACTTCAGAGGCAAGCCTGCAAAATTGACACTAAGTGGAATATATTTATTATGAATAGAATATAATAGGAATATATATATATTTAAAAGTAGCTTGCAAAATATTCAGCTAAATTGTGATTTTCTCAGGAATGGAGACAATGTATTTGATCTTCTTTGTATGTCTTATTTCTCTTCTTCATGTTCATATTGATTAAGTGGAAAAGAATCAAACCCACTGTTGGTCCTTATGCCAACAAAATGCCTAGCAGTGTGATAGTAACATGGGAATCAATAAACCGACTTTCTGCCTTCTGCTGACTTAAATTTAATAAAAGAGCTGACCCTTCCTGAAAAAAAAAATCTAAACTTTTATTATTCAGAAAGCAACAACAGGAGAGGTATTACAGTGTAATACTATTCTGAGTGTTCATTACTGAACTATTCAAGTCAATCACTATCTCAGAAAAACAAGATGTGAGAGAGACAGTATTCACAGGCTTCTTTTTATTATTATTATTCTGCCCATGGTATAGCTGAAGCAGGAAGGATCAGCAATGTAATAGAAACTAAAGGATCCTTTGCCTGAGTAAACCCTGATACCATGCCATCAAGACTGACATTTCATTTCTATTTCTCATTGTATTAACAGCTCTGAGCATCCAATGTTCCCAGAATGACTTCATTCCCATTTTCTTAGAGGAAGGAAAATACATCATCCATAGACAAAACTCATTGCTTCACCTATCCCTAAGCAAGGACTTAATGTTGAAGTGAGGCACTAAAATTTTGCCATCAAGGTAATTTTGCTTAAAATAGATACATATTTCTTTATCTTACTAAAAGGATATAATTATATTCTCTTACCCAGGAAAAGAAAACTATAAAACCTAGACATGAAAGAAAACCCAGTTAGAAGCGTGAGTGTTAAATCTATAGAGAACATTTACAACAATATGAGCTCTGGTGAATGTCTCGGACAGTTTAAAGCACGGGCAAAAGCAGGTCAAGCCCCACTGGTGTGAGGGGAATTGTTTGCTTGCTACCAGGCTGAATTTGACCCATTGTGCAATTAAGAAGGAAGTAAAGTGCAGCATTAAGCAAGTTCATTGTCACAAAAACAGTTAACACTCACTTAATCTGGAGTCCTACCCCCAGGCCTTAGACAGATTTAAAGCTCTGTATTTAAAAATAAGCACTGCTTTGAACCAAGACAATAAAGAAGCAATTAGAAAAAAAGTCTATTAAATACTTACCAGGAAACCTGCTATGGAGGTTAGCATCACAGTTGTATCCATTGAACTGAGCAGTCACTGGGAGCACTTTAATCGTCAGCAGGAGCAGCAACCATACCTGTTCCATTGCAAAACCTAGCAAAACATGGAGTGGTTATTACACACATCTGTTCATTGCATTAAAGATGCTCACTGCAAACATTCTACTGCTGGGAGGCGATGATCTCCAGCAAAAGGAACTGGGGATAAATCTCACAAGCTTGTGGGAAAGGGGTCACAGACAGCAGGGCCCATTTCTCTGCTCCTGAGTAATGCCTAATTTCTATTAACTTCTACAACTTTCAATCATAACGTGTGGCAAAATAAAAGGCACTCAAGGATAATAGAAAAGGGAAAAAAACAACCCTAAAATATATTGATATATTAGAATTGCTTGAATATTTAAATTCCAACTGTTTTTCTGACGTTTCAGTGTAAAATTGTTTAAGGAAGACATCTTGGCTAAAATAAAACTATTTTTCCAAGTCATAGAAAACCACAGAAATAAATGATTAGTTCAGAAATTCTGAAGTTCATGATCCTATAATAAAAATTGGTTCATATCTGTTTGCCAAACACTTGTTCTTTGTAGAACAAATGCAATTAAATTGAGCTTCCACAAAGAGCTGGTACAGACACTTGCATCTACTTGAATTGTATCTGGCAATCAGAACACATGAATTTCAAGTGTTTTCAGTAATGATTCCTTTTGCAAGGAAAGCTCCAAGGTGTAATACCTGTGGTATTTACCATAATCAAAAAAATCCCAATTTCTTATACGTGTCTGTCAAAAGCATCCCAAAATATTGAGATTTTTGTCAGTATATCCAAGTACACCAATTTTTTTGTTTGGTTTATTTTGTTTGTTTGTTTGGGTTTTTATATATGTAAGATTTTGTCATTCTAGAGAATATAGCTGCTGATGTAGACCCCAAATGTGGCAATGTTCTCTGAACTCAGCAATTCCAAGATTTAGGAAATTGCTTCCTCTAAGACTACAGATCACCTCTCTCCAAGTGGATACGGAACATGTGCTAACTCCAGAGATGTAGCACACCTAAATGCAGCCATACCTGGCATGGCAAAGGACTGTCCTGCATTGCTGAGAAGAGCTGGCCACAGCCCATGGAGAGAACACTTGAGACAAACTCTCACTCTTTACTGGATCCTTCATGGCTACACAGCAGTGTGAGGTACTTCTCAATAACACAAAGGCTTTCACTAATTTTCAGACCATGCTCATTTAATGCTCTGTGCTGAAAGACCCTTAGAGTACACTCCCACATGCTTTGTCAATGAAAAGATCAACTCCAAGAAAACACTGACCCAAATTATTCTAAAAAGTCAAAGCTGTGTCCAATTGCACAGTCAGTGATTCCGGTGCAATTCTGCTCAGAAGTGCACGGAATAAAACACAGAATTGGAAACACCAGCTTCCAGCTAAGCATGCACATTTGGGAAGTCAGGTGTAACTTTTGCTATTATCACATCCAAAAGCAGCTCTCCCACCTAGTTCTTCACAATTTTCTCAATGAGTGAGTTACAGCAACAATACAACCTCCTTTTTGTTTCAGGTGGATACCTAATTCCAAACAAAAGCACTCTTTAACTCTTAACACTTTTTCCATTAGATTCCTGTGGAGATTGACAGCACTTGCAGCTAATGTTGATGAAGAATTGTGAAAACATGAGAAAGAAAATAAAATTTCCAACTGGGTTGCTATGAAACCTCTGTATTTTCATGATCTCTTCACCCTGTCCATCACTCTCAGACAGAGAAGCACAGCAGTGTTTTGCTTGTTTGTTTACCATGAAAATTCATATGTTATTTTGAAAGAAACATCTTTTCTTTCAGAATATTGGCATTTCTCCAGTGTTCTGGAGCCTTACCTCTGTTTGTACATACAGCAGTTACATTGAAAAAGTGGATATTACTGTTCTCTTGTATATGGGCTGGTTTCTGATGTCCATTACTATGGGATATATCAAGGGCAATTTACCAAGATCTAAATCTGAGTTTAATTTTCTAACATCCACAGCGGTTTTCTGCTAGTAAAAAAAAACTGTTTGAAACTACTTAAATGAAAGATGCCACTGATAAAGCTGTAATTATTATTTTATATGAAAAGCAGAACTTCACAATAAATTCTAAAATTTTAATTATTAAACATAACTTAAACTGCTGCATTTTGGAGGAAGGATAAATGATTGCTAAGGAGCAAATCTGAATTAAGACATTAAGTATTTATAGCATTATTTCTCCAGCTGTATTCAGAACAATTCAGATTTTAACACAACCAATAATGTCCTACTTGCTTTTTGGCTATTGACTCATCTGCATATGAATCAACATGCAGATCCACATCACCAATTGAGCTGACTCCCCCTGCTTTTGGTTAAATAAGCTATGAATATGCATAATTTTTCATTTTTCAAGAGAACTGTAGGGCTAGAAAGCATCCTGAGAGGCCAACATCACTGATCTGCCCACCTCAGACACAACTAAGGCAGCCATTTTGCTTTTCCAGTCTGGTCTTAAAGGCCCCTAGCAAGCTATTTCTCAACAGAAATTTTTGACCTTCAGCCCTACCAAATGTATCAGGCATCCTAACCAAAAGTTTGCCACCCTACCAATATGGCTGACCATTTAATACAATTATAGAAGCATAAAAGTTTTGTCAAAATAGTAACAGGAACATGATATTATTGTTGGCATATAAATATGAAACTAAAAATGCATGTATAAAATCATAAGATAGCATGCAAGTGTCAGGAATGGGATGATTTATAATCCTGGAGTGAAATCTAAGGAAGATATCTGCCTTTTTTCCTTCATTTAGTGTGCAGTTTTTAGTATGCCTTTTTTGAGGAATGCTGCTCTTGGTGGTTTAAAAACAAAAGGCTTCTTTTATCTACAACAAACATATTTGGCTGATAAGAAGATTTCCAGGATTAAAAAGATGCCAACACATACTGCAAGGGAAATCTGACCCCTTCTGTTCATTAAACTCCTAAACAACAAACCCATATCATTTTTCACTGATGTACCAAGACTCAGGCCCTGCTGTTCTGTGCTGCTCATCACTGAAGAGTACAGAGAGGTCAGAGTTGCAACAGGCAGTCCTCACTTTCATTGCTATCACTTTACAAAGCCCTCGTCCCTGCTTTGATAAACTTCACCATATCAGAAAACCTGCAGAGAATTCCCAAGTAAAGATGTTTATGATTTAAACATCACAAGCTTTTGCAGTCAATTTAGAAATTTAATTCCACTGAGAAGCTATAGTTTGATTTAAATTCCCTCTTCTTTTCTCTGTCATGACCTGATATTCATTTCTTTTCTCTCCCATCCTCTCTAAAAAGATCTTCAAAAATTTTCCATTGTCAACAGTATTCACTGACTCAGCCCTACATTTTTATTGAATTGCATTTGTGAGCCAATTACGACTTCCAAGTACATTATTATTTCAAATATTCTTCCTGTATTTTATAAGAACTTTCTATAGTCCACTGCTTATTCTCTATTTTTAACCCACAGGGTATGGCAGTTCAGCAGAATAATACGGTGATCCTCATGCCTTCTGACTGGATATATCTTTTAAAAACTATAGTTAGCAGTAATAACAAAAATTTCTAGAAGAAAATTATAGATGTGATGAGCACATAATAAGCTGGTGCCACATTTATAAGTGTTTTCATACATGCCTGGTATACCTAGTAACTGCGTAAATGTTTTCTAGCAATGTACATTAGGTATCTACAAGTAATGGAATAGGAACATTACTTCTGCTCACAAAAATACTTTCAAATTATCATTACATAGTTCAACAAGCCCATCTCAGCCATCTCATGACAAAATAGTTCCTTGTCCTCCTGGCTTGCATTCATCTTTCTGCTACACTTGTTTCTGCATGTGCACCCAAGATGTGAATAGTTGTGAAGTGCATTTACTGTGCCACTGTCAGGTCCTTCAGAACCACTTTGCTTCTAAATACACACGAGACTGTTTGCCATCACTTAAAAGTAACCCAGTGAACAAAAACAGAAGAATATCTCTCCACCTCAAGTTCTTCAGTGGAACTTTTTCATTTGACATGTATGTCCTGTTCAAATAAATTATCCAGATATTTTTCACTATCGCCTTCCACTTTATATCCTTGGGTCTTATGATGCAGATAAAACAGGACTTGGATCTTTACAGAAACTGTTTTAAAGATAAGTCTATCAAAAGGTGATAATTGCCTTTTTTAAACTTTTTTTTATAGATAAAGGGCAACTGAGATGCAAAGAACTTTTAAACACATTTCAACTACAAAATTTCTCTATGTTTGTAGATAATCTTTGGTTCTGAGACTTTGAAACACGTATATCTTTTTTAGAGTGTTCTGTGATTTCAGACCCCATAGTGCCGTCACATTCCTGACACTTAGAAAAAACTGCAAAATGGAAAAAATAAATATATACAGAAATGCACATACATATATGCAAACACACAGAGGCACACACACATGACAAAGGCAAACACACAGAGGCACACACATGAGCCTTGCAGTTCAACAGTTTCCTACTAAACCTATCAACAGCCTGTATATTCCCAAAATTACAGTATTTAAGGCTCACAGCAAATGTAATAATTTGACATATATGAGGAAATAATAAAGCTAAGAACATCAGAAATCGGTGCACCTCAGAATGTACAAAACCAGCTGATTGTTCACACATGGAAAATGTGAAAATATTTTTCTTTTAAATAAATAAACTAATCTCTCTTGTAACTATTCAGAACACAGCAGTTGTGGACTGAAGAAGAAAGACCATGATTTAAAAACACACATTAGTCGGGCAGAGACTTGCCTTCAGCATCAATTATCTGGCCTCAGAATGACCTGTATGTATTTCCTAGTCATATTCTTGCCCTCAATTATTGAGATTTATAAAAAAGAATCCTGAATTAGCTCCATAATATATTAGATTTGTAATTAAATATTGGGTCAAAGCTTGGAACATCTCTTTAATCAAAATACTACCAGAACCAAACAGGAGCTTTCCCTGACCAATTCTAAATCATAGCTAAAGTCTCAAATGCCAAGATGTTTTGTGAATCAAGTAGGTGCCCATACTGTCCAAGGAAAATGTAACTGAAGAAATTTTTGCAGCTTTTGAAAAACAAAGCTTTTGCTTTGGTCCAAAATTTTTAAAAATTCTAGTGTAAATTAAAAGAATTTTGTGTTATTTTCAAGTCTTTTTACAATAATCTCTTTCACAGAACAAAAAAGCCAAAGGGTCTGAGAAAGAGATGTTAAGTTTCCACAAAAGGAAGCCACATCAAAATCATTAGACTTTAATTTGAAAGACCCCAGATTTTGACCAGCACACTACAATGGGTAATTCATATTCAAGATCATAAAATATTTATATGGAAGTAACACATAATGTGCCTATGAATTGAAATGAAATAATAATTCTAAACCCTTCTGAACACAAAAAGGGTGAAAACCTACATCTGCTTCCAGAATTCACAGCTCAGTATTTTTTGTGAATCTTATGACTGTAGTGACAAATAAATGTGTAAGTTGGGTAAATAATAGAAGCCTTACAGCTCTTGAATCTATAAAACCAGGTGTGTATAGAGAGAGGCACTAGCACAGGTCCATCTGGAGCTTCATCTCAGAGCCTCAGACAGGCAAAAATCCAGCTGAGACAGTTTTTCTGACTGCCTAATGACTAGGGAAATTTAATTGGTGTACCATACTGCCAAAAAGCTCTTAAAAATAAAATACAAACCTACCCTCTAACACTTCAAAACATTCCTAATAAACTTTTAAACATTGTACTTTAGTATATGTGTATGTCTTTATTTTTACAACCAATCCTTGGATGCACTAACTTTTTTTTAATCTAGTCTGAAAAGAAACTAAGTTAACTGCATATTTACAAAGTAAGAAAAGAATGGTGATCAAGTGAATACTACGCCTTTGTGAAATATTTCCAGGAGATTTATACAAAGCAGCATAACACCTTCTTCCAAGAAGACAGACTACTGGGAAAATACAATTATAATAATATAAATAAATCTAAACAACTATTTGTTGAACAAGCCAGAGATCTTGACTTATTAGGTCTATTTAAATTTATTCACTTGCAAGGGTTGAGGTCTGTTTTCCTGCTATTCTGTGCTAAATATTAGATTTACTCTAGCGTTTCCTATATCCACTAGTGAAATAATTATCTTCAAATGTGATATCTTCCTCCCACACTGTTCCATATTACTTCCACCATGGCTCTGCTTAGTATTGTCTACTGCATCAGAAAAACTTTGACATCAGCAAGACACCTGAGAAAAAAAGAAAGGAAATTCTGTATAAGATTTGGAGATTATTGCAGTGACTGGTCTGAAAAAGATACTTTTAGCTCAAATTTGGATGTTCCTGACAAATCAAGATCTCCTTTTAATCATTAAAATCCACATAATTTGGCTTGTTGTGCTCTGCTTTTCTTTAAGTTTGTGGTTAAACTCTTCAGTACGACTTCAGTGTATTCAACTGAAACACCAGGAACACAAACCAACTGAAAACATTGATAGATTCCCTACTGAGGTCACTGCATTTCTGACTCACATCATAAAACTAAACTAAAAATCATGTTGGATTTTCTTTATCTTACTTCAGCCACAAAATACTATAAACAAGCTGATTACAAAACAAGAGCCATCAGATAAACACCAGCTGTGCCACATTCACTTACAGGCTGGCAAGCACATATAGAAGTATCTGTAATGAACAGAACTACAGTGTTTAAGATACCGTCTAATTAATCCAATAGTGAGAAAAAAATGGGACCATTTAGCTCTATTGCAGCTGGTCTACATCGTGTTTCTCCCTCACTTTCAGTGGAGGCACTGCAATTTGACAATCACTGAGACTAAAGCAAGTCCAGGATCACCTTGGACTGAAACACAAAAGTAAAAGCTGTCACGTCCCCTGCACAGGTAGTGTACAAAGACAGTCCCTAAAACCTGGAACTAAGAGACTGTTCCTAAGCTTAAATACATTCTCCACACATGCACATTCAGTCTAGATTTCCTTCTCAGACCACTGATCATTTACAGCTAGCAAATTTACAGACACTGTAAAATCATCTGATGAAGGCCCCTAAAGCGTCATCACATTCTACTGGCCCTCAGTCACCTCTAACCATGGTCTGGACTCAAACACATGATCTAGTGATGAGATGCTCTTAATCCGATTGCCTGACCCCAGAGCCCTGCAATCACATGGGCAGATAAAGATCTAAATGAGTATCATTCTACTTAATTACGCTTTTTATGCTTTGGAAGAGAGCGATATAAATATAAATCTTCAGTAAAATAATGCTTGATGTCACTAGCAAGTAGATTATACTGCAGCCATCTGTTTGCAGCCTGAAAAGTTACCAGAAAATAAGACTTCCCTGACAAAAAGCACCAAGAGTTTATGCCATCATGATTACTTCAATTTCCTCGCTTTCAGAAACAACAACTAAGCACTAAGGATGTAGAATAACACTGCAGTAGAGTACAACCTTATCCAATCCTTGGAAGTTAAACAAATTAGCAGTAAATAATGCTGCCAATATCTTGGTCAAAGAAAGCATGTAATACCACAGATTTCATAAACTATGAAATCAAAGAGATTCTGTTCCCAAATTTATATTTAAAAAAGAAAAACTGTTTCTACTGCGAAATAGAAGAGATTCGCTTATGGCTATTTCTTTCATCATGTTTCAAGTCCGTGTTGTAGCCATCTGAGACTTAAAATAAGATTTGAAGTAATTTTTGAGCCAACCTGTGAAACAAGCCTGAGGTGTACTGCTGAAGATCTAGTTGAAAAAAAACCAAATCATCATGCACTGGTAAAACCATTCTTTGACCAAGACTATGCAAGCAGGGCCAGCATTCCTATCTCCTGCAGCTCTTAAGGCTTTCCCCCACAGTACCCAAGGCAATTACAGTAACTATGTCAATTTGGACAGTATCAGTTCATCAGCTTAGCCCAAGACTTGATTTCAAATCCCCACGATCTTCACTGAAGAATATATCACTGTTATCATTACTTTAAAAATAAACAAAGGTGGTGCAATTACCATGTCCAGCCAGCTTTGTGACCTGAAACAATGTCACTTCCAATCAACAAACTCTTGTCATTCAACTGCAGTGGAGCCAGATAAGAAGTCTTGCTTATCAAAATTTTCCTCCATCAATGCAATGACTTGTGGGAACAGGCTGACTGACACCACAAGTTGGGTAAAATTGCCTCCTTCAAGCAATTGATTGTTTCCCTCCTGAAAGCAGCACAAGTGGGTTTGACATACAGTGATAGCCTCCACCTTGCACAGGGCTTATAACCTTCCCCCCCTAGCATTAATAGGAAAAGTCTGGTCTGCGTACCCTTAGGTAAAAGCTAACTTGCAAAAGTCAATCCCAGTTGGATGCTAACGCCTTCATGTTTGCATCAGCCGTTCCCTGCATACTTTTTCCCCAACAAACTGAGATTTCCTAGTGAGGTTAAATTTGCCTGACGGGTGATAAAGTAAGAATTTCCTTTTAAAAGTAATGAATACTGTGATATTAACCAATATTTTAGTAAATCCTAGTTGGCTGACATGGTGGGCACTTACCCAAATCCCCTGCAGTTGTTGAGTCAGCTGTACTCCATCTATCCCGTGCTCCTGCATGTGATCAACTGTTCAACTCCTCTGCCCTGCAGAACTTTTTCAGAAAATACTCTGAGCCTGTGGATGGAGGAAAAAAAAGAGACACTCATTATGAAAATTCTTTTTAAAATAGGTCTGGATTTCAGATGGGAAAATTTGACAGGTCTCAGAATACTTTACAAGCCTGTTCATCATCAGAATGAAACCTGAGTAGGTTCTTTATGGTGGCTTTTTTCAATCCTTTGCCTGTTTTTTTTCTTGCAGGCTTTTGATCTGCTTCTCTCCACTTGTATGAAGAAATCCAGAGGACCATGTGGGGCAAACAATCAACCTGGAGAAATTATTCTGTCATCAGCTTGTTGAGGGAAAACCTTGTCTGCTTAAAAAGATGGGTGGGAGGAAGGAGAGAGATGGAAGCATTGAGATAGGATCAGTAACTAAACTGCAAGGTTATCAATGTAGCATTGTGTGTTGTGAGAAGTGTCTTTTGGTTTTTTTCAGCTCTGGGCTAAACTCATAGTACTAAACAAAACAAAAGCAAAAAGAGCGACATTTCACGCTGTGATGAAAATGTGATATAGGGGTGTCATCATGAATACAGGTGACAACAGAATGATAATTACCAACAGAACATCAATGCACACAAAGCCAAGTGCACACAAAGGCAAAGATCAAGCTGCTAGAAACTAAGCCTGCTTCATAATGTCTACTCCTCTATTTCTGGGATTTGTAGGGGGGAAGGGAAGGGGATGTTTAACTCCCGTTTCTGGCATTAGACTTTCTTCCTCCTTCTGCCCCCTCCCTTCAGTTTATATTGTAACCATCGAAGCTTGGAAGCTTTTTGTTACACCTCTGGCCAGGGAAAACAGTAGTTTGTAGGCTTTTGCATCATAGAGACAGCTTTGAGGTGCCTGGATTTATTGGAATGTAGGGCAGTTTTCAGAAGAGAAGAGCCCTGCCTCTGCCATGCCTCCGCTTTGGCCAGCTACTCTTAAACATCGAAGTGCTGCAGAGCACACTGCATACATTGATGGCAACCCAGGCAGGCCCCACAGAGCAGACCTGGCAGAACCAGCACCAACATGATGCACTGACTCCTCTCCTCTTCATCATCCTCCAGTGTCAGGGCAGTGACAGAGGAAAGCAGATTTTCCCCTTAACACTGAGGTGTTATACAAATCCAAACTAAAATTTCTCTATGCAATATCGGTTTCATAAACAAGTGCATTTAAAGAACAGTCTAACCTTGAGTAGGTTTCCAAAATGAGAATCTCTATTTATGTTGTTTTATCATTTAAGACATGTCCAATAACGAAAGCCATTCCTTGCTTTTTGGTCTTCAGATGAGACTATTGAAAGCATCAAATCATCATAAATCACAGTGCAATTCCTCTTTCCACTGACAGCAATCACAGCTTCTGCAACATCTGGGTTTCCTCCCCCTGCAGGAGCATGTACACAATGAAATCCTGACAGGTGTCATCCCACATTTCCCTTGCTGCAGACTGTTTTTCAACAAATAAAAGAGACAAAGCACAAGACTGCAGGACAGGTCCTTATTATGAGAGCCTTACTCAAAGAGCTGCTCACCAGCAGCTATCCATGGAGGAGCTGTGGCTGTGCTCTTCTGGGAGACAGCTCTCCCCAAAAGCTGTAGGAGCAGCTTGGCAGAGGTGAGCTCACTTCCACCTGCCCAGGTGTGTGAGCAGAAGTGGGTTCAAAGCCGGCTGGGCAGCACAGCCTCACTGGCTGCATCCACTGCCTTCATCCCAGCAGGGCACAGCACAGCGGCAGTCACTGCTGACAAGCGCCTCTCACCTTTACCGTCTCAGGGAAGCAGTGATTACCTAGATGTTCCCAACCCCAAGCAGCTTTTGCCACCATGGAAGGGCAGCTGCTTTCCCCTCAGTCTATTAAAACCCCATAGGCAGGGTGAAAACCGCCCAGCATGTTTCATGATTTATTAACTTCTCTTGTTTACAGGAAGCTATAAATCAACAAATCCCTGTTCTTAGTAAAAACAAGCCCTTCACTGCTATAACAATGTACCTATAAGTGACCTGAAGGATATACCATGCGCTCTCAAAAATCCAAGTTTCTTTTTAACTTCTCTATGGAGAATTCAGTAATTCCCCTCTATATAATATGCTATTTTTCTGTTCTTTACATTAAAAAAAAAAAAAAAGAAAAAGAAATCCCCGAATCCTTTGACAGAAAAAAAAAAAACCCTGACTATTTCACCATTAACCCTTGAGAGAATGTGCCCCCAAATATTTGATTCTCCAATCTAAGAGTGTATTCATAAAGAAAACTATTTTCATCCTGTATATTATTCAATGGTTTTGAAAGTTTTCAGCATGATTTCCAACAGCTATTCTGGCCAGAACAAATATAAGACTACAGTTCTATGCATAGATCACAATAAGCTTTCCAAATGTATCTCATTAAGAGACATGTTGTTCATTTCCAAATTAAAAATCTGTCTCCATTCCACAAATCCCTTTGCCCATCTCACTCATACTTTATGTATTATTTGAAATCAGACAAGCTGATTCTTCTAAACCATAATTTTTAAGGAGATTTGGACACAGTTTGATTAACTAATTTTATCTATTAGCTTCTAAGGAACTTTTTCTTTTCATATAGAAGGGTATAACACATAAGCAAAAACATTTCTTTTTCCCTCTTCTCCAGAACTTAGAAAGCCCCCACACCTTGCTACCCACATCTAAATACCTGTGAAGAGACAGAGAAACTGCAAGAGAATAGAAAAAATCAATAGAGAAGAACAAATTTCAAATAAAAGATTATGTCCAAAGACTTTTAACCAGTCCACATGCAAGTCAAATTCCACTGCTGTTTTGCCCACAATGTAACTACATATTTTGTCAGATTTGCAATTATCTTAATAAAAATAAGATAGATAAGATCACCCTTTATTATTAACCAGAATAAAAAAATAATCCTGGGTTTTATCACTATTATCCTCTAATAGATAGCTCTGGAATTATCTTAAACTTGCTTCTACCAAACACAGATCACATCAGAACTTCACTGTTAATATGAAATTCTACAAACCTCAGCTAGATTTAAGTACAGAGGCTATTTCAAAACAGAATATCCTTCAATTCATATGAAATTCCCATTCTCAGTTTAAAAGTGAAATGTTTGCTCTGTGAAGAGGGATTCTGGGTTTTTTGGAAATGGGCTCTGAAGGTGCACAGTGATTGCTGGAGTGTCCATGAAATGAGTTCTGCAGCTTAAATGACCTTCTAATGGAACAATTCAGTCAAACCACATCTCCACTGTTTAGAAACAGAGGAATTTTTTATGCACAACTCAATAAGTAATTTTTCTATAAAAATATGCTTTTTGTAGAATATATGTCAACATCAAATGTTTAAAATATGTCTGGAAAAAAAAAAGGATAGTTAAAAGAACAACCTCAGCTGTCAAAACACAAACAAGTAAATCTTTCTGATAAAATAACCTGTCAAAGTTTGGCATATTTTTGGGACATATATCTCTGTATAGGCTTATATTTGAGAGTATTCTCATGGATTTTCTCCCAAGACATCATCTTCATCATCATCATCCACATTCAGTTCTTCTGACAATAAAATCTTGGAAGCCTCCAAACAGGCCCCCACTCCTTCTCCAGTTGCTTTGTGTTTCTTATAGCTGTATTCATCTGCTTTTAAACTCCACATACACACACTTGCTTTTCTAGGCATTTCTCAGTAGTAAGTTCACATTGAGCCCCTTGATATAAGCAATTCAAATTACGACCCAAGTTTATTTTCTAAAAGATCAGACCTAATTCAAACCCCAGCTAAATTGGATTAACAACTTATATAATTCTTACTGTACCAAATCAATGTGTGCTGTAACCACAAGGAAAAAAAGTAAAAAAATCGATACTGCATGAGAGATTCCTCCCTAGTTGTAATCAAATATACTCACACAAACATATGGCTTAAAAATTGTCATGGCTGTTTACATTATCGGCATCTAGAGAAAGTGCACACCAGTTTTAACTGAATAGTATTCAACCTCAAAACCATCTAGTTCACTTTCTATCTTGCCAAAGCAATTGTAATTTAAATCTCTCCAATGCAATCCACTAGCAGAACAAGGAGCACAAGTGAGAAAAATTATCATGAAAGTATACCTGCACTGAAACATCACAGAACCCAAATCCAGTTTAGGCAAAGTTTTACCAAAGGCAAAAACATGACCCAAACAGATTGTGAATAACCCTGGCATCAGTTTCATTTGGGTACAGACCACAAAACTGGGAAAGACAAATCCCTGTTAGTTTTACCAGCACACAACAATATACATCAAAAGACTAGCATGTTTCAGTATTAGCAGAGGTAAATGTGAATTAGAAATGGCTGTGGTTACAAATTGGGATTTGGAATAAAAAATACACACAAGACTCCTTCAGCTTCTCTGGATTTACATAAACCTGCCTGCTCAATGGTAATAAATACATACTCCCTATGCTTTAGAACAGCATTAAAACCAGCTCATTTCTTCATTGAAAATTCCTTTTTATTTCACAACTCTGCTTTTTAGTTTTAGATTTTTAAGCCCCTACTGGCAGAACCTACATCTACACCGCAGATTACTTTAGCTCACCTGCAGCTATTTTGAAAAAGAGTTTTTGTGTTGACAATTACAGACTTGACAGTGTGAAAATAAATCTGGAATTCAACTTCCTTTTGGATTATACAGAAAATTTTTATTTTGTCCCAAATCTAAAAAAAAACAAAAAAAATCACCACGTTACCATTTGCTATCTTATCTCCAGTCACAGAGAGTTACACTTTTCACACACAAGACGCAAGTTTGTTTTTAAGGCTACAATTTCCAAATATGCACACTCTTTCGTAGCATTAGATGAATCCTAAACACTGCACACTTGTATGTAACAACTGAGGCACCCTCCTTCATAAACATATTTCCACCTCCCAGCCAAACCCACAGTCTTCATTCCTGTCCTAGATTATTCTTAATTTTTCAGTATTTAAAGCATTTTCTTCTTCTGCAGAGGCCCCCTCATCCCTCAGATGAGAAGAAAGGGTGTTTTTGACCTGAAAGGAATATTCACCTGGTCCTCTTGCTTTACAGCATAGCCTTTTTCCTTGTCTCCCTCTGCCATTAGCTTCTTCAACTAAATGCAGATGTCACCAGCCTTTCTTTAGAAAAGGGAAATAAGTGTCCCATTAAGTACTTAGAGGAGTGGACAGATTCTCCCATTCAGCTGGTTCCCTACACACTTGCTGGTGCTGAACAGCAAATCTTCTATTTCTGAGAAAGGGCTATCACAGAGAGGTCATTTTCCTCTAAGTGGTTTCCTCATTTCATCTGTTCTCAAGTTTAGTGTTAAGTTGCTGAAAGATTACCTCATTCATATGATTGCGAGCCTGTTCGCCTCCAGAGTGTAGGGTGAATAAGGCAATAATTATTTGTTGGAAAAATACAGGTAGTTTAGCTTGCATTGCAAAGAAATATGCCTGAAATTGTCATTATTCCAGTGACAAATCCTGAGACCTTTATTTCCTTTTCAGAGAGTCAGGTCCTGCTCACAATGGTAAAAAATTACATGCAGATAGTCCCAGCTTCTGCTCCAGTTCAGTGAGAGCCCAAAGTGAGCTGGGCAAAGGGGCTGCCTGACCAAGCACTGCTGCAGACCATGTATGCATCCACAGCCTGGGGCTTCTCCAAGAAGGAAAGCAATCACCAAGTAAGGTAGGATGAGATTTTTATGTACTTTAGTACACCAGTGAAGTTCCCCAAGCCAAATGGTTCCCCATGCCTCCTTTGGCATAAGTGGATTTTTCAGCTTTGGAGCCTGGTTTACATTACACCAGAAGGTTCCTTTGGAAGTCTCTTATTTTTGGAGGCAGGGGGGATTTAAGCTACTTATTTTCAAGGAAAAAAAAAAAAAAAGCAAATGTAGTGTTAGTGAAATAAATGCAGAGTTTCCCATGTTTAGTCAATTCATGGACAGATTTCTGAGACTATTTTTGTTAAGATTTTTCCCAGCCAAATACAGTCACTGTTGTAGTTACTATGACAATTTTCTATAATTAAATGCAAGATTAAAAGTTCAAAACAATAAGACCATTAAATGTCAGGAAACTCTAATAAAGGAGTAAAAAAGAGTGACAGAGATCAGAAAGATTTTTCCACAGAAGAGCCTTGACCCATTCCCCCTAGGCTGCACCTGCTCTCAGAACACAAAAGCAGCAAACTGCCCCTAGGAAGAAATAAGCTTACTACACAACCCCTATGAACTGCATTTAAGATGCATGTTCATTATTTTGCAGAAGGAACATTCAGCAGGATCAATATGCCATCAAGATAAAAGAAGAGTATAAATTGTCCTGAGAGTTGGTAAGAATTTTTTTTACTGTCAGCCAGGGAATTAAAAACAGGGCGGGAGGCATATTAAAACTGTGCTTTTATAAGCCTAATCAGTAGGCTGGAAAATGAGTTTCACAAAGAGATAATGAGCTCCCAAATCATAATTTGCCAAGGGTGCATCGATTTTCACTCGTCTTCAGATCATTTACGAGCACCCAGCACAAGAACACCTTTCTGCCCCAGGCTCCCTCCAAGCAGAGACATGTGCCAGAACAGCTCTCCTTGTGCATGGAGGAGTTCCCAGCTTAGCGGTTGCATCAGCTAAAAAAGGACATGATTTTGGATCCACCCAAGATGGATATTTCATGGTCATTATCAAAGCTGAGAATGAAAGCATTCTTGTGCCCTGTTGAACAAATATTTGCTTCCCCTCTTGGGCATCTTCACAGACATGGCAAAGAGTTAATCATAATAAGCTGATGATAAAATCAGTTGTGCTGCCATCACTGTGGTTTTAGCAAGACTGTGTTCTCATGCCACTCCATCCCTAGAGCTGTTAGGGCATTTACCCAATGCACAGGAGAGCAGACTGAATATTCCTCCTCCAGCTCCACCTTGGGGACCACTGCATTAGGTCAAGGGATGAAACTTACACCTGGGTTAGTGGCAACAGGGTTTGTCCCCACGAGCTCATACTGAAACGGTTAAATGAAAACTCTAATGTCAATTACAGCAAATGAGAAAATAATCCAGTTCAGTGTACATCTAGATCAGTGCCTAAAGCACTGTCATGAGAAACAAAGTTGAAATAATGCTCTCAGACTAGAGAGGAATTAAACCTAAGTCTTTTACATCTTAGTCAAGCAGCCAGATCCCTGAATTGACAGAGAGGAGCTACTGCAGAGGCAGCTTTCTATCACGCCACCAAACTTTTTTACAAATAGCATCACAAAAGGGATAACAGAAGTTAAAAACACAGTCTTTTCATTCAAGCTGACATTTGATTTCTTCTTTTATAGCAACACACAAAATCCACATACATAATCTACATTCTTGCTGCCATGAGTAAGGCTTGTTTTCCTCTCCCACCCATACATCACCAATCCATAAATGCCCTATGCTAAAAGCATTCACTGGATTTTTTCAGGAGAAAGGTTGGAATCAGTCTTATCATCTGACTCCTCTACACATTAAATTATTTTAATTCCTCTATAATTTGCATTTAGAGTTAAGACTTGTATGTACAAAATTCATTGTTAACTCCTCTCACTTGTTTCACCCTCTAGTGCTTTCATTTTATTTGATTGCACCCTGCTCTTGTCAGCAATTTAGACTGACTGGGTATTAATTGTCTATTACATCACATCTTTACTGTGTAGCAAGCACAATTTTCTCTTGTAAAGAGTTATCTTCATCCCAGGACCTGGTTGGATTCCAAGGGAGCTATTTGTTTGTCAGGGCAAAATTCAATAAAAAAATGTTGTTTATCTTCAGGAGCTATTTATCTTCTGCTAGAGAGTAGAGTAATTAAAAAATGGTATAGTTTGGGGAAAGGAAAAAGGTTGCTGAGTTGTTGTTTTTTGTTTAAATTTGATGTTGTACTCCAAAATTCACTAGTACTTCAAAATCGTTTTTGCTCTAGCTAAAGGCACAGAATTATAAGGGGGAGGAGTGCTCCAATTTTTGGACATATCCTTTCTTTTTTCCTTTCTGTCATATCTCTGAACAAGTTAGACATTCCCTAAGTTGTTCATTTCAGTGGAGAATGAGGATTATGGCCCTTACCTTAGTAGTCAGTCAAATAAGATCAGATATTTCTGTGGGGGGTGGGAGGAGAGGAACCTGTTACTCTCTCTCTTTGATTGTTTGAATATGTATTTTTAATTGCAGAGTTTATGTCTGCAATTAAAAGGCAGGAAACAACATACCCCACATTCTTCATTGAGAGAACACAAAGCTGATGCTTTCTCTCTTTGTTCACTAGCTGAATATGCCCATCACCAGACCTTAGCTGATCCACCTGAATTGGTAAAATTAATCCCCACTTTGAACTGCCCTTCTCTGAAATACTCTGAAATTCTTTTACTCTGCAGGTGACTGAGCACTGGAACAGGCTGCCCAGAGAGGTTGCCGGAGTCCCCCTCACTGGAGATATTCCAGAGCTGTCTGGATACAACCCTGTGTTCTGGGATGACCCTGCTTGAGCAGGGAGGTTGGACCAGATGGACCTATTGTAGCCCTTTCCAACCTACTCAGTGTGTGATTTTGTCCCTTCTTTGCTATTGTACAAGAGTCTACAAGACAACTTCTCAGGACTGAAAATTAAAACATAGTGGTGGTTCAGCATTAATCATCTTAATTTTCATCTTCCTCCATGTTAAACCAGCACAAATAGCTACAAAGTTTAAGCTCTAAATTTCATACTCATTTTCTAGAGAAAACACAGAAGAAATGAATGCTTGCAAATCTTCATTAGTCTGTACATTATGGAAAGATACTGAAGGCTAAATATCAGAATTGCCTATTAAATACCATAGCAACAAATGAAAGTATATTTTAGTACACTAAACAAAAACACTGCAAAAAATGGAAAAAACCAAAAAACATTGTGATTAAATATATTTTTAAAAAATCCATAAAGTTAAAAGTTGAGGAAAATATATTTTCTCAAGAATTACAGCTCCACTTGATCTATTTCTTTCCTTACTATTAAGTCCACTGAATTATTTATTCATTCAAGTGCTTTAATCAAGATAACCACTCAGAAGTCATTTGATTTAAAAGTACTGTTACTGCTAAATGCAGCAGTAACAGATCACAGGAATTTGCAGCTCACAGTTATGTGTGGCAGCACAAAAAGCTTGCTGTACTGAGGACACCCTGCATGGCTACAGCCAAGAAAGACATTTAAGGGTGTATGTAATAGGATATTTTTGTCTTTCTGTGATAAAGAAATACTGTTGTGAGAGACAGCCCTCTTGCTTAGCCCCAGGACCCACAGTAACCACACCAAACATGGTTTGAAAGTTTATCCTGTGAGATGAGACAGTCTTCAACATGTTTCAAGCCCACAGCTCTACCCATGGGAGCCAGGCTACAGCACAGGGGATCCCAAGCATTTTTAAAAAACTATCCATGAATCAGGTAAATACCCAGCACATTTACATGAACAAAACACTCTCTGTTGTGCCTACACAACTCACACAAGTGTTGTCAGGCTTTTGAATGCTGAGCAGCAATGGCTGAAATGACATAGGGATAGGCACAGACTCTCACATTTGTTACCAGCTACACAAGGACAACAATTCTTACCAAAACATGGCTTTTTAGGTAAAGTAATGTTCAACAGATGTTTTATTTCTTTTTCTATGTATTCTCACACTGTGGCTGGAGAGTCTCCTGTACTTTATTGTTTGTAAAGGTACTTATTCTTTTCCTCCACACTTTTTTGAGCAGTGAAAACAAAATCAGATTAAAGAGACCAAAACATTAGCATGTTGGTCATTGAAAATATCTCAAGTAAAATGTTAAATAAATCATTAAAACAGCATCAGAGTTTGGGTTTGGAGGTTTTTTTAGCTTGATACATCTGAATTTTTTTTTTTTTTCATAAACTGAATTCCACAGAACATTTGGAACTTCATTTCCATTTCAAATCGGGGTGCTGGGGAAATAAAGAGATCATTTTTCTAAAATAAGTGTAGGGAAGTTCTCCTGTGAAATGGAGAAATCCATTTCTCAGCCAGCTGGCTCCATCAGATCTCTTTCTGAAATCAAGCCACTAAGAAATACAAAAACTTTTAAGTAACATAAAAAGGAATACATTGAACACTTCAGCTAAATTGGAACACAGACGGTTTTAAAATTAGAACAGAGAAAAGAACATAGATCACGCTTTAAAAATCTGCCCAACACATACACACAAACTCTACTTATGTAATAAATCTTTTTATACATAAAAAAATTATTTCTCCCTCAACAGAACCCATGTACAATCTTGGAGACAATCACATAAAAGACAGAGAGTCACGTTTGTGATGTAAGCTTGTGGCAACATTATCAGTACTAAAATATAGAATCCAAGTAAAGTAGATGAAAATTCTTACTAAAATAATCTACAACTGCAACTACTAATGATTATAACAATCTTTGAACAGATGCATCAGGATGTGATCTTGTATCTGTTTTAAAGCAGTATATCCACAGACCACAACTATACTTGTAGCTTACAGCTTAAGCTAGCACAGGGGAAGGGAGATCATAAACAAAGCCTACTGGTTTTACACTTTTTCTATAAAGTCCACATCATTTTCAGCTTTACTTCCAAACAAAAGTAACTGCTATTGCTTTTTATTATTCTATGCAAGAAGCTGTTCTCTTAAGATGAAAGCCTGCTACTTGCAAGACAAATACATTTGGGAAAACAATTGTGCTTTGGAGAGTTTACTGTCTAGTTTAATTCCAAACATTATAAGTGAGAATAAAAATAACATATGGAAAGAACATACAACATAATGCACTAGTTTAAAAAAGTCCACACTAAAATTCATTTTTCTTAAATAAATAACATTTTCAATTCTCTATTTCTAGAGAATAATTCTGTATTTCTATTTTCTTTCAGCTAAAGCTCTGGTTAAAGAACTTTAACTAGATAAAGCACTGTCTATAAAATCCATTGACAATTATATACTCTTTCTACTGTAACAATCCTACATTTGTGCCAGAGACTGCAGAAACACCCAGATGATAGCATCTGTCCCAAAAGCTTAGTAATTATATTTGCAGTCCACAAGAACATGTGGCTTACATACAGGACAGCCAGTAAAGCCATGAGACCCCACGCAGCAGCATGAGGAGCTGTGGTCCTTGGCCTCTTGCCTTGGAGCAGCAGGGAAAACAGGTCAGACAAATCCCATCCCCAGCCATAAATCCAGCCCCTGCTCCTAGCCTTTCCATGCTCTTTCCTGTCACATTGAAGCATCTTTTCTGGGAATGGAAGAGAAATAGTTTACACCATAAGCAGTCCAGCGAAGATGCGTTCAGGCCTTAACATAACAGAGCCTTAATAGGGAGAGGAACGGGTATATTTAGAGATATTTGCTAGGATTTCTTACCTGGCTTGAGAGGAAGCAAAATAATGAAGATAATGTTTTTAGTTTTAAGCAGAACACATCACTGATTATAGGGAAAAGGCAACATTATCAGTACTGAATGAGGAAGGAACTGTAACATCTAAAGCCACAAAGGATCTTGCAAAGAGCACAGACACAAGTCAGTGCAGAACTCAGCAACAAGTGAACAAAGAAACGGGCAACACAGACACAGCCAGCTAAAATCCCATCCTAGAAGAGTACAAGCAGAGCATGAATACACTCAGCAAGGCACCAGACAACGAGGCAGAGCCCCCATCTCTGGAACAAGACACAGTGTAATGACAAGAGCGGCCTCATCTGATTGCTCAACGAGGAAAAACAGAGATTTCACAGAAGGGAGCTGCAGTACTTAGACACTGCTTAGAGATAATCACATTAACACAGATCAATACACTGGGTGTGAATACCAATGCTTGAAAGTAATTACTTCCAGAATTCACTTACTTCTACTTATACTCACATTGTTTCTATGCACACACTAAACTGTAGCATTTCATTACTTTATTGCAAAAATCTACATTAATAGTACCAGGCAAGGGCTCTCAGCTTGTAAATAACTCAAATGCTCATATTGGGATAAAGTAAGTTCCATAATGTCATTATTTAAAAGATATTATGAACTATGAGCAAGAGAAGAACAAAAATGACTATCAGCATAAATACTTGGGCCAGATTTATAATCCATAACTTCGCAAGGACACATGACCTTGTGGGCAGGTTCTTTCACAGTAGAGATGCTTGTTCGAGCGATATAAAACGTCATGCAATTAATGATGTGAACAGAGTTAGATTTGAATAAGTTTCATCTGAGTTCATTTATTGACTTAAGTTAGCATGGTACATTTATGAAGAAGTATGGGAGCTAAAATACACCTATAGAAGTAACAATTAGGTCACACAATTTTCCCATGCCCTTAAGAAAAAGGTTATCAGCCAACCTAACACTTCAGACCACTTAAGTTTTCTATCTAAATATTTGTATTAGGAAAAATATGGGCAGAGACTTAGCTGAGACTTCAGTCTATTTTTATGCATGTGCATTCTTAATATACTAGTAAATAGCTGATGAAGTAGATTTAGTGGCTGTACTAAATTAGGGTGTCTTATATTTACATGATTATTCCATAACCTGTACCTTTAAGTTATTTATCTGGGAGAAAAATTACCTCAGCTTAGATCCAGACTAAGGCCTTTTAACCACTAAGTAGGAGCACAGTAAGCTGGAAGTGCCTATGTGTCTTCTGTAGATCAGGGCAGAAAGATAAGTTTTGGAAGCAAGCACAGAGGGCAAAAAAAAAGTATGTAATCTGCATGCAGCACTGGTACAGACAAACTAGCAACACAATCCAGTACTCTGAAAAGAGGGAAGCAGGAAGGTAATGTGGTATAGGCAGTTAAACAAGGTTGTGACTACTGTCCACAAATTCACCTTTCCCAAGAATTTCCATTTTTAGCACATTAGCTTTGGAGACTGCCACAAGCATCTCCTTTTTTCCACACGAGAACAAAACACAAAGGAATCCACAAACACTGAAGAACATCCTGATGGCAATCATGTTGAGTTGTTCACAGAACTCATGTGGGTTTTATGCTTCCATGATACACAAAAGCTTCTACCACTGACCTCAATTTAGTTTCCCATTTTACTGCAACATATTAATGTAGCCATTCTTCTCCACTCAGGAGATGCACACAGACTTCACTGAAGGGTGAGGTTAATGTGGGTAACATGAATAAAATTTGTACACTTCCTCCCTAATTTTAAAATTTTCATAGAAAAAGGAAAATTAAAAAGAAGTTTCCACCAGCTGAAACATTTTTCAGGATCATTATTTCTCATGCTTTTATACCACTAAACAACTCCAAGCCATTCCCAGCCTTGTTCCAGCACCTCTGAAACAGTCCTGCAGCATGATGACCCCAAGACAAACCACTGTTTCCACTGCATCTCTTGCTTGGTGGCTGTCACCTTCTCCCCTCCCATCACAAAGGAAAGCATTGCATATGCCATTGCATATGCTTCATGTTGTTTTACACGTAGGACTGTTGCAAATACCTTTCTGGCTGGCCTGGCTGGTACCCACATTCACTATATTTCATTAACATCTCGCTAAAAATCTTTCATACCACCAGCACATTTCAGATCTGTAAAGAAGCATTCCATAGTTGAAAACCCATTTTTTCAAATGCTGTATGTCTGTCAAAAGAAATGGCATATGTACCATGTTTTAGACTCCACTGTGCAGAAAACCACAGTTTTATACTACTAAAGGTCTTGGGCCATCATGGCACTGTTTCATTATGCTCTGCAAGCAAGATGTCAAGGAGACATTTTCTGTCACAAGCTACCAGAAATACTAACATTATTTCCCCTCTAGAGCTAACACCTTAGACAAACAAACAGGCAAATCAAACACTGGTTTGATTTTCCACCCATCAGCCACAGATCTGGTCCTTCTTTTTCAGTAGCATCCAAGGAAATGAGCCTGGTTTACTGCTGCCTTTCACTGCAGCTGCTAGCCATGGCTCCCTGAAAGGCAGCAGGCCTCACATGGCCATGATGCATGACTGGCTGCTCATGCATGGGAGATGAGGAGCCCATCATCCCATGGACTAAGCACAGCACAGCTGCTGGCCTGATCCCAAATTCTAGATGCTTATTTCTCTCATCAAGCAAATACATAAAGATGCACCTCTGAGACTGTGAATAATGTTTGGTTTTATCAATCATCCAAAAGTCCATCTTAGGAATTAGCTACTCTTAATTTATTTTGATTTCTTAAGTCAAATTATTGAATAATCAGAAATATTCTTACTTGTCATATATATCAGAAGGATATAAACACACCAATGTCATGGACTCCTTGTTATACTGACTAATTACCCCCAGTTACCAGCCTCCAAATGAATACTCTACTCCATCATCCATTTATTTTCAGCTGCAAAGTACCTATGCCAAGGCCCTGGTAATGCTCTCACAGGAACCAGTTAAACAGGGACATTGTACCATGTCAAGTATTCTTGCTGAGAAGTTTCTTTGCTGGAGTTGTCACGAAACACCTCCAGGAAAAACTAACACCAATGAAGGAAAGGCACAGTAGAGGGCAAACACCACCAGCAAAAATATCTCATATGAAAACTGGTATTGTTCCAAACCCTGCAAAGTACCAAAGTGTAGAACCATCTACATCTAATGGCAGGCAGAAAATGACCAGCATCATATTTTATAAATGCCAAAACCAAAGTTCTGAGTCCTCTGTATCATGCTGCATAGCATGAATTCAGTTACTAGTATCTCCACCACAACCAGGAACATTTGTATGTTTCTTCTCTAGGCTACAATTCAGTCTCTGAACAGCATAAATCTAAACTTCTAACTTCAAATCTGTATTGAAGACCAGAGGAACCCCTGTAATGTTCTACAGTTCTCAGTTCTAGTCTGAGCTTTTGCACAACAGAACGCCTCTCCTGCTCTTTCTCTTTCAGGTTCTAACCCCTCCTTGAAAAGTTGTTCAGTTTCTTTTATTTTGTTTTGTAATCTTAGTGCTGGCAGAAAAAAATTAAACAGTAGTCAGAGCTTTGGATCAATGGCCAAAAGCAGGTTTGATCTATGCCTTCCCTTTAGGAATTTATTCACCTTATATAAATGGCACAAGTACAAAAACAAATGTCCTTACTTTAATACAATCTTTCACAATCAGCTTTGAGAACAACAGTCTCCTTAAATGGCTATCCCAAACGGTACAATATTCATCAACTACTCCAATGATCAATATCAAATTTGTAATTAGATGAACACCAACAAACACATAATGCTTAGTCATACATTATTAGTGGGCTAAGGCATACAACTCTTAGTCATACCTCATTAGTGGTTAATTATGCCTCTGGTTTAACTTCCAAATCAGCAGAGAAGCTGAGTGTGGCCAAAGACACAAATGGTAGAACACAATATATTTGATCAGAGGAAATCTCTCTATTTTGAAGAGACTGAACATGACACTGGCCCTCCCAAAAAACGAAATAAAATCAGTTGGCAACAAATAAGATGGAGACAGGAGCATGCTATGTAAAGGACTGGATTTTTTAAATTTCAGGCAAAAGTTAGTCTAACAAAGCTCAGACTTCAGAAATAAGTACAACTTCTATATGGAACAGCTTTCATTTGTGAAAGGGAGAGGCTTAAGCAGAAATGCCTCCCTACAGTTTTTGCTTCTGACCTTAGAATCTGACAATTGTGCCTAATTCAAAAGCATTATAGGAGAATTTATTGTATAGCCTTATTTAAATTTACTCTACAAACCACAGCATCATATTTTCAACAGCTGACAAAGTGATCATAAAACTGATTGGTCTTTACAGCAATAGAACATTGTCTGCTGGATCTAGCAGCACTCACGTACTCCAAATCTTTTTCAGACACCAGCTATTAAGTGCTTCAGCCCTATGGAATAGATAAGAGTTCAGACACACAGACAAAAAAAAGGAAATAATTACAAAAGGAGAGCAAATTTCATGTTCTTAGAGACCAAAAGACAGGATGAAAAAACCTGATTCGAAAAATTGTACTTTATTACGAAATACCGAGATATTTGAGGCTCGGACAGCTTAAATATAAAATTAACAAATATCTTGAATTTTGATACACTTTATTTAGAAGTAGAATTGGGAAAATTAACTAGAAAAATCTTACTGCATTTGTTCTTGTTTAAATTCCACTAACTTCTAGGAACAACTGTGCTCTCAAGCATTCAAAATGCAAAGAAAAGCCCTGCCAAGCCTCAAAATTAATTCTGCAAACCCAAAAGCAGTTGTCAAAACATGCCTAATTTACAATGTTATACTATTTTTCCATTTGTGAAACTGTACTTGAAAGACTTCCATATGATAGAAATACAACAACTGGCACTAGTAGCTTCACAAGAGAAGGCAGATACTTAATTCAATTTTCTTAAATCAGGATCTTCCAAACACCATTGGAGTTGTACACACAATACCACACATGTGGTGAACAGCAACAACTCCAGACAGAATTCTTACTGCTGCAATAACTAGACAGGTATTTTAAAGGTTACTTTAAATTTAAATTTCTTGGATAAAAATCACCACATTTTTAAGCAGCCGTTTTGAAGGCCAAGTTCTTCATATTCAGGTTCCTTTCACAATACAATCTATTGAAAAAAAAACCTAAACTGTGGTCAGTAAAGAGCATGCATTTCTTTACATACAAATATATGGTTGACAATAGCCAATTACATAAAATGATTAGCTGTATGTAACTATACAATGTAAATACATATCAAGTACAAGCTCACATGAATAAATTTACAAGTGTTTCTTGTGCATGGCAGCCACTGCTTACACACCCTTGTTGTTTCATAAGGGTATTTTGCTTTCTATTATTTCAAAGAAAAAGAAAACATGGAATATCCAGAGAAGCACCAGCCCACCAGTATCAGCTGACATAGGACTTTAAATACCAGGGAAAATCTGTTTAAGTAATGAAATAAGCACAGAAACATACCCCCAAGTATTAAACTTCTGCTGAGTAGCAGATGAGTGTGGTTCAGTAGCCGGATATTCTTTAAACCCCACATCACTGGGCTGGAGATTCACTCCTCGTCTCTCACTCTCCACACTTATTTCACAGCCTTAACACTCTTTTAATGTAGTTGTTTGTTGGTGCTGTGAAAACAAGCATGCATGCATTCAGCTGCACTGAGCAGAAGATTCATACCCCAGGTGAGAGACAACTTGAAATTCCATTTCCACTTCATAATTACAGCACACATAAATGGAACAAAACATGAAGCAACTCTCCACTCCACACAACACATGGCAATGCTATATCATCAAAATGTATTCAAGGAAACAGAGCACTAAAAGAACTGAAGTACATTTCCATTTGTCAATATGTTTACAATGCATTCTCAACAGGAGGGCTCATCATGCTCCTCTAGTAGCCCTTTTATTTTGATTGCTATTATTATTGTCATTATTACAATATCTTCTTCCCAGCCTGGGCAAGCAGCACAAGCACTGACTGATGAGATAGCCCTGCCCAAGCAGAGAAATGATAGCTGTGCCACATGCCAGCAAGAAATGACACAGCCTTGGTGTAATCTGAAGTGTCTATAGCCATAACTATTTGCCACAAGGTGTGAAGGCTGTACTATAGTCTTGGCACCTCTACAGGCCTTTCCCCCGGTTTTTCCTTAGGAGTAAAACAAAAATCCACAATGTTGTTCACCTGCAAGATAGGCAGAGAAAGGTGTGTATGTCACACCTCATGTAAGTGCCCAGTGTTCCATTATTTATAAGCTGTGTTTCCCCTCCAACAGTCAGAGTAAAGGACAGCTTCCTTCCTGCTCCTAAACACAGAAGACAAAGCCAAAGCCAAGACAAAGCCATTTGCAAGGTCTTTCCCAAGGCTTTCCAAGATGCTTGCAAAGAGAGGACAATATTTCCTTCCACAAGAAAGGAGGAAGGAAATATTACCTCCTGTGTAAGTAGATTTTCACAGCTCTCCCACTCTTGCTGCTGGTCTCATTTAATTCAGTGCAAGTTGAGTGCTAGCCAAAGCAGATGATTGCTTCCATGGGAAGATCCTAGCCCCAGTGATTCAGAACTGTGAAGGTAACTACTGAGTTCAGACAGGTCCTCAGAACCTGAATTATCAGGGCTGACACCCACAGACAGCGTTTCTTTTTTCCCTTTAGCTAATGGGAATTGGGCCAGATGTGTATCTTCAACCCACAGAGGGACCAGGCAAAAGTCCTGTCAAGAAGTTGACAAGATGGGCCCCTCTGCAAGCTCTCACATGGAAAACAAAAAGCAAATAAGTGAGAAACACTATCTCTAATGCAGCAGGGACCCTGCAGGGCAAACCCCCAATCAGGTTTTCTCTCCACTGCTTATTTTCAAGCCATATTCATGCTTCACACTTGGCTTGGACATGATGGTCAAGTTTTGGCCTGAAGCACATTCCTCAAGTCCACTGATTTCATCAAACAAATGGAAAATAAATATCTGCTTTCATGCCTATCAACAGGAGTTTATACAAGCAACATTTCAAATCAAAACTAGACAAATTCAAGTTACAGAATGTTTGCCATATACTTATTCCCTATTAAAAGTATTGCTCCATAAAACCTAGTAACAAGGTGAAACAAGTGTGCCATTAAATGTAACAATCAACCACTACAAATTTGAAAAAATCCAGCATATCATTTGTCCCATTCATTACCTGAAACAGTGGTGATGATTGCACTCTGTTTTTTCTTTATTTATTTCAACATCTCCCATGATTAAGCTCCATAAATTCAGGCAGTCCCAGTCTCTGCACACAAGAAAAATTCATTAATCACTAATTTCATTCTGCCTACAGACAACACCAGTCTCCCCTAGCAAGCTAAATATTGATGCCCATCATTTGGCTACTTTTGGCTACCAAAAGCAGTACTTTAGAATTTCAAGATGCTTCATTTGGTTTGATTTTATCTATTTTGTTGTTGCTGCTTGGTTGGTTTGGTTTTGTTTAGAGCTGAAAATCTGCAAGATTCAACTTTTAAAATCTGAGTATTAATCAGGTGTGTGGAAGGTGTTATGTTGCAAACTATGGAGATGGAAGAAGATCAGAGAGGAACGAATGCTGGCCATGGGGCCTTCATTTATTTCTTTGTGCTAGGATCTAGGCTTCACATGATATTCATGGCTCTCATTCCTATGAAAGCAGATAAAATGTGAAGAAGAGGAGAATTCCCTTCACAAATGAGTGCTACTCAAGCCAACATATGATAAAGGAGCGTGGCAAGTTTTCACTGACTTCCTTTAAGTGGTTCCTGATTAATTGCTTAGAGAGTCCCAGATAAAAGCCAAGATATGAAATAGGTGGCAGCATGTTAGGGCATAAGTGGTCTACTGGGAATCAGAATGAACCACAAATAGCCACGGGGGTTGTACAATGACATTTTAGCCATGTCACTGTATAGCTAGAAAGTCAAAACTAGGAACTTGCAAATAGCTGATATTCAGCTTAAATATCTCTAAAACTCCAGTTTTAGTAACTCCAGTAAAGTTGAAAGTAATTTAGAAATAGCATCATCTTAATTCTGAAGTAATCTGAGAAAAGACAACAGTAACTGAGCAGCAAGACATTGAGTTACTTCAATATTCCTGATCTTTTTATCTTCTTTTTTTAAATATAATAGAGGACACCAACTCTTCCTTAGTTACAAACATCATTCTATTTGGAAAGCAAAAAAGAAGAACAAGAATAATTTCAAAGATAATTCTGCTTTGAATTATCACACAGAACAACTCTTACAGTACTCTTGGATTAATACAGTGAAATATTTGGACAGCAATCTGTCATTTTCCTGTGATCAGTGAGGGCAACTGCTGTTGTGTCAAACTGCTGTCATGTAACCTGTGCAACCACAAAGAGTGGTCACAGCACAGTCCAGCTTCTTTCACAGCTGCAAGGGCACCTAGAGACAACTGGATTTTGGTACTAAGGAATTGGCAAACAGGTAAAAGGGCTTTTCTCTTCAGCTCCCCCCACTCCTATGGCCTTCTGTCACTCCTACACATATGGATCACACACACCCACACTCCAGTCCTTCACATTGCCCATACTCATTTAGGCACCTCTGCATCAGCTGGAGCCCACAGGAGCACTGCTGAAGTATCCATCTTTGTCAGTGTTGTGACAAAAATAACACTGGATAACATAACACAACTGCACCCTGCTGTTAGACTGACAATTGGCCTTGCAAGTATTCTTGTTCCTGTGCTTATGATCCCCTGGTAGCATTTATGGAACTGAGTGCTGAAGAAAATATGAAAGCACAGAGCAGCACATTCACTGGATAAGATCAATAGAATTCGTATCTCCTTTGCAGTAAATGAGCTGCTACCTATGGCAGTCCATACACTTGGCACAAAAAGAGGTAAGTAAAATAAAGATGTATACCTAGAAACCCTGCATTATTGATTAGGGGCATTCATTTAACAACTGTTTCTTTGGGATTGTCAAAACTGATGACCTAAAGTGCTCACTTCTGAAGCACTATGTATTGATAAAAGCATAAACCAATAATGCTATTTATATTTCTGTTTTCTCTACAGTGCTATTTAATGACCCATGGTAGTTCTTAAAAAGGTTATTTTAATTACTCAGATCTTATTCCTTTAAGAAGAAATTTCCTTTGTTGGCAGCTCTTCTAGCTTGGAAAGGTGGAGAAGGAAGATAAGCAGGGAAAAAAGACAGAAATAGACCCAGTCCATTTGTGAAAGTCCAAGGGAAAAATCTATGCCAGTAGGTTTATGTACTTATGATAAAGTATATCATTACATTGCCTATATGGAGAGTAATTTTGCATATGGAACATTCCAGGCAGTCAGGACAGTTCTTAAACAACTTTAATCAACCAATGATCAGAACTAGAAAAGGGCTTCTAAATCTTGTACCTGTACAGTACATGGAAAAGTTCTTTGGGCAACTTGTGCCAGTGCTTCATGACCATCAGATTAAAGAACTTCTTAGTAATATCTAGTGTAAATTTCTTCTCTTTTAGTTTAAAACCATTTGCCCTTGTCCTCTCACTATATGCACCTGTAAAAAGTTGCTCTCCTTGTTTTTATAAAGCCCCCTCTAGGTACAGGAAGGCCACAATGATACCTCCTTGGAACGACCTCTTCTCCAGATTGAGCAATCCCAACTCTGTCTCTCTTCACAGCAGAGGTGTCCCACCCCTGTGATCATCCAGCCCTCCTCTGGGCTCACTCCAATCTTCCTTGTGCTGAGGACCCCAGAGCTGGATGCAGTTCTCCAGGTGAGGTTCTCAAAATGACAGAGTAGAGAGGAGCATCACCTTCCTACAGCTGCTGGCCACACTGCCTTTGATACTGTCCAGGATGTGGTTCACTTTCTAGGCTGTGAGCACACAGTGTTGGCTCACATCCAGAATTTTATCCATGAAAAGACCCTAGTCCTTCTCTACAGGGCTGCTCTCAATTTCCCTACCAGTCTGTGCTCATGTCTGAGATTGCCATAACCCAGATGCAGCATCTGGCTCTTGATCTTGTTGAACCCCCCAAGCCCTTGTGGGCCCACCTCTCAGGTTTGTCCAGGTCTGTCTGGAAGGCACCCCTACCACCCCTGAAGCAACAAGAGGCAATAAGGGACATAGAATATAAAACCGAATGGGTAGTCCAAATATAATAAGAAGTCTGTTTCACTTATTTGGTTAAAAACCCCACATGCCTGGTATTTTTGATCTCAAACCAAATAGCAAAACACATCCCAATCACCACATTTAATCCCAAACAAATACGCTTTGTTGCCTCAGCCAATGGCTAATTGCCAATTTGTTTCATGAACAAAACCTGACATAGAAAACCGAACCCAGCTATTAAGTGTAGAGGGCTACAAAAGAATGCAGGTAGCTTTAAGCTTAAGGCAGAACTGCTCTGCCACCAAGCATCAATGTGCAAAGCAAAATCCCACCTTCTCTATCTCCACTTTTGAATCTAACTTTTTTTGCAGTTGGTTATCTCCCTCAAGGGAAAATGTATTCCAAACATTCAAGGGCTCTTACAAAAGGCCACCACTGATCTCTGTGCTTGAATAATATCCCAAATGGACCCTCACTGGTAACATGATAACAAAATCAGTGCTTCAGTCAAAAGAGAAAAGTCTTTCTGCTCCTCTGTTCTTCTCTTTTTGTGCATTGATATAAAGATCAGAGTCACCAGCATGAATAAGATTTAGAATTCTGATGAAAACAATAAGAGATACTAAACACTTTCTGGCCCTCCCAAATTTGTATTCAACCTCCCCCTTTGTTAAAGCTGTAATCACACTCCCATCGGTATTCAAGGGATTTATGCAAACAAGGTCTCTTCTGTCAAAAATCACAGCAATTTAATGCAGTCACAGCCTGTTGGGTTGTGTAGATTACTGGCACCAAAGACACAACTTAGTATTCTGATGTGTGTCAGCTCTCTATAATACAGGTCAGACGGTCTTAGTAGACTCCTCAGCCATTCTAACATAATACACTGCATCTCCATGCAACAGAACCAAGGGAAAGTAACAGAAGGTGACTTGAAGCCAAAGTCATAAGGAAATTTAACTCAGCCTGTTGCTTAATTGAAAGGACAGTTTTTGTTGAATATCCTAATTTTGCTCTCCATGCTTACGGATGCTTTCATCCATTGCTTAAGGATGGACCCAAATAAAAAACAGCCTGCTGTCTTTACCTCTGTGCAAGTGCTGTTTGTACCTATTACACATCCACCTTATACACCCAACACCCAAAGGAGGAAAAAGAGTCTATTACCAAGGTCCTAGACACAGGACTTAACTCATTAAATCCTGCTGGAACAAAAGGAACACAACGCTCCAGTGGCTTTCTGCCTGACATTCACACATGTAATACCAGCTCCTCCATCACTCACGGCCATATCCTGCCTCTCCTCAGGAAGCTGTGCACTTTATTTCAGTGGGCACAATTTAATCCCTTGAAGTGACATGGACACAGTTTAGCCATGACCTGCCCCCATCACATTATTAACTATAGACAAATCTGGTCGTGTTGCAGAAATTCTACCTGCACTTGCACAGGGGATCATGTCTGTGCTCACTGTCACCTTTTCAAGAACCAAGAATGGATTTCTCTTCCTGGCTTAACACTTTTTTCTAAAATCAGTTTGATGTTCTGAGAGAAAAGGGGGGTAGCGAGAGTTGATTAAAAGCCTTGATGAAATGCAGGCAATAGAGCGGAGTACCTGCAGTGCTCTCTCACCTCCACCCACTTTCTCCTCAGGCAACCAATGGCCATTACATCATCAGGGCAATCTCTCATTGGCTGCATTCTGGATACAGTTTCTGACCAAAAATACACATTAGATTAAAAAATATGCCATTCCCAAAGTAGGTTTTAATTTAGGGATCATATTACCAAACACCTCACAGACGTGATATAACTTCAGCAACTCCCCTGAGTAAAAGAACAATAAGTTAAGATCTGTGTGAATACTATATATAAAAAGTTAATATATATATATGGATATATTAAAGTCTCAAAATACAAAGACTTCCTGTGATCACATGGACCTCTTTTTCATTCACTTTCCAATATGTTTATGCCACTGAGTCATGCTAGCAGATACGGTTAAAAAAGAATTTAAGGATTTAATTAAGAATTTAAGAATTTAATTAAGGATTTAATTAAGAATTTAAGGATTTATTTGCAAAAAGCAACTGTTACACTTAGGCAGATCTTGGTGCCAAGATGACTGTACTTGTCATGTATTTTCCAAAGACAAAAAATAAGATTCTATTTGCAGGATGAATCCCTGATTGTGTATTATTTACTCAACTGTAGTATATTAATAGCTGGTTGCAAATAAGGACATTGAGGTATATTTAGCACATAGCCTTAGTATAGAGAGCTCCTTCTGCCAAGTGAATTGGGGCCAAATACTTGACTTAGTAAGTATTATTCAAATCTAAAGGGACCAAAAGTAAATCAGGTTCTATTCCTTACTTCATTCCAGTCCTTATCTCCTCTCCTCAAACACATGACATGCATAATCCAAACACAGCATTCTGCAAAAATGAGCCTCATTATGTGTAAAACAAGCCACACTAGAGAAATCCACAGAAGTGGATAAAAAAATGTGATGCTCATCCTTTTTCATGTTGACTTACAGCTCCTTAGAGCAAAATTCTCATCTGCGTTCTGTGTCCACAGGCTGCATATTACTGGTCTCCTCACTGGCTGTTCAATGCACTGATGTGATCTAAATAAATCAACCAGTAAAACACACAATACAACAGCTGGTGTCTGTCAAGAGATGTTATTGGGCCTAACAGTATAGAAACACCTTCTTCAAAGAGAAATAAAAAGTTTAGCTGGTTTTCCCCATTAAGTGCCTTTTCTAGAATTAGAAAACATTAATCAAATCCTGCAAACTTGCATTCTCTTCACAAGTGTTGAGAGAAGGCAGGAGCTCTACCTAACAAGTGCCCTCATCACATTGTATTTATACTGCCTTCATAGGACCCTGAAACCTCAGTATTCATCTGCTTGGCCTCAGTTTAGCTGCAGAAGTTCCAGCTGCTTTTTAACATTCAGTCTAATTAGGGAGACAAAAGAAGTTTCCTTAGAAGTGCAAGTTAGCTTCAGTGGTGAATAAGATGTTAAAGAGTAGGTGATGGACTCTCTAAAACAGCTTCTCTGATCTCCCAGTACTCCTTTCAAGATCCTAGCTGGTCTGCCCCACTATTAACCTCCCACCACACTGAGAATTAGCTATTTATTCTCAGCCTTTGTTCCTTCTCTCAAAGGGCCCCCTCCTCTCACATTTTAACCAAGAATTCTCAGCCCTCTTCTATGAATGTGTATAATAAAAAGCCTTTTGAAAGTCAAAATAAATTATATCCACTGGTTGGGATAGAGAGAAGCCCCTATTTTGACCATTTACAGCACACTTTGAAAAATATGATCCTGATCCAATGCTGTTTTAACTGCAGTCTTATGAGTCGACAGTGGTGTTAGGAGCATATCCAAATGACCTCTCCAGCCTCATATCTTTCTCTCTAGCACTAACAAAGAGCAAGTTCTTTGTCCTTGTGGTGTTCCAGCAAAGTAGTTTTATATAGCTTCAATCTTTAGCACAGAGAATTCCAGCAATTTATCTTATAATTGAGAAATAGTTCCTCCTGTCCCAGGATCTCTGTCAAAGAGGTACACAAGGAAAAAAAAAACCAAAAAACATAATTGCAAACCCATTTAACTTTATACCTCCTAAAAATAGATGTAAATGTAGGAATAATAAAAAAAAACTTCTTACAAAAAAAATCTAAGAATTGAAATCAGCAAATTGTGAACAAACCCAACAAAAGTAACCATGTGCAACACAATCTTTGTTAAAATTGGCAATCTCCACAAAGAAAACAGCAAACTACCTGAAGTGCAACTCCTTCCACACCCATAGGGTGTTCAGTAAATCCATACTGAACTTTATTGACTCAAAACAAATGTAACAGTTAACTAATTCAGTGCCTAAGGACAAAATCTCATTCCCAGCTCCCACACATCACAAAATGTCACAACATTTGGCTGCCTTCTATCAAGCCAAAGTAAAATACCATGACTTCTCTCAGGGCAGGATTAAAGGACAGCGCTTCATTAGAAAGCTGGCAAATGTCTTCTTGCTTTGCTCAAAGTCACCCTGCCAAAGCAGCACGGTGGTAAGAGGCTGAATGGAAAAAATGGGCACGAGAGAAGGAACACATTCCATCTGCCTATCAGTGTCTGAGAAATAATTATTAAATAATTGTGACTTTCTACCAGAAACAGCAAAGTACTTTGCCATCTTTCACTCCATTAGAAACCATTTCACTGATCATTGCAATGAAGCCAAGGGACAATGCAAGGATACCTGAAAAAAATCCTTAATTTAATTAAAAAAAAAAAGAAAATAAGTGAAACTACAGAACGTATTTTAATGGCTCAATATTTGGCACAAGTCTGAGCAGTACATCACACCTGAAAATGGAAACTGCATCAAACCTTAACTTACTTAGCCCTATCTCAGAGACTTTGTTTCAGTTTGGACTAGGTGGGGATGATGGGTTTGAGTCACCAGGACTTCTCACTATCCCACATAAATCTTCTCCAGAGGTTCCACCCAAGCACTGCTGGGGCACAGTCTGTCAGATTCGATGAGACAGGAGGCCAGAGAATGAGAACTGCTCAACCAGATCCAAGGGCAATCAGACTTCCTACAGCATGACAGGGTGTTACAGTAAAGCAGTGCCATGGAACATTGCATTCAGGCTTGGTAATCAAATAAAACTGTCATTCAAGACTTACTATACTCCTGTGTATAGTTATCCATTATCTGACACAAAACCTGAACTTACTAAATTACTTCATATTTTCAGTATTATGCTGTTGTTTATTACAGAGCAATATGAAGGAACGCAGAAAGAGTAATTTTCTACTAATACTGAACAAGGAACATTATTAGATTAAGGACAGAACATTACCCTTGCAGCTTTTCTCTCAGCTTTGTGCCATTGCAGAACATGCAGTTATATACTTCTCCCTGATGCCTCCTGCCACAGATTTAAAGAACCAAGGCAAATCACTCCCATCACTCTTCTAACGCTAGGGAAGAGGCAGAGAAGGAAATATGTTAATTTTGGTACCATACCAGAAAAGTATATTGGTGTCATATTCCTTCCATCTGCAGAAAACAAAAGGCTAGTTGGTTCCCACCATACACCTATAAAATGAGACAGGCAGAAATACCCAATGATAAAAGGGGGTTTACAAAAAAAGAAAGAAAGATGAAAGTTGATACACATGTAATAGCAGTACCTGGGTAATGGACAGGAGGAAAATCATGTTTCAGACAAGGCCCCAGAAATCCCTTTTCAGTGTTTCAAAGACAATGCATAAGTTGGGGGGTGGGCGACACACAAGAGCCTGGAGTCTCTGCTATTATTCCTCCAGTTCCAATCTTGTATGTGCAGAAGCCCCAGGGCAGGAGTTTAGTTACCAGCCTTTGCCCACAGGTTGCTCTTCTGGTTGTTCATCAGTCTGTCACAGCTATTTAGTGCTTGTAAGAGCCAAGTGCAGAGGCACACAGAGGAGGGAGAGCAGTGCACAGGCATTGCAGAAGGAGCTTTGCAGGCAGTCTTATCTCCTTGACCTCCTACAGTCACACCAAGAGAGCAGCAAGTCATGATACAAAATTCTCTGGTCCCCTCAGCTGAACCCTCTGAGCCAAGTGGGAAAAAAGTAGAAGAGGGGCAGAGAAGCCCAACCAGATCCACTTTCCCAGGTGGAAACCAGCAAGGTCATCTCAAACCCTGACAAGCTGTATTCTACCCTCCTCTGGGAACTCTGTCCATATGTTTATGATGAGGAAACAGCTCTGCATGCAGCTGCCAGTTATTTTCATTTAGCCCCAGCATTCGGCAATGCCCACATGTGAGACTCTGCAAACAATCTTTTTACTGAGTTTCTGTGTGTTTGCAGGGTCATTATTCAGAAGCTTTCTGATCAGACAGCATTGCAAGTTATATCATTTGTCAACCAGATCTGGAGTGCTCAGTATCTGTGAAGAACACATACGTGGTATAATCAAAACGCCATAGAAATAAGGATTATTTTTCAGCTTTAACTAAGCTTTTTTTGACTTCTGGCCACTTTGAACAGTGAGACATTTCTGCAGTGAAAACCTTCTCCAACCTCCAAGTCCTAATGAAGACTTCTTATTCCAAGATCTTGGATCAGGAGAACAGAGACATACCCAGGTGAATGTTGCCTCAGGACAAGAACAAACTTACACTGCTTTTCTCACTGTGAAGGGCACAGGAGGGAGCCACAAAGACAAGCTAGCAAGGGCAAAAGTCTGATCAGCCTCTGATGTGGATAACCAAAAACAAAAATAAAGACTTGGATAACATTTTAGCCCGCAGGCAGAACAGGAGGTTTATATTGCTAAAGGATCCAGGATTAGATTTAACACACTATAAAAACAGCCTGCAATGTGGGCAATACATCTTACCCACTTTGGCACTGACTGCTGCCACCAAAGTACAACAAAGCTGAATTCAGCCAACAGGGCTCTTACAAGACCTACAATATCCTTAGGCTGCCCTCAGTGCATTAAGGAAACTCAGAAGTGAGGGAAGTCCATCCTTCCAAGAGACCTCAACAGAATAAAATTATTTCTGGCTTTCACACAAGAAAAAAAAAAGAAAAAGGTCATTGTTCCAAAAGTTAAAACAAGGAACAGAAACAGGCAGGGAGATATTTACAGCTACTGCATTTGTATCACGAAGAACACAAGTAGGTGAAAAGTGAAAAGAACAAAGTTTCTGCCAAATGGAAGTAATGTGAAACTGTTACCAACTTCTAACTGTAATTTGCAAGAAAAGAGATGGGGCATTCCAAAGCAACAGACAGAAAAGTTAAGAGAGTTGCTCTATGTGCTATCAGTATGCTACAAACCCTAATAAAATATGGGCAATGGGTACTCTGCTGTCCTCTGGACTTTTCTGATTGCACCATATGTTGGAAGTGCACATCTACTCTTTACATAAAATGGATAGTACATACTTTAAAAGCAAATGGGAGGAATTCACAGGGTAAAAGCTGATTAACACTGAGCTCAGCACATGAATTTGTTAGTCCAGTGCCACGTGTCTGACTCACACAGTCATGCTGGTGCAATATTCTTTAGGTCCATTGCTGTGAGCCTGGAAATTGAACATCTATTCAGTGCTAACAGCAACAACATCTCCAGCAAGTAGCTCCTGGGACAAATGAACACTTTGCACTGAAATATTGGGCTTCTAGAAAAAGCATTTCTTCCCTTTTACCAGGTTATACATGTCTCAGTCTCATTTGTATTACAGAAAAAAAGAAACTTGGATTGTGTGAGAATCTTTCAAACAAAACTGTGCTACAATTCTGGGGCAAAACATGGATGCATGAATCTGTGATGGGCTGCCAATCAATTTTTGACAAATCAATATTCTCATGAGAGATTAAGAGGGCACATATTTAACAATTTATAGCACTCACAACATGCAAACATAGCAATGAGCACTTGGGGTACAGTTTCTTGCCTAGGAAGTTTTTTACATAAGGCTTTTAATGTATTTTCTGTCAAATTCTTTTAAATATTTTCTTGTCAGTAATATATCTGCTCCCTAATATTGGAATTCTCTACAAGTGGGTGTTTCAGTAGATCATTATTATGGTCAATTTTTCCTTGCCTAAAATACAATTAATCCTACCTCAGAAAAGAGGAATTGCCCAATTTTTGTAGAAATTGTAACAGAGGTTATCATTATTACTACTAAATAGAGATGTCAGACAATAGAAAACCTAACATGGCAGTAGACACAGTGCGTCGGGTTCATTTTGGGATACAATCCCATGACTACAGAGTGTTAGGAAACTACTTCAAAAAGCTACATGAAAACAAGCAATCACCTCTCTTACCAAAAAAAAAAAAAAAAGAAAAAGAAAAAGAAAAAAAAAAAACACCACAACACCAAAATCCTCAATATTCTGCAGAAGTATCATTCCTTCTCTTCCTCTTTTCAACAAAACTGTTTGAAAGCCTAGATTTAATAAAGCTAGTCACAATTATGCAGCTCCTGTTTTTCAGCTCTATTAATCCTGGATGGAAATGTTCAATTATTTCATGTTTTTTATCTAGCTACAGTTGTTTCTAACATACATCTAGATAAATAGCAGCACCCTCTTTCTTTGTGCTTCTCAATATTGGATGCAACATTTTATTTTAGGAAAATCTCTGTGTTGGGACAGCAGTGAAGAGACAAAACAGTCTGGCTTTCTGAGCTCTACCCAACCTCTGATAAGAAGGTTGGATTGAAAATAATTGCCCATGCAGGAAAACAACCTTCAAGTCCAGAGATGAACATTCAGAGAAGGAAATTAACTTGTAGAAAATCAAGGAAAACTACCTCTCATTAGTCTGGCTCACATTTTGTGGAATTTGCAGTGTATTGCACAAAAATATTGCTTTAACATTTAAAGAGCCAGGAAAGCAAGTTTTTCTAGATAGAAGTTCTCTCTTGAAGAAAAACAGGTAGTTGGAGACTACAACAACGGGGTGGGATAAAAAGGACAGCAGGAGCTGACAAAGCTTACAATAGCTAGAACCATTGCCACCATATTAGTTTTACTGATCTCATTCCATCCTGTACCATGATAAACCTGAAATAACACCAAATAAGAGCCAGATTTGAAACTAATTTCACTTTTCAAAACATGCCTTACTAGGATGTTATACCTACAGAAAATCTTTTTAAAGATGAACTGCCAGGATGATTAACAATGGAAAAGATAGTATTTCCTTTCTTATTACTGACAGGTACTTTTTAAAAGGTATTTTATAGAATTATATCAATATTTTTGTTGTATGAACATATATCTGAATACAGGACATGTAAAACATATCTACATCACTTAAGTTATTTCCTATTTAAGAATTGAATTAAATTTATTATGCAAAAAAGTGCATGTGTTTGTAGACTGATGGGTAGGTAAGTAGATGTTACTAAGTGCAAAAAGAGTTTTAGGTATTTCTAAAAACATGTGAATTTTGAAACCTGCAGGCTATCCTAAGAGAGAAAAGTCAGTCCAGTTACTTTTTGTGAGTAAATGGCCCAGTAGTTCCAAACATATTTTTACTTTGTTGAGTCATTCAAAATCAAATCCATCCTCTACAAATATCTTTGCTGTTTGCAAATTACTCACTGAATAATTTATATGAAGGAAATTCACCCTAAGGGTTTGCCTGCAAGCTTGTTCACTTTTACTGTTCCCTGCCTATTATCCAATGTGTTTGAGCAGGTTCCCAAGTCACATAACTTCATTTCCGCTCCCCAAGTGAATGAGTGAAACTCTGGGCTGCCATATCCATACAAGAGGAATAACAAATCACAAATCAGGAACAGCCAATTTTGTTTTCTAGTGAAAAGCCATCTTTACCTAGCTGTTTAGGAGCTGACAATATTCCCTCAGAAAGCATATCAAGAAGTGTGACTCATGAACCACAGCAGCAGGGCTGGCAGGGTGCTTCATCAGAAGGCAAACCCCATTTCAGACACAGGCAGAAGGGTAAATTCTACAGGGGGCTCTCAAAATGGTTTTGCTTTTGTTTCTGAAGCCCAGAAGCATCCTTCAGACCACTGACCTCCCTAGGAAAAAGGCAAGACTTCACATTTTGCAGACATTCATAAGCAGTTATTTGGCATCCCTATGACCCCATGGTTCTTTTGTGCTGTATTACTGCTGTACTGTACAAATCATGAATTGCAAGAGCCCATCCAAAATAAGTTCTCCAAAAGCTCATCACTGTCTTCAAATGGCATGGCATTCAAAACTATGGAATAGTCATCAAGAAGGCTAGTTTCTAAGATTTCTACCCAAGCTGAGATAGAGATGGACCAGAGAAGAAGAACTGAACAGAGGCCATGGAAGGGACAGGCAGGGAGCAAGTGACACAAAAAACCATGCACTGTTCAAAACCATGGCTCAGTTAGAAGTCAGGTAATCATTCAGGAAGACTGACCAGAAGACCTGGCCTGCACAGACCAGTTCACAAGCCAGCTTTAAGGTAGATCCTGCCTTGCTGTAATAACTGTGGCTCTCGAGCCTGAGAAGCAGTAAGCACTTAGTTATTCTGCAGTAAGCAATGACAGCAACTCCAACAGTCTGCTGCATAAAGAGGACAATATTTAGCACTTGTCAGGGTTATGTCCACCCAGTAGAAAAAACACTTGGGCAGTGTCATCTACTTGCCACCCTGTCTCAGAGCCTTTGTTTGCTTTTGATCCAGATGTCGCCAAGATATTTTCTGAAAAATCCTTTTGCCTGAGAAGCTGAGAAACCTCAGAGGAAAATAAAAACAATAATTATCTGCTACTGTGGAATGCAACAGGTGAATCTTTGATTGGTCTCATGTGGTTGTTTTTAATTAATGGCCAATCACAGTCCAGTTGTCTCAGACTCTGGTCAGCCACAAGATTTTATTATCATTCCATTCCTTTCTATTCCTTGCAGCCTTCTGATGAAATCCTTTCTTCTATTCTTTTAGTATAGTTTTAATATATCATTTTCTTTTAATATGTATCATAAAATAATAAATCAGCCTTCTGAAACATGGAGTCAAGATTCTCATCTCTTCCCTCATCCTGGGACCCCTGCAAACACCACCACATTTGGCGAGCCTGAGTGAAGAAAAATTCCACAGATCCAAATTCAGACTGCACCACTAAGAAAAAATTACATGTAGAATATAATTAATAAAATAATCAACTTTTATGACCTGAATGCTACACACAGGGTCCACTGAAATAGCTACATTACATTTCTGGATTATCCTTCCTCTTTTCCTTTGTGCATGCATATAGAAGAAATTCTTACATTGGAATCATGTAATACTTACAATACTGACTTCCTTTTCAGCCCACAGAGATTAACCATCCCTTGAGGATTGTATTGACCCTGGCTTTGCTCTCACCACTGTTTACCTCTCTGGTCAATGAATCCTGATGCTGATTACAACAAAGTCAATACCTGCTTATTACAGTTAGAATAAGAACCACTGAGAAGGCTTATGGACACTAGTCTGGTGTCTGCCAAAACTACCCCAGTTAAGGAGTCTGTCCAGGTTTCATTGTATCTGTCTTCTTTTCTAGTAAAACCTGTCTCAATGAAAAAATGCACTTAAAGACTCAATAATCCAGTCTGTTCTTATAAAAAGAGCCCTGACAAGAATATTTTAATATTTGATATACGCAAGTATTCATTAGTATACAAATTCAAACACATAAGCCCAGACTTTATGCTGGATAATTGTTATTTGGAGGTTGTGCGTGATTGTTGTGGGTTTTTCAATAGCTACTGTAGCTTTTAGGATTTAATTCAAGTCTTCTTTGTATTAAATATCGAGTGCTGGTCCCCAGGGTAGGTAGCACATTTAGTTCTCTCTTCCCATTTACTTTTATTTTTATGATAGATTTAAAATGAACTTGAGCTCAGTTGTTGTTCACAACTTTCCAAAGAGAGCTCCAGAAACTGTCCAAGTAACATTTTTACAATCCTAGCACCAGAATCCACAAAAATCTATACATACATCCAAATCCTGAGCTAGGATGAAACAAAATGATGAGAGATTATTTTGGAGGAAAAATATCAGGGAAGAAGGGTAGCTCAGTAAACCTTGAGAAGAAAGGTGTGATGACTATGCAGCTTTGACCAAATTCATGGCAAACACACAGACATTCTCAGTTATGCAAACCAGGGGTGTCCACCCTTCCTGCTCCTGCTAACAAGATCTGTCCTTACTGTGCAGTTACGTTTACTGACAAATTTATACTTGTTCATGTTTTATTCCATTAAGGTATCATAAATGTCTCAAAGCTACAGACAACAGCTAAACCTACATTAGACATCCTGGTTCCAGGCATTCACTGAATGCAAATTCAGACAAGCACTATCAAAATTCTGAAGACCTTCCCCCTTCACTCATGCCACAGGCATGTTCATCCCCATTGCATTCAGCAACTCTTGTCTCTGCCCACTCAGCCAAACAACTGAGAAATCCTCGACTGAGCTTTCATGAGCATTAAGATTTATAAGACATTGAAGCTTAAAGCAAAGGTCATCACCACAGCTTTAAGAGAAACATTTCAAATATTTTCTGACTGCCCACTTCCTAACTGTCTTAAAAATCTGAGAATCTACAGGGAAGGTGAGGTCTAAGCTTGGTCCTAAGGTCCTTGGATAGGCAAAGACATTGAACCTGGTTGGGCTGCATTTCCCACAAGGTCCAACACCTTTCCAGAGGTTGCAGTGTGTCTGCAAGGTCTGGTGTTTGCCTTTTGTTTAATCACCTGCCCACTCTTCAGTCCTGTTCCTAGAGGAAGAAAAGGGTGTTCCTAAACTGTTTGTTATAGTTAAACATAAAAATTCAGAATAGATTTTTCTAGTCAGTTAACCATATTCTTGAGGGAAAACATAAGGTAGTATGATTATTAAAGAGCACTCTCAGTAATAGTCACATCTTTATTGTGTCAGCCCTCTGCCAAAAAAAAAAAAGATTTATAGTAAAAGCCACTTACATTTCTTCTTTGCAGAATCAAGCCATCTGCCTCCAATATACCATCAGCCCTTGCTAGATGAATTCACACATATTTTAAAGCCCCAGAGTAACCATTAGAATGGAAATTGGACACTACTTGTCATTTGCAAAGATTTCTTAACTGGAGAGGCTTCCCATTTGTTCAATTAAATGTTTGCATGTGCAATACACTTTATGAAATTTATCCCAAAACAGTGAGGACTGAAATAATCTTGGAGTCAGATGGCACAGCTGTTCCATTTTGAGCTATCCTCGGCAATATATGAAGTGATGGACAGGACGGGGAAGTGGGAGTGAAAACTTGGTACTATGAAGAATATTATCCATGGGTTTTAGCAATAAGCAAACCATTTCAGTGCCAATCTTCCCTCCCCTATCATATGTAGCTACGTGACTCACTTGAGTTTATCCAATTAGAAAATACCCATTTCATTCAAGAAGTCAACCACTGAAGCCATGTAAGGTTTTCCCCTAAGAGAATACATCCTTCTGCCTTGAAATCTAAGGGAGTCTGAAAATATGTCTCTTACACTGGCACAAGGAGGCAGATATGTGTATGGGCTGAGGAGACAGCCCGCATGCAGAAATGACACAGATACCAGCAGGAATAGAGAGCAAGTTTAAGCTGCTGCTAATTTGCATGCCTCTCACAGAGCCGAAATCATTGCACCGTGCTCCAGATGCTGCAAATCTCAAGATGCACATCCAGGGCTCATAATTAAAACTGGAAAACATTTTCACTGAGGAGAGGGAGGAAAAAACCCCAGAGCTATCCCAGATACTCTACATCTATTTTGACATTTCTGGGGTGCTGATATGTTCTACCACCTCAGTGCAAGGAAGTTTTGCCACAGAAAAGGCAAAAACACTCCCTCACAGATACAAGACCTGAAAGAACCTGATGAGGGCATACCTATTTCTATACAGCACCTAGACTGGGCTCAGAGGTTCAGTAAACTAAATGAGCAAAATAATCCAAAAATTTCTTCAAAAAGATTTTTCAAATCTCGTAAAAGAAAATAGAATATGTAGAAAGAGATTTAAATCAAAATAGGCTGTCAGGAAAGGTTTTCATCTGAGAAAGCACTGCTTTACTGAAAAACAAAGAATGAGAATCCCATTGTCCATTGCAAGCCAGCATATCTCCCACATTACATTTTCCTTAGATGCAGAACAAAAACCACTTGGAGCAAGAAGACAGATCCCAATCCTTATATCCACAGGTAGGAAATTACAGCAGCTCAGTGGAACGCCAGTCACCTTTTCTGCAGATTTAATAAAATATCAACAGTCAAAAAAGTTACAAGGCCAAACCCAGTTAAGAAAGAATCACAGAAACCAAAGGACAGATCTCACCACCTCCTTTCCTCCCCACAGCCTACTCTTCCTGCTTTCCTCTTCAATCCTACAGCCTATTAGAGACATTCACAGCTGGAATGCTGCTGAAAACAGAGAAAATCTATTTTGTATGGACTATCAGTGAGATGAAGAAAGTTCTCCATAGGTGCCACGTGACACTAAATGGCCTGGGAGAGAATGCTGAAAAGCCAAAAAGTATATCCCGGTTCACCAGAACACCCATGTTTGAATAGGTTCAGCTGGAGACTCTTATGCCTAATGCCTTAAGAAAAGTTAGAGAGGAAAAATACTGCCAGTGCACAAGTAAGGGAGGTGACAGGGCACTTTGGAAATGAATGGCACTCTGCCTAGAAAAGGATTTCTTTGTGACAGTAAAGGGGCAGCAGGTTGGACATTCAGTACTGTATCACTTAGAAAAATATTTCTTGACCTTGGTATTTCAGTATAAATGTTCCCCTCCCAACCACCTCTTTTCCAGTGGTAATACTATAAAAGATGTGCCCCAAGGGACAAGTTTCTAATAATTCTCTAATCTTCCTTTCCAAGCACTTACAGCAACCGCAGGATCAATTTTAAAATAAAATAAGTAAATTCATAAGGCTCAACCTCTTCTTTATTTGCAGAAACTTTGGCTGTGCTTAAATTATTGCAAACCGTACCATCACAGAGAAATATATTTCGTTTCTAACTCTCATTTTCTCACACTGCTGCAAACAGCACAATACATGGAAACTCCAGACAAGTGATGAAAAATAAGTGTCCTAATTTACTGGTTTTGCACTCTGGCTTAATTTCAGCTGCATCCTAAAAGGCCAATATCCACATATGATTCCAGTAATTCTAATGACATAAAATGGCTATTCATAATTAGTTATTTTCCACCAAAGTTGTAAATATGGAAGTCACCACAAGGGCATAAATGCACAGCTAACCCAGAAGTAACCTGCTTCTGCAGAATACCTCTACAAAGCATCAGCAGGAAGCAGAGGGAGTTGGTGTACATCCTAAAAAGCCCGTCCTCTTTGAATCACCATTGCTGTAAGAGCAGCTCTTCCACTCTTTCCTGCCACCCCTGCAGCTTTCTCAGCCTCAGGGGGGCAAGACATGGAACCAGTTACCCTCAAACACAGCGCTATGATAATGGCACCTGCCCTCCTTCAACTGCTTGTCTCGCTCTATCCTGGCCAGGTGCCCCTCGCAAGGGCCTCTGACAAGGCTCAGGTCCCTCAGGATCTGCCAACTGCTACTCACCAGCTTCTGCTCCTGATTTTTGGAGAAAGAGTGGAAGTCAGCTCACATCCACACAACTGTCACCCATTAACTCTCTACAGTTCCCTCCTTTTGAACAGCCAAGTAATGATGAGGGGCAGAAACTTGGCAGCTACAGTAGACATTACACTGATGGACTGGGAACTGAAGGACAGCAGGGGAAGATTCCCACCTAAAATATCGAAGTATTGCAGAAGGTAGGTACCAGGTCACTGATATCTCTAGGAAACGTGCAGTGGAGCATTGATTTTTCCTTACCACCCCTATATCTTGTGAGAAACTTTTCACTTTCGCTTACAAGAAAATGAATTAATTGCTAGAAACTCTGCAGATGATGGGGTTTTTCCCCTCTCCACTCCAATGATCTTCAACCTGCAAGTTACCACAGTGGCAAAATGCATTTCCATTTTTAGGGTTTTAGTTATTAGGGAGACTGGGGGGGAAAATGGGGGGGTGCAGTAGCTTGGTTGGGCTTTTTTGGTTGGTTCATTGGTTGGGTTTTTTTAAGTGACAACTGAAGCAAAGGTTCAGCTCTTCAAACAGAACAGAAATGAGCTTTAGCCATAATATTTGTGGATATCAGAAACAAAGGAAGATAGCAGTTACATTTTTTCACTCCTGTAGGGGTTCATGAACCCTCTGTTGGAACCTTTGTGCCCCCTACTCCCTTCAAGCTACAGGATGAAGTCTCAGTATCTCAGAGCAGGATGTCTTCTTTCTAAAAATAACCGAAGAAACCTCAGCAAACATCCAAATTCCAGCTGTATGCCTGAGGTCTTCAGAGGAGCAAGACCATGCTTTTACACCAAACCACTTTCTGCACTTCTGGGATACTGAACTCAAAGAGAAACAGCAAAAATGAAAACTGAAGATGGCTCTTCAATTCACTGATCTCTTGTTACCAGAAGAGTCACTGGTGATGTGTGGACTCTGTAATTACAGAGAATTCAAAGAATATCAAGTTAGTGTAGAGTCAATCCCTAAAGGCCTGTGTTAGTCCATAGGACTCCCCAAGGAATGAAGGCATTCCTCACTTCTACCCAGAGAACATAATCAAGTTGCTTGTCATCAGACCCCTCCCTCTATTGTATCTTCTGGGAAATTTTGTGACCTGGCTTTACTTTTATCATTACTGCCTCTTCTAAAAGGCTACTCCCAGGTTATGTTATTGTTGCTCCAGCAGCAGAGGGTGATACATTAGGCTCAATTTCAGCAATGCTTAAAAGTTCTGTTACTCAAAGCACAAGATAGTTTTTCTAGGCTCTGATGTCTCCTCCAAACCCCCAAGATTAAACTATGGGAGAGTCCCCTACACCAGACTTCTCTTCTATATGGTGCTAAATAACTCCCACTGAAGCACAAGTCACACAGCTCTCGATGTAACAAAAATAAATCCATAAGAAGGATTAGATCTCTTAAAATTTTTAATACCTATAGGTTGACAGTAGTATTAAAATGGTGCATTAATAAGGTATAGACCTGCAGGAATGGTGCTCCACCAGCAGTGAGAAATAAAGCTCTTCATTGCTCAAATCAGAAGTGTGCAAACCTACATTTTCCAGCATTTACCCTTAACTATGCCACAAAAAGGTCTCAAGCTGGGGACCACTGCAATCTGCTGGAGGTTGAAACAACTTCTAAATCCTGCACCTCCCATAAATGATTATCTCATTCCTTGAACAATGAAGCTGCATGAATTTTGCATGTTACCTCAAGCACTTTACATTACTCCAAGAATAACAGTTCCATTTCAAAGCACTTTAAGCTGAATCCCCATTTTATCACCAATACAAAATGGCTGCCAAAAGATAAGATAGGCAATGAGCACAAGAAACAGACGTTAATACTTAAAGAACTATCCATAAGGAAATCCCAAATTAATTTCAAAGAATATATCCCCCTATTTAAAAAATCATAACAAAAAAAATAAAACATATATATATGTTTCCTAAACTAAATTGAACTCATTGCACCTATTTTAGGTGTCTGTGGAGCATTTCCATAAAGCTGAAAGGACACTCAGTATATATTTAAACCTTTTAGTCTGCAAATTTTAGTTAAGTGAGAGAATTTATCACTGTCATTGAGATAAGACCCTGCTTAGAAATGAGTAGTTCAGTTCACCAAACTATTAGAAACTTATTCTAACCAGCAGAATCAAAAACTTTTTTTTGAACAGCACAAAAATGAAAGAGCAAAACTGACAGTGCCTGACCCGTGATGGTTTGCATCTGACCCCCATTTTTCACCTCTTCTCTCACTAATCCTGATTTTAATTATCTACAAATTTGTACTTACTCAAGGCTAACACCTAATTTATCTATGGAAATTCAAATCATCCCATGTTAAAATAAAGTTTCTAAAATAGACAGGTTTGTCAGCCCTTAATGAGATTGTTATTATTCATATTAAGTATAGTTGAAAGCGAATTAATAGCAAAATGCTTCCTTCCGTTTGCAGGGAACAAGAAAGATGACACAATTTGCAGATATCTTTGCAGTGTGGGACCAGTTTGCAGTCAAACCAAAAGGTCTTTCAGCCATGTAGAATCCTGCTCTCAGAGACCTGCAGTACATCCCAAACACTGTTCCTAAGACAAAAGCACCTAATGAAGCAAAACAGCATAAATCTTGAGGATTTGCTCCCAGCCCCTGAGAAGGTGATAGGAAGGTGATAGGACTTGAAGGGGCTCATACAAAATTGCATCTTCTCATAAAATTGAGCAATAGGAGTTAACCGTGTCACATTGCATTTGAGATCGTCACATGCTAAGCTACTCAATGGCTCAGTATTAAGAATTCACAGCAGAGGTGGCCAGTAAACAGGGCAAGTCTACTCTGTCAATGACTGAGTTTTCAAATTCACCTAAGGGATGCTTCAAATTTCGTTCTAAAGAGGACAAAAAAGTCTAAAACATGAAGGTGTGAAAAGGTGCTCAAGTACTGAAAGTGACAGCGATGTAATACTCAGAGGCCTGGACAGCTAATTAGAAAAACGAGACTAGCATTCATAATGAACTTTGGATCTTGAAGTAAAAAAAAAACAATAGTAGGGCCGTGAAGGACAACTAGGGGATCGTGCTCCTGCTTTCCAAGGCTTGGAAAGTGAACAATAACCGATAGAAATCAGCAAACCTTCTCTTACTGACTGAACACGCCTGTCAACACAGAGCCCGCCACATCCCTGCCTCAGGAAACTTCTTCCAGCGCTTCCCGGTCGGGCACCAGCCCGGGTTTCCTACCCGCGACCCTCGCACCAGCCCCCGCTGCCTCTTCTCCACGCCCCGGCCCGGCCCGGCGGCACCGCCAGGGGCTCCGCGGCACCGCCGCTTCGGGCCCGGTTCTCGGCCTGGCACCGCCCGGGGCTCGGCGGCACCGCCGCTCCGAGCCCGGTTCCCGACCCGGCACCGCCCCGGCGGCACCGCCGCGCTGGGCTCGGTTCCCGGTCCGGCAGCGGCCCCTGGCGCCCGCCCCGCTGCCGGGAGCGGTTCCCGGCCGGGCCCGGCCCCCGCAGCCCGGCTCCGCCGCCTCAGGGGCTCAGCCGGACCGAGCCCCGCCGGGTCCCACAGCAGCACGGAGTCCCCCGAGAGCGGCATTCCCAAGCCCGGCGGCTGCGAAAGGGCAGAAGGCAACTGTGTGGGAAGGGGAGGGATTGCACGGTGTGGAGGTGCATTTCCAAATGGGGGGGAATATCCAACAAATTTGAAAAATTATGAAAGGTGGAGACAGCACTCAAATAAAAAATTATAGAGGCAGCCCAAATAACAGGGGCTTCTGGTGTCACTCTTGACAGGTGCTTACTCTGTTCTTGAATACCTCCAGTTGCTGAGTGTGCTGAGTCCCACTTCCCATCCTTTCCATCTTAATCACCACAGATTTCCCCTAACACTTTGCCTAAGCCAAAGGCAGCAATTCAGGTCCATCAGGTCTCATTGTACCCACCACAGAGACGGAGAACACATCATTGCCCTCCTCTACAACATTCTACAGAGGAATGCCATTTTCTAAGCCACACACCATCAGTTTGTTCCAGCCTGTCACAGGTTGTGTTTGCCAGAACTCTCTGATGGTGCTCTCTGCTGTGGCCTCCCCAGGAGATCACATCTTTCCTGAACACTCCATACAGAATAGCTCACAGAACTCCAGCAGTGCCAGGACAGCAATATGAAGCAGTATGTCTGCTCAGCACGTCTGATTGACTGTAGTCCTGTCTACTATACACTTTAGTAACATATTTGCCTCTTTTCGTAGTGTCATAACACTACTGATGCATATGCTACTTGTGATAAATTACCATTCCCTACCTCTTCTTTTGTAGGGGAGACCAGATTCACTCCCCTCCCTGAGTTATATCCAGTAAGTTACTCCCCCATGCTGCTTCTGTGCAATTCATTGTTCCTGCTTAAGCAAAGTATCTCATACTTGTTCTGCTGAATTATATTTTTCTTCTTCCCTTCTATTCTATGCTATTGCTCTCTATTACACACGATTTTCCTGGTTTCTCAAGCTATTTGTCATTTCCAAGCTACCTGCAGTTCTTTTGAGCCCAGGAAATTTAACATCCAGCACCAGTACACTCAATAATCATCTTCTGTAACTTCTCAGCAGTATAGGCTCCAGAATACACTTTCCAGGCTTGCTTAGTTCTCCCATTTTGGTAGCAAACCACTGTAAATACTGTGAATTTTATTTCCATTCATAGATTCCAGCATTCTGCACCTGTTGTACTGCTGCCTTCATCTAAAACACACTTCTCTGGCTCAGAGAGTTGATTCTGCCTTCACGAGACAGCCCATGCAATCTCAAGGTCCTTCTCCACCTTTAGTAACCTCCACTCCTACAGTGGTCCTGTACAAAGATGCTGTGCAGGGAGAGGTAGAACAAAGGACTCACCCTGAGGTCTTCTGGAAATAGTGAATACTCAGGGAAGTCCCATTGTTTTAAAAACTTTATTGACAGTAACTGCAATGCTCCTTGCCTCAGTGCCAACCTCTGCTAGCAATCTGTACTTTGTTAGAAATTGCCAGTATTGTTTTTTCTAGTCAACAGTGCCTGGATTTACAGACACACCTCACAAACAAAATCCCACCTAAGACAGAGTTCTTGCATTGTATGCCAGGCTACAGGAACAGATATCATCACTGTTATATACTGTGGCACACTGACATCTCTGCAAGGTGCCATATCAGCTTGTTGTCTCAAGCTAAGCTGGCATGGAAAACAGATTTTGGATTAGAAGTAGCTCAAGTAAAGGTGCTGCAGCACACGAGCAACACAGGCACACAGCTCTCACTGCTACAATGATTACACTCACCCACAACAATGAATAATCATAACCGAGCACATGGACAGAGCCCAGTTGCCATGAACTTCAACATGAAAGCTAGCTAAGCTTCTGAGAGCATTCAAGGAACATATTTCAGGGCCAGGGTCTAAAAAGAGAAGAACAAAAATGGCAGTATTGCTTCAGAAATATTTCCAAAAACAATCTTGCAAAGGTCACTCCCTTAATACTCCATTCAATCCTCAGTAAGTCAGCCACCCCCCACTCCTCCCCAGCTGATGGGGATGCCACTTTTAACAGAGGCAAAAAGCTGAGCTCAAAGAATTAAAATCTTAAGATTTTTTGTGACAGCAATGGTCTCAGTGTGATTTCACAGCCTAAGGTGGTTCAGTGCTTGCAACAGCTACTGAACACAAAACACAGCCAAGCATCTCTGGATGTATGGATCATTGTGACTAGATCAGCTTGGAAGATAAGTGCCTAACTTCCAGCTAATGTACAGTGGGACCTGCTTTCTGTCCTTTCTGCTACCCTAAGCAGAAAATTTTGGAATCCTTTATCAGAACTAAAATTCAAATCCAGATATTTCTTGTGCCAAGAAGTGCTGTCACCACTGCAGATGTCATTCTCTCAAAATCATAAGTATTTTAAGCAACACCGATCAAGATCAACCATCAAAGACTTCAGGTGACATCTGCTGACATTCTTTATGCAACAAGTGCTAATCTGAGGCAGTTCTTTTTTCTACTCTCTATCCAAGCCAAACCTACATGTTTAAACTCTACATTTCTCATACCACAGGTGAACTTTTATATTGGGATCCACTCTGTTTGCTCCTACACACTGATACTGTGTGGGCCTTAAGTATCAAACCAATTTGGATCAGGTAACCAGCAACTCAATAGCACTAATGAGACTCACCATATTTCATTTGGCTAGAAGTACTTGACTATTTTGACTTGACAGTGCTGCAAAATATCAGGAGCCAGATGAATCTTTTTGTTATTTAAAGCAAATATAAATAACATTTATATTATTGGGGCGGGGGGGCGGGGCGGAATATCCCATTTCAGCTGCCTGTCCGGTGCTTTAGAGGTCAACAGGGCAGGTGATAAACATGAAACAAAGCACCCATCCTGCTGATTGACCCTTATGCTAAAAGAAAACTCCATTTTTAGCTCATTTTTAAGGCAGCAGTACTATATCCACATCTTAGAGTTATTTGGCTACACACAGGTTCACTGAGCTGTGTACTACTGCTCAATATGCCCAATAAACTCCATTATACAGAACACTGCCCTTTTTTTCAATTATTATGGTGATTGTGAGAAACCACTACCAGAAACATGACTGCAGAAAAAATTGGCATATTGTCATGATTTCTGAAAAGAATGCAAGTACGCTGTTTAATTGCACATTTTTCCAGAGGTTATGTACTACCACCTGCATGTGTATAAAAATACCTAATAAAAATACTGCTGAAGAAGAGCTGTGTTGCATGGGCAATAACCTTTTCTCATAGCAGTCTTATTTTGATTGATACCAGAACACTAGATCCATTGCTGGAAGGGCTTTTAATAACAGTAAAACATACCAACAAATAAAATCAGCCATTATTATATACAGTAAATGGCCTCTTCAGCCTGCTAGAATGATTACATTCACCCACAATAATAAATAATCATAACAGACACCCAGAGCTAGATCCTGGCACATAAGCTAATCATGCAAAATAGACTCATAGCTAGCTTTAGCAGGTGGCTGAAGATTTCCCAGAATAAGCTTCACCCTGGAAGTGATGGAAATTCAGAGCTGAAGCCTGCCTCCCACCTTGTAACACATACGGGAGAACAGCGATGAGGACGAGGTGTATTGAGAGTCCTACAGCTTTTGCAATTCACCTTTGGCTGCAGCAGCAACAGCCCCTGCTACTCAACAGTCAAATAACCATCCATGATGTTACTTCACTTCTTTTTCTGTCTGAGGGCTTCTGATCTCATGTCTCAAGGGAGAAATTGTTAAATATGAACTTAGAGCTACTCTGGAAGTAGGTCTCTCCCAGTCTGTATTGGTACCCTGTTTCTCTTTGCCAAAGGCATCCCTGAGCTCAGTCTGGGAAAAAGAGCATTCATCAGAACCACAGTTAAGAGCCCCATGATGGGAAACAACACCTTCCTTTGTCAGTATTTACTGAGGACAGTAACAGGACACACTGAGAGGGCATCACCTTATAATACATTATTAGTATGCACTTTGTGTTTAAGGATTTTTGTCTCTTTACAGTTCACTTTCTTCCAAAGGGTTATTTTTTGTCAGCAAAGCATTGAACTCCAACACCTTCGCACATGGTTTGAATATCTGAATTCACTGCCCTCACTCTTCAACCTGGCAGAAGGATTCAGCGGAGAAAGCCTGAAGTTCTCCATTTGAGGCAGGGCTGAGGATGCTGCTGCACCGAGCGGACAGGGCTCTGCTTTCGGTGCTCTTCTGCTGCCATCTGCAGGCTCGGCTGCAGCTCTGATCCTGCTCGTTCTCCCTGGCACTCAGCAGAGCCAGCCCAGGGGACAGACTAGCCTGTCTTGAGGCATTTGCCAAATATTCTGACAGTCACACCATGTGTTTCTGATCTGCCACGATAAAAGGGATGCTTCGGACCAGACACACAAGGGATTCTGTTTTTAAAAGGCCAGCATACAACAACAACAACAAAACATTCTTTGAAAGCATTCAGTTTTATGTGCACTGGGTCAGAACATGAAGACCTTCTGTGGGTCCCTTATCCCACAGCTACTGTGAAAGGAAGTTGTGGGGCAAAAAACAATTGCATGCTTGGATGTACAGAACCAATCTGCAGGACCCTCTTTCTCTGAAAATTAAAGAGTACTATGTTACCTAGGAAAGGCTGAATCATTTTATTTACATTAATAATGCTTTCAGCTCCACAGCGTACAATAAAGTTTGGAATAAGATGATAACCAAATTTCATGCTTCACTGCATAGGCAGATCACCCTTGCAGACAAGGAAGCATTTCTTACACATAGCTCTCCACACTTTATACACTTGTACTACATTTTAAGGTGATCATTTTATTTCTTTCCCTTTCCCTGAAGCATCCACTCATATAGAAATTAGAATACCAGATGAGAACAACCAAGGTCTGAACTAGCAGAGAAAAGGCAAATGTAACAAAACTTTCTTCAGTTAAAGGACTTCAAAGGTACTATAGCTTCTTGCTATAAAATAAGTTGTATATTAAGTTTATGCCTGTGAGGAACAGATAGGCTAGAAAACACTGCTCAAACAAAGATCTCTTTCCTGTCTTGTATCCTCTTTCCCTATCCTTTCCCTTGCACAGATCTTTCTCCCAGCCCCAGACTGAGCAGTGTTATCCTGCACATGCAGGACAAAGCTGACTCCACCCTGCCTGTCCTGAGCGTGCATTTCCTCACAGAAGGTGGTGAGAGCAGAGCCTATTCACCAGGAAAAGCAGCTCCATCAGGAAGGCTAGACAGGGAGGCAGTTCTTCCTGTTTGCCAGTTACTGACACTTTTTAGTCAGCCATATGAATACTTTTTTATTCCAAATGCTGTTTACACATATAAAGAAAACATGATTCTTCACGGTCAAGCTCCTAAGCTCTGTAAGAATCAGTTAGGGAAGATTTTTGTGGCTAAAATATAGTTTAGCAATTTCACCCAAGCCAGCTTTTGCCAGCCGTATCTTTTCAGGGTTATCTGAGACATCACCATTTCCCAGTCTCATTACAAAGAAAAATAACAGTCTGCAGATGCTAACATTAAGATGGTTTCCCTGTATTTTTCAGGCAAACCCCAAAAAGTTCTTTTTCTTGGCACAGCTTTAAAAAGGAGAGATGAGGCAGATTCTAAGAGAAATCTGAGGCAGATTTAAAGAGAAAGCAGCTGTTGAAGTCTTTACTGTGTCCTCAAACAGGAAGAAGAAACAAAAAAGGCAAAAGGTGATGTGAGGATGCTCTGAAAAATTATATATTTCTCCAAGGGTGCCTAACCTCACTAGTGAGAACATCCACGTCCCTGTTAGACAAGTAAGAAAAAATGATTTTAAAAAATCAAACCTTTTTTATATGAAGAAAAAAGTCAATGGACACCATTAGAAAGCCTTGATAGACAGATACTGGAGCCAGTTTTTAGAAACACTGTTATGGGTTTTCTGTTACACGCTTCTGAAAACTCAAACGTACCCTCGTGATGCTTCCATGCTCTAGCAGGCATGTGCTGCTCAGCATAAATCACAGGACAGAGACCACTGCAAGCAGGTCAAGTTGCCGGAGATAGAAGGGGAATTAAGCTCTTTTTTGTTTCCCAGGTTTCTGTCTCTTGCAGGGTGAGGAAGGCTCTCCCTAGCTGCTGGGGAACTGAAATGACACAGGGCTGTGGTTGGAGAAAGGAGGAGCATGAGTTGCAGCATGCCTGATTCCCAATTACCTCAGACTTTTCTGGGCCAGCTGCAGGCAGGACTCAGCTTCTCACAAGTAGCTGCCTAGCTGCAGCGTATTCATATATAATCAGTGCCAGTTTCAGCTTTCCTCAGTAGGCCAGGCTGTTATTTGTGCTGTTCAGTGCCACAAACAGTTGAGTCACAGCTGAAGCAGGGCCAGATACCTCAGAGGGGAATAACATCCGAGTCAGGGGCATGATGGATGTCCAGGGAAGGCTCACTTTTCACCAGCGCAGTTTGCTCATGTTTGTGAGTCAGATCAGAAGTACAGACTTGTGAAAGTTTCTTACTGCAAAGAATGTTTTGTATTTAACAAGCACTAGGAATAACTTTCTTCAATGTCAAGACATCAAAGTTGCAGGCAAGCACAAGTGTGAACACATCTGTTGCAGGACGCTATGAAAGATGGGAAACATATTCCCTAAGCACAAAGCCCCCAGAAACTAAAAGCAAAACAGAAATGCCACTTGATTTGCCTTATCTGCTAGATGCTTATACTGCTTGGGATTAAAATGAAAGATAGCAGATAAACAAATAAGCTGATTGGTAACATGGTTATTGCTTATCATTTAAATCTGTCCTTCAGGGAATGAATCCTGTTGGGCTAGGGCTTCCTTTCATTCCTAATACTCAGAATGAGCAGTTTTTCTTCTGCAGTTCTCTTGCAGAGGACAGTAAAATGTGCAATAGACCAAGTGAGATGGGCTGGAGATTTTGAAACTACATCCTCTGACACCCAAACCAGATGTCTGCTGCTAAGAAACTTCAGAGGGCCTACAATAGAGCTTGGCAACTTAGAGAAGTAAACATTAATAAATTATGACTACTGTGGTCTAATATTTACTTTGTCCTTGTCTAAACGTTCTCATCTGTTACAGCTTTTGGGTTACTGAAAGCTTCTACTGTATATTGAAAAGTACCAAAGCTCTGGCAGTGAGATCCAGTTGCGGCACCAGTTTAAGAAGTTGGCACATCTCATAGTGGAAGCTCTCTTAGTGCAGAATTGATGCCCTCACTGCTGCTTGACCTCACCTGAGCAGGTGCATGATAGCAAACAACCTCTTTATCCCAGCTGTCTGGTGGTCATTTTCTTTCACAGATTTGCAGAGCCTAATTAGCACAAAGCACACAGAAAGCAGCAGGTCACCAGCCCAGAAAGCTCTGACTCTCAGTATCTGATATTAGCAGACCACTAGAGGCCACACTCGGCTCACTTGGTACCTTTGTACCAACAAAGACAGGACCCTTCCCATTAAAAGCAGGGCTTAATGACTGGTAGAAGATACAAAGCAGAGGCAGCTCTGGATATTGCAAGATAAAACACCTGGGTCAGGTGGCTGAGATCTGAGCAAGAGGAAAACCTTTGCTTGCCCTCACTGTTATCATCCCACCCAGGTGCTGACCTACCCTGTGTCCTGAGGGCACCTCCCTTCCCCTAGCCCAGCAAACCCCACAGGTATCCTGTCATCCCCCACAGCAGCCCATGGCCCATAGCAGGGATTCTGGGACAGCCCTGAATTCTGTAGGTGATTGTAGGTAAGACACTCTTTCTTTTAGAGAAGATAGAATAAAGCAGCAGGGAAGTGGTCCTAAACATTTGCCTCAGATATCAAATGGTCCTTGAATAGGAGCAAGATTACTGTTCACCATCCTCCCTTGCTTTTTTTGGGGTGCATCACAGAACAGTTTGAGTTGAAAAGGACCTTTAAAGACTATCTAATCCAATCCACCTGAAGCAGGGACTCTTTCGACTAGATCAGGGTGCTCAGAGCCCTGTCCAACCTTGTTTCCAGGAACAGCATTTACCACCTCTCTGAGCAACCATTCCAGTGGTTTATCACCCTCATTTTAAAAACTTCTTCCTTATATCTATTCCAAGTCAACCCTCCTTTGCTTAAAACTGTTACCCCTTGTCCTATGCTGAAGCCCAGCACGTGCTCTGAGGTGACTTTATTGTAGTACCTGAGGGGACCCACAAGACACCTGGAGAGGAGCTGCTTACAAGGGCATGCAGTGACAGGACAGTGGCTTTAAACTGAAACACGGTGGGTTTGGATTCAAGTTGAGGAAGAAATTCTTTACAATGATAGTGGTGAGGCACTGGAACAGGTTACTCAGAGAATTGTAGACCCCCCATCCCTACAAGTGTTCAATGGCAGGTTGGATGGGGGTTTGAAAACCTGGGCCAGTGGAAGGTGTCCCTGCCCATGGCAGGGGGTTTGGAATGAGATAAACTTTAAGGTCCCTTCTAACCCAGGCCATGCTATATTACTTTGAAAACAAGAAGGGTGCCAGCCCTGTACTACAATCCATCTCACACAACTTGCTATAAAGTTAAAAAAGAGGGAAGACCCTTTTGTCAGGTGTAGAGAAACTACTTCTATTTGACTTAGCCTGTGGCCCCACCACACTAGACATAGCCAGGGACTTCATCCAGTGCTAAAGTGGGGAGGACAAAACCATCAATGTCAGGGCAGAGCTGGGCCTCTGCAGGGTTGGAGCTGCTGTGATGGTAGAAGGGGAGTGCACATCTGCTAACCCAAGTGGGCACAGGTGCAAAAGCCCTGAAGGCCCAAGCACTGACCAGTTATGGAAGTAGCTTTCAGCAGCATGGAGATCTTCGTTCACAGCTTGAACAAAGTCATGGCAACGTGATTCAGACAGAACATAACAGGAATGCATCATCACAGGTTTTTCCTGTCCTTGTATTCCTCTCCAGTCATCCACTATCCATCACTACTGCAAGACCACAAGCTGGACCTTTTGACAAAGTCTGGGTGTCCTCCTGTAGCTTTTTTGAAAAGGACACAGAGCAAAACCAGGAAGGGGACAAGGCCATTCTGGTGCCTACCTCCAGGGAGTTCTTTAAATCTCCTGCACCCTTTTCAGAGACACAGAAGGCTTAAATACAGCCTGGATTTAGATAAGGGAATGCAAAAAAAAAAAAATCAACTACAGGACAGGTGCTGGGAGAAAAATCATTGTTAAAACCTGATTCCTTTGTGTGACAGATAATGCTCATAAGGAAGAGCATGTGCTGAAGTTAATGGGAGACAATGAATGGAAATGGCACTTAGCACCAACCATTTCAGCATGCAACAAGGGAAGACTGTTTAATTAAGAAGGTGCTTATTAATCTAAGTTGAAATTTATTATTGGACAACACATAAATGGACTTATGTTGCCAACACACTCTTACATCCTATAGTTACATTTTGATCCATCTAACAAGCTTCTGAACATACAGTGTAAGTTAATTAAACACCAAGTACACAGTTTCTCATTCTGTTATTTTCTGTAACATTTCAATTAAAGACTGTCTTGGGCATTTTAAAATCACTATGTGAGAAATTCTGTGTTTTGGTTTGATTAATAATACAATTTGTTTGCATGGAGCATCTTCCAGCATTCAGCCTTTATGTTCATTTAAAAAACATACCCGAGAGTATTCCATAATACTAGATTAAAATATTGTTGAATGTTTTTATTACCAGGGTAAGATACACTATATTGAAGTTATTGCTATAGATTAGGGGTATTTTTCTCATTAAAAATGTTGGAAGGGTTGAATTGATTATAAATTACAGACAGCTCAAGCATACCAAGGAAAAACATTAGAGACAAAAAATATCCAGATTTCTTTCTGGGATGTTAAAAGAGCTCCATGTTTCACATGTTCCATTACCCACTCTACCTCTTAAATTTAAAAATCTCATGACAGCCTTGATATATCTTATGAAAAATATTTGGGGAAAGAGAACAGCAGCAGCAAACAAATTCAGTTTCACAAACCTCACTGCAGCAGAGCAGCTGTGTGGGGAAGAAGCAACACTGCCTACAAAGCTCATAGTGACTTGCTCAATAGAGCACATGCCATGGCAAGGACACAAAAGAAAAGTTTAAAAATATTAAATATATTGTAAGGTGGGAATGAGGTAGAAACACAGCTAGAGAGGGGAAAAGAGAAAGGATATATTAAGCAGAAAAAATCCTGTGTACCTCTACCAGAAAACCAGGGTGAGGTTTTTTTAATACTAAACTCTCCCTCCAATACTTTCCAACAGCACTGAGTCAGTCCACAGCTAGGATCCATGAGACACCTGCTACCCCTTGTGGTATTACCTGTTTTCACTTATTCCCAAGCTTCACCACTGAGGAGTAGTTCCCACACTCTTTCCCTCAGGTTGGTACATATTTTGCATTTTACAGAGCAGCCCTGCAAGCTTTTCCATCAGCCTCCAGTCCCACAGACCAAATCCACCTGTAGCAAGGCAGCCAGAAGGGCTACCAGAAAGCAGCTGGCCCAAGCCCTAACACCTGCTTGCTTTTCTGCTCCAGAGTCTCGGGGCTTTAGCAGGTCAGAGTGACCCTGAGATGCATTAGAAAGTCTCTTTTCCCAGCCCACGGGTCAAAGAAGGAGTCGGAGCTCCTCTGGTCTCAGTCTCAAAGTTGTTTCTTGTTTCTTACCTACAAAATTCTTTTATCTGACCTGATGAGGTCCGTTCAGCAGGACAGACAGAGGCACACTGACATCCTCAGGGTGGTGTTATCTTTTTATACTAAAAACTACATGTACATTATTTACAATAACTTCCTAATACCCATCACCTATGTTAAAAAGTGAGCTTTTATCTAAACCAATCTAAAAGTCCCAACATCACAGCAGAAGATGGAGGCCAAGAAGAAGAAGGAGAAAGGCTGGACATGCCCAGATTCCTCCAGCTTGCATCCTGAACCCTAAATTCTGAAAACCTCAAATAATCTATTTTTCACCCTGTGACAAACTAATTATTATTCTACTTAGACTTTCTTGGGTTGCAGATCCTCATATAAGGTTGGAAATTTTTTCCATGGGTCATAATCAAAATCACAGGTGTCTTGGGCTCTGTGCCTGGGTCTCTGAGCCCCCTGGCAGGGGTTCTGGCAATCCAGGACAGCCAGAGGGATGTCCTGAATTCTGACACCAGAGCAGTGCAACAAATGGACAGGCATCATGTTTCTGCCAGTCTCTACCTCCCAGATGAGATCTAAAACCTAGAGCCTGTCTAAATGGCTGCTTAAGGTCACACAGTTCCCTCAATACTCCTTTATTTCCCACATTCCAGAGCTGAGGGAGTATCTCACTATTCATTGTCTCCTGAGCAGGCAGCATTCTGCCAGCATAGTGCCAACCTGAGCCAAGTGCAATCCTCCTTCCTGCTGATCCTCACATGTATTGAATCAGGGCTGTTAAATTCTCATTACATTCTTAACTGAGCACCACCTTCCTCCCTGCCTGTCCCCAAACAGGGTAAGAAGAGAGACAACCCAGGAAAGTAGGGGTATTCAGCCTGGATGTAGTAGCCACAAAGTTATCCTCAAAGAATGCTTTGATCTTGAATTTCTACCACTTCATCCACTCTTCCCCAAAAAGTAAAGCCCCCAATTCCTGCAGCAATGCAGTCTTACAAATCCTGATTTCTTTGGGCTTGGGGATTTTTTGGTTTGGTTTTCTTCCTCACAAGAGCAACTTCACTCTCCTACCTTTGCCAGGGTGCTGACCTCTTTAGAAGTTTAAGGAAAGAGTAGTTTAGTTCATGGGGGAATCTGACATCATTTCCAGTTCAGTCAAATTTTCCATGGGGCATTTGAGCTGATTACTCAGTGTGTACTCTACTTCTTGTGATGTTTTTCATTCACAAATTAGGGCTGAAACCTCCCTATTGAGTTCTGTCACCAAAGATACTTGGAGGCACACCCCCTAAGGCTTTAAATCTTTAACAAACTAGGTAGGAAACCATGATCTGAATTAGCTAAGAAGGTCTCCTACTTCTTCCCCTTGAAAAGGAAAAAAAAATTAGCACTTTTTTTCTTTTCCTGAAAATAGATTTAGATTTTAAATCAACAACAACAAACATTTTAATACTGTCCATTTCTGGCACACGCTTTTACACTGCATGTGGTGTGTCAGTCCTTCTTGCAAGGCATACTCATAGACAATATTCTGGAGAACATAAAGCATGCCTTGCTATCATGTTAGATGGTATCTTAACTGCTACTTACTCTCCCCCCACTGAGAAACCAGAGTGAAACAGGGAAGTGACAGTTTAGAAAAACCCTCAACCAGCTCACTATTTTTCTTTCACAACTAAAGGAAGTTTCGTTCTGTGGCAGAAAGAGGTGTAAGCCTGTTTGCCTTGTAAAAATGCACTTCGCTTCTGCGTGCCAGGGGTTGCTCTCTATGGCTCTGGTAAAGCTACACAGACATCTGGAATATTGTGACCCAAAATGATTAAGGCCATTGTAAATGATGCATCCCACTTTCACCCATAGAGCTATGCAAAAGTCTCTAAAACATTAAGGAATTAATTTCTAATTCTTCAAACCAGGAGACCTGAGAAGGCAAAGCTACAATTAGAGAAAGCATAATCTACCAAAAAGCTCACCTTTTTCCTAGCTCCACATTTAAGCAGAAGAACCTGTTCTCTTCTCCCCAGCCACACTTATTTTCTCATTTTCCTTTTTCAGCCATTTATACACTCAGGAAAATGTATTTAATAGCTTCCAGTAAGTCATACTCCTGACAGTAACACCTCTACATACTGGTGAGTTCAATTTGTATCCAACCCAACAAGTTTTAACAATGCAGTCTCCTGATTAAAATTGCACTGAAAGAGCACATAAAACAGCACACATCTTTACTGTCTTTTTATCAAAACTTCTAAGAACAAGAGCTGAAAAAGCAGCCTTTATGAACAAACGGTCTAGCAAACCTCACACAGAACAGGTATGTGCATGTATTACTCTTTACATTTAACCATATATAGCCAAAGAAATAAAAGTGTCTTCCCTTTTGGATAGAAGCTGCAGAAAAGTATCTACCATAGAAAGGCAGAGCCTGCATTCATGAGTCTGCAGTACTGAATTCAATTAGTCTGATTTTCCTGAGTCTACTCTAGATAAAGAAAGCTTTCCCAGGAAACTGCACTTTTATTCCAAGTGATAAAGGAGAAGAAATTAAGTGATCTGCTTTGAACCGTCACCTAGATGCAAAAACATTTAACTATCTGTTTTCTACTACACAAGGCAGATGCCCAAGTAACTCTATTATCATGAATTTTGGAATTTTGTATCCTACTCCCGGCTGAAGTTTTGTCAGAATCCAGGCTAAACATCTTAACAAAGAGCAACAAATCTGAGCAAGATTAAACATTAAATCTCAATCAATTCAGATTAAAGATTTCATGTCACCTAAACACAAAGTAAAAAGTTCCTAAAAGCCATTAAGACAGTGTCATAATCATAGTCAATATTTATTTAAACAAATGTCTGCATTTATAGAGCAAGCACTGCGTACTTTGGAGTGAGGCATGTGTTTCCTAGTAACTGACTTTCCACTTGCTGCTATCAGGCATCCAGACACAATGCACTTATTTGTGACAAAGACTTGTTTGGTTTTACAAGGTTGAACAGCTCTATCATTCGTTTTACATTTTATACTTCCATTTCTTTTTTTACCTGTATGAGCTTTTAAAAGAAAACTTCATAAAAAGGAATTTGTCTGTGCATATGTATATACACAAGTGTTTATAAATACAGAAATATATACATGCCCCACTACCCTGTACATTTGTACTTGTGTGCAATTATACATTTGCTCTGTCTCATAATAAATTTAATATTGCTGCATAATCTCTTACACAGTCTGAAACACAATTGGGAGAAATACTTTCTCAACTTTATTGCCAAGTTTTCCATTTTATCTGGATGTACAGAATTTCAAAGAGGAACTCCTCCAAACAGATTCTGTTCCTGCCAGGTTACTTGAGATGTAGGTTAATAAGCTGCTAGTATCATTGATTAAAGCTACTCTACCCAAGCATTATTTACTTGAGCTGCAGGAGCACTTCTGCAAAGTCCTTTGAAGATGATCAGTGTAAGAGGATTCTACTTCAAGTAGTACTAGATGCTGTTCCCCTCAGGTTTCCATTGTTCAAAAATACCAGCAGTACTGATGTAAAAATACTCCCCTATAGCCTGATTTTTTAAACTAATCAGCTCAACATGGAATTACATGCACAGTTTTTTCTCTCCTAGCAGTCACAGAAGACTCCTCTAAGATCCTTAAACAAGATGTTGCTCCTTTGCAGAGAACACATGAAAAGCATCACTTCAGCTCTCTTTCCTCCTTGTTCTCACTCTTTTTTTCTTATGTGGGTATGTCCTGGACCCTGCATCATCTCTCCTGCTCCTGGTCTTTCAAAAACGAGCTTCATTTCTCCTCTTGCACCCCACATTCTTCCTGTTTGGGAAGAATTACTATCCTTTAACACTGTTCCCCTCTTTACAAGCATCCCCACAGTGGGAAAACACTCCCACCTCAGCCTGCCATGCACAGCAATTTCTTCCTCTCATTTAGATTCAAAAGCCAAGCACAACTAAAAACTGTTCTGTGTGTTAAAAGAGGCTGACTGATCACTTTAAGAACATGTCAGAAAGTAAAAGACCCCAAATGACCAATTGAAGACGCCTCATGTCTTCTAGAAAATGGAGATAGTGTTGCAGGACATCCAGGCAAGGCACACAACTCAGTTTAGCAGTCACAGTCACAGAATATTCTGAGTTGGATGGATTATTGAGTCCAGCTCTTAGCCCTGCACAGGTCATCCCCAGGATTCACACCATGAGCATTGAATTGTGTGTGTTCATGAGCTTTGTTTTTTTTTAAGGAATCCCAATCAGAAAGATGCTGAGAAAGCAACGATTTTTCAGAAATATTTTAGTACAAGGCAAGCTAAATAAAATGGCCACATGATGCCAGCATTGTCTGAGAAACAGCAGAAAATTCCATTCCTCATCAAAGTATGTGGATTTGTTTCTTTTTCATTCTAACCATGTTTTTTAAAGTTTTCCTTAGTGTGCACACATCCACCCTTTCATTTCTCATTTTGCTGCAACCTTTTTATTCAGACTTTTAACAGCCTGCTTGGATAACCCCATGAAGAGTGTGAAGCCCCCTACTTTTTATTCTTCCAGTACTACAGAGTTTCAGCAAACCTATGCTCAGCCATCTCATGACTCTCACCCCCTTCACAGCTTGTTTCTGCTTTCTGCTTTGCATGCCAAAAATCAACTCAGACTTTCTGTTTTTACATACAAGGAAACCCCACAGAATGATGCATTTCCACCTCACTGCTTGGGTTTGCTTTTAGCATAAGTCTGATTGAACTTTCAGGTCATTACAAATTTTGATCTGGATTACAGGAAAGAAGAGAATAAGGATTTTTTTTCCCCTCCAAAACAGAATCCTCCTACCCACCACAGTTTCTCAGTTCAAAATTGTCTTGTAAGAACATCCACAGTTCTTATATCCTTGTTTATATTCTTATATTCAATATTCTTGCTCCCTTCCATGGGACCTTTGCTTTCAGCTTGGTGCTGTACACATGCTTTCCTCATTTTTCCTTAAATGTTGAAAACCTTCAGAAAGAGCATAGAACTAGAATCATAGAATCATTTAGGTTGGAAAAGACCTTTAAACATCATCAAGTCCAACCATTAGCCCAGCACTGCCACTAAAGTCCACCACTAAAGCATATCCCTGAGTGCCACATCTACACATCTTTTAAATACCTCCAGGAATGATGACTCAATCACTTCCCTGGGCAGCCTGTTCCAGTGGTTAACAATCCTCTTCATCAAGAAATGTTTCCTAATATCCAATCTAAACATCCCCTGGTGCAAGTTTAGGCCATTCTCTGTCATTCTATCATTAGTTATTTGGGAGAAGAGGCAAACCTCTGCCTCACTACAGCCTCCTTTCAGGTTGCTGTAGTGAGAGATAAGGTCTGCAGTAGCCCACTGGCTGAGCCACACTCTCTGCTTCTAGCAAAGCCAAATTTTTTAATAATTTGGTCCCTCTGCTCTGAGACCATAACCTAAAGAATTCTGAAGACATTGTTACACTGTTTAACAGAGGCTTCTTTTTTTTTTCTTAATAAAAATTAAAGAGACTGAGCACTTCTGGTTCTTACAGTGATATCCAGCAGATATAGACTTTCCTCCCAAAGCTTTTTATTTCTCTGTGTTTATGTCCACACTTTTATAAGAACAATTTCTAGGTGGAAGTGTTCTATCTTACTTTTTTTAATGCATTTGAGATGTATTGATTGGCAGGCAAATTGCACACATCTTGACCTACTCAATAAAGCCACTCCAAGGTCAGAAGCTGTAACTTGAACTCCAGGCAGAACCACACTTGTGTCCCCTCTCTCACCCCTCACCAGGGCCTTGCTTTGCTTGCCTTCACTTCTCACTATGGTGCACTGAAACAGAGCAGAAGTACACCCACACCTGCTTTTCCCAGGCAAAAAAAAATAGCAAATCAGAACAACAGCATTTCAAATCTCGTGTTTTAGAGGAGAAATACACAACACTCAAGGTCAGACATATCAGGTACAGACATTTGGCACAAGGATAAATACTTCCCTTTGGAAATCCTCAGCAGAGATTAACTGGAGTCCTTATTCAGCTAGACCTGCCATACAACCCTGGTATTTATCTCTCCTCATACCAAGTAAAATATTTCAAATGGCTCACAGCCATGCTGATCTCAAGACTCACATCCTAGCACAACAGAAGTTGATCCCTGTTACCTCAGACTCTGTGGAATTGTGTCAATGCAGATTTCAAAAGTGCATTCAAATTCCATTCACAGGAACAGGAGGAGGAGTAAAGATATATTTACCTGTTTCATTTCCTCATTGTATTTCCCAGTGCCTTAACAAAAGAGGTGCTTTCAAGGAGGAAGGTGCTAAAGAGAGCTGGCCAACAGCAGCCTCCAGCACTCCCAGCCTGTTAGCCCACCATGCAAGGACAAAAGGCACCTGCTTAGGTGGAAAAGCCAGAGCTGGATCTCATTCAGTGTTGAGCTTTAACCCAGCTGGATCTCATTCAGTGTTGCCACCAACAATGACCAGTTGCAACACTCTTTGTCCTAGTACCACATCTACATTTCCTATAGCTTTGAAAATGCAACCACCACATTCTTTTCTATTTCTTCAGTTAAAAACTTCCATTCTTTCTACACAAGGGATGAGCCCATATTAGAAGATGATCAATATGAATTCAGAGCTCTTTGTGCAGAGCCTACTCCGCAAGCTGAGCATACAGTGAGGTGGAAGAGCTGGGTTAAGTGACATGAGGCAGGAGAGGGCCAAGCCTGGCTACTGCTCGTTGTCAGGACCCTCCCCCAGATATCCCACCAGTACTGGTGAGGCATAACAGCACAGCTGCTCCCACTCTTTCAGCCAGACTGATGAGAACAGAAGTGATGTCTGTGTCCTGACCACCACCCCACAGCTGGGACTGAATCACAATCCTTGGAGGCTCTGGGTGCCACAGTGCCAGACTACCCATTGATTTCAGCTTTACACAGTGCTTTAGAAAGCCTGATCATTGCCCTGCAGCCCCATCATTTCTCAAAAAAACAAGCTAGCATGCCAAATTTCCACAGTTCTGCAACAGGCAGGTGTACTTTCCAATAAATGAGTGGCATCTGCCCTGGAGGCAGATCCCAGCTCTCCTGGAGAGCCCCAGTGCACAATTATGCCAAAGCCAGGCAGTAAAGGCAAAGGACCTTTGTATTCTTGGCCACTGCTCATCATTCCTTCATATCAGAGTATGCCCAACAGCTCTTCCACAAACATTTTTTTTAAAGTTGAAAACACAAATGAACTTTCAACACATTCAGCTTTCACATGCTGAATTCCTTCTGCCCCAGAGGTATATGCTATGAAATTGGGGCACTTCCAAGATGATGGGAAGACAACCAGTTTGTTCATGATACAAGAATCCATCACAACTTCATTTCTTTCATGATAAATAAGGCATCTCTGCTATTTGATTTATCCAGACATTCTTGGTTCAAATTTAGAGCATTTGTAACAACTTCACCTTTCAATAAAACTTTTTAAATGTTGTGAAAGGGAGGAGGATGGCTGCTCAAGCAGGTTGGATGATCCTGTTCCACATCAGAAATCTAAAAAAGTGACATAATTGAAGTGTCTGGAGAGTATTACAATCACTTGGGGTTCATTGTCTAGCTCTCAGTACCACATAAAGGAAGCTGCCTGTTAAGTAGGGAAATAAAATGGTTTTGCATCAAAGGTGCATCAGTATAAATATCATAATACACAAGTGTCAGCTTCTACCTTTTATTCAGACAATGAAGAGAGCAGAAAGCCTATCTTACTGTGAAAAGTTATATGCTTCTGTCAGAAAGACAGCAAATTTGAAAGTCACAAAACAAAAAAATTGTAACACATTCTTTGCATGAACTGAATTCAGTTACACCTTACAAGATGCATATTTGGTTATTCTAAAAATCCAGAAATGCAAATTAACTAGTGCAAGAAATTTCAGGTGACTTTTTGTTCCCACTTACTAACATCAATTGTTGAAGCAGATAAAGCTCTGCACCCCTGTTTTTCTTTTAATTTACCAATCTGTTCCTTTCAAAAAGGAATTTCTAGTAGAATTTCAAGTCTTCACTGAATGCTATATAAAAGTATAAGCTGAAAAATGCTGATCAGTACTAAGGGGTCCACGCTTACTTCAAGGAGAGATGGGGAAAATAACAAGAATTTCATTTTACGACTCAGAACTTTTTCTGATCTGTAAAGCTAAATCATTTAAAATATTCATATCTTGGCTACAATATGGCTTTCAACAGCATTGAAATGGAGAATACTCAAAATGCAGTTGAAGAGTTTTTATAACAATTATTCTGGTCCAGATAGCAACATATTGTTTTATGCTTAAGATTATAACCAGTATCTGTCATCCATTATACATGAGCATATATTTGATGTGTATCTTTTCATACAACTCTGTGTCAGTTGGCTATTTGTTCACACTATGTTGATACTGGAAGAGTTAAGTATCCTTACCATATCATAGTATTTCTTCAGTTTCCTGGCAAAGATGTCTAATAAAATACCCACCAGAGCAGCTTTGCAGAGTCTCTGGAAACTACTTCGCTTCCTTAAGTGACTTGGCAAACCTTTGCTAGCAAAGCCAGAGAAGGTAGATGTGTCTGTTTGATTCCTACCTGAGTTCATGGCAGAATTCTTTTAGCTTACAGCATGCCAGGAGCTGGGACATTTCTTTGTGCATCACTTAGCACAGCAAGGTCCCAGATCTATAGCACAGAGCAACAGCAATATCTAAAAGAAGAGGTTTCCTCTTTATCTGTCCCAAAGCCCACCTGAAGGCACTGCATCGTTTGCAATGCTGGGCTTGCCTGAACCACTTGTGCAGCCCCTGGCCAGCCTGCATCAAAGCCAGGAGCTGAGGCTCCTGCCGCTGCCAACCCAGCTCTGAGGGTCGGGGACACAAAGTGAAGGAGAAGGGATGTGGGAAACATTGTATTATTCATGGAGGTTATTTGCTGTTTAAGACCTTGACTCATGGGGAGTTCCCCATGAAGGCAGAGAAGACTGTAAAACCACATGATCACATAATATTGTAAAAACCATGACCAAGTGCATGACAGAAATTCTTGGGTGACTTTCAGGAAGTTGCTGTGAACACCCCTCACGAGGGGAGCAGTAACAGGCACACCTGCCTTGCTCTGCCTTCCACCACAGGGCCTGTTCACCTGGCCACTCCTGGACAGAGAACAGGGTCCAGACAAACTGATGCAGCTCTTCAGCGGTGCTAACCATGGCACTGCTGGACATACTTGCCCAGAAGAGTCTCCAATCATGACCTTCAAGTGAGCTCCTTATGACCAACATGCACATGACACATGGACAGGGCAGGTTTATACAGTACAGCCACAAGAGGCTCCATATTTAACTCTCTCCCAGTGATATCCAGGCCACAAGGTACCAGCACAGCTTCTCCCTGCCGCCAGGTGCTAGGTAACACAAGCACACACACAGTACCTCTTCTCTGCCTAGAGCTATCTGGACTGACAAGATCATCTGCCTCTGAGAAAGGGTGTGTTTTCACTCCAGAGCTAAACTCAGATCATATTCTCATCATGGTTGAGCAAGCACACAGATTTGTGTATTTAGGTCTCTCAGTATGTTCATCCAGCACTGAACTATTTTGGTTGCCATGCTTCAACACAGGAATGTGTCTCTCAGGCGTGAATGTGTTGACGCCGTTCCAGAGAATTAAGAGGCAGTATTGATTATTCCTACCAGAATCAATTCTCGTGACTGGCAGTAAATCCAATCAGATTCAAAGTGTGACTTGGATGCCCTGAAGCACAACACAGTTATTTCAAGCTCCGATAGAATTTGTTTCTATAATTTATATCTCCACCATGTGCTTGCTGGCATGGCCATGTAGCCAGAGTTGCTGGCCCAGGAGCCCCCAAGAAGAACAAGACATCCTGGGGCCAGATACAGCCACAGCACCATACAGGCACACCCCTCACTCGTATACCCTCCTACCCACCAGCCATGCAGCAGGCAAGCTGGCCACTCTCAGACTGAGATACTTGCTCACACTCAGCAGAAGTGGAGCAGTCCAGGTGAAGTAAGAAGGATTTAAATGTAACCATTTTATGTGGGTGCAAAGCATTTCTTGTTTCTAGAAACAGCTCTGGCTCTACTTGGTTCGGAGCAGCCAAAAGAGACCCCTGAGCCAAGAGAGTCCCAGGCATCCACATGGCTACTGCCTGGCTGGGATCTGAAAGCCATCCAGAGTGTGAAACCAGCCCCTCAGTGCCTTGCTGAAACAGCAGAGCCTCCAGGGCCAGCAGCAGCTCCTGCAAAGCAGCCAAGGCATCTCTGCACACACAGCCCCATCACGCCTGTGACTAGGCAGGCCCTGTCCTGCATTAGATGTATGACACAGTAATTCATGAACTATGACCTCTTTCTGAAGGGTATGGTCATGGGCAAGCCCACAATATTTAATTTGGAGTGTCTCCAGACCATTACTGGTGGACTTTTTGTTAAGTAGGTAATTGGTGCCTGCTAGAACAGCAAACCGCCCCAGAGCCCCACCAGCACACACCAGCTTCACAGCACCAGGTGAAGATAAATCCAGGCACGACCTGCCAATGCATCCTTGCAGCCTAGAAAGTCACCCACCTCCTGGGCTTCATCAAAAGTGTGGCCAACAGGTTGAAGCAGGTGGCTCTGCCCCTCTATTCCACTCTCATGAGACCCCCACTGGCCCTGCAGTGCTGCATCCAGCTCTAGGGTTCCCAGCATAAGACAGGCCCTGAGGAGGGTCACAGAGAGGATGCAAGGGCTGGAATATCCCCCATATGAGAGAATTTGGGTTATTTAGCTTTCAGGGAAGAGAATGTTCCAGGGAGACCTTATAGCAAACTTCTGGTACCCAAGGGAGGCCTAAAGAGAAGATTGGAAAGGACTCTTTATCAGGTGGTATAGTGATAGGATGGAGAGTAACAATTTTAAATTGAAAGACAGCGTTTCAGTAAATTCTTTACTGTGAGGGTGCTGAGAACTGATTTGCCCAGGGAAATTATGCATGCCTGGAACTGGTTGTCCAGAGAAATTATGGATGCCCCCACCCTGGAAGTGTTCAGGGCCAGGCTGGCTGAGGCTTTGAGCAGCCTGGTCTAGTGGAACATGACCCTGCCTATAGCAGAGGGAGTTGGAACAAGATGGTCTTTAAGGCCCTTTTAATGCAAACCATTCTATGATTCTGTGGCATTTGCTCCTTATGGAGAGCAAAGGAGGAAGTGGAATTGCTGACTTGCCAGGAAAAAAAAAAAACAAAAACTGATGTTGGTCACTTCTTGGTCAAAGACGGAAATTTTTTTAAGTCATAGTGAAACCAAAATGTGCTGTGTGCATCAGTCGTATCAGCCATACCTGTAGTGAGCCAAACAGCAAATTCTTTCAAAGACCTTCCAGTCCTACTCCCTTCACATCCATAAATACACTTTCTGTAAACCAATATATACACTAGCTTCTATGCATGAGATTAGTAAACCATTAAATATTTTTGATTTTCATAAGTAATGAAACAAGTCGTTCTGCACTGAATACAGAATTTCCCAGTAGGGTAGTCACATTTTCTCTTGGTGTAGTTGCTCCAATTTACTTTTTTTTTTAGTTCAGTATTGAGTCATCACAAATAGCCTAGAAATTTGCTCTACCAGTGAATGGAGCTCTTCCAACAAACTACATCAAAAGCAAATTTCAGATGATGTTTACAGTATAATTTATCCCTAGTGTCACAAGTATTTACCTTTCCCATTATCTGAAAAATATCAACATCTTCATTAGAGCAGATGTTTAGGGTTTTTTTAATTGATGAAATGAAAATTCTAAAAAACAACAATCTATTCTTGCTGGTTTTATGGGTATGAGTTAGTTGACATCAGCCTGCAAAAATTAAGATTTATAATACTCTCCACAAGTGCTGCACAGCAACTGTGTTTAGTGTCTGTAGCAGGCTGGATTCCAGCAAGCTTGCACACCAAGGAGGAGTGGACAACATCCCTAGGCATGCAGCCCACAAAGGCAAAACAGATGTTTCAAATAACAGTGTCATGTAGGAGACATTCCCCATGAGGTGAAGTATTGCCTCAAATGAGGCAGTTAAGCAATGCAAAGCTCCTTTGTGTCAACACAAAAGGCCCAGATGAAGCCTCCTCTTCCCCAGTGGCACAGCAGGTGAGGTCTGCCCCAGCAGAGGAAGGGGCTCTGGGTCCCACTGAGCACCTCCACCTCTGCCCTCCGGCTCCCTCCAGCCCCACTTCGGGTTCTGTGCAAAGGCCCATGCCCCAGCAAAGCTTGAGTCAAGAGCACTTCCAAACAATTCACCTGCTCTTCACATCACCCTGATGGAAGTGCAATGGCCAAAATGCTGAAAGCACAAATGTCTTAAAACCAAGGAATGATGTGGAAAGAGTGCACAGATGTGCTCAGTGCTAAAGCCTGTGAAAGAATCCCAGACAGGGAAATCATTTGCAACTCTATCACAGATATAGACCACTACAAATCACAAAAAACATGATACTTCAAAAAAAAAGTCCATGAACAAACTTCGTTTTCTCCAAAATATTTCCATAATGATATTTTGGCTTTCAGAACCTAATGGTTTTTTTTGGTAGAAGGCTTCAAAATAGATCTGAACTTCAGTTTGTCCATCCAGCTGTTCCTTTGAACAGTCACCTTCAGAGCACTAAGCTTTGAGCTGCTTCTCTGACATTGTGACGAGGAGGAGGCATGGATAAATTAATGAACTCAAAGTGGGCAGGAAAAATGCAGAAATGAGATATCAGGGTTTGCTTCATCAGTTAGTTAAAGAGCTAGACTGCTTAATGAAGAAAATTTAGGATAACATCCTGTTTAAAGCAATTACTGAAAATACGATAAAGTTTCTGATCTTGTGGACATCAGAAAATGGTGTATCCAGTGTGTTCAGTTGGCTTTAAAGCTCAAACCAATGCAGAGGATTTGCTTGGGCACTTCAAAATGCCTGCAACTCCACCCCTGTAGACCATTAATAAACAAAAGAGGAGGTAGATTAAAAAAATGAGAGGGAATCATACCCTTTACTGAGCAGATGTGAGCAGAGTGAGGCACTGCTTACCAGGGATCACCAACATCCTGCCCCTGGGGTCAGGCAGTCCTGGGAGCAGCTCCCTGCATCCCCCCTGAGCTCAGCCTGTGCCCCCCCTCCTGCACTGCAATCACACCAACCTCCCTAGGCTCTCACATGTGCTTCATCAGACTCCTGTAGCTCCCAGCCACCTATTACCAAGATAATTAAATATTATTACATTTAATTAATAAGTTCCCTCAGAAAACACACACATATGAGCAGGGTTTCTCCTTCAGCCCTGTGTGGGTCAACAGATTATTGGTCTGGACTGATCAGACTTTCAAAATGTGCCGCCTGATGGGCTGTTCCTGGCAGGGCAGGAATAGGCAGCAGTTACGAGAATCCATGTCAGCACAGCCATTATGTAACCTGGCACTGCTCACGCCCTTGGCTGCCTGCCCCTGAGGTCCCTCCCTTGCCTGCCCTCCAACACCACCAAAAGGAAAAGAAAACAAAGAAAAATCCAAGAGGCAGCGGGCAAGAAAGCTTTGTGACCCTGCAGGTTCACTCATTGACCAAGTGAATGGAGTGGGAAAGGCTCTTCAGAGTAACTGACAGCTGGGGAAATGCGAAGGGTCAGAGCATAAGAGAAAAGCTTGAGTTAGAGGCACCGTTTCTCACTAAAGAATGTGAACACAGGGTTTGGTGTGTTTTGTGCTTTTTGGGGATTTTTTCCGCTCTTTCCTTCTGCGCAGGGACCCAGCCTTAACCAAGCTAAAGCTGGTGCAGAGATGTTAAAGCCATGATTCAGAAATGCTGGTTTTGAAGTTCTTGGCTCACACAGAGATTTCCTGCGTGACCTTGGGCAAGTCATTTGTCTGTACAGCACTTCAGCTTCTAATCCATAAGGCAAAGACAATGCCTTACAGGCAAGTTGTGAGGTTATTAGTGACTGCAAATAGCCATGATGATGGGAGGCAGAGAGGCAATCAGGCAGATATGGAAATCCACCTCCTGCAGGATCCTGATCCCTTGGGAATTCTGTCCAAGATCAAACCTCCCACAAGTAAAATGGCTACTGTCTAATTAACACTGATTTCCAGGCAGGTTTAAGCCTCTCATGCTGAAATTGCATTTATTATTGAAATATGGCTGAATCAGAACAAGATGGACTGTGGGTTCCCCCCTACACAGAAAAGTTCTCCAGATGCCAGGGAGAGAAAAAGCGTCATCAAGCCCTTTGGTTTTCACCTTCCCAACTCCACACTCACTTTTCAGACTTGCCTCTCTCCCTCTCCCTTTCCCCTCCTGCTAGAGGAGATACAAACATCCATGATGCCCTGGTTATAAAGGATGGTTAAATATTAAATTCTGCAGACTAGTGGGGAAGCAGATGCTCTCAAAGTCACTTTGAGGTTTAATATTCCATTCAAATTGCACAGTCCTGTTTAAATAAAACTCAGACAGATAAATGTCCATCATCACAAGCCTCTTGGGGGTCTCCCATGAGGGCCCCCACCTTGCCCAGCAATCCCTTGGCCCTCCAGAGTGTGTCCCAGTCAGTTCAGCACGGCCATGGCACCAGAGCCCTCACCCACACCTGGAGTACAGTCACAGAGGGAGCCACACAAAGTGTCCCGTTAATAAGGATGCAGCTGATTTCTGGCCCACTTGTGGGGCTGCCCTTCAGCCCCCAGCACCACTGCTGTGTCCTGCTCCAGGCATGGGCAGCACACCCTGGCAGAGCCAGCTCCTGTCCAGCACCCAGGGGGATTCCTCCATTTTATTAAAACACCTGAGAAGTCATTCTTTAAACAAAGGGCTTTGTTGAGTAAATTCTGACCTGCTCCAGTCAAGAAGAGACTCTACTAATTTGTAGCTGCTCTGTTCTAAGCTTTTTTTTTTTTGTCAATTCACACTGTATGATTACTCACTGGGCATGTTTATGATGTTTTACCAAAAGAGTAATAATACATGAAGTCATAAATTAGGAAAAATCCAGTAAGTAGTTGTTAATTAATAACTTCAATCCATTGCAGGCCTTTGACCTTTGCCCCTTGAGCTGGAACCCTGAAAATAATCATAGTTGCTTCCTCTATTTTTGTTAGTTTTAGAAAGCATCCCAACTCGTGCTATTTATTTTTCAAAATTACAAACAAAGTGAGTGAGTGGACTCCTACCCTACAATCTAAAACATACAATGTTCTGTGCTGACAAAACATCCCATGCTGTAAGTTACTGGATCATGACTAATTTAACATCATTACTTCAATGATGGTGTTGACTGAAGAAAGAAAACATTATTACAGGTTACAGAAGACAAGTATGCAGGTTAGAAGCAATGGCTGAAAACATTCCCAAGTGCAAAATATCTTACAGACTTTGAAATCCCAGCCTTCACTTGACTTTAAATCACTGATCAGCCATTTGTAAGGCAGAAAGAAACCCCCCAGTAGCAATTCATGGAAACTCAGTAACTGATCAGGCTAACATCAAAACAATTATGGAAGATCTCACCAGAAACACGAGCACAGCATATGAATTGCACTTGCTTTTTCAAGAGAGCTTCATAACATACATTGTTTGCATTTCTGTGCCGCCTAGAAGACCACACTAGGAGTCACAATATAAGTTGTCTTTCAAAGTTTCATATCCTCTTGGACAGCATATTTTAAATTCTTAGGCCAAGCTTTTGGGAGCAGCTAATGATTTTGCTGCTCTTCTTAATGTATGTGCAGGACACAAGTACCTGCTCTCTGAGAAGGGAGTTCTCCCACCTAAAATTCTGTGGCTAATTTTTGGAGATACACCAGTGGCACAGTGTATTTAGAAGCCCATTTAGAAGCCCAGAAAACTGTGCATCTCTTTAGCTTCTTTTATTCAAGAAGTCAAAATAAAAGGGAAAATTTAAACAGAAACCCTGAGACTTCGGCTTGCTGCATTCCTGTAGAGTTTGTCAGCCGGGGAGGAGTGCGAGAGCTGGAACTGGTGCAGCACACAGGAGGTGTTGCAACACCAAACATTTCAGTGCCCGGGGCTTGCCCTCGCTCCCAAGCAGCTCCGGAGCACAGCACAGCGACTCCAGTATCGGTCAGGGCTGGTGCAACCAGTGTGAAATACAGAGCTGTGTTTTGTGTCAGGAACATACCGGCAATGTGTGTATCTGTGATTGTGATATGTGTGGAAACCAGCCATGGGACAGTTATGTGAAAAACACCAATCACTTGTTTTTAAAATTTTAAAAGTTTTATAGTAATAAAATGGTTATAAAAACAGTAATACAATTAGAGTAATAATAATTTGGACAAATTGAACTAGGACAATATGAGACAATAGAAACAAAGAGTTATGGACGTTGGGGTACCTCTTTCTGGGCAGCACGAGCCTGAAAAAGGACCCCCGTTAACAGAGGATTAACCCTTAAAAGCAACAGCCTGTTGCATTTTCATACATCTCATACTTGATGCATAAATTCCATTCAAATACAGGATTATGTCTGGTCAGTGTCATCTTCCTCTGAATCCTAACAGCGCCTTCAAGGCGGGAAGAAGTTTGTTTCTTCTGATAATGGAGCAATAAATTCTTTTTCTCTGAAAGATTTAGGTGTCCTGTGGCTGCTACCTTGCTGCGAGTCCTTTCTTTAAAAAAGTATCTTACATAGCATAGTTTCTATTTTAACATTTTTTTTATAACCTAAAACTATATTTAACACACTACTTAAGAGAATTAATACAGCATTACTTCCTAACACAACGCATATAATATTCATTTTAATATTTGCGAAAAGCCAATCATAAAATACATGCATTTTCCACAGTTATAAAGACGAATTCTAATAAATAACTGAGTAAGTGAAGCATGGAAGAAAGCCTTTGAACCTATCCTTTGTTCACAATTAACTTTTATAAGTCTTAAGTTGATTTAGGAGCATTTGAATTAAAGTTTTAAGATGTTGCTTTTTGACAAGAACTTTCTGCTTGTAGCTAAGCCTTAAACAGTTTTGCAATAATAACCTTTTGAAGTATAATTTTAGAATATGGCTTGTAGTAAGGATCTTTGAAACTATAGCTTTGGAATATATAAAAAGGAAGCACGCTTATCTCAAGGCTTTAACAAAACACTGAAAAGCAGCTTGAGAAAGGAAGATGAACATCAACTCAAGGATTAATAGTTTCGACTAAGGGAAGCTGGACATCACTGTTATGAGATTTATAGTCCTTGCAATTAAAAGGTGGACCCACATCTGGAAGCTGGACCCCACCAGCTGGGATACTTCTTCCTTCTTTTGGAAGCCAGACCACCACCATCTGGGGATACTCCTTTCTGGGATACATCCTGAGAAAAACTAAATCACAATAGTGTATAGAATTGTGACATAAAAATTGGGAATAGAAACTGCTGATGAGTAAAAACTGGGAATAGAAACTGCTGAGAAAGCTTATGAATACCCCTATAAATACCTGTAAGCCTCAACTATCGGTGTGCAGTTGGAGGGAAAACTTCCCCCACTGTACCCGGCGCTATATTGCTCATACTTTACCATATTAATTAATAAATGGATTGCTGCTTGAATATTGGCCTAATCAAGCTCTCATTTATAACACTAGCTCACAAGCTGGGCTCCATCGATAGGTGAGGAGAGAGGGAGAACAGCAGAAGAGGGACTCAGGGCTCCCAGACACCATGCTCACGCTGGCAGCGCTGCCAGGAGCCCGGCACAGGGGGCACAGGTCCCTTCCCGGACTGGCAGCAGGCACCCTGTCCCCACGGCTGGCCAGGGACATGCAAGTGCACCCAGGCTCTCCTCCTTACAGCAGTGTCACTCGCCAGAGTGGCTTCAGTGCAGAGCTGTAGCTGGCGGACTTTCTTCCCCTCTGTCACAGCCCTGGCTCACCCTGCCAGGCCCTGTGCGGGCTCTCACTTGTCAGAACCCAGGAAATTCCTCTGGCTGCCCTGGAGGGCTCGAGCCCCTGCCCAGGGGGCTCAGAGACCCTGGCACAGAGCCCGAAACCCCCGTGCCTTTGATTTAGCCCTTGGAAAAAACAATCACCAACCTTATATGAAGAATTACAAGTCACAAAAGTTTAAGTAGAATGATAGTGAATTTATCACGGGGTGAAAAATAGATTTTTGGGGTTTTTAGAATGGGGGTTCGGTGGGCAAGATGGGGAATCTGGGTGTGTCCAGTCTTTCTCCTTCTTCTTCTTCTTGGCCTCCATGTTCTGGGTGATGTTGGCACTTCTACATTGGTTTAGAGTAGGAGCTCACTGTCTAACATTGGTGATACGTATTGGAAAGTAATTGTAAATATTGTACACGTAGTTTTCAGTATAAAAAGATAACACCACCTCTGAGGGGGCAAAGTGCCTCTGACTGTCTTGCTGAACAGACCTCGGCAGGACAGGAGAAAGAATTTTATAGATAAGGAACAATAAACAACCTTGACACCGAGAAATGCAGAGCTCTGACTCCTTCTTTGACCGCCGGGCTGGGAAAAGAGACTTTCAAACTCATCTCGGGGTCACTGTGACCAGCGGGAAACCCTGGGACTCACTGATCCCTGCCATGGCAGGCTAGGAAAGCACCACGGCTCCTCCTCCTGCCCCCACCTCCAGATCACACTGATAAAATGAGCCAGGTAAGTGTCAGCAATGAACGGAGGTGATTAGAAACAGCAAGCAAGCAAGTGCAGGGTAACCCTTCAAAGACATGGAACACCTCAGCAATTGAAACAAGATGCTAAACACAGCGGTGACTTCTCCAGAAACAGCCAACACAAACCAAGGAAAAACAAAACAAAACAACCCCAAACCAACAGCTCTGCCACTTGCTCTTTTGTTTACATCTTGGTTTGGATTTCGGGCTGAGATCATATCCCTACGATAATAAAAGCAGGAGAGATTACACTAAATGGAGGAAGAGCACTTGAGAAATGGGAAGGAATAGCCACCTTTGTGAGCACAGGCACTGAAAAAATGTTCTCTTAAGCTATGCATGGCAAGTCCCACATGCCAGGACTACATCCATTTAATAAGAGATGGGGTAAAGCCAAATCAATTCCATTCTGCTCACACTTAGAGGGACAGAACTTCCTTGTAACTGCAGCCAAGCAGCACCAAAAAAGAAAAGTTGTTTCACACCTGTATCTGGTGTCTAGACCTGAAAGATTTATTTGCAGATCTGTGGACCTAACAAATCTGCAAGATCAAAGTGGTTTTGAGGGTCAGTCCCATTCATGCTACTGTCCATAATTAACAGGCCGACTAGCTCAGCTCACTATCCAGAGTCACAGCTCCAAAAATGCTTTGCCTTCCCTAGGCCCCCACCAAATGCCAACTAAGGCATATTAAGAGTACCTCTGTTTTGTAACAAAACCAAGGCCCAGGTTCAAACACTTATTAAACTGGGCTGGTTTTTGTCAGAAGGAAATAAAACTATGATTGCTCAGAAAGGGCCATTATGTCTGCCTGTAGCTACTACCAATTCAATGGGTACAGGCAAATAATAGAGGTAGCTTGAGTTAACTAACAAACATTCCTTTAGAAGTCACATTGGTATAAATTATTTACCTTTTCATGGATGAATTAGATAAAAACAAGGGCATTAAAGAAACTGCGGTTGAGTCAAATGATTCACAAAAAATCAGGAAAAAATAAATAAAGCCTCACAGCATCAGCACATGAAAAGGTACTTGCTGCCTGGAGAACACATGCAGAAATGAGGAATAATCATACCTTTTGGGCTAGGTTTCTGTCACCTCCTGCTCTCTTAGCCAGTAAGAGAATCAACATATAAGCACTCTCTTGGCCACTGCCATAGGGGGCAGGTCCCATCAACTCTTTCTGTCACTGTTCCATCCCTCTAGACAAGAAAATAAAAATATGATAATGCATTTCTAGGCCTCTTATAACCCAAAGGAGGCACCATAGAGCCCACTTAACTCTTCTTCAAAGGTGATTCTCCTTTCTTCAACACATTGATGTAACTGTCATCAGTCTCTTCCAATTTCCTCAGCCCTGCTGCTGCCTCTCCCTCCCAACGAAGCCCAGGTGGGCCACTTGACATCATTCTCCCCAGTCCCTTTAAAGTGCTGGTGACTTACCAGCAAAGGAGAATTACACTGGAATAATGGGAAAGAGAGCCTGGAAATACTCAGCCCTGCAGAAAAACCTCATGGCATTAAAGATGGGGCCATTTTATCTGAGCTGGAGGTGGGCCAGCCTTCACAAGCTGTATCCTGAGTTGCTGGAGTCAATAAAGGCAAGTCCATTGTGTCCAGTGGGCACTGAATCCAGCTCCAATGGAGTATAACCAAAAATTAGTCTGTTTCTTGACTCATACTATTATAATCCAAATAGCACAAGCTTTCCAGTCCATGATTAATTATCATCTCTGCCTTCCCCCATCCCTCAGACTTTGAACTAATGGACAGAGTAATTAGCAAGGGTTGGGAAGGAGAAATCTGCTAGCAGTGATGTGTACCCACAAACACACGTGCTCACGTGTGAGCATTAAATTAACTGATGGGGCTTAGCACCATGATGATAAATACTGAGGCTCTGAGTCAGCTATGACAAAGCAGTTTTTCATGTTATCCTTAAAAAATAAACAGAATTTCCAGGTACTGTGCGTCGTATCAGATGTAGAAAACAAAGTTACTCATGACTAAAGTTCGCGTCCACTAACTGGAAAGCAGTAATAATAGTCAGCCACTCCTGAAAACTGGGCTGGAGAGTAAGACACATTAAAAACAGCCCACAGGTTCTGGTACACCTCTGGCAAAGGTCTTATGATTGTTGCTGTTTTTCTTAGCAGTGCCAAGTATCATGCAATTAAGACAATCTGGACTCTCATTAAAACAAAATTAAGTTCCCGGAGCTCAGAAGTGCTTCAAAGCAGATATCTTTTAAGAATCAAAACCAAAGGCAAGTGAAACCTGAGTTTGTAAAAACATGTATGTTCAGATCAGTTTTAGAAGCTCAGCTGCTAATTTGTGTGTGTGTGTTTGTTGGTGTTAGAAATACCGGGTTATGGAAGCATTGTGGGATACACACTCATCACTGATAAAGCTCAGAACTAAACACAAACATGAATGAGAAAGTGGATATGGAATCACAGAAGAGTTTGGTTTGGAAGACACCTTGTCATCTCATCCAGCTCCCCTGCAATAAGCAGGGACACCATCCACTGGACAGGTTGTTCAGAGCCCTGGAATGTTTCCAAGGGTGGGGCATCCACCCTTCTCAGGACAACCTGTTCCAGTGCCTGATGACCCTCATTGTAAAAAACCCTGCCAAAAACCAAGGCCTAAATCCTTCCAGAGTTTGTTCTTCCAGCCCATAAGAATTGGCCAATTGCAAGAAAACTGCCCCAAGAAGCATCATACTGAGAGTCCAAATGTGCTTCCATACTACTGGTTGGACATCCTAGGCAAGGGTAAAGGAACACTGGAAAAAATAACAAGCCTAGAACATGACTGCTTAGGAGCTGTGAGTCAGCCAGCATGACAATTGGTGTTATATTCATAGAAGCATAAGCCCTAAGACAGGACACCTAAATCCACTCTGATGTTAGGTTTGGTGCTACAGAGTGCTCATGCTTGCCTAATGTGAAAAAGCTCCAATATTCATTGGAACAAGCCATTGTGCACAAGCATTTTCCAGAACTCCTTGTCACATACAGTCCATTCACTTTTTTAAAACCTCAGCCACACTGTGTGCCAAAGCAGGACATCTGCCCACGCTGGCCCTTAACTCTCAGAAGTGTGACTCAGCTTCCACACTGGTGCTGTGGAAGCCAAGGGCTCCCTGGCCACTGCCAGATGGCTGTGTCATGGCCCATGTGCTGGGGGGCAGGTCTCTGTCGCCTCATCAGCTCCTCACCACCAGCTCCTGGCACAGCTCCCCTTACACAGCCTGGGCCTGAAACCCTTAAATTCAGGGAAGTTCTGGGAACAGAGAAACAGACAGCCAGAGAGGTGGCTGGCTAAAAGCCAAGGACTCTAGTTGTTCTTCCAGTATGGATTTCTTCAGTTCAGCTCAAACACTGATGCAGCCATTAAAACCACAGAAACAGAAACTCCCTCTTGGGTCATCTTGTTCTCTGTCCTGGAAGCCAGCTCAGAGAAGGACAGCATGGCCCATCTAACAGCTGTTGTATTTATTATTTATTTATATTATTTGTTTATTAATTTTTAAAAATAATTCAATGAGAATCAATCAGTCAATCAACATTCAATGCCAAATTGGCACTCTTAATACCTTCTCTAGTCATTTGTCCAGTCTTCTGTGAAAATCCTTACAAAATGGACCTCTTCCCCCAGGACTTTGCCCTCCAGGCTGTCTTCTATAAACACTTTCCTAAATTAGAACTTTGTTTTTTGGGGTGCTGAGAATTACCTGTCTTTTTATGTAATCTTCTAGGCTCCTAAACACATTTCTCTTTCTTATCAATGCACAGAGCTGTTGCCATCAGCAGCTTTTCATTATCAGGACCTGCGGGAATACAATCACTCAGATAGGTTAGAAAAATGGATGATGAAGCTCCTAAACCCATTATGTTTAGAGTAGTAACCTACCTTGGCAAAAACCAAAAAAAGGGGGATACAGAACACAAATAGTCATGTTTCTCCCTGCTGTGAGAGAGCATCAGCAATAGTTCTGGTGAGCCTGGACATCTCAGTCCAAGGGACTCTGGGCAGGCTCATCTCAGTCAAGGGACTCAGTCCAAATGCCTCTGGGATTTTTGGGATGCCCAGGAGCTCTGGCAGAGCAGCTGCAACTCCTCACTGCACTGTCAGAGATCAGGAAACTCCACAGCAGATGCACAAACTTAGCACATTTTGGGGATCCAACAGCAATGTGCCCTGTCCTTGCTCCAGAAGACTGCAGATGAGAAGTGATTTAGGGTGACAGCTTGGATCTGCCACCCAGCTCGCTCAGAGCAAAGACAGATGTCACTCCTTGGGACAACTGCAGCAAAGAGTTACACAGTGAGAGTTACACACCTGCCTGAAAAGATTGTTGGGCCCTGTTACCACCTTCTTGTCACAAAACAACTATGCCAGTGACACAGGGGAGGGCTGAAGGGAGAGAGGGGACATGCAGGAGCGACAGCACCTCCAGGTAGCCCAAAACAGAGGGAGAAGAGGACTCCACACAGCAAGGAATCGGAGCAGGATTAAGCGTGCAGCTTCCCCACTGTTCAGAGGCAGCACAGAGAGCTCAGCCCCGCAGGGTGCAGTCAGCACCATCAGGACCTCGCACAGCATGGTGGCAGCATGTCCCCAGCCCCAGGGGACACCACCTTCCTTGTGCCTGTGGCTGGCAGCAATGCCAGCAGCAACACACCCATCTCCTGCCTGGAGCAGGGCAGCTTAGCAGGAGTGGGGTTAATTCATCCCTCCCAGCCATGAATGGAGGATGCAGAAAAAGCCAAGTGGGATCACTGTGCCCACACCCTGTTTAGTTTGGATGGCAGTGGCCAAGGTTCAGAGTTTGTGTTGTTTGTGCTCATTTGATTTCCCCATAATGCTGAGAAGTCCCAGCATAGAGAGACAAGTCATGCCAAAATGGGAGGGTGTTTTCCAAGCCTTTAGCTGAGCCTCCTCTGGAATAATGACTTATTTGAGGCAACAGCGCCAAGCATCCTCCTTGTCCAGGCACAGATGGGAAGTGGCATCCACCACCCACACCCACACCACTGGCACAGGGAAGCAGCTCTTTGTGCAACCAAGAGCCAGCAGCAGCTGTAGACCCCATCCCTGCCCTGGGTGCTGCCAGTGCCTTCTCCATCCACAGGGATGAACAGCTTGGCACTGCCAGCTGGTCTTAGCTGGATTTAGGGTGAGACTCCTCAGGGGTGTCCAAGACCATGCCCAGCTAAAACTTGTCCATGCAGGGAGAGCACCACTGTGTTTTGTGCAGCATGAGCTGGAAGTGAACTTCAGCAGTGAAGAGCAGCCTTAATTACCCAGCCTGACAAATCCCACACTGGCAAATCCAGGGCTAAGAGAGGTGTGGGGCGATTATTGCCTCCCTGGGCCTCAGTAACAAAAGGCCCAATGCCCAGGGAGAGGGACTGTGAAAGACAGGGTTTATGAAAAGATTTTATCATCTTGCCTTGTGAGAAACTGGGTGCAAAATATTGATGTTTTTCAAGAGTCTCTCCAGAATTAAAGGAGACTGTGTTTGTTGTCTCATGTACAGTCACAGGGATGAAAACTCTGCTTCTGAACACACCCAAATTTTGGGAAAGCTTGGGATTTTATGACTCAGTCACATTTTCCAGCCCCTACACCCTCACAATGAATAAACACCACTTGCATTTGCTCTGTAATACAGCGTTTCCTTTACACATCATGGACTAAAATCCACAGGCTGAGGCTGAGAAATACACACAGTTAACATCATCCATCCTTGCTGTACTGACCATAACTTCACACTGTTTTGGTAAATTTAAAGAAACAATATTTTAAGCCAAACACTGTAAAAGTTCACAGCAGTTAATAAATAGTTCCTGACATTTTAATAAAGGCTAAAACAGGGAAAGGAGGAGCTACAGAGACAACAACAGTTATTTTGTAAGTATCTGTGTCATATTATCATCACATTGAGATCTGTATCACTTTTATAAAGATCAACCAGTCACCCAGACAAATCTTGAGCCTCTGTTTATTTCATGGTAGAGCCATTTGAACTGTGGTTTTCACTGTGGGTGGAGCAGTATACTGACAATCTACCACCACCTTCAAAATAAAGGCATACCTAGACTTTGTGAAACCAAAAGTAAAAGACTGAGTAAATCATCTTGCACATTTGATACAAGCACTGTTATCTAAAGCCAAATGACATTTGGGTTAGAGTTTAATGGTCCCTCATTTCCCACTTTCTGTTTCCTGGTCTCTCTCCTCAAAAGTGGACAGTGTGGATTATCCTGAATTTGTCCTGCATTTGCCAAATTGTATGGTCATGCCACAGACCACTTTCTTATACTTATTGTATGTGCCAATGGTAATCACTACATAGTAGAATGAGACTTGTTTGTATGATCCATTATGAGAAAATTTTGCACATTCTTCCATTTTCCTTATCCTGATTCTATTGACCTGTGATCTAATTCTCATCTTATTCTTACTGCATAATGAGTCAGAAACACAAATTAGAATTAATCAATGCGAAAAATATTTACAGCCTCTGAGCTGTTTATACATTTTTAATGGTGCTGTGACATTTCCCATTGTGAGCTGATTACCTTAATTGCCCAGTATTGCTCCTGTTTCCTGATGGAATGCCACTCACGTGAGTGAGAGCTGCTCATAAACATGAGCTGTTCATAAACATGGTGCTGTGAGGCACCACCAGGGTACAGGACACTCATCCATGCACAAACAAGGAGATGTCTTTACAACAGGGCAGGGCAGATGATCCTGCAGTATATGAGGATCTCACTGATATTTTCTACATGCCAGCATCACTGTTTGCCTGCAGGTAGCCGGTTTATTTTTTAAAGACTGCATCTGTGCTGTACTGTACACAATTGTTGCCCACAGAGGCTCTAGTTGAGAGACAAAAAGAGATATTTGCACACCCACAGCCATTCAAAATTCTTTGGAAAGGGGACAAATTGTACAAAATCCTGAAGTGACCGGGAGAAACAGATGTGCAAGACATGTATGCACCTACCACAGGATGATGAAAAGAGTTTTAAGGGAAAAAAAAGCAACCATTGAGGGGCACTGGGATGAGGACACCACAGTGCTTACCTACCAGGCACCTAAGCACATCCAAGGCTGATGTGGCTTGTAAGATTCTGCTGCAAAATATTACAAACAGGGCTATGCCTGAGATGTGCATTGTCGTGCAGCTCTACTTGCAAGAGGAAGGGCACCCCAGCCTCCACCCCACACCCTCCACAAAGCCCAGCAGGGACCCAGCAGGTGTTAGCTCCCCTCCCCTCTTCACTTCCAGTCCCCAAGAGGTGCTCCTAACACCAGACACAGGGCTGTGCAGCTGCCCTGCTTCCTCACCCTGTGCCGCCCCAAATCCCCTCCTTGCTTCTGCCACGGTTCCCTGCAGGGGTGGGAGATGGAAGCAGCCATCTTCCTGTGGCTCTGACTGCTTAAATCTCTGTGAAGGGGGGGGCACAGACTGCTTAAACCTCTGGGAAGGGAGGGGACTTCCTTCCTTCCCTCTGCCCCCAGAACTAGGTGATACCACATTGGCAGCTAAAGTAGAAAAGCAAAAAATGTGTGGAACCAAAGGCACATTTTGAGGCTCAGCAGTGCTATCTGGATTCTGGCTGAGACCTTCTGTTTATTTATTTTGTCAGATACTTTAGTTGTCTTTGGTTTCCCTTGTGTATCATTCTAACCTGTATCTATAACACTTCAGTTTGCATTATTCAGTCACAGGCCTGATCATATCCTAGTTAAGTTCTTTGTTATTTATCCCTGAGTGCAATAACATTTTTTTGTTATTGGTTGAACTGTAAATGCTATCCACTGAACCATGACAAAGGGGAAACTACGGCTTTGCAAAAGGAAGTATCACAGAAACCAGCAAACCAACCAAAGTGATCCTGCCCCCTGTAAGAGCCCCTCTAACCCTGAAGGGGAACAGGAGGTCCCATGTAGGAGACCATAGGGGAACTGGACTTTGTGGCAATCCCCAGCATCTATCCCAAACGGGGAGTCTGGAGGCAGCCTGCCTGCTCCAAGTCCAAACACATGTTGGTGTTTCCAGAGCTGGAGCTCAGGCACAGCCTTGGGAGATGACCCATTGTCAGAACTCAGTCCATCCCTCTGGGTGTCCAGAGTTGCCAAGGACCCCACCGGGGGGCTGGGAGACCCTGGCATGCAGCCCAGAACACCTGGGGATTTGATTTTGAGCCCTGGAGCAAGTTGCCAACTTTGTATGAGGACGTGAAAGTCACACAGGTTTGAATGGTGTAATAACAAAATGATCACAGGGTGAAAATGTAGATTTTAAGATTTTTGGTATGGGGGTTGTGGGGACAAGATGGAGGAACTTGGGCATGTCTAGCCTTCATTCTTCTTCTTATTCTTCATTTTCTGCAGTGATGTTGGCACTTTGAGATTGGTCTAGAGTAGAAGTGCACTGTCTAACATAGATGATAGGTATTGGGAATTAAGTGTAAATATGATATACGTAGTTTGTAATATAAAAGAACAACACCGCCTCGGGGGCAGTCAGAGTGCTCGTGGCTGCCCTGCAGAGCGGATCTCCGCTGGGCAGAAAGAAAATTTTATAGATAAGAATTAATAAACAACCTCAAGACAGAAAAGTGAAGATTCCAGACTCGTTCTTCAGTCGCGCGGGCTGAAGCAGAGAGATCCTACGCATCTCGGGACAGCAATTATCAACCAGCTACCCAAGAACCCAGTTTTGCAGAGGCACCAAAACCTGTAGGGCAATGACTCAGATCTCTGAGGGCACGTGTGAGTACCTGCCCACAGCTCTCACCTCATCTCAGTGCCAGGCTGGGGAAAAGTGATGCCATCACCTGGAAAATACCCTCTGCTCCCTCTGTGAAAGCCCCAGTTCATGCATTTCTGTCGCCACCAGGTGTTGAAGGAAAGCTCCGCTGCTCCCTTAGGAAATGATTCCCTTGCAAGCTGGAAGGGCAGGGGGGAAGTGCCTGAAGCCATATTGAGCTTTTAGACAACAACAGGGTTTCCAGGCTGCACCGGAGCTGCTGCTTGCCAGCACGTGGCCATTGTTCCCCTCTCACCATTGTTCACCCTCTCAAGGGAGCTGCTGGTGATGCCAGCCCCAAATGTGACAGGTTTGGAGGGCAAGGCTCACACAAAGTAGCATGGTAGCGCCAGCAGAGGTGCCATGCCAGGAGACAGGGCATTTGTGGGTTTGGGAAGGCTGGCTCCAGTCCTCCCCAGTGGCACAGTCACTGGGAGCAGCGTGCCTCCAGGAGTCTGTGGCACATTGGCAGGTGGGTTTTCCTTAACAAAGCATGTTGTCTCATCTCACCACCCTTCACACCGCTGGCAGGTTACCACTGAACACGCCTGTGACAAAGCATAGCTCTCCCTTTTCCCTCTGAAACATACCCAAGGAGTGTAAAAGTGACTTGTCAGACAACCAGATACAATCAGAGCCTACCAGAACATTCAAACACAGCTTTGATCCAAGCTTTCCCTCTCTCTTACCTCAGCATGTGTCATGCAGGGTTTGCTGCAGGCCAGCTGTCAGGGCTGGTAGAAAAGCAGGAGACACTGCTCCAGCTGCAGCTGAGCTGGGAGCAGAGTGTGTCTCCTCCACCCTGCCAATACATAAACCCATGGAGTCAACTCCTAGCCCCCTGCAACCAACGTGCTCCAGATGAATTTCTGGTAAACTTGGATTTGGGTTTAAAGGCAGATCTCTGACTGAACTAGATTGCCATATACCTGGCACATAAAGGCTGGGAATTGGGATTGAAAGACTGAGAAATTTGGGGTTGTTCAGCCTGAAGAAGAGAAGACTCCAGAGCGACCTTAATGAAGTCTTTCTGTACCAGAGGGCATCTAGAAGAGAGATGGAAAGGGATGTTTACAGAGGCATATAATGGTAGGATGAGGGGGAAAACAAAAAGAGGGTAGATTTAGATTAGATATCAGAAGAAATTATCTTCTGTGTAGGTAGTGAGACACTAGAACTGGTTGCCCAGAGGAACTGTGGATACCCCATCCCTGGAAGTGTTCAAAGCCAGGCTGGATGGGGCTATGAGCAACCTGCTGTAGTGGAAGGTGTCCCTGCCCATGGCAGGGGGGTTGGAATTAGGCGATCTTTAAGGTCTTTTCCAACCCAGAACATTCTGTCAGATATTCTCTTTTTCTTTTCTGCCCTTCCACACACCCTTTACCAGGCTGACCTCACCATGATCCAGTTCAAATGCATGCAGACAATGTGAATGGAGCTGTCAGCTAGCAAAGCCAGGAGAGTAATTTCTCTGGGGAAATGACTGGCACCCCAACAGCTTCAGGATAGAGTTCATTCACAGATGTAGATAGATTATAGAGACAACAGGCTGGGTTGATTAATACCTCACCCTGTGTGTACTTTAGTCCAAAAGGTGCATTGCACAACGTCTCTACCAAAAAAGATGAGAAGCCACAGCAAAAAAGGATAACTTTAATACACACTGTCAGTCTGTGTTTGCCACAAAAGTAGAAAACCCTTGGGAAGTCCATGAAAACTGTTATAAATAGAAACTTGCTTCACCTGTTAACAGTGGGAAGCAGAAAAGAAGGCTGCATGTTTTACAGGAGTTAGAATCAGCAGAACTGGAGAGCCAGCAGGTCACAGCCCGACCAGATCAGCCCTGCCAGATTAGTACCAGGGTCTCCTCTGGGGACAGCAGAGGCTGGTTCCTCTCTCCTTGGCCCTTCCCTGGTCACTGCCCCCAGGTCCCTGTGGGCACACAGGGGGCCAGTGTTGAAGATTGCATGCAAGATGTTTTCCATTACCATCTGTATGGCTGATTACCTTGTCAAGTGAGCAGTTTGCCTTATCTCTCTCTTTGAATGACCACATTCACACCTTCCTCGGGAGGGGACCTCCGCTGATAACAGACTATTGAATATCGGTGCATGACTGATAAGAACTATAACATCCCATTGTGAGATGCTCCGCCCAGAGGGAGGAGCCAAGCACTGCTACCCCATATACTCCAAGATTCTGAAATTGCAGTTTCAGTTTATTTCCTCCACGAGATTCCCCAGAGGAACAGCAGCTACCTTTTCCTCCTGGATCTTCAGAGGAAGACTACATCCTTCTCTACAGAACCCCCTTGCTCCAACAGAACCACACCTGATACTTCAGAGGACTGCAGCCACATTTTCAATCGGACTGCCACCAACACCCTGACCAACAGGGTGTCAGGTTGGGTTCTGACTCTGTCAGTGTTGTTCCAGTGGACTGTATTGTTTATTTTATTCTTTTTATTTCTTCCCTATTAAAGAACTGTTATTGCCTGCTCCCATATCTTTGCCTGAGAGCCCCTTAATTTAAAATTGTAGCAATTCGGAGGGGTGGGGAGGGTTTACATTCTCAATTTCAGGGGAGGCTCCTGCCTTCCTTAGCAGACTCCTGTCTTTCCAAACCAAGACAGCCAGGCTGACTGGGGGTAGATGCAGCCTGGAAGTGCAGGGCTTGCAGGGGAGGGCACCCTGCAGTCCCATCTCCTGGAGCAGCCCACACATGGACCAAACCTGCACCCACCCTCAGCACATGGGGTGACTGGCAGCCCAAAAATACCCCAGCTGGGAGCAGACCTTTGACTTTTATGCCCTCTTGAACCAGCAGGACAGGAGCTAATGGATCATGAAGTGACAGTGACAATACTTTGCTAAACATTATTTCCCTGAGCTTTCCAGTGTTCACAGTGTACCTCACTGTTCCCCACATGCAGCTCTGCTGGTTACACCACAGAAGGCTTCACCAAGCCAGTTTCTGATGCCTCCTCTTCTTCTGCTCCCTGCTCCAAGTGCTCAAGAAGTGTCAGTTCACACACACCCAGATTGTTACACAACAGCTGTGTTGTTTCAAAAGCAATCAAAACAGTGAAATCCATTTGATGTGATTATAGGTGGACGTTGGGAGATTAGATGATCTTTGATGAGCAGCAGAAATAGGTCTGTGTCAAACTGAAATCTCCTGAGTGTTATTGTAACCTTCTCTGCAATATTTGCTTTGTGATTTTACTTCCAGAACAGAGTGTAAAACTCCAGTAAAGGCATAAAGCAACTTAAACCTGATAACTGCATTTTATTGTCAGAATGAAAGTGGTGGAACACAGGCCAAACCAACTATGAGAAAGGCCAGACAGACCAAGATAACAAAAAGAATAATTTCTTAGAAAAGATCTCTCTGGAGGAAAGGGACATGATTTCTCATCCTGAATCCTAATTCAAGGAAGAGGGAGGGGGTTTTTGAAGGCAAGCTGACATGAGAAGTTCACCCTCGGCAGAGGAACCTCCACATGGGCCTAGAAGGGCACCAGGCAAAGTCATGCCCCAGAAGAGCAGCAATATCCAGCTTCAGCAGGCATTCAGGATTTGTTTCTTCAGGCTTCATAACTCTACAGACACACTGTTTTAAGCCTGGGTTCTCTCTTTTTGACAGAAGAACAGGTGCTCAGTCCTCCCTCAGTCACAGGGGAAAATATCCTAGGGACCAGGCCTGGAAAAGATGTGACACTGCCACCGCCACCCAGGGTGGCTGAAAGTGAAGCTCCCACAGAAGACCACATCTACCTGACAGGTGAACACTGCACAGTTTGAGGGGTGTTGATGTGTGCTCCAGGTGGAATGGCTCCAGGTGGGATGGCTCAGCCATGCTCACCCAAAGAGCTGCTCCTTGGAGACTTTCATGGTTTCCCACCTTATTTCCACCCAAAAATCAGGTGAAGAAATGGATCTGGTTCTGACTTCAAATTGTAGGGGCTGAATGTAATTCTTCTGCTAAGAACAGTTGTAACCAGTGGTGACTGTGGCTATAAATCAAGGCTGTGCATTTCTTTTAATGTACCAGTTGAACTGGGGTGAAAACTTTGCTTTTCTCCCCTTCCACCCACCCTTCACCAGGCTGACCCTGCCATGATCCAGTTCAAATGCATGCAGACACTGTGAATGGAGCTGTCAGCTAGCAAGGCCAAGAGAGTAATTTCTCTGGGGAAATGAATGGCACCTCAACAGCTTCAGAATAGAGTTCATTCACAGGTGTGGATAGATTACAAAGGCAGGTTACTCCTTTCCTACCTCAGCAGGCTGTATTGCACAGAACAGAAGAAACATACTGAAATAAGGAAATGCTTTCTGGTAGATGACACCTCTACAGCTGGACAGAAGCACAGTCACCCACAATTGACCATATAGGCCCATACAGTGTCACTCAGGAGTTTATTCTACATTTACAGCCTTGTCTCCAAACAGAAGTGAGCAAAACTCCAGTCTGTGCCTCTGATTCACAAATTCACATCTAACCTAATGGTTGACTGAGGCCACATCCTGCCAGCTTCCTCATAATACAGTTTTACTGCTATTCCAGAAGAGAAAGGAGACTAAGAGGCAATGAAATATCCTCTGGGGGCTTCCAGATTGCTTTCATTCATAATTCTGTCTCAGTACTGTAATTGAGATATAAATAAGCTCCTTGTTTCCACTTCAGTTACTTTCAACCTCCCCAACGTGAGAACAGAGTCTTGTATCTCTCAGGTACCTCAGAAAAAAAGTTATTGCACCAGAAAGCAAAGATTATTTTAAAAATAGTTTCCACATCAGTTCAAATGATAAGGCAGTTATGCAGGTGTTGTATAACTGATATTATATTCAGAGTAGTTTACTTTTTGAACGTGAAGTGTAAACATTTCAAGCATACCTACTTACAAGAAATATGCTTACAAAGCATGATTACTTCCTGTGAGGAAAAACCCCCAAGAAAAACTCTTCTCTTTAAATGGGCAAACAATACATTTCCTCTTCCCATACCACAGCAAAGGCTTCCACATGCACATCACGTACACACACATACACGTTCACATGTGTAAGATCCACCACAATCTCAAAAGGAAAGTGCCATAAAAGGACCCTGCAGTAATTGGGTAGCACATCTTGATGTAAATGAGTATCTCAGAAAAGCTGCAGGCCTTGAAGTCTTGTTTTGCTGTGCTAACCACATGCAGACACACACACAACAAACTACTTTCTTGTTAGCTCAGCTCTCCTTCCACAAAGCTTGGTGGTAAAGCTCTCCCTGACATCCATCAAAGAGAGGGACTGATGAGGTGAGAGCTGATGAAAGTTTTGAATAGCCAAGGAAACCAATGATTCAAAGAACTTAATTCCTCCCATCTTAAACAAATGCTTGTTTGCCTGGGAACTCATCAGAGCAGCTGTTCTGAGAAAAAAAACTCCTTTTTTCTCCTTGCCATACCCTGTCCTCAGGGCAAAAGGATTCCTCTGGCATATAACTACCCCTCTCAATTCCCAGTGTGGGCAACAAGAAGGGATATGCATTTTTGGAGCAGTCTTTGTCTCACCCCAAAGTAAACATGTAATATAGGTCAGATGAGTTACCCCCCTCTCAATCCGCCCCCCCCCAAAAGCATCTTTCTCTCTGCTGATGCTAGAAGGAGGCTCCCACACTGACCTTGGAACTGGCCCATGCCTTACCCCATGTGCTGAGGGCAGGAAGGAAGCACTGCTCACAAGGCTTGTAGGAAAATTCCTGTTCAGCTGTAATTCCAGAGGTTAAACCTGAGGACACAAACAGGGTGCACCATCCCCCCCACCAGAGCACTGGACAGTTTCTTACTTCATCATGCATCCTGCCACTATCTATCCATCTCTCCTGGGGAGAAGAAAGGGCTTCCTCTGTGGCTCCTATATCCCTGTTGCACCCAAGCATGGAATTAGTAATAAGGGATATGTGAATAGTGACCTAATCACCTTTCCAATCCTTTTGGACATGCTATTTCAGGGTTAGCTGGGACATGTCTTGTTAATTATTAAAAAATTTTCTTCCTCTGCTGCACAACCACTTCAATAATTTGGTGCATTCCATTATAAAAATTATCTAGGTCCTTGCCCCCATTACACTGCTTGAGAAGCTGATCCAGAACTTTCATCTTTGAATGGTTTTACTAATTTCAAGCCTGAAACTCCCTAGTGACAAATTTCTAGCCAGTTGGGTTGGAACCAATAGTGTCACTTAACTCAAATGCTTCTTTTCCCTCTGTGATTTTCCCCTCTCTCCCTGTTCCCAAAAACATATTTATAAGGAGACATCATTAATGTCTCCAGTTTCAGAAGCCAGCTTCTTTTCATGGCTCTTGCAAAGGAAGAGACGACATTCTTCTCGCAGTATCCATTTAATTACTTAATCCTTCTGAATCAATAATCAAAGGCGACTCTGATGAAGGGGAGAGAGAATGATGCATCTGACTCCATAATCAGAAGGCTAATTAATTACTTTATTATACTATACTATGTACATTGTATCTGAACTGAATCTGCCCTTCGCTCACTCTTGCTCACAACTGCTCACACTGCACTCATCTCTCATTCTCTCGTGGCTGTCCCGTGACAGTCCTGACACACACACACTTCTTGGCCCTGATAGGCCAAGGGAACAAAACATCCTCACTTTGGGTAAACAATCTCCATATTGCATTCTACTTTTGCACAACACAGGCACAGCAAGAGAGATAAGAATTGTTTTCCTCCTTCTCTGCTTGTCTCACAGCTTCTCTCTGTTCAGAGGGCACATGAATACCACACTTCTGGACCATAGGTAACCAAAGCTACAAAAATAATTCACTGAAGAATGGCAGTATAAATGTATCAATACTTCCCTGTCTCTATTCAGAAAAAATCCCTCACCTGCTAATCAAGTTTATCATTGTTGCTCAGTAGGGAAAAGAAGACACGGTGGTTGTTACGGCATCCTCTCACTGATCCACAAACCCAAGGCTCTTCCTTCAGCTTGTCCCTCCACGATAGCAGCTGTTGTGGAAGGAGAGCAGGGCCCAAAGCAGTGTCAGTGCTGAGCACTAATTGCAGAGCAGGAACACAAAGGGATTGCAAGGCTGGGCACCGGGGGCAATGCCCACATGAGCTGCTGGGAGTGGTGCTGTGAGCTCCTCAGCTCCAGAGGCACAGCTCCCTCTGCCAGCCCCACTCCCCTTTCACTCCCCATTTCCCAGCCTGGCTTTCCCTCTCAAAAGAGACGTGGCCACAGCTGAACCAATCCTCTTCTCTCAGCTGCCCAGGCAGATGCCAAGGAAGTGCCAGGCACAGCAGCAAGTGCTCCAGCCATTTTATCACCATGCTGCATTCTCTCACCACTTCCCACATGTTTCCTAGGAAAAAGGACAAAGTTAGCACACATAGGGATAAATTAAATAAATGCACATTTATAATAGCCCCTCACTTCCCCCTTGTTTCCTCTTTCTTTACAAGCCAGTGGGATTCAGCCCACAGCACCTTGTTTATTCCACACATTGAGAAGCCTTTTTCTCTGCTGAGAGGAGCAAGGAAAGCACACGGCTTGGCCCAGCCTTTCCAGCATGCCTGCTTCTCCTGTGGTGATGGAGGCGCTGAAGTGCCCAGAGCAGCACATCTCCTGCCCTCAGCCCCAAGCACAAATGCTCCAGGCTGCCCAAGAGGCGTGTATGGTTATAGGGTCCAAAAGCATTTGTCCTCCTGAGACTTATATTTAGCCTGAGAACAAACAGTACTTTTGGCTTATGGCCTGGATTCTCATCAGAAGGAAGGAAAAAGTTGGTCTGAGAGGCTTTTTCAGCTGCTTTCCCTAAAACCATCTGATTTTACTTTTCTTCATGGAAAACATTTGTGGTTTTATGCTGAGGGGGTTCATTCATGAGTTCTCCACAATATAAAAAACCCCAGAGTTTTTTCTAAAAGGGGACAGAAGTGTGAAAAATGAAAATATTTAATTCCAGCTATAATTGTTGGAGTTTTGCAATGTCATTCATTTTCCTAAGTAATACCCAAATATTTTTCTTGCTGTGCTGCAGCCAATACCCACTTGAGCTTTCATATGAGGAAAATAAAATAGATGTGAATTATTCAAATCTATAAAAAAACCAAATCAACCACTATACAAGCTTAATGGTGCATACTGGCAATCCTATACAAAACTATCTATGACCTATGTCATTATCTTCTGTTAAAAGGTAATGAGGTGGGGGAAAAGAACCACAATGAGATTATTCATAGAACTGGGTATCTCACAGGAGCTTAGATGAGCCCTCAACCTTGGCATCAGCAGTGTTAATTAATGGGGTTATTGTTCCACTGGGGAAAGACCCTTTGTCTGATCCTTGGCTAGATTAGTCCTACTCTGTGTACATCAAAGGAATCAAATCTGATAGGCAATGCTAGTGATCCCAGCTCCCTCAGTCTTTTCTATTTTATAAGAAAAACAAATTATTTAGAGTAAACTACTGTCCTCGTTCAATCCTGTTCTGTCTTATCCCACACCAGTCCTCATTCCATTAATTAAGGCAGGGACTGCTGGGCAAGGTGGCATTTGATATACATCCCAACAACCAGGACAATCATCTTCCAGAGGGAAAAGGCCAGAAAGGTTTGCAATCAGATGGTGCTATAAAATAACTTGTAACTCTTGATGCATAAAATGTACACATTTCATACCCACCGCAGTGAGACCACAACTGGTGAGAGCACTCTGAGCCCTGGTGATGCTCAGGTAGCTGGAACATGGTGGTAGGCAGGATTTCCAGAGGCACTCACATCAGGGAGAAGCCTGTTAACATTGAATTAAAGCATGTGAGTTGTCTCCTCAGCAACATGCTCAAAAGGATGAGTGAACCTGGGGTACAAGAAAAGGTTTTATTATTTTTTATCAAAAACTTGAACTTTCTTTCTCCTAACAAAAGAAATGAGACTAGCCCTGTGGATATTTTCTGGAAACAAGGAAATGAAGAGGCAATGTTTCATTTCTTTGCCAAAAGCATTTTACTGAGCTGTTTCCCTGCATCCAGCAGCAAAATCCATGTGATGCTGCAGAGCCTGTGGTGTAGGCAACTGCTGAAGGAGTAGTGTTGCTCTACTGATATGGTTAAACTGCAGCTGGTGTGGTGGTAAAGGCCCCATTGCAGGACACCCATGCTGGGTGACCAAGCCACATGAAGTACACCTTCTGGTTCCTTTGCTAAATTAACATGACAGGCTCCCAAACCACTGGCATTCTTAAGAAAATCATTAAAAGTTCTAATGAAGTTCAACCCACAGTTCTCTTCAGTTGTTTAAAGCAATGCACTAGACACTTTTGAAATTAATTATTGACAAGACTGAAAGGGACTATTTTGCAAATATTTTGCTGTCTGTAGTTCATTTGTGGGGCAGACCTGATTTCCAAGAATGCGTCAGTCATTCAGTTTGTTCTGCCACAGGGATGTTGAAACAGCTTGGAGCCCTACAGTTGTTTGAAAACATTTTTGTTCAACTGTTTACAAGTCGTTAAAGTTGTTTTGTAATGCCAGCATTACTTCTGCCTCTCTGACTGAGGCATTCTGAAAGGAAAAGTATGAAGAATGATCAATAAATAACAGCACAATGACCTTGGAAATAAATTCTTGAAACCACATACAGATTCAGGCATTTGTCTGAATGAAGGACAGCTTGCTGAACACACAGACAAGCAAAACCCAAGCTGCCTGGAGCAACCACCTCTCCCTCTTAGCCTGGCCTCTTCTGCATCCCTGCCTCTTCCCAGTAGCACATGGGGACACCATGGCTGACTCCCTGATGACTCTTCAGTGCCATCTTTTCCATCCAGCATCTGGTACTTTGCTATCAAAACACTTTCACCCACAGTGACATGGTCAAACAAGCATACTGAGGGCTGGGCAGCAAGGAAACTTCCAAGGCTTGCCTAGCTAAGAGCTTCTGGGCACTTTGTGGAGTGGTGGAGCAAAGTTTGCGTTTGCCCAAGGCCAGTATCTGTATCTAGCTGGTCACCAGAAGCTTCATCCCTCTCCATGACACTGGGGTAGCCATGGTGTAGGAGGATGCTGGCACTTTCTGCAGCACAGAGGGGAGCCAGCCCATGAGGTTGCCTCATCTCCCCTCTCTGGAGCCCTGGTGGTGGCCATGTCCAGTCATTTCTTTAACACCTCCAAGGATGGTAACTCCACCACCTCCCTAGGCAGCCCATTCCAAAGTGTGACAACCCTGTCCATGAAGAAATTCTTCCTGATGTGCAACCCAAACTTCTCCTGGTGAAGCTTGAGGCTATGGCAGCTTATGCTCTCATCCTGCCACTAGCTGTCTGGAAGAGATTGAGCCCCACCTGGCCACAACCCCTTCAGGTGATTATAGAGACTGGTAAGCTCTCCCCCAAGCTTTCTTTTCTCCAGGTTAAACACCCCCAGCTCCCTCAGCCACTCCTCACAGCACTTCCTCTCTAAACCCTTGAGCTCTCTGGCACAGGAGCCACCTTGGCTGGCAGCTGCTGTGTCCCACCCCAGCAAACAGCAAACCACTGAACACAGAGCTGTAGGAAGCCAGGTTTCACCCACTCTGAAGTGGATTAGGGAGAAGCACATCACAACCCTATTGCAGGCCCATGTGTGTGCCTGTGCAGCAGCAGGGGCCAGCAGCAGGAGCTGCTGACAGGAGGCACCGCTGGGTTTCCACTGTGACAGAGGCCAGCTCTGCTCTGTGGGCAGGGCACTTGGGCTCCCACTGCTGCTGGGCAAACACTAGGGTGAGAGGAATGCCAGGGGGCTTTGAGAGCAAAACTGCCCAGCTGTATGAACATTGTGTGGTGCCCCACTGTTCTAGGGAGAGGAAATGGCATGGGGATGGGGGTGGACAGAGACTGAGCACAGCAAAAGCTGAGCAGTGCCTAGCACTTATTGAGCAGCCACTGCAGCCTGCTGCTCTTCAGGCCAACCAGACACACAGACCAGAAAAATGAGGGCAAGGTGAGCACTCTTGTCAAGAGTCAGCCCTGCACAGAAGAAAGTTTGGCAAACATTTTGGAGATGGTTCAGTGACTGCAACACACAGTACAGCACTGCATTGAGCCATCTGCAAAAATAACCCTGATTACTGGTTAAGGCCTCCTGGGACATGCTTAGAGTAGCAGATGGTGCCATTTCCCAAAAATTTCCTCTCCCTTTGGCAGAGGAACATATCTACTATGGAGTTGCAATGGGTTATAAAGAAGAGCAGGAAAATATTTTTTCTGCAGAACATTTTTGTGCTAGGGGTTAGAGGGCTACAGCCCAGCAAAAGCTGAGCTTCTGCCTCCGCCTCTGGGAGCAGAGGCATCTTAACAGGGAGAGCCAAAATTATAACCAGGACAGTGGAAGGAACTGAACATGCTCCTGAGCATGTCAAATCTATGGGCTATCCTCCTACCCTGCAGGGAACCAACAGGGGACCAAGTTTCCAGATCACTTTTCTCTGAAAAATATTAATTCTGAACATATCATTGCTACCACCAAGACACTTAGGGGTACATAATCATGGGACAGGTATGGCTGAGTGTCATAGCCTAGCTCAGACTAAAACCATCCCACATCATGCCCAGAAGCTGCAGCACAAAGGTCTGTCCAAAGCAAGAGCGACATGATTCCTCTCCTCCTCACTGACTCTCTAGAAAAATAATGGCTGGAAATTTAAGCCAAAGGTGTTTGGACAAATCAGGCAAAAGAAATTGCATCCAGTGTTGAGCCTTAAAAAAAACAAAACTGAGAAGCAAACTTTTCTGATAAATTAATATATGTGGTAGATACACGTCATTCTATGCTTTTTCACACCTGTGGTAAAGTTTTCATTGCAATAAAAGAGTGTTCCCTGTTAACACAGGACAGCCCTCAGCTTCTTCCATATAAAGCTGAGGGAGCTCCATTCCATTGCAGTCAACCAGCTAATGAAAACAGAAGTAATTAGGAGCAGGGGGGAGAAACAAGATCCAGTAGGTGTCTCAAGTCAGCAGTTTTTGTCAACTCAGTGAAGCTGAGTGAATTATGTCTTCCATTTTGACTGACAAATGCTTTCCATTCTCTGAAATTTCTCATTGTCCATTTTCAGAGGCTATAGATTTCCATCTCCTACCCTAGCAACTGTTTTGGTGGTTTGTGATTTTCCCAGCCCCTTCTAATTTGCTCAGAAAATACAGACAGGCCAGCTATAGCTATAATAAACTATTGCAGAATGTGCAAAATCTTCACAAGAAATAAACATCTACAGTCTCTTCTTGCACCCACAATGAAACATTAAACAAAAAGCAACCTGCCATGTGTGGGTGAGATCTGATTTCTAATCTAAACATCTCTTAAGCTTTCTGAGTGCTGTTTAATAGAACATCAGTTGGCCTCTTCTAGGCATAAAATGTCACTCAGAGACACAGCATTGTTTTGAGATGGCTCCAAAGGATGAGGTTTTACCTCTCAAAACAAAGTTACAGTGAACCAAGAGTGTAAATTGTGGACTCTACTTTTAAAGACATGTGCATGGACTTTGCTTCTCATCACTTACTCATCATCATTTCTATATTCCCAAAAAGAAGCACTGGAGCCATAGTCATCAGCTCATCACACCTGAAACACCCCCAGGCAGCCATCTCCTCTGGCCACTCTCCTGGGAGTTGCACACTTCATTTGTCAGCAGAACCCACCCTGGCCTGTCACTGTGATATCCAGTAGACTCCTCATTATATAAATTATCTGTCATTACCAAGCAGATACAAAGCTCCAGACAAATGTTAATAAAAGGCTACATAAAAAAAGCAAAACACTCCAGATGGACCAGCAGCACATGGTTGTCCACCTTTTTGCAACCATTCATGACAATGCAAAATGATCAGATGGTGCTTTACACAACACTTTTAATGACTTTTAAAGGCTTTTTCTTAAAATCAGCCACACAGAAAAGCACTCCTGTGATTCAGATGTAAGGGAAGTTGGGAAACATTACTAGTGGCTTTGATTTCAGAACTTTTAAACCCATAGGGCTCCACCACCTGAAGGAAAGTGTGAGACTCACCCAAAACTGCCACGCACCACATTTTCCAATAGTACAACCCATAACAGGTTCAAGCTGAAACTCCTGTAGGAAACTCAGATTAAAGGAAAAGAAAAAAATCAAATTATCTGTTCTGCTAACCTGTTGAAATTGAACCCAACAGACAGGATGATCCTCAACAGCATTCCTCTGCCAGAAATTGCCTCGGCATCTTCCAAGGTGTTGCCAGCCTGGCCAAAAGCAATGACTGTGACGTTACAAATGACAACCAGACATGCCTAAAATCCTCCAAGTTTCTGCTTCTTGCCATGTTTTGGTCGTGCTAAGCTCTTTTAGGGTTCAATGCTCCAAGCTTCCAGGATGCAATGTAATTTTGGTGAACAGGCTGATATTTATAAAAGGAGGAGCAGTCAAGGTTAATGGCCCTCTTCTCTAGAGGAAGCTTTGAACAATAAAAAAGCCCATGTTCATATAATAAATTCTCCATGTGCTCTCTCACAGACATGTAATTCATGATGCAAAACCGTTTAAGGATAGGAATTGAACATAGAAATAGGAGAAAAAGTCTGGTAAATATTCTTAAGGAAGCACTCTGTCATATCTGCCAGAGAGCAAAGCAAATGCTTTATGTTTTATTTTAGCAATATTTTCTCTCCATCCATGAGGAGTCTGTAAACCTCTTAGAAAGAGAGTCAAGCCACAACCATTGCTCAGATTTTTCAAAGTAAATTGAATATTACTGGAGAGACACTAATCAGTAGTTTTGTCCCCATACCATGAGAGACTCAGTGCTCTTTGCTTGGCCTGGGGAAAAGGCTCAGAGAGTGATATGGAGAGATTGAAAAAAACCCAAAATAAACCACTTCTAAGTAAGTAACTTAACTGGGAATGCCTAGGTTCACTTTCCCCTGTTACCCTGGGAAAGTCATTTATTCCTTATGTCTGTTACCAGCTGTAGGGCCTCTGAAGCAGTAAGTCCCAGCAATGACCTCATGTGGAGAAAGTGTGGTTGTGGAAGCCAGGTAACTCTCAGAAACAAAGCCTCTAGTGCAGGAGAAGTTGGTGGGAAAGGATTGAAAGAAAACAGAAAAACAAGCTGGTTACCAAGCATTAGCAAGCCCATAGTAAATTCCTAGAAGAGATAAGGTGACTGTGTTTTTTACCACAAGATAACTAATGAGGACAACTTGCTCCACTCCACCCATAACTAACCTCACCACCTTCTTCACTTCACAGTACATGTGGCATTTGCAGTGAGTAACCATATGTAAACTGCAGATAGCATATCCCTAATAGGCTGCTGTGATCTGCATGCTCTTTAACTCAATTATATTAATCTTTTAATTAACATAAAAAGTCTTAACTGATGGTTTTGAAAGCTTCATTTCAAAAGGCTTCATTTTCCTAGGTGTGGATTGGCTCACTTCTCCCATAGACACAGACATACAAAATCAGAACCAGCCTTTGAAATGGCAGACCTTCACTCCCACACACACATTTTCTTAAAAAACGTGAAAACCCAGGGCTGAGCACAGTCTCATTCTCAGCCCCAGCTCCACAGTGGTTTTTCCATGTTCTTCAGTCAGTAAGGTCTCACTGGGAACCTGGTGTCAAAAGGTCATACACCGCCATTTGCCTGTATATGGAAGTGGTACAGGCTATGGGGTTTCCCTGTAAGAGCTTGGCAATACCTCTGCCTATAAGGTTTTCAGGCTTTTTTAATTAAAAAAAAAAAAAGGAAGAAGAAGAAGTAAACGCCCACTTGCTACCAGTTGTTTCATTAATGGGGTCTACCATATCATCTTCTTGTACTTGAAGCCTGAGGGACAAACCCAGAGCAGGGTTCCTGTGCAGGATCGAGCCCAGAAGTAAGGACAGCTCCCCAGGCTTGGCTTGTGTTTCCCACAGTTCTGCCTCTGCTCCTACCTGTCCTGCAGGGAGCACTTGTCTGTCCTTTCTGGCAGGGAAACCAGTCTGGACTACCTAAACAATGAGGAGGATGAGAGGTTCATCATAGTATCACAAATTTTTTTTCAAGTGCTAAAAACCCTTTTGAAAGCCCTCTGTGTTTTGGCATGGGTGGGGAAGGAGTGTTGTGCACTGCAGCATCCAGGACAGAATTTCCTGTCCCATAGCAGGTTTGACAAAAGGACAGAGAACTTAAGGGTGCCAAGAGGTTCCAGCTCTTCTCCTCTATCTTGGAGCTTTCTTGGAGAGCCAGTCCCCAGACCTTGATGGGTGTACCAATCTGACAAGCTGAATTAAGAGGGTAGAGAAAAGTTGCTGTGGTTCAGAGTTGCAGAGAAAAACTCAGAGAAAGAATTCCATGGCACCATTTGTAATTTCTAAAATCCTTTGCGATACTAGGACCTTGCAATTTTGAGTCACAGGAGATGTGATTTGGATCACAGATCCTGAGCCTGTTTTTGATGTTCAACAAGACAGCTTGACAGCATAGGTGACCAGAGCCCTGTGCAAGCTCCATTTCCTCCACGACCTGCATCTCACACAGCTCCCTAGCACCAAACGCAGCCACTCAGGCTGGGAAGCAGGATGAGCTTGTCCCTTCAGAAAGATCTGAACAGCTTTGGAAACCCTGTGTGCTGGAGAGGGAAGGCACTGTGGGTGATGCTGGAGGCTCTGCTCTTTGCACAGAGCAGCCAGGCTTGGTCAGCTGGGGCCAAACTGGCTACTAGCACGAGAACCAGGATCCTGATGACCTGCTAAATCTTGACTGGGGCACACACTGCTCCCTCTCCCATCAGCAGCTCTACCTATACCTGAGTCAAGGAACACCTCTTTCTCCTTCTCTCTCCTCCTATTCCCATCCCCTGGCCATGGGGCAATCCCCAGGGGCATTTGTCCCTTGGGAAGGTGGGCAGCTTGAGCAGAGAAGGGGGATGGCACCAATCCATGAGTGCCTTGGTGCAACCATTTGCCATCAGCAGCACGTGTCTCACAGCTGGTGTGCCCTGTTCATGGAGGGGGGTTCAGCAGATGGTCAATGGGATCTGGCTGTGCCCCTATGGCTGGCTGGCACAGCCACCATATGCTGGGAAAAAAAATAATAGAAGAGGTGCTGGAGGTGCTCAGCCAGAGCAGTACCAGGATTTCCCCACCATGGTCAAAGCTGAGCTGGCTGAGGTAGAGTTCACCCTGCAATTTTCCTGGAAGTGACACTGTGACAAGCCTACGTCACTTCTGTGGCAGCACACCCTGGCAGGGGAAAACATGGATTTTCTCATTGCTCAGGTCACACTGAGGTAGAGAAGATTCCCTATTTACTGACTGCCAGTTGGAAGAGGACAAACCACCCGTGATTTACCAGGATCCTTATTTAATATACCAAATACACATAAACTGTAAACTCAGCCTTGCTGCAGCTCCTAGCTGTGGAACTGTAGTTACCACTTCTGCAATTAAGAGAAAAACAGAGCAGTTTATTAAGCAGAGTTGTGGGAACGTAGTTTCAGTTTTCAGTGGGTTCATCTGAATCTTTTTTCCATTTTAGTTCATGTAAGTTCACGCCCTTTGGGTTTCACATAAAGCCGTAGGGTCTGAGAAGCTCAAAAAATCTCAAAATCAAAATGTCAAGTTGAAACGAAACCATAAAAGGTATTTGGATTTGCATGAAAACGGGCCCAGATTTGCTTCAGGAGTTCCTGAAGCCTGGTAAAGCTTTTGAAGAGCCTAATCTGAGTTTTGTGGTTTCAGTGCAGACAGAAAGCAGTGCAAGAGAGCAGATGGGCTCCTTTCAGGAAGCCAAGGCAGAGGAGAATGATTAAGAAGCTATGAGAACAAGAACCATGGAGCAAGGGGGAAGAGGGGAGGGAATCTAAAAAAATCTCTGAGACCAGATTTTCAATTGCTGAATGCCTCATATTAGGACCTAAGAGAACATGGATCATGTAAAGGCACTACAGATAGTGGACAGATCCTGTTTCTGAGGATCAGGCCCTGAATGGGAATACAGAGGTTTGGAGATAAGTCCAGCCATAATAGTGCCACACACCCTTCTGCCCATACACTGAACATCCCTCTGCCCTCATAAGTAATCCTCTTCCCACAGTACTCCAGCCACACACGAGGTAGGAAAACAAAAAGAAAATAATCTACCAGGCTTATGCTCTCTGGTTAACACCTATAAACCTGTCCCAACATCAAATATTTTAAATTCTGGCTTTGATCTATTTTTTAAATTAGTTATTTCAATTTCATAGGCTCTAAATTTATTCTTATTGCATTCTTTTACTGACATAAAAATAAACATTTCAGAGTGACAAGTCAATTTAGTTGCTCACCTGAAAAGATGCAGAATAAACTTAATTGAGAAATTAACTTTTCTTTCCACGAGGAGTCTATACATCTCATTCAATTACACTCTTTACATTAACATCTTTTACATTGACAGGATGCAGAGGAGGCATTCATTGATTGCTTGAGATTTAGTCTCCTGGCTGAGCAGCTGGGTGTCTTAAAAACAAAAATCACTCACCATGACTGACATAACAAGGATATACAATGTTATGAACAATGTAAGCAAAACCTGCAACACTTACAAGTATTTTCATTTGAGAGCATTTTTCATTCTAACTACACAAAACTCAAACATCTAACCTGCAAATTAAACTTTCAGTTGCCTCTTCCTGCCTTTTCCGGGAAAAAAGATAAGAAGAAATTTTCTTCTTTTCACAAAAGAAAACCTAAATTTGGCTGAAACACTGAGTTTTGTTCCCTTCCATCAAAAAGATCCTTACTTTCGTATCTTCTCATGAGTTCATCTTGCCAAAGAAAATAAAATGGCTTTGTATAGCTTCAGCATTTTCTTGAATTCTCATGAACTTGGAGTGCTACTTGCATTTTATGTTATCCTCCCAGGAGCATGCACTCAGGAGATTTGACACTCCCTGCTGGCATTGTCATGCAACATCACTACAGACCAGCCAGCAGCATCCCCAGCATCTGCCCATTAATAACCATGGTTTGCAGAACAGGATAAATCATTACGTTGTTGTCATCTTGCTTTGGCATTTCACCCTCTCACTGGTTTACTTTCATGCAGGCCACTAAATTTATTTAATCTATGAAGCCATTTACTCTCCATACCCTTTCAGCAGCTTCTTTTGTGACACAAAAGAATTCCCATTGGTTTGGCCTGACCTCACATCAGACACTCTCCCCAGCCATGTCTCTTTTTGAGTCCATCACAAGTGCTATCTGGTACTGCAGTTCTGCTTTAGATGCCATCTTTCAGACAGGATGTTCTACATCCTCTTAGCTAACACCATACCCTGGCATTCAAAGGATGCTTAGTCAGACCATTTCCATTGAAATCAGTTTTTAAGAGCTTAGGCAGGCTTGCAGGCTGGGCCAAACAGTCTTTGTGCCTCATCTAGTAGATCTGAAGACAAACAGTACATTCCCACACTGCAAAGATAACAATTAGGTTCATTTGGAAAATTGTAGTAGAGCAGCTTTACGATCTGACAACTCAGCCTCAATTTCAACAATACCCTGGGTTGGGGTAAAATGCTTGAAAGGCAAAAATTTCCATGCCCCAGTCATAGCCAACCAAACTACTGAGGTATCTTCTTTCCAAATGATGATGTTTCAATACATTTTCTGTTAATTTCATAGAAATGGGCAATAGTAAAATACACAACCTTAAGATGCAAACCAAAACCCAAACCATAACAATTTACTTTATCTTAAAAAAACTAAAGAGTTTAATTTTCTGTCTTGGCAGGAAAGGTTACAGGGCGTCATCTGAAATCTTGGTGTTCAAACAGTTTGGACCTTTGTGCAGCAGTTTCAGAAGACGCCCCAAATAATAAGAACCCCAATTCCCACAATTTCCACACGCAGGATTTGAAGTGTCTCGCCTGGTCCTGGGCCAGAGCATGCAGGAGGTGGGCCAGGCAGCTCTCCACCCATCACATCTGGCATCCCAAACAGCTCATTGCCCTGTAGGGTTACTGACCATTTTATGGTCACTCCTTCCCCTCCAAAGAAGCAGCTGATTCAAAGGAACAGCTGCTGTGGCAGCCGGACAAACAGGGTTTATTTCACAGAATCACAGAATTACAAGGTTGAAAGAGACCTACAAGATCATTGAGTCCAACCCAGCCCTAACACCTCAACTAAACCATGGCACTGAGCGCCACATCCAGTCTTTTTTAAACACATCCAGGGATGGTGACTCCACCACCTCTCCAGGCAGACCATTCCAGTACTTTATCACTCTTTCCATAAAAAACTTTTTCCTAATATCCAACCTGGATTTCCCTTGGCGCAGTTTAAGACTGTGTCCTCTGGTTCTGTCCGTTGCTGCCTGGAGAGAGAGACCAGCCCCCACCTGACTGCAGCCACCTTTCAAGTAGTTTTAGAGGGTGATAAGGTCACCCCTGAGTCTCCTTTTCTCCAGGCTAAACACCCCCAGCTCCCTCAGTCCGTCCTCACAGGGTTTGTGTTCCCAGCCCCTCACCAGCCTCGTTGCCTCCTCTGGATGTGCTCAAGCGTCTCAAGGTCCTTCCCAAACTGAGGGGCCAGAACTGGACACAGCACTCAAGGTGTGGCCTCACCAGTGCCCAGTGCAGGGGAAGAATGACTTCCCTGCTCCTGCTGGCCACTCTGTTCCTGACACAGGCCAGGATGCCATTGGCCTTTTTGGCAACCTGGGCACACTGCTGGCTCATGTTCATGTCAGCCAGCACCCCCAAGTCCCTTTCTGCCTGGGCACTGTCCAAACACAGTGTCCCAAGCCTATTTAAGTTGCTTTCACCTGGACTTCAGCCTTTTCCTCAGAGAGAAGAAATAACAAGTTGCCCAAAAAGTCAAACTCATCATTCTATGTCCGTGGTCAGCTTGCAGGGTACTAGAGGAACCACAGAAGATGTTTCTCTCCCTGAGGATGTGTATGGACTGTGTTAGGGTTACTGCTGCATCAGGGAGTGGAAGGGGGGCTGTGAGGATGGTCTCAATCATAACTCAATTTCAGCTTCAGAAACTGGGTGACCACTAAACTTGTTACTACAGGGTAGTGAGCAGATGGTTTTGGCAACATTCCTGCTGGTTTCACAGAATTTCTAGGAGCCATTGCCTTAAAAGCCACCATCCAGATCCCAGCTTCATGTAAATTGTCTTAGCAGCATTGGGTGAAAGAATAGGTGGTGGTGGTGAAATCTTTAAATCATATTTTAAAACAAAAAAAAAGAGGAAAAAGCAGAAAGGAGTCCTTGCATTATCCATCCATCCATCCATCCATCCATCCATCCATCCATCCATCCATCCATCCATCCATCCATCCATCCATCCATCCATCCATCCATCCATCCATCCATCCATCCATCCATCCATCCATAACATTTAAAAGTCACAGAAAAAAAGGAGGAACTGGGAAATGAAAATATGATTCAGGGTAAGGGAAAACACAACAGAACAAAGAGTAGCTGGTCCCCATACACAGATGCATGCATCAAGCAGTCTTGCTCACTAGCTGGTTGTAGGCATGGGGAAGGCTTCAAGCAGCCAACTAGGCTCGCAGTACTTGCTCTGAAATTTGCCACTGAACCTTGTCCACGGCCTAAAGCAAAACCAAAAAACAAATAAACAAAAAGAAAAGCAGAAAAAGAGTGAAAATGCTACACCACAATGTTATGTAAAAAGAGAAGCACAGCTGGAACCATTTAGAGAATATTTGGGGTTTGTCCTGTGACCAGTTCATCTCTGTGGTTTTTCTCGGTACTGATGCAGTGTGAAAAGTGTACAGCTGTACTTCCCTTCTTAAAAATAAACATACAGTCCTAAGCAGAAATCACTTGGCACACAAGGGAGCCAATTCTGCCTGACGTCACCTAGCTGTACAGGCAGGAACTTCCCCACAAGTGTCATTACTTTGGTCCCTGTGAGAGCCACACATGGAAGATGATCACACTGGTGTGATCTCACCTGGAACTGGGCCAGCACATCCTGGATACAGCACAGGGCCAGGGAGGCTGGGCCTGGACACAAGACATGAGCCATGGCACCCAAGGAAATGCAGCTCCTGCAGCAGGGTACCAAAATTTCTCTGGAGCTCAGCAGTCCAGCAGACACCTAAACACAGGGCTGGTTTTTCCCATAGCTCAGCACCATGCTCTTTGGAAAACCTGACTCACAACGTTACAAGCAGCATCAGCAGCTCAAACCCTGTTATTTATCTGTAGGACAACAATGTCTAGAGGCCCCAGGTGTGGTGCAGCATTGCTCTGTCCAGGCACTGCACAATCCTGCTGGCTGTGAGCAGTGGCTCCAGGAGGGCTGACCTGGCACTGGCAACCACCATCAGCTACCCAGGAAACTCTTGAGCAGACATGGCTGCCTGCCAGCCTGAAGCCATTCCATTTCTCTTTTCTGATCAATCACAGCCCTTGGCAGAGAGCATTTAGCTTTGAAACCACGGTGCCAGGCTTCAGCAGCTCTGCTGCTGCTGCTGAGGCATCCCAAGCACACATCTCTTGGCTTAACTCCAGCCCATGCAGACTTAGCACTGCCAGGTGTGTACCACAGGCAAGACAGACACGGGCAACCAACATCTTTTTCTATGGGCCATGTATGTGCTCCCAATCCCTCATCTGCCCTTGGGGAGAAGCTGCCACTCCCTCCCTGAGCTCATGTTTTCTTCATCAGGAGTTTTCCCCCAGCTTCCACTTAGGAAAGGCAGCATGGGCTTTCATCCTTCTTGCTCTCCAAGACTTCCTGAAAAGATCCAGCTGTGACTTCTCCTATACACGGACATTTAATGGGGACTTTGTAAACAAAGCTCTTGCCAATGGGGACACAGCCAAAATTCATCTGGCATCAGTTTCACAATGAAAGGAAGACAGAGGAAAATAGGGAGGGAGCCTAATCTTCTGGCCAGCACAGGGAGAGGGAGCTGACTGGTAGCCCCCCAGCAGGATGGGACAGACATGGCTTAGTGACCTGCAGCAATGATTCCACTGTTCAAGAAGCCCCAAGCAGAAGGAAATGCTCTCTGCCAAGGAAGAAGGGGACTTTCTCAAGCAGAGAAGAGATGGAAAGATGGTGGGTCTGGACCAGTGTAGCATATTAAGATCTAGATTTACTTCTGGTTTTTCCCCCACCCCAACCTTCCCTGTGACTTTAGACAATCTGTCCAAATCTTTGAGAAGTTGTGAGTGTTTTGTGCATGCACAGAAAGGGCCAGGGCTCAGCAGCCTGGCAGACAGGCTGCATGCCCACCTGGTTCCCACTGTTCATGCCAAGGACAGCATGGCACCACAAGGACATGGAAAGGAGCCCTGGACCAGAGCAAAGCCACAGGCAGAGGCACCTTTTGCCTGAAGCACTTCCAAAACCAAAAACATCTCATGTTGCCATCATGAGAGGACTGAAGTCAAGCTCTGCAAACACACAGGAGCTGTCTTTCAGAAATCAAACAGTCCTTCCCCATTCCCCAAACTTAAGTGTACAAGAGAGGAGACTGGTAGCGGTGCTATCAGACATCATGAGTCTTTTCAACCCATCTGGCCCAGAGCAAAATAGACCAGAACAAGAAAAGCCCTTGCTGAACCATAACTAATAGCATAGCAAATCCCTCTGATCCAGACACAGGCTCTCAGCCCTTTCACCAAAATTATGGGATAGCTCCTTAGCTTGCTTGAGTCAGCAGGAGCACATGGCTTTCTGTGGAAAGGGGGAACAGTTCCCAAAGGATAAGCATACCTTCATGCTTTTTGGTAAAATGTACCAAAAAAATAAATACTCATAATAACCTGTTAGCCAGAAACCTGTGCTGGCTAACAAGATATCTGAAAATTGTCCCACAATTCAACTTTTGGCAGAAAATGAGCAATAGAATAGGTCCTTGTTTCAAACCTACAATGATAAGACAGGTCTTGGACATTTATTACCAAATGTGAAACTCTTAGCTCAAGCTAAACAATAGCATTAAGGAAGTAATTTGAAGAATTGTTTACTATATAAACACTGAAGTTTCAGAATACACAGTTGGGAACAGACACATCTCCAAGGGCTACAGCTCATGGGTAGAGACCCCAAATCAATATTAGCTGTGCACAGCCAGCCACCATCAGCTTGCTCACATTTGCCTTGTGCCCTTCCCAATCTCTAAGGACCAGACTACAAGAATAAGTCTGTGCCATCAGATGGAGATTTTTGGCTTCTGTGTTTGGGGGCAGTGAGATTGCCCACCCAACTTCATCTTACTGCAGCACACGGACATTTGAAATTTGCTTTTGCCCCACAAACAGGAACAGGTCTGTTCTGATTCACGCTGAAAGCGACAGGGGATTTTCAGAATTATCACAACACAAGACGTCATCTTCCTCTGCTGGCAAGAGGGATTGAAAATGACTGACCTGATTTCATAAAAATATCAGCATGTGTGTGGTGTGCGGTCTGTTACTCTTCCACACTCTTATGGTTTCTGGGCACACAGCAGCAGCCTGCCTGCTACAGACTGTAAAGCAAAATACAGGTTGGGAAACTGAAAAGGTGGAAGAGGAACAAAACAGAAATGCCCGGACAGATCGGTATCCACTAACCAGCTAACATTTGAATCAGAACAAAAGTAGCAACTGAATAGGGAAACATTCATTTCCTCTCCTTCTAAAACAGCAGTAATGTGAGGCACAGGAAGCACACATGCTCTGATGTTTTGATTTTCAAATAAATGTCAGATGAAATGACATCAAGAAGAGATGGAATAAGTCTGGGAAAGTCCTTTGTTTATTTTTTTTCCTTTGTTTGCCTTTGCATAGAGGCAAAGTTTTGGCTTATTTCTACACTTGCAGATTCACTGAAATAATTTCAATCATACCTGAAATTCAGAACATGTCACCACAAACTATTCAACAACTGGACTGGAAAATATTTTTATTACTTAAAACCACAGGTTACTTCAAAATTGAAGTGTATTGTCTCCTTAGAAACATTTCGACGAGACAAAAAAACAACAGGGCCCAGTGCACAGGTATGAATATCTCTAATAAAAGCATAAAAATAATTTTTTTAAAAGTTCTTTTTCCTTACATAATCCACACCCTGCCCTCAGCTCACTTTCACACTATGGCACCTCATGGCACCTTTCCAAAGCTCTTCACTACTTAAAAGTGCATTGAATTTAACAGGCTTGGTGCAAAGGCATTGTTTTTACATTGTTCCCTTATTTTTCTTCAATTTCTGATTCAGCCTTGGGTGATTTCCATTTCTTTTCTCTCCAATTTAATGTATTCCGGATTATCATTTCAGCTCTACACATTCAAAAGCAGCTTGTATGGACCCACTGACCTGTCTCTACTCCACTGTTGGGAAGGGGGAAGGAGCAGAGCCCTCTGGCTGGGAAGGAACCAGCCTTGAGGACAGCAGGCAGTGAATCAGAGGTGAACTCATTTCCAGCAGTTCACACCAAGCAGCAGCTGCTGGAAAGTTTCTGTTTCACAGGCTTGCTTCTCACAAACGTTCTGATCCTGTGGGGTTGTAAGGCTAACACTGAAAAATCCCATTTTGGCACCACGAGGCACAATACAAACACCCCATGGATAGCTGAGGTTGTGACACACATCACCAGAAGCCAGAAATAATCTGACTTACTCCGTTCTGCTCAACCTCAAACAGATAGCCAGTGTGCACCAAGTGCTCACACTGATAACCATCAGAAAGGATAATTACAAAAATGTAACACCGATGATAATGTTCCAAAAGTCAGTCTTGCATGTAGAGATCTAGCACTGATCAGAGACACCAGCATCCTGAAGCAAATATTCAGCAGCATCTTGCTCCCTATGTGGACTTCTCTCCAGTCCAGCAGGTTAGAGACCAACTTGTGAAAAACAGATGAAAGGACTCATACCCCAAACCAGCTTCTATCCTAAAAACTAAAACCAAACTCTGGCCAGGTTCACTTTTTGAAGATCAGAATAGGAAATGGGATGGGACCCATGATCCTACAGGTTTGTTCCTGGAGATTTCTTCCCTCTTCCAGGCTGGGGTGGCATCTGTACTGATTGCAGCCAGCCCACACACCAATCAATTTTTCTGTCAAAGGATCCCTGTTCAATGTGTTTACTCCCTAGTCAGCACTGAAGCACTGTCAGCTTCTTTACATTCATCAAATGGCAGAGGTATTATTGCCTTCAAAACTGTGAGCACAGCCCCTGTGCAGGGTTAAAGCCACGGCAGGTCCTCCTGGCCCAGCAAAGACCCTTGCAGCAGCAGCAGCCCCAAGAATCAGTCACTCATCTCTGGGGAAACCCTGATTCATCAACCAGCTATTCTTGAATTACAGTGCAGACACCTCTTGCTTTTAGGAAGCAGCCAAAATGTGCATGTGTCTCATCTATTTCAAGGGAGCTTTTTCTGAGTAATTCTTCCCCAAATCAGTTTGCAGCATGTCTCACTAGGGCCTCCTACGTCAGGTAGTAGCGTGCAGTGATGTCCTTTGTCAGACAGCACTTTCTGTTCTTAGAGAGACAGAGAAACCAAGATCACTCTCATCCTTCTAAGACACATTTATTGTAAGTGATTTCAGCAGTGTTGCAAGCTAACTTCAGAAAAGCAGGTTGGGTGAATCAACCAAGTCAAGCATCTTGGTAGTTACTGATTTTCCGTTTGCGCTTGTCACTTCTTCTTTTGGAAGAATTTATTAATTTTAAAAGTGATGGATATTCTTCTATTTTAGAAAGCTGAAACCAGACAGAATTGTGGTTCTCTTACCCTTTTGTGCAAGTTAAACAGCCTCCACTGAGTACTGAATTTGAAGAAGCCTGCTGGAGCTGGGGAAGAAAAAGCATCTTCCAGTAACATGAACATCCTGGTATGAGAGGTGGAACCTGCCTGCACACAAAGCACTTCTCCAGCACATCAGAAACACAAAGTGTGAGTTCAAAAAGCAGGGTAAGCACAATATTGGAAAATGTCCTTGAACCAGTCTGCTTCGGGGTGTACTGCACAGCGTCCATAGCAAGGCAGCTGGTGTATGGGGGTGTGATCCGTGTCCTTCTCATAGAGGAGCCCAGCTGAGCCCTTCAATGCCTGGCAGAGCCCATATTGGCACCTCACACTGTCTAATTCTCCTCCTTCTCCCTGCGCTTGCCTGTGTGTCACGCCAGTCTCCTGACCTCAAGTAGAGGCTCACCAGCAGCCAAGCACTGCCAGTGGGACTGACTCAACAGATCTGTGGGGATTGCTCTGCACACCCACAAAAGAACATGGCAAGGCTCATTCCATTGCCAGATCCTGTCTCTTGCTGTCCTCAGCTCAGTGCCTCACTCCTCTCCATGGCAGCACCAAGGAAGTGGCTCTTGTGAGTCAGCAGGCAGCACCTCCAGCACTGGTACAGCAACACAAGCTGGGAGGGAGGATTTGTCACCTCAAGGGTAGAAGCTCCTGCTTGCTATCCACAATGCACCATGCCAATCCTTTTTCTAAAAGGGAGTTACAAAAACCCCTTCCCATGCAAGGAAGGAGGAAGAGAAAAGCTTCAGGGTGAGCTGGTGGTTTGAAGCAGGACACAAGTTGACCCCTGACCAGCAGCTCACATGCCAGGCAAAGAGCCAGAGGGTGAAGGGACAGTACTCTACTCCCTGCTCCCACACCATGCAGGTTTCATGGGCTCCTGGAGCAACTCCAGGCCTGTGTGGGCCTCACTTGACTGCTACTAAAGCAAATCAGGGGAAAAAAGCTAATAGAAGAGGCTCACAACACAGCTCCTGGGCTTGGGTTGATCTTTCACTCCATGTTGCAGAGGTCTGGCTCCTGCCCCTGCACACCTCCCTGGTGCCACTGTTCTCACCTCATCAGGAGCTGCTACAGCTGCTGCTCCAAGTTTCTCTTCCCTCTCCAGTTATACAACTGCCAAAGCTCTTGAAAAGAGTGTGAAAACTGCTATTGTCTGCCAAACTACTCAGATGTATCTGCTGCAATGATTAAATATTTTGCAAGACATAATCCATTTTCTGCGTAAATCTGGTTTAGATGAGAGCATTTTTCACCACCTCTGGGAAGTCAGCAGAACATTCATGGAAACAATTCATCAAGTCAGGGTGAAGTTCTCTGGCCTTACTTTGACCAACAACTCCTGCAAACCACATTATGCACATCCAGAGAGAGATGAGGTGTCCTTCAACAATCCCCCAAACACCATCCCTGTCAGAAAGAGTGGAGGGATGAGATTGGTAACCCGCTGGACATTTTCTCCTTACCATCCTCTGCTCGTGCTGCTGATAATTCAGCACAGCCTCATGATTCACAGGCACATTAGAGCCACTGAAAGAGCTGTCGAGGGGAATCAAGCCCTGAGCACTGCTTCCAGGCAGATCTGCATCCAGAGCAGCATGCTGCATTTCAGCCTCTCCACCTGCCACACTCACAGGTGTGTTTGCAGATTTGGGTGTTTTAGGAGGAAAGTTCATCCTTGAGACAGAAATTCATTAGGCTAGTGTTGAGATAGTTCAAAACACACCAGTTTGCTATGGCCAGCTTATTTTCTCCCTCACAAGAAGCCAGGCATGAAAAGTTTTGATTTGAATTCAATTACCAAGGGATATCTTTTCCTGCAGTGATAAATTATGACCTTTCATCAAAATGTGCTTCAAAAGTTTGCATTCCAGGCCCCTTCTGAAAGGGAAACTCCTTAATATGTGACTTCTGAGTAGAAGACAACAGACTCTAACCATGACATTTTCTGCTGTCTGGAAAGGAATCTCCCACCTGAAGGTTAGTTTCAGATGCATAAAGAGATCACTGGCTCCCGATCAGCTACTTGCAGAGGGAAATTCCAATGTGCTCCCCTTCTTTGCTCCTGCTAAAACTTAACTGCGAAAGCCTCACCGAGAACACCAGTTAGGAGGAAAAGTGCAAGCTGCAGCTGTGGTAGGTCCCAAATACCTCAGGGTCAGAGAGGGTCAAAGATCAACCCCAGAAATTATATATTCAATAATGAGAATCTACAGACTCTGCTCTCCAGCAACACAATTGCTGCTTTCATCACAAACAAGATAAGCAACTCTGAGTTGGGAAATAGCTTGACACTGAAACAAGGAAAATACGTAAGGATCACAGGCAAGAATTGAAATGGCTTTTGTTGGCATTCCTCATAGACTTTTTCACACAGCCCATGGGAATCCAAATATAGACATCAGTGTTACTTCCCATCAGATGCAAAGTCATTCTGCAAGTTAAAATCTGAAATCTCAGGGTTCTCTTAAACTACCATAGGCACTTGAAGATGTGATGCCCTTTTCTTCATCCACCATTTAGAAATACATACAGGCATCTTCCCATGGCTGCAGACAGAGGCAGCTTCTCATGTTTCCAGGCCAGAACTGCTTGGGGTACATTCCACTGCTACACATCACAGTTCACTCTAAGTCTGGAGTTATGGAAGGACAAGACTTCCACATCTTGCTGTGGCAGCTCAACAGCTTAGCACCACAACATACCCATAACCTGCCTTCCTCCTGAACAAACTGCAGCCACAATGGGCTCATTCCAAGAGTTTAAACAGGTAAACAGGGCTGCTTTCATCTCCAGTGGGTTACAGATAACAAGTGGTTTTGCTGGCAGATCAAGTCAGGGCTTTGTGTTGTCTTCCTGCCCAGTAGCTTGCCCTGCGCCTCATGCTGAGGGCTGGCCCTCAAACCACCAGAGGCAGCTGCTTGCCCCAGGCAGGAAGATTGTGCCTGGGAAATGCTCCCAGGGATCCCACCAGGACACACTGGAGAGGGCTGTTGCTCCTGCAGCTTCCCCCCTCTGGCACAGAAGCCAGTGGGCAGGCAATCGTAATATCTTCCTTTAGCACGGCTGGTTCAAAGTGAACTTGCCTTAAATTACAACTGAGTAAGCAATACTGCTTATCCAGATATTTTAAGGCGAAAAAGTCTTCTCTGAAGAAGTAATCAATTTATAATCCAGCTCTTTCTTGTACAATTACAGTTTAAAGTTGAGATTATTAATTTTGAACTTAGAGGTTCTTTTGTACAAGACTGAGATGGAAACACAATATTAGCTTTGAACTATGAAGTGAATATATTATCTAAGCTACACAAGACATTGATAAATATCTAAGAGGATGGGGCTTTTGGCAAGCACTATTTCTCTTTTTCCATTCATGCAACAGAAATTGCTTTTTCAAGTACTGTCTAATATTGTCCAAACTGAACATGCATCTCAGAGCACAATCTTGAGGTACACAGAATAGATGATCCCTGGTTCCTCCAGTGATTTGCAGATGCTCCACATGCTCATGACACCCACAAGGTGATCAGTGACTGTCACCAAGTGTGGCATACAAAATTCCACAGTCTCTGCTCTTTGATGAACCATGGGCCAGACACCACCAGACTCTGTCAGGGAGGCCATTTCAGAGATGTCAGTGTTGGTGGCCAAGTGGCCACCTCCTGAGGCACAGACAGCACCAAATGTCAGCTCCCCAAGAATGAGCCACTTCACAATGCTGACTGCAGGTAAAAAAGCCTTTGTCTGGAAAAACCAGGTATTAGCCAAATAGAAATGGGAGTGAGTTTAAAAAGAAGATGTGCTTGTGAAGGGTTGGGGAGGATCATCACACATTAATCTTGAGCTAATTTTAGGCATCTAATTAACATGCTGTATCAGCCCTAGGGACTCAGCAGAATATCCAGAAGGTGACTCAGATTTCCAGGGCCCACCACAGGGTTGTGCCCCCTGGGTGGTCTCCTGCCTGCACCCCTAGCGCAGGGGGCACCTCAGATGGCTGCGATTCTGCAGAGAAGCTCCCCCCCTCTAGAAGAGCATCACGTTAAACTGAGGCTGCAGGAAACAGGAAAACACCCAGCACTCAGACCCAAAGAAGTTACCATGTAAGTAGACTGGTGATTGCAGAACTAAAAGGCATATTGCTCACAGCCACCTTGTAGCAGAGGATCTGGAAACAGAACCTGGAGTTGCTGAAACCCCCTGAGTCTCTGCTCAGACCCCTCCCTGGCTGGTGCTGGGAGATGTGCTGCTCTGCGCTCCACTCACCCTTTCTTTGCTGGCTGGAGAGCTCTCCAGGGACATGCCACCAGCCCATGTGTTCAGGGGATTGTCCAAGTGCTGAGATCCTGTTTTCTCAGCAGGGAGCAGCAATACTTGACTCAAAAGCAGCTCCTGGCCAGTCTTGCCCCCTCTGCCAAAGCACAAATGCTCTCATCATGTCGCAGTCTAGAACAAACCCTTTAATGGGAGCAGCTTTGGAGGACTACCAGCTGCCTGGCTCAACACCTCTTCCAGACACATGAGGTTCTACAGATGGAAAAGTAGCCAAGCCAGCATATGCTTCCTCCCAGCTCTACAGGAGCCACTTTCTAGGAGGGGAGACTGAGATAAGCTTTTATCTAACCCCCAGTCACAGTTCCTGTCCAGGATTCACATGTACCTATCCCAATTTAAGAAACAGATATCAGATGTTGGACTGCAGCCAGAAAATCATGCTGAAGAGGCTTATTTTCAGGAATAAACATTATTCTCTCTAGGCTGGATTTAAGCTACTCAGTTACAAGAGAGAGATTCATTATCAATGCCCAAAGCATCTACTGGCATGTGCAAGTGTGTTTTCCATCTCTGCTGTGTACACATACACATGGTCACAGCTCCTTTCTCCCACTCCCAGCAGCACCTGCAAGCACAGTTCAGAGGCAGCAGGCACATGTGAGGCAGCTGATCTGCGGCTGTCACCCTCAAGCATGGCACACAAAAGTGCCACCCCACAGTCTCTGCCATTCCCTGAGCCACAAACAGACACTGCCAGACTCTGCCAGGGAGACCATTTTAGAGATGTCAGTGGAGGTGATCAACTGGCCACCTCCTGAGGCAGACACAGCACCCAGTGTCAGTCACCTTCCCATGGGAAACTCTGCATGGATCCACTGTGTGAGAGGGGAGAAGAAGAAAGACATTAGATCTATCTGACTTAGAGACTGTAAGGCAAGAAGGGCTTTTTTGCCATCACAAAGCTGGTCAATGCATGGAAAGCCATCCTACCACAGGATAAACCTCAGCAGAGGTGCAATGCAGGGCTCAGCATTTGCTATGACTATGGTGAGCCCCAGAACTCCCGAGCCCAGAGGCAAACTGTTATCCTGACTGGCCTAGACCATCCACACTCTGGGTGAATGTGAAGAGTATGGAAATGCCACAGACCTGCCAGCCCCTTCCCAAAGTGACAGAAAAAAAAATGTGGAGGAACAGTACGCTGATTTGCAACAAGTCACCTGAATTACCCTACAGGCTGCTTAAATGGTGAGAGCTCCCCTGGAGCACATGCTGGGTCTCCAAGTGCTCATGAAACAAAAGCCAATGGTGTTTCCTACATCTTTTGGAACACAGCATGTTCCTGCTGCTATTGTAAAACAACAAGGGCTGGCAGGAGTCAGTGGAGACCGGCATTTCATATCAGCTGGGAGGAGAGCACCTGAGTTACTACAGTGCTGTTTTTCTCACATGACTGCTCTATATGATAAAACTTCTAATTAACTGCATAAATGCGATGGGAAGACTCTTTTGCTAATTATTTCTCTACCTTCAGGCAACAGAATAAAATCAATATGCAGCAAGAAAATGATAGTTAAATAACCTTGGCAACTTGTGCTGCAGGTAAATTAACAGTGTGGCAGCAGATGGGAATGCCTTCACAAATCAGGGTGCTGGTTGAAACCAAGCTTCAGATGTGTGTCACCCACCAAAACTGCCTCTGCCTCCTTCAGCACAGCCTCACAACTCCCTGCAGTGGGGTCCTACAGCCCCCTCCTTCACAGCTGCACTGAGGAACCTGCTCAAAGCAGAGCAGGCTTCCTACACTGTCTTGTGTTGAAAAGTCCATACTACATTTACTTGCTTTAATGCCACTGGAACAGCCAAAAGGAGGGGAAATGATCTTAGGAGCCATGCAACTGGCACAACATTTCTTTTTATTCCTTACAGGCAAAAAAGTTTTTGGATTCAGTCATGTTTGTGTAAACCCAGGGCTCAAAACAGTGTAATTCTATTACCCGGGCTCAAAACAGTGTAATTCTATTACCCCTCATCAATAGTTACTTCTCCCACATGCAAGGAAAGATGAAATTTTAAGATTTAAACCCAAGGGATTTGTCACTTTTGCCCTCTGTTTCACTGCACCCACTTCATCCTGCTTGAGGGGATCTGTGTTTCCAAGAGCCACTGAAAGTTTGCTCAGAGCTGGGCACCCTACCTGTCGCAGTACGTTAGCTGTGCTTGTCGGCCACAGAGCAGTTCCATCGATCTGGGAGCGAGATAAGGATTTACCAAACAAACCCACAACCACTTGTTAGCTGTGAGTGCCTCCATAGAGGCTGCATTAATTCAGATGTGAATTGGCCATGGAAATGCAGCCGAGGCGCTGGGTGCTGCCAGAGAAGCGTTCCCTCGCAGACTGCTCGCGTCAAGTCCCATCCTGCCGCATTCCCATGCCAAGCTGGCAGGGCTGGGGCCGGCAGAGCGCGGGAAGGCGCATGCCCAGGGCACGCCTGCCAAGCCCGCTTGCATGACTAACATTGCCTTCCTGCGATAACAGGCTTGGCCACCTACACAACTAGCCCTCGGAATAAACACCGCGCTGCACGGGTTCCCATGAGCGCAGACTGATGGCAGAGCCAGATAAGGCCTCGCTGTCGCTCTCACAAGGGGTTGCTAGGCCTGGGCTATCTGCTGGATCTCACACACAGCTCTCGTAATGTCAGGATCTCTAGCTGGTCAGAGTGACCCTGAGAAGAGTTCGAAAGTCTCTTTTTGCAGCCCGGTGCTTGAAGAAGGAGTCAGGGCTCTTCATATCTCGGTCTCAAGGTTGTTTATTGTTCCTTATCTATAAAATTCTTTCTCCTGCCCTGCCAAGGTCCATACAGCAGGACAATTCCAGGCACACTGCCTGCCCCCGGGGCAGTGTTATGTCTTTATACTAAAGACTACATATACAATGTTTACAATTACTTTCCAATACCTATCACCTATGTTAGACAGTGAACTTCTACTCTAAACCAATCCAAAAGTGCCAACATCACAGCAGAAGATGGAGGTCAAGAAGAAGAAGGAGAAAGGCTGGACACACCCAGTTCCCTCCATCCTGCCTCCTGAACCCCCATACCAGAAAGCCCAAAATCTACCTTTTCACCCTGTGATAACTTCACTATTATTCTATTTAAACTGTTGTGGCTTGCTGGTCTTCATATTGGCAATTTGTTCCATGGGTCATAATCAAAACCACAGGCATTTTGGGCTCTGTGCCAGGGTCTCTGAGACACCTGGCAGGGGTCTTGGCCATCCTGGACAGCCAGAGGGATGTTCTGTGTTCCAACATCGTAACTCTGTTTGCTATCAGTCATTTTGGTCAGGTCCACTGCTTCACTACTGAGGCACTGCTTTTGTCCATACCAGTATATCACTCCCAAAAATCCCCCACGGCCACAAACTGCAGCAGGGCAGACAGGACAGCACAGTGAAATCCCCTCCCATTAAACCACACAAACACATCCAAAAAGACACACAGATTTTTCAGACCTAGTGCTTAGTGCTGTCCTCTACCTGGTAAAGGCATCCTTCCCTTCCATCTTTTCCCTCCCTCCACAATGTCCCAGACTGACATACTTTGAAAGGCGTATCTCATGGGTCCATACTGTCATTACACACCAGAAAATGCCTTTGCAGCTTTTAAATCTTCAACAACAGGATTTTCTTGGCTTTCAAATATGAGAGGCTTGGTCACAAGAATGAGTTTACATCAAAGCAAGCTGTCAGCAAAATTGCACTAACTGGCCCAAATCAGGCACATCCAGCAGTTGGTTTTTCTGTTGGCACCAGTTGTTGCTTCCATTTCCTCCACACTGTGCTCTTGGCAAAGTAAACCACTCATCTGTCCCAGGTCCCAAACCCCTTAGGATCATTTCCACAGCCCATGATTGGCTAGCTAGGAATAGCCATGTAAAAATTGCTGCTTCCCACACTGGGGGTCACACATCTGCCAAAGAGGAGCTGAACAGCCCACCCACACCTGATACTGGGAAAAGGAAAAGCAGGGGAGCCCTACAGAGAACAAGGATGGGATAAGGAGGAGAGAGGCATTCCATCATCACTGGCACAAAAGGAGCTCGTCCTCCAAAATACATCATGCATTTGGAAAAGCCCAGGGGGGGTTGGGGCCAGTGGGATCCCAGCATGGACTGGATAGGCAGGAAGATAACCTAAGCAGGGAGACAGATACAAGGCTGCAGGCAGGGTACACCCAGAGGGACCAGCCCCGGAAAAACTGACTGGTAGAAGGAGTTTTTAAGTCGGGTTTTCTAATGCCTGCCATCACTCCATCACTGGGCAATGATCCACTGAGCCTAGGGGGACCACCATAAAAATCATGGGCAGCTTTATTTCTCAGGGCCCTGTAAACTGGATCCACATCACTTTTTTTTTTTTTTTTTTTTTTTTTTTTTTTTTTGAGGAGCCTCCTTGCCCTGATATCTTTAATTAAGAGGGTTGTGTGTTGTTTTTCTTTTACGGTGTGGTAGCTTTTATCTAACAGGTATATGTAAAAAGTGTGCCTGGGGAAAATCATATTCATGGGAACAAACTTAGCAAAGCCACTTTAACCCAGCTGCTTTTTTAAGAAGCACCTGAGGGCAAACCCTTGAAGATATTTATGCTCTATGGTGAGTTAGAGGCTTCTGAAAACTCCCACTAATCCCACTTCCCTTTATTCCCCTGGGTACAAGCAGTGGGAAGCGCCACTGTCCCTCTGCTCTCAGTCTAGAACATTCATGAGGAGCTGCTTTAAAGCCAGATGATGGGCTCCACCCTATAAATTGCTGAGGGCCCCAGCCCCTCATAGCGAGCTGTGAGTGCCCCAGCAGCTCAAGGGGTTTGAATGTGATTGTGAAGCTCATGCAAATCTAAATATCTGCATAAAACATTAATGAAGAGCACTTTATGGCTACATCACACAGGCCAGGTACACATCACCAGGCTGGGGGATTTTTGGCCAGAGAAGTTGTCAGGCTGCAGTTGGGGTGTCTACATGATGCAACCAGTGCTGGCAAAATGCAGCCCAGCTGGTACCACAGTCACAGAAGCACAGGATGGGTAACACTGGAGGTCATCTGGTCCAACCTCCCTGCTCAATCTGAGTCCCCCAAATGTATTACTCAGGATTGTGTCCAGGCAGCTTTTGAATATCTCCAGCAAGGGAGAGTCCACAACCTCTCTGGTCAACCTGTTCCAGTGCTTGGTCACCCACACAGTGAGGTGAGTTCTTCCTCGTATTCAGGTGGAATTTCCTATGTTCCAGTTTCTGTCCCTTGCCTCTTGTCCTAGCAAAACTCCAAGAGAAATGAAGATTTTAAGTTACAGCTGGAGATTAGATAAGTAGAGGGCATTTTTTGCTATGCTTTGTCATCCCTTTTGTATAATATCAATCTGCAATGTCATTTCTAGGTTAGGCTTTAGTTTCTGTTAAAAAAACTATACAAGCTACCTTAAAAGTTTGATCCAGCTCCTCATTAAGTCCCTGTGAAAAGGGCTTTCTGAAAGGATCACTCCCTTCCTAAACAGCTCAGGTCCATGCTTTTGTGGAGAAGACCTATCTATATCAGAAGGAGGGGTAGATGTAGTCACAGTGAATAACTCAGTCCTGTTGCCACTTTCACCAGCCTTAAGCATTCAGAAATTAGAGACAAGCCCCTTTCCTCTCCACAGCACAGATCTTTCCCATACCAGCTGAAAAAAATCCCCACAAGGCTAGCTTGTAAATTCAGGTCTTCAAGAAAAAAAAATTTAAAATAACAAAATCAAACAAACCAAACATCTGGGCAGTTTACCTCCAGGTACCTGAGTGTGGGGAGTTTTCCAGCCACAACCCCAAATGCTTTCACCACAAGCCTGGGGGCCAACAGAGCTCCCGCTTAAGAAGCAGAGCAGGCAGGCAGCTGGTCAGCAGCAGTTCCTTGGCAGCCCAAACCCTGGGCTGCAGGGTGCCAAAGATGAGCAAACCCAGCCCAGTGCAGCTGCTGTGACCTGTGACCCCATTTACAGAAGCTGGCATGGCTGTGTGGGATGCACCAGCATGTTTTTTCCATCTGTGGACAGGAAGCCCTACAGGGAAAGGGAGGGAGAGGGGGGGTCCAGTGGGCATTTTTTCTCAGTGGAAGTTGGTGGAGTTAAAAATTGCCAAGAGCAAGCCAAAAATAGGGAGGGTTAGGCAACATAAATTCAGGGTGCATCAGGCAGCAGCTCTGGCACAACCCTCTGTATGGCACTGCCAGTGAGTGGAGAGGGAGCCACGGTGTGAGGGCCCCACCAGCCCTGCTGCCATTGGGTTGTACCACCTGCACTGCACCCAGACAGCACAGATCTCAGGAGAAACAGTCCCAAAAAACTTCCAAAAATGCACACAGGCCCTTGCTGCCAGGCAGGATGATGAGTCTGCCCCCATGCCTGGGGCAGCACTGGGCTCAGTGCTCACTGCTGGGGCACGATCCCGATCCACACATGCCCCACCAGGATGCACTGGCACCTGGGCACAGTACTGGGAGCACTGGGGGAGCAGCAGTGGGGTGCAGGCTGCTCCCTTGAGCTCAGGGTACTGCAGGAGGGAAAGGTTTGGCCTCACCCTCTTGGTCCCACTGCCCCTGCTGTGGGGTGGGGGCAAGTCCCTGAGCCAAGCAAACTTGTGGTCTGCTCCCTTACGCGTGTGCCTTGCATTCACATCTCTGATATGAAACAAGCTCTGATTTTTACATCCCTGCTGAAAATTCCAGACAGGAACAGGAGCGGTTCCTTCCAGATGACTCCCTTCAGCTGTTTTCTGGTGTCTCCTTTTTCCTTCACCATGGCACTTTTCCTGCTCTTTCTCTGGTTGTGGCACAGTAAGACTGGAGCAAGAGGGAAGGTGCAGAGGTGGGTTTTGCTGCTGACAGGGACATTTCAGACCCTCTCTAGCTGCCAAGTCATTTGGACATGGGCATGTACCCTGCTCTGGCATTCACTCAGTGCACGGCTGCTCCTGCCACACCTGCAGCACCAACAAAAGCAGAGAAATGCCCATGCACTGTTGTCACCTCACTGCACAAGTTCCACACTGTTGTTGCCTATTACAAAGTTTTCTTAGCTTCTTGGTGTTTTCTCATGGGCAACTCCTCCAAGCACTGACCCTTTCTTCTTCACAAAATGGTCAACTGACTCCAGTTCTCTTCTCAACCAGCCACTCCACTTTTTATAGCACTCTTCTTCTCACTGGTTACAGCTGTGGCCTGTTAAAGTCAGGCCTGGTCCTAATCTTTGGTAATTGGCCCAGCTGCAACTCCTTAGGGGTGAGATTACTTTCTGCCCTATCTTTATTTTCTTATATTCTATCCCCCCACAATGCACAGTCTGGTTGTGGGAAGTGAGTAGAGGAGCCTGAATGTGATAAAATAAAACCATGGAGCACTCACTCTGCTTTCTGTGTCCTCATTTACACTGCAAACATGAACAGCCAAGGCCAGTCTCTTTGGCTTTGGCTAAGCTAGGAAACAAAAGGAGTCAGGGCCAGAGGCTAAGGGCCAAGGCTTGCTCTCCTGCAGTCAGCCTTCTCCCCCCAGCCAGGAGATTGGGACCCATCTGTGCTGCCCTGGGGGACAGCGCCCAAGGATGCAGTGCCCCTGCTGCCCCAGGGCCAGGGCTGCTCTCACCAAGGCACCACTCTGGCAGTGAGGCAGGGTGCCTGCCCAGGGGACGTGCCCCTGAGCCTGCTCTGGCCCTGCTCCCGTGGCTGGTGCAGATAGAACTCCTTTCCCTCTGTGTTTGTGCTGGGCATTTCACATAGGGACCTCTGGGGACCACTTTGGGAGCCCTTTGCAGCCCCCATCCCTGTCAGGCAGTTCTGAGCCTGCAGTGTCACCTTTGAGATGATATGCACTTAATTCTTACTGAAACAGGCAGAGTAAAAACTATCCTCTAGACCCCTTTGCATTGCTGACACCAAGGGAAACATCCTGGCAATACAAACAGACTTCACAAGAGGCTCAGAGCAACTCCTGATGCCATTCCAACACCACTTCTCTATGGACAGGGAGTCTGCTGAGGTTTCCAAACTGGGATACCAAAAGGATGTGCATATTGGCCAGGTTGAAGGTTTTGACACAGAACATGGAACAGGGCTATTATCATTATTGTTGTTGTTGTTGTTGTTGTTTTCAAAGTAGCCATTTCCAGGAGGACTCAGGAGCTTCAGTCTTGCTCTGGACTCCATATGAGATAGGAGGATGTCCCAAAGAGCTGCTCAGCTCACACCAGAGCACAAGCTAGCAGCTCAAAGTAGCACAGATAAAATCACAGCTGCAAGCTTTTGTTTTCTACCCCCAGCCAGGTGAGTCAGGAATGAGCATTGCTGGGTGAAATCTCCTAAAGCAGGCACAGGAGCCCTTCTTGAGATGTACTTCAAGTTGCAAACTAAGAGGCAGTGGCCTAAATCACTTATCCAGGTATATAACACTGTAAAACACCTCCAGCACAATGCTATATGTCAAGTGTCAATCCATTGAGAGCTTTCATATCAAAGGGCAAATGCTGATTGAAGAGAAGCAGAGAAGTGCAGGAGAGAAGTAAATAAAAGGAAAGGTCTTAAGAGGCTTACAGCCACCCTGGTATAAAAGAATAATCTTTCAAGCTGATAAAAATATTGTTATACGCTCTGATAAGAATAATCTCTCAGGCTCTGATAAGACTACAATGAGAACAAGCCTTTTACAACACAGCATTAGTGAACCACAACCCCATCCTGCCCAGAAATATCCTTTCTAGTGCCGCTTCGTTTTGTTCTCCGGTGGGGCAAGCACTGAAAAGAGCTACTGTAGCTTTCCTCCCTGTCTAGCAGGGACACAGCCAGGAAAGGACTCTATGGACTCCACCCTATTGAATATGGAGCAATTCACTCCAAAGCAACTAAAGCATGCAAATAATTGCATTGACTTCAAATGAAATTATTCCTATGTGTAAGTGCTCTACTGAATCAGGGCCAGGGTGCTTAGTACTCTGGAGTATCAAGTCTTAAAAGTTTTGGAAGGCTTTAAGTAAGAGGGAATGGTTTGGGAAATAGGGGGGAGGAAAGTGGGTGGGAAGGAGTTGTCCCACTGAATAATAGGTCAATTATCTCTGAAGTCTGTGATGGGTACAACTAGATAGAAGAATGTTGGAAGGTCTGAATCTATTTGGGCATTTAACAATGACTTAGCATCCCAAATCCACACTGACCCAAAACCTGGCTGTATGGTTAGGAATTTGAGTTTGGAAATACATCCTGTAGTAGCCTATGCGCACAACTTATCTTCTTTCTTTCCTTATTTCCATCACAACACAAGAACATATCCAGACAGCCTGCTGTTCTTGAAGGGATGGGATGACTTCCATGGCACAAGAAATGGCTGAAGTTCTTCATGTCCCAAGCTGAAGAAGGTAGATACTTTTTATTGAGTGAAGCTTAAAGCCCATGAAGCTCAATGAAGCCAGCTAAGCAGGAGCACCTGCTGAGGCACTGTAATGCAGGGGCACAGCTCAACACCTGAGGCACAGAGCTGTTTTGCTGTGTTAGTCACACTGACAACAGCAGACACAGGGATGGCTTCCCCAGAGCCACTGGTTTGGCAGGAGGGAGCAACACAAAAACCCTGTGGAAATGACCTGCTGAGCTGAGTGCCACACAGGCATTGGGCTGCAGATATCCAAAGCAGCCTGTGGGTGAATTTAAGGAAAATATGAAATGAAAATGGAAGGACATAACTTGAGCTTCCTGCTGAAAGACCAGGAATATTCTTTGCTGTGTTACAGTCGTGAAAGGTCTCATCCCAAGAATGTGGACATACCAACCAGTTCATTCCCAAACCTCTCTCAGCATCACTGGCTTCCTTCTGCCCTAACAGACACTAGTTGTGTGCACTTCTCAGGTCTGATCCCAGTTTATTCCAAAAACAACAGATGAAAGGCAGCAAGCATTAAAGTAAATAGGAGTTTTGCTCTCAACCACATTTGGAGCAGAATTTGACCCAGAATTAAGAGGACACTTTTTACTGGGGATCTAGCAGGTTTCTGATGCTGTTCCAGTAGCTCCAGGAGGCACACCTGCTCTTGGATCTGCATGGCAATTTCTGTGGTTTGGCCACTGAGGAGGGTTTTATATTATTTTTAAACGTTACCATTAAAAACAAGGAGCTATTTTTCTCTCTTCACTTCTCTTTTTTTTTGCAAAAAACTTGGACAGGACTGACTAACCACATAGGTGACAAAGCCATACGGAAAATATTCTCAGGGTTGTACACAGAAAATATCACCCACAGTTGTTCTGAATACTTCACCCAGCCTCAGCCTCTCATGCAAGGGCCCTTCCCTCAGCTGCCTCTCAGAACTGACCCCACACAAGCCGACTGCAGCAGAAGACCACTGGTACATCTGGTGTGATTCCAGGGGACCTCCACAGCCTCTGCTCTGTGTTTCTGACTCATTTCTCTCTCATTAATCATGGGAATTGAATGGCAGGTGATGCCAAGCTGATAGACCCCTAAAGCTTTTTAATCCACCCATTACTATCCCATCTTACATAGGCAGAGCGGGCACAGCCATGTCACAGAGCCAGGCTGGGCAGGGAAGCAAAGGCTGTGGTCTGGTGATTCCCACCGCTAATACCCAGGGTACACCTTATGCTTTGGCCATTGCACAAATGACATGAGATGGCATCTGCAATAAATAACCAAATCAGAAGTGGAAACATTTATGAAAGTGTAGGAAGTGATGTGATACTGAGCTGGTATTGAAGCAGTTTTCCACAAGCGTTACCAAGAGCTCAGAAGAAAACTCCAGTTCAGTGAGAGCAGCTCACAAGTGCTGGTGAAATAATCTTGTATGATGTGCCTGCTATGGGAGAGTAAGGCCAGGAACCTGGACAAAAATGAGAATCTTTAAGCCATTTAATATGATTTTAAACAGTTTTGGATAATAGCAAAAGCATGTGAAATTATGCTTAGACAGGCATCCAAAACAATTTCTACATAAAATGTGGGGGGGACAAAAGAAGATCCACATATTTAAATCAGAAAAAAAGGCCAGAGCAAAGAGCATTTCACACCAAAAGAAATTAAACCCCCTTTTCAATATAACCTACCTATGGCAGGAGCTCAGCACTGGGGGAATTTACAGGCCTGCCTTTCACCAGGATATGGAGAGCAGAAATTGTCAAGCAGGTCATTCCTGCCCGGGAGCCAGCAGCAGGGCTGAAATTGGAGCCAGTCATTTGCGTCATGCTCAAACAATTAGTAACTGCTTCAGGTAACTGAGGCCACCAGCCAGCACTTTTGAGAACCTCTGTGGCCGGATAAGGACTGTCACATTCCTGATGCCAGCACCGAGCCTTTGCAGTGAACTCTGCACCCTCACGTAAGAGCAGCCGGGCTGGTGGAAAGAAACACCCACCCAAGGCAAAGAACTGCTGGTGGAGAGAAACACCCTCCCAAGGTAAAGAACTGCTCCAATCTGTCCTGCTGCCTTAGCAGGGCAGATGTGGGACTGCACGGAAGAAGGTGCTGGGCCAGCTCGCTTCCCATCAGTGTGCAAAGGTTGGGTTGTGGTGGGGATTTCCACTGGCAGAGGCTCATAAGGACAGGGAATCACATTCACAAATCAAATGTCCACAGCTTGCTGATGCTCACTTTGGCCAGTAGAAATCATAACACTGGAGGTGCTCCTTTAGCCAGCTTAGTTTTAAGCATTGCACAAATCAAACTTGTTGATAAGACATTTCTAGAAATGAGGAGAGCAATAACCTAGAGATATTAGAGCCAATATGGAAAATACTTTGACATTCTCTGTAATGAGACATTTTCATGATTCACCCTAGATCCAAAGGAAAACACTTCTATTATGTGTCACAAGTCAGCCAATTCAAATAGCATCAGTGAGCTGACGTGTCTCTCTGCCTCAGCAGCTGTCAATTATTCATTTCTCCATCAACAAGTTGACAACCAGAAAAATCCTGCCAAACCATTGGCTCTGAGGGAGCCATCCCAGCATCTGCTGCTGTCAACATGACAAAGAAACATGCAGAACCTAGCTTTAGCCCTACCAAAGAGGAAAGTATTTTTAAATCATATACCTAGGCAATCTTTTGTACAATAAAAAAAAAAAGGCAGGAAAAGATACCATTTCCATCAGATGTCCCTTTGGAGAGACTTGGATAGACCAAGTAAGAACCTACCATCTAGATATGGGAAAATTTAGGGGAGACATTCACAGGATTTTAGACTTTTGGTGTGGCAGTGACTTACTACACCAGATGCAAAGGCATCACTGTGCATCAAGGACACAAAAGACACAGAAGCAGGTGAGGCAGGCAAAGGACAGCAGCTCTCAGCAGGCTGGATGTAGCAGAATTGACAAGCTCTTCAGATACTGCTTTTATTTGTCCTAAATATCAAAACTTCAAATGTTGCCTGTTGACTAAATGCAATTTTTGTAAAGTTTATTTCACTCCAAATTCACAGTTTTCCATTAAAAATTACATATCACTGGCATTCAGAGATGCTTTGGAGGGAGATAAGGAGCAGAGGATCAACTACCTAGTCCATAGGGATAAAAAGGATAGTCAGAATTACTGCTGTAAAAGCGTGGAAGAGTTACTCAGTCTCTGGTTTGGGTCTTATAATAACCCCTATTAGATTATTAGTCATCTCATCTCATAGGCAAGATAATCCTGACTTTCACAGTTTTTGGATTACATCTCTAATAGTTTTTAGGTCCTGGCATCTGCTGTCTTGTTTACAAACAAATCCAAGAAAAAAATGCTCATAAAATATTAAACAAAGTAAAGGAATACAATACTACAGAGCTTGAAGGAAAACCAACTACTTAGTAACACCACCATTTTCCAGTAATCACTTCCAAATAAAAAAAAAATTAATAATGTGGACATATTAATTCCAGATCTCTCATAGTTGCACCCTTAGATGTTTTCTGTGGATTAAGCCCATTGCTGATGTAATGGTCTGGAGCCAAGTGGAGCTCACACCCACCATGGTCTGGGTTCTACCTGTTTTTGGGTAAACCATGACTTCCCGCTGTTAGGCATATCCATCTTCCAAGGGCCAGAACACAAAGATAAACTGTTTGTTTTTATTGCTTTGTCATGGCTGAATTACACTCTCCTAACACCCATACCCAGCTCCAAAAGGCAGCAAAACTTTAGCAAATAGCCTGGGTGGAGAACTGTGCCAACCAGGCTTGCTGGCCCATAGGGTGCAGGTGCAACAGCGCATCTGACAAATAGAAAGGGTGTGTTTTAAGGGTTCAAAAAGTATCTCTGTGCCACATAGGGAAGCTTTAGAGAGAGCAGGGGAAAGAAAGAGAATAGTGAGCTGTTGCACTAAGCTATTAGTGTCTTTCTCGAGAGGACCTTGTATGCCTGCTGTTCTCTTCCCATCACAAAAGCCTGTGTTTGGGGAACTCAGAATATAAATCTACATTATTTTCCATCAAAAGAGAATATCTCTGCAGGTTAATGGTAGCACTCACCTGCAAGCACAATCTCACAGGGCTCCATGCATACAAACATCACCTCTAACCCTCAGACTCCTTGGAGTAAAGTGCCACGATAACAGCTAACACAAAGCTGGCTGTAAGAATGAAGCCCATTGCAGCCCTGCCTTGGTGCTTGAGACCACTGCACATGCCTGGAGTCACAAATCAAGGCATTTACAGTAATCAGACAATACCTATCCAAGCGTGAAGAGATCTCTACTTAGCAGGAAGACTTGACCTGAGCTAATAAGGGGAAATGCATGCCCCTTAGGAAGATCTCTTCAGTAGCAAGTAATGAAATTCATTTGATGCAAATGTAAGCCCCTATTAAGGAATACAAACCAGACATTGCTTGTGCATTTCCAAACCAGCACAGATTTTTTTTTTTCATTTTGCATACATCCCTACAGATTTTCAAAAGATGTTTTCAGCTGTCTGGATTTTACTGGTGACTACATCCTCGACATCTTGTCTTTTTTTGCATTGATTGGTTTGGTGTCATAAGAAGAAGTTCATATGTGCATTCTGCCTCTTCAAGTATCCAGTGTCTCTATTTTCCATAAAGAACAAATTCCTATTTACCAGTTCAAGCAAGCTATCAAGAGAGAAGGATGACCTTCATTTACTCACAATGTTTTCACATACTTTCTCTGGTTGCTCTAAGCCTAGAGCTAAGTTCTTTCTGGGTAAATATTTTTCCATCTAAGAAACCTTTTTTTCCATTACAGGGTTATATAAGCCGTTAGCAAACCATGTTTTAATTGGGAATTAAGCCCTGCTGGAAATGAAGAAGTGCATAAAATGCTGGGAAAAGGAAGTGTCTTTTAAAGGAAAATATCACATCATGAAAAAAAGAAAAAGAAAAAAAAAAAAGAAGGGTGAGAGTGGGGGTGGTCGATTGCTTAGCTTAAACTGACTGGAGTACTAGTGAGCATTTGCTGCCTCCTCTTCTACTAGATAAGGCTGCCTACAGACACCAGAGAAATAGACCATCTAATTGTTTCTCATCAATTTCATTTTATAGCTCCTGGCCTCGAGGAGGAGGTGGGAGTTAAGGAGGGCAGCAAAATCTTATGGGTATCCCACACTGGTGGGCAGAGTGGGCAAAGACCTCCAGAGGTCTCCATCACCTGCACCCAGCATCCCTCATCAGGGAGCCAGTAAGAAACAGAAAACAGTGCAATGCCCAGGAGTGGGAATGGGAGCCCACCCAGTGCTCCTTTGACAAGACCTGAAACACTCCCCAGCCCCCCAAACCCTCCCTGAGTGTGGCCATGGGCCCCCAGCCTGAGCTCTGCCATGGGTGAGGCTCCCAGGGGCCAGGCTGCACACTGGTGTCCAGCCAAAGCCAGCTCTGCCCCCCAGGCAGTGCTGAAAACTGTAGCCATGATATTTTCTGAAAAATCTTTTCTTTAAGATTTTTCCTCCTGAGAAGCTGAGAGGCCTCAGGAACAAAAAATGTAAACAATGGTTATCTGCTGCTGTGGAATGCAACAGGTGCATCTGTGATTGGTCTCATGCGGTTGTTTGTAATTAATGGCCACAGTCAGCTGGCTCGGACTCTGTCCGGGACACAAACCTTTGTTATCATTCTTCCTTTTCTATTCTTAGCTAGCCTTCTGATGAAATCCTTTCTTCTATTCTTTTAGTATAGTTTTAATATAATACATATCATAAAATAATAAATCAAGCCTTCTGAAACATGGAGTCAGATCCTCACCTCTTCCCTCTTCCTCGGACCCCTGTGAACACTGTCACAGACCACCACCTTTTCTCTGCTGATGTTGGCTTACTCATTGTTGGAGTTGAAGTTGTGTATTTGCTACCACTCTTTGTTTCCCATATAAACCAGAAGCACAGCAATCCAGAAGTTTATATGCTGAAATGGGAAAAAACATATCAAATACAGGAAACAACCAAACAAGAGATCAGTACAAGAGATAACCAGAAATAGAGTGCTACGTCTTCAGGACAGCAAATGCAAGAATTAAGTTTAGATCATTACATTTTTATTCTGCAAATAAAAGATCAGTTTCTTTCACTTCAGTCAAAACAGTTTATCAAGCCAGCATATCACACACAGCAGCAGCTCCACCTCAAGAATTAACAATATAGTTCCACAGATACATGTAAGTGTATATAAACACTTGCATTAGCCAAGGTACAGGTGTAGCTTGGATTTTATTGGATTGTGTAATGTTACTTGCTCTTGCTTTCTTTGCCATTCCAGCAGTTAAGCAGAATCCAAATATTTATGTGATTGCATATTATTTCAGCTAAAGAGCTGTTAGAAACATCCAGCACAGAGCACAGACAGGGCTTATTTATAAATCATACGAGTTTTTTCCCCTGGCTGGATCCCACATGCTGCCCATTTGCAAATGCAGCCACTGGGTATCAGTTTTGGAAATTGATGTGTAACAAATTTATAGTATTTAAACTCCTAAGGCTCACACTTATTTGTTCTGAATGGGCAGAAATGAGCTAGATTACACCAGGATAAGAATTCATAAAAGGCATTGATTTGCTTTAAACCAGAACAATTAGGTCAAACCATCTACTCTCTGATAACTGCACGATCACCCAGCAGCACTGGTTTTGACAGCGTGGAAAGAACCTGGGGCAAGATACCATCTGAGCTGTTCAAAACACAGGCTCACTCTGCAAGGCAAGGCTGGTGCTTGCACAGCTCCTGCAGCCTGTGATTCACTCCAGCCATGCAGAATTTCATCTCATACCAAATTATCCTGGCCACCAAATGCAACAGTTGTGAGCAGTCGGTGGCAGAGCCAACACTGTGACATGACAAAGTGGCCTGCCATTGCACTGGTCAGGAGCTCTGGTTTCTGACACAGCTTTATCAAGCCTTAAACTCTCCTGTACATGGCAGCTTTGCTAAGTTTTTCCTGAAAAGCAAAGAAGAAGGCATGATGATTAAGCAGGAATCCTGCATCTGGAGTCCATGTGAGAAATGGAGCAGGAGATCTCTAAACCTTTAGAAAGCCAAGTAGATGGGATTTCCAGCACATTGCCAGGCTGTTCCCTGTCATCCTTCCCAACCTGCAGTGATGTGCCTGGAGACATCCAAACTCAGCCTCCACCTGCAGAGGAGCACTAAGAAAGATGAGTTTGCCACAGCATCAGTATTGAAGTCAGGGAAATACCCAATCTAGCAACAAGAACATCACCCACCTACCAAGAGAAGGATGAATCACCTACAAGCTACATGAAACCTTGATGTATTGGTAAATTGTGACAAGTGGGCTGGGTTCTTCATCTCTGAACAGGCTGTGCTGTTCAGGCAAACACCCCCAAGCATCATTTGAGATGTGGAGTGCTGGTGCAGAGCTGCTGAGCTCATTGATGAGAAGGAACTGGCTTCCTCAAGTGTGGTTTTACTCTGAAGAAACTACCTTGAAAAATTACCATGCCTCCTCAGGCTGTGTCTCTGCAGAGTGAGTCAGAGTGTAATAGATGTCTTGGGTGACCAAGATAACTTTGCATGGCCAGACACAGGCAGCATGCTGAGCACACTCAGCATCCTGAGCTCAGAGCTCAGCCACAGCTGTGGAGCAAGACCACCCACCCAGCCCTGGGACAGGCTCCTTCCTGATGATCCAGGTGGCACAGCTATGCTTCACGGAAGCAGCCTTTCATTTTTGACTGCTTTCTATTTAAAGCACCTCCTCCTGGTGCATCCTGATGCTTTTTATCTTGGGACATTAATCACAAAAGCAGTCACAAACAGCACACCATTAAAATGCAGGAGACCCAATTTCTGCTTCACACAACACTGGGAAATTAAAATAATTTGTCACTGTGATTTCTTAGGAAGCTGGATGTTCAGTCCTCAAGTGAGAGATTGTAGAAGGTGTGGAAACACCCTGAGTGTGCCACCTCACATAACTGAGTTAACATGGACTATAAAATTTCCTCTGAAGTGTCTGGTTTTGGTTCCCTCCAGACCCACATGCATGGTCAGTGGCCTGAAGCAATGGATTACTATCACCAAAAGGCAAAAGGTATTTTGTTAAAAGCCACCTGGAAGAGGAAGGAAAATGCAAGTTCTCCAGTTAGCTCGTTTTTTGACTTGGATGTCTGGCTCACTTTTCCCCAGAAGGAGAAGTGGTGGGATTCCCCAGCTGGCTTTTGCTGTTAAACACCAGTCTTGTCTGCCACATATTTTTCCCTGAAGGCAGCCAAGCTAACAAAAGAAAAAGACTTGCAAAGCAGAAAACAACTGCTTGTTGGAGACCTTGTTTTGCTGCATAGCAAAAATACCTGAAATACTTGGAAAAAAATGTATTCTTGTTTTAAAAGAAAAACCTGCAGATTATCCATCAAGGTTCAAGGAAAACTAGTCAATTACATGGTTCTTCATTAAGTTCCTGAACATATTCCAAGGAAATCTACTGAGATATGCAGTGTTTTTAATGTACTCAAGTTATGAAAAAGGAGAATACTACAGGTCTCAAGTCAGTAATCTCTTTCTTAAAACATAAACTACCACAATCAGGCTGCATCTCAAGAATATCCTCTTTTATGTTTAATTTTAAAAATTTCAATAAAGTTACTTTCCTTTAGAATTTCTGAAAGGAAAAGAAATGCGTGAAAGTGGGACAGGGGGATACGCTAAAGCAGAGGAAAACACACTGCTCCAAATTACCTTCAGATCAAGTCATTATCCTAAACTCAGCTAACCCTGGGTTAATACTGAGCTAGCAAGAGCAGCATTCTCTGTGAAACCATTCACTCTACATTTATATGTTAGGGTGAGGAAAATGAAATGGGAAAAAAACACAAGCCTATGTATGAGGTCAGATCTTCTCAAGAAACCAAGAGCTGGGGTTTTTTTCCTTTTTTTGTCTTCCATCTTGCCTTTCTTTTGTTGGGTGCTGCTTTGGAGCACACATGTCTACATTATCCACGCTTGTGGCCCCCACTGGAGGCTCACAAAAATAAATTCAAGCTTTAGTCATATCACAGATGCAGAGGGAAGCCCAAGCCCATGCTTGAGGGCTTTAACCCATGAAGATTCATCAGCAGGCTCTGTGGCAGTGCCAGACACAGCTGCTGAACACGCAGATCTCATGGCTGGAGGAACATCCCTGCTGGAGGGGCAGCAAGAGCTTTGGCCAGGGTTTGCACACATGCCATGCAGACAGGGGGAAGCCCTGTGAATCAGAATGGGCACTTTCCCAAGGGCTTCTCGGGACATTTACAAGTCTAATTCTAAGTGCAGTTTACTCAAGCATGGCTGCTAGCAGAGCTGCAGGTACACCACACCCTCGTGCTCCACCTTCCCATGCCTCAGGTCACCATCCCAGCTCCTGGCCATCTCTTGTCCCAGTACACCCACATCCCCAGGCTCCATCCCAGCGCCTGCAAACGCCTCCACTGTCTGGGACACAGCCCCATCCTCACTTTTAGGAGCCAGGAGCTGCCCACACAACCCCTCTGCCACCAGCCATGACCCATCTCTGCACCCTGCAAGCAGGGACCTAGTGGAAAGGTAAGATAAAATTTGCCCTCGCTTTGTACATGGTGGAAGTGTTGTTGGACCCAGCAGTAAGCACACTGATGGACTTCTCTGAGCCACCCCAGTGCTTCAACAGGACTCAACCTTGCTGCCACCCTGTCCTCAGCAGACCAATGTTCCCAGAGCTGCCAAACTCTCAGGAGATAGCTCAGTGCTGTACAGAACTGCAGACAGAGACAAGCATGAGCTCAGACCTACTGGTTGACACAAAGAAAGGCTGACAATGGTGGGGTACCCTGTGCAAGGAGCCCAGTCTGGGCTGTGGGAGGCGAGAGAATGGGGAGAATCCCAAACCAGCACCAGCACATCAACAGGGGAGGGAATCATGGTGCTGGAACCAAGTATCTACATCTTCCCCCACAAACTGATCTTCATCAAGCACATTTCTGAGTGAGGAGGAAGTATTGGTATAAAGCATGCTGGTTGGAGAAAAAAAAATCACCCTAAAAATTTGAGCAGACTAAGCAGAGTATATGAATCCTTTTCTCTGAAAACCCCATCAATGCCATTTGACAGTTTGCTCAGCCCTCCAAATTGTTGCTGATAATTTTGGGTTTTTCAGCAGAATTAGTCATGCTGTAAATTGTTACACTTGAAATGAGAACCACAATCATTGGTTTATCATACATCTAATTAAAATAAACTTAAGTATTTCACACTATATATACACTGTGGTGTTCATGTGCCAAACATCTAGATACAAAATACTTTGGAGTTCATATTGACGTCAGTTTTCTGCTTCAATCAACATTTACCTTTTAGGTCAATACATTTTTTGTTTGCCATAACAGAAGCTAGAATCAACATGCTTATGCATGTAATTATTTCATTTAACTCTTTCAGTGTTTGAAATAAAGTTTGTAAGGAAAAGGCAAAGCCGAATACAAGTGTGTAGTCACTTTGCCTGGCCTTTTGCTCAGTTAAAATCAGAAAAATACTATTGCAGGGCTGTTATCTGGAAGAATCACCTTGTTCTTTGCCAGCACTGGCACAAAATATACAACAACATTGCCAGTAATATTAAATAGCAGTAATAGCCCACCTGAATAGCCGGGAGACAAACATTCAGTTATTAAAAGCGATGGAACAGAATTGCCTCATTAAGCCCAGTAGCTCACTGTTTACAATGGGCTAGTGCCAAAAGAAGAACACAGTTTTACAGCTTTTATTGCTATTGTTTCAATGCATTGAAGTATCTGTTTTCAGATAACCTACAAAAAAAACCCAATTTTAATCAACATGAGGTATTTGAACTCTGTGGCCATCATTTGATCCAGCCCTGCTAAGTAGAAGAATGTATACTTATCTGTTTGGTTTATACAACAACTAAACTACTTATACTTTGCTGCTCTTGCCAGCACTACCAGTGCTGCTTGGAGAGCTGGTGGAGAAAACATCTGCCCAGGGATGGAGTGTGGTGTTTGATCTGTGTTATGAGTGCCACAAAGGCTGGCAAACCATGACCACAGGTGCCAATGCCTTCCTCAGCACTGCCAATCCCAGGGAATGACATTGTGTCTCCAGATAGCCAAGTTTAAAATGGGCTCAGGATAAGAGGAGTGTGTAGGAATGGTATAAAATGTGCAGGCACAAAGTCACATGTGCCCTGCCAAGAAGTACACACACATATTCACATGGGAGGCTTGTTGGCAGGCTCAGTCTCTCACTTTCTCTCTCACATGTATATGTATATATGCATACATATGTATTTATACCTACATATATGTGTGTGTGTATATTTTTTTTTTCTGGGCCACAAGTCTTCCTGCAAGCCCAGAATTGTCAAAACCCCTTTCACCAGCCTTACTCTAAATTGTTGACAAGAGTAACAGCTGTTCAGGGAAGTGAGGAAAAGACATGTGTGTACAGCAGGGAAGAAAAGGCATCCATGGAGAGAGGGGCAGGGGATCAGAGGAGTTTTCACCACTCACAGGTAAGGCACACCATTATGGAGGCGCAGTACCCTCTGAATGGGGTAACCAGGAGTTTCTAGACAGCTCTGTTAGCCTGCCTGCTTTTATTCCAGGAGTGGGAACACTCTGCCCAGTTTCTCTGTGCAATGTGGGCACAGGGTGTTTCAGTGGCTGCCCACGTCCAGGACAGAGCCATGAGGCCAACACTGGAACTTCTCTTGTGCAGCACCAGTTCTACACCTCCCTGCGCTCATCCCCATCCCAATTACAGCTCCTCAAAGGAGAAGGGAGGAGGAAGGTCAGTGTGCTCCATTGCAGACTGAAAATAAAGATAAAAAAACATGCAAAATTGTCTATTAGTGCATGAAAGACAAACACTGTTTGCCTCACTCCCCAGTAACTCACTACCTTAATGGTAGAAGATAGACAATTAATGGTGTGGCTTCCGTGTTCAATCACGTTGGGGGCTATGGCTTTAACCCACTTTAAAGAAACTAGGCCAATCATTTTATGAGGCGTGGGAATTGTTAAATTGGGCTACCCCTTCTGCTTTATACAATTGCATGAAGGCTGGTATTGTGGGGAGGCTTTAATGAAGGCCTTATATAGCTCTAGGTCAGGACATTTGCATTTGTGAAGATTACATTGAAGACACAAGAAATGAAACAGCATGAACAAACAGCAGTGTTTTCATCTTAAAAAAAAAAAAAAGCACCTCACATTCCATCCGTGGGAATATGGTACAAGGGACTGGGAAACAATAGTTTCTATTTCCAGCTCTGCTGTCAACTTTCAGGAGTCTGACCTTAAGCAAATCATTTTACTCTGGAACCTCATTTGTCTGCCTCGGGTGTGTAGAGGCTCATTAGTACTCTTACTAATGAGCTTCATATAATCATATGCAAAGCACAGCATTTTAGTAGATTTTGGAAGAGTAGGATTTGTAAAGCCCTTTGAAATTCATGATGATGTAGATATGTAAAACTCTGCCTCTTGCTTGTTCTCTCTCACACACTCTCTCTCTCTAGGTGATAAAGACAAATTCCATTAAAAAATTTCAATTCCCAAGCACAAACAGTGTAAACCCAAAGTCCAGTTCTTGAAGTTTTATTACTTCTTTGGAATAACAGCACTAACACAGTCAAAAGAAACACAAACAGCAGCAGGGTACTGGAGCAGTTGATCATGAGCAAGCAATAAAAACCTATGCACAGTTGAACTTTGGATTACATGCCACGTTGAGTTATTGAATTTGACAAGTTAATTTGTTCATTTCTTTGACCTGATTTATACACTCACAGCGTACTTGCAGGTCTCCTCCTCTTCAGGTGTTGCTTTTATACTCCTTACCTCGTTGTAGCCTCAGTAGTACAGAGGCAGTCACTTGCTCTGAGTGCATGATTGCAAACCTGTCTTTTATTAAGCTAATCGGTATAGGTAGAAAAAAACCTATTTGTCATGCCTACAGCCCAAAACCAAAGAATTGCCCTATTCCAAAAAGAGTGTCTTATTTTTTTAGCATTTATAACAGTTGGTTTAATGAAATATTAGGTTTTTATCTACAAATCTCATCCATCTTTCGTCCTTTTGTGAAAGGATACCAGGATAAAAGCTCTGACTTAGCCTCCTCACTGGAAATCAGAGGTGTACAGGTTTTGACTGGGATATTTGCAGCTCATATGGGGCTGTGTTTCAGATTTGTGACCAAACATACACTAATGAGAGCACACTAATGTTTTAGTTACAGCTGAGCAGTGTTTATACAGCATCAGGGGCCTTTCTGCTCCTCAGCCCACCCTGCCCACAAGTGAGCCAGGGGTGTATGAGAAGCTGGGAGGGGACACAGCCAGGACATCTGACTCCAAGTCACCCAAGGGATATCCCACACTTTATGCTGCTGTGCCTCCAACATCAAGGAGAGCCAGCTCCACCTCCACTCTCACAGGCAGAGATGAGCCCTTGCTACGCAGGGAGATGTACTCACACCTAAAATGGAATCCTTTCCTGGGGAAGAAAAAAAAAAAAATTTGCTGTAGGAGAAGTGGCCAGAGCAGCCCTGTATGAGGCCTCAAGGCTCTGGTGAGCCACAGTCACCCTGCAAGAATATCCCAGCTATTTGAGAGTGAGGAACAGTGTTGGAAGTTAATTGTAATGGTGGGGAAATTGTCCTGGTTTGTTTGGTGCAAGCTTGATGCACACTAATTATTTGCTTGGCTGGAGGTTTTGGGTGTTAAAAGTAAAGGGAAATTATATTTTTGATTGATAGATGAGGCAAAGGTCCCCTTGGCAACGTAGGTTTTGCTAGGGCAAGGAAGCTGCAGGAAGACCACCACTTTATAGGAGATCAAATCAGATTTTTATCACTGATCAGTTTTCTACCATTTTGTTTTTCATTGAACCTAATTGCATTACTTTGCATTTATCCTTGGGTAAGGCAAAGTTTAAAAGTAGGTAAGATTCGATTTAAGAAAAATTAGGTCAGGCAAGGAGGTTGAAAGGCTTTAATTATAGCCTTGTCTTACCAAATGACTGAGAGTTTTGTTCACCCTCTCCACTTGCTATAACCTCTCAGAAACACAAGGAAGGCCCTCCACACCCTTCTACAGCCAGTCAAAGACCCTCACCTCCCTTCACATCCCCACAAGGCTCTCAGGATTTCACCATATCGGATCTCAAACCACCACCCAGATCCAGCAGGCTTCAGTGCTCCTTGAGCCAGCATCACTTTGCCTTGATGGGCCAAACAATCTCCAGCACAAGCCCCTCACCAAGCAATCTGGAAGAAGGTGCCTGCAGCACAGCAGCCAGCTTCTTCCACCCATCACCTTCCTCCCTGTGCTGCTGCTCTTCCATCCCCAAGCTGCAGGGCTTGTGTCTCTTAATGGGACCTCAAAGTTGTCCACAGGATCAAACCTGTGAGCAGACATTGAAGGGGTCCAGGTTAAAAATAACCCCTTAAAAAGAAAGTGTGTGGGAAGAGTCACTGAGGCCATTCAGCACCTGGCAAAGCCAAGGAGGCGGCAAACAGTGGGAGTGGGCGTGAGGAAGGATGGGGCAAACCTCGTGTCTCAGCCTTTATCCCTGGAAGGAATCAGAGCTGGGTCCATTCCCACCACTTTCTGGTGTCCTCTGTCCTGCAAAAGCTGGCACCAGTGCTTGGAAACCTTGGATGGATCAGTGTCAGGCCCTCCTTGGTGGAGACAGGTCTTTCACTAGGGGCTGGGCACTCTGTTCAGAGAAACAGTTTTCAGGACAACAAGATTTTTTTTCACAACCATGTGCAGGCACCTTGCCACCATGTCCCTCCCCAAAACAACACATTATTAGCCCACCCCAGCACCGGCACCCACAAGAAGCTGTGTATGACTGACACAGGGACAGCACTGGAGCAGTCACCTGGACTGCTGCCAAAGGAAGCAGACAAGCCCAAGCATTCAGCACCCAAGAGAGAGGGTGCTGCTGCTCCCAGCACCCCAGCAACCTTTCCCAGAGAGGGAGAGGGAGAGGGGACGTGGCAGAGCCTCTGCATCCACCACTCTGCCAATGCTGAGCTACCCCTGCTGTCTGTGGCTTCTCCTGGGAGAGGACTCCCTTACTACATCCATGCCACAAGGTGACAGCTGATGTCTAAAGAAATGCCAAGAAAGCATTTAAGAGCTCTCATCCCACCCAGGATGGCCGTGCCAGTGCCACTCCTAATGCTGTAAAATGGATGTGACCGAAATGGAGAGGAGATCACAGCTCCCCTTTGCCCACTGCAGGAAAACTTCTCTTTCCTCCGAGACAGGAATGAACCAGTGTGGGGTAGGGCCATTGAAAATCCCCACATGGCTTGCAGTTACCAACACAGTTTTGTTGCCTGCTGCTGGAGCCAGGACTGACGTTGGGGTGTTTCCTAGCTCTCAGGCCCAGACAACAAGCAGGCCCACCCACTCTCTCCTGAAGGGAGGGCTTGTTCCCTGCTGGGTGCATGAGCTGGCTCTGCATGCATTTACATGCCTTCTGATAGCACCCAGAGAGCCACTCTTCCAAAATCCCTACACTAGAGACATGGGAGTCTGCTGTGATGTTGTGATGATTAACACCAAGCTCAGTTCCCATCATGCAGACCTCCATCCCTGTGCCTGCCTCAGGAATTGGCACACAGCTCCAGGCTGGGCTGTGTGTGATGATGAGCTTTCCCTTGCAGAACTTACAGGATGTTTTTGTGTTTTGGCCCTCCCCATGCGCTCATACACACATTTCCATGGACAGCTTTGCAAGAGAGCACCTTGGGGTCTGAGAGCTTCCTCCTGGAGCCAGCATCCCAGACAAGCTCTTGCATGGACACAGGAAGTGCTTTCCTGCTCCTCTGAGAGCTAGAAAGAGGAAGACAGAGATTTTAAGAACGAGTCTCTGCTTTCTCCACCAATGAAGATCTCTCACTTGCACCACTCTCTCTCCCTCTCCAAAACAAGGTTTGCCTCACCAGAAAGCAAAGAAAAGCAACAAGGAGAATGTGAAACAGGAGCATAGCAGCAGGGAGTGCCAGGGCCCTGGCCTGGCAGGGCAGAAGAGAGCAAGCTGAGCCATGCCACCAAGAGCTCCCAGGTTCCCATCACCTCCCACCCGCTTCCTTGGAGCAGGCGTGCCGCCCGCCCTGCCATGGTGCCAAGGCATCTCTCCCCCACGCCTGCCCCTCCTGCTCCTCACCCATCCCAGCACACAGCATGCCAAGGCACACAGGCACTGGGCTGCAGCCAAACACACATTTTTTGGAACAAATTCATCCATCTTCTGCTCAGCAGCCCAGCCTCCATTCCTGCAGTTAAATGATCAGCCTCACAGCCCATCCTCACCCCAACCAGCACAAGACACCTCTGGAAAAGGGCACCCTACGCTGATGCTCCAGGGCTGCTTTCAAGGCTGTTGTGTATCATACAATCAAAATGACCAGGTAGTTCCAAACCTGTTTAGTAGGGATTTATTTTCTGGTTAGCATCTGCCTTGTGGAGAAAAAGCAAAAAGCAGTCTTTAACACAGCTGGAGAACACTGAATGCATTGTGAGAGTGCTGCAGTTGTGCCCTCTGTAAGAGACAAGCAGGAACTCCTCCCCCACCAGCCCAGGTACTGCCGAGGTGATATTGAGCTATGCACCAAAGGAGGCTGGTGGCATTAGAAACGGGATACAAGGATGGCTACAAGAGCTGCAGGATCTCTCTACATTGCTCTTTCCCTAAGTCATCCTCACTTGGAATTAAGTTTCCAGCTGGGCTGACCAACTTGGAAGCTGAACTTCTGTTTAGCAAGAGAATGGGCCTAACACAAACTTCCCCACGGCTTTCTGGTAAGGACATGACAGCCAGGAGCCACACCTAAGGAAGCTCTTTCCGGGCTTGTTGCAGTCTGCAAGGTCTCTGACAGCCTTGGCAGAGGATGGTGGCTTTGGGCAGAGAGGGGCTGTGCCATCCCCTCCACAGCAGCACCCTGGGACGTCCCTGGCAACGGCAACCTCTCATCTCCTGGGGTACAGCAGGGGCACCACAGGGAGAGCTGGGCACCACACTCACTCTCAGGCACGTTTCTTCACAGACAGAGTGTTTTTCACACAGACATCTTGAGAGCCTGCTGAGATTTATTGTTGAGGCACAACACATTGAGGAAGAGGCCCTGTGAGATGTGGCAGGAGCTGGCAGCTGTCATGGCACTATGGAAGGGAAGTCAGAAAGCTGTGTCCCCCACCTGAGGTATCACAGCATTTCCATACCTTATGTTATGCACCTGATGTGTTTTGAAGGGACAAGCCACCGGCGTACATCCTGGTGATCCAAGATGTTATCACTTTGTTAAGAGGAAGACTGAAGACAGGCAGATATGGACATGCAGGGAATATCTTGCTTACTAAAATAAAGGAAAGGGGTGGGGGGGGATAAGGTACAACTTTCTGTGGGAAACAGCCTCCCCACAGGAAGAAGTAGAGGTTTCTTTTAAGTGGGTTTATTATTTTTTTTAACATTACAAGAATTTTGTTTTAAAGGAATGGTGTTTCACCTGCAAAACCAGAGTTCATTTTATCTCCTCCCACTCCTCATTAATTAACCTCAAAGAACGTTTTTACAATAAAGAGATACAATATTAGTTAAACTAATGACTTACACAGACAGAATCATTCCCGTAATCTTGCCGGATGCTTGGAGCAAGCAGACAGCTCCTGAGAGCTGACAGTGCTGGCTGGGGGGAGTGAGACTCCTGAACAAAGATTGCTTTGCAGATGGCTCCCCAGTACCAGCAAAACACCCTGGCCTCACCAGCTTCTGTCTGCTGCATCCATGAGGCACATGGCCTGGGCCATGAAGATGTGGAACAGCAAAGAAAACACTTCTGGGTAAACACAGACAGCATTGGAAATCTTTGTGCTCCAGTATTGGGAAAGAAAGGGCAGCACTATGGGAATTGCTGGCCCCTGTGCTGAAAGGCAGGATGGCTGTTCCAGACAAAGCCCCATGTGCAGGGTGGGCAGGAGAGTGAGCTGCAGGCTGTGCCAGTTTTCAACATGGGTGAACAGAGAGGCACAGGGGCTGCAGGACTTCTGGCACCAGCACGTGAGGGAGAGAAGCAGGCACTTGACATTTCAGCAACGGGTTATGACCAGAGGAATTTGAAAAAGAGACTAAGGTGAGAGAATAGATTAATTCTAGGCTCATGAACAAGGTTTATCTGTTTCTAGGTTTGATCACTTTTCCTTCCTCTTCTAGTCTCCTAAATTTCAATTCTTTTTTCTGCAGCCAACACTTCAGTAGTAGCCAACACAAAAGGAAATGTGCTGGTGGTGCTACAAAGGAAAGCTGGTAGGATTTGCAGAAGTTAGCAAACAGTCAGGAGAGAAGATGGATACAGTGGTGATGCTGGAAATGGATTCAGTTCTGCTAACAACAACATAGAGCATAATGCAGAGTGGTGGTGGACACTGAATGCTGTAGCAAATTGGTAAACCTAAGCTCCATGGAGGTGGAACACTCAAAGGCACCAGGAGAGGCAGGATCTGACTGCCTGAGCACAGAAACTGCTCCAAGCAGGAGCCTGAGCAGAAAATGGGAAAAGGCCAAGCTGGATGGGGCTTTGAGCAACTTGCTCTAGTGGAAGTTGTTCTTGCCAATGACACAGGGGCTGGAACTAGATCATCTTTAAAGTACCTTCCAACCCAAAGCATTCCATAATTCTATGGTAAACAAGTACCAGAGCTAGATGTGGTGGACTGAATACAGTGAGATGGGGGCTTCTGGGAGCTGCTCAAGAAAAGGGTCCTCCCTCCTTCTGGGAGCTGCTCAAGAAAAGGGTCCTCCCTCCTTCTGGGAGCTGCTCAAGAAAAGGATCTCCAAAGAGTCATTGGAAGTAGTCCTGAGAAAAAAAACAGTTCTCAAAATGAAGCTTGTCAGCAAAGGGGAGGAGAAAGTTGCAAAGTGCATCCAACCAAAGGAGTAGGGACACCAGCAGAGAAAAGAAATCAAAGCCACTCTCAAAGCAAGAAATAAGAAGGATGGGGGAAGCTGGACAGACAGATCAAAGAATGCATAAAAGCAAACAGAGAAGAGAAAGAAAAATTAAAATAAATTGACCAACACTCTCCAGTGCCCAAAAAAGGCAGGTAGGATATAGATTGTGAAAGAACAAGGCAAGAAGGACCTGGTGGCCAGAAGGTTGTAGTAGAACCATAAAGGCTGACAGGAGAGGACAAGAAGGATGGTGCATAGTATCAATGGAAGATACAAGTGGATGGGGAAGCAGGAGTAGGAAAAGATGAGAGAATGGCCAAGACAAGCCAGAAGCAAAATCCTTTGTTAATGGATTTAACAAAGGCACAGAAGAGTCTCTACTAGCATGGAAACCCTAATTAAGAGGATGTGGCACCAAGATATGATGGTAGCAAATAATTAAAGGTTGTTAAGAGGAAGTAATTTAAGGCTAATAAGAGACAGTAATTTATCAGGAGCCAACAAGAATAAAGAGTTCAGGAGCAGTAAATACAACAATGGAGTAAAAATAAACAGGCAGAGCAAGAACCAGAGCCACCAGCATGATAACAAGGACAATGCCACAGCAGAGCATAAAGTCTGTACACAAATAGTGAGTGGCTGATGGAGTCCCAGATGGAGCTGTCAGGCCTCCTCCCTCTCCTTATTCAAATCTCTCCCAAACACCCATCTGCGCCAGGAGGCCTTTGGGAAGATATCAAGCCAGTGATCAGGGAAGACGCATCTTTTTGAAATTAGGCCCCTGTTGCACTTGTCCCTGCACCCAGCATCTCAAACAAGAGCTCTTGGGGCAGAGGTTGTCACAAGAACCACACCACATATGGGGTGGACAGGGTGGGAACGGACACAAAGTTGGAGGAGGGCGTCAGCCACCAGTAGATCCCTGAAGGAAAGTGCCATTGTTGGGCTTGCAGAGGGAGGAGCAAGAGGTCTTCATAGCTGCAGCCCCAGCCATGGAGTGACAACCGAGCTCTTGCCTGGGGACCAAAGGACCATCCTCCCATGGGAGCAGGGAAACAGGAGTCCAGGCATCAACCTGGGAGCGGGAAGGCAAAAGGAGCAGGCTACCTTCCCCACAGCTCTTGCTGCATCTTTACACCAACTTCCTAGAAAGCACATGAAGTTTATTAGCCATGTTCCAGGTGCTCCCACTCAGACAAAGAGAAGATGACTGCGACTGTCCCTGCAGCAAGGATACCTCTCACTCACTCATGCCCAGGGTCCAAAGCCAGCCAGGCAGAAGTGCACACCCCTCCCACTACTCTCCACATCCAGGCAGATCCTGGTCCTGAGCCCAGACTGCTCCACAGGGAGCGAGTGGCCAGTGCCCACGCACCAGCGGCCAGGTTTGCCCCAGCGCTCCTTCCCATCGGCTGTCCTGGGCTCAGCCACAGCCCAGCCTGCTCTGCCAGCTGGGGACACGGGGCATGGAAAGGAAGGGCTGGAAAGAAAGGGCTGGAAAGGAGGGCCTGCCGTGGAACCAAGAGACGCACCTTGAGACATGGATGCAGAGCGTGGGAAAGAGGCTAACGACATTCATGTTCATCAGAAGGCAGATAAAACCACTGCAATAATAAAATTTCATTATGACAGCTAAGGAAGAAGAAACAAAAATTCTTTGTTTGCTGTGTCTATAATAAAGTACAAAGGTAGCTGCCTTTGCACTACTGGTTGCACAGACAGGTTTCAGCCCTGGGTGAGGACTAGAACTTGCTGGTGCATTGTATGTTGGTTTCCAGGTGGCAGATCAACCCTTTGCAGTGTTAACTAAACACTTTGTGACACAAGGTACATGCAAAACACCTTTCCTGGGGTCCTTCTCCTTATGGTAAAAGAGAGCAGAGATGGCAAGACTTACTATTTCACACAAATGTCAAGATTTATGGATTTATCAAAAAAGAAGGAGAACATTAGGGTCCTCACTGAGAGCCAAGGAATGTGCTTCATCCTCATTAGGCATGGGAGAGTCTACATTGGCAGTCATTCTCAGGACAGAAAACCATTAGAAACCCAACTTTTACTCTTCATAGTGCTTTGGTTTTCACTAGTGCATTCAATTTGCAAATTCAAGAGGATAGCATGGGAAAAGTTTCTATTTTTAACAAAAGAAGGTAAAAACTTCTAAAGTAATGAATTACTCCTGGATAAAAAGATTCATCTTCTTGAAAGAGTTTTGCTGCCTTGTGTACTCCCACACAATACATTTTACATACTTACATTTTGCATGCATATATATACATACAATTCTCCTACAGAATACAAAAATAAATTGATCCATATTATAAACTTACTCTACATATGCATGTATTTTATTCACAGACATGTGTGAGAAAGTTTGAGAAAATGAATAATCATACCAGCCTGAGACTAGAGCCAGGGGCTAGAACAGAACTGGATAAAAGTTGTGTAAAAATAAACATTTAAAAAGAAAAGCATTAAAGCATCCTGTCCTATCTGCTAATTTTTAAATACTTTCTTTTTCCCCCCAATGTTTATTTTTGTTAAGAGAGATCAATCTATCCAAGCACCAGAGCAGGTGACCCAGTGGTGTACTTATTTCCTGATGAGTCATCTATGTCCTGAACTCAATCTCCTCACCTCTATCCCAGCAGGAAGACTCGTTTCATACAGCTCCATCACAGCATTCATGCTGATGTCTTAAGCGCCATTAAAATCTCAAACCACTAAGACAAATGCTTATTCCTCACTTTGACTCATCTCCCCTTTTATTTTTTAAGAAATCCATTAATGACCAACGATATTTCATGACTAGCTTTTCAAAATGTCTTTATATGATTTTGCCTCACTTAAAAAAGGTTTCCCTAGTTTTGCCTCAAGTGTTCACAAAATGCAGTGAGTCTAGAGTCATGGGTCTAACACAGAGATCCCTGCCATTGTAGCATACTCAATTTGCTCTGGTGCATTTTTTCCTACTCTAGGTCTGCTTTTTCTCTTCCTGTTCCAGCAATCAGGGCTTAGAAATGTTAAATTTTTCAGGTGAAAAAGCTCATTTTTGAGGCATTGTCCAATGGCTGCTCCAAACAACCTGGTAATCCTAGCAGCCAGCAAAAGCAGTATCACAGGCAGGGTCTCCAAACTGAGCACACAAAACACAAGAACTGAACATGAGTGACCTACAGAAGGATCATGAATAACCAATAGATTAGTCATTACTCATTGTATTATTGGGAAAATTTAGAAAGAGTAGCCATCTAGAAGGATAATTGCAAGCCTGCACAGCCTTTGGATGGAGCTCCTGTGGTTCTTTGAGTCTCTTCAGATGAGCTTCCTTCCGTCTCCCTGCTTCAGGTTTCTTATCTAGCCGATGGGACTGGTGATTACTGCTGGCTTTTGAAGCCACCTGGAAATCTACTGATGAATAATGATAATGGCATGCTACTATCTTGATGGGTTTTCTCAAACTGCTCCTAAAACACTTCCCCTCAAAATGAACATGGGCTGCCACTGGTGACTCAGTTCTTACTCCTACACCGTACATCCAACTGCAGCACAGTGCAAAGGACACCATAAGCACCTCTTGGGATTTTTCATCACTGTGGCTTCAAACTTCCAATTCTTCTTATAGAAATGCCAAATTTATTGGCATCACTTACTGGGATGTTTTTAGTGGAGTGAAAGTCCTTGGGCAAAGACCTGTGTTCTGCCTGGGGATAAACAACAAGATGCACAGGTTCAGCTCTTCAGGGTTTATTGGCTAGCCATGAATAGCAGTGTTTAGAGAGTCCCTGTCCATTTTTATGGCAAGCCTGGCTCTGAAGATTATGGGGCAGCTCTGAGCCTTTGCCCAAAAGCCTCAAGATAGATTGAAGGCTGTCCTAAGGAGACATGGACTGAAATGACCCAAGTTCTATCTTTCTCCCTGGTTGAGTCAATAGAAGGTACTCAGCACTGTTGAATAAGTCTGTTATTTGGGGCCAACACACAGCATTTGATACCATGACCTACCTTAGAAAAAGATGGTACCCACTGTGGTACCGACAGGTCACCTATGTGGCCCACATCATCTGAACAGAACTACAAGCTTTCATTAAGCACGTGCAAAAGCATCTCTGCACTGCATCACAAGACAGTTCACTCAGACTCTTCAGTCTGTCTTGCAGTCCAGACACATCTACAGAAACAATGTGCAGCTTCTTTCAATTGTCTGCTCCCCCTTCTAAATCTAAAGCACCATTTTAGTCACCTTCCCCTCAGGCCTTCTGACTAGCAAAGGGGAAGGGAAAAATTTCACCAGAAACTAAGGGGGAAAAACACGTGTGAAGTACAGGTTGGTTAATACAGCAATCACTTTCTCAAAACAGCCTGGATCACGTTTTCAGAGCTAAGAGATAGAGGTAAAGATTATCAGGTAAAACAAAGATTTGTTGAGACAGCCTCAACAACAAAAGCTGAAAACAGACACTAGGAAAACACGGCCCAAGATATTTTACTTTTCTCCAGCAAGACTGAGATAGGTACCTGGAGAAGAAACCAGTGTCTAAATTCCACTGCTAGAAGAGAGACAACCTCAGGTGTAGGACTTCTGCACTAATGTGGTTCCCAATTTCATTAGTGCTGCCTTGAGATTTTTTTGCTATCAGGAAGCAGATCTAAAGAAATACTGCCAAGAAGAGTCAGGAAATTTTGCCAGGAAAAGAGCTGACCATACAGGCTCTGTGTACAGATGAGCACTTCCTCCCAAGCCATCAGTATCTCAGGCCAAGAATATCACCAAACACTCAGGAAAAGTAATAGATAACAATAGAAAGATTTGAATGTGTTGAAATACCAGGCCAATTTTTGGCAGATACATAATTGCAGGAACCTGTTCTTTATATGTTCACTTTAACCAGCCTCATCTCTTCCCTTACACAGCAGCATATATATTTTTAAAAGAAAGGCAACCAGACAAGCAAATTGTCAGGTAAGCAGTTCATGTTGTATCCTCACAGTCAGTTCTACCACACCCAACCTCTCTAAGAACTAAGTACTTAGTTCTAAGTACTTCCTGGCTATGTTTTTGTTTTCTGATAAAAATATTAAATGAGCAATAAATGTGGGAAATGCACATTTTTCATCTCCAGAAGCAGAACACATTTCTTGTAAATCATGGATTGCCACCTTCCACAACTCCAGCCAGAGGAGTAGCCCACAAAAATCAAAAAGCAGTCCTTTACTGAGGTTTGGCTTACTTAGACAAACAAATCAGAAACATCCTGGGAACAAAGCACCATGTATCTTAATATTCCTACTTGGAACCAAGCCAGTCTCTTCTGTCTCTACTGCAACCAGCAAAATAAATGGTAAGCCTACATCCACGTCAATAAAAGTTATTCAACAGTTCCAAGAATCATAAGCTATCAGGGAAACACTATTAGTGTGCTAAATATTTAGTGTCACTTGGCCTTCAGTAAAAAGGAATTGCTTCGATTAGCTAGTTCAATTGGGTCAGATATGCCAGACCCTCCCAAGATCATAGGAGAGAAAAATGAGTCAGTTAGAGCAGGGATGCTTTCTTGTGAAATTACCTACTGAACTCTCCAGACAATGAAATTACGCTCCAGGCAGATGAAGTTTCAAACACTAGAGCCTCCCCTCTTCTAGGAATCTTCTAACTTGGAGTGCCAGGAGTGCCCCTTCCAGAAGGGCACAAGTGCCACAGAAAGCATCACATGCTTGCTAAATGCCTCTCACCTACTTTATGCTCAAGCACTGGCTGAACATGTGCCATCCTTACAAGCCCAGGGTATTTGATCCCCATGTGAGATGACTCAGTCAATGCCAACCAGAAAGGAGTGCCAGGCAATCAGATCAGGCTGATCTGAAGGACCAGAGTATCTCATAAGCAACTCCTTCTGTGTACTGATGTCTTACAAAGAAAATGAAAATTAACTGGAAACGGTGCTATCAGGTTCCTCGCACAAATAAAAAATGTTATACCCAGGGCAGGGTCACTTGCAGTGAGAGGCGCAGACGACAGCACCTTCAACACAATCTAGACACAATTAGCTGTTCACTTAAAGGGGGACCACTTCACCTTTGCATATGCTAACAAGACATTCAATTCTGTTTCCTGCTGCCTGTTGTGAGCGTGGTACTTTCATCAATAGCTTCCAGCTCTCATGCTGGAAGGGAGAGTGAGTTCATCCCCATTCAGGTTCTCTGGTCTGTCTTGGCTCTGCAGGACTGTCCTCATTTACTGCGTTGCTCCTTGCAAGGAGGCTCCTCCACACCTCTGGGCCTCTTCCAATTCCCACACTTTCACCCTCACCACAAGCAGCAGGAAGGCAGGCTGGCCAGCACGTTCATACAGTTATATAGAAACCCTCTTGGTTTTCTTCCTTTCCTACAGATCCTAATGCTGGAGCCACTTTCATCTCAACTATTGCCATCTCTCCAGCTCCATCCTCAGCTGGCACAGGCTGTGATTACAGCTCTTCCCCCTGAAGGGTCACTGCCAGCTCAGAACCACCTCATCACCATCTGTGAGGCAGACAGCCCATCCCCATGTGTACAGCCCTATTTCCTAACAAAGATTGTCACCTGTGCTAGGGTGACACTTGTGCCTGAGCTGCCAGAACTGAGGACCAAGGCAGGGAAGTCATGGTGAGACCATAATATTGTCAGAACTGCTATCCTTCTTTCCAGTATGCAGGGACAAGTGTTCAACCCCAACCTGGGGACTATAAATTCGATTTGGGGCACACCTACTCAGTTCCCAGACAACACAAGTGCACAGTGCATGACCCAGAACACCAACATCAAACAAGAGAAAGAATAACCAGCACAATGGTAAGAATTCACTTCATCTTAGCAAATGGCTTTTCAGCCTCACACTATTTCCATGCTAAATCAGTTTTACCTCAAGCTTGACTACATCATTATTTGTATCACACACAGTAACCACCAGAAGTGAATGAACATGTTTATTCAAACACAAGTTACAAAAACCCTTCAAGAAATACATTGTAACTAAGCCTTTGCATATCAGATTTTTTCATTTAGCTTGTCTACAAGACATACTTTGCCAAAACAGCATAATCAGACTAATTAAATGGCTACAACAGAGAACTGCATGTGATGAAAAAAATAGTTTAAGAACAAAGACCATACAGAAAACATATTACTGGATTACAGCCCAGCATGGAACATTCAGAAAATGACAGGAGGAAGTTTTATCCAACAGAACACAAGTATACAGCATCATTAGTATACATTTTCCATTAATAATTATTAAAAAATAGAAAAACTGTTAACATCAAATATTACTTTGCTAGCCACTATACCTATAAGGTAAAACCATAAATGGACCAACTCTGCTTAGGAGGTGGAAAACTTTAAGTCTCTAGAATTAACTAGAGCCCAATTCAGCAAGCTACTTATGCATGTGCTTAAGCCCCACCAACACTAGTAAGGCTTACACATGTTGAAGTATTATAATCAACATTGAGAGATTTCAGCATGCATCAACAGTGAAGTGCAGCCAAACACTTGCACTGAATCAGGATTAAAAGTACAAGTTACATACATACTATAAAAATAATGATCCTCCTCTCTCAATCTATTGTTCTATCACAAGAAAGACCCCTACTGGGTACGAGAAAAACTGACACAGTCCCCTGAGGAAGCACAGCTTTTCATGTTTTATTACACAACTCCGAAAGTATGCACAAATCAGTGCCAGGGACAATCTATCGTAACTCTACTTTCCAACCTCAGTCTTTCACAAAAACAGAATTTACTCAATTTGCACCAGTGTAGTATTATAACTCTGTATGCAATTTGCAAGTTCAAGATCAAGGAACTTGTTTCTTCAGATCCTTCCCCAAGTGATCAATAGATTCACAGAACTATACAGCTGTACAATAATGTCAGTGACTATATACAATCCTGCACAAGATACCAGAACAAAGCCACAAAGTTACATAAATAAATGCTTGACTTCAAAAATATTTAATTTCTCTTGCATTTAAGTGTTACTAAAAACAAAACAACAATCTGCAATTTTGACCTGTATCAGCCCTCTCTAAAATTTGAAAAAAAAATTCCCAAAGAATCGCCCTTGTCTAGAAGTTATCTGTATGGCTGTTTAAATAAAATCAGTCTCACCACAGCTATGAAATACAGAAAATACAGGTAGCCAGGAAAATGTTCCACATACTTGGGAATGAAGCATTCCCTTTTGGTTGGAAGAATTTGATTGCTGGGTTTGGGGCTTTTTTACTCTTACGTAACCCACTATATAATAGTGAACAAAATACTTTTGTTTCATAGAAACAACTAACATTTGCCCACACCAGGCAAATGCTCTATTTACAGATAGATTAGGACTGCCTGACTGACAGTGAGTGTAAGTTGCTGAACTCCAAGAAACATGGAGCCTAAAATGGCGACACTCTCTGCTGAATCGCCTTCCCTTTGAGGATACGTCTTATCTGGAGAAGAGAAAAAGACAAACATCAGTATTCATCATCTTGAAGTGAGTCCTGAAAAAAACCCACCCTAGATCCAGTTTTGCATTCATTTATCCAAGCCTAGGTCCTGAGTTTAGTCACACCAGAAGTGATCCCACTTCACAGCATTTGAACCAATGAAAGCCAACAGTCAGCAACTCAGCTGTGCTTAAGTTACTAGTCTTAGGTCAAGAGTCAGTTTTTTCATCAAGTAGGAAAAAGTGATTTTTTTCCTCTGTTACTCAGGAACTGTCATTACTAATTCTGACAAGAGCAGTAAAAGCATGACCTCAGGCCATAGTGAGATGAGCAAGAGAAGGAGTATTGCCTCCAGTACATTGCAGGGTTACAGAAACAGCCTATCTTGACAGGTAAAAGCTTTTAAGATGGAAAAAATAAAAGCTGCACGTGAAACCTAAAATTTCAAGTCTGTATATTCTGATCTTGGTGTTGAAGCTGAAGATCTAAAGCATAAAATGGTATTTGCTAAATCTTTTCCTTGAAAGCTGCAACTCAACAGCCCAAAGAAAGCTCTGGAGTGGAACGCAGTTTTTGTGTGGACAGGGACAGATGGAAGGAGAGGGCTGCTACAAATTTTTTACCTGTTCCCCTACAAGGCCATCAGGAACCAGATGAACTGGCTGCTCGTTCTCCAGGTTCCTGGCACTGGGATCGGCTCCCTTGCGCATGAGCAGGCGCACAGCGTCCAACTGGCTCACGCGGTACTGCAGGCTGGCCGCCACGTGCAGGGCTGTGTTCCCATTGTAAGCCTGGGGACCACAAAGCAACTCCATGAAGGAAAAGTGGAGGGCATGAGCCTCTCTTTTCTCTATCTGTATTATGGAAAAATCACCATACCTTTGCATTAACAAAAGAGAGATAGTTGGGCAGCTCCAAAAAGAGACGAATGAGCTCCAGGTTTGCTTCTTCTGCTGCCAAATGTAAAGCAGAGCGACCACTTTTGCGATCCTATCAAAAAAAGAAACTGTTTAGTCTTCCCTGCAGGTGCTTCACCTATCCAGGCGGAACATGCAGACAAATAAATATAGAAAGCAAAGTAACTGCAGAGTGTTGAGCAAACATACTTGCACTACAATTCATCAAAAGTGAATCTGAATACATATATTTTAATATCAACATCTAACAAACAATGGAACTTGATCTCATCTGCAGGTAAGTTTACATAATGTAATATTTGATATTTTGGCTAAGTAATGGTCTGGCACAGCACAGACCTGAACTGCACAGCTAAGCAGCTTTTAATTAAAATTTGCAGCTCAAGAACAAGATGTCATCAGCACCCTACTACTATGGGTACCTCAGAGTGCTCCAAACATACTCTTACTTTTACAACACTCATTCACTGCAGCCAGCGTAGCATCATTCTTAGCCTAGAGATTAGACTGTCACCTCCCTCCTTCCCCAGGGCTTGTTTGCATTGATAATACCCTGCTCTCAATAAATGGAGCATTCTCATCCCATCTGGGTAAATTAACCTGTAGGGAAGCTTTCACATTAGTCTTCTTCCCTTGTAATAAATGCAGCGTGGGAGAAAGGGACACAGTCTGCTTCCACATTCTCTCTGGATCTGGCATCTCAGATTAAGGCATTTTACTTACTTTCGCTTCAACAGAGGCTCCCATTTGTATCAGGATCTTGATGGTTTCTACCAGGCTCTTGTTTCTCAGCAGAAGCTCCTGGACCTCAGGGGAGTGAGGTGGCTGACAGTTCTGCAGCTCATGCAGCACACCATTATGGGCCAGAACTGCACAGTGCAATGCTGTCAGACCTAAACATCAAAAAAAACCCATAAAAGTCATCATGAATGAAGAAATACAGAAGTATTGACTGGTTGCTTGTTTCAGAGATTGGGTAAAGGAGCTTCTACCCCCATTAAGCCCAGGGATGGTTCCACATTTGTAGGTGACAATGACTGGTCCCAAGTCATTGGGACAGTGGAACAGTGGAACAGCAGCCTACTGTGAGCCCTCAGCCAGCTGATGATGAAAGAATAAATTTCTAATATATTTTTGTACAAACTATACGTTTGAAAGAGTTGTTTTGTGGAAAAGGGGTCCAAACAGAACAGCTTTCTACTGCCAGATTCTGGCTACTGGCACTCCAATGTTTTAACAATGGCCAGTTACAACCTAAGCTCTCCGTGCCAAACACAGCAATCACATGTAAGAGGAAAGAGCTCTTGACAGACACAGACTAATGTCGTTTTAATCTGACAGATATGTCAACTGCACCTGTAAATTTCCATCTGGAAAGGAAATATTGCATTTTATTGCATTCCCATCAGCAGCTATAAAACACTGTACTATCCAGTAACTCTGTAAATTATAAACTCTTAACTACTCACCATCATAGTTTGTTGCCTCAAGGTCCACATACTGATTGCTTCCCATAGCTCCCTTTTGGATTGCCTACAAAAGTGGAAACAAGTACACATTTACATCTTATCCAAACTACGTACTGCTTCAAATTTGTTTATTGTCTTACTGCAATAGCTGTAATAAAGTTGCAATAAATAACAGCATCCCTAGAAGTGTTCAAGGCCAGGCTGAATGGGCCTCTGAGCAATCTGGTCTAGTGAAAGGTGTCACTGAGCACAGCAGGGGCATTAGAATTAGAAAATCTGTGAAGTCCTTTCCAACCCAAATCATTCTATGATCCTACGATTAAGAGGAGACTTACTGTTTTGGTTTGGTAAACTAGAGGATTCCCCCAAAATTACTCAAAAATGTTGATGAGAACCTCAATGGGAAATTCAGTCCTGCTTTAAGCTCTATGTGTAGACAGACTCACAAGGCTACCCAGAGAGAAAGATAAAGGAGGGATTTTTTTGGTGTGGTGGTGTTTCCAGAGTTTCCCAACACAGCTAAGGGTAAGAGTCAATGGCTGGGGCAGAGCTGTGCCTGCCTGGCTCTTACCTGGAGGACCTGGGCATGCCCCTTCTCAGCGCAGACATGCAGCGGCGTCCTGCCCCAGCAGTCTGTGGTGTTCACCCGAGCCCCCAAGCTAACCAGGTCCTGCACAATGAGATGCTGATTGGCAGCCACAGCAACCTGGAAAGCACTCTGCAAACACCAAGAAGAAAATTTAAGCTATTAGTCATCTGATCTCTAACAGGAAAGAGCAGCTAAAACAAATAAAAAACCCTAGCTACCTGGTATTATTTAAGCAGTGATTATGAATACTAGGAAGCCAGGACAAATGAAGCAGAGCACATAGTTTTACCAGCTCAAGGTGATCCCAAGAAGTATTAATAGCTCAAGGTTAATATTAGTATGCAGGCTAAATCTTGGGGTTAATATTAAATAAGCATTTCACCACATCTTTCCCAGGGTTCAGACATGCAGAAGCACTCAGGTGCAGAAAGCAGGTACAAAGATTTTTTTCAGAACCTCACCTGGCCATTGTGCTCTTTGATATCCAGCATGTGCAGGGCAGCCATCTTCCTTGCAAGAACATAGGAGAGTGCTCGACGGCCTTGGGCCACAGCAATGTGGAGGAAGCTGCAGGAAAGAGAGGCAACAGAGTTACAACACCAGACACAAACCAGGGCTCAAGACCGCAGAGAACCAAATGTCTACAAGAGGTATTATGCTGCCAGCTTCAGATCTCCTCTGTATAACTAAGGCAGGAACATGGGTATTTTCTTACCAGGGCAATTTGAATCATCTAAATTAGATGTTTCCACCCCCTCCACCCCTTAACCAAATCTAACAATAAGCACCTGAAATTAGAAAATACGTCTACTCAAGTGTGCTGGAGCTCTGCGCAGCAGCCATCAGCAAAACCTTTCCCTTGATCAGCCAAACCACTGCACTTGTGACACAAACACAGCTATTGAACTGCTTCACTATAACCCACAGTCTGCCAAAACCCAAACAGAAACACTCCCCAACCTCCCACAGAAGAAACACCAAGATAAACAGCACTCACGTGTCTCCATCAGCATCTTTTGCAAGGAACTGGTCTTGAGAGATGTTAGCCAGCTTGTTCTCCTCCTGTTCCACTTGCCACTGAAAAAATGACTTGCCCAGCTGGGTTGTGCTCCTGGCAACGTTTTGGTCAGGCAGCGAGACATTGAGAGTAGCCAGAGAGATGCTGCGCTCCAGACTGCCACAGAGGTTGTTGGAGAGCAAGCTGAAGTTTGGGGTGTGAGGGGCAACCTCGGCCTCGGGGTGGGCACTGCTCAGTGGCTGGAGGGGAGCAGAGATGCTGTCCGAGCCCTCCGAGTCGTTGAGGAGGGAGGAGAAGCTCTGTGACGGGCAGTACGGCAGCTCGTGGCTCTCAAAGGTGCTCTGCTGGTAGGCAGGAGACTGGTCACTGCCAACAAACGGCCTGTAGTCCAGGGGGCCATCTGAAGGGTAACTCTGTGACAAATCTTGGCTCTGGGACGCAGGGAACTGGTAATGCTGTGGCGGATCAAGCATGTGCTGGCTGGCGTGGTCTTGGAATGCTTGGTACTTCTGGGATGGGGAGAACGCCTGTGTTCCCAGGCTGTCCTGGTACTGCTCAGCAGGAGAGCCATGGCTGGAGACTGAGTGCAACCAGCTCACCTGCACCGTGTTCAGGGAAATGGGGCTCGACTCGTTCTTGATGTTTATAATGTTCTGAAGCAGATCAGAGCTGCCCTCGTGCTTTGGGTCAGCTTTATGGGTCTCCTCCATGCTATCCATAGAAGTTGGTGTCTGGGGTGGGGTCTGACGGATGGGGGGGAAAGAAAACAACAAAGGCAAATCAAAACAAGCCCCAGAAAATTAGAGGTATAGTTGTATCTGGTAGTTTCTGATCATACAAAGCAAACTAAAAAATAAAGGCATGGAAAAAATTACTACAGACTTACCAGGAGATGTGGGTGAACATTCGCTTGGCGTTTGAAAGAAGGTCCATCAGAAAGGAGTTCAGGTGCCTTTCTTTTGCCACTGTGGCCCAGTATGCTCTTCAGTTCTGTTCAAAAGAAAATAAATTCAGAATCCATTTGGACATTACTCTTACAATTGATTTAAAATGTTACTGCAGGGTATGTATTAAAAAATGGTCTACCTGTGTATGGTTCGTAGCTCACCAATCCTCCTTGTGCCTGTTAAGAAAAATCCAAATTTTTCTGTTATTATAATGTTATTTCTGGGGGAAAACAAACAAAAACAAACACAAAAAACAATCCACCCCCCCAAAAAAACACACCACCAACAAGAAAGCAGCCGTGACTTCCTTCTATAAACACAGAATATACCTTAGAATAATTCTAGTACGTGGTTGTCTAACCCTAACTTAATTGCTTTTAATTAAGGTTAGAAAATGGAAATAGTTTAATGAAACTTAAATAAAACCCACTGTTTTTCTTTAGGCTTTTCAAGCCATTTGTTACAATACCACAAAACTCCAGAAAATCTAGAGAAATACATTATTCCTTCCAGAGACCAGTGGATTTTTTTGAAACATTAATAACCCAGCCAATTTTACAATTCTTTAATGCCGTGAACTTTCCTATGCAAATATCTTCCTCTGAAAACATTTATCTAGGAAGCTTTCAAACACACACTCACAAAAGAGAATCAAATCAAATCAAAAACACTCTTTAATCTTCTCAGAATTTCCTGTAATTTTTTTGTCCTTTCAGACTGAAAGGGTCTACCTTTACACTGGATGCTTTGCACAGAGAGGCGCAATAGCATGACAAACAAATCTGAGAAAAATCCCTAACCCTTCCAATGAATGATCTCATTCCAGCCAACGCGGAATTTCTGTGGTTTCGCAACACAGATGTATCTTTGTCCAGACTCCCTTTAGAAAATAAAGCTTAGTAAGAACAGCTTTAAATGCCTCCTTCTCTCATGGCAAACCTTCTTTCTGATTTCTTCCCAGTTGCATTTTTCCATTACGCGTTGAAAAGGAAAAACACTGATTCCATCCACAGCAGATAAAACTCATTTCTAGCATTACCGCAAACTGCTTTCTTGCCAGCTTCAGAAACCATTAAAATCAAGGGTGTCCGTGCAGAAAGCTGCCGGTTACCTTGCTTTCCTCGGTGGCAGGACCCGAGGACATCTGTTTGCTGCTCCTGAAGTGCAGCAGGAGCTCCTTCACGGAGTTCTTCACACGGACTCCCTGGAAAGGTCCTCTGTGCTGCTTTCCCCCCCCCATGTGTTGTTCAACTGTGAAGACACGAAAACAAAACCCGAACTTAAGCCATTCATTTCGTTTAACAAATAATAAATACAGAAAAAACCCCAAACAAACTAAAAACTCTAGTGGAAAGACACCTAAAGTCTGGTTTAGCAGAGACGAGTCAGAGAGCTGCTCCGCGTACCCCTCTGCCATCCCACGGGCGTGCGGCTCCTCTGCTGCCCCGGGGACGCTCCCGCTCCACAGATGGGAGCACCGTGCCACCGGGCACGAAGCGCCGCCCAAACGCGCCCGCCTTTCCCCGCTTCGGCCGCTTTCCCACGCGGGAGGATCGGCGGCCGGCTTCGCCCCCGAAGAGACGGAGCGGGACCCGCGGCTCCGCGTTCTCCCCGCCACCCCCCGGGGCCGGGGCCGCCGCGGGGACCCGCCGTACCTTGCAGCGCGGAGCGGGGGCCGCCCCGGGGGTCCCTCCGGCCGCCGCCGCGGCTGCTCACCGAGAGGTCCGAGTCGGATCCCGGCGAGCCCGGGGCGGAGGAGTGCGCCGGCGAGCAGCTGCCCTCGCTGGAGTGGGGCGAGGCCCCGTAGAAGTAGGCGAGGTTGATGGGGCTGCTGAGGGCGCCGCCGTCACTGCCATCGGGCGCCGCGTCGCGGCTGCTCTCCACGATCATGGCGGTGCGGCGCAGCGGGCGGCGGCGCGGGGCGGCGGGCGGCGGAGCGGGAGCGGGCACGGCCAGGGCTGGGCGGGCAGCGCGACGGCTCTGGGGGCGCGGGGCCGCGGCCGCGCTTATACCGGGTCCGCCCCCCGCGGGAGGGGCCGCGCCGGGCGGGGCCGCGCTTCCCGTCAGGGTGGCGGGAGGAGCCTGCCCGTGAGGGCCGCTCCCTCTGCCCGGGAGAGCCCGGCGGGAGTCGTGGTCCGGGGTGCTGCCTCACGCCTTGTCCGCCAAGCTTGCCCCCGCTGCCTCTGCCCGGGAGACCCCGGCGGGAGTCATGGTCCGGGGTGCCGCCTCACGCCTTGTCCGCCAAGCTTGCCCCCATGGGCTTCGCGGGATAACAGAATGTCCTGAGTTGGAAAGGCTCCATCAGGACTATCGAGTCCGACTCCTGGCCCTGCCCAGGACGCCCCAAGAATCACACTGAGCCTGAGAGCGTTGTCCGGATGCAGCCTTGGCAACCCTCGCTCACAAGGAATGGAACCACAAATTACCACCCTCTTATGGAGCTGCAGAGGTGGGGATGAGCAGAATCTCCCTCGGCCTCCCACCGCTGCTGATGCCACCTCATGTCGCCATTGTTAGCCATCCCTCACACTGCGCCCCAATCCTGCCAGTCCTTAGCTCCAGGACACAGGCGTGAAAAAACAGAGACTTTTTGGTCATGTGCATCCCATGAGCAGCATCCAGCGAGAAGGGGAACGTGAGCAGTTTCTCACAATGGAGACGAGTCATCTATGTTCTTACCCGGCATGGAGCAGACAGGGGCAGACAAGGAGTGATTTTTGGTTGTAGCTTGCCCCATACTGTGGTGGCAAGAGCCTCCTGGTCAAGGCCACCTCAACCTTCTTCTTGGGGAGAAGTGGGAAAGCAACACGATGCCAAAACAAAAAGTGGGCGAAACTGTGAGATTACTGTTAATATCACTGAGTTATTACCAGCATTCTCAGGAAGACTTCTCGGGTTTCTACTTTTCAAACAAATATTTCTGCTTTCCCATTTCCACTGAAGTGACCATCTTCTAAAGCAATTTTGCCCACAAAGTTGAGATTAGGATGTTTTTAGCACTGTAGCCACTCCAATAAATATGTAGTAAAACAACATGGTCTTACATGGTCTTTCTAAAGTATATTATGCAAACTGGAGATCTATAATTTATATGTTTTAATTATATTGAACAGCATGGGTCAGTGCAATATGAAATTATATTAATCAGCTCACGAGGAGGCAGGAGGTAATTGCTTTATATTATTCAAATATTTCTCCCACCGTCAAGTGAATGAAGGGTTTTGCTGAGAACTGTCTAGGCAGGTTTCTACTCCAAAGACTGTTGTTTTACACCATAGATTGAATCTATGCAGCCAGAGTGAAATTTGCAAGTAGAATCCATAAAACAAAATCAGATGCCAAGCAGTGGCAGAAATACCCCAATAAAGGTAAAAATTCACTTGCTCCCTGAGCAGAAACTCACCCCCAAGCACACCTCCTCCCTCATTTAACAAAGCACTTTACACAAGCGAGGATTTATTAAATCAGGCTGTGTGTTTTAAGCAAGGAGATGGTTTCATGTTCTTCAAGCCCTAGACCTCAGTTATGATACCTTAACCTTAAGCAGATGCTTTTCTCCTCATTGAAAAGCACTGGGTGCTCAGAGATCCTGGAGCCCACAAAAGCTCTTTGCACATTCAGTGGCTATGAGGAGGACCCACAACTCAGCTTTCCAAAGTGGATCCAACTGATGGATCTTTGTGTTCTTGTCCCTGCCAGGGAGCCCAGAAAGCCACTGATTTCAATCTCACAGGAGGCTCTACAACTACTGCAAAATGCATCTTGTCTTTCAACAAGTGGATGGTAATGCAAATCTGAGAAGTTGATAATCCAGAAAATTAGATTTGTCATTACAGTTGCCTGCCATTCCCTTGAAAATGTCGAGAGTAAATGAGATTTCAAACCAAAAGTGGCTTTGTCTCATTGTAGTTCTTCTGTGTCGTAGAAGGTTCCTAAACCACATGCAGGCAGGGACAGGCAGCATCTTTATCCTTGCTATTCAATAACAATTTTGGAATGGATTTAATTGGAGATTAGTCTCTACATATGAATTAAAACTCTTCCATAGAACAGTTAATGAGTTTGTGTTTGGTTTTTTCCCTAAAGAGGGCATAGAATTTCTTTTTCTCTTCTATTCCAAACTCTCTAATCCCCTGAAGGTTGAATTGCTGATGTGCTCTCCTTTTACCAAGCAAAATCCATTTCAGACAACAATTTGATACCTCAGCTCATACTTGTTTCATCAGTGACATCTTATTTATCAGATCTCCTGGCATAAATCTACTCCCAGGCAAAGCAGATTAAGGCAAATCTAATTCCACCAAGCTCCATAACAAAAGGCTCTTTCAGAAATATACACACACCCATTGGTTGCACAAGATGTGCTGGCTCACAGCAGCCCTGTGTTCTCAAAGTGCTTCTCTGAGAGTTACTGGTAAATTATTGCTACATCCACAAACTGTAATTATTAATGCTGCAGACCTTGAGCATTAATGGGTTTGGGTTTAGTCCCAAGCACTACGTAACAGCTGTGGTGACCAAAACCCTGTGAGGCATCTTCAACCAAAGTAAGTTCCTCTGGGGCAGGATGGTGACCAAAGAAAAAAGCACTTGTCACCTCTTCTCCTTGGGAAGGCACCCAGCTGGTTTCAGCCTCCTTTGGCCGAGCTGTAATTCAGTGTAACCCACCAACCTCAGAGCTGGAGAAGGCTGCAAGGTGAGCACCAGGCAGCCACCTCTGCTCCCCGATGTGCTGTCTGCCCATGTTTTTATTGCACCACCTCCCTACTGGGATGTGTCAATAATGCCAACTAGTGGCCGTCAGCAGCAGCATTTGTCCTGAAAACACTTTTCTGTACACCTGCAAAAAGTGAGATAAGCCTATCTTGGTATCTCAAATAACAACAGAAAGGAAGCAGAATGCACTTGTTTCTGAAAACTCTGTTTCTTCCTTCTCTTCAGAACATAGCCCACTATTGTAGCATTAAAAGCAATCAGTCTTGGTTTAGGTTAATCCAATATACTTGATTAATGAAATAACTTTTGAGAGTGTGACTTGTGCACACCCATGAGCTATTTCATGGGATCCAGAAAAAACTTTTGTTAAGAGCAAAACTAAAATCCAGTTGTGTTGAAGCTTGTGCTTGCTGGGTAGGGGTCTCATTACAGAAAGCAAAGAGGCTGAATACCAACACCTTAGACTTCAACCACCTGCTAAACAGCTAGGCTAACCAAGGTCATTTTTATCCCCTTTGCCATCCTAATCAGAACAAGCACAGAGAAAAGATGCAGTGTGCCTGCACTGCTTGGTCCCTGGGGCACGTACTGGAGTGAGTGCTATAGGGAATGTAGACTTTAAATAAATAAATGAATGAATAAAGCAAGCCCAGTAAGTGGAGCAGCACGTAGTCACTCTGCCAGGCACACTGTACAAGCTCCCTGTGTGAGTGAGGAACATGCCAGCTCTCAGAGCAGCCCTTGGTTTGGCAGGTATGGGAGCAGAACAAATCTCTCCCCTCTGTCTCCTGAGCAGCAGCATGGAGTAAGGGACAGCCTCTAGGTGAAGTGTCAGAGCACAAACTGCTAGAAACAAGAACTTGGTTTTGCAACATGCTTCTGGAGCAGCATGACCTTCGTGGCATTTCTTAAACTGGACATAAAAATGGTAGTTTACAACCCAGTTGCTTAATGCAAGTGAATATTTGCTGTGTTGATGTCAAACATGCCCTATTCTCCACTGGGTGTAATTGAGGCTCCTTCTGCACACTGTGAGCTGAGGTGTGCAAACACCACTGCCACACCTCCGCTCCCCAGCAGTGTTTCCAACAGCACATACCTCCCAAACCATGCAGCACAACACTCATTTTGCTTCTAGACTGGCATTGAGAAAAACAGAGGTAAAATCTCAGGAACTATTCCACTCCTAGAGAGCATTCGAGGTCTGTACCTGCATTTGCTTTAAGGGTTCTGGAGAGCGCTTGTCAGCAGGTTGGAAGTGGTCCATGACATGGTTTTACTCTAAAAGCTGGTACAGAGGAGTTAGTGTTTCTTCCCTCTTTGCTGTACTTGTATTGCTACATTTTTCCTAGACTTTGGTCTCCAAGACTGACATTCTGGGATTAACTTGAACATCAAAAGGGAACATGTATAAGTCTTCATATTAAGGAAAAACTTAGACTTCTTATTTAACATATTTCTTTTGGGCCTTACTCCTTTGATCCAGAGAATACCCTCAATTCTGTTTTTTTCTCTCAAGCTATCTGATATTTAAAAAAGAAAGAAAAAGTAAATTTAAAAAAAAGTGGGTTGCTCCTAAGTAGATCCTTCAACACTGTGTATATAAGCCAGCTGAAATCAGTACAGAAGAAAAGAAACCCTAAACCCAGCAAGTGTTGCAAAGCTGGCAGAGAGGACCTGAGTTCTGTGAAAGCAGTTTCCTTGTATATATACCTGGTGTCTGAGGACATTCTTCCCAACATACTCACTACCCTGGTTAGTCATGTTTTCTCAGCAGCTTACCTGTCTCATTAGCTCATTAGTGCCTTGCAGCAGGGGAGAAATGCACACACCACTGATGTCACAGCGTGTAAACAAGGAGCAGGAGGCCATTTCCCCATAGCAAAGGGCAACGTCATATGTCACCTGTCCTAAAGGGTACTGTGTGTGCATAGACGAGGTAGAGAGTGCATCTTCTTGCCTCAAAGTATGTGGCTTGTTGAGGTATTCCAGTTTCAAAAGGGAGTTGGCACAGTTTCTCAGTGCTGTTAGGGAGACTCAGTGTAGGTTTGGAGGGGTCAGCATCAGTTTTCCTTGTTGCTCATGATGAAGACATTTTTCTTCCTAACCCAGATGATCAGCCTGGGCCTGACATTCATAGCTCACATTAATGTCGTGTTCTGCTGTCAGATGCAGGAGCATGTGCTGCAAGCACAGTAGATGAGCTGGGCTCTGGTGTACTTTGATTTCAATGTTCCTGCCTTCCACAAACAAGGACCACTTCAACCACCTGTAAAACGAAACCACTTTCTAACAGGGACTGCAGAGCTGTCCCAATGCACATTGCAACACTTCAGCATAGGAATGGGAGGAAAAAATCTCAAAGTGAGATGTGAAGCTAGAAAAATATGATTTTTTGAACTGTTCTCTACCCAGACACTTGCATTCCTAGACTCAGTTGGTGTGTAGTAGCAGGTAACCTATCTAAGATTAAGGTTGCCATACATCCAGGTTTCTCAAACATGCATTTTTCCTCTCTCGATGTTTGTCTAGGCAGATTTTGAAAACTTGTGCTCTTCTTGGACACAGCAAACCAGTCAATCTACCAGACAGCAGGTCTAACAGCTGACCAGTCCAGAGACCCCGGGCACAATGTCAGTGTTTCTACAACCCACCTGTGCAGCACTTGCGTGGCAGGATCAACACCTGCAGGAAACCTCAGCACTGATTTGCACAATCCTACACATCCTGTGTGCATACCATCAGCTCAAGGGTGCAGATTAACGAGCAGGAAAGTCCAGGCAGAAGCAAGACAACTGGTAAAAAGCACTTGTAGCATGTTGACACTGTAGAGTTCATTGAAGAGAATGCCCTCATCTAATGTCTTGAGCTTATTTCACTGTGTTTTCCATCTGATAGAGTTTAAATACTTTCAGTTCAGACATCCATTCACTAGAGAAATCCCAGATTTCAAAATACATGTCTGTCTGACCATTGGGAAAGTCCTGAAACTCAGCTACAGAGCTGTCCTCCACTAGTCAGACAAAAACTCAATGAACAGGAAATTTTCTCATTGAAAAAAGCACCTAAATCAAGGCAGACAAAATTTTGTTATAGTAGGGAAAATCTTAGGTCACTTCCAAACAGCGACACGAAAGTTTTCCTGGTGCTTAGGATGAACTGCCTCTACTAAGGCAGGTTTTATCTTCAGTTAAACAGCTGGGACAATACCTCTCCACCTATGGGTCAGAATTTGCTGTCACACAAGTCTCAATCCCAGACGTCTGCGTAAAAGATACAAATATCACAGAAAGGATCCAAATACTCTGTTCTTTCTATTGACTGAACAGCCACCTGCTACAGGTTTAGAAAGAAATCCATGACGGTTATGACAGCTTCACAGCAATATGTAAATCGTGCACGAGTTAGCATAAAACATCAAGAAAGTTGGAAATAAACTCTTTGATTTGGTGGGGCACCATGCAGAGCTCTGTTCCCAGGCGTTGGCTCCCTCCTCCAGTTCCCAGCTGGGAAGAGACACCTTCCAAAGCCAGACACATCCTGTCTGACAGGACGCTGCTCTCCACAGAAGCCAGCCCATGGATGTTTAAGTTTCCTTTTAATTTCCTGCCAATTTCTTAAGAAGAAAGCAAAAGTAAAAGCAGCTCCTTTTTCTGCCTTGCACGTTTTGTCTTGAGAATTTGTGACTGGGAGCACATAAAGTCACACGGGGGTTTCTTAGCAGCACCATCAGGACTGAGTTTTGGTGCTCTAGGAAGTCCAGGTGAGAAGCAAAGCCAGGTCAGACCACTGGGGCAGGGAGCAAAGGGATGGGATTGTTCCTGCCACCCTGCTGCTCCAAGCAGCCCAGGGATGGGAAAGGAAGCTCCCCAGTGCCCAGGACTGCTGCTGCAGACCTGTTTCCAACAACTGATGATGATAATGATGACAATGACGATGACGATGATGATGATGATCATATCCCAACCACAACCTCCAGGGTGGCAGGCTACAAGGCTGCCCCAAGCAGCCCAGGGCTTGGCTGGTGCTTGCCCCCCGTGACAGACGGCATTTCCTCCCTGCACACACCCTGCTCCCACCCACTGCCACCAAATGCTCAGGAAATGTGGCTTGCTGCAAAGAAAGCAAATAGAAGTCTAACGAGCAAAAATAAAAAATCACTTGCTGGAACATGATCACCGAGCTGATACTGGAGTTTTGTTTGGAGCAGAAATACGGCCCCTAGGTGACATTTGTCCCTGACTGCTGGTCACCCAGTCTGGCTGAGGGACAGCCCAGGGTGTCTCCCTTTCCCTGCCCTCTGTGTCTCCAGCAAACCTCCACATCTCAGCTGAATTCATCTGGTTCCATCTGAAGTACATGCAAGCTACCCACCCCCAGTAGCACACACATCTCCAGTGTCATCACAGCACACACCTGCCCCCAGACATTTGGGGTCTGAAAAGCAGACCCCATTTTATCCTCCTTCCTGCTGAGCTGCCCTCCATGCCTGCTGGAGACAGGCACGTTAATGAACCGGGTGCTGCATAATCAGTCCCGTGTGGTAAGCCAGGGAAACCCTCGCCAGGTGATGAAAAGGAGTTTATGGTTTGGTTTAATAAACCCCTTAGCATAACAAAATTTAAAGTGAATTTTAAGCTCATTAAACTTAATTCTTTTCATTCCCACCGTTTGTTGTTTGTTTTTTTTTTTAATTACAAGAAAGTAGGCATAGATCCCTATTTTTATATGCTTCCCTGTGTTGTCTCACACTGCACCGTGACAGTGTACTCCTGTCCTGCTGAAGCTGGCAGGCTCATCTGCTGATGGTGCTCTGCTATTCCAAAATTACTGATGAGCTGCCAGGAAAGGATTGTAATCAAGATTATACAAAACATCTTTTTCCACTAACAATGTTTCTTCCATCCAGTACTCTCAAAACTTAGCTTTCCGTCCATCCATCCATCCATCCATCCATCCATCCATCCATCCATCCATCCATCCATCCATCCTCTGGAAAGCCATTATACCCTCCCCTAAAAATGCAGATTGTTTCAGAGAGAGTCACCCAGAACAGCTAAGCTGTTTAGGAGTATTTTGGTATTTTGCCACCAGATTCACCAAGGGTTTTCAAAAATTACACCATTCTTTGTGGTTTCTTTGCTCTTGGCTGTTACCCATTACCTTCCCAAAAGCCAACCATTCTTCCATACTCAGCCCCAAAACACACAGATTATTACAGCACAAGCCACTTGCAAGGCTATTACAAATTAAAAAAAAACTTATTATAAGCCAATATTGTTTCAATCAATTAGGTTTTCTAAGCAATAAATCAAATAAAATTATACCAGCATACCTTCATGTTGTTGGAGCGAAGTTAGGAATAGTTCTGTGGAAAACAAGGCAGTTCTTGGCACCCCATTGGCAACTGATCATTCCTTATGGCCATGTCTGTGTGAATGACTGAGAAGTTCCTCTGAGGTTTAAAGGTGTTAAACAGAGAAGCAGTGGTAAGGAAATTTTTCTTCCCCTCCCTCACAAAAGTCCTGCTTACTTTGGCTTTCTGTTCACAAAAAAAAAACCAACCTAAACAACACCCCACAAGTTTCTTTCAGCTTCTGGCTGAGTACCCACAGGGCACCTTTAGTGCAGTGGCTTGCACACCACTTATCTGTTGGCTCTGGTTGACAGGAAGCAGGGATGTTGTGACATGTGAGAGGAAGCAGGGTGGAGGAGGACAGTGGTGTGAGCGTGGCTCCCTGGACTTTTTCTGCACGGTGGAATTTCCCAGGTGGGGTAAGCCCTGGTTGAGGACATTCCCCTGCCAAAGAGGCTGGCAGAAAATCCCAGGCTGGTGTAATACTGCCAAAAAAGGGTCTAGAAAATACTGATATGAGATAAGAATAATGAAAAAGTGCTGGGCAACAATTGGGTGAAGAGAAACCTGCACGTTTCCCAGTGGGGTTTCCTGCCTGCCAGGGTCAGGTTCTCCTTGCCCACCTCCTGCCTGCAGAGCTGCCTGTGTGGCCACAGGCATTGAGCTGCATCTCACTATCCCTTTTCTGTCTTGGATAAACGGGATAAGCATAGCATTCACATAGGAAAAAAGAGAGATCCACTGTCCCACAGGAAAAAAAATAGCTCCAGCCTTTGGGTGGTGGTGCAGGACAAACACCTCTCCTTGGCAAATGGCTGGCTTTCAGCAGGACTTTGCCCTCAGAAAGGTTGGAATGAGTTTCAGAGGGTGTCAGTGTGAAAGCTCCATACAACCAGGAGCCTGGTTAAAATGGGAAGGGGGTTATATGCAAAATAAAAAAAATTAGAAAGGAAAAAAATTAGTCTCATTTTTCACAGAGGTATCAGGTGTGAAATAGTCACCTGCTCCAGTAGATAAAAACAACCTTCAGTATAAAAAAGTTGTCCTGGATTTTCTTAAAATGTGAGTAGATCCATCTTAATCATAATCCCCTTTCTTTTCTTCTTTCAGCAGCAGCATGGGCCAGGACTCACCATGCATATCAAACATGGTGAGCATGGACAGGACACCCAAATCTTTCCAGAGCAAACACCTGTCACTTTCAGTGCCTTGTGTTGCCCCTTCCCAATGCAGCCAACTGATACCATTTCCAGCAGCTGGCAGCAACAAGGCAAAAGCACCGCCCATTGTGTGCCCAGTGCTTCCTGCACTGGAACATAGATGTTAAAAACAAACAGAACATCCTCAGACTTTATCCCCACCCTTGCCCTGCCCCAGCAAGCTGCAGGAGGGAGGTGGGAGAGAACATCTCCGTGATACATTCAAAACCTTCCCCCTGCAGGCAGGAAACTCTGCGTGGGCTCCATCTTCCTGTTGGCAGATGTATTGTATCACTGGAACATGTTCAGCTGATAATCTTGATGAGCTCGATGTTCTCCTTGAAATCAGGATGGTTTGTTCCAGCTGGGGCTGCTCTTTGTTTGCTCTCTGAAGGCCTGTGGTGCCCTCAGTCTTGTCTAACACGTGTCAGGGTGGGGCCTCATCCGGCCCCTTGCCCTGCTCTCTCCTGCAGCAGCTGGGAAGCAAAACCTGCTGCCTTTGGGGACTGAGGGGCTTCTGAGTGCCTCCACAAGGGGTCAAGATGTCTCTGTGCAAAGAGGGCAGGCTGCAGCCCCAAAGAGGCACCGATGGCCCAACACCACAGGCAGTAGGAGCAGCACCTGTAGCACCACGGAGCTCATCCATTCTCCCAGGTGTCACCGCCTTTGGAGTTAGGGCAGCTCAGGGGCTTTGACTCCAGAAATCACAGGGTGTCGCAGACATATTTTATGAAAAATCCTTTTGCCAGGATCTTTTCTCCTGAGAAGCTTCTCCATGTTTTGCTGCTTTGGAATGTGATTTGGAGAATTGTTTACCCAGCATGTGAAATTGTTTTTACTTGATGACCAGTGATAGCCACCTATGTCAAGGCTGTGAGCAGTCACAAGATTTTATTATCATTCCATTCCTTTCCTTTGCTACCCTTCTGATGTCTCCTTTCTCTTTTAGTGTAGTCTTAGTCTATAATTTTCTTTAAATATAATAGATATCATAAAATAATAAATCAGCCTTCTGAAACATGGAGTCAAGATTCTCATCTCTTCCCTTGTCCTGGGACCCCTGTGAACACCGTCACATTTGGTGACCCCGAGTGAGGAACACTGCCACAACAGGGGACATTTTTAATGAGCTGAATATGTGATGGAGGTCAGCCCCCTCCTGTGTAAAGAGGTGAGTACCTGCTGCAAAGAAAAGGAAAATCCAAGTCTGACAAGAAAGGAAAGACAAGAAGAGTAAAAATGCCATGGCTGATGTGTGGCAGGGCAGGATGAAAAGTCATGACTCCAGCCCCAAATAAAAATATCTACTTGTAACAATATTTGTTGTGCACAAGAACATGGGCAACAGGACATCAGGAAGAAATGTGTTAACATAGATAGGGAACCTACATTTCAACCAGCAGATATGAAACTTCTGGGATTGGAAGATACACTTATGTTGAACACATTTTACAACAATGTAAAGTAATTATAATATCAGCTTGTTACTGGAGCACCTGATATTTTTTTATTGGATTTTTAAGACAGGATATTTTTTCAGTAAAGTAACTTTCTTTTTCTAATTTTACTTATCAAGGCAAGGGCAAAAGCAAGGCACAGAAAAAGCAAATAATAATAATACTACACAGGGGAAAATACACAAATGTGGAGCAGAATGATATGAAACCATTAGAAGGAAGAAACAGCTAGAGACAGAAATAGCTGCCTTGCCAACAGCAAGCGACAATTCCCTGAGAGAAGCTGACTCAGAAAAGAGGGCCAGCAGGACTGGAAAGCATGACTCACTCAGCTCAGGGAAAACCAAAGGGTAGGAAGGAGTGGAAAGAACTGACTGCAGGATGGCAAGAGGGGAAAAACCCTGTAATTTATCATGGTTCTTTCACTGCAGGCCCTCCTTGTGCCATGCCTCTCACCTACTCATGCACTCCCACAGGCATGTCCCACCTAGAAGCTCTTCTGTGAGGTCCTTCAGAGGGAGCTGCCAGCCCACAGCAGAGGAATAGTCCTTGTCATATAAATACTCCTTTCATTGTAAACAGCCTGCAGCAGAGATCTAGGGAGCAAAGGGACAGCCTTGTACCAAACTGAACCAAAAAAACAGCAGTTGCCTCCAGAGGGCCCAAGCACAAGGGCAAAAGGTGAAAAGCACTCGTCCATTTTCAGAACTGACCAGGGAAGGAGAGAGTAAAAATTGGAGGGGACAAAATGTTTAATGGATGGCTGACCCAGAGAACACTGACTGCCACAGCATGTCTTGCTCTCAGACCACAGACACTTCTTAACGTTGCAGAAAGAAGTAACTTGAGATATACTATTCCAGCCTGGTAAAGTTTACTCCTCTTGATTCTTTTGTGGCTTAGGATAAAAAAGCACATTTAAAAGAATATTTGGGGGAAAAAAATAATCCTCTGAAGCATAGTCTTCAATCTAAGAGTTATCAAATCTATGTCATCAACTGATTTCACTCACAAACTTCAAATCAAAGAGCCTCAGTGGTATTTGTGACATTTGTTTTCAAAACACAAACTATGCAGGAGTTAGAAAACAAACCACCACCAAGACAAATATGTTGTGGCTTATGTTTTTCATTTGAGAGTCATCCCAGCCTCTTTTTCAGCACCTCAAAGCCCTTTTCTGGCCACATTCATTAAGGGATTAATCTATTAAGCCCAAGCTGACAGAGTTGGGATGTGGGGGAGGGCACATTGCACTTTCACTTAGCTGTAGTGACTTGCTCACTCTGCATCTGGGGCTCACAGAAAGTAACTCACACACTCAATTCTCTAGCATTCCCCCACAAAATCCCTCTTTCCCCTTCCAAGCAGAGAAGCTCCTGTACAATTCACCATGACAGACTCACAGAGCAGACCAGAAGGTTACTGAATATGCCCACAAGAGGCTAGGAACACCAACAGTGAAGGACACAGTAATTAGGACAGGATTTTGGAATCACTGCCTAGATACAAGCTAGGTTCCCCTACATGAGAGTTCAGATCCAGGTGACAAGCACTGTGATGAATTAACAATTCAGGAAGACTCAAAGATCCAGATTCAAGTACATAAAACATTTCCCTGGTTTCAAACACATTGATCTTGCACCGTAAATTGAACAGCTAATGTTAGAAGTTACCTTATACACTGTTAACTGGCGATGCAGGGCTAAACCATGGGATGAACACAAGAAGCCCCATTCCAACCAGATCAGAAACCATGTAGTCTTGGCTTTTTGCCAGCCCTGGTGAGCCTCCTGTCTCTGTGTCTGATGGATGAGGCTCAAGCCCCTGCCCTTGCCAAGCAACCTGCCATCTCAGGCAAGTTACATGCCTCCTCTGAGTCACCATAGCCCTGAGGTGCACTTGGCACATGATGAAAACCTGCCTGTGCACTCCTCCTTAGCTTGATTACAAATGCTTTGGGTTTCTTTTAAAAAGTTCCCCAGCTATGATACCTGTCACATCCACAGTCATGTGAGAACACAGTACCCATGGCTTCAAACCAACTGCAGGCAGAGTTTGGAACTGTACCTAATAACATGATTGCTGTGTCATAGCTGTCAGGGGCATAGAGGAAGAGGTGGGTGAGCAGCCTAGGTGGGAAAAACTGTTCCTTTTTTAAAACATGTGGAGCAACACATCTATGTGTGTTCTCAGAGGAGTGAGTCTGTCCCACACAATTGTGATTTCCAAAGGCAATACATCTCCACATGACCAAATCCCTGACCTTCTTCCTCTCCTTGGTGTCACAGACCAAGTCCTTTGTGTGTTGTTTCTCCTTAACCATGTCCTACTTTTTTGCTTCCCCTCTCTGTGCTACTCATCACTCTCATTTCCCCTCTGAAGAAGCCTGGGGCCTGACCTAACACCACACTGAAAAACAGCTCATACTTTGTAGCCTCTCTCATGCATTTTTGGCTGAGTGAAGGCTGATGTAGGTTGGACATGGTGGCAGCACGCTTCAGTACAGTTTCCAGAGCTAAATGCTGGGAAGAAGCTGCTTTGCCTTTGCCGTGTCCCCTCGGGGCTGTTGGGACTGGCCAGAGCAGGCTGGGCCATGGCCCCAGCTCTGTGCTCAGCAGGAATGTGAGAGCAGCACCCAGATCACACCCCTGGCCCTTGCCCTACCCTGTCCCCTTCAGCAGTCAGCACGGAATGAGAGGGGAACAAAGAACCAGAACAAATACTTGGCAATAGTGCCTCAGCACTCTCTCCTAGCTGTCAGGACTTTGTCATTCAGGGATTTTTAGCCTGGTCAAACAGGATATTTTTGGCTATCTACGTCAGGAACAGCACAAAGGGCATTGTGCCCTGTTTGCTACTTTCCCAGCTGAGAACCCTGGCTGCAAGCTAACTCCAAGGCAAGCCAGTGGACATTCCCCAAATCCTCCCCCCTTGGGCCATCCAAGAGACTCCCCAGTGTGTGCCAGGCAGCCAACGCTCTCCCTGTGCCATGACCCTGCACACACAGCAGCCCTTGGGCTCACGGGGCAGTGGACACAGAGCCACCACTGTAGGATGCCCTACAGCCCTTGAACACTCCGACTGACTCACAGGATGCATCTCCTAAATTTTTCTTCCATCATTTAAGTAAAAACTGTTCATAAGATAGAGAAGCAATGACCATGCCTTCACCCTTTTTTAAAATGAAGTGGTTTAAGGATGTCCTGTGGGTCAGTCAGGCTGCAAAAACCCTCAAAGAAGGAAGCCTAGATTATGTACGAGCTTTTATTATATGTCAGGCCTGACACACCAACAGAGATAAACATCAGGGTGCTTCAGTGCTAGGTCTCATGTCAGGCACAGATCACCCCTCTCCAAATATAAATCACATTAAAAAAATTACTTAGAGTGAATTTAATCTATAAACCATAGCGTGAAACTCCTACCCAACACACAGCACACAATATAATAGGTAAAACTAAGGGAATTACTATGCAGCTATAAAAATATAAAAGACATGTGGTTGCAGCAAACAAGATAAACTGAGACTAAATCAGATTAAATGGTTCAAGTAAACTTGCCCTCTTTATTAGGAACTTTTCATTCTCTGAGCTTTTTGGCTATTTAAATTGTTTTTCTGATTGCATCAGGAAACAAGACAGTAGAGCCTTCTGTATATTGTAAGCATTACAATAACATACATATATTAGAAAAAAACAAGTTCTTTGAAAACAAGTTCTTTCTCTAACATACAGAGTTCTTCACTGCTCCCAACAGAGAGTAAGAGCCTTCCAAACAGCCTAAATATATATTATCTGGACTTAAGGAGTAGGTGCTTTAAAAATGAAAAACACATTTGTGTCTGAAGTTTTTTGCTATTACTTAAACTGTCATGAAGGTAAGAATGTTCTATTGCACACTTCTGCAACAAAACCAAAGCAAAACCCCAGCATCCTCCACTCCTCTAGAAGGCAACTTCAAACCTTCATCTTTGTCATGTACCCATGAAATTGTCACCTGCAGTACATAAAAAGTTGTACAAACACTTGTGGTAAGCAAAGTTTCCATGTTTAATTGCTTACCTATAACAAGTAAAGCAATGAAAAATGGTAATTAAATCTCATGAAGCAGTGCTACATTTGCAGATGAAATTAGAAGCAACTGAAAACTTGACAAAAGGGAAGCTTTTGCTTTTCATCCTCCCTTCTCATCAACAATTCAACTAACATTTTTACTAAATTTCTAGAAGGAAGAAATCAGCCTAAGAATATACACGTGAGAAACAAGATTCAAAATATTACAGTGCAACACTAATATATATAAAATGGAGTTTACTTACATTATAAATAAATGACTCTGAAATCTTCTAATAAAAACAATAAAAGTAGTTTCTTTCACTGGAATTTGAGAGAGCTGGATTTTAAATGAAGAAATTAAAAAATAAATATCTAATGAAAGACTAATAATCAAAATTATCAGTACAAGAATGAAAATATAAAAAATAATACAATGTCTTCCTTTCAAAGGAAGAAAATGCAAAGAAAGGGAAGACAAGGCTTTGAAAATCTTGTAAATTAATTTTTTATGTGTTGAGGAAGATACTTAACAGATGCTGAGAAATTCTTTTCCAGTCCTGTTTCACATTAAGTAACTTCAAAAATAACCAACACCTTAACCTAAGTCCCTATTAAAATCCATTTAGAAGTTTAAAGAAACTGATTTTAAAATATTTTATTGCTTCTGTGTTTGCATATCCCATACATACACAACTCAATATGATGAGATAGTTGGTAACAAGAGAAATGCAAAACTGTTCATAGATCACCTGAATGACATCTAAAAGCACAGTGTCCCTAAACACAGGCAAATCCTCAGATTCTTCATTTCTCTTCCCTATTTCAGAGCCCAAAAAATAAAATCTTGAGCCTCATTCTAAACCAACTGGCAATTTCCCTGAAGTTCATTACCGATAAGTTAGTTCATCTGTTGTTAAAAAATTAATCTAATTATCTAAAGGATGAGGTTCTACCAGAAGGCAATTAGACACCTTTTCTAATAGCAGTTCTGTTCTTTCTTTCTCAACTGTCAAAGCACTCAAAAGAATATTTTCTTCTCTCTCTGTGCTTGGTAGCTAACAGTGATATAAAGCGGCTGTTGAGGAGCAGTAGCAAGCACTACAACACCCAAAGAGGACACATGCAGCCACAACATTTTCACACACAATATGGCTTTATGAGTTAAACCTAATGGTCAGTCCACAAATTCAGTAGTTTCCTTCAAAGAAGTCTGAAGTCCTATTTCCATGAGTATTATTAGGATAGAGTTGTTATTCAGGATGAAAGCCTTTACCTATTATAAAAATCACAACTGGAAAAGATGAAAGTTCATTTTTCATTGTGGTAGTTTACTTTCCCAGACCTGAATTGGTGTGGCCTCTTTTCAGTAGAGGATAAATTGCCATTACCATATTAAAGTAAGCAATAGTTACCTAACACTAATGTATGGGCAGATGCTGTGTGAGGCAGTTGGCAGTAGGAACCAGCAAATTGGACCTCTTAACTGCTGATTTGAAAAGCTAAGAATAGGTGCCATTTCAGTGTACACAATCCCTCCAGACATGTTTAAACATTTTTAAATTGTAAAGTTTATAGATGGATAGTACTGATGCCTTTTACATGCTAAAATCATTTCTATTTGTTTTTAAACTACTTCTCAGTTGCCCTTTAAAATGAACACAAGAAGAAAGACTGTTGCTGTAGCTGGCAGCATTGGCTCTCTTAGGGCTCCGGCAATAAGAGCACAAAGTTCCTTAGGAGAGCAGCAAACCTAACAAGGAGTGAAACTTTTTTTAACATAAAATTATTTTGATAATTTTACTCTGTGCAACCTGTCAATTTGCCTTATTAATCTTCTCCGTTTGCTCACAAAGACTCAACTTGGTTTTGACACAAGCCAGTGAAGACTGGCTTTGGCCTGAGTGGGACCAAAGATAAGACAGCATGGAACACTTCTCTGCTGTTTAATTTGGGAGTTGACTTCATCACAAACTGTTTTCAAAGTGCTTCTAGTTAAAACTGTAGACAGGCTCAATCAAGTAAGCAGCAGTAAATGCCACGCCGGGAGGCAGAGAGCCACCAGCTGTCAGCCCAGCAAACCTGGGTCTGTGCCAAGCAGATGTGTGGGGGCAACTCTGGGCACGCTCAGCTTTTGGGCGCAGGGTGTGCCACCTTTTGTATTGGCAGCAGTGGAGTTCATGAAGAAATGACAGAACTGCCAGACCCTGAAGAGGAGTCACTGTGTGGCCTTGACCACCACTGCCAAAGCACACCAGGGGCTCTCAGGTCACTCGGCTCCCCGTCCAGACTCAGGGTATGAAGGACACACCAGAGGGCAGCCCGCCTTCGCAGGACCGTAAGGGAATGGCTGCAGCTCGCAGGCAATGGAAACACTTTCATTGGCAAATGAAACACTTTCACTGCTAAATGAAACACTTTCACTGCCAAATGCTTTAAGCTTCAAGTAGGCAAGCCTGCAACTTGAACTTGCAGAAACTGCCTGAGACAGTGTTTTCGCTGAGGTCACAAAACACACATATGGTCACTAATGATAAATCAAGGAGTAGACAGTGTATCAAAGCTCAAAAGAAATTCAGCAGCACAAGAAACCAAACTAAAATAGTGGCTATTTGCACTATTTAGCAGCCATCTGTAAACAACAAAGGTACCTTACTAGGCTGCTCAATTAAATTTCAGCAAATATTTCATGACTTAATTCTACAGCTATTGTGATTGTGCTTCTTTATTGGTGGCTTTGGTACACTCCCTTCACATTTCTAATTAGGACTTTGAAACAAGACACTGTGTTTCTCTGACACACAGGTGGAGGAGACATCCCTTAAGCTCTGGAATGCTGAGAGAAAGACCATTCCCAAAATCCTTCCTAGGTTTCACACACTGTTCTGAGCAACAAGACCCTGGCAACAGAATCAGTGTCACATGGATTATATTAGGCATACAGTGCAGATAACTAGTAAAGCTAATAACCCAAATAGTCTCTTATTGAATCCTGCCAATTTAATTTAAGGTGCTCTCTAATAATCTCAGGTATGAGTGATAAGCTTGAAGGAATCAACCTTGCAGGAAGATATGGCCTGAAGAGTCAACTCCTCTTTACCACCCTTTCACAGCTACCCAGACTTTAAGGCCACCCTACTTATCCCGCATGCAAGTACAGTACCCAGAGTTCCTCCGTATCGTCCAGCCTCATTCCACAGCTCAAAAGAGCCACTGTACTTGGGCTATAGCAAAAGGCGACATAAGGATACCTACTTGTGCTAAGTTTGCAGAGGGCACACATAAGATAAAAACGCATCTATTTGATTCTTAACAATTATTTCATTAGGGTGCAGGTTATGTGGCAAGTAATGAGCCACAGACATCTCCCAAGCATCCACAAAGTGCACAGCAATTCCTGAGAACATTTTCCTCATGACAGAATCGAGCTGAAAGGAATACCAGTCACTGTTGAAGAGGCTCACTTCCGGCCCAAGCTCCTGCACGTTGGCGGTTCTGATGACGATCATGGTCTTGGGGCTGCGGTCCAGCAGCTGCAGAACGGCCCTGCGGATGTTCCTGAGGCGGCGGATGTACACCTCCACGGGGAAGGTGCTGAAGTGGGACCAGATGGTGATGGCAATGACGGTGTTCCTGCCACCCACGATGCTGTTGAGCTCGTTGGCGATGTAGCGCAGCTCGCTGCTGAACACGGTGGAGAAGCGGATGGGCGGCCCGTGGCAGCGGAACTTCAGCAGGATGTTGTGCTTCAGGTCCACCGACATGAAAGGGCCCACGTTCTTAGGGCTGCCCAGGTTAAATTCCACCAGATCTGAAAGCCCAGGAGCAAGCGTTAGCAAAAGACTAAGAACTTCAAGCTGTCAACAAGATGCTCAGAGCACAGGGCAAAGCAGGAGTAGATAAGGAAACCTGACCATATTTCAAAGAACTCTAAAACTAAACAGAAGGTGAGCATCATTTTTCAGAGTGGAGTTTATGGGTGCTGCAGGACAGCACATTTGGATTTCATAAGGCTGGCAATGCCTTTTCCATGTTTGCCAAACTATTTCCTTCTCTCTAGTAAAAAATAAATTTTCCAAATAGTCATTTTTACTCTCTGAATCCAGGGTTCACAAGAACCCTCCTAGTAATTTTAGGACTCCACTAAATTTAAAGATTACATCAAGTTGTAGGAATTAAGGCAGCTCAAAGACTGTATTCCAATACAACTGAAGTGGTTCAGGGGAAAGGGATGAGCAAGGCAGGAATATTTAATTGCCTACTGAAATTCTTCTACTTAAGTAACTTGAATAATGAAAAGGGCCCCAAAACCTATAAATAACAATGGAGGTAATTTGCTACTTCATTCCAAAATCTCTCCTGTGACTGGGGTGCTGTAAGGCCTTACAAAGGCAACCCAAGTGATTTCCTGCCACCTTAACTCACAACCACAGCAGCAGTCCTGTTACAAGGGCAACTTTGCAGATACCTGGTGGCCCCATTTACAAGACCTACATGTTTTCAGTGACTGCTCAAACATTTGGCTGTCTGCAGGGCTTATGATGAGGTTTTGTCTTTCCTCTTCCTTTGTTTTGTCACTGTCACTCAGTAAAACCAGCTCCGTGTCTGAGATGTGAGAAATAAAGTTTTGTAAGGGTCCTTAAGGACAAAGCTAAATAACAAAAAATTACCTGGAACAAATGCTGTCAAATATTCAAACCACTGCCTTATTGTAGAGTCTCCAAACAAGTGGATTACTTTTCCTTGTAAGCACTCAGTTATATCATCTGATTTGTTAAAATTATGGATCCAATGTGTTCTGGACCTCCACTGGTCTTCATAATAATAACCAGAAGGGGAAGCTGTGGGATCTTCAGCTCTGCCCATACTGCTTGAATCTGGAAGAGAAAAATCCTTTGAAATTAACATGCAACCAAAGCAGCCTCCATAATCTTCACCGACATGTAGTCAGCGACTGCTGACAAGAGCTGGGTGGCCGATCATAGTTCAACTTGGTTTAAATTAAACGGTATCTCTGCCGCTAATGTAAAAACGTATCTGCCACCTTTCTCCGTGCACTAGAGGTGCTCAGCGGCGGGTGTTTGCCCGGCAGAAGGAGCGGAGGCAGGAGGCCGGCGGAGCATCCTCCCCGTCCCGCTGCAGAGGGAGCGGAGGCAGGAGGCCGGCGGAGCATCCTCCCCGTCCCGCTGCAGAGGAGCGGAGGCAGGAGGCCGGCGGAGCATCCTCCCCGTCCCGCTGCGGATCCAGCGCGGCGGCCGCCCTGCCGCGGCGCGCTGCTGCCCTCCAGCGGCCGGCCCGCGCACTGCAGAGCTGCTCGGCGGGGACACCGACCCTCGGTGGACAGCCTGGCAACGCCCAGAAAAACATCCAAAAAAACCGAAACAACCCACCAAAAACGAGGGCAGCCTGGCAACACCCAGAGAAACATCCAACAAACCCCAAAACAAACCAACAAAACCCCCAAAAAGACCGAAACAAACCCCCAAAGAACTACTCCTACGGAATTACACATAACTCTTCTACAGTGCCGAGTTAAGTCTCAACTATAAAGCCTCCAAACCCAGAAAATGCTAGAATTGAAGCTATGAGAAAAAATGGTGTATGTGCCGTTTGAATATGATAATTAAGAGAGTCTCTAATTCCATGGATTTCTTACTTTCTCTCCGCTATCCAGCCCCCTCCCCCCATTTACTGCCTGGGACAGGCAGCTCCCTGAGGGGCAACTACACATCAGGGAAGCTCTGCTCCATAGGGATGCCCTTTTCACTTGCAGAAGTTGAGCAATACCTTACAAGCAAAGGTATCAGGATAACAGGAGATTACAGGAAGAGAAACTGCAACCTCATGGTTATATCAGCCAAATATTGCCATATTTCTCTTAGTAACCAGGGTGATATTGGTACATCAAAGTTCTGTAAGGCTGTTTCAAGTTCCTCCTTTGCCATTTGTGTATTCAAATACCTCAACTGAACAAGCATGGAGATCCTCCCCAGCACAAACACCAGCTGCATGGAGCAGACACTTCCAGCTGTTTAGACACTTCTACTCACCTTGGTGTGGGGACTGCTAAGAACAGTCCATGCCCTGTCATAACTTACAGCTGCTTGATAAAGCACACCTTGCCTTGGCCAAAATCATGCCAGGGACTGTTTGAATGATGTAAAAGTACAAACAGTGGAATTCCAAGGCCCAAAAGCATCCTCTGATAGATGCTTCATTATAACACAGATAGAACCAACCATAACCATCTTTCCTAATAAGCATTTTTAATTGCTCTTTTTCTATTCAATACCCTCTGCATGCTGTATTAGAGGATGATAACCTCCTCAGACCTCATAGGAACACTAAAAAGCAAACTACTATACAATTACATTTTTATAACACAAATAATATAATCACAATTACCACAAAACAAAGCCATCAGAAAATTCTCTGGATGATTCTTTAAACCTGACAGCAGAAACAAGGAAGAAAAAAAACAAACTAGCTAATAATGTGAACTCATCTAATATTTATTAACGGGAGGAAGGGAAAAAGAAGCCTTCACATGGCCATGCATTTAAATACTAATTCAGAATGTGAATTCAGAACTTGAGTTTGTTTGATTCTACGTTTTGATGCAAAAGCAATTCAATTATTTACCTTTTAGATGGATACTTTTATATAGATAAGAGTGGTACTAGAACAACTTGTTGGTGCCCCACAGTAAATCAAGTCTGTGTATAGTATCATACCACATTTGGCCCAGAATTCAGAATTGGCCCTTATTTTGAGATTTTATAAAAGAGAATAAAAGCTCCAATCTGAAATTAAAAAGCAAGGATAGAAATAAAAACTTGTATTTCAGAAAAAGAAATGTTTTTAAAAACTTGATCTACATTTACCACCACACAGAAAAATCTGTACAAAAAGAACAACAGCAGAACAAAGAGTTTGTGTGTATCATCAGTCCTAACCAATCCACACATTCATGAGCATTATAGCAATGAGTTCAGTTTATTTATTCAGAGATGGCTGTACTTGGAAGGAATTTCCCTGAGGAAATGCGCTAGGCGTATCCACCCTTTATAACTCAGCATTAATTGTCAGGACATAATAAGCAGGCTTTGATCATTCTTAGCTCCTGGAAGAAGGGTGGCAATCAGATTTTGAATTTGCAGCAGTTTCTGCCAGGAAGCACACAGGATGAAAAAAGCAACAGAAACACATCAGCTAAAGGATCTGGACAAAGAAAAGAGGTGGAGGGTAAAATGCTGCAAATCTAGCAGCAGAACTGTATTTTTTTAGTGAACAGTAAAACTAAAGGCAAGAAATGCCCTAAGATGCCTTCTGTTCAGACTTTATTGCTCATGTCAGTAACTCTACCTTAAAAGTCTCTTATAACCTTATGAAAAACAAATATGAAAAGTTTTCATTTAAGAAATAATTCTCTGTGTATCACATTTTATGCAGACTTTTTAGAAGCATAAAAAGCTTGCTTTTGGTTATGAATGAGATAAAATCTGAGTTCATTTTAGTACAGACTGTCTTTGTTCTGTTCTTAGAAAGGGCACAGAACAATTAGGTTCTGGTCCAGAACTGTAGATTCTGACATCCTGTGGTAACACAAATTATAGTAATACTTAAAAGCAAGTTATCAAAATCTGTTAGACAACATTCTTAACAAAGAAAGAAATTAAGAAACACCACACAGCTGTTTTCATTAGATTGAGAGTTTGGTAAGCAGTTACTCTAAGACATTTTACACTGTAAGTAAACGCTAGGGGAAATAAAAGGCATTTTTGGCAAGAGAACAAAGTTCTCTCTTCTTTTGCTAATAATCCCATTTATGTATGTAATTTCAGAAAAAAAAATTCAGTATTTCTGAACTTGTATTAACACCCAAAAGCCTTCATCATCTCAATAGAAATCTGATACTGATTTTTTTGCCATGTTAAAAAATCCCCAAATTATTATTTGATGCCCGTTGTTCTTTTTATAAATGGAATTATGAATTACAAACAAGAATCTTATGCAGTTCACCTTACCTGTAAATGCCTTGGGCTTTACAATGACTGAATCAGGTCCACTGGAGAGTATTGGCCTTTTGATATTCACATCACTTGAACAAAAAAATGAACACAGAAATATTTGTAAGTTATGGTGAAACTTGGAAGTAGTATTAATCTCTTTTTTTTTCTTACTCCACTTCAAACAAGCACACAGTACTACAAATTTTTACTCTAAGTTTACTCTACTTCCTACAGCTGAATTCATTCCACATTTACTTTGAGACCATCATTGCTATTCTCGATCCAAATTCAAAATTTCATGGCACTGACACAAATCTTGTGCAAGCTTGTACTAACACAAATCTCAATAAAGCAGTCAGGCTGTCAGAGGTCTGCAGGAAGCTTTTGGGGATTTGCCCCAAAGATGTTCCCAGCTTGCAGAACTTGTGGGGACAAACCACTACAAGGGTACAGGGCCACAGCAGCAGCTCCCAGCTGAGTAATACTGAGAACTTGTTCTGTTTTTGCTACTGTTTTGAAGAGAATCCTTGTCTATTTTTTTTCCTCCATCTAAGCAATAAATTATTTGGAATTTCTTTAAGCCACTTCGGTCAAGGATCTCAGAGCTGAATGAAACAAACAAACAAATAAACAATCAAAACTAAACCAAGAAAAACACCTTTCCCATTCCCATATGGAAACATCACCATAATAAATATAAGCTATATTTTACAGGTGGACTGGCAGAGACACAGAAAGTCAAATGACCCATTTACAAACTTGATATAGAAGAGCCAAAAAAAACCCCACTGAAGCTTGCTTTTTATTTCTGGTCTTGGTTATGAACATGCACACATACTTTCCTAAATTACACTATTTGGAGCTGCTACCCTAAAATCTTTCCCAATTTAAACCTCAAGTGAACGTAGTGCCAAAAGACTTTCCTACAACATCTTTGTTGGAGAGCAAGGCATTAGCCTACATCTACAACTCTGACACTACACAGTGACTAACTTTATCTAAATTCAGCTGTGTAATTTCATACAGAAGCAGTTCTTTCACACATACACAGGCAATAAGAGATGGTTTGGGGTTTTTTTAATGCTGAATGCAGAAATAAAATATGACTGTGAAACTAATTTAGTTTGACACTTGAAATAACATACACAGATCATTTCCATTTGCATGGGTATTGCTCAGCAATTTGTTCTACCAGGTGTTTCCTTTATGAAAATTGTTTATATGATTTGAAAGTCATATTGAGCAACAAGGAACACATTTAAGACAATCTTTGACGAGGACAAAAACAATTGGTAATTTCTGTGAAAATGAGCCTAAAACCTGGATCCTTTTTGGGTAGTTTAGATTTGGACAAAAATACTTCTCAAAGCATTGTTATTAATATTGCAAGTGCGGGTATGGAAACAGAAAATAAGGAAACAGTCCCCCAAACCACCACCAGATTTAGACAGCATGCTTTTGTGAAATTCAGCAGGGTTGAATTCAAAGCACAGAAAGAGAACTACATGCCAAGTTTCTTTAAGATTGCTAAGATTTTTGCACAGCTGAATGGAGGAGAACACACTATTCAACAACTAATACCAAACACCTGGTCCTGCAGAAATACTCCTCCTCTAAGGCTCTGTGTCATATTTAAGCAATTGGCTAATGTTCATATTAAAAAAACCAAACAAAACAACTTGACTGAATATACATAAATCCAACAACATACAAACCTTTGGAAAAAGAGGCTTTCCTCTTGTGTCAGAAGACCTTTCAGATATCCACCTTTGGCATGGTTGATTCGGCTGGCACAGGACAGTTTTCGAGGCTTGTAACAGAACCATGGCTCACCCGTGTAGAGATCTGTGAAGTTACAGACTGGGAGACCTGCAGGCAAGCAAACGTTGCACTCTGTAGTCTCTGAATACCTCCCAGACTTGAAGGAGCTTTTGAAATAGACTCTGTCCGGCCTTTCCTCCCGCAAACGCAGGAGGACTTGGATGGCTTCACTCGGATGGACAAGTGACACAGAAACTTTGACCTCTCCCGGCCAAAGCAAGGTAAAGAAGACTTTGTAAAGGCCATTGTGGCAATCTACAATCCTTCCTGCTGCTCCAGCTTTCAGCCCAGGAGAGTGAATTCGTGCTTGTAAATAGTCTCCACCATACTGCTTGGGTTTTCCTTGGAAATCCTTCATACGAACGAGTACCTCCAACTGATCACCCACCTTGAAGAACCTGCTGGGTTTCACAATCACAAAGTCACTGTGTGTGGGATCAGTGCTCTGTGCAAAGGGGATTTTGCCATCAGGGGGCTTTGGCCACTGTATTGCAGCAAGCAAGGATTCCTGCTCCGCTTGTTCCCGTTTGGACAAGGTCTGCTCCGTGTACCCACAGTAAGGCTTCCTGGTGGTTTTGGCTGTCTGGGACAGAGAATGCTGGACATTGTTTTCTGTTATCCAATTCGATCCTGAAACTGTGTCATCATCCAGGTGCTGGGGAGAAAAAGATGACCTGAAGCTGTGCTGTGAAATGAAACACTGGGAATAATGGATGCTTTGTTGGGAAACAATCCCAAGAACTGAGCTTTGCTTTACAGAGCTTTGAAGCTGACCAAATGAAGCAACTTCACTAGAAGACCCAAATCTGTTACTTTGACCACGAGATTTCTAAGGAAACAGGTGGGCAAGCTGTAGTTATCCTGCTTTGGCAAACAAGCATTTAAAGAGCATACATCCAATGTATGTTTCAGCTACCAGTACACGCTCCAAATATCAGCAATGTGAAAACAAATGACAAAAGGTGTCACAGACACATTTTATGAAAAATCCTTTTGCTAGGATTTTTTCTCCTGAGAAGCTGAGAGGCCTCAGAAACGAAATGTAAACAATAATTATCTGCTGCTGTGGAATGCAACAGGTGCATCTTTGATTGGTCCATGTTGGTTGTTTCTAATTAATGGCCAATCACAGTCAGCTGGCTCAGACTCTCTGAGAGTCAGAAGCTTTTATTATTCATTCCTTTCTATTCCTTGCTAGCCTTCTGACGAAATCCTTTCTTCTATTCTTTTAGTATAATTTTAATATATTATTTTCTTTTAATAGAATGTATATCATAAAATAATAAATCAGCCTTCTCAAACATGGAGCCAAGATTCTCATCTCTTCCCTTGTCCTGGGACCCCTGCGAACACCCCCACAAAAAGGTTGGATGATTCAATTGTAACTCATGCTTCCTTTTCTTCTGCAGTAACATTTTAGTCTTGGGGCACCATGAGTTCTAATAGCTGCCCCATGTAATGCAGGGAAATAGGTTTTCTTTGAGATGTTACATTGAAGGTTAAGCTGATGCACCCCTGCACATGCCTTCCAGAGAGGTTTACTGCATGTGGCAGCTGCACTCATTTATCTGGTCACACTCACATCTCTTCTCGGCCAATTATCTGAAATGCATGTTTCCCTGTAGTGTACACATTAAAAGAAATAAAAGAACAAAAGCCCAGATCCTCCTGGGACAATGAATTCATGAGCCAGTGAGCCAGTAAAATAGTACAGGACAAGCTAGGACCAAACTCCTGCTTATTCATAAATCTTATTTGTAAGATTTTAAAATCTATATACAGCTGCTTCTAGCACCAAATGAAACAGCAAGCAAAGCATCCCCTAATCACACAAGAGTTTATAAATTAAAATACTTAAATACAAAACTAAACTAAGAGAGGGGGCTTCTGCTGCAACTTAATAAAACTGTATTTTGTGCAAAAATATCAGTGTCCCAAACTGTATTTGCATGCAAATGACTGCAGATACCATCTTCTTTATGACATCACATAATTTTGCTGGTTTGCATTAGGAAAATTTTAAAAATAGCAATCTAAGATGCCAGAGGTACCCATGAGATTTCTAATCAGCAAATTAAGAAAAACCTCTTCAAATAGACACAAAATCAACAGTTAATGAGCAATTAATTACCAGGTATATGTAGTAGAACTTATTCATAATTCTATTTCATAAAGAAGGAAAATAGTTTTTCAAGAAAAGATTTAAATTATACAGTGTACCATTCACATAGCATCAGATTATATGCTCATTTAGATTTGAAAGATTGCTAAAAGATCCAAACTACATTATTTGAAATCTTTAAAAATACCATTCTACTTACCAATACTTCAGTGTTTTCCATTTACTTCCTCCTTAACTAATTACTCACTGCTAACTACTTTTAAATGTCTTGTACTAAAATCACAACACTCATATTAATGCTTTATTCATTGTTATAAACCTTTCTTAGGCCATGGAAATATCAGCAGTGTCTTAAAATCATTTGAGCCACACTGAGATTCAACATACTTATTTAGAAGAAAGGTAAAACTAACAAGCAATAAAAACATACAGGCTTTTGAAGTCTGTGACATAAATTGGTTTTGATCAGCTTTAAAGTAAGAGGATGAGCACATGAGGATGTAGGATGGATACACAAAATCTTTGTTTGATATCCAAGTTAACTATAAAACCTGAAACTGTAAATTGCTACACTGTAGCTCTAAAACATAAATTTACATATACCCATCTATACACCAGATGTTAACATCACAATAGAAGCTTTTGCTTCTGTTTTATAGCCCCACACAAGATTTAATAAATTTTCCCTGAAGGCCATAATTCATAATTATTTTTGTTTTCCATCACAGCAAGCCAAGCTGCAGATGTATGCTGCACATTACTTTTATTAGTCCAGTAAATTTCAGCCAAAGCTCAGAGTGAATCTCAGGCACAGTTCTACTTTAAAGCTTACCTACATGCATTCTTGAATTAAGCCAAGTTTCTATTTTTGGATACCTTCACAACTTCTTCCCTTCACTTGTTCATGCATAAATATATATATATATATATAACAGAAAATACTGCATGGAAATATTTTTAAAACTCAGCTATATATTTTGATGCATCCAATAAGCCAGCAACAATGTCTCAGCATAAATATTTATGTATTTTCCTAAAGAGGGGTGGAAAGGGAGAATATGTGCTAGGATTAATTGTTGTTTTCAGTGTAAGTTCCCAATAGAAAGTTTCTGGTTTTCAGTTGGTTCTTCAATGGGTGGTACTTTGGGTTGGTGGACATGGGAAAATCCTTTCAAATTAAGAAGAGATGGTCATCTAAGACAGCTTATAAACTGATGCATCCCTAATTTTAATCTTCTATAAATTTCCTCGGGGTTTTTAACACAGTCTTTCTGTCAGAGATGTAGAGATGCCATTTCTGGCCCAGCTAGGCTTTCTGAAGTCTTTCCAGAGGCATACCTCTATCTTTCAGTGGGAAAGGGTGCAGAGAACACCAAGCCAACTGTTGTATTGTACTAAATAGTTTATTTAGTTGTCTTTGTATGGATGATGGGAGAACCACAGATTCGACAGCCAACAAACTCATTCAGAGTATGGTTTGATGGCTCCAAATCAGTCCACCTACACAGACTTTTAGCAGAGCATAAGGCCAAAGCTCTTCACTTGTATGCAGCTGAGAACAAGGACATGCACTGTCACTTCAACATCTCCAGGTTATGTCCCACTAAGCAGAACAGATCCTACCACAAATATTTCCTCAGTCTATCTTCAAAGGGCCTGAGGGGGAAGCTCCATGAAGGTAAAAGCAGAGCTTCTTCAACATCCTGAAGGAGCATTCTTTCTCCAGCATCCTTGTTCATCTTTACAGCCCTCTTTCAAGCCCAACTAGGACACTATATTGTTGCATACAAGCTTATGTGTGAAAATAAGCTAGACCATATATGCTATTCACAGGATAAAATATTGCACAGATTCTCTTTGCCAGTAAAGGCAGAAGAAGCTTCAGAGTCAATTAAGACACCAAAGATCCCTGACTGGAAAACAAAAGCTTTCCAAACCATCTTCCTTTCTTAAGTGTTTCCCAGGCTCAGCTCCAAACAAGTACTTAAGTTCCCCTGCCCCTACAAAAACACAAGGCCTGTTCTGAGGTAAATAATTAGCTTAGTTTTCCCCACTTCATTTCCTACTCCCTCTTGGCGTTTCCAAATCTCTCTGGCTCCTCTCTGTTGTCATACTGAGACTGTGCAGAATGGGGGGCTTTCTGTTGTAGTTAGTAGCTAAACTAAACAAAGTTCCTTTATGAAAAGCAGATAGAGAGGATTTCTCAAGAGTGCTCTTCCTTTATGACACAGATTCTTTTAGTGTTGATGACAGGCTCCATGTTGGATAACACCTGCTTTGCTTATTTCCATGTATACTCCATTCATGGTGTCATGTATTTAAAGTGCAATTCCCAAGGGGCGTTGTTTGTTTGTTTGTTGGGTTCGAGAGTTTTTTTGTTTGTGTGGGAGGAGTTTGTTTAGTTTTTTCTGCTTTTTTGGGGTTTTTTTCTAGATTTTTTTTTTAATTTACCACATTTTGAAGCTGATCAGAACCCAAATGTGACCACAAAGTAATTTAATGGCTGTCTGCCAAGTAACACAGGCAGGACAGAAGAGATTACATGTCAGCTAAGCACAAATAAATCCACTAGCAGTTCCTGCATTAGAGATGTCATAAAAAAGAAAAAAATGAAAATGTATTTTTATGAGAACTAATGGAAGTTTCAGCTCATCTCCTCAGCTTTTGGCATTCTCACCGCCAACTAAGCAAAAATTAGGTACAACATATAGATTAACCCAGGCAATAATGCTCTCAAAGATACTCTAGATGGGTCACAGAGTACTTGGGAAGATCTGCAATGAACACCTGTACTCAGTTAAACACCACAGTGTAGGTGGCTGATGAAAACATTGAGTATTTCCATCGCTGCTGAAAACGGGGAACTCCACCTCAAAGCCCAGTATCTTCCACCAGCTGTTAACTCCTGCCTTGGCCTCAACAGCTGCTGCAAACCTGCCTAAGTCACTGCCACTAGAACAGGAAACTGCACAGGAGATTCCCAGGCAACAGGCACAGTGGGGAAATAACAGTTCCAGGAGACAGCACCTGAATCGGAACAAATATCAATTTCTGAAAGGTCAGTCATCTTATATTCAGCAATTTTATACTCAAGGTACTTTATTTGTTGTCTATGACGGATACGAAATCAAAATTCTCTATCATTACCATCTCACAGCACTGAGGGGCTGCTAAACTACTCTAAGTGTCAAAGCCAGTCCTCAAAAGCCATCACCTGGCAGTCAAATGTTCCAGAAATAATTGGAATAAGATAAAGTTATCTTTTGTAGGCACCTGCAGTTTAGCAGCAAGAATTTAAAACTATGTTACATAGTTCTTTTGTTCAGTTTCAGCTATCTGTCACTGTCCTGGCAAGAAACGTCCCTTCTCACCCACAGACTCTCTCTTCTAGGTGCTTTTAAATAAAATAGCACTCACAACCAATCCCAAAGTGGTTCTGTCACCCTAAAGGCCACTGGTACAAATACACAAACCCTCCTGCATCCTGAGAGCATGATGTTTGGGCAACATCCTGATACTTCTCAAAAAATTACTGAACATTTTATCTGTCTGGCTATATTCACAGAAAAAAAAATTCTAATAAAATAAAATCACATTTCTTCTGGTACTGTATGATCAACTATGTGACCTCAAGGGAATAGTTATTCCATAACAAAAAGCAAAATAAATAATAAGCAGGCTACCAAACTTTTTGTGGACAGCTTGTTGGGTTTTTAAACACAAGATAAGAAAAGTAAAATTCTGACATGGGTATGACTACTGGGAGGGTGTCATTAGTAGTTTAAGAAATTAAGAGGAAACATTCCAACATGAAAAGGTATAAAATCCTAAAGCAAAAAAGAAGGGACACTAGCTGACAATTGCCTTAGATCTTGAGCTTTAGCCAGCTAGGTTGGGTGATTTAGGGATGAGAAGTATGTCTGATGCACTTACAAACACATTCTCAACAGTAACCAACAATAAGGTCTCCTTCCAGAGCCTGAACAGATTTGGTCACAGATATTCTGTGAAAGTGTTATAAGATTTTTTCTGGCTTTGATCTCTGACTGAAAAGAATCAGCATAAATGCCTATATTAGACTGCCTGGAAAACTGAGCCAAGACAAATACAGGAGCAGGTCCATTCAGAAAAGTCATGACAACAAAAGTGGTTAGAGTTGCACGTCATAGCGTAAAGATTTATCAGGAACACAATACTTAACTGAGGTTAGAATAGCAGATATGCAAAGGGCAACAAAGTCATAAAGAAACTTATCATGGACAGTGCCCAGAAAAAGCACAGAGTGAACACCCAACCTGCATTTTCCATTTTACTCTCGAAGCACTGGCAGAGCCCTTTTCTCCAAGAAATGTAATTTTAAAATAGAAAGAAAACAGTTTAAGATTCTAAATATCAACACTCCTCAGGCAACATCCTAGGTCAAAACCCAAAACAAAATAAAACCACAGAAGGAGAAAACAAAAGCTACCTCCTACAAACAAAATGGATCATGCTAACTTGAACGAAAAGTCCATCAAACACAATCTTTTGATTGCCAGTAGTTTCCAACAGCCGCTATATAGGAAAAGAAAACAAACTGAACATGCTGTGCCATTTCCTCCTGTAGACTTAACACACTTTTTAGCCCTTTATGGTTTAGATTTCTTAAACACCAGGGTAAATATCTTAAGATCTAGTACCCCCAATGGACTTTTCTTCTGTGCATTCATCCAGTTTTTGAATATATGCATTTAGTAACTACAAAGACTTGCTGCAAAAGCTTCTGCAGCTTTGCTGCAATCCTTAAAAAAAATATCCCTGCTTCCTTTAAAATCAGCCTCTGCAGTTTTTATTTAATGTGCCCACTAGTACTGGAATATATAACAAACACTCATTCTTCAGTTATTGATCCTGAATCATTTGTGGTTTTAGACTTCCCAAACATCTTCCTTACCATTACATGATCCTCTTCCAATTCAATTGTATTTTGTGTGGGGTGAGGGCCACACAGCTCCTCTTTTGGATCATTTCATCTGGGCATCACTAGCCAGGAGGAAGGAATATTCTGCAAGCAGCATATACACAACTTAAAAGCATAAAGCATTTACTGACTGGCTGACATGCACAAAGGACAGCTATAATTTAACAAGGTGTTAGGCTAACCATTACCATGCTCATCCACCAAATGCAGCACTGGAATACCTGGCCAGGCAGGCAGCCAGTGGGCAGGGTCAGCCTCCAGGGCTCCTGCAGACACATCCTCATCCTCGACTTTAATCTGGCCTTACTGACTAAGCAGTTTGAAAGTACCTCTGCACTGAAGTGAGAAGTAAAATGAAGAAATATGCAAGACAGATACAGCACAGGGAAAAGGGGAAAGGTAAACAAAAATTGCATCAGACAGGCTGGAGATGAACAAGCTAGTAACAGCTCTGCAGAAAAAGACCTAGGGATTCCAGGAGACAGCAAACTCACCACGTGTCAGCAGCACAGCATTGTGGCAAAGAATTAACAAGATCCTAACCAGGTGATTGAGCAAAGTTAGAGTTCTCCTCAATTAGACCATGGTGAAGCCACACCTAGACAACTGTGTCTGGTTTTCAGACAACCCATGCCAGAGTAAAGCTGGCAAGACCAGCTAAGAACCCTTGAGATGCTTAGGGAACTGGAATGACACTAAGGGAACCAAAGCATCTTTTTTTAATTCTAGAGAAGACCAAAAGGGAGCCTCACTGCAGTCTGTCACTAACCACAGGGGAGTCACAGAGGAACTGGAGTTAAAGTTCCAACACTCCAATAGGATAAAAGGCAACTACTTGTTGCACTTAAGGCAAACATTCTTCCCTCCAAGAGGGATGCAGCATTGCAACAGGTTGCCTAGGTAGGTCGTGAAATATGAGTGTCCTTGAATATGGTTGAAAGTCAAAACACCCGGTTGCAATCCAAGCTAACTCTGATGCTAGCCTTTTTAGGAGGGTGTTGGATTAAATACCTCCAGACATGCCTTCAACTATGAATTTTCTGTGATTCCAATTTATAGCTAAATGCTGTCAGTCAGACAATTCTAACCTCACACTCAGAAGCCAATAATGTTGCTCAAGCCATCTTGGAGAAGAAACAGGCTCCACTTACCTCTAACTGGAAAAAGTTATGGACCAGCACCACAACAGCCAGCACTGCCATGAGCAGGCAGAAGAGCTGCAGTCTGAACGAGTCACGCCACATGGTCCATCCGTGCCTTTCCCTCCCATGTTACACATTGCCATGGCTTCCATTCACCACAAATGTGAATGTCATTTCGTCTCAGCAGGGCACAAGAGAATTCAGCTGGCTTCCACTTCATTCCTGCAAATGCATTTATAAAAACTGTATTAAGTCTCAGAAAGTTACTAGAAGTCAAGTTTTGCACTGAAAGCTTACAAATGGTGGGGCAATAACCAGCACAACAGAACAGTCAAAAGAGATTATTTTTATATTATTTATATAATCTGAACACCGTTATCTATCATGTTACATAATTCTCTTGGATCTGCCAAAGCAAACCTTAATCATAAAGCTGGTCTCACCTGCAGTGGATACCAAAACAAAATGCAAAAGAAGAGTGCAAGATTTCATTCTGGCAATCAAAAAGACCAAAACAAATTACCATCACCCTATTTATCTGTTAGGCCACACCACCACTATCCAGACTGAAACAGAAATTCATGGGTTTGGACATCTCCCATTAACTTTTATAGCAGAAACTTGTGGATTTGGACATCTCTCATTAACTTTTATAGCAGAAACTTGTGGGTTTAGACATGTCTCATTTACCTGTTTACACAACTTAATGGTAAGTTGTTATTAAACACTGGTGTCTGAAACAAATTTGGATAAGCAAGGTAAAACTTACTTCCTCCAGTCTTCTGCTTGAGAAGAGGGGAAAAATAAATCAACTGTAGCATTAAAGAGGAGATACCTAAGAGAGTCAAAAGCACTAAAATTTAACTTCATGCACCATCTGTAACATTACATTACATCTCCCCGTTCTGCTTTTTTATCATTGCTTTTATCTCAGGTACTCATATGCAGCTCTAAAAAATAAAGAAATAAACTTCTGGAAAGAATACAATGTGTTGTGATTTGGTGTTTCTGGTTCTTTAAATGTAATAATAGTACTGTCTTTCATAAACTTAACTTTCATAAAATATCATTCCTTTAAGGTTGCTTGATGACTGATCTGCTATAAAATCACAGACTTTACAGCCACTGATAAAGTTCTCAATGCTTGCTCAGAATGACTCTTAAGCCTTCCTTTCTTTCAGAGAAGGACAATTTTGAGGCAGTCTTTTTGCAAACAAAATGGTACTGTTCTTGCAGAAGCTCTAAACTTGGAAACAGAAAACAGATGGCAAGAAGAGACACTCAAAAGACACCAATCTCTCCAAACCAAACATCCTCAAAGCAGCATTACTCATACAACCATGAACCAAGTGCAACAACAGAATCAAACGATTATATAAACTTGGTATAACTTTCCATAAATAGTATAACTGAGAATTTATACAATTAAGATATAATACATAGTACCTATAATTTTAAGACTATATGAAAAATGCTGTGTAAATTTAAATGAAACACAATGAAACATTAAATATCAAGATTAAAAACTTATTTATCAAATGAATACAGGCTAGAAAACTGAAATACATTACTGGTATAACCAGGACAGCCTCAAAATAGACCACACATCAAATTGCTTTACAAGGATTATAGGGATTATAACTTCAAATGCTTTGCTGAGAATTAGAGAGATTGCATTTCTGACCAATGAACTAGCATTGAAAGAGCAAGACATCCATTAAAGTGAAAGTCAAAATGCCAAAAAAATGCAGCTTTGTTGGAAAACAGTTCTGCACTAATATGAAATTTGCATAAAACAGCAGCTTGGGTCATAAATTGATACTAAATATACCTAGAGTACATGAAAATGCTAATTTAAGGACAAATATGTCCATTTGAGGAAGAAAAACAAATACATTAGACAAAACCAGAATTTTCAATTCTGTTGCTGAGAATTCTTTCCACATCTCTGAAAAGCACAAGACATTGAAAATGTAATTTCATATGCCTAAAATTTCAGATGTAATTTTAGATGCCTAAAAATACCACAAACACTTTTCCATATATATATATATATATATATATTAGTCAAATTTTTAGTCAAATATATATAGTCAAAACTATATATATTTTTAGTCAATTTTTTTCTGTATTGTGCAGATGTCACATGCCCTAATACATGTGTAATTTAAATGTACAGGTTTAGAGCTTTCTTTATGCTAAAGGCTTACTATACTACTAGTTTCATCACAATTGGTGAACTATTGATCCTGTTCATATTTTGTATAAGGGAAGCCCATAAATACACCAAAAAGCCTTAGGACTCACCCTACTCCTGAAATGTTCTCTGAAGCCATCCACACAAAAGGCCCATAACCTTGGAAACAATACATTAAAAATAAATATATTTATAGAAACACACACAAATATGTCTTAGTAAAATTTATACATTGTTGGTTTGCTTACAGTGGCATAAAATAGAATGGCAGTTACAACTTTTTAACTGTAAAATCACTTTAGTTTCTACAATTAGAAGTATTTCTACAATTAGAAGATTTTGTTGAGGTATTTTATTCTTTTAAACTTCAATGTTGTGCACTTGAATTTTCTGCTATTTATTGCTAAGTATTACTTCTCTCAGCTTTGTTCCATGTTACCACAAGCCCCATTTTACCCAATGTTAAAAACAAAAACGGATTTAATGACATTTTTATGAATACGTCATTAAATTACACCGCATGCTCCATTACAGGATTGTTGCTTTGGGTTTTTTTACAAGTTGTCAATTACTGTCAGCTCTCTATCCCCACAGCTCTCTGAGCCAGCAGCGTTACAAAGGCAGGTATGAGTGCAACCTCTCCAAATTCTGCCATGCAGATCTCCGAGGCACAGAGGAGCCGCTACCTCTGGCGATGCCCAAACCATGTCACTGGGGCACAGGGGCTTGATGCTCGCCCAGCTGCCAGCACGGAAAAACAGATTTGCTGCTGTTTGCCGCAGATTCCGCCCTGGTCCCCGGGGCACGGGGAGCTGGCGGCCCCCAGCCCGCTGATATCCCAGGGCAGCGCCGCAGCCCCCGCGGAACACGGGACCGGACCCGCACCACCGGGCCAGGGACGGGGGCAGCGAGCAGGAAGCACCGCTGCCGGCAGTGCGAGCCGCACAGCTCCGCTTTATTGCCTCAAAGGTACTTTTAGGATGCCGCGGGATGGGCATCCCCGGGGAGCGGCACAAGGCAGCCCCGGCGTGCCGGGGAGCGGCACAAGGCACCCCTGGACCGGCAGGAAGCTCCTTCAGCCGCCGCCTCGCTGCACCCGAGCGGCGCGGGCAGCGCGGCCCTGCGGGCGGGCGGACCCGGCCCCGGCCGCGGGGGATCGGAGCAGGGCATCCGCCAGCCTCTGGACCCCGCACCCGCCTCCCGCCCCGGGCCTCCCCCAGCGTCCCCGGGCCCGCCGCCCTCCGGCTACCGCGCCGGGCTTTCCTTTCCCCCGCTCCCCAGACGAGCCGCGCCAGGCCGCGCCGCCCGCGCCCCCTCACCGCAGCCCCCGGCGCTCCCCCGGGCCAGGCGGCGGCCTCGCCCCCGGCCCGGAGGCGCTGGCTGTAAAAGCCCGGCTCCCGCCGCCCCTCCCTCCTGCCCGCCCCTCACACAGCGGCAGCGGCCGCCGCACCTCCTCCCGCCCCGCCCCGATAGCGGCGCTGGCCCCGCCGCAGCTGCCGCAGCCTCTGTGCTAGGAAGGGGCCATGGAAAGGGAAACAGACACAAAACCCAACAAAAACAACACCAAAGTCCCTGTAATTTTTGAGCCACGGCAGGTGAAGCCTAGGAAAGCAGCATATGGGAGGGTGACGCGGCGCCAAGCGCTATGGCCTGGGTGGCATCGCCACGGTCCCCAGCCAAGGGAGAAGGCTCTGACACGAACCATTGCAGCTCAAACGCTGCCGAGCCTGAGGGCGAACGGAGCAGGAAGCAGCAGAGGCGGCGTCTTGGACAGAGAGAAGGTTGTGAAAGGAGACCCTGGACCCAGAGCAGCTGCAGGGGCTGAGCGGGGGATGCAGGCACGGCCCGGCACAGCCGAACCGGGCAAACGCAGCTGCATTGAGGGCAGGACTTCAAGATGCTTGATGAGAACGTGACACAGTCAGTGCTGAGCTTCGCACCGTGCACCAGAGCCGGGTGGCACTTTCAATCTGCAGGACACCTGCAATTAGTTCTGTAAACACTTGTAAACGCTGCGTGAGTTTGGGAATGCCAAAACACTCACCTGCCAGAAGTTCTTTGTATGAATACAGCTTAAGGGCTTGAGCTTATTTTCACTAAGGAATATGTGGGTTGCTTAAAACCAGAAACAAGACAGAGCAGCTGAAATGTTCTTGTGAACACAGTATTTTAGCCATTAGAAATTGCCTACTTCTGCCTTCTGCCCCAGCCATAGCTATTTTGAAGATCTTACCTCTATTTTTCTTCTTTCTTCATCTTACAACAGCAGTTACCTGGTAGAGATAGAAAGGAAAATCTCAACAGGCACCAGCTTTTATTTCTATTATACACTATAGGTCAAGAATTGAAAGCCATCTGGCTGTACAAGCAGAACACATTAAAAAGACAGTATTTTGAAAGATAATTGGTACTGATTTTTTTCCCTCTCACTACACAAAGTCTATAAGTTCTGCAGCAGTGTCATTTCTCTCCACTCTTGCCTCATGAGCCATGCAGTGCATCAAATTCCCCTACATACCCTGCAGCTCAAAGTGCAACCCAAGGCAAAACTTGTGTGCTGAATGCCAAGCATTATCCCATCTCTTAATATATCTGGAGTGATGTTGGGGGTGAAGGTATGGAAGGTGACAACGCTGAGAAAACCTGTCACATCTAAGGAAATAGGTACTGCCATGCTATCTTTTGCCACATTTTACATTTCACCTCCCCTCAGAGATGGGAAGTGATCCCCCCCACTACTTCTCTCCATAAATTCTTCAGTTATCATTATAGTTAGTCTTGATGAAGGCCTAATAATGAATTAAATATGCCTTTCTAATCTCTAACATGGTAAGTAGTTTTGCACAGAGACCAGAAACCAATTACTCTGTGTTTGCCCCCATGTTCTACAAAAAGCCCCATGTAAAAGTCTGTTTGGGTTGAGAGTCAGTGGCATTAGTGAGGTCTGTTCAACCTCATCACCACACAACATCTAAATGTCATTAGTGCCAAAAGAAGTACAGCTTAAGCAGCTGATGACCACCTTACATCCTTGTTTATCACACCAGAAACACTTGCTAGTTATTTTGATTTGACTACAGAAAGCTAGATAATGAAAAATAATCAGTCTTTCCTTATTTTTTTCCAGAATTATATGCAGTAAGATGAAGTTATGCTGGACCCTTGGCCCCATTGCCCTTCTCTCTCTTATCTACAAAAAATAATCAATAAAACACAGTATTTTTGATTATGTATATGGGACTACTGAACCCATTCTTGATTATAGGCAAGTGTTGAGGAATGTTTTGGTTTGCTCCCTGAGGCAAACTAAAACACGCTTTTGTGCTGAAGTATGGTGAGGTTTAACAAACAATGCATTGGACAGTCTGCAAAGGGTACAACGCACACTGTTCCCTTTCTATAGACACCTTTGATCTGTCTCCTTTTGCTACATTACCCTTGTATCACTTCTCCAATCTTTTTTCCCTTCCACAATCACCCAGGTCTTGTACTGCTGCAGTCCTTGGAACAGCGAGTTTCACTCTCACCTTGCACATAAGTTCAGCATGGCCCCTGGTTTCAGGCAGAACTAAAATTTAACTGTTGGAAAAACTCTTTGGCTGACCTGGTGCCGTCCAGATGGTTTTCACATCTAATGCTTTAAAGGGATAACACTTTCGTTAGAAGAATCATCTTACAGCTTCCTCAAGTCCTTTTCCAAAAGGTTACAGAGAAGCTTTCCTATAGGCATCATCCTTTCCATGAACCTGCCTCAAGCAGCTGTGCTGTATTCCCACTCCAGGGACAGGCAGGAAGGAACACAGGTTTCCATTTCTTCCAGGTGGCTCTGCTTACCTTTGGGACTAAGAGAAACTCTTCCTGGTCTTCCTTTCTCCTTCTCCACCAGACAATGGACATGGCCACGGCCATCTCAGCCATGGGCTGCCCAGAATAGATTCTGCTTATTTAACACTGACACTGCTATACCAAAGAAAGGAAAGCATCAGGCAGCTAGGAATATGAGAAAGCAGGTGAGATAAAGGCAGCTTATCTGTCCTACTAGTAAAACAATACCTAGTTCATGTGTTTAACAATTTCCATATCTGTGAATAAAGCCAAAGAATCAAAGACCAACAGGGAAGCCAATCTGCTGTAAAGATACTGAGCCTGGAAATAAGCAAGCTGCAATGAGGAGAGGACAAGTGCATCTCTGTCCTGGAGAGCTCAACAGTACAAGACAGCTGGAGAGGCAGTCTGGAAAACATGGGCTCCAATATCACATGCATTTGCCCAAAACATCAGGTTGAAGGGGCTGTAGGAACTACTGATGGAAAGAAGAAAAGTGAATCCTGGTTGTAGAGTTTCTCAGTGTCCCCTGTTTCTCCGCAGGTCCCACAGGCTCTAAGGCATAAGCACTAGAAAACTGCTCAGGACATTTTCCATGCACTTCCCAGAAAACATGCTGCTAATGCTCAAGGGGCTGGCTAACTTCAGCTGGTGTAACAATGGATAGGAAAAGATTTCCCAAAGGCTGCTGCTTGAATGCAGTTTAGCACAATGCTAAGCAAACATCCCTGACTGCTAGACTGCTGCTCCTCACAGCAGTACATTGTCTGAGAATTGTTTAGGCTTTTCTAATGGTTTATGGCTTTCAGTCCAACACATGAACACTTTAAACACAATGTGCCAGATTTTACATTTTCCAGAGCATTCTTTATGATCACGGGCTTCTCAATTTTCACAATTTAAAGCATCTTAGAAGCGCCAACTTTTTGGTTGCAGATGGAATAGAGGTAATTTTCTTCACAGTGGCTATGGTAGGTCTGTGTTTGATTTGTGCTGGAAACTAATAACACAGGGCTGTTTTAGCTACTGCTGAGCAGTGCTTACAGAGCCAAGGGCTTTCCTGCTTCTCACAGCACCCCATCAACGAGTGGGCTGGGTGGTCTCAGCATAGATAAAGATTTCAGCCCATAAAATTAAAAGTAACTATTTCCATTTGATCAAAATGGGCCCATCCACTAGTCGTCCCTTTATTTTCCAAATCTAGCCAAAGATTTTAAGGTCTGATCTTATTACAAATATGAATAAAAGCCAGGGACAAGAGTGAACTTCAACCTGTGTCCCTGAAGTGCTATGGTTACTATCCCTACAACACACAGCATTTAAAACTTACTAGTTCAGCTTTAAGGCCTTTTAAAGAAAAGGGCACTGCTCTTCTCTTTTTCAGACCTGGAGTTACTTTAGCTATGCCTATTCTCGATTAAGAATTATTTTTAAATAGAGTCCTAGAATGAGGTGTAAGGGAGCCTAAAGATCACACAGAATCACAGAATTTCTAGGTTGGAAGAGACCTTTAAGATCATCGAGTCCAACCCATCTTCTAACACCTCAACTAGATCATGGCACCAAGTGCCAGATCCAGTCTTTTTTTAAACACATTGAAGGATGGTGACTCCACCACCTCCCTGGGTAGATGATTCCAGTATTTGATCACTCTTTGTGAAAAACTTCCTCCTTAATTCTAGCCTGTATCTCCCTTGGCACAGTTTGAGACTGTGTCCTCTTGTTCTGTCTGTTGTTGCCCAGAGAAAGAGACCGATGCCCAGCTCACCACAGCCACGCTTCAGGAAGTTGAAGAGAGTGATAAGGTCACCTCTGAGTCTCCTTTTCTCCAGGCTGAACCCCAGCTCCCTCAGTCGTTCTTCATACAGCTTGTGTTCCAAGCCCCTCACCAGCCTCGTTGCTCTTCTTTGGACATGCTCAAGCATCTCAACGTCCTTCCTAAACTGAGGGGCCAGAATTGGATGCAATACTCAAGGTGTGGCCTCACCAGTGCCGAGTACAGGGGAAGAATGACCTCCCTGCTCCTGCTGGCCACTCTGTTCCTGATACTGGCCAGGATGCCTTTGGCCTTCTTGGCCACCTGGGCACACTGCTGGCTCATGTTCAGCCGACTGTCAACCAGCACCCCCAGGTCCCTTTCCGCCTGAGCACTGTCCAGCCACTCCGTCCCCAGCCTATAAAGTTGCAGGGGGTTATTGTGGCCAAAGTGCAGGACTCGGCACTTGGACTTATTGAACTACATCCCATTAGATTCTGCCCATCCATCCAACCGTTCCAAGTCCCTCTGCAAAGCTCTCTGTCCCCCTGATAGATCAACACATGCTCCCAGCTTAGTGTCATCTGCAAATTTGCTAATGAAAAACTCTAAATCCTCATCCATGTCATCGATAAAAATATTAAACAGAACTGGCCCCAGCACAGAACCCTGAGGAACACCACTGGTGACTGGCCGCCAGCTGGATGCAGCACCATTCACCACCACTCTCTGGGCCCGGCCATGCAGCCAGTTCCTAACCCAGCACAGAGTGCTCCTGTCCAAGCCATGGGCTGCCAGCTTGTCTAGGAGTGTGCTGTGGGAGACAGTGTCAAAGGCCTTGCTGAAATCCAAATAAACAACATCTACAGCCTTTCCTGCATCCACTAGGCGGGTTACCTGGTCATAAAAGGTGACCAGGTTGGTTAAACATGACCTACCCCTCCTAAATCCATGCTGACTGGGTCTGATACCCTGGCCATCCTGTAAATTCTTTGTGATGACACTTAATATAAACTGTTCCATTATTTTGCCAGGTACTGAGGTCAGGCTGACTGGTCTATAATTACCAGAATCTTCCTTTGCACCCTTTTTGTGAATGGGTATCACATTGGCCAGTTTCCAGTCATCCGGAACCTCACCAGTGAACCAGGACTGTTGGTAAATGATGCAGAGTGGCTTTGCAAGCTCATTTGCCAGCTCTCTCATTACCCTGGGGTGGATCTCATCTGGTCCCATAGATTTATGAACATCCAAGCATTACAGTAGTTCTTTGACTGCCTCCTCTTGGATAATGGGGGGACCGTTCTGCTCCCTGACACCATCAACCAGCCCAGGCGGGCAGGTGTCTTGAGGGCACATCATCTTCCCACTAAAAACTGAGGCAAAGTAGGCACTAAGCACTTCTGCCTTCTCCTCATCTCCAGATACTAAGTTCCCTCCCTTGTCCAATAAAGAACAAAGGCTGGTCTTACCCTTCCTTCTAGCATTAATGTATTTGTAAAAACATTTTTTATTATCCTTTACAGAAGTCGCCATTCTAAATTCAAACTGAGCTTTGGCCTCCCTAATTTTTTTTCTGCATACTCTAGCAGCCTTCTTGAATACTTCCTTAGAGACCTGACCCTCCTTCCAATGCCGATACATCCTCTTTTTATTCCTAAGTTCCTCCAAAACCTCCTTGCCCAGCCAGGCTGGACGTTTACCCCATTGGCTGATCTTCCGGCACACAGGGACAGTCTGTTCCTGTGCCCTCAAGATCTCTGTTTTGAGGCATGCCCAGCTTTCCTGAACTCCTTTGTTTTTAAGGGCTGCTTCCCAAGGGACCCTCTGAATAAGTCTCCTAAACAGGCCAAAGTCTGCCCTCCGGAAGTCTAATGCAAGGGTCTTACTGGTGCTCCTCCTGACTTCACCAAATATTGAGAACTCTATTATTTCATGATCACTCTGCCCCAAGCGACCTCCAACCACCACATCTCCCACCAGCCCATCTCTATTTGCAAACAGCAGATCTAACATAGTCCCTTCTCTGGTGGGTTCACCCACCAGCTGCAACAAAAAGTTGTCCTCCATACATTCTAGGAATTTCCTGGACTGACTCTTTACTGCTGTATTAAGTTCCCAGCAGATGTCTGGTAGGTTGAAGTCACCCACAAGAACAAGGGCTGATGATCTTGAAACATTATCTAGCTGCTTATAGAATAAGTCATCTACCTCTTCTTCCTGGTTGGGTGGACGATAACAGACTCCCAGTAGGGTGTCAGCCTTGTTGGCCTTCCCCTTAATTCTTACCCATAGACATTCAACTCCATCTTCCTTAGTTTCAATTTCTACAGCATTGAAAGTCTGCTTAATATAAAGGGCCACACCTCCATCTCTTCTTCCTTTCCTGTCTCTTCTGAAGAGCTTGTATCCATCCAGTGCAGTACTCCAGCTATGTGAGTCATCCCACCATGTTTCCGTGATAGCAACTACATCATAGCTCTGCAGTTGCACCATGGCCTCCAGTTCTTCTTGTTTGTGGCCCAAGCTGCGTGCATTGGTATATATGCATCTCAGCTGGGCTACTGACTTCACCCCTAACTTAGCCTTGCAACCCTTGGGTCTGCTTACAGATAGCTCAGCTGCTTCCCCTTCCCCCTTCAAACCTAGTTTAAAGCCCTCTCAATGAGGTCTGCCAGTTCATGAGCTAAAAACCTTTTGCCCTTAACTGAGATGTACCCCATCTGGTTCCAGCAGAGCAGATGCTGTAAAAGTTTCCCCATGATCAAAGAATCCAAAATTGTGCTGATGACACCAACCCTTAAGCCACTTGTTGATGATGCGGATCCTCCTATTTCTTTCATCATTTTCCTCCGCTACCAAAGGGACTGAGCAGAACACTACCTGAGCTCCTGCCCTATCAACTACCTGCCCCAGTACCCTGAAGTCCTTTCTAATTGCCCTGATACTCCTCTTTTCAATTTCATCACTGCCAGCCTGGAGTATCAGCAGTGAGTAATAATCAGAGGGCTGAATCAGCCCAGGGAGTCTCTCAGTGATATTTTGTACCCGGGCCCCGGGGAGGCAAGAGACCTCCCTGTGGGATGGGTCTGGTCGACATATGGGGCCCTCAGTTCCCTTCAGAAGGGAATCACCTACAACAATTACCCTTCTTTTCTTCTTGATGTTAGAGGTAGTGATCCGTCTTACAGATGAATCATAATTGGGGGGTTCACTGGGCAGACAATTTTCTCCTAAATCATCTAGTTGGGTCTCTAGATCCAGGACCTCATACCTATTCTGAAGTGGCACCTGTTTGGATGATGGGGGTGGGGGGGAGTTTTTGTTATTACTCCCCTGAATGGGGACCCATTTCCACTCCTCTTCATCTCTCAGGTGCCCTTCTATTGCCTGAAAGCGGGAGGCATGTAAGTCCTCAGTTTCTTGGTCAGAGGCCTCCCTTAAAGATGGAAGGGCTGAACTCCACCAGTCTATTTCCCTTTCACTTTCCCTGATACTCCTTAACCTTTCAACTTCCTCCCTAAGCTCAGCCACTAGTGAAAGGAGGTCGTTCACTTGTTCACACCGCAGGCAGGTTTCCTCCACAACACTCCCTGAAGCCACTGATAAGCTCAGACACCCTGGGCACGGATGGGTCTGTACAGATGCATCCTTTTTGGAGGGCTCAACTTGGTCACTCACACTCATACCGGCAACAGTTTTTGACCGTGTAGAAACCATTACTATTAGACGCCTCAAACACAACCAGGCAGCAGAAAGACCTCAATCAACACAGAGAACTCCTTACTAGTAAGAAAGCCGGCAACCCTGCCTGCTTGCCCTGCCTGCGCGAACTGCCTTGTATACGTCCCAGACACTCACCACACCCCTGTTTGCCTGCTCCTGTTCGCCGCGCTTCAGGTCGCCGCGCTCCCCGGAGACCTCTTATAATCGGCCACTCAGCAGCAACTCAGGAAGCTCCACCCCTCGCTCCTCACTGACTCACAATCACCTAGTTCCCACTCCCTTACCATGGGAAGGGCATTCCTGCCCATGGCAGAAACCAGACCAGATTGCTCAATTCCTCATCCAAACTGGCCTTGAATACTTCCAGGGTTGGGGTATGCATTTCTCTGGGCAATCTGTTCCAGTGCCTCACCACCATAACAGTATATACAGAAGAGTCCCACTTATAAAAAAAAATTTCTTTGGTGTAATGAAGTAGAAACACATAGTAAAGAGTTTAAAATGTCTACAAACCTCCATGTGTTACAAGTTGAGTGAAAACAAAGTTAACTATGTTGTTTCAGTTTTGTTATTGTTGTAATTTTTTTTACCTTTCAGAGAAGTGTGTTGCAGTAAAACATGACTTTCATGTATGTCTGAACTCCTCAACTGTTTCTTTTTGCTAAAGCCTAAAAGCTTTAATTAGCCTTCATTTGTTTAAGAAGAAAGCAGGTATCTGACCAAACTAAGAGAGGCAACACCACACATTGTAATTCTGTTTCTCTCGATAAGCCCTTGTCTTAATTCTCTCTCTAGAAAACTCTGCACAGAATACTGCCACATCTTTTAATTTAAACACAGCAGGTAATTAAGAACACAAAAGAGGGCTGGAAACAAAGGGCTGCAAATCACAAAGACCAATTTCAGTCGTACCCTATTACACTTACTGTCCTAGGCACTGGAACAGTGGCTATCAGATGTCTTAGCTGTGCCAAGTAAGGAATGCCAATGCTTATCTTGCCATCACTTGCTTTCTATTCCTGAGCTTCCCATGTCCAGAAGAGCTCTCCAATTGTAAGATTATGACTATAGCCATAAAAGTCAATATAAGGTACACCTTAAAATTTTCAATAAATGTACAAATCATTTATTTAAAATTCAAAACTCAGCAATACAAACAAAATACTTAAGAAACAATAAATCCAAAATGTAAACACTTATAGAAAATATATGAACTGTACCAATTTAACCACCCACCATTCTTCACAGAAAACAGCAAGAAATAGAGAGACAAACCAGTACCCAATTGTTCTTTTCTTCTCAAATTCTAGTTTAGAGGTAGAACACCACTGTGAAATCTCAAAAAAATTAATTCAGTAGAATTATGCTACAAATAAATTTGGCCCATATACTTATAAACGTAACAAAGCCAGAAAAAAGATTCTTACTGAGAGCTCTTGCACAATAAAATTTGGCATGGCACTTTCCAAGAGATAAAGCACCTTTCCTGATAAATACTGGTTTATGTTCTTGCAAGAAAGGGATCCTGTGCTTTTTCCATTACTGACAAAGAAAACATTTAAAAATAGACAGACCAACTTTTTGGTAGGCATATAGAAAGCAAGTGTTTCTCAGTAACTTGTCCTAGAAAGCTAATCTGGGAAAAAATAAGTGTAACTATTAAAAGTAGACATTTTGAAAGACTTTATGAATACTTGATGCATACTTATTTGGGTGGCACAGTCCTCAAAGGGGAAGGTGGGGAAGTTACTACAACAGGAGAGGGGAAAAAAAAAGGAAGTGTCTTTTCCACTAGCAGGGAACTGACCGGTTTTTACATTTTATTGTCATTCAGTCAGTTTCCCCTAACTGCTACAATTTTATCCTCTCAGGAAAAAGTGTATCTGTGTGAGACACACTAGAACATCAAGTGCAGCAAAAATTACCCAGGTAATCTCAAAGGAACATATATTCAATTTTTTTTCATCAGATAACCTGCTACAAGTAGAAACAAAAATTGGAATTCTTCAGACAATATATACAAATTCATAAAAAAAACCAGGAACAGTTTGCAAGCTCAAATACAAACATTATTCAGAAAAAACCCCAACTTTTTAATATAGAGACTGGCTGCTAAGTGCATTATTTAAACTGCTGCATGCAAATAGTGGAACCTATGGTTGTTTAAGAAACTTAACTATCAACAACTGTTAGGCTTCTGCAATTTAGTTTAGCAAGGATTTTTTTAAGTATTTGCTGAAGGACATTTGTGGTTTAGAAGCAGCAAAACAAAATTTGCAGTCTTAATGCCTTCTTGCCTTATGGTATATAGAACTACTTGTCCCAGCCTTCAGAAAAAGAGGCCAAAGAGTCATTTTTACCACAGACTAGCTGAAAACAGGCTTTCATGTGCCAACTACCTCATTTGGGGCAAAACTACTTGTGTGGTGCAGTTTAAATAGCCTAAGCTATATTTATCTGATTTTTCTGAAGCAAATTAAAGAAGCATTTCAACTGTACTCACAGCAGAGCTGGCAACATCACCTGGCAAATAACCAAGTGATCTCTCCCAGTAACACTGGAGGTTCAGTCCAGGACAAAACACCAGAGATAAGCTTTTCCTCTACAAAGTACATTCTTCTGCTGATCATGAAGCCTTTCAAAAGGAAAGAATACAATATTAACACAGGGAAGTTTCAGATCTATTTTAGGCCTTCTAATTTCTTTATGAAATTTCCATCACCTCCAAAGGAAAACTGTGCATCCCTATCCAGCTAAAAGAATATTACACACCTAGATTAAGGAAACTTACTTAAACAAAAATGAGTAATGCTAAGCCATATATTAAACTATGATATTTCCACATCATGATTTTTTGAGAGTTCAAACCAGGGCTGAAAGGAGACAATTTTAAGGATACATTCAGTTTTACTCCTTATTTTTCCACTGTATCCCTCATTATATCTTTGCCGGTATGTATTTTAATGGTCAGGATGAAAATATTTTCTGTATATACAAGCTAATTACATTTAACCCTGTAAAAACTAATCCAAAACTTCACCATTCTCTGATTTCTCTATCTTTAGGCAACTCATCTTCTACATATGCAAGATACTTTTCAGAACATTAGAAAAAAAATTTCTAGTATTTCACCGTTTCCCAAGGAGTAAGATAAAGCTGAGTATTTGTCGGTACATGCTTCGCTGTACCGGCATAAAACCATTTTTGTATATACAGGTTACACATTAATAATGACAACAGCTGACCTCGGCATTAGTTAAAGCAGGTTGTCTTGTCTTTGTGCTTGCAAGTTCTAATAACAAAAGGAAATATCAAGAAACATCTAGGGCTTCCATAAAAAATTTACTTGCACCAAGTTTTCCCCCTCTGACAACTCCAAAATTAAAGTTCTTTCACCTCTAACTGCGCAGCAGAAGTGACAATCCACAACAGCAAAATACATATGCTCCCTCAGTGTCTCCACTAAGAGAAACATTGTTATCGAGGCAGTGGTCTAGTTTCTTCCAGGTCTGGCAATAAAACACTCTGACATGAAAGAGAACTTACACCTGACCACTGCCTCCAGAGTGCAAGATCCAGAACTGTTTCAAACACTGAAAGAATTCCTCTCTCAATATGCAATTTGACGTTTGGGTGTTTTATATAACATACTGACATTCAAAGAGCTAAGTCCTATGAGCTGCAGATCCCCAGGCATGGCAGATTTAAAGCCAAGTTCAGCACCTTCAGAGGACAAGGGTATGATCCTGTGGACTCCACACTGCTTTGCCCAAGTAATCAGGCACTGTGATACATTAATGCACCTGTACCATTTTCAAAACCCAAGCACAACTGTGCTCCAAGATCTAATTATTAATATGGTCATGCTATAAATGTGCTGTGACTACATTCAGCTAGAAAGACAGCACATTAAGGACCTACCACCTCTGCTGTTCTGGGTTTTCCTTAATGCTCCCACATATGCAAGGCACAGTCAAAGGTCAGCCTGACTGCAGAGACTGCTCTCTGGAGAAGTTGGTGCCCTAGAACTTTTGTTGGGTGGGAGAAAAAGAGATGATGGCTACTCTATACAAGAGTATAGAGGCAAGCTTTATTCTTCCAAGGTGAACTTCACCACTGGGAAGATGGCTGGTACAAGTTCAATACACCATTTATGTTCTAAATAAAGGATATTTTGAGGCCTCAAGCAGATACTGGCCTCATACCAAACTCCTGAGTAGTGGCAAATTTCAGCTTGGAACCAAAAGCAGACATGAAACCAAAGCTTTCACAAAAACTAAATTATTTTACACGGTAACATGGCCATAAGAGTCCTTTTAAAGAGTGCTAGTTAATTTTAGTGACACCATAGCATCAGAAGTTAACCTGTGGATCCAGAGAATTACAATAAGCATGTGTCTTTGTAACTGGGAAGTAAACATTAGCAAACTACTGCAACACTGCGCTTCCAGTACATGTTGCAAAATGCAACTGACCCCTGTAAATCACAACATCAACTTTTATTTCACTATTGTCCATCACAAATCACATGGCAAAACAGATTTCCCTTGTCACTGTTGACATATACTAAGATACCTGATCGTTTTCCATTAAAAAACCCAACATAGCAATGGCTGGATAAGATACAAAGCCTGCTGCTTTCCCAGTGTTTAAGTGGAAAGCATAGCCTAGGTATCTCAGCATATTTGCTAACAGGGAAGAAACACAACTTTTTATCCACATTTAATTAAAATGTCAACTAGTGGACATACAGGGGAAAAAGACCAACCAAAAAACCCAACAGAGATATCAGGAAATAGTTAAGTCATGGCATTTGCTTTTAGTATTTATACCTGTAAATAGAAGTAGTTGTGATGCAGCAAACTCACTGATGTCCTGAAAGTCACGCAAATCCAAATCCCACATGGACATTAGCAGCCTAGTGCAGCAAAAGATACACCACCAAATCTGCTGCTATAACCCAGCAGGGCAGCCCTGGAAATAATGTTCCCAAATCACATGCCCTTCTGAAATTCTTCCTTAGTCCTGGCTGCTACTGGTTCCATTTTGAATCTTACCTGAGAAGGCAGGGAAATTCAACCCCAGGGCAAACAAAGGTCAAAGCTTGTTTGAAGCTCCCTGAGGTCTCTCTCCTGTAATTCCTTGTTTCTGTGTGTATGTAAATGATCTAATTCCTCACCAGCAGCTTCAAGTTATTTACAAAAAAGTCACTGACTTGGACACTGGTTTTCTGGAATGCACCTTTGATACACTGACCAAGTTACTCTTGTTTAAGTCAAATGAAGTCTGAAAAGCAACTTTTCATCTTTCTCAGGAAGCTGTATCCTGCCTATGACAGGATATACTACCTGTATTGACTCCATTTCTTCCCATATTGTTTTCTTCTCTTTGCAAAATAAGAATTTAATTTTTCTTTGCAAGTAAAAACCAAACAAATACTTACTAACACATTCACCAAAGTGAATTTACAGCAAACACTACCACCACCACCATCCACCCCCCAATCTTCAGAATTAATTTAATGGAGGCCAGTTATTAGGATACCAGTTTTATGTTTGAAAATAAAGTGCATTATGATTGTTACTGAGAACTTTGCTGATTTCAGGTTAGCATAGTTAGTATCAATCCTCAGCAACATCAATAAAATAGTAATTACAAAATAAATTCATAACATGAGTCAGAATCTGAAACAGCACACACGAAAAGTAAGTTTTGTATAAACAGGAAGAAGAAAGAGAAAGTGAAATGGAATCCCTAGTCCTTTGTGGAAACGATCCTATTATACAGCTATCCCAACATGCAGCATCTGAAACGAAGAATCACAGTCTGTTTGCTTCCCTTCTACTATTCCTGAATTCAGTTTGTAGCTTTCTGGTGGTGTCTGACAGATTTCACCTCGGACAGGGGAAGATGTGTCTTGAGGGAGCTCTACAGAGACAGTGTCAGAGGAAGAATCTTGGCTTTCTGCTGACACAGACACTTGTAGACAGCTGCCCTCCATTTCCTCATTGCAATCTGTGTCTTCATCAGCCTCTTCCAGCTGCTGAACAGATTTTAAATACTGTTCTATCAGTGCGTTGTCCTGCACATTACTAGAGCTCTCTTTACTTTGCCCACCCTCCCCATCTGAACAACATGCTGAAACACAATTGCCATATTGTTTGATGGTTTCCATTGAAAGGGAGCTCTCACTTCCTTCAGCTAAGCTCTTTGCAGAGCTACACAGTTCACTGGCATGAGTCTGATCAGCTGCAGAAGAATGAAACCCAGAATCTGGGAAGTGCAACGAAGACTTTTCCTGAAGATCATCCTCACTAGGTGGAGCTAACAAAGCAGAACTAACAGCTGGTGGGGTTTCTTGCTCCACTGTGGATGACTGAAGAGGTGGTTTGGATAAATATAAAGTATTGGATGAAGGGATCCCAGCACCACCTAAATTCTGCATCACTGAAAGCTGCCATTGTTGAAGAGATTTAACCTGTATAGAAAAAAAATTATTATGAAATGCAGATAAATGTATTTTGATTTCTAGAGGATTGCTTGCATTTAGCAACCAAGCCCTAGTATAAAATCCACGACCAAGTGCCAAACAGAAGATTTTCTATATCATTAGGGAAACTTTGTTCTTCTTACTGTGAAATCATGGCTTTTAAACCTACATGCCAAACACTAACAGAGCACAAAAGCTCCCAAATCAAGTACCTGAAGAAAAAGCAATCTATTATTAAAACCAGAAAGGATTTATCCATTTTTAAGAAAACAACCTTATTGTTGTAAGAAAAGCTTATTAAAAGGTGTATTAACAACTTTCCTGCCTCAAAAATGAATTGCTCACAAGAAACACAGCTTGATATAATTTCATTTGGCATGGGCATTTACCAGTCACATAATTCTTCAGTTCTGCTTAAGTTTATTTAGCTTGTCTTGCATTTTATTTTCCTTCTCACACCACACCACTATTTAGTCTTTAGTAGTAAAACCTGTGTTCTTGCACTAATGTTCTGAAGGTTATTTTCACCCACAATACCAGTACAGCAGACAATATAGTAAGAGTCTATTAAACCACTCAAATAATTGGAAAAACTGAACTATATTGACTGTCTCTACAGGATCGACAGTAAGAAATAATGTGAATTCACATATAGGCAGATTCAAATTCGAATTCCAAATTCACATTTAAGCAGAAAAACAAGAGGACTAAAATTACTTACCTGGTTCCAAAGAAATTTGATAGCTTCCTCCTGTACGAGCCTTTGCATTTTATCTTCCTCTCTTTCTGTTCTCAGTCTGCAAGAACACACATCCAAAATTTATGCAGCTTAAATAAGCAACATTTGGGTAACAAGAGCAACAAGAACACATAAAAATGCCTACTTATATAACAGCACTTTTGAAAGATACAACAGAGCCTAACATTAAGAAATTACTGCAGTCTGGCTTGCCATAAATACCCAGCTGCTGACTTCAAGTTTCTTTTTCAGTTACATTTAAATTCTGCTTCCTTTTACTGCAGCACATTTGCTGACTTGGCAATAATGTGTCTTTTTGTAAACTGAATCCGAGCTCTTATTTTTTCCTGCATAACTATCAGCCCCCCGCCACCAAATAGTACTTCATTTCAAATTATGCTGTCCCACTGATATATGGATGGGGTATGATGTATAAGCATTGGGAGTTTCTAGAGATTCACTGAGCACTCTACTTGATTTACAGAGCTTTTGTCACTTGTGAGAGTGAAGAAAAAGAGCCTGTCAGACTGACTGATCCAGGCTGATCCAGAAAGATATAAAGTAAATCCAGAATTTTTGGCTTACAAATTGAGGAACTTCGACTATGATCTTCTCCAAACATGAATTCACAGGATCAAAAATTAAAACAGAACCAAACACAGAGTCACATTTTAAAATTGTATCATACAAGGTAGAGGAAATTATTCTTTTTACCAGCAACAGAATAATGACTCCCAATATGGACACTTGATTTATACACTCTAATTGTGAGGAGACAAATTAAAAAAAAAAAAAAACCACTCAGCAATTTCTATTTTGAAATATGCAAGTCCTGCCAAAATAGGAATAGAAAAATGTGTTCTAACCCAATCCACTTATAGAAGGCACTTTGAGAGTATGAATAGCTATGTGCAAAACTGTGCTTACCTTACAGGAAGTAATCCTGTAATGTAATCAGTTTTGTGTTTCTGATGTTAGGTTCTACTGTGAGTAGTTAGATCATCTATATCTGTTCTGAAATACTCTGGAATGATGGTTCTATTCAGACAGACTTGCAAATACACAGCATGACCTCAACTTACTTTTCTATTTCAGCTGTTAAATAAATGATGTGCTGCTGCATTCTGTGTAGGCGAATTTCACTCCGCACTTCCTTGGCTTGAGGATGGTGGTTCCTGGTGTAAAATCCTCTCCAGGATGCTTGAAGCTTGGTAGCTGCTTCAGCCATCCTTTGCAGTTCAGCTGCACCTCGATCAGCTGGTGCTGCACCTTGCCCAGCCAGTGAACCAGACCTTTCTTCTGTCATCTGCTCAGGACAAAGAGTTTTCACTCCTGATTCGGCACCTAGCAAGGTGCTGGGGTGACTGTGCCGAACTTGGCCTTCAGAGGCCCCTAAATAGTGGCCAGTCCTTGCAGCCAGGCCAGCTGTTACCAGCTCAGGAGCAGGTACCTGTAGGATTTCTTTGATATTCACTTGTGTTTCCACACTTCCTGCTGCTCTATTAGGGTGCTCTCCTGACAAAGCTTCTTGCTTTTTAGTTGTTTCCCTATTATTAATATCTCTCACACCTTCAATCACTGTATCGTCATCATCTTCTAGGCCCAAATTGATTGCACGTAGCTTCAGGTCTGAGGCAGGAGACACTGGAGACAATCCTGAAGCAACTGGCATGAAAGTAGACTCTGAGGATAAAAGGCTGCTGTTTAGTTTGTCTTCATCTGTCTGTACATCTTCCAGGTGTAGCTCCTTGGGAAAGCTTCTTTCATGAAGAAAAATGTTCTTTACTGCATAGGAATGATCACTGTTTGCACTTGGTCCAACCCAAGAATTCCTCTGGATGACAGGTTCTAGATAGGCAGAAAGGCACATTATAGTGTTAGAGTATTTCAATAATATTAATAGTTTGTTTAATTCATAGGGATTCCCATTTTGTTTTGACAGTTAGCACCTGGGTGGGTAAGATGATCTAACACGTTAGTAACGATGAGCATTATTTCTGTATCAGGACAATATTTACCACCGTACCATCCAAACTTGGCAAACACTGGGTACAAGAAAAGGCACAAACTGCACTTCCTTGGAGAATAAACTTGTATAAAATGCAAAAGTCAAAGTAGTAACTCTTATTTTGTTGGATTGGGTTTTTTGCCTAACCAGCCTACTAGCATTTCAAGACACAAATCAGCATGGACTGGATTTTTTTTTAGAAACAATGTACAACTTCAGTTGAGAAAATAGAAGATCAATAAAATAAAACAATAACAGTGCCTTGTTCTGAAATTCCTTCCATAAAGTTACCTACACTCAAAAGAAAAATATTTATTTCCACAGAAGTAGATAAGCTACTTACCCTTTTCAAGAACCATCTGTGATGGTTGGGCCAGCCCACTGTGTTCATGAGCAACTGGCACTGCTCTGCTGGGAGCAGAAAATGTACGTGGTTCCTCATTTTGGTTTTCATGCATCAACTGCCTCTGGTGGAATCTAAGCACAGAGTGCCAACAAGAGATTTTACGTTTCATTTAAAACTTCTTTTGTACAGAAAACATCTAAAAGAAACTATGAACTACTTCAAAAGAAACAAGTGATCAAAACATTCTAAAGGAGAGGCTTGTTATGCAGACTCCTATACACACAAGACACTAACAGGACTACTCACAAAATAGGAAACTGCAGTCTTCTCCTGCTCCCCTTCCTCCAGCCCCTCTTTCTTCATTACATGTTAAAAAAAAAAACAAAACCAAAAACAAAACACCAAACAAAAAAAACCCAAAAAAACCCACAAAAACCAACCAAATAAAAATGAGAAAAAGCCCAACATGCAGTTCTGACTATAAACTGAAAACCATGAGGTATTTCTAAACACAAAGAAGTCATGCAAATATTTTAAATTTCTAAAGTGGAATACATTATGTGTGTAGGTATAGAGGAGTTTGAGGAATGGTGGAGTATCTTTTACATTTCAAAGTGAGTGAATCAAGGAATAGGTGCTCCTGTTACTAACAGCCTGAAATCCTAGTGCAAATCAACAAATATTGCCACAAAAAAGATCATCTTTTACAAACTCAGAGAACACACAGGTTGTTTCAGCCCAGCTAAATTAGAAGCTCAGGAGACAGAGGACAAAGTCAAACTGTTGTGTAAATCATATATGCATGTGCATATATACAGGTGAGGATTTGGTGGGATTGCTTTTTCTACTAGGGCTTTTGTGGCTTGGTTGTTGAGGGGTTTTTTAATTTTTGAAGAGTTATATTTAGCAGAACAACTCCCTGGATTTTCCCCAGAAACATGTGAATGCTAGAGCACTTAGCTAGAGATTCCAAGGTCAAGATGCATGACTGCACCTTCTCCTCAGAAACAGCTAAAACATTTCTATAATTTCCTCCTGGAGACCAATCTACACTTGCAAAGTGGGCAGTAACTCCTTCCAGATGCTCCCAAGTTTCTGGCCCTTTTTATGAGATATCCTTCTGCTAACTACAACACTTTTGTTGCTCAGCTTTTAACCACACTATGCCACTTAGGTAGCCTGCTCCTGGGAGCTGAATTTTCTGCTCTTTCTGCAAGAAAAAGTTTGTCAATAGAATAGAACAACCTGTATTGCTTTGCTTTCTGGCTTCTAACCAAAATTAGCTCACCTTCACATGGACAAGAAACACACCATGATAACTCCACTCATATATTTCCACAGGCCTTAGCAACACAGCTACTGCTGGCAGAACCAGCAGGCTCTCCAGAGGCCTCTGCTGACAGACCTCAGATGACAGATTACAGATGGACAAATGCATCAATGGGAACAGTGCCCCCCAAAGGACAACTTTAAAACCAAGCAAGAATATCCCAACAATAAAAAAGTGGCTAATACATCAGTGTACCACAGTAGTCCTCATTTACAATTAGAGCAAAAGCTAAGCTCCTTTTTGTAGTTTTCATAATTTTTTTGTGTGGCAATAAAAAAAAAATCCCAGTGCATAGTTTGGTTATTTTAATCACAGTTCTAACACGAATTACTTTCAGTGTCCTACAAACCACAGGCTGAAAAATACAAAGGAATTTTCCCCTAGATGGCCCAGAAAGCACAAAAACACTCCTGCTGCTGCTGCCTTGCCTCTCAATCCCATCTAGGACACATCCTGCACTTTGCATCTCCAGCCCTCGTTACTTTGAAATACTTAAAATGAAATCTTACTACATCTAACACATCAGATATAGAATTATGTTCTCAATTACATTCTCTTAAGAAAGAAACTAAATTTTCACCTTTGTTTACTCAGTATTTTTTCCAGTTTGGCATCCTCTTCAGTCTGGAGTCCATATGCAGATGTGAGAGGACAAACAGTAGCCAAGTACTGAACTAGCTGAACATGCTGCCCAGGTCGAAATGACCTTCCTTTCCCTTGACTGTAGAGCCATTCTGCTTTCAAACTGTTAGGAAGGGGGAAAATGGTTTAATAAATGGCACCTTTAATAAACAGCATAGAAACAGCATAGAAATAATAGATATAATATATAATAGCATATATATAGCATTATAATATAATAAATAGCATTATAATATAATAAATAACAGCATAGAAACAGTAACTCTGTTTTCACTACAGTATTTCTAGTGGGTACGAAAGAGCTAATCTACAAGATGTGGAACACATCTTGGCAATGGCCAGGTAACAACCTGCAAGACTGGCTCAGCAATTCTCTTCTTCTATATCAAAACTTGCTTTCATTTCTATTCCTTCTTCAGATTCCACATTCAAAAATCTTTATACCAAGCATACATATCTGTGAGACTTTCCTGTCAAAATTTCATCCTTCCCAACACCCAGGGAAACTGGCAATGTCACTATCAGAACAATGAATAATGTACTAATTCACTTAAGCATAGATGAAACAAACAAAAAAAACCCAAAACAACAAATCCACTTGTCCAAAACTGTGCAGTCTCTGCTTTGTGTGTAGTCTTTGAGCACTGAAAATGCATTTGTCTCAATGAACTTATCAGGAAAGCCTTCACAGAAACAAAAACATGCAAAACAAACACAGAGAGCACATATTGCTAAAAAGTATTCAACAAGTCTGCTTTTCAAATTAATTTCTGCCTGAGATTATTTAATATAATACACCTATGTGTAATAATATAGTTAATACAAATCATCCCATTAGTAATGAAAAAGAAGTCTAGAATTCCAACAGGCAACTTTCCTGGGAAGTCATAGCATGTTATGGTGAAACGGAAATAGAATTGGTTCACATTTGACCAAAAGAAGGGCACATTTTTATTTTAGTAACAGGGGGAAAAAGGACGTTAATGTCCTGGAATATGTTAGTGTCCTGGACTGGAATGTCCTTATACTGGATAATATTTATGCTTGGACTGTTCTGATGTCAAGAACTTTGTCATACAGATATCATAGGGATATAATGAGCACAGTGATACAGTAACAAGTGATTTGAGCAAAATAATATTCAACTAACTGATAACAAAAAAAAGCCAAACGTAGAAATGCACAGGCAAATCATGCTTATATAAAGGCAAGTTTAAGCTTCCCTCAAGACAACAGCTTTAACTCCTGCTGATTGTCACATCCTGCAAAGTCAAAGAGGCTGCAAAGTCAAAGAGGCTGTAAAGAAAGGGTACCAGACACTGATGAGCTGCTACCAGTTTTGCTTTGTAGAAGTGCTTCTGTGATTTGAGTAATAAAACAAAAGCTTAACTTCATACTTCTATCTAAGCTAACTAAATAATAATTCCAATGTAACAGATAAAAAATTTAGCTAAAGCAATTTTAGCTTAGCCAAACTTCATGTAATAATTTTAGAGATTTAATAATATTATTATGTCACCTTTCCTTCTGAGAAATCACATATCCATCAAGAACTTTAAGGTTCAGACACCAGCTGACAATATAAGGCCTGTAGTCAAAGCCAGGGACAGAAGGTGTGGCCATCACACAAGGATTGTTCATAATTGACAGCTGCTCCAAGTGGTGAAGAGAGGCCAGGAAAGAAACCTTGAGAAAACAAAATACATTTGTTAACTGAGCAAAACATTCCACATTTCTCCTAACTACAGCTGGACAGCTTGTGTAAAACAACAGAATGATAAATAAATCAAAAATCACATTTGATTTTTGAACACGAAGGACTACAAAGGACTACAAAGGACCTTCTATCAGTTACTGCCATTTCCCAATGATTCTTCTGTAAATGCTATTAGTCCTTGGAAAGTATTACCTTCTCTTAAAATTTGGGAATGAGGCTTTATGTATAGAAAGGTGTAGTATGAGTGCAGTTTACTGCAACAGCTGTTGATTTTGAAAACAAACAAAGGGGAAAAAAAAAAGGCAAGCCAAAAAGCTGGAGAAACCCTGCCCTGTTTTGAAGAGAAATTATTACCAAAAAATTTTCTTCCAACATGAAATCCTAACTAAGAGTTTTGGCTGCTACTAATAATAAATCAAACAAACAAAACAATAAAGACAAAAGTCACAGGCAGATTATTTGTTTCTCTTACACAGTTTGAAAAATAGGTCAGTGGCAACAAGTGCAATTCAAACCTCTGTTCTAATCCCAGCAGCTGCAGAGGCTCTCTGCAGCACTTAATCAGCTCAGCTTTCAACTTTCAGACAACTAGAAAAGGTTATGCCTAAAAGTAATATCCTTGAATAACAAAAACGTAACAAAAAAGGCAAATTTCTTTCCAGACTAAGATACCACTAGCTTGTGCAGCTAATGCAAATATGGTTATTACGTATAAACAATTAAACTATTGTAAGTTGGGTTGTTTCAGAAAAGAGAGCCCATTTTCAGTTACAATCTCAAAAAAATTGTTCAACTTCATTCTTTCAGTCTACCTAAAGATAAGGTGATCTACCTTCTACATCTTACCTCATTCAAGTCTCTGATTTCATTTTCTGCCAAAGAAAAAATAGTCAAACTCTGAGGTAGGCAAGCAGGGGCAGTGCGAAGTGAAGTTATAATATTTCCATGTAGCAACAGAGTCTATAAAATAAAAACACATGTGATGAAATGAATGCTTGATCAAAACCCACAGATTTCTTTTTCAGGCATCACCTGACAAAAATACATTGTAAAAGAAGGATAAGTAAGACTTTCTGGTCACAGTCACCAAAAAAACGTTTTTGGAAACGTTTGGAAACGTTTTCCTCTACAGCGTGCATGTTGGAAGAGTTAGAAGTATGTTTTGTTTTGATTCATGATAGGAGATAAGAGAACAAAGAATTATGAAGATGATATCACCATCATATCTTTATCAAATTCATTAGATGGCTATAGAAAAATCACTGCCTCAGCTCCTGCAACTTCAAAACAAGGAAGAATATTCACAGGCTTCCCTCTAGAAATTACAGTTAATGAATTAAAATGCTCTAAGAGCTAGTGTTCAAAGAGTGAATGTCCAAAAGCAGCAATTTTCAAAGCAAATTTCTTTGTGTATAAAATGCATTAAAAACAGAGATAGAACATCTACCTTCAGTGAGGTAAGCTTGGAGAGATCACCTAATTGAGCTATGTTATTGTCTGACAGATCAAGATGCTGAAGAGACAGACAGGAATTGATTTGTTCGATGGCCTACAAAAATAAAGAAATCAGTTACTCACAGTAATCCTTTTTCAGCTACTAAATAAAACCAGGTATCAATAATTATAAATTATTTTGAAAGATAAAAAAACCCCACTAGCTAAGTAACACAAAATAAAAACCATGTTTTAATACAGTTGTATTTTAAAGATCATAATTCTTTTTCCTATTTTGGAGGCTACTTCCATACTTTCATTTCTTTTTGATATCAAACCTTTAATTTTTTCCTAGACAACTCTACTCCAAAGCTGCCATCTTCTATTTCATAAGCCAGTAGACATAAAACATTAACGTTTTTCCCATCAAAACATATTCAGATTTCTTTGCAGCATTTTCCAAATTTCTATAACAGAAGATTCTGGTAAATGCAACAGACTAAATACTTTACCTTAATGTTATTTCCTGCCAAATTCAGCCATTCCAGGTGCACCAAATCCTTCAGCCCTTCCACGTACCCAATACTATTATGAGGCAAGTTGAGCACTCGGAGCTTGGTCAGTTTTGCCACACCCATCATTCGCACCAGACGGTTGTTGGCTACAGAGAGCTGCACATGGACACACAAAATAAACAATTTTAACTATGTAGACAGACTAAGATCTTACTTCTAGTAGTTAAAAATCTACTCCAACAGATACTTGTTCAATCTACGTGTTTCATTTTCAAGTAAATGACATAGACAAAAAACCTGCAAGAGCCAGGAAATAAATTACTGATCAAAGAACATGAGTCCTCACAGCTCACGCCACAAACTTAAGAGCAAATTCTCCTAGCAACTGCTAAATAAAGGAAAAAGAATGAGGAATTGTGTCATATGAAAATAAGGTTGTAATATCAGAATTGCCAATTCATTGTGCAAATTGTTGCCCGATTCCTGGTGTAAAATTGCATTTACTGTCAATATGGCAGAGGACAAAATGTACTTCACACAATTCTCAAGCAGATCCTGTGCTAATAGGACTGTAAATCACAAACTTTTTAAAGGGTAAATCCTGACTAGACACACACTTCAGTAACATGGTCACCAAGCTGGCAGGGCAGTGAAGGTTTGTTGTAGCAACAAACCCCACCTCTGCCAACTCAGTGTAGCTTGTCTGTAGATGTAATCAGGCAGCTTCCAGTCTATCCAGAAGAACTTTCAGTGATAATAGAAAATTATTTTTAAGGTTACAAAGCCCAAGTACTCAAAAGCTAAGAAGTATCAAAATTTGAGTTATCAGTGACTTCTCTAAGTGTTCTTATCATGTCCCTCCCCCATTAGGATTTATTTAGCTCATTTTTAGTTACAATCCCCTCCACTATCAACTGCAGACCTCCACTGAAAGCAAAGCTTTCTACTTTAGTCATCATTTATTTTCCTGTGAAGCTTACTGCTAGCTTACTTCAATTACATAATAGTGCCTGAAGGCAGAAGATGCTAACATCATAGCACCATTATTTGATAACAATTTCAAATCAAGCAACACTGACCTGCATCAGATTCCTGCATTTCTCCAAGTGTTCCAATTTAATTATCTGATTTTTGTCCAGAATCAGAGTCTGAGTATCAGCATCACAGGGCAAGGTTGGACCCAGCTTTTGCAATCCTTGACCTGAGCAGTTGACTATCAAGCCTTAGAATAAAAAGGAGAAAAAAAACCAACAAAAAAAGCACCACAAAGTTTATATTTGAGAACATGTACTGGAAAAGCAATGCAAAATAAAAAGATTTGTTTTATAATAGATGCAGATAATTTGGAAAAACGGATTAACTTTCTTTTCCATGTAAAACTGAAGCAAATTACTTCAGCTTGAACACTTGAAGAGTAACTGATCCAATTACTGGAAGACATACATACGAGATACTGTCCCAGTTAGGAACTCTGGCAGAATTCTGGAAAAGTCACAAAAATCCTTTGAAGTGAGATGCAGCAAAATTCTGGTAGCTAAATTTAAAGGTGTGATCCTCAAAACCCCAAATTTCAAAAGAACCTAAATTTAAAAATTCTTCAGAGAATTTAAGTTTTGAGCAACTTGACAACTAACTATGTGTAAGCATTCTATCTAAACTAGAAAGGCATTTATGCAGCCATACTACAGCACTGGGGGCATTGGGAAGAACAAACTGTAAATGGCCATTTACTTAATGCAACACACAATTCAAATGTTCCATGCAAAAAGGGTCACTACATAAAGTTAAAAAGCAAACATTTGCCATGTACAGGGAGCTTGAATCACTGGGTACCCAAAGTGACACCTGATAATTGTATTAATTTTCATACATTGAGCCTCTGCTGTGTATTTGATGTACAAACATCACTGTAGTGCTTCTTGTTCTCTTAGCATCTGTTCAGTAAATAATATTTCCTTTTTCAGCAACATATCCCAAATACTGTTCTCACCCTAATATGATGCACATATTAATAGAACAGTTTATAGGTTTTTAGGGTTTACCTACACTATGGATGAAGACAAACATTTTTTGTGTACCGTTTTGTCAGCTAGAGTACATGCATTTCTAAAAAAGATGTCTGATGACATTTATTCTATTTTCATTACTTTTTTTCAAATCCACAGTTGCCCCAAGAGCTTTGGAGAGGAGCAACGCAGAGCCAGCAACCATCACACTCCCGTCTTTGCACATTCAGGGAGACAGTACCACTTGTTTCTCACTCAAGCAGTCACCTCTGCAACTACTTGATCACTTTAATTGACCAGACAAACTTTGCATCTGCCCATTCATCCAAGGGTTTGTTACAAAAATTCACAACTGGCCCCTCCAACCTAGGAGATAGGCAAGGACCCACAGTACTGAATTGCAAGAGTCATCCTTTCATTCATGCACATGAGGTGTCCCATTCAAACTGGGGCACTTGGAATGTGGCTTTACACACAGTTCTCATAGATTTCCAGCATTCAAGTATAAAATGATCCAACTGCTACTTAACACACACAACTATTTGCAAAGAACCTGTATTTCTATGGCAACATCATCCGCCTGCTTTGCTATTGAACTAGACACCCCTGCAGTCAGACTTGCTGTAATCACTTCTCCATGATGCTGACAAAGGAAGGTTTTCACAGAGATGTTAAACGACCTGGGGTGCTGGTGTTATCTCCCTGTCTGAGGGTATCCTTTATGAGCACCTTCAAGATTCAGAGAAGCATAGGTCCCTCTTTCAACATCACTTGTATTTCTCCTTGCATCAAGCTTTAGTTTGCTTGCTCTTAAGCAATTCAGTATATAGCATGAATTATATACACACGCGTAACTCTACAAAATTAATTATTCCATTCCATGAAGACTTATTGATATAATACCTGGGGAACGAGATTTTCCTAATAGGCTTTCAGGACCCAGGAAAACATTCAAAATTGCTTATTTCTCGCTTGGCAGGAACCAAGGAACTATACCCTCAGAAGTGGCGCTGTCCCCAAAACCTCTCAGCCCTCCCCTCTAGGTAAAACGGGCCCTATATCATTGAAACCCTGGCCTATAAATGTTCTACAAGGCGGCGGGACCCTCCAGCACGATGGACAGTGCTCCGTCCTGCCTCGAGCCAGAGGCGCTCCTCAGGGCGGGAAGCGGTGCCCGCGGTGCCCCCCTCGCCCCGCGCAGCCCCGGCCGCTTCCAGCGCCGCGGGGCCCTCAGGGGCCGCCCGAGAGCGGGGGCACCGGAGCGGCCGAGCCGGCCCCGAGAGGAGGGGGCGCCGCCGCCTCCATATCGCCGAGCCTCCCGCGCCCCTCCGAGCACCCACAGCGCTATTCGGGACCCGCAGCCCCCAACATCGCGGCCTCCGGCACCTGTCCGGGACTGCCCTTACCCGCTCCGGCCGCCTCATCTCCCGCCCCGGCCGCAGCGCCGGCTGCCGCCATGCCCCGCGCTTGACAACACCGCCAGGCAACCGAGCGCCGATGGGCCGGGCCGGGCCGCGCTGTTCCGCTGCGGGAGCACCGCGCCCTTTATGCTGGCTAGAGCGGCGGGTCCCGCGTCCGGGGCTGCGCCGGGGAAGCCCGGCCGGGTGAGCGCTCCGTGGAGCCGCCGCGGTGCGGGCGGGGCGGGGCGGCGCTGCCGGCCCGGGCCGGCCCTGCCCTGCCCTGCCCTTCCCGCTCCGTTCCCGTCGGGCCCCGCGCGCCGCTGCCGACACCGCCTCCCGGCGTCCCCTCCGTCTCTCCGGCCCCTCGCAGCCGCCGCCATCATGAAGTGAGCGCCCCGTCTGCCGCCATCCGCGCCCATCCGCCGCGGGGAGGCCGCCGCGGGGCCCCGGCCGCCTCCCCCGGCCACCCGCGCCCTCCCCTAACTCTTCTCTCCCGCGCAGGGTCGAGCTGTGCAGCTTCAGCGGGTACAAGATCTACCCGGGCCATGGCCGCCGCTACGCCCGCACGGACGGGAAGGTGAGGCCGGGGCGAGCCCCGCGGGCGGGAGTGGGCCCTGCGGACCGAAGGGCGGCCGGGCGCTGCGCGGGGAGCCGAGGCCTCGCCTTTGGGATTGTCCGGAGACTCCGGTAGTGTTAATGTGGCCCATACCCGAGTCGTTCGTATCGAGCTGTATGAAAACAGCATCGGTGTGCAGTTGCCGTGGCTGATCCGCAGGAGATCCGTGTTGTAGCTTGGGGTTGAGTTTTAGAATGCAGTTTCTAAAGGGAGTCTTAAAGCAGCAGGTATAAAGTACCAAAGTTGTGTAGAAAATGCTGCTTAGACGTCCTGCATCAAATGCTAAGATTCGCTAGAGCAAACAGCTGGTCTCCCAAATTAATTGAGTATAAATCTTTAAAGTAGGGTGGAGAGCCCTTTCAAGCTGTCATGTCATACGCAGACAGGATTGTCCCTACCTGTGAAAGGATGGCTTGGCTGTTGAGCATCCCAGTACAGTCATCTTGCTCTGTGAAATTCCCGGCAAAATGACCAGGAGATAGACTGGCTGAATCCTTGTGAGTGCTCCTGGGAATCAGGTTGTACTTTAAATGGAATTATATAGCTAATAACAAACTGGCTTGCACATTCTGCCTGTTTAGACAAACAGGTTAGTGTCACTAGGCAGGGGGGAATCAGGTGGAGCACTGGTCTCCCTGTGTTTCCTAGGCCAAGTTTTGAGTCACTGCCACGTACAGGAAGTACATTGTTGCTGGAGGACAGACACTTGGGAAGCATGATGCTGGACACAGCTATTCATGCTGTGCCTGAAATACACAGCAGCACTGGATGCAAGTGGTAATTTGAACTTTTTTTCAGAAAAATGAAGATAATTCAGAATGCCTTGCAATATATCGGTTTGACCAATGTAATAAAATACAAAACTTGAGATTTCTTGAATTACCTTCTAACATTTTGAATACTCAGAGCTGTGTTTAAGAACTCCAAAAACATCAATGTCAAAAACGCTAGACTCAAAGGATACTTAATGCAAACTGTGGGAATGTCTTTCATGGAAACAAAGCTTACACAAAACATTTTGCCTTCCCAGGTTTTTCAGTTCTTGAATGCAAAATGTGAGTCTGCGTTCCTTTCCAAGAGAAACCCTCGTCAGATCAACTGGACTGTTCTGTACAGGCGTAAGCACAAGAAGGGACAGTCAGTAAGTACATACCAGCCAATGGCACTGGAAATTGGTGACCAAAGGATGTGGTCAGTGGTCTGTCAGAGGTCACTTAAGTGTGTCAGTGTTCAGCAGAAGCATGACCCAAGTTACCAGGATAAAGACTAGCTAATAATGGTGAAAATGTGACTGCACTTACATGAGTTGATACACCACTTCAGCAAAAGCATTGTATTGTGTTGTAGCACTTCTTTGAGAGACCACTCAGAGCCACAGTATGTTCAGTAGATCTTAATAATTGTAGGAATGGTTTGTTTTTAAAAGTTAGTTTTAGGGAAGGTGGGTAATGCTGTTTAATGTGCAGACTTTGTAAAAGTTTGGTCTTGTAAACTTCCTCAATGGTGACAGCATAAGGAGCTCATTTTGGGGTTAGAGGGGCAGAGATGACTCTCCTTGAAAACTTTGGGCTGTAGTTTAGCATGAGGTGTAGCATAAATTAGGTCTTTCCCTATGTAGCTGTCGTTGCATGAGAAGGATAAATCATGAAGGCATGTAGCATGAGGTATGCTGCAGTGCTCTTGTTTAAACTTGCACAGCAGAAGAGCTTTGAGAAAGGCTTACATCAGTGCAAAAAGTCAGTGTTCTTGTCAGTTTGGTTGAAGAAAGTGGATTCATGATGGCTTACACTATTCTCCAGCACCTGATGCACTTGAATAGGTGTGGAGTGTTTTCCTTTCAGAAGACACCATCAAAGGTTTATCCTTCCCCCTTTTTTTCTTCTGGGAGTTAGAGATGGCTGAACTTCTAACATTCTTTCAAAATATTTTTTTTTTCATACTTTGCTGTAGAAGCAAAAGAGTCTAATATGTGTGTCTCCAACAATTATAGCTGGACAGCTGGGGAGCTAACCAAGGGATTTTTGGTAGTAACACACAATGAAAAGTACAGGATGTGGCTGGAGAAGGGGCCATGTGGAGGTAGGGCAGCACTTCTCTGTACCCAACAGAAGGATTCTCTAAAGTGAGGCGTAAAATTCTACTACAGTGTACAGTTTTAAATAGCTTCCATTTGAGTAGCAGCTTGTTCCCATAATTGTCTTTAGCCATGTATTTGATGTCTTGTGATGCTAATTGTCTGTGTTTGTCTCCTGCCCTCTTAGGAAGAGGTCCAGAAGAAGCGCACACGCCGTGCTGTGAAGTTTCAGAGAGCCATCACTGGTGCCTCTCTAGCCGAGATCATGGCCAAGCGAAACCAGAAGCCTGAAGTACGAAAGGCACAGAGGGAACAAGCTATTAGGTGAGAAGTCAGATCAGTGGAGCTATCCCAGGCTTTTTAAAGATTACAGTACTATCCCAAGCTTTTCAAAGATTACAGTACTTTTCATACAAAAGCCTAAACTCTAGGTGAGCTCTGTGTTTTATTTTTTGTGGGTTTTTTTGTTTGCTTTTAATCTGTATATTTGTATGTAGTACTGAGTAATCTTGGCAAGAGATAGTGGCAGCAGAGAAAGATCTCTCCTTGCCTTTTCCCTTTGTACTTTTGTCACTCACAGTTCTGCTGTCTCTGTAAAAATTCCTTCAGGGGATAGGGAATATAGAGGAGAAATCTGCAGTAATGCATTCCATTCCTGATCTTGGGAAGCTCTTACAGTGCTGAAACAAGGAAACAGTGAATGGCAGCCATGGATAACTTCCACTTTTTCTATGAATTAACAGGGCTGCAAAGGAAGCCAAGAAGGCTAAGCAGGCAACCAAGAAAACAGCTGTTTCTGCTGCAAAGGTGAGATGCAGTAGGCAAATAGAAATTATTGAATGGAATACATGTTGTAACATGACACAGAGCATTCTGCTGTGGCACTTAATTGGAAATTCCTGTTTCTGTTTTGAGGAAGCATTTTTGTAACTTTCTGATTTGAAAACTCCTCAACTGGACTTTTGTACTAAAGTTAAGCATACGCAAACAGCTGCATAGAATTAATCTTTTTTACAAAATAAGGAAGTATTGCAGGAAAATAATAATGAGAAGAAGAAGTAAATATTACAGGAAATCAACTCTCTGACCTAATATCAGAGATAATTAATAAATAAAAACTTGTCTGAATGTGACATCTTCACTATCTAGGAACTTGGTAACAATATATTGATGAGTGCTACCGTGTGTTTCATTATCACTTCTGAATTAATACCATATGTTGGCTTAGTGTTATGTGTGTAAACAAATGCTAACATGATCCCAGTATTCTAGTCTGATCTGATTTCTGTCCAGAGTACATACAGGGACACTTGTAGAAATGCAGATAAATGGCTTCTTTTCACTCATACTTCATTATATCTCTACAGGCCCCTACAAAGGCAGCACCTAAGCAGAAGATTGTGAAACCAGTCAAGGTTTCTGCTCCCCGTGTTGGTGGAAAGCGTTAACTTGCCAAACTGTTGGTCATGCTGAATAAACATCTGATGGAATTCCATTACTTGTGCCATGGTCTGCTCTGCTGTGTGAGATACACTGAAGGGAATGAACCTGTGAAATTACTGTGTCTGGGTATTGCAGACTGAAAAGCATCTTCCTGCCATAAAACATTTTGTTTCTTAGACAGTCTGCTGTATTAGCACACACTTCCCTAGTGTTCACTGAGTGGCTCAGGTAGCAGGGAGGATGGAGCAGGTATTTCATGAGTGTTCTTGCCTGAAGGACAGAACAGCACCTAAGTTTATTCTGCATCTATGACAAATGACATAAAAAGAGGTTTCTAAGATCAGAGGTACATACAAGCTAAAAGGGGGTGTGGAGCAATATAATCTGTAAATTATTTTAAAAGGTCCTGTGTTGTGGAGTGCATTAGCAAGATACAGAGAATCAAATATGGAGAAGGTTAAAAAAAGGGAATGGATGGTTTCACAGACTGCATGGCTCTTACACACAAAGATTCAGATGCAACTTCTGGGTCAGGAAGTTACAAAACTATGAATTGCTGGAAGCTGTCGTCAGGAAAAAGGAGCCTGTGAAGATTGAATGAGTTTCAAATGCAGCTGATGTTACACAGTTAAAGCTAATTTAGGTTCATATTCAACTTGCTGAATGCAGATAGGGGTTCCCTTAATAATTTTCCACCCTCCCACCGCTAGAGGGATTGAAATTTCTCATGGGAGTTCCTGTGTCTGTCTAAGTAACTGCACTGTGCAGACAGCGTGCCCCGACTTTGCCACTTTTGCTGGACAGCAACAGCCTTGGCAAAGCAATGTCCTGATTTACCAAAACCAAAACCAAACCTTCACTATTTTCTGGATCAGTTACTTTTCTGTTGATACTTTGAGGACTTGATTTGTTATCTTAAACCAGTCAAGAAGACAGCTGTGTTTTAACTTCCTGCAGTCCTTCTGGGCTTCAAAAACAATGGCTGTAATGGGCACTGTGGGTTATGGGCTATACTTACACCTTTTTTGAGTTTTAATAAAATAGATATGGGTCTGGATGAAGGCTACAACCCATTTAAAAAAGGTCTAGCTTGATTATATTAATGGAATTTACACCATGATCTTCCAAACAAGGCTGCTTTTTGCTATTAAAAATAAACAAAAAAACCAGAGCTGCTTATGTTTAGAAAGAAATTGAAGGCTTTTAAACTAGTTAACACATTTGAAAGCGAAGGAGCCAGAAACTGGAGGGGAAAAGAGAAGAAGAAAAATTGCCTGTAGTTAGCAAGGAAAGGAATTTTTAATAATTTAAAACTGAAGGCTGAAAACATCTCTAAATATTACACGTGCTAGTGATTATTCAAATGACACCAGTGTCTTGTACAAGGCACCTCGTACTCCAGGTGTGTCCTTGTGAATGTTTTCAGCTAAGAAGCTGAAAATAAAGATGAACTTTTACCATCTGCTTGAAATATCATTAATGATATATATAGAAACTGATTGGCAGATATGACTAATTAATGAGTTATTATTTGTTAATGCTTTGAAGTTTGCAGGCTTTGGCTGCCTGGTGTCACTGCAGTGGTGCACAGAAGTGCTTCACAATTACTCTGCCTTGATATTTGTTCCTGAATTCTGACTGATAGGGTGAGAAGTAAAGAATAACAGCCCATCAGGCTACTCCTCTTACAAGCTATGCACTGGGTGAGACAAGCTGTTCAGAGCAAGGTGTAACAGCACTTTATTCACCTCAAACATGGATGTAATAGAATGAATTACGGAATTTAATATAAGCCCTTGTGTTTACCTAATGTAATGTAATTGATCCTCTATCAAGTATTTGTCAGAAGAAATTGAGTACCTAAGTTTGTCACAGACCCACAAAATAATTTCGGTTAAAAAGGACCTCCAGAGGACATCCACTCCAGCTTTTGTCCAAAACGTGTCTGTTTAGATGAGATTGCTTAGTATCCAGCTGAGTCTTGAACACAACTCCAAGGACAGAGATTCCACAACCTCCTAGGGCCACCTGTTCCAGCATTCCATCACTACCATTATTAAAATAAACCGAAAACCTAAATACAGAACCCTTTTTCTATATAAGCAGCGCCTTTGGCCGGTCCCGCTCCCTCAGGTCGGTATCCCGGTGTTTGGGGCTCCCTGCTCCAGGTGGGTCCCGCAGGTACCGAGGCAGGGGAAGCGTCGCTGCTGCTGCTGCTGCGCTGTCCCGGGCACGGCAGCCCCCAGCTCCCGCCTCGCGTGTCTGTTACGGGTGTGAAAGCCAGCGCAGAGCTCGGACCAGCAAAACGCGCAGTTCACTTCGAACGCATTTTCTTTCTTGCCTCTGACAACACAGCGCGCATCGAGCCCCGAGGCGGGGCTGCCCCGCCCGCGCTGGTGCTGCTCCTGCTCCTGATGGGCACGAATGACCCCGCTACTCCCCTCGCAGCTCTACCCTGAGGCGGCTCTGGAGCGGAAGCCGCTTCAGTTTCGGAGCCGGGGCTGCGCTGGGATTCCCTCGGGAGCGTCCCCGGCTCCCGCCCCCACGGCCGCGCCCCGCTGGAGGCTTTGCCCGGCTCCAACATGGCGGCCCCGGCCTTGCGCCCGGGCTCTCCTCTGCCCGGTTCCAAGATGGCGGCCCCGCTCCCCCGGGCGCTCCCCCGCGCCCCCGCCCCTTCCCGGGCCCTCTTGCGCGTGCGCGGCCCCACCTCACTTCCGCTTGTGCAGCAGCCATTTTGTCTTTCCGCCGCCGCTGCTGCCCGAGCTTCTCCCTCCCTCCCGCCGCCGCGGGCCGCGACACTGCAGTTCCCCCCCCGGGCGCGGCTCCCGCCGGGCCGGGCCGGGCCGATCCCGACCCCCCTCCCCTTATCCCGGGAGGCTCCTCCGCAGCCGGGGCGCGGGGGCGGCTCCCGCGCCCTTGCCGCGCGATGTCCAGCGAGGAGAGCTACCTGGCCATCCTGCGGTACCTGACGAACGAGCGGGAGCCGTACGCGCCGGGCACGGAGGGCAACGCCAAGCGGAAGATCCGCAAGGCCGCCGCCTGCTACGTGGTGCGCGGGGGCACCCTGTACTACCAGCGGCGGCAGCGCGACCAGCAGCGCTTCGCCGAGCTGGAGGTGGTGCTGCAGGCCGAGCGCCGCGCCCGCCTCATCCGCGCCGCGCACCTGGCGCCCGACGGCGCGCACCGCACCCGGCTGCAGACCTGGCAGGGGCTCTCGCAGAAGTACTGGTGGAGAGGTGAGCGCCGGGGCGGGGGCGGCTGCTGGGTACCGAGATACCGAACCGCGGCCGGAAGGGACGCGGCGGGTCCCAGGGTCATCCAGGCATGGCACAGGACCGCGTCCAGACGGTTCTTGAGTGTCTGCCCCGGTGGAGACTCAGAGCCTCTGGGGCAGCCCGTGCCGGCGCACAGTCACCTTTACAAATTTAACTCGTGTTCACGTGGAACTTCCCGTGCATTAGTTTCTTTCTGCTCGTTTCCTCTTGTGCCATTGCCTGGCATCACCAGGACCTTGCTCCATGCTCCTGGCACCTCTGTTTAGTTATTTATACACATTGATGCGGTCCCTTGTCAGTCGTCTCGTCTCAAGGCTGACGGGGCGCAGTTCCCTCAGCCGTTCCTTGTAAAAGGGATGATTCAGTCCCTTAATTATCTTTGCTGCCCTCCTGTACCTGCTCTAGGAGTTCCATGTCTCCCTTCTGCTGGAGGGATGTCCTTGTGCCCTCCCTGGCGGGAGCAGGAGGGGACTGTCACTTGCCGAGTGACCGGTGCCTTTAAACACGCCACCTCGAGCGCGTGCTCTGTGGGCAGTGCCATTGTGTCACACCCCGAGAGGCAGGGCTCGCTCTGCACGGTACCTCTTGGTCGGCAAATTGTCCAGGGCTTCTCCTCTGGTGGTGGCACCTTGAATATCTGCAAACACAGAGTACAGCTGTCCCCTCCAGATACTGCACACAGCCCAGGTAAGACAGTGACATCTCAACTGTGCCCTTGGGATAGGGTGACAGTCCGGCCCGCATGGGCTGGGTTAGCTTTGGACCTCATTCATGCATGTACTGGTGTTCATGTTAAACTACTACAGCTGCCAGTGGTGGCAGTCCTGGCACTCATAGTTTTATTTGTCTCTTACTTGCAATGGGAAGCTGATTAGTCTGAAAAGACCAGATTAATTCTCAGCTGGCTCCTGAGTGATGCCACAGCTGTTACAAATGATATTGCCTGAACGGCAGTAATTCCCAATTGGGACTTCCTTTTGCCTGAGGGAATGACTTGATATCTTGTTCCCTTTGGATTTGGTATCCATTAGGTATCCATTAAACAAATAGCCTGCTTTTCACTTGCCATAGGCCCAGTGTGTGTCTGTATTGCTTCTCTTGTTCTGCTCTCTTCATCCACCAGCAAGTCTGTAATTCCAGCTTTAGTTTTCCCTATTTTCAGTTAGAGGGATTTTGCTTTAGCTGCAGCCAGTCCCTCCAGTCCAGATCTCAATGACTTGAAGATCTTTTCATGTGAAGAAAGGATATATCAAAGCTGATATACCCATTCTGGATGGTGGTTTCCTTGCCTTTATCTGCAGTCTCATTGTCTGCCCACCATTCTACTGTTCTGGCATCTACTCTCATCCTGTGCTGGAAACTTCCTCCATGGGTCTCAGGGTAGCTTCTGTTTGTCAGGAGAAGACATTCTGTGCTCTTTTGATCTTATTGGTCACCTTTATTTGCACACCCTAAATCTTCTTGCTTCTCTTACACTGAGAATACTAAAATTCATTCCATGCTTTCAGTTCAAGTTTTATGTTTCTTACATGTGTCTCCCTTAAAACAGTGTTTTCCCTGCCATTACAGTATTCTCTGGCTGCTATGGACAGCAGCTTTAGCCCAGCTGTCAGCCTGGGATGGACATCAGCCTGGCGTGTGTTCTGTGACTGCAAGGCCATGGGCTGGAGAATGCCTCAGGGGCCAGGAGGGGTGTTAGGGATGTGATTTGCAGACCAGAGATCTCCTTCTATTTCACATTAAATCAGGGAGATGTACAAATTGTTGAAATGGGCATTAATATCTCAGGTTGCCTTAAGTCTCTGTTTTCCTGATCCTTGCAGAGATAGAGCATGACTTGCACTATCATTAAGTACCTGAGGAGATGTGAGCAAGCAAGTCTAAGTCTGTGTCAGGAAAGTTTTGAGCTGTGCTGGATTTTAAACTATAGAGGCCCAGCTGCTGTATATGCTTTTATATTGTTCTAGTGAAGAGAACAAATTTGGATTGAAAGCCATGCATGGGAAATGCCTTGGGATCCAGAAGGGGACCCTGAGCTTAGGACCTGTTGAGTATCTGAAATTATTTACAGAATTGCAGAATGTGCTGGGTTGGAAGGGACCCACAAGGATCACTGAATATAACTCCTGGCCTTGCATGGGACCATCCCCAAAAGTCACAAGAGTCATTCCTGAGAGCACTGTCCAAACACTGCTTGAACACTGTCAGGCTTGGTGCTGTGACTGCTTCCTTGGGGAGCCTGTTCCAGGGCCCAGCCACCCTCTGGGTGAAGAACCTGTTCCTAAAATCCTACCTAACCCTCCCCTGACACAAATTCAGGCTATTTCCTCGGGTCTGTCATTTATATTTGGTTACACCGGTTAAAGTACTGGTGAGAAATTGATTTATTTAAATTCCAAAATCATAAGCAATTGATTTAAATCAGTGTTAATAGCACCTATCAGCGTCATTGCATGTAGCACAGTTGATCCCAATTTTGCAAAAGCTCATGAGTGAGCCTTCCAATTTTTGTCCTCCTCAGGAGGAACAAGCCATTTGTGTGGGCTAAATACAGGGTTATATTACATTTGTCATTGATGTGGGACGATGAGACTAAATGTCTAAATACCTTTTTTTTTTTTTTTGCCTTAATAGTCTTTCTAGGAGGGTTTGCTTCATGTAGTGACATTCTAAATGTTCTCTCTCAAATTAGCAGTAGAGACAATATCATGCAATGGTGTGGTGGTAATATTGCATCAGAGAGGACAGTGTAGGGGACTGACTTTATTTTTCTTGGTTAGTATGTAATATTTTTGATTATTAATTATTGATGTTTAGCTAATCTTCTACATAGTTATTTGTTTATAGTAAATTGAATTAAGATTAGAAACCTAATCAAGCTCCATGAATTTTTTTAGGTATTCTTAAGCAGGTTAAAGATTACATTAAAGAATGCAGCAAGTGCCAGGAAAAGCTAGACCGCTCTAGATCTCTCTCAGATCCTTCTGAAATGCTGGAGGAGTTAGGACTGGATGCAAAATCTCATGAAGACAGTAATGAAACAGATGATGAATTGAGTAACACAGCATCAATCCCAGCAGCATCTCCAAAGCCTGTGAAGAAGAAACCAATAGCAAAGCACGAGCTTGTGTTTGTAAGTACCATTGTTTACATCTGAATGGATTTGCATTTTCTATTACTGCATTCTTGGTCATGGACTTCTTTTCCATTGTTGTGATAATCTTGTAACAATAAGACTATGCTTTTTGCCAAAGACATTGAATGTGTAGAAATGGGATACTGGTGTATATGTCATGAAATTAATTATAGGACATCATTGCTGGGAAATAAAATCACGCTATATATTATGCATATAGAATCTAAGATAAAATTAATGGCAAAATTGCCATTGCTTACAATTACCATCACATACAAGATTCTTATGGACTCTATGTATTTTCCTTAATAAATGATGCTATACTGATATATAAAATTCTTGTTCATAACTACAGGCTCACATGCACATAAAGACATTTGTATTTCTAAACTTTTTCAGACTGTAGCATAGAAAAATACAGTCAAAGAGCTTTTTGAATGTGTCTTCCCGTTTTTCCAGTCTGTTTTAATTGTGTTTGGAGGGAGAGTGAAACTTAAAGAAAGAAAACAATAGTAAAGATAAGCTCTATATTCTACAGGCTTGAACTAATTGTATGGTTGCAGAAAATAATCCTTTTCTGTGTTTCAATGTGAATGCTTAAAAAGGCACAATCTAAATGTAATGAAGTTCTCAAATGTTGTTTATGACAGGTTGACAGTAAGGGCCTTGTGAAGCAGTCATCTTCCAAACATTGTCTGTCAGTCTTAAACCAACTGAATCAGCAGAGGCTTTCCAATCAGTTCTGTGATGTGACTTTGCTGATTGAAGGAGAGGAGTACAAAGCTCACAAATCTGTCTTGGCAGCCAACAGCGAGTACTTCCGAGAGCTCTTCATTGAAAAGGGAGCTGTCACTAGTCATGAAGCTGTAGTGGATCTGTCAGGTGAATTGCTGTGGGTTTCAAAGCTAGAAATCTTAATATCCTAAGGTGTACAGTATTTAATTCAGTCTTTCTTGAGTGTTGAAGACAACCACATTTTTATCTTGCTTTTTTCTCTGTTTTAATCTAAAAGTATTTTGTGTGGATCATAATGCAAAAGTGATCACTCTGATTTTTGCCTAATATGATTTTCCATGGACTGTGGTATTTAATCTTAAAATTTCTGAGAAGCTTTTGATGGACTTTTACCTTGCTTAGGTGTGTTTCCTCCTTGTATTAGTCACAAACGTTAAAAAGGGAACAAAATCAAATGCTTGAGTACATCAAGCAGGGATGTTGACAAGCTGCTTGGAGAGTTGTTTAGCTTAACAAATGCTATATTGCTTCTTATTTCTGTGAAGCAGAAATATACATGTCTGCTTATTTCCCAAACCTGGTATATGAAAGACAGGAGCCAAAATACATGTTCTAAAAATAGCTTTGTAGTGATGAAGAGTAGTGTACAGAACATATGACTTCTGCATTGCTTGCTCATTCATTAACTGTCTGCATGAATAATAGGCATGCATGAACAATGATTTTCTAATAGGATGGCCCAGAAGGTTCCCCACATTAAATATTTGATTTATTATTTATGCAACTGTGGCAGTTGTACCAAATTCTTATATTTCAGCATTTCTATCTGTATATCCATATTTTTATTGTTTTTAATAGCTACTTCCTTATTTTTCTGCCACATCACTTGTTACTTAAGACCTGAGTACCTTCTGAATGTAGCAGATCCAGAAAGACTTTGGTTCAGTTGATCTCCTCCAAAAGTATTGTGGCTCTCCCAGCATCTTGAAATATTCCTCAAAGAATTTTATTGTGAAACTCTTTAAGTACTACTTAGTTATTGGAAAAGTTGTCTGAGCTTAGCCACACGTAGAAACTACATGAGGAGGAAGCTGTAGTGTAAATGACAATTAATTGAGTGTCAGTGATGGGCTTGTTATTTCCAAGTGTGTTTTGCTCTAAATTTCAGGCTTAACTGTATCAAAGGTGAACTGTTGTATTCATCATGGGATCTTTTAGGGTAATTTCAGGTCATCATTATTTGCTCTAATATCTTGTTTTATTTCTGGTAGGTTTCTGCAAGTCCAGTTTCCTGCCTTTACTGGAATTTGCTTATACTTCAGAATTAACATTTGACTTCTGTAGCATGGCAGAAGTGGCCATGCTCGCCCGGCATCTCTTCATGTCAGAGGTCCTTGAAATCTGTGAGAATGTGCACAAACAGATGGAAGAGAAACAAATTACAGTGTACCAAAAGGGAGATATTCAAACAGTAGAGTCAACACAAAATCTAGCAGAGCAGGCTGAAGTGCAGGTGCAGCCTGTGGATGGTGTTGAGCAACCTAAACTCATAGCCAGTGAAGTGCCAGTAGCTGTGAATGGAGCTCCTTCCTCTGCTGGGACAGAGGAGGCAGCAGCACCCCAGCCTGACCTCCTGCACCCAGAGCCTCCAGAGGCCACTGCAGGTGATCCTTCCAAGCCTGTGGAACGGTGTGAAACAACTGAAAATTACATCAAGATCCAGCTGGTGGAGAGCATTTCAAACAGCCTCTACAACAGACTCAGCACCGAGCCATCGGCTGTGGAAGCCATGGACACAGAGAGCCAAAGGGAAACTGAGACAGTTCAAAATCAGAGTGATAAAGCACAGGTGGACTCTGCTTCTGAAGACTCCTCAGAGACACTCAAGCAAAAAAGTGACGAGCAGAGTAGCTCCATTTCCCAGCCAGAGAGCCTTGCTTCCGGCCAGGATGATACTTACAAAAGCAAGCTTCGCCAGCGTTCTGTCACTGAGGGGGGATACATCAGGCTGCATAAAGGAATTGAAAAAAAACTGCAGAACAGAAAGACAAATCCTAAATCTGCAGTGCAGCAGGTATTCTGTCTGTCATTAGACCTTGTAGTTACCAGAGTAATTTCTAAGCTGTGACAGTTGGGCAAAAAAAATCCCAAAGGTATTGACTTGACATCAGTATTCCTCCATACTGAAGGTCCTTAGAATGCTTGCAGTTTTTAAATCCAGCTCCTTGACAGATGAAGTACACAGACCTACGGAAAAAAGAAATTAGTTTGGATGATTGCTCAGGATTGGGCTCAGGAGTAGGTTTCTGCTTTCCTAACTTGTATTGTAGCCTTTAGTGTTTTGTGCATCCCTTAACTCCCCCTCTGGCATGGGATGTCGTATAAGCTTTGGGAAGGAGACACTCTCCTGAGTTCCCAATTTTGATGCTGGGAGAATAACGGGAAAGAGATTGCAGGAAAAATGCTTCTGGTTTAAATTACAGTACTTGCACCTGGCACGGAGATATAGGGGATGAGGTGTGCTTTGTAGGAATTAATTCTTTTCCTAGCTCTTACTAATCATGTACTGGATAAAATTATTTTTTTGGCTTCACAATTTAGCCAAGTTTGCATAAGTTTTCAGAGCAACAGGAAAATTTTTAAAAACACATTAAAAAGTTGAGTTTCAGTTTGGTTTTCAGAGGCATGGAAGGGCTGGCATGTTTTCAAAAACTGCTAGATACCTCATTTGTTGAGTATCAGAATAATAAGTCATGCAAGACTCCATTTTCTTAATGTGGGAAGAGCTGAATCTTTATTCACGTAACTTATTTTATACAGTTTTCATAGACCTTGTGTTTGACTCCCGTTGGTTAGTAGTTTTCTTGCCACCTAATTTATTGGTTACTAAATAGTATTTTACTTGTCTATCAAATCTCTATTCTTGGATTGTTTACATACTTTTTCTGCTGATTCTCATTGGACAAATCCCTTGCTATTGTAGGTGCATTTGTTTTTCACCCTCAGAGTAGATTGTTATGTTAACAAATGTCTCATTCTCAAAATGGCTTCATATGGGAACTTGCAAACTGCTTGATAGCTGCACTTAGAGGTGACAAGGCAGCTTTGGTAATTTTGCAAAGTGAGGCCTTGGTTTCATAAGGCCTTTCTTTTATAATTCTTCTACCTGTCTACAACAGTTGGGAGAACAGGATGAAGAAATTGGGATGCCTGTACTTCCTTCCCTTGCCTTATTCTTAGGAACCCAAAGGGGACACACCTGACACAGGACATTTCAACCTGATCACTTAGAATTTGATTTCTAAAAAATTTGGCAGCAAGTTTCTACAAGGGAAGATGAGATTTATCAGTTCCAGCTAGCACTGCCAATACCACCTAAAAAAACCCCATATGCCTTATTCCTAGATAAAAATCTCTAGGAAAGCTGGAATGCTCTCAGCTTCATAGAAATCCTGACTGGCAGTACTCTGTGGTTTTTCTGTAACTATCCCATAGCTGTCACTTAGGCAGTCACTCAGGGCTGGAGAGTTCATTGTCCCTGAACTGGTAAGTCACTGTGTGACCATCATCATAGTAAGTTTATGGTTTTAAAAAAGAATGGTTTTTCACTCACTTTGAGATCTGTAGTTTTGTAGTGAACTGAAACAAGGTAACTTTCAAGTAGCTAAGTCAGCTGAGCAAAATTAAGGTGTATTACAGAAAAAGAGAACATCAACTTTTAATACAAACTTTCAGATGAGGTATGAAGTACAATGCAGTAAAATTCATTAATAGGTTCTGTTTTTCCAACTTAGGTTGCCATGAAGCTGGTACAAAGAGGAAAAAAAATGAAACAGCCCAAAAGAGAGACCACGGAAAATAACGAAGTGGAAGCACAGCACAAATGCACTGACTGTGGAATGGTGTTCCAGCGGCGCTATGCACTTATAATGCACACACTGAAACACGAAAGATCTAAAGAATATAAATGCCCAGTAAGTTGAGGGGTTGGGTTTGGTTTTTTTTCTGTGTAAATCTTTCTCCTTATGAAAATTAATTCTGTAATTATATTAGTAATTATATTTGTTGCCTTTTTTGGTATATATATTTATTTTAGTTACCAATTTCAGAGTTGGATATAGCCTTGATCTGGATGGGGTGAGGTAGAATGGAGTGCAGCCACATGGCCTGACCATAGTTTGTGACTTACTGCTCAGGACAGTGCTAGCATGAGATTTGCTTTTAACCCTGCCAGTAAATTTGTGTCTAGTCTAGACTGGAAGTTAATCTCACTGGGTAGTGATCAGTGGTTCTGTCAGTGGCCATAAAATAAAAATTTACAACTATTCATTAACCTCAGGAGTTGGATTATGGATTTAACTCATCGTATTACTGTACTTAAAACATTTGATTACTTCTGTTTGTTTTTTTTAATAATTCTGAGTGTTACATGCAAAGTGCCGTTGTAATATTTTCTGTCCCAGCTGTGTAAGAAGGAATTCCAGTACGGCGCCTCCCTGCGGGCACACCTGGTGCGGCACACGCGGAAGACGGAAGCCAGCGCTGCAGCCGGGGGTGCCGAGGGGACCGGCGTGACCTCGGTGAAAGGGAGGACCAAACGGGAATTCGTGTGTGACATCTGTGGGAGAACTCTGCCCAAGCTCTATTCCCTCAGAATACATATGCTTAAACATACAGGTGTCAAACCCCATGCATGCAAGGTAAAGTCCTTTTGCTCTCTAATCGGATTTGTAATGTTCTCTATTACCAATATTTTGGTATTGATGCTCTGCCTAAAGTTTATGTTAATCTTGGTCATTTCAATAGGGAAAACTAGTGTAACGTTCATGATGAAATTGCTTGCAGTCCAAGAGTGAGAAAACTAGAATGAATATGAGTTGTGCAAGTTCATATTCTTGTGTCTAGAAGAATATCTTCCTTCGATTATTCCTTTTTTTTTTAATAGACCAGTTCTGTCACTGGTGCAAAATCACAGGCTTGGCCATCCTAGTTCCCAAGAAATACAGGAGGTTTTGTTCTGTTTGAAGTTAAACACCTATTACATAATTAGTTTTATTTGTCCACCACGTGTGGATTTTTTTAGGTTTGTGGAAAGACCTTTACGTATAAGCATGGATTGAAAATGCACTTAGCTCTCCATGAAGTACAGAAACAGTTCAAGTGTGACTTGTGTGAAAAGTCGTTTGTCACAAAAAGAAGTCTTCAGGAGCACATGAGCATTCATACAGGTAAGTGATGAGAGGGGGAATCCTTTTCCTTTGCTTGGATATTTTATGCTGCTGAACTTAAATGTTGTTCTTCAGTGTCAAGAGAAACTGTTTAAAAATAAATGGTAGTTTGTTCTTTTTCTTCTGGTCAGGCAGCTGAGATAGAGGTAAGTAGTTGTTTTCTGGGGCTAAACCATAGTTTAGTGTTATTATGCAAATGTTCTATACAAGAATGGGGAATTGTGGTTCATCTGTCCTGTGGTTTTATGTACGTATTTAATGACTGTATCGTGTCAATTCAACAAGAAATAGGCAATAGGCTGGAATGTTCTAATGCACTTCATCTCCCAGCCTGTCCTTTTACAGGAAAACATGCTAAGTTAAATCTCTCAGAATCTCCATATATGTTTTACAAGGTGTTCTGTACTAATACTGACATTTTGTAAAGCCTAGTGTCTTCAAAGATCTTAGCATGTGAAAGATGGCAATATAATAATTCAATACAAGCAGAGTTTTAAAATTGTAATTTGTAAAGGTTGTCTGTGTTTCTGGTTTTCTGGGCTGAGCAGAATCAAGAGAGATACTCAGGATAATTTGTTCTTGAAATTAAGGAATTTGTATTGGTAGTCATCACTCCTGTGTTGATGAAATAGAGAAATAGAGCAAAAACTTTTATTTTAAGGTGTTTTTCCACAAATGCAAGATACCAGCAGTAGTCCATAAGCAATACTGTGTTTCTGAAGAAGTTGCATAATACATAAGCACAGGCACTTGTGGTTTTTTTCACACAAAAAGGCAGGTTTTTAGGCTGCTCAGTTTTCCTCGCTAAATCATAGTTGCAGCAATGTACCTGTGTTTAAAAACATGAAATAAACTAATTTAGAGTTGCTACTCCCCCCTTGTCCATTATTACATTGACACATACAAAACACATTTAAAAATTCCATCAGTGTGTAATTAAACAAACTTCACTTTGTAGTACTGCTCTGATTTCTTAAGGTAAGTTATATACGAATTAAAAACCTGTCTCATAAAGCACTCCAGAGAAATGGAGGCATGGCTTGGTAACGTGTTTTGTTTTGTTTTTGCTAGGAGAATCCAAATATCTTTGCTCCATCTGCGGAAAATCTTTCCACAGGGCATCAGGACTCAGTAAACACATAAAGAAACATCAGCCAAAGCCTGAAGTTCGTGGATATCAGTGTACTCAGTAAGTCAGGTGATGGGTGGTTTTGGTGGGCTTTTTCTTGGTATTAATGATCCCAGTCATTTTCAAGATTAAAAGCTCCTTGTTGCAGGATAAAACTGTTCCACTGGCCTGGGATGGGACTTGGAAAGTGTGAGAATAAAAATGCATTTTTGTGAATACATGTGCTGGAGAGCAAAGGCTTGGTTTTAAGCTGTTACCTAGCCCTAGTTTCTTGCAGCTCTTCTCTAATGACTTTGCACTGTAATTGGTGCTACAATCAGTAGCTGTGTGGGTATACAGCTTTTTTGTAGGACAGATAAAAGAGTGTAAGGTTGTAAGAGGCCAAGGGCCTTCAGCCTGGTTTTGCCCTCTTGTAGTGTGATAGTGGATTTCAGCTGGATTTGAAGCTGCAGAGTCTGCAATGTCCAGCACTTGTGTTCAGTGTTTGCTGAAACGTGGCTGTTTAGGAACATTGCAAACTGAGACTCACTGACTGTTGCAGTTCTCTTGATTATAAAACATATATGACCACTTAAATACTGCAATAAGTGACATTTGTTTTTATTCTTAATGGCATTTATTACTATTTACATGACAGCACTGTGGACTTTAGCAAAGCAGAAACTGTAACTGGAAAGTGTGATCTTAGTGCATTAGCAAAACATGGATACTACTTCCATGACCAAGCGGACTATAGGGAACCTTTCAAGTGCCCTGCAGAAGGACAAATATTGTTTAATTTTGGAACTCACAATGAGGTGTCTGGGAAGCTCTGTCAGATATTAAGAGGAGTGGTACAATTTATATGATTGCCTGTAGCAACTCAAGGTTTTAAAGAAAGTAATAATCTAAAGAAATTGTTTAAATTATCTCAGTGCTGCTGCATACTAGCAAAAATAATATTTTCTAAATTACGAAAACTTACTTCAGTTCTGCCAACAGTGTTTTTATTTAGTGATTTTTTAATACTAAAAGCATTAATTCTAAAAATAAAAAGAACAGAGCTAATAGGGTGCACAGACACTGTTTCATGAAATATACTATGGAAGGGAGTTTTAGTTTTGAAGGTGACATATATTTATAAAACAAATTTTTTTTACTCAAAGGCAGTAGGGCCATGGATGCAAGAGGTCACCTTGACAGAGAAGATATTTTGACTCCCCAGCTTCTTCAAAACAGACACAGTCCTTGCTGCTTCTCCAGCAAATGTCTCTGCTAAGGATATAATACATGTTGTCACTGGTGGTTTAGAGAGCTTCACTAAGCAATAACCAGACTTCAGTTTTTAGTTTGGTGGCTTGGAATGGAAACCTCCCTGTCAGGCTTCAGTCTGAACTTCTGGCCCAGTTGAGCAAAGCTGACCATGAATTATTTTCCCAAAATGTTCCTGGAAGTTTTGCAGTGAAGTATGTGTTTGATTAAACTGCAGTAATGCATGACAGTGTATGGTGGTTGCTTGAGTTTTTTACTTCTCGAATGGCTTTTCCACATACATAGTCCTTGGGGAAAGAGCACCAAGTGCCAACCCCATTCAAGCCCCTGAGGGGTCTTTCTGGTGCTATTTTATATGAATGTGCAAACTGAGGATCCCTGAGAGCCCCATTTGAACTGGAGTGGTGAGACTTTCCCGCCTAGGAGGAGGAGGAGGTTGGTACTGTGGCTCAAGGATTGTTACTTCTTTTTTTTTCCCCTCCCTCAAAAGCAAAGTCAACTTTTTTTCTCTCCAGAATGCCCATTATTCAGGCAATGTAATATCAAATGTTTTTTTGCTGTATGGAAGCTTTTCTCATTTTCACATTCCCTCATTCCAGTGGTTGATCCTGTAGACGTTGAATCACCCACCTTTGCTTGCTGGCATTGCTCTGCCTCTGTCCTTTCTTAAGTCATGCAGCTGTTTGTTGTTACATGAGGAAGAGACAGAGATGAGCAGCAGAATTTCTTTCAAAGGGAGAAATCATGTTTTTGATTAGACCAAATTCTGTAGCCTTCATACCAAGAGGAGCTGTATAGTCCAACTATGGCAAAGCATAAGTGAAGGAAAACCATAAGTTAGCCTGCGTTAAGATGTGTACAAGCAGCAAGCTAAAGAATGAGTATTGATACTTTCAGATGCTTTCTTGCAGGATTATGAATTTGGGGGTTTTTATTTTCTAAAAAAACCCTACATTTGAGCATTAAAAACAACTATTTCCAGTTATCTTTGTGTCAGTCCTCTTTGGTTAAGGAAAGAAGCAGCTGTTACTGTCCTCATATGTTCATATGGTATATTACAAATTTCTGATGTCTCCCAGTTGGTTTGCCTTTGAATATTCACCATTAAAACTGCAGAAAGAATATTGTGGGATTGTGTTTTAAATAAATACTGATGATACAGTAGGTGTTCTCAATCTTGAGTTGCTATTAAAGAAGAGGGTTCCAGTGCCTTTGAAATCAATGCCTTTCTTGTATGGGATGCTAAAACATTTGCTGTTACAGGTGTGACAAGAGTTTCTATGAAGCTCGGGACCTTCGGCAGCATATGAATAAACATTTAGGTGTGAAACCATTTCAGTGTCAGTTCTGTGGAAAATGTTACAGCTGGAAGAAAGACTGGTATTCTCATGTAAAGTCTCATTCTGTCACAGACCCTTATAGGTAAGAGGAAATTAATTTAACAACTGAAAGGTGCTAATCAAAGTGAGGCTATGGAGATACAAGGCACTGCCCAGTCCACTTAAGTACCAATGGATTGATGGTGACTGGGGCTTGAGTGCCTGAGGATGAATGGGTGGCTTTACATAGCATGGGTTGGCTGCTAAGCTGGGACATGGTGCTGGAACTAAGACATGAAGTCATAAGAGGATAAATACAATCAGTGAAGTTAGAAACTTGTGTGATCTCACGTCTCTAGAAATGTAAGTGGAAGCTTTGTGGCTGTGAATAAGAGGAAAGGTAGTTCAGTCCAACAATATTACTTCTAATTATGGAACTACTTACCATATAAGACAGTATTGCCCTTAAAGTTTGCCTACTGTAAATAAAGTGCATTTTGGGTTAAAACACAGGTGTACAATAATGGTTTTAACAGATTTTTCACATTAACACATTTTAGGTGTAATGTATGTGGAAAAGAATTTTATGAGAAAGCTTTGTACAGAAGACATGTAAAGAAAGCCACACATGGTAAAAAAGGAAGAGCAAAACAAAATCTGGAACGAGTTTGCGAGCACTGTGGAAGAAAATTCACACAGCTCCGGGAATATAGGAGACACATGAACAATCATGAAGGTATGTAGAACACAAATAGTCATTACATCTCTCAAGCCCTAAAAACACAATGTGTAAGGGGGTAATTGTTTCTTTGAGTCTGTGTATCCTGTCTGGCAAAACATGGAAGAGTTTTTACAGATTCTCCAGTTCTATGTGAATCCTGGTTTGGTAACTTGCTGTCAGTGATTCCCAGAAATTGCTGGGGTCTTTCTAAAGCTCCAGTCACACACAGGGACTATGCCAATTTGTCCTCTGTACCTGAATAGAAGAGGAACATTTTTAGAAGTGAATAAGAGGGGTAAATCTGGCAAAGAATTTGATGCACTAAAACATTCTCCATTTTCAAAGGCACACACAGTTAACAAAGTACTCTTCAGATAGGAGAATGATTGGCCTAAATATAGAAACAAAAAAAAGACCAATGTTGGAAATTTATCAACTTCCTAATTTATGACAAGTGATAAATTGTATGATGTTTGGAGAAAATATGAAACTTTTTTTTTTTGTTAAAGAATTATGGGCATTTTTACTTTAGATGTAAAATATGAAATTGGTTTTTGACTATTTGGTTCTTTCAGCCATGTTGGGAATCTATATTCTCCTGTCATACTGCAAAACCTACTTTTTTTTGAAGCATGTCTCCTTTTTAAGAGCTCTTAAGAGTAAATCTGACAGCTGTCTAACTATTGAAATAGAGATTTTGCATTTGTTTCTAAACAGAGGAAGTGTCCTGTAGTAGGTACCTAGCCTAAATTTACAGTAGCTGTCACAGAGGAAAAGCCAGTAGTGAGATGGTGTTTGTCACCACCACAGAACTCAGATGTTATGAAGGAAAATAAGATCATACAAACATCAGATGCTGTATTTGAACATATGCAGTGAAGAGCAGGGTAAAGCTGTAGGTGTACAGAAGGATTGACAGAAGCAAAGGATGACTAGAAAAGAAAGTGACAAATTCTGTGAAGTAAAAACACGGCTTCAGAAAGGCATCAAAATTATCAGAATTCCATTAAGCATTGTGCACTTAAAGTAAGGAAGAAACTGCATTAAAAGGAATCTTGAAAAGTTTTTTAAAGTAAAGTGTTGGATTGGACTGGGCACTTGTGAAGAATCTTAACTACTGAAAGCATTATGCTTGCATTACATGGTTACACAGAAATGGTGCACAGGATCTCTTTCTTACATGGCAAACATCACAGTATTGTGTGGGATCTCTTTCTTACATGGCAAACATCACAATATTGCTGTGGGATCTCTTTCTTACATGGCGAACATCACAGTATTGTGTGGGATCTCTTTCTTACATGGCAAACATCACAGCATTGCTGTGTTCTCCACCCTGCTGTTCTCCCTGTGGCTGCTGCTCCTGCTGCTGGCCAGTGCTGTGACCTTTGCTTGCTCTGCCCTGCAGGTGTGAAGCCCTTCGAGTGCCTGACGTGCGGCGTGGCGTGGGCGGACGCGCGCTCCCTGAAGCGCCACGTGCGCACGCACACGGGCGAGCGGCCCTACGTGTGCCCCGTGTGCAACGAGGCCTACATCGACGCGCGCACCCTGCGCAAGCACATGACCAAGCTCCACAGGGACTACATCCCCTGCAAAATCATGCTGGAAAAAGACACCCTGCAGTTTCACAACCAGGGGACGCAGGTGGAACACGCCGTCAGCATTTTAGCCTCAGACATACAGGAGCAAGAAACCGAGATCAGCTTTGGCGCTGGCGAGGGCGAGACTGTGGTGGTGACAGGAGAGACGCTGGAAGCCATCGAAGCGGTTGCAGCTACTGAGGAGTGCACGTCAGTCTCCACCCTTTCTGACCAAAGCATCATGCAGGTGGTAAATTATGTACTGGCACAACAGCAAGGACAGAAAATGGCTGAAGTGACGCAGGCCATTGAAACTGTCGAAGTAGAAGTGGCCCATGTAACAACAACAGAGTCGATTTAGTGTATGAGAGAGCAAGAAGGGTGAGGTTGTGTATCTGTGAGAGCCAAGTGTAAAATGGGCTATCTGAGGCTTTCAGTGATGCCTGTTTTCAAATGGTCTTGTATTGTATTGAAAGGAGGAGCCCTGCTAATTCCCAAGTAGGACACATGACAGTATCAGGGTAGGGAAATATGAAAATCTTAGGATGGGGTAAAAATTAAATGGTCTCAAAATCCTCAGTACTGAATGTTGTGATGACAGAATACTGTACCATGCATTAGATGGAAAAAGTACCAATATTCCAGTGTGGGCCAAGGCTTTGAAAGCTAAGATTTCTATACTGGCTGTAACTTTAAACAAAACAAAAAGGTTAAAATTATGTTTTTGTGTCATGAAGTATCATACTGTAACTTTGAAAAATGAAAAAGAAAAACATACAAAAAGGCTGCACTAAAAACTAGAAATGCACAGCTATTGGTAGTTTTTTTGTTTGTTTTGATGTGCATTTCATCAAGTTTGTGAGCAAATTTCCTGTATTGAATGCTGTCTGTTTACTCTCAAGACAAGGGAGGTGGTAGAATGCTTTGTGTAGGCTTGTGCTTCATGTGGCATACAGAAAAACTGAAGCTTTTTTCTCTGGGCAAATGCACCATTGGTAGGTAGTGAATCCCAGTTCTGAAGAACTTACTTAAATTCCAGGCATGTGGGTGGCTGGTCCAAGGTTCAGCAAAATGCTGTAAAATGTTTTATAGATAATGGGCAAGTAGATGGTTGTGATCTGGTTCTCCAAGATGGTTGTGAATTGAAGTTGACCAGAGGACAGCCCACCCCAGGGAGGCTACTTAGAGAAGTAAACTCCTTTGCTTTGTGAGGGAGGAGTTTGCACTGCAGCCTCTGTGCACAGCCACATTTAGCTCCATGTTTGTTTGGAAGCTATTGCCAGCACTGATGTGTGAACCCAACGCAGGCAGCCTCATGAGGGATGCTTCTGTTTTTGCTTTACATTTGATGAAGAAACTGTCAAAGGAAAAAGGTCTAATGGCACAGTTTTTCAGGAACTAAGGAAGTCCAGGTGGTTATGGACTGATGTTGTCTTGTATTGTATTGAAAGGAGGAGCCCTGCTAATTCCCAAGTAGGACACATGACAGTATCAGGGTAGGGAAATATGAAAATCTTAGGATGGGGTAAAAATTAAATGGTCTCAAAATTACCAGAATCTCTAGAAGACCTTATTACTGCTGCTTTAAGAGAAATACTTCTAGGACCAGTTGATACCTGGTAAATCCTTACTGGGTGTTCCTGCAAGTAAGTGTCAGTGACAGCTGGGCTTGGCCCAGGTTTCTGTGTCCCTGGTTCGATAAAACGAACAGGGCACACCTTAATCTGTACAAGTGTAGGTTCCTTTGTCGCTGCGTGGCTTTTTTAAGCAAGCAGCACGTCTGCCAAGGAAGCTGAAAGTCCTTTGCATGTGAGCATTCAGAGCTGTAGTCTTTAAATTCTTCTCAGTCTGTAGTGGTATCACATTTCCTAACCTGGACAGCAGTAAGATACCTGAGCAGCCATAAACTTGTAATATTGCAGGGTAAATTTCATAAATAAAGTGACGTGCATATAATTCTGCTACCTGTGAAACAGATCCGCTGAACAAAATTTCAGCAAACCCTGTGGCAAAGTAACCACCTCATTTGAATTAGTATTTCTACTTTTCATCTTATTTAACTATGTGGATATCTGTCTACTAAGCTACAGAATGGACTGTTCTTTTTATACTTTGCAATTCTGTAGATAAGCAGTTGTTGAAAATTTTTTATGTTTGAGTCTTGGATCCAAATTAATTTGTAGATGCCTATTTCAAAAATTTCAGAGAAATAATGTAGTTATTTATATATCCTGCACCCCTTTACAATTGTATTATTTTCTAATTACCAAATGGAGTAAAACTAAAATGAATATTAAAAAAAAATTACTGCTAGCTGTAACTTGAATTTTTGTATGGTAAAGAATCTGGAGATAGCCATCCTGCTTAAAATTAAAATACTGCCATTATGATGGAAAAATATTTAAAAGCACTAGATAAACTTGAAAACTTATTTCAATATTTGTATCCTAAAAATAATTATGTATTGCTAAAGTGAAGAAGTGTTCAAGGAAAAATAGCTGTAAATAGTGCTAGAACATTATTTGTATATTTAGTGTGTTACCTTGCAAAAAAGAATATTACCAGCACCTTAGTTTAATCTTTGGTGCATTTATTTATTTGCCCAACCTATGGAAGAAGCAAAAGTCAATCTGAGTTTTGGAGCTTTCTTATCCACTGTCAAAATACTTTTACTGACTCAATGATCTGCTGTTTTAAAACAACCACCAACCAAACTAGTAACAGAAGGTTGTTTTCTAAGCGAGAATCAGCCAGGAATGTCAAAGCTGAATGTTGTGGCACCCCTTTCTTAACATGCTGTGCCTTACCTTTTCAGAACGGTGTGAGGTAAGTAAGGAGTGTCACTCTTGGCTTTGCGGTTCCCATCTGTGTGGGGTTGCCTTATGTTTTTCTTTGGACTTCAGCACTTAAGACATTCACTACCCTACTGCAAAAGTCAGACTGCAAATATGCAGTTGGTATTTGATTTTTTTTTTAAATAAAGTTAATGAGAAGTGTCTATTCATTAAGTATTCCAAGTGAATTCCTGTACATAATGAATCAGATTTGTACATTCTGCTGTTTTTATTTAGTGTTAAATGTATAAAGTTATGGTTATTTCTGTCATCAAATAAACTGAGCTCTGCCATGAATTGCTCTTTCAAGAAACTTTATTTTACTCTGGGGAAAGAAGGTGTTGCAGATTCCTCTGCAGTGTTTCACTTTCCATATACAGACAGATTCTGGCCTGGATAGTTCAAAACCTGCTTTTTAATTCTTGCTTAAGGCCCAAAGAGTTACATTGTATGGGGAAAGGAAAAACACTGCCCTCCTGATTTGTCAGAACATGGCTGTACAAGAGCACAGTGCTGATGAAACACTGTGGATATTGACACTGAAATTGCTTTGGCTGCAAGTCCTCGGGTGGATGAGGTATCTGCTCAGCCCCTGGTACCCAGCTGTAACCACTCTGGTTTCTTTCAGACAGTATTTCTGTTGACTTGGGTGTACAACACTGCATCCCAAAGCAGGCACCAGCAAGCACTTCCATCTTGGCTCTGCCCTGGGATGGGTATTTGAGAAGGGATTGTGGTGGGGAGGTTGCCCTCCAGTGGCACTCTCCTGGCTGAGGGATGAGCTGTACCGCTGCCTCCAGGTCTGGGAGCAGTGTCCCGTGCCTTTTCCTTTTCAGTTACAGGAGCTTCAAGGCAGCACTGATGTTGCAGAAAGCCTGATTATCCTCTGTGTTCATCCTAAGGGAACGCTAGGAGCTTTTAACTCCTCTGTGAGCCCCTGTGAGTAACCAAGCTAAGTCTATAATTAAAGAAAAGTGGGGGTTTCAAAAGGCTGAGTGCTGAAGGAGTAAGGTAGGCTCTGTGGAACAACTACTGCTCCACAGGGATGCAACTGCAGATGCACAGCAGCCAAGTGATGTGTGGATAATCTTTTGCCCACTTTGTTTCCACAGGAGTTACAATCATGTCATTCCTTGCTGTTGAAGGGAGCACCATGAATTTCTGCAGCACCAGTGTTTAATGCTAACATTCAGGAGCCAGTCTTACAACTGTGGCCAACAGCAAGGTGAAACCCCCCCAGCCTCTCTGGAGCAGCTCTTAACTGAGGCCTACGCTCCTGCAGAAAAAATTCCAGCTGCTGCAGGCAGAGGCCCTGGTCACTGTAGTCAACCTCCAGTGCAGAGCTGTTGGGGAGCACCCTTACAAGTCTCCAGTGACTTAGCAGAAAGGAAGTTTTTTCTTGTTCCCAATGGAAAAGTTCTGTGCTGCAGGCTTTGTCTCTCCTCAGGGGCCAAGTGCCCTGCCTCCCAGCATTGCTGAGTTAAGTGGTGCTTTTAGATGTGGGGTAGTGCAAGCTCTTCTTGTCATGGCTTTAAATTTCACATGTGAGCAGGATTGTCACACAAGCACCCGAGTAACAGAACTAAAGCCTCCCTTTAGGCCCTTCTTTCAGTTACCTGTTCCGTGCCTGCAGCTGTAGAGATGGCAGCTGCTGTCAGTGGGGACACTTCTGTCACCAAAGCACTGCTGTGATTCTGTAACATCAGCCAACACCTTACATGCAAAAACCGTCTTTACAAATTAGGGGATGCTGGGGGAGAAAAGGAGAGATAATCATATTTTTATTATAACTTGCATTAACTTTAGATTAATAACTTGTACTCCCAGGAAAACATCAATATGGGCTCATGACTTCAAGTTTCAGTGGAGCTCTTCCTACAGAACCACAGAGACTTTCTGCATATCCATCTCATCAGGAAATCCAAATTTAAGAACTGAGCCACATGCCAAGCAGAGGTTTTTCAGACCATGTTCCATGCATCAGGAAGTCCATGCTCTGATTACCAGCCACTCCTGCCTCCTCCTTACCCAGCCTGAGGGGCAGCTGGTGTTGGAGTGCCCAGACCTCACAAAGCTGCAGAGGTCTGGGCAGTAAATCTTGGGCTCCCACCACTGCAGACTGCTAAATGCAAGTTTGCAAACACAAATGGAACATGCTGTGTCCAGAGTTAAAGTGTAACAAGTTGATGTTCCCAGCTTTTAATTCCATGGATAACTATGCATCTACCCCCAAGCAATGGCTCCACATTATTAGACATGAGCTGCTTTCCTAAGTAAGTACTATATAAGATGCCAGTGTTTCAAAATTAGACAACAGTAGATCTTTTTGTTAATGAAACCAGAAGAAATAAGGGATGTGTTAATAAGATAAAGTAAAATAGCAAACTGTTAATTATCCAATATTTATGGTGTTCTAGTGAGTCATGACAGAGACACTAGACAACAAATGCTGGTGAGTTTAGAACATAACCTTCCCTTTTGTAGCTTAAGAACAGAACTACTCAGCATTCCTCAACTTGTAGTTATATAAGGAATTCAAAAAAACCAAACCTCTTTGCAGAACACCCTTTAAGGCTACCAAATTGACAAAAAGCTTTCTTGAAACCCTGTAGTGTCTTCAAGCAGATTTATCTTATCTAATCTTACAGCAACCTATTCAGAGTTCTAGTGACACCAGTGAATTCCAATAGTTTAAAACCTGTTTGCCTTTTCAGGAAACAGAAGTTGCCATTTTCTCAAAAGCTGACTTTTCCTCCCAAGTCTCTTTGGAAAGCCAGCTTTAGTAAAGCCACTGGCAGCACACGAAGCTCAGCAGAGTCCCGTGAGTTCTGACAAAGGGGTGCTCTACACACCCGGCAGCCGTGGAGATGAAGCTCACCAGGCCCGATGGCAGCTGTGGCTGCTGCCTTGGTGCTCCCAGGAGCACAGCTGCTTTTGCCAAAGCTCAATGAATACCAGGATTGGGTCATCCCCAATAGGGCACAACCTGGGAACTGGCACCCCTCAGGTACCTTAGAGACAGGCTGGGGACTCCTTCCTGCTGATAAAATCTTCATTCTGAGAGGCTTTAAAGGAATGAAATTAGGTGAGGGGCCACACCCAGCACTGCCTGAAACACGGCCATCAGCTGCTCACTGCGCTGTTTGGTGGGGCTGGTTTGGTTTGGGTTTTTGGGAGGGGATTTTTCTTGCCTTTTGTTTTTTGTTTGGTTTTTTTGAGGGGAGGAGGTTGTTGGGCTTTTTTATTATTTTAATACAGTTAGATGAGTTTGGATCCATTTGCAAGCCAGCAGGCTCAGAACAGCCCAGCTGCAGGGCAGCACAGAGAAGGTTACTGGGCAACTGCTCACACCTTCACCTTATGTCATCAATGTTCTGCAGGCTGCTCAGGTGCCAATTCCTGCTAAGCAAGCAGGAGCCCCATGGGACAAAACCACACAAGCTAGCATTTCAACCACTGACAGGCACACACAGCGTGCTGGACTAAGCAGTTCAAGGTCTCAGCATACCTCCTGGAAGCACTTAAGCTAAATCATATCATTTATCATGAGTTTCAGGATTCTTGATCATCCTTAGAAAAAAAAAAGCCAAATCAACTAACAAAAAAAAAATCACACCAAGAACAACAAGAAAAAAGGGCTCTCTGCACGCAAAAAATATGACTACTCTAACACGAGCCTACAGCTCCAAGTTAATCCCAGCTAACATTTACCTTGATGATATTGTTCAGATCAGTCAGTTTGTTCTTGCAAGTGTCAGACATTACACACCAGCAGACAAATCCAGCTTGTTTGGCACCCAGTCCTGAGGAGACCTGAGGCCATCCTGATGGATTTGCTCCCACTGAGCCCAGAGAAGGAAGAGAACACTTGCATTGGGTAAGGCAGGATCACTGCTCACCTGCTGCTGAGATATAGAAGTTTCTGCAGTCTCTCACAGGGTCCAGGATTATTTATTGACCATAGAACTAAGAAGATAAATATAACTTTTGCTCTCTCAGTTGCATGGAAGGTATTTCATAGCATGTCTGCTCTTCTGCCTAGCAATTTCCTAAATTATTTTGAAGTACAAGGAGATTCTGGGTATGAACATCTACTTCAGACAAAGATGTGAAAGAATGTGGTGGTAGGTTAATTAAAACAAGGAATAGATCTCTGAGTCATTCTTATTTGAAGTTCTGTTTTGCTTTGTTTGTGATTGATATAGCATGAACCAGCTACTGAGGAGCACAAGAAAATAGCTATTCACTATGGATTACCACTATCTTAAAGGGATTTATTTAGACAAACATAACCACATGTGATGAAAAGAAGTGAAAAGTTTGTCTTGCCTAGTTCCAGTAATGCCGAAATTGGTTTTGGAAGTCCTAAAAATCAGCTTTGAAAGTGTGTTTTAAATAAACCAAGTATTTCTGCTATGGAAGAAAAATAATGTATACATTTTTATGTTAAGTTTATAACAAGGCTTTTAAAAGAAAACAGTTACAGGTATTCAACTGCATCAGACTTCAAAAGAAAAGAGATTACACATACAATACAAAAATACAAAAAAATATTTTTAGAACTTACAAACTCAAAAGTCTAAGTGGTCAGAGCTTTCCTAAAATAATGATAATAATAAAAAAATACATTTCAAGATGCACTTTCCTTTCTGCACTTGCAAGTTCAACTTCAGCAAGAAGACAGTTTTAGAGGCAGGATGAAAGCAACTAATGTATTGAATGCTACAACCATTTCCCAGCTGAAATTAATTTAGTGTTGACACTATCAGGTATTGGAGTTTAAAAAGAACCTTATGCTTATTTGGGATATGGGAGGTGCTGCTGGTGGGGCAGGTGGTGGCATTGCTGTTGATAATGTTCTATTTAACCAGTTCTGTTAATAAAATGTTTTTACAAATACACAATGTAAATTAGACTGAAATTTAGATGGCCATTGCTAGCACTGAAATCCTTCAGCACTGTCCTGCAGTATGGAAGCTAAAAAATAAACTGACCAGATTCATGTCACTGCTGAAAAGCACTGCAAAAGGAAGACAGGCAGGAAAAGGTCAAGTTTCATTTCTGAAGCTGATACTTGTTAGGAACATCAGGACTGCAGATACAGCATTCTTTGACCTGATAGTGTCCACTGAGGTCATAGGCATCAAGGCATTTTGTCTTAAATAGCAAGACAGGGAAAGTGCATCTTAGATTTTTCATACTTAAGCAGTGAGTTACCGATTTTTGGTGTGGCTTTTATTCCTTCTAGGCATAGTAAAGAAAAATATTTCAATCAAAGGTGAAGCTTAATGTAAATTAGCTTGTATTTTTGGTGGTGGCTTTTGTGTACCACTAGGAAATGCTAACAAGCACTACTCAAGGCTAATGATTTAAAAGGAGCACACTGAAAATACTGATTTACCTTTGTAATGAATATTCTTTACAGACTGTATCTAATATACAGACAAGGCCCATTTCCTTAGGACAGAACAGGCCACTGAAGGTTACACACCCTACATGAAGTTTAAACAAAATCAGAGCTAAGTTACCAGAGCCACTCAGAGCAACATAATTCCTAGTTTGCAGAGACTTAACAAAAGGTGACTGCAGGGAGAAAAAAAATCCAAGTTCTTACTATTTCCTGTGTAAGATTATATTCAAAGTAATAGTCCAGTAACACTTCTAGTACAAGACAATGCTCACTGTCTTTAGCAGAATTCATAGGAGTCAACTGTTTCTCCTGTTATGAAGAGGGAGCCAGAAGTGAGAATGCAAGAGCATTCAATTTTAACCTGGTTAAAGAGACAGTAACCTTTTTCATCCACCTTATTTAATCACTGACAAAAAAAATTATCTTAAAAAGGTACCACTCCAATTTCTTTATTATCTGTAACCTTTTGAAACTAATCACATGAACTACAAAATTAGCAAATGCCTTGAAATCTGTATACAAAACATAAATTACCTCTAATTTCAAACTCATTTATTAGTGTACCACTCAAAATCTTAAAAAAGTGGCTCCAAAGATAGTCTCATACCATTCTTAAAAAAGGAAACTGTTCCTTTAATGTTACACCCTCCCTCCCCCCAAAACACCCAACTTGTAATCCACATCATTTAGTTATTTTCTTGGTCATGGACATTTCCAAGATGAGATTTTATATTTCGTTCCCATAGCTTCTGGTTGTCAGAAAATCCATGCTTTCCTTTATTGAATGAATTTGGTCCTGCTGAGGTTGGTGTATCCCTGTGAAAAGTAAAACAAGAGCAGTTGAGAAAGCCAGCTCAACTATAGCAGACTGTGCCACGTGACACTGAAAATGCCAATTTCAAGCCCAGTCTGCCCCTCTACCATACAAATTTCCTTCTGTGACACCAGGAGCCCCCACTATTAGCAACTGTAAGCTGGCCACAGAACTGATCTGTACCCAGTATGTCAAAATACAGCAATGAGATGGGGCAGGAGAGGACGTGGCAGTGGCAGTAACTGCTGCCAGCTTTGAAGATTAAGAAACTGAGGATCTAAATTTGTTCCTGGAGAAAAAAGTAAAACCACCAAACTAGAGAACTTTCAGAGTGACTGACTTTAAAAGCAGTCTATCATGATTAACACCTCTGAAATACAAATTCTCAAAATTCATCCCTAATTTAAGTGGAGCCTCCTCTAAAAAGATCCCTACTTATTTTAGGACTGGTCCCCTACCGTCTCAAATCTGTGGCAAGCAGAAGAATTACACGATTTATAATAAAGAAGCAATTCTTTGCCTTTCTGAGAGAGGATTCTTATCTTCCACTTGCACATGAGTTTAAAAATGTGACCAGACTACCTACTTCAAGGCAACTTATAAAAGAGAGAACCAGAAAAATACAAAGTAGAGACAAGCAGGAATTCCTACTTATTACACATACAAAAAAAAACAACCAAAAAAACCCCTAAAACAAAAACAACCAAAAACAAAACCAAACCAAACAAACAAAACAAAACAAAAGCTTCTATTTAATGCAGACTCAATTTCTTCCTCAAAAAATGTAAATAAGATTCAAAGTTCAAATGCAAATGTAGTACTTTGTAGATGACAGGCTAAAATTTGAAAATCTTATTTCTGGAGAAATGTTTCTTTCACCTATTCTGCCTCCTTGTATTCTCAAAGCATCCTCAAGATCCGCCCTGAGCTGTGCAGGTGTTCCACACTGGCCCTTGTCCAAAGCAGAGCTCAAAGCTGCCCTACCTTCCGATGTTCTTCATGCGCATCTTGGCTTCGGGGGGCATCTCCTCAGGTTCGCTCTGCAGGGACAAAGGAGGTCAGAGCCTTGCACACTTCAAACGCCTGACAAGACAGATAAAGGCTGCACTACAGCCCTACAGGACAGCAAAGGGACTCTGCACACAATGCAGGTCCTACACAGCTATGGAACAAATTCCTTTGTTCAACTCCAAGGAGCAGTAATATGATGACAAAATATTTAGCAAACCAAAAGCACAACTTTCCTTGGCCTCCCCCTAATCATAGAGAAAGCAAGTATTAATTCAAATTATGTTGTGCATCTTATTTTCAGGGAGAAGTTATCAACACTTTAATGATTTCTTGAACCAACACAGAGCTACTGTGCATTCTTAATCAGAGCCAAATGAGATGCTTCTAGATGAAAATTCCCGACATGTATGTTAAGAACCATAAATAACCCACTCTCTCTGCCTACCACACCAATGGTATTTTGTGCTCATCACTGGCTTATTACTCACATCTTCATCTTCGTTGAAAGCTGCTGCTACAGAAAGGGTTTTTGGAGCCAGGGTTGGAACAGGCTCTTTAGGCTTCTGGAAAAGACAAAAAGCACAAGTAACATAAGTCTACTAACTCAAAAAAGCTACCCTTGGCTTTTTAAGTATTTTGGTAAAATTAAATCAAAGATCTTCAATGAAATGGGAAACCAGGGGAAAAGTTTTTGTCTGAATCAAGCACATAAAGGATTCTCTAACGACAAAGGAAAATGACTGCTCATTTATGTGTGATCACTCTGAGCAGCAAGCTGAGCCCTCTCATATTACAACTCCCCACATGCAGGTCTTAACTTTCTAGCACACTGCAGGAGTACTCAGCCACTGGTGCATGACATGAACAATTAAAACAGAACCTGAATAACTTGTGGTATTCAAAATTTTATTGCGTCACTACTTCCATTATTCTTTTGGGATATTCTTATCCATCAAGGTCAGAAAAAATAATATGTTTATTTTCTTCTATTTTAACAAGGTGACAGCTTTCTGGCTTAAAACAATTCAATCCTTTTAAACTACTATCAGTATCTAGCACACAGTCCAATTAATATAAGTTCTTTTACAGAGTATTTCTTTTATTTCCAAATAAAAAAAAGTGTAGGAAGCTGTCAAACTCACAACTGCTACATAATCTACAACAGTGGTACCAAAAGTTACTTCAACACCACTGAGAAAAAACCAAGTAACTAGTAACAGATTGCTACTATAGTAGTAAATCAACCATATACAGTGCTTTCTCCATTTTACTGGTATTCTTTAATACACACTCCTAGAAGCTGCTACTGCAGCAGAGCCCTTATGCAACTGCCTACAGCTGTTCTTCACTGATACTGCACAACGTAGAAATACCACACCATTTTTAAAGCATCTGCGCCCAAGGAATGGGGAATGTCCTAGGGGAGCAAAAATGACTGAAGAGAAACAGGTAAATTTCAGCACTGTCTGTCACCCACTAAGTTGAGTGAACCAGAAATCCTGAGCCAAATTTATTGCCACTTTGGACATGAGAAACTGAAGCATGCTAGAAGCCCAGAGAAGGAAGCCTTGTCCATTTTTCTAAAGTCTAAGCTGACCTGGCTGCATTTATACCCTAGAAAGCTGCCAGCCCACATCTCTCTTCCATCTCAAAATAACAGAGCACCCTTTTAATCCTCTGCAGGTTTCTAAAATGCTGGCATTGCGGGTGCAAGCCTTTCACAATTACAGTTTGAATTTGGTGCAGACAGCTACTTACAAGGTATTCATCACAGTGACAGGGGGAAATGCAAATGAACTGTATTAAACAGAGAGGCAGTCCCTGCCTTGTCCTAGCCAGTGGAGGACTACTCTGGAAGTACAGAGAGTCATCAGATTCCCATCTGAACAAGCACAAGGATACCTTGTGCTGACAAACAAGGTGATCAGAATTCTTAGAAACCTATGTAAGAAAGCCTCATCTCTTGCATTTAACACAAATAAATCATACTGACCTTGCAAAGAACAGGCAAAGTCATGGAAATATGCTACAATTCCCCATGCTAAAATAAGATCTTTGGAGTGGAAGACAATCTATTAAGCCATCTAGATGCTTTCTTCTAGCTTTAAGCATCCTATGCAATGAAGCTCCCAGCACTCATTTCAAAGTAGCCTGAACAGCTTAACAAGTCTGCTAATTTCCCTCAGGAAATTATTGCAGACTTATCAAATCTCATTATAAAATTATTCTGCATGTTCAAAGATCTACAGTTCATTTCAATCAAGTCTTATGATTCCTGAGACTACTGACCTGTTATTAATCACCTTGAAGTACTTACATATGCATGACTAGCTGGCCCTGCAACGCCTGCTTAAGCTTTACCCAAGTTACCCTCATGGGAATTCCAGGTTTCCTCTGCCAGGAAGCCTCCTCAAAGTACTTCCCTTTTCCCTCAGTTTCTCTAAAATTAAAAGCCATCAGTAAACTTACATTTGCTCCCAGTTTGATGGATATTGCAGATGCCTTCTTTGTTGTCTGACTGCCTATGGAAAATCCAAACTTGGACATTTTGGCAGGAGCAGGCTTTGTGGTGAAGTCTTCAGCTTCTTCATTAGCTGCCCGTTTCTCTGCGCTGCGACTCGAACTTTCTCCTCCATTACTGGAAGAAACAGTCTTAGTTTTCACAGGTTTTTCTGCCTCTTCTTCAGGTCCTGGTGAAGTCGAAACAACTTACCAAGATGAGCTACTTTTACTGAGCAGATTGATGGGAGCAGCAACCTCAAAAAGCATTATACTTTGGGTGCAATAGGTAAGATGTTTTTAGTGACAGCAGTTTCCACCAATGTACATTTAGTGGACAGCAAAACACAAAGAGGAGAAGAAACTGCAAGCACTCCACTACTTGTACAGAACTTCTTGTATGAGCCACGAAAACAATCTTGAAGCACCATCTCTTTATTTAGCATGGAAGTCAAAGTTCATGTAGTAAATTAAATGTAGATGACTACATCTTTTTAAGTTGCCACAGATAAACTTTCATAATTGGAATCCCAATTCCAAATCTAGAGTAGATAATCTAAGTTAAAATTAATTCTACTAAATTTCTACAAAATCATGTCCATGCCAGTCTCTAGGCTTGTCTGGCACAACTCTAAAATCATGGGAGTGACTACAGTGAGGCCAGCTGTCTCAATCATCTTTCAAGTCACTGCTTGTCCGCATCTCATCTGTAATAAATCTGCCAAGCTCTGCTTGAGGAAGGAATCAGCACTAAAAAAGCATATATACAGATTTCATCTTTTCTGGTTCTGTATAGTCATGGAAAACACAGCAGCTGAACAGTGATCCACAGAGAAAAAACATTCAAGTAACACTTCCATTCCTATAAAATCAGCTTCTTCAGCTACACCAAGAGACAAAGGTGTCCTTGGAAAACTCACACTGAACAGAGTAAACGCTTCAGCAAAAAGACACTTCCCTGCCGCTGCAATAAGCAAACCACTGCAGCAGCAGAAGGGGGGAAAAACAAACACACATTAAGGAATGGCAGGGAAGTGCTCACAGCAGCAGTTTAAAACAACTGGAGCTAGCACAAGTTCCTCATCACATCAAATGGAGAAGAGCACCTTCCATGCACAGCAAATTCCGACCATCGGGGGATAAAGCTCTTTGCACTGCTAATGCAAAAAGCTACTAGGTAAGATGAAGCAATGAGAGAGAAGAAAGTGTGAACTGGGGGTCAACAAGATTGTAGCTCTGAGAAAAAAAAAGAAGCAAACAACATCAGGAAAGAGAAAAACTAGGGACTCAATCTATCTATATATATTTGTCTGCTATTTCCCAAATCAGAAGCAGCAGAATATACCAGTTCTACCCCACTCTTCCAGGTATCAATAAGTGATTGAAACCAAAAAGGATTTATCATTCACCTTCGGAAATACGGCAGATGACAAAAAAACTGTAACTTTAATCAGTTTCACTGTATTAAAAAAAGCTACTAGAAATTTGATCCAGAAAATATAGATATAAAAATGAAAAACAAAGAAGGAAAGAGAAATAATCAAAATTTACACAAGTGACCTTGGGTACTGGTAGCTGTCTTAGCAGAGTTTACAGCAGCAGTCTGCAGAGACTGTAAGAGCATCCTTATAGTTAGTGCATAAAATCACATTAAACAATGCTCCAAGTGCAGCCTCAGTACACTAGAGACTGATTCAAGGGTAGGTAGAAGATTCACTGGCCCTAAAAGTGCTGCAATTGTAGAGCTAAGTCTTCTTTTCCATAATACACAAAATCCATAGCAGCCCAAAATTCAGGGCACAGGGAACCAGTGCCTAGACTAGTGCTAGCTTGAAGGTTATTACACTACTTCTTACAGCTTACTTCTCTAAAGTGCAAATTCTCAAATACTGCTAGGCACAAGATGAAGCCTAATACAATCTACCCATATCTGTTTTCTCACCAAACCCTAAAGAACATCTCTCTCAGAATTAGCTCCTATCAGCACTGCATTCTGAGCATAATTTCAACTAGGCTTGCCAAAGGATGAACACCAGACTGCTGAAAGAAACACTTTTGCTTGATGAGAAAACTGTAAGGGGCACAGGACAATTGGGGAAGGTGGGGAGGGAGCTGTTGTGCTGTTTGATTTCTGCAGGAAACAGAAACTCAGGCATATGAACCATCAAACAGGTCTCTACCATCTCCCATGCCAGTCCATATAGATATCCCAAGATCTCAAGGCTGCTTTATCATTTCCTGGAGGTCATACTTCACCTACAGAAAGCACCAGCACTATTTCCAAAGCAGACTGGCTACTGCCCTTCCCATGGATTGCAGACATGAAAAGTTGTCCTCCTTCACAGCTAAGTTTTATTCATGCAAATCAACAAGCCACACGAGGGGACAACTTCCACAGCCCAGGTGGCTGAGGTGACAAGAGTGACAGTGCCAGCTGCACAGCATTCCAGGATCTGCTGTCCCTGGGAACCACTGGGGCATGTGGGAACAAACCAGCCACAGCTAAATTAATTTTAAGATAAGCCCCACTACCCTGCCAAAAGCTAAGAACTGCAAATTGCTTTCAAAATCCTCAGGGAACACCTATTCTTCCTTAGGGCCAAGGCACCTCAAGTCATTCAGATCATGTTTCAGCACACAAAACAGCACACAAGACAGTACGAATTACTGATGCACTGATGCTGTCCAGTTACTGTATTACTAATACAAAAAACACCTAATACCACCACCAAAAAATAAAAACCAAAAAGCCACCAAAGGCCAACAGAGAACCAAGAGTCAAAGAACTACCTGAAATCAATACTCTTCAGATGTCAGTGATTATGAGAAACAACATTCACTGTTGAGGTTATCCTGATTGGTTTACAAGCCTGATTTAATTTTTCAACAGATCTAAGAAGTGCCCCCTCCCTATAGATATATGAAAACAAAACAAAAAAACCCAACCCCCCCAAAAACAAACAAACAAACAAAAAAACCCCACAAACACTAAGACCCAACTAAAACAAAAAAAAATTAAATACACCAAGAAAGAAAAGTTTTATCCTTGCAAAGACACTGTCCTCTCAACTTTAAGGGAAGAAAGAAGAAAAGAAACATACAATTAAAATTTTCGAACCAAATACTGCAGAAATTACAGGAATGTCCAGTCATAATATAAATACTATAGGACCAAACAGCCAAACAGCAAACTTACAGATTGTTGCCAAGCAAAAAATCCCCAAATGCTTAAAACAGCAATTAAAGAATATTCACTGTACCCATTTATAAAAAAGGTACCATAATTGTTGAAAGTTAATATTTAAGGCTCTGTCTTCATCCTTGCAGACAGCAACAGTCGTATTTCCCTCAGAACACGGCGTTAAGTACTCCGTGTATTTTTACGAGAGAGAAATAGCGCATTTGCACGGACAACGGGAAGCTGGTGTGTTTTTACAAAAGCGCCGGTAGAGCTGAGCACAGCAGGCGTGACTGGCCTCTCCCCCAGCGCAGTCCCCTCAGGCCCCGGCCACCCACTCTCCCCGCAGGGCCGGGCACCGCACGGCCCGGCCCGGGCAACTCACGGCCGGCTGAGGCACACCTGGACCGCCCCACCCCCGCTGGACCAGCCCCGAGCCCGTTCCCACCCCGCAGCTCCGCGGCGAGAGGCGCTACATGTTCACCTCCTGCGGGCTGCGGCCGCTTCGCCTTCTCCCCCTCGGCTCTGCCGTCCGCCATTTTCCCCCGCCTCCTCCACCGCCTCACGCGCCGCGCACGCGCGCCGCTCGGGCCCGCCCCCGCGAGGCCCGCTCGCGGCCAGGCCGGCCCCGCCCCTGCGGCGCGCGGGGATGGCGCGGCGGGAACGGCGGGAGCGCGCCGAGCGGCGCCCATCTGAATGACGGCGGTCCGGAGCCGCCGCGCACGCGGGCACGGCTTCCATTCCCTCCCCCGGGGAAAGCGGGGGGATCAGAGTCACCCCCCGCCACTGCCGGCATGGCACCCTGAGCCTCTGCGTTCCGGGGGTGCGAAGGAACCACGTCCGCTGCCGCGCCCTCCTCAGTGCGCGTGGTTTAACGATTACCTCCCGTGATCACAAACAGAATTGCCTCACTGCCTCCTCGGTGGGTATAAATAGCTAAAGGGGGTGCAGGTGGGGCGCCAAAAAATAGGATCCGGTGGTGCCAAGCAATGGGACAAGAGGCAACGGGCAGAAACTGAGGCACAGAAGTTCCACATGGACATGAGGAAGAAATTCTTTCCTGTGCAGTGACCGAGCACTGGGCAGGTTGTCCAGAGGGGCTATGGAGTCTCCCTTACTGGAGCTTTTCAAAGCCATCCAGATGCAACCCTGTGCCACGGGCTCTGGGATGACCCTACTTGATTCGGGAGGTTGGACCAGCTGACCACTGTGGCCCTTTCCAACCTACCCAGTCTGTGATTCGGTGACACGAGTTCAAGTGGGCAGTGACACCACCTCCCCCACGCCAGTGTGCAAGCCAGTTTGCAGATCAGAAGAGGCTGTGTGTATAGAGGAAGAGCAGATGACAGAAGGGGCATGGAACCCACATCTCCGAAGTCTCTCTCTTGGATCTAGATGAGGCCCCTTCCAGCCCAAACCATTCCACAGTTCTGTGGCACGCAGCAGCCCGTAGCTCCATTGTTTTTTCTTCCTCTCTTGAGGAAAGAGTCTGCCTGAATGAGGCACACACACTCACACAGCCAGTCCTTGCACTTCAGGCTTTCCCCGGCAGCTGAAGGCAGCTCTCAAGCATCACCCGGAACACCACCCTAGGGTGAAGCTTTGTGTACTTCCCAACCACACACAGCTGAAAAAAAACCAGGTCTTTCCATGTGCCAGAGGTGATCCATGCCTGCAGGCCCCTGCCCCTCACAACAGGCAGTGAAGGGCAGTGTCAGGGTAGTGAATCTTCCAATCCCCACCTTACAACAGCATGTAGGAAGAGGTCACCAGGGAGTGGGTGACCACCAACTCATCACCTGCCATCACTGACTTCAAGCATCCACCACAAAGAAAGCCCTCCTCATCCCACAGACGCCAGACCTGTATTTAGCTGCCCATGGCAGCTCTGCAGTCTGAACACAGACCTCCAGAGAGACACCAATGTATTTTGAGCTGTAAGAAATATTAAAAGGCTCTCTGCTCCTCTAAGTATTTACTAATAGGACAGTTTACCAACCCGGAAGTTCCAGCACTTTGGGAAATCTACATTACATAGCCTGAAAACACAGGCACTCTGGGATAAGTTTTACCCAAAAGTAGGTAAGATTAATTTTTTTTCAGCACAGACAAGAAATTTGCCTGATTCCTTCCAAACAGGGACTTTATTTGTGCCAGACAGAACATCCTAAAATAAATGGTGCAGTTCCCCAAACTCACACAAAGTTTTAACCATTTAGTTCACCTATCAAAGGTGAATTCATTTGCACACAAGAGGATTCAGGAAGTAATGGTAGAGGTCTCTTCTACTTCATCTTAGTGATCCTACAGAATAAAACTGTAGACAGCCTCCAAAGCAGTGAGCTCTGAAGACCTTTGCATTCAGTAACAATCACCCTTGCCCAAGCACAGTTCAATGGAACAGACTGATAGTCTTCATGTAGAGTTATTTTTTTTACAACAGATTATCTCATTTCTCTTAAATAATTTCAATAATGTGTGAATAAATTTAAACAGCTGGACTACTAAAGTAATTAAAAAACCCAACTCTTAATGATGGCAATTTCAAACATAAGTAACAAAACATGTTCTGAGATTAAAAGCTGAACAGAGTTCCAGATGTACCAAGAAGTCAGCACAGTTTGTGTGTAAAAAATTCATTTTCCTCCCCATCACTCTACTTTTGCTTTAGTTTATATCTCTTGGGGTAGTTTTTGGCAAATTGCTTTTCTACTTTTTCCCGTCCCTTTCCAAGTTTGAGCGTGCTGATCAGGTCTAACGTTTTTTTCAATTCCTTTACAGGCTTGTTTACGAAGTCACAGTATTTCCTTTTTGGAACAAATTCCAGAGCCTTCTTCCAGTCAGCTGTATCTTTCAAGGTTAATAAAATATGCATCATTTGATCCAGTGTGAGATTTTTGGCACCAGTATTCCACAGCAAATACTTATCCAGTGGAAGGGCTGCAGTCTCCAGCCCTAATCGCTTTGCCCGTGCTAAAGAGACTCCCCTTTTTATGCTCCTGTCAACCATTGACCCAACAATATAGATCTTATCATGATCAAATGCTTTCATTACTTTGGGAGAATCTGCTGTCAGATAGATGAGCTTATCCTTTGGAAAGATTTCTGTGTAGCACTGGTCTGTCACTGTGATAAGCAGTTTGTCCCACGCCTCTCTGTAATTCTTGATAAATTCCCTGTGATAGAGGCTATCATCTTTGAAGTTACAGAAGTGAATGTGGAATGGATCCACAGATCTCCGATTGCTGCTTTCACTCATTACTATCTGTCTCACTGTGTTTGAGACTTCTCGGACAGACATGTCTTTTTCATAAGACATGTCAAATACTAGAGGCTGGCCAAAGATCATGGACTGAGCAGCCCTCCAATTGTATGCTTTGTCCATAGTGCGGGACCATAAACATACAAATGGACTCTTTTTGGCCTCCTCTGTTTTTGAATCTTGATCTTGTGCTTCCAGCCTCCTTTCCCTTTTCTCATCCATCTTTCTCTTGTCATTTTTCTTGTACAGTTCTTTGAGATGCAAATATTTTAAATACTTCTTTTTGGCTGACTTAGAAGGACACTCCATAAAAGTTTTTAGCTGTTCTTCACTCATATTTTCTGGAACTGCTCTGCCAGCTAGCCTCCACATCTCCAAAGTCTCACGTGCAGCACCCAAACTGGAAAGCTCCTTAGGCTCTGAGACCATCTCACTGACCTCTTCTTGCAACCCAGATTTCATTACCTTCTTCCACTCATCTAAATCCAGTTTTTCTGAGGGTTCACATGACTTGTCCTGCTTCAGACAAAGCGATAAACTCAGAGTTCTACTGAGCGGAAACAAATCCTTTTTCATCCCATGTTGTGTGGCAAATGGAAGGACTGAACTTCTTACAATTCTTCTCAGAAGCACATTAGCAGACTGCATACTTAGGCATGTGCTGTGTCGCAACACTTATCTGCAAAACTCCAATAAGAGGGGAAAAAAACTTGTCAGAAATCACAAAGAACACACATGCTTATTTTTATTCTTATTAACACTGACAGGCAATAGGTTACTTCTTGAAGGATGCTAGAAATTCCACCTTCTACTATGAATTTTTACTGATTCTTAAATAAAAACAGCTTAAACCAGCTATACTTACTGCAATTCAAAATGCAGTCAAACAACCGTCAAGAACTGTCCAAGATCTCTACAAGTTATCTGTATCATATGATGAGCCTTCAGAACCAAAGTCAGTGAAATGCTGCATGCAAATCAGAAGTATTTTTATATAATTTATCTATCCTGTGAAAACAGGAAGAGAAGGAAGAATAACAATTAGTACAAGAAAAGACCATCTTCTTTCTTTTTGATAAATTGTCTGTGAAGTTGGCATAGGCTCATAAAGCTGAGAACATAAATCCCCCCAGTCTCATTTATTTTATCTACATTTGTATTTAAATATGAAAGGTCTGCAGAAAGAAAAACACACCCAAGAACACTTAATAGTTTCCTTGGCCTATGCACACTACTGAACTAAGCATCAGTGGAGTTTCAGTCCTTGAGGAAACACAATTTGGACAAAACTAGAATTAATTCAATTAAAAAAAAAAAAATCATAATCTTCCTAATAAACTGCAAATAATATGATATATAGAACAAGAAGTTAGATCTAATATTGGGTTTGTAAACATGTACCTGCTAAGATAAGAGGCACAGAAGGAGCAGTGTATTATTTAGAAAAGTTATATAACCTGGCATGTATTTTACTACACAGTAATTGATCAAATTGGTGGCTGACCTCTCATGTTCTGCCATTATTAAGATAAAAAAAACCAAGAACAACCAAGCAACCTAACAATGTGAAAATTTGTAAGTGCCACAATGGAAGCACAATTATTACTTTTGCCAGTAGTTAAATCCTTCAATGTAAAATTGAAGGATTTAACTACTGGCAAAAGTAATACTCAAAGAAGCATGGAGAAATCAAGGATCAGTTCCTCAATTAACTTACGTTCCTGGAGCTCCATTTAAGTCAATATTGAGCACCAGACTTACACCATCAGAATACTTGATGACAGCTTTTGATAGAGCCAAGCTACCTTCTAGTGTGTCATTCAAACTAACATCATTACTGCAAGAATCCATCTAAGGCTCTTTGAAGAACCTACATGTGTAGCACTGAAAGTATTGTTCCTTTTTTTTTCTTTTTGATAATGAATTCACTGCAACTCATCTCAATAACACAAAGGCTCTCCACTGATATTTCAGAGACTGAACAACTTGCCTTACTTCCCCAGCCTAGCTGCCCACTCAGAATCACAGACTGAGTAAGGTTGGAAGGGGCCACAATGGATCTGGTCCAACTCCTCTGCTCAAGCAGGGTCATCCCAGAGCACATGGCACAGGGCTGTGTCTATACAAGTCTGGAATATCTCCAATAAGGGAGACTCCACAACCCCTCTGGGCAGCCTGTTCAGTGCACAACCGCCTGCACAGTAAAGAAGTTGCTCCTCATGTTCAGGTGAAATTCTGTGCCTCAGTTTCTGCCCATTGCTTCTTGTCCCATGGCCTGGCACCACGGGCAAGAGCCTGGATCCATACTCTCGGCACTCCCTTTAGACACTCACCGATGAGGCCGGCGGCAGGGGAGCAGCACTGCACGAGTTTAACAACTTTTAAACCAGCGCACGAGCACCCGAGCCGCTGAGCGCAGGCCCCCACCCCACAGCCCCGCGCTGTGCCCTCCAGCCCTCCCGGGGACACCGGCGGGGCCCGCGGCCTCCGAGGCACCACTCCCCGGAGAAGCACCTGCCGGACTCCGGCCGCGCTCCCCCCCGCCGGGGCTCGGTCGGGGCAGGGCAGGGCAGGGCAGGGCCGGGCCGGGCGGACCCCGAGGCGCCCCGAGCTCACCGCCGGCCCCGGCCGCGCCGCCACCGCCGCTCACCTCGCGGAGCCGCTGCGCCTGCGCGGGGCGGGCCCGCGGTGCTCCCCTCGGCTGTCCCCCGCGCTCCGCGGCTGCACCGCCACGTTCCGGGCTGTGTGCGCCCCCACGGCGGGAGCTGCGGCGGGCGGTGATCCGAACTCTCCCGTACTGCATTCCCGGGGAGCCCCCCGGGCTCTGAGGGGGCTGCCGGTGGGTGCTGCCGCCGCCCCTGGTGCGGGGCCGGGTGTGGCCCTGCCGCCGCGCTGGGCTGGGGCGTGAGGCGGTCGGCTGGGGCCGAGGGGTTTGTCATAGCAGCCCGGCCTGCTGATCTGTGATCTCTCTCTTGCTCTCTTCTCTCCCCTCCCCCTTTTTTTTTCCTTTTAAAAAATGTAATAGCACAGAGAAGTTTTGCTTCTTTTTGGCCCGCAGGTTGCTGTTGTTTGGTGGTGTGTTGTTTTGTTGTTTTTTCCCCAACTGTAAGGCTGGGATTTTAGTGGAGACCGTGATCTGTCGCGATGAGTTTTCTGCTGCCCAAACTGACCTGTAAGAGGGAAGTGGATCAGGCAATTAAAAGCGTCGCTGAGAAGGTTTTGGTTCTCCGTTTTGGAAGAGATAATGATGCTGTTTGTCTGCAGCTCGACGATATTGTAAGACTTTTTTATTTTATTTTATTTTTTTTCTTTTTAACGGACTGTACAAGTATATTTGGCACATAGAAGAGAATGTTTTTGCTAAGATAGGCACTCATGGAAAGTTTGGTGACCAATATAGAATGAAATTACACGATATTTATAAAAAGGTTTGAAAAGTAAGCATCTGTGTTACTACTGTAGTGGCTGAAAAAAGTGCTTGAGGTAGACAAGATGTGATATTCTATACCTGCTTAAGCTGGTAACACATAAGAGAAACAAGCTTTATAAAGCTTGCTGCCCTCTTGTTCTCGTTTCTCAGTCTATTTGTCATCTGCCTTTCTCACTCTTTGCAGCTTGCAAAAACAGCTCATGACCTAAGTAAAATGGCAGTCATTTACTTGGTAGATGTGAACAATGTCCCAGTGTACACCCAGTATTTTGACATCAGTTATATTCCATCTACTGTATTTTTCTTCAATGGACAGCACATGAAGGTTGATTATGGGTAAGTCATCCTACCATTGTCTATTATGTCTGTAAGAATTATCAGTCTTTTTCTATGTTACCATGTCTGGGGAAGGTAACATTTGAAAACTATAATGTTGTTACCAGCATCTGCTTTGAGAATTCTGTAGGAAGCCAGAAGGATGTAAACAGGGAAGTAATTTGAAATATGCCTTGATGCAGTAAGTAGGTGAAATATATCTGACTCTGCAAAAAATAGTAAGAAATTTTTAAAATCTTAGACATAACACTGCACATGTTTGACCTTTGGAGGTCACAGCATATTCCTGACTTGCTTATGCCATTACAAAGTTAGTACATTCTTTCAGAATGACCAGATCAGAACTCCTTATCTCATTTGGGCATATTTTCACATTTTTAGGTGGTTTTTCTCTGAATACTTCAATGTTACAATTCTGCCTTTGTCTTATGCTTATATTTAGGTCTCCAGATCACACCAAATTTGTGGGAAGCTTCAAAACAAAGCAAGACTTCATAGATCTGATTGAAGTGATCTACCGTGGAGCAATGCGGGGAAAGCTCATTGTGAGAAGTCCTATTGATCCCAATAACATTCCTAAATACGACCTTCTCTACCAAGGAATTTAATGGGTTAATCTGAGAAAATAATTACACAAATGGACGATGTTGTAGATCCCTTTTTCCTTTGAGCATTTTTGGCCTCCTCTGACATCGTGGGACAGTTTGAGCATTTATCCTGAAGGATCATATTGGTCTCCTTCTGACGACAGATATTCTGTCACCTCATGCTTCTCTCATAAATAAAGCTACGTGTTCATGCACAGAGTTCTTTGAGTTGTGTGCTGACCAGCCCTTAGAAAACAGGCAGGCTGTGTGCATCCTCAGCTGTGGCATCTCCAGTGCAACCTTCTTCAGGGAACTGAGGCACACTGGTAGTTGTCTGTTTAGTACCATTTTCATGCAGATGTAATAACAGCAAACGTGACATTAATAAAAAAAGCTGTGTTTGCTCTCAAGAACATTCAATTGAATGTGCCTTTCCTATGAAGAATGTTACCTTTTACCCATTGCTGCATAACAGGACAGAAGTTTCTTCTGAGAGATGATGACTGAAATGGATATAAACACAAAGCCAAGTTGATGCTCTCTTCTCTCTGATACCTATTATTACTGTTCAACAGCTTTTTTGACTGAGATTGGAATTTTTTACACTTGTAGGAGAGGGTTTTGTCATCTTTCAAAGGACCCTTTTTTGTGGCCATTGAACACTTTTGATTTCCATGGGTTTGAACTGGAAATTAAGAATAATTCTTTTGTTTATATTCACTTTAAAGATTATTTGAACTTCTGCTTGTACACATTGCAAGCCTTGAGTATGTAAATTTAAAAACTGTATTTCCCACTTCTGTCTAAAGTTAAACAGCTGAGAGGAAGCAGCAGTGTCATTCCTTTGCATCAGTTTGGTCACTGCAGGTTGCCTGACTAGTGTATCTCTATAGCAGCTCATGTCCAGTATTCTCACTGGCTTAGTTGGCTTTAAAATGGAAATTATTTTACCTCCACGTGTCATGTTTGGGGCACACCAGCTGACTGGAGGGAAGGTAGTAGTGTGTACTTCCCTGAAGCATTGTTCAGCTTAACAGTAAATGTTTCAAGGAGGAAGGCGGATGTTCTAGCTCTTGTAAGATTTTAAACAATACATGGTACATAGGAGGAAACAGATTGTTTATAGATGCTTTTGATATTCCAGATTTGGCCTTCTAATGAAGCTAAGCACTTAAGCAAATGTTTTCCTGATAGTTTAGTCTGATTATAGAGCCAAAACTATAGAATGTTTATTATAGAAAATGATAGATGAGAGTTGGTATACCTTAACATCTTTAATTCAATTTTAAATTTCACAGCTAGCCAAAGGGTTGTGGCTTAAGGCTTTCAACAATGCATATCTTTTCTAATAGTTAACTTTTGTGTTTTTCTCCTCTGTCAGAACTCAGTCCATCCCTCCGGGTGTCCAGAGTTGCCAAGGACCCCGCCGGGGGGCTCGGAGACCCTGGCATGCTGCCCAGAACACCTGGGGATTTGATTTTGACCCTTGGAGCAAGTTGCTAACTTTGTATGAGGATGTGAGAGTCACACAGGTTTGAATAGTGTAATAATATAATGTTCACAGGGTGAAAATGCAGATTTTAGGATTTTTGGTATGGGGGTTATGGGGACAAGATGGAGGAATCTGGGCATGTCTAGCCTTCTTCTTCTTGTTCTCCATTTTTTGCAGTGGTGTTGGCACTTTGGGATTGGTTTAGAGTAGAAGTGCACTGTCTAACATAGGTGATAGGTATTGGGAATTAAGTGTAAATATGATATACGTAGTTTGTAATATAAAAGGACAACACCGCCTCGGGGGCGGTCAGAGTGCTCGTGGCTGCCCTGCAGAGCGGATCTCCGCTGGGCAGAAAGAAAATTTTATAGATAAGAATTAATAAACAGCCTCAAGACCGAAAAGTGAAGAGTCCAGAAGCAGAGACATCCTACGCATCTCGGGGCAGCAACCCGAGAATTGGCGTCCCTGGGTGGGCACATTCCAAGAGGGCACTGATAAGCCTCTAAGCCTCTTGGGAAGCAGCCAGAACAGCCCGAGAAGCAGCAGCCACTCTCAAGACCATCCAGAGAGCTTCTGCAGAAGAGACTCGTAGCAGACCAGTCTGGAGCACAGCCAGAAGCCGCCTGGATCCTCTCCTGTGAACTGCTGGCCGCTTTTCAGGTGCACCTTCGGACTGACCTGACAACTCGGATTTGGTGAGAAGGTCAAAATTAAGAACACGGGGGGTACATGTTCCCAGGAGCAGTTCAGGATTTTGTCAGTCTTACAAGGCGTGGCAGAGGCAATTTCAAAGAAAGAACTTAGAGATCTTTTGCTATGGGTGCACTGTAATTATCCGTACTCAGGACACGTCTGTTGTTTGAAGTGGGATTCTGGCAATAAATCAACAGACATCTTTATCATTCGGCCACAAGAAAAGATGACATAGCCATGAAACTTTTACCATCTGCACGGGTGCTGCTGGAAGCAACCTCAGCAAAATCTGGGAAGGTTGCCAAGCAGCAGCTTGCTAAAACTCCCACAGGGGGAGAGGGAGGGGAGCAAAGCCAGAAGCGGAGGGCGGCTCTCGTTCCAATTGTCCCAGGGGAAACAGAAATAGCTCCCATAGAAGGGGAGCAGGAGGGAACTTCATCACCTCCGATTCCCTCATCACCCCGAAAGCCCACGGGGCCTCCAAAGCGTCCGAAAACCCCAGATACTTCAGGGTTATCGGGCTTAGACTCAGACACCCTCTCACTCCCGGGAGAGCTCAGGGTTGAAATTTCCCCAAGCGAATTCGAGGAATCGGACTGCGCCATTATGGGGGCGCGTCCTCCCGATTCGCAGGAGGGAAAACAGCAGAGTCGGGAAGGGGGGCCGGAGTGGGACCAGAGGGGGAGGGGAAAACTCTCTCGCGGCGGCGGCCTCGGGCGGCGGCGGGGCCGGCCGGCGAGGGGGGGCGGAGCCGGTGGGAGACTCGGGAGCTGACGTGGTGTGCGCGAGCGCGGTGCAAAAAACGCGAGCGAGGGGCAGAAATCGCGAGACAAATGTGGCGCAGCCACCCGGGGACAGCTCTCAGACCGCGGGGACAGCGTCAGGCGGGGACAAGCCCGGCGGGACATCTGCACAGTCGCAGCCGGCACCCGTAGGGAGACGCGGCAGGCGCGCGGTGATGACGCCATGCCCGGAAGTTGGGACGCGGAGATCTGCCTGAATCGCGGCGCGGGCACGAGCCGAACGGGAATTGCGCGCGCCGGTGGAAGGTGCGGATACAGTGTCGGAGGAAGAGGAGGGCGATTCCGAAACGGATCAAACCAGGGGGGAAACATCGGAGGCGGAACGGGACGGGGACAGTGACGTCAGTCTAGGGGAGGAAGGAGGCGTTCCCGAGATCGCGCGTGCGCGGAAGACGCGGTCGGAGGCGGGTCCGCTCCCCTGTGACGACGCGGGCAGGGAAGGGGCGTGCCCGGGGCTCGGTTACATCCCGGGGCTCCGCCCCCTCTCCGATGCCGGTCCCTCCAGTCCCAGTCCCTTCGATCCCGACCTCTCCAGTCCCGGGGAGACACACACGTATCCAATCTGAGCTGCTGGCTCAGTCAAAAATCGCACAGTCTCGGTCTCACTCAAAATCGCCAATGCTGCAGTCAGCCAACAGGAGCCGATCGAGGTCGCGCCACCATCGCGGTCAACCAGGCGGGCGACAGCGCCACCTTGTGGTGGGGTCACCACATTGCAGGACACCGTGCCAGACCTGGTCGGCCAAGCCACAGCGCCGTCTGGTGGCGGGACTGCAACATCGCAACATTTTTTCCAACTACATACAAAAGGAAATCTAAATCGGAGAAGACAAGTACAACACAGCAAATGGAGTTTTCATCAGCTTCTGAATCTCACGAAGCTCAAGACACTTCTGATGAGGCACAACAACAGGATGATACAATACTCATTACTGCCTCAGAGGGTGTTCCAGCATGGATGTTTCAACAGCAACAGCAGCCAGTTCTTCAGGCAGGAAGCCAGCAATCACTGTACCAAGGAGTGCAGCCAAATACCTTCTACAATATTTAAGCACGGCCATGGGAACGCAAGCATGAGAATTTCAGATTCCTGTTCCAGATTTAGGAGCAAGGCCAAAGACTTCATCAAAATGAGGAATGCGGATTCCAGAGACACCAATGACTTCTACAACTCCACTGTACATGCAGATACCCATGGAGCTGCAGGTTCCAGAAGAAGAGAAGTTGAAACAACGGATTGGACACATATTAAAAAAAAATTAGGAAAAGAAAAAGACTTAATTGCAAGGTTCGGGAGACATCACAATGCCAGTGACATACAATGCCCAGGGTCAGGATCCAAGGTGGGATAGACTGGGTCACGAGGTGGTCAAAGAATTAGCTAAAGCCATCAGAGACAATGGACTGAATTCACAATATTTTAAGCAGCTTCTGAAGGGAACTTTCAACATGTATGACTTTACACCTTACGACATCAGATGCCTTGTGTCAATGATTCTCACCGACATGCAGAATCTCGTGTGGGACATGAGATGGAGAAGATCTCTTGCAGAGCTGAGGCTCAGATACCAAGGCGGACCAAACGCAAAGCTCACAGTGGCACAGTTAGCAGGTAATCCTCCAGATGACAATCCAACACAACAAGCAGCGAGGCTTCCAAGATGAGTGCTGAATGACATCAAGGAAGCAGCACGAAAAGCAATCCTGCAGATTGCTCCAGCAGGAGCACAAGATATCCCATTCACAAATGTCAGACAAGGTCCCATTGAACCTTTTTCCTCATTCACAGATCGACTCACACAAGCTGTGGATTGACAAGTGACTGATGACATGGTGAAACTACATCTCATCAAAAGTCTTGCCTATGCCAATGCCAATCCGGATTGCCAACGGGTCATCAGTGCAATGCCCGGTCGACCTTCTTTGGCAGAAATGGTAGAGACATGCAGCAAAGTGGGAACACCTCAGCACATTGCATCCATCGTGAAGCAGTAATTGCGAGGAGAGTTGGAAGAACAACTGGGAGGACAGTTGGGAGAAAAAATGGAAAGAATGCTTCAATTGCAGAATGAGAAGATCGACAAGATAGACAAAGTTCTAGCAAGCATTGAAAAGAAGAGCAACTCATCTGGTGGACAATGCTACAGGCGCGGAGCATTTGGACACATGAAGAAGAACTGCCCACAAGCACAAGTGCAAGTGCCAAAGACAGAAAGGCCACTCTGTCCAAGATGCAGAAGAGGAAGACATCTTGCGAATGAGTGTTATTCTCAAATGGATGTGGATGGAAAACCTCTACCGTGTCTGGGAAACGCCAAAAAGGGCGCGCAACATCATCAGCACATGTCGACATAAGTGATGGTGATGACACAAGAGCAGACAGGACAACCATCGGAGAACATCGGACAGATTCCCTCAGCAAAGTCATCAGCAGAATCCCCAGTGACCCAGAACTCCTCCCACCAGGAGCGCAGTGCACATTGGCAGCTTCCAAGTTAACGTGCTTCTTGGATGGAAGTCACACAGTGATATCAACAGGTGTCAATGGGACTTCACCCAAGAGACAAGATTTCTTGATAATTGGCAAAGACAGAAGCAGTACCCTCAGACTTGTCGTTTATCCTTCAATCATTTCAGCAAATAGAAATGAAGAGTTGACAGTTTTAGCCAAGGCCCTTCAACCACCATTGATTGCGGCAGAAAACACCCCAGTAGCAAAAGCTATCGCTTTGCCACCACACGCCATGGAGCAGGTCATGCCAGTGTTTGACGAAGAAGGATTTCCTTCAAAGGACCATGTGGAAGTACATACTTCCTGGGTGAAACACATAGGCCGAGATTGACCCACTGTCACTTGTCAGTTGACCTGTGGAGAAAGAACAATTGTCATCAGAGGAATGCTTAACACAGGGGCAGACATCACAGTTATATCCTACGCCTTTTGGCCTCAAGAATGGAGTTTGATTGCACCTTTAGGTTCCCTCACAGGCATAGGGGGAAGTTCTCTGTGTCTGCAGAGTGAGCATTCCATTGTTGTCACAGGACCAGGAAACAAGACGGCAATCATTCGTCTCTTTGTTGTGTAGAAGCCCATCACAGTATGGGGAAGAGACCTTTTAGCACAATGGGGCACGAAGTTGGAGGTGGATTTTTAGTGGGGGTCACTGCAGCACTTGCCATACTGAAGTTAACCTGGGAGACAGATGATCCAGTTTGGGTGGATCAGTGGCCCCTTGAGGAAAAAAGTTGAGTGCATTGAAAAACCTGGTCCAAGAACAACTGCAAAAGGGACACATCAAGCCAACAAATAGTCCATGGAACTCTCCAGTGTTCGTCATCCGAAAGAAAGCATCAGGCACATGGAGACTGTTGCATGACCTCAGGAAGATCAACGAAGTCCTTGAAGACACGGGACCACTTCAACTGGGACTTCCCTCAGTCTCAGTGATTCCCAGAGATTGGCCGCTTGTGGTCATTGACCTCAAGGACTGTTTCTTCAGCATTCTGCTTCATCCAGATGATGCTCCAAGACTTGATTTCTCCGTTCCAAGCATTAACAAGGAAACGCCTCTGCAGTGGTACCATTGGGTGGTCCTTGTTGTTGTTCAAACAACCTCTCAATCTGATCACAGATTCCGCATATGTTGCGGGTGTGGTCAAATGGTTGGAAGGTTCACTTTTGAAAGAGACCAGCAAGGAAGTTTTATATTCATACTTGTAAGGCATGAAAATATTGCTAGAAAACAGAGAACATAAATACTTCATCACTCACATCAAAGCACACACATCGCTTCCAGGATTTCTAGTGGAAGGGAATGCCCAGGCGGACAGGTTGACAATGTCCATTTCACAAACCCTACCAGACATTTTTGAGCAGGCAATATTAAGCCATGCATTTTTTCATCAGAATGCACAGGCACTGATGGAATCCTTTCGTCTTTCAAAGAGCCAGGCGAGGGAAATCATTAGTCAGCTTGTGCAGCCACCTGCTTCCACAGGAGCAGTCAATCCATGGGGACAGCAAAGTCTTCAACTGTGGCAAGCTGATGTCACAAAATATCCATCATTTGGAAAGCTCAAAAATGTTCATGTTTCAGCGGACACATTTTCAGGAGCAGTTTTTGCATCAGCACATACAGGAGAAACAGCAGAACATACATGCCTGTCAACATTTCTTGCAAACATTTGCATCATTAAGTGTACCTCAAGATATAAAAACAGACAATGGCCCAACATACACAGGGAAGGTGCTTGACAAATTCCTGAAAAAGTGGGGTATCAGATGTCGCAGACATATTTTTGTGAAAATCCTTTTCTTTAGGATTTTCCCTTCAGAGAAGCTGAGGCCTCAGAAACAAAAAGTAAACAATAGTTATCTGCTGCTGTGGAATGCAACAAGTGGATCCGTGATTGGTCTCGTGTAGATGTTTTGATTCAGTGACCAGTCACAGCAGAGCTGGCTCTCTTTCTTTGTTTGAGCCAACTGCTTTTGTTATCATTCTTTTCTTTTCTATTTTTAACTTAGCTTTCTGAGGAAACTTTTCTTTCTATTTCTTTTTAGTATAATTATAATATATATATATCATAAAATAATAAATCAAGCTTTCTGAACATGGAGTCAACATTCTCATCTCTTGCCTCATTCAAGAACCCTTGTGACCACTGTCACAGTCAAACACACATTTGGTATTCCATATTCCCCCATGGGTCAAGCAATCATTGAAAGAACACATCATACCCTGAAATCCCTTTTGGATAGACAAAAAAGGGGGGAGCCAAAGGCGACGCCTCACATGAGGTTGAACAAGGCATTGTATTGAATTTTCTCAACAGCTGCTCTTCAGAGCCCAATCCATTGATTTTAAGACACTTTTCGAACGGCTCTCAGGCAAAACTAAGAGAGAATCCTTTAGTTTTGATCAGAAACCCAGAGACAGGACAAATAGAAGGTCCCTTCAAATTAATTACATGGGACAAAGGTTTCGCTTGTGTTTCCACAGGGCGAGGTCTGAAGTGGGTGTCAGCGCGACATGTGAAACCATATCGGACTCAAGAGCGAAGACACTGATTCCGGAAACAGAGAAGCGAGCACGCAGACGGAAGAAGAGAACCAGACTCCAGAAATCGACTCAGAAAAGACATAAAAGAACAAGGACTTGGGGGTTTCTTTTGGGGTTTGGGTGTCAAAAACATGGCAAAGCTTCTCAGCAAAGGTGAAGCCATGAGCTTGGTAATGCTTGTGTGCCTCATTCTGCCACCTATTGCTTTAAGCAATGGGGCGGATTTGCCCATTGTCCAACCAAAACAGAACGTTTGGGAAACTTTGGCTCAGGCAGCAAATCTAGACAGCATTTGCTTGACACACTCAAGGCAAGGGAGAACATTTTCAACATGCATGGTTGGATTGCCAGTGGATGAATGGCCGGTTCTAAAACACACTCCTGTAAAAGTCTCACAGGTCATTATGGATCCTGTGAATGAGTGGTGTTCTTGGACAAAACTCCTTCCTGTGGCTTCCTCTGAACCTCAGGACTTGGAAATTTTTGGGTCCACGACAATGGAACTTTGCATGAGATTCGAAATTTCGGATGTGACAAAAGCAAAAAATAAGACTGTTGATGTCACTCTGAATCATGCCTTTTACAAAAATGCATTGGCTTGGTGCAAATACACCAAGATGACAGCCAAAGCATTGCTCCAAGTTCCAGCACAATTGCCATGGGGCATCTTTTTCATTTGTGGGGACAGAATTTGGCTTGGCATATCTGCAAATGTCAAAGGCGGTCCATGCAGCATTGGAAGAATTTCATTGTTGTCACCTGATTTGAAATCATTGAAAGAGCAAAAACGTAAAGGGAAAAGATCATTGGAACAGTATAGTCCAAATTGTGATGATGAGGTAAACACCTGGGACAAGGCTCAGAGAATTGCCGTTGCAATTTTCTCACCTCAGACAGCGTCGGGGGTGGCCTTGACTCAATTGGACCACATGGGTTTTTGGTTGAGCAAACATGCTCGAGCCGTTTCTCTTGCACTGAGTGACATGTTAAAAGACATTGACAGCGTGAGACAGGCAACTCTTCAAAACAGAGCAGCAATAGATTATCTGCTGCTGGCACATGGACATGGATGTGAGGAATTTGAGGGAATGTGCTGCATGAACCTGACAGATGACTCAAAGTCAATTCATGAGAACATCAAAAAGATAGAGGAAAGTATAAAAAAGCTTGGGCAGATCACTGGATCTTGGATCGATGATGTAGTTGGATTTTTTGATCTTTCTCCATTGTGGAAAAAGCTTCTAAAAATAGGGTTTTATATTTTAGTAGGACTTTTGGTTCTCATGCTCATTGTGCCATGCATCTTCTGTGTGTGCGGCGGGTCATGAATTGAGTCGCCAAAGAGATGTTTTTGGTGCAAACAGAAGGGGGAGACTTCTCAAAACCAAACATAGTTTCAAACTTAGAACTGTGATTTTCTCCACAGTGAGATGAAGGTGCTTAAGTGACTGAAACATGCAGAGGCACTTATGAAAGGAAGAGACCACTATCAAGAACAAACCAGTCTACCTTTATTAATTGCCTGTCTTCTTTCTTGTGCTGCTTCTCGTTGCAACAGGTGAATTCCTCAAGGCTGTTGTGATCTTGGCTTTCAGCATGCTCTTCAAGTACTTAAAGATGGGTTGTAAGCAGCAGGAGGGTGCTAAACCATACTTTTCTGTTCCAGCAGAGAAAGTAGGACAATTTATTCTCATGAGAAAGTGCACAGTTTTATTTAGGGGTTTGCTGTTTGACACCCATTCTCGGCAGTTTTTGTGTATCCATTCCTGTATTTCTGGATCGTGTCTGCTCTGGTGCTGTATGTTGTGTGTGGAGTCAATGAATGCCACAGAGTACACTTTATTCATCACCTCACGTTTCCTCTGCACCAGCAGATCAACAAACACCAAGCCACCATAGCCATGGGCAATGAAGGCCACATTGCTGGCTGCACTGTTTGCAATGAAATGATCCCATACATACACAGTGTGCTCTTCGGGGCTGCTGCTGGCCCTTTTGGGGATCGAACAGGCAGACTGTCTGACAGAAAATCTCTCCTTTTCAGTGTTCATATCAGTGAAATTGTCATTGGGGTTCAGTACAATCACTTCCCAGTGGTTCTGCAGGGCCGTTTTAATGAATGGTATTTGTGTTCCATGTTTCAAGCCCTCACTGACAATTGCCCTTCGCCCCCACTGTCCAGCACAAAAAGCTCCATGGTCTTGAAGAAAGATAATTAGGCTAGAGGAACTTGTTAATGCATCCTTGCTCATGAAAAAGAAGCTTCTTGGTTCATCCTCTATAGCATCAGTAGGAATATAAACCTTCTGCAACATGCAGACTCTTTCCAGGAGCTCATAAACATACTGGGTAATAGAATGTCCCAGAACTTCGTAGAGTTCATGATTCTGCTCATGTCCATTCTTGTAGTAATTGAAAACAAAGGACTCATTTGTATCCAGGTGCCTCAGTTCCCCTTTTATATTGAAGTCATATTTTAGTTCCTCTTGATACTTGGAATCCTCTGTTAGTTTCCTCAAACTGAGTTCACGCTGTATTTGTAACCACTACAAATTAAGAAGACTATTATTGTCTTCTTAAGTAGTGATAGACCTCCACACAACACCTGTCTACCCACCCCTCCCTGCATTAGAATTTAGATTTAAAAGCTGTTACAAATTAAATACTTGTTGAACCAGAGTATTTCATGGTGATGTATAGCAAACCAGCTGCTTCTAAAACCTCTTAGAGATGTCAGTTGCAAAGTTCCAACAGCAGTAACTCCTCTGCCTTTATTACACCTTATTTCAGTTTGGTAGTTAAAAATTTGTAAGTAGCATGTTTATTTAAATATCTGTTTAAGGTAGTTTGAATTAAGGGCTTTAAGAAGGAGGCACATGTACATGGTTCATTGTTCACTTGAACAACTTTTATTGTGCTGTCTGGTAGCCATTATCTTGGAACTCCACTGAGTTTCAAGGCCGCCTTTGAAATACAGGCCTAGCAATTGGACATAGTCCAAGTGTCATAACTGCATTCTGAGCTTTTAAAGAAAATAAGCTGTGCTTACTAAGGACTTAACCTTCCTGTTGCTTGTGTACCAGCATACTCTCCATGTTCTTCTACCTTCAGCTGCACTAGAACAGATAATAATGATGTGTTTACTTTCTGATAATCACTCTAATTAGTCACTCATCCTTGCAAGAACTTGCCACATGGAAATAGAGGAATGGATGACAGAATAAAGTAGCCACTGTGATCCAGGGGCAGGAGAAAAGAAAGTCCAGGCAGCAAACTATCATGAGGTTGGACTGAGATCTCCAAATTCAGATTATTAACTGAAATGAATTATACCAGAAAGTGATTTTTGAGCAGCTGAAAAATTAAGTTTAGCATAACCTTCTATTTTCCTAGTAATTCTTCAATCTACTACTGACTGTCACTGGCTGTAGAACAGCAAACAGGGTATAACCTTTGGTGTGGTCAGAATCCTACCTTTACAGGAGTTTAGTCCTAATACAGTAATTTTTTTTCCTGTAAACAGTCTGAATCAAGTTACATTTGGCAAGTTAGACTGTATACCTTTAAGTTTTTCTTGCTGAACTAAAAGTTTTATAGAACACAGTAAATTACATTCTATGTTAAAAGTGTACCATTTGATAAAGCCAATTACTAGAACAAAAAGTGATCTGAATATTTTCATGTAAGTGACTTGATTTGGAAAGCAACTCTTTCAAGGAATGCAAGCTTCCTTGAGGTAAGGTGCTTAGCAAAATTATTTCTTACACTCCTAAATTAAAAAAAAAAAAAAAAACCCCAAACAAAACCAAATAAAAACATTTTTGCTTTTTAACACATAAAACAACATATGTATTTTCTTTTTGAGTAATCTTCACTGGGCCAGTGTTATTAAGTCCTCTCTTCATGTCTTCTAAATAATAGAGAGCAGGCTAGAAAATTATGCCTTCTCATTTTTTATCTCATATAATCAGTACACATAGAAAAAGGGGGAAAATCATATGCTATGATATATAATCCATTTATTACTGTCTTGCCAGTTTCTTGAAATGGAAACAGCACAAAGAAAATGCACAGGCACCCATTCATCTATGATTTTTTCATTCTGCAGGAAGGCACAAAAGACACAAAGGAGATGGGAAAACAGTCTGTTTGCTATACGACTGAAATATGGGCAATTAATGCAAAAGAGATAATACTTAGTGGGAAACAAGCTACCCACATTCCAGTTGTTGTTCCCATGAGACAAAGTGGGAGAAAAATGGGCATATTTTAAGGAAAGATGCATTTGAAGAAAGGCAGAAAGCTTTCTGTAAGAATTAGGAATAGGTAGGTGCAGTTTCCTTGGAGTAGCATGTTGGGGACCACCTCTCAGTCCCTTTCCCTCCTCATACCTAAAAGATTGGAGAGACTAATTTCCCAGCATACTCTGAACAGGAGGTCACTATCCTTTTACTTCAGCTACTAACAGCAACATTGTTTTTTCAGTTCCAAAACAAGGATGTTTTTTCAGTTCCAAAACAAGGATGTGTGATTCCAAATTAAACCCTGAACATCTGCTTTACAAAGCATTGTGAAGGGTTGCTGAAGATTTCAGGAGGAAGAAACAAACAAACACAGTTTTACATAAAGTGCACATATGACTTTCCTTCCTAAAATTGCCTACAGGATGCAAAATGAAAAGTTTTGAGGCAATTAATGATAGCTTATAATTTTGGAGTTTACTTAAATAGTAGCTTAGAATTATATACTTGTTAGTCCAGAGAACTGATTTTATCGTAGTAACACAATTAATTATAGAATTAAAAAGTAGCAATTAAAGGTTAAAGATAGAGCTGCATGCACTTCTTTGTTTTAAGTCTACATTCTAAATCAGCATTGATAGCTGTTTGTACTTCACTGTCTGTATATAAATGCAATATTCAAGGTTGTAAATGCTGGCAGCCTTTATAATTGCTACTTTAGTTTTAAAAATTTGCTTTTGGGGAAAAATAATCCCTCTTTCCCTTCCTCCCACTTTTCTATTCAGATTCTAAAGTGCTTCAGATGTAAATTCAGCTGGTGCTTGTTGCAGCATTTGGCATATTGTGAACACCAATACAGTATAAGTACCACATAAGATCCATAAAGATTACTTTGTTTTCCATTTAAAACCACTTCATTCTAGTAAAGCCCAATATTACCGTATGCTCTTCTGTAAAATCTGTCATCATCATAGATGGAAATCTTTTTCACTCTGGGAGTGTAGACAAGTCCTCTGCATGAAAAAAAATAAACTCAATCATGGTTTCAGTTTTCATTACTTTAAGTACTGGGGCATATATCTGCAAGATCTATCAGTAGCTGATGGTTTGGGCCACCTAAAGCACTCCAGTAGTTCCAAGTTACAAACTCACGTTTGTAATTCACACCTGACAGTAAGCTACAGCTAAACCTTGACTATGAAACGAAACATTCGCCCACACCAGTTAATTCCCACAACCAAGAAGAAAACAAAGCAGAAAGCGCCACAGAAAACTAACAATTCTGAAGCTGTCCTGGAAAAAAAACAAAAAACCCACAGCAAAAAACCCCAGCCAACAAATCTTCCTCTCCCCTTGGCTGTGGGAGGATTTCTAAGGGCAGCAGCTGCAAACGGCGGCCAGCCGGGGTTATAAGGGCTCTCCCCGACTGTGCATCCCCCTCCCAGCAGGACATTAATTTGATTAATTTGGCGGGGTCTGGTGTCAGCTGAGGGAAATGTCATTAGCAAGGTACAACTTCAACCTGGGCTGGCCCGGGTTCATTATTGTTCCTTTACAAGTAATGCGGTTTCTCGGCTCTTTAGTGGCTTTCAGCGGGTCAGTACCGAGCTCGTCCCGAGCAGGTTAAACCTCGGAGGGCCTGAGGGGCCGCGGGCGGGCGGTGGCTCCGGCACGGCCCAGCGGGGCGGTGCCCGGCCCGGAAGTAGCTGGGGAAGCTGCGCAGGCGGCGGCGGCGGGGCCGGCCCGCGTAAACAGCTCCGGCGGTGGCGGTGAGTGCCGGTGCTGACACCGGGGCCGTTCGCTCCCGCCCGCTGCCGGCCCTTCGGCGGGGGAAGGGGGCGGAGGAGGAGGGCCGGGCTGCAGCCCACCGGCAGCGTTCTTGGGGGGGCCGCGGTGTCTGTCGCGAACGGGCGGAGCCGGCAGCGCCGTTGAGCGGAGGGCACCGAGGGACGGAGGGAGGGCTGGTGGCGGCGTTGCTGCGCCTCTGGGAGAAGGCTGAGGAGAGATCGTGGAATTGCTGGCTCAGGCCGTCGGGATTTGCGGGTTTGTCAGCGGGAAGCTGTTCCCTTCCCAGCGGGGGGAGCCGCGGTGCGGAGCTCGGGGCCCGGTGCCGGGCCGGGCTCAGGCGGTGCAGCCCGCTCGCTGCCGCTCCCGGGGGTGCCGCTCCCCCGAGCTGTCAGGCGGCCCCGTGCGTCCGCGCTTCCTCGTCACAGGCGTCGGAGCAGGCGCTACTTTGGCTTTTCTTTATCGGTCCATTCCCCACCCTGCGGGACTATGGCTCTAACTTAAAAAAACTTCCGAGATAAGTAAAAGTCCCCGAACTTGGCTTCTCGAGAGACTCCAAACTAGCTGTAATCTTTCAAGGTCTTATGCCAGAGTCATATAGAATATGTATCAAGAGAATACCTATAAATGCTGGAATCTCTGAGGCTGTGTTCTTCTAGTGATGAAGTTTGTAGGTTTAACAGGAGTCCTTGTCTGTTACTTGTTCTGGGAGCCCTTGCAGTGGTACAGATGTCCTTTTTTACTCCTTTTCTGTCTATAGTCTAAGTGTGAACTTATCAGTTGTGTGCCTGCAGCAAGGAGTTAATCAGTAAATGTCATAACTAAGGATATATTCTAGGACAATTTCATTAAAAATTTAGTCTGTACTGACAATCCAGAGCCTTGCTCCGGTGTGTGGCTGTCAATTGCTTTTTACCAAGGCCTGTAGTGACAGGGCAAGACAGAACAGTCATAAATTGAAAGAGGGTAGATGTAGGTTGGACACAAGAAAGTATTTTTTACAATGAGGATGGTGGGACTGGAACAGGTTGCCCAGAGAAGCAGTGGATGCCCCATCCCTGGGAGTCTTCAAGGTCAGGTTGAATAGGCTTTGGTCAACCCGATCCATGTTATGAATGTGTTTTTTTTGTTCTAGATTGCTGAAAAATTATTTTCTTGTTCCTTCTTAGTGCCTACTACTGTGGTTCTACTTGCCTTTTAATCAATAAACTAGAAATTGTTAAGTTTCTTTTTTTTTCCTTTGTATTTTTTTCCAGTAGAGAAAACCATGTCAGGAAGAACATCATCTTCAAGTCATGTCAATGTAAGTGTTCCTGAAATTTTCAACATTTTATTTTGAGGCTGTGGATATCCTATGGTGTTCTGATGTGTTTGCACAACCAAATTGATTCTTCACTTTGTTGGAACATGCTTTCTTGGTAGCAGTCAATACTAATGTCTACTGTTGTACATTTATTAATACATTGTAGGCTTAGCATTTGATTACACATAAACAGGATGTTTTCCAAGTTATTTTAAGACCTAGGCTACCACCTAAAATTTTAAAGTAATTTGAAGTAAGTAGAACAGCTGCAAAACTGTGTAAAAGTTAGTTATCTGCAGAGATGTACTCTGCAGCATAAGAGGCTTCTTATGCTAGTGTGTATTTTTTCGTAAAATATCCCTGTTAGAAGCAGTTTCTTGCAGTGGGAGTACTGGAGAGAACAAATGATAGACACAGGACCAGGTATGATTGGGTGAGATCTGGGTGATGTAGTGGTTTAGAAATGAGCTGTTTCCAGCGCTGTGTTTATGCACTATCTCTGGCCCTTGCTTTTACAGGTGGGAACCTTCAGGAAAGTATTGCTGATTTAGATGAGTCTGCCAAGTGTGTATGCACATGTATGTGTAGAGTTAGTCACTTTTTATTTGGGAAAAGCTGAGGCACCTGCATACCTTGTGTTTAGCATAGATTCAGACCTCTCTTTGCCTGTTGACTTTGTGCTTGCTCTGTAAGTTAATTGTGGGTGCTGTAAACCAACATCTTCTTAATGAGTGCAAGCATTGGGAAGATGCGGTGTGGTGAGCTGAAAATGTTGCTTGTTAATGTATCTTGTGCTTTTTATCCCTTTCTGTCAGTTGTCTCTTCTTTTTACTGAGTCTGACTTTATCGGTACTTAACGTTGTCTGTTATGTCATTACAGAAGTTATCAGAACCTCTTTAATTTTAAATGGATGTTAGAATTCTAGATAACTATGTGTTCTTTGGAATCTCAGAAGCTGCTAGTCAGGCAGCAGGTGGAGGTCTGAAGTAAGAAATCTGTTCCTAGGCTACAGTGCAGATCAGAAATATGCATTCTGACTTATAGGCCCCTTCTAAAACAAAACCAACCAAACAAATTTCAAACAATCTACTTGTAGGAGCTGCTGAATAGAAAATGTCTTGTTGCAATCCTTCCATGTTGATTGAAAAGAGAGGTACTTGTCTGAGAAGTTGTTACCTGTGTGTGACATCTGTATCCTTTAGAGTTTGAAGAAACTGTTATTAAAGGAGTGTTTGTTCCAGTGTTTGACCATCAAAGGTAGCCTGAGATACTGTATAGAAATTTGGGTCTAATTACAAAAAACTTTAATCTTAGTTTCAAAGAAGTGTAGAGAAGGAGTAAGAGCACTCAGGATTTAGACTGAAGGACTGAAATATTATCTCATTATGGTGCAGCATACTTCCTTATGGTCTGTCTGAAGGACTACCTGCTGAGCTAATGAATGCAGTTAAGGTGCTAATAATTAGGTTGTTGGAGTCACTGTTCTGGAATCCCTGCTTTTAATTTCATGTTACAGTACAAGGCATCTGGTGGCTTGCAAATCAAGTTCATAGGATGCTCTACAGTGTCCATCATATGGAATAGCTTCAGCTTTTTCCTGCCTGAGCTAGATTCAGAGATGTGTAAATGTTGCATTCCCTCTCTGATACATTCTCATCTGGTTGTATATGTAATGTAAGGTTTTGCTTCTCAGGATGCCTGGAGCAATAGCAATGTTTGCACTTTTATTCCTTCAGTTGATACTTTAACTGGTTTAATTAACTGATAGAAAATATCGTCCTGTTTCCTTGTCTTATGAACTAGTACAAATTTAGTTTGGTTATTTTTTTGATTTTCAATGAACAAACCTTCTTTCCTACATATATATTTTTTCTGAACTAGTGAATTCATGTGAATTATTAACTGCTTTCTCTTTCAATAATTACTTTCAAAATGCTGTCTCCATTTCTGTGGGAGTTGGCAATGACAATAGCTGATACCATTTTGAGAACATTAAAGTCTGATGCTAAATTATCATACCAAAATTGTTCTTCATTCTGAATTTTTCTTTTGAGAAAGCAAACCTGGTCATGACATTCAGCTATTTAGTTTTCTCTTTATCATTCTCTAAGCTGAGACAGTTAAACTGGAGTGTAAACAAACCAGAAGGAACCAAGAAGGCTGTGACAGTGGATTGGTTGTCACCTTTTTGTCGCCTTGGCAGATGTAAAGTTAATGAAATAGAACTTTTTCAAATGGTTTCATGTGTTAAACTAGCTCATCACGTGGTATGACACATGATTTGGGATCAGGCATTAATGAGGAATGCATTTCAAGTAAAGTCACAAGTCAGGGCTTCCCTTACAGCTTTATTTTGCCCAGTTAAGACAACATTGTACATAGAGGTATGTCAGCTCATAGCACCAGTGGATAATTTAGTTTTACCATGTGTAATATCATCTGTTTTCAGTTTCGTATACCAAAGAAGAAAACAAACACCAAGTCAGAGGATGTCCAAGTTCAGTCCCCTCTGGCAAGGCTCCCAGGCTCCCACCATTGTGACTGCCCTTTAAAAGAGGTAAAGAGAAGTTCTTCAGAGTGTAAAGTGTGTAGGAGAATGTTACATGAGGTTTTGCTTTACTTTTGGAAGCTGGTTTTTTCAACACCAAGTGTTGCCTTGTGACCAATAACTAATCCAGACTGTGTTGAGAGAGGCAAGTGTGTAAGTCTGAAATCTGTTTGCAAGCATTTACAGGCATGGGAGTCTTAGTCTAAATCATGAAAAGCAGTTTGTCTTTGGGTGTAGTTTGAAACTATCTTGAAAATCATTAATATAAAGGTAAATATAATATTTAATTTTTTTTAGTTGATTGTCTTCTGACTGCTGAACTTTTAGGTTATATTCAGATCACTTACCAAACTTTTTGTTATATAGAAATAACCTTTACATTGAGTTTTCAGTTATCCAGGAGCTTAAGCTTTTAAGAGAATATATGAAGCACTCTATGCCTCTTGACAGAATTTTAGGTGCTAATACAGAAATAACTGTATTAAGACCAAAAGACTGTAAGAGTCTTATGGCATTTATCATAACTGAGTGTCTGGATCATCTCAGTCTCATATAGAAGCAAATATTTGCCTCTATAAATCTTTTCCAAATTTCATAAGCATTTCAAATGTCAAGTGTTGGAAACATACTTTGCTACTCTTGTTTCCTTCAGCTCAGCATCCGGAGTTTGTTGCTGGCTTTAGTGCTTTCAGAATCATGGGCCTGGGCAAACAGACCTCCTCCCCCTCAGAGGAGGTTGAAAGGTGTAGTGAGGGAAGGTAGGAATTCCTCTTGACTTAGAGTAGTGGTAATGTGACCCAGGTCTCTTGGTAGGCCTGGTCATTTGAGAATGCTGCAGTAGAGACTTGCTGTGGGGTTGTGTTCTGTACTGGTAATGCTTTCAGTGAGCAGAGCCTCCAGTTGCAGTCAGGTTTTGAAATGGGAGCTGGTGTCTCCTCTGGCTACAAGCAGCAACCTGTCTGCCTCTATAAAAATTATGATTTGAATGGTGAATTGGAAAATTCTTTATTTCCTAGTTATTTCCTGGATGTTGTCTAATTTTCCATTTCTTATTTTTCCTACCTATGTCTATACATATTTCAAACTTTCCCGTGTATCGGGGGATTTCAAATGCTTTAAACACTGCCTAGTTTTTATGTTCTACTTTAAAAAACTTGGTCATGAGTTGTCAGAGTTTGCACCATGTTTGAGAAACTTTGTGTTGTTTTTAGTGATTTGGACATACCGGTCTCTCCTGTGCTTGAACACCAATGGTAAAAGATGAATTAGATGGTGTTGGAAGGCAGAAAGAGGGGAGAGCCCAGTCAATTCAATTTCTTGCTGCCAACTTTAGTAGTGGGTTATTTTGCATTAGAGTTAATCCCTATGGTATTGAACAGTCTGATTTGGGATGTGCCTTTCAGACTTCATTAAAGTTTGTAGAATATGCATGGGCATGAACTTTTCAGATGCTCTTTCAAACCACACTTAGTCAAAAAGGAAGATAAATTTGTCTGCTTTCCGCCCGAGTGCCATTTTCAAGCGTCTCTTGGGTTTATTATATTTTAAATTTTAAGAAATGAGGAAGATTAGAAGGAGGGTTGGAGGTTTCTGGAATTGCAGCAATAACTGTTTTGATGGGGCTTATTTTGTTTAATTTGAAAATAGAAGTACTTTCTGGTAAGGTAAGGGTATGTGGAAAAAAAATTAAGTCTTGCTGTTCTGGGGTTTACCATCTAAGTCCCAAACCTTCAAATTGCTTTTCCCTCTCAGAATTTTATATCTTTTATATCCATATTGTAGCCTGCAAAATTTGCCTAAATGCGCAGCATTGGCCTCTACTTTCTGCATCTTGTAAATTTGTGATTATGTGGAACAGGCCTAATATTTAAGTCTGTGTTTGGTATAGTCCCTCTTGAAATTGGGAAACAATGGAATTGTCCTGTATATTTCTTCAGGAGAGAAAAAATTCTGTTCAAGATCAGGTGGTATATGCATGTTTTAAATCAAGCAAATTAATTATTTGCAAAATTGCTGTGTATGCTATTCATAACTTTGATATATTTGGTCAGTTGCATTGTTTCAGTGTCCCATTTTTCTGTGCATTATCCATTATGATATAATCAGGTTTTTTTGGAATCTGCCAATTTTATTTGTTTTGTTTCAGTGGAGATTAAGTGCCAACAACAGAAAGCCTTCCACAAAAGGAAAAAGGCAAAAGGATTGCAGCAGACACAGCTCTAATGATGAAGAATCAATTGGGTAAGAAGTCCTCTCAAAATTAGTTTATCTCTGTTTGCATATTCAGAGTTTCACAGTCTTTCTTGAAGATGAGTGTCTCTGGTCTCTAGCTAATTATTGTGTCATGCAGAGATGGTTTTCAAGCTGTTGGGTGCCTCACCTTCAGAGAATCATGCTTCACTGGTCTAATGGCAGCTGTAACTTTCCCTTGTGTGATACCACAAGATCTGTGACATTAGAGTGAGAGTGCTTACTAGAGGAATTACTGCTTGTTAACCTGCTTGGAGTCCTGAAAGGTGTTCATTGCTCTCTAAGTGTAAACTGTCATTCTAGCCCTAGATATCTTTAGATCTGTAAGAAGCTTCCCAAAATTCTTTTTCTCATCCTTTTTTGTTCTGTAGCCCACACTTATTAGCCTAAGCTTTATCAACTCTTTAAAATAATCAAAATGTCCCTTAAACAATATGCTGATTAGTAGTGGAAGAAGGTAAAAAAAATGTGAGCTTTTCCACCTCTGTGTTAGTGTCAAGGAGCTTAAATTATTAAGACTGCTGATGTGACACTTCTTTCTCTGTTGCCAAGAGCAAATATCTTGGTTTCTTTGAGATTATGGCAAATTATTGATATGCTATTATAAGATAAAATCATCATCTTCAGAGTTATCAGCTAGGTAATTGTTTTATCTGAGAAAATTTTGAAGCTGTTTTTTCTGCAGTTGACAATGGAAATAAGAATGTAGAACTAGATTTATTAGCAGGAGCTGGGAAACATAATGACTTTGTGACAAAATGAATATGTTTGTCCTAATGAAACAGTTGTTATTCCCCAAATCACTTAATTCTAAATAAAGGAGTAAGCATTCTCTGCTCTGTTTTCTGACTGCAACTAAACTGGCCCATAAGTGGTTTCTTATCAGGAGAGGCTGTTAAAAACAAAGTGCACAGGTAATGAAAATGCAGGTGATTTTGGCACTGCTAAGTTCTGTAGGTTTGTGGTTTATGAATAGTCATTGTTTAGCCTGGTCTGTATATTCAGAATGCTTCAAAGTGTTGCAAAGAAGAGCTGAAATTGTAAAAGATGCTGAGTTTATTTTTCATACCTCCTCAGAGGCATAGCTGTCAGTTTACATGCACTTACCTCAAAAAGCTTCTGTCAGTAACTTTTAATTGTGGGAGCAGCTCACAGGGTCAACCTAACAGAATTTAATTGCAGTTTCCTGAATTTTATTTATGTTTTGACATGATTGATGTGTGATGTCAAGATATCAATCTCTAAAAGCCTTTCAGTAAACTTTGAACTGATCTTTAAACATTGAGAAGTTTGGATTCTTTAAAGCTACCTTTAGATCTGTTGTGTATTAATTTTCTGTTTATTTCAATATGCAAGAGACTTTCAAATAGCATTTATAGGTGTTCCATAATTTTTACACAAATAGTTAGCAGCACAGTATTGAGAAATTATTTAGACTGCAAAGAGACAGCAAGTATTTAGATATTAAACCTGTACATTTTTCAGTTCTTTGAAAAAAGATGTGTTTCTAGAGACTAGCTAGAGCCTCTCTGTAAAGTAAATTTACTCTTCTGTCTGCAATGAAGCTTGTACTAAGTGTTCCACTTGGGTACTCAGTGTTTCTCAGTAAGTCAGAATCAACATGGGAACTTTGTTGTGTAATAAGTGGAAAGAGCACCCAGGTTCTAAAGAGGTGGTGTTTCTTGAGCAAGAGTCTGAGAACTGACAAAACTGTAAAGAGGAAAGAGTGAACTTGTGTGCTGCAAGTCTTTCTGATGCAATAGTTTTTATTCCCAGTAAGGAATTTTTCATTTGCATTACAAAGTAGAAAATAAATCTTAATTACAAACTCCTATTAGCTCCTGGTATTTTAAAAGCAGTCTACTTTATTGATAGGAGCTAATATCAGGTGTTGAGGGAGATGTGTTGCTTCAGGACTGTTACTGCCACCAAACTTTAGTCATAAAGGACAAAGTAGATATATTAGCACAAACCTACAACTTCACATGGGGCTTTTTTAACTTCTGGATTATAAAATTTGGTAGTCAATTGCTTCTGTCAGCTGTGCTGTGGTGTGAGATCATGGGGGTCTGTAGCAGCAACTGCAACTGCTCTCACTTGTACAGCTCTGCTCCTGGGCTTGTGGAAGGTGAGTGTCAGGGGTTTGTCTGTGATCCCAGAGAGGGCTCCTGGGGTGGGTTAGTTCCCTAGTTAGGAGGGAGGGTGAAAGTTGAGATGTGTGCAGTTCCTTCAGGTCAAATGAAATTTGACATTTCTTTAAATGTTCAGTGAAATACGTGTTCCAGCTGAATCAGGTACTGACCCTGTAGCAGTCAGGTTTTTGTGGCAGTCATTTACATTTACCCTTGCCCTGACAAGAGCATTTGGTCAGTAGTAACCTCCTTGTCCAGCAAAGCAAGGAGGTTCATAGGGATGTTCATGTTTGTGGGTCACTGACTTCTCATCAGTTGGTAAAAGGACAGGACCTTGGAGCTGAAGGATGACAGTCAAAATGTTTGGTCACAGCAGAGTGTTGTCAGTGAATGCATCAGTCAGAGATTCCCATTAATGATAGTGTGTCATGTTATTCCTTTGGGCTCAGAAAGGTCAGGGAGCTCCTGGGCTGTGCATGTACTGCAGAAGCTCAGATAACTAAATACACATCAGGTCTATCGGTGGCTTTATTCTGTAGACACAGGACAGACCCTCAGCTTGTCTGAGAGCTGAGGGAACAACCCTCAAACAGTACGTGACATCCCACTGCCAAAACATTTATTTCCCAGAACCTGGGTTTACTAGTAAGTGAATATAGCCATGAAGACAGTGGTGTAGACAATTAATTGTAATTTAGTCCCAAATGAGCCAATAGTCTCCTTGTCTCATTTTGATCACTTTCTAATACAAATTTGAATGAATTGCAGACAGCAGTTCCAGCACTGGTGTGTGTACACAATATGAACATTGAGTAGGGAACTATATCAAGCAGCTGTGACTATTGTGTGAAATAAGGTCAAACATTTTTCCCCAAAGAGGTATAAGCAATAAGTTTTGTTCCTGTGGTTTATAAGGTAGGATATTTTTTTTATTGCCTGTGAAAAGCAAAATTAGACTTGTCAGGAGCAGCTAACAGCATTTTTCATAATATCTTTTTTGTTTATTCCATCATTACATGCATAACTGTGTTTTCATTACCTTTGCTTTTGTATTTTTTTCAATTTTTGGGAGGTAGATAAGAGACTACGGTAGGTACTTGTTTTGGAAACAAAAATAATTGTCTTTGGTTTTCCTTCACCAAGATGCCTCCAGTGTTACTGTTATGCAAATTACTTGCTGGGTCTGCTTGTGGGACTTGCTTTTAATGTATACGTTGCTTCTTTGTGTTTGACACTTACTTTAATATTTTGAAATGTCTTTTGCTTGAGTTGCTCACTTTATTCTGTGGACAGTTTAACAAATGATGTAGGGATCTGTGTCACAACCATTGTTTACAGATGTATGGGCTGGCTTAGGTTTAGACTTTCCCTGAATCTATTGTACTCCCAGTCTTAGTGACATGATTTTCAAGAAGCACTGCCAGAGGCCATAATCCTTTTAGAAAGGGAAGCCACTGAAAGCTCGTATGCTACTTTTCTGCTCTGAAGGTTTGGTCATCACTGGTTCAAAACCTTCAGTCAAAACCTGGTGCCATACGAAGTGATGCCTTGGCCTGGTGCTGACAAGTGTATACCATTGACTTCCTTGTTTGTTGAAGGTTCTTCTCTTTTGCATGGATTTCCAGTGCTAAGCTTACTTAATGGTATATGTGTGTGCTTTAACTTATAAGATCATTTTTGCTAAAGTACTTGCCTAAAAAATATAAACCCTATTTCAATCAAGAGAATGGGGAACATTACAAATTCAGTTCCAAGTAACAATCAGTAAACCAAATTATATAGGAACCTGGAGCTTGTTAAGGTCTAGCCTGATGTGTGAGCAAGGGATGTCAGACCTGACTTTTCAAGGTGGCCAACAAACTATAGGTAGTGAAATTCTGATTCTGACTCCTTGCCTCCTGCTGTGGACTTTTTCTGTCATTATGTTGTTTAAACACTCAACCTTGGAATATTTTCTGGTATCTTTACAAGTCTTGATCATGCATAGTCACAGTGTTTTTATTTTAATTATGTATTCCCACTGGACTAATTAACTTGCTGTTTGAGCCTAAATTTAGTAATATTTCATTGTGATATCATGTGTTTGAGAAATAAAAAGAAAAAAATGTATAATTTCTGTGAGGTGGATCAATGAAAACTTAAAGAATTGAGATCTAGGAAATTGACAGCCTTGGTTTGTTTTTTGGCAGGAGAGCTGAAGTGTTCCATAGAGAATAGCACATTTATGTTGTCTCACGATCCCCTGCAATAATGGTTTTAAAACATATTTTTTAAGAAGAAGCAATTTTCTGGTTCTCATCTGCATATTGCTAGGGCTTACTTCTATGACTGTTCTCTATTTGGAGGAAAAACATAATTTAGTTACTTGAAGGTTTGATTTTTAATTTTGAGTCCTTTTGGAGGAGGAGGGGAAATAGCTTAGTTTTACATTGCATCGTCTGTTCTGGCATCCCAAGAGCTGAAGTGACTTCAGTTCTTTAGTCTTCAGTAACTGGCCCTATAAAGTAGTTTGGGTGTTTCTTGTCTTTAGGGAAGAATTTTAAAGCACAAGAGTGAATGTCTAGTTTCAAAAGATAACTTGTACAAATTTTCTTCATGAATTCTACCTTGAAATTTTCCTTAACTGCTTCGGTTTCTGTAAATTTTCTTAACAGCCTACTAAGTTCTTGTGTAGCTGAATTTTTTAACCGATCATGTTTCTTAAATATATATATTCTCTAATTCCTTAGGTACTGCTTATTTATTTCTTATTTCTAATATACATTACAGTGGACAAACAACAAATGGAGTAAAATTCTGGTTGCTATAAGCTCTTCTGAGGTATTAAACTGTGGCTCATGGGTGAGCCCAACATTGGAGAAGTCCAGAAGAAAGCCAGAACTTCTGATTTAGTGGGGATTTCTATGGGAAAACAAGTCTCTTGCTTCCTGTGCTGTATCAAGAGCACTTGCCAGATTGGGATGTGCTCACTAAGCTGCTATAGTTGAGCTCCACCATTTAAGACATTAATGTTACTAAACACAGGACCCCAGGACCTGTGTTCACTTTGTAAGCTTTTCAGCGATTAAAGCATATCTGGAAATGAAACTCCAGTCTCTGGATCATTAGAGTGTTGAACAAGCCTCTCTGACATCTACAGTATTTGAGGCACATTTTTGGAACTCTTTTTTTGCATTAGCATTCGCAGACTGTATCTAGAACCAGATGAAAGAAAAGAAAGGGGAAAGCCTTTTCCAGACTGCATAAAACATTCTGGAGCACTACTGTGCTTTAGGTTGGTATTCAAGTGAGACTGTCTTTGCACATGTGACTTTTTATTGCCTCCTCAGAGCCAATGTCTCACTTGATAAACCCAGGACTGTTTTTCCAACAGCTAATTAGGACCAATCTGTTACATAACACTTTGTCCTGTGTCCATGTCCTTGGCATCAGAGTGCCTTAAGTTGGTTTTGGGGTTCTTTTTTAATGGTACCTTTTCTTTGTCTTTTGAGATAAAGCCTTAGCTCTTTTCCATCAGTTTTTCTTTGGCAAACTTCTGATAGAAGTTCACAGATAAAAGGAAACTGCCTTCACTTGAGCTTAAGTTCCTTAGATTTGAATAGGAACCATTTAGATTTATTGTGCATTGTCTAGAATAGTGGTCTCCAAAGTGTGGTGTGTACAAGACAATTCACTGGGATACAGGAAGGAAATATTTTTGTACAATTACTAAGTGTTTATATAATCTTTATTGTGTTCCTTTTTAATTTTCTATTTCTGTGTTTTACAATCACAGAATTGAGGTTGGAAAAGACCTTTAAGATCAACCTGTCACTAGTACCTCTCTGTAGATTTTAGTTAAATAAACTTTGTGCTCAAAATACTTACTGCTGGTAGGGATGTGTGGTTAAAACATTTTGGAGACTGCTGGTCTGGGAAAGGCATAGCAGAGCTCTAGGAGAAAGCAGCTCATGGCATACACATTATGGCATTCAGAGGTGCAGAGATCTCATCAGGTTGACAGCCATCCACAGCTTCTGGGCAGGTTGTCCAAGCTGCAGGTAGGAACATTTGTCCTTTCAGGTTCAGTGGAGGGTTGTGTGTGTTGTGAGTATGGTAAGTAACTAGGGAGAGGAAATCTCAATGTCAAGATTGAAAGAGCAAACTAAAAGGCTTATGTGGAACATCTGCCCCCAGTTCATTGTGTTTCGCTAGCGTGGCAGTTCCAGACGTTATTTTAGGTGCAAGCATGTCTGTCCTTCTGCAACGGAAGTTTCCATGCCATACCTGTATTTGCCACTGGTACCATGTAACCAGGCTGCTGTGCTGAGGGCAGCATGTCAGTGGGACAATTACAGCTGCTTGCAGATGTACACACACTGAGGAATAGCAGCCCTTTGCTTAAGAAATGTTACTGTAGCATGTGTGTAACAGCTATGTGAGTAGTATGGTTTTTTTCCCTAGCTATTAAAAAGAGACTTACTCTACAGTGAGAACAATTTTTTTTTTGTTATGCAAGATATGCAGTAGGAAAAACCCCAATTCTTGCTTCAGTAATCTTTAAAAACCAAAAAATTAGTCTGAACTTCAGTGTCTTCATAGGACCAGCTCTTGGAAAACAAGTCCCGTTCTCAGAGGTTTGAAAATAAAGTAAATGCTGACAAATCATCTATGATCTATAATGCTTATCAGCTTATAAATTCAATAAGATGAAGTCCTGCCATTAGGTCGCCACCACCTTATGCAGCACTAAAGGCTGGGGAAAGAGGGGCTGGAAAGATGCCTGGTGGAAAAGGCCTTAGTGGTGCTGGTCAACAGCAGGTGAAAATGAGCCAGAGTTTGCCCAGGTGGTCAAGAAGGCCCCTGGCACCTGGCCTGTGTCAGCAGGACTAGGGCAATGATTGTCTGCCTGTGAAGGCCGCACCTCGAGTGCTGTGTCCAATTCTGGGCCCCTCATTAAATGAAAGATGTTGAGGTGTTGGAGCAAGTCCACAGAAGGGCAGTGGAGCTGGTGAAGGATCTGGAACATAATTCCTATGAGGAACAGCTGAGCGAACTGGGCTTGTTCAGTCTGAAGAAGAGAAGGCCAAAGGAAGACCTTGTCACTCTCTAAAACTGCATGAAAAGAGGTTGTGTCAAGGTGGGTGTTGGTCTCTTCTCTAAGACAACCAGTGACAGGACAAAGGGACATGTACTCAAGTTGTGCCAGGGAGGTTCAGGTTGAATATCAGGAAAAATTTATTTACTGAAAGAATGGTTAAGAACTGGAATAGCCTGTCCAGGGAGGTGGTGGAGTCACCATCCCTGAAAGTGTTCAAAAGCAAGTAGACATGGCACTTTGCAGTATGATTTAGTGGACATGGTGGTATTCAGTTGAAGACTTGTTATCTTGGAGATCTTCTCCAATCCTTATGAGTCTGTAAGAAAACTGTCCAAGTTACTGGCCATAATGCAGATAAATTCTTTATGTGAAGACTTTAGTACCAATCTAGCAGAACTACCAAAGTATAGATACTTTTTTAACTTTAGTAAGGCATTTTTACTGACTTTGTAATTCATAAGTAATTCTAAGTAATTTGTTTAGTGAAATTGAATAGAAATAGTTGGAGCTTCAGAACTGGGAGATTTGTAATAACTTCTTTTTTTCCCCAGCAAGATCATAATAATCTGCCATATGGAAACAAATAATATTCATGACTTTAAAATAAGATGACACAAAATGAATATTTTCATATCCTGCAAATGGTCAATACACTTTCAGAATAGCTTGTAAGGTCATAGTGACACCACATCCAACATTTGGTGATAACAAGATGCACCAAAATTTCCATTTCGGTGTTTCTGCACTGAAAGTTTACCTCTTCAGAATGGCATATGGTTATGTTAGTCATTCATACCAGAAGGAGAAACCTTGCAAGGCTGTCCTGATCAAAAGATGAGTTTGTGATTGCTCTTGTCCAAAGAGAACTGCTTTGTAAATTGCCAGGGAAGTGACCTTATTCTCTAAGGTATGATGCGGAGACAACAAACTCATAGAATATCTTTGTTGAATTCATGTGACTTAAAAAGTTCTCAGCACCCTATTAATGTATTGTTATATGTATGGCAGGCAACCCAAAGTTATCTTGACGAATGTCCTGAGGATGAAAATAGGAAGAAAATACACACAGGCACAACCTAAAACTGGTGCTAATTTTTCTGATGCTGGCAAGCTGCAGTCAGATCAAGCACCCTCATCATCTGCTGCCAGCATAAAGATATGTCAGATTTTAAACCCTACTGTCCAAAGTCTTTTTCTGTCTAAAAGGTATGTTGTCTTTGCCTCATGTCACTAAACAAAATAATTTTCCTTGCAGTTATTTCTTCATGAGAAGGTGTTCTTTATTGTGCCACAGTTTCCTTCTTCATGAACTGTATTTTATCTCACTTCACTGAATTCACTCATACCTGGTTCCTTTTGATAATCATTGGGAGAGATGGTGCCAGGCATACTTTAGTGTTTTTTTCTGATCAAAAGGCTTCTAGATGGTCCTGTACTGTCAAGACTAATTAATTATGGTTTAGCCATTGGACTCTCAAATGTCTGGCTTTTTTTTTTTTATCCTCATGAAAAGAATACACTTGAATTTGACTGCAGCGCTTTTTTAAGACAAGATACCAAGATGTATTTTCACTGTTACTGCCTTAGACTACTCATGAAAATAGGAAAACTGGCATAAATTATCAGAAGGAAAGGATATCAAGTCTAGTATCTTCTTTGCAGCCCTACAAGCAGTGGTCAATTGTAGATGTTAATGGAAAAGTATGGCTATAGTGAATGCTTTATTCTCTGGATTTTCTGTTGAGTGTCTGATAACAGTTTATAGGCTTCCTTTATTGGAGGTTACATCCAGTCTACATGTTCTTCAGTATTAGAATTTTCATCTTTAAGTTGTATCTCTTAATGTTTATCCACTGTGGGTCTCTGCAATTGTGTCTGGAAGGTAGCCTCCTGATGAAAAGCAAATTTATATCTTGGTGCAAAAGGAGATCTGAGTGCTCTCCAGACATCATGGCATTTGTGCTGGAGTGTGCTCTGTGGATAAAAACAGACAACAGGAGAATTATGCCGTCAATACCCAAAAGGCAGTGTTGTTCAAAACACATTCAAAAAGGCCATAGCCTTACAACCTAATCCTAAATAAATTGCAATGGAAGTGGTAGCATTTAAATCCCAGTCTGAGAAAGGAAGTGGATATGGGCTATACAACAAGCTGGCTGCTGTGACATTGTATGAAGTTGAGCTGCTCTTACACATCGTGTGCGTGTTCAAGTAGGAGTTGCATCTTTATATTTCTGTTTGGCTTATTTTTGATGCTTGTCTGTTTTAACACCTGCGGGTATTTTTCTGGGTCTTGCAATACTGTAGAGTGCCACCTCATGTTTGAGGATGCTACCTTTTGTGTGCATGCTACTTTTCTACCTGTTCACTAAGTGCTTTAGAAAATGTGGTCTGTTTACTGGAGGCTTCTTGTTCACAGGAAAATCAAGATTGTTTGTTCCAGAGTTCTGACAAATGTGTACAGATACTGCATGAAAGTTGTTTAGAGAGAAATATTTACCAGTTTTTAAACTGCAGGATATAATTATAAAATTACATGGCTAGTTTTCTTACCTTTTGTGTTTACCTGCTTTCTTTGTACTTTAATAGGATTTTTTTTTTTTTGCCTCTAAGGGACTAAAAATATTGATGTTTAATTATCAAGCCTCTAGGATACATGAATTTAACAAGAAGTTTGTTCCTCTAGATTGCAGTGCAATACTCATGGTTTGCTGTTATATGTATGGCAGGCAACCCAAAGTTATCTTGACGAACGTCCTGAGTACGAAAATTGGAAGAAAGTACATAGACAGCCACGTAATAATTGATGCAAATTTACCTGCTGCAGACAAATTGCAATCGGGTCAACTCCCCTCATCAGCTGTTGCCAGCCTACAGACATGTCAAATATTAAGTTCTCCTCATGAAAGTTCTTTTCTTTCTGAAAGGTATGTTACTCACTGCTGATTTTGCCAGTCTTCCTGAAATGACATAACTTCACTATGGAAAAGAATTTCCCTGAAACAGCTTTTGTTCTACTCTTTTCTTGGACCAGGAGATCAATTTCCTGAGTGCAAATTAACATGCTTCTCCAATGAGCCATTTTAACATTGCGTTTGTTCTGGTTTTCTGGACCTGGTGTTAAAAGGCTACTTTTCTTTCTTAGAAGGCATTTCTGTTTGCAGTGCATCACTGCTTTGGTTTGGGAAGAAACACAAGTAATTCTAACACATCTGAGTTGGTTTTGTGTCTGGAACCAAAATCTTGCTTTCCTGTTGGTGTTGCTGTGTTCTAGCATGATTTCAAATAACTTCTTTTGCAAAATATTTCCAAATTCCTTTCAGTGGTAATTAATTTCTTATCACATTAACCCACTGGTGGTGTCAGTATTCCTAATAGGGTGGCTTTGGTTAAGGGCTATGTGTGTCCTCCTACCACTTAACATCTACTTTCATCTTTTCTTCCTATATTTAGGTTGACTGAGCATCATGGTAATGTTTGACATATAAAACTAGCAGAAATCAGGTATTAGAATTAGGTAACACCTGTTTTGGTCTAAGGTGGTCATTGCATTCAAAGCAATGTGCCTCTGTTTGTCTGTTATGGCTACAACAGCAAATTTTCCACATAGAAAAATAGCAGGAAATTCTGAGGAAGACAGTAGAAAGGTGAAGAAAAGAAGAATGATGTGGGGTTTTTTTTTAAGGCAGGAGTAATTACAAGTTCCCAGGTTAAAATTGAGAAAAGTCAGTCGTATTCCTCATTCTGATGCATCAACATCTAAGAGAACTGAAATTATTAACGATTTTTTTTTCCTATTGAGTTGCCCATTGCTGCTTAAATTAACCTGACAAAGCTGCAATTTAAACAAGATTTAGAGAGAACAGTTTATTAGGCTATCTTATTTTAAGGTATCATATTTTTTGCTAATAATTTTCTGTGACTTAAGGCTGGCTGAAGTGTGGGGTGTTTGTTTGGATTGTTGTGAGTTTAGATTTTTGGGGGTTTTTTCATTTTATTTTATTGCAAAATAAGACTAAATTTTTAGTATCCAATGTTTTAACTTTGTAAAGTTTGGACAATGGGAGGTAGTGGATTTATAGAGAGAAAAACAAGAACTCTTGTATTTAATGCTCTAAATCTGAGGATACATCTTGTGTATTTTTTCTGGCTCATATCTGGAGCACAGTATTCTATACTAAGCACAATAATGGTTTGAGCTAGTAATTTTTTTAGTAGTTGTGAACTCAACTTGCTTTAGGTTTGGAGTGGTTCATTGTTTGAATGATTAATATTCTGTACCTGTTGCATGGCTTTTCTAATGTATTGTGTGAAAACTTGTTATCAGGAACCAACATTAGGATGACTTTTCACCCTTCCCCAGTGACTAGCACTTCAGTGCAATTTGTAATAGATACAATATGGCAAATGGAGAATTGAGGAGTTATTTCAACAAAGTCATGGCTTGATCCTGGTCACCTGTCTTTAAGTAAAGTCAGTGCATCACGTACCCTTGGCACTGCTTCCTTTGGGGTCTCTTCTTTGGAGGAGAATAATAAAAGCTCCCCTCTTGTAAGTGTTATGCATATATATGCACATGATCATACAGAGAGTCTTTTGTACCATCAGAGTAGCCAGAATGCATGCTGAAAATTGTGCTAGTTTTGTACTATGGAAATTTCAGATCAAGTTAAAGAATTATGTGTCATCAGAACAGGATGGTAGTAAATTAACTTATCTCTACCAGCTAGAACTTACTGCCAGCTCCCGCTTTCCATTCTTGCTCTTTGTATTACAGAATTGGTGGATTTTTGTAGCTTTACTGCAACCCAGTGTAAAATGCACTTGCACTGACCTGTCAGAATAACTAATGTATTTGAGGTAGGTTTTAAATGTAAAGGAACCCAAGGTTTTAAAATGTTTACAGTATTTGTTTCTCCTGGTTGTTAAGAACACTTTACAATATATATTGCCATAGCTTCATGGGTGTTGTATAAATCTGTTAAGGGTTACATTTGAAACTGAGTTATCAGCAAAGCTGACATTGGAAATAAAATGTGCAGAATTTGTGCATAAAGCAAATATGTTTAGGAAAATCTATTAGCTGAAACAGCCCTATTCAGGTGCTTTCTGCTGATAAAATCCCTGAATTGTGATGTTGGTGTAAAACAAATGCTGAAAACCACTTGATGGTTTTGTATGGTCTTTTAAGACAGTCAACTCTACACAGCTGTTATGCCTACAAATATTTTAGTTGAGAGAGAACTGTGGGTTCCAAAATCAAGTTTTCTATAGTGACCTGCCTAGTCTATGTAAGACTGTCTTGTTCCATATACAGAATGAACAATAGCACTTACTGGAAACTGCTTCTGTATCTGGTCCAATTCATGATTCTTTATGAATGGAAAGATAATCAGCAATGTTTTCACAGTGTTCATCACTGTAGTATTGGAGCACTCCAGAAATCTTTGTCTGTACAGAATTCCCAAAGAGCACTGATACTCCAATTTACAGATAAATCACTAAGGAGTAGTCACCTGTTCAAAAAATGTTCAACAGTTTTGGTTGTCTGATTAGAGATGTCAAGAGTGTTTTTTGCCATGGTGGGTGATGATTTTTAGGAGTTGAAGCTTTGCTGTCAGTGATATCAGGCATTGTGGTGATCACTTAGCTGTTTGAAAATCTGAGACCACAACATTGAGTTGAACACATTATAAAAGGATAAACACAAAATCCATTCGGATTAAGTACTGTAATTCTTTTCTGTTTATTTCTTTCGATGTCCTGTCTCCCTCTCCACCCCCCTTGAAGTTACTGTTTCAGGCCTTTTTGAGCAGGAATTTCTATTTCAAATAATTCCACATTTCAGGATCTTACTCAATGGATTTTATCACCAGCTCTGAATCTAAGTTAAAAATATACTACACTCACTGTATTTGTTACAAAGGCAATGATAGTCAACTGACTGTTCTCTCTTTTTTTCTTGTGTTCTTGTTGCAATCATTCCTTAAAGCAAAGTAATGTTTCAATGTCTGATCTCAAGCATGTCAGATTCTCATACTGTGCTTTTTAGAAGCATCTGGTTCATTTATAATGTTAGAGTATCTGTGTATTGCCACAACTGGACTGAATTAATTTGTGTTTCATTTGGCAAGGTCCACGCGTTTATGGGAGAGACAGAAGTTTGAAGTCTGATCAACTCTTGTTTCTGCTGGGATTTTTATTCAGTATTATTTCAAAATTAAAGATAAGACATAGTTAATATTATTTACAGGTCTGAACGTTGCCTGAGAAAGACAGATGATGAACTGTGTAAATTGACCAAGGCTTCTAAGGAACCAGAAAAACTTAATGCTGTCACTTTCAGAAGACGAGAGCTGCAGAAGAAAGGTTTGTAGTTAGCAGTCATCTGGTAGTTAAGTATGAATTTTGGAGATTGTTGGGATATTTTCCTTTTTTAATCTCGTATTGTGAGGAGAGTACAGAAATAAATTGAGGTGTTGCACGCAGTGTGTATGTTTCCTCAGAGTACTTTTTTTTTTTACAGATACAGTAAAAATATATCAGATGCCTGGTTTCAAATAGGAATAAAACTATGGTGAATCAAATCTGTGGAAGAAAGATTAGACTGAGTACCGCCTCACTGCACTGTTATAATCTTGATTTTCCAAAAAAGTCTTATAATAAAGAATGTAATCCATTAAGAATGCTCAAATAGTTTGTGAACCCTGCTAAAATATTCATGCTAGGTGATATTTATTTTCACTGCTGAAAAATTATGACCTCTATGCACATTCTCCAGGGATAATGTGCTGTCTTTTTATGCTGGCTACTAATACTTGCAGATTAGAACAGGAAATTGAGGATATTGCATTTGGCAGAAGATAAAGATTGTGGAGTATAAAGTGCTAAATCTTGTTTGGAAGGGATCTATGAATTTGGTTATACCCTTGACTAATTATGCAAAAAAAAATTTTGGGGAATATATTTTGGCAGCCATATACAATTAAAAAAGGAAAGAACTTACTGTGGAGAAGTTCTTATACCTGCTTCCATGCATTTTATATAAGACATAAACAATATGAAGAAATGTAAAGGTTTTTAAGGTTAAATTACTTTTTTTTTGACATAGAAAACAAGCACTGTGGTGAACTGGAGAAGAGGAGCAGACACATGAACAGTACTATTCTTGGTCAGAAGGAATCAGGCTCTTTTGATTCTGAGAAAAGGAAAAGAAGATATAGTGGCCATATTTCTGATGATTGTAATGCACACATTCCACAAAAGTCACCTGCATTCTCTGTAAGTTGCACTTAATTTTAGCACACATTCACACATACTAACATAGCAGCAGTAGCAACATCCCAAATAAAAGGATTATGCCAATAAATAGGATTTATCATACAGGTATATTAGTGGATACCTGTTGAGGTAAATTAGTTCAGTGATGCATCACAAGGAGTGAATCAATGTTCTTCTGTCCACATCATCACATTCTGCTTATTGTAGCAGAAAGGTTGAGAAAGATGAATGACAGTGTTTCCTTCAGGCAGGAGCATAGATTCAAACAATTTTCAAAATAAGGCATCTAGCTTCTTAAGTGAAGATTCTTTCACAAATGATCTAGAATTTGGGACTAATTAGGGGCATGAACAGCTAAACTGCCAAATATACCTAAGGTTATTGAAATCTTGTAGATGTCATCTTTTTGCTTCCTCCTTAGTCTATTGTACTTTTCCCTGAAGTTTTGTTCTTACCCATCCTTAGGATTTGAAAAAAAACCAACAAATAAGACTGAAGGAATCAGTCAAGTACAAAGTGGATTTATATTCAAGCATTTGAATATAAACAATAAAGACATCTCTGTAGCCTTCTGATTTAAACCCTGCAGAGACAGACAGTTATCAAACCTGTAAAACCCAGTTGACCAAGTTACACTTTTGGAAAGTAAGGAAAGCCCTGATTATTGGCCTCTCCATGTCTGACACTGACAGAGCTGCTAAAAATCAGAAATATTTCCTTGTTCAGTTTGAATAGGGGTCACTGTAGCTTTTTAAAAGATTGCATTAATACTGTTTGGAATATGAGGGGGGAGAAATTATCCTGAATTGAGCATTCAATGTCACTGTGTTAAGCTATAATTATTTTTTCTAGCACATAGCTAATATCAGTGATCACTGATCTGAACCGTCTAGAAATGTCAAGTAATAAACTTGCAATCTGTCTCTGATTCCTGTTTCTAGGAAAAGAAAAGTTTGAGTTCAGCTCAGTCTCCTGGCTGCAGAATACCCTGTGAGGATGGACAAGACCACAGATCTAATCCTATTCTGGTGCCAGACTGTCCAGCAGAGAGAGACTCTAAAGACACTTCCACCCACAACCACTTAAGGCCTGCTCACAGCCATACAGAGGACTCTGCCTCAGAGTCTCCTTCCAGAAATGTGTCAAAGAAACAGCTTTCTGCCAGCAGTGAGGATGTGGTTTCCTCACAAGTTGGTACCATCAGGAAATTAAAGCTGGACAAATCAGAGTACCTGAGCAAGCTGCGGAACAGAATCCGCAGGGGTAATCAGCACCTTGTTTCCATTGACCCAAGTATGTACTGTGTCTGTGCTGATGACAATTCCTGGTGGTAAACTTAGCTACTAGAACTTGAGCATAACTGGCTAGTTGGGACAGGGGGAACAAAAGACTGAAGACTGCCATCCTTTTTTTAATGCATTGTGCAGGTTAGAGAACAGTGCCTAGTATCAGAATCCTGTATCTGAGAAACAGGATGGACAGCAAGATTCTTGAATGCCAATCCTCTTTTTCCAGCTGATTTTGTAGCTATGGAAAAACCCAGCTTTTACTTTTTAATGATGCTAAAACTGAGAAAAATTACTCTCTTCTTTGAAGCAACTATGCTGTGTCTGTTTCATTTAATAGCCAAATAATTTTGACGACCTGGTATAAAAGGTGTTTGTAAAGATACAGAGCACTGCTTGTTGCATGCAATTGCACGCATGCAGATCTTGACTGGTTTGAGCAGTGCACTTTGATATCATGTACTGCAAGTCAGAATTCTTTACTTGTCTGAAATCCACAAGGAATGAAATATTCACAAGTCTGTACTTTGTAGTATACGTATACTTCTTTTTTCCTTTTTAGTTATCCTTTCCAGTGATGATGAAGATGGACCTTCTGAATCACAATGCACAGAGCTGATGAAGGATAATATCACTGATAATAAAGAAACACAGTCTGGCTTCTGTTTCGCAGCTAAGCAATTAGAAGACAAGACAAAACGTCACACAGAGCAGGTAGTCCAGTTTTTGGCTGATGTATTGTTATGCCAATTTATTTCTGTAATGTTTGTTATAGAAAATGATTGTTTATTATTGTCCCAGCCACAAGCAGAAGCTGCAGAAATTTATTTCACAGATAGAATACTGGACAGTCTTCAGAGAATTTCTCTGGTTCTCTTGGGTGTTTTTGCTACGCACAATGTATTTCCTATTATGATTATAAGCATTTGGAAATATTTAATTTCAGAAAACAGGAAGATCAAATAGTAACCTGAGGTAGAAACAGACATGATAAAGATACATCTGTGGAAGAATTTGTTTCCACACGCTCTTGTGCGTTGATCATAGTTTTTTTGTCATCCAATCCTCTGTTGTAATTCAGGGCTTATAGAAGTTCAGGATCTTTGTTGACAGCAGGCAGAGATGAAGTGAAGTTCCCTTTCCCGTTGGGCTAGCTGTAGAACTTGAATCTAAAAGTAGCTATAAAAATTGTTTGCCCCATTTTGGACTTGATTAGCCTTTGGTTGCTTGCTTTGACCTGGATAGGGGTTATCTCTGTAATCCTGAAACAAGTCAGAAGAGCCATTGCTGCCTCTTCTCACAGGTGAATCAATTCAATCATAAGCACTGAATTGGATCCTGAAGCTCTGCTATGAAAAGAAGGGTATATTTTGTTGCTCAGTTGTTTTGAGTTTTTACTAATTTAGAACCAAGTCAAGAGCACAGATCGTGTCTTGGTAATGGAAGTGAAGCAAGGTACTGTTAGACCCTTAAGGAAATTGTCAGTAATGAATGTAATAACACTTAGAGCTTTTTAATATTATTTTTTTTATGTGGAAGCTGGCTTTGGGAGTCAATTCTTACAACCACGAAGAAAGGTATTCCTGAAGTTACAAGAGGGGCATATCTAACAAATACAAATTTTTTTCCAGTTTTTAACAGAGTCAATTGAAGATACATATCCTCTCAGCTTACCTTCTAGAAGCACACCTAAAAAGCAGACAAACCTGGCACTGGATGTTGAATTTGATAGACTACACATTGGGAAATTTAAATGTTTATCAACGGGTCCTGCTAGGGTAAGTTGTTCTATTATGCTCTTTTGTGAATATTTAAAAATTAAATTTCTGGTTAAACAAAGTCAGTGGTACTTAGTGTGGAAGCAAAGAGTTTTTATTACTGTTGCATTAAATTCCTTTGGCTAAACATTGGAGTATGTGGCCTTGTGCATTTGGATTGCTGTCAGTAGAAAAGCTGACTGTGATTTGCTATGGCCACAGTTTTCATGTGTAAAGGTTCTGTATAAATGCTGTACTGGAATACAAGTCATACTGAGGAAGTTTTTAATGAATTCTAACAGAAAACAAGGGCCATATTAATGGCCAATTAATGTCCCTTCAAATAAAGACCAATTACTTTCCTCAGAAATAGTAGTCTAATAAAGTAATTCATAATGATCAGAGTTCAGCTATATACTGTGCTCTTGCCTTTTAAACAGAACATTGCTTGCTTTGTGGCTTCAGAGAGCATAAAAACAATACTAAAAGCTTTAGTGTGTAGCCAATAAGCTACTCACAGGGTGTAGAAACATAAGTGAAGATGTTCTTTAAATGGAACACCAGCTCCAGGAGTTTCAACAGGTCCTTGACCAGGTTCATTCTGTATATTGCAACTGAAAAAGATGTTTGAACCTACATATCTTTTGCCTTCAGTAAGACATTTTGAAATCTTGGATTGTAATAACAATTTCAGCATCTCACAAAACAGCCGTTACAAAAACATGTCATGGAAATTTTCTAAATAAATAGCAAAAATCATTTGAAGGATGAGTTGAAATAAATTTATGATCAATGCTCTTAAGTGTAAAGTAGAAATTTTCCTTGAGAAACACAACTTTGTGCCTACTGTGGTGCCACAGGGGAAATATGTTAATATGTATAACCTTTTGTTGATATGTATAACCTTTAGTCAAAGTGACAATAAAGCATTTTTCATTTAGCAAAGCCTCTTTAAAGTAGCAGCAGTGCAAGTGGAATCTTTAAAGGCCTTTAATTCAAAGATTAATGTAAAGAAATACCAGCATAAGATTGAACCACTTCTATCACGTCCTTACGGCAAGCAGTGCATCTGACAACTTCTCACAGATTGCTTTACCTCCTTCTTTCCCAAGTGTTCATCTTTTCTTTTTAAGAAGCCTATAGGCAGTTCTGCAACTTTGTGCTTATTTCTCAGTGCCTTTCATCTCTGAAAGTCGCTTACTGTCATTTAGGTTCTTCAATGCGTTTAAGAATGTTTTTTAGGTGATATAGGCAATGTGAAGTCTCAAACTTCACAAAGCATATTTGACTTCAGCTTAATGGTGTTTTACAAACTGAATGATTCTATTATACTATTTTCAGTTTATTTCAGTGTAAGGAAAGATGTGCAGATGTTTAAAAATCTATATATAGGTTTAATCAATTTGTAAAATGCAAACTAATTTATATTTTTTAAAAATCTTATTTCAGTTTACAGTGAAAAATATTGTGATCCCATTTCAGGGTAAGAGAATTTTCTTTAGCCTTTTCTTAATTGTATCTTTATAGTATTACATTAAAACACTAAGTATCTATTTCTGTTATCAAGAATTTATAATCTTTCACAAAGATATTTGATAGTTTTAAATTTGTTTTTCAGTAAATAAAAGTTTAGGTGTCTATAGTGTAAGCATTAACAACTTAGCAGCTTCTTGTACTTTTAAGGTGAGTTTGTAGTTTTAATGACATGCCTCCCATATTCCTGCATATATTAGGTGTTGAACTATAGTAGATATGACTATGCATATTTTTGAGGTGAAACATTGAACTTTTCAAATTAGCATTTTAGATCCTTAGGTTTGCAAAAATTTATGAATAGATTAAAGCTAAGAGAAATATAACAATAGATTTGCATTCACTTGATTTTCCAAGATGATGTGTGGTAGGAAAAGGTCTATGAGCAGTTTTAATTTGACTTGACTTAAAGCAAATAGGAACTAATGATTTGCAGTGTGCTTTTTCCATAGTTGTAGGTATTAACTGTGATTATTTTGATGAAAAACACATTTTTTTTCAGGAAGAATCTTGCATGCAGCTGTTTAGATTTTTGTGTTACAGTTTGGTAGCTTTGTTTTACACACCTTGATGTAGCTGACTTAAATATTGAATTCTCAGTATATTATGTAATGCAAGGAATAAAATCTATAAATATTGTGTTAATACACTCCAGTCATACCTCTCTGCATGTAATTACTGTGACATGTATTACTCTATCTATGGCTGTTAAGAGCATGTTTTTTTTGAATTCTGTTTTCTACAGTGTCTGTTAAGAACATCCAGCTTACACTGGATACACTGGATCTGAGAAGATTTGGCTGGTGGAAAAGTGGTGGTGGCTGTTCTTCAACAATTATTTTTCTTTGGTTGTCTGTGGATTATGTAGAAAAGATTGAAACCCAGATGGGAAAGTTAGTTACCAGCCAGCCATGTGAGTAATTGCTTTCCTTAAGTGCAATGAAAAGGTCGTGTCAGTAACGTGGTTGTTTTACAGCTGTGTTTTTTTGAATGCAGAGGATATCCTATAGTGTTTTAAAGATCACAGAATCAGAAAATACGCTGAGTTGGAAGGATCATTGAGTCCAGCTCCTGTCCCTGCACAGCACTGTCCCCAAGAATCACACCATGTGCCTGACAGCATTGTCAAAATGCTCCTTAAACTCTGTCAGGCTGGTGCTCAGACCACTTCCCAGGGGAGCCTGTTCCAGTGCCCAGCCACCCTCTGGGTGATGAGCTTTTTTGTAATATCCAACCTTCCCCTGACACAACTTCAGGCCATTCCGGTGGGTCCTGTCCCTGGTCACTGCAGAGAAGAGCTCAGTGCCTGCCCCTCCTCTTCCCCTCATGAGGAAGTTGTAGCTGCAATGAGGTCTCTCCTTAGTTTCCCCTTCTGAACAATCTAAGTGATCTCAGCTGCTTCTTGTATGACTTCCCCTCAAGACCCTTGACCATCTTTGTGGCCTTCCTCTGGATACTCTCTAATAGCTTAACGTCATTTTTATATTGTGATGCCCAAAATTGCATACATGTACTCAAGGTGAGGCTGTACCAGTGTAGATAAGTTGGTTACTTCTGCATTTCTAAATTGCTTCACTGTACTTTTATTTGGAAGAAAAAAACCCTAATATTATGTGATTCAAAATTACTGCTGCTTAATAAAAAGACATCAAAGCAATTTAATTGTAGTCTCTGTCAGAAGGCCTTCTGAAACTAGACTTGAGTACAAAGCATCTCTCCCTTTAAAATATATGGATATCCTTACTCTTGAGTATTGTCTTTGCTATACAAAAGGCTTGGCAAGTAAAGATTGACTTGACCTTTGACAAGAGTGCAGTGAGCCATTGATTATTACTGAAGAAAATTTCCACAAAAGGCCAAATGGGCTATTTAATCTTTGGGTATTATGGACTCCTTGTATTTGGTTTTCCAGCATGAAGATCTGTAAAAAAATAGAGCATGCTCTGTAAAAAATAGAGTATAACTTTGGCTCACACATTCAGAGTGGCACAATCATGCAAGGTTTTTTTCATAGATGCAACGATTTTGCTTACATAAAATAGGATGTCAGCATTGTCTGTGTGACATTTAATAGTCGCCTCCTGTATGAAGAAAAATTATGAATAATGGCAGCTTTACACAAGTAGTTTGGAGCAAAATACTGAATAAAATTTTAGGAGAGAGCTCCCTTTAGTTGATGCAATTTTATTGAAGCTACTGGTACCTTCTGTAGACACAGTTCCCAGTGAAATGAATGGGATGTGAGTATGAAGATGCAAGGCATCTTTTAATATTAGGTTTATTTGCACTGGTTACATTCTTTTTGGAGAAACCATCAGGAATTTTTATTAAATTTCTGTTTGATTGTTTTACACCTTTTAATTTTACATAGTAATGTGAATGTTTTGAAGTGTTTTTAGGGACTTGTTCAAAAAAATCAGTGGTGTTTTTGTAGATTGTGGAAATGGTTACTATGGTTCTGCTCTGCTGTGAATATATCTGGAAAATATATTGTGGTGGATCTGACAGCCTGAGAGGGGTCAGAGTAGTTTCTCAGCCAGGAGAGTTAGAAAGGACTTGAATAAGAAGACAGGATAGGCTGTGCTGGTCTATGTTCATGGTATGGCCAGTCAAGTGCACTGACCAGCAAAGTGTTTAAATGTGACTGGTCCTTCTTATGCCCTTAACCCTTTCTTTGCCCATACTCCTTCTTCCCTGAATTACCTGAATGTCTCTCTTGGCTGTCTTTAGGTCTTTCCTTACACAATCCTTTGGGATTCCTGTGCAACCCCAAAATACTCTTCCCCTGCATCCCATCATGTGTGCTGTACACCTCAGCAGCAACCCCCTTTCAGTCCAAAAAGTGCTCTGGCACTGACTTATGGTGATGGGTTTTGGGTCTGGACCCTTGGGCTGAGACTCTCCTGGGACAGCTCTGAGACAGCCCTGGGACAGCCCTGATTGTGTGTCTCTTGCTCAGTCTGTAATTTGGATTCTTACCTGCCATTTTGCTGTGCTTCTCTGGACCTGTGAAAGTAAGACTTCTGTGGGCTGATGGCTGCTGTGATGAACCTGGCAGGGCATTGTTTGGGCTTCCCCTCTTGTCATTGTCTCTCTTAGTTCCTTTGTGGGTGTTCAGACAAGTTTCTATCATTTAATCTAATAGTTAATATTATCAATTTTCCAGCCAAATCCTTTTATTATCCTTTTTCCAGCCAAATCCAATGAATTTGTATTTTTGGAAATGTCTCAGCCACTCACAGAATGGAAAGAAGAGAGGCTGACTGAACTGATTACAGGTGTCAGCAAGAGGAACAGGGCACCAGATCTAGCTGAGTTTTTGTCTTTGAAACAAGCATTACCCTTGTTTAAGGATCTTTCTCCTGAAGAAAGCTCTTTTGTGAATTGCAATAAGGATCTGCTAAAGCAATACAAGCCGAAAGAGAATACCTCAGATGCTCATGAGCCTGTAATTCAGGTGAGTGGATAGCTGTTGCTTCATTCACTGGCTGGCATTCACACATTTGAGTAAATTTTAGGTCAGGCTTCTTCTTTAATTCATAGCTCAAACAAACCCAGTCAGGATTACTCCAAAATTTGCAGTCAGCTAGATTGTGCTCACAGAGGGATAGTCTGTAGGCCTCATCAGTAAGTGGCAAGTTATCAGTGCTTTAGATCTATTCATGGTTGTGTAAATTTAGAACCACAGGGATGTTCTGCCCTTGTGGTGTCTCTAGGGCAGCAAGCAGGAAGTTAATCAAGTAATGAGTGATGGAATAATTTTTTTGGTTGAGCTGGAAGTGCAGCAGAGCAGGAGCTATGTAGGTGGCCTTCCAGACCTTTAGATGTAGTTGTGGGGTCCCCACAGCTTGAAAATGCTGAATTATTCCTCAGACTCTTGGGGAGATGAGTCTGTGCAAGTTAATGTGTTGTCTTGGTTTAATCTCTTGAGGAAATGTCTAAACCCAGCCCCACGTCATTGTCACACAGAAATTACATATCTTTGTTGCCACCAGTAAAAAGCCAAGAGACAGCAGATTAATCTGCAAGGTCCATGAAATTGGGGGCTTTAAAAGGAAGCCAGCCAGCTCAAATATGTATTGTTTGTAGGCAAATTGTTCAAGGACTAGATTTTCAAATCTTCCAAGCATATACAGCTCCTGGTAAGACAGTCTGACACTTGTCTCCATTCTTTTATTTTTCTTCTCCAAAACCATTTCTGGTTCACTTAGCTAAGTAATGCTTGAATAGTTTTAGAGAGATTATTATGAACTAAGATCTGTCATTATTTTTTAAAATATTCATAACTTTTTAATTGTCTGAACAGTGGCATGTTTGCCCAAATACCAAAGTTTATACTTTGGATCTCCAGCAAGAATCCTCTTCAGTGATGCAGGGTACTCCTGTGGTTTTTAGGCTTGGGTTTTGTGTCTTGTGTTTTATGTATCAAGCTGTATAATGCTTTTTACAATTGTGTGTGTTTTTCTGGTAGGAATCAAAGCTAAAAGTGATCAGGCCCAGTTATGCTCTTGCAAATAAGCAGAATAGTGGCTGCTATTGGATCTCTTTGTCCTCTGCACTGAATGAAGAATGGAAAGAAGTAAGAGAAATAGGAGCAGTTAAGAAGTAAGTGTATCTCATGTAAATGAGAAAGGGAGAATATAAGAATTTGAATAAATTAATTACTGGAATAAAGCCCTCACTTTTCTGCCATTCTCTAGTTCATTTGAAAATCTTGTATGAAAGTCACTTTTCAAATCGAAAATATCAGCAAATGTCAGTGTAGTTACCTGTTACAAGACAATATGGATGTGTTATAGCATGAAATTTGAGCAAATCTGCTCTATGACTACAAGGTCATATCGTCGGTGCATCAACAGAGAGGGTTCTGTCAGTATCCGTTTAAGTCTATCTTAGCAAAACTTACTAATTTAAGCCAGCTTTTTATAAAATCTGAACAAAGTGTTCTTTTACTGTTCTGTCACATTCAATCTTTTTATAACTATTTGTCCTCTAGTATTTCTTCACATTTTGCATAGCCATTTTTCAAGTACTTTGATCAAAAATAGAAAAACAGAATGAAGACAAAAAATACTCTGCTTTTCAAAAGTTTTTATCGAAGTTTCAGGGTGCTTTGGGGTGATATTTGTTTTGTAACACCAAAATGTTGGAGGAGGAAATGGTAAAGTTTTGAGAACTACTGCTTTTCACAGATTTTTCTAGAAAATCTTCTACATATAAGACAGCCAAATTCAGAACAATGTCCTATAAAGCAGTTTGTCACTGTTCCGTGATATGATTTGTTTTCTAGTTTAATTGTTTATCCACCCCCACCTGCAAAAGGAGGACTGGGAGTCACGAGAGAAGACCTAGAATGCTTAGAATATGGAGAGTTTCTCAATGATGTCATCATTGATTTTTATCTTAAGTAAGTAATCTCAGCCCTTCTTGTATCCTTCACACTCTCTGTGGTGTGATGTGGACTTGAATGTTGCTGGAAATGTTGGTCACTAAATAAAACAATTTCAGAAGTAACAATGTGATGAATTGAATGTTGGACATTTTTTAAAAGCTTTTTTGTTCTTAGCAGTTTCATTTGTTTTAATTTCATTGGTTTTATCCCCCTGAAGGGCTGTGATAAAATCCAGGCAGAATAACAGGAGGAAAGAAGCTTCTTGGTGGCCTTACAGAACAGTGTTAAGTAGGCAGTTGAAAAAGTAGAGGGTCTGTAGTAGTGTTTTATTTACTAAGTTTGCATGAAGTGGAGCATCCCCTGCTATGCTGTGCAATTTCAGGTATTCTTCTGATGCTGATCTGCAGAAAGGAACACAGCTTGAGGAGGTTGTGCTTGGCTTAGCTAGTCCAAGCCATTCTGCTAAAGTTGCTTGTGAAAGCAATTTTTCAAGAACTGGCCTTGTATCCACCAGTCCCTAAAGCTGTGGTTTATTTTCACTCTGCTGTCTTAAACCTAAGAAGAATTCTAGTTCTTTTGAAGCTTGTCAGCAGGAATTGCATTTTACTTGGCACCCAGATGGGTGTAAGAACTGTGAGCAATAGGAAGACCTGTCTAGAGGATAGGAAAAGGAAGTGTGTAACAGTGTTTCATTGGGATTTTACAGCAAAGCCCTTTCTATTTTGCTCTAAACTAGAACTAAATAATGCATCATGGTCCTCTGAATAGCTGTAGCTTCTCAACAGAATAGGAAGATTTAAATAAAAGAACTTCATGCAATTGTTGTAGAAATCCCTCTGCTTTTAAAATTTTAGACTTCCCACATTCTCAGTTTTCATTCTTTTGCAAGCAATGTCATGTATGACTGTGTTGCCCAATTCATCAAGTGAAGCTAGAGGTACCTTGTGTAGGATAACTGCAATTATGAGGGCTTTGGCCTTCTAGAGTGACAGAATCAACACTCAAAGTGATGTTTATAATAAAATTATCAGCAGTGAAGTAATAGGTACTTAGCTTTCACATGCATAACCTGCAAAAGTGAAATGGACAATTTAACTGACCTGTTCCATGCTTTTTGAATATGCACAAGTATAGCATTCCATAGGTTTATACTTGGTTAGGTTTTCAAGTCTCTCTTAATTGTAAGGGCTAGGTACCTAACTTTCAAAATAAAGTCAGAAGCTTGAATACTGGAGAAAAAATCAGGGACAAAAAATAACTGCATTCTTAGTAGGTGCTTGGCTGTTACATACTCTGATGTGAATTTTAACTATGTGAATAGTTAAAATAGAAAAGTTGGGTGTGATTAGTGGCTGTGAAGGCAACTGATACTAAGCATAACCTGAGTATGACAAGTCGTTAGAATAACTGCCCTTTTTTAGCAGTAAGAGTACTTTCTAGAAAAATAGTAATTTTGGTTTCTTCTTTGGTAGGTATCTGTTATTGGAGAAGGCGCCAAAACATGTTGCTGACCGTACACACATTTTTAGCAGTTTCTTCTACAAGTGCCTGACCAGGACAGAAAAAAACTCTGAGGGGGATGTCAAAGTTTCGTAAGTTCATTTTAGATGCCATTATCAATCTTATCTGTTGGTGCCAGCTTGAAGTTCTGGAGATCATCTACTAATCAGCACATAAAATAGTTTTTGGTGTTTTCCAAGAGATTAGTGATAAAATATTGTAACTCACAATTTAAGCATACTGGTGTTTTTGCTTAACATTTCATTCATATTTAGTATGAAACACATTGATTTTATCACCTTTCTCCAACTTTTTCTGAATATTTACTTCAGGCAATTATTTACTTGATATTTTTATCATAAATGCACAGTTTTTCAAGACATGCATAATTTAAAGAAATTGTTAGTAATAATATTTTTGTATTTACTGTGTATTTCATTTTACATATTGGTAAAAAAATTTCTGACCAAAGAAAATTTTATTGCACACCAAGCTTACACATGAGCTCACTGGGTTGGAGAGTTTCCCAAAAAGATATCATTAGCAGCCCAGGAACCCTGTATCACATTGTGTTTCCTGCTAACTGTCTAAAGGGTAGAAGCATTCTTAACTCACTTCCAGTTTCTTATCAACACTGATATTTGAGAGCAAAGCCACCAAAATTCATTCTGTTTTCATAGAGCCACAGAATCTATTAGGTTGGAAAAGACCTCTAAAATCATTGAGTCCAACAATTATTACCCAGCACTAAACCATGTCCACCACTAAACCATGACCCCAAATGCCACATCTGCACGTCTTTTAAATACCCCCAGGCCGGGTGACTCAGCCACTTCCATGGGCAGCCTGTTCCAGTCCTTAGAAAATGTTTTGGTGAAGAAATTTTCCTAACACCCAATCTAAACCTTCTCTGGCACAACTTGAGCCTGCTGGCTCTTGTCCTGTTGCTTGTTACCTGGGAGAAGAGAATGACACCCACTTCACTAAAAACCATCCAGGTTGTTAGATCAATAAGCATCATTGATTCAGCTTATTGAAGGCTTTTTTGTTTCCCTCTGAAGTGATTTTTTGTTTCTTCTGTTATCCACGAAGTCCCCAGATTTTTCATTCTACTGGCAAACAAGGCCAGCTGCACAGAGAGGTGTGTGTGCCATCTTGTTTAGGGGATTGTCCCTGCTGGGTGAAAGCTGTGTTGAAGGGAAGAAAAGTGAGACTTCTGTAATATTCTCAAAGATGTCTTGAAAATTCATGTAACTGTGTTTGAAAGAACATCTTCCATGATTTTACTGTCTTCTGACTTTGAATGTTCTGAGGTGAGGACAAAATTATCCGTGATAAGAATGCTGTTGTGCCTTGATCTGATTCTTTTACAAGGCTGGACTGTCCATAATCTTCTGGAGGAACAGGAATGGCACTCTTGGTTTATCATATTTCAAGGACTGTGGCTTTTCTAGACAAGGAGGTAGCTTTGGAAATTCTAGTTTTGTGTTTGGGCTTAGATGCTCACCTGGTGACTGCGGATGGTTTGGGATGTTAGTTTGTTTCAGTGTTTTTTTTTTTTTTTGTTTTTTTGATAAATGGCTGGTGAAAGTCCTGGGTCTTTACTGTTGTAGATTAAATGAATCCCAACAGATGTAGCTACTTCCTTTGCTTCACTTTGCTCACACAGCTCAGGCACTGGATTGAGAAAGTTGCTTTTATAGGTGCTTTCCCAGGTTATAAACAGGCCTTCCCTTTGAAGTTCCCAGTGCTGCTACAGTCATGTAGCAGAGGAAATTTTCAGCAAGTCTTCACCTAATGCTGGCCCATGCAGAGTCCTACACCAGCCTGGTTTTCCACTTCTTACTCATTTTCTCCAGTTCCTACTACGGTGAATTTGTGTTCTTAATCAAAGATGAGGATGGAATCGCAATGAAAATAAGGATGTCTGCTGAGTAGAGTGAATTATACTTTCATATTGGAGCAAAGTTCTGTGAAATGTTGGTTTCTATTTCAACTTGTGCAAACTTAAATATCTTCTCTGTTTTTTTTTTTGTTCTCCTCATATTGTGTCCTTGTGCTTTGTATGTAGAGCTGGAAATGAAGTGTGGCAGCATTTAAATCTCAGGATTGGAGGGCAGGTGTTTCACCTCTGTGTTCGCTGCAGGTGTGCTGCATGACCCTGTGCAAGGCATTTAGCTTTTTCCCTTCAAAAGAGGTTGTTCAGATAGGCCTTCAGAAGTGGTATTGTGAAGCTTAATTAATGGACATTTTAAATTATAGATCTGTATTTACACTTACTGGTGTTTAGATGAGGTTTTTGTGTTTAGTGCAGTAAACAATAATTGCAAGAAATCCATTCAAATCTGTGAATGAGTGTGGTTTTGGGTTTTTTTGTTCCAAGAAGAGCTTAAGATGATTCAGAAATCGCTCATTAGTCACTTGGGCTCAGTGATGCACTAATTTATTTTTAACCTGTCTAGTAAATTTCTAGAGTAAATGGAAAACCCATTGAGGGATTGGGGAGATGTAGGAGTGCTAGTCCCTATGCCTTGCTTTAAGTGAAAGGAACAAAACCAAACAACAATTGTCATTTGTTTTTTTCAGAGCAGCACAGAGAAGACACAGAAGAGTAAGAACATGGACTCGCCATATAAATATCTTCAATAAAGATTATATCTTTGTGCCTGTGAATGAGGAGTAAGTCTATGTTTTCAACACATTTTCTGCTATTTAAAGATTTCAGTTGTGGTGGTAAAATTTTATGGCTTATCATTGCCCAGGATAGATTAGATTTTGAAGAAGTAATACAAGTGGAATGAGTAATTTTTGAAAACTGTTCAAAAGATAAAATGTTTATTCAGTTGTCGACTTTGTACCTTTGGTATTTGTTTTACTGAAAATTACTGTTAGTTATTTTTCAGAATAATTTGTGTGTCATTATGATGATTCCTGTGCACTTCAGTAATATTTCTATAAAGAAATCACAGCAACTCATAGTGTCAATAGCTAAAAGTAGAACTTCCATAATCTGTGCCTTGGCCTGGTTAAGTAACCGACTTGTACATGGAAACTCCTGTAAAATTTAATCATCATTGAAAGGTACATAATGTAAAACAGCTGTGGAAGGGTACCACAACTTCAGCTATATTCAAAACTGGGATCACCATCAATGCTGATTAGTATTTTTTTTTATTTTGGATTTTAGTTGAAGTGTGGAATGGGTGCTCAAACACTGATAAATTGCTGTGGTGGGTTTCTTGGGGTTTTTAAAAGAATTGATACTTATTTTTGCTGTTATGCCACAATGCAAAGTAAAAAATGAGGAAGAGGATTAGTATGAGATGCCATGAAAAGAACATGGCAATGATGGTTGTGTGTCACAGAACAGTTGTCCATGACCTCTCAATATTATAAAAGCTTTTCATAACCTTTTCAGAACCAAATGTTACAGAATTCTGACATCTTTTCCTTACTCTCCCCACTGCTGGGCAGGTCTCATTGGTACATGGCAGTTATCTGTTTTCCTTGGCTGGAAGAAGCTGTGTATGAGGAGTGTCCCCAGCAGGATTCATTGTCCCACCGACCTCGGCAGTCTCCCCTGGAGCCAGAGAGTGAGAGCACCAGAGCTGGCTCAGTGCTCTGCAGGGATGAAGAAGAAGGGGATGGTAACAGAAGTTTATTCTCCAAAGGTATGTAATCTAGGAGAAAGTTATGTCAAGCCATGAACAGTTTTAGATGTCTTAGCCCGTGAAGGAGGGAAATTATGTGAAAGATGATTTCTAAAGTTCCCAGACTGATGTAGTATGTTTTTATGTACCTATGCGTAGTAAGGACTGCAAGATTTCTGCAACCCTGGAAAATACTGGAAGAGACATGGAAAATCAGGGATTGGAAAGTTGTTTGGTTTCAGTAAGAATTTTATCAGGAGGGAAGACCTTTGGTAACTGTTTATTTCAGGCTTCAGAAGGAAATGTTAAGAATTGGTTTATAAATTAGTTCGTTACTTTCATATTTAAATGTATTTGAATACTAATAATCATGAAATTGAAAATAAAAATACTTTGCTTAGGCATTACTTTCTTAAATTTTTATTTGTTCTTTTATAGTAGGACGCAATGAAGTTGCTGCTTCTGCTTCAGTTCTATATTCAGCTATTTCTAAAGTAAGTGCCTTTTTGTATTGACAGAGAAAACATATTAGTGAGTTTCTGAAGGCTGTGAGACTTGACCAAGGGATATTGCATCATCTTTTTTGCAGTAGTTATTGATGTTTGCATAGCCTGAAGCATGTGCAAGGCATTTTGAATTAGCGTTGTCCTGCTGTGCTTACCTATTTGCTCTGCTGTGATTTCACCTGTTTTTAAAATTGATTTATCAGTTTCTACTTTTCTGAAACTAGACCTTCTCTAACTTTAAATTTATAAAGATCTTATAGTTTATAACTGATGTTGGTTTTTTAAGATTTATTTTTATTTTTTCTTTTGTCTCAGATCTCCCTAAGTAATTCCAAAAAGCAGATTTGTAAAAGGTATGTTTCTGTTTTGTTTCTAATACTGTAACATTAAATTATGAAATTCTGTAGTAATTCAGGTATTGTCATAAAACCACAGCTTAGGTACTTGTCCATTTTTACCACATTGATTAAAATATTAATACTTCTGGGTATGCTAAATGCAAACAAAATACTTTTTTCAGTGTTGTTGGTGATGAAAGACTGCAATGACTTTTTTTGTTTTTGTTGTGTACAGGCCTTGTATACTCATCTTAGATTCCTTGAAAGCGTGTTCTGTGCAGAAAACTGTTCAGGTTTTGAGAGAGTAAGTAACTACATTTTCTATCTTTTAGCAATAGATGCTGCTGGTCATATTTCTATATACAAAGTACTTTTGTCTAGAAAGGTATATATTTCTATTGCTAAAGGAAAATCCATGAAGAGTCATGACTAAGGAAACAGTAATTATAATACAGAGGCTTCCATGAAAAGCTTGTCTATGTTTTGCAACCCAAATATGATGCAAAAACTGTAAAGTGGAGAATGGAGAAAAAAGAAAAATAGAGAGGTTTTTGCTAGTGTTGTGTTTGTGGGAGGAGGATTTATCCCATCTAGTCTAGCAACTGAAGGTGCTTTTAAGGGTAGAAAAACACTTAAAATGAATACTTTGAAATCTGAACAATCATTTTCTAGGGGACTGATGTTCGTTTTTATGATGATACTTAGAGAATTAGTGTTAAATACATTCCTATGTACAAAAATGCTGAAACTAGACTGAAGCTGTCTAAAAGCTTGATGTGACAGTAGAGTTATAGTAGAATGGTATTTGTTTTGAAAAGTGTAAAAATATATTCAATTTTGTATGTTACAAGTAAGTAATGGAAGAATGTAATAAAAACTTTCAGAAATTTTACACACTCCTGATGACTTTTATGTCTATCAACACCTTTAAAAAATTGTTAAATATCTGAAGATAAATGCCATTGTTCTTTCTGTTCTCTGTGCTATTCCTTTCACTGAAAGGTACAAAAATCTGTAAACTAAATAGCACCACCTTCTTGTCAAAGTAAATTCTTCAAAATGCTATGTAAAGTTTAGATGAGATTTAGAAATTTTTGTGAAACCATCTTTTCTCTAAATAGAGAGATCTCCCTGCCATGTGTCTTGGGAGGAAGAATGAAATAGCAACTTCTTTTTATTTATTTATTGATAAATCTCTGTGGGATGTATTATTTTAGTGCACTATTCTTTCAGCTACTCCTGAGGCTGAAATTCCAGAGTGTGATTTCTTGGAGTTTAGAGAGATGTCACAAAAAGTCAGAAAATAAGTGGAGACCTATGGAGTGAGATAAGGGGAGATTGGGAAGCAACCTCTTGTTCCTTCAATTTGCAGTTACACCCTGGAAGCAGAAGTTGAAGGAAACTTATGCAGGGATTCTATTTTTCTTTTCCCTGAATTGATTTTTGTTGTGTTTTGGGCAGCTATCAGGCTCAAACAAACGAATTAGAAAGTCTACAGTTCTTGCAGTTTCTAGAAAGTGTGCTTCACTGAAATGTCTTCATTTTTGAATTGTTTCATATTTGGTGGCTTTTCACAGTTGCCGTTTTCTCCAAAAGCTGCTTAAGTGTTTTGTATGTATTTTTATTCTCATGACTGCAAGGACTTAGGGCTTTTAGAAATGTAACACAAGGTCTGACTTAATGCATCTATTTATTCTTTTAAGTCAGACCTTATTTTTGCTTTTCAGAAGCCCTTAGACTTTGCAAGTCTAGCTAAAGCCAGGAGAAAAATATAGGTAACTACTGCATTTGAAAACCAGACCCTTAGGTTTTCTCTCTAATCCCTAAAATCAGCAGCCAACCCTGAATGTGGAGTCAGTGAGTTGCTAGTGAAGCATGAGAACAATGGAAAACCTGATAATAAATTCTAATCACTATAGAAAAGCATTCCTAAGGTTTTCATCAAGGCCTTACATACCTTGTGCACCGTTAGATTGCAAGGGTTATATTGGTGCAATTGTTACTGAAGTTTCTTGTAAGGTGAGGTTTAAGGAGGTTTTAATTAGAAAATTATTCCTTTAGTTAAGGTATAAAAATGTCCAGGTATCCTAATTGCTTATAGAAACTCTGCACAAATAGCTGATTTTAAATTATATCATGCATATTTGTTTTGTATATTGCCCATTATGTTTTGTATATTGCCTATTATGTAGAAATGCCTCTGAGTGCAATAGAATATTGGATATTTGGAACAATGTTGAGTAGTGTCCCAAAAGGTACTGAGCTTGGGAGTTATTCCTCAAGTATTTCCACTGTTTACTTTCTTTTGTAGGTACCTTGAAGTGGAATGGGAAGCGAAACGAAAAACACATCGGGAATTCAGTAAATCAGCAATGATTGACCTATGTCCCAGAGTGCCTAAACAAGATAACAGCAGTGATTGTGGCATCTATTTGCTGCAGTATGTTGAAAGCTTCTTCCAGGTACAAATGCAAACTACCTTCCTCTTTCCCCTAAATTATCTTAAACCACTAAAACCCATTTTCCGAGCAAAATAGCCACACAAAAAAGCTGTCAAGTGTCAGAAGTGTCAAAACCATTTGAGAAAGAGGAGATGAAACCCATTCTGAAGTAATGGCAGGGGTCTTTCTGCCTAGTGTCTCATATGTGTCTATCCTCAAATGTTTCTGGCCTTGTAGTCTATTGTTGCTTTTATATTGACACATGCAGTATCCCTGACTACTTGCGTGTATTTGGAACCTATTGGTGTATGCACTGCTGCCCTACAGATGTTACAGAAGTATCTTTGCATCTCTTCTTGTAGTATCTAAAACTTTGTCAGCTTGTGCATTGGTCTTTGAGTGGTCTGTTTCTGTAGAGTCAGTTTCTGTAGAGAGGGGGAGAGGGGAAATTGTTAAAAGGGAATGTGTAGAGCTAAGGGAGCCTCTTTTTCAGCACATACATTTAAATATCTGCAGATCCTGGGCTTCAGACACTGTCTTCTAGGGTGTCCCCAAGTCTTCCTGCCCCTGATCAGCACACTGCCCTTTGCTCTGTCCTTTGCATGGCTCTGCTTGTTGGATGTGTGTGGTTGCATTCTCTGAGATTCCCTTGCATGCAGAGCCTTGTGTGACGCCTTGGGCAGTGGACAGGCTTTTCTACTGTAGGAGAACAGATCAGATTGCCATTCCAAAGCAGCTGTACACAGGTACACCCAATGGGGAAGGGTGGGGAGATTGGAGCTCTGTGTGCAGACAGCAAAATCTTGTCCAGGTCATGGGGAAGATGTTGGATCCATCATGCAGGATGTACATCCATAGCAGGACTGCTGTGGATGGATATGGGCTCTTTGGAAAGCACAGGCACAGAGCACAAGGAGGTAGAGTTGTCCTTCATGTGGGCAGCTCCAATGCATGGATCTAGGCCTAGGGCTGGATGAGGAGCCACCTGAGAGGTTCTGAATAGTGACTAAAGAGCAGAGCACCATGGGTGACACAGCAGCAGGCATCTGCTGCCAGCCACCTGATCAAGAACAAGTGCTTGAGGCCTCTTTGGACAGATAAGAGCAGCCTCATATTCACCCTGGACCCTTGGGGTGACTTTAACCTGACAGCCTCCTGGAGAGTTCCTGACCTGAGTGACAGGTAACCCAATGGGGAGGGGTGCTCTGCTGGAAGCCAGGAAGGTCTGGTTGGATACAAAACTCCAAAAGTTCCTTCAATCCCCAGCCATTCTTTGGTTCTCTAATAGATGGGTTGAGCTCTTGTGTAGGGGGAAAATGAAATTACTTACGAAAGCTTTTGAGCTGCCCATTCTCTAACAAGGGGGTCTTGTTCTTCTTGAAGAAGCGAAGTTTTGGACCAGGTGTTTGTAACTTGTCCTGAAGACTCATAGACTGCAAATCATGATGTGTTCTTAAGTTTACTGTTTCAATTTGTAATATATTACTTTATTCAAAGGAAGGAGAAGGTAAAATATAAGCATGGCAAAAGACTTAAGAGGGAAAGAAGAAAACAAATTGGTTTTGGCAAATCAGATGTGATATTGTAGTCTTAACTACCAAATCTGCCAGCACCTTTCATCTATTTCATTTTGCTATCCTCTTTTGTTCCAAATTCTCCCCTTCTCATGTCCTGCTAAAACTGTTATCAGTATTCTTGCTTTTTGTTGTCTCCTGTCAGAAAACCTGCTTACAACAGAAAAACCACATGCTTGAGACAGCAAAATCTCAGGATTCTGAACCACATGAGATTGATTCTTTACTATAGTTTGCTAGAGCTCTATATATTTGTCAAAACACGTGAAATCTGCCTTTAATATGAGTTAATACTGATGTATCTTTAAGAGAAGTGATGAAAACCTGTTTGGTGTTTTCCATGAGTACCTTTTGGCAAGGGCACATGTATGTGTAGTTATGATGAAGGAACTGCAATTTGATTTTAAGGGCTGGCAGTCTTGTATGGAAACTCCTTTGTGCCTCCTCAATCTCAGCAGCAGTGGAAGGGTTTGAAATACTTTCTAAAGGTTGTGTTAGGAAATTCATTCCATAAATATTCCTTTTTCTCTTACCAGAACCCCATAGTTAATTTTGAACAGCCACTGCATCTGGAGAATTGGTTCCCTCGTCAGCTGATCAGAAACAAAAGAGAAGAAATTCGGGACCTGATCTTGCAACTGCACTTTCAACAGCAGAGTGGCAGCAGCAGCTAATAAATCCAATAAGGCAGTCCTGGCAAAGGATACTGCTGTATAAAATAACTGGAACTCTGCTTAGTTTTGTCTCTTCCTGCCTTGCAGAGAAGGAAAAAAAAGCCACAAGGAGTACTTTTTGTTCAGCATGTATTTATTTAAAGTTTTTTTTTTCCACTGGTGTTGTGTGGTCTTAAGATGCTGGAAGGGGGAAAGGAGAAGGTTGTAGATGAGAATGTAAATATGTAAGTTAAAGCTGATGCATATGAATTGCTAGTTGGTTCTTGGAATATGAAAGCTGCTTACAGGTATGCCTCAAGGATGTAAAAATACTTTTGTCTTTTGGAGCCTGTTCTTTATAATTCTATATAAACAGGGATAGTCATGTAGGAGTCAGGCCTGAAGACAGGATCTGGATCTTGTATTATGTCTCTTGGTTTGCAGCTGATACAGATAGAATGAATACTATGTATTTTTTTACTTTAAGGATTTAATGTTGACTCTCTTTAGAGATGTTTTTTTTTGTTTCTGATTATATACAGAAGTAATCTGCATGTGTCAGAAAATTCTGCCAAGATTTGAGGCTCATGAGTTTTGATGATTTTTTTTTTTAATTATTTTCCCCCTTCCTAGCATTTTCATAAAAGTGTGTTTCCACAAGGGGAAGACATTTGTTTGAGAGTGACTGTTGCAATTGGGAGTGTATTCAGTCAGGAGTGTATTTTCTTTTAAGTTTTTTTTTTTCTTATCAAATTTTAGAAGCAAACTTGCTCTCAAAGTATATACCAATACAGTATGTGTAGGCAGTAGATTTTTAATGCTGTTCACCTGATTTTGGGGACTAATTCCTGCAAATCTTAAGGCATCTCCTGCATTAACAAGTAAGCAGGCTGTGGCTTAATAACCTCAAAAGTCTGAGGCATTTTACTGAAAAATAAGGTCATTAAAATATGTGATTTACATATAAGACAAACAAGATTTTTGCCTTGCTTAGGAGAATTGAGTAAAGATGACTGAATATTGAGTGTTTGAACTCAGACTTGATTTGATAAACTAGGACAAGTTCATCATTGTCTTAATTTGTATTTATGTAGCTTTTCCTTGAACAGTGATCACATTTTGATGTGTGCACTTTTTTCTGTACACACTGCACTTTAGAAGGTGACTGTTCTAAAAGGATGCTTTCTCCTGTTCCCCACTGTAACTTTACTGCAGTGTCATCTTACACTTCAGAAGGACTGTCAGATAACCACCAAAACCACTTGTGTCATAAATAGTCTACAAAACCAGAGCTCTTAAAGCTGGAAATACAACAGAGAGTTAAAATAAATATTGAGGGCAACCCAAAGATGCAAGCATTTTTGTCATTGCAGAATTCTCAGGGCCCCTTCCCTCAAGACAACTCTGAAACCTGGCTTCTGGAAAATCCAGTTATTATTTCAGGTTCTGCACAGTCATCCGACACCCCTCCACTCCCCCTTATTTGTTTTTCAAACCAGGAAGCATTCTTTCTGTGGGGGAGAGAATTTTAAAACAATTTGCTGAGCACAGTTACCTTCTGTGTAGCTGTGAGCAGCCTTGTGCGATGACTGCATGTTTTTTGTCTTTGTTTCTAGTTTAATTCTGTAGTTTGGCACTACCCCTCCTTTCCCTGCCTCCCAACATCTTTCCCTCCCATCCCAGAGTTGTCTTTCAGCACATAAATTGCAACACCAGCATTACTTCCAAGAATAATCTGTGTATGTATTGTAAAACAAAAGATACAATGCAGAAGTGTGTTCCCTTTCTCTACACCTTTCTTAACTGAATAATATTTTCAGTGATCCCTTGCGAAAAACAATTTGGGCTTTTCCTTATGGTAAAGTTAGATTTTATCACCAAGCAATTGGTTTTTTTTTAGATTGACTGGTTTATAGATATTTAAAAGCAAAATAATGTATGCAATTTTCTAAATTGATTTTATAACACAAAAGGATTGCCTTTTTAGATTTCTTACATATGTGCTATGAGAATGCCAATGCATTTGATATTAAAATTATCTCCAGAAGTTGCTGACTGTGGTTGTCACCATTCTTTTCCCAGCTGCTACAATTAACTCAAGTTCAGAGTAATGCAGGCCACCTGACTGCTTTTAAGGTACATATGCAGTCTCGGGTTCGTTGTTGCTGAAATGGCTCCCAAGGTATTAAAGTCTTTTTTCCCAGCCCTGTGCTTGAGGAAGTTGAGATTCCTCAGCTCTGGTTTTCAAGGTTGTTTGTTTTCTCTCATCTATTACATTCTCTTTTGGACATGCATAGGTTTGTCCAGCAGGTTGGGTTGTGGCACACTGACTACCCTCAGGGCAGTGTTATCTTTTTATACTAAAAACTACGTGTACTTTATTTACAGTAACTTCCCAATACCTATCACCTATGTTAGACAGTCTATCTCTACTCTAAACCAATCCGGAAGTGTCACCATCACAGCAGAAGATGGAGGACAAGCAGAAGGACAGGACATGGCCAGATTCCTCCATCTTGCCTCTTGAACCCCCATTCTAAATCCCCAAAATTCTACTTTTTCACCTGTGATGAATTCACTATCATTCTATTCAAACCTTGTGGCTTGTAACTCTTTGCACAAAGCTGCTAATTGTTTCCATGAGTTAAAATCAAAGGCACAGGTGTCTCTGACTTTGTGCCAAGGACCCTGCCAGGGTCTTGAGTCCTCCAGGGCAGTCAGAGGAATGTCCTGGGTTCTGACACGTGTGTCTTAACCCAAATGTCTCACCCAGTGGTTTATGGGGCCATCAGCCACAACCCACCCCATTTCCAGCCATTTGCATTTACCAGCTATGTGGTAAATGCTAGGAAGTGTCTCTGTGGAAGAAGCTGCATTCCAGGTATCTTCATGCTTCCTTTTTACTTGCTGGAACTCCCCAAAGTTAACTTTTTAACCAGACTGACTCAGAGACCTTTTTGCACATATTGTATTTCTATTTCCTGTATAAAGCCCTGTTTAACTGAAACAGTAGAGTGACGGGGTATTTCAAAGCTAACCAGTCTCTGTAAGGCTCTTAACCCAAAGCTGTGTAACTTTTGTTTTAAGGCAATCAGTTGTACCCAAACGTACCCATCAGTTTCTTTAAAAGAAACTGCTGCATTCTGTCCGTGGGACCAGAAAATTGCTTCCATGAAGACATCTGAGTCATGGAGATCTGTTTAAGGTACTGCACAACACAAGGAGCAAGGTAGAAGAGAAATAACTTGTAGGAAGTAAATCTGCCAGGAAAAATATAAAAATAGGCACTTCGTTTTCATTAAGACCTGGAGAAGCGAATCTGCAAGTAGTTTTTTTGGGGTTTTTGTTCATTTTTTAAGTATGAGGGGGCTGCTGTGTTTTAGCAATGGAACTGCCGGCATGGAATAATTGCAGTTCATTTGGGCTTTTGTGGTACTCGCCTCTTGGAACTTGACCCTGAGATGAGCTTGCAGTGCTCTGGAAGTACTACACCTTAAAAAATAATAAAAACTTGAGAGCCACAGTAGTAACACTTTCATCTTGGTTACGACAGAGAAGCAGAATACTGCTTCTGGCACCAATCCCCCATCCCACAAAAAAGAAACCCAAACAAGCAAAAAGAAGACAACTGTTTTCCAGATGGAAAAGCAGGAGTTGCAGCATGAGACTTGAAAAGTCTCAGAATTGAAAATGTGTTGAATAAAACCAAGACTAACAGTAATAATTCTGCTGAACCAAACTGAAATTGGAAATTGAAGTTCAAAGAGAAGCACAGACACTGGGATCATCTTTGACTGTTGAACAAGGTAAGAGATTTCTGGTCAGCAGTTCAGAAAAGGAGGAATGCTGGGAATGGGTTTACATTACGTGGACAGCATTGATAAGCGTGAGATTAATTTGGTTGACCTCACTTCCTAATTCTTTATGATTCTGTATGATGGAAGAGGTGGCAGTACAACAGGCTGTGGTGGGCTGAATTTCATCAGCTGGAAGTTTAACTGGCCTCAGAATTTGTTTATTCCTGGGAGGTGTTTGCCAGAGCACAAAAGAAAAGTGACAATGGTGAATGCTTGGCCACAGCAACCACAGAAAATGAACAAGTGAAAAGGTTTTGTCTAACGTAATTGTCTCTGCTAAACTGACTGGGAATTTTGTTGGTGAATCCTGTCAAATGTCATGAAGCCATCTTTTTTGTACAGCCAGGGAGACAATTTAGATTCTGGATAGTAAATCTCATGAGTTTGGATATAGTAGGTATAGGCCATGGTGTGGCTCTTTATTAGAGGCATTTTCATTAAAGTAATCCTTTATTTGACTTTTTTTTTATTTACAGGTAGATTCAGCTTTTTGAATAAATTGCATTTGAAAAACAGGGACATTATTTAGAATGGTATATTTGCTGTAGCAGTATTTCAGTGAGCATTGCTCTGTAGAGAACTGTAATTCAGCTAATCACATTTGCTATATGAAAACACATGTTTCTTAGAAATGCAAACTGTCAGCAAACTGTCTTTATTTTTGGAGGTACTGGGATGACTTGGTGTGTTGTGTTGCTAGAATGACACTTTTTTTCTCATTCAGCAAGAGTGCTTTGTGTGAATACTTTTGAAGAGATGCAACTTGGATGCTGAAAATGAAGAATTATGTTTTCTGATACAAAGTATTACTGTAAAGGCTTTTGTCAAACCTAGGAAGGAGTTAATTTTCCACAATTATTTTGGAAATCTAATGCAAGAGTTGTTTTGCTTATTTTAAGAAACTTTAAAAGATTATGCTTTTAGATATACCTTTTGCTATAATAAATGTATGACATTTTCAGCTGTTGCAAGTCTACATTTCTGTGCTGAAATCACTTGAATATAAAATCGATAGCAAATTAATATTAATAAAACTGAATTTACACTTTTAAAATATTTTATTTCACAGAAACTGACATAACCATACCATCGAAAACAAATTTTGACAGAAATTATTTTTATACTCTTCACTTTCTGAGTACCTTTGAGTACTTTGTTGATGAAAGAAACAACAATACTGTTAATCTAAAAAACTCCCCAAGAAAACTTTTAACTGGATTTCATATTTTTACTGAAGTATGTGTGTTCTGTAAAGGGATTAGTTGTCACATGTTCAGGAGGTAAGATAGCTTTTGCCTTTAAGTGTGTGTAGCATTTCTAACCTTGATCCAATTGCATTTGTGCAGGGTAATGCGAGCAAAAGCATTCATGACATTGAAAGCATGAGTTTCTATAGAGGATTAAAAAATAAAGCTGCTCTGTGCTGGATCCAGGGTCACAGTAAAGATACCCAAGCTAGCCTCAGAAGTGGCTGTCTCTACCCAGACATGCTGAATAGAACTTTGAAACAGTTCCTGAGCACCAGTGCAGTGTTGTCTCTGTGCTGTTCCATATATAGCTCCAGCATAGTGCTGCCAGCATCATGGTTAGCTTGGCAGAGCCAGACTAGGTCTGCAGTGATGGTTTGATAGATCCAAAATGTCTGATTCTAAGAAAACTGGGGGTGTTCAAGCAGCTCAGTGGTTAAACTTTAATTTAATAATTTTGGGGTGGAGAGGGGAGAACCAAAGAAAGTATGTTGTTTTGAAAAATATCAGTTAGAGTCTGTTAGATGTCAGAGACAGAGCATAAAAACAAGGTCATTTTATTTGGTTCCGGTGAGTGTTGTATGTCTAATACTGCTAATAATTCCTGATATGTGAATTGCTGGCAGTTCAGTAGAGCAGCTAGAAGAGAGAAGTGAGCATTGTACTGCCTAAGGAGCTCTGTGTAAAAGCTTTGCAGGCAGACACCTGGGAATCCAGCTTTGAAATACTTATACAAAACCACTACCAAAAATAGTAGTTTAGGCAAACCAGGAGTTTGTTCAGAGTGATCTGAACACAGTAACCAGGAAGTCCTGAGTAACACCATGCAGAAGGCAGCCCTGAAGGAGATTTCCTAGGGGTCTGAATGCAGTCTGCCATTCCAGGGCAGCTTCCATACACGTTTCCATAGTGAGCTGACCCTGGATGGGAACTGAGAGTGCTGCTGCTTTCCTGTGCTCCGTCCTTTCTGTAGTTTCCTTTGCTGATCATCAGCTATCTGTACTCACTTCTTGCTGCTGCTCATGTCAGGTAATACCTGAACAGAGATGAAAGAATCATGACTTGCCCTGACTTTATGTTTGGAGGAAGCACTGCTTTTGGCGTGCAGGGCATAGTGGTGGAACAGCACAAGACTTTCTCCTTTAGCATAGACTCGACAGCAGCCCTGTAACCAGAGGAAACAGTCCCACAGAGAGGTTGCTTCAGTATTTACAAATACAATGGTGCTTAAGCAGTCATGTATTTATATATGTGTTTATATTTGTACAAGCACAAGACAAAACACACAAGACTTTCTATGGAAGATTAGTGTGCTCCCCCTGATGTTTTGTGGCCAGCAGGGTTTTTAAAAAGAGCAGAAATTGAAAGGCCAATGAAAAAGCCTGCTTAATTAAATGTGAAAGGTGCTGTCCTTGTTTGGACTGTCTGTTAATGGTATGACAAGCCCTGGTAAAGAGCTTAGCTGGCCAGATTAAAATTAAAAAATTGTGTCAGTCCATCTGCTAGCTCCAAGGAGTCTACTTCAATCACCTTTTCTTGTTTCTTCACTAAAGCAGAAAAGTGTCTTTGGAAAGAACAGAGCCAGGATGTATTGGTTGACTTTTTTTACCTAACGCTTTCTCCAAAGATAACAATATGTGACGTCAAGATATTTTCAAGAAGTGCAATGTTCTTGGTTGGGTCAAGGCTACAGTAAAGACAACAGCTCTTTTGCTAAAAGGAATTGGGATTATTTTGCTTTTATATATATTTTTTTTTAATTACACGAATAAGTATGTTTGGCTTCATGTGGAAAATCTTTCTTTGCCTTCCAGGAATGATTAACACAGATCTTCAAATAGTTGCAGGTAATGCAGACATCTCTCTAATGTTCTTGTTTACAAATTTAGCTATGGCAGTGGATAGAATTAGAAATAACTCTCTGATTTAATTGTAACAAAGGGGACTAATACAGAGAAATGTTCGGTCAAATCTGTGCTGTGATAGCAGTGTAAATATGGAATACTTAGGCTGATTTCTAGGTGGTATAACTGCACATTTGTCTTGCCTTGAGTGTAGAGGTAGCTGTAGGAGGCAATTTTTTCAACTTTGAGACATTAAGTGCTGTTAATTTTTTCACTTTTCTTTTTCCTTTATTAATTTTGTATTAAATCTTAAAAAGTAAGGTTCTGTCTTCTGCATATGTGCACGGAACAGTTTGTGTAAAGATCGGGGGTTTGCCTTAGAGATGTTTTTTGATGTTCTTTCTGCCTGTACTGTACCTTCTGGTGATCATCTGCAACAGAGCTGATGATTAATACACCATCAAAATAACCATGCCTTTCATCTTTCAGTCATAAAAGTCAAAGGTCTGCTATGAAGCTGCAGAATAAACCCATAATCTATTGGATGACAAATGCCACAGAGTTATTACTATTCTTTCTCTGGTAAATGATTGGTTGTGATTGTTTTTGAGGCATGTTTTCCAGGAAAAAAAAAAAAAGAAAGAACTTGAGTTAAATAATTTCAGATCAACTGACTTTAAAGGGTGGAAAATTAGACTGTCAGACTAAATCTCAATATACATGTTCTTACCTCAGCTGTTTCCTCATGTTTCCTCTGTAATGATGTGGAACAACTAATATAAGAAGGAATTAAAAGCAAAACACACACACACACACAAAAAGCCAGAACTAAAAAAAAAACCCGAAAAAACCACCACCAGAAAAAACCCCAGCATAAAGCTGATGAGGCCTTTTATTCCTCTTTTTCCCCCCTGCTCTAGTAGAGTAGAGACCTGTCTCTACTGTTGAAGTTTAAGTGTCAATTCAAGCTTATTTTTTGCAAGGTATATAAATCTGTTATGGAAAGAAAGTACAGAGTAGGATTATTTCTCAGTTGTTTCTTTTACTTCTGAAAAACCCTGAAAGCTTACAAATACATGTTTGTTCACAAATATAGTCCCATTGCCTTAAGCCTAATGGCAGATAGAAAGTGAAACACAGTCTAAACAAGGTGTTAGAATTCAAAAGGTTAGAGCCTTATTGTATGTTACCATTTGATGGAATATTGTAAAGAGCTTAAGGTGGTTTATAACATCAAATCAGGGACAGGTTCCGTTAACAGAAAAAAAGCACAGCAATCTCCTTCAGAGACCACAGAAGTGGCATGAAGATAGTGATGGTGGCATCATTATCTGATCTGAGAAATTTGTGTGGTTTTAATTTCACAGCTGCAGGAGGAGGACAGGCTAAAGATGTTTCACCAGCCCCTCAGCTTAGTGACTGGCAGTTGGCAAACCCTTCTTTGCCTCCTGGCTTGAAAAAGCCTAATGGCATCATGGATGCTGAGCAGTTCCACAGGCATGTGCAGTTACGGAGGAAGCGATCCATTCTCTTTCCCAGCGGAGTTAAGATCTGCCCTGATGAATCTGTCGAGCAGGCTATTGCCAACCATCTCAAGTATTTCAGGCTCAGAGGTAAGTACATCTCATGGGTAATTGATAAAGAACATTCACTTATTAAACAATAGTTCAAGCTTTTAAACATAATACACACCAGGCCATAGGAAATACATTATTACTGGTGAAACTTATTTTTCTGTGATAATCTTGCGTATGAGAGCTGTTCTGAGCTAAAACCCCACCACTGTCTGTCTACACTCATATATCCTAAGAACTCTTGCTCCCTGAAACCACATTGTTTACTAAAATAATCCTTTCTCAGAACAATTTGAATGCTAAGAAAAATAGGTGCTACATAGAGAGTAGCTAAATAACAGAGTTTGCTTGGTTTATTTAGTGTTCTTAAAGTGCCAGCAGAACTCATTGAGGGGCCAATCAGAAAAGTTAAGTCTGAGACACTGGCACTTCAGCCATGTGACTTTTGGCTATGGCTGGTTGTACAAAGTGTGCAATCTCTGTGTAGTATAATGGACAAGCAACTTTTCTTTTAAGGTGTGAAAGTTGGTGTGGCACAGCTTTCTCTGCAGAGCTGCCATGTTCCCGCTAACATCATCTTTCACTTGATGAAATATTACAGTAACATGATTTGTTTCAAACCCTTCTGTCTGACTGCATTGGAATGGGGCATCACAATCATGCAGCACTTTCTGCTCTTTGTGTCGTAGCATTCAAACAATTTTGTAGTTATCTTAATGTGTCTGTACAAAACTGGCAAAATGACAGAGCTGCTGTCAGAGTAGAAGGAAGAGTGTTCAGAGACTCATGTTGGATGAGATTTGATTGCCTGTAGAGAAACTCTCACAGATGACAGTTTGTTTACTTGGACAAGTGAAAAACACTGACAATCATTAGTTGCTTAGTGTTTGCATAAAAATAAACAGTGTAGTTGAAGAACAAAGTGGAATTATATGGGGTTTTACAGCCTCATTCAAATATGAATTGTGCCCAGCTTGCAAGGGATGTTGACACTGATGATGATGCTGATGGTTTGGCAGGCTTTACCAGTTTCTTTTTTCCACCAGGAGGACTCAACCATTCTTTGTTTGTTCCAAGTGATCCATACATACCATGGGCTTTAACTGCAGTCACCTCTCAGTTATCTGTGGTAGGGGTACATTAGGGCAATACCAACTAAGCAAAGGTGTGAGTGATAATAAAGAAGAAAGAAATCTGTAAATTAGGTTTCAAAAGTATATTTAGGTCTTAATAATCCTAGGCTGAACCAAAAATCCACCTAGTCCATCTGTTTCCTTACTGGATTTAACAGCTTTCACAATTCACAAGGTTTTCTTGAGCAGAGAGGCTGTGATTACCATTAGTGCTTTTAAGTTAAACCTTTTGAAAAAGATCTCTGAAAATAATAGAGGTGACTAATTAGCTGCAAGTCACACAAGGTCTGGTTCAAGCAACTTGTCATTTTCATTCTGTTAGCAGCAGCTGCTGCTCCAGGAGTGTTGGGTGGCGTCTAATGATGTTCTGAGTAGGCACCTGAGGTCATGAGAGTTCATGTGCTGTGTATTGGGTTTGTGTGGCAAAACTTTGGTAGCAGGGGGCTACAAGGGTGGCTTCTCTAAGAAGCTGCCAGAAGCTTCCCCTATACCAACAGAGCCAAGGACAACCGGCTCCGCTGCTCAAGGCCAATCCCATCAGCAACAGTGGTAGCACCTCTGGGGTAAAATATTTGAGAAGGAAAAGTTGCACAGCAGCAATTGCAGTTGAAAGAGAAGCGTGAAAATATAAGAGAGAAAGAGCTTTACAGACACCAAAGTGAGTGAAGGAGGAGGAGGAGGTGCTGCAGGTGCCAGAGCAGGGGTTCCCCTGCAGCCTGTGGTGCAGACTATGGTGGTCAATGGAACTGCAGAGATCCACCTGCAGCCCGTGCAGGACCCCATGCCACAGCAGGTGGATGCCCACAGGAGGCTGGGACCCCGTGGGAAGCCCACGCTGGAGCAGGCATTTGGCAGGAGCTGTGGCCCCCAGAGAGAGGAGCCCACACTGGAGCAGGTTTGCTGGCTTGTGAGCCCATGGGAGTCTGTTCCTGAAGGACTTGCACCCCATGGGAGGAACCCATGCTGGAGCAGCCTGTGAAGAACTGCAGCCCATGGAAAGGACTAATGTAAGAGAAGTTAGGGAAGAACTGTTTCCCATGGGAGAGGCCTCACACTGGAGCAGGGGAAGAGTGTGAGGAGTCCTCCCCCTGAGGGGGAAGTAGTGGCAGAGACTGCAGTGATGAACTGGCCACAGCCCCATTCCCCTGCACCACTGTAGGTGAGGAGTTAGAGAAAGCCAGGAGTGAAGTTAAGCCTGGGAAGTAGGGAGGGGTGAGGGAAAGGTGTTTCATGATTTGGTTTCATTTCTTGTTGTATTGCTCAGATTTGATTGGTAATAAATTCAAGGAATATCCCCAAGTTGAGCCTGTCTTGACAGAATGTGGTGAGTGATCTCTCACTGTCCTTATCTCAATCCATGGGCCTTTTGTTATGTTATCTCTCCTTTGTCCAGCTGAGGAGTGGAGTGATGAAGCAGGTTTGATGGACCCCTAGTGTCTGAATTCAGTGTCACTGAATTATGTGCAAAGTTTTTAGTAGCCGTTCAGATAGCCACAGTCCACTGTCAACAAAATAATCCTAGGAGAAAGTGTGGTCACTGTTTAACACTCAGAGACCAGCTACAAATCACTAGGAAAATAACTGACCCCAGAAGGAACTAAATATAAACATACACAGAATCTGCTGATTTTTCAATCTCAATGTGTATTTTTAGATTTTTTTTTTTAAATTCTGTATATGTTGAAGTAAGAAAAGACTTCAACATCAATATGTACTTTCTCTGGAAAGGATGGTTCTAATACAGTCTATTCTTTCCTTGGTTTTGCTGTACTGCCAGCAGTACCATGTCACTACATTGGAAGGAAAGGCAGATTGTATTGTGATGTTAGAGCTTGTTAGAAAATAAGAAAAGGTTTGCATGTGCTGATTATCCAAATTGTTTATTCTATCTGTGTCTACCTTAGAAGGAAACAGGTGGGAATGTAATTATCTGTCTGTAGCTCCTATAGCTTTATTTACTTTTGCTAGCTGGAAAAAGCCTCTCTAAGTATCAGAGACTGACAGATGAACGTCCCTGTCATGGGCTTTAAGGAAGTGCTTCTGTCTTATTGCTGTAGGCGTAACAGTGTACAGCCTTTTTTTTTTTTTTTCCCCTGGCTACAACATCTGGATTTTTTGATCCTTAAAAAGATGAAGATGAAGAATATGACAAATGCATATTAAACCATTAAAAATATCAAAGTGCAACAAAATACAGGGATCTGGAGGAAAACCAGTATTTTCTAAAACAGCAGTATCACCCTTCAACATATGAAAGTCTAATTAATTATATGATTATTGGTGGTTGTTTTATTACTGTGCTATTCACAAGCAGCAGCCGGGAACGGGGTGGGTTGTATTTGTTTTTCTACACTTGCAGTCTACAATACAAATTTCTGAAGTGCTGCTTTATTGCTACAATCAGAACAGAGTTTTGCAGTAGCAGATGATGTTATTTTCACTATTTTGAGATGAATCCTGGATTGTGATTGTCTCTGTACTGCCCTGTCTCTGTATCTCGTGTAGCTATGTAAGGAAGTTGCTGCCGTTGGCTCTTTGTATTTCATTTTTTGGAATGTGGGGATGGAAATCAGTCATAAATGTTTTACAGACTGGGTACTGCAGGCCTATAGGCTGGGTCTTAGGGTGTTTTTGAGTGGTGTCCTTTGAAATGGGGCAACATTATGGTTGCTGATGGAAGAGTCATGTAAATGTGATGGTGACTGGTTCATTGCTAGACTGTTGTGACAAACACTAAGTGCGTCCAATGGCAGTTGGAGATTCTACAACAAAAAATGTTGTGGAAATCTAATAGTGTGATTTCAGACAGTGAATGGGCTGTACATGTTAGTGTCTGGAATGATGTTCTTTACTGCTGACAGGGAAATGGTAGCCTGAGCGATAGATAAATAAAATTTATTACAGAAAAAACAGGCACACCCACTCAGACCAAGCCTTTTGTAACCAGTTGCCTTATGTGCACAATTCAGTGAATTTGTCCATTCTCTGTTGGGTAAGTTGTTGGTAGAGGATTGTAGTAGTTGAATTAGCATGTAAAACAGAAACAATATAAGGATTACAAGATGGGTGAGCAGTACAAGCCATGCTATCCCGTGCCTCTTAATTGGGCTGCTGGATTTTATCACCACAGCTCAGGGTAATATGCTTCTTTGCTACCTCTGAGAGGTAATTACTCTGGTGGCTACCTTCCTAAATTCTCTTTACAATTTTACCCTACTGTGAACCTCTGTCTTAAACTATCAGTGTATGTTGTGAGTACTTTTTTCTTTTTTTTTGTGGGCACTGATCTTTTCACATGAGTAGATCAGATAGTCTCTCTGCCAGAGCTGCTCTTGTCAGCCTGAGCTTTAGATAAAGCCAAACATCTAAGGATAGCTTTTGAAGACACTGACCAAACAAGGAAATTGATGATATTGCAGTGAGCTGTAGCTGATGAGACACATGGACATTTTTGAACTTTGGAAAGAATTCCTGTTTCTCGGGAATTAAATTCTATGCATGAATGTAATCCCTAGATTGGGCATAGCACTATGGTCCCTTAAAATCTGTTTACTGAAGTATTAGAAATAATGGTGTTATTGTCTGCACGTGAACATAGTCAAGAGTAAAGTTTCAATTTGATACTGAAGTCATAATGTTACAAGTTATTCAGATCTTGCTAATGATGAAACCAAAGAGCCAAATGTCATGACAAGTACCTGACTAAAAACCATACATTAAATAAAGAATCTGCCTGAGTGAGCCTTTTTTTCCTGTTTCCTCTGCATCCCTGGCACATATTACACGTACCTCATACTCAGCAATGAATTTCTAAAGTTTACTTGTAGAAGGTCTGTCTCCTCTACATTTGAATTTTTAGATACTGGCACATGCTTCTAAGAAACTTGCCTTTTTCCATCAAGGACACTCCTTAGTTTTTACTGAAATATTGTTGGTGAGAATAATTTGTGTGCTAGAGTTAGTATGTGAGTGTTTAAATCTAAAATCTTTCATGTGAATTAGCTAATTTGCATTGAAATCTTTTCTCAATTTAAACTTGTTTTGTATATTGTTTAAGGGTTGCAGGCCTTGTGTACCAGGCCATCCACAGCAGCATTCCAGTGATAGATGAGTGATTTCTCTGCATGTGTATTAATTTGTTTAACAAATACTAACAAAGCCTTTGCAGCAATGACCTCTTAGGAGGTGTCTGTACCTGTGACTGTATTCTTCATCAAACCCCTCTGCAATTAAACTGTTCAGTTGTGCAGAAATTGTCTGAGAGGATGGGGAGTTGGTCTCACATTGCCTCAAAATAGAATATTTAGCCTGATTCAGTGCTCCTAGCTACCACAGACGATTCAACTCTTAAGAAGCACTAATGAGATTTAATTGGGATTAAGCTCCAGCACTGCCCACTTACACAAATGGCCAGAAAGCCACCCTACCCCCTACAGGGTGCTCAGTGCTGTCATGTGGTGCCCCCTCTGTTAACCTCAGAAATCCCTGAGCACAGACTGAGTGTAACAGGCTAATTGTCTCTCCTTGGAGAGATAAATGCATCCCCAGTGGTACAGCTTGAGCCACAAGGATGCTGTATCCTACCCAGGTGCATGAGGGGTAGCCAGACTGGAGAATGTCAGAGCAAGAGAAAGGTCATCTAATCACATCATAGATCTTAGCTGGAGGTTTTGAAAACAGTGACCATGTCTTTAGGAAAGGAAGCTTCAAATACATTTTTTTCCCCTCATTTCCGCAGATTAGTAGGACTGAAAAGAGCTTGTGTCTGCCTATGGGGAATTTTTTGGGTTGAAACACAATTATCTTTAACTTTTCAGGATATTTGCTATTAGTTTTGAGTATTACTTGAGCATAGACACTGCATTTGAAGTAGATAAGCTCCCAGGGGCTGGGCTTTTCTGCTTTTGAAGCAGATATGCTGACAGACAGTTCCATTGGAATTGTCTTATGACATGTCTGGCTTTCTGAAGCATCCTTTGAAACCCAATATGGCCTTTAAAGGTTAAAACATTGCTTACTTCAAGGGCCTGTGACACTCGGCTCAGTAGAACCTTGAACAAGGGTATGGACCAAAAGTGTCCATCTTTTAATTTTTTGCCTAGCCCTTCTTTCACACTGGAGTTGATTATCTCAGTGGTGAGTTAAGTGACTTCTAACTTGTGAGGCTTTTCAGGATGGAGTACATGGAAAATGTAGTATATGCATGCAAAATATATTTTGGAGACAAACTGCAACCAAGCTGTGTGATTTGCATTCTTGGTTTGAATTCTGGTTTATTGTGTCAATCAGTTACATGTCTTCAGCACAGCTAATCCTTTACCTGTAGTCAGGTGGACCTGATCACAGCTCTTGTAGCAGGGAGCTTCTCTTCTCATAAGCTTTCATTCTTTTTTGACATTTGAATTCCTTGGAGGAAAATTGCAAGGTAGCTGAGAAGTCAACTAACTTAAAAATACAAGTTATTTATTACTGCAGCCGCAGAATGAAGGAAACAATTTTTCAGGGGAGCTTATCTTTCCACTCACGTGTAGCTTCAAGACTCTTAACTCACTGCCTTAAAAGATTGATCTCGATATTATGATGCTTTTAATCAGTATTCTTTGCTGGGGATTAGAGGCCTCACAACAAATCCTGTCTCCTCCAGGGCCTGGTGTGGCTAATGCTGTCCCACATATCTGTGCCCCTGTAGCAGCCCAGTGAAAGTTTGGAGTGAGATCCAGGCATGAAGAGCAGCTCTTCACACATGGCCTGAGGGCTGAGCTGCCCTTCAGGTGGCAGTGGCAATGCTGCTGGGTTGTTGGAATTCAGGACATCCCTCTGGCTGTCCTGGATTGCCAAGACCCCTGCCAGGGGGCTCAGAGACCCTGGCACAGAGCCCAAGACACCTCTGCCTTTGATCTTGACCCATGGAACAAATTACCCACATTATAGGAAGATCTGCAAGCCATGACAGTTTAAGGAGAATGATAGTGAATTTACCACAGGGTGAAAAATAGTTTTTTGGGGTTTTTAGAATGGGGGTTCAGGAGGCAAGATGGAGGAATCTGGGCGTGTCCAGCCTTTCTACTTCTTCTTGGCCTCCGTGTTCTGGGTGATGTTGGCACTTTTGGATTGGTTTAGAATAGAAGCTCACTGTCTAACATAGGTGATAAGTATTAGAAAGTAATTGTAAATATTGTACACATAGTTTCTAGTATAAAAAGATAACACAACCCCAGGGGCAGGCAGAGTGCCTCTGACTGTCTTGCTGAATGGACCTCAGCAGGCTAGGAGAAAGAATTTTATAGATAAGAAACAATAAACAACCTTGAGAATAAGAAATGAAGAGCTCTGACTCCTTCTTCAAGCGCCAGGCTGGGAAAAGAGACTTTCTAATGTATCTTGGGGTCACTCTGACCAGCTAGAGACCCTGAGACTGGGTCTGCTCAGCAATTCTTCCTCATGCTGGCAGGACTGCCTGCTTTGTTGTTTTCTAAGAATTTTGTAGCTAGTCTTTGAAAACTAAATCCTGGACAGATCATAATGCAAAACCTGCCTGGCAGCTTCAATTGTAACAGAATAATTGGGCTCGTGGCAATTTATTATAACCTCTCATGCAGCAATTTTCCCTCCATTCTCTATCTCCTTTAAAATCTTTATATTTAAAACTCAGAGTAGCATTTCTAGTTGAAAAACTCGGTGGTCAACTTTCTGGTCCCCCTGCCTCTCATTTTTTTTCATTTTCTGGCTAGGTGTGAAGGAGTTGCTATTTTGAATCTTAGCCAAATGTTGTTTCATTTATTGTCAGCATATCTAGGTAATGTATTTGACACAGACACTGGCAAGATTCTGGAAGGACAGAAAGGAAAGACAGTGAATTATTTTAAATAGTAAGTTATAGTTATTACCTGAAGCTTCCAGTCAAGTCCTGTTTCACTTTGGTTTTGTGCCTTCAACTTTTGTCTACAGTCTCAGAATGCTTAAAATCTAGTTAATGAAAACCACATTTTTCTTTATGGGAGTTCTCCAGAATTTGAGAAACTTTGAAAAACCTCCCTCACTTACAGATAGCTGAAAACCCATCACAGGGTGGGCTCCACCTTCAAGAGAAGAAGGTCAATCACACTTTTTAGCCAACTTAAATGCACTGTGAGTGGTGTCTTTTCAGTTCCCTGGTGGCCTTGTCAAGTCAAGATGAGAATTGGCTCCCTTTTTGACATTCCTGAAGGAGAGGTGGAAGGTAGTATTGTACTTGTCTCTTTCTTTACATGTGTGTGATTTGAACCACACTGAATAAATTTTATTGCTCCCTCTCTGTGTGTGAAATGGCAACTCTCTTCTAACTGTAAAACAATGAAGATATTTATGAGAAAGAAAGAGAACAGTTTTGTTTCAGTCTTTCTTAACCAGTCCATTAATTTACTCTTGAGCACCCTATAGGTAAGGACATCTGAGGATGGGTCTTGTGTTGAGCCCTTACAGCCTGGATTTGTTATCCTGCAAAGCAATCCCCTGCTTTACAAACTGGCCAGATGGAATAAACCAGACAGTGACAAGATGGACTGTGTGTCAACAAGGTGGTGCAGGGGGACTGTGTTGGCAAGCAGCTCACCAAAGCCGAGGGTGTGGTTTCCTGGACACAGCTAACAGAACTGTTCAAATGGCAGTTGTGGTAGATGTTTGATTGGAGTTTTTAATCCCTCCCTGTGTGTCAGAGCTAACACACTCTGACTGTGTGGATGGAGGAGAATACAGAAGGAATTTGCACTATGTTGTCCAATTTGTTGCTCACCTCAGTGGAAGCAGTTAGATAGGAGAGGCTAGAGAGGACAAAATGTGACTCCTTATCCCCATCTCATTTCCTCCTTTTGCAGAATACATGCCTGTGTTGACAGCTTAGGTCTAATTAATGGGCTTGGAGCCCACAGATGGCACAAAGCCTTTAGTACTGGAATTCAGTGGGGTGTCTAATTCCAAATGAAAGGACATTCAGAAAATCCTTAATCTATTGGGAGCCGATTGGAACAACTGTTTATATGGGAGCAGCTTGTATTCAGGCAAAACACTGTCTCATCACATTTATTTTAAACTAGTTTAAGAGCATTAAAGAAAATTATCTTCAATTACTTGCAACTGGAAAGCCAGTCCTTTGCCTGTTGGTATTTGAAAACTCTAGGATTAGACAGTGTCCCTGCAATGTATTTGCAAGCTGTTGCTGTGGCTTCAGTGGTTGCTGAGAGTCTGCTGAGGATTTACCCCAGCCACAGGGAGTAATCTCATTGCAGGATTGTTGCTCCACAATGTGGCACCTGGAGTGAAAGGTATGTAGGATACAAGTGCCACCAAAAGAAACATGAGCAAATGATATTCCTTAGTGTAGGCTTCTGGATTTGAAACCAGACTTCAGTCTTTTCCTGGATGCCTAGCTCTTACAAGTGGGATGGTAGAGAGAATGTTAGAGATGTTATTCTGCTTCAGGAAGCTTATTAGTACTCCAGCAGGAACCAGAAATCCCAGAGCAGGATTATGGCTCCATTGCCTGAGGTTTGTGCAGAGGTCAGATGGAAATGTGGTCTCTGCCTCAAAATGCTTGCAACTGAAACTCGAGGGGGGACTGTAAGATGGTGCATGGATGTTTGTCAATTTGGCTATTTGTTTCTGATTAATAGAGATGCATACACTGATTGGAAATATGGACAATATTTTCGAAATTAGTGTGTTTTACAGGTAAAGTTAACTGCCTAGATGCTGAAGGGGTGCAAGAACAGTAATATATTACTGGCAGTTAATAATGCAGTTTGAGGACTTTATTGTTCTCTGGTTGTGCATACCACATGAGCTACAATATTAATCTCCATGTCATAAACCTGGGAGCGTGGCACGGAAATGAGAAATGTCTTTGTATCTGTAGAGTTCCACAACAGAGAAATGGTCTCAACTGCTCTGATAAACTAAAATTCATGGTGAAGAAAAGGACTTTTTCTGCATGGTTCTATCCAGTGTGCCAAAGTCAGCTCAGCTTTAAGGGTGGTGCTGCATAGGAAACAGTTCCTTAAGGTTGTCACTTGTAAAGCCTTTGCATTTAAGAAAAATGTCCATCTCTTGGCTAAATAAAAATGTTTCCATATGTGATCTATGTGTTAAGTTTTACATATGTACATTTAAACAACTTTGGAATTTGGAAAACGAAGCATAGAGAAGAAATAACAGCAAGGTACTGGCTTTGGCAGCCCAGAGCTAACTTTAAAGCAGATTGAAGAAAATGGCTTTCTAGAGATAGATTTAGTCTCCTGTAAGGGCTTGCTTGTGATATCAGGACTTTCCCAGAATGCAAAGCATTTCTCTGCTAAACTGTATGTCTGAGTAGTGAAATCAGATTAAGGCAAAAAAGCAGGTGTGCATGCTACTCCTGCAGGATGACATTTGGTATGAATGATTTTGAGTTCGCCTTTTAATGTTGCTCTTTTCCAGGATACAAGGAAAATCCTATAAGTCTTTCTCTCTTTGAGTTATCCTGGGTCACAGAATTGTTCTTGCTTGAGCATCATGTGACCAACTGCTCTGACTGGCAAAAAGAGCCTGTGCAAGGTTCGGAGGTTAAAGTAGGCAGTGTAGTGTATGATATCAGACCTTAATTCTCAGGCTGACTGTTCAGAGCTGTCCAGTTCTTTCTCAGTGAACATGTACAGTGCAGTTAGAGCTTGACTTATTTAGTAGCATATTCTTTTTTCATCATCTTGCCTTGTTTTTTGAATTATGAATGCAGTTGTAATTTCTGAAATATATTTTAAATTCTGCGTAAAGGTGAATCTGAAGGAATTGTTACGGACTGAGCTTACTAGACTTTTATCAGTGCCACCCTCTTTCTTACAACTTAAGCTCCACCTCTACTTCCTATGAGGATGTTTGCCATAGTGTTTTGGTTTTCTATGTTTTCTAAAAATTCAGTTCATTGATCAAATGGAAGTTTCATTCAGTGGAAATACTGTTGCTCAGGGAGAGAGGTAATACGAATGTGGAAGATCCACCACGTCTTCATTTCAGTCACTTCAGTGCTTTCCCCATTCCATGTAGATGTCAGGTTGCTGTTTTCTATGTGTTAGTGTACTGTTGTACTAACACCAGACCTTTCTTGTGCCTTCAGTGTGCCAGGAAACAGTCTGGGAGGTCTTCAAGACGTTCTGGGACAGACTGCCAGAGCGTGAAGAATATAACACCTGGATGAGCCTGTGTGAGGAGGGCATGATGAGCATCTTTGAGATGGGCACCAACTTCAGCCAGTCTGAGGAGCACCGGAGTCTGATCGTGAAGGTGGGTGCAGCAGCTGCTTGGCAGACTAATCTGTGATAAGAGAGACCAAATGCTGTCACCTCTTTGCTCCACAAAATGTCACAAATCTCCCTGTTCTCATGGGCAAGGGGACTGTGTCCCACTGCAATGTGCAACTTTGGCATATGGCAGTGATGGACAGAGCCCTCAAACAGGCAGGCATGGGTATTCCAGCTCTGGATCTGTAGCTATGAGATCAGTTCCAAAACAGAGTTGTGGGTGATCTAATACAGAGAAAAGCAGCAATGATGAAGAGATGTCATCAGAAGAAGTGTTCCTGACAAGTAGATAGTGTTTAGACCCACCACATGAGCCAGGCTGTGGTGCCTTTTCCCGTGGGGTGTGTAGCAGCCTCCCTGCTCTGAGCTGCACATTGAGGTGCCTTCAGCACAAATGGCACTTGGGAGCAGGAAGTTCCAAGCTGTAGTTCTACCAAGCCCTGTGGCATAGCTGCCTGTTGGATGTTCTGCAGGTCTGTGATGTCTGTGCACTGCTGCCTGATTGAAATCAGTGTAGTTATAAATGTAAAAACTTTGGTGTCCTATGAAGGTAGTTGTGGCAATTTGCAGGCAGTCCCGACATGGGAAGAGACGAGACTCTTGACTCCATGTTTCAGAAAGCTGATTTATTATTTTATAATATATATATTATATTAAAAGATAACAATATACTAAAACTATACTAAAATAATGGAAGAAAGGATTTCATCAGTAGGCTTGAAAGAAAAAAGTGGAATGGAATGATAATAAAATCTTGTGACTGACCAGAGTCCGAGACAGCTGGACTGTGATTGGCCATTAATTAAAAACAACCATATGAGACCAATCACAGATCCACCTGTTGCATTCCACAGCAGCAGATAATCATTGTTTACATTTTGTTCCTGACGCCTCTCAGCTTCTCAGGAGAAAAATCCTGGCAAAGGGATTTTTCAGAAAATATCATGGCTACAGGTAATAAATAACATTAGGTAACTTGCCATGGGAAGCTGCAGGTTAAAATCAGTGTACAACAAGTGTAAAACAAGTCAATAAAAATGCAGAATATCTTGTTATATTTTCTGTTGATTCAAGTTTATTTTAGCTTAAAGAAAATAAAAGAAATATTAAGTCAAACTAAAAAAGCCTGTCTTGAAATACAAAGATGTCGTTTCAGGAGTGTGTGATTTTTAAAATAGAGGGCTTAACTTTGTATTCATCTAAGACACAGTAGATATTTTAATTTCTCTGGATAAAAGGCTTCTTAAAATGTGTGGTGCCTTATGTATCTTCTTTAAATTACTTTTGCAAGCTAATGGATGAATAGTTTTATGAAACTTGTAAGTCTTAAATGTACAACCCCATAGAAACAGTAAGTTCTGTCAGTGTGGATGCACTGATTTTTTTTCTCCTGCTTTTTTATTGGAATTCTATGCTAGAAATGTGCACTAAGGAAGGTGAATATGGAAACTGTTGTGGATAATGGAGAGAAGTTTTTTTTTTTCCCTGAGCCTGCGTGTTGGTCTTCCCAGGAGATGCTAGCCAAAGTTAGCTTCTGTGAAGTCTGATGATGCTGTTGCCCTTAGAAGTGTTTGCAAAAAGATAGAGAGAAATAAAATTAATGTGATTTTTTTAATGCACACAGTGCATGTAACTGCTTTGTGTTCAGTTTTCACAGTAAGATGATCTATAGTGGGAGTTTAAAAGAAATCAAAATTACTCCTGGAAACAAGATGATGCATCTAATTACCCACTGCTGCTCTCCTCTTTTGGGTATGGCTCTGCAGCATTTCCGTGGAGTCAGATAAAGTGCTCTGGGTTTGATCTTTTCAGAAGGTTTATATTTATTTAGGTTTCCTTTCTCCTGTAGGTGAATATATTCCCTTCAGCAATGCCATATTCTGGAAAATATTCTGTTCATTCTTCTATTTTCTTTCAGCAGAGGTGGTAAAAGGAGATTGTTCTTGGGCTGATTTGATGGTTCTTGGGCTGATTTGGTCCCTCTTATCAGTCTGTGATAAGAGGGACCAAATGCTGTCACCTCTTTGCTCCATAAAATGTCACAAATCAGTCAGGTGACTTTTTTGGAATAAGAACCTGAACTCAAATTGACTTTGAACCAAAGACTGAAGGCAAGAGCACCCTATCCCCCAATTAGCACTGTCAAAAGATCCAATGGTATTTTTAAATGCATGGGTCAGAGAGTGGATTTACTGCTAGCTCTAGTACTGACTCACCTTTCTCACATGTGCTTGTGCACAAAATTCTTGTCGGTGAGTGAAACCTTTTTAAAGCAGCTGTGAGCGTGTTAAATCCAAACAAATGCAGTGGATACATCTCTGCTTTTAAGAACATACTTCTTCCTGCTAGCTGCTTGCCGCAGTCTAATGTGGTGGTAAGAGCAGGAGCACAGTCTGTGGGACCAAACACACTTTCTGAAGCCCTGTGTCCAACTCCCTTGTTCTTTCCACTCTCACCAGCTAAGAAGACCAAGTTTCCATTACTAGTGGGATTTTGTTTCCCTCTCATTACAGAATGTTCATTCATTTGGCCATGATCAGCTGTTGCTGTTTTTTCACCCCATTCCTTAGATTTGATCTCTAAAGCACAGAGCCCTTGTCACCAAAGGGCTGCTGTCATTTCACTGCACATAACTCTGTAGTGGGCAGGTGTGGTACATGTGGATGGGCCACACTGTTGCTTAAAAGGAAGATTCTCTTCTGCAGTGTTTTTTTTTTTAATACCACTTGTTTCTAATCTTCCTCTGCTCTCCAATGTCTGTGAATCATCTGTGGTTAATTTCAAGAGTTCAGTTGAGAGCCTGCAGCTGATGAAATTCTGCTTTTCTGATGGGAAGGATGAAAGTTTGACAAGAAAATTTAACAGATATTTATGCTTGCAGAATGATTTTTGAATGTAGAACCTGAGAATGAAGTAGAGAGCAAAGGATAAACCCACCTCAGAGAAGAAGATGTTTTTACCAAGCAGAAAGATTCCACAGGCAAACAAGTCTGCCAATGTTGCAAGTAGAAAAAAGGTCTCAGAATTTTCCACTGCAAGAAAACTGAAACACAACTCCTAGCTTAAACTGTAACATTCTAACTTTAGTGACTGGAGAACAGTAACATGAATGTGGTAATTATAGTAGTTATTATAGGCTATAGATGAAAGTTAAAGTATAGATTGGTTCTTCTGTATTAAGATGCTCAGCAAAGGAAAGTATATAATGCATTGTAACCAAAACCAAAGGGTCTCCAGGCCTGCCTGCAGCTGGAGCTGACAGCTGTAGGCACAGGCTCTGTCACCCATGACCCTGGACTGCTGTAACTCTTGGATGTAATAAACTGCATTTTGAAGAGCAGCGTGGAGTCCTGCATCTCTCATTACAGCTCTTAAACTTTTCTTTTTGTATACTGGCTGTTATTGTCACAGCATTGCTCTGCTGCCTCTTCTGTATAGGCATGTTGGCAGATTCTGGCAATATTATTTCAAAATCTATTTCTGTATTACTTTTTGGTAGATTGCTACATGAAATTTAACTTTTAGAAATGGTGCATGTGCTGAATTTTCTCCTTCTCTCTCAAAAGAAGTTCAGGGTATCTGAAAATTAGGCAAATATGGGGGTTGCATTTAAAAAACAATAATTCAGGAAAATTATTGCTTTCATGATGCTTTTGTTGTAGTGTAGAGGGTCTGTTATGAGCAGTGTGATTAAATGCCACCTTATTAGCCTTCCTCCTTGGTTTTCTTTCTTATCCTTTCCTCTAATCCCCAGTAATCACTGTCACACTCCCACAGATGCTGAAATGTCTGCTCCATCCTAACTTAGTTCATGTTGAGAAAAAGTCTCTTTCTCTTACTTTTAACATACTTTCTTACTGGATATCAGTTGAAGCTTAGACCAGCTTGTCTCAGCTTTCATACCTCTTTTTTTGTCTTGGAGATGTGAGGTTTGCCTTTGTGGGTTTCCCTGTAATATCTGTATATACATGCATGCTCTGTATGTGCTGATACAGAATATATTCTGAGTTGCTTTAAGCAGATCACCTGCCAGATTTTCAGAATGAGCAGGTGGATATATTCATGCCAAGCATAAAAAAATATTTTAAATATCTTTTTTCCCCCTTTGAATTTTCATTTTAATTTGTGTGATCATATTAACTGACAGTACCTTACATAGAAAGAATACTATCCCAATTAATTTCTTTGGATATTAAGTAGATTTACAAATTGCAAGATTGTTAACTGATCTATTTTTTCAATTCCTTACTGAAATGCAAATGGAGAAGGTAGTTCCAATCCATAGGGTGGGTTTTTTTCCAGTATAATTCTTCATGCAAATATTCCTTCCTATAAATTAACTTGGATTGTGTTCCTTGCTGTGTAGCTGTATTCAGTTCATGGAATGTAACATTCATCCCATTCTATATTTTGAGATATATATGTTTGGAATTCCAGTATTGCCAAATTTGCCCTGACTCTGCCATGTGATTGTAGCCATGTTCCCACTTGTGCCAGACAATTTTTGGAAAATCCAAGTGAGGAGAAATGCAAGCAAAAGTAAATATTGATTTCCCAAGAACCATGGATGACCTGCTATGAGATTGAAACACTGCTGCCAAAGCAGCACAACCTGTGCTGCTCACAGGAGAATTTACACCTGGCATACAGGACTCCTTCCTGAGTCCATAGCAAAAAGCAGCTTAAAGCCTGATCCTGCAGGGCTTTCAGTGTCAAGTTTTGTCTGCATCCTGCATTTCCAATGTGGGCATGTAATACACATCGTAATTTCAATTTCCTCAGATTTCAATCAAATTTCAGAAAATAAAGTTTTAAGGAGCTGCAGTTGCTTACAGGTCTGATCACAATCTACAATGACAACAGATGTTGAGAAAAGCTCTTATGAGAAATGAAGCCTTAAAGGAACCCATGCAGCTTCATCTGTTGAGCAGATTCTCAACCATACCTGCTGAGGGCTCCTGTACAACCCCACATCTTTAACAAAGTGTCTCTGGCAGCGTTGGGCAGATGGGACAACAGCAACTAGGTTATGAATCCTTTCCAAAGGAAGCAGGTCTGTGAGATTTTTTTGGTTGCTGGTGAGAGGGAAATATGTGCTCTGCCCACTCTGGGTTTGAGAGCCAAGAGTTAAGCTGAGATTTAGCGTGGAAAGGAGTTTGTGGCACAGCTTTCTCTGAGAATCAAAAGGCAATTTCCCCAGGAATCCCCAAAACTGTGATGGGAGGTGCTAGCCTACCAAAAGAGCAACTTGAGAAATTCCTGGGACAAGATACAAACCCTTCAAGGTGTTGACTCAGCAGTACTTTTGTGTAGTATTGACTTTCCATGAGCAGCTCTATCTTCAGTGTTGGCATCACAAAGTGCTCAGTGACAGATTAGGGTGACAGGCAAGAAGGCAACCCTGCCTGAGGATGCCTGAATGGATGGCTAACAAAACACCTCTTAGCACATTGAAACGGGTACTTAGCAATGTAAAATGAGTGATTTTGCCTCATTTTCTGAATTCTGAGGGCCATATTTGAAGGTGGGATGGAGCATCCCAATGATACGAATTATTTGCAACCACTTACTCCCAGTGCTGCTATTTGAATACTTCACAAAGGCAGATTATTTTGTATTCCTCAGGTTCCTGTGGAAGATCTCTTCTGCTGTCTCATCTTCCCCTGTTGTGTGACCTTCTGTGCTAACCATTGTCTTTCTCTGTTTAATTAAATGTTCTAACCACTCTTTCCAGTTCTTGACATTGTTTGCTTTGCATAGAGCACCTCGTTTAGCTTCTTCTAAATCTGGAAAAAAGCAGTTCATATCTGCTCTTTCACATCCCCCATCCCCTCCTATGCATGCAAAAAGAAAAAAATTCCAGTTGCCCTCCTTTCAGCCATAGTCTCAGATTTCCTTCACCCCTTTTCTTATCCATGCCCTTACTGTTCTCTTAACTTTCATTCTTTGCATTTCAAGTTTTAGCCTCCTCTAGTTTAAAAAGAAAACCCTTTGCCATATATCTATATCTATATATATATATATTTAATGTTCAAGTTGCACATAGTTGAAATAATATCTGTTCCACTAAGCTGCTCCTGCTATTTCTCTAACTCACTGTAGACAGTATTTGTACCTACCCTGTCAGGGATGTTCCTCAAAGCACTGCTCTGTATTCTGGCCTTTCTCTATAGCTTCAGTTCTGGCCACTGTCCTCATTTCCTTGAATCATTCCCAGTGCTGTGGCCTTGCCTTCATGACAGCATGGCTCTGCCATGCACCGTGGTGGGGAATTGGGACAGGCAGATAGAGAATCATTTCTTGGTATTACTTTCCTGTTGTAAATGAGGTGTATTGGTGGATTAAATCAAATATGCTTTGTACAGTACTACACAGATGGAATTAATTAATACAGGATTATTTCACATCTCCTTGACATTTCCTTTGCCTTTTTCTCCTGCCTGGGATTGCCCTCAGGATATTTTGTCTTCTGTGCATAACGATAGTCTCTTAGGATCAGGCAAGAATGTCCTATATAATTGCTTTTCTGCAGATCATGAGTTGACAGAAGCTCATCTGGTTGGTACATGTGATTTGCTGCATTGTTGTAGCCTGTGTTTAATGTATTTGTATTAATTAATGGTAACTTTCCATTATGTAAAATAACTGTTGAGGAAGGCGAGCACCAGAGCAACGGACACAAAACTCAGCTTCCAGCATCAGGAAAATTGGTATAATAATGTCAGGAAGGTCTCACTTCGAGAGAACTAATTTTGTACAAAGCACCTGACAGAGCTAGCTTCAGTGAATAAAAGCTCCCCTTAGCTTTGGTGTGGCTGCTGCTGTTATGGAGAACTATTTATAGATCACTTCAAGTGTTGAAAGGGTGAAGACATTAAATAATATTTGCAGTCTGTGTGCAGTAGGTCAATTTCTACCTCCATCTTAATAAAGGAACTGAGTCAGAGAGGTGAGGTGTTTTGGCAAAGGCTATTCTGTCCTAAATGATTAACAAGCCAGTATTAGAACCCTAGAGTCCTTGGCTTCTAATTAGGGGGAAAAGGTGATGTTTACCATGGAGTTCAAATATGTCATCACTTGCCCCCACCCCAGGCTAGAAAGCAAACTGAATAATAGAGAGAGAGGAAGAGTCACACTACAGACTATTGCAATAGGGGGTGCTAGTTTACTATGAAATTATATGAGAATTAAGTAATTTGATGCCTTATTAAAAATGTGGATGTGGAGACTGTGTTGTGTTTCTTATTCTAGACTTTGGCCATTAAAATAATAATTTAACATTTCAGGTTTGGTTCTTATAAGCTCTCCTTATAATTTATTAAATAAGTGACTTAGAAATAGTAAGATACATTTGTTAACTCCAGGGACTCAGACTCAGGGAACTTGGGAGCCACCAGCTCCTCAGGCTGTCCTGCAACAGAGTTTTGGCCCAGGCACCCCTCACTGGGGTGTCCCTCTTCCCTTCTCTAGAAGTCAGGACTGCACTGAGCTCTGGTCTCAGGGGCCTTTGAGGAGCAGTGAGTAAAGTGCTGGGTACAGACCAGCACTAGGTATTGAAAAGATGTGTGAGGCCCTCTAATACCTGGGGTCGGTTTTAGTAGCGCCGACAAATTGTCCTGGCTGGTTGAGTGTGGAAGAACATCTCCTTTTCTAATGAAAAAACACTTTTTACTGAGCTACTACTTACAGATAAGTTTCCAAAACCTTGTAGAGAGGGAATCAATCTCTAGATTGATTCCTTGTAGATGCCAGTGCACTGAGAGTGAATATACAGGCACTGTGTAGATCAGCATAATGAGCCCTTAATAAAACTACCCAAAGTCCAACACAGCTGTGGTGACCCCAAGTTAGTTCCCACTGTTGATTACCTGGTTTCTTTGTTTGCCCCTTAAAACTAGTCTTGCTGTGTCTTAGTTTTTCATACTAAAGAATCACCAAATGCTTCATTAAATGGAGTTGTGTAATAACTGTGGGTCAAAGAACATGCTGAAAGGCAAGTTGACTGAAATTAGTATTTTGGCAAGCCCTGCTGGGGCTGATGTCCAGGCTGTCTGCTGTTCTAGCTGTGATCACAATGCCCTCATGCTCTAGAAAAAAGAGAAGGCTACTCACTGACATGGCTCCAAATCAGTAACAGCTGAATTTCTTCCCTCTCCTAGAAGCACAGGAAAATACAGGTGAAGAGAGTGAGCAGGCTAACCTGCTCAAAAAGTCTCTTTTGCCTTTTCAACCTTCCTTCACAAGAAGAACCATCAGGATGGCTTAGAGTGACAGTCCTTAGGTCACTGAATGCATATGGGTGTATTTCAGAGAAGTTTGCAAAGTGAAAATAGTATGTTCAAAGCTAATTTTAATTTAATTACAAAGGAGATACTTGAGTTGATTCACCTCCTGTTGTTTTTACTGAAAAATATACCTGCATTGATTATACCAAGAAAACCAGCCCAATAAGCAGTTCACCAAACAATCCCTTTTTGACCCCCTAAAGCAGAGAAGCAGGAATTTTGCGGATGGACATTAATTTTCTGTAAGTATTTGATATTCTCTTTACATTGGTACAGCAGCAGGATACAGCATTATTTCTCAGGATTTCCTCCATTTCTTGTGGTCTTCCTCACAGAAGCATCTCTGACTTGCCTCTAGAACTAATGGCACTAATACCCTGAGAATTTTGATGAAAAAAATATGAGCTGTGTAGCCCTTAGCCTTTTTACACCGACACATGAAAAAACAGCATCCTTGCCACTTGTGTAGCCATAAACAAAGTCATTATTAATTGACTTTAATTATCCTGCTGTGGTACTTTAAGCTGTAGCTTTACTTTGGAAAGATGCTTTCAAATCTATAGACAATTAGCAGAAGTAATACTGAATTTCTGAAGACTGCTTGCTTAAAAGCTTCTTATTGTTGGCATCCTCTAACATGGGAGATTGTTGTACCTGCAGAGCACTGTAGGAAATGTAGAGCACCTCTGACAAACCTAATGCTCTTTGCACTGTCTGATGTCGAGTTTCAGTTGTATTTTGGAAAAGTCAGACATATTTCCTTTTCAACAGGGACTTTGTCAATAAATTTTGAACTTAGCAAATGACAGTACGGAGACTAGAATTATTTCAGCATGCAGAAGGAAATAAAGTGGTATAAACTGCATTTCATCTATATTACTCAAATTTCATTTATATTACTCAAATATATTTAGGATTTGTTTTTGTTTTCCAGAAACTGGCCTATACAAAGGAAGCAATGGGCAGGTGAGTATCTGTGTTCTCCTTGCATTTTATTCTCTCTGGAGATAACAACAGGGCCAAGGTATGACATTTTGTAACATTTTCTCTCTTTTTTTTTGCCAGTTCCTGTGCTGATTGGTCATGTGGGTAAGTAATTTTCCCTTTCTAAAGGCTAGTGGTAGATCCTTTCTCTGGTTCTTGCTGCTGCTGGCATTGATTGGTGTACTGAAGATGGACAGCATTCACCTTTGTGCAAAATATGTTTAGAAAAGTGTGGTGGAGAAATCTGGTGGTTCTTGCATGTGAACCTCTGTCCTGGCATGCTTGGCATGCTCAAAATATCTCAGCCAATCTGAGGCTTGTACTTCTGCTTAAGTGTGTCATCACCTTGTTGGCTGTCAGGCACAGACCCAGGCTATTTACCTGAAGAGGTTTAGTGGGGGAAATCTATTCTGGGAAAGAGGTGTGCCCATAGTTACTTGTGTTAGTGTTCTGGTTCTCGAAAATCTTTCCCAAAGGCTTTCAGGTAGTCCTGGTCATCATTACAAAAACAAAAAAAGAAAATGGAATGTTTTGAAATGCTATTTTGAAAGACTTTCAAAAGATGTATTCCATAAACAGTTACAAGGGAACTGGCTGTTTGGGCTCCTCACACTTTTAACAAGGCAATAAAACTGAAAACTGATTTGTGGCATCTTTGTAGCAAAGCAAACCTGAACTGGACCTGTTATTGTCATGTCTTTTATTGAACTGAAAACAAGTTCAAATTATTATTGCTCCATTGCTACTCAGAACTTAATCTAAGCTGTTATTTTTAGGGTAATTCAAACCCAGACTATCTGGTGCTGAACTCCTCTGAAAAACTGGCAGGTTCAATTCTCTGCTTTACAGGACACATAAAGCTATGCTGAATGTGAGTAATTAAAATACCAGGAAGAGTAATGATTTAACAGACTTCTTAGAAAAGCCCACAACTTCTCAAATTAGGTATCATCATTGTGATTTCATAACCACAGCATAAGTTAAAATTAATAATGTAAGATGATAATGGCAAATGTGTTTCCTAAAAGGTTGGTTTCTCTCTGTCCTGTGGAGCTGAGTGCTGCTTTGTCAAGAGCACTCCCTGAAGTCTCTAGGTCAGCTGGGTAGTGTCTATCTGTTCTTAAGAAGTTTGAGTTTGAAAACCTACTGCATCCCTCTGTGTGATCATTCAGGAAATCTAGTAAATGTAGGGATACATGAGAGGAATACGAGTCAATGCATCTAGAGTCTGCAAGTACTGGGCTAAGCAAAGGAACAGTGCAAAAAGACCAGCTTTTGATTGAAAGGTGGATCAGAGTGATAAATGTTGTACTTGTCCAAAAACCATCTTATGAAGTGTTTCATGGCAACATTAAAGGGGCTCCAGTAGACAACTGGCAAACTTTGCCAAACTCAGTTCACCGTGGGGCTGTGTTGCATCTGTCTCAAAAATACCCTGCTTTTATTTCAGTATGTATTGCTTCAGGTTGTTTATAGCTTCAGGTTGGGATCTTTCTTATTGCCAGTTTAAATTTTGGGTTTAATGTATCTTTTCCTGTATGATTTGTTGTTTGTCTTGTGCTTGGAAATTGTAGTGTTTTATAGCAGAAGGAGGGTGATAGAGGGTGAAGCAGTGACAGAAACAGATAGACTTGCCCTGGGTAATGGAACATCAGGAGAAATTAGTAGAAATAATTTTTACATTATAAAATCCAAACTTACTCTAAGACCATTCTGGACATCTTAGAGCATTTACGGCTTAAGATGTGAAGTTTGTAAACCAGAGTCCTATAAACAACAAAGCCATCATTTTCTGTCATGGGTAGAAGATAGCTAACTCCAGATGTCTTGTCCCATCTCAATACTGCCAACAGCCAGTGTTATTCCCTGAAAAATTACCCACACCTCCCAGTAAAGATCAGAATAAATGTTCTTCTAAAAATATTCTGTAAGACATTTGCATAAGTACCCAACCCAGGATGACCATCAGCCTCTAAGGTGCAGGATGGTAAATCAAGTGTCAAGTCCTTCCTACAGAAAAGAAAAGTGAGTGCAGTTCTACCCTCTCCTGGGCACTGCTGTTCTCACCTGCTGACCAAGCTGGTTCAGTGCAGGGCAATGCCAGGACCTGAGCATTGTCACCCAGCTGTGTCTCTTGTGTCAGAATGGACGACTGTTCTGGTCTTGTCTTGAGGGAGGACATAAATGTCCTCAGTATCTAGATGAGATATTCAGGTGAGATTCCCACACTGCCAGGGAAGAGCAGGCTTCTCCAGATGGGGCTTTGAAGTGAGGGTCTAGCTGAAGTCTCTGATGTGTCCTGTGGTGAGATCCAGTGTCTCTGATGACTGTGCAGAAGCAGCTATTTCACTTTGGAGGCCTGGCACTGGGCATATTTCTCCGTCTGTTTTCCCACTGATAAGAACAAGAGAAATTTTGCCATAGGTTCTAAACCATAGCCTTCACACAAGAAACTATTCCACAAGCTTCGACCAATCTCTTTTTTTCTGTGAAACATTTTTTTTTCTTTGAAACTATTCCTTAATTTGGGGTTGGTCTGGAATGGAAGACAGGCCCTTGATATCTGTTAGTCATTTTAACTATACTACCTCTCTAAATCAAATAAAAACTTGGCTGAAAGCTGTAAACAGCTGTAGAATCAAAGCTGTGACTTGAGTATTTTAATACAACTCATACAATCCTACCTAGATGTCAATATAGTGTCTCCCTCTAGCTGGAAAAAGCTGACTTCATCTAGTTAAATGCTGGAATTGTTTTAAAGCAGCCTATGGAAAGGTGCCTTGAGCTCTTGTGGTTTAGTTCCTGGAATAACTCCCAATCCGGCATTACTGACAGTGGCGTAACAGCGGGACGGAGGTTTGTTCCCATAAGGTTTAGAGCATGCAGTCACATAGGTTAAATGCCCAGCTAGCCTGGCCTTTCAGGAACTGAGGGATTAAACTAAGGAGAAAGCCTCAAAAGGAAAAGAAACATAAAGGACATGATCTGCATGTGTACACAGCAGCACAGTGGACATTGTAGAGTTTTTGCCCCAGGTGGAATTGGCAGAGCACTACATCAGCTGATGCTTTATTCAGTAGGCCACTGGCACTTCACACAATGAAGTTCTGTCTCTTAATACTGGAGTCTGTCTCTTGACAATAGGATAGTTCTTTTGTCTGATTCCTGGGGGATCAAAAGCCAGATCTTGAGAATTTGCTGCAAGCAAAGATGTAGCACAAAATTGCTGCAGTGGAAAACAAGAGTTTTATGTCATAGCCTTGAGTGCTGTATGCACAACAGCATACTGATGAAAAGATAAAGAGGATAGGATAGTTGAAAAGGAGGAATAGAACACACTACTTTTTCACTTCTTCAGGAGCATTTTTTAATGTAAAGTGAAATATGTAGAGGCACCTCTCCTTTCTGATGGTACTTGCTGATTCTAACCTCACTGAAATTAGTTGCAGTAAATCTTGTCCAGACCTCCTGTGTTCTGTCCATGTTCTCTGCCTTGGCAAATCTGGAATCCATATTTTATCAGCGGTGGTAACAATGGATGATGATGTATCAATTTGGCTTTTGTACTATTTATTTAAATGTTCTTCATGAAAGAGTAAGGCTTTGTCTTCTGTGCTGGGATAATTTCATCAGTTCAGCAGTTCTGCCTGCAGTGATATAGAAACCTACCTGAGTTTCTCTACAGTTTGCATGTGGACTTGGCAGTGATATTCCTCATTTAGTCATTTTCTTATCATGTGCACAGCTTTCCCACCTGTGAAGAGCTCCACACTGTTCCTTTTCGGTTGTATATTTTCTTTTGTGCTCCCTACTGTCTGGTAGCAAGTAAGAAAGGTTTGTCCTGTTTTAATTCGAACCAAGAGAGATTAAAATTTGAGAACTACCTAAATGAAAATTAAGATAAATGCATATAAATTTTAAAAGTAAGAGAATCTGAATACAAGGCTTTGTCTTGCATTCTGAAATTGTATAAAAATACTTCTTAAATTCCGTGCTAGTTGGTTCAACACTGTGTGCTTGAAATATTTAAAAATGAGAAAATCAGACAAATTTTTCTCACCTTTGTGCAACTTGAGAATTGAAGTAATATTGTTCAAGAGAAAGAAAAGCTTGACATAGCCAGTTAGACTTTAGAACATTCAAACTGACCAACAATCTTATAAATAATGGATAAACTGGTGGATGTCCAGAACATGTGGTACAAATCTGATGTTACTATCTTCAACCACAGAGTTGAGTTTGTCTTAAACTTTGAAGAGAAATGTAGAGAAAAATCTAACTAATACTTTCATAGAACTTCACGGGGAGCTGTGAAATGGTATCACTGATGGCCCATTTGACAGGTCCAGAGTGTTGGTTCTCCTTCATAACACAGTACGGCTGCACATAAAGAACCAGTTCAGGCCTATGAGTCAGTGGAACTCTGTTTATGCTTTGGTGGACTGGAACTTGTCATGTCTTCTCCTGACATGACTGATGTCACACAGAAGTACATACCACGGGCCTTGACAAAAAGAGGAATGTAGGCTGTGTTTGTGAGGTGTGATTGCTGCATTAATATGTATAGGCTGTCCATAAGCACTGTTTGCTTCAGATCAGCTTCCTAGGCCCTTATGGATCTTGCCTTACACCTGCCCAGATCCTGGTGTCTAACAGAGCTGTGTGATCTGAAACTGCTTGTTTCTGCAAGGAAACACAAGTGCAGTGTTGTTTGTTCTGGTGCTTAGACATCTGCTTGTCCATGATTCCTTCCTGCCTCTCCATACATACGTGTATGTTTTTGTATTTTGCTTACTGCTCAGCCAAGATGATCCAGGGAATCATTCATGCAGGTAGGACAATGGAAATTACATTTCATGTGTCTGTGTCTCAAATTCACGATAAATTCCTGTTGGAATACAGTCCTTCTACCTGGAGTGGCTTGCTTGTGTAGGTAGAATTAAAAATCAAGTGTGGGCCTTGGATTAATCCTGGGGCAAAACCATAAAAAATCCTGTATATTTTAAGTGGTGTAAGTGAGCGTGAATTTGAATCTTTGTTTACCTTGAGAAGTGATGTGTTCAGACAATCCAGTATCTGCATAGCCATGTGCATTTTGAGTGACTTCATTAGAGGTGCTCAGTACAATTGATGCATTTTTAGGTGATCAATAAAGTAGGCATTTGAAAAATGTTAAGGGGAAGTAGAAGGCAAAAAGAAAGCAAACTTCATCATTCTGGTAAGGTAATGAAAAGCCAATGTTGTGCATAAAGTGAGCTTGGTTACAGCATAAGGTCCTTAAAACTATATTTTTGTCCTCTTGAAAAAAAGTGGTAGCTGATCATTTGACCAAATTTGGTGTTTGGCTGGTTTGATTAGATTTATTAGGATTTTAGTAGGTGATGTTTGAGCGCTTGGTTTTTAATTTTCAGCCAGCTGTGCAGTGGAATTCTGTCAGAAAATTTGGTAGCTCCTGAGGGCTTGTATTTAAAAGCCCCTCAGCGCAGGTAAGAATATATTACCTGGTCTTGACAAAGAGTGTGGTCTGTTGTTGCTTAAGGTCTGTTTGCTACACAACCTTACCTCTCCCCTTAACACTGGCCTTACTCTCACCTCACCTTTTAGCACTCTCCTGGCTGCCCCAAGGCCTGGCTTGGGCTGTGGTTGTCACCATGTGGCTAAACCAGTGCCTAAGGTGATGCTTGTGACAGAAGCACCCTGTTGGAGAGCTGCCATTTGTTGGGTCAGTGACAAAGAAAGTCCTCTTGGACTTTTGAAACTTGGAGAACTTCACTTTGATGTGTCTATGACCAGTAATCTGACCTAGAAGAAGGAATTGAGAAAGATATTAGGCCTTTCAATTTGTAAACTGCTCCTCTTTTGAAAGTGTGATAAATGCCACAGCATTTTGTTTGGGGTTTCTTGTCTACTTTGAGGATTTTTCCTTTAAAAACTCAAGCAGCTTAGTTCAGGGGGCTCCTGTCTGGGTGGGTCTGGGGCTGCTCTGGGGTGGTTCTAACAGCTTTGATAGGCAGGGCTGAGCCCTACAAGGGGGGCAGTGGCAGCTCAGAGAAAGCCTGTGTGAGCAAGGGCAAAAACATGGCACAGGGAGAGAAAGAGGGAGCAAAAGGAATGAGAAACGGTGGTGTGGGGAATGCCAAGGCCAAAGGCACTGCACAATGGCAAATCATGTATTCCCTCGCAGCTGGGAAGCAGAGCCGGTGCAAGCAGACCTTTCCTGAAGGAGCATGCACTGGGTAGAGGAGTGAAGATAAGCCTGGGAAAGGGTTAAGAAAAAGTGGTGTCTTAATGTTTGTCTGCTTCTCAATACTCAAATGTACTTAAACATGCAATAAATTAGTTTTCCCTAAGCTGAGTCTGATTTTCCCATGGAAGTAATTGGTGAGTGGTCTTCCTGGCTTTATTTCAACCAAGAAGCTTTTCATTGTATTTCCTCCCCTGTCTTATGGAGCTGGAGGGAGTGAGAGAGTGGCTGGATGGGTGTTTGGCCCTTGGCCAAGGCCAACCCACCCCAGAGCTTGGTGCTCAGTCAGTCAAACAGTAATTTTGGTCCTTTTAAGATATCCTGAGTTGCAGCACAAGTGTGCAGAATGCTGGCAGGGACAATGTGGGATGCATGGGTGACCTGTGCCTTGTGGGGCAGTAGCTGGAGGTCAGCAGTGCCTGGAGGCCCCTCAAAGGATACTGGGCACCAATCTGTGGCCACCTGGAGCAAGTCCCACGAGTCTCAGGTTGGCATCAGGGCTTCCCACAGCAAATCGTGTGTCTTGTTGCCCTCTTCTTTAGAAAAGGAGGTGGATACAAGAATCAGCTAGTGGCTAGGTATAGGTTTGAATGGACCAGAACATTAAAAATCCTGTAGCAGAGCTTTTACTATTCATTGCTTTCCTTTTGATGAGTTTCTATTTTGACCCTAGTTACACCGAACAGTTTGTAAGAAATAAAATCCCAAATTGGTTCACCTCTTCTGAAAAGTAGAGCCATTCTTGCTTCTGAACACTGAACATGAAGCACAAAAATGCTCTGATGCTGTAATTTGGTGACACTCTGTTATAAATGTATTATCCTTCCTATTGAAACTGGTAAAAGAGGCATCTTGAAGTTAGGTGAACTTAATTGGAAAATGTTTCATCAGACCAAGTAATAATTAAGCAATAGTTTTTATTGCAGTTCTAAGATGACAAAGGAGTAAAGAAACTAAATCCCTCCAAAACATAACCAGCATTCTCAAGAAAATATCCTTAAGAGAGGCTATCTTGTCTAAATTACACTTTTTAGTAAAATTTTCCAGTTTTGGAAATGATTTGAAGATTTACTGAGTTTGCCAAAGAATTGGCAAACTCAGAAGCAGTCTTGCATTTTGCTGGCTGAAAAAAGGTACCAGTGTCCATGAGATGGAAGCAGGCACAACTACACTTCAAAGCTTGCATGGAGTTAATTGATTTTATTTGTGCAAAAAATTACATGAAGGTACTGTTTTAATTCTTGAATAAGTATTTTCTTATTCTTTCATGTGGAAATTTTTACTTTTTGTTAGTATTTTAGAATTGTTGTGGAGATCTCACCCTGTCAGTTTAACATTCCCTGAACTATGTTTTGGTATAGTTAATTATTTTGTGGAGGATTGACTATGCCTTCTGGGAAAGGATGGGTGAAAAGATTCTTGATTCAAATAGAAAGTTCATCAGGTTTGCCTTCAGGTGTGTTTATTGGCACATAAGCCTTATGTGAGGGGCAGAGAGAGAAAGGGTTTCAGACGTTAACTCAGTGAAACTGTGGTCTCTGATCATTTGCTGGTGCTCTGGTATCTGCAGAGTGTAACTGTGAGTCTGGTTCTCTGGCTGGTGCTGGAAGCCTTTTTTGGGGTAATGCAAAGACTGACTATACAGCCTGAAGGAGGCAAGATAGCAAATTTGAGTAGAGCTTTGCTTGAGGATAGGATGGACCTATCCTGCAAGACCAGTGGTAGAGTATGTGAATCACAAAACAAACCTGGCAAGGCCAGGAAGCATGGCTGACATTGCATATATTGCTGCATATACTTGCTGCAATGAGTGTTTCATGGCACAAGTATGATCACCAATAAAAAAGGAGATCCTTTAGAAATGAGAGAAATATCTCAATACCCTAACTTCAGTAATGGTCATGTTCAGTTTCTCCCCAGCGGTTAAACCTCCAGTCTTACTGCTTGTGCTCTATATATTAATAATACGGCAAACTCAAAAAATAATTTTCCCTTAATCCAGGAAAGACTTGTTTTTGTCAGAGCATGTCTCCCACTCTTGGTAACTTGACAGTTGCTCCAGGCTTACAGAATTGGCTCCAGGCAGCTTGAGTTTACTGTAAGAGTTGTCAAAGCTGTTCATTTTTCTTCAGGCTGACAGTCTTCATGTAATTTTTCTTTTTTTCACATTTGGCCCAGCATCGTTTTATATGTGTGTGTGAATTCCATAACTGGGTTTGGAAACTGGTGTGTTTCAAAGATTTCCAAATAAGCAGAGTAAAATTAATTATGGAAAGAACCCATCTTCTTGCAGTGATTTCAGTGCAGGTATGGTGTTTTAGTGCACTGGAGGAGGATTTTAAAAACTGAGTAGTTTATAGGGTATTATCAGTTATCTTTGTCGTTTATTTCTTTGCATTTGCTTTCTTTACAGAACTAGAAGGCAAAATGTATTTTGTATGGGACTCCAGGTCATTTGGGATATAAGAGACTTGGCAACCTAGAGATGCACATGATGTGTTGTAGGATGCAAGTGACCCAAAATCTAAGTTGCAAAATATGACTGAAATAACACTTAGCCTAATTTTTATGAAAGTGTGAGAAAAGTGGTACCATGAAAAATTTCTTCTGCACATGTGCTCCTTGGTGTAGTATCAGAATCACAGAAATATAAAAAACTACATTTCTCTTACCATATCCAGCTTCAATTTCTGATTTGTTTTTTTCTAGTGGGACTCCTACTCCACCTTTGGATGCTGATGTTACCACACTGAGAGGTCAGTTTTTATCTAACTGCTGTTAAGGCTGATTCTGAATTACCAGAAATTTGAGGAATTCATGTGTTTGGATTTCAGAAAGAGCTCTGAATTTTCACACCTCTCTAATGCCATTTGTAATCTGGAGATCATGTTATGTGCTGACATTTTGTTATTTCATGAATCATGAAAATCCTACTCAAGAAATTAGTTCTGTGCTGATTTTGCTGCACCTAAGTTCATGTTTCCAAAAATACATCTGCTTAGCAGAATGTCAGCATCTTATAGTGATTGGTGTATTTGATACTTTTCCTCAGGCTTTCCATGTGTCTCCTATGCTTTTGCTGTCATGATGATGGAAACAGGAATCAAATTTGACTATTGGTTTATGCTTGCTGAACTGCTTCTGTGGGTATATAGAAAAAGAAGAACAACAAACTAACCCAAACAAAATAACACTGTTCTCTTTCAAACTCAGATGCAGCTGCCAATGTTCCTCCCCCTCATGAGGTCTCTGTCGAGAGTCCTGCAGGGGACACCATCCATGAGCAGGACAATGTGGACACCACTGTGAGTGGGTTTTTTTCATTTGGTTCAACATTCTGTTGCCTTCCCTACATGATATTGTCTATGGTCATTTACATTTTAATAGCAATTTAAGGTGTTGTTAATATGGTAATGTTGTTAGTGATGTTAACACAAACTAGGATTTCATAGTGATGCCTTTTTCTTGGTCCTAAAATTAAGAGCCAGACACAGTAAAGGGGTACAAAGTACCCCTTGTCTGCGGAGTACAAAGTAAAGTTTTTACCTCAGTATTTAATAAGGATTCTTATGGTGCAGTAATTTGCCAAGGTGGAACACACTGAAATGCACACTCATGGTAGATCACATATACAATCTTACAGACCTTGCAAATTAGTATATCTAACAAAGAAGTTCCAGTGAGAGGCTTGAATGAATAGTGTGACATCCCCCTATCCCCAAGTGTTCTCCTGGTCTACAGGATGTGTTCTAGAGGGGGCCTTGGTTTCGCAAGATAGTGTAAGGCTTTCTGGCCTCCAGCTGTGAGGCCTTGAGGGTGTTTGGTCTCCTGGCCCAACAGAATACCAGGACTATGCTAAGGTATCAGATTTAAGGAATTAAAAGTATGCATGCCAAGGATACTGATAATACATAAGAGGTATATTAAAAAAAAAGACAAAGCATCATCACAGCATCAATAAAATCAGGGTGTGAATTTCTAAAGTTTTAAGACATTTTCCCGGGCAGATATTTTTTCCATTTGGAGAGGTTTTGAAATACCTCTTCCCCCACAGTGGGAGATTAATATATCAATTGAACTATCAGGAGAGGATTTTGTTAGTGTCATAGGACTAGAGAGGGCATGCCTAGTGGCTCTGAAAGCTCCAAGGATAATGTAGAACACTATTATTCCTGTGGAAGCACAATATTCCTTAGGTGCTGTAGTAGAGTTTCAAGGGTCTATGGAGTACAATTGTGTTGGGCAGCAGAGAAGTGGCCTGGACAGCCTTGAATACTCTGATACTCTGCTCTTTTTCCTCTGTTGATGTAGGTGAACTTGTATTTAACATCTTACAAGTCACTCTTTCTGTGATATTTAACCAAAGCTCACAACACAGGGAAGTCTAGACCCTGTATTTGAAACCTCTTTAGAAGTGAGCTGACCACCACATAGATTCCAGGGCAGTATTTGCTTCTAGGAATCAGGTCCTCCAGATTAAATTTTAATTCCACACTCTATAAGCCAATTGCAGTATTCATGGGCCAACATGACTGAAGAAAATGTTGAAAACCAGTGTTATCAATCAGCTGGCTTTTTTTTTTTTTTTTGTTATCAAAATGAAGCTCTCAATGGATCACAGAGCTCACAAAGTTTCACATGCTGATTTATTGTACTGGGATTAACTGGGCCATATTGTTCAATAACCTAGCGTGACCCTGAAACAAAGCTGAACCAAACTGCTTTCTTCTAGAGCTTTCAGTGCTGAGTGGAGCTCTGATGTTGGAATAAATACAGAATATGGAACAGACAGCTTCTGACTCAAGTGCAGGGTCCAGCCTTATGTACCAAGAACATTTGTTGTTTGGTTCCAAGAACAGCATTATTCTTCTTTTGAAACAGAACTGCCTGGTATATTTCTACTGGAGCAGAGAATAGGACCACTCAGTAAATGGGAAAGGAACTAGAATTAGATTGCTGCTGCTACAGCATTTTTACTCTGTACAGTTACATCCCACCTCATTGTTCTTAGCAGCCAAAATGCATTGCTGATTACAAGGCCAAGAGTGAGCAAAGATCATCTTCTGCACTTTGTATGGTGACTGTACTAGGTTTTGGGGGGCTGATAAATTATTTAAACTACATGGTGTTGCAAACAGTCAAATCATAGCACTATATATATACCTGCTAAAAGTGTGTCTCTCAAATGCTAACTAACTTTAAGTAATGTACCAGTCCTTATGGTCTTTGGACAGAGTTATTCAGTGAAAAAGGAATGTGAGGGGCTGGAAAGAGAATTTAACTAAAAAAATTTAGAGGATTCCTAAGCAATGTAGAAGTTGCTCACTGATGGCAGATAAATTTTCTGGAGAAAGTTTTTTTCCATTTCCTGCCTGATGCATAACTTAAGACTGCAGCTTCATTTAAAAGATCAGTTTTTCTGGCTCTCTATTTTTCCTTTTTAATAGGAAAAAAACAAAAAAATATGTATGTAAACAGTCAAAGACAAAACCTCTAGCAAAAGACATTTGGCTAAAGTTAACAAGCCAGCCTTCTCTTCACTCCCAGACAAATATCTATTAAAAAAAAATATTCTGGTGTCTTTCAGTATACCACAAGGAATAGTATGCTATTTTAAAAATACTAGGGAAGTAAGCAGAAAGCATGCTCAGTCATTCAAATTGGATTAAAACTTGGCATTCACTGCTGCCTGTGGCAGCCATGATAGCTCCATGCATCCCTGATGCACTGCACAGCCACTGCTCTGGGGCTTTTTGAAATAAATACAAACATGAAGAGGCATTTTTGCAGACACAGCAGTTGAAGCCCACTGCTTTAGCTCAGCAGAACTCCCATTCCCAGTGCCCATTGTATATCTGGGGGATCCTTCACCTCCTGAGGCTGAACAACACAGTGTTATTCCAAATGTAGAACTTGGCAAAGGTAGCTTGTCTTCCAGCTGGAAGAGTGAGTAGGAGCCTTGTGATAAATGAGTAAATTTTGGGTAAATCAGCCTACACTGGCTGGGCTCAAGTGAGATGTTTGAGTAGCTGCAGTTGCACTTTAAATTGCTTCATGGACATCTCACACATCTGTATTTCACTTTGTACCTGAGGTCAGTGAGATGGATTTACACTAAAGGTGTCCAAATGGAAAACAGAATTATATTCAATGTGAGAATTCTCAGGAAGTGCTCTTGCTTAGTAGACTTCCTCATTAGTTGCCACCTCTGTCCCTGAGGCTTCAGGAGCACTCCATGTTAGTGCCAGGCAAACAAGTGTGCTGATGGCTCCTGCAATGCACACGCTGTGCTCTGGACTGCAGCATTCGCCTGACATTAAGTGTCTCTTCTCTCCCTTCTTCCCTCCCTTCCAGATCAATAATGAGATAAAGAAGCAGGATGAGAAGATAGTCAGACCTGTAACTGAGCAGATGATTGAGTTCAACATTTTGATTGTTGGTGAACAGTACAGTGAGGAGCTGAAGGACCCATCTGCTGCTGAGTATCAACTGCTGTCTGAACGATTCATTTCTCAGGTGATTCCCTTCCCTAACTTCATTTTTCCTTTTGCTGGCTCTGCAAAGCAATAGCAGCAAAAAGCATCTGTGTCAGGGCTGCTGATTTTTGTCTACCTATGGTTTCCAACATTTGTTTTTTTATTTTGTCTATAATGGTGGTAATTTTATTGCCATCATATTTTGGGAGCTGGGTGTGTGTCTGCCTTTTCTCTTTGGAGATGCATCTAAGTTGTCCTATGGCTGCTTATCGTGAGGCTTATATTTCTCTAGTTTTGCCTCCTTCCTAGCCCCATTTGGTTTGGGTTGGTTCTCTGAATCCTTTTTAGTGGGGCTAACCCTGTGCCAGATCCTGGGCCAAGTGGGAAAGAAATGTACTCTTCATTGCAGCCAAAAAGCATCACCATGACTTTCACAAGTTGCTAGCATAGGCTAGACATCTTAGTTTTCCTAGTTGTGAGTCCCAGTAGCAATGCCATGGTATGTGTGTATGTAAAAATGTTGGATGGGACAGAGTCCACCTGGCACATGGATATCCCACTCCTTTAATCCCTTGCCTGGTTTTCTCTGAGTTTGAATAAAGAGGCTCTCGGAAAAAAAGTCAGCAGCACTGTGATTGTTTAAGTCTCACCAGAGACAGTTTAAAAATAAGGATATGGGGGAGGGGAACAAGAATTTACAGAGTAAAAAATAATCCTCAACTGGCAAGGATCTTTGGAAGCTAAAAAACTTTCTAAACCAGCATGAACTTTCAGTATTCTCTGTCTTGGTTTTGTTTCCTGTAGCACAGTTGATTATCTTGGCAGCCTCTTTCCATTTCTCCCCTTGGAATGTTTCTATGCAGTTCTTGGGGAATGCTGGATATTGTTCTTCATACTTTTCATTTCCCCTTTTTCTAATAATGAAACAATGTCACCAAAACTACTCTTCCATAAAGAAAAGAATATTTAACTGTTTTTTACCTATTAAATACAACAACTCACATACATTTTTGGACAATGCTAGAAACACTTCCTAATTTTTCACCACATGAGCAGAAGTGAACGGAACCTGTATTAATTTTTTGGTTTTTCCATCAAAATAGATTAAAAGCGTATTTGAAGGACTACCTGGATACAAAAGCATCCATGTCCTGGATTACAGGTAAAAAGATCCTAATGCATATATGGTGATTGAACCTGATCATGTAGGATGGTGCAATGTGCTGACACAATGCTTGGCAGGATGTCAGGTGTGTGTGGGAGCTCCTGGGATGTATTAACTGCCTGCTCTCATATTTGGTACATCTATATTTGCAACTGACATAGAAATACAGAACTAATTTTTTCCTTCTGCCATTCTTGACATGAAATGTTTGCTGTGTTTTTAAGACAAGGCATTATTGTTCAAGATTCTGTCCTAAAATTAAAAGATATATTTGTATCTGCTATTTCTAATATATCCAAGTATTAAACAAGGAAGAACACAGAAATCCTTTTGGAAAAAAGTGGTGTATTTAAATTTCTTTTTCAAATTCTTAATGTTAATTTGGGATGGCTCTAAAGGTTAGTGTTTAGGATATGTAAAGGTCTCTCTCTCTTGGATCAAAAAAAAGAGATGGGGGATAGTTTGATAAATGATGTGGAATGTTTTAACTCTCTGTATTCCTAGAAATATACTTTTAAATCCATTTGTGCTTCAGAGTGGCATTTAAAGTAAATTTGTTAAGTTAATGCATCAAATGTAAAATGTCTGACTTTTGGAGTACAGGGCTCACAAATCGTGATTTTTCTTGAATGGATTGAATATAACTTTTAGAATCTAATGAGTGCTTTCATAAGTTAATTTGTGTTTTCTTTGAGACTATAAGCTGTATTTCCTAGAATTTATTGTCTGGAGTATTTTAATTAGCATACATGTAGGTAACAAAGCAATGATAGTGAGAGAGGTCTCTAGGCTACATCCAGTTTTCAGCCTGGAAGGTAGCAGAATCTTCCATCTTGGTATTTGCAGTCCGGTAGGTTTACAAGCACTAGGTTCATTTGAGAAGACAAATAAAAGGCTGGTATTTCTGGCAAAGTCTGCTCTCTACTGTGCATGACAAAAACCCATTGGTTGTAAGTTAAACCTTTAGGTAGAAGAAGTGAGCCTTGATCTTCTTGATGCTGACAGCAATTTACCTGCGTTATTTACAATAATCTGAGATGGCTCAGCTCTGCTGATTCCTTGGGATCAATAGAAAATATCTCAGTTCACTAAAAGCAGAACAATTTGTTATGTAGCTGAGTAACTATGAATAACTATGCAACTAAAAAGGATTTTACTGTATGTGTTTTCAAATGGTTATGCTCTGTAGAATACAAAAGCAAACACATTAAAATTTTAAGACTTAAAGGAAGTTATGACATTAATTTAACAAGTTTTGCTGTTCTGTTTTGTTTTTATAATCAGCCCTTCCGAGGAAGACAGGTAAAGACAACTTTTTTATAGATATTGTCATAATACAGATGGGCAAAACATGTTTGGCTGGAGGGCATAGTTTTTGGGATTTGTATTTTTGTGTTCAGAGCAAGATAGTTTTTTAACATAAATATTGTGAGAGAAAGTTCTACCAGAAACTGCAAGTAACTGATCTGTTTCAATTAAGGATGAACCTAAATTGCTTATTTAAGTCATAATAATAAGAATTAAAAAAACCTCAGGAAAAGTCATCCTAAACACAAGTAAGCTACTCAGGTAACTTGTGTATAAGAATTTCTTTTGTGAAGAAAACAAGATTGCTGAACAATGACTCAAAGTCTTCATACTTTGCAGCAAAGTCTTGAATAGATATGGGATTATGATTATTACTGAAATTCAAGTAGATAAGAATCCCACAGTTCTCCAGCAAAGGCTGTTGGCTTAGCTTCAAGGCCAGAGGTGCTGCAGATCTTAGTAGAACTTCAATAAATGTTCTTTAGCAGAACATGGGATTAGTCTGGACTTGTTTTCCATCAGACATATGCAAGTGAAGAATCCAGAATTTTCCTTCTTTAGTATGTTAAGAATGTCACAAGACAGAAAAAGAACTGCAGCCTTAATTTACTAAATATATTAATTTGTTCTCTGTGTGTCTCAGCATAGCCAGTTTCCATGAACAAGTTTAAAGAGAAAGAGCATTCTAACTTTTCAAAAAAGGTTAGAAACACAAATCTCTTTACAAACTATATGCAACTGTTCACAAGGGCTATGTTCCAGGCACCAGCTATTCAGCCCTTTCCAGAAAGAGGATGGTGTTGTAGTTATTTGTTAGGCATTATGAATGGCAGCACAGTTGTATTAAACCTAAATGTCATGTTTGAGGAGCACATTCTCTTCCATCTTTCCTGTGCCTTTTCACTACTGCTGTCCTTTCTAATCTCCTCTGCTGGCAGTTAGTGCCCATGGTGAGCCTATGGTGGGCTCATGTCAATGACAGAGCCAGCAGCTCTGGGCTTAAAAGCTCTAAAACCCTCAGGCTCCTGGGTTTAGTCAGTGTGTTCGTGAATTTTCTCTGTTGTATCTGGAACTGGGGTTTTAAAGACTTTTCTGAACAGAGCCATTGTTTTAGAAATCCAGTCCAGCTCTGTGGAATCAGGAAAATCTGTATTCAGAGCACATGTTTCTAGTGCTTCAGAGGTTACTTAATTTTTCTTGCTGTGTTCTGTCTGCAGCCAAAATGTGTTGTATCTTGTAAAATTCCCTTGTGCTTATGCCCAGTGTATGGTAAATCTGATTGCAGCCTAATCTGTCGTGTGGAAAAGAACATCCAGATGTATTAAGGAGAAGAAAATTAAGAAAATGGAGGAGAGTTAATATGAAAAAAAACCCTAAAATGTACTCAGATACAAAAGTTATACAATACATGATCAAATGAGTCTAGCTAAATTTTCGCAATTTGATGAATTAAATACTATTTTATTGCCATTAAAAACATTCTTTCAAGCAGGTTAACATTGTACAGTGACAGAGATTAGGGGTCTCACTTGCTACTATAGGTTGCAATATGTTTTTGTGTATATATTCATACCTCAGAGCCTTTCCTATTATTGGTATGATCTTAAAATCACTACTCTCACCACTGCATGCTGATGGACCCACTAATAATACTTGCAGAAAGTCAGTGTTTTGATCTGCTTGTGGTCTGTCTACCATTCACTAGTAGAAATGTGGGGCTGGCACCAGACCAGATGTCAGTTTTGGGTAGCATTTCCCTTGAGAACTTTGTGAAAATCAAGTAGCTTTTATTCAATCTTTAAAGATGTGTATTTTCATATTTAAAAGAGTATTGACATGGGCCCTTGTGAAAAAATATAGTGATTGCTTGCTTAGGAAAACCTGGGATTTCTCATCTGTATTCTTTCTCTTTATGCGACTGAAGTGGGGTGGAAGTTCACTATGCTGTCACATTTGATGGAAAAGCCATCAGCAATGCCACCTGGGACCTGATTAACCTCCATTCAAACAAGGTGGAGGACAACTCCTTCATGGGCATAGAGGATAATCCAACAGTTGTGTACACCATCAGTGATTTCCGAGATTATATTGCTGAGATCCTCCAGAAAAATGCTCTGCTTGAAAATGCTTCCATCTCTTTAGACCCAAACTCTCTTCAGCTTACTAATGGTGGGTATTAATTGTGATGCATTGGTCTGCCACACATCTGACTTCTTATAAAATAAATCTCAGATGAGTGAATTATTCAGCTGTCCTCTGAAAAATTAAACAGAACAAAATCAACCATGTTATAGCCTCTTTTGCTCTGATCTTAACCAGGTCAAGTCATTAGCAGTAGCATCCTATTCTTGATCCATTAGCCTAGTCCCCCATCTTATTTTAATTTTTATTTTGAAACGGAGGTTTGTGGTGCACAGTTTCAGTAATACTTTCAAAAATTAATAGGAATAAAAGGGGAAAACGTGGTTCACGTGGTGCACATTGCATCAGGGTGACCTCCAATTTAGTAGCTCTGTGTTGGCCTTAGGCAACACAAAGGGAATACCCAGATTATTGCTGAATATTCAGCGATCCTGCTAGAGGTGATGAAAGAGTGCTGACACCCCTTTGTTCTTATCTTTCCCCTTCACTTTCTGTCAGTGATTTGGAGGCATTTCCAGAAACAAAATCTCTCTGGCAAAATTTTTGAGAAATTTTACTTACAAATCTGAAACCAGAGAGGGTTTTTCAGTCGATCTTCCAACACAACTTCCTCACACTGTTACTGCAGCCTTTAGATCCCAAATGTTTCTATTTCCACAGTGAAGGAAATACTGCACCCCACATCAGAAGACCCATCCTGGATTACTGAGCACCCAGTTGTGCTGGAGCGCCCGGAGTTTGATGTGAGTATGGTTCCGAGCAGTGGCCTTTGGACACATCTGAGCAACTTAGTTCAGCAAGGTAAAATTGTAGCCAACAGTCAGAGCTTCTCTGTCCTGTTGTTCATGCAGAGTAAGTACTAATGAAGGCACACCTTATATTGGAGTAAAAACTGGTGAAACCTCTTATGTGACAATGCTGGTGTCTGCTGCCCAACAGTTTTCTGCGATCATCTTATTTTGATTGTAAGCATCTCTAAAGAGGTGATTCTTCCTTCCATGATACTACCTTTCTTTGGAAAGAATAGATGTAAATCCTACAGCTGTCTGCTAGAAGAGATAAAACACTAAGTTTCATAAGCTCCTTTTGTTACTGTATTTATTTCAAAGAAAATTCTCAATTTGGTTTTAAAATTATGTCCATCTTCCTAATACCAGCAGAGGAAAATAACTGACACTGTTTTTGTTTTTTTTTTTTTTCTCTTGAAATTGTAATTGTGTCCTTTGACTCTCTCTGGAATAATCCAAGGCACAGACTTGAGCTCCCTATTGGACAGGAGACATGGTGTCCCTGACCATGTCTATACAAAGGGACTTTAGCAAAGATACTGAGTTAGGTGCCAGCAATGCTGAGATCAAGTCAGTCAGTTCTGCCAACAGAGAGATCTTCTGAGTGCTGAATCATTGTCTGGGCAGTTGGTTTCTGCTCTCCACTCTGTTCTGTAACCCAGATGTGCTTTCAACAAGAAATGAGCTCAGATCATGCCCTAAAATCCAGATCCACTTGTGCTGGATGGTAGGTTCTTACTCAGTCCGTTATGAGATAATGTTATGTGTACGTTATGTACAGACACATTTAATTTTAGCCAGCTTCTGAAATTTTTATGCAAGCAAAATTTGTTTTCACAGAATGCAAATATTGTTAGAATGGACGTAGGTATAATGTCCTTAATTTCATGACAGCTTTTGCGGAGTCTTAAAAACTACTCATTGATGTCTAAAATGAAAATTTGTGTGGATTTGCCATAATGGATTAAACATGGTGTAGATAAACATGAATTTAAGAAAAGGGCTTTCAGAAAAGGGCTTTCTCTTTACTGGAGACATCTTACTGGAGACATCTAAGCAGTCTAAAATGTTGTAGATGTTTATTTTAGTAAGACAAAGAATTCTGCCATTCTGACATGTGTGCAGGCTGGAAGATATTTTAGAGTAGTGGTAGCTTTGCAATAATAAATTTTAAACTGGGTTTTGGGAATATTATTATGACAAAAAATTGTGGAAGTAATATTTCTCTAATCATGGCTGTGAATAAAGGCTTCTATACCTTCAGTCAAAAACTCTGATTATGTAAAAGGTATCAAGTATATCCCCAAACCAGCTGTGTACAATCTGCAATACACAGGTAATTTGCAAAGTAGATTCAGATAAATATAGGAAAATCCTAAATATGCTTAAACAGTACACAATTGATCAATTATTTCCGCAGATGTCAAACCTCTATGGTTCAAGTAGATGCTTTCAAGTAGAACTGTTACCTATGGAAAAGAATTTTGCCATAGTTTTCCCCAGGTGATTTGAGAATAAGCTGGATTTGTATTAGCATACAAATATCATATTACATGGGACTGTTATTATTTCACCATCCAAGTGCTACTAGGTGGTACAACTAATTCTTTTGAGTTTTGCAGCTCTCTTTAAAAGTAAAGCAAAAATCAGGTCTGATTTTTGAAATCTGTATTTTCTTGTTTATGTTGAGTTGTAAGAGGTAGAATGCTCTGGCTCGAGGATTACAATGCCTTTCTGGCAGCAGAAAATGAAAAATCAGGGAGAAGGGTTCTGTGTCTACAGCCATCTATCATATTTGTAAGCCTTTTACACTGGTGAAAACCAGAAGTAGCCAATATGATATTAAACTTGTTAGTATACTATGTTGCCCTACAACAAGAATCTTTGAATAATGTTAGTTACCATAGGAGCATTTATCCACATTCAAATAAATGATGAGGTGCAATCCCTGGCAACTAAATGCTTACATTAAATAAATGTATTGAGGAGAAATTGCTGGTAGTCCTAATTCATTCTTTATGGAATTTATATGTGTAATTTATTTCTAATTTTGTACAGTAACTCTTTTTCAGCTTTATTTATAGTGGCTAGTCTTGCCAAAAATAAAATTGCTAGAGCACATGTCTCTATGGTATATATACTTTTCAACTGATTATCACCATATAAATTAAAAAATTTGATGAGATTGTGCTGGTATAACACCTGGCATTTTTAAATATGATCATTACATGCAAACAACTCATTTAAGAAAAAAAGTACCTTCACTGGCCTGTTTCCAAAGCATTCAAATGCAGTTTGAATTAAGCTGAAAATTTAATTCATCCACATTTCAACCTTGAGTAAAATTTCAAATTGAAAAATATTTGGCTTCTTCCTGTTATTCCTGCTGGTCAAGCAACAGGAAGAGATTTGACAGGAATGGTGAGCTACAGAAATTATTACAGTGGTTTTGAACTGAATTTACAGAAACCTGTGTCCACTGTAACTTTACTTAACTTTACTTGTCACTATTGGCAGTTTGTTAGCCCTTAGCAAATTGCTGCTTCTTGACATTGCTTGGCAGTGTTTCATACCCTACAGGGTTTTTTGGTCCATATCCCACTGCTGCATGGCATTTACATGTGGGCAGGTATCCATGTATAACACTAATCCTGAGTTTTAGGCTATCAGTTTGCTTTCATAGCCTTGACCAAATAACTTATTATCTTTATTACCTTTTTCTAATATAATTACCTCATCAGACACCACAGTAGGAGATTAATATTCAAAGAAGAAATATGCTAACTACTTTAACTGTAAACCAGCTAATGATTGGGATATGGAATAGTAAGTAAGCAGTGTGGAAATTGGAGATGTAATGACAAATTATTTTTTCACATTTCAAATAATTCACAAATTCATTCTGCATGCATTTTGTTGTTCATCATTACTGCTGATAGATTTTTTTTTCTGCACAGGTATCTTGGCTTTGAGACTAAATTATTCCAGGTTCTAAATGCTCTTCATTACGTTCTGGTCTCTGCTATTCCCCTGGGTTCTCATACCCACAAACTAAAAGATATCAATAAATGATAACTGGGCATGCATCCATTGAAGTTCACTTTCTACACTTTCATGTATCATAGTAACTGAACTATTAGAGTTACTGTATTGGTTGTGTGGCTGATGAATAACAGCTGTTAGAACTTCACCATGCTTTAGGAAGGCAGAAAACATTATCTTTGATTTAGTTGGAGATGGACAGATTGATTTTTTCAGCATAGGAAAGGAGATGGGGTTGGATATAGACGGTAAATCTCTTAATACCCTAAGGGGTTCTGCACTCCAAGCAATCAGAATGGTTCCTTTCCCTCTTTGGTGGACATGACTGGACATGGCATTTGTCAGAAGGATGTGCATCTTACCTGTCTATTGCACAAGATTAGCAAGGGTCTGTATTTGCCACTCGTCCTGCTGCTGTGCACTGCTCCCTCAGAGGCAGTAGTCCAAGGCTTGGCCCCTGCCTGCTGTTAACTCCTTCTGTGTGTCCAGCCCAATGCAGTCAGTGTTTCCCCTGTAATAGTGGAAATATTAACAGTGGCTTTATGTTCCAGGACAGCACCTTTTTAGCTGAACGTCCTTCTGCAGATGAGTCAACTGTCAGCAACGCCTTGCCCTTTGATTACACCAAACCAGATTCCAGCTCAGACAGTGAGCAGGCCAGTGACAATGAAATCCAGCCAAGACCAGAGAACATCGACCATGAGGCTGGTTTGGCACCTGAAGCTCCACTTTCCTCAGAGGTTGATGTCACTTCTTTGCCTGACGGGCAGCATTTAGAGACTAGTCATTTAGTCACTGTATCAGTGTTAGAGCATGATTCTGTGGACTCTCTGGAATGGCTTTCAGCCCCCAGTTCTTTAGATGGTAAGTTAATGCTATTGACTGAAGCTTAAATTTGGATAAAAGTATTTCCTGATACTCACCAAATTATAGTTCACTGAAATGAGTTTTCAGAAAGGTCTGAAAATTGACTATCTTTCTCTGCCAGTTTTTACCTTTTGTCTGTGCATGTATCCAAGAGTTATATACTAAGGTAAAATGCTTGTAATAGCTAATAATACCTGTTTCTCTCTCCTGGAAATGATACATACATAGCACTTGTTAAATAGCATAGAAGTAATTCTGTATGTCTTGATTTGCCCCATAGAATATCTGAATGGAAAGTGGAAGAGGTTAACAGGGGTCCTTATGACTTTGGCATACAAAGGCCGGGATATATTATGGAAAATGTGGAACACAGATCTACAGATAATGAAATTAATGAAATTTGACACTTTTTATCACAAACAACATCTAATTGTCAATTTGTTTTTATTTTTAATGTTTGAAGACACTGGACTATCTGAAGAACTTTTGCCTTTAAGTCCTTCTCACCTTGTGCCTGAAGAATCTCCATCTACTGATGACTATGCAGTTCCTCTGCTTTCTGCACCAACAGTGGCCTCTTCTTCACTTGTAGAGACTGATATTAAAAAGAAGGAAGAAGTAATCCAAGGTAGTCCTGAGGGCAGTGACAGTGCAAACTCTGTGGAAGAAATTCCTTTTCCCTTAGATGTGCCCCCTGTGGAAGATGAAACTGATCTATTTCTTGGAGATAGAGTTATATATGATGATGGGTCTGGTTCAGCTTTTGATGGTTCAGGAAAAGAAATGGAATCAAGTATCTGGCCTTGGGAAGAAGCAACTCTGGAACCAGTTTTCTACCCTGGTCCTGATAGCTGGCTTGAAGATGACAATGAGTCTTTATTAATCAAAACTGAGGATATTCCTGAAGGCATGATTTTAGACTATATTCTTAACTCTGGTAATAAATTAGATTATGATCTTTCCAAAGATGAGAATGAAGGGATAGTTGATATAAAAGATTTCCTTGATGAGTCTGAAATATTTGTCTTTCCAGAGACTACAACTCCACAAGTACCTCTGTTACAGACAGAAGAGCCATCGTCTGTGGAACCATCTACACAGATAGAAACTCTGGGCATGTATGATTCCTCTCTTGTCATGCCAACTGGAGAGGTCCCTGTCTCACCACCACAAACAGATCTGTCTGTGGAAGATAGTCTCCATGCATCTACAGGGACTGTCAATATGGAGCAGCCTGAGGAGTCTAGGGTAGGCCAGAACATAATCCCTGAAGGAGTTGAACACCAAAGTGAAGACCGGGCAGTGGTAGAAGAACTATTCACAGTGAAGCAGCCAGATGTAATGGAAGCTGCTACAATAGGACACTTGGACACAAGCTCTTCAGAAACTATTCTGACTGCAGATCCTTCTGTGGTAAAGCCTGTTGCTTCCACAGAAGAGCAGCAAGCCCTGGATTCATCACTGGCAGACCAAGACACTCATGGATCAGCAGTGAAGGAACCAGGTGATGTTTGGCCTCCTGACAGGGCACTAGAAACCTCCTTGGATCAGACAGTGCAACCAGCAATGCCAGCAATGGTTACTCAAAGTTCAGCTGCAGTTCCTTCTGCAGTAGATCACACCACTGTCCTAGAGGGCTTTGCTGGACAGGATGGTACAGACCATGGCACACATATTTCCATGAGCTTCAGCACTGTTATGGATTATCAAACAGTGAGTGTAAGAACAAGCACCATTGAGCTTCCATCCCACCTCCCTCCTGTGGGATCCACGCCATCATTGTCTGCGGCTACCTCAACAAAGCTGGGAGATGAAACAACAAGAGTCCTGGATGTTTCAGTAGACCTGGGTCATGTTAGCACTGCCCAGTTTTCTCCTGAGCAGACTGAGGAGGGAAGGAGAATGACTGAAAGTCACATCGAGCTAACCACTCGTGTCCAGTCCACAGAGATGGCCAGTGTGGCTTGGGCCACACACGAAACTCACTACAGCAGCACTGTCCCATCCCGAGCTCTAGTTGTGTTCTTCAGCCTTCGGGTCACCAACATGATGTTTTCAGAGGACCTGTTTAATAAAAACTCCCCTGAATACAAAGCCTTGGAGCAGCGATTCTTGGAGCTGGTAAGAGTCATTTCTGTGCTAAATGTCCATTACCAGATAGACAAAAACTGTTGGTAAATTATATTTTGTCATCCCTCACAGAGAGCAACACAAAACTGGTGTTTACATATAAGAGTTGTGTCCCTCTGTGGGGAAAGTTCTGTCTGGAAATGGGTGGTGGGATGCTGTTCATCTTTTATTCAGATAACAAGTCCCTCTCTGCTGGTGTCAATGAATACAGCAGTGTAGCTGAAGTCACTACTTCACTCCCCCTACTTGCTTCCAGAGTGCTCTGTACTTAGTGTATAGAGAGGAAGAAGCAGGAAAAACTGGGGCTGTGAGCAAGTAACTTTTCTGCCACACATTCAACCTGTCCTAAGTAAGAGGTAGCTCAGAGAATTAAGCTGTTCCTAACCAGACTGATGACTTGGAAAGCCTCACAGGAGTTACACAGCAATAACTGCCAAATTTTAACTGGGGAATTGCCCTCTTCTGAGCGAAACAAACATTCTCTTGTGAGAGACGAAGGAAGCAAAGCAGAGTGAGGGAAGGGGGACACACTTGAAGGAAAAACCCTGTGAAATGGCAAGTATTCCAGGTACTTAGATCAAGGGAGAACACAACATGTGACCTGAAAACTCTGTTTCTGAATTGTAGATTTTTAGAAACTCCTTGCATACTCTTAAGAACTGCCTGAAGTACTCAGGCTCCTGGCAGGCTGCCAGCACAGACCTCAGCTGGGTAAAGATTAATGCTTTTGATGTAGGATTTGGATAAAATCATTCAGACTCTTAATTGTCCGCTGCAATAACAGTGCAACTGGCTTGAGCAGAGAGAGACTCAAAGGTTCAGCTTTTCTGTCATATCCCCTGTGTTACAGCTGGTGCCCTACCTTCAGTCAAATCTGACAGGATTCCAGAATCTGGAAATCCTGAACTTCAGAAATGGCAGCATTGTGGTGAACAGTCGAATGAAATTTGCCAAACCTGTGCCTCGGAATGTCACCAACGCTGTGTACATGATCCTGGAAGATTTCTGCAACACTGCATATCACACCATGAACCTGGCCATCGATAAATACTCCCTGGATGTTGAATCTGGTAAGGACAGCAGGAAAATGCAGCTTAAAGCAAGGGATCCAGAAACATTTCTCGTTTAAGTGCTAAGGATCCCAACAGCTCAGAGGCTGCCCACCGCTCTTCACAGGCTGGGCTTTAGAAAGACAGTCTTTCATAGAGTAAAAACAAACAAATGAAAATCTGCTCTGGGACTAAAGAAATGAAAGTCAAAGTGGGACCCAGACAGAGAAAGCTGTATGGGGTCCATATAGATTTATGGAGAAGAAATAACTTATGGAATACTCTGCATAATGCCCCTGTATTTGACCTGGGGAGTGGAGGAGAAGATGGCTTAGGGAGTGGTGCTCATCTCTCTTGTGCTTACTTTCATGTGTGGTTTGAACTTACTCCACATGGTTATTCCCACAGGTGGTAGCCAATTTACCTGCCAGGTGGGCATCTACACAGGTAACAGTTGCTGCCTTGTGCTTGGGGTAAGGTCTTGGTTGCACTAAAAAGTCACAGGCCCTCTTTCTTCACTTCTCAGATGTAGGGAGAAGGTAATTTTGGTTTTTTCCCCTGTCCCAGTTAGCCAACAGTTTACGACATAAGCAACCCAGAAATATCTCCTGTTTTGAGGTTAGAGAAAAGTAAGAGTGCTGACCTGTTGGCATATGGCAGCTGTTCTTCCCAGATAGGTCTCTTATAAGCATGGTCTAATTAGCATGGCAAATGTTCTGATATTGATTGTTTAGCTGTATGCCTGCCTCTTCAGCCTGATACAAGTGAGATATCTTGAATGCTACAAGCTCGTGCTCCTTGCAGACAAAAAGGCAAATCCCCTTACAGCAGATGGTGAGTGCCTGAAATCCCACTGCCCTTCCCCATATGCTGCCTAGGTTTTCTAAAGCAAGAAATACTGGAGATCACCTGTGGTTTACTAATTTGAAAGAGAAATTTCCAGCAGACAGAGAAAATAGGAGGTACTGTCTGTTCCAGTACAAAACAGATTACTTTATACTTGCTTTTCTGACTGTTTTTTGGGTGGTCTTAGCCATGCCACTGGCATGTGCAGACAGAGGAATACTTGCTAGTGCTTGTTCAACTTAGCAGAACCTTTTATTACTCAGGAAGGATGCACACTGGATTTTTGTGGATTATCAGGACACCATTAGAGAAGATGGCAGCCAGCACCTTGTCTCAGTTAAGGCTCTCCCCTTCCATTAATAGTTTTTCCTCTGTGTATTGTCAGGTGAGCAAGCAGATCCCTGCAAGTTCCAGGCCTGCAACGAGTTCTCTGAATGCTTGGTAAATCGCTGGAGTGGGGAAGCCGAGTGTGTCTGCAACCCTGGCTACCTCAGCATCGATGGGCTGCCCTGCAACAGCATTTGTGACCTGCAGCCAAACTTCTGCCTGAACGATGGCAAGTGTGACATTAGCCCTGGGCAAGGGGCCATCTGCAGGTAGGTCACCCTGCTGCCGGAAGCTGTGCTTCCTGGATGAAAACTCCCATTGTCCCCTCTGTTGTAGCATTCCATAAGATTTGTCCAAAATTCTGTGCAATATTGTGTAAAAAGTGAGTAGATTGTGATTATCATTCATGTTGTGCTGCTCAGTGCAAGTCGCAGTATTAGCATTAGTTTTCCTATGTATATATCGTAAATGAGACAGTAAGAAATTAATAGAACAGAAGCATCAAAAAATAAAACTAACAAGGGATAGAGGTTGTAACAGAACACACTCAGTTGCTCAAATCACTTTTACTGGCCTTTGGGGACAGAATTCACCTCCAGAGGTTTTCTCAAGTAGCAAAGTGTTTGATAGCGTCATGTCACCTGAAATTAACATGACAGTTAATTTCATAACAGAAATTTGTATCTGAACATCACATTGATAGTGCATAAATACATTAAATATACTGCTTTTGGTCCGGAAAAAAGCATAAAAATAAATCGTTGTACATTTGGGAAAAATCACGTGGGTTCATAAAAGGATGAAGGAACAGGCCCCAGATATTTGCTTAAAAAAAGATACAGATGCATCTGAACAGGATTGCTGTATTTTGTAGGTAATCAAAAAGACTTTTTGCAAGATGTAGACAAGTTGGTGATGCCCCTGACACAGCACTTTACTTTTTACTTTCCAAACAATGTAATAGTCTATTTTTTAAAAATAAAATGTGCCTATCAACATATTTGATAGGATTAAGAAAACTACCACAAACAATAGTATTACTACTAGTTGTTATTATGTTTCTTCATGAGATTTTGTTTTTCAAGTTCACCTAGAACTTCTCTAAAGTCAATCTTAGACCATTAACAGAAGAAATAAAAATGGTTTTAAAACTTTAAAATTGGATATTATCACAGATGCATTATACATTTGAAAATTTGTGTGATAGTGTTAATCAGAAGCAGGTAAGTATCTGAAACCAAGCCTGTTCCAGTTCTACATTTGCAGTGATGATATAGCATATGCAAGCCTCAATCAGGGCAGTTTTTCCTCAGTCTGAATAAACACCTTCCAGTTTTAAAACCTCACAGGGTACTGTAAATTTCATAAAGCACAGGTGTTTTCCACCACAAATGCATTACCCTTTTGCTATTTTTCCTACCTTCATTCAATTCCATTATTGAGGTAGTTCATCCTGGAGAAGAGAAGGCTCCTGGGAGACCCTTTCTGTGGCCTTTCCATACTTAAAGGGGGCTTGAAAGAAAGGTGAGGACAAACCCTTTGGCAGGGTCTGTTCTGATAGGGCAAGGCTTAATGGTTTTAAACTAAAAGAAGGTAGATTCAGACTAGATATAAGGAAGAAATTTTTTACAGTGGCAGTGGTGAAACGCTGGAACTGGTTATCCAGAGAGACAGTGGATGCCCCTGAATTGGATGGGGCTCTAAGCATCCTGATCTAGTTGATAATATCCCTGCTCATTGCAGGGGACTAGATGATCATTAAAGGTCTTTTTCAACTGAAGTTGTTAGATGGTTATCTACCAAAAAGTATGTCCATAATAATAACAATGATAAAGAAAATTAGTGATTGGACAATGCAAAGATATTTTTTTGGGTGATTTAAAAGCACAGACAGAATCTTAATAATTCTTCTGGTGTAATTCCCATTGCCCACATCATAACAGGAACTTAAATACATTAACCAAAGCTTTTGCTGGTGTGTAATTTCCCTGTGTTTCTTTGTGGCAGGTGCCGTGTGGGAGAGAACTGGTGGTACAGAGGGGAGCACTGTGAGGAATACGTGTCTGAGCCACTGGTTGTGGGTATTGCAATTGCTTCTGTGGCAGGATTCCTTCTTGTGGCATCTGCTGTCATCTTCTTCTTGGCCAGGACCCTTCGAGATCAGTACACAAAGAGTGATACTGGGGACTCCCAGGGGTAGGTGACACCATCTAATATTTTAAAACACACCGGCTACAATAAGGATAATTCTGTCCTAAGTCTTCTATCACACAGTTTACAAGCGACAGGACGTACAGGCACCTCCAAATGCCAGGCTTCCTTAGTCTATCTGCTGCCCTGCCAGGCTGCAGAGAAGCTCACAGTGTGTTTATTGCTCCCCCAGGCAGGGTGACAGCCTCTCGTCCATTGAGAATGCAGTTAAATACAACCCCATGTATGAAAGTGACACGACTGGCTACAGCCATTATTACCGGAGGTATCCGCAGCTCACGTCCTACAGTTCCACCAGTGCAGAGACATCCACAGACTACAGCAGTGAAGAGATCAGGCACATTTATGAAAACAGTGAGCTTACTAAGGAGGTAAATGACCTTGTTTTCATAGTGGCATGGGAAAGATCATGGAAACAGTAAGCTTATTCCACACTTCTAACCTCAGAGGTGGGCCCGATCTTTCCCCAGTGTCTATGCTCCAGATAAAAAGTTTGCAGCTGCTGCAACTATTTAAAAGAAGACAGAAAAGCTTGCTTTCTCTGCTTGCTTTTAGAGAAAGTTACAGTTTTGTTCTGACCTGTAATGAATTTCACATAATACAGGAGCTGATCCCTTAGGTAATGTCATGGGAGTTGGGGAGGTTCAGTGTATTACTTGACACAACATTTACCTTTCAAAGCAAACTCTCTTATGTAAGAGTAGTTGCACAGTGAAAAATTGGTACATCCAGGCCTTTTCACTGGATGCTTTTGTTTTGGGTGTTTTCTGATTATTTTTAAAGTTTAAGTCTTTCTATAACCTGCAAGTTAGATCACATCTTATTTCTTCCTGTATACACAGTATCGAAGGTTTACTCTAGAAGGCTAAAGAGAAGGGATTTACATCCCAGAACTAACCACAGATCCCTAAGCAACTGTGAGAGATGTGAATCCAGTACAGAGCTGATAGGCTGACTGGTAGGCAAAGTATCTCTGAGAGATAAATGGTTTTGTTGCCATTGAAAGCCTGTTGAAATGCTACACTCTGTCCAAACCCTGGTTTTGATTTCAAAGTGAGGTATTACTGAAGTCAAATGAAGTGCTTCACTTATTTTTTTTCCAATTAGAAAAATTATAATTAAATAAATAAAATAAAGAAGAATTTTAGCATTGGAGTGCCCAATTTCAAGCTCCACTCTTTGAAATAGCAACACATAGGACCTTTATTTCCCAAAACCCAGAAATAAGTTATTTCAGTGGCATTCTGATTTCTATTATGTACTTACAATTCTGTTTATTGTGTTCTAGGAAATTCAGGACAGAATTCGAATTATAGAGCTTTACGCTAAAGACCGCCAGTTTGCAGAGTTTGTTAGGCAGCATCAAATGTGAGTGAAATGTCTTATCTGGATTTACTAACTCCTTTGATATTTTGTCCTGTGGCCTTTACATTACTGTATTATTTTTTAAGGTCTAGAACTGCTAGGACACTAGAGGCTAAGCTTTCAACATTATTTTTGAAGAGGTTCAACCCTTTTACAGTATTTAATAATCCCAGAAGTCCCAGGGGGAAAAAAAAGCAGTGAAGAGGAATCCCAGAGTTAATGGGTATCAGAGCTCTGACATCCTTGAAAGCACATATAGAATCTTATTAATTCTTCTGTTGTAATTCCCATTGCCCACTGCTTTTTTTAAAACCAGAAATTTTAAAAAGCCAAAACAAAAATGCTAATTTGTCTTGAGTTCTCAAGATTTGGCAACTGACCAGCACCAGACAGGTCATTGGTACAGTCCTAGCTGTTATGGTGGGCACCAGCTGTAGCAGAAACTTTACAATTCCAAACAATTAACCAATCTGAGCTGTGTTCTTTGATGATAGCTAAGCACAAGGAAGGTCCTCAAAGACTGAATTGTTAGCATGAACTGTATTCCTGCTGTAGGAAGCAGCAAACCACAACTTGCTGGGTCACGTTGAAGGATATCATAGTACAGTTCCTTGGCATCCTATTAAAAATATATACAGTAGCCAAATCTCATGTTCCCAGATCTTCAGCAATAATTTTTTTTTTTAATTGAAAGAAACAGCAGTTCCGGTTTTTCCATGTCAGTGGTTAATTTTTTCATCTTGAAAAGGATCAGCATCTAGATTTTCCACAGCTGGAAAGCAGTAAGGGCTGCCTTGTATCTGCCTAGAATCCAATGTTTGAAAGAGGTGAACTTAACCACTGCTTTTCTGTTTTTCATTTTAGGAAGCTGCTTTAAGAAAAAAAGAAATTGATAGAATACACGTGGGAGATAAATGCTACCTTGCTGCCCCAGCAACGGGCTCAGATGTAACTGCAAAGTTTCTTATAGTCTTAACATTGCATGGATGGATACAGATGTTTTCTACATGAATGGCTAAAATGTACAGATGTCTGTTTGTCTCAATTTCTTCTGGCTTTTCCATGTAAACTGACACTTTTAAGAGGTAATCAGAAGTGGCAGAGGTTATGAAAGTTCATTTTTCTTTAACTTCGAAATGGACATTGAAAGATTTTGTATACGAAGGCAAAAAAAATCTCCTCGGATAAGACAAGATAGATGCACAACCAAAATAAAATGCATATTGAAAATCCCTGCCTGACGTTTTATCCCCTCGCTGGTGCTTCCAGTGGAAATTATATGGGTATAAAACACTAGCAGAAGGAAATGTTTGATTTGCAAAGGAATGAGTTTTAGGGGAGAACTATTGTGCTAGAGTTACGTTAGCATGATTTTAAAGCATTCACAAACAAAACCTCATTGGAAAAGCTTTTCTTCTGTACAGATGCCTGATGTACATTTTGCTACCTGGCATTAGCAAAGCAGAGGATAGCACTGAGCCTGCAGCCCCCTGAGGGCTCTCCCTGGGATACAGGGAGCCTTGGCCAGGCAGGACAGTGCTTCTGCAGAACACTGCAGTGTCTTTAAAGTCAGGATGGGTGGTTCTCCAGCTCATTCTGGCAGACACACAAGCTGGGGCACAGAAGGGCTTCTATCGTACAAATGTTCTATGAAGCTTAAGTGGCTAACATTGATTTTTACTTTTTTTTTTGTATGTAGACATTTTGTTTCATATTTTGTAAGTTAATTGCATTATTTATTTGTTTTGTGTTTCCTTCCCAGCTTGTTTTCATAATGGATTTAGTTGTTGAAATAGAAAGATGACTAGTTTTAATAATGAAATATTATGCTGGCATTTGTGCCCATTCTTTTATATCTATATTATATTTAGTGTTTACTCAGTGTTGAATTCAGCCAACTAATATTTGAAATTACTGAACTGGGCAGTAGCCTGCCATGAGCTCCCTTTCAAAATCAGGTACTAAAGTCCAGGTAGATATCAGCACTTTCCTGCAGGGAAGGGAAAAACTGAAATTATTCTTAGTTTATTGGAAAAATCAGCATAGAATCCCTTAAACAGAAGAAGCCTAAAGCATTTTGAAATAGCTGAATTGAGAGAAGGACTTCCAAGTAAAGAAATAGAATTTTATCTTCAAGTTATGAAGAGAGTTCTGACTATATGTTAAGCTGTGTTGGGGCTCTATTCAGTCCCCCAAAGTCTCTTGTTTAAGTCATTAACACAGCTCTCAGGGTTAGGGCATCAATTACAATCACATTCGTTTGTGCTAGCAAAAAAGGCCAAGTGATTTATTTCGATAACATCTGTAGTTCTCGGCCCCCATGTGCCAACAGCCACCTGATACTTTCTAGAGTTAAGTGACAGTGAGAATTACTTGGTTGTCTGTAGGTAGCCTAGCCAAACAAGAGAATATTTCGATGCAATTTTTCTGCGTGTCCTGGAGAACCTCACTGGATCACTTGCGTAGTACCTTCTTGCCTTGAGTGGCAGGGGATGGGTATCAGAGCCACACATCTGTCAAAGAAATGCTTATATAAACCACTGAAAGCCAAATAATGCCAGACAGCAGGAAATATTATGGTGCTGCTGAACACTGTGAGCAGATGTTATGAGACAGAGGCCCTGTTCTGCTGGCAGGCCCAGGGGCTGTCAGAGTCTGAGGCACAGCCCACTCCTCATGGATCAGCAGCACCATGGCTGAGCCATCCCATAACACCAGGGCCTGTGATCAGAGCAGAGAATTCCTGGGCTCAGGGTGGGCAGCAGCCTGGGACTTGTTTCTGTGCAGCTCAGCTGCCAGCCCTGGGAGATTTGGTGCTGCTCCTGCTGGGTGCAGCAGGATCACAGAGGTTTCCAAGGTGTTCTGCTGTGCACAAGCTGAGATGAGGCTTGGTTACCATGAGTGTGAGGTGTTGCAGTGAATATACAGTGACATTTTCTCTGTGTGTGTGTATACATATGAACATGATGATATGTTTTCACTACAATAAAAAATTATTTCCAAAATATTTTTTTCTACAACATTTGTGTAGAGACTATGAGTTTGACATGGAGAAGGTGTATAAGCCATGAGCATTTGTGTGTGTGTAGGATCAGAAAATTGTTTTGTTTTAACTGAGTTGGCTGAGCTGTTAAACTCCTTTGTTAACAAAAATGCCAAATATAGTTCATTAACACTTGCAAGGTTATAGACTGAAAATTAATGCTGGAAAGCACATACCTGGGTGCTTTGCTTTCAGTTAAACTCTTTTGAAGATGTTTCATCCCTAATCAAAAAGCCCAGAACTTAATGAATGATTGACTTTCATACTTTCCCAATCCAAGGCAAAGATAAAGAACTCTAACTATCCTAACAAAACAAACAAAAAAACCCCCAAACCCCCAAAACAACAAAAAAGCCAACCACCACCCAAGCAGCTCTATGTACAAGTCTATCAATCTATTATCAGTTAGCATGCACTTTTTCACTTGCCAAAAGTAAAAAGTACAGGTTTTAATGACTTGGCTTAATTTAAGAGCATGGAAAAAAGCAGGTATTGTTTACCAAATGCTGACAGGTCCATCAGCATCTGTGGCTCCCCTCAAGGCTGGAAACATGGGAGAAAATGAGGTCCCCCAGGATGCTGCCAGCTGCCCCTTTAATAGAGGATCTCAAACACACAGCAGCCCAGGGTGGATCTCTCAAGGCCTCATTTTTAAACCTCAAGGCACTAATCCACTGTGGCAGAATTCTATCAGGGCCAGGAATTCTAAGAGAAAACAAGTGTTCAGAGCTGCAAGTCTAGCACACAAGCCCGTCAGGAATTGTGTGCTTGTCCTGTATTTGCTTTTTTGCACAGCACAGAGCCTTTCCCAGCAAAAAGCTAAAAGATATCGAGTAACTGAGTCTCTATTCCATGAAGCCCCAGACTGTGAGCTTCCTGTACTGCTGGATAACAGTTTATTTCCAGAAAAAAAGGCTTTTCCAGGTTCTCAGAGACAGCTGAAATGACACATTTTTCCTATCTCTTCCAAGCCAAGGAAGTGCATGAATAAACTTTTTAGGTTTTAAGAACTTACAATTTAAATGTTAGAATGAAAAAAGCCTTTAATAATCAAGTCTTTCATTCACATTTCTCATCAGGCTTGCTGGAATTGGTCCTTATTCTAAAGGGCTGCAGGAGTATGAGAGGGCTTTGAGCCCTCTGCTCCATGGATTCTGTGAAGAAAGAAGATGCTAGAGCTCCAGCATAGGGACAGTCATCTCATCCTATAAAACACAAAACAAAAATATTCACCAATCCTAATTCATTTGTCTATCTGTAAGCATCATAGGACAGACACAGACTGACTCTGTGCAGCATGGCAATGGCTCAGGGCGTTGCTACTGTTTCAGATATTAGTAAAAAACTCTCAGGGCTTTTGTGGTGTTCGGTTTATTTGAAGAGTACTACAACACCAGCAGCACTTCTGTCTGCTACTTGATCCAGTTTGGGAACAGATGCATCATCTTCTATATAACATTGATCCATTTGCTTTGGTTTTGCAACTGGAAAAAAATTCCAAAGCTATTCCTGTGCCAGGATTTTTTTCATTTGTCAGACCAAGTGGGAAAATTTTGGTTTTGCCATATTTACCACTAATTAGCTCTCCTATTCCAGATCATTAATGACCCCCCAGGAATTTTTGTTGAGTTCCTGTCCTCTTGGACTCTTGTTTGTGCTGCTACTCACCCTCCTTGCTGGGTCACCCACCACACTGAGCAGTGCAGGCGGCTCTGCCTGGGGGATGGCAGCAGGTTGCAGTACTAAAATGTCACCTTGCCTGAGGTGCTACAGCTGTTCTGAGCCTGTTCTTTTAGTTTTCTCGAGTTTCCAGTTAAACACAAAAGTAGATTTCAACTCTTAGTTGTTTCAGGATGAGAAATACCCTCAATACTAGAATTTTGTGAGCCAGATGCCAATTTATATTTTTAAAAAATCAATTCTACCATCAGCATATCTAAGGACTTGGTTTCTGTACTAAATATAAAAATTGGAGTAAACTACACTTAAAGCCTGATCTTTTAGAAGGGGACACTGCCCCTAGCTCTCATTTATACAACTAAACTAACAAATATCTCTGTCTGTCTTGAATCATTGGAGGTTTAAATGTTATTTAAAAATCTATTAAGCACAAATTAGAGTTGGTGCTAATTAGGCTTGCAGTTGCATCTCTACAGCTGATTACCAGATGGGGAAACTGTGCCTTTCTGGAAAGGCTGACATACCTATAACAGAAATTAAAATGAGAGCAATAAAGGATATGTCTGTACATTGAAACTTTATGTCGTAGCACAGGCTTGTGGCTGGATAAAACAGCAAATGAAGAGGTAGACTTTCAGAGGTGAGCTTACAAGCAATCTGAAGTGTGAAAGATTTCCATTATGAGGAAATTCACTCAGCCCCACATAAAGATTACACAGTGATTGTATGATCTCTTGTTTTGAGAAAGGGAGGGAGATGCAGAACACTTCCAGCAGCAGCACAGGACTCATCTCCTGCCATGACCTACCGGTAACTGACTGCACTTTACTGTTTGTAGATCCCTTCATCTGCTCAGTAAGGCAGTGGCTTTTTTTCCCATCCTGAGTTTCACATGGAAAGATCAGAATATTTTGATCCAAAAGAATGCTTTATACAGTCCTCCAATAAACCAGACTGCTGCACAGCTTTTTCTTTTTCTTTTTTTTCCTTTATTATTTATTATTTAAATTTTGATTTAAAAATTAAACCAAAACAACCAGAAAAAAAAAAAACAACAAAAATGACAACAAAAATCAACAAAACCTTCTCACACTTATTTTTAGTATTTGCTTTTTACCTGCCCCCCTTAGGCATGGAGGCAAACCCATAGCCATGGTGGGAAGGCAGTGTGGTCTGCAGAACTCTTCCACATGGAATTCTCACTTTGCCCTTCTTCCCACCACAGCAACATTTATAAAGTCAGCGCAGGAATATCTGTTAAAAAACCCATCAAGTTTCAAAAACAATCCCACACTGGAACGTCCTCCCAGGGCTGGCAGGGAATGTGAATGGGAGCCTCAGAAACACAGAGACTGAGCCTTAAACCTTTAGTATTGCACAGATAGCTCCTGATGGGACATGCCTGATGCACCACTGAATACACCAAGCTAACAAAAGCAGAAGCAGTGGGTATGTGACTTCAGGGTAAGGTGGATGGTAAATGCTTTGGGGTTATCTCTAAGAACATTGACGTCTCCACAGACATTATTCAAAAAGCAAAGCACACAAGAGCTTTTCACTTATCTGCCAAGAAAAGAAAGGAAATAGAAGCTCCTGGGAAGGTGTTCAAAGCTGAGAACCAGTCCACAGTTTGCAGGCAGACCAAACCAGTCTCTAAAAGGGAATCATTTAGCCTGGAAAGGTGGAATAAAGTCACATCAGGAAAAACAAAGTAAACAAAGAGGTTATACTTTAAAGAGTTTTTTCCCTATATAAGGAAGAGGAGAAATACCCCACAACCATTATGATTTGATAAACCTTCTAGTCAAGTCAAGCTTTTATCTAATTATCCTTAACATTGCTTTGCAAAGGGGAGGGCAGAATTCTGAGAATTTTGCCCAGGCAGGCCCTCTGCAGCCTGCTCTGCACACAGAGATGAGCAGGGATGAAGCACTAAGTGTGCTGTGTGCCTCTGTCCTGGGAGGTTACATGGAAAATTTTACTTCTGAAATATTAGTGAGGCATGCTCATGACCCAGTAGAGCAGAGGTTCTGCTGTTTCACTGCACAGCACCTATTCAAGAACTGCCTTGTATCAGGTACTCTCAGCTGCCTGTGAACAAACCTGTGAACTGTGCACTGTTCCTTTCCAGATGGAGCGCTGCAGCACCCCTTGTCATCATATAAAAACCTGATCAGCTGTGATGACCAGTATGTTTCAGAAGCACTTAAAAAACTTCCCACCCTTTAATTACTTGTGTGCAAAAAACCAGGTGATTTTATAACAGGAGAAACTTGGTCATGGGGGAAAAACCCTGCAACCCAACAAAAATAGCAGAGCTGTTCAGTCTTGTAATATAGAAAACCAAAGATGAGAATTCTCCAATACTCATGTGAACTTCTCATGAACATTTCTTAAACCATCTCTAGTTAACTAAGCCTCCTGATATACAATGGTTGTGCCCTGTCCCCATTCTACCCTGGCAAAAGGGAAATCTCAAATTCAGCAAAGATCAGTCATCAGAGGATGCATTCAGGGACGAAATCTGAAAATCAGAAGTATTTATCCAGCTTTAAATGAAAGATCATGCAAAATCCCACAGATAATTAATGCTGAAAAACAGAGCTGCAGCAAAATGCCATTACTTTGCCTGCATTTTATAAGACCATCAGCTGTTTGAACCATCTGGGATTATTTGATCGTTTCAGGACATCTGCTTATCTCCAGGGTGCTTGCCTCAAAACCCTGCTACTCTGAGCTTTCTTCCCTCTAGTTAGTATCAAAGAGCTTCAGCTTGGAAAGGCCTAATCAAAACTTGGTTCAAATTAAAGAAGCAGCCCAGCTCAGTAGCAACAGCAATACTAACTGCTCTACATCCATATCAATTGGATCCCACCTTGGAGTGCTTTTGAGGCTGGGAGGAAGGAGCAAAAGATGGGGAGAAAAACAGAGAAAGGACAAAGACAAAGCAGAGAAAAGACACAGCTCAGATACAAGTCTATGTGAAACTGCAGAAATGGAAAGAATCTTTTCACCTGTGTTTATAGGGTCTTTCCAAGGGCAGGACAAAGAACTGATATCAGCCTACTCTAGTCAAAATTAAATCTCATCTGATTAAATCTCATTTGCAGCTCCTTTCAAAATATGTTATAGACAAACAGGGTTCTCCTGAGCAACAGCAAGAAGACCAAAGCAGTTACAGCCTAGCAAGTGTCAGCTCAGTAAAGCTGCCATAAGACATGCAGACCACAAAAAGATGTCATACTAAGAGGGAAGATTGCCAGCTTAGCTTGGGTTCAGGGCAGTGGTCTAGAGATAAAGATCCCTCGCAGGGTAGCACAGACTGAAGTTCAGCAAAGGCTAACTTTCCCTCTTGGGTAAGCTACTCTACGTGGGCTGTAATTGCAGTCCTATTCCAACTGTCAGCATAAGGCTTGACATTTTACTTGCTTTGAAATTATTTCTTTAAATCATGCTGGAAATCTTATGCCTATCACTTTTAAAAAAACAACCTGTTAACTCAGACATTGACACATTACTGAGAAACCTGCCACAAGGTGTTTCTAGAAGCACTGTGTTGTAGCCAGGGTGCTTTCTGCAGAAAGTTGGCTGAGCATCACCCTGGACACTTACTAGGCTGAAGAACATTCAGCCATTGAACAAACCCCTGAGTGTTGTCCCACAATTGATCATGACCCAGTCTTGAAAAATTTTGATCTAGATAAACTCCTTCAACACTAATCCTCTCCTCCACAGCTGCCTCCAAAACTGCCATCTACCCACACAGTTACCAAGGTCCAATCTTTAATTGTATCTTCAATAAGCTCTGCTCCCAGAACCTCAGAATAGTCTCATCCCAGCCTAGTAGATCCTTGCCAGCAGTGACAGTAAGCACCATTGCTCACAGTAAAACATTTTTTGGTAGTAATAATTAGCTCTTATCCACCCAAACACGTATCACTTCCCAAGTTATCATACTTATCTGCAGTTTGCCTCTCTGCTGAGCTGCTGGTGACAGTCTATAGCCACTGGAGACTGCAATGATATGACCATTTCACATAAACCACCAAATCACTATCCAACAGCTGATTTCCTAGTTGGCACTGAATCTCATGAGCCCTCACACAAAACCCCATGCACCCCAAGTTACACTTCATCTGAACATTACCCACATAAATAAGTATGGATGTTAATAAAAGGGAGATTTCAGCACTAAAAGGTGTTGAAAATTATTTTAGGAATAATGAATACTTTGTGGATTAACAGTAGCATATGGTACCTTTCCCCTCCAATTTACTGGTACAAATCCAGCTAGAGCAGCATGGATAAAAACCTTTGCCATCTGGTGACTTATTGCTTTATGGAAAATAAGCAAAATCCACCACCATAACTGGAAGTCTTGTTGGCTTTCTCAGTAGACAGATCGAAGAGGGGTAGAACACTCATCTCCCCCTCCAGTATAACTGGTGTATTTATCTGAGAGGTGAGGACAGCTGAATGCCAAATCCTGCTACCAATCCAATATCACCAATTAAAATACGAACATATTTTATATTTTATTCCCTTTATTAGGGAACAGGATGATTTATGGTTTTCAGCCCAAAATCTCATCTATTTCTTTCCTCCATCATAATCCCCCAAAGCAGTAGGTGTAACAATATTCTCCTTTTCTAAAAGCTTTATCTAGCTTCTTAAATCATTGCTGCTATGGCAGTGCTACTTTACCATGATTCACACTTAGCAGCTCTCATACCACCCATAACAAGGACGCCTGAAGTAATCAACTTCCATGCCTCCATGAGTTCTTTTGAACATTATGCTTTTTTATTCAAGAGTACCATCCAAGTTTGAGTTATTTGGTTTGTTTATAAATTTGCTCTCTCATACTCCAATTTCTCCCCATGAGTTAGCATAAAAATCAGCATATCTGTGTAATACCCATAAAAAAATCATAACTTTGTACACACCCAAAGACAGCAAGCTTGCACTGTCCTGTTCTCTGAAACAAAGATGGAAACCAGTGCCAAAGGGAACAAAGCTCTTGGAAGTTAATGCATGCACATTCTGCTAGAAGTTTTCTCACATTCTTAGCTCTGTTAGATCCTAAGGAGGCTTCTTCCCTCAAAATTTGTGAATTTCACAAACTGTTCACAAAGAAAATATGTTTTGATCCATCTTTTGTCAGCTCCTGGATCCTGACAAAAGTTTCACTTTTTATTTTTTCCAGACATTCTGTAATGGTTTTAAATACAACGTGTTCAAAAACAATCTTAGATTCTTCCTCTGTAAAGATATCACACTGTGACACTGACCACAGCATTTTTTTTGTGTGTCTCATCTCCAGCCTGTGCCTGCTATTTCTTTCTTTGTAATACCTGATCCTTCTGATCCTTCTCATCAGCTTGATGTTTTTTCTTTCAGCCCCATCACCACTGGCCTTTCTACACTCATCGCATTTCCTCACAGCTATTCAGTGTAGCACTGTTTAGATAGTTACCCTAAGCAGGAGCTTCAATTACACTTCCTTCACTGATCAGTCATCCTCATCAGCCTGGGAGCTCTACCAGGACTCATCCTCTGCCTCCAGGAACATACTGGAACATTCTCTTACCCTGTACTGCTTTACTGTGCTTCCATCCATCCCATTTAGTGCCACCACCCTTTGCTGTCCCACTCTCAATACCACCTCCAATAGAAAACTCTTGTCCACAGCTCTCTGTGGAGATTTCCCTGTCTTCCTTTTTGAAACATTTTTAATGATTGGCGTGACTAGGGTGATTTCCCAACTCCACAGACATGGTTTCCCAGTAGGAAATCTACCCAACAGATGTATCAAATGAGTGCTGCTAACTTAAAAAATCCCACCAATCCCAACTTACAAAAGTAAGAAAAGGAAATTTAACTTCCTTTTAATAACACAGGGAAGAGGATCCCATTTCCAGTTTTTTATATAGTTATAAACACACCATTCTTATATTCTGAAATTATGTCTGGCCTTGTACATTTAGTTTACAGAATCATTTCAGTTTCCTCTGCTCTGGGCCACATTCCTAGCTGTCACAGGGTTTCTGTGTTGTTCTGGGCAAGCTGCTAAGCTACTAAATACCTGGAAATCTGGAGCACCTACTTCCTCTTCCATAGAACTAAGAGAACTACTCAGCTTTCTCAGGTTAATGGTAGGCCAAATTATATTTATCTGTATGACTTTTCCTCAATCTATTAATTGTTCTCCCCTAATAATTAGACAAGGATTATATTAGTGCCTCATTTGGGTGCTGAAGAGGTCCATTAAGCATTTGAGGAAAGCTCACACAGAAGTTGTACAAATTAATTTTGGTAAAAGAGCAAAAGTAAAACCCAACAAAAGCCATTACATCTGGCCAAAACCAAACAGAAAAGCAAAGCAGTGAAACACCTCAAACCCTGATAGTGCAGGTCAAATGAAGATTCATGAAAATAGTATAACCTGTTAAACATATATTACCTCTCCTCCAAATTACATGTAGAAAATTCCCTGCATTTACACGGTTCTCCTCGTGTCTCACTAACAGCAGTGTCAGGGTCTTTGCAAGCTGTCAGCTGACATAAGGAGTAACAGTTGTCTTAAATTAAAATTGCATGCTGAACTAGCAGCACGAGGGCTCATTAGAAAGAATGAAGGAGAAAACCTGGCCAAACTTCTCTTCAATTTTCATTTATCCTTTAAGGACAATCAGGAGAGCAGATGGTGTATCATTCCTCCACAGCTTCTGAGTAAAGAAAGCTGATCCATTTATTTAATAGTCTTACCTCCTGTCAGTCCTGTCTTTGGCAAATGGCATAGTGCAAGCTTTCCCCTTACTACAAGACTTCTTTCCTGACAGGCATGGAAAAATTTAAGTTTTCCTGTCAGTCAGATGAGTCCCTTTATCCCATTTGGCAACAAACCAGCAAGTCTGTAAAAATAGACTGCCGTCTGACTAAGCAACTGAGAGGCTGTAGGACATGCTGGAATGCCAGCCTGAATGCAGTTAATCAGCTGATGCCTTTCCAGCAGCACCTTCTGGCTGCTCACAAAGCATAGAACACCTCTTTCAATAGTGCACTTAAAAGAACATATTTAAAGTGTTCTTTGGTGTGAGGATGTGTGTGTGTGTTTTTGTGGCTGTACTACAGCTTCCTGATTTTAAAGGTTTGTTAACTTGAGCTTTTCACATGAGATCTCTCTAGAAAGTCTCGTGCTATTTTCTTTTCACCTTTTGTGCTTTGGGACAAAAGGGAAAGATAAGAGACTCAAAACCAAACATAGTTCAGAAGGCCTTAGTTCAGAAGACTTCTACATAAAGGCTGTTTGATGTAGTGCACACTGGTTTGGCAGACAGGAATGACCATTTCTGGCTATTAGGAAGGCAGCAGACAAACACAGATCAATCTTTCTGAAAGTGAAGTATTATTGTAAAATCAGGACCCCTGATGAAGGAAATGATTGGCATCTGACTCCATGGCTTTGGAATGCTGAATGCTCCCTTTATTAAAACTATATGATATTAAATTATACTAAATTATAACTATACTACATCACACTTACTTCTAACTAACTACTGAAAAACTTGTGATTGTCAGCTGACAGTCCCAACACCCACATGTGGATCCAACTGGTCAATGAATCAAAACACCATCACCAGAATCCAATCAAGCAATCACCTTGGGTAAACAATCTTCCAACACATTCCACATGTTCAAAAACACAGGAGCAGCAAATGAGATAAGAATTGTTTTGATCATTCTTTTCTCTGCTTCTCTCCGTTCAGAGGGCATGTGAATACCACAAAGCATTTCATGGTATCTGACAGTATCAAGAGTACTTTGGTATTATTGACAGAAAATGTTTCCATCTAAAATAAATTAAGCTCCCTCCATTCAGATCAATCACCAACACAAGCTAGAAAGAGTCAATAAAGTAACTGGAGTGAAAGACACTCCTCCTTCCTCTCAATATTTGCTTCACCAGCTTAGTCTCCTGAACAGGGTAACCTTGAATAAAGAAGTAAAATGTAAATGACTTGCTGACATCAATCTATTCTATTATTTCAGGCTGAATAATAAAATTATTCTACAGCTACCAAATTCAACAATTAATAATAACACCTGAGAAATTTTTGAGGTATGTATGCAGGCTCTACCTCGCTATCTGAACTTCACATTTTGGATCATAGGGAAACATTCACCTCCCTTTCCAACACTGCTTCTACTCCCTCACTCTCAAATGTATTCAAGCAGATAACCTACAGCGCACTCTGCTGGAATTTCTAGGCTGGTACTTAACTAAGAATTTTTTCACTCATGCTTTTCCAAGTAATTTACTTTTATACCTATACAAATGATAATTACAATTAAAAGTCTTATTGTTAAGATTGTGCCGTAGAGATGCATTAGAAAAGGTAACTGCACTTGAAAGAATGAGCACACTATTTACAGTAAGCACCAGTGTGAGACAACAGGGAAGGATATTTCAGGGAAGTAGTCAATACCTACTGTCTTAAGGACAGGGCACAGACTAGACTTACATCTAGACTGCTATCCCAAATTACTACACAAGACTTCAATGAGAACTTTCAAGAAAAATATGAATAAATGCTATGTCAAATATGGGAGGAAAAGCCGATTTCCAAGAGAAAACCGGACATGCAGTATTCATTTAATTCATTTTATCACAATTATCCATACTGAAGGGAAGAGTGGAAAGAAGAAAGTTCCTAAATTTTGCTGTTGCCCACCCCATTATTTATTATTGTTATTATTATTGTCTTAAAGACATACCATGGTACTCTACAAGACTAGGTGATCAATTAAATCAATAAATCTGCAGAAAACAACCATGTCTTTAGAGTTTCACGGAAAAAGATGTTAATTATAGAGTAAAATATGTGTGTCTCAGTCCTCTACTGACGTCTTTGAGGAGAGAAACATATCTCCAAGATATAACTACAATTAGGTTAGGAAAATTGGCCACTTTCGACTAAACTCCACAACAGAAAAATTCTGACTGGAAATTGCACATCACTGACTGGGCCTGTGAATACTGTTAAAAGGCAGAGAAAGCCGTTCACCATTTTGCAACTGGGCACAACCCATTTGTCATGTAGGAGTTTTGTTTGCTTGATTTATTTTTAAAAACTAAAAATAACATCCTTTTGCAAACAGATGGTAGCAACTAGTTTGATACAAACATTAAATGTAAAATCTCTCCGTTTTGCCTACTCCCCATGTAATTTTACTGGATGGCAAATGTTCCAGATCTTGCAGAGGATATGTCCTTTGATCCTAGAGCAAAGTCCAAATTAACTTCCTTTTAAACATGGTGATTAGTTCTTGGCCTCAACTTTTTAAAATTGAGATATCAGAAAAGATATCAAGAATCAAATTTTGCTACCTAGAACTGGAAAGCCTGTGAAGAGCAAATGTATACACTAAAAAAGAAGAGATGTCTAAATCACAGCAAGAACACAGCTCCTCATTTCTCCAGATGATACTCTAATCTGTTAGAAGGAAGGTCAGTTTAGGATTACTGTGGTATGTACTTTCCTTTAGCTGGGGCCTCCTGCTCCCCCAAAAGCTGTTTTTTGTTTTAAGCACAGGAAGGACTCTTCATTCCAGTTGTGGAACTGCATGCAGTCAGTCTAATTTATTGCATTTGTGCTGACAAGGATCAAATTAACATTTAAGGTCAAAAAACCTGTAGCTGTTAAGCCAATTATAGCAGGGGTGAGTGTGTGTGGGAGGACAGATGAGAGTTGCTGGACTTGAACAGGAGATGTAGCAAACCTGCGCAAGTGGAAATGACAAGAGTTGACTGCAATGCAAATGCTGGCATGGCAACTTGAGTTTGGTCTTCTAGACCAAAAAGACAGGAGATATGAGCTGCTGGAACATCTTCCCAGCTTCCAGCAGCATGAGCAAAAAGAGCACATCTTATTGCCCATTTTTCTCCCTTTTTCTCTTAACACTTGTTTTTGGGACGTGTGCTTTCCAGTACCTATTTTTTTGGGGGTGTGTGCTTTCCATCATCTATGAAAGCATTCATCAGTGTACTTTGAGAGGCAGCTGAAATGAAAGTGGTGTCTGGTGGCCACACAAGTAATAAACATTCAGAGAGTTTTATCCTATTCAAGTAAAGCCAAGCTTCTAGTCCTGAGTGGTCCCCAGCATTTTCCTTCTCAGTTAGAATGCCCAGCAATGGCTGGACAAAAAGCAAAGAATTCTTCCTGCAGTCAGCCTGGAAGTGCTACAGATTTTCATGAAAGAAACTGAAATTCAGTAACCATGTTCAGTATGGCTATGTATAAACCCCTGATTAAATAATATAAACCTTAAAAAAAATACATCCACTGCCAAACTTGCCATTATTTCAATAGGATGTGTTCTAAGCAAGCAGTACTTGAGCTAAGGCCCTGCTGACTCATAGATCTGCTTCCCATGGTAACTGGAAGGATTGCTTTACTCCCCAAGTTCTACATGACTGTTGGCCATGCTAGGCCAATATGATGGTGAAAGTAGCTTTTAGTTCCTACATCATTACATAGCACTGCAGTCACTGATCCATGTCCTCATTCTGGTAACAGTTAGGAAGTTTTCCTTGAAGATTCTGGAAGACAAAGTTTTCTTGTAACTGGCACACACCCCAACATCATCATCAACAACAATAATACAACAATAACAGCACCCAAAATCCCACAACAAAACACACAAAAACCACCCCAACATAAAAAACCAAGCAACCAAGAAATCTTGCTGTCACAACCCACTTGAAAAAACCCTAATTATCTGTTGAATCCACAGCTAAAAGCCTGTGGAAAAAAATCACTGGAAAAACAGAAACCTCACATTTCAGGTCTAAACGTAATCCCAGAATTAGGGATTAAAACACAGGCTTCCAGAGAAAAAGCAAAAAATCTGTTTTGGTGAGCTAAAACCTTATGTGAAGAACAGAAAAACCAATACTGGTTTTTTCCACCTGAAGATGGTGGAGGACTGGGAAATTTCTTCAGACAGTATCCAGTTCCACACAGGACCAAGACTTCAGAAATACATGTCTCATAGCACACATAAGAAAGGGATGAAGTGCTGCCTCTCAGAGACTCATCTCTTTTTGCTCCCTGCAGTTCCATCCTGCAGCTAACTCCCCTCTCTTCTGTGCAGGGATGCTGTTGTAAATCTCAAAACTGCTAACTGCTCTCACTACCTCTGTTTCCAGGACTGCTAAGTAGTTTAAAGGTAAAAGTAGTGGCTTTAAATTGTTTTCCAGGTTTTTACTGATCCAGCTTCTGTCTTCTGAAAACTCAGATCTCATACAATAAATGAAGAACATTTCCTTCATTCTCACTGATCTTAATTTTGAAATAGTAAAATAATAATAATAATAATAATAATAATAATAATAATAGTAATAATAAAGTTCAGCTGTACTCCAGCAAGCATTATTTTTTCTTCCTACAGCCTCTTGAAGTGTACTAAGCCGAAGAGATGCAGCATTTTGAACAGTCATGTTAGTAAAACATGTTACCAAAACATGTTACCAAAACCTGTTATCCCCTTAAAAGAAAGCATTTGCCTTTACCTTCTCCTGTTTTTATCCCCTGAAATCAGCTGTCTTACCTAGCATTCTCCCATTTTGCCTGCATTCAAGTTAAAATTCTGTGTGTTGATACAGACACTGCATGTATCAACTTTCTTTTCTTCTGTTAAAAAAATTAAAACAAACAAACAAAAATCCTCAAACCAGAAAAAAACTCTCCACCAAAAAAAAAAACAAAAAACGTGCACCAAACATCCCCCAACAAATCTAAATCCAACAAATGGAGCTTCAGGGCATCCCTGCTTTCATTTCAATGGAGATTCTCAGTGAATAAGACTCGACTGTAAGGGTAGCTGACAACTTGCAAGCACAGAACCAAGAAACATTTTACATATTGCTTTACAAATGCCAGCTGTGCATCCTATGCATTTCAAAAGTGAAGTTCAGGCAGCACAGGGGTGCAAACCACTAATGCACATGTAAGTGAAAGGATGGACAGGGGTGCTTTACCACAGTATCATCAGACAGATGTAGTGCTGCTACAACCTGCTGAGCAGTTTTGACCTGCTAAAGTCCTAAATGAACGTTGACTACTCAGGACTAGTCCCTCACCCAGCCATGACATTTCTGTGAGCGACATCACCAGAAAATCTTTAGCAGGAAACCCCTGCATAATTCTTTCTAGCCTGACAACTTAAGACAAGGTCTTTTAAATGTGGATTTTCTCTCCCAATTGAAGATTAAAGCAAGAAAGCCTGGAGTGACAATCAGTTGGGGATTTTGATATTATTATACACATATATTGTTGCCCTGCTATTGTATCAATGCCTACAGGTTTGCTTCTGCACCATTTCTGTTACAAATACTGCTCACCTTCCCATCCTGTTCTTCATGAGCAGCAGCACACTACCGAGGCTATCAGGTAAAAACTTGTTTGCTAGACCAAATGTACACCTGGCAGACATGCAAACAAACCCATTTACTTTCCAGTTTATCTGGTCCTCTCTATTAATTTATGGCCACACCAGTCCCATCCAGCACTGGAACTGTTGTGATTGTGGTTTTTTCAATGCTGCTGTAAGAGGGGAGTAACACCTTTGATTTGAACTACTGATAGAATCATGGAATATCTTCAGTTGGAAGGAACCCATTAGGATCGAGTCCAACTCACTCCTCCTCGCAGAACTACCTAAAAATCAACCTTATGACTGAGAGTGTTGGCTAGACACTGGCTGAATTCTGGCAGGCTTGCTGCTGTGACCGCTTCCCTGGGTAGCCCATTCCAGTGACCCCCTCTCTCTGTAAGGAATCTTTTCCCAATGTCCAATACATACAATGCACTGGAAATGCTGAAGTCTGTACCCCATTATTGCTGGTTTGATTATTTTTCAAACAGAACCATCACACACACAAAGCTGGCCTTTTTGATAGGACCATCCTTAGCTAAGCTCTAGGTTCACTGTTATAGCCCAAGGATGAGACAACAGGGCAGCCCAGCCTCTGATCTTCCTGAGCTCACAAGCTGCTAATGCTACTTGTCACCACCACAATTTCTCTTCTAAAAGACAAATCCCCAGTCCCTCCTCTTATTGAATTTCCTGCCCTAAATAACTAAGCATTCTTACCACTCACCAATATCTCAATCTTTATAATCTTCAATTTCCATCTTCGTGTCATGAGAAAAATCATGCTATGACCAGCCACTGTTCACAAAAGAGACACAGAAGTCCTGCACCTTTGCTCAAATAAAGGGAGAGAAAGTTACATAGGGGTGTAACCTCGTGGGGTTTCTCTCTCAAGGTTTCAGAGGCTGCAGCCTTCTTTTACCCCAAGCTCCCAGTACATATTGCCCCATTGGCTGAGGTATTGGCAAGGTACAGCCTTCCCAAACAGCCTAGCATGTATTCCCCCTGTCACAGACATATTTTATGAAAAATCCTTTCCTTAGGATTTTTTCTCCTGAGAAGCTGAGAGGCCTCAGGAACAAAATGTAAACAATAATTATCTGCTGCTGTGGAATGCAACAGGTGGATCTGTGATTGGTCTCATGTGGTTGTTTTTAATTAATGGCCAATCACAGTCCAGCTGTCTCGGACTCTCTGGTCAATCACAAGATTTTATTATCATTCCATTTCCTTTGATTGCTAGCCTTCTGATGAAATCCTTTCTTCTATTCTTTTAGTATAGTTTTAATATAATATATATATGATAAAATAATAATTCAGCCTTCTGAAATATGGAGTCAGATCCTCGTCTCTTCCCTCTTCCTGGGACCCCTGTGAACACCAGCACACCCCCCCACAAACCTCTCATTTTCCTCCAAAGTTTAGAAGTTCAGGTTATCTGGGTTCAGCAATAGACTCTGTGGGGACACATTCTCTGAACAGAGAGAGACAATTCTCTCTCTCAGGGTTTTTCCCGGAGAAGCAGAGAAAAGAATGATCAAAACAATTCTTATCTCATTTGCTGCTCCCATGTTTGTGTGCAAGTAGAATGTATTTTGGAGATTGTTTACCCGAGGCGACCAATTGGATCCACATGTGTGGGTCAGGACTCTCGGGCAGAGAGTCATGAGTTTTTCAGTAGAGTTAGAAGTTAGAAATAAGTAGTATATATGTATCTCTCTTTAATATAGTATAGTATGATAAAGTAATTAATTAGCCTTCCGAATCAATGGAGTCAGATGCATCATTCTTCCCAGACATTGGGGTCACATTGCTAATCTGATAGACTCTGTGGGGACATATTTCTACAATTACCCTAAAGCTCAGGGGTTCCAACACAGCTTCCCTTGCCCCACGGAGCAGCGCCTGGGCAGCAGCACTGCCCCGCTACAGCCCCGAGACCACTGCAGGGTCCCTGGCTGAGGTGACGGCTGTATTCTCTTCTGAATGGTTGATGCTGCCCCATGGTTTGTGGTGGGGTTTGCTCAGATGCTCTGAGGCCTTTTTGGGCTCTTGGAGTGAGTGTGTATGGGAGGGAGTTGTGTGTTGATTTGGGTTTGCCAGCACGTAGGATTGACACGGGGATGCCTGAGATATAAGGCTCGTTTGGTTTTTCATTCATTTATGGATGCATGGCTGAGTGAATTTTGGGATTTTGTGGCAATGGGGATGTGTGCTGTCCACTGTGCTTTGATTTCTGTGTGTGTAGCTGAAATTGCATCTGTGGGTGTGAAGTGCCCTCTTGTTTCAGTCTTAGTGATTGCAAGATCTGGTATGGGTTTAGAATTTTCATCACAGGCTCCAGACAGAGGAATACCAAGAAGTTCACCTCTATTTTGCAAGGCTGGAAGAGGTTTGAAGGGGAACACTTAATAGCTGATGTTGTCTCGTGCTAGCTTTTTGTACACTGTGTGTGCTCTCTGTGCACTGTGTGTGTGCTGTGTGTCTGAGTGGAAGAGGAAAAAAGAGAAGGAGGAAAAAGAATAGAAACAGAAAATGGACTTTTAACAGACACTGGAGCTACTTATTCAGTGTTAAATACTAACCTGGGAAAATTAAGCCAAGAAACTGTAAATGTTATTGGTGCAACTGGGAAATTGGAAAAACAAATATTCTTTAACCCAATTAACTTTGAATTTGGCAAACAGTGGATGATACACCAGTTTTTATATATGCCTGAGTGTCTGGTTCTTCTTGTAGGAAGAGACCTGTATATTTGTGGAGGGATAGAATGTAAGAAAATAAAGATAGTGCAGAAGGTAGTCTTACACCTGAGGAGTTGCAGCTGTACTGATCACCAAAGACTAGGAACAGGCTGCCCTTAATAGGCCACAGCTGTGTCCAGTAAGAAGAGGAGCACTACAAAAGAGTGGGTTAGCTAGGTGAGGAGAGAGTTGGAGTTTGTTGGCTGTGCTGTGAAGAAGAAGGAGGAGTCAGTGCTGTGAGGAACTGCACATGAGCAATCACTGAGAAGGTATGGAACCTTGCAATAAGATGACAACATATATTGGAGGCTAAGATTGAATTTAAAGATGGAAAAATACAATTATTGGTACCCAAGACTAAAGCCATGAAGGCAAGGAATTTTATGTTGCAGGCAACACCGGAGCCAGACAATTGTGGAGGAATACCAGAAGCCACAGAAAATGCAGTAACACCCTTGATTTTGGCCGGCAGAGCTCCAGGCTGTTCCAATGAGCTCAGCCTGTAAGCATTACCCTAAAACCACTCTGCATGGCACACCAATGTGCGGATTCCCAAATTCATGTAGGAAGTAGACTTGCAGAGGAAGCTGCATGAGAGGTTGTGCAACAAGGCATCTTAGCATTAATACATAAGAAACTTCTTTCACTTCCAGAGGTTAGCCCTGGATATAGTCAAGTTGATTCAAAGTTAACTACTTAGCTCAAAGCCCAGAATAAAGAGGGTGGGTGGTTGGTGACTCCCACCACAAGTGGTGTTGCAAATTGTGAAAGAAAAACATCAGCACTGGGGAGCTGATGCTATGGTGATTGATCTATGGACTCAGATACTCGGTGTCTGTATGACAAAAATTGTCAGGTCTGTTACAGAAAAATGCCTGATATGTCTTAAGAATAATACTTTGAATTCAAAAAGACTGCCCCTAGGAATTACTAAGAGAAGAAACACTCTTGGGAGTTACTGGCAAGTTAATTTTTCTGAGTTACCATGCCAAGGATATAAGTATTTCCTGGTATTAGTAGATACCTTTTCCAGGTGTCCAGAAGCTTTCCCCTACTGCACTAACAAGGTTATGGAAGTCACCAAGCTACTCCTCAAAGAGATCATACCCAGGTTTAGATGTCATCTGATAGGGGACCCCATTTTATATCTGAAGTGTTACATCAACTGAGTAAGCAGTTGGATATTAGTTGGGATTTACGTAGTCCATGGAGACCACAATCTAATGGAATGGTTGTGCAAATGAACCAAACCTTGGAAGGGAACATTAGCAAAATGTGTCAGGAAACTTTCTTGAAATGGTTTCATCACTGGCCTTGTTATGAATTTGAGTACACACCTGAACTACCCCGAAGGTGAGCCCTTAGGAGTTTGTTTGGGAGAATATTGCAGCCTTCCCTGGGTCTGAGAAACAAATTGAGAATCAGGAAGTAGAATATTTAATTTCATTAGGGAAATCCTTGAATTAACATGAAAGATTTATCATTCTCTCAGAGTCTCTTACCCTACACACTCCAGTACATTGATTTCAGCCAGGGATCACGTACATTAAGACCTGGAAAAGTGAACCACCTCAGGAGCAGTGGGAAAAGATCTTTTCTAGTTCTGTTGACTACAAGAATTGCTGTGAAGGTAAGAGGAATTAACTCCTGGATATCTTGCACCCAAATTAAGAGGGATCCCGACCCAGAGTAGACAGCGGAAAACATCAGACCTCAGTAGCTGAAAATTTCAAGAACTGTAAATGAGCAGCAAAATGCATAGACTAATGTTTATGGGAATAATTTTATCTTTAGGTGGAGGTGTGGAAGAAAATTTAATATTGATTTTAATCAAATGGTTTGGTAAAATATGCAATCTGTTTAGCATTACAGCCCGCCTCCCTATCCCCTATTCAGAAGGGGAATGTACTCCTTGGGGAATTATCCCCATAAATCCATCAATGATTCCGTATGATAATCTGACTAATGTAATGGCAAAGAAACTTGGTAAGTAAAGAAACTATGCAAAGTCACAGAAAAGGGATTCCAGATTTTAAATAGATACTAAAATAATATTGCAAACCAGAATGGCCTCGGATCTATTATTGGCCAAAGAACAAGGGGTTTGTAGATAGAGATCATTGTTGTATGCACATCCCAAATGTAAAAGAAGATCTCCAAAGACAACAAAATAGAGCAAGTTGCTGACAGCAGCGCTATCCAAACAGCCTCTGGAATGAAACCACTCAATAAAATTCTCAGAGAAATAGGACAATGGTCCCTGGAAGGATGGCTGGCTGAGGTACAGAAAACCACTATAATGGTGGTTATAATTGTGATAATTGTCAGCGTTGCAATTGGTCACGTTCACAAGGATTGACCTTAATCCTGCAGGAATATATGTACTTGGATAAAACCTGAGTTGGGACTAAGGTCTCAACTAAGGGGAGAATTGATTTCAAAGGGTTAATCTAAGAACAAGGAGTTCTGCTGCGTCTGTGCTCTCTTAGCAAAGAATTAGGGTGCAGAGGATGTGCTTACTGAGCAAGGACAGAAGGGAGATAAAGGAACCTTGGAGGGGAGTGTATCTGGCGTGGGAACGCAGCCACAGCCGAAAACCATGAAAGGGGCTGAACCAGGGGAGGGGTTTATGGTAATGAGCAATTATAATATGTATGAATTTCTGGGGATTGTGGTGCGCTTGCAGAGGATGGGAGGGCACGCTGGATGGAGCTGTGCCCCGCGGGTGCAGCTGACAACGCTCGCTCGCCGCTTGATGCTGCCCTGCTGCCCAGGAGCTCTGTTTACCCGCCTCTCCTCATCTTCGGCGGCAGCAGAACTGCTAGAACACCGTCTTTAAATAATACTTCTGACAGCACTATAAGCGATGAATGTGGTTTATAATCATTCTAAAATGCACATAAAACTGAATAATTGATGCAGCATGGTTTGCAGGGAGGTTCTGTAGGGGCAGCAATACAGTATTTTCAGTGCTGTCTAGGGCACTTCCCACATTCAGCTCTCTGCTGGGAGTCAGAGCCAACAGTAGTGATTCAACTAGTGGAAACCTTTGAAAAAATGATCATGATTCTACTTCTGTCATCTTGATTTATTAACAAGAAGTAATGCAGAAACAATTGTGCAAATGCAGATGTTGCTACAATTAAGATGATGTAGCATGTTTTCTTCAAGAGTATGGTACAGTGACTGAGCACAGAAAGGGCTCTCTGACCATCTTGAGTACATTTTCTATGTTTGCAGCATGTTGCCAGAATCTTTAGGTGATAAATAATGCCTGCAAGAGACACTTCCACAGAAATCCAACATAGTGGAATACTTATGACGTGATGAGATTTTGATGTGGGTGTGTCCATGACAACAGGAGGATCAGATTCTGCTGTTCTAGAGATTTAGAGTTGAGATTTACATTTTACTTTGTAAGTTCTGTCAAAATGGTAGAATTACCATTGTGAGTTGCTGAGATAACAAATACCTTGCCCAGTTAACTTGTTAGTTGGGTTTTTTTATAATTTTTTAAAAAGCTATAATAATAGCTTTTTAAAATAATAGGGGGTTAATAGCAGGAAAATTTTGGAACACCTAAGGGCCCTGCTTGCTTCTATGCTCTTCTAAAGGAACTCCTTCTGACAAATAATGTAATATATTAATATCATGTTTCTGGCATGTTCCATTTGTTGATAGGGAAGACAGTAGAAGAGCCAAGTCATCTTAAGATTCTTCTTAATGCTTTTGCTCATCTGAAAATAACCTGCACATTGGCAGCCCCATGTTTTTGATACACATGAGCTGAGCCAGCTATCTTCTTTAAAGAGAGATTTGAACATCAAAAACTTAAAAGCATTGTTTCTTATGACACTCTCACCTAAAAATAGCGTATGATGTTTGTGACAAAATATAATCTGGTGAGAAAGGACTTGAATGTTCTCCATTTTTTCCTTATTTAATCATCATTGGTTAAATTTATTCCATATGTAAGCAACGCCTACTTTTGGATTCCTTTTTAACCAAACAACAAATGCTCAAAAGCAGTATATTGCTGTTACCTGAGTAAGATGCTGACAAAGCTGCAAGTAAAGAAAGCTTATTTTTTAATACTTCTGTCCTCTCCAGGGCTTAGAAGTACAAAAGGAACGAAAGGGCAAAGGTGGCAGGAGCAGAAATAGCTTTTACGCTTTCTGTTAAGAATTGGTGTCTTTTGCTAGATTAAAGTGCTAAAGTTTAATTAATAGAAAAGCTGTTCTTTTATGGAGTCTGCGTGTTATTTTAGCATGTTCTTTTGAGGGTGAATTTTGGAATGCTTTACTTCACCTCAGGAAGCCCTTAACATTGAACCATGGCTGTCCTTTAATATTTTTGGCTGTAAAATGTGAGTAATAGAATTGCGACCATACTATGGCAAAGAAAATTATGTATGTTAAATAATAATGCTTTAAAAAAATCCCACATGATAATGATAACATTTTTCATGCCTTGTAGATTGCAGCTCTTAATGTGTTGCTCCAAAAGGAGTAAGAGGTGACATATTTTTATATTTCCTGACTTGCTTTCAAATAATATCAAAACATTTTTGCCTTTAAGTAATAGCTCCGTTTTCAGGGAAATTATGGTGCACGGTGATTTGGAAATACTGAGATAGGAGGAGGAATTGGTGACAGAGGGATTTAGGCACATAGATAAAATTTATCTATTTCTGTTACCATAGTCACTTCCTTTGAGAACTGATTGAACTAATGAAGATGGTATTCTTTCTATGTTTTTTCTCTTTAAATTTTAAGGTATGCTCTTTGAGATTTGTTTTAAAGTTGCAAAACCATTTGTTTATAGAAGCAATCCTAAAATAACATAGAGGTCTTGTTTCTTTTGGGAAGGGCTCAAGGTTCCAAGGCTTGATGGCTGCTTCTTAGTGCTCTAAACTTTGTTCTCTTGACATGCTGGACTGATAGAAAAAAGCCCCTAAGGAATAAGGCCCACAAGAAAGATGAGAGATCAGCCCAAAGTGGAATGTCTGAGCACTGACTTGTTGGCTCACCATTTAATGGCAGTTTTCCTCTGTTTCCCTCATGTGTTGTCCCTTTCTAAGCTGTCTGTATGGCACTGGTTTACTTCCCAGGTAGGACTGTCCTGGTTAATTCCTCTGACACAGTCTCACAGGGTGCCAGCCATGGTCAAAACTTCTTGAATCTTTAAGACCTCAAAGACTTTTAACCTTTGAGAGTTAACCTTTGCGGTTTTATACTGTCTAAGCTATGCAGCAATCGTTTTTGTTTTTCCCTTTGGCATGCAGAAGTTGGATTGCGTATTGTGCTTGTGTGGACTGTGTTTTGAGACAATGTTCAGAGATTAAGTAATCAACAGCTAGTTCCTGCATTGCTAATTATGTCTATTTTAATGACAGAAAATGAGATGTTATGAATAGATATGGAGAGTACATTAATTGGAGAATATGGAAGTATATGCATAGAATTAACATCTGTAAGTTAAAGACTGGACTGATCCAATGCCCTCAATTACTGACTTATATCTGGTGAACTCTCATAATCCATTAACAATTGCTTTACTGCAGCTGGGAGTGTTGAAATCCCATTCAGCCATGAAACCCTGTGCAAATACAAATTTATGTCTAAAACAGTCTTCCAATGCTTGTTTTGTAGTCTGTTGTGTTTTGTTTGCATCAATTCCACTCCCAGCAGGCAGCTCTCCAAACTGCACAAGTAACTACTGTTTATGGTGTTGATATCTTTGTTGGCAGCTTTTGCTAAATAAACAGCTGAATTGGTTGGGCATTAAACAGTCACCAGACATTCTGGAAGAGGCCATACTAAACACTGAATGTGTTCTTTCTGTATCAGCTTCTCTGCTCTCTTACCTGTCATGTGCAGATCCACACACATGTATCTTCTTGCAAATGTCATATTCAGCAAAACATATTAACGGAAAAAGACACTAATCCATGTACTCTGACAGATTCTACCAGTAAGCTGAGAGTCCTGCATCATGGAAACTCAACAGACCTTTTAAACAACACATGGCCAAGCATTGAAATACAGCTGTGCTTGACCTAGCTATTTATCTAATATTTATTGAGTAGTTTAGCTATTTAAGTATACTGTTGTTTTATATCTGTCACCAAGTGGATCAAATGCTACATTTTTTGTCTTGTGCAAATTATTTTAATCTTGACTTGGGAAAACTGTAGAAATTGTGGTTCTTCTTGTGGGAAATTGTAAAAAAAAAAATCCTTTGAAAAGTCTCTGGTTTGGCACAGTGGCATGTTTTTAGTTTCAGTTTGTTGTGTTTTTCTGAGCTTTGTAATTTTTTTAATTTGGTTTGGTTAACTAAGTCTGGACTGCTGACCAAAAATCTCATGTTTAAATGCTTTAGTTATGCCTATTTTCCTTCAGGGTAATATGAGTCAAGTGAGGTATTTGACCTCTTTCACTCTATGCTAAGTTAAATCTTTAATATGAAACTATGAAGTATATTGACTTTTTCTACAGACGTAGTTAATTACATGTAGTATAAAAATGTAGTTTGTAAGTTCCTCTATAGGAAGTGAAATAATCAGTTTGTGTAACATTTAGAAATGAACTGCATTATTAGCATTGAGAGATTGTAGTGACAGGTGCCACAGACTTTTTTTTGCCTCTTTGCTCTTTATGTTGTTTATTTTTGTACTGACCAGGATGGCTTATGTAGTCACAGTGCTGCTGAACAAATGAACCTCAGTCACGAGTCGAGTAGACTGTGAATTGTTTTCCCTTTGCACCACCCCAGATTTTGAGGAGGGTGCCAGCAAGCTGTTACAGATGTTGATATGTAGAGCAATTGTTTTTAGTACTTAGACCAGAACAGAGAGTAATTTCTGTATATACTTATAATGTCAGTTGATAACAATGGCCTATAAAGGTTTTGTAAAATATTATCTGAAATAATGTATTTAAGTTGTTGTCTAAGTTTTAGTCTTTCTTGCAGATCATGTCATTCAAAATCTACATAATTATGAGAACAATAACATGTTTGCAATTCCAGCCTAGGTTAAGCAGGTTGTTGTTGTTGTTAATGTCTAGTTTTACAAGTCACTGTGTTGAAGCACAACAGACTCTAAAGAGAAAAGTCTAATTAAATTTTCCCTGGGGAATTTCTGCTGAGTTGATTTCCTGTATGACTAAGTTCTTATCTTAATTCCTAAAAGATGGATGTATATGATCTCTTTAATTGGGTCAAACAACAGATAATTATTATGTTGATATGATGCTGAGTTTCATATTTGTATTGCTTATCAGTCTAAAACTTCGGTGATTCCCGTTTTTATCAGTGTCTGGTTTTGTTGAGACTAACCTGTTTTTTCTTTAAGATTAATTTTTCTTTGGGGTGAGGCTGCTTCTTTGTTGTGTTTTTCTATTATTTCATGTGTCAGTTCTAACCTTTGATTTTTTTGGACAGTGCTGTCCACTGTAGTACAGCCATATGTTATGTCTATAAACACTTTTTGTTAATGACAGGGCTTTGTATTATATGTTTTTTGTACTTAGCTTAAGTCTTCTGAAATGAAACTTGGTATTGATTCACCTGCTTAGATTGATTATATTTTGATACATCTGTAGGTATAAAAAAGGCAATGGCTATTTGTAGTACTAGTAAATACATTTTGCAATTTGAGTGTTATATATTTTTTGGTTTACTTTTATTCTCTAGGTCTTCAATAATTCATATCCTTTGAAAATGTTGTGAATGTAAACCACAGCTATTTTCATTCTTTGTGACATAGCTTACTGTGTTTTACAACTTTGGTGTCCCCTAAGAGCTTTTCATTAGTGTCTTTGTCCCTGGTGTGAGATTGAAACAATCTCTAGACCTCTCAGTAGATGGTGTCTCAATAAAATAGATGTCTCTCAGAGTTAAATAGCTTGCACTGGTTTCTTGTCCCCAGTCATCTCTGAGCCCAGCACCTCTTTTCCAGTTGTTAAGAAAGAATCAGGAGCTGCAGGTTACCTTTTGCTATGCGTATTGACTGCATTTACATTAGAAACAATAAGGCCTTGGGGTTATTAGGATTACTTACTGGGAAGATGGGATGTACAAAAATATCCCTCTTTGGTGGATCACCACTGTTCTGGAGGTATCTCCTTGCTTACAGCCTCCCAGGGGTAGATGTCTACTATTCCCTTTGTCATGATATAGTATGTTGCCTCTCAGAAATTCACTGCTAGAACTTAAACACAGAGTGGAGAACTTTGCCAGTAATCTAAAAATTGTTTTTTCTTGTGTAGCTTCTTCCAGTTACTCTGGAAAGCCTGGATTCCACAGTAAACAATACCAGCTACTGCTGCCATGGCCCTTCACAGGGCTGATTTAGTCTAAAGGGGATGTAGAAATGCAAATGTTTCAAATGAGTATGTGTCAGGAAATTACAAATATCAGTCATCTTGACATTTATGATGCTTAGAGAGAATGGTCATAAGATGGAAGAAAATTCAAAATGTAAAGGATAAATGGTATATGATATTTCACAGTAATTTCCATATAGAATTGACTTGTCCTGGGTAGTTTGATCAACTAACTTTGTGCATGTGATACCCAGTTGTTAGTAGCTCTGTAGTAGTTGACTATGTATTCCTCAGAATCAGATTTCCTTTCTACAATCAAGAGGATATTTATATAAAGTTAGGTTCAGAAGTTAGTGTCTAAGATGGTGGTATGCATCCTTGAGTTTTTATTCCCCTTCTATTTATCCGATTGCTGCATAGATGAGTAGTTTTGCAATGCTAACTTCATGATTCATGAATGAGTTAAATGCAATTATAAAGTGAGATCTTTTTGATGATCTCATAATCTCAGGCTAATTCAAAATTACTTCCATTTGGGATTCACTTTTGGCAAGTGTTCTTGTAACTAGCCCCAAGTAATGTTTTCTATATCAATAATAAACTGTGGTGCGTTCTGGAAATTTTCTGCCATTTATGACAAGCATGTTGTACCATAAGCAATACCATGTGAAGTGTGATCTTTCTTAACTGGTACAATTTGTTACTCTGGTTATGCTTTTTCACTTTGGCATCAAAGAATTGGCTCCATTGGTGTTTCCCTCCCCTAAAGCATTTCATGTGTAGGTAACAGTAGGCAACTGTAGGCTCTGCATTTTATTTCAGCTTCTGTCACTGCTTTTCTGTGAATCTTCCATAGAAAGTACTGCATTTATTAAAGCTACTTTCTACTATCCCTTCTTGGATGTGAAGTGCTCTTACCTTTTATCTAGGCTTTTCCAGGAATATTAGATAATTTGTTTTTTCTATAAAGAATGTGCATTTTTCAAAACTGAGATTACTTTTGGAAAAGGATGACATATATGAATTAATTAACTGAAACAAAAAATCGTTCAAACCCATGGATATTTACATTCCATAAATAGCTGTTGGGTTTTTTAGCACAATGAAAAATTGTGCTGAAATTACCAGTATTACTATTTCTTAAAATGGTCAGGTTTATTTTTTGCTAGTTTAGGTATGTGACACACTCTAAGACTTTCCTTATAGCTTTCTTTGGATTGGATCCCACTACCCACCCCCAAAAGATGAAAGTAAAAATCCACTTTGTGTAGTTTTTCAGAGTATGAAAACAATCCTCCTGATTTTGTTCACATTCCCTAAACTCACAGATTTGCGTCTTACAATTGTACTTTTTTCTGTGTCTTGTCTGTATTTTTTATCTTAATCATTCTTACCCTGGGAAATTATTTAGAATCTGTTAAAAGCGTGAACATAGAACAGCTATGAGATTTGTGTAAAACGAGATTTCCTCCAATCTACTCATCTTCCCCCACACACACTGTAGACCTTTTTATTTAGTATATGAATATATAATGATAATATATTAGTACATGTAAGACTATTATCATCCACAGTACACTTGAATTTGAACCAGATGAAACATGGAAGAACAGCACATGGAATAAAACTATTTTGAAGCATTTGGTTTACCAGAACTGTCTGAGGACCAATATACTATATTTGGTCTGATTTTCTAAGAAAATGAAACTGTTTTGAGCATATATTTTGCTTACATTGTTGTCTGTAAATGTCCTTTATGCTGCAGCAGTATTAAGATTCTGTAAAAATCCTGGGAGAAAGTAGCAGAGAGAAATCATTATATACATACTGTTTTGAATCCCATACTATTTTTTAAAGTATTTTAGGAGAATAAAAAAGAAACATGTGGCATATTTCATTTCTGCCCTTGAAAGTTTAGTTCAATGCTTTCTGGCCTCATGATTAGGGAGAAAGGAAACAATTGCTTCCCATTCACCTTTAAGGTCCCACTTCTGATTCACACATTTTTAGTGCAGGAGCCTCCAACTGCTGTTTCCCCTGTTGAAAAGTTTTGGGTGGGTTTTTTTTTGGTTGCCTTATTTACTCATTTATTTTGAAATAAATTTCTTCTTCATGCACTATCTACTTCTGAACTTTGCCCACTGTTGTTTTTTTCCTTTATCTTTTCAAGTTGTGTCGTCTCCTTTTTATTGAGTTTGGGCATGGGGCAGAGACAGCTGCATCACTTGTACCTTCTGTGCTTTATACAGGGTTTAGGTACAGTGATATTCTCTGTTGCCCATTTCTTAATGATTTTTATTCATTCAACTGTCTCTTTTTTTTTTTGCTGATTTGTGTAGCTAGGTCAACAGCATATTTTGTTGCATTACAGTTTATCTCTTTTTTCTTAAACTTATACTTGTATTTTGAGGAACACAGGTTTGAAGGACAAAAGTTTGAAGGACACTTTTACAGATAATAATCTCTAAGTAGATAAAAGTATATTTCAATGTATTAAATCTTTCCATTTGGTATTTATGGTGTTCAGTTTTACTGTGTGTATTTAAATTTGTAATCAAGTTAACTTAATTCCTGTTTGTCATGTTTCTTTCATTCTGGTTTAATTCAGTATTTTTTCAGTCATTACAAATAGGCAAGTCAAAAACCTTAGTAATGAATGTGCTCTTTTTAAAAAGACAGTTTAAAAGTTCATGTGGGTGTTGGCTTTTCTGGGATTATTGTTTTGGCATGCTCTGAGGGGAAGTGGTGCTTGAGGAAGCTGTGAGCCTTTGAACGCAGTGTACTCAGGGGTGGGGGTTGTGAGGCACACATTGCACATGCCTCTGGGAATTTGTGGGTTTTCCATGGGTAGTAAGTAATAGCTTTTTATTAAATTGCACCTTCTCCCAGCTGTGAACCAAGGGGGTGCTGGCTGATGAGTAAGGACTGGAGAGCCAGTGCAGGGCTTGGCCAGGAGAGATGATTGGGATCTTATTTGCCACTTGGTTTGTGTGACCTGATTTAAGGAAAAATTGTGAATAGCATTGTAATATATGTTATAAAATAATTAGTGCTAAAGGAAATTAAAAACCACAGCATTTTGTGTACTAAAGCCAGTGTTGGACAACAAGCAGTAATAGGCTAAGTGATAAGGATGGATATTCAAACACCAGGAGGACACTCTCCAGAGATTTATATTTCAAGGGATTTTTTCATCTGACAAGACCCCAGCAGGAGGCATTTGATGGGCATCATCCATATGATAATATTCAACGCCAGAAGTTTATCCCAGATGATTTTCACCTGACAGGATTTCAGCAATTATTCATCAGTTCCAAGAAATTGAGCAGCAAGAAAGAAAAACTTACAATAATAAGCTAAAATATGCTAAAGAAGGGCCCCTTCCAGAGCCCAAAAGCCCATATAAAATGAACCCCTTAGAAATGACATTTGGAGACCTATGGGGACTTTGCTGTGACAGAGGCCAGATCCTGGGTTTCCCCAACTCTGACCACCTGGCTCAGAGTTGAATTGCTTGTGGCTTTTTCCAAGTTTATACTTTGATTATTTAACAGATTTCCTTACTATTAAATTGGAGTATTCATTTATAACAGCATTTCCCAAAATATGTTCCAATTTATTTTAGAAGGGCTGGCTCACTGTACTGAGATCTGGAGATGCAAAGAAGCCCAAGTTAGTACCAAGATTTTGATATTGTGTGTTCAACTCACCATTGTGTTAGGTGATATGTCATCTTGCTCTCCTAGACAGGTATCATTTAGATCACCTTTCTGATGTTTTTTATGAAATAAATTTTTCAGTGCATGTTTGCAGACTGTTCAAAAACTTAATACTTCATATGGTCAGGGCATAATAGCAAGGAAATGATGTTATGGCTTTAATAAGTAAATAATTTGGAGTTTGTAGTTTCTTCATCACCACCACACTGTTTTGCACAATAGAAGTATAGGAAGAGGGTATTCACAAACACATTTGAGGAGGACAGTGTGTTTAGGAATATAAATTCTATGTTGTCATTACAGGCCTTCTACTACACTTTCAGTAGCTGGCTACTTCTGCCACTGATGTGGTTAACTTTGTCTGGTTTAGTAATGTCAAACTGACTCACTTCAAGACAGTTTCAGCAGCTCTTTGAACAGCAGAGCTTTTCATTCACAAGCCTATTCTTCCACTATCAGTAAATTGTGGTACAATTTCATTTTACTCCTTTGGTTCCTAAAATTGCAGTTTCTTCTTGCATTAGCCTGAATGTTCTAGATGCTGAAGGACGCCTATTTCATATTTTGCCTGTATTCTCCTCTTATCCTAATAAATAGATTAATTATTCATATCAATATTCAGATCTGACATATGACATTTTTAATGAATGTTTCATTGTCTCAAGATTACACTAGTTCTTCTTCATTACTCTGTGGCTGGAAGATTTGACTTTAATTAAAAGAAAGTTAAAGAGATTTTGTCTACCAAAAATTCACAGCTTGCACAGCTGAAAGTTGTTTTTCTTTCTTCTAAACCACTCAAACATCTTACCAGCTTAGAAGTATATAAATGAAGCGAATACCCAGAAGATGTGAGTGGAATGATCTAGTGGTTTAGAGAGTCTTTTCTACATTGCAGAGACCATCTCAAATCCTGATCATCCTCATTTTCTTTGGGCCTCTGCCAAGAAAGGGACACCCTTAAATGAAACTCCTTTGTTTTCTTGGTTACGTGTTTTTTCTTTAATGTACCTATCCAAATTCTAGGCAGTGCCAAGTCAGAAAAAAGTGCAAACAATTTACATGGATTCAGGATGTTGTCAGCACTCCCTAACATTTTATCTAAAGTCAAAAACTTATCATCTTTGCACCTGTGTTTTATCTCGAAAAATATAATTGAAGAGGATGGGGAAGCATCTTGTTGGGTTTGCAATTTGGCAATGCACATCCATGTAAAATATTCAGGAGTGAAATGAGAAGGTTTCAGGAGAGACAAGTGAAATGTTTCTGATGTGGAAATACTTATTTTATGGCAGAAAATGATTACTGTATGCCTGCCCAAATAAAAGAATTCTAACACAAAGCTTGGAAACAGAAATGGAGATAGAGGAATACTCTGTTAAATAAGTACTCCCTCTGTCCAGCCATCTCTTTAGGAAGTGACTTTAGATGGTGTAAATTTTACCCTGGATCTGGGCCTGACTTGGGATTTGTTTTTTGTTGCTGAGGAGCATATTTATTTAAAGGACACTTGGGTTAGGAAAATTGTTGGACAGCTGAAACCTTGTAGAAATGGAAAAAGTATAAATAATTGAAAAACTGCTCGGCCTAATTCAGCAAATGGTGACATTAACTAGTATTCTTTTGCCAGTAAAAGCTATGTCCACATTAGGATATTTTGGAACTATAGCTAGGCCAAATATTGTGCATCTGAGTCTTTGCCACAGCAGAAAGACCAACTTTCATATTTTCTCGTCTAGTTGCACTGCTGAAGGAAAACAGTGCAAAAGATTATCTAAATATAAAAACCTCAAAAAATCAACTGAAGTAACTGTCAATTGTTCTTTGCATAGAAAATAAACTGTGGTATCACAAATGGATCTGGATGAGCTTTCAAGCACCTCCTGCTTGCCTCAGGCTGATCAAACCACCAGGCAATTGTCCAAGCATAGCAGGCTTGGTAACTCTGCCTGGAGTTGAAAGGCAAGGAGTAAACAATGACATTTTTACTCTGGAAAGTGCTTGGTCTCTGCCAAAAGGCTCTTTCCTTCCCCATGTGGAAGTTGTATAGCAATGGAATTACGTTGTCAGGGCTTGAATCTCTGAACTGAGAGATTATTCCAGCAATTGACCCTTCTTAGTTTAGGACTGAAGCTGTGGGTTCTGTCAGGAAATATCAGTGGGTGGAGATTTGCAGCTTTCTGCTAACAGCACTGGTGTGAAAAGCTTTCTGCACACTCCACTGTGGTTTGTAGGACATGCCAGGGGCTGCAGTGGTGATCAGGAAAATGATCTGGAATCCTGCTACCTGTAATTAAAGAGAGAATAACCAAGTGGAATTAGATACAATTAACATTAATAATTCAAATTAAATAAGTGAAAGAATTCAAACAATGCCCTTATCATCAAATGGTTGTTATATATATGCGATTTATGTCTCACGTGGCTACTGAAGACAAAACTGTTGAAAGTTGAGGGAAGCCCTATTGATGCAAGCCTAAACCTGGAGGGAAGTTTTCCCTGGGAAAGTGATTATTGGTGTACCTATGTATATGTATAATGATGTTTGGATAAATAGTTGGATTTGTTTGGGATTTTTAAGCATGAATCATCATTCTTGCACATAGTGTCATTCCAGACTAATATAATTTTCTCAATAAGCATGTAAATGATGCATATTAAAGAAGAGGATACATTTTTTAGCAGATGTGATTGCTTCATGGTTTAAGATCTGCCTGAACATTTTGACTTTGACAGAGTACTGGGGACCAAAGAGTTTCCCAAGAAATTTTAGTTATTTAGGGTGTTCCTACAGACATATTTATGGGAGAACTTTCTCAGGGTCAGTTTGGATATGTAGCTCCTCTCCCCCAAACTATGTGAATCCAGGACTCTCGAGGATGTGAATGGCTCTGATTTACAGAACTGCTACTACCTCTGCGATGAGCAGAACAGAAGACAGCGTGTTTTGAATTAATGATGGCTATAGCTCCCCTGCTGTGGATTTTTAATGCAATATTTCTAATATCATGCCCTCTCTGTCACATGAACAAAACAAAAAATTTTCCCAAAGCAAAATATATGTTCTCTCGTACAAGAAGCATGTAAATAGCTAGGAATAATTGTGAATTTATTATAAGCTGTGTTGCTTCTGTCATATGTATTCTTTTAAAAATATAAAAGATGGGGATTCTGGGATTTACAGCTCATCATAAATGACAAACCAACAAAACCCTAAAGTAGGTGGACAAAAAGAGACAAAAAATGTCTACTGTGAATCTGCTCTACTCAGATAGAAGATAAATTTACTCACTTTAAAATTATTCTATTGAAACACAGGTTTTCCATATTTGCCATGCATGGCATTAAAACAAAGTAAATGAACATATTTTTTGTATGGTTTGAAGGCTTTGGTTCCATATCTTGTTTTTTTAAGAGTCTGCAGTTAGCAAGCCTGAAAATAAATTTTGAAAGAAGCAAATCTCTTTCATATCTTACTCAAAAGAAGGCAAAGCTTCCAAGACAGAAACACTAGCCTCAGTAGGCACTTTTATTTAAGGTCTTCATCTTATTTTGCCATTTTTTACAGTTCTCTGTGTAAATCTTTGCATGGGCTAAGGTCTTGTTGCTCATCAGAACTGCAGTCCACAAACACAGCCAGAATGTGGGGCCTTCTCAAGGACCAGCTCATTTTGAATATTGTTTTTTAAGGATTGCAGCTTCCTGTAGACTTAACCAAGCCAAAATTTGCTTTAGTATGTGGGAAGATATTTGAATGCTGCTCATATGTGAGTTTTTGTGATGTTAATTCCTTCTCCATTTCACTATACCTTTTCTCTCTGAGTTTTATATCTGATAGTGAATATTATTTTTAGATTATATCTGTGTCAGATGCTTGAGTAGGAGTTTTTATTCACAGGCAAGAAGAGTAGTTTCATGTTAGACTAAACAAGGTATGGTGACAGAGCAGCCAGATAAGCATTCAGCAATGTCATTAAAACAAAGTGAATTTTCTCTTTTCATCCTCTGTTTTGCAGTCAAACTTCAGCGCTATTATTTAATCTGTGTAATGAAGATTGAAAAGCGTATGAGTGGAGTGCCTGCTCCTTTCGGGTTAATCAGCATGGCCAGACTTTCCAACTACACCAATATTTTTGTTGATTCTTTTAGGGTTCATCAAGAACAATGTTACACAGTGTTCTTCCCTTACTTTTCATCTGGCTTGGCTTACTTGCACAAGGAGGGAGTGTCAGATGCATCTGCTAGGGAAAAATAAATCTATTTGAGCACAATATACAGGGTTTTTTTCCCAATTCTCAACTTTTAGGCAGTGAAGTTGTTAGTCATTCCTGAGTCAAGAAGTTAAATGAATTCCCTTGCTTTTGACAACTCTTGCCGCATAAGGATGTGTCCTGGTTCAGGACAAAATTAGGGGAAATCTCCAAAAGGGAGTTCCCCTCCCCCCCCCCCCCCAAACACCGGGTTCGGGAAGGAATTCCTCGGAGGAGCAAAGTGGAAAACAAAACCTATTTATTGACAAATAACAAAAGAACACTCCCCAACACAAGAAAAGAAAAGAAAAACCAGTTCAGTGTTGTGGAGGGTGCCAAGCTTCTCTTGCAGGCTCCAGAGATCCTGCCGGACGTCGGACGTCCCAGGTCAGGTCCAGAGCCGGTCCAGTATCTTCAGGGGAGGGTAAGAAAGAGAGGACGAAAGAAAAGGGAAAAAGAGGGAAAAAAAAAACAGCGCAGAAAGCAGCAAAGGAAAAAAAAAAAAGCAGCTATCAGCTAGGGCTAAGGCAGTAGCAAGCAAGCGAAGCAGCAAGCAGAAGCAAGCCGGCCAGCCAGCCAAAACAGCTCAAAGCCAGGAAAAAAACAAAAAAAAAGGCAAAGTGCACCCAGTCCCCCCTCCCTCCTCCCTCCCTGCCCCGCCGCGGCAAGACGGCCGGGAGGGGGCGGGGGAGAGAGAGAGAGAGAGGGAAAAAAAACACAGCTGCCAGACACAATATTGGGATAAAAGCGGTCATCCCACGACACTCCACCCCTTATCCCATATCGTGAATATACAATAAAAAACTTTCATTTCACTTACTCACACCTTTGACACTTACGCATTCCTCTCATCTTACTTGTTCAGACCTTTGACACTTACAGTTTCCTTCTGTCTCACATTCAGCAAACAATGACATTCATATATGAGCCTTATCCCACAATCAGGTCTCCCTGAGGTACACACCGTGTTGTTCCATCTTTCTGCATTATCCACCACGTATAACCTGGTCCCTGAGCAAAAACAATCCCACGGATGGGTTTGTCTGTACTCGAGGCAGGGTTGATCCATACTGTCTTTCCCAATAAACCTCTGACATGGGCCACTGGGGCTTTATCCCCATCTACTATATTAAGGAGCTCAGACTGAGCAGGACCCGCTCGGTTGGTGGAACCTCGAGTGTTAACTAACCAGGTAGCCTTCGCCAAATGCTGCTCCCAGTTTTTTAAAGACCCCCCACCCAATGCTTTTAAGGTGGTTTTTAACAATCCATTATACCTTTCCACTTTCCCTGCAGCTGGTGCATGATAGGGGATATGGTATACCCACTCGATGCCATGTTCCCTAGCCCAAGTATTAATAAGATTGTTTTTAAAATGAGTTCCATTATCCGACTCAATTCTCTCAGGAGTACCGTGCCTCCAAAGGACCTGCTTTTCAAGGCCCAAGATAGTGTTACGAGCTGTGGCATGAGACACAGGGTAGGTTTCCAACCATCCCGTGGTGGCTTCTACCATGGTTAGTACATAGCGCTTGCCTTGGCGGGTTTGAGGCAGCGTGATGTAATCAATCTGCCAGGCCTCCCCGTATTTGTACTTAGACCACCGCCCACCGTACCAGAGGGGCTTCAGCCGTTTAGCCTGCTTAATGGCAACGCACGTCTCACAGTCACGAATAACCTGAGAGATACTGTCCATGGTTAGATCCACCCCTCGGTCTCGTGCCCATTTATAGGTGGCATCTCTACCCTGGTGGCCTGAGGCATCATGGGCCCATCGTGCCAAGAATAACTCTCCCTTATGCTCCCAGTCGAGATCTATCTTCAATTCCCCTATCTTTGCAGCCTGATGTACTTGCTGGTTGTTTTGCTGCTCTTCATTAGCTCTACTTCTGGGGACATGGGCATCTACATGCCGAACCTTCACAGGTAACTTCTCTAACCGAGTAGCGATATCTTTCCACTCTTCTGCAGCCCAAATTGGTTTTCCTCTGCGCTGCCAGTTCGCCTCTTTCCATCTCTTCAGCCATCCCCATAGAGCGTTGGCTACCATCCAAGAATCGGTATACAAATAGAGCCTTGGCCACTTCTCTCTCTCTGCAATACCTAGGGCCAGTTGAATAGCTTTGATTTCAGCAAATTGACTGGATTCACCTTCTCCTTCAGTAGCCTCCGCAACCCGTCGAGTGGGACTCCATACAGCTGCTTTCCACCTCCGTTTCATCCCTATGACGCGACAAGAACCATCGGTGAATAAAGCGTAACGTGTTTCTTCTGCTGGCAACTGATTGTATGGTGGAGCTTCCTCAATCCGGGTCACTGGCTCTTGTTCCTCATCCGCGACACTAAAGCTCTCACCTTCGGGCCAATTTGTAATTATTTCCAGGATCCCAGGGCGATTTAACTTCCCAATTCGAGCGCGCTGCGTAATGAGGGCAATCCACTTACTCCAAGTAGCATTGGTGGCATGGTGGGTAGAGGGAACCTTTCCTCTGAACATCCATCCCAGCACCGGTAGTCGGGGTGCCAGAAGAAGTTGTGCCTCTGTACCAATCACCTCCGAGGTGGCTTGGACTCCTTCATAGGCGGCCAAGATTTCTTTTTCTGTTGGGGTATAGTTATCTTCAGACCCCCTGTAGCTCCGACTCCAAAATCCCAATGGTCGGCCTCGGGTCTCGCCAGGCACCTTCTGCCAAAGGCTCCAGGACAGACCATGGCTCCCGGCCGCAGAGTAGAGTACGTTCTTCACATCTGGTCCCGTCCTAACTGGACCCAGGGCTACAGCATGAGCGATCTCCTGCTTGATTTGGACAAACGCTTGCTGCTGCTCAGGGCCCCAGTGGAAGTCGTTCTTCTTGCGGGTAACCAGATAAAGGGGTCTCACAATCTGACTATACTCGGGGATGTGCATCCTCCAGAAACCTATAGCACCTAAGAAGGCTTGTGTTTCCTTCTTATCAGTTGGTGGGGACATAGCAGTGATTTTGTTAATAACATCCGCAGGAATCTGGCGCCGTCCATCTTGCCACTTCACCCCCAAGAACTGAATTTCTCGGGCAGGTCCCTTGACTTTGCTCTTCTTAATGGCAAATCCAGCTTTCAGGAGAATATGAATGATCTTCTCTCCTTTCTCGAACACTTCCATTGCCGTGTTCCCCCAAACAATGATATCATCAATATATTGTAAATGTTCTGGAGCCTCACCCTCTTCTAGTGCAGCCTGGATCAGTCCATGACAGATGGTAGGACTGTGTTTCCACCCCTGGGGCAGTCGGTTCCAGGTATACTGCACTCCCCTCCATGTAAAAGCAAACTGAGGCCTGCATTCTGTTGCCAGAGGGATGGAGAAAAACGCGTTAGCAATATCGATGGTCGCGTACCACTTTGCTGCCTTGGACTCCAGCTCGTACTGCAGTTCCAGTATGTCCGGTACAGCCGCACTCAGTGGTGGAGTCACTTCATTCAAGGCACGATAGTCCACAGTCAATCTCCATTCTCCGTCAGATTTTCGCACGGGCCAGATAGGGCTGTTAAAGGGTGAGTGGGTTTTACTGACCACCCCTTGGCTCTCCAGCTCTCGAATCATCTTGTGGATGGGGATCACGGCATCTCGATTCGTCCGGTACTGCCTGCGGTGCACTGTCGAAGTGGCAATTGGTACTCGTTGCTCCTCTACCTTCAAGAGTCCTACTGCAGATGGGTTCTCTGATAGTCCAGATAAGGTATTCAATTGTTTAATACCCTCTATCTCCACTGCAGCTATTCCAAAAGCCCACCTGAATCCCTTAGGATCTTTGTAATAGCCATTCCGGAGGAAGTCTATGCCCAAAATACACGGAGCCTCTGGACCAGTCACAATCGGATGTTCCTGCCACTCCTTCCCAGTCAAGCTCACCTCAGCTTCCAACAAAGTCAACTGTTGTGATCCCCCCGTCACTCCAGCAATGGAAACAGGTTCTGTCCCCACGTATTCTGATGGCATTAAGGTACACTGTGATCCAGTGTCAACCAATGCTTCATAGTCTTGTGGCTCTGATGTGCCAGGCCATCTGATCCACACCTTCCAGAAAACCCGATTTTCCCGTGCCTCTTCCTGGCTAGAGGCAGGGCCCCTCTAAGCCAGATTGTCCTTTTTTCCTTGGGCGTATGCCTTAGAAGTTCCTTCAAGGGGATCGGACATGTCATCGTCATACTCAACATCTCGGCTGCGAGCAACCGGAGCTGCCCTCTTTTTGGTGATACTTCCTCTTCTCTTCAAATCACGCACCCGTTGTGCCAAAGCAGCAGTGGGTTCTCCATCCCATCTCCTCATGTCTTCTCCAGACTCACGCAGAAAGGCCCATAACTCAGCCCGTGGGGTGTACCTTCTCTCGCCATCAAAGGAGCGCCAGCGTTGGATACCAGGGCCTCTAATTTGCACAGCCGAGATTTGAATAAGGTCCTCCTTAATCTCTTCCCGGAGTTTCTTATGATTCTCCTCTATTTTGTCCTCTAGTTTCCGCAGTTGTGTTTCCACTGCTGCAATTCTGGCATGAGTTGGTCCATGCACAGCATCTGCATACGCTCGAAGCTTCTTCGCCATATCAAGCACAGTCTCATATGTATCATCCCGCTTCATTATTGCCAGAGCAGAAGCGTATTCAGGTGGCCCAAGTCGCACAAGTTTCCTCCACATTACAGGTGTGCATGGTACCAGGTCCGGATTCCTAGTTGTTATATCATCTGAGAAAATGAGCTCTGCCACCGCCATTTCTCTCAGGCGTTGGATCCCCTGCTCTATGGTCTTCCACCCTGTCTGCTGCATATAGAGATCATCAGCACATAAGTATCTTTGTGCTACACTCTCCAGGACCCGTTCCCAGAGGCTGTGAGGGCTAGCCCTGCTCATCATACCTTGATCGATGACAGTATCCTGCGACAGGGATCCCAAATGCCTCGCTTCAGTACCATCCAAAATCGTAACCTCCCCTGCAGCATCCCAAAGGCGGACTAACCAACTGATTATAGATTCGTCAGGTTGTCGTCTGTAATCCTTTCTTAGGCCCCTGAGGTCCTTCAGAGAAAAGGAGTCAGTATTAGCTCCAGAATCTGTGCCCCTTGATGTGGCCTCTGATTTTGGTGAGGGTCCTTCTCCTGCATCATCATCATCATCCTCCACCTTTCGATCGGTCTTGTCTTTACACTTTCCACCTCTTGTATTAGCTGCGACAGCCATGGGTTGGGGCCTGTCGTCTGATTCAGCTGCTAGCCTGGAGCCTGGGATGTTAGCTGCAGCCTGGGTCACTGGGATAGTAACTAACTTATCTCCCTGTTCCCTTTCTACTATCTGCTGCTCCACAGTATCTAGCAGAGTACGGTAAACAAACGCTAAGGCCCAGCTCACTGCAGTAAGTCTTTCCTCCTTAGTATTACCATGGCACTTTTCCCTCAAATACTTTGCCACCTCGACTGGGTTCTGAATTTGATCAGATGGAAAGTCCCAGCCTATAGGATCAGCAAATTCCTTTAAAGTCTGGCCCATATCCTCCCATTTCCCACTCCAGTCAAGATTTTCCCTGCTTTGTTTTACTCCTGAATCAGGAGTCTCTCTAACCCCTCTAGAGATCTCGGCTTTCATTTTATATACACTCCAGACAGTATAGGAAAAGCTTAATAAGTTAAATGCCAGAAAGATGGTTTCTTTTAAACTCAGGGGAAATTCAACATTTCCTAATAGAGATGTCAACAATTTGGAGGAGAAGAAGGAAGACAAAAGCTGAGAAGCCCCTTCCTCTTCTTCTCCCCAAACAAACTGAGTACACAGCCATGACAACAATCCATACATTCCTGAAACAAGGTTTTCCATAAACCTCCGACAAATCAGCACACAAAAGACCAGCCCAATGACTATTCTGGTTAGTGCCCCCTGCTTACAGAAGCTACTTATTACGGACAACACCAGAGCTATTTTTGGGTAAGGAAATAACCCTAGGGACCACAAAGGTATTAAAGCTTCAAAAACCCCAAGGGACCAGAAATACCGGCAAACTTTCACCCCAAATGACATTATGAATTACCAATATGCCCACAAAACAACCAAGACCAAAATATTATTGTTATAGGTTTGTTTTCCACTGTCTTCGGCCTCCTTCGTTTCCCGGCCAATGCACCAAAAAGGATGTCCTGGTTCAGGACAAAATTAGGGGAAATCTCCAAAAGGGAGTTCCCCCCCCCCAAACACCGGGTTCGGGAAGGAATTCCTCGGAGGAGCAAAGTGGAAAACAAAACCTATTTATTGACAAATAACAAAAGAACACTCCCCAACACAAGAAAAGAAAAGAAAAACCAGTTCAGTGTTGTGGAGGGTGCCAAGCTTCTCTTGCAGGCTCCAGAGATCCCGCCGGACGTCGGACGTCCCAGGTCAGGTCCAGAGCCGGTCCAGTATCTTCAGGGGAGGGTAAGAAAGAGAGGACGAAAGAAAAGGGAAAAAGAGGGGAAAAAAAAAAAACAGCGCAGAAAGCAGCAAAGGGAAAAAAAAAGCAGCTATCAGCTAGGGCTAAGGCAGTAGCAAGCAAGCGAAGCAGCAAGCAGAAGCAAGCCGGCCAGCCAGCCAAAACAGCTCAAAGCCAGGAAAAAAAAAAAAAAAAAAAGCAAAGTGCACCCAGTCCCCCCTCCCTCCTCCCTCCCTGCCCCGCCGCGGCAAGACGGCCGGGAGGGGGGGGGAGAGAGAGAGAGAGAGAGAGGAAAAAAACACAGCTGCCAGACACAATACACGATATTGGGATAAAAGCGGTCATCCCACGACAGGATGGTGATTCTAAATACTGTAGGCACTGTGCACGAGTAAGCCACGGGTTACAGGATTGTGCAAGCAGATAAAAGTCTGATGTTTAGCCCTAAGTATGTTCAGAAAAAATGGAATTTCTGGAATAATTTCCAGTAAGCTAAAATTTCCTGACTTTTACAGTCGCAGTGCCAAATTAATTCAGCCTAAGATGAGAAAAAAGACCACATGTGAGCATCTAAAAAAATCCTTGTGGCTGAATCGTCAACAATCATAACTAAGACAATGGCATTTACTTGTAGGCTGACAAAATAATCCTCTTGTGGTAATTAAGCCCACACTGAAAGTTTAGGAAAACATAAATTTTATTTTAAAATAGAATTTATATAACATAATACTGAGTAAATGTTCACAAGCTTGGGCAGGCATCACTTTGTGACTGTGTAACAATAAGTTTTTGTTGGTGCTGCTGCTTATTGAAGCTGTTTTTATTCTGATTGCTGTTCTTGTATTCTGTGAGAAGGTGAGAGAATCTTTCTGTAGTTCCAACCTAGGAAAACACTGCTTCCTTTCTCAGTATGTGGCATACTTAAAACGGGTTAGAATATGGATGTCTCGTTTGAAATACAAGTATTTAATGTACATGAGAGGAGAAGGAAGTGATCAAGCTGGAAAGGACAATTGTGTGGTTCACAGAAAATATCTGTAAAGACTTTAAATAGAATTTTTTGATTGTTTGGCTGCCTGTAGGGGAAGGCTTAAAATGGTAAGAGCCATCTAGTCTGTCTTATTTTTGGCATTCTGCCCACCAAAGAGACAGAGTGGGAGTGTTGTTATGGGACTGGTGAGAGTTTCTAATGCAAAGTGTATCAGAAAATCAGTCAGAGAACTCTTAAACAGGGCATTAATGCCTTGCCTCAGAGAAATGGCATCATGCTAGTGTGGTTAGAAGTGTTTGAACCAGATGGTTTCTCCCACTAGCAACAGAGAGAATCAACTTGTGATTGCTCACCAGAGATTCTGATAAAAATATCAGAGTGTGAGTGTGGAAAGTCTGCATGTGTCCTAAACCACCTAGGGAGTTATGAGCAAGCAGCATCTTCCTCTTGAACTTGATTGTAAAATACACTGATTGTTTTGTTTGCTTGGGGCAGGGTACTGACAAGAAGTTCCTTTTGACTCATCTCTAGCTCTTTAGCCAAAATATAGTACGCATTCTTCAGTCTCAAAGTCATATCCACTGTATTTTGTATTCATAAAATAATGTTTTTAGGGTGATGAATGAGATTGTTCTAAATGCCTCACATGAGTATTTTCTTAGACTAAGCAGAAAAAGCATGAAAGAACATGTAGCTGAGAAATTTCTTTCTCTGTATGGACAGGCTGTTTCTGTCTGCAAGAGAGGGCAGCTGGTTCAGGGAGCAGATTTCAGAGTATAAATGTATCAAAGCTTCCCTGCATTTTTCAAACCCGCTGTATTATTCAAATATTTTGTCAAAATTTACAGTAAGATCAGCTGGTGTATACCACTATCCCCAAAATAATTATTTTCTGAGCTCTTTTTGAGTTCTTTTCTTAGTTTTCCTGTTGCTTTTACATTCCTGCATCTTGGGTTTTTCAGGGTTCATTAGCATATGTTTCATTTTCCTGCTGTTCCATCTCTGATTGCTCCCTTCAGAGAGCAGAGTGACTGAGGAACAGCAGCATCATATCATGACTATCATACACGTTTAATAAAAAAAGGGGGCAGAGGACTCTTGCTGCTGCTACTAATTTATTAAGTTTGCAAATTAATAACAATTAATTCAGCTTTTGTGCAACAAACTCCCTACCTAGTTACCTGTCCATTTACCAAAGTATTCTCTTATTGTAACTGTGTACAAAGGCAACTACACTGTACAAGGATACATTCTTTTGTTACCATGCAGGAAAATTTGTTATCCTGTATTGTCAATCCTCTTCCACATTTAAATTGCATTTGCTCAGAAGGTTGTGCTAGAATTTTACAATACTCCCAAATTTCTTATTGAGAAACATGCATTTCATCTAAAGCCACAGATCAGATGTGATTTTATAATTACCTTATTGTGTTATGATTGCGTGGCCTCAGGGTGATTAACACTGTTAGTCAAAAATCCTATCCAGGCATGTATTTAATGATGTGTAACGAATAAATGATGTGTTCTGACAAAGGGAAGTTTGTAGTTTTTGTAAACATAGGGTAATGTGCTACAAAATATGAAAATATGGCAGTAATATTTGCAAATAATAATTTGAAAATCAGTATTTGACACTGTTTGGGCTGTCTTTCACATTATATAAATAATGCTGCACGGTGTAGTTATTTTGGAAGTGTTGTAAAATGCAGTGGGGCAACTTAAACATGAGCCATACACTAATTTTTTTGGTTGATTTTGCTCAAGAAGCACTTTGGGGTTTTTTTGGTCCCTTGTTTCCCTGCTAATTAGTTTAAATAAGCATTGGGCATGGGAGTTTATTGCCAGCTGAATAAGGTTAGAAAAGCTACAAAAGCTGAGTTGAGTTTATCCCTGGGGATGTTTGAGCCTTTTGCCTCCCTCAGTTTTGCTTCTGCTTGTCACAGGTGTGACTCCTAAAGACAAGATTCAGGGATGATGAACATTGGGATGTTTTGCCTGAAGAAGTAACCACAGCACCAGCCCAATGTCTCACTAGAAAAGATTGAAGGGGAAAGTGTAAATTGCTTGGAGCTGTAAGTATCAAACTAATTGGTATTTATAAAATGAAAAGTGCTACTTTATCTTTTTTGGTTTTTTTCTTTAATATGTACCATTTTCTTTGAGAGATGTTACTTTTGTATCTTTACCTGTAATAGTACCACATTGTCTTGCGCACTTGATGATTTTCTTGCATTCTGTGATTTAAAGTCTTGTTTGTGACTTTTAAAAATTTTTTATGTGCCACTGGCACAGTTTTCTTAAGGTTCAGATGAAACCTGTCTCTTGGGATCTTTGCTTTACAGAAGCATTCTTGCTTTCTGGAATGAATCTCAAACCTTGTTCCCAATATTGTCGGTTCAGCCATATGTTAAATTTCTGTGTGCTGTTAATTTTGCCCTTCTGTCATTGTATAAGCTGTGTGAGGTCTCTCAAATCACATTGCTTTACACCTGTGTTATCATACTCTGGTGGAGGCATTACAAGGGATGTCTCCACACCAAGGTAAGGGAACTGCCATAAGTGATCACACCCATGCTTAGCATACCTTATCTACAGAGAAGAATATAGTAAAAAGCCTCAAACTCTGAAGTATTTCCATAAGAATGTTCTTTGCTCATTAATTTTTGGCTTGGCACATTTATTGCAAATTAGTATCTTCAGTGTTAATGCTTATGGTATGGTAAACCCTAATTGAGAATTAAGGAAATTCTGAAACGGCATTGGTATTGGAACTGGAGTTCATATATGGTCAATATTTACTAAGCAGGTCTTTGAAAGGCATTTTTTCCCAACAATTTCATGTTGACAATTACCAGGCCCAAAAGAGACAAAGCACTGTATCTCTGCATCCTTTAGAACTTATTTTTGCTAACAATAAAATCCGCATCATCTCAGATCTTGAAACTGGTATCTTGATTGTATGTGTTCCTTGTTTTAGTAATATGTCACTAGCATCTGACATGAGATTCTGTTAGTCTTATTATTTCTGGAATAGCTTAACATGGGTGTCTTTCTGGTTTCAGAACCCTCAGAATTCTTTAGAGTCCTTTAAGTCTCAACCTGAGGGACTGAATTTGCTGAGATGTTTGCTATTCATATATTTTTTTTCCCCTCTTAGAACAGCTGACAGCCTTTCTCTGCAGCACCGAGGTTCTGGCTCTAGAAGCAGGTGTTGAAGTTTAAAATGTTGGAATTATAAAATTATGGATTGTTGAGCAGTAGCCTGCTTAAGGTTCCACACTATTACACCTCATGACTTAATACTCATGGCTTTCTTATGCACAGATTTTAGAGCTACTGAGCACCAGTTTTGAAATTAGGAAGCCCTTATAAAACTTGGAACGATCTCAGTCAAGGACAAACCCACTTTTCTCAAAACTCATGAACGGTGACTTGCAGTGCAACAGCTGATGTAATAATGGGTGTGTATAAACAAATTGCTCGTTTCCTAGCAAATATTCTGATACACCTGCCTTCCCTTCATTGCTATCAGATTTCCTCAGGATGGTTACAGCTTTTAGGTTTTTTGGTTTTTTTTTCAAAATTCTCCTTTGGTTCCCATAAGGAGCCTGTGTAAGAGTCATGTGTATGTATAATCTCATACAAGTATTTCTGGTATTTGTCTAGCTTAGTCACAACATACACTGGATTTCAGGACTGGTGTGCAGAACATTTATGAACAAAATCACAGTTGTTATGGGCAGTCATATGGTCTCTAAGAAAACAAGAGACTATTACATCATTTGGTCTTACCTCCTGTGTATAACAAATCATTTTCAATTTTCAGTAAAAGCAGAAATTGCCTTTAAAGAAGGTTTTTTGAGTGGAAAGGTCCTGTCCAGTTACTGTTTGAGTCTCAAATGGTGGTCTTTATTTCTTAATTTTTTTCTTCCTTTGCTTTGAAGAGAAGAGTGTAGCTGTAATTTGATCTGAACACCAAGGAGAGATCTGCTGCTTTCGCTTTCCTCCATATGGTACCTGTTCAAGGTATTTGATCCACAAGTTCCCGGTGCTGTAACGTTTCCCTGGCACTGGATTTTTGTCTGTGTGCGTGTAAGCCCTGCACCATGGAATCAGCAGGTTCTGGAAATACACTGAGGCCAGCAGACCCATCCATACTGTCCTCTTTGCTCACCTGAACCTGCATGTGGGGACAGCCTGCACATTAGTTTGGGACTGGTCCTGTTCTTGACCACTACTTTCTCATTAGTATCCCCCTTTGGTAGGAGAAGGGTTATTGATCACCTATAAAGCTTGTTCAGCATGAATAGTAAGTCATGAGGGATAATAAAGTAGAACCTTAAGCAGGTTACTGCTCAACAATCCACACTTTTACAATGTCAGCATTTTAAACAGCATTTTAAACCTGCTTCTAAAGCCAGAAACTTGGTACTGCAGAGAAAGCTGTTTTAAGAAAGGGGAAAAAATATGAGTAGCAAACATCTCAGCAAATTCAGCCCCTCAGGCTCAGACTTACCTGAGGGGAAGGAATCCCAGGAGACAGGGTCCAAAGCCTTACTTGATTTGAGGTGAAGATCTGCCACTCTTCCCTCATCTAAGCAAAGATTACCACCAAGTTAATCACCATTGAAGATTTTAAGGCTTATGAAGCATGATTTCCCCTTCATAAATCCATGTTTACTACTCCCAATGGCATTAGTGTATCTGGAAATTGTTTCCAAGATTAATTCCTCCTCACCTTGTTGTGAACTGGCCTCCTGTTGCCTAGATCCTCCTTCTCGCCTTTCTTGAAGAAGAATGTGACACTTATTTCTTCTGATCATGGGGAATCTCTCCTTATCACCACAACATTTCAAAGATATTCAAGAGTGGTCTTGCAAATTCATCAGCCAGCTTTATCAGCATCCATGGATTCCTTCTGTCAGGCTCCATGGACTTACATACACTCAATTATTCTGCTGAGGTGAAGCCTTCCTTGCATCCAGGCATGATTAGATCATCAGTTCCATTGTGTTTCTGGCAAATATGTAATCAGCATTACCCCCTCCTCTCTATGTAGAAATAGACAAATATATAAACTCGTGAGACTTCAGCAACCTCTTCTAGACTTCTCTGCTCTCCTATCAAAGATCTTCCTTAAGAGATAACTTGAATTTTATTTTCAGAAGCATTTAATAGTATTCTTGTTATTAGAAGTAGTTACACAGAAAAGCTGCAGATACAGAAAAAGTAATTTATTTGTACAGTAATTTATTACATTACTGTAATAAATACTATTATGATCATGTTTTGGACAAATCCTTATTGGCATTCTCTTTAGACTTTTTAAAAAGTTCCAAAGAGAAGCATATTGGGACAGCAATAGTTGTACGGACAGCAATAGTTGTACTGTGTATTTTTGATTACCTCTTAAAATTCAACTAGTAACAGAAAAAAAAATCAGCAGAAATCTCACAAATATCTTTGTAGGATGAACATCAGACAAGGGTAACAAGGATCAAGAAATAGGGAACAGGATTCACACCAGAGATCAACACAGTCTGTTTTCAGTAATTCAGCTGCTACTTCTAACTCCTTTTTGCCTTTCGAAGGACGCTGCAGACGCTACTTAAAGCACAGGGATTCCTTCTGTGTCCTGTGAAATCCTAATAGACCAACTAGAAAATTATGGGTTAGATAAGTGGATAGTGAGGTGGATTGAAAACTTGCTGAATACCTGTGAATTTTTCAGCATTTGAACTTGAGTGCCCTAAGCAATGTGTCTGCCCTATTTTTTTGAGAGACAGGAGTGAAGTGGAGCGTGGTCAGAGGAGAAGAGTTCCTTTGCAAAAGCCTTTGTTGTTTCAAGCCAGAACTGCAAGTGTTTTGACAGTTCTTCATTGGATGAAGGCAGAGGGAATTAAATGTTATGTTCTAAATCCAAGACATCTTTGTTGCAGTTTGTTAGGATTATTTTGACTTTTGGCAATCCTCAAGGTGAATGTTCAAAATTATTTAGTGTAATGATTTTAAGGATTACTTAACAGAAATCTGCCTACTGTAGTAAATTTCTTCATCACAGTGTTAAAAGGATGGTAAGAAAAATTTCACAATGCCACAGAAGGACTATTGCCTTTGTATCAATAAAGCAGAGCAAGCATAAAATGAATGCTGTAACATGAGCATATAAGGGACATGCTGCTGACTAAGTAGCATTTCTCCTTTTTAGAAAAGGTAAGATGAATGAAAAATAAAGGCTAACTTAGGCTCACATAACCAGGTGGATATATTTGTAATACAAATTTTGAATATGGAGATCTCAAGGCAGTTGTTTCATGCACGTTTTTGTGTACTGATTTTAATATTCGTCCAGCCATGCATTGCCCTGCAGGGGAGAATCCTGATGTACGCCTGGAGTTGTTACTTTTGACTTCATTCTTTTGGTCAGTCCTGGAGAAGATAAAAGCTCTCTCTTTCTCTGTCTCCCCCAACCCCTTCCCTCCATTAACTTGATAATGCATTGAGTAACAGTTGGCAACTTTGTGAGTTGTTTTGAAAGCTAAAAAGCCCCATTTTGTACCTTAGAGACTAAATGCTGCTTGTGAAATAAGTGATGCTGTATGCTTTGTCAGTTTATTGGCTGCTTTCTAACATGCTCTTTTGGAAAATCCCTATAGTCCTCATGCACTTCTTCCGACCATTCCCTTCCCCTACTTGCACACTGCAGAAGATTACCTCTAGTTTTTCTATTGTCATGTTGCTTGAAAAGCTTTTGTCTTTTAGCATCCAAATGCTGTTCCCAGGGGACCTTCTAGAAATTGTTCACCCTGACTCATGTGAAACTGAGCTAAATCTCTTCCGATCAAAAGAGTTTAAAACTGTTTTTCTGAGAAAATGATGTCTGACACTGTAATTTCCATTTGAAAACAGCTAACATCTGTGGAAAGTGCATAACCAATGCCTGAGGAATTTCTGTGAATTAAGTCCATGTCATGTTTGACTTTTTTCAGTTCTCCTATAGAAGAAAAGGGTGGGTGGGGGGAACAGGGGGAAGAAGCCTCTGACCCAAGACTGAGCTAATTTTGGTTTCAGCATACCCTGAGAGCATGAAGAGGTCGTCTTTCTTTCTGCTGTTTTTCTCTATTTTTGGGACTGCTCTACACTTGCAGCACTTGTTCCCTTGTCCCCGGTTCACTGAGGGTGAGCCAACATCTTGAATACTGATTTAAGAATTAGTTGATTCCGTAGATTAACTCCATGTTTGTACTGCTCGCACGATACCACTGATGCTGTGGGCTTTTCCCCTTAACTACTTTGACTCATCATTGCCCACAAATTTTTAGGGACGTGGCAGATGATAGAATATTTTGCTGTTAAAGGAAAGGCTTGTTACAAAAGGTATGCCTGTATGTCCATGTGTTGTTAATCAAAAGGTTTATCTCCATCTACTAAATGATTCCAGTAACCAAGACTGGGTTGTCATTTGGTACAGTAGCAAAACTGATGTGCATTATGTTATTCTGTAACATTTTTATACCATTCCAGGAGTTCTGTTTACAGACTTCTGAGAGCTTTTGATGCCCTTTTATGTTCCAAATTTTCTAAACCAAATCTCCTGGTATTATCAGAGTTGTTATAAATTATACAGGGGAATGCAAGCTATTTAGCTGTTCTGATACTATCCAAAGGCCAGACACATCCCGCTAGTAATTTGAAGTTTTGAGTACTTTCCTGAGTTGGCTAGGGAAATTTTCATCCACAGGGAAGCACGTACACTGCTTTAATTGAAAAGTGATTTCATCATGTAATGAGTGGAATCCATTCTGTTTGGACAAACCATGACAACTTTGAATACCAATTATTTTGCACGTATGTCTCTTCATTTTCTCATCAATATAAACTAAGAAATGGTGGTACTGTAATTCTTTCCTGCCTTTACAGTCTGAAGAGTTTTCTTACCAAGTGGTATTCTTTTCTTTGTAAGTTTTGATGGTTTATCTTACGCCACACTCAAAGTAGGAAATCTCCTCTGTCAATTCTTTTTTAAAGCTCATCTGTGCAAAAGCATGTTCAGCATCTGCTTATAAAAATAAGAATAGCACATGCAAGATCAGAATATATTTCCAATTTCATAGGTACATGACTATGAGTGAAAGGAGATTTAGATCCATTTGAGGACTACTACTGCTTCTGATCTGGAATGCAGAGAATTGTAGATAAGATTCAGAGATTTATTTTCTCACAGCATGCCAGTAAGTAGCTTTTAACTAAAATAAAGAGGGAGATTTTGTTTTTCCCCTGTGCACTGGAGAGGTTATAGCAAGATATTTGCAATGTGAAAAGGAAGGAAAAGACTACACATGAATGAATCAAATCCACAAATTTTCTTCATATTGTCTCTTCTAATTGCAAGATTAAAATTGAAAATCTATGCAATGGTGAGCAGGCATATGTTAATGTTTCTCCATATGTATTCAACTAGAATTTCTCATCATTGAATCCTTCACTTTTTCATTGGTGTAGCAGATATTGAGCTTATTAAAAAATTTCTAGTTTTTATATGAATTGACACAAATTTGAACTTATTTGGAACAAATGTAATTTGCCATCCATTAAGTATCTGAAAATTCTTGTTTTCTGCTATGCTAGGGGATAATCATGTATGTGATTATGTGACCTCTTGTACCTTGCCAATGAGGGTTTTATACTGTCATGTAATAGTCATTCGGGAGATTTGGTTTTGTGGTGTTTCATCGGTTTGTCTTAATTTGAGAGCAGGTCAGGGTCTTCTGCAAACATCTCTGTGGTGAGCTGGAGTCAGGTGTCAAGGCTGTAAAATGAACACAATGCTCAGAGTTCTCATTTGTCTGCAGTGACACCAAGGATGAATGGCTTGAGAGAGGAAGTCTCCTTGCTTGGAGAACATCCTTCCATTTTATGTCTGATGCAAACTGGCAGAATACAGTTACTGACCTAGTAAAGTATTTGTCTAGTGATTAAGCAGGAATTCATAGTTGAGGGTCATCTGGCACTCTGTGCTCCATTCAGGAATTCTTCAAAATTGTCCTACTCTGTGCTGTCAACCTTTCTCTGAAAATACAGAAATAATAATTTCGCAGGAAAAGGTTTTGAAATGAGCTCTAAGTTTGCGTGCATGTTTCTGTTTGTTCACTCATGTTTGATGTAGCAGAAACACAGATGCTGGTATTATTTGATAAATAGTAGTATCAACTGTTACAAAAATACCTCACTGTTGCACAAGAAGAGATTTCCAAAATGTACTATTACAACTGGGTGTACTCCAGAGAGTGTCCATGTCTCTGTAGCAGTTCCCAGCTCTTACAGACTGTCTGAACTCTCAAAGACTTGCACTTTGGACACTATGTCTGTGCTCCTTGAAAGTTTTTCAAGATCCTGAGGTACAATCAGGTTCAAGAGGTTCTACATATTTTCACAAAATCCAATTTTATATGAAAGTCTTACAGGATTTTAAACTAGCAAAGAACACAGAATTCAGTTTCCCAGTTCTTCAAATTATGAGACAGTTCCCAAACTCTAGGTTTCCCAAATACTAGGGATTTTTTAAGGCAAGTTATGTTAAGATGGGGTTTGTTCTGGACATGTAATGCTATAACTCTTCTGTGTTGCAGTACCCTTTCACTTGGTGTAAAGTAGATTGTTGAATTTCTTTAGCTGTCAATAGTATTTTAAATTTAGAAATATACAGAATTCTAAATTTTTTAATTCACAGAAAAGATTGTATTTTCCAATATTTACTTTTCATGCTGGTAAGTCCACTGGTTCTATTTTTACATATATATATATGTATGTATGTATGTAGCCTGGAAGAGACTCTCCTGCTCATCCCCACTTGATTTTGTTGATGTGGTGGGAATGTTTTGGATAGCATAGCTGGACTATTTTCAAATGGAAATGAATTGGAAGGATAGGATGTAACCCTCTATAGCCATTTGGGTTTGCATGGCTTGGTTTGTGGTGGCAAGGATGGCCACAGAGGTGGCTTCTGTGAGAAGCTGCTAGAAGCTTCCACTACGTCCAACAGACAAGTTGGACATTCATTCATTCATTCTGGACCTTGTAATGGGTTTTACATTCTCTGAACATCAGAGAAAGAAAACACAGAAATATTCTTGGGAAGAATTGCCTTGCTTTTCTCTGTGAAGAGAAATGTGGGGCTCCCAGGCTGGAGCAGCCTGTCCTTGAGAGACTGCATCCCATGGAGGAGTGACCCACACTACAGCAGTTTTGGGAGGACTGTTGCCCATGGGAAGGACTCTGGTTGCAGCAGTTTTGGGAGGACTGTTGCTTGTGAGATTGAGCCGTGTCAGAGAAGTTCATGAAGAGCTGTCTCCCATGGGAAGGATCCCATGAACCAGCAGAGGAACAACTCCTCTCCCTGAGCAGCAGGAGAAGCCTCAGGTGATGAACTGACCATAAGCCCCATTCCCTGTCTCCTTGTGCCACTGGGGTAGGCGGCAGAGCTGGGAAGGAGGGAAGGGTGAGGGAAGGGTGCTTTTTAAGGGCTTATTTTACTTCTCATTATCCTGCTCTGATTTTGTTAGTAATAAATTCACTTTGTTTCTCTAAGTTGAGCCTGATTTGCCTGTGAAGGTATTTAATGAATGATCTCTCCCAGTCCTTATCCCAACGCATGGACCTTTGGTTAAATTTCCTCTCCTCTGTCCAGCTGCAGAGGGGAGTGAGTGAGGGGCTTTTGTGGGTGTCTGGCATCTGGCTTGGGTCAACCCATGACAGCACCACTGGCCATCTGGGCCACAGAACCAGGTTAAGACCAGTATTACGTAACTGTTGTTCTGCCTTGAACCTAAAGCAAGGATGTTGGGTCTGATGCACTGCTTGACCATACAAAGCCATTACTTTTGGGCTGTGCTTTTTGCTAAAGCCAAGCACAGTCCTTGGCACAAAAGAAATCTCCTAACACACATTTGAGAGCTACCTGTTGGAAATGTGCAGTTGTTAATTTTTGAAGTGAAACACAACCCCTTTCCTCTACAGATAATGTGCTTTGATTATAATGTTTCAGAGTTGTTTTGATTAGATTTATAGTTGTTAAATACTTGCTCCAGGAGTGCCATGCAAATAATTTTGTTCTAAAGACAGCATTTAGAGTTTATTTAGTCCTGGGTTTAGTTTGCTTCAAATACATTGTGCATGCACTGTTACATTAATCTTCATGTAATATAACTTCCTATTTTTTTATCCCTGGATACAGAGGACAATTATGACAAGTAAACATATGAATTTCATATTAATGTGTACATGTTCTTTATTATAAATGTGCTGTGTACTTTACAATAATGTGTTTCTGTTACTCATTGGCTGCCTTTTTCAGCTTAAAGTGAAGTGTATAGTTCATAGTGTTTTTTATATGTTTAAATCCTGTGCACAGTAGTGACAAGCAATGACACTTGAATGCTATTCACAGTATTCTGACCTAGATAAGCTTGCTGATGTCGAGTGCAAACTAATGTAGCCAAATTCAGCCAAAAAGTTTCTGAAGATGCGTTTTAGGCCAAAATGACTCATAAGGAGAGAGGAAAAAACATGAATTATTTCCCTCCTGTTTTTGCAGGCATTCATCAAATCTGTGCATCTTAGCCAAAGAACTAATTTTCTTATGCCAAGAAAATAATATCTTTTAATAAAACTAAGAATCTTGTCCTGTTCCTTCATATAACTTGGAGATAACTTTTATGAAAAGTGGAGAAGTCAACAGTGTTTTGTTTTTATTATTTGCTCTAGTTTTTGCAGGGCTTCCCCTGGCTCTTTTTCAGAATATTTGAAGGATTGGTGTAGAGAAAGGGAGGAGGGAAGAGGGAAATAAGCACAGTTTAAGGCTGCACCTGCTGTCTCTGGAATGGGCCAGATTCAGTTCTGAGTCACATTCAGTTCAGTGTCCCCACTGTAGTCAGGCAGAACTTAAACCTTTTTTTTTTTCTGTGATAAATTGAGCCAGCAGCTATGGGGAGATAAAATGATTTTTTCTATTTTAAGTAAAAGAGCACAAGCAGCAGCCTTGTATGCTTTTGTGCACTGCCTTGACACAAGAGCAGTTTGGTGTCTCCATTCTCTCCTTGGAGCTTATGCTGGGAGGCGCCACGAAATAAACAGGGAAAAGCCCAACAACCCACGAGCAGAGCCAGCAGGCTTTGGTGGCCGCCGCTGTCGGCGGAGGAGCAATTTGAGCAGCAGCAATCCTCCCGGCCCTTCCTCTCTCCAGAGGCACGGACTGTGCTGTGTCGGGGCACATCTCGTTCTCCTGCCGGTGCCCAGCGGGATCGCCGAGCCCTGCCCGGGGGGCTCTGCAGAGCGCTGCGGGGCAGCGCCGGCCGCAGCCGGGCTGGGCAGCCGGACGCTGCCGGTGCTGTCCCCCTTGTCCCAGGCGTCCCCCTTGTCCCGGTCCCGCTGTCCCAGGCCTCCCCCTCGTCCCCGTCCCGCTGACACAGGCGTCCCCCTTGTCCCCGTCCCGCAGTCCCGAGGCCGCGCCCTGGCGGCCGGCGGCGGCAGCGGCCGGGGCGGGATCCCCCGGCGCTGGAACGCTGGCAAGGGCGGCTAAAGAGCGAGCCGGAGGTAAAGGCGCAGGGCGCAGAAAAAAGGTGGATGTACTGAGAAGTAAGGAAGCGTGTTATATGTCTCTGGGATGGAAGCCAGAAGTGCTTGATAGAATGTGGCTGAGCAATGAGAAGCGGTAGCATAAGGGCATAGTAGTTTGTCCTGTGGCAATAATCCAAAAGAAACCGAATCTCTGTCAGATACGTGATATGACATGTGGCATGTGGTATTTACTTCTATACAAACCCGCTATAATATAACTTGGCAAGCATCAGAGAAGTCAATCATTATCGCTTCATTGTTATCTTCAGAGGTGAGTGCTTCTGCAGATCTGTGGTACAGACAGATCTCTCTTCTTCAAAATAGAGTTGCCAATGCCATCAACATTCATGTTCTAAATGTATAAACAGATTTTGTATCCTATCCTAATGTATTGTAATAGACTCCAGACTTCACATCTGAGTTCACTAATCTGGACTGTGATCTTACATTATCTGCACAAGTCAGAACATATTGTGGAAAGAGACTGAAGGAGACCAGGAGGTGCTGCCTTCTGCAAAGGAAGATTATAATGGAGTATTTAAAGACCAAGACTCGGTACAGCATGGATTATGAAGCCCACCTTCTCAAGCAATCTGGGACAGGACTGGTGATTAAAGTCTTTGCTCATATTTTTAAGCATGTGTAGAATAATTAAATTATAATTGAGAACAATTTAGGCTATCCAAAATTCATTCTAATCACAGGAAAATCAATATATGCTAAGATTTATTTGATTCATGCAATTACTCTGTTAAGGAGTCATTACTGTCACATGCCTTTTTGTGGTTTGCTCTTTGCTTCTGCCTGCATTTCAAGTTAATCAGATCGTGTTTAGGCAGTGATAAGTATTTAGAGATATGATGGTGGGAAAGGCAGAGACAGAAGATGTTTGGAAGGAATGTTCAGGGGTAATCCAATAATAGAGAGGCTGTAATTGTGTTAATTATCTCAAGTGGCACAAAGGTGTTGATAGGAGAATAAGGTTGTTTTCTTCACAGACAGAAGCATTGACTTCAGAACTTAATTACATAGTGCTTCAAAGGCCAGGCTTTGGATTTTTTCTCTAGAGGTTTGATGAGGTTGGGCAGATTTATTTCTGTTAAGATGTAACAATGAAGAGGAAGCCTTCAGGTGAGGAACCCATTTGATGTGTTGAGTGTTTGCTTAAATAAGCTGGTTTCTAGAGAGTGTTTTAAAATATAAGTTGTAGCACACATCATGTGTTTGATGGAGTGCACATCTACCAAAGTGGTTCACAGAGACTTTGATCAACTAACTGGCCAAGTAGGTGGTTGGATGCTTGGGCTCAGGGGGCAGTAGGTAGTGCATCATACACTGCCTAGATGGGGGTAACAAATGGAGCACCATAGCTGGTTATCTGAGGATAAACCCATTGGTTTAACGTCTTTGACACAAATTTGGATGATCACTTGATACTCTTTAGGGCAGGGATGCCCTCACCACACTGGAGGAGTGGGCTGACAGGGATGTTATGAAGTTCAAAAGTACAACTGCAAAGTGCTGTATCTGTTTGGGAGTAACCCCTGCAGTGACACAGGCTGGGGACTGGCTGGTTGGGAGCAGCCCTGGTGAAAAGCAGGGGGGGATCTTGGTGGGCATGAGGCTGCACAGGAGCCAGCAGTGGGTCCTGGCAGCAAGGCAGGTCAGCAGCGTCCAGGGCTGTATGAACAGGAGCATGGCCAGGAGATTGAGGGAAGTAATTTCCCCCACTACTCTCATCACTTGGTGAATTACATAGCTAGGCAGCATCCAGTGTTGGTCTCTCACCACAGCCCCAAATTCAGGACAGACAACAATAAACTGGAGCAAGTCTAGAGAAGAACAACCAAGATGGTGAAGGACCTGCTCAGCTGGGACAAGGGAACCTAACAGCAGCCCTTACGGTGTTTTCCAAGAGGTGGCCAAGAACATGGAGCCACGCTCCTCACATTGCTGTGTGGTGGGAGCATGAGAAAAAACAGGCATGAGCTAAAACAAGGGAAATTTAGACATTATAAGGGAAAAATATTTTTCCCCTGTGTGGATGGTACCAGGAGCCTAGTGACACTCTGCAGAGTCCTTCCTTGGAGTCAGTCAAAACCTGATGGTTAAAAAATAATTTTAAAAGGCAAAATAAGCCCCAAATAAAATAATACAAAGTCTTGGTAACAGGGAGGAGTGGCGCTGTTGAAAACCTGGAATTGTGTTGGTTCTTCATGTGGCAGGTCATGGTAATGTTATCAAAACTGCACAACTGAGTGTGGCAGGTTATTTGCATTACAAAGGGAACAATGAGTCAATACTTAATAGAGAAATTAAATAAATGGGATTTTTTATTTCACTCCACGTTGTACAGAATTTTGGTGAAATACACTGCCTTTTAGAAAAGATGAGTCACTGTCTGAAATGATGAGTGTCAAATGAGTGAGTGCTGAAAGAGTTTAAACTAGGTAAAACACGTCACAAGAACCAGCTAGTCTGTCCACTCCTTTTCACTGAATTTCTTCTTTTCACTTTGTCTCAGATCCCATTAATTTGGAAATCTGGAAATCAGTTTGGGATAAGGACACTAGAATGCCCTGTCTTTGTCGTTTATGCTGTGAAATGAATATGTCTTACATTTGACTAATAGACTAATGTGTGAACCCTGTATTTTTGATAGCGTGAGAGCTCAAATATTTGCTTACCAAAATGAGAATGGAATATTGGAAAAAAGTAATTACAGACTTCTAGAAAGTAGAGTTACAATTTTCTTTTTTCTTCTTTTTCTTCTATAAACAGCACATCTGAAAGAATGTTCTTTGGCATCTCTTTTTTCCTGAAGGCCTTTAGAGGAGATCCCATGATATTTGCAAGAAAAAGAGTCCAATAATTGAGTCATCCATAAGAGAATGAAAATTATAATTAACATTTATATAGCATATTTTATGAGAAAGACACTTCACAAATAATTGAAAAGCATTGCTGAAATGTACAGTATCAACCAGAAATTTTCTGAGAAAAAGCAGATCAAGTGTACTGTAAGTCCTTACTCTTGGAGAGCTCCACATGGCATTATTATACTTTTCAAAGTGAAGACAGGATTTTGTTTGTTAATATTATTCTTTGCACATTCTTTCTGCTTTAAATTAGAACAGCAAGGAGTTGAGGCACCTTGGCTTTTGCTTGTCAAAATAATCAGGAATGATAGGTGAATTGGGACCAAGCCCAAATCTCAACAAAAGCATATTTATATCTGGAAACAAAATGTAAAATCTTGTCTCCTGCTTTTCTTCCTCTTCTTCCTCTTTTCTTCCTGTACTTTTGTTTTCATTGTACTTGCTGCTCTGGGAACTATTAAAAGAGGACTAGAAAAGTTCTGCTTTGCCCCCAGATGTGCTCTGATACTATCTTGTTGGAATCTCCATTTTTTGTGATCTAACCCACAGAGAACCAGTTGAGGTAAGCAAGTAAACTTTTTAGTACTTGACTTTGTTACTTAAGCATTAGTTTGGTGCTGAAAAGGAAGAGTCACTAGAGGATAGATGTTTTGTCTTTTCCTGTTTGGTCTGCTTGAGACTTTTCATTCCTGCACTTAGCTCAATATTCTTGCCTTTTATGTTAAAGGTGTAACACAAAACTGTCATTAACTGAATCTTCTTTGTTTAATATTTTCGTTCTGAGGTGTCAAAGGATAGGTTGTACTTCTAGGTCTATGTGAATGAGAGAAACCTGAGGTATATGCCAGATTTGACAACTTTGTGAATGGAAATCAGATTCTCTCTCTGTTTCAATAGAGGAGAGAACTGGATACCTGAGGAGTAAATTGGAGGAGAAATTGGATACCTGAACAGGATTATGGAAGTGCAGGATGGTGTTTGAAGTCCCAGGAACTCCCTTATGTTCCCTTGTTTAGTTTTGCACTGTCAACATCCATTGAAATGGCGGGAAGATTTGGGAGAAAGGAAAGCTGAAGTAAATATTTTTTTCTTTTTCATTTTTCATGTAGCAGAGGTTTCCTAGGAAAGGTTAGTCCAGCAAGAAAATAAGTGGACAACATCAGTGATTATCTATTTATCATCTATGGATGGTGCAAATGAAGGGACCATATTAGAAAATAATAAGAGGATATTATATAACTGATTCTTGTACTCTTGATGTATATTTAATGGAAAGTTACACTTGCATCTGCTTATACCAAAATTATCCCTGACAAAGCATGTCCTTGATAAGACAGAAGAAAATGCATCTTGACATGGGTTTTTGGACTCTGGGCTGGGGAGTGCTGTGTTCTACAAAGACCAGAGGGAAAGGGACCTGCACAGTCTGCCAGGGTGTCAAGGGGAAGGTTAAATATCTATATGGAACACCTAAGCAGAAAAGACATGGTTGGATAGTGCACCAAGGAGGAAGAAGTAAGATGTAAGTGGCAGCAGAGAATCAAGTATTTGTGAAAACAGGGATGGGACCATATTTATCTATGAGAGAGCTTGTGAGGTGGGTAAGTATGTGTTTGTTTCACTAAGGTTTCTCTGAGTAGAAGTTGGCCTTTGTGCATTTTTTTGGAAGGTGTTGTGTAATCTTTTGAAGGAAAGTGAGTTTGCCCTAAGACAAATAGGAGAGTCCAGTTTACACTAATACAAAGACAGCTCTGTGTGACCATGGAGCAATTTTTCCCATTATTCCTCCCAAGAGACAGTTACATCAAATGACTGATTTCTTATTTTTTAATTTTGAAGAGAAAAAATAGAATATGGTTTCTGGAACATTTTTGAAAATAGTACTTCAACTTAAAAAACAATAAGAATGGCATGTTTTCGCTCTGTATCCATCTTTCTGCCATTTAACACTCTTTTGGTGTGGTGTTTTGGGAGACCCCTGTCTAATTGTATGGCCTTTCAAACATCTTTTCATCTCATTCTAATTGTACCTGTCTCATTTACCTGTTCAGTGTTCATATTCAAGATCTGAATCCTCCCAAAGATCCTTCAGGTAATAGTGTTTAGGGATTTTTTGGGGTCTGTCTCAAATATTGACTTTGAAGTTGCTCTTCCCAGACTTGAGTTAGTGAATAATAAAAATGTTTCCTTATGTCCAAATTCAGATAGTATGATGAGTCTGGAACACATTCCCATAGTCCAGCTGTTTTTGTTATAGCTGTGTGCTGTCCATATTGATTAGAAGAGCTTGAAATTCCTCAGGTTTGTCTCTAAGACAATGACTGCTGGTTTCTTTTGTGAAGTTCTTCTTGAATTATGGCAAACACAGTGTCTTTTTAAATACATGATTTATCTGACCTTTAAGAAATGTTCTCATACGCTTCAAAATATTACTTTTTTATTTTAAACTACTAGTTTCTAAGCCGTGTATGAACTCTGTGATTTTCCCTGCTTATATACACTATAGAAGCAGAACAATGTCAGGTCCAGTCAAGCAGGGAGTGGGAGCAGACTAAGCCTACTGGAGAATTTCACATATTGTAAGCAAGAGATATGTTGAGGTTTGTTTGTTGATGGTTCTTTTGGGTTTGGTTTTGGGTTTTTCTTGTTTTTTTTTTTTTTTCTTGGTTTTTTTGTTATTTTTTCCCCTTGGGGACAGTTTTGGGTTTTCTTTGTTTGTTGGGTTGTTCCTTGTTTGGTTTTGGAGTTTTTATTTTGACTGAGAGAGAGAGCTATCACTACTTAGTTGGATAGATTTAATCTCTTTGGAAGCTTTTCCAGATCCTGAGACTAAATTCTTCCTTTTCTTCTGGTTTACCCTTTCCTTCCTATCTTCTCACTTGTGAGTGGGACCAAATGCTGTGCTTACTTGGCTCATTGTAAACATGGAATGCAACAGCTTTTAATGGAAAAATGGAACTTCTTTTCTATCTGAAGTTATGTAACTGGTGAGAAGATCACCCAGGAATGAGAAATGTTGCTTTATTCCTTTCAAAGTGTGGTGTACCCATTAACTCACCAGACACTTATGAAAGGGAAAATTATAAAGTATTTTTAAATTGCCAACACTAGATACAAGTGAAAAAATGACATTTAGATTTTTCAAGTCCAGTTCTTTTGCTGAGTAAATATTTACAATGTCTGTTTATAATGTCATGTCAAATTAAACTAGTATTTATTTTGCCTGGATGAAAGCCACAAGTAGCCTGAATTAACCTTAAGAAAAATGTTGAGATTGCAAAAATACTGAGGTCAATATAGCAAACAGTTCTCTGAGTACTGCAAATGCTGTTTTTGCAGTTTAAGTCCAGCTCTCTTGGATAAAACAGTGAAAATGTCTCTCATCAGTTTTCCATTAATAGAAAGTTTGATATTCATGATTTTATTTTCATGAAATAGAAGTAATAAAATGGTAATGTCTTACCCTTAGTGGTGGAAAAGATCTTGTAACAAACCCCAGAAGATTATCGCAGGGGGGAGCCTGATAATATTTTTTTATGCTAATTCTGGTTTTGCAGTGGGAGTGAATGATGTCATCCTGTCTCCTCCCACTGTGTAAACTATGCTCGTGTCAAAGTGTTGCTGCCTCTTGTCACAGAGAGAACGGTTCCCTTAAATGCAGCTGCAGTACTTCTGTGTGATACCTGTCAGAGCCATTCCCAGTGCGAGGTTGGGTTTGTGACCATGATGTCAAGATTTGTCTGTCTTCTTTTCTGTGGATATATTGCACTAAACCTGGGAAATACTCAGAAATTGCCAAGAGGCAAGTAGCTATGAACAACTTTCTGGGGGTTTGTTTGTTTTTCTGCTGTGGGACTTCGGGGGTTTTTAAAGCCTGTGTTTTGTTGTGGAAATTTGCTTTCAACATGTTAGAAATGATTAAGGGTAATAGACAAGATGAAAGAAGGTCAAGGAAAAGGGCAAATCCAGGTATAACAGCAACCTTAAAGCTGTTGAATAAAATAAGCTCAAAAGTTTTTATGGTATCTTGTGACTCTAGTGAGAATTATCATGACAAAGTTACTGTATTTAATGATTTTGTAGTGATTTGAACAGCAGTGTGCAGGTCTGTGGTTTGGTATCTTAAAGACAATATGACTTGGAGGCACCCTGTGTTGCTGGTGGAAGATTTCAGTTCCGTCTTTGAAAGAACTTGTATACTTTCCCTTTATATCTATCCTAGCAATTCAGTAGGAATTGACTAGTGTTGGTCAGGTTGCATGCATTTTGAGGGAGAGAAATAGGATTGATTAAAATTTATACAAATAGAAAAAACCCTCCAAACCTCTGTGAATATTGTTTAACCATTCCTTTCTCCCAGAGTCTGGAAGTACAGTAGACTTGCAAAGCTGGCAGTGATCTCTTCTTCTCCTTGGTTATATGACACACGTAACATTGGCATTTTAATAGTATTTTATTGTTTACTGCAGGAAGAGCAATCATAGCATAAAATTAAAAGAATATTTCTCTATCTGGATGGTAAAACACTTTGTAGTGCCTTGGCATTCAGGCAGCAGTTTCACAACTGTTTCTGTGCTGCACGTATTGCTCTCACTTTGTGGCAGTGCTTGCCTGAGTCCACTGTGCTTTGTAATGCATTTCACATCTGCATTCTCCTCCAGCCACCAGCATTTAGAAGAACCTGTGATTGTTATGAGAGTGTTTATTAAGAAATTAGCACTTTGAGGGCTTCCTAGGAGATTCTCTTTCATAGAAAGGAATAAAAGGAATTTGGGGGAGTAGAGGTGATTTTTCATCCCCACCCCTCTTTAAGATACTTTTTTTCCCCAAAATTTCATTATTTTTCTTTCTTTCCTATAATGATGTTCTTTTGAAATTATCTTTCTTTTAATCACATCTTCTGGAGCCAATGTGGAGATTTTTGCTGGTAATAGTGGAACAGTGTGTAGTCTGCAAGTAACAGATATGCAGTTCAAGTCAAGCTAACTCTAAGAATTTAGTTTTGTCAAAAAAGGACTTAAGAGAGGATTATGTTGACCAGACAGGAATCTTGTATGTGTTGCCTAGACTGAGGGAAGGAACTTTTCCAGTGCTTGCCTTTTTAAATGATTTCACTGGACTTTCTGCTCACTACTGTAAAATAATGGCTCTAAGTTTATGCTAACTGTGAAATTCAGACAAAGCTTCTAATCCACTGCAAGATTAACTCTGGCATGCATTTTTTCTGTCCTAAAATAACATTGCAGAAGTGAAGTTCTGTTTGCCAAGTGCATAAAACTGCAGGTGGAAACTTCATTTCTTTTCAGTGAAATAACATTTTTAAGATCCTCCCATTGCAGTGTGGCAACATCAGTCTATTCTTTTGTTTGTAGCTGCCTCTCCAGTTACTATTTTCAAATAATTGCATTGAAAAAGCAAGTGTATTAAAAGCAGTACTTAGCTGCTATCCAGAAATGTTTGAAGGATTGTCTTCTACAGCAATTTCTTGTTTGATAGGGACTACTTTTTTTTCCTAAGGAAAGAGAATATGTGGATCTTAAAGTGTTTTAAAAATGAAAATATGTACTGGTAATATTCTGTTTTAAGAGGACTTCTCTGCCTTGCTCTGCATGCTTAAATTCCAGTGAACTCCTGTGCTCCTTAAGTCCCAAAGTATGTAACTGAGGTTTCAGAGTCGCCCTTGCTCTCTGGGCAACAGTGGAATCAAGTTCATAACTTGAAGGAGAGCAATCTGGCCAAACTCGCTTTCTGGTGGTGCAGGTACTTGTGGGAACAGGTTATCAGAATAAATCTTGCCCTTACCAGCACTTTGCAATTCTAGTGCTCCAGTCTTCTCTCCCAGAGGTGGAACGCATTGACCCCGTGTCTCATGGACTGAGATTTCCTTTCACTGGTACAAGGTGGAAGGAACATCTTGCCTCCTGCAGCTGCAAAGGAACAGAGCCAGCACAGTGACTTCCAGAGCTGTTTGACAGACTGTGTGCAAATGTGCTGGTCAGGAGGCTGGAACACAAATTGTTCCCTTTTCCCATATATTTTTGTACTTTCACCTCCACATGTGTGTGTTTTACTAGGATAAAAAAGAAAATATTATTGCTGTTCTCAAAAGTGTTTTTTTGTTAATGAATTCTTTCATTGTTTTGACATCAAAGATTAAGGTATTGTTGGAGGAATAATAATGATAAGTAAAGACAATATAATTGGGAAAGGAAGGCTGGTGGGTAATGTGTTCTAGTATGAAGGCAGTGGTTTTTACAAATATGTCTGTGTTTCATCTGGGGGATCAGCTGCTAAGAAAATTCTGCAGTCAATGCCTTTGGATACTGAGTGAGGGATCACAGAACACCAGAGTGAGAGATGGTGGTACCATTACAGATGACATTTCATCCAGCATTTCAGCAGCTGTCTGTTCAACTTTGTCTGGTCTCTAAAGTTTTCTTCTGATTGGAATTTTTCTACTTTTTTTGTCTCTCTCATTATGACATTATGCCAGTGCCACCCAACATATATGATTCTAAAGTTCAACACTGTTGTTCTTTATTGATGGATGGAAACATGCTCTAATTTTTATGGTTCTGTATAACAGAAAAGTTCCATTCTTAAAGAGCTCAGTGTTGTCTCTCTAGACAGGAATTAAGTACAGACAAAAAGACTTCTCTTTAGAGAATGAGTTGGTGAGCAGATCATCCCAGACAGAGATGAGAAAACAAAGTCACAGAATCCAGAACAAACAAGTTACAGGACGTAATCCCCAAGACTGTACTGCCCTATAAACCGTGTTTCATTGTCATCTCTCCAGCTGGAGCCGATGCAATTGTTGAAGCAACAACTGAAGAATAAGTTCTTAGTGTTTGGTAAAACAGCATTTCATGTTTTTGATTTTGTCACTTGACTTTCCAGTTACAGCACAGAGGCTCATGAAAATGTGGTTTTTCACTAAAATCTCTGTTTCTGATAGCTTTGTCTATCTTCATGTTCTGTTTTACTTTGTTAGAGCTGAAAAGAATTTGGGGTTGAGCATCCCTTCTTATAAAATTTCAGTTTTAGGAAGTTATTTAAAAAAAGAGTCTCAATTTTTTTTCTGGTTTGGTTTTTTTTTTTTTTCAGGGGATTTTTGACATATTTCTGACCACTGTGGTTTTCCTACTATTTGAATTAGTCATCAGGTACAGTGGAATTCAGGTCCATCCTGGTTCTACTTTCCAGGACTCAGACCTATCCTACTCTGCTGTCCAGGAAGGGCTCAGGAAACCCTAATTTGGCTTTCTCCTGGTTGCTGTCTTCTTAGGGGAAAAGAATATGGACTTGACATGTCTTAGGGGACCATGTGAAAAAGCCTGATTTACAAACTCCTGTAGAGAAAAACAGATCCAAAACTTCCTTGTATCTACAGTTGTCAGCAGTGGGGTTAAGTGGGAAAAATAATTGTTTTGCACTGAGGATTTGTTTCTTTGTTTGGAAGTCCTGAATATGTTTGGTCTGATATTGTAGATATCTACTAGCTAATATTTGTACTTAAGGTAATTGTAACTGACATCTCTTCTAGAGTGAATGCTGTATTTACAGTAGACTCCCAAACTTTGACATTTGAGAAAAGGAGTAGACTAATTTTATTCCTAGCTAAGTTTGCTGGCTGTGCTGTGTGACATAATACATCTTACTAAGCAGAGCATGTGTTTTCATTTACTAGTGTCAAACAGTTCAAACAATGTAGAGTTATTTCAATGTATCACAGTTATTATATTGCAACAGCCAAACTTTAAACTTTTGTGCTGCCCTCTCCTTTCGTGCCTTTGGTAGCTGTAGGGTGGCAGGGCAAAAACTGTCAGACAGGGAGAAGTCTCCAGGAAGTTGTGGGTTTTGAGCATGCAATGAAGCTGGCATATCAAAATATCACAAAAGGATTGAAATGACATGTGGTTTATATGTTACTGTCCCCATGGTTTATAAAACATCTTTCTGGGAACTATTTTTCAAAATGCACAATGCATTAACCTTTAAAAGACGTTTTTGTGAAGAAGAGACAGTTTGAACTACATTATTTAGCTTCATTTTTTGTTGTGTCTGGAAAAACAAGTGCAAAATTAATTGGGGTTTTTTGTGAAATATTTTTCTTATGTTTAATGACACACAAGTGACAAGTCCAACAGAAAATTTAAAAGGTATCCTTTATCTGGTGTAATAGAGTGACAAGGGTTTTCAGTCACTAGATATGTCATGGCAAATTTGGCTGATTCTTGCTGAGAGTGAAAACAGCCCATAAGAATGTAACAATTATAGCAGTCCATTTAATCAAAATTATCTTATCATGCAGACAGTTGTGTCCTAGGCTTGCACATAAACATATCAAAACCCAGTACTGAGTGTCAGGCTTCTGAGTTCAAAGATAATCTGTAATACCAGAATTCCATTTTTGTATTGGCACATGCAGCGGTGCAACATTGTGATGATACATGTGGGTGGATTCTGCCAGAATTAAATTCCACTGCATATGAACGCCTCCAAATGATCTCACTGCTGGGTAATCTATATAACCTTCCACCTCTTCATTTTAATTTTCGTGTTCCCAAGTATCTCTTTTCAAACCTTTCTTTTCAGCTCTCCTCCATATAATCTTTGGCTTTAGCTGTTCCAGAATGACGAGCTAAATAATTCACTTGAGAGGAGAGCTGTAGGCTAAATCCTGCTGCTGCTGTGGGGCCAGACCCACTGTATATGGATGGTACAGTCTGTGTATCTGTTGAGCGATGATACAGTGAATGGACAAGGGGTTTGAGCCTTCTTTGGACCTTTTGGACTCACCAGGTGTGCACTGCACACTGCATGTGGAAACGAAAACCTCTGCCTGCCCCAGGGGGAAAAGATGGCTAGCAGTGACCTGCCATAGTCAGAACTCTTCATGCAGCTCCTAGTGGATTTATTTTCCTTGGGGGAATTCAAGTGCAGACTTGAAATTGTTTGTGAGCAAGACAAATCTGTTGCTGTGGAGCATTCTTGACTGCTGCCTTTTACAGAAGACAGCTGGAGACCTCCTCACTGCCATGGTGGATCTTGGTGAGAACAGAAGCAGGTATTCATGTTCTGGACAGCCTGCAGCCTAAAATAGGGGCCATTAGCATAACAGCCCAGTCTGCAATGTCTTCCTAAGTGAAAAGGGCAGCTGGAAACAGGCCAGATCCTACTCAGACTTGTTTGACAGGCCTTAGTTCAAATGGTCTTACTTAAAAATTGTTTTTTCTACCATACAGGATAACGTGTATGTAATGCTAGTTTGCATTGTGAGATACATGTTTGCCTTATTGTGCTGTGAGAATGGTGCTTGTGAAGATGACTGCTGGCAGCATCATGAATGAAAGTGTTCTGTGGGCAAGCCTGGGCCAACTTTTCTGCCATACCTCAAAACATAACAATCATGTGCCATTTTACTCTGGCTACATCAACTCTAAACCTCCTCACTTGAGCAAACCAGTGTGTGTCATATCAAGGGGAAGAAAAAACAGGTTAAGTTTTGAACCACCAAGTGAATTTCTACTGTTCATGAAGTCAGGATTGTAGTTATGGTCACCAGAATTGAATGCTTTTGCACTCACTGCTTCACCAAAGTGATGTCATCAGAGTGTGCAGGTATCCAGGCAAGGTTGTGGAAGGATGGTTGCATTAAGAATATCAACACAGAGTCTTCACCCATTCAGAGCTGCTGAATAAAATGCTGGTAAAGAGTTGAGGCTCTAGCTGTGAAGATTCTAGACCTAAAGGCAAGGAGGTAGAGAATGCTCTTCTCTGAGAGGAAAACTACTTTCCTCCCAGTCTGGAGGGAGCTTTACTGCACTTCTTCAGAGGTTGGTAGACAAAATATAATACTTTAGAGTTCTTGCTGATGTCCATCACTTTGCAATAATTTAGTATTGTTTACAGCATCTTCTGGAAGAAAAATAAATGAGGCAAGTGAATCCATAATTTTTTAGGCTAATTGTAGCCATGGCTTGTGACGGCGGTCACAAGGGTTTTGGGGTGATGGAAGAGATGTAGATCTTTGACTCCATTACAGAAGGCTTGATTTACTATTTTATTATATATACATATACTATACTATACTAAAAAGAAAAGGAAAGGAGAGCTTCCAGAAGCTGCTAAGCTAAGCGAAGAAAAGTAAAGAATGATAACAAACCAGCTCTCTCGGGCTGTGTCCGAGAGATCTCAGTTCTAGATTGGCCATTAACTATAAACATCCAAGCTGTGCCAATCCAGACAGACCTGTTGCATTCCACAGCAGAAGATAACCTATTGTTTACATCTTGTTGCTGAACTTCTCAGCTCCAGCAGGAAAATCCTAAGAGAGGATTTTTCATAAAAGAAATGTCTGTGACAATGGCTCTTATATTAATACTGTTTACCTCGAACAAACATGTCATCAGGGTTCCATGTGAATAAATCCACTTTGATAAAACCCAACTTAATGACGTGCCTAAACCTCTGCATGTGATTTGATTTTTGTTTATTTTGTGTGTGTATAGGGTGTGCTAACACTAGGGTGTCACTGCATGTACTTAAAAAGAAATTGCAATTCTATACTCTTTCTCAAGTTGAAGAGTTGATGGCAAAATGGATTCTCAGAGTATGAGGGAATTATTTTTTAGGGCTATTCCAGCATTTTAATATAGTTCAGAGGTGTTGCATTATTCTTAAAATCTACTCAGGAATAGCACGATTCAATAGAGTGGGAAAAGATTCTTTCCAATCACCTGCAGTTGTGGCATTAGTCTATGAATCTATAAATGGCCACAGAATGCTTGATATGAGTTTACATAATTAATACTTGGGAACCTGGCCAATTTTAAAAGACTGAGAGGTATGCAGGATAACATTATTTTTAAACTCACATTTAGAAAAGACTTCTTCTATCAGCCGCTTGCAATATCTGCTTTATATTAATTATTCACTTCATTTTTCTTTCTGTGATGGAAATGTCTGGAGTAATTTTAGAACACATAAAATTGTGGTTGGTTCAAAAATACAAATATGTATGCTTGAAATGTCCCAGAAGATCATTTTCTGACTCCAAAGTTAAAACATTTTCTGGCAATTTAGATTACCTCATTAGCACAGTTCAAGCCTATACATGAACAAGAAAAATGCACACTGAGAAAATCACAAGACTTTCAGACTTTATCGCTTATCACTGTTCTTTTGAAAGCTCAGTGTCAGAACAACATGAACAAACACACTGACAACAAAGGCATGGGTGCAATAGTCTGAAAGTTGATAACAGATTGAGCTTTGGGATAGAAATAATAGAAATAAAACTGCTGTCTGACCTGAACGTTTTGGCAGAGTTCCATTCTGTGGCTCATGCAAACACTGAAGTTGTTGGATTAAATGGCAGGGCAGAGTTTCTATTTATAGCACAGTGTGCAGCTTGTTTCACAGTCAGGGAAGTGGCTGCAGTCAGTCTTAAGAACCATGAATTCCCTTGGTTTGATGGAGAGCTGACTCAGGTAAAAGTGGTGAGGTTTCATATTCAGCTTGAATCAATAGGTCTCCTTCTTCTGTCATAAAGCTGATTAAGAGACATTTACTGTGTGAACATGACTATGAAATTGCTTCACAGTGGCAGCTCGTCATTTGCTACCTTACAGATGAGCATCAGCTTTTAGGTATGATCTGACATGCACCAATGCTGTATCTCTTCAGCAATCCTTCCTGCTCTTTGGTATAATTACAAGGAACACAAAAACTGGCAATTCTAATAGAAATGTCTTCTTGCTTCTGTTGGTTATTCAGTGCTCCTTAGTAGCTGAATCTGATGTAACTCGGTGTTATGGAATAGGAGGTTATTTATGTCCTTTGTTGATCAAGTCTGTATAGACATAAATAAGATTTTTTTCCCCAGAAGATTAGAATACTAATCATGCAATCAATTTTAACTGAAGAGCTTCTTTTGAATTGTTGGCAGATTTGGGGATTTTTGCTCCTAACAGAAAATCTGTACTCACCTTGCACACAAGTAGCCAAGTCATGAGTGTGATTTGACACAGACTCTCCGGTACACTGAGGCATTCGCGTGCACACACAAAGGCAGTGTGGGATCTTGCTCATTGGCTTTTGGTAAATGCATTACACAAAAAATTATCTCTTTTAATCTTTCGCATTTTCATCAGTCCCCTGTACTCTCACAATTTTGGTAACGTGATCAAATAGCAGTTGATAAAAGCATTAGTATGTTGCTAATGTACAGCCATGAATTCTTAGAAAGCAGCTTCTCAGTAATGTAACAGATGTTTATTGTGCTCCATTTCCACTCAGAAATACTTAGAGCAATTAGCAGGGGAGATCATATGCTATTATTATACTTATTTGAAGGCAATGTGAGCTTGCTCATAGTATTAAGGATGAAGAAAAGTTAAATATAGGGAATAGATTATATAGGGAATAGATAATCTCATTTATGCCCTGTTGAATCTTCAGACATTGTGAAGAATTTTTTCCATGACATGGCCCTTCTAGATCTTTTTTCAATAATTTGTTTTTGTAGTATTAAAACACATGCCAAAAAGCTGGCACAGGGAAGACATCTCATGTAAAAACTCTGAAGTCGTGAAGCATTATTTATGTGCTTAATACACTCTTAAGTCAGAGAGCATTCCTTGGGAATTAATGTAATCTACTGCACACTGGGTTCCAAGATCAGTAATGAGAGAGACATAGTTTCCTACATGCCATAAATTCTCCATGAGCATTTGGATAAATGCCTGAGAGAAGTACAAGTAAAAGTGCAAAGTCAGGCCTACAAAGATTGCTTAGCTAATGGTGTGCATAGGTGTATATGCCCCTATTCCACCCCAAAGTTTTCATAAGCCTTCCTTTTGTGTAGGTGATAGTATTCTTTGTTGGCATTTTTCTTTCAATGAAACACCAGCTGGAGAGTTTATTTTAAAAAAGTAATATAGACATAGGAAGATAGAGAGATTACTTCCTGCAGCCTTCTTTCATCTCTGTAGATAAAAGGCAACATGGTGAAAATAGAGCAGGTGATGTAACAGATAAAGAATTTGGAAATATAGTCAGAGAACATAAACTCTGTGCCATGTCCTGGGTAGGAAAGGAAATATGTGGGAGAAAAGATGAAACACCTTCATTATCAAAAAATAAGTATTTGTCTTATCTTAGTGCTCCATTAATCATAGACATAGCTTTTATTTTATGTCTGGTACACTTACTAGGCTTGGTGTCCATTATTTTCTGCTATCCACTGATTTAGTGGATAGCAGATTTGGTGGAAGCATTTACTTCATATTTTAGTTTTCTTAAGATGAGTTAACAATGCCTCTGTTTCACAGTGTGTTCATAAAGCTGAAAAAGAATTTCTGTCAAATTTAGGAATTCTAAACGTATGACGTATTTATTAGTACTTTTAAAATTGAAGATGTAATTAATTGCTTCTTTTCTCTAGATGTGTTTGAACTGTAGGATCTTTCCTTTGATCTCTGCAAACTCAAAATGTGGAACAATATAGAAGAAGATTAAAAGGATCACCTCTGATTTTTCGTAATCTGTTGGGGTTTTTGTTGGGTTTATTTTAGAGTAGTAGTAAGAAGCCAGGTCATCAGTCCTGAGATCTGTCTCATCTAATGGTGCAAGATGAGATACATTTTCCAGCTGGGAAAACTATGTGCAGTTGGAATCAATCCTTATAGGACTGGGCTGGATCCAGCAAGTGTCATAGACATGTGTGAGAACGTTCAGTTTGGAGACCAGGAACATAAGCAAAACCACTTTATTTTGACTGCTCTTTTGGAAACATAGGGCAATTTTTTAAAGTTTACATTTTGTTTGTTTGTTTGTGTCTACAGCTTTCTAAACCAAAGGAAAGTAACTGGCTAAAAGCTTTGTTGACTCCATTGACTAGCCAAAATCATAGTTGTCCAAGCCCAATAGAATTTAATATTTCAGTACTGCTTTTGTTACTGACAGAGTTTTCTTACTCTTTCTGAGTTTAGCATTTGATATGCAACACTGCCCAGGAATCCTTATGTGTGCTTCAGATATTTAATTGCTTTATCATCTGTCCACTCCTTAAAAGTGGGGGATTTATTCCAAAGTTAACACAGAATATTGCAAACGCCTTTGCCAAGTGCCATTCAGAGCTGTTAATCCTTGCTCTATTTGAAGTCCTGTATGTCTTGGGTGTTATTTGGAGCAGAGAACACAGGTATTTTATGTGATCATATGTGGGTTGCAGTGCTGGAAGTGGAAAATCATTGTGGCTTCAGAAATGGATAATCACATTCCATTTCCGTATTTTTGCATATTATTTTAAAGATTGTTGCTTCAATTATACCCAGCGTAGTGGGGGACTTATAAACACAATGTCACCTATTTCTGAATGGGTGTCAGCATCTAGATTGTTTTCCTTCAATTCCAAACCAGGTAATTATGGACAACTCATCTGCTTCTATTCTTTTCCACAACCCAAGTTCTTTCCCCAGTGTGCACAAAGCACAAAACATTCTCCCTCACTGAAGTGAGTATAGAAATTACACTGGATGTTGCTCAAGATCCAGAAAGAGCTTCTTAAGCAATATCAAAGAGGTATCAAAAGGAACTTTGGACTTTTAACCACTGACTGCTATTCTTTGAGCCCAGTTTTCTATCTCCCGTGTAATGGTGGCATTCAGTCTGCATTTCTCCAGTCTGACAGGAAGGATACCTGTGGAAATTGTGCCAAAGTTGAAGTAAATGATGTTCACCCCTTTCCCATTGTATGCAAAGCCAGGAATAACATTACAGAAGGCAGCAAGCTTTGCCAGACAGGCCGGCCTTGGTAAATTTGCTCTGGCTGTTCCAAATCACCTTCTTGTTCATCATGTGCATAGATGGGACTGTTCCTGGTGACTGAGCCTAGGGACAACAGCTTGCAGTTTCCTGGATGCTCTCTCTTGCCTTTACTCAGTCAATTGCACTGAGATATTTTTCTCTTCTCCGTAACAAATATTACTTCTCCCTGGCAATTCTCTTACGGTTATCTATATACTGAAGAGACCATGCCTAATTGGATTTTCATTTTCTATGTCTTAGAGATAGGAAGTAGGATACTGGGATTCACACGGAGGAGGGCAGCCCTCCTTGAAGCTTTATGGTATATATTTAGATGTGCAGAACAAAAGTAGTAGCCTTCAGTTGGAAAAACAGTAATATTTACAAGGAAACATAGAGCTGAAATGGACTTCCTGAACTTATTTTGAACACCTTGTTCTTATTCCCAAGACAGTTTGTTCCAGAGTGTATCTCCCTGTATCAGTTTTCCAGGATCTTCTTGCTGCAGTTTGTCTCTTCTTTTCACAAATGTGGAGCAGAAGTAATTTATAATGCTTTTCCTCAGGGCTTGGTTTGTTTGCCATATATATTTGGATACTGTTTTCATATTTATCTATGTACTTTTTCTCTAAGCTCAATGACTTCTGTTTTCTCAGGCTTCTTTCCTGGGCAATATACTCTGTACCTCTAGTCATTGAATTTGATTTTTTTCCTGAATTTATCAAGATGGTCTGTTTTGCAGTGCTCTATATATTGATCCATTAGTGGATGACAAACTATGTATTTATCCATTAGTGATAAGAGATCTTTTTAGAAGTGAGAACTAACATAACAGGACTGGGATCCATTTCTTCAGATTTAAAATAGAGAAGGTAACAATTTTGAAACATACCTAGACATGTTGGGGATTCTGAGACTTATAGATTAATTTACAACTAAAGGGTTAGAAGTACATGTTGGTTTCAAATTTATTTGAATAAATCTTGTAAATCCTCCTAGCTGTCTAAATACTTCTGTCTTTAAGCAGGTTTGTCCCTAAAAAATAACCATGTGCTTAATCAGAGAAGGAGGTAAAACAAAGTTAGCTTAAAAAACATCTAACCCAATGTGACAGAATACTCAGCTAAAGACTTGCTCCTTCGTTTGCTTGGATTATGGCAAATAAGGTAATACTTATCATACAAGATGATTTCAGTGTATGACTACCTATTTTGTTCTATTAATGCAGATAAACATGCAAATTTCAATTTATTACTGCTTGAAGTTTTTTTAACTGTTGATTTGGAGCTGCCTTATTGTTACACAGTAGAATTTATACTTTCTTGCTGTTGGTTATTTTGATATTCTTCTTTTATATGATTCCTCCCAAAGTGTTTCAAAAGATCCCCAGATGAGTAGTCACAGAGTGAAAAAAAAATTAAGTATTATGATGTAATAAATGGTGATGACATGTAAGGAATAGACTCTAAATTGGCTGTAGGAAATGAGTTGTTGAGCTTTTCCTACTGAGGAGAGGTTGTTAAAGAAAGTCCCTGATTTTATCCAACTGATCAACTCTAAAGTATGACCACCTTGTATGAGGCCAGGTCCAAAAAACACATTTCTCTTTTGGTGTTTGCATTGGCTGATGCTTTGTAAAGGGTTAACAAAGAGAGATAGACCTAGAAAATCTGTGAGACTCTCCTTGCTCTGCACAGTCTTCTGCTTGCCTTTACTGAATATATTTATGCAGAATCTGTCAGGTTCTTTGGCCAGGACACAGTTTTCTCCATAGCCTAGCCTGGGTGGAGTTGCCTTGGACTTGTTTCCTTGGACAGGAGAAAAAGCCAGGATTGGAAAGACAGCTCTTCTGGGCAAGATGCAGTCAGTGTCTCATCAGCTCTCTCCAGGTGAAATTACATCCTGAAAAATACATACCAGGCCAATCTGGAAAAAACAACAACAAATAATGAGCTTTGAGAGTAAAGCCAGGGGAACAAGGCCCTGGATAACCTAAAGACATCAGATTAAGCTTTATCCTGCTACAAATAAGTGATCCATAATCTAAATTGAAATAAAAGTTTCAGGTTTCTTTTTTAACAAGTAGTTTTTGTCTTGCCCTTTTAAATTTGTGCACTGTTTATTTTAAAAGTGTTATCTATCAAAAATTATTCAACTTAAAGGAGTTTCAAAGGACATTATGCATTTAAAATAATGAATAGGCTTGGTTTTGGCCCTATCCTTCAAAAATGCTGAATTGTTCAGTGTTGAATTTTATAAATTTTTACCATCAAAAACCAAACTAAGTTTACTAACTGGACACATAAAGGAGCTGAATTTTCTGAGGTTCAAAATAAAAATTAAACAGAATCTCATGAGAGGAGCCAGGGTCAGGTTCTTTTAAATCACACCAAAGAAGTTTTCAGAGGTCTAACTCCTCTTCCCTTTTCCATCAGAGCTGCAGGCTTGGTTATTTTCAAAGAGCAGTTTTCTTCCTTGTTTCAGTTTCTTCCTTGTTTTCAGTTTTGTTTTGTATTTTAATAAATAATGAAAAATGACCTGCAGAATGGAAGGTGGAATTGGGGGTTGGACCACTGAAATGGAATCCCAAGTTTAAACCCAGACTGTTTTCAGCTTTTCACCCTAAAAATAAGGACAATTACTTTACTAAGTCAACTAAAAAGTAATTTTAAACCAACATGTTTAAGGAACCTTGTGAAGGAGACAGTGATAAAGATGGAAGTGGAACTTCAGTGAAGTTCTTGAATGACCCAAAAACTGGCGAAACAGATGGCAACATTTGAGCAATGGATTTCCTTTGTACAATGGTTGCTGTAGCTACATAGAAGCTGGAATTGCTAATAACTACATCTTTACCTCTGCATTGACCTAACTGGTCCTAAAGTACTAATGAGTACGGCTCATTCACTCAGTCCTGAACTGCAATATTCACTAGAGAGGGATTGGCAAAATAAGTTTTAAAACCTTGTCATTTTGTAATATAAATGCTCTAACAATTCTCCTTCAGAAGTATATGTTTAGTTTATAACATTAAAGAGCAGCATATTTTTGATTAGCATGAATAAAACTAAATGTGCATAGCAACTGGAGGGAAAGGTGTGTAACCTTGAAATAGTGCTGTGAGAAAGGACACAGGAAGGGATGGGGCTGCCCCTGGGCCCTCACAGGGCACCTCTTCCTTTTGGCTCACTACCTTCAGCTGAACACCCATATTGAGGAGTTTCCCTAGTGCATATTTCAGCTACTCCTGAAATTCCTATTCGTTTAGTAGTGAATTTCTTCAGTATGTAATTCACTATTCATTTAGTAGTGAATCTCTCTATCATTTAAATTACTAAAATGCCCCCAGATATGAAAGAGATATGGAAGGAATTACAGTTTATGCTATTTTATTTGCTGTGTGCATTCTGTTAAGAATGTTGATACACTTAAGAAAAGTTGCCCTCTTTGAAATGAAAGTAGTTTGAAGGTGTAAGTTGAGAGCTCAAGGGTTTGGTTTTTGTAGATAGACATGTTTGTTTTTGTTTTGCACAGTTGCATGTTGACAGTCAATTCTTCCGAAGCAATGTTAGACTTGTGTAGGCATAATAATACTTTGAAAAAAAATGATTGGGGAACTTCATTTGCAAATGACAAAACTACATGCAAGGCTGTTAGCTCACCCTCCCCGAAAAAGATATTCTTGGTTCCCCTCTTCATATGGCACCTACTTTCATCATCCAGAGTATTTGTGAGTTTGAATTTCACAGCAAGGGACCTTAGTGTTTGATGTAATCTATTACGAGAAAGGATCCTCAGCTATCTTATTGGAGAGTGCAAAGACAGATTTTCGGCAGAAGTGCAGAGTAATTTGGCAAGAGGCGCTAGACACAAACTGGAATATGGGAAATCCCAGTTGGATATTAGGACTTTTTTTTTTTTAACAGAAGTATGCTAAGCACTGAAACAGATTACCCCAGAGATGTTAAGGAATCTGTGTCCTCAGAGGTGTTCAAGACTCAGCTGGATGCGGCCCTGAGCAACTTGAGGCTTTGAGAGGGAGTTGAACTAAATGACTTAGAGAAGTTCCTTCCACCCAAAGTTATTCCATTATTCTGTGCTTGTGGCTGCTTTAGAAGTGTGTCTTGTCTATTGTAGTACATAGAAACAGAACTATTTTTAAATGTTTTCCATTTTAAGATATATTTGGGTTGCAGCCAAACAACCAATATTTCTCCATGTTTGGCAGCCAAAATAAATACAAAAACATAAAAGAGCAGAAAATAAAAGTTTCATAGTTTTAGATTATCATTGAAAGCTTGCCTGGTGGTACTATGACACCAGATTTGGAAAAATCAAAGCACTGCTGTGAATGATTTGAATAAATGAGGTAGTGCTCACAAATAGATGGTGCTAATATATTTTCATAAGGCACACTTCATTTGTCTAGCACTCTGGGAGGCAGTGCTGGGTCTTGCCTTCATGCCCCTTAAAATCTTTGAAATAGTGGAAAATAAACAGTTTCAATGTAAGGCAAAAGGAATTCTGGCAACAAAGCCAAATTTGCTGTAATACACTACAGCTGTATTCACCCTCTAGTTTTGTAGGGTAGAGTTCAAGGATCCTCACTCTATGGATAAAAACAAAAAATAGGACTGTATTTGATCACAAGAGACCATGCACACCTACAGCACGCAGTAGACTCTTGGTATGCATGAAGGTAACATCTAAACTTTTAAAAGTTTCAAAATATTCCTGCCTTTGTCTCCTGTTGCCTATGCATTCCAGCTAGCCAAACTATGGTGCTTCCTGCTGGATTCTTTGGGCCATTGGTAGCTATTCTCTTCTTTCTGAAGAGCTGGTGGTGGCTGGTCCTGTGATGACGCAGCTGATTTGTTATTAAGCTGGTTTTCATTCCCTCCTAGTATAGGCAGACTCCTTTTCTCAGAGTGATTCTGACACTCCAAGTGCTCTGATGCACTTAATGTTGTGCTTTGACTTCAGATGTGCTTTGCACAGTTTCTCCTGCTGATCTTGGCCATCAGCTGACTTTTGTTGAAGAGAATGCTTGCAGATCAGTGTGGAATTTCTGTTGGCAAGCATGGCGGGAAAGATTGTGTTTCAGAGGTAGCTATAGATCTCAGAATCTTCCATTTGGAAATGGCCTCAATGTAAAAGAATTGCATTACAAATGCAAATTCTTAAGACCAGGGTTTCACTAATAAATGCCAAACCCTGACACAAACGAATGGAATTAGAGGGCATCTAGTTTATCATTTGAGTCTTTCATCAAGGTGATGCAGGGAAAAAAGGTCTCCTGGAATCCTAATACAAAAAACTGTTTTCTCAAAATCAAATAGATTCTTATCACAGTATCATAAGAGTTAAGTTCCTATGATTTCCCTTGTCTATTCAATTATACTTAATGAATATTTATCTGAGCGATGACTAAAAGAGACATATTAATTAGAATGAGATTGCTTTCCTGGTTAATTGTTCAAAACACTGTGAGAGCAGCACAAGTGAAATCTATATTGTTCATACACTGCTGGGGGCAATCCCCATTTACCAAGATAATTTACATATCATTTGTGTCTGCCTTGCTCCAGGCTGGCCCTCTCTTGATTAGACTGGCAGTGTCTGTGCAGCATGTAGGATTGAGCTCTCCTCGTCCTTGGTTGCTTCACTTCTGTTTGTACACTTCCAAAAACTGGTCATTTATTGTTTTACCAGTTAATATTCATCCCTCATTCTTACTGATTCTGGAATGCACACAGCCCATGAAGAGGAATGTGGTTTAGTCATATGAAGTGTGGCATCTGTGTTGTTGCTTTAGCAGTTATTTTCCCTGAAAAACACGTGGCCAAATTAAAATGAAGAAGGAGATTCGTCTGCTTGCTCTTTGCTGCTCTTTGGGTCAGGTTTTAAAAAAGACAGGTCCTGCTTGCCTGACCTGATCTCCTCTTATGACAGGGTCACACGCTTACTGGATGAGGACAAGGTTGTGGATATTGTGTACCTTCAGCAAGGCCAAATGCTGCACCTGTCTCATGACAACCCAAAGCTGCCTGGTGAGAAAGGACCTGGGTGTGCTGGTCACCAGCAGCTGAGCATGAGCCAGGGGGTATCCAGGTGGCCAAGAGCCCAGTGGAAGCCCATTTATCAGCAATAGTGTGCCAAGCAGAACCAGGGAAGTGGTCACCCCCCTGCACTTGGCACTGGTAGGGCTGCACTCTAAATCCTATATTAAGTTTTGGGTCCCTCTCTACAAGGAAGATGTTGAGGAGCTGAAGCATGTCCACAGAAGGGCCACAAAGCTGGTGAAGGGACTGGAGCAAAAGTCTGTGAGGAGTTGAGGGAGCTGGAGAAAAGGAGGCTTGGGGGACCTCATCTCTCTCTCTACAGCTGCCTGAAAGGAGAGTGTAGGGGCCAGCTGGGGGTCAGCCTCTTCTCCCGTGTAACAAGTGACGGGACAAGGACAAATGGCCTTAAGCTGTGCCAAGGGAACTTTAGGTTGGATACTAGGAAAAATATCTTCACCAAAACATGAAACATTGGAACAGACAGATGATGTTTGAGGCACGATCCTGGGAGGTATTTGAAAGTTGTGTAGATGTGGCATTTGGGGACGTGGTTTAGTGGTGGACTTGATAGTGTTGGGCTTATGGTTGAACTTGATGATCTTGATGGTCTTTTCCAATCTAAATAATTTTTTCTTAATGTTTTTTTCCTAAACTCTACAGGGACTCTGCAATACTTTTTGCCATCACTGTACTTAAAAGTAAATTAGAGGAAAATGACCTGCCCTGTCAAGACAGGGTGGTGAGGACAAGGATTTATTTTTAAAATTTCAAGTGCATCTTCTTTTCTTCTTTCCTGCCTTATTCTCTTAAGAAAAATATTATTCCTGTTTATTTTCTGCTAGAACTCTCTTCAATTTTAAAAGCTCTCTTGGTGATTTTGATATCCTAGGCATAAAAAAAGAGATCTAAAGAGTATTATCTCAAAGCTACTACTGTTTTGGGATCCCATTTAAACTTTCTAACTGCAGAAACCTCACTGAGTTTTAAGACTTTAAAAAAAATCAAGACTCTTTGTCACTCTAATTGACTGCTTATGGATAAACAATGGTATCCATCTAACTGAAATCAGTTGAACATAATCTTGATATAGAATTAAGTCTTCAAATTGATGTAAGGTATAACAGAGATACGTAGATACAATTGTGGGGGAAAATGGTTTAAATTATTGTAAATTTAAAATTAAATAGATGTTCTCTATTTTTTTTTAATGAGTTCAAGTTTGAAACTGATTAAGAAATTTATTCTGGAAATCAAATTACCATATTTGAATTAAGTTCTGTAAGTCATCTTTTATTCTTAGACATGAATACGCAATAGAGACCAGGAGACCATCATTTCAATAATGCTTAATGGGTTTTGAAGAATCCATAATTTAAACAGATGTAGCTCACTGACAGTCAGAGATAATAAACTTTGTTACCAGTTTTTACTAAGTATCTTTATTAAACCCATTTTGGGTATTTGAAGTGTGTTGTGTTTTCTTCCTGGTTTGTGCTATCTGGAGCCCTGTCAATATTCAGAGTTGCCGATCCTCAGCAGTCTTGTGTACTGAAAATAAATGAGCCAGGATGTCACGGAGGTTAGAAGCCACTGCCACCCCATGAAGGTGTTGCTCTGCTGAAAATGCCAGAGAACTGAGTTTTCTAGAAGCCTTGCAGTGTTCTGGAACCTGGCAGAGTTGCCTTCGGAAAATTGTGACAGTTTCCTGGCTGAATGATTTTTCTTGATCAGTCTTTAGATAAAGGAAGGGAGGCAGATGTTTTCCATCAATTTTACTTGTATGCTTCTTTCTGTAAAGGGAAGAGGCATAAAGTGTTGGCTTAAGGCTTTACATTCTGTGTTGCAGACAACTGCAGATGCTCAAATCATCTACTAAAACAAAGTGAGGGTTTTGGTCTCTTGGCAACTCTAGTCATTAGAATTTCTCTAAAAAAAGCAGGGTATGTTGGGGTGATACCAGAGAACCAGTATGTGCTTGTCTAGAGTAGGTTGAATATCAGTCTGCAATTACAATTACTGAGAGAGAGAGAGAGAAAGAAAAGAAAGAAAGAGAGAGAGAGAAAGAAAAAGAAGGAAAGAAAGAAAAAGTTTAGTATCGCTCTGTCCTATTATTCAATGATATATTATTTATCATTTATCTCATAGTTGTTCTTCAGGATTTAGTTCCTGAATCAAAATGATTATCTGCGAAATTCTGTTTTCTCCTGATAAGTTCATTTCAACCCTCATGTTTGAACACATGCCTGAAAATCTACTGGGGATAAAAATTTATATTTTGAGAATGAGAATAGAAATAACAACACAAAATGTACTAGTCCAGTGCTGGTGTTGTAAGGTTGGGGGAAAGCCAGCATTTCAACAGTTCTGAAAATACGATAGGCCGAACAGTAACAAGGGAGTACTAAAATTGTACAAACCTAGGAAGGAAAAGGGAAAAGCCAATCCTCCCTTACCCCACCAAGAAGAAGCCAAAACGCCAACTTGTAGCCTAAAAAGTTATTTATTCTGTTGTGAAGTCATTGTCTGTTGCTACAAGTTAAATTTTTGCAGATGGATATACAAGATGTGTATCTTGTATACACATCCAAGATGTGTATCTTGTATATTACTTTATGTGCTGTTCCCCTGGAAACCATAAAAATGAATGTTTAAAAAGAATTTCTTCGTAGTTTTGAGTAAAGTATTTATGTTAGTTAGGTGTCCTAGTGTAATTCCAAATACAGAATTACATTTCCAGCCCAACATAGGGGAAAAAATTGTGGAAGATTTATTTGGATCTAGTTGCTGTTTATCCTCTAACATAATTTTTGGGTGTGATTAAGTGATTAACTTAATTTTACAACTTCATATTTTCTACTAAGAAGCAAAAAAAAAAAATCAAACCAAAAACTTGTACATTTCTCTCCTGTGGGTCCTACATATGGCTAACGCTACTATAACTCTTGCATTTAAAGTGAAAAACACTTGCATTTTTTCCACTTACTTCATGCATGGTTTTACTACTGCAATTGTAGATGTTAAAGCAAATGATAATGTTAAACTAGCAGAAAAACAGTCATGTTGGCAACCACTATTATGCATGACTGTTAGTTCAATTTATAAATACATTCTGTTTCCAGGGGACATCACCTATAAGAAATTTTTCAGTTGCATGCTATTAGCAAATTAAATTGTTATCTTGTCATGTTCCATTACTGAATGATGGCAAGGCAATGCATTCTGATCTCCTCTTTTTCACTCTTTCCCCAGTGAAAAGGCAGAGCCTGAAGGTTCAGATCAATGTGACAGATGACACTGTTTGCATGAGGTATCTTCGACCAAGTCAAAGCACCAAACTAGAAGGTTTTGTCCTGGGTTATGGAAGCAACTTCTTTTCTAATCAGTACATCCCCTTGCCTTCAGAAGGAAAAAACTATGTAACAGAACTTGGTAAGACATATTTGCTCTGCATGCTGTTGTTGTAATGAATTATGGGAAGAGACTGAGGAGAATATGAACCTTTTGTTCACCTAATTTTTTGTTTTATTGGGTTGGTGCTTACGGTTTCTTTGTGTTTGTTTAAGGTTGCTGTCAAGAATTTCAGTGGAAAGTGGAATTAGCAGATCCTTCAAGGAGAGCAACTAGTTCTTGTTGTCTGGAAATTTTGCTTGCTGGTATTTGTTTTGGGGATTTTTGCTTTAGTGGGAGCCTGCACTGTACTTGAACACATCACATATCAGATGGGATGGTTTGCCTGAAGATGCAGCTATAAAGGAGAATACGAGGGAGATGTACATGCTATTAACAAACAATAGAAAAAGCAGTGAAGGAGTCTTGAGAATTGTGTGGTTGATTCCTTTTGACAGAAACATTCATATCAATGTGAGGCCTCTTCTTTTAAGGATCTACTCCAGTATTACATGTTATAGATTAACCTCTAACTTCCATGTCAGAAGTTACCGATGGAATTCCATGAGCTGTTTTAATGTCATGAATGCTATATCCTGTTATCTGGAATACAGAGAAGGAAGAATGAATTATTAAAATATTGATTTATCAGGATTTGACCTTTTGAGAAATCTGTTAAATCCCTAAGGATTTTCCTATTGATTTAAGTTTTTCTAGCCTGAAATGAATCAATTTACCCTTGTCATTGTAATGCTTGTGATCTTGGTGGAAAGCAAGGGGGAGCAAAGGATGCATGAGCATAGAAGTAATAATTGCCATGTTTTTGATGTGTTCAGTTAAGGCCATTGTGGGTGTGTGCTCCAGGCTGAAAACTGCAGAATAAAAACTGAAAAAATCAGATGTTAGACACAGGATAATTAATAAATTGGAGACTGATAGGATCACTGTGGCAAAGGTTAACTTTCCCTTTCATGGGTTGGTACCCCTGGGATCTCTCTGTAATTCTATCACCCATCTGGCTTACCTGATTCATCCTATGTGTAGCTTTTGAATCAGTTCACTAAGAGTGATGTACAGGATTTTCTGTAGTATACTGTGCATTTGGCGTAACAATGCCTGCTGCAGGAGTAGTGAGGATTAATTTTTGAGGATTAATATTTTTCAGGTACTCTGACATCTTAAGGAAGAGCAAAAAAAGGACTGAATGTAACATGGTGTAAGATCGTTTTAACTCCCTATGTAATAGAAGCTTTTGTATCTAATGTTTTGCAAAACTGAAAGCTCAAGGTCACCTGGAATTTCAGGTATATTGCTATTTTGTAGCTTTAACCATAACACTTAATGGTTGGACTCTAGGCACCTTTCTTTAGTTCCCCAGCGCATCAGAGCACTGACCATATGCATTTGCTGTAGGGTGTCTGGAAAGAGAAAAGCACAAATGTTGAGGAATGCTCTTCCTTTATGATTAGTTCAAAGGAGAATAATGTCAAAATTTTATCTCCCTCATGCTAATAGAAGTTGTCAGTTTCCTTATGACAATAAATCTATGCTTGTGACTTCTGAATGTTCAGTAACTAAACATGCAAAATGCAACATAATATAGATAGCAAGACAAGAATTTCTAACCTTCAGAAAAATGTCATCTTTGAAAAGACAGGAGTAAAAGAAGTTTTCAGCGATATGTACTTCAAGTTGCAAACATTTATTTGAGTCAATTACCAGTACGTTTATTGGAACTGTTGCTTTTAGTTGAGATATTTAGGGTTAGATTGAATGTCTTGGGGACTTGTTGATTGGAAGCAGAGAGTGCATAATCTTTCCCATTTCACAAATATTAAACACAACATTAAACTGCAGCTTTGACTGTGCTTTCCAAATATGTATGGAACACGAGCTAAAGCAATAAACATCAGTTGTGCTTTTGGCTCTACTTTAGAGTGACTTGTGTGGCAGAAATGAAGACAGAGATGATTGCTAGCACACTCCCTCCTCCCCGTCATATTTAGGGATCAGTTGCTGGCAGAAACTGGAAGAACTGCAGAATGGTTCTCAATTCTAGGAATAATGAGTAAGTTTTATTGTGGCAGCCAGAGACCTCAGCTCTAGCATACACTTCATATTGATTTTAGAAAAAGCAAGGTGTTGTAGAGGGACAATAAAAATACCCCCAAGAAATATGCCAAAGATATAAACCCCCTAGACCCTATTGCTGAAAAATCTCAGATTATCTTTGTACTCCTCGTTCAATGTGATGAAGTTGGCCTAGTATGTTGCCTTCGTATTAAAACAATGTACTTTTAAATTTCACACTCAAGGTTGTCTATCCCATGTTCTAGACATTCTAGTGATCAAAGTGCCACTGAACATTCTGAAAATGGTCTTCAGTGTGTTCCACATGTTTTTCCACAGTCAAAACAACTAGGTTTATACAAGAAAAAAAATTATTTTTTGCCCTGAGAACTCCTTTTTGGTCCTCTCATGCTTTGACTTATCTGAATTTTACAGAAAGCAGGTGAGTTTATAGGCTTCCCTGAACAGTGGTAGGTGAGGCTTTTATTGAGCAGAACGTGGAAGAAGTGGTTCCCAAATATGAAAATTTATTGTGGTCTATTTAGACCAAGACTAATGCAATTTAATGCTTCCTTCCTTGTCAGTTTTAGTGGTTCATGGAAAGAGAAACCTTTCCCAGTCAATTTAGGGACTAGGATCACAACCTTAAATTAGTTTGTAGTGAAAGGTAAAGATGAGAAATGGACATTAAGGGCATCTGTTACTCTCTAAAAGGTATGTATGTGTTTCTAATGCATTAAGGACCAATGCTGTGGAATATAATCCCCTGGGAGAGAGATTAGATCCAGGAAAATGGAAGATCCATGAAACTGGATCTTTTCTGGTAGTATTAAAATTGTTTATTCTGTGAAAATTTTTAAGGAAAAATCGTACAGATACACAATCAGCTGTAGACACTACTAAAAAAAAATAATTAATTTATGTGCTAGGCTAATGTAAAAAACACAGAGACCTCACATACAAGTCATTATTCCCTTCCTAAAATGCATCAGTCCTTTAAAATGCAATTTCTCCTTTCTAACAAAGAGCGTAGGTCTACAAGTAGAATGAAGTGCATTGCAGACATTTCCACATTTCTTTGATTCACTTCTGCATCCCTGGTTTTGTTAATGGAGCAGCATAATCGGTATTTTGTTTGGGATAATTGTCCCCAGTTGGAGCTGGAATATAGAAGATAACAATATACACAACAATATATATTTGTAAGGCCCACAAATTCCATATTTCCAACACACCCATTGTAGATTAATATGAAATTTATTGTCGGTTTTTCTGCTGGGTCACACACCTTTTATGATCCTGTTAACAGGAAGCTTGAAGTCAGCAGATGTATTAATTTATAAAATTACATGTCTGTAGATGGATATATTTTTAAAGAAATTATTAAGGACATGGCATTTCCTAGGATTTACAGAAAAGAAATATGATTTTGTACATGTGACATTCACCTACATTTCATGCATTAAAATATTCAGCACCTCACTGCAGTCATTTTTATCTTAAAATATCTGTTTTGCCTTCGTTTTGCAAATTATATAGTAATTGAGGCAGCAATTGGATAACATTATCAATAAATTGGAATCTCCCTGCAGAGGGAGGGCATGGGCAAAGAGAAGAGGATCCTGTTGGATTTCCTGAACTTGTAATGAGTTTCTGCTGGCAGCAAAGTCTTGAGCATCTTCATGCTCTAGCAGATAGATCTGAATATACTGAAATGTCGATGACAGTGACAATGATGAGGCGGCAGCAAAGTTGTTCCCAAGAATTATGCCTCTGTTTCAGGACACCAGATGTGGTTTGTGCTGAGTGTACTTTATGTGCTCACATGACAGTAAACAACATGATTTTTGGTCATGAAAGCTGTTCAGTGTTGAAAGATATCAAGAGGTTAATTCCACTAGGCTAATAGAAAGGTGAATGGACCCATCCAAAAGCTCTGGGCTTGACTTAAAAATTTATCCTAATTTTCTCAGTCTTCTTGACTTGTAAAGAAAGTACTTGCTTAAGAGATTTGTGTTAGTCTTTTCTAACTTGGCTAGGAAGATTGCAAGCCCACCTCCTAGAAATTGTTGATACTGTTAGAGAAACCCAAAAAGTTGGGTGGCAACAGGAAATTTTGGCCAAAATGACCAGCAATTACTTAAGAGAATTGGGCAATGCTTTTGCTTTTCCTTTTCTTGCACAAGACTGTACAGTGTAAGAGGAGAATGTATTGGTAATCCTGCTTCATAACAATGTCAGTAAGCGTTGTGCGAATTTCGTGTTTATGTACGTATATGAGAGGGTTCTAGTACCACCTTGAGCACATTTTAGAAAGTGTAATTCAGGGATCTGTGCTAGGGCAGTGCTTAGCTAAAAGATCTTGCTGTGCAGTTTCTTATCAGTTACCAGAAACTGGCAGTTGTGTTAGCTGCATGCTTTTCAGGATGCCAAATAACGTGAATCTTAATTCAGCGTTATGTTACCTCCTGCTAACTTACCGGAAAACAGGTTCTTATTGCTAATGCTAGCAGAGCCTAGTGAAAGGGAGGAGCTGGAGGTGTCCAGCAGATTCCCCTTCCTCTAGACAAATGCATTGATCAGCAGCAGGTTCATTCATGCCAGCCTCTTTGTCCCACTTCTCTGTCTTCTCCCATGCTTGTTGCATTACAATACTTTCCATTCTCCCCTTCCTCCAACTTTGCCCTTAACAACATCCCATGGTAAGTTTTTAGCAATCCCTAAATACAGATTAAAGACTTGCAGCCTGAAGCAAATATAGACTTTGTTTTGATTTCTGAATCCAGTGGTCCATGAATTCTAATGATGCATTTGTAACACTATTTTAAGATTTATTCTAAGTTCATCAGTCAGTTTATACTTACATTGTTTTGCTTGCAAGTGCATGTTGTCTGGGCCCTGAATAATGTGCTTGAACAGAAGGAGACTTTCCTAACATTTTGTAATGCCTCTTGGTGTCCTGCTGATACTGATTTGATAGCCTAGCTCATGGCATGTGAAAATAAGTGCTCTCCTTTGTTAATCTGATATGTCAGTGGCATGTGTTTTTGTTACATTCTAGTTGTCTTCATAAGCTGTTAAGATGGGTAATAGAAGCTTTATTCATTTAACCATTTTATTTATTAATATAATGGCCTATGTTTGGGGAATTATAGCACTAATAATTAGGCATGGATTTATGGAGAGAACTTCTCTGGAATTTATGGAGGAGAACTTCTCTGGTACATGTGGGCATTTTCCTAGAGTATTTTGTGGTTAAAGAATTGAAGGTGGTCACTCTTTGGACTTTATTTCTGATCTGAAAGGAATTCTTAGCCAAGATGTTAGTTGTCCTAGCCTTAATAAAGAGGGTAAGACAGTAATAGATTCAAACAAGTGGCCTTAGAGTAGCAGCTCTCCAAGAATGGGTTAGGCATCAAGGAGCTACTAAGATTTTCATAGCAAATTTGCAAATTTATTTCAAATTTAACTTGTTAAAGCTTGCATTGTTTTTTAGGGATCCTTCATTTATGAGATTTTGGATCCTCACTGATGAGAGACAGATCTATGTTTTGCATCTTTATCATATATGTCTCTGTTATATACTGATTAATGTTGAAATGATTTTTGGAGGCAAATGCTGGATTCCTGCATCTGTGTCCTGACATTTCAACATTGATCTTAATTACATAACTATCCTTTTCTTACTAAATACAATTCAGAAAAAATAAGAAATATTCAGTTGCAAACAGGATTGTCTGTACCTTGCGGTATAGTTTGTTTTTACTTGAGGTTGAAATTTTATTTTTCAAAAGAACTTCTCTTAAATATATTTTCATGCAAATAGCTGATCTATTCTGTAAATCATAATTACATCCAGTCAAACATCCATATTTTTATGACTGACTATCGCATTTTCCTACCTACCTCCTATTTCAGCAATTTGCAAATTGTGCAAATTGTGGTTTTATTTGAGTTCTGGTATTCTGCAGAATTTTCATTTTCTTCTGCTGTGTTACTCCCCTCTCCCCAAGATTCCTGCTTCTTATAGACATGGATCTGTCTATAAGAATCCATGGAATAGATTATGACTATATAGGCATAATAAAAAAACCACAGATTATCGTGAAATATTTCCTGTAACTTGACAGAGTCTAATACATGGGTGAGGCAATGTTTGAACGCCCTGAAAATGAATTGAGTCATAGTAGCATCAGATGATTTCAGCATTGTGATGATGACTGATAGTCATATTTCTCAGCAAGACTGAATCAGTGTAGAAACTCAGTACTCTTCTGAACTTACTAAAAGAAATGTTGATTTGCAGTGGAAGACCAAGAAACAACTCCCAATTCTAATGAGTCAGGGCTCATTATATGGTATTGAAAAAGCTCTCTGCATTTTTTAATTTCATTTGTCTTGGATAGAGAATATATATCTGCCCAGAATAAAAGCATTTCAACGCATGTGTCCTCTTGTCCATGCACAATGCTTTGGTACTGTGCATCAAACCAATGAATTTAGCTTAAATTACAGTTGCTCTACTCTTAATATCTATATAGTAACATGAGTGGTTGTGCTCAGGAATCATGGAATCATATTTTTAAATTAAGATATAGCTTAAACACAGTACAGAAACTTATTGTTGTATCCCAGGTATTGAGTGGATTTGTTTAACAAATTCATTTTCTGATTTCAGTTATAATGATCATAATATTGTCTTAAGTTCAGTGGTTCTAAAGAAGCAGTACTTTTTAAACCTGCCTCTTCCCTAACAGCTCTCTGTCAACATCTAGTCTCAGCCTGTTTTCCTAAATGCTTCCTTTTGTAGGTTGTATTACAGTCAGAAGAGCCATGAATTCTCTAGAAAATGGGAATGTGTTGTATTCTTTATTAAGGCAACATTTGTTAAACTCGCCAAAATAAAGCTTAACGAACAGCATACAACACAAAATATTTCCACAGAGAACACTTTGTTACAGAACAAAAACACCTGCTAGAACTGATGAATCCTGAAAACTGCCAGGTTTTGTAGCTGAGATGTCCAGTGAGGCATTAACAGCCTTTGTGTATTGCCATATTTTGTTTAGCACTTAATCTATTTCTATACTGCTACACAAGTCATTTCAGATTTCAGCCAGAACTAATTTTTCCATTTATGGAGCAGGAAAAAACAGTTTCAAAGTATTTTAATAATTTTCTTTCACAATTCTTGGACATTTTACTGATAAATTCATAAACTTTTAGTTTTGAAGACTGGCTTTGTAGTTCTTGAACTTTCAAGGTCACGCTTTAAAATAATCCTGTTGAATACCTTGTGAAAGTTATAACATCTCACAAGTGGGCATAAATGCAGAGCACAAATCTGGGTTTATAATACAGGGAAACCAAATTATTTTAAAGTGTTGCTTATTTCTATTTTTCAGTCTCAATACAAAAAATATCCAAGTGGTTACACAGCTCTGATGCTTGTGTACCCCTCTAAATACTAAAAGACATTTTTTTGTAAATGAAAATGTATTTACACTTAGGGATTCCTTTTTTTTTAACTAATTCTTTTTTCCACACTGCTTCGAACACCTGTTTTCAATGCTTGTCTTGGTTATTTGGTGCAGATGAAACCCATTTAAAAAGACTAATTAAACAATTAAAGTACATGCACAGTATGGGTGTCCAGTGCTTTAGGTGCACAGAATCTGAGCAGTTAAGTTAGAGTGGTTTTCCCCACACTGGCAGAACATTTTCAGTAGTACAGTAAGCTTTTGGGTTTTTTGGTATTGCTTGTCCCTTCTCTTTTTACAGAAAACTGAGTGCAAGAGAAAAATGAATGATTTCTTAGCAGTTCTGTTTAGTTGGTAGAATTCAAGGTGCTTGTTACACTGAAATACACAGGAAATTCAGTCTCTTATTTATACTTATACATTTAGATAAATGTATCTAAACTACAATAAGAATTCTATGTAGACTAATCCTGTTTTTTAAAAGCTATAGTAAAAAATAATTTTGGTTAGTAGAGAGTGAGCCAAATTCTGCCCGTGGATATCTTGCTGGAATCTCCTTAGACAACTTCTCTCATGTCACAATTAAGAGGGAATAAAGCTTGGTTTTAAATAATTTAGAAGGGCAGAAATCTCTGGCATCTGGCTTTAAGTGTTAGGGAAAATCTTATTTCTGTAGAGGAATTCCCCAAACTAAAATAAATATCTCAAACTTGTTTTAATCAAATAATTTATACTTTCGAACTCAATGAATTTTAAAGAAAACAGCCTAAAGATCATGAAGATTGGACAATGTGTCAAGAATTCCCTGACTATTTGACTTTTTCTTATTAATTTCAGATTAATCTCTTTTTCAAATAAATAGCACATCTGTACTAATTCCTTTTCCATTCACTTGCAGATGCAGAGCCGCGGTATTTGGTTTCAGTAAGACCAGCACGTGTTTCCAACAACAAGAAGTCTTGTTCAGGTACTTTAATATTACTGCATCTCTTTCTTAAAATATTTGAAAGAAAACAGACCCTTGTGCTGGGTTTCTCTGAAAAGATGTTTCTACCTGTAGACATCTCACTGGGATGCACAAATTCCATACATGGAAAGGTAAAATGTAGGGCAGCGTTCCCTAGTCAGTAGCCACACACACGGTGCTCAAAACATGAAGGTGTACCTAAAGATTTTTTTGCATAAAGTTCTTACAAATGAGAATTAAAATTTAGAATACTAATTTCTGATGTTTAAAGACATTATTCTTCCCAAACTACAGGTAAGGATTTCTTCTTCCATAACATGTTAATGCTCTTAGCTCCTCATTGGAAAATGGTAGTGTGTGTCTGTCTCTATATCAATCTACTACGAAGTTTACTATTGCAAGAACTTACAGAAAGTGATATTTCCAGCTGAATCTATACACAGCAGAGTAGAAATCTGAATTTTGTTCTCATCTGTTTCAAAGTCTTTCTATATGACCTTAACCATGTCATTAATATTGTCAATTCTGAATTCCTTACTTTATTAGGAAGACTTAATTCTCTACTTTAATGTGGAGTCTTCTTGCAGGGTGACTGGACTATTACAAAAAATAAACTCACGACCTATCCCTGGGAGCACTCAAGGTCAGGTTAGACAGATCACGTCTGAGAAACCTGATCCAATTGAAGATGTCCCTGCTCATGGCAGGTCCTTAAAAGTCCCTTCCAACCCAAATTATTCTATGATCTTTGGATGATTTTTTTTTTCCTAGCTCCTGATAATGATTGGGATAAACCTTTTCTTGCTCTTTGCCAGGTATAACACAATATGTCTGGAAAGATTTTGGAAGTGATTTACCCTTCAGACACAACATATATATGTTGGTTTTTAACGTAGGCTTTGTCACAACATATTCATCATCAATATAAAGTTCAAACCATCATGGTTCACATTTCTAAATGTACACACATGCATTGGTTGAAAATACAAAACAGGCTGTCACTGGGGCTGGTTAAGTGAAGAGATAATAGGGTTGAAAAGGCATGAGTAGAAATTTAGTCAAATCTGGTTCACAACAGTGAGAAAAAAACTCTTTAGATCAGTGGCTTATAAATTTTCAAGAAATGCTGGTCACCTGTATGTTTTGAGGAGGTACAGATCCTTTAGATTTTTGATGTAATGTGATGTAAAGAATATATTGATTTCCTATAGTCAATCGTCTTTCAAACACCAGAGATTCTGCTTGGGCCTGTATTAGTCCATAAACTACAGGTTCAAAATAGAGTCTGTGCATAATTTGTTCATTTCCTTATTAGCTTTTAAACTTTCTTTAAAATAAATTCTTTCCCCCCACAAGAACTGTACTCCTTTATACAGAGCAAAGATGAAATATCATGCAAAACCTGATTTCAATATAGTCAGTAATTAAAAGAGAAAATTCCTGCAGATAAAGACACTGATTCAGATCTGCCTGCAGTTAAAAGCAAAAGAACTTTTGTAGGTTTTATTTTACTCTTAAGAATGCTCTAGAAAATATTTATTATGTGTAGATATATTTGCAGTGTTACTGAGATACCTGCCAAGCAATTACTATTTTTATCACATCCATGGAGGCTTTCTAATGTCCTGGACTCTGTCATGTCTTCTGTGATATAGTCCAAGATAGCCAGAGTTTTTAATTTAATCTACCTATAGCTTATTCTTATACTAAGTGTACTTAAACCACCAAATGACTGTTTTCAAAAACTAGTTTTAACTGGAATGTTAGGTTGAAAAAGTGACCATGGACACTGCCACTTTTAAAAATCATGTTAGAAATTGTGACCATGAAAATTAGAGAACTGTTGTTCCTTTCCCTTCAAGCTTAGAAGAGATCTTCGTTTACTTAATTATCCATCTGCAAAAACTTTCCCTTGCATAACGCAGGAGAGAGAAATTAACTTTATATGTTGCTTGTGTAGGTCGGAACAAGACACAGAAGCCTCTGCAGCTGGTGGTTGGCACTCTCACCCCAACCTCTGTGTTCCTCTCTTGGGGCATCCTCGTCAACCCTCAACATGACTGGACAGCAACAAGTAACTGTGCTAGTGACAGGTAACAACAGAAAAGGATGGGCTTTATTACCACCATGAGTTCACTCAGGGCAGCTCCCTGCTGTGATTAATATAATTTTTACAGTAAAAATTTAAATGTTGTAAACAATAGTTCTGAATGTGAAGTAAGTATTTCATTTGCTCACGCTAGTGCTTTGCAAATCTTTGCTTGACATCTACTTTAGTGAGACATCAACATGCTGAATTACAAATCTTGCTATTTCACAGTGGATCCTTTGTTCTTAAACTAATGGCCTTGGCTCTACCTTCATTTGTATCTGAACCAATGGAAACTTTGTTAAATTACAGGAAATATTTCACTTTAGAGTTGACTGAAAACGTGTAAAAGAAGTCTTTTGTTGTGCGGAGGTGGCGGAATGATGCCTTAATACCATTTGATTTTTGTTTCCTTTATTTTGTCTTATCTCTAAAACTGATACAGTACATCTTTCATTATTTTTCTGTTGTAAGTAATAAAGAATCTCTTCTGTGTCAATATTTTTGACATTTACTGGGTGGCACAGTAGGTGGGAAACTCAGGAAGTGTTACCAAGTAGCAGTTTCAAGAAAAGTCATAGTGCAGAAGAGCTTCTCAATTAAGTGCACTATTATGGTTAGTCAACCCTCTGTAGATGAATAAAATTATTTAAATTGCTAATGCAGATGTTTTCCCTACTTGTGTTTCCCTTTATATTCTTCCTTGAATATTTTTACTTTCATTTACATTGTGTGAAGCTCTATTCTACTCAACAGTGTTTTGTAAAACTAAAAAGAAACATTGTGAATCTGTAGGATGCATCTACATTTGTTTTGCAACTGTTATCTTTTGGGTTTTAAATGTTTTTTTTTTCTTGCGATTCAGAACATTTCTTTAACCTAATATTTTGTCTAATATTTGTCAAATTTGTAGCTGTCTAATTTAGACTTGACTTTTCTTACTCTGGTGTTCTTAGGAAAACTCTAGCTGACACAATTAAACTGGATGTCAAATATAGGCTATGTTAAAAAACACATCCCATTTAGCCAGGATTACTTTTTTCATACCTTTACAAAAGTTTCATACCTCACAAAAGGACTGATCCTTTTCAAGCATCAGAAACGTCTCATGAAAAAATTTTGGATCTTCATCACCAATCAGATTTTCAAACACTTGAAAAAAATGTTTGTTAGGAAACAGTTATGGAATGTTAGTAAATGTCCACGGATGAAATCTGATCAGATTTTTCTTCAATAGAAATAAAAGTTGGTTAAGGCTCAGATTTTGCTCTTTCAACAAAGGAAGAAGCAAGTATTTTCCTACTGTGTGAAACTGGAGAAATGAGCTGATCTTGGATGAACCTGCAAAGCGTTCTAACGTAGTGGTTTAATCTTTATGTGATGTGTCAGCAAGGAATTTATGTGATGTGTCAGCACCAATGTTGCAGCAGCCATTGTGCAGTGGGAATGAAGAACACTTCAGGAGAAGCCTATATCCTGCCTTAATCCACTTGGAAATTCAAAGCAAATGGTATCCACCACCATGCCTTCATCAATTCTGTGTTTTCTCCTCAGTAGCTGAATTTTTTTTTGGACATTCATTGACTCAAAGTGGGAACAAAGTTTTTAACATAGTTTTTCAGTTAGGGCAGTGTGCTACTAGTGTCTTGCCATGTTTAGAATATATTCTGAGGTATTACTCCCCTCAAGAATTAAAGTGCACATTTTGTTGAAATATCCTCAGACAGGAGTAGCTAGTTTAAAAACATTTATATCAAGTTCCAAATGATCTTATCAAAGATAGGTATATACCTATAACCAGATTTCTGTTTTGCAATCAAGCATAAGAAGGAAGTTAATGAAGAAAAAAAAAGGCACTTAAGTGGTGCTCTTATTAATTTTACCTTTACTGGACCGAAGTGCTTGTGATTTGTATAAATTATGAGAACAATTGTCCATGTGACCATGGTGTGTTTATCTAGAATTCTGAGTGATTAAATCCACATACATGTCTAGTCAGTGTGTAGAAGAAAAATTATTAATTCATTATAATAATTTGAATGACTGTTGATAATGCACAATAAGAAAAAAATAGGGAGCAGCCCATTCTTAGCAAGTTAGTGTTGTGATAAAAGTACAAGACTTACTTAAAAAACCAATAACAGTTTCACCAAAATTTTAATCTATTTCGGGGGCAATCTACCTGGCTTGATGCTTTTTCATCTGGCACATTCTCCTTACTGGGACTGTTAATTATCCTCAAGATTGCTGTTAGTGGCTAACCTCTAACCTTTGGCATTGGCCCTACATAGCAGTCAGGACCTCTTAACGCAGTTCTGTCAGTCAATGTCCCACCAAGGTTTAAATTTGTAACTCTCCATGACCTGAAATGGAGTCACTGTTCTCAGCCTCAGATTTTACCATCTCCATGTGGATGTTAGGCTTTTGTACAAGTGTTGCATAATAAAAGTTATTTCAATGTGTTACTGAGTCAGAAGATAGAAACCACATGGAATAGCACAGTTCTGCTGGCCAAGGTTTTCTCTAGTGCAAGTTTGACCTCAGTGGGATATTCCTTGGAAGATATGGTTTTGTGAGCAAATGAGTTTGGAGTAAGAGGTGCCATATTCTCAAAGAGCCTTGATATCTTTTACTGCTTCAGTGAAATTACTGCTTGCTTCTACAGGGAGCATAGTGGTCTTCTGTATCTATGAGATTTTTAAGGAACTCCAATGAAAAAAATTTACTGTGACATTTTTCAACAAACCATTCTTTTGACTTAACTCCCTAGAGATTAAGAGCATAAGCCAATAGAGTGCTGCATATTACCCTCAAGATAACCCCAAATGCTAATCCCTTGTTGAAACAAAATTATTCACTGCCGTTTTTGCGGACCAAAAATGGAAGGTGAAATTTTGAAGCATTCTTGAAGTGACTATTATCTCTCATCAGACCCTTAGCACAAGAATTTAAAATAAACCAAAAATATTTAAATCAAAAAACTCAAGTGATTAGTTTTATGTAACCGATGAAAACTACATAACACCAGGAAGCACAGTTGGTGGAACCTTTCTCAGCATCCTCTGCTTTGTGACACCAGTGGAAGACAGTTGATGAGGGACGATGGCAAAGTCACAATATCCTTCTGCGCAGCCACGTTCAGTTCCTCTTTTTATTATTTCCAAGAGAGTAAGAGGTTTGTTTCCTCTCTGCCTAGCTGCGTTCAAACAAATATTAGTGGACAGATCTGTCAAAATAAAAGTACTCATTTACTCTCCATCCAGGTCTGAAAAAGAGAGAATACTCTGTAGATTTTTCTTTCTTTGTATTTGCTTTGATTAGAACACCTCTGTAGCTGGGGGTTAAAAATGGTGGACTTCGACTTTCAATTCTTTAGAAAGAAAAGTCGGGGGATGGAACAAAACCCATTATTTTCCATCAGAGTTTATAGATAATATAATATTCTATTGAGTGGATTGTGTAGAAAAGCAAGCACATTTTCAGATACATGCAAAAATAGGACTTTAAAACCTGAAGATATGTCTTTTTTTAAGTTAACTGCTGTGACAATTTCACACTGGCATTGTTTTAATTGCTTTACCTGTGATTTAAATGTCCTAATGCCATACTTGCAAGTAGCAGAGATTTTGCATTTTATTTTGGTTTTATCTGATGATTACGAAAAAAAAAAGTAAGAAAAACAGTAAGGGAAAACCAGGGAAGAGTCCATATTTAGTTTTTTTATTGTATAGTACATAAAAGTAGGGTTTTTAAAATCTGAAATTCAGAAAGAAATGTGCCTATCTCCTCCTGTGCCTATTTACAAACTTCTATCGTTATGCAGCTGCCAACTAAGTCATCCTTTGTGTTGCAAGTGTCATACAAAATGTATTTTAGATATAGCAGAGTTTCTTAAAGGAAAACATACAGCAGCAAATACACTCCTTGAGTTTCAGGTGCTTTTGAGCTGCTGCTGTGGGAGTACATGCTAAAAGCTTGTTTAAACTGGAATGATTTGTTCCTGTTCAGTCTCTCCTTTTTTCAGAGCCTCTCATCCTTCATTTCAGTCATTCTACTAAAAGTTTTAAGTAGAAGAAGTGAATTCTAGTCATCATGTAAGAGTCAAAACTAAATTAGAAAGTGCTTTGCAAAACTAACTGGTAACCATCAGTGGTGTCATTATTTCCATTTTTCATATATGCCAGTGTCTGTTACTTTAAAGTAAACTTAGCAGTAAAAAAGGAAACAATATCATCAACTTCATGGGGCAATTTGTGCAACACTCAGTGTATGAAACATCATAGTTCAAAGCATTTCTTTTATTGCTTTCTAGCATTAAATGGATGCTACACTTCTAATGAAGTCTAACTATAAATAAATACCTGTTATGCTGATAGTCTCTTTTAAAAAATTCTGATTACATTTCTGTGAACAAAAAAGAAATGAGCTTCCTAATCTATTGTCTCTGGCAACACAAAATCACAGAGCTGGAATGTTCTTCTATCTCCAAGGCTTAATTGTTTGTTTAGTGTTACGTGTGACTAAAATAGTCATGATTAAATTGTTTGGAGTTTTGGTTGGGACCTGGTTCCAAATAAATCCGTGGTATTTATACAAACTGACCTAGTCTTGAAATCTCACAAAACCTTATAAGCCTTATAAGATTTCCAGTATCTAATTGTTTGTGTCTGAATATTTGACTGTGGAAGCATGTTCTGGGAACCTGGCTGAAATGAGATTTGGTTGAAAAATGGAAAAATGGCAGTGGAATTCTTGGCAAAACAGTATCATTCAGACTGATAGATGAAAACTGAGTGTCTCGCCTATCCATCCTAGAATTCTACTTCTTTTAACAGTGAATAAGATTTGCTTCATCTCAAAAGAAAAAACCCTCTGTGCTCTTTCTTTAAAATGGTCATTTTATTTTGATTTCTAGTGCAACAAAAAGGCTGTCTCTAAACTGAGCACTGCCTTGGATTGTAGAGTTTTAAAAAACAAACTTTGTGAGCTGAACATAGAAGAGAAACAACCTTCTGTGTCAGGCTGAGAGTCTTTTACATTGACTCTACAGCTGCAGTAATCACTACAGTGGTTGGCCTGTGGGTAATCTTGTGCTCTTGTGGCTTCCTTTATATTATGAACTTGTTCTTACTTATTTTATTTCTGCCATCACATTTTGTGTGCGTCGTATGTGGAGGTAAGGAAAGTAAAAATACCATCAAAGATACAGAGTTTCAGGAATGCAGACACTGAACATTCCATGATTTTGCACAAATGTATATGGAGAGAAGCACTCTTGATGAATGTAGGCTCTTTATTCCTCTGCTGTGGCCAATTTTGCTTTTTTTTCTTTTCCCTCATTATTACAAAGATTATTTCTGAGTGCAACAAAACATCTCATGGCACCTTTTGTTTTAAATTGTTGGAGTTTTAGCTGTCTAGTAAAAAGGGAGCGGGTAAAATTTTTCTACAGTTCCTAGGGTGGCCTCATTGGTGGTATCTTCAAATGAGTGAAGCATTACCTGTTGGTGGAGGCAGGGAGGAACTAACTTCTATGGAGTTTGAGAAAAGAGCTCTAATGTTTTATAGAGTGCTAGCTGGCAAAGAAACAGAGTAACCTCTGCAGTCATTTGATTAATATTTGTTGTAAATATAAATACAGGAGTATTCAATAAACATTTTTCTGGTAAAATGTCCCCCACCAAAACACATAACAAATCAATTAATCAAAATGAAATGTTAAATTAAGTGAAATATTGTTAGGTCTTTATACCTGCTGAGAATCTAGATTGAAATAATTTCTCACCAAGTGTAGCTGGGTGTGCCAACTTCTTGCTGAAGCATCAAACCAGTATTCACAGGTGGGAATAGCATTTCTAGAAGCATTCCACAGTGTATTAGCTGTTAGAACCCTGTGGTGAGCAATCAGTTTTTCCTTTTCTTACCTCACAGAGATAATGAGAAGTATTTTATTTGAGAAAGATGTCGTGTAGCTTTCCCTTCTGTGTAAGTATGACAGCACTGTATTTCAGCCTGCCTTGTGTTGTTCTGGAGGGGATCTATGCAGATGTTTTGCTGAATGTTTCCAGTTCAGCCACTGCATTGATTTTGTGCCTCTATGTCACTGCCATGAGGGGATAGATAGATGTGAGTGGTGACTGGATCTTACTGCTTACTCATGTCTTGAATTATGTGTTGACTGTTTGATATTGTATTTTTGATGAAAGAACGATTTGAAAATGGAGAAATTAAAATCACAACAATATTCAATCAGTACAGTGTTCTCAGGCAGACACCGAAATTGCATTTTATTTGGCAGTTTTTTGGTCTGGTTTAAAAATGAGTTGTTGTTCTTTGATGACAAAACTTGGCATTTCTGAATTTTTACTCTATAAACAAATGATTGCATTTTCCCAAAAGCACATGTAGTTATTTAGATATTTTTAATAGTCAAATGATTGTGACCTGCAAATTCTTAGATGGAACTTCATTTTTATTGCTTTTTATTGAAATGGTTGAGGAAATTCTGTCATCACAGTCAGTGTTTTTAGTACTCACTATGGCAAGTTTCCACTGAAATAATTATACCCTTGGTGAAGTTTTTATAGGCTTGGAAATCTTGGAGTTGAGAGCACATTTCTTCTGTGCTGTATGTTTCTCTTTCTTTCTAATGGCGTAGTTTGGCACAATTTTGAAAATCTTCCTTTCAGATTTTATAATAGTCTTGAATTTAAGTGAAAGTTGGGGCCTTTTTTTATTTATAGTGCATGTGTTCTTAGCATTTTAATTTATATTAGAGTGAAGAAATTTTCAGGTGTGGAGACAGCATTAAAAAGTAGAACATTTTGTCCACTAGAAGCAAGTGGAGACAGCCACTTAAAAGCCTGTTCATTAGCAACAAGTATTTAGTTGTTTTTTTCTCCTTGTTTCTGATGCAGCTGTTCTTTTAGATTGTTCAATAACTGAACTGAAGCAGTATACTCTCTTTTTTCCATCACATACAAACGCTTTATTTCTATCCCATTGGATTAAAATTGGGTAGGAAAAGGTAAGGATGAAGATGAAAGCCAATGAAAATTCCTCTTTCAGGCAAGGAAAAAAGGTGACTATTTCCACTTGAATTCACATCTGATGTCTGTCTATACTTATTCCAAATCCCTCTCCAAAAAACTGTATGGAGTCCAGTAAGAGGCATTTGTGTTGAAGATTGAATTTGTTTATTAAAGTTACATCCTTTGCAAGACAGTGACAAGGAGTTCAAATAAGCTTTTCCTGTTGGTTAATGGCTCTGGGACTACATACAAATAGATTAAGAGGACAAAGGAGAAGAATTTTTCCTTCTTTTAATGTTGCCAATAATGTATTGTTTAAAATGTTCTTTGTCAGTTTAACTGACAATTAGGTCTATTATTTGACATTTGATTAGTTCACAGCCCACACAATTAAGGAGGCAGATTATTACTTGGTAATCCTGGAACTGAGAGAGGATATTCACTACTTGTCTGTCTTTTTTTTCCTTACTGTTTTTTTTCTTTCTTTTTCAAGTTTTAAGTTAGGCTACATCTTGTTTTGAACACAAAGTAGTACAGTTAATCAAGTTATGTGAGCCAACATAAATATTGATCTTGGAACCTGGTGAAGTACCTGAATTGTAGCTCCTGGTTTACAGGGAGAATCTGTATTTTTGGTGCCAAGAAAATAAATTTGACAGTTATGAGATAAAATATGTAAACAAAGTGAACCATTATGTATGGGATTATTTTCCATCAGTGATACTTGCCTTGTCTTAGGTTGTGTTTTAATAGTGAAGTAGGAATTTCTGTCTACTCACCAGTCACATTTTATGTAAACTGTACTCTGAAAGTGCTCTTCTGTAACTTCAGCAGAAGCAGCTTTATGAATTGGCTGTATTAGGTTTGGTCCACTAAGTAATTTTAGTCTGGACTTTTGAAACCTTTTCAGTTGCTTAAGAACCTTTATTTGGTTGGTTTGGGTTTTTTAAAGGAAGATTCCTTTGTCCCTATATAATTGTCTGTATAATGCCTGTAATAAATCTCACAGCCTTGATTTGCATGCATTAAGTTGTTCTATTTAAGTGTGGCAAAATAAAATTGAACTGAATTCATCCCTTTTCAGATGACGTAAATGTGAGATAGATATGGATGATGGATATGAGTTATTTATGTTATGTGTAACAATTTTCAGTAATACTTGGATTAAAAAATTGCCAAATCTCTCTGAGATTTGCTTTTCCAAGAAAAGAAACCTCCACTCCATTCTGGTAGTGATTGAGCACGTATATTGAAAATGAGACTATGTCAGCCAGGGGAGTTCTTGTGCTGAAGCTCTCACCATTTCCACTACCTTTTTTTTGATTGGTTAACATTGCAGTCATGCTTTTTCAGGGTGGTGCTCCTTGACAGAATTGGGCAATTTCTGTAGAAGTGTTTCCTAATTTCGCAATCTGTTAGCATTCATCATGTTATTAAACTGCTGGAAGTAATGTCTTGGTTTATTTTGTTGTTTGAAGTGGGGGCAATACATAATGGGATCTCTGAATGAGGAATGTATTACACAAACAACAAATATTACTGGTTTTCCCTGGGAAATGTTTTTGGGCTAATTTTGACAGGAACACCTTTCACTGGATGGATACAGATGATTTTGAGAAATCGGTAGAGGCTTCTTGACTAGCAGACTCATGCTTCAATTGACTGGTTCTGGCATATGTCAGAATTACAGGAACTGCTTGGATGATGAGCTTACACTTTGTGGTTAAAACCTTGCATACAATGGGTCTTGGTGAATAAGAAGACTGTCCTTTTGCTCTTTGTACAATATTCCTAATGTCAGGGTCTATATGATGGGGTACATATATGTGGAATAAATCTGGCTCTTCTGATATTTGGTGACCATAAAGAGTCAGAAAGAACAAAAACAATAGAACATCACATCATCATTATAATTAAATTGTTATTATTATTGTTGGTGGTGGTGTTGTTGTTATTGTTATTTTATCACAAAAATTGTTGCAGTGAATTCCTTTGAGTAGATCTACTTTTTTTTTTCCCCGAGCAGGTTCTATACAGTTCGCTACAGAGAAAAAGGTAAAGACAAGAAATGGGTTTTTCAGCTCTGCCCAGCTACAGAGACAGTGGTTGACAATCTGAAGCCAAACACACCTTATGAATTTGGAGTTAAAGACAATGCTGAGGATAGTGTTTGGAGCAAGACTTTGAATCATAAGACAGTTCTCTCTAGTAAGTATTTGACAATAGTTAATCAAATAGCTGCTGATTTTGACAGTATTTTTTCCTCTCTTATGATATTACTTAGATTAAAGTACTGATAAACTTTTTGTTGTTAAAATGCCATCCATTTTGCCCCTAAAAAATCTCTTATGAATTGCTGAAACTAGAAATATTTTGGTTTTGAAAAACTGCCACCTAGTCTTCTGAAAGGTGTTCTCTTGTCATGGCAAATAGAGGATCTGCTGCAGGTTGATAGAATTCTAATGATGTTTAGTACAGATACACATCAAATGTTGAGTATGAATATTTATACTTCTGACTGGATTCTAAGCTTTTTCATTAGGCCATGAATAATAAGATGAACTAATCCATCAACCATCACACAACTAATCCATTGAATTTCTTCCATCATGAGTGATGACAATTATTAGTGTTATTTGAATCTTCTTTTACACCTGCATTTACATTGAAGCTGGTCTTCAAGTTAGATAGAACCTGTCCTGCCTCAATGGGCCCTTTATTGCTCTGCTCAAAAGATGGATTTGAAGCTAATTTGCAATCAAAGTATTGTATGGATCATGTCTGAAGCGTGCAGTGTTGTGTATGCTTTTGTTTTTATTTTCATGGGGCAGCGTGTAACACCTATGGCTGGCTGTCATTCTGAAATCCCAAGACAATGCAGGATAAGTGATGCTAAATTGTAAAAACATGTATTGCTGAAAGAATCACTCATACCAGCAGAGGAAACAGGCATCACTAGAGTTTTCCTCCTTGTAATGAGAAGAGAGGACTTAACAGATTATCCAGTATGATTTATTTTCCTCAAGTATTTGTATAAAGGTATTTTGAAACATAATGTTGCTCAGAAGATGCTGTAAACTCCTATGCTTGGTATTTTTAGCTTGACTCAAAATTTAAAGAATGAGAGTTCTCATTAGAGAGCCTTATTCATTTGAGATTTCCAGCTGAAATTTAATTTGGACTTCAGTTTTGACTTGTAGGTGAGTTACAGAGCTCAATATACTTGAGGATAAGGGAGGGGAGCAGTATGGTGGCTTGTAACACTATGAAAACCTTCATACTTCTTAATAAAGAGCTTTCTTGGCCTTAATTATAGAGTACAAAGTTGTAACTTTGAAGCACCTGCCCAGTGTCCATGGAGCTGTTTTAGCAATCCAGAATAACGCCATGGATATACCATAGCATAAGAGGATGATGGTGGTAGCCTTTTCCTATACCTGATTCACAAAAAGTTCTGCTTTGCAGCCTTACAGATATCCTACCAAGTGTTTTTTTCTGTTTTTTTTTCTATGTTTCAAACATCTTAAAGTCATCTGTAGAGCAAGTGATGAAATATATTTCAGCACTTAGAATAAGAGCGAGTGATGAGTGCAAATATTTATAGTTTATTACTTGTTCAAGACTGATGATAACATCACCAAATCTTATCTTTCTTTATAATGTATTTCTAACTTCTGTTTCTTACAGACATTTTACTTTTTAATAGGTCAGGAGAATCATTCTTGTAAGTTTATGGAGACCCACTAAGTTTGGTTGAAAGATTATTTCTTCTAAGAGTTAATATTCTATTTACATAAGATTTCTTTTGTCAGCAGTGTAGACTTGTGTATTCAGTGGATGCTTCTGCAGCAGCTAAATCCCGGGAGTTTTTAATTACCCTGCATCTCTACATTCTGGTCTACTGATAAAGAATCTTATAATGGGAAAATTGTCAGCACTTTAGAATTCAAGCCTTTCATATTTTTAGTGTATAGCAGGTAGATACAGAAAATGTGAGCAGTAAACAGAGAGTGTATATTTATAATAAATGTACAACCAGATGCCTGTAAAGTTTATCAATCAACACAGACAGACACTTCTTTTCTGTGTTAATTTCTTCTTTTGTGTCAAGTTCTTCTCATATAGGAGAAGCATCTCAACCTAAACCAAACATCCTTCACTGTAAATGTTCTTGTTCCCACTGCAGAATATATCAATTACTAGAAACTGGAAGTTCTTTTGCAAGTTCCTGGATTTGTTGAATCCACAGGCTGAATTTTTGTTATGTACTAAACATGTTGGGAGGGGTTGGGAGGAGAATCTGCTTTTAATTCATGATTTGAAAACACATGAAAGGCATGGCAAAACTTCAACATTTATTTAACTGATTTTTTTCAGAAGAGATGAAAGTAGCTTATTGCAGACTGTCTTGCCATGATTTTCTCATGAAGTCATTGAGAAACTTCTGTCACTTTTCTCTTGAATTTAGGCCAATAGTAAGTCCTGTTATTTAGAAGTATCAAGCACTTTGAAAGACTTGTTTCCAACTTAAAGGTATCTCAATTGATATTTCTTTAGAGTTGAATTTTTTTCCGTACTTCTCATCTATTTAGGATGGAATTTGGAAAAAATATGATAACATGTAGCTTGACTCTTGTTTGTACATCCATTGTTGGAAGGGCAGCAGAAAAGTGTAAAGGTGGAAGATGCAGGGAAAGTTTGAAGCAGCAGGCTAGAATAGAGTAGGTGCTGAACAGGACTGTTTCTTGACTTACACAACAGCTGCATCACAAGAAACTTCTAATACTTAGAAACTAAGAGGAAAACTTAAGAGAAAAAAATTCAGAGTTTAAGGCTGGGGGTTTGTTGATACACTGAGATAAACAAAACCATAAACAAAACAAGAAGAATACATTTCATCTCCTTGCTGTCAAAATGTGAAGAGAGGGACTTGCAGATATATTAATGGATCTGGAGACACAGGACAAAACATTTTTTCCATAATGTGTTTTTATACAGGCTTTTAATTAAGCCTTCTAACTTTCCAAGCTGACAAATAAAAGGTGAATAAACTTGGTTTGCTTTGCTTTGGACAAAACAAGAAATTAATTCTGTGAATTTATTTTTCTTTCTGTCAAAACAGGTAAAAAAGTAAATGGGCAACTCCAGAATATGTATAAGTTGGTACCCAATTCCCAAACACAGGTATGCAAAACAGTCTCTTTTTAAAGCTGATTCGTATTTCATATGATCAAATCTTTTATTCTCTGTTAGTGTTCAGTGAGAAAGAAATTATCAAGGCCACAAACTGCCAATATAGAAAACAATCTGTTAAATGCACTGTGTGGAAAATGTTTAAATGTGTTGATGGACAAAATAATTGAGAACTGTAACTGAGATGATTACATACACTTTTTCCAACCTATCTAAGATAAATCTGATGGTTTTCAGCTGTAGATTCAAAACTTAGAAGTTGCTTATTCCTTTGTAGAAGTCAAACAAACTGTGATATTTGTTGTGATCAGTTAACTTAGGGAAAACATGGTGATGTGATTTTATAGAGTAATTTTGTATATACTCAAGCTTTCTAAATTAGTCATCGCACTGAATTCACTGATAGTTCCCATATGTGAGGCAAGTGTTTGCAGAACCAGAGGAAGCTGGAAAGGGCAATTTAATCAAGTTTGCTAGGCTGTCTGTTAAATCCTTTTATGTGGCATGGTAAAATTTTTACCATTTAATTTTAAAAAATTGATTTTTATAAATAAAGATTTTTTTTTCCCCTCACTTGACTTTTTCCATAAACATTCTCAAACAAGCATGGATGGATTTCATTTGTTTATGGGTTTGTGTACCCAGATTTTTTTTTCTTCTAAGATCTGAAGCATAAATGAAGGCTGTCTAGATCAAACCAGCTAGTGGGTTTTAATACAGTGAAAAAGAGACATTTAAGTCATAACTTTTGAGCATTACCAGTTCTACTATGAGATTAAATTGGTTTATTTATATTTACTTTCCTTGTTTTTTAATCAAAGTGCAATCTAATCTTCTCTAATCTTTTCAGCATCTAATCTTCTGGAGGATTTTTTTTTGTTCTGCTTCTTTTTAGGTTACTATCCCTGAGGCAGACTATGGGATAACTTCCCAAGAAAAGTTGTAGAAATCCCTCTTCCTTTAAAGATTTTAGAGGGTTAACTCATGAGTGTTAATTATTACAAAAGAATAACCCATTCTTCACAATTCTCTTCTGTCTCAGATTTTCCAAATGTTTTCATGGTAGGAAATGGTAATGCATGTTTTCTCATTGTTTGTTTTTCATATTTCAGAATATTATAAATGGTCTGTAATTATCAGACCTGGAATTCCTTCAGGAATCAAATCATAATTCATTAAATATATTTCCTTCTAGGAATAATTAGGTATGCACAGAATCATAGAATCAATGAGGTTAGAAAAGATCTTTAAGTTCCTCAAGTCCAACTGCTAAACCAGCACCACCACCATGTTTACCATTAAGCCATGTCCTCACATGCTGTATCCATGTATTTTTTAACACTTCCAGGCATGATGATTTCCCTACTGTTTCCCTGGGCAGTCATTTCCACTGCTTGACACCCCTTTCTGTGAAAATGAATTTTACTAATATCCGATCTAAATCTCCCCAGTGCAACTTGGGGCCATGTCCATTCACTTAGGGCAGTAATACTTCAATAATTGCATTACATACAGAGTTAGATCAGTGGAATGCTTACATTATTGGAAATATACTTGTGTCTTGAGTTCAGGAGAAAAGGTTTTATTTGTGAGTAATATAAATCCAGTTGGTTAGATATTCAGGAGGGTGCTCATCTCATTATGTTGCTGAAGTCAACTTTGCTGTTGACCCCTTGGTCCCACAAACGTCTTTAAAGTTGCACAGCCCAAAATCAGGGAACTCACTCTGGGCTATGGAGTGCAAGCTGAGTTCCTTTGCTCCTCTTAGCAAACCCTGTGTGCCAGAACCCTGACTGTTATGCTGCTTCTGTGCAAGTAGGGATTCTATTTATGCAGGAGAAGTCCTGAGAAAATGAGCTAAAACAGCTCTCCAAATATTTGCGCAGCTCAAGTATGAAAGGAGGACTAGAGCCAACATTTAGTCTTTTCTGTGATCTTCACAGGGCTCATCTCCAGAGCAGTACTGCTTTATCACCTCCACAGAAATATCATGAAAACATACCATAGATTATTCTAAATGTTCTCTTATCATTCTTATTTTAGTGGTGCAAAAAGCCAAAAAGCACATAGTTTATATTGTTCCTTCAGTTTCCGCAGCACTAGGTGGGGTATGTTTCTGTGGTGTGATCAGATCATTGATGCAAAGCCAGAATGAGTGTGATTTAGGCCAAGTTTGTTTGTGCTTCATTTTGCTCCAAAGACACAACTGACTCATATCAACATGGTCCTAACTCTTTTCTGTAAGGACATTTTTAAAGGCTGTTTATTAAAACAACGTTTCCAACCCATCCAGTCATTCTGCCCTTTCAACATCAGTCACATATCATCTTGTGTTTCTTTTGGCAGTTTCATCCTTTAAGTTTGTCTAAGCTCCCAGGGCTGTGTGAGCAGCAACTAAGGAGAGAGTGGAAGAAAAGGAGTGTTCTAGAAATGGTTTTTCTTCTTCTCTTCATAAACAATGGGTAGTGGTAGGGCAGAAAAAATGCAGTAGAAATTTATTTCCTCTTCTTTCTGGTTAAGTTCCTCTAGTTTCATGTCGGCCTGGAAGGTGGAGTCCTCCCCAATTTTCCAGCCAAAAAGGACTCTTAGCTTCTACCATTTGTTAAACTCTAGAAGGAAACATTTCTGCTCTTCCAAACCTTATTCAGTCCAGACTGACCATGATCCTTCCTTGAAGAATCTCTTATGTGCATGCCAGTTAATTTTGGCTTTTTGAAGTATCAGAATACAACACAGAAAGAAAGAACAAGTCTCTTAAAGTAATGTTACCATGTGCTGCTTCACAGAACATTTGAGATTTGCAGTCCTGTAAGAATATGTATATGGTAAGAAATGAGATACCTGACCTATAGTATAATTTACATCTCTCATTTTCCTCTGAAAATAAGGAATGTATTATTTGCCATCTTCTTTCATGATGGCAGCAGCTATTTAAATAACTGATGTTCCTAATGCCTATATGCTTTATATTCCCTATCTGAAAAATATAGTTGATAGTGCCATTCCTACAGATGATGGGCTGACATTTCCAAAATAGTTTGTAAAAGTAGTAAATATTACTAGAACTATCTAAATTAGTCACTTTGTGGAAACTGAGAAGAAAACTTTGTCAGCATGGGTAGATTTGAAGTGCAGCAGTTACAGATTTGTGCAGGTGAGCAGTCTAATTATAGCAGCTGAGGAACGTGGATTTCACGTCAATTATTCATTCCTGAGTGAAAAGCTACATTTTTAATATATATAAAGGTATTTTGAGTTTTTAAATTGCTATCATTGTAGCTATCCATTATTAGTCAACAAAGAAAGAATGCTCTTGTCAATCTAAGAACTGTTTACTAGTAAAAAGGCTGATAGTGATTATGATTAGAAGTTCTACAGTAGTGGTTACACAAGCACTCACTACAACTTCACAGCTGTTTATTTGATTGTAAGGCTGCTGAGGAGAAATACAATAAAATGAGCACCTTCTTCTAACAAATGCATCCCATCCCATCTGTTAGTCACATGAATAGGAGAGCTACTTCAAAAGCAGATCATCTGCAACACAATTTTTTCACTAGAAAACAAAATGGAAATGTAAAAAAAGAAAAATAAAGAAGGAAGATTATTTCTACCCTCATATAATGACAATAATTGAACCATGTTCACACCAGTGCAAAACTGTTATTAGGTAGCAAACAATGATCATAAAGTTGCCTCCATCCATTTCCCCAAGGAAAGGTCCATCTTGCTTGTGGAGATTGGCCTTCTTCCAGCTTCTTAAACTTTGGTATGTGTTGAATGTGTACCCAGCCATTGTTTTTAAAGCTTTTCAGAAGTATTTATAATAGAACAAAAATAGCTATCCTTAGGTAAATGATTAGCACTTTGTCATCAAATGCTGACTTCTCTTGCAAGTGTTCTTTCACATGAAGTAGGCCAGATGTCATAAAGCACAAAATTAACATTATCTGGTTCTGATTTCAGTGGAATGTATTTAGCATGGAAGGAGTTATTTTCTTTCTTGTAGCTCAAATATAACTAAAGCAATTCCCTTTTAATGTATGTAGCATTTTTATGTCATTAGCATTACAGTCTACCTTTTCTCATCACTTGAGTGTATTATTAAGCTTTCAGAATTTGTTCATAATTCTTTTCTTTGTTATCAACTATTTTCTTTTAATAGCTGTGGGGTCCATTCATGTATTCCTTTTTTTTAATGGTATCGATATAATTTGATATTCACATTTAGGCAAGATGTAATCTGGGTCAAAGGGATACGAACAGCATAAGACTCCGAGTATTTAGCATAAAAATTTAAGAATCATGTAGGTGGCTGGCCACTTGTGCTTTGGAAACAATTCCACTAAGATTTTTCTGAGCTAATCTACTTTAATAAGGCTATGCACCCAAGAGTGCTAATGGTTTACAAATGTGCACCTGGTTCTGGAATAGTCTATGTTCTAAATATAGTGTTCCTGAGAATATATTTGTGTCCTGAGAATCTGTTTGTGTCTTGTGACCAAATTGTATTTGCATATGTTTCACATGTTTTGCTGTAGTTAAATTTCAGCTTTACTTCAGCATTCTGAATTACTCCCCAGTCAGTGCTCCAGAGATCCTTAAGAGAAGAAAGAATTGGGGTTTCCTAAGCTGTCAAATACTGTGGTTTTATTAAGCAAAACATCTCAAGCTGATAGAAGGAGATCAAAATGCGATATTACCACATTAGCCTGTGGGAACTGAAGCACAACCATCAGGGACCAGGGCCAGAGCATATCCAGTGTTAACTTGGGACAGGCATGGTATTGGATTAGAACCCTCTATTTTTATTACTCAGTTCAATTACTATTATGGCAGTTCTCCCAAGGTACTACTTTTATCCATTTTTTCTTTTTTTTCAGATTATACTGAGTGATAATAAGAAATTGGTCCCTGTCACAATAATCAAACAAAGTAAGTTTGTGCATTTCTTAAAATGTATTCTCATACTCTGCAAGAGTAACTTGAGACTAAAATGTGTGTCATGGCAATGGGATGTCCTGCAGCTGGCCCTATAATAACATAAGCATGGAATTTCAGTTTCACCAAAATTTATATGCCAGGAGAAAGAGATGTACAATTAGGAGACAATGTGGAGGAAACAGTTTGCAGTCTCTTAAACTGAATGTAAATACAGAAAGGATTAGGAGGGTGTCCTCATCTGCAAATATTGAGGAAAGACTTTTAGAATTCTGGGGTTTGTTTAAGGTGTGGTTTTGTTTCTATTTCAGTTTTGTTGTTGTTGTTGTTTTAATTAGCTCCTAATATCCCTGTGTTGTCTCCACAGTTATTCAAAATCGGACACAGTCAAAAGCACCAGATAGTTCTTCTCTCCCAGGAGCAATATTAGGTGACTAGAAGATATTTTTATTATTTCTCTTAACCCCTGGTTGAAACTTAGAATTGTGCAAATGCTTTTAATTTTCTTGATCTTAATTGTTTTTCCTTGCATATCAAAGAGTGTTTTGCAGCTGGTGCAGACAATATTTGTTACATTTTATGGTGGTACAGATGGTTCAAGAATGTTGTTGCTTAGGTGAAGTAGAATCATTTCATTGTCATTGTATTTAAAAGAGGACACTGTCACTCTTTAAGCCGAGGAGTTCTTTCATACTTCAAATAAAGTTCTATGGCAAAGATCTTGTTGAGATGAGGGATTGTTCTTACTGAGCGTTTAAGATAGCACAGTAACATCACATCTACAGTCACAAACCTGATATATTAAACTACAGAAATCTTGCAATTAGAATTTGATGCTAGATCTCAAGGCATTACTGTTTCCCTCCAAGCCATTCAGTTTCATGCTTTATGTTCTTGTTTCACCTATAAGAATATGCAATATTGGCTTAGAACATTAAACCAGGAGAAAGTCTGTCATACAATGTGATGAACTACTGGTCTGCCTGAAATTTCCATGAAAGGCTCACTGCACCATGTACCCTGTGACCAATTTATTTCTGGATTTATTGTTTATTCCTTTATATATTTTCTATGACTGCATAACTTTGGCTGAAGTTTTCTTTGTGTGAGTTTCAGTGTATTGATGTGAGTCAAACACACACATACTAACCCAGTCTGGTGTTGAGCCCACTTGGCCCACCAGACAGAATCTGTCCCAGTATCTGTGATGCTGCAGTATTCCAGAGTTGTGTGTTCCAGTGCTGAATGATTTCCAACTCTGATAAATCATGAGATGGTGGTGATAGAGAGAGTGGTATAAAGGGCAAATAGCACCAAATGGGAGAGATAATTACAGGATAGAACAAATTCATTTTCCAGATATTCAGAGTGAGCTCCCAGTGGTTTAGTAGTAGTTCCTCACATATCTCAGAGAGCAGACTGTGTGCTTACATGTCTTCTGGAATTAATGACATACATCTTTCTCTGTAGTGCACCTAATTGTTCCAGGTCTCAATGAAAGTCAGCAGAAACTTCCTCCTCTCCTGACAATAGATGACATACCCCAAGCATCCAGGAAAAAACTAGGTAAGCAAAAATGCTAAACAAATGAGAAATGCTGAAAACCATTTTGCACTGTGAAAATAATGATTCATAAGTCATTAAATCCTTGCTGTAAATTTTTCTTTTTAAAGTATCTTTTAATGAGCAAAACAAAACCAAAGTCACATGTGTTTAACATAGCTTGTAGTGATTGTGCAGTGGAAATTCATTGGGTCCTAAAGGTACTCAGCTGTCCACATTTATCCATGTTGGCTTACTTAGTCAAACTAAAGTGGGACAGAAATAAATCTGTGGTAAAAGAGAGCAGATATATCTTTGTAATTACTCTCTAATGCCTGTTCTTTTAGCTAAGAATGAAACTGGAGTATGGCCTGCTGAATCCAAAACACCAGAAGTTCAAGAAATCTCCCCACAGTCCCTTCCAGGTAATGAAAATTCTGTTTTTAGAAACTCTGTGGAATATCTTTGCCAAATACATAAACTAAAATGAAACCCATCTTTGTGCTCTACAGTTAAAATAGTAGTTGGAAAACAGGAGGATAGTGGCTGAATTAGCAAGGAGTGGTAATGTGGATAGAAATCTGAATCTAATTTTGGATGAAAGTTTCAGGTGACATAATTATTAGACTTCTAAAGCTACTTAGAATTAGAACCATACTTTGGGGCATGATGGATGCCTTGAAATTTGAAAAATGGCAAAGTGAGGTTTATTGTGTAACACAGACTACTTTATGAATTTGTATGACAAGTACAGTCATGTATTTGAACATTTTCAGTCTGGGAGCAGGGGAGGAAAGAATTGGAAAGAGCTGAATTGTGCAGAGTCAAATGATGAAGATCACTTATCACCCACTTTATTGACCCACATTTCAGAATTGTTGAAGAAGGCATATGCCTATCTCCATTTTCTATAGTCTGGCTCTAATCCTATAAGTGATTTGGAAGTCTTGGTTCTGCTGTCACAAGAGACAATAGCTGCCTTCTGCCAACTGCTTTGCTGAAAGGAAGAAGGGATGCTTGAGCAGTGGCAAGAATGTAAAACTAAAAAGGAATTTGAGGAAACAATGACCAAAGGTTTGCTTTGGTTTGGTTTAGACATATTATGTGACCTTGCTGGCAATATTGTCTTCTGTCTGTCAAGTTTTTCCTGGCTGGATGAAGTAGTGTAGCATGTGGTTTCTTTGACATCACACGACTCAGACAGATTCTGCCCTTAAATATGGTTGTGTTTATTTTATTCCTTAAGTATATTAAAAAAATGTTATGCTTAACTTCATCATAGCACCTTAGTCTTAAAAAAAACCAAAGCAGAATAAAAAACTCTTCAGAAAATACATAGGGAATTAAAAAGGTGTAAAGAAATGCAGCAATATCATGTAATCATTGACAACAATCTTTCAGACTAACTGATCCATCTTTTTTTCTTCTGTGAAAATGTTAAAACCTAATCTTCTACTCAGTAGATAAATATATTTTCCAAATTCTACTTTAAACCATTCCTTCCTGTCTGCAAAACCTTCATAGGGATGGCTCTTTTCTGTTCCTCCTAAATATTAAGAGGGGAAAATCAATGCCTCTTCACAAGAATTTATTATCAAAGGACACATCGAAAATGTGTGGATCCTCTTCAGAAAGCTGTAAGGAGTCTTTTTAGGTTGTTTGATTAGTTTGTTTTCTCTTACAGTTCAAGGTCTGTTGTGGAATTAATTTTTTTACTATATTATTAGATTATTTACCTTGTTCAAGTAACTGCTGTTTAAGAACTGGAAATCTGGAAGTGTATTTTCTAGAACTTTGCCATTTTTTGTGAAAGTGAGAACTGAATATGTTTGCATGGTTGGTTCTCCGTCAGAATCCGTGTCCTCAAATCTCAGCCCTCAAGCTTGCATTCCTCTAATCCAAATGTGTAATTCCTTATTGATGGAATGTATTGGTCAGTCAGCTAGAGAGTGTGAAATGTGGCAGCTGGGGAGGAGAGCATTGGTTCATTCCATTTCCTTTCCATTGTGTTCTGTAATTATATTTATGTACCAACATGTAGAATTTCTAACCATAAACATTGCCATGTCTAGACCTGTCACAGAATTGTACGTTTATGAAGTTGGAGTTTTCATTACTCTGGTAATAATTGGCAAGTGCTCTCTTTTCTTGTAACAATTCAGTAAAAATTTGTTACAACTAAACACATTCTTATTGCTCTCACACCAATGGTTACTTACTGAAATATTTCGAATAATTTTCATCTTCCATTTCAAGCTTCCTTTGTGGTTTTGCTTCCATGCCCTTTTTTCCTGTGGTGACCATTCCTTTCAGATATCATTTGTTGATCTCAGCACCAGTGCCTCATGTTAAAGTAAGAGTATGTCACATTCCATTGTGGTTACAGTAATTCAGTTAAGAGGGAAAAAAAAAGGAAATCAGGAAGCAGGGAAGTGAAAATAAATGCTTTAAAAGAAAAATTTTCTTCACGTGTAATTCTGTCTTGAACATGGAAATTCTCTCTGGAACATGGAAAAATTACTTGTCTGGCCAAAATGCTGAAGTATTCTTTTATGAGTAACTTAGGTGAGAGATCTGAGCACCAAACCTTTGCAAGGGTTGCATTTAAACAGTTTAATTAATTGAGTACATAATTAGTTGAGTTTAGCAATAAGGATCTACTTCCCTATATTTCATTCAGACATTGCTATTTGAAAAATCATCCTGGATTCTTTGAGTAAGGCATAATAATTATTTGCTGTGGAAGGTTTAAGGACTGGTGCCAGACTGGCAAGAGCAGTGTGCTTTAGCAGGAGCTCTGTGCTGTAGCAGCTGTTGTGTCATCAGCCATGCTAGAAGGGAAGGGAGCTCCAAGTATTTCAGCAAGCCGTCCATCTGAAAGGCTCTGTGAGCTGGGCTGCTCTTGTCTTCCACTGGCTCTTCATCAAAGGGTGTGTTCTGTGATGTGACACAGTTTAGTAACTTTTTTTCATGTATTTGTCCACCAGGAATCCCATCATTTTCTTAATTTCAATCCTCCCCTCCCTTGGCATGCATTTCCATGGAAAGACTTGTTAGTAAGCTCTTTCATTCTTTGTTTTTGCCAGGCTTGTTACAATATTTTCCACTCAGGACTAATTTATTCTTAACAGCTCAAATCTCTAGTATTTTCCTCAATCTTTGAATTGTTGTCTAATATACCTCAAACTACTGCTACAACTTTTTTTCTCTGCTAAATGTGTTTTTCTATTAACTTCACAGGGAAATTGGAGCTCACCAACCCTTAGAAATATGAGCGCATTAGTCTGGGACATGAAAGAACTAGTTTCTCTTAAAAAAAAATAAAATAAAAGCAAAAAAAGAGAGCTAGTTACTTATGTAAGGGGTAATTTAGTGAATTAGATTTGTGAAATAAGGAATAGGCTTGAAGTGAGACGTGCCACCTGTGAATCCACCAACCAGGGCTAATGTTCAGTTGAAATAACTCCTTTGTTGCCATGTCTCCCAAGTTCTGTTCCTCCTGTACTCATTCTGCCCCCTGAGGAGTTCCCCTTGTGCTCACAGGGTATATCAAGAGTGAGATTAAAGTTTTTGTCATAATGTCTTTCATCATCATGAAGATGAAAAGGGAGTCAAGAGAAATCAGAGGAAACAGTTTAGGAAACATTGCCTAGGTGCATTCTTGCTGTATTGCACGCTGTGACGATAAAATAACTTGGCTGTGTTAATGCTTTACTTTGCAGACAGCCTTGAACCACTACAATAGGCCTAGCTTGCCTGCTGCCCTGGAATAGTCAGAGGCATTTATCTTTTCTCTAATTTAGCTTTCAGAGCCTAGACTTTCTTCTTCCTATATCTTCTTTTTAGCAAAAATATCTGTCTTATTTTCATGTCATCCCTACAATGTTTTGTGCAAAACTGAGAGCTTGGTTTCTTTTGTTCTAATTCTAAGCATGTTTTATCTTGTTCAGCTTGCTCAGCAAAGACACATTTCATTTGAGTGCAAACCCTCTGACCTCTAAAAAAGGAAAAATTCAGTACATCATGAGTTCTGTATTTGCTTGTATTTGGTTTTTTTTTCATTATTGCACCTCACCAACAAGAAATGTTAGACTTTGTGCTGTTCCTGAGGTACAGGTAGTTAGTTGTTCCTTCAGTATTTCTTATGAGTGAATTCTCTCCCACAAGTTTCATAGAGAAACATTGCTCTGCCTTCTCTGGACAATGAACTGCTCCTTGCACTGATGGCAGTGACAGCACTGTGGCTGTCTTAGAAGATGAATTGAGCCGTAACAAAGCAGCATTTGTAAAAGCTCCAGACTGTGTGACACATTCTCCAAACTAGAAAACAGTGTAATTGTTGTAAGTGTAATAGCATCCGAATCCCACTATTTCGAATGTGAGAAACAGCACATTTTTTTTTCGCTAAATGAAATAAGAAGCTTATAAACCTCCATGATCAGCTCTTGCTTGAAGTGTGTTAAGTAGATTGTGGAAAAAGCTTGGAGAGCGTGCAAGAAAAACCAAAATGTCTTCTAATGTATCTCAAAAAGAAAGTAATGTTTTATTAAATTAATGCTAAAACTTAGTGCTATATTAATGCCAACCATCAATGTTAAAGATCTCTTCCAAGTAGCTACGTGCACTAAATACTGTGCAATTTGCTCTGTGGAGGGCATTAATGTGCTTGTGGCACTCAAAGCTGAGAACTTCCCATTCTGTGTTCCATACCCATGTCATTTTACAGTCTTACATGACCAATTCTGAGTACTGCATGAGTGATTAAACACCTCTGGGATCTCCAGCAAGATGCAGAGGAAAGAAGTGACCTTGACTGACTTACTGATGGCATTAATTGTTATATGAAACAGCTTGCAGAGTATAGTTGTGCAGTAGTATATTAAAGTATGACCAGCAATTCAGTTTAGGTGCAGTTTAACTGCCTGGATATTACTCTAAAAATGTTCAATTAGAAGAATTAATGGAAATCAAAACCTATTCTTTTACAAATTCTATAATTACTAGAAAGTTGAAAGGTCTGAGATATTACAGGTGAGTATTTATTACGTTCCTGAAAATTTTTATATTAGAAGGATTAAAAACCATTCTGAATAACAGGGAAAATATTTGTAAATATTTTGTGTAAATTGCTTTGTGATGTAATGGACCTTGTTTATAACCTATTATAATGAATTTAAGAGGCTGTAACAGAAGTACAGTGTGAGTTTCTGACCTTAACTTTGCGGTTCATGACTTTTATTTTCGTTTGTTAATATAAAACTGCAGCAAAATAAATCCAAAGCATCATATAGATTTCACATCTGGAAACAAAAATAAACATTAATAATGATGGAGTTGAGCTGCTGTAGAAATCATTCTAATGATGTGACATGAAGTGGTGATAAGAAAAGCATCAGGCTTTGGGTAGTAGATCAAGAGAAGTTCAGGGGGATTTTAAATTACATTGAGCTTCTTTCTTCTAGCTCAGGCTGAGAAAACACATGGACCTGAAGATTTTAGATTGACGCCTAAACCCAAAGTGGTGCAAACTCAAAAGATCCCGGGTAACTAATTTTTCTTCTTTTTACATTCTTTCTGCATTAAACACTTTTCTACCTTCAGCAGAACTTTTCTACTACTTGCTGCGTCCTCTTTGTGTTGGCTCCAAAGGAAGTCCTGATTAAAATATTCTGGTTTCTTTTGTGGTTCCAGTGACTAATACTGGAATGAATTGTAAAGCAGGATGCACCTAGCTCTGGCTGAACTGTGGCTTTCACAGATTTCACTGCGTGATTCAATTTGATTTTTGAAATTAATAATTTCTGTCTATGCGATCTGCATGTTTGACATAACAAAAATTTCCATCTGTAGACTTGACCACAGTGATAGAATTTAAGTAATTACCTCCTTGATTGTCTTCTGATTACAGATTCTTTTAGGTAACACCAACAGCAATGAGTAAGAACAATTTTATATAGCACGTGATGAGATATAACTGTATTTGCCTTGAAGGAAAGAGAAGCTCTACTGATTTTTAAATTTTTTTATCTCATTGTTGTATGGTTAGTTTTGTGATTTGGTGTAACACTTATTTAGTTCTGTTTTTCAGAATTCTAAATTCTCTAATGTTGATTTTATTGCTTGTATTTTCTTCCCTGAGCCATGCAAAATTACGAGGACAAATCTAAACTTGAGGTTGTATTTAATTCTATTTTTTAAAAAACTTCACTTAGATTTTTCTAAAGCACAGCTAGCCTGCATTCAGGAGGATGTGTGCTAAAGGAAAGGACCAGGAAGGTTTTCAGGACTGAAATGCAGAGCTTCCCATGAAGAGGACCTCTAATACTTATCAATAAATGCATTTTACACAATCCTATGGATTCACATTAATGTCTCACTTGCACTTTTTTCTTTTTTTATTTAAACTTGCCTGCAGATTTCCAGAATTTACTGAAGTGAAACCAGCAGTCAATCTAATTTCATTTTAATTTCTAATTGCCTTTTTTAACCACACTCAACTTTCCTTGTTTTGCTATGTTTCAAAGATTAAAATATGAAAACTAATCAAGATGGATCATTGATTAATTTTAAACTAGGTGCTTGTAGTTACTGACAGATGTTCATTGTCAAATTCCCATGACTGATAGATATTTGTTTAACAACAAGGGGAGAAAGGGCTTCCTTCATATTCCACCTACCTTTTTAAGTCACAATTTATGTGTCTTTTTTCTCTAGGTTGGGACTACTTTTTCTCTTTTTTTATTAATTATCATTTTTTTCAGGAGTGAGTGGTCAAGAAGCCAAATATGTGCCTTGTATTATTCTTAATCAAGAGACCTTTTGGTTATTTTTCTTATCATAGCTTCTAATGAAATACAGCTGCTTCCTTCTGGATCCAGAATCCCTGATGCTCCCAAAAGTCCATTGACCGAACTTGGTAATTACTTTCTTTGTAACTATGAGTAAACTTTACTGAAAAGTTATCTTCACAAAGCTTGCTCCAGTAAGAGAAGTAATGTAATTTAAACAGTAACACACAAGTGTCTTATACTGTGCCCTTTTTGGGGTGCTATGTACACCCCTTCCTTGCACAATTGGACCCTAAGCTCAGTGCTTTGATGCTTGTGTTGGTGATGAGTGGGGATATTCCAGCAAGCTGTGAGCATCTGGAGTCCTGTGCTGGGAAGAACATGATGTTTGTGTGGATGCTTTCTTCCTCTTCCCTTCTTCCTTACTTTCTTCTGCTGGGAGACATCTCAGATGTGAGCTCACCATATAGGGACCAGTTGTGTATGGTAGATATTATTTCTTGTCCTTGTTGTTACCCTAAACTAATTTTTGTCCAGTTCCAAGTGAGCAGTTTTTATAACTGATGTTGTTGAGCTGTTTGTGGCAGGGGATGTCCAGTGCCAAGCTTAGTCTCACCCCTCACCATCTCATGCCTCTGCTCCTCTACATTGTACCCTGTGTCTCCCTTGCTCAAGACCTCTGATTTCATAACAGGCCCTTATTTCCTCTGTGTCTGTGTTAAATTAGTTCATTCTACCAAAACTATTGCTTGTTGCTGCTTTCAGAATTAACAGCTATTACACTGATTACCTGGAGGGCCCTTGAATCAGATTCATTTCTATGTCTTTAAGCATTAGTCAAGAAGTTATTATAGAATAGTGCTGGCTTATTAGGATTCCATACTTTTGCTTAATCTAGTCTGCAATATTTAAAAATAATTTCCACAAATGCCTCTTAGTTCTTGAAATGCGTGTTTGAAGTAGATTCTCAAGAACGTGAAAATAATCCTCATAATCTGTTCTTAATTTGATAGATTTTTTTGACAGCTCTTTTCCAGATGTGTTTGAGGGGATGGAGAGAGATATTTGGTTAAATCCAATTAGAAGCAGCACTGGAAAAAGAGAAACACAGTGATTTAAGAACCTATTTGCTAGAAATGTAACTGAAAAAGTGAAAATTACTAGGGGTGTGAAGTACTTTTTCTTTTTATTAAAAAAAGATAATAATCTAATCCTGTGTTTGTCTCAGTGATAAAAGTGGAAGAATAGCAACATTTGAAGAAAAAATAAGTGTTTCATTCAAGTATTTATTATGGTTTTGTTCTCGTGTCCTCCATTCCCTTTGAATAATTTCACTTGGCAAAAGTGGGATTTCATTATGTGAGGCCAGGCCCAGCCATTGGGTCAAAGGGAGCATCTGTGCTCTCCATGAAATCACTGATGAAGTCAAAGATATTCTGTGAGAGTCAGGGCATGGTTATACAGAGGAGATTTCTCTGCACTGTGCCTCTGCATGCTTTGATCACCTGCTGTCATAAAACCAGAAAAGTAAGCAAAATTTCATTTATGAAGTTCAACTGTGTGTGACCTGTATTCTGCCCTAGCTCCCCTGAAGAATTTTTTGTTTATTTTTCTATCTGGATTGTGCTAGAGGGAGATCTCTCCTTTGTTTTGTAAACTTCCTGTGTGGTCAGTATCCTTTTGGATTCAAATGTTTCTGAAAAGATAGCTTTGTGAACACGCCTTCCATGTTCTGGTGCCTTTGGGAGATCTCTTATAGGTCTTGCTGGGTGTAAATGGATCAATGGAAGCTTTTGCCAAAAGCTGTGAATTGTATGGCTTTTGTTGGCAGTGTTTTCTTCTCTAGAAATATAGAACAGAATGGTTCCATTTCCAAGGGACCTGCAGTGATCATCTGGTCCAGCTGCTGAGTCCAACTACGTCAGGATAGTAACCCGGGATCCAAATTGTTAATGTGATAAGGTAGATTGAAAGTAAATGGGAAAGCAGATCCAATGTGTGAAAAAAAGGCTGGGTCACTTTTTGGCACGGATATTCATATTTCCTGTACTGGAAATGAACACTGCACCTAATTATTTGAATGGGGGTTTTAACAGAAAGAAAAATTCTTACTGACCAGTTCATACAATGAAGTAGGATCAGTAGAAGCACAGTAGTGCAAAACCTGCACATGATGGACGATTGTTCATGATGGCTTTTGGGTAAGAGTGCCTAATTCCATCTTGACTCCATTTTCATTAAAGCACGCTTCAGGTTATCCATACTTCAAAGTGAAGAAAGTCTTTGCAATAATCCTCATCACAGATAACAGATAGTAGGTGTTGTTACTAACTTCAACAATTATTTCACTGATTTCATTGTACTACTCTTGTCTTATCTTTTGCCATTACAACTTCTTTAAAAATAGTTATACATATTGCAGTAGTGACTAGAGACTTGCAAGTGGTGTGAATATCAAATGTTGTGTTGTAGCTGCCTTGCTGTGAGTAAAATCCTCTTGAGAAATAAGGATTCAGCTTGATTAGGTAGGGTATGCTAAATAAGAATGGGGTAAAATTAATGGAGCAAAGAGACATTCAAATAGAAAAACTCTTGTTAGTTACAGTAGAACTTAGATTTTGTATCACTTGCCAGAAGAGTCTGTCTTGGAATGATAAAATTTTGTTTCATGTTTGCTCTTAGCTACTCAGAGTCCAGCCTTGAAATCCGTATCTCTACCTTCTACGGAAAAAAAAGAGATGGAAATGGGTAATTAGCAGATTAGTTCCGTGATTTTTTTTTCCATTATCTTGGCGTCATAGATCTGCAAATGTTAGTCTTGGCTACCAACATTCACAGAGAGCTGCTTATTCACCATTCTTGTGTCTGTGTAACCACCTGAAGAATGTATCTGTTGTCAGCTTAAAAACTGCCCAAACACTGTGTTGTCATATCTCATCGTCATCTTTCTTCTTTTGGTATAGCTGCAGCTCTTACCCATAAAATTTAATAAGAGAGAATTCCTTGCTGGTAAGAGTTCTTTCAAGCATGTTGCACTTGCATTTCAAGGCCAGAAACCTGTTTTTCCAGCCATCCCCTCCCCTTGTCGCAGCCATTGTGTTACGTCTCACTTGAGGCCATCTGCCGTCTTGCTCAGCTTAGCGTTGGCATCGTCTGGAAATGCACAGCCTTTGCTCAGTGTTTCATGCTAATCCATCAAGTCACAGCTCTCTCAACATTTTAAGCTTAGATTGTTTTTTCAGCTTTTGAGGAAAAACAGACTGTTTCTTCAGGATCCAAACCGTCCAGTACCATGGAAGTGCAACCAACCCGACTCGGTAATGGTTCTCATGAGGTTAATCCTCCTGACAGTTGGGAATTTTTGGAGGAGACAGTGCCCCTCATGGAATAGTTTGTTCAGTTTAATATAAATGAAGAATAACTGTGGCTATGAAAGTGCTGCACCAAGTGTTAGGTCTCTTTATGACATTCTATGTGAAATACTAAGTTAGTAGTTCAGGGGGTTTTCCATGTTTGGCAGCAGCATGCAGTTCTTAGTTTTAAAAGTAAATTGGACTTACTGTAAATGTCAAATTTAAATAGGACTGCCCACACCTGAGTTTCATAAATAGAATATCCTGATTTGCTGAAGGATTCTGACTTGTTAAGGATTAATGAAAACCAAAGAAATTCCAACATATTTTGAAATGATCACTCTTCTTTTAGCCTTTCTGTATAAACATAGATATAATTCTGCCCAGATTTCTAAAGTGGCACTATAAAAACACATCACTGAAGATTCAGATGCTTTCTAGTTGGTCCTTACAGAATTTCTATTATGTGTTTCTATTATTTTATAGATGTTACTTGCCTGGGGCAACTGACAGTTTTCTAAAATAAGGAAAAAATATAATAAGATGAGAGCCAGTTGGAAAGATTTCATTTCATTAGCATGCCAATAGTATCGTGCCTGATGCATATGTTTTTGGAAGAAATTAACATTGAAGGAAATCCATTACTGAGGGGGAGATTGATTGCAATAGTTAGCTGTTCGCATGTCTGACAAAAGGAAGTTTCTACGTTTCATTTGGTCCAGCTCCTTTTTCCTTCTCCAGTTTTAGCACCAGGAGATTGTCCTTCCTGATCCTAGAAAAAATTCCATGCACTCACAGTTTGCTACTTTTTATTAATAATATGTTCTCCTATTTTGAATAGCCTTGTATTTTCACTTTTTAACTCTGTATTTCACCTTTTTACGAGACTCTGATAATGCATTTTGGACCAAATTTTTGTTCATTACTGTGTGTTTTTGGAAATCATTTTCAAGTCAATAACTTAATCAGTTATTGTACATATCAGACTCTGCCTTTCTGTGGAACATAATATTTTAAGTATTACCCAGAAATTTTGTCAGCTTATGAAGGAATATGATATTGCAGAAGGTTTCTTATCACTTCAAAACAATACAGCATTATTTTTGCTTTTATTTTCCAGCTTCACATGACTTTCTTCATGTTATTTCTACTCCCCAGACTTTTACATCTTCAGAAATATCACACACTGGTAAATTATAATAGAATTCTTTCAGAAGCCTTTCATACCCTTTTGGTTGGTTGGTGGTGAAAAGTTCTTTGCTGCTTCCATGTTGATGATTTCATTGCATACTGCTTGCCGTGGGTGTTGTCCTACATCTTATTTTTGCCACTCCTGTATCACCATCCTCATTCCTGTGACCAGGCAGAGTACAAGTTTAAAGCAAGTCTGCAAGTAGCTTGCAGAATAATGCAATATTAATCAAAGAAGTGTGTCAGGAAAAGATTTAAATTTTGCAAGGCTTAAGGCTGTTCCAGTTAAGCAAAATACCATGCTTTTTTGTGATATTTTTTATTTATTTTATCCTTTCAATTTTTCACATGCAGTTTGCTCTGATTTTTTCCCTGTTTATTGTCTTAAAATAAGTCAACACAACTAAGGCCAGACCTTTCCAACTAAGCTATACTTTGAGTTATAGCTTTGGGAATAGATAATTTTTCCTGTAGCCATAGGTAGGTGAGGATGCCCAAGTTAACATCTTCAGCTAAGTAATTAGTGATGGTATTTGAAATGGAAAAGGAGGTTAATTTTTAAATGAATAAGCAAAAATATAAAATAAATGCTTTGCAGAGTAATGAAAAGTAAAGTTTCTCTCCACCAGATGTTCCTTCTTAATTTACTTACATGAAATTATTTCTCAGGTTTGGTTGTTTTGTTGTTTTTCTTAACAGCAGCTAGAGGTACTACTGATTTGGAAATATCCATGCATGTAATTACTACAGAGCTTCAGCTGTTTGAATGGCATAGGATAAAAATCAAAAGTTGACTTCAATATAGCTTCAAAATTTTGTTTTCTTTTTTTTTATCCTTGTTGCTATTTTTGAAAGTTTTCCATTGCTTTAGTTGTCAACCTCACAGTAATTCATACATACTGCTGTTATTAACTAGATTCTCATCTGTACTTATAATTCATCTTTGTTGAAGGATCAGAGGCAAAGAGAAGAGTTCCCTTTAGTTGGTTGTGTTTGGTTTTCTCATTGTTAAGATTCCCAGCTGTGGACCTGCCTTTCTTAGTTTTGGGGTTTTTTTTCCCCTGTGCTGAGAGAACTTAGTTTTGAGAGGGAGTAAAAAGCTTACACATATTTCTGTGTACTGTTTCCATTAAAAGGCAAACCCCCTAACTACTTTCTGGATCCAGAGGTGTTTTCTTACTATCTACCATGCATTATATGCTAAGGTTATTAGGTAATAAGAATTCTCATTAGTATGAATAAAATGGTTTCCACATTGACTTCCACACCAGCCCAACAGTCCATGAGACTGAGTAATGCAATTTTCCCTGTGCTTCCATTTTAACAAAGCAACACCTGTTCACCAAGTCCCGAGTTATCCAGGCAGCTCTGAGGCAATTAAACCTTTTAACACAAGATTATCTTTCCAGATGTAGGTGAAAGGAAGCCTCTTTCTTCAAGAGTCACAACATCTGGCATGCCAGAAATGCCACCAATCTCAGCTGGTAATAATATCTGTCTTCTCTGTAGTTGTCCTCACATCTAGGCGGGCTCTCAAAAGACACAGCAATGCTTTGTCTGGATTTTCTTATGAAGGATTGTTTGTATAGATTTATATATGTATATATATATGTGTGTGTGTGTGTGTGTGTGTGTGTGTGTGTGTGTGGAGGGCCATCGTTGTAAGGAATGGTTAAATAAATGTTAACATGTCCAATTTGCTCTTTTTGCACATTGGAAAAAGCTCCTCCACAGGCAGAAAAAAGATTTATCTACAACTCTTAAGCAGATGCAAAGACTTTAGTTAGTAAGTCATTGAGTGTTGCTAGGAAATGATCAAGTTGAAGAGAACTGAACAGAAGGATTTCCATTTCCAAAAGCTGGAAATATCAAAATATCCCAGAGGAATCAGCACTATTTCCTTACTGTCACCAGCTGCATCCAAAGGCATGTTTGTAAACTGTCACAACTCTTGCCTGCCTTAAGCCTGAAACCAAGCCCAAAGCAATGGGCAAATATGCACAGTAGTAGTGAGTACACATAGTCCAGATTTGGCACTGATTTATGTATTAGGCTGTGCATTCTCCCTGTGAAAAATTAGGATAACAGGGTATGAGGAGATGACATGAGGGACTTGTTCTTCAGTGCACAAAGAGATGTTGAGGTTTACAAGTGTAAGTTCTAAGATGTGCTAGAATTCTGTGGAAAATATTCCTTTTTTCACTTGCTTACAAGCATTTATATACAGAGAGATAAATTCTCTGCACTGTGTTTTTTTAGTGTTAGGGACAAAAATTTCTGACCTACAAGCATTTATATACAGAGAGATAAATTCTCTACACTTTGTTTTATTAGTGCCAGGGACAATAATTTCTGACGCATAGAATGAAGGATTTCATTGATTGTAGCGAAAAGTGAAATCAGATCTTGAATTCTAAATACACAGGTGTGATTCTTGCCATGAACTGTTAGAATCAGTCGAGGAAATGTAAGAAGTGCTTTGGTGAATTGGATATTTTGGCATTTTTCTGCTGATGTGGAGCCATTTAGCTACTGAGGCTCAGGGAATATTGTGTTGGTTGCAACCACCGCAAGACACTTGATTGCAGGTTTGAGTCACAGGGTGCTGTCAGGAAAGGGCAGGTGGGCCCTAAATACAGACATTTAGGGTGTTGTACTGCTGGGGCTGCTTGTACTGCTGGGGCAAGGCTGAGTGCACATCTCAAGATCATTTCTGTGTCTGACCATAGCAACTGAGAGACCAGACCTGGAATGGACCTCGTCTGCTCCACGGGAAACCACAAGGAAGGGTAAATAGCCAGTGATTCCCTCCTTCACTGCTCCCTTTGGCCATGCTCTTCTCTGCAGTGATGAGCCTGTTCAGATGTGCTGCTGTCCCAAAGAGTGGGACAGTGATGTGGCTGGAGCATTATGGCTCTTTACTAAAAATCACTCTACCTGCAAATGTTCTGGGGAATCATTTCTAGGTTTGCTCTCATGCCTTGGCTGCCAGTTCCAGTGAAAGGCAGCATTGTGCCACCACCGTGGGCAGTGAAGCTGTGGCATGGTAGCATGGCCCAAGCAGGGCCACGTCCCCATCTTTGTAGCTCTGTCTTGATGTGACCTGTGTGACAGCAGCCTGTGTGAGGAGCTGAAGGCAGTTTCTGTGTTTGATCTTAGCTGCTCGAAGACCGAGGCCAAAGTCCACCACTCCTTCCTCCCTGGCAACTCAACAAACTGGGATGGGTAACTAGCAACAGTCTTCTGTTCCCATTGTCTGCCATCTCTTTCACTGCCCATCACACGTCCCACCCCAACCCACCTGGCATCCTTTGCCATCTTCCATGGACAGGATGGAGTCTCGTTGGTGCAGCTTGGCTTGCCGAAGCACTGGCCACAGCGGTTCTGCAATTCTCTTGTTTGATCCCACGCTTTTTCCATGGCCCGTGAGCATTTTCTGCAGGAAGCATGTGACATTCTGCAGAGAGACCACATTGCTGCACCTGGCCCTCAGCTCCATTCCCCTGCTTCTTTGTGTTTGGGGGTGGTGGGTCTTGCTTTCTCTGATGCATTCAAACATGACAGCGTTCCTAAGAGGCAAACCCAGCTGGGCTGGCCCAAGAACACAGCACAGCAGCTCAGCCACCTTCCAGACATTCCTTGGGCAGGGCTGCACCTCTTGGTTTCCTCACCACTGACATTCAAGGCCGCTGGTTTTCTTCTGCCCATGCCTTTCCATTGCCATCACCTGGAGCTGGGAATGCTCTGCCCTGCTGCTGCTTTTGAGTCTGTGTATGTTTTTTTTTTAATTGATCCCTCATTTCAGCTTTTGGTGAATATTGGTATGTTTCTTCATGGTTTAAGACACTGGCAGCCTCTGGTACTGACAATATTTCTTGCAGATCTGACAGCTATGCAAGGCAGCAGTGTCCCCAGAGATATTGTTGTGCTTTTAGCCAACCTGTCTGGGGCCTACATTGGGATAAACCTCCAGTGTAGATATAAATGGGGCCATACAAGCAAACCCTATTTAGTGGCAACAGCTTCTTTCACACTGCAGGTGTGCAAGACCAGTCCTGTGTCCTTGCAGTATTTTGTGGCCCAAGGGGTAACAAAGTATTACATGAGCAGGCTGGTGTGCCTAAAATCTGAAGTTGAGTGTGAGTTAAAAATGTAATGAGCAGTAAAAAGTGACTTGGCACTTTTGTCTGGAGCAGTCTTGCTTTCATATCAACTGTGATATTTCACACACTTCAGGATCTTTTCCAGGGAATTTACATTCCCTACTTTGCATTACTTGAAGTAATTTTCTGAGCTTTCTTGTTTTTACAGTGGAGAAATCAGATACTTGTAATTATAACAAGGCATATAAATTTGGCTGGGCTAAGGATATTCATTTCTGTTTTGCTGCCTGGTGATGTTGTCTGAATCACTTTTTATGTTCTCCTATTTTTGCCAAAATTTTAAATTGGATTTTTTCCAGTATCTTCATCTCATAAATTCACTTTCTCCTTGACTCCTCTTGGCCAGTGTTCTTGTACTTATTCAGTCTTGCATTCCTTCTAGCCACATGGGAATTTTTTCCATATTCCTTGTGTCATTCTGTTTAATTTTTTGCATTATATTTTTTGTGGGTTTACACATCTTTGCATATTAACATATTTATTTTTTAAATTCTGCTAATTTTGCAAAATATATCTTTTTTCTGTTTTTTATTGTTTGTACTCTAAACCACTGAGTCCATGGTTGCAGGTGATGCCATGGTGTGATGGTTGATGTATTTTTTAAATAATAAGACACCATTTTTTCCAGCCTCACATGACTTTCTTCATGTTACTTCCACTCCCCAAACTTCTACATCTGGAAAAATGTCAGAGCAAGAGACTGGTAAATGGCATTTATTTTTTATACCCTATCCTTGATTTTTCTTCATATTTGAGTGGTACAATTTTGATGTCTCTTATATATCCTGTATTTTTAATGTTATCTCCCATGGTCTTTCATTTGTTCATTATGGCTTCATGTTATTTGTAGTAACCACCAGTGTATAATTAGTAGTTCTAGCTTCAAGTAAGTGATCCTGATACCACCTGGCACTTTCAGGCCAGTATTGTATTACTGAAAGGTTCTGATGTGGTCAGTGGGGCAGAATTTAGCACTTAAGAGGAAACTCTCAGGCTTTGATGAATTTTGGAATATCAGCATAACAGTTAACCTTTGTAGTGGGAATATTTTTCTTTACCCAGTAGACACATTTAAAGAGATTCATTGATTGGTCTTTGGTTTCCTGTTCACAACTTTTTGAAGTAGTCTCTGATATTTAAAAGGCTGCTGCAGTACATAATTTTGGTCCAACAACTGATTTCTACAGTTACTTGTGCTAATAATTTATTATTTCCCTCCATTTATTCATTAAGAATATAGATTTTTAGGCACAATTTATGCATTTGTATTTGAGCATGAGATTTTCCCAGCATAAAAAACAGTAGAAGGTTTCTGGGAGGTTCTCATCCTTGGTTGTGTTCATGCTAGCATGATTTAACAAGTGACATTTTATTACATCAGTGTATCAAACATCACTTTCTTTCTGGGGACCAATCAAATGGAATTGGGTAGATGAGCATTGACATAGTTCATCATCTGAAGATTAGCTAATTACAACATGCATACACTATTTGTGTTTTCTCTGGTCTTATTTGGCTACAGTTTGGTCAACATGCTTTTAGCTTCGCTTCACAGATAAATTTAGAAAAGCTTTTATCTATTGCAGAATTCACACTGAACACAAACATGATGCAGCTGTACTAATACTCAGTGGGTGGTGCTGACAGTTATCTTGCCTCTGCATGAACACAAGACCTTTGTTTTCTTTTGAAGCTGAGAACTCTATCTATCCAAGGTCATTTCTGTCTTCAGTAGACAGAAAACTTTTAGCAGTTTATCAGGCTTTATCAGGCTTTTCAGTTTATCGTGACTTTGCTGTTGTCTGCAGTATTGTTCTCACCAAGCTACCACAGCCTTCTCCCTTGATTTAAAGAACTGGGCTACTTAGATTACTTATTACTTGGCTTTACACTTTATTAAATCATGAGTGTTGTTAACATTAAGAGTACCCACTCTTCATTTTTTCATATATTACCACTCATAGAAATGTTTCTTTCATGCTCTAGGCTGTATAATTTCTCTAATGGAAATGGTGGTCTTAGGGGGTGATAGAATCTGGGTTTGTGGGGGGTTTTTTGGTTTTTTGTTTTTTTGTTTTTTTTTTTTGTTTGGTTTTTTGCTGTTGTTGCTGTTTTTGTTTTTTGGGTTTTTTTAAATTTGTGGTTTTTATTAATATATTGTCAGAAAAACCTAAAAATATTTTTAAGCCGTTATCTGGCAAAGGATGGTCTGTCTCAGAAATCCTGCTTCTATCAAAGTAGCTTTGTGGCAGTTGCAGGGAAAATCTGATTCTTGGCCAAAATGTGAATTTGTAGGAAAATGTTTAGACACCGTCTGTGTGAAAATTGTGTGCATGCTGTATCAAAATCATATTAGGCATTTGCAACTCCTTAGTTAAAATATTTTTCTGGCACATCCAAACTAAAGTGTAGGGGAGAAGGGATTTGCTGTCAGCTGTTGCTATTGGATAGAATTTTAAAATCAGATGCAGACAGTTAGCCTCGTAGCTAATGACTAAAATGAGATGTTATGTATCCAAAAAAAAAATTACCCCATGAGACAAAAATGTAGTAAACCAATATCAATTAGAAGTGTACACACAAGAGTTACAAAATAAATATATGTCCCTTGGACCTGCTAAGGGCTGAAGATCACCTTATCTAAAGGCTGATTTCACTTACTGTTTCAAGATTATTTTCATATTTGATCTTAGCTATGCGGGGATCAGGCCTGAAGATCACTTCTCATCCCTCCATGGAAACCAGAGGGAGTGTGATGGGTAAATAGCTGATAATTCCATTAGCTTTTCCATTGCTTGCCATCCCTTCCAGCAGCTGTGGAGAGTGCCAACCTTCATTGAGACACGTTGCTCCAAAGACTGCTTGATGCTGGGCTTTCTCCCCACACTCCACCCCCACCCCTGCTGCACTCAGCCATTTCTGTGCAATCTAAGCTGGAAAATAATTCCCCACAGTGACTGAATAGCAATCCACAAATAGACCTCTGCTAGCTTATGTTGCCTCTAGGTTTCTTCTGGCAGCTGCAGTTTTCTTTCAAAGAATAAGTACTTTAAAAAAGAGGCCAGTGAGAAGAAGATTGCCTCACATGAGCTACTGGAATTGACTCTCCTTCATTTCACACCAGCTTCAGTGTTCATGTAACACCTCATTTCTCAGTTGATCTTTACAGCTGCTGTCACCTTGCTTGATCTCACATCGATGTTGTCTTGAGCTGCCCAACAGCTAATGGCCAAATACTGTGGATATAAAGCCAATTCTAATTTTAACTCCAGATTTTCTTTCAGCTTTTGATGAAAATCAGCACATTTCTTCAAGACCTGAAACATCAGGCACCCAAGAAATACCATCAGCTATACCTGGTAATACTTGAAAAATGTGATTTTAAATAGAAATTGCCCCAGAAATTTTAATTAAAAATTTTGTATATTGTTAGTTAAGTTTAAAATTACTCAACATAGCTTCAGAACTGTTTTAGGTTGCTCTTTCAAATACCAGACTAATTTAGGAAATTTTGCATGTAATAGTAAATATTCTCTTCTAATTTTGGCCTGTATTCCTGGTATATTTACAAGTCTGTATTGCTGTGTTTGGTGTTAATAGGCATGTCTTATTACATAAAGTAGGGTTCTCTTTCTAAGTTGCAATACTGCGGAGGGGTAGAGTGAAAGGTAATATAAGTTTTGAATAAATCCCTGAATGAAACCATTCTAAGTTGGAACTGTTGAGTAAGCCCTTAGAAACAGCAGAAACAATAGCAATGAAGATAGAGAGTTCAAAATGGTTGAGAATAGACTCTAAAATACTTTAATTTGAATATATTTAAAGCAGTGATTAAGTTAGACATTTGGCTGTGAGAAAGGGAGACTGCATAGGCACGAGACTAATAGAAACAAAAATGTGCAATGACAAGTGTATTGCTGTATTGCTTGAGTACAGCTTTGCAAATAAAAGGCACAACAATGTAATTAAAGAAAACATTTGCAACAAATTGCACTTGACCAGACACTGCCATGGTATATCTGATGCTTCCAAACACCCTTGAAACCTGTTATACCAGATCCCAGTGAAATTGAACTGGTGGATTAATAGTATTTTATTGACATTTAAATTAATTACCCTAATAGTATGTAATAATCTATATAGTTTTCCTGTTCTTCCTTATCAGCATTTATCCTTTAGGCTTCTTCTACTTCCTCAAGTCATAAAATAAGCTAATTTACCAATACCTTACAAAATCTGACGCCAAGCAAATGCAGTTTTATCAGCGCTCAAGGTTCTGTTTCATTTAGGGTCCCTGCAAGAAGAAATATTTAATTTCCATTCAATAATGACAATTTCCTCCAAAGTCTATTTCAAGTTGTTACCAAAACCCCGTTGCAGCAAAAAGTAGTTAGGTTTAATTTTCATCACATTGCCACTTGCTGCCTTTTTTCTGGTGTGAACACATTTTCTTCTATGTTCAAATGACCAGCCTGTTAAAGGACAGTTTTGTATCTGTCACTTCTTGATCAGCAGCTAGAAAGCATTTTTGGTACAAGGTGCAAAAAGACTGATCTTTTTCACCAACTTGTATGAATTTCTTCCTTGTGTTGGTGTAATTTAAACTCCAAAAAGTGTAGAGGAAGATTCTTAGGAGTTTCTGTCTAGCATCAGATACTGGATCTTCCTGTCACCATATTGGGGCACATGTCTTTCTCCTTATTCACATAATACAGAAAGGACTTTGAAGTGTCCAGTATCTTGCTTGTGTTTGCAGTGACATCATCCTGAACAACACAGCTTGTGTGTTTGCTATCCCAGCAACAGTCAGATTCCTCAGCGCTTTAAATCCAGATTTTCTGTGCACCTCTTAATGAAACACAGACAGTTTCTCAATTCCCATCTAAAGCATCTGGAGTCACGGAAATACCATCAGCTCAGTCTGGTATTGACATTTCTTGCAAACTGAGTGTTCTTGAAGGGTTCCCAGGGTGCTTTTGGTGAAATGTTGATTTCCTTTACTTTGGGGATAAGAACAACTGCAAGATAAAAATTCTGCATCGGGTACTATTTTTGTTTAAGGCAATATCTACGATGTTTAAAATACTGGATTATGATCTTCTTTCCAAATTCTGAGTTCACTTTTACAGTACTAATTGGTAGTGTTAGCCATGATTGCCACTGACCAGTTATGTATTATTTAATGTCATAGAACTTTATCATGTGATACTGTGGGGCTTGTAACCAGACTTTAATTTCTCTACTATATGCAGAGTATCATGATACAGATAGGTGTGGTATTGCTTCAAGTCATACTCTTTTTTATTTTCTAATTACTTTGTCATTACTAAAGTGTATTTCCATGGTTATTGGTATTTAAGACATTGTCCTGGTCAGTTACAATGCTGGGGGCAGAGAGTGACGTGCCGGAAATTCTCTTTGTGGATTTATCTTCTATAAATATTGTTTATGTTCAGTTGTGGTTTTAAAACAACTTAATGGTTGTTCAAGTTGTAAAACCTGAAGTTGCATAGAATATTCAAGCATATTTCTCATTAAGGAGGACTCTCCAGCTATGACAAAAATCCTTCTAGGGAGATTAAAGGTAGCACAGTGAGCAGTGCAAACCCAAGTTCAGGGTTAGGGACTTTTTTAAACAGCTTGAGACTTGATAGTCTGGCTACATCTAGGGGAAAAAAACCCCTTTATTTAGGGAGATAAAGGTTTGTCAACTTTTTGCATGTGTCCTAAATGATCCAGGTAATTTCTTTCATATTTTCTTCCTCTATAGGACAAATTTAATGCTGAACTCAGGAACTCTCCTTTTTTTTTTCTGCTGGTATAGTCTGAACCTTGTCTTCTCCTCTAGATCTCTATAGATATTTGTAAATGTTCTATAGTATCCCCCTGTACATTAACAAGTAGGTACTTCCTTTTATATTAGCCATCATAACAGTTATGCTGAACACTTCTTTCAACCACTGGTAGGCAAGGAGAAGATATTCAGAAAATGTACTTGGGAAACTCTTATTATTTCCATTTTTTAGCAACAAAATTAAGATGGAGAGGACAATAAGTAGCCCTGTGCTGCAGAGAAGTGTGCAGTCAGATGAAAAGGGATAAATTTCTAAAACTTTTTCAATCCACCCCCCTGTCAATTTACCCTACCAACTTTTAATGCATTTTTGAAAGATTTTATTTGCTGAGACTTTTATTCTGCTAAGTCTAACAGAATTTTCAGAACAAGAACTCCTTGTTTGAAATGTTCTCTTCGTTGGTCCATCAGATTTGTGCTCTTCTACTTTTTCTGTACTGCATTCTTGCAAGTGTGGTGACAGTGTCCAAACTTTGATTCCATTTTCTGAGACAAACTGTTTGATTATCATCTGTTTGTGTTAGGAATTTGTTGCATGCTTGTATGAGAAACTTTTTCCCCTTTCAATAATACATTCTTAGACAAGAGAAGGGATTTTTTTATTGTGATCTTTGCATTCACTGTTGTCATTTCCATATCTGTTCACTAATTACTGTGTCGTAAATGTGACTCTTCTTGTAACTTATCCTTGTCTTCCAGTGTCTATATGAAATTCTGTCTGTTCAAAGTACTTCATATTACTTCATACCTGTTCAGAATGAAAACTTGTAAATCAAGGTGTTCTATTAGAGATTCTTACGGATTTTGGTTAAGAAGGCACGAGTTGGTTTTCTTCTACCAGGATGCCCAACTCTTATTGGAAATCCTTATTAAGCTCACCTTTATAAATTTTTCAGTGGAGAACCTATTCTTTCTCTTTTTTTTTCCGAGGCATATAATAGTTTAGACCAACATTCATTTTTAAGTGTGGTGAAGTATATTATAATCAGAGCTAGTTAATAGTTTTTCAGATTAAATATAAGGTAGGCAGTATCTTGGATGCAAACAAAAGTTCTGTCTATATATTCATTGACTAATTTGCAGTTTATAGTTGGAAAATACTTGATGCTTGAGAAAGGGTTTTAGAATGTGTTATTTACTGCAGCTAAAAGGCAGCTCTGGAGCATCATGACTTCTGCTATTGCACAATAGGAGCAGTGTTTATCTAGTGCTGGGGATTTGTGGTAATATCAAGTGACTATGAACTGATGTAGGATTGATTTGGTAGAAAGAGCATACATGAGAAACCACAATTTAAATATTTACTTATTTGGGTGTGATTGAAGTAATGCTTTCATATGCATTGAGAGACTGCCATAACATCTCAAGATAGTTTCCATCTCTAACCTTAGCTCTCCCGAGACCAGTTCTGGAGCCCACATCTTTTCCTTTCCTGAAAACCACGAGGACAGTGATGGGTAAACAGTGATTCCATCCTAATTTCTATCATTTCACAATACTTAAATAAGAAAAGCTGTACTTTAAAATTCAGTCCAAACATTTCAGTTCTTTTGCTGATAGTGGCAATGCCAAACATTTCAGCAAGGTCATCAGTCATTTATGTAAATGATGAGATATTTAATTATTAGGCTTCTCAATTACTCTTCCTCATTTTCATCTCTGTAGGCTTAGTTCACTAAAAGATTAACTGTCTGTATACTACACTAACTCAACTAAGCCCTCCTGATTTTGAAGTGGAATAACCTTATAATGAATGCAAATAGTTATGTAAAAGAGCTGAGTGTAATATGGACGTCAATCACACAGTCCTATACTGACTCATCTTTAAAAAAATAAATTAGTCACCATTTCTAAGTTTTCTGGTTTAATCTTAGTTACTCAGAGACCAAAGCTGAAATCTTCTTCTCCTTACCTTGCAAGCCAAGGAACAATGGAGGGTAAAAATATATTTTAATTTTTTTTCTTTTTTCTTGATGTCGTTTGACATAATTTTCACTTGCTTTGAGCAATATCAGTGGTTCATTAATGCACTTTAAAACACTTGCCATACTAATGACATGGTTATGATGTTTGAACATGGTTTTTTTCATCACTTGAAAAGTCAGTTTTGAATGGACCAGTGACAAAAAGAATTTGTCACAGAATTCCTGTGTGACTCTATACGCAGTTGTTATTTTGAAAATTCTTTTTAGAATGAAATATTCCAATATGGCAGAAACATAATTTTTTGTCTTCTTACTAACGTGGACTTGTTAGCATACAGAACTTTTTTTTATCTTTTTGAATGAGGACTAAAGTTCAAGCTTGATGAATAGGCATGTTAATCAATGGCTTATAGACTAACTGTAAGGGAGAAGTGGAATGATATTTCACAGGGAATTGCAACGCCTTTCATGGAAATGATGAGAGCTTATATATTCTATGTAAAAAATAATAGTGACAACAGTAAGAAAATACTTGCATAAATTATTGAACTTTTAAGAAAGGTTGGAGTTATGACTGCATATTGGTAGCACAATGTGCAGTTTATTTCTCATGCTTGAAAAATTAGTAATTAGCATTTGCAGCTGCTTGCATTGGAGACATACCCAGCACTTGTCATCCTGAATTTTAAATTCAAAGATGAGTCTTGGCTCATGCTCTGTCTGCATTTTCTGCTAGTTTTGCATCTTCCAAGGATGTGTAAGGAGAGTTTTGGTGAATTGGATGTTTTGGCATTTTTCTGCTGATGTGGAGCCATTTAGCTACTGAGGCTCAGGGAGTATTGTGTTGGTTGCAACCACCGCAAGACACTTGATTGCAGGTTTGAGTCACAGGGTGCTGTCAGGAAAGGGCAGGTGGGCCCTAAATACAGACATTTAGGGTGTTGTACTGCTGGGGCTGCTTGTACTGCTGGGGCAAGGCTGAGTGCACATCTCAAGATCATTTCTGTGTCTGACCATAGCAACTGAGAGACCAGACCTGGAATGGACCTCGTCTGCTCCACGGGAAACCACAAGGAAGGGTAAATAGCCAGTGATTCCCTCCTTCACTGCTCCCTTTGGCCATGCTCTTCTCTGCAGTGATGAGCCTGTTCAGATGTGCTGCTGTCCCAAAGAGTGGGACAGTGATGTGGCTGGAGCATTATGGCTCTTTACTAAAAATCACTCTACCTGCAAATGTTCTGGGGAATCATTTCTAGGTTTGCTCTCATGCCTTGGCTGCCAGTTCCAGTGAAAGGCAGCATTGTGCCACCACCATGGGCAGTGAAGCTGTGGCATGGTAGCATGGCCCAAGCAGGGCCACGTCCCCATCTTTGTAGCTCTGTCTTGATGTGACCTGTGTGACAGCAGCCTGTGTGAGGAGCTGAAGGCAGTTTCTGTGTTTGATCTTAGCTGCTCGAAGACCGAGGCCAAAGTCCACCACTCCTTCCTCCCTGGCAACTCAACAAACTGGGATGGGTAACTAGCAACAGTCTTCTGTTCCCATTGTCTGCCATCTCTTTCACTGCCCATCACACGTCCCACCCCAACCCACCTGGCATCCTTTGCCATCTTCCATGGACAGGATGGAGTCTCGTTGGTGCAGCTTGGCTTGCCGAAGCACTGGCCACAGCGGTTCTGCAATTCTCTTGTTTGATCCCACGCTTTTTCCATGGCCCGTGAGCATTTTCTGCAGGAAGCATGTGACATTCTGCAGAGAGACCACATTGCTGCACCTGGCCCTCAGCTCCATTCCCCTGCTTCTTTGTGTTTGGGGGTGGTGGGTCTTGCTTTCTCTGATGCATTCAAACATGACAGCGTTCCTAAGAGGCAAACCCAGCTGGGCTGGCACAAGAGGACCTCCCTTTCCATTGCCATCACCTGGAGCTGGGAATGCTCTGCTCTGCTGCTGCTTTTGAGGCCATGTTAGGGTTTTAAGATCAAAACCTCATTTCAGCATTTAGTGAATCATAGGATGTTTCTTCACAGTTAGAGACAGCAGCTGTCTGTGGCAGTAATATTTCTTGCAGCTCTGCTAGCGATGCGGGAAGGGAATTGTCCCAAGGGATATTGTTGTGCTTTTAGCCAACCTGCTCCTTCTCTTGGGCCTAGATTTTGGTAAAGCTTAGTGTTGAGATAAAAGGGGCCATACGTGCAAAACCATATTTAATTCCAGCTTTGGCTATGGCAATTCCACTTCTCTTGTAATGTGATCTCTTCATATTTCTTCTAGCAGCTTCTTCATCATTTTCATCATCAGTGCATTTTCACACATTCACATTAGGAAATCCATGGCATGTTCATTTGAGATGTTTTCCTTTCCTGAATCCCTAGTTTCTTAGTCATGTCTAGTTTCTTAGTCATGTTCAGTGTATATGTTCAGATGATTCCAAAAAATGTTTTGTTTTGGTTTTATTTTTCCAGCTTCACTGGACTCTAATCATATTAGTTTCCTGTCCCAAACTTCTGCATCTGCAGAAATATCAAAAACAGAGACTGGTAAATTGTATTTATGGTACTTCAATTGCTTAATGTTTGGTTTTGCATCAAGGATGTTACAGTTACAGGCTGTTTGCTCTGATTGCTTGGTGTCTGAAGCAGAATTTTGCTTGCAGTGTGTGATAGGCTCTATAATTATATGGTGATATTTTGTGGTATAGGATCAGATACAAATGAAACCACAGGAATTAATATTTTTATGTATGGTTTTAAGTTGTTGGATAGATAGGACCAATAAGACCTATAGCTAGATGGGTCCATTATCAGTTATAAAGATATGTTCTTTACTGGGGCGTTTCACCAGGGGGATTTCTGTTAACCGTATCATACACATTATTTTGCAGTTTTCACTATTCATAAGACTTTTTTTCAGTTTATGTTTCTATTGCACCTTGAAACTTTTATTGAGGGGTCATAGATATTCAAGAACATATTTGTATTCATTACAAAAGTAGGAATGTGCAAGATATAAGAAGGAAAATTATCCTAAACCTGGCTGTCAATATTTCAGCAGTTTTGTGTTAGATTTTCTGCCTCAGCCTGTCTCTTTTATCTATTACAGAAGTTTTGTTAATTTGTATTATGTCAATTAGGTAAAATGCCACAAATAACAAATTGCACGATATGCAGTACGTTAAAACCCATTAGTCAAAATACTGGCTTTTGTTATACTGAAACATGTGAAGCTTTGACAATAGAAATACCTGGTTTTAAAAATTCATATTTGCATGCATTTAAAGTACATAGGTCTCTTCCTATGGGTGCAGGTGAAGTCAAAAGCACAGGTTTTTTTTCATGCTATGTGGGTACAGATCAATTGACTCCTGTTGATAAATCTACTTTTAGGGGGACTGCAGTTCCTGTCAGGGTGTGTCTATTAGGTGCATGTGACATCTTCAAAACTTTGAAGTTTTGTTGTTGTCTTTTTAAGTTGGAAATTTATGGAACTCTGTTGTAGTGATGCTGGCACCTTGCAAAACAATATAAAGCAATCATTCTTTTTCTGATTTTTGTCCCCCTTGCTGTGTCTGCATCAATATGCATCTGTCTCAGGGATATTTACATTTTTCCACAGTTACAAGTCCAGCTGACCTGGAAAAACCTATGCCTCCATTTTCCAGAACACCTCATGTGCTAACAACAACTGCGGGTAATAGTAATGCATTAGCTTTTCAGTTAAACCCCTTTTGGTGTCTGGACAGCCATTTCTGAAATGTTATTAATCCTAGGTATTTTCATCATCTTCCATGTGAGTCATGATCATTGAAAGCATCCTTTTTACATGACATCTTGCACTTTCTGCTGAGAAACTCACCTGGAAGTGTTTCTGATCTCACATCCATTTCTCAAAAAGCTTCTAGGGCTATTTTGAGATATACTTACATGAAGTAAACCTGGTTTAATACTACTAAACTAGGTTTAATACTGCTACTGACTAAGTCTTAATAAGAATTCTTAAATTACTTGTTGCTTTCTTACAAGCCTAATTGTTATATGCCCAGTTAGAGCGCATGTTTTTATACCAAATATTGTCTTGCCAGCATAGGAAACTCCTTTCTTACTATTTTTTTTTGCTGTTTAACAATTTTTTTAACTTTATCCTTGTTTTTCATGTGTGTATGACAGATTATATGACATTAAAATTCACTAAAAAATATTGATGCAAACAAAGCACTGAAGAGAACTAAGGCAGGCGCTTTTCTTCATGGAAATAAACTTGTAGTGCTTTTTAGTTTTTATGGTTTTTGGGGTGTGGGGGGAGATTGAGTACTTTATAATTGTGATATTAGAAGTTTTTATCTTGGTATTTTCTGGGGCGCTTTAAGCTATGTGGACCAATACTGCTCCATTCCTGAAGTAAGGTGTGCTTATGGTGAAGTGCAAATTGGGTGTGCCATAACATATCACATTTTTTGGTTGTTTTTCTATGATCAAAAAAAGCTGTGTTTAGAATTAATAATCACAGCTAACGTGACATGGTTTTTTTATAGTTTTCAGTGATATTCAGCCTCTTCTTTCAAGTCCTGTGGCACCTAGTAAGCCTGAAATAGCAGAAGCTGGACCAGGTACAATAATCTCTACCTAGTTCTTAATTCAGCAGCTCAAACCATGCTCTAAAACTCAAGTGAAATTAATACACAGTTGTTGTTATTTTCAGTGGACATTTGGATTAGCCCCTAACAGCTGGTTTCAAATTTGTGTTGCTGCTAATGGTTGAACTTGGTGTTTTCTCACAGTAATAATGCATATGGCAACTCACAGTCACATGATTCAGTATGTTAAAAAATGTGCCACTTAGAAAATTGAGAAAACAGTATTTGTAGAGCAGTTCTGATGAAAACACTGTGATGTGAGCTGTAGGTTGCATTTTATTGTTGTAGCATCAGTAAAAATGTTAACGTTAGTGCATCCTTAACAGCGTGAAATTGGTTAACAGTTACAGACATTCAGTGGTTTTGCACTGAAACCACAGCTGGATCTGTTGTCAGGTTTCTATTCCAAATTTTATATGTTTTAATGTGTGACTAATTGATTGTTCAACATGTCCTCTTCATTAAATATCTACATTGTACATGGTACCACCTCCCTTAAGTATTGGACCAAAACTCAAAATGTTTAAAAGCTCTACTTAAAATCTTACTTGGCAGTGGTTGAGATCCAGACCAGTTGCAATGAAAGGAAATAAATATCCAGAATGTTTGTGCATCACAGATGTGCTGATTTATAGTCACTGAAGCTCTGTGCAGTTCTGAATTTCTCCCTAATGCATACTAAACTGATAAATGTCCAAACATTAGTGAAATATTTGTTGTTCTTGTAAAAAAAAATTATTTTTGTTCATGAAGGAAGAGTTTCTTCCATTAGCTCTTTGCTCTCTTGTGACTGTCATCATTTCTTCCAGCAGCAACAAGTGAATCCATTCTGGAATCTTTCACACCTAAAACTTCCCGTCCTTTTCAATGGCCAAGGGTAACATTAGGTAATGTTGTTTTCACCCAATGAAAAACTCTGTGTTTGTTTTGAGCACTCCATCCCATATGAATGCATTCCTTCCACATATCATTTCACATGCATAACCATTCTTCTTCCTGGTTAGAGAGTCTTGTTCTTCCATCATTGTTATATTGACTGCTCTTGACATACCTGTGTATGAGAACAAGCTTCTGGGTGGATTTACTGTCTCAGAGAAATAAAACTTGTCTCTTGCATGATAAAACATCATCATCATTTTATTAGTGTTCTGTCTCTTTTACTTCCAATGCACACGCATGTGCTGATTGTCTCTGATATGTAAAGCTTTCAAAATGGAAATTTTAATTGTTTTGGGCTCACAGAATCTTATTTCTGATCAACATACAGCATTTCAGTATCATCTCCATTCCACACTTCAAAATCTGATTTCATCAGCTGGCTTTGACATTCCATACTGAGTTGTCTTCAATATAAACATGTGACATGTGCTGTTTGTTGTGGGAAATGCTTGTTAAACAATTTTTTGTTGCAAACTGAGCTCTTTCTTTCAGCTCCAAAAGAAATGCCACTTTTTCCTTCTAAACCGAAACCATCTGCTACCCCAGAAGTACAACATGTGAAACCTGGTAATTGTGCACATCATTTTCATAAGTTGGTTTGCAGAGAGATATGTTCTCTAAAAATATCTAAGGAAAACTTCCTAAAAAGGACAGGAGCTATGCAATACATGAGCATCCTGACTAACTCATCCATCTCAAATGGGTCATGATTGGTTTGATTACACTTGAATTTTTCTTTTCTAGCCCCTAAACCACCACTTTTGGAGCCTGAAACTTCTGAGACTGTTAAACGACCAAAAGCAACCCTAGGTAATATATGTTTCTGTAGCTGTTAGTCACTCTGCAGTCCAAGCCACAGTTTGTACTCTGCTACTTTATCACATAGCTTTTGCTGTATTTAATCTATTTCTCTGAAAGAAGAACAAAGTTAGGAGATAAGCATTTAGAAATGTTTTTCTAAACTTAGGAGAAGAAGAAACCATTTTTTTTCCACACAGTTTTGCTAGTTCTATGGTACAGTAAAAATTTTTGTCTTCCTTTTTGCTGAGAGCTTTTCTGCGCCAGCACTCTTTATTCAGAAAACTCATTGGAAATACAATTGAGCTGCCAATGTAAAGGTGGTGTTGTGGATGTTAATCCCGGAACTCTCAGTGAAGGATTCTTGTGGTACTAGGTTAACTTGTTAATTCCACTGCTTTATGAATCCTTCTGAATGTCATTTTGGCTTGAAAAACACCTCTCAGTCACTTCATAGCTCACTCCTCTTTGCTCTTTTTGTAGACATCAAAAATTTTTTCACTGTGTCAATTGTTATGAAACATTTTATTGGAAAGCAGTCTCATAGCACTGCTTTTTAAAAATGTACATAGTTACTTACCTCTGCCTGAAACTGAGTTTACACTTTATCTGTAGTCAGACTAACAGGCAAGTTAACTAATTACAATTTCAACCCATGCATGTTTGGTGGGAAAGGGTTTCTAGGATTCATTGTTCTTAATTTTTACCATTTACGTGATACTACTGTTCTACTTATATTATTCAACTTATATTAGCTACTTCTATTCCATTTGCAGAATTCAATTACTGCAGCTATGAAGCAGTTCCATTTTTTTAAATTGGTTCCATGTCCTTTCAGCTGTTTGCCAGTAGTTTCTTTACCATGCCAAAAAATGAGGACATTTCTGTATATTTTGTCTATGTATGTCTTCTTATGGCTTAAAATTGACCTGGAATTCAAAATTTTAAAAAGCATTATTGTTTTACCTCTTAGGTATCTTGCGAAAATGAATTTGCTAACTTAATGAGAGGAACATTCAGATGTGATTGCAAGCTTCAACTGCATATTTAAATGCAATTACTCACTTTTACAATGAAGGACAAACAGGGATCTTGCTGGACTAGTGAATTCTCAGGAAGATTTTTGAGAAGCCTTCTTGGCATATCTGATTCTACCATTTGCTTTTGTTCCCAGTAGCCATTCATTGCCTCATTGAATTTGTTGGGGGTTTTTTTGGGTTTTTTTGTGATACAGTGAAAAGCATAAATTTATAATCCAGTATATTTCTTTCAGCTCCTAAAGAAGCAAAACTCACTACTTCTGCATCTAAACCTAGACCATCTGCCAGACCCCAAAAGCCACGAACTAAACCTGGTAACTAATTTCCATAGCAAACATTTGTTATAGTGTATCACTTCAGTCATGCATTTTAGCTTGAATTTCTTCTCTGTGAATGTGAAGTTCAGCACTTAATCTCATCAGAAAGGTGAGGAATTCCACTTTGAGGAATAATATTTTTGTAATGGATCCCCCAAAAAATAGAAGCAAAGCAAAAACCTTTTGACTTTTATATCCCAAGTCACCAACTCACACAGGGAGACATCAAAGCAAATTGTTTTCTTGCTTTCCATTTTGGAATAACAATTTTTCCAACTTAGTTCAGCACAGGGTCCAGAAAACACGAATTCTGCTGTTTTGCTGATGGTTATAGCATCTTATATAGAACCATAGAATTTGATTGATTCAGTGATCATTAGAGCATATGTAGACTTACCTGAAACTGGGAAAGTAAGAATGGTATTTTATTCTGGAATTCAATAAAGACATATTTTATGATCCCAAATGAAATAGCACCTTCACACCAATGTTAAATTTCATCTGTGTTGTATGGCACAGAGTAAAACACACCTGGCATTTTCTGGACCTGAAGAATAAGTAAATAGAGTTGTAAAAATATTTCTAGTGTTACATGGTTTATAATGAAATTATAAAGCTTGAAATTGCATAATTGTTTATTGTAAGAATATATTACTCAATGCTGGAAGAGATCAGATGATTTTATTAAATTCTTTCCAGATTCCCTGCAAATTATTTTTTGCCCATAAAAAGAAATTAACTCTCTTCAGACCAAATTATTCCCTGTGAAGCTTGTTAAAGGAATGACACTTATGACTTGGAATTGTCTCAGAATACTGAGCATAATTAGTTTTTTGTTCTGAGTATAGCTCCTGCATAATTTTGAGTGTAGGAAATCCAGTACAGAAATCATGCATGAGTTGCTTTTTTTTTCCTCTGGTTGAGAAAAAAAAAAGGCAACTCATTTGGAAACTGTTGCATAGATTTGTTTTACACCCTAGGACTCTGCCAAGATCAAGATTTTATCCTGGTTTTTCCACACTGAGAGGCTCTATAGCAAGTTTCTATATGCCTAAGAAGAAAAGTGATATTTTAAAATATTTGTACACACGCTTCTGGTTTTTTCTTTCCCAGTAGTGGTCTCATGAATCAATCAGGTAGAATGCTGAAACACACTTTTTAATCTTGATGAAGCTTGTCATGATTCTCTTGTAAATAGGCAGTGAAACTGGCATGTGTTCTAATGTGACAAATTATATTCTTGTTCAGAAAATATTATTTGAGCCATAAAATATGCAGTGCATGGGGATAAGCTGGCTTTTGGGTAGGTGGCAAAATGGTGAAAGAGCCAGAGCCTGTCTGTGTTCCAGCATCACCTGGAAGTTCAGCTTAAATTAGAAACTTGTGTCATGATAATGGTTGTCACCTTTCCCTAAGATTATATCAAAATAATGAACAATATGTGCCAAATTCATATTTAATCAATTACTTACTGCCATTGCTGCCAAATAACTGCCTTTGGGTGAGCAGTTAATTTTGGCTCTCATTATTAATATGATTTTGGTGCTGTTTCTGGTAAAGTATTTGTCTTTTTTAGCAGTGGAGAAAAAAAATCTTCATTTAAAAAACCCCAAACATCTAAATTATTTTCAGATTCTCCAGCTAACAAACTGTACATTCTAGTGAAAGCTCACAGTTTCATTCTCTTTCTTGGCAATTGGGTAACTGAATCTCTTGCCTACATGAAAAAAATTGGGTTTTCTTGCCAATGTGATCATGTCCAGCCATTATCCTCACTTTTACTATTGTTAGCATGAATACCTCTCTCCATTTTTCAGGAAAGGAAATTATAATGAATTTTCTATTGTGCACACAAATACACTGCCACGCTTTCTTTACAGAAAAGTTTTTAAATATCTCCAGGGATTGAGACTCCACAACTTCTCTGAGCATTTACTTAAATACAAATTATTTGTCCTGAAGATATTTTTGAGTATTTTGCTTTCTTAAAATAGTGGCAATATTATCAAATATAAAAGCTGTCTAAACTATAAAAAATGTCAGTAAAGAAAAGAGGGAAAATTTAGAAATCCGAAATAATTCAGTCTTTTAAATTTAAACAGCGTCCACCCAGGTAAACCACCATAAACCTTCATGTGGGGAAATAGAGACTTTTAAATTAAGAATGTGATTTTCTATTTAAACTGACAGAATTTTGGAAGTGTTAGGTCTGAGATTTTATTGTATTTCAAAATTTTAAGGTAACTTCCTTTAAATAAGTTTTCTTGTGACTCTTAAAATGGTTGTGAATTACAACATGATAAATTGTTATTATGTCCAAAACTATAGTTGAGGCCCATTGTACAATATTTATCCATCACTTTTTCTTTCCTAATTAAAATCTGTTGGGAGGGAGAGAGGCTAAGAGTCAAAACAGAGTAAACAAAGCAAATTTTAAAGGGTAAGCACAAAGATTACTCAATGATTGTAGGTGTGTTTAGGAAGGAAAATGGATTTTTTTTTTTGTGAAGTCACGCTACAATTAAACAATTCTACCAATTTTGACTTCAAAGTTCTTTATATTTTTCAGGGTGTTTGGGGTTTGTTCCTTTCAAACCCAATTAAGAACTCTAGATAGAGATGGGAAGCTTGTTAACTTGATGATCTAATGTGCAGTGGCTCAGTGGCTCTAGATAATCTGCTGGGATCTTCAGTCTTGCTTTCTGGCACTTTACAGTTATTTACACCTGAAGCCTTTCATATCTATCCTTTGCATCACTATGGGAGAAACACAGGAAAATTTATAGAAAGATTTACCAAAGAAAATGGAGCTCTCTGGAGCTGTTTCTTTTCAGTGGTCTACAGCCATAAAGCGATAAAAGAAATTCAGTAAAACAGGAAGGTGAAGCTTTAGAGAGCTCCTCTCCCAGTGTGATCCTGTAGCATAAATGCACTTTTTATTTTCCAAAAGCAGCAAAAGCCACATTGGATAATTTCAGTAAATTTATCATTCACTCAGTGTTTCCATTTGAAGAGTTTTGAAGAGGTGGATTTTAGCTGGGAAGCAAGAGCAGCTGAGCTGTACCAGCAGTTAAAAAACAGATACAGATGCACCTGTATTTCTTTTAAGAAAATTCTCTTTATTCCAACAGCAACCATTCCAGTGTCAGTCACTTCTAGGAGTCCCTACACATATGAACGTCCAAAGACTGCAGAGGGTAATGATTACGAGTCATCCTTAGTCATTCTTATTTTCATTGGTCTCATATTATGTGCAGTTGAAAACAGCATTTCCTGGAGGCTTCTTGCTTATTCCTGTGTTGTCCAAATCCAGCAAATGGAGCTTGGTGCTTCATTATTTCTCCGTGTTTCTAACATGGAGATGTCTTCTAAAAGACAGGATATCACTTCAAAGGTATTTACCTCAAAATTTCACTTATATTAGAAGAAGAAAGAATAAGAATTATTGCAATAATAAAGATTTAATGGAATATAGAAATAACATAATCTAAAATGACATTTAAAACTACACACAAGTAAACAATTCCTGCAGAAGGAGTTTCGTGGCATATTGCTTGATATTTTCTCAAATGTATGGAAAATACTGCATTTTTTCAATTAATGCATCCAAACTTGTGCTCAATTTAAAGAAAAAAAAACCAAGTGATTTTATTTTTAATGAGAAGCACAGTTTATATAAAATAATACATGGCCTTTCTTTAGTAGGGGAATATATGTTAAGTGATGTGTTTAATATATACATTTGTTATGCAGACAAAGAACAAGGGTCTCTCCTTTGCAGTGAGCCCTGAAATGCTTTATCTAATTGAAAGGAAAATTTAAATCACTGTTTGCATTTGCTGAGAAGGGCTTCAAGGTGTTTTCAGCAATCTAGCTTTAGTCTTTAAAACCTGGATGAAGCTGAGTACATATATGTTACTTCACAGGGCAAGGACATCTTTAATCTTTACTTAAATGATTTGATAAAACAACTCACTTAAACTTATAGTTTTCAACTGCAACAATTTCTACACCATGAAATTCTCTCAATTCTCCTCTAATGGCATTGATTTCTCAAGGTCAATGTTGCATAACAACCTTTTCTTAGCATTGCTTGTTAAGTCTTTTCTTTGACTTTTCACTAAACTATGAGTAGTGATTTTGCTGCTCAAGAACATCCAGCTCTTTGGTTATCCATCAAATGGATAATCATTGCTTGTTTTGTTCATATCCAACAATATTTCATGCATTAAACACATAGTACAATTCCTTTTTCTGTGGTTATTCATTGAGAGGTACAGAGGCTTATTTCCTAGACTTAATTTCTTTGTTGCTGAACCTGAATGTGATTTACTATGGGACCACTTACTTTGAGCTTAAATGCAGGTTTCCACAAAACAAACATTTCCCAGTATCCAAAATACACATTCCTCACCTTTGAAGCCCAAATGATCTGCTAAGATCAAAACACCTCAAGCTAAGTCTGATGAGGCACTTCTTTTGAAATTATGTACTTTGAGACTTGCTATTAGTGCAGAAAGTAAAGAAGAGAACAACCTTTTTTTGTTTCCTCTAGGTGGGGAGAAGAGACATTCAATTATTTTGGATAATACTTGTACAAAAGGAAACTGTATTGCTCCAGAAAACAGTTTGCAGACCTAACAAATAATATAAATATCTTTCTATTATTGAAAGCTGGTTTTCTCTTTGTAAGAAATGATTGATTTTTTCAAAAGCAACCTGAAAATAGAAATCAGTGTTTTCTAGGACAGGATTTTCAATTTTAATTCCAAAGGTAACTGATGAGCTTGAATAATGGCAAAGTCTTTGCGAACCAGGCATATATAGTGAGAACATTTGAAAAATTAGTGGCTGGTCTGACATTTCTATGGAGTATCTGGCCACTCTCAGTAGAAGTTAATACTGGTTGTTTTGGGTTTTTTCTTCATTTGCAGCAATATTAATACTCCAGAATATTGTACTGTGTATGTTAATAGGCATGTAATAAATACTTTAGTATTACCCCCCTTAAATTGCAATCAAATTTTATAGTGTTATTGACTGTGAAGCCAATTTTCAAAATGGGTAAATGCATAAGAGAGTTTGGGAGATAAGTGTATGTGGGTTATAGAACAGGTTCTACCTTTACGTGTGTATATCTCTGTGTTATATGCTACTTGACTTGTTACTGCCTTGAGATGAAAGAATTAATGCATTAAAATTCTTTTAATAGGTTTTATTTATTGCAAAGACATTTTCATAATTTTTTGTCTCATTTGGTACAGTTTGTCACCAGAAAAAGGGCATGATATGTTGGTTTTGTGATTCAAATTTTAAGTGGATATGAGAAAAAATTAACAGGCTTTATCAAACAATTTTTTTTCAGATGACTGATAAATACAGCTCTACCAATAACAGCCTTTTAGTCCTCTGCTTAATTACTCACTTTAGAGGAAAACTTCAACTATTTTTTCACAGTCGGCACACTACTTTGAAATAACAGAGTTCAGTTTGGCATTCTATATATCAAGAGTCCCCTGCTGTCTCTAAGTCTCTAACTCTGCAATCTCTTCTCTTATTTGTTCTTGGATTTACTGATTTATATCCACATATTTTTGCTTCTATTGCCATCAAGTTTGTCCAATTACTTATTTCTTATTTTACCTGTATTATTAAGAATTTTGATTGCCCATGATTTAGAAGTCAGATTGGAGATCCATATTACTGTGGTGTTGTGTTAGTGCCTGCTTTTCTACTTACCACTGGAGTATTTAAATTTTTGGATTGTGTTCCTTGCTCACTTTGTCACACTGTTTCTGTTGCAGTCTTGGAACGTATTACACTTAGAACTGAACCACCAAGGTCACCCATAGGTAATAATATTTCCTTGGCAAGCTGTTGTGTTTGCTTTATTTACATCACAGCAAGCATCACTGAAGTTAGTCACCTTATGCTTCAGGATTGTTTCATTTAACCTCATTTTTCTTCTAGGTAATTGTCTTGCTTGGCATTCAAAACAGTTGGGTGTATTGCTCTCTTCACAGCTGCAATGTCTCCTTTATGAAAAAAGAAATTATGCTGGCAGCTCTCAATCACCTTTCTCATAATTATGCTTATTTGCACTTGTTCCAGTTTTTATTTTAAAAACACATACAAAAACTGAGCTTCAAAAATGACTAAAATTCCACTTTCTTGCTTAGATTGTTGTAAACACGTGGAGAGTATTACCTGATTGCCTACTTCTTCTCAGTTGCAGGTGTGAGATTTCTGTGCTTGTGTGTTCAGCTGGTATCAGATGTAATTGCTGTGCAATTTACCCAACTTACTGCCCACATTTTCTCTTCCAGCTCCAAGGGTGACTCCACGTGTTCCTTCTAAACCTAAAACTTCACCCAAACCTCACGTTCCACAAGTCAAAGATGGTAAACTACTTTGTGATTTTTTCTAGTACAGTTTGTTTTGGATTGAAATGTGTTTATAAACAGCTGTTTAGTTACCTGAGCCAGTTCAAACAGAATGGAGTTTTGTTCTGTGCTGTTCAGCAGCTTAATTGCAGCTTTCATGAGTAGTGACATTTGCTAGGTATTTTTCACTGAGCAAAATAAACCTCTGCTACTTCAAGGCAATAGGTTGAGAATAGTGTTGTTACACTCAGATTAACCTTGCTAACTAAAGCAAATACAAAGCAATTAAAGTGTGTACTGAGGATACATTGGGGGTATAATTCTTTCCAACCTTGCTTTGCATTGTTAAAATAAATCTGTTTCCCTTCTAAGCCACACTCAATTAATTTCATGTCGTTATTATTTTCTGCATGAGGGACTAAATTGCCCAGTTAGACATGCATACTTAGTATTTGCTTATAAACATTTATTGGCATCAATGATCCTTTCCATTGTATTCCAAAATACTGGATTTTTATGTCTTTAAATGTGAGAGGCAGAAAAAATTATTTTCTGTCCCATGTTCTCCAGTTGGTAATAGCAACAGAAAATTGCGAGGGTCTCAAATATCAGCATCTGCTATCCTTTGGTAAATGTGAAAAATTTAAGGATAAACACTTATTGAAGACCTTTAAATTGTAGACATAGACCAATACTCTTGAAATCTGATGTTATGTATTAGATGTGATTTCCTCATGTAGCAAACAGTCAAAATCCTTGTCTTCTCATAAATTTTTAACCATGGCATCTGATTATAAAGCATTGTTTCCAAGTTACACCTTGACATGCAACTTCTCATATGCTCAGTTTTTACCTTTGTGCCCATTTTTCATTGTTATGGTAGTCTGGCTTTCTCAGAAATGGTTTATGGTTTTGTCACACAAAAGTTATGAGCTTGTATTGATCTGTGTTTAAAACAAACAAACAAAAACAAAAGCCCCTACAACTTACTGTTTCTTCAAGAATCTGTAATATACAGAACATTTTCTACAGCATCGTCCACTTATCGTGTGATTGTCTTAAAATATCCAAAGACATTTCTTCTTTTTTTTTAATTGTAATCCATACAGAAGAATTGACACATCAATTTCACATCCTTATCACTCTAAACCAATGGACTCTAGATCCATTCCAGTCTAGAGCTGAGTTATATGACTGTGCAATGCAATACACCATGTAATGCTCTTTAATAACAGTGTTCAGTACACAAGCAAGTACTGTCTGATTCCAGTTGTGTATATAGAGTGTATTTGAAACACATCACCAAGGGAAGAGATTTGTGTCCCTGAAAAGCCATTTTCTGAACAACAGAATGGTAATATTTGGATATTTCATTGAAGAACAAAGCTTACACTATGTTGAAGATTTCACTGCTTTCTCAGATATTTAATACAACTGTTTCTGTATGAGGCAGTATAAAAAGTATATGATTCAAAAAGTAGTGCTAATTGTAAATTTTCAACTTTCAAAACATGTTTTCTGTTTTGTTTCTGATACAGTCCTGGAATCTATAACACTTAGAACTGATCAACTAAAACCAACAATAGGTAACAGTTTTACCTACAGGGTAAATCACCTGGGCACCATCACATTTAGCTTTTTTCTCACCAACCATCACAAGCACTGCTTCATTGCACTCCACTCTCACAATTTTTTTCCATTAAAGTTCATCCTGTAAGGGGGGGTTTGGTGATTTTTCACTAACAATTCAAAATCATCTTTTGATCTTTTTTTCCTCACACAAATGTGTTCTGCAAAGGGGATGGAAGCACCACAACCTACCTTTGACTGTCTCTATACTCCATTTCTATCATGTGCTGCTTCACCGTTTATACTGTGCAGCAATACTGGCCTTGTTTTATATTGTCCTGTTACAGAGGTTTTCCATCAGCACTGGGGTTTGTTATGTACCAAGTGTTCACATTTCTCCATTACTCAAGTTTTTGTGATTCCAAAGGGTCCCAAAGGCATGTTCTTTAATGTTATTCTTTCTGTCAGTATCAGTTCTCAAAAAAATCTAATATCTGCTATATTTTTAGTTCCTAGAGGACCACAGTATGTTCCTTCCAAACCTAGAACATCACCAAGCCCAGAGGTGCCACGAACAAGACCTGGTAGGTTCATTATTTTTTTACCTTTTCATACTGACACATGTCTTATGGATTCTGTTGTGATCACTGGAGCTTCAGATTTGTATGTATTCCTCGGGCATATATTTTAGAACATTCCTTGAGGGATAAAATCCAGTGACATGTGGAATTTATAAGCAACCTGGTAAATTGAAAATATCTTCAGTTCTTTATTACATTGTAATACAAGTCACTGCAGAAATGGATGTTTTCTGTACAATTCTCGGTGAAAATAAGTCTTTTCTGTATAACTTGTTTTGTGGTAAAGGGAAGATGAAAATGAGGGATCATTGCAAAGAGGAAGGATTCTGCTCTGTATTTCTTAAATTGTGCCTGGTTTTTTTATTTTTATGGGAACAAGTTTTCATTCATACTTTTGGTTCACTTTTCAAGAGACCTTGTGTTGTTCAGAGATTTAAGAATGTGTAATACTTTCTATAATTGTGTCTGCATGGGTTGTTATACCCATATACAACCTTAGGAGAATTAAGGAGGGGGGGAAAGTAAATTATGCAAATCACACTGGCATGTGTGAGGTATCGTAGTGGGTTGACCCTGGCCAGAAGCTAAGCACACACTGACCCCCTGCTCATTCTACCCCACAGTGGTCTGGAGAGCAGAAGTAAGGGAAAAAAAAAAGATAGGGGAAAAAAAATCATAGTTCAAGATAAAGACAGTTTAATAAGGGAAGATAAAAGAGGTGGAGAAAGCAAGTGCACAAAGCAACCACACACCACATCCTACTGGCAGAGCAGAGCCAGTCTAGGAACAATGGGTGCTTTGGAAAGTTTTGTTGCTAAGATGGCTTTATGTGAGGTGGAATATCTCTTTGGCCAGGGTGGTCCTGCTGTCCTGTGTCCTCTCCGAGCATCCTGCCCACCCCTAGCCCAGCTCTCTTGCCTGGGGGTGGAGTGAAAAACAAAGAATTCTTGGATGCTGTGACAAAGCATATTCAGCAACAACTAAAACATTGGTATTTTATCAGCACTTCCTTGCTCATTAATCCAAAACAGAGTACACAGGGGCTGCTGTGAAGAAAATAACCTCCATTCCAGCCAGACCCAATATGGGTATCCAAGGTACATGGAGTATTAGATGGTGCTGGTGAAGAGATGGGCAGAGAGACAACAATTCAGGTTCCTTTTCTCCCCAGTAAGTCTGCACCTATTGCTTGAAAAAAAAACCCCTTGAAATAAGTCAGGAAAGTGTACAAAGCTGAGGGCAAAAAAAAACCACCCACAGTCTCTTTGTGGCTTTTACAAAAACTTCGAATTTATATTTGGGATCTGTTCTGTATTAGAGCTGTTACCTTGAACTGGAGGAAACTCTGTGGAACATAATACTTCAATGCTGAGTTTCAGGGAGGAGTGACTATCAGTCATCAGCCCTAGCAGGGATGGTATGAGTTGTGGAGACAGTGATTGCTCTTGGTAATACTTTGGTTTTGTTGTTTTATTATGCTAATGCAGTTCTGGAAACAATTAGATTCAGAACTGAGAAACCAAAGGCAACAATAGGTAATGATGCTTTCTTGTTTGAATGGTCACATTGTCTTTCTTCTTCAGCACAAATTATTAAAAGCAAACCTGAAAAAAATTGTCATCTTTCTTTGCATGTTCCTTAATAATTTAACCGTCAAGATTCTCGGTGTCTTCTTATTTTCTATGAAACAATTGAGGAGAATCCTTATTTCTTTCAAGTTGTTATGCACATAAGTTAGGAAAATTTCCTTCAACATTTAATGGTAAGAAGCAGAGGGCAGATCAGAACAGGATCCTAATTATATGTTTTCAGTCATCCTGTGGAGATAGCACCATTGCAGGTGCAGAGCACCATGGGTGAGCAGAGCTGCATCCTGAAGGCTTTCTTTCCCTTCCTCTTTCTTTTTCTTTCCTTTCCATACAGTTTTATGAAACAAAATTCAGTCCTTCATAGCAGACTGGAAAATAATTCTGTTCCACTCAAACCTCAATTTCACTGTCAGAGCAAAATCACTTCATTAATCCTGGATCATGTGATTGCTTGAGGCAGATCCATTTGACTGAGGCATTTTTGTCACTTGAATTTGATATTGTGAATCATTCCAGGACTACACCCATTACAGAGCAGGTTATTTGTATTTGAAGCTGCTTACTACTTTAATAATGCTTAACCCAGTTTCTTTCTTTCAGCTTCTAAAGATATATATCACAGGCCTTCCAAACCTAAAATATCCCCCAGTCCACGTGTTCCTCCAACTAGAGCAAGTAAGCTTATCAATATTTTGCCCTTTAGGGCATGAAAGTTTCATCACTTTGAAAATGTTCAAAATTGATGAGTTCTGTGAAGATACATTTATTGTCCAGGCTGTGCTTCACTGTCATAATCAAATTTTGCTATACAGCTGTCATTGAACATAATCAGCTGGATATTTATACATATCAGTGACACACAACGGAGATGTGTGGGTTAACACTCAGCCTTTGCACACAGGAAAATCTGCATCTTGATTTCCTTAGAGTGGGACAGAAATATTTGTATTTTTGAGTTGCTTCTTTAAAAGTGTAAAATTACAGTACTTTGCTGTTCCCAAAACTTTGGACATAGATCTGTCAATTTGAAAATTAGAGGTAAATTTCCATGTTTCTTCTGCTTTGACTGCTTTGCTGAGGATTTTTTTTAGTGCAGAGTTGATTTAAATGACCAGCAGATTTTTGGAATATGAAACACTTGTGAAGCACAACTAGGAAGTGTTAGAACTACAGCAGTTTACTCTGTAGAAAGCTGTGTTTGTTATTGCTTTTATGAGTGGAGAGTTGATCTGACCCTGCACTGTAAAAGTCCCTTTGTCTTAAGTCTCTGCACCGGCATTGTATTGATTGCACTAACAGGAGATCTCTTTGGGATTGTTTTAAAATGACAGACAGAATCCCTAAAAAAATTCTTAGCAGAAAATGAATCTTCTGATTCAGCAGAAAAATTGAAAGATATGTTGAATCATCATGCTCAACAATGTGTTCAAAACTTTGCACATCTTCATAAGCCCAAGAACCATCATCCTCCATAATAAATTCAAAACTTTGCTCATGTCCACAGGTCCCAAAGAAAGTCGGCGTGTCCCTTCCAAGCCCAGGGCATCACCAAGTCCGGATGTCCCATACACAAAGCCTGGTACACATTGTTCTTTTGCTGTGCTTGAATATCCAGGGGTTCTTTTGGGTTGCTTTTCCTCAGTGACTCAAGTGCTGATTAACATTTCTTCATATTACAAATACATTCTCTGATGATCATTAAATATGTGTTTCCAGGAAAACAGAGGTGATTTCTGTTTTAATGTCTGAGTTTTAGTAGTAGCCCCTGCTTTTCAGCCACATGACATCTATCACAGCTGAATAATCTGTACAGCAGGGTAGACACCACAGAAACATCATGAGAAGTTGGAAGAAATTGCATCTCTTTTGTGCCTGTCAAAAGGTACTTAGAGAAAGACTTATTTGAGGGCCTTCATGTATGACTCCAAATATCTCTAACAGAAACCACTCATAGGTTTGTGTGACCTGGTAATGGAATGTCACCCTTAAAAATAAACTTAATAGGGAGTTACATACTAATGAACAGCCAAACCTCTGTAACTTCTAACAGTTCTCAGAGTATCCATTGAACATTATTTTGAATGAGTGTATATTCACTAATTTTATAAAGAAAAGTAAAAAAAAAGAATGTGTTCCAAATTGAAAACAAACCAATCATGTCAAAGGGAGTATTTTTACCACTGACTCATACTTACCACTAACTCTGTGCATCTTGTTGTTTTTATGGAGTTTTGGCAGTTAGTAAATTTACAGTTGAACAACAAAAGACAGCAGCAGCTAAATTTGTTACCTTGAGCTGGTCATTATTATTTTTTCAGTACTCCTTGGGCCAGTGTTTATATATCACTAGTCTGTTTTTCACATAATCTGTTTGTGGTTTTGAATTGTTTTCTTTTCTACTAATTGAACTACATTCTACTTTGTTGCAGGTATTGAAATATTCTTAGCTGGTTTGTTGTCTTCACATAAAATTTCTTTCCCTGTCACACATGATATAATTCCTTTGAATTCCTCCTTGTAGGAGACCAGCATACCATGGGTATTGCAGTTATGGGTTCTGAAATACAGACAGAAATATATTCCCTGTAGTTGTGTGTGCTCTTTCTGGCTTTGTTGCTTGACTCCAGATTTTGCTTACCTGATAAATTTTCCATTCGTGTTTTCATTCAGGATTTTGTTTTCTCTTGAATTCCTGACATGTATCTGACCTGTTCTTGATATGTATCTGACCCTCAGTTTTTCAGGCTGTCATGCAGGGATTGTTTTTTTCTTTGCAAGCATGAGATATGCAGTGCCTGTGCAACCAACCTAATTTTGTCAAAGCATGAACTCTTAAAACAGATCTTTTCTTTCAGCTGTTAAAGAACCACAACATATTCCTTTTAAACCTAGAGCAACTCCCATCCCGGATGCTCCATACAGGAGGCCTGGTAAATTATCTGGTCTTTTTGAAGCTTCAGTGGATAATTGAACAATTGCTTTTGGGGTGGCAGTGGGGGGAATAATCATCAGTGCATCAGCTGTCACCTGGTTTTTATTCTAGGTTAAGAAACCTTTGCAGGGATGCAGTTAAATCTGATGGAAACATCAATAGTTCAAGAATTTTTGTATTTTATGCAGATATTAACAGAAGAAATAATATCAACCTATATATCAAGGATAGGTTTTAATCAAGGATAAAAAGTTATTTGCAGCTTCTATCTGAACAACACACTTTAATAGTTAGCACCGTGGTTTTGAAGCTTTTATGAGAGAAACCTCCTAACACTGTTGCAATGCTTTTTCTTTACATATGCATTTTCACCCAGATTAGTGTGAGGATTCCCTTTAATTACGTTTTGGTTAGGTGACTCCCCATCATAAATCCAACTGGCCTATGTAATATAATCAGTGATTTCACTGAAGGTTTGTTACTGTTGTTTCCTAACCATAAATTTCTGAGGGTAAATGCCCATTGCTGTTTTAAAACATCCCTTTCCTGTTGTATACAGTATAGTGCTGAAAGGATTTTTGAGAAAAGGAGGAAAGGGAGATTCCTTTCATTATTCTGATAATTTATTGACATTTTTTCCAACAGAGATTCTTCCAACCTTTGATGAACGAGATACTACCATGGTTCCTCATATTCCTGAAAGAACAAGGGCAATATTTGGTAACTGTTATTTTATAAATAATTATTCTATTTTACACCTTTTTTAGAGAATATCATCTTAGAGCTTATTATATTTTATTAAAAGCTAATAATGAAGTTTTTCTCTACTTGTAGGTACTTACATGCTCTTTGGTCTTGATAAGGGTAATAATGCATGAGTTCATTTACTTTCAAAGGTCCTTTTCCTCCTCTTCTAGCCTTTCCAGTCAGGATGATGCAATTCCTCCAGATGTTATCTATTTTCCAGTAAAAGGGGACTTTATTTAAAAAGATAGTGATGCTTCACAGAGTCACAGTATATTCTGAATTAGAAGGCACCCACAAGGATCATCAAGTCCAACTCTGCAGTAAACTGGCCCATCACAACTCTTGCATTATCACCATGCTCTAACCAACTGAGTTAATCCCCTATTCTTCATGTGAATGATGGATAATTTCATTCTAAAATACTCTTCTTCTTCACTCCTCATGGTTTAATTTTACAGAAAAAAAATTCTAATATATCAACAATGGCATAGTCTCCAGACCAGCTATGTGACCGTCTAAATCCCGCTCTACTTCTTGAAACCATCCTCTCTGCTTTCTTCTAGTCATCCATGCTGGGATGACTTGCTTAAATATATGAAACCTTAGCTGAGTGTTCTTCTTCTTTAATTAATTGTCAGATGTGGACCAAGTAAGGGTCACTGAAGCACTATCTGGGAGCAGGGGCATTGCTTGAGCAATCATTATTCAACCAGTTTTCTGTCCCCAGCTTCAGAGACAGACCTTGACTGTGATTTTCTGAGAATGAAATGGTTTAAGTTTTCTGAGAATGAAATATTAGTAGGCATTTTATAATCCTCAAACTATGTTTCTTTTCTTTTTGGGGAAGAGGAAATTAAAGCTGCTTTTAAACATGTTTCTATTTCAGTTTATATTCCCTGTATGCAATGATACTTAGGTTAGTATTCATTCAGTATCTGTTCATCTAGCTTTATAAAGTAGGTGCCCTGTTGTAAACACCTGAGCTACCTGAGCAATAGTCACATGCAGAAAATGATTCTTCAGAGCAAGGGGGATGAAAACTGCACAGGCTAAGGCAGAACATTTTGGACCTCTCACACTGGGATAGACCACAGACTAAAAAGTGCTAAGATAACCTTTTCCAATAAATTATTCCTACTTTTACTTACAAGATTTTTTTTATCTGAATAGTGTGAAGATAACAATATTAAATCATTCCCACATAAGAACAAACAAATTTAATTTAAAAATCAAGTTTGACACGAATGTTCTAGTGAAAAAGAAATCCTGTCCTCATATACTCATGTGTGGCGGATAAGGAAGATACAGGTTACCACTGTCTATTTTTGTCCTATTACCATATGATGATGTTAATGACTATATTCCAGCCTGCTTGATTCAAAGCTACAAATTTGTATATATTTTTATAAGTCTTCTTGTATAAGTGGCCATTTAATTTTTTTTCCTTTCTTTGCGGGAATTCCAGCTTTCAGCTTATTCTTACATAATTTGCCTTATTCTAGATCAGATCATACTTATGTTCCTCATGTGCTGTGAAAAGCAGTGTGTTTTTTCATTATTCTTTTGGGTGCTTTTTGTTTTTATTCCAGCTCCAACTGAAAAGCCATTCATTCATACCAAACGAAAAACAACTGAAAGACCAAGAGTGCCATACACCAAACCTGGTAATGGAGTCATTATTTTTATTCTGTGTTTAATCATTCTTTCCCCAAGTTTCAGGTTTTGTGCTTATTAATGGGATTATTCCTAGCCAGTGATGAAACAAATGCATTACACTTCAGATGATCAATCCAAAATAAGCCAAAACTGCACTACAAATAATAGTAAGATATGTATAATATATATATAGTATTCCTCTGTCTATACACATAGCAAATGATGACTAAAATATAGTAATGTGGTAGTGACAAATTTCTGTGGCTAGGCAGACTGAGTTCTCTGTGATTACTGGTAATCTTGGGTGCTCCTCTGTGAGCATTTTTTGTTAATCTTTCCTTGAAATACAACAGAACTTCTTTACAATGTGCTTGTGCAGTTAGCTGCAGACATTGTCTGCTGTACTGAAATGAAAATAGCTTTAAAAATAGCTATGGAGGGCTGTGTGGTTTCCCATTTTTGGTATAAATGTATAGCAGAAGTTAACAGAGAGAGAATTATGTCTGTCAGTGGTTGGTTTTCAAGATATTCTGCTACTCCTTAGTTTGGGACATTTTACAGGTTTTAGCAAATGCTGCTTTGTTTGGATTACAGATAAATATTCTAAGATTTTTCACATTTTCTCCTTAACAGCAATATATCCGACAACTCCGCAACCAATTTTTACAAAATCTTCTACCACCACTGGTCAATCAAGGGCAACAATGGGTAAATAAGTTTCCTTAACATTAAGATGCAAGTATTTCTATTTTTTCAGTGGAGAAATTTCTAGAGAACATGCTCCAATGTGGTATTTATATAACACCATTCCACTATCCTTCATTCTGCTGCCACGTGCATGTATCTTAGAGCATTCTCATTTCTGTTTGTCAAGTAAAGCAAAAATGTCTGATGTCTGATCAGAAGTCTGTATTTGTCAGATCTCCAACCAAAGTCAGTGGCCTAATTTTTCTTTTAGAGCAAGAACTTTAGCCCCTAACTCAACTTATCCTACAGTACACTGCTGGGACTTCTCTGTGTTTTGGCTAGTCATTTTGTTTCAGGTTCCAGAAAGCCATGGAATTGTTATTGTCTTTTTTTCAGGCATTTGAGGCATGCATTTTCTGTGGGCTAAGTATGGCATTGGATCATGACTCCTGAAGAATACAATAATAATCTTTTTCCTTTTCTTTCAGCTCCAAAAGAAATACTGCTCATTCCTTCCAAATCCAAAACATCTGTTGGGCCAGAAGTACCACAAGCTAAACCTGGTAATTTACAGTTTGTAACTTTAGAAGTGTTACTGTGGCACTGCCTTAGTTATATTTCTGCTGTCAGTGAGTTTTGTGGTCATGGGGCATGCATAATAAGTAGACAGAATTTTGTATCATTGTTCAGCTGAGAACTTCTTCATAAATTATATCAAAGTGAATGCCCAAGAATTGGATCAATTTCCATGGAAAGCAGTTGGATGGGTTTAGTAGCCATCAAAAATGTGAGAAATCTAATTAATCTTAATAAAAATGTATTTCTGCGCTTACATTCAAAAAATTCTTTTGTTTTGGGGAATTTTGTTATTCTGAATACATTTGATTCAATTTCTCAATACTTTTGAAAATAGTGTTACAGAGTTTCAATACAAGATATTTTACATGCTAAGAGTAAAAGTGCTTTCAATTCCAGTTTTTTCAATACCAGTGATTTTTGCAGTAACCATGGTAGATTCATGGAGGCACATCTATAGTGAAGGGTGGCGATATCTAAGCTTTACCATGAGGTGACCTATTTCAGTAGAAATTGCTAAGGAGGAAGGTAACAGGAGAAAAATGCAGTTAGGTGAGGAGAGACTACATGTCTATAAGAGCAGCTCCTGATCTTTCCTTCTCTCTGAAGTAACCTCTGAATTGATAAAATTTTATTCTTAGACAAATAGCTTAATGAATAATTTAGTAATTTCCCCCCCACTTCTTTCTCCTTGTCCATTTTTTATGGCCAAAGAGATTTCAAGCAGAGACCCTATTCATTCAAGAACTATATTCTATCTATACATACACCATATAAACATATATATTACTGTGAACATCAAACTGAACAGTCCAGGAAAAGGATTTCTTTTCTAAATACCTTGTTTTGAAAGGCTGTTCAATAACCAAGTTAGATTCTAAGTCTCAGTTGAATAAGAGCTATTTGCAATCATGTCATAGTTAACAAGTGCCATCTTTTGGTACCACTACAAATTTAGTTTTAGGGAAAGAATTTTAGAGAACAGAATTTAGAGACTTATTTTTTGCCTTTTAAGAATAATTATAAAATTTACATATAAAGTCTAAATCATTATAAAGGTGCATATGCAAAACAAGCTACTGGTAGGAAAAACTGTAAACAAATGTTTTCTGTGAAATATAAATGACACCTTTTAGCAACTGCTCCTTATGCGAGTAACTAGGTTATTTTCCAGCTTCCATATTTTTACCTTCTTTTTTTTACCTTATTTTACCTTATTTTCTTATTTATTGAAAGACAAAGAGTCACGTAGTGTGTGCCTCTGCCTGCCTGTCTGTCCTTTTCATCCAGTAATTCAGAGACCTTTCAATTAATTCGTTCAAACCTGAGTGAGATCTGAAAAATAAATACATTACTCATAGCTTCTAGAATTTTTTTGAGAAGTATAAATTAATCAACAAGGATGAGAAAGACCAAAGACTGTCAGAACTCCAGGTTTAGGACAAGTGTTCTGAAGTTAGTGGGGGCCCAGCAGAATGCTAGCACTGTCTGGTTGTCAGCATGAAAATACATCCAGACTAATTAGAATGTGCCTGTCTCATGTCTGTTCATATTGCCCTAGCAGATGTGCAGATAGGTTTTTAGGAAACAATGGAGAGACAGATCCTTCATGAAATCCAACTTCTTTAATTTGCCTTCTCACAGAACAATGGTTTGTTTTTTATAGCTCCAAGGGCAACACACCTGGGATCAATTAACCTTGTAACAGTTCATGTTGTTGATGGGTCCAAAATAACTTTGGGTAATGAGAATATTGCATCAGTTTATTTTTCATCAATCTTTACTTTCTCTGCTTTTGCTATATGGCTAAACCTAAACTTTTATCAACAGAAATACTTTAATATATCTTTGTCATGTTCGTTTGTTAGTTACAGTCCAGTGCATGTACAAAATGTTGCTGGTTTTAATTTTCCAGCCATTTTTCTTATTCATGTGATTCTTTATAGAAACAAGTACTACATATATGAGGCTGAGGAGTCATGTAAAAAGGCATTGCCTTATCATCTTTTCTGGTTTTGTCTGACTTACTAATGATATATATCTTACCAGACTTGGAAAGTCTTTTACATGTATAAAAGCATGATTTTCAGCCAGATTTCTAGCACTGACTCTTTTGTTTATGATTTGCACAGACAGTTTGAATTTCCTTTCCATCGGTGATGTCTTATGTTTAAAAGGAAATAATTTGCATTTGCTAAGCAGTAATATGTCCATTTTCAGTTCCCAATGAAACATACCTCATTTCACCCAGGCCCAAAATTGGTCAAGCAACCGAAATTCCTTGGTTTGATACAGGTAATTTTTTAAGATTTTCTTAAGTTGTTGTATTGAGAGTCTGTAGATCTTAAGTAAAATCAGTACAGTTTAATGTTTAAAGGTCTGTTCATTTAAAACTGTTTCAAATACATAATATGAAAATTTATTTTTCCCCTTATCAAATATTTTAGTTTATTGCTCTGAAAATGGGATTTGCACAGTATTGCCTCAAATATTGAAGATTATGTGAAGTTTTTAAACAGTATTAGAGCTGTGTATTGGATACTCATATGTATATAGTGTTGCAAACATCGATGTAACCGAGTTCCAACTTTTTCTTACAAAATCAAAATCTGTAAAACTTCCCCAATCTAAATGTTAAAAATGAGTAATATGTTCTGACCTGTATTTTCTCTGATGCTTTGGAGAGGCTGGATTAAGTGTTATGGGTCGAACGTTTATTTGCCTTGAATATCAAATAGCCAGCTCTACTTAAAAAAACTGATTTACAGATGTTGCTATTTGGGCACAAGATAACAGTGACTGCTGCTTATGCTTTCAGCTTCCACAGATCCCATAACATCTAGAGTATCAAAATTATTTTGGAAATAAAAGGCAACAGTAAAAAACAGTTGAGGGCTTCTGATTTCAGCCTTTCTGATGACACTGTTCTTCAGCTGCCCTGCACAGTGTCTGCATTGAATGCTCCCAGTTGTTTTCTCAGCAATATTTTAATTTTTCATAGTTTTATCTAAGTCTTTGGTTTGGGGGGGTTCAGTTTGGCAGTTTGGTGTTTTATTTTGAGGTTTTTTGTTTGTTTGTTTTTTACAGAACCTAATTAAATGTCTTAAGGCCATGGATACCCTGCAGAGCTAACTCTGTATCCATATACAGTTGGGTAACTGGCTGTAAATATTTTACATCTTTTTTTCCTAAACCTACATATGAATGTAACTGGTCAGACTGCATGATGGAGCCATCTGGCCACTAAAGAAACTAGCATTTTCCACATGCATTTTGGATTAGAACTCATAGAACTCTCATGTGTCCATTTTGCTGTATCACATTGGTGCATGGACCTTTTTGTCTGGCAAATTGCACTGCACTGTCCCTGTTCTGTTACACACAGCATTGAAACAGGACCTTATTTCTTTTAGCACCTCATAAAACTCGTCTCACTTCTGCAAGACCACAGCCTACGGATAAATCACAGACCAGACCTGGTAATAATTGTTTATTCAGTCTGGGATGGGGAGGAGATTAAATAGTTAATTAATTTTTTCAATTCTTAGTGGAATTTTAAGTTGCTGGGAGGGAAAAAAGGGATATTTTTCAATCAATTAATAATTCTAGTGGTAAAGCCTTTCCAAATCAGAAAAAAAAAAGAAAAAAGAAAAATAAATGAAACCAAAACTATGTGTGTCATCACAGCCGCTGTTACTTCTTTTCTAGCATGGAGTTCTTGACATCACATAGAAGTCTGTTGGGTACCCTTCTCATGGAACTTCTTTCTTTTTTCTTCTTTTTCCTTTTTTTCTTTTGAAACTCTCTCACAGCTTTTAGTAGAACCACACTACCACCACTCAGAACAAAAGCACCTGGACTGCCAAAGTGGATTGTGCCAACAGCAGGTAGAGTTCTGGGTTTGGGGTGGTTTTTTAATTTATCAATAAAAGACAGGAATGTGACTTCCCCAAGTAATCTTGAGCCCTGCAAAATATCTCACTGTGTTTTATTCTAGAATTTAATTCCTCAGAGTGCCATGTGCAATTGCTTCTGCTGATCTTGTCATACAATCCCTGAGGGTGATTATGAAATTATATTGGCACTCAGTCTTTGTAAATTTACGGACTTATTAGTTTGTGGCTACTCTTTACTAATGTTTTCTAGATGTCAGATCCACAATAAGTACTGAAAAATGTTTAATTGGAAAAGATCACCCATTTGTTTGAGCCCAAGTCAGGAGGCTTGGTAGGGAAGCCTTAAAGCCAAGTATCTCTCTAGTTACTGCCTGTGCTCGTGGTGTGTTCACATCAGACCTACTCACACTCAGACCGTGCAGTATTTGGACTGTATTTGAAATAGTGAGGCTTGGCTACTTCAGCACCAAAAAGTTTAATGTTGGTGGATGGCAGACAACAGTGAGAGCTTCAACTTACTTATCCTTAACCAACAGATAACAAATGTCCCTAACCACAAAGATTTATTAAAAGTACATGTCTTCTTGGGGGAAAAATAATTGATCCTTTTTCAGTTGTACTTGATTTTTCCATCCAATCAACATAATATTTTCAGTGATAATTCATAATGAATCCATATTTTTTTTATTTCATGGAGCACTGATTTATTACATCAATACAAATAGCATTGGGGATTATTTTTTATACAGCCATTGGTTAATTAAATATATATTTTTGGTATTTTTCACCAACAGTTCAAGTTTAAAATAATAAATGATATAAATAAATAAATAGTGTACATATTCAAGGCAAACATTTGGCTGACCACCCACTAAAAGTTCTGTTGTCCCATATTATTGCTGGCTCCTGTTACTATTTCTATGCTAGCTAGATTAGGATAGCCTGAGTGATATTCTATCTATTCTAAACATTTTTGCCTGTGTAATGTTTCTTTCTGCTATATTTGGCAATTTAATACCTGTTGCTGATCCTAGAATGCCTTGAGCTACTCATTCCAGTACATTTTCACAAGCCCACTATGTTGTTAGGAATGGTTAAAACTCAGCAGAGATGGTTGTATATTTAAATTGAATTAAATTTAACCTGTCTAGAGTATGGCACACATTTCTGTACTACATATGGAGTGAATGCCTTCACTAGAGGTACAAGTTCTTTGACCTTTCATAGTCTTTCTGGTAAATTAAATGAGGCCATCAAATTCCAGGACATCAGAGCCAGTTAAAGCATTAATTGCCTGATTTCAGTAGTTGTGGCTCAAAAGATTTTGTTGCTAACTTGCACTGGAAATCACCTTATACAAGTGAGCTTTCTAATGTCTGATTACTGGAACAGGAGAATGCACACAGATCTCATAATTGTGAAATTATGCACAAACACATAATTACATTACACAGCACATTGAGCTTTTCTCCCCTGTAGGCATAACCTTGTCAGAGGTATTGGTAGGTTATTAAAAACACCAGCAAAAATTAATACATGCTTAGTAAATCAGTAGTATAAACATAAGAGTAGTAAACTGCTGCATGGAGTTTTATGTGCTTCATGCTGGTTTAAGTTGCTGAAGTATTGTTTTAAGCAGTCATATTGTAAGTGGCCCTCTTGGTGTCCATCATTTGTTATTATTTCCATGCCTTTATAGCAGTGCCTGTTGCCAGGAAGAACTAGAGTTTCTTTGTGGTAGATGGTGTCAGAAGTCACCACAAAACTACTAATTACTGGGCATGCTATGTGCACTCACTGGTAAATAAGTACCTTCTTTTAGAATTCTTCTGAAAATGATACTTCGAGTAGTGGTTTTAACTGCCAAGTTAAATAAGTATATTTTTTCTCTAAGTTAAAGAAACATGCTGTAGATGTCTCTTAGCTAAATTCTGTGTGCTGCCAAGTAAGCCCTTCAAGTCAAAGTGTCCAAAGTACCAAAGGCCTTTGCTATCTCCTGCCCACTTCTTGGTACCTCCAACCCCACTGCCACAACAGCTCATTGACACATTTCTGTGAATCTGCACCTTTCTTCTGAGAAGTGTAAGAGAAATCACCAATGAATTTCATACATTTATGTCATCTTGAGAGGGGACTGCAGCATGTCACAACTTTTCGGTCTGTACTTTTCTTGATGACCAGTAAGTGAAATCCCAAGTCTTCTGTAAGGCAAGTACAACACAATATTGAGCCAGTGTCTGAGACACAGGGCTGACTGTGCCCACAAAAATAAGCTCACACAAAAAGGAATTCAGGTAACCAATTAAAAAAATCTTCTGTATCTCCTAAGCAATGTGCAGTTAATTATGTATTGCAAAAGTATTCCTAAGTCTGCAAAAGAGACTTGGGAAAGAACTCTATAACCTGGAACCCCAAATCCTACCAGCTGAGCAAAGACAAAAAAGGTTCCTTTTTCACTCTTTTCTGTGGTTGGCTTATCAAAATCCTGAACTTTTGACCTAAGATGATCAGAATTTTTAAGGGGGCTGTTAAGAATATGCTCAATATGTGTAACAATATGTTTTCAGACTTACCTTTAGACATTACATCACTTATTCTTGGATATTCTGTTATTTGGACACCAGTTTGGATCTTTTAATTCCTTGCTGGACTGGCAGTGCTGTTGATTGTACTCCATTTCTTCCTCCTGAGTGGGCTTGTTAGCCTCAGTGATGAAACAAAGATGTTTCTCCCCATGCAGGGAGGGCTTGGCAGCTGCAGGGCCCAGATGATAAGCAGTGGAATTTGTTTTTTCCAGCACCAGCACATGGGGCTGTGGATGGTTTCCTGGCAGCCTTCTCAGCCTCCTGGCCAGCTCTAGTGCTAGGTGGTAAACTGGACTGTGGAAAAGAGGCAGGGATTGCTTCCTCATGGTTAACATTCCTTTTAGTTTTTTTTTGTCATGTTTTAGCCATTTAGCCATTTTCTCTAGAATGCCATTTTATTCAGATGGCTTTTCATGTTGGTGTACATAACTTACTGGGTTGTTTTTTAATTTAATCCTAACCATATAAATACTGCTCCTGATCTACTGAGCTTTCTGACAAATGTCAGCAAACAAACTTGGAGCAACATTTCTATTTCCCTTGTGAAAGGGAGGCATACATGGTTTTCATTAAAATGACTATTAACTTTTTGTTCTATTTTCTTTTTATTTTTTAAACTGTGTGTGTATAGCCAAGTTCCAGAGGAACTCAAGTATAGAGGTATTTCAGCTTATTTTATCAAGGGGACTTTTTTCATTATTTCCCTTTAAATGATCCACCCTCCTAATAGTATTCCTACTATTAAAGACATCAGAACCAGGAGAGGTTAGTTTAACATGTTCCAGACCCCGTGAGTGTTTCCAGGAAAAAATATAGAATTAAAAGAAGACATATGCAAGTAATAGGTCTATTCTAAATTCTGGCTAAAAGTTTGGATGAATTTGATAAGTGCTTTTAATAAGCAAGTTGCATTAGGTAGAATAAGGCAAATGCTATGACAAATACAGAAGACTTTGGTTGTGCAGGTACCTCTGTGAAAACACAAACTTTTATGTAACTTTAAAGTGTGTTGAAATACTTAAAATAGGAGATTTTGCCAACATGAAGGTATTGTGGTTTGAAACTTTGACTTATTTTTCATTACTACTTTACTAATGTCAGAACAGCAGTGCATGTTTCTGAACAGAAAACAAAATTACTTCTTCCACCTAGAACATGTGCAATATTTTGTTCATTCTCAGCTGGCATAACTCAGAAAAGATTATTAATGTAAATTAGATTCTGAGAAGCAGAATAGAGATAGGCTTTCTGTAGAGACTGTAGCATGCACAAATAATTTAGAATTGTAATACACAGGTGATTTTGTGTGGATTATTCAATGTGCAACCACATTTTGTTGATATGTTCACTTAAAGGTGAGCTGAGAAACTAAACGTGCTCTAACTATACCTCATGATGTACAAGATTATTTTTATTTTTTTAAGGCTGGTGCTGGTCTTCTCATGCCTTTTCTTCCTTGAACATCATTTACATGAAACATTGATTATCACTCTGGTGCTTTGTACAGCTGAAGATCTAATTAATCTTTTTAATTACCTGAAGACAAATTACAGTTATATAAAACCATATGATGTGTTCAGATATTTTAGACACAGGGATCAGGTCACCTGCATCCATTTCCCAGCTTCCTGCAAGTCTTACTCCCAGCTTACTTTAATCTTCAGTAAATTATTTATCATGTATGGACTGTGGATTTGTAATGAACATGCAACAAAAATGGTCAAATAGTAAAGTAATTGAAAAATTATCTGCTTCATACCATTAAAATACTAGTGAAATATCAAAACAAATTGAGGTCCGGATTATAAATCTATGAAATCTTTAGCTGAAGTGATTAGATCATGTTGAAACAGGGTTGGAATTTGAGAATTAAAGTAATATTGAAATTTATTTTTTTTTTAATATGACAAATTTTAGGGGTTTTTGTCTTACATTCTTAGCAAGGGTGCAGGGGGTTTTCCTACAAACATGATGAAATTGCAATGCATCTTCTTGCTTTACTATATATACAGTCTTTATAAAGCAAATATACTTACTTTATGTAGAGACAGGATATTAATTTAACATTCTGGCTCTCCTATAAATACCAGCATGTGAAACAGTTGTTCTGTACCAGGAGTTGTGTTGACCTTTTAATGCCACTTACTTTTTTAAAAATGTGTTTATATAACTTTTAAGTAGGATTTTCTCTTATATACAAACTGGATGTTGTGTATACTTTGTCTCCTGTACTCCAAACATGGTGGATAATTTGGTCCAGAATTGCTCTAGCCATTTAATATGGAGGATGACCAGCGATCATATAATGGGGAGAAGGAGAACTTTGCCCTTTGCAGGAATCAATGGACATTTTACTCTTTACACTGAAAAACTGGAATGTTCTCTCAACTCATTTTTCCACAAATAGTCTTGGTTTAACTCATCTGTTACCTCTTCATCTTATAATTTTCTCTTTCCAAATATATTTTACTCGAGGAATGTTTAAAATTAAACTCCAGACTTTGTAGAACCAGATCACTTTCCACTTACCTGAATAAGAAGATAATGGATATCACCAAGTTATCAGTAAAAACATAGATGAGACACATGTTGGTTATGCACGTGATGTCAGCTGGAGTTTGAACATATTCAATACACAAGTATACCATGACTTGGTGCCACACTGTAGATACTTATTTCATTTCCTTTTTTTCACAGATGACTTTTACACACCTGAAGCTACTGCCAGACCAATTGACATGGATGTCAAAAGACCTCCAGAGTATGTTGACACCTGGCAAAGGCCAATTTCTGGTAAGGTTAATAAAAGTAAACAATAGAGCAATTTTTAACAGTTGTTATTAAAAATAAAAATGCTGCCTTTTCTGCACACAAAGCACTTCCACTGAGAAGAAAAAATAATTCATAATCATCCTCATCAATACACATTCTTATGGGTTCAGGATGCTACTAGAAGAGATAACAATAAGAATAATTTATAGCCACAAATTAGTCACTTACATATGCTTAGTCACTACATATGGTAGAAATTTTCACCACCAGAGCTGTATCCTTATGATCTAGCAGCTACAATGTTGTAAGCACTGTTTTTTTTCATGCTAGTATTTTCCACATAGCAAAGGAGAATCAGGTAAAAACATAACCAACTTGTACTCCCATGTATGAGGAAGTTTCATTGAATATTGGGATTGTTGGGAAAATTAGAACATTAGGCTTGAAGGAAAATAACAATGTGGAGTAAATATGGTTACAGGGTTTTTTTACATGTATAATACAAGACTTGCAATGTTTACTCTTCTGGCAAGTCTTGCAATAATGTTTTCAAAACAATCAATATTTTAACTGAAACATACATACAACAGCTAAGTACCCTGATGTGTAAAGAATGTTTCAGAAGCATAATCAAGCACAAAATCTGCTTTAGCTGTGGTTATTTCTGACATAGAAAAATGCAATCTTTTGTTTTACTCTTGTATTTACTACTCAGCTGCAGATGTTTTTTTAGGTAGCTTCTTCTTTGAGAACATGTTACTGCATTTTAAAACACTGTTTTATAAACTGCTGTGTGTTCCTACTCCCCGTTGGATTTCCTTTGCACCTAATTTACCTCTACAAATATAAGAGCCTATCTTGATGGCCAGGTTCTGATGTTTTATCCTTTTTTAGTTTATTCAGTCTGACCACTGTACTTTGCAAAGATTAAATCTAGTGTGATGTACTATTACTAGCAGCTGAAGGCAAAGTGTAAACACAAAACAAGGATAATACTCTGCACTTTTTGTTACTGAATGTCAGGCAGTGGTGTTTCCTTATGTAAACCCAGCTTGTGATTTGCAGAGACTTGAAGGTTTTTTATGCACATAGATTTGAGGGGACATTAAGACTAACTTTTACTTGTTTGATGACATTTGATGTCTAAAGTTAAGGTTTTAGAGCTTTGAGGTCAGTCAATACCTTGAACTGTAGTCATAAAAGGCAGTTGGGTATGGTTGTGAAATTAGCTACTACTGTTTCATCATTTTCTTGTGTAAGTGCAGTCCCATCTCTCTTCATGCAGCTTTAACGTGTATATCAAAATCCATGGAATCATGGACTGGTTTGGGTAAGAAGGAATGTTTAAAGATCAAAGAGTTCCACCCCACCTGCCTTGGGAGGGACACCTTCCAACAAACCAGGTTGCTCCAAGCCCCATCCAACCTGACCTTGAACAGTGCCAGGGATGGGGCAGCCACAATTTCTCTGGGCAACCTATTCCAGTGCCTCACCACCCTCACAGTAAAGAATTTCTTCCTAATGTCTAATCTAAACCCAACTCTCTTCCAGTATATATTATTATCTAATATAAATCTACCCTTTAAACAGTTTAAAACTATCTCTCCTTGTCCTACCACTGAAGGCCCTGTTAGAAACTCTTTCTCCATTTCTCTTACAAGCCCTCTTTAAGTACTGCAGGTTGCGCTAAAGTCTCTCTGGAGCCTTCTCTCCTCATTAAACAACCCCACTTCTGAGTTTGTTCACAGCAGAAGAGCTCCCGCCCTCTGATGGATTTTGTGGCCCTTCCATGGACTTGCTCTAGCAGGCCCATGTTGTTGTTTTACTGGAGACCCCAGAGCTGGATGCAGCACTCCAGCAGAGGGTTAGAATCACCTCCCTCGCCCTGCTGGCCACACTGCTTCTGGTGCAGCCCAGGATACAAATGCCTTTCTGGGCTGTAAGCCCACATTGCTGGTTTGTCTCTAGTTTTTCATCCACCAGTATCCTCAAGTCCATACCTGCATAGCAGGGCTGTTTTTAATCTCTCATCTAGCCAGTGCTGAGACTGGTGGTTGCACCCAGTCCAGGAGCTGGATTTTGGGCTTGGCTGTGATGGACTTCAGGAGGTTTGCATTGGCCACTGCTCAGCCTGCCAGGGTTGTCTGGATGGGATCCTTCCCTCCAATGTCCACTGCATGACCAGCTTGGTATCATCCACAGAATTGCTGAGGGTGCACTCATTCCCATTGTCTATGTCCCAATAAAGATGTCTGCCCTAAGAGGCTGCTCATCCTTCTCTTTCATCAAGAGAGTCTGAGTTAGGACTCCCAGTCCATAAAGAAGCCTAGAGATTAATTAAATAAGAACATTTCACCACGTTGTTGTCCGTACAAGAACCTACACTCACAAAATCCCTAAATTCTATTGTGCATCCTAGTTTACAAGTTCAGTCTCCACACACTGGTAATTAGATTTTGTAGCATCATCGACCAGCACCCAAATCATTGTTGGAAGTAGCAGAAGGGAAAAGTAGGAATTCTTGTTTTTCCAGAGTACACTACAGTAGATTCAATTGTGACCCAGTAGTCTGAATGCGATGTTTTAGTTTGCCTGCAACTGTTGTAGTTGTGCTGCTTAGAAAATATTATAGAAACCACTGGTAAGTCAATACTTGCATATTTTTACTTCATAAATACCTTGGTCAACCCCTTCTCTAATTATGGGCAGGGGGAAAAGTAATGATGAATACAACCATATAGTAATATCTAGGATATGATGACATATATACAAAAATTTATTGTATTATTTCTGGCCTTAAGCATATTTTTTTCATCTCCATCTGGAAATTAAGAATTACTATGAAACCTACAAATGCTATTTTCAAAACCACTACATCCTCCTAAATTAGATAGAGCATTATTTTCTCTCTTGATGTGAGTGATTTTAAAAAAATAAATCCACTGGTTTATAAGTGACTACAATAGTCCAAAAAGGAAAAGGAAGAAAGAGAGATGGTTGTGTATTGTAAGTATTTCCAAAAAAGCTCTCCTAAATGAGTCTTTGGATCTGCTCCCTTCTCGCCCACAGTCTCTCTATTTATAGGGTAAGCTAAGGTCTGATACACAGGACCTGAGGTACCTTATGGAGCCAGTAATTCAGTGTCAGGCAACTTGCAGAGTTGTTGACATTGGCAGCCTTATGAGAATTATACTACTCTTGAGGATTTTCTCCTTTTAGGTACAAAAAGGCTTTTGTTACATAAATGTGTTGCACATATCTCCTGGATTTTTTTAAGGAAAGAAGGGCAAAGGTGAATAGTGGAACAAAAATCTTTTCCTTTCCTTTTCATAATAAAATCCTTCATAATTGTCTGGAAAATACAGAAAAATTATTTGTAAGAATGAATTAAGGGGCTTAGGTTTTCCTGTTAGACCTCACTGTCAAAAGAAATTATCAGGTAAATGTAATGGGTACTGGCTGGAGCTGCACATTGAAATAACTAAGTTGGGTGCTTCAGAAATTTTGACAACAGTAATTGTCTTTAGCCATGTCATTGTATGAGGTGACAGTAACTTTTTTCAGTTTTGAATGACATAGAATAAAGTGTACCCAATGATAATTTCATTTTCTTACATATTTTGCTTCAAGCTGAGGGTGGCCGGTTGTATTAGTCAGAAAGTACAAAAGGGCAGAAATTTTGTGAGTAGGATACTGAAGATGTTTCCTAGCACATTGAGGTGGTGTTTGTTGTGTGAAGATGTATCTATTTGAATGCCAAAAAATTACTGTCAACAAAAATGAGTAACTACACAGAAAGTGAGTCACTGAAACACTTGCGCAAAATCTCAAAGGAACTACATTTTTTCAGTGTAAACTTTGTTTAAAACTTCATGGCTCACAGTTCTCAGAGATTTAAGGCTAAAAATGCAACTCAGATCATCTCCTAGTCTCATCTCTCCACTTTTGATATTAAATCAGACGTGAAACATTGCTTGAGAAGTCAGAATACAACTTCTAGTGGGTTTCTGATTTTATGGAATTTGAGGTTAATTAACTAATAGTGCTGTCTTGTAATGTCATTCAGTGACTATACCACCTGGCCCTCAGCACCCTCCTATACGTCCTGCCAGACCTACACCAATGAGAAGAAAACCTCTGCCTCCTAACACCGTGACTGGTAAACCAGGGAGTCCAGGTATTTCAGCCTTTTCAGCATAATCATTTTATTGTGTGTGAGATAATACTGGCTAGCAGGGTATAGGAGAATTCCATAGCATAGATTTCTTTGATCTGTGATATCAATAGAAACCAGTCTTTTGGAACATACAGGCCTTGTGGTTTTTGTCTTCTTACAAAAACTTTGTTTCTTTTCTTTTTCCCAACCTAATTATATCAAAATCACACCTAGTAAGGAAGCTGAAAGCAAAATAACACACTCCAAGTCATCCTTTAAGATCAACCTTAAGAATATTTCATGTCTACTAATATCATTTTTTGCTATTAAATGTGCATGTTGGATGGGAGACGTTGACTATTGCGCTTCAGTGCCTAGTCCTAACTGGTTATTTGTTATGGAATTGCTCACACACACACACATATATATATATATAGGGTACATCCATTAACCACTGCAAAAAATGAGCTAATAGTCACCCCGACAACTAACTGCACTGGGAAGTAGAGCAAGCTGAGTTGTTTCATGTGGAGAGTTTAGCTTGATTATTGTGCTAAAGTATTCTGGCTTCTCAGTATTGGTTTAAGAGGACATAGAAAATTTCACCTTTCCTGTTTTATTTTGAGTTAATCCTGAAGCAGGTATTCAGTATCCACATGGATGTTCTGTCCGTGGATTCTATATAAGAATCCTTAGGCTAACATTATTCCACGTAGTCAGAAACTATCATCTGCTTAAGCTTAACATCATGACAGCTTTTTTCCTCTTCATATTGATCTCTGTAGTTCCTTGGAGATATAAAGGTCTTTATATATTAGAAAATACAGCTATATATGAATATACAGCTCTACTGGATTTCCTATTGTGGTTTTTTGTTTGTTTGTTTGTTTATTTCATTTGGGACTTTATCTGCTATTAAGATACTAAAGATCTAAATAAAACTTTAGTATTTTGTGTGGCAGATGAGTAGCAAGAATCTCCAGGATGGATGAGACAATCTATATATTTATTCATCAACAGAGCCAAGATTGAAATACTGTGTCTTTACTTGTTGTTGTTGAGTGGTGTTTCCTTAGTAATAGTTCCCAGAAAACAGAAGACATCATCAGTCTTAAACATGATATATTTTTTTTTGCTTGTATTGGGGTCTACACTAATTCTCTCCACTAAGTGTCTAATTAATTTACCAGTGTTTTGAAATTTCAACAAAATTTTCAATTTTTCCTGACAGTGGAGGCCAGGTTATGTGGTAGTCAGTATTTACCATACCTTCCTAGGCTTTCAAGATGGAATAAATTGCTTAAATGATCTCGTTCTTCCTTGTGGGGACAGTAGAAGATTTTCCTTCTTCTGTGTTTCCTAGTGTTTTATCCAGCTTAGTTTTAAACATTGTAATTTTGTTTCTTCTGGTTCCCTGGAGAGAGAGACAGTTCCAGTGTACCAACAGGAAAAATTTGCCTCAATGTTCTTCTTGGATTTTTCCTGTCAGAATTCTGTCCTATTTCTTATTAACACTGTGATTAATTCCTTACTTGCATCTTTCTAACTCATCCAGTGGATATTATGGAAAGGTTTCTATGCAGACATTAAGTCTCCTGAATGGGTAAAAAGAAATGGAAATGAGAGTTCCAGAAACTTTGTGAAACTGAACTCTAGCGAGAATCTTTCAGATTTCCACTTCATTAAGAAAATTAGTGGAAAGTAGGGATTTTTGTTGCCTTCAACTTGGCTCTCCAGAGTTTTGCCTTCAGTTGCCACATTCTGTATCATATATGATGGGGAGGTAACTACATTATGTAGTCCTTGACTCTTCATGGTTGAGATTTTGCTGTCATATCATGGTTATCTGGGAGTCTCTGCATGTTTTATGAATTTAATTCTTGTCTTTTACAGCTATTATGCAAGAAATCAAGACCTTTACCATGGATTGTTTGCCTCTTAGAAACCTGTTTTCTTTATTAGGTGGTAACAGCTGAAGAATAATAGCAATGTCACATAATCTAAAATACTTTTTTTAAATAGTTGTCTAATTACAGGTGATAATATTGCCTCTATCAGTTAGTTTCTGTCCAGACTTATGGAACCTACTACAGAAATGAGTTCAGCAAGAAAACTTTTCTCCTTGAGTGATATAGTGCTATAAATGTTGAAAATGCTGGACTTGGCTGCATTTTCTTTGCTTTCATTTGAAGTGTATCTTAATTTCATTTAGTGTAAGCTCCAGTACTGTTCTGTGGTTAAACTCTTAATGCAGACCACAGTTAAGGACTTGGTGTTTATCACTAGAAATGTTCCAGCACCACTAATGTATGTGCTGTATTGAGAGCAGAAATTACTCTTACCTGTATTTGAGGGAAGAATCCAAATTTCAGTTGCTGACTTCAGCTATTGTGCCTTGCAGCTCAGGAAGAAATGTGCTCTTTCTTCAAGGAACAGCAATGTCAGTGCTGGTCATTTTGCATCCTTTTAGCAGTCTGTGTAGGATGGTTTTGTGCATTAAACCAGGTTATATTCTAGCCAGCTAAAGTCCTCCAAGACAACCTCAAAGTAGCAAAGAAATTTCTTACTGGGTTTCAGGATTAGGTTATGTTTGCAACTAGCACAGTGCAGAACTTTCCTGAATCCAGCTGAGGGATTACTAGGATTTGAATGAAAGTACTTGTTAGATGAAGCAGTTGTCACAAACTGAGTTCTCTTAGAAAATGAGAAAGCTGTTTGACTCCTTCAAATGCTGAATGTCTTGTTGCTACAAGTCCCTCCATCTGTCACTATAGCTAAGCCTGCTGGACCAACACCACCTGTGAGGACAGGAACATTATATAAGACACCAACAGCTTTTGCAACTCCAGAGTATTATGGTAAGCATGTTACAAACACTTCTAGTTTCTTTTTCTTTTCTTTTTTCTTTTTTCTTTTTTTTTATAACTACCATTAAGGTTTCCATTTTTCTTTTGCTTTCATACTTTATTGATGCATTGTATATTTAACATAAGAAAGTATTCTGTCTGGAGTGATTCCGATTTCTTTTATGCCTTTGACTTTTCTGATTTGATTGAGATCTAGCTGCCTTCTTATACTCATCTTGGTACTTGAGAACATGACAAGGCTTCCATCTTCCTAGAAATCCATACATGCTTAGTAGGCTTTTAATACTACTCTGTGGCCATTTAAAGCTATGCAACAACTGGACAAGGCACTTCTTTTCCTGGATGTTTCAATTTTCCCAGGACATAAATTCAGCATATTATTTGTCAGTGGCTGACAGTGCTCATCATAGATGTGATAGCCTCCTTTATTTGATCAAACTGCTACCATTTCAATTGAAAAAATTGTAGTAGTGCAATCATAGTGGTCAGTGGGTAATTTGCCCTTTTTAAAACTGGGAGTTGATTACAAATTCAGAGCTAAGTCTTTCCAAGGTGGCATACAGTAATGGGTTTAGAGGAGGATGTGCTTAGAATTTTTGGGCCCAAAAATGCAGTTCTCGGTATATTGTCATGAATGATGCTGCTTCTAATTTTCCTGGATTTGTAGTAATATTTAAATTCTTGTCTCCTTACAATGAGTATGAACCTACTGTGACCCACAGTGCCCAGTAAAGCATGCTGGATGCTAGATTTATTTATAAATTCTTGTTGGGAAGCATTGTGTTTTATCTGTTGAGGTCCATTGTAGTATTTGCATCATGTTCAGTGTAGTGGGTAATTAATACAACATTATATCATGAATCCTGACTGCTTTAGCACATTTCTCTTCACCAGTGTATTTGCTTTCAATTTCCTTCAAATTTTGTGGAAGTTGTACACTCTGAAGACAGATTTTTTTTCATTTCCTTATTGTTATTTTTAGAGAAGTTACTGTGCCAGTGTAATAGTTCTGTATATCCCAAAATATATCAAAAAAGCTCCAAGCTAAACAGCCAGCACAGTGCAAAAAGATCCTTTTTCCATGACTGACCTTTTTCTTCTTTACCAAAAAATTAAATTAAAGCAAATGCAAGACAATGGTCTAAAAAGTATTTTACATATATTGCATGAATTGAATCCAGCAGCAGTCATGAAATCTGTAATTTTGATTATGGCTGGCTGTAGTAGCAGGTAAGTACAGGGTTTACACAGCATCACAGAAAAAACACCTAAAATGAAGAGCCAGATCTGCCACCAAATGTCTACCATTTATCTATTCTGATAATTATTTAAAATGCCAAAAGAACTGTGAAATACTGCAATTCTAACACTGAAACTTTGTATTTATTGCAAATTATAACTGTGTTTTCTACAGTTGATGCAACAGTCTTCAGCTCAAGTCCTACATCAGAAACAGATTCTTCAGGAAAACCAAGGTACCAAGGTAGGATATTCATAGCTATGGTATTTTTATTTCAGGGAGCATATGAAGTCTGAGCTATCTTGCATCAAATTATCTTATTGGGTTATTAAAAAGCCAACATTTTATTTGATTCTGTGTCACTTTAGTGGCTGATATATGAGCTGCTGTACAAACCAGCATTTTCTGGACTAAAGCTGTTGCTCCTTCTGGTGAAACAAAAGTGTATGTGTTTGTATTAGCATACCCTTCAAAATCTGCAAGTAGAATTATAGTCTCATTTTACTATAGAAAAAATAAAGTTGATATTTTTAATTTTGTGACAGATTTTAGTTCTTTCAAACAGTGTGTATCACCTGCTAATATCTTCAGAGTGCCATTTCATCAGTTGTGCCAGTGGGAAGGGGGTGAAGCAGTGCAGATTCCAGGTCAAACAACAATAAGTAAAATTTTAAAAACAAGCAAATAAACCAAAACACAACAAAAATATAAAACCCAAAACAAACAAAAATCAGAACAAGCAGCTTAATATTGAATATATGGGGTTTATTCTGAAAGCTTTGTGTTTCACTTGTGCAGACTTTTGCTTGGTGTGCTGAGATGGATGTTGTGCACCGGGTGAAATTGGCACTGCCATTTTGTAAAAACACTCTATTGAGTAACAGCTCTTTCCTATATTGTTCTTAGCCCCCCATGTCAAGTACATGAAGAAAGATGATGATGTGCCTTGCTCCATCACAAGCTCTCTTGAACATTTTCCTCAAGAAGAAGTTGGCAGCAAGGAAGAGCCCACTCGTCCTCCACAGAATCCTCCAACCAACCTCACCGTGGTGACTGTAGAGGGCTGTCCATCCTTTGTCATATTGGACTGGGAAAAACCAGACAATGACACTGTTACTGGTTGGTCTGATTTCTTTCCTTCATTGTGTGATAATACAATATTTCCAGCTTAATTTACTTGCACAGTAGTTTTTTGTCATTTAAAAGTACTTTAATCCCCAGGGATTAAAGGAGGCCAGTGGTTTGAGGTATTCTTGTGCTACTGTCAGCTCCAGTGTGGATAAGAAAATGCTGCTAGATTATAACAAGATTTACACAACAAGGATCATTGGTGTCAGTGATGACATGAAAAGATACTTAAGAAATATGACTCTGTATCTTCTCCAATTTTCTGGCTCCTCTCTGTACAGGATCTGGTAAGGTCTAGTCAAGAGTTCCAACAATACAGCAGCATATCTAGATGCACACACTTAATGTAGGCATTCTTCTTGACCTGAGGCTGTTGTTTCACAGTGGGCCAGGCACAATCAAAGCTTACACCCATCTAGTAAGACATAGAGCTTTGCCAGCATAATACTTGCAGTATTATGACCCACTGCAAGAGGGTCAACAAGCCCACTCTGTTGAAAGAATCTGGTTTTTCTTTCATTTCTAAAGGAAGGGGTTTATATTAAGAATAAATGCCTGTGAGTCATGCAGGGCTCAGCACACAGACAGGTAAACATGCAAGATGGTCATTCTTAATTCTTCCATCTTCTGTATTTCAACATTAGCTGACAAAAATTGAACATTGAAGTTGACTAAGAACTCAGTTAATGACTCATCAAAATCAATTCCGAATTCAAGAGAAGCCATTGAATCCTGTTTTCTGAAAACAGTGATTGCTTCATATTGGCACCAGTATGACATTACTTGTTTAGACAGGCTGAAACCAGTTTTGCTGCCATCTCTTTCTATTTTTGTAGTTTATGCATGTTTTTCCGATCATCTTATTTAGGCATCATATCTCTTTTTTAAAAATAAATGCGCTGTTTCAGATAGAAAGGTGGAAACAGAAATCATAGTTTGTTGCATAATTTTGCTTTTTGAATGCTTACTTTGCTTGACTTTAACTGTGTACTTTCATTGGGTACGCCCAAAACCAAAGCATAATGGAAAGGTCTGACAAATAACAACCAAAACAGTGATCACACTCACCTGCTTGTTTTCATAAAAACTGCAAGTGTCAGGAACCAAGACCATTCTGCTCATGCTTTGCTTGTTTGTGTTGCCACAGAAATTAAGGGCAGTTTGTTGCCTTGTGCACTGAGTAACAAGCAGGCACTGGATGGACTTGGTAGTTCTTGGTGTGTGCATGCACATATTTGCATGCTCATTCATTTCTTTCATTTTCTTTTCCAACTTGAATGAATTAAAATATCCACATTATGCATTGACTTCAGGCTGGCAAAAGGCAGAAATGTTGAATTCCTGTAAAATTGCATACTCATTCACTATCTGGTTGTATTTAAGAAGCTTGAGTAAGAGATGTTACTTGATCTAATTTTTCTTTACTGTAATTTTCCAGAGTATGAGGTTGTGTCAACTGAAAATGGAGGAAGTGATGGTGAAAAGGAGAAATCAATTATCACTACAAATCAAACTCATTCTACTGTGGAAAACCTAAAACCTGACACAAGGTAACTAAATAGTATAATTTTTTAAGTTAATCCAACTAATTCAGACTGTCAGCTGTCTGCCACTTCAAATGGAAATACCTATGGAAATAAGACCTGATCAGTTTTACTCCTGTTTTGATAGAAAAAAAAAAAAAAAGTATAGTTTGGTTTAGCTTTTTTGTAAGTTAACAGATAAAACATATTTGAGGAATCTTTAGGAAATTTATGAGTATTTGTGGTCTGGACAAGCTGTAGAAGTGACCTATTGTATCAGAAAGACTACTTGTCAAAAGTAAGAAAATTACTGTGAGAGGAAAACCATGTTTGTCCTGAATATATAATTTTCTTTCAGTGTCTTAAAAGAGCTGGCAAATTAAAAATGAGCAAGTGAATTACAGTTCATGGTGTGCCTCTCATGCAACTGGTTCAAATAAGCATGATCTATCTTTAAATAGTAAATCTCATTAAAAAGTATTCTTCTTTTTATGGTAAAATTCAGAGCAGAGAAGAGAACCGCTTGTCTGTTGTTACATTGTTTACTCATTGCATTAGAAAGTTAATGAGCGACAGTTGGGGTTTTTCCTGCAAGACCATCCATTTGGCTTTGGTGAATGAATGTTTCTGTTTTAGATAAACTAAGATATAAAGGCATAGCTATTCCTAAGGGAGCAGCTACCGTTCACCAACCCCAGCCTCAAAAAGGAAAGACAGTGAAAGCCATTCTGGATCCAGAGGGCCACTGCCCAAATAGATATAAATTTGATAAAAATTGCTTTGATATAAATTGCAATGGTGCCTGTCCCCCAAGTCTCACCAGATTTAAGGATGTAAAGTCCTCAGAGTGGCTCAGTTCAATAAAACTCCCGTTCCAAGCAAAATTTGTGTTTCCTAATGGTGAGGACACCTTGAGAGCTTTGTCAGAAGCACAAGTTACTGTTACCCCTTAAATCCAGGCTTGCTGGCATGCTAAATTCAGGGAAAACAAGAAAGTGGTTAAGACAGGTGGCATCATGTAGACAGTATCTGTTCTACCAAGAAACATCACATGTCCATCATAAAAGTCTCCTGTCTATCAGGAGCTGCTCATTAGATGAAGGAAATGTGCTTGTGGATAAAACTGACTGCAAATGGGAGGAAGAGCAAAAATTAAACACAGCTCAATATTCATTAACAGAGTGTTTAAAAATTCATCAAGGAATACATTAGGCTGGAAAGGAAACTTTTCCATAACTAACCTCAAAAGGAAGAGCTGTAGAAGAGGTAGAGCTGGAAAAGAAACCTGGCAGAGAAATAGAAATCCATCCCACAAATGACCAACATTTGCACAAGTACCAGCAATGGAAAGAGAGATGCTCAGTAGCAGAAGGTGGATTAACTGGGCAGAACCTCTTGGCCTGGGAACTCTTTGGAGAAACTGACAAGCTGAATTAGAGACCCTTTTTTTTTCCTGAAGCCCTCAGTGAAGCTTGGGTGAACCCCCTATGCTGCTCTGAAGGTCCAGTGCATTCAGAGCTAAAGGCAGTTCAGGACAGATCTAAAGCAGACAGACCTAAACAAAGACTTCCTAAAAAGGCATAAAAATATTTGTGAATCTGTTATCTGAGCCTTCATGGGTAAGTCTAACCCAGAAAGCCCCTGTAGCAGCAAACCAGTTCAGGGCTGTAGCTGTGCAGATGTGGATTCTTGAGGAGCTGTACCTGGCAGAGACATTCTGCAGTCATGTTGGCCAAGGTCAGGTGTCCTGTTGAGGTACTTCAGGTAGGATATGGTGGTGCCTGGCCCAGAAGCTAAAGAGTTAATTGCCCACAACCAACAGGAGGGAAGGAAGACAACTTTTTGGTGTGAAGGGGGAGGACAAGCAGCAGGGAAAACCGGGGTGCCAGATCATGCTGTTTGTTTGCTTCACTCTTTTACATTCTTCAAATAGGTGATACTGCTCTGGGAAGGTCTGCAGCAAGGCAGACACCCTTCTCCCTTTGAGCTGGCCTTTACACAAGGCAGCTTTTAAAGATTAGGAGCTGATGGCCAGACTTTAAATATTTCAGGAATTTGGACAGTGTTAGGGAGGCAACAAAGAGACTTTTACAGTCGCTCATCAAAAATTGCATCTGCGACTGCAGCTGTCAGTAAGTACAAACACAGAAGTTAAATGGGATGAGGATTATGGTGTAGTATTCTGTGTGTCCATTTAGCTGTCTGAAAAGTGACTAGATCCAGAAAAAATGCACTGGCTAAAAAAAGAGTTTTGACTTTGAGTACAGTTATCAAGTACTTGGTTTTAGCGGACTCATACCATGATAATATGGAGATGGAAATGAAAATAAATGGACTTTCATAGGTGTACCACAACTTGTGAAGGTTAATTTTAAACAAATCAAGTTGTATATATTATGGAAGTTTGTTGACTTTCTGTCTTATATATGCCAGCTCTATCTGTTCCTGGTGACTTGACTGCAAGTCTGATACTCTGAGGTGAAAGTAAAATAGAGATTTGAAAGGATGTAGACCTTTTAAATAAATGTGGGGCACAGTCAGCTGCTTTCTAATGCAACGGGTTGCTTGGAGTTTTTTTCTTTAAAAAAATGTTTTAGAAGCACCTGTACAATGTGATTTCATTGGAATGCTGACATCCATATGTTTTTTGCCCAAGGAAAGACATATCATATCCATGACATTTTCCCACAGTAAGGCACACCTCACAGTTGACAACCACACATTAATTTAAAGGATTTTTCCTTATAGGACAAATATTTTATCCTCTTTTTCACTTAGAGAATTATCAAATATGGTGATTGCAGGATTTAAAATTTTAGAGGATTTCTAATAGTTTAAATAACCTGGAAAGTTCAAATCTTGGTATCCATTATTTGGTTGGTGAGAGTTCTTGAAACTGGTACTCTTGCTGTCAGTAAGCTACTGATTGGCTTCAGTCTAGAATTCTGTTTAATTTCATCAGATTTGCTTCTGATTGTAACCTTTACCTGAAATATCTCAAAGTATGTGGTGTTGTTGTGCTATGTGAGCTAGAGAACAATACACATCTTCCTTATTCAGATAGTTAATTGGATATAACTGGTGCCTGAAGAAAACTTCCTTTTATTTTATGAATGTCTTCTGCTTAAACATTTATCTTATAGATGTGTTTCTATGATCTACTATTCACATATACACAGTGTTGATTATGACTTTTTACTGTAGTTACTTCTGTTACCCTTTATATTATTTCCAAGGACTTCAGAGTAGGTTCAGGTCACATTTCACTCAGCCTCCTGTTCATTATCACACTGAAGCACACACCAAAATTTCTGCGGTTTTTGCTATCTTTTATTCTTTTAGTGAAAATATTTATTCTTCTTGCTCCTGGTTATTCTGAACAGAGTAGTGAGTTACTCGGTCTTTACTCTGTTGTTCAAACAGTGAGTATCTGCCACTATGAACCGTGAGCTCAAAGCAGCTGAAAAGGAGTGTGGACCAGGTCACTTTCATAGGTGTCTTACAACACATATTATTTATTGTAAGATTGGATCTTGGGGGCAGTTTCTGCTCTTGTAGATCTCAGTTTCCTCCCGTTTCTTTAATGCAGGCAGAGGTGGCTTAGTGTGTTAATGCAAATGTCATTTCTATCTTAGCAAAAAAAAAAAAAAAAGAGAAACAAACGCACTAGTATGAACTAACAATTTTTCATCCTCCACATGGAAATTCTTACAGTGAGAAATGCAGTGTTTCCACTTGGAAAAGAGTCAAACTGCAAGACTGATCGTTTTGGTCAAAGTAGTTACAGTCTAACTTCCAAGCAGCCATTTGAGGAATGAGACCTGCAATATTCCATCTAAGTTGTCATACAGGTCTCCTGTTCCTGAGTTTCCTTAAAAGGCTGCTCACATTGGAACTCCCAGTGGGAATACCACTGGCATACCCAGTGCACTTTCCTTGTTTTACATTAAAATTTCATAAGAAAGCATTGCAGCAATTTCTCCTATGTTAATAGTCAAGCAAAATCTTCCATATGTGAGTCAAGATAAGGTTATTATCCACAATTTTCAGTATTTTTCTCCTTGAGCTGCTTGTTTGTAATAAACATTGAGAGGTCTGAGAGAGAAATGGACTTACTGTGGTTTTTGTTGTCTTAATTCCATCTCTTCTGTAGTAATAATGGTGTTCCTCTGCATATTCTCCTTGGAAAAAAATTGGATTCACTGATCTGGGGTTTTTTCATGGACTTTCCTAGCCTAAAATATTAAATGCAGATGTTGTTTGGGTTTTTTTTCCAATGAGATTTTTTGTTATTCCTGCTGGTTTCTGTGCCAAAATATGTAGTTCTTATTTCTGTATCCCTGCCCTATCTTGAAACCCTTTTTTTTCGGTCAGTGTGCATTTTCTCTTTCATTCTGGTGGTTTGTTTAAGGGCAGCGTAGCCCATAGCACAGACCATAGTGCCCAGGAAGTTCTACAGCCTAAATTTCCATACAAACCTTCAAAAAAGAGCCTGAAGACTGCTGAAAACTGTTCTCATGCATGTTTGTGGTGGCAGTAATTGGAAGGTAGGGAAGAAAAATATTAAGACTTGTCACAAATAGCTCTGGAGAAGTTTGAGTAGCCATTGGAGGATGTGTCCCACCAGCCTACTGCTGTAGAAAAAGAGTCTTAATAAGAAACAAAAACCTTGCGATGCTTGCATTCCACGGTTTTGTATAGCTTTCCTATTAGGTACTGATCTGCTTCTCCATTAATTATTTTGATGATTTCAAATATACTCTTCTCCTTTTTAAAAATGTTTTGAGTGGTTTCTGTTGGATTTTTGGGTTTGATTGTGTCCTAAGGCTGTTATCACCTTTATCTAATATTGGTTTTTATTGTAGTTAGCACCCAAATGTTCTGATCATATACAAGGAAAAAGCCAAGAAAACCTCTATCAATGCAGAGAGTTTAGCTTTTGTTAACATTAAGGGTCAAGAGATAGAAACTATAAAGTAAGCTTCAATGCAGCAAAATTCAAAAAGTGGAAGAAAAATGCTGGAGGTTTCTATTTGTTTTATTAAAAAACTAATAACTAGATATTGTACTAAACTGCTGTTGATATCAGGGTTCGTGGATAAGCATTTCCCATTTCTCTTAGCCCTTCTTCCAACTTTGTTAGGAGAAAGATTCCTCAAACAAGCATAGCAGTTCATTCTCTCTCTCTCTTTCTCCCTCTTTCTTTCTCTTTCTTCCTTTCTTTCCTGGTCACACTGCCATCCAAGCACACTGTGCAGACACAGAGGAGCTCTGTGCACAGAGCCCTGCACAATTGCCATCCAACACCAGTATCTCCCCAGAAATAGCCCTAAAGTCCCAGGACTGTACTCAGCTTCTCCGGTTCTCCTATTATGGTGAAAATCTCTCTTCACCTATTTTCAGTTCTGCAATCTTCAATCTTCTCCTTCTGCATGATTTGAAAAATGCAGGAGCAGCTGCATTTGCCAGAGTTCCATGTGGTATAGCGATTTCCTGTGGTGGAAAAATACGCTCCAAGTAGTAATTACTGCAAGTCAAGTCCATTTAATCTGCACAAGGACTTTTACTGTCTCACACAGTTTGGGAGGATTTGGAAGTCCTGGTCTCCAAAAGTTTGTAGGATAGCAATCTTATAGATGTCAAAGGTGTGAGGCATTAGATTGCCTCTTACATAGGACAGCAGAGTTTTGGTATATTACGCAGGCAGATATAAAGATGCAATATAGACTCCAGTTTCTCATTAGGTAAGTCTAATTAAGCAGCAGACATGGATTCTATTAATTTTGATCTACATTCTTCTTGAAACTCTGAGCATTTTTCCCCTTCTTTGTGGTTTCTATAGGAGTGCATAACAGAGCAGATGGTACACTTTCTTGGCATTCAAATTATATGTTTTCAGATCTTTCACCTTACACAAAAAAAGGAAGAGTTTAGATTGTCTTCTATTAAAACATCCACAGTATAGCTTTAAAAATACAGTAAACTGTGTCATATTGTGATCCCAGTCTGGCATTTCCTTCCTCTCCTTTTCAATATTCTGTCAACTAACTAATTCTCTTCATCCCCAAAAGTGGTTGTTTGTTATTTTTGTACTGTGGAAGCCACTGGTATTGTTTTAGGATTGAAATTGGCAGAGGAAAGGAGCCCGTGATGCTTGTAAAAACACATACCACAGAACTGTAGAACTGCATGTATTTTAGTTTCTAAAATTTCCTTTTAACATTATTAATAAGAGGCTTCCCTAATTGACTGAGCTAAACTTTGGACATTTCTTTATTATTTTTCTTTTCTCCAATTTTCTTTATATGTTTACATAGGCTGAAATCTCCATCTGTAGATTTTAGTTCTTTATTTAAATTTTGCCCTTATTTTCCAAGCTGTGGTTTGGTCTTTTGCAGAGAACCTAGTGATCTCTGAACCACAATTTGAAAAACAGTGCTTGGAAAATAACCTTGTTTTTGTCTCTTTGGAGTTAGAGAATTGATGAGTCCAAGTTCATAGACTAAAGATTTTTGGGAACAGGACTGATTCCTATGAAGAGTGTTGCCTAATGCAGCCCAAAGTAGAGCATATCAACTATTGAGAACAATAAATTTGTTCAAAAATCAGCAAAATACATACAAAGGGACAAAACCAGATTATTATCACCCATGAGATCAAATCAAAATCTACCCATAAAGCAATAGAACATTGATCTTGATGATCACTATTACAATAATAGCTTTAGATCAGGTGTTCCTCCTGTGAAGAAAGCAGGAAAATTTCTTTGCAGTCTTTTATCTCTAGGTATGGATTAATTTCTACATTTTAAAAAATGTATCATCTGGCTATTGCTTTAAGACCCCCAGCATATTTGGAAATCTTTGTTTATGGCTCAGCGATTCTTCAGAAAGAATCTCTGACTCCTTTGCTGCAGTTCTCTATATTATGGTATTTCCTACCAGACGAGACTACTTCTTCACCAAAAAAGTTACTGTACCACGTGGACAATGTGAATACTAACTACTCACGTCCTATTTTTAAAAGCATGTCTTTGTTTAAGCAATTTGAAGTTGAGAATGAAGATTTATAAATTTCTTAAATTAATTATTCCGTTAATGTCTCCCTCCTACCATGGGGTAATATGGGCAGTTCCAAATTCTCTTTCAGCATGTTTAAATAAATGTCAAGATTTCTCCAAATAGATTTTTTCAGCTCAAAACAAGCCCATGTTTCTCTTAGCAATATCCATGAGTTTCCGCAATGCATCTGTTCAGCATACGAGTCTATATAAGTATTTCCCTCAAAAAGAAAAGAAAACCCTAGAAATAAAGGCAATTGCTTAAGTAAGCAATTTTAAAGTTAAATATTGTCTTAGAAGTACAGTGGATGGAAAACAGTTGCTGGGTTCTGCATGAATACTCCACTGAGGTTAATTAGCTCAGGTTTTGCGGGAGCCAAGGAGGAATGAAAGGTAATCCAAAGTTTGGACTGAATTATTCTTCTGGGGAACTGCAAATGGAGTTTACAAATTTCCAACTGTGCAGAGTGTGGTATGGGGGTTTTCTTTCTCTAGAAAATTGCTGTTTGGAAATGGTTCCAGCAATACGTTACAATGCTAAGTTACAGTCACAAGCTACCAAAATTATCATGGGTAAAGGATCCTTCTCGAGTCAAGAGCTGAAGGTTTAGTTGCCCACTTCTGGGACTCCCATTTTTTTTATGTGTTTACAACAAAAGTGGCTCTAATTTCAGGCCTGTTTTCCAGGCCTACAGTCCCTTTGACTTGTGTCCTGTGGCTCCCTGTCACTGACAAAGAGACCCTTTCTGTTAGGAGAGATTCACCATGTGTGTGCTCAGAGTATGGGAGATGTCCCTCTGCACATGGCACTTCCACTGCTAATCAAGCTCTCAGAGCTGGGGGAGGCTTAAGAAGAGGAGGCTGGTTTGGATTTGGATTTTTTTCTTCAGTTGTGCTGTTTCTACAGCACTGTATTTGGTTCCCAATACAGTGATGAAAAGGGAGCATGAGATCACTACAGCACAGGCCAGTGTTGTGCCACATCAGTAAAAACACATGCAAAAGAGACTCTGCACAGTGTCTTGTCATTGCTTCATATACTTATTATTAACATACATTCAAGCAATTGGATCCTTGCCCTTGGCTGAGCTCCTGTCCTGGAAGACTTGCCCTGTGTTTTACTACTGGTCCTGTCTGTCACAGTGGGTGGGCCTGACAGGCATTGAATTGGAGGTTTGTGTTCTTAAAAAAGCAAGAAGTACAAATAAATAGCAATGTCCTTTACTCAGTCTCTGCTTATCAGGTTGCCTCAGACCTCATCTGAACTTGCTCCCTTTGCCAGAACTGAAACTGCTGTGTGAGAGGAGACAGAAAAGTCAGTGTTGAATTAAATCAAATATTAATAGTATGTGTGCAATGAATTACCAAAAGGACTGGTTAATTTTGTGTTCAGTTCAAGTCTTACACAGTTAGGACAAAAAATGTCTCAGTAGCAAGAAATTGGGCTTTTTTGTTCTCCAGAAGGGGAGTAGCCCCAAAGTGTGTGACTATTCAAGAATGCTTAGTTTGCAAAATTTTCATCTCTTCTATTTTATTCCCCAGTTATGAATTCCACGTGAAACCCAGGAACCCCCTTGGTGAAGGTCCAAGTAGCAATGTTGTGTCATTCAGTACTGAATCAGGTAAGAACTTCCAAAGATCATACAATCATTTAACAGCACCTTTAGTACCCATGTTTGTGGGATGCATGAAAGGCTCTCTCACTTCATTTTCACAGCATTCAGTCCTGCTCTTTACTGTCTCTTGATTGGCTTTTTACCACCATGCCTGGAAAGTCAGCCTGGGATCAGGACTGTGTTGTGTGAGGATTTAAGATGGACAGACTGCAAGAGAAAAAAAACAGAGCAGCATTGTCTGGTACTCATTGCAAAGAAAATTACTTCATCCTTAGAGAGGGCTCAGTCAGTTAAGATTTATATTCCTGACCTTTTTGCATCTGTCCAACTCATTAACAGCTTCTGGATGGGGAACATTAGGGTTTTTTTTGGGCTGGTGTGTTCATAGGTGTTTTTGCTACCTGTTCAATAAGGCTGCTGCAAACAGTGATGTTGTTTGGCTGAAATAAGGATTGAGAAAGAGCTGTTGTGAAAAGCCAGTGTCTCAGTAGGTCCCCTTCCATCCTGTTTACTCTCCAGTGAAGCTCTTAAAGAGGTGTATACAAGCGTGTTTTGGCCACTGGTTGGTTCCCAGGTGAAGTTCTCTCTGACTCAGAGGTGAGAATCAGAGAGCTTTTGCTTTGCCTGTTCTTGCTGACTTGTTGACTTTAGGCAAGCAAGATACCATCTTTTGTGCAGAAGTGTTTATTGCTTGGTAGTACTGAAAGACCACATAAAACACAAAATGGATTTAGCCTTTTTAAAAGGACTTTCTCAATCTGTGTTTTGAGCCAGGTGTAATAATTTATTGGTCCTCAACTAGTGCTGTTGCTGATGGATGAGAGTTTTGGCTGAGCAAAGGATTACTCAGGGAGGAGTGCAGACTATGCCACACATATTTAAAACCTCTGAATACACTCTTTGTAATTCTAGATTGTTAAAAGTGAAAAAAACATTTGCACCAAGTGCAATTTTCATGAATGACAAGGCTTATGTTCTGTCTCCTATTTAGTTTGGACAAATAAAGCATACAGTTTTGTTTTTTCTTAATTGCACACATCCATTTCTCACATTTGGGCTTTCAAAGCCAAGTTTTTTGTGGCAAGTATTGCAGATGTGCCCTTTTTATTATTTAGGTTTTGAAATTGACATTTTAATAAGACACAGTACAATTGGGTTTTGCTGGTTACAGGTTTAGACTCTTGGTTTTACTAGAGCTCTGCTTGGCTGGTGTTGTCCCATAAGTAAAATTATTAAAAGCTCATTGATATTGGAGTTTCACACAAAATATATTTCTTCTAATTTAATTTAATACAAAAGTTAACTTCTCTTCCAAAACTCTTTCTGTTTCACAAATTACGTCTTATGTCAGCTGTAAAAAATCACTTACCAATGCTTTTCCATAGAATTATTGGAAACGTTCATTTTACAGTGTCTGATTGAATGTTTGTTTTCTTCCCCCAGCGGACCCAAGAGTGAGTGAGCCAATTTCAAGTAAGTGTTTTATGTATAAATCTGATCAGCAGTTTTTTCAGAAATGAGATAGCAGAATTTTACAAGGAGGGTGGCTCTGCTGCACCAGCTGGATGAGTTATGGAATCAAACAGCATTCACACACAATTTCACTCCTTCCACCCATGCCCCTGCCAAGGAATTCATGCAAGGCTGTTTGTTTACCTGAGCATAAGGCAATCAACGTGATGTGGAGCTCCCATGGCAGCTGGGATGGCTTCAAACCAATGTACACAAATGAGCCAAGGACAGCCTCATATTTTCTCAACCTTGTCATTAAAGCAAAGAAAGCTCTGCAAAATGAATAAGCTACTCCACACTTTTTAAGTGAGTTAACAGAGCACAACTCAGAGGATTCTGTTTGTCTGTCTTTGTGTTTTAGGAAAATTTTCTGCTTCAGAAGGTTTGATCTAACTCTGCTTTAGGCCACTTAACAAGACTCTTCCTGTCCTTGATGGAAGGTGGACTGAGCTTTTGAAGAAGAGCTGAGATGATTCGAGCAAACTGGGCTGTTTTTTGTATTTGTAATAGTCATCACTTTCACTCTGACAAACACTGTGGCACCATTTTTCTCCACATAATTAATGGCACTTCATTTTTACATGTACTTTTGTTAGATCACAGTTTGCTACAAGTTGATTGTCTTGGCTTGAACACACTGAAGAATGGTGACTGTATCACACACTTCGTAAATGAGAAGATTTCCAATACAAACATTGTCCCCCTAACAAGGTCCTAGAATGACCTATTCCAAACCTGCACCAGAGGACGGCAGGAGGAGTTCACAGCACCAATTGTATCTGCATACTTTGGTGCTTCCCTGAAATATTTCTCATGTTCAAAATGCGGGTGTCATGGTACATTCGCCTTCATGAAAGTTTCTAATTTTAGTTATTCAAATGCATTTGTTGTGTGTAATTTTGTATGCATCATATTTCAGCCTCTTTTTTCCTCTCCTGCAGTGGGGAAAGATGCAATCTGGACTGAAATCCCATTCAATTCAGACACATACTCAGAATGCAAAGGCAAACAATATGTAAAGAGAACTTGGTATAAGAAGTTTGTGGGTGTGCAGCTGTGCAATTCTTTGAGATACAAGATATACCTCAGTGATTCACTTACAGGTAAGAAGCATTCAAATCAGTGCTGTCCATATTATGCATTCCTGAAAGATATTAATTATGGTTTCTGAAATAAGAGGTGTAATAAGATGAGCTCTGCTGAAGTGGGATCAGATTTGTTTAATTTACTCCACAGATTATTCATAAACAGTAATCTGCTTGTGCTCAGTGACCACTGATATGTTCGATACTGAGTTTTCAGACTCCAGAGGAACCTCTCTGTGGTGATCATCTGATTTTAAGTACCTGTTCATATACTGGCGATCATACAGAAAACAGATAAAGATCAGAGCGAATAGCATATATTGTAAAACAGCCAATCTGGCATTTAATTATTAATTAGAGAAGAATTATTAATTAGAATTATTAATTGGGAGATCAGGACATCATTTTATACCTGGATTATGCCTGTCATTCCTATTCCTTTCGGTAAACATCTGGTTACTTCATTACTGGGAGGCTTATAAATACATGACTTTAACTCTGGTCAACAGGTTTTGCTCACCTGCTTTGACATTTTTGTTTTGTTTTCACATTCCCCATTTTTGCTTATGATCTTTTCTCCCCACCTTTTTGTTTTCCTCATATTATATTTCATTACTAAGGGAAACTTCCTGGCCTTACATTCTCAAGTTTTGATTGATGTTTTAAGGCCAGTTGAGTGTGATGTGTTTAAGATCTGAATCAGGTGACACATGCTAGGGAAACAGCCTGTGAGAAGTGTTTTTCAGTTAGTTGATAGGAGATCTTTGTCTCTCATGCAGCTTGTCCAACCTGTATCTGCTACATTGAAAAATATGTTAACTTCTTATAATGCATCCCAAGCTCCTGGCTCTCTTCTGTGTGAAGTCTCTTACCACAGACAGCTCTCCAACAATGGCACTAGCATGGCATCTGAGCACAAAGATGTGTGGGAAATGCTTTTGAGTGCAAGTCAGGCAAGTGTGTTCAACACATCCCATTGAATTAACTAGGGCGAGACTGTGGCTGGAAGAATCCACTTTCATAACATAAAGATGCCCCATCTCTGAGCTCAGCACCTCACAAGAGCAGGGCTCTGGGCTTCATGGAAAGCATATGGAAGGAAAAGAGCAAGGGAGTGTAGGGCAGCCCATGGTGCCATAATTTTAAGCTTCCCTGCCTTGCATCCAGCACTGTTCTCTGATGAGCAGAAAAGGAAGGAAAGCCTTGTCATTAATAGTCAGTATAATATTCCGTATGTAAATAATATCTTAGATATTATGTGAATAAAAGAGGATGTTTTGAACAGATGTATCATTCATTCAACTGGTGCTGTACTAACCAGCTGTGATAAATGACAAGCACTGGCAATGAGACGTGATGTGTCCCAAAACCAGCCAGCAGAGGAAATAGCAGTGCTAATCTAGCAGGACTAGACTTCAGCCCTAAATCAAGTGAATTAACACTGCAGTGAAAGCAACTCCAATCTGAAAAGTTAATATCAGGAGCCCATTTTCCTATTTTCATTAGATTGTTTTTGTTCTTGCTAGAAGGGTGGTGGTTTAACGTCGTTGGAAGAAGATGAGAAAGACACACTGTATTCATTATACTTGCTAAGCCTGGTTCTTGCACTTGAATTGTTACAACCAGTGCTGACCAGTTGACACAATATTTAAAAGAAGTGAAGTATTTATGTAGAAGGAAAGCTGCTTTTGCCCCATTTGCTAAGTGAGGCCTGTGTGTGCAAGTGAGAAGTTTCCCTGTTTGAAGCCAAGCTCTGCTCTGATATGTCTCACGGTCACCTCGCCTGGCCGTGTCCCCAAGGGTCAGGAAGTGTCCCTGCAAGCACCAGCCAGCTGCACCAGGTGTGCACTGAGCTCTGAATTCCACTGAACACTGAAAAAACTTCCAAAGCTTTGCTGTGGAAGCAGTGTAATTGCCTGGAAGCTTCAGGGTTCTGTCCATATGCCATTGTATAAGGCAGGCAGCAATTGTGTCTTTGCATGCTGGTTTTTAGCATGAATTTATTCCTCTAGTGCTGCAGAATTTATAATGTATAAAACAAGGTTTGTATGTAAGATTGTAAGACCACATGCAAGGAAACACTGGGGAAAACAATTGACTTTGTGCTAGAATTGCTATGCCCAAAGCAGAAAACCAGTTATTTGTTAGCTGAATGGTTTTAAGCGTGTTCTTTTATTACAGAAATAATTGGGCAGTAAGAATGTAATAGTCACTGAGAATGCTGCTAATTTATGAAGGCCAATTGTTTGAGTTATGCATAGGTTAAGCTGTGGGCCAGAAGAATATGTGTGTATCTGCAAGTTACTGTTCTGGTGTTAGCCATTAAAATATCTGGCTTATTCTCTCTCTTATGGAGAAAAACTGATCTCTGTTACACATGCCAGGACTGTTCCGTAAACCAGCATCTACTGCTGACCTCATTTAACAGTCCTCCAGAGCAGTCACTGTAGGCATTCCAGAAAAGCAGGCCACCTAAAAATAAGTATTTATTGAGGGAAGGAAAAAAATAAATTCTATGTGTGACCTTCAACAGCTGTGGAAAAAAAAAAGGCTTTTTTGGGCAGCCTGAATGTTCTTAATTTCAGAGCAAAAAATTTGCTGAGAGGAACTCCCTCTGACCAGCTCTCCTACGGAAAAAAACATGTTTGCAGCCAAAGTTAGATAGCAATAAATAATTTTGTAAAGCTAGAGAAGAACCACATGCACAGAGGCCATCAACGGGAGGTGAGAAATTTTGGCAAACTGTTGCTCAGCTCACAAAAACGTTGGAGTTTATTGGTAGGCTGCTTTTTTTATTAATTGCTCTTTGGGAGCAGTATTATAATCCTCCCCAGTACCTCTCAAATGGCCAGACTGGCACGGATTCAAGGCTCCAGGACACCCAGTATCTAATGAGTAACTGGACTTTCTACCTAGTTTATATCTCCATCCTGAGCCTTTTTCTAAATTCTCTCATCTTCCTTTCAACATCCCAACGGAAGGTTGAACATATTGAGAACTAAGTGCTGTGAAAGAAGATTAGAAAGAATGGTAAGTTTATCTACAAAGGTGTCCATCCCAGGTTTGGGAAGAGAACATAGCGTGCTCTCCTCCATCTTCTGAACTGAGTTTTACTAATATCTTGCAAATCAAATCAGCAAGTAAAAACATCTGTCAAAGCTCCTTCACTGTGCCTGTTAACAGGATAAGCACAGTCTGTAAGGTCAGCACACGCTACATGAGACACTTGAGACCTTGATTTCTACTTAGTTGCAGTCAAGTGTCCTGTTAAGCAATCCTGCAAGCAAATAGATGGGCACACTCCATGCTCTGGATAAGTACTTAGTATCCAAGGTCATCTATATGTTAAGGGCGATCACTTGCACATACATGTTGTAAAAATAAACAGGCCTTGGCTATGTTAGGAGGTGGTCTGTTAAAACATCTCTGAAGGTACTGGGGGCTTCCTGAAAGGGAACCAGACCTGCCTTCCATTGAAATCACTACGAAAACTTGCTTTTTGATGATGTTCTTGGTAGTAACAGAATTTCCCATACTGTATGAAATGTAAGGAGAGGGAAAAATTATGTCCAGGCATAAATTTTGGCCAGGAGTGGGGCCTTAGCCTTGAGCACTTGGAGCCTGCATGTCATGTTCAAATTACAGCTACAGGTCCTGAGAGGAAAAGAATCATAGCATTCACCTTGGCTTCTCCACAGAGGAAAGAGCACAGCCCATTGCCTCTGGTGGTTTTTGGAAATAACCTTCACTAACTCTGCTGCTTCTTTGCTTTCAGGAAAATTTTATAACATAGGAGACCAGAGGGGCCATGGAGAAGATCACTGCCAATTTGTAGACTCATTCTTAGATGGAAGGACAGGACAGCAAGAAGATCTGCCAGTAAAAGATGGTAATTCCCAACACCTGTATCTGTACCAAACCTGGGCAATTCCTTTCTTTGTTTCTATTTCCTGCCAGTGGATTCAGTGCCCACTGCTGGGGTGGGCGATGAAAGGAGCTGCCAGCTTTGCAGGCAGAAGAGGGTCAAGAAGTTCTTTGACAGTGAGTGATGATTTATTAACAGTTAGGACTTGGGTTCTGTTAGGTAGCAAACAGCCTCTCTCCTGTTTAAAACAGCCCAACAAATTATTCACAGTTGGTATTACATATTTAAACCCAACCACAAATTTGACTTTGCAGAGAGGCATTAAGTGGTGTGTTCAAACTAGCAAGGTTGATTTAAAGCACAGTACATAATCAGTTGGGGATTAAATACCTTGTTTGGTACTAATGAGAAACTGAAAATTTATGGCCGGAAAATATAATTCATGTTGCAGCAATTCTGTGTGTCCTGATTGCAAAAGGGTGCCCAAAATTCCAGTCTGGTCTAAGTGGACATGGGACTGGATGTGCTAAACACAGCCGCGACCTGCCTGGCTATTTTTCATCCATTGCTGAGGTATAAGAAATTTGTACTTCTGTCAGCTGAAGTCCTGCCTTGCTGCTGGCAGCAGTGCCAGGGTGAGGTGTTCTGTTCCTTGTGGGGGAAGAGCTCAGGCTGTACTGGTACGTGCACGCGTGCTGAGCATGTCATGGAACATTTCACTGAGGAAAACAGCAAAACAGCTTTCAGTACAATATCAGCGTGTTGACCAAACCTTTCTGTGCTTCATTTACAAAACACCCCATGAGTCCAGATACGCGTCAAGGTAGGTGTGGGAGATGAATGTGAAGCTCCTAAGTCTTTCACAAGTTTTTCCAAAAAACAAAGTAATTGAATGGTCTGAAGGGTGTTTGTTTATGTGTTTTGTGTGTTTCTTCTAAAGAGGTTTTTGCTTTTCCCTCCCCAGTCAGTGCTGCCCATCCGAAATGATATTTTGCGTAAGAGATGGTCAGAATCCAATTTGCATTGCCAGGACAGCAAACTTCTCAGTTGTACCAGATTTACACTTTTAAAAATATTTGACTGTTTTAAAAAACTTTTACCTAACAATCTTGCTACCTCAGTTTAAAAGACACTTATAACCAGTTTGATTTCGGCAACTAGATTTAAGTGAATTCATGAGCTACGATCATTTTTAGGCCAAAATAAACAACAAAACAAGCAAAGAGAAGACTTCACCTTTTCAGTAGCTTGTATTTCTAGCAAATGAACTGAAGAGACCAACAGACCAATTGTGCTACCTGCAGCAGACTGATTTCAGAATTAACTTCACATATTTGACCTGAAGTGCTGTGAGAGAATCAGAGTGAAAATAAACACAGGCTAGGGACATGTTGTAGGATAATGTACAGGGAAGCTGGCTCCCTATTCTTGAGGTATGGTGTTTTAAAAGATACAGTGTGTATATTTCACCTGAAGTGCTGTGAATCACAGCGGATGCTGTCTCTCAGCTGCAGAACAGTATTTTGTTGGATGGAGCCCCAGTTCCTCACTTTTTTACCTTATGTTAATTGTTTGAATGGGAAGCAAGTGTGTTGTCAAAAGCAGGAGGTTGATTTGGGTGGGGAGATGCTGTGAACTTTCCCAAATGGCCAGGTTTTATTGAGGTTCACTGCAGTGTCAAGGCTGCACAGTGGGGACTATTTGTCACTGTCACTTTGCAACACAGAGCTGCCTCCTGTTCCGGGAGCCCAGCACAGCCAGAGGAGGGACAGAGGGGGCACAGGCTGTGCCCAGCCAGCCCCACTCACAGCAGGGTGCTGGGATCTCCAGGAAGGCACGCATCACCTCTGTGCTGCCATCCCAAGTACTTTTGCTTTGAGTTGGGTGGGCAAATTGCAGAGTGCTAGTGGATGTAGGGGCAGCAAACAGCTCTGCTTGTGGCAGGGGGTCAACGACTGGGTGACTATTTCAGCCACACACTGAATTGTTACAGACTTCTCAGGGAACCCAAGCAAGGTACTGTCCTGAGAGCTTCATGCCAATAAAACTCTCTTCTCTGTTCCAGGGTTTTTCAGGGCAGTTCGTCAGGAACCTGTCAAATTTGGGAAGATAGGCGGGGAGACTCAGATTAACTACGTGCGCTGGTACGAGTGTGGCACATCGATACCTGGCAAGTGGTGATGCCGCACGAAGAGGGTGCCAGGGCCCCGCTGCCCAGCGCAGGCTGCAGGAAGGCAACGCTTACAGGGTTGGCCGATATGCGAGGCTTGTACCAGTCTAATGCCAATACTGCGTTAATTGTGTAATAGTGTAGGCTGCTTACTGTAGTTATCCAGTGTTACAAATTTGTTTTTAGAATTAAAAAAAAAAACACAGGCTAGGGACATGTTGTAGGATAATGCATAGGGAAGCTGGCTCCCTATTCTTGAGGTATGGTTTATATGGTATTTTAAAAGATACAGTGTGTATATTATTTATCATGATGTTGTAATAAATGTTTAAGGCACAGATATGCCAGAGTTGGTCATGGAATGCAACGTGCGTTAGTTTTAAATATTCACTGGTCCTGTAATGCAAGTGCCATAAGCTACCCATCCTAATCCATCTGTAACATCTCCCAGTCATAAATTATAGAAAAGATCCTATAATTTTTAATATCCTGCAGCCAGTAAACTTGAAGCACTTTCTCCTTACATGTTAAAACAGTTTAGCTCCTGCCAAAATGCTGAGGTAGGTTGCTGTATGTGCAGCTTTAAATGATCAAGTTCAGTGGAGTTTTCTTCCATGTTTGTTTTCAAACGTTTCAGCCCCAGTCAAAGCCATGTTCAGCCTGTCACTATGGAGTCAGAGCCTGGCAGTGGCTGGCAGGGAGGGCTGGTGTTCTCTAATTGAAGTGGACAGGTACATATGTACATGGAATGAAAAAACAAAGCTGGCCTCCACAGCTGGGGTTTTTCAGGAAAATGTCGTTTTCAGAATCTGACATTTACTGATTCAAAAGCCAAATGTATGTACCGTGCAAGGGGACTTGGAAAGACAAATGAAAGAGGAAAAAGAATAAACTAGTTATAACAGCATGATCAGGTTTATTTTATTTAAAAACAAAAATTCTGGTTTAAAACAGTTTTCACTGGGGACAGAGGGGAAACACTGATAACTGAACTTTAAAACTGCTTTACAGTTATTTTGATTAAAACCTCTCCCAAAGCTACTTGTTGTACTGCTTGAACATTTATGAACTAAATAAAGAGATGTAGGTTTTTTTAAAGGTGTTATTCATTATCTTACTAATGTATTGAAGAAATATGAACAGGAGCTACCAGATCTATATAGCAGTCATTTATAGAAAATACCTTATAAAGTACATTGCAGGTACACTGTACGCCTAATAAAATATTTTTTAATCAAGCGGTTTTTTTCAAGTGTTTTACATGAAAACAAAGCTTAGTTTCTGTGGTAAATGCTGTTATTCAGAACAAACTGCTTGCTGGAACCAAGCCCCTGTTAAATGACCTGATGAACGAGGTGTGTTAGGTCCAAAAGCAGAAATGGGAGGAGGTACAGCCACAGCTTACTGACTAGCTGTGGGCACAGCACTGTTTAAGGACGCTGAAGGTAGGAATATTTTCACTCAACTTCCTAATTTGTCTTTAGGAGAGCTCAAGCAGCTTGTGCCAGCTCATTTTTTTATTCCTTGCTTAGTTTTACATATTCCTAGAATCAGCAAAATGGAAAATATTAACTGGGGGAATGTTTTGCCCTCTGCTGTAATGTGGTCTATTGACTTCATTACATCCCTTGATCTGCTTTTTCTTGGCTTAAAATTGAGTCACTAGGATTGCACTCCCAAGTTCTTCTGGGTGGCAAAGAACCTGTGGAAAGCTGGGGTTTTTTTAAGAGCTCTTTTTTTAAATTACCCATTTGGTTTAAATTTTCAAGTAATGAATGAATTCTCTCCCACACCTTGTTAAAGCAAAATTGATAAGAGGCTTTAAGATTTTACGGATTGGTTTCTAACTATTTGGTAAAAGAGTCACTTGAGAATTAATGACAGCAGACAGCACAAAACCACCCCCTGCTGTGAAACCTCTGTGAAAGCCATCTGCAGTCCCAGCACCTCTCCCTTTACACACCCAGAAATCTGCCTCTCCTCCTACACAGACCCCAGCACCGCTGCTCTTCACCACGAAGTCTTTGCATCCAGCATGCACACTGGTTTTAGCACAGTTGTCTTGTTCAGTATTACCTAACTTCTAAAATCAAGATCAGGCATTTAATAGATTCAGGGTTTTTATTAGTTTTTCCATGTGAACATTACAATTTATAATACATCATATCTAGTCTGACCTCCAGAATGAATCTAATTTAGTACATCATGGTATTAGTAAGAACAAGCCTGATAAGTGGGCTAAACTTCCAACTAGTATCTTCATATCCTTCAGACAAGGCAAGCTAGAATGTCAATCACTTTACAGACATTTAAGTAGTGTTTTCCAAAAACCACCCAGCCCCAAATTAAACTAGGAAGCGAATACAATTTAAAGCAGGAAAGATTTGGTAATTTCCCTCCCCCCAGCAGAATTTAATTAACAGCTATAGTTTTGCCTCATTACAGTTTTGGAATCTCAATTAAAAATTCTGGAGTCTGTCGGGATGGAATCGCACGTGTCAGTCGCTGTCTTCGGGGCACCTCCTTAGCGGTAGCCGGGCCCGGGCTGGGTGTATCCCTGCGGCCCGAAAGGGGGACGGCTGCGGGCGTAGGGGTTGGGCCCGCTGGGCGGGGGGGTCATGGTGCTGCCGGGTGGGGGGGTGAAGCCGGGCCGCGGCTGGAAGGTGCCCGGGGCCGCCTGGGAGCCGCTGTAGGCGGCAGGCTGGGAGGCCTGTGTGGTGTAGGGCTGCGGGGGGAAGCTGCCCGCCGGGTACTGCGGCGGCTGCTGCGCCGGCAGCTGCTGCGTCTGCCCCGGGAAGGCAGCGGCCGGGGCCGGGGCAGCCGCCTGGCTGTAGGCCGGGAACTGCTGGGCTTGCTGCGACGGGGGCTGCTGCTGGCTGTAGCCTGCTGGAAAGGCAGAGAGTAAGGTGGGATGAGAGACACTAAGGAGCCCTGGGTGCCTGCAGAAAGACCTGCTGTTCCTAATGTTCACAGTGACAAACGCAAAACGATGCAGGAAGCACAGAAAAGGCAAACCAAGCGTGAACTGCGAGTTTTCCTGTCTTTCACATAAGCGCACGGCCGGGGTTTTGGTGCACACCGCGGCAGCAGAGCACACTGACAACAGCTACTATAAAACAGTTTCCCTGTGACTGACAAGAAATAAAGAGAAAAAAAAAGGCAAGTAGTCTTTTCCTTAATATCACACAAAAAAATGAAGTCTTCATTGGCAAATGAGGCAAAATTCAATCCTTTTCCCAAACAAAATCTCGAAATTAAACTGTCTTGACAATACTCTCAGGGTTTTATATTAAAAACATAATTGGTAAAATCATAGGTGTTTTCAGTTCCTTAGTGTTAAATATGGAAAGGTCATGTAGAACAGAACACTTTAGCACAAAACTTCCATTTACACGTCTCAAATTTGATTTTTCTGTATAACACTAGCTTCCAAAGGGAATTTCTCTTCTCAGAAATTTTAAAATGGAACAAAGTCCTTTCATGAAGAAACAGCTACTTTTATCCAACACACCTGCAGCTACTTGCAATGAAACCTCTCCAGTGACTGGAATCCTGTCAGCATTAAACACCAGACACACAAATTATTAAGAGTGCACAGCCCTAAATGGAAAGAGTAAGGGTAAGAATGCACTGCAGTAAACTCACCTTGAAACTGGGATCAAAATTTACTCATGAGACAAACCTCTGAAGGGTCCATTTTTACACCCATGTATAAATAGCCACTGTTGCCTAGTAGATCTACAAGAGTGGGAAGGTATCCTGCTCTTGGGGAGACATGGGTTTGAAAGGAGACAATACTCATGAGAACTAAAGCAACACAAACAAAAAGATCCTATGACTCAACATCTCCAAAGGTTGCTGTCAAGAAGTCCTCAAAGCAAACTCTGTTTCTGAAGATATTGTGAACTTAGTTATGACAGAGGTGCCCAGGAAGTTTCTGGTGGCATTTCATTCATACTTGACAATGATGTTGGAAAGCAAAACTCACATTGCACTACAGTTTTCACAGAAACATCAGTAAAATAATGGATTAGACAATGGTACGATATGTCTAGAAAGCAGATTGGAATTCCTTTGTTTCTCCACTCAGTTTTTAAGCCTAGAGTGTCAGACAGAACCTTCTACTTCCAACAGGCTTGCTACTTCTGAAATTATACCTCAGTACATCTGTCTGTGTTCTAATTACCAATGTGGTGGGGAGAAATCTGCAGAGAACAAGATACCATTTCAATACTCAAACCAACGAGCTCTCACACAGTGCACAGGAACAAGGTCTGAGGCACAAACCTTTAGACCAGCTATTCTAGAGCTCTTATCCAAGCTAAGCATGGAATTTCTTTGTGAGCTCTGCAAATCTTCTCATCTATATAAAAAGTGATGCACTCCCACCGTGCACCAAGAAAAGGTCACATTGGCTCTGAGTCACTTAATGGGAGTCTTTTGTTTAGTTTAAGGAGGATTTTTTAAAACAAGGAATGATAAATGCTTTGTATCATTTTCTAAAATTGTTAAGCAAAATGCAATTTGTTACAGAATCTACTCTTACACGTTCATCCCTACACCTCATCTGGATTGTCATTCCTAGCATATACTATGCATTCCTAGATGCCAGCTGCTCCTGAAGGAACTGAAAGTTCTGAGTTCAAGTTTATTTTGGGTATACACCAAAGCCAGCTTTTCGTATTTCACTGCACATAAACCTCTAGTGCACTAAAATATTCTTCTGCTGAAAGTCTACTGGCACCTTTACTTAAGGTATCAGCAAAACCAAAAGCTAAAAAAGAAAAACTATCACTTGAAAGTTTCTCTGGGATTTACAGTATATCAATTAGCCAAGGATTTACTGAATGACAACTACAGTGTTTGCTCCAGTAAATTTTGGACACAGAGATCATTCTAGATGCAAGAAATAGGGGCCATCTTTAGACATCTTTGATATTTAAGGAAGCTAAATTGGGATGTCTAGTCACTTACTAGAATCCCATGACTGCAGAATATAATCCTGAAGGCTGCTCACCCTTCAGGTGATTCATTTTGCCTGCCTTTCTAACAAGGCATTCTGCTGATCAGTAACGACGTCTGCCTTTGGTCACAATCAAGCAGGACTGAACTCTGACTACATATTAACAACTTAAACAGCTACAGCACTCTCTTCCTGGCAATTTCTGAATTGTGCCAGTTCCCACAAGGAACACAGGCACCCGAGCAGCTCAGCACCCTGACCTGCCCCACAGGGCCAGGAACTGAAGCCTGACAGGGTTGGGCACTGCAGGAGCTGCTGCTGCAGAGCTGCTTACCTGGGTACTGCACGCCGTACTGCTGCTGGGGCTGAGCCTGCGGCTGCTGAGCAGGATAACCAGGCTGCTGGTACTGCTGATACATCTGACCTAGGGATTAAAAACGCATTTCGATGAAGCCCAGTACCCTGGTGCATTACAGTGAACGATACCCTGACAGTTCAACATCACAGAAACAAACCCAGTGACATCAAAGTACAAATTTTAGTTTCTGAAACATGCTGCTCTGACTAAATTAAGTTTATCTAAAGAGGCTTACTATTGCACATTTTCAGAGGCTGCCAGAATCTATGCACCTTAGTTGGCACTACTCTGGTGGGTAACAGACCAAGAATCTTTAAACATCTTCATAACTGCTCCAGAACTTACACTGTAAATTAAGTACTTCAAAAGTTAAACATGTCCTCAGACTGTCTGTTTAGATTAGCTTTTTAAGACCATTTCTGCAACCAAGTACTGTAAGCAAGTGGTACATTATTTATGCTGACCACATTTTCCAGATAAGACATCCATCTCTTAGCATTGCCAAGTTTTCTTAAGAGACCCAGCAGTATACACCAGAAGCAAAAATAACACCATATATTCTTAAGCTGGGTAGTCCAAGTCAATGCTTATTTTTCCTACATTCACTGTTTTCAATTTCTTGGCCAGAAGAGGCAGAATATTTGTTTACACAACCTACGGGTCCTGTTGAGGCTTTATGCTTCTGCTGTTTTTCAATCTAGAAAGTCAGTCAAAGAACAAAATCAATTATATGCCAAAACTAAAGCTTAGCTGAACTGAAGCAGACATGGAAACTTTACTATTATGAAGTGTTACTGTACTATTATTCATTCTGCAAAGATCAGGAGACTGTATAAATAGACTGTAAACTCTATGTTCAGAGCTGCACAGAGACAAAAGCAACTCGACTCTGCTCCAAGTTCTCCCAGACAGACCCCTGTCCACAGTGATTTAAAGTAACTCCTTATTTCTTCTTTTATCTGTATTACTTGCAGCTGAAAGTAACAGTATTTTATATTCACACTAAGGTGTTTAGAATACTTTATACAGATGCAGTCACTTAAAATATTATTTGGTGTGCAATTATTGTGGGATGATGAGTGCAAAACACAAGGCTTGAACAGAATTTACGCCTGTTAGCTTGATAATTAAGAATTACAAACTCAGAAAGTTCTCTTTCTGAAGCTTATTTGACATGGGGAAGTTCTGGGAGAATAACCAGCAGGCTGCCTATCTTGGGATATTTCCTACAGGCTAACAGAGAGACCACACTGGCACCTGCTGGAAATCCCAGGTAAAGAGCTAGCAAAGAAACAGCATGGAGTTTTACCAAACGTTTCTGAGAAGGTTTGCTGTCTTCTCCAGGGCTGAGGTGTTAGTGGGGAACAGAGAGATGCTCCAGTGCCATTTAAGAAAACATTCTTAATTTACAGCCATGAATACAGGCAGGGATACTCTAGGTCCTCAGACACAGTGTCTTTTCTTTCCCTGGGTTTTTATTCTGAAAACTAGATGAGCTACAGCACTGATGTCTGGTTTTGTACTTAGCAGTGCTTATTGCAGTGAAAGGTCTGCCAGCATTGACCATTGTTCCTGTGCACTGAAAAAGACTTTTAGTCTGATTCAGAATACAGACCATTTACATATATTCACACAACATTCTTTTCCCTAGAAGATCATGAAATGCTTATGGGACTGAGATTTCACATGTATTTCAGCAGAGACTAAAAAAGCATCCACATCTGTATATAATTGCTTCTTGTGTGTGTTTAGGACTGAATTTAGTGATAGAAAAGCAGAGGCCACAAGACACAGCATTGTACTAGAACATTTTTGCTGGATTAATTTAATTCAAATTAGTGAATGCTGAAAACTTCTCAAGGGAGGCAGCCCTTCAGTAGTATCAGCACACAGAAGTGAGGTGACTGGTTATTAGGCTGTTATGTGTGACTATCAAATCATAATCATCACAGTGTTTACTGGCAGAGAAAGCCATTAATAAATAAACCCTGATACACCAGAATGACTGACACATGATTGGCATCACCAGTCATCTTCAAAGTACTGGGAAAGTGTGTGGGGGAAGCAGAGCTTGGGGAATTTTGGGTTTTTTATGAAGTGAACTAATAATTTCAAATTAGTTTCAAAACTATTTTCTAACAGAACCTGCTGTTCACGAGCAGGGCCATTTATGTGAGTCCATCCTGGTGAAAACCAATCAAAACCTATCCAAAGTTCTGCTTGGGGGGAACAGTAGAAGTCCCCAAATTACCCCTGGACTGAGGTGCTATCAAACCTCAGTGATGTATAGAAAACTGCTCCATGTTTCAAAGAAAAGTCTTTGAACACTTTGGAATTAAATTGATAATTGCACTTACACTATCCAGCTGTTTACCACATACATACCACGCACAGCATAAGCAATGTATCTCTAATTTCTAATGAACAAGGAGAAAAGTTACTTCTGATCTCTTCCCAAAGACTGAACCACAGAGTGAAGAAAATATAATCAATACTTAAAAGAGTGCAGTAGCAGTAATAAAAACTACATAAAGCTACAGATCATACCCGTTAAAATTAGTACTGTTGTACTATACTTTCCTTCACCCAAGTTTAGAAGAATCACTACATCTACTCTGACACATGAGCCTAGATAACATCTTCTCCCCAAGTAAGATGAGTTTTACTGAAACAAACACTTTTCCCTTTCCCTGGTGTTAGCAGCCATACAGGATTCCAAGCTAGTGTTGCTAGTGCTTTTAAGTGCTTCACTTCTTTGTTTCAATTCCAGTTTAACAACAACACTTAAAACTTCTTACCTTACTGTATTAAACTAAAGTAAAAAATTAAATTCATAAAATGCAAGTTCAGTAGCTGAGAATATGGTTTCTGAACATTAAGTTTTCTGGCTGCCAATAGAAGAACCTGGAGCCCTTTTTTGCAAAAGTAACTTTTAGACATAAACGCCAAACTGCTCTATCTTTAAGCTACAAAGATGTCTCTTGCTATGTTATAACACTTGACTAATAAGCGAGAAAAGGCTGAAAGCAGCAAAATAAGTGTTTCATAAGCTCCACTTCAACCAGCAGTATTCATTTCTCTTTAAATATTATACATAAGTACCAGCTGTTCAAATGCTGTGCTCGATCAAAATGTTACTTTTTCCCTTCAGGCAAGACAATCCAAGTGACTGTGGATACTGTGATCACTATCTCGCACTTGTCTGAGCATCAGTAAAGCAAGCATCAGGGGGCTCTCATGTGTGCCTACACCAGCACAGAAAAAATTTTATATTATTCTTCATATGGAGGAAGAAGTAACACAGCAGGTTATTTCACAGACAGTTTAATCCAGAAGTGTGAAGGTCTGAAGGCTCAGCGCACTTAGAAGATAGGACCAGAAGAAATGATGCCCAAATGTAGGAAACCTCAGAATATGTAAATTTTGAGAAGTTAAATAACTTTTTTAAGGGCATAGTGCAAACAAATCTGAATACCAGAGTTAAGACCTTAATTTTAAAGGAGAGCCAGCCGAGCTCTCAGGAGTTGTAAGGAAGTACCATGCATTTAAGACAGTTACAGGGTTTAATTTGACTAGCACAGAGCCATACACAAAAAGGAAGCAATGAAATACTAGCTCCAGTCTGTTAGATAGAAATGGTGAGTAAACAAGTTTTAATACATAGTAGACAAGTCCACAAACTGTGAGTTGAGAGAAAGCTTGACACAACACACAGTGTATGACAAGAGCACAGATGCAAGCAGAAAACAGTACCACGAAAATTCTCTCGTGTTACACGACCCGCCCTTTCAAACAGAGCCACTGCTCCATCTGCTGTTTCTGTCGGGACCAGCACGGGCAGCAAGGACAAAAGCTGCTCTGCCTAGGGGCACACACGGATTGGCAGTTTGGTATCCACTTGGGGTCTGCTAATTCAAGGCAGAATCAGACAACATCCTTCACATCCTGGACAGTAGAAAAGCACCCTGCTTACCTTCCACCTGCCCCGTCTGTGGCTGCGTGCTGGGGTAGGGTGGCTGCTGTGCCTGGACCCCAGGGGGATGGGCTGCAGAAGAAGAGGAAGCAATGCTGTCCGGTGTTCCTGACCGCTCCTCTGCAGGGGCACTGGGAGGTCCTAGAGGAGCAAGAACAAAATACAGTATGTGAAATGAACATCAAATTGGAATTAAAAAATTCTAGATCCCTCCCTTGCAATGTTTTTAACATTTTTTCCACTTCAGATTTACATGTATGTCATACCCAAGCTAAAACTAAGTGTATATTTGCACGTCGAAACTTTCATTTGAAAATACTGGGAGGGGCAGGCAGAGGGGGCAGAATTTTCCACCTATCTCTAGGTCACTCAGATTTCATTCTTCTGAGGAACCTGATTCATTTGTGAGGTAAAACCCTTCAAGACAGCATATTTTTTCAATAGCTTCAAGTGTTAACCTTGCACACACACACACTGAGGAGTTGCCACATTTGGACACAACATGAACTTACCTATTTTTTCTTATCTGGAGGAAAGGCAAAAGCTTGCATGGAGCTATCCAAATGGATTAGCATCTTGCTGTGAAACACATGGACCAGGCCACAAAGTGTTTTACTGATAGTCAAATAGCACGTGAACAGAAAACCTCCAAAGAGGTGTTAAAATCACAGTCCCAGAAAGGATATGGCAGGTTCTAGTCTAAAAGCAATTGTCTGCTCCGCTAATTCTGAAAATATTCAGCTGACACCCAAAGACAGCATGGAAACTGGGCATTCAAATTTTCTCTACATTAGTAAGAAGTTCTGAAACACACATTTGAACAAATATAATATACTACAACTTAATGCAAAATATTTTGTTAGAAACAAGGGAGCTTAAACCTGGATCTTTCCAACTGTATGAATGCTAAGAGACACTACTTTCAAATACACACTTTAAGTTAAGCACAAGTACTAGAACTGCTGCCAATACATCTGCAATTTTAAGATACTTATATTTACGCAATATAAATATGCATCCAACAAGTCCCTGATTGTGTTTTCAGGTTAACCTTATTAGGGGAAAGTTAATTAAATCTGCCTACTACTTGATTGGCACTTATATACATAACTGCAGGATTGCAGCTTTAGAAATGGGATTTCTTATACCCTGCTTAAATGGTCCTCTGGGGAGCTCTTTGCACATTCAAAGAATGGTCAAGTAATTTCCCTCTCTCAGAATAATTATGGAGACACAAATATTGAATTACCACTGATCACAACCACTCATTCAAAAATTAACTCATATTTTCTGCCAGTTGTGCTTCACTTGCTATTGTTTACTTGTTCAGACAGCCCACTGCAAGTTTTCATCTGGTTTGTGAAAGAACCATGCTGTGACAATACCCAAAATGTGCCAACGAGGAAGAGATCACACAATAGGCCTGGTCCACAGACCTGTACTTCATATTGAAGTCAACCACTGTCTGTGGGTACAACTTTAGATACTGCACAGTCACAATCACACAGATTGTGTGCAGATCTATTACTTTCACTCCCCTCTTTTGCCATGGCAGGCATACTGGAGAATGACCTCCAGCTCCTACTGGTTTGTTCATCTGTATCATTACTTCACACATCATATAAACTCACTTGCTCTGGAGATGAGAGTACACAGCAAATCCTGTCAGCTAACAGCAGTTCCATTCTCATGTTTCAATGAACCACTAAACCTTGCCAGGCCTGCACAGGTCCTGTGCAAAATCACTTCCCTAAGTTCTGCATCACACTCCTTATCACATTCTACACTGCTTTTCTAGCTTCAGTTATCCTGTCTCAAGTTGACAGCATTCATTTAGTATAGTCAGTTTTCATATGCTTAGCATTCTATTACTAGGGCCAGCAGTCCTTCAGTTCTTCAAAAATAAATGTAATTCAGACAAGTATGTTATTCCTTTCTGTTAACAGTAAAAACGTTGATTCTATTTACTTCTAAAATGAAACAGAGAAAAGGTGGGATCATACTACACATTCTGAATGACCCAAAGAGCAGAAGCACAGGCCAAGAACATGAACTGCAAGATCAAACCTTAAAGCAGAGAGCAGTGAGTTCTACTATCATTGACAGATACCAATTAAGTTAGTCCACACAACAGCTTTAAGTAATTACAATTTTTTAAAAATGAAGCCATTTTGTACTCTAAGCTAAAACACAACACTAAAATCAACAGCAGCAGTTCAATATTTTGTATACGAAAGTTAGCACATAGACACAACACCTTAACATAGCAAGTTTTAGAATTCTGAAGACATAGTGAACACAGAACACAGCTTAATACATCCAACATACAAATGCTTTGTGACAAATCAAAACTGGAGCAATTGATTATGAACAGGTTTAGCTTTCCTTTTCACCAGCCACATCCTTACCTGACACCTGATCATCTGTCAAGCCAAAGGCTGACATGACATTCTTGCTGATTTCATCCTGGTTCTTTAGCGGATCGAATGCAGACATGCTCGCTGCTATAACTTGAGTGGATGGCTTAACATTAGCGTCAGCAGCAGCAGGCTTTTCGTCCCTACCATCTACAGCATCTACAAAGCAAAACGCCCGGTTACCAGCTCTCCAGAACTGAAACACCAGCACACACACACACTGCACTGCAGCAATCGCAACACCGCACAGCTGGGGGGCTCTATAAATGTAACTGTTGCAATGTGCAAGTTAGGATAGCAGTGAAGTATCACTGATGTATCTCAAACTAGGATAGATCACAAAGCTTGGGTTTCTTTCACAGTTACTCAAAGATACACTAACACTGTGGACTATCAATATAATATATCATGAGTTCTGAAATTCAAAGGCACAAAGCTCCTGCTTCAAACAAATGAACTGTCCACAAAGAATCCAAAATTAGGAAAACATACAGCATAGTTCCAACTTATTATGGTGCTTTTTCATCTGCAGTTTCTGGTTTGTACTCTACCTTTCTCCACTAGTTTCTCCTAAGCTGACAGGTGAGGTTGAGATCTTTGCAACTATACGCATAGCTGAATTGCTCAGAAATGCCTTACCTAAGAGTTATACATTTTCTGTTAAAAACAAACAACTACAGATAGATACAGACTGGCTAGTTTTGTTTACACTCTTAGATCATCACTCTAACCTCCTTTCAAGTAGTTTGTAACCAGAATCCATGGTATTCCACTGAAATTACAAATTGCATGTATTGTAGGAACAGGGCTGAGATTTTTTTAAGCAACAAAAGCAGTAAAATTTCAAAGTGCAAATACAAAAGCAACATTTCCTAAAAGGCAGGCCAATGTTCTCAGTTCACCTCTTTACTCAGGGCTTTACTGTACTTCATGGCTTTATGTCATTATTTTCTGTGTCTGGCTTACCTAAACTCCGTAGTTAAGCACACAGAGATACAATATTTGCAGTACAACTGCCCTAAACTAGGAATTCAATACCTCAAAACTGTTAGAATAAGATTTTCTTTCCCATTTTGCCCTCCCCCAAAAATCCTTTCCCACCCCTACCTGCACCCTTGTGCTGCTTACCCTGAGACAGCTCTGATGCTGGTCTGAGCGCAAAATGTGTAGATTCAATTTCCTAACCTGGCAAAAAAAGTGGATATAATTTTTGCTGAATTCACTTCTTACTGTTTTAGTGAATCAAACTTGCTTAGCAACACAAGATAAGCACCAGAGCTAGCCCAAAGTAAGCAGAGGGACTACTCAACTGCGAGCAAGAACTCTTCAGCAACAACAAACTATTAATTTGGCTAAAAGCCCTCAAAAGACATTGCTGGAGTTCACAGGTGTTAGTTACAGTGTTTTCATACATTGCAACAAAACCTCAGATTCTGAAGTTCCATTCCTAAGTTAGTTCACGGCTTTACTCCAGATACATCGAACAAAAATCCTGTCTCTGAAATAACTAAAGCATTAAAAATTAGGTTCTGGGCCATCAAGCAACAATTAAAAATTATCCATATTTCACTTTGTAAACAGCACACCACTCTGCAAATCAAAGCAAACAACTCTTTGCCAGGCTGCCTACCACTCTCAGGCAGGTTAGTGGAAAGCCCTGGTTCCGCTGGCGGTTCTATACAGTCCAGTAAACTATTGACTTTATTGCGAAGTTCTATCAGCTCTCGGCGCAGGTACTTCACCTGGTTGGATTCTAGAGGTCTTGGTTGGCCATTCACTGCAAAACAGCAATTAGATAAAACTTAAGACTGTAGTAACATCCAGTTTAAGATGACCAAAAAATTCCAACTTTTATTTGCTTGTAGCATCATCATCCTTTGCCGAGTTTAAAGTGACAAAGTTTAGTCTACACAGAGAACTCATTCTAGAGCTTACTGTTCCTTTAATATAATCTCAGTTCAGGAAAAGCTAAAAAGTACCAAAGTCCACAGTTAGTGTCTGCATTGTTTACTCATTTCCCTGAATATACCCTGAATGATACAGTGGTTCTGGAAAGTGTCCCTTTAGAACTAACACAGTCCACATAACACTGCTGCGATTCATAAATAAGGCCAGTGTCCAAGTTAAAGGCTTGGAACTACATGCCAAGTTACCTATGGTAGTTTGAAAATAAAGAACTTTTGCACAAAGGCTAAAGGATAAACGTTAACATCTATTCAACTCCAAACAACTAACACTAGTTTGGAGCAGTGCACCACTGCAAGGTGTCAGTTTCGAATTCTCATGCACCTGTGAAGAAAACCCCACAAATGTTAGAGTGGAAGAGAACATGGAAAAGGGCACTAAGGAAGAAAGAACCACTGATTACATGTATATGCACACATGCCAAATACTTTAATGCTTTTTACACTTTGAGCAAGTGTAAAAAATCAGTAGTTTCCATTTCCATTAAGTCTCATGAAAAGGTCTCACGAAAAACAACAAGAGAAAGCAGGTATTATGTATTAACTCAGCAGTACCAACTTACTGACTGCAGTTTCTTCACCTTCTAAGGCGACAAATTAAAGTGTTTTGTACCTCTCAGTGAAGTCCATTGCCTGAATTTTAATAAATATTATTTAAAAGACAGAGAAAAACACAGTATTCTATACTTACCAAACAATGTCAGCTTAAGTATCCTACTGCACTGAATTGCAAAGGAGAGATCTGAGCTATCAAAAATTGTTATAAGATCTCCATCTGAAAAGAACAAGAAAAAGTTACATTAAAATCACAGCCTATGACTACTGAGCTTCACATCAGGACAGAAGTCTTCCTTCATTACTCAAAAATAACCTTCCTATTTGATTGTGAATTCACTAGAAAAAATCTTTATTATTTGAGTGCAAGAATCAGTGTGCAGAGAAATTGTGCACAGAAGGTAAGACAGAAGCATGAATGGCTCCAAAAGGGAATCTTCTGACATTAGCCCTTTGATGTTCCATATAGTTCATCATTCTGAAAAATTCGAGCTAAGAGTTCACCAAGTCCAACACCAGGAAGAATGATGCCACCAGTTATAAGTGAAATGCCTACACCAAGTGGCTCCAGAATCGTGCTGTTCATGAACAGACAAGAGTCAGATAAATGGCACAAGCCAACCCCAATTCAATTTTTAAAAACCAAAATAAAATTTCAAATGTCTAGAACACGAGTTGCAAGACTATTATCATTCCCTTGCTGAAAAACAAATTTCATGTATAGAAGTGAATAGTAAAGATCTCTTTCAGCTTTAACCCACAAATAAGTATGAAGACATGAAGATGCTAAAATAAAGAAAACTTCTCTCAAACAGGAATTTTACACAAAGTCACACCTCTTAGGCATGGAATTTCTTCCATGTCACATGTCAGAGGATCCTAATGAATTTGCACATTGCCATCTGTCCCAGAAACTATATTAGAACTGGATGGGATCATTTATTCTTACGATACAAAGCACTGATCATCTTTAATTGTATTAATCCTCAAAAGAGATAAAAAATTCCCATTAAGTCTGGTCTCTCACAATTTTTAAGATGAGTCAAGGAAAGCTATGTTAACATCTTGGTTACTCAACAAAATCACAACTAAAAGAAGACTATTGTCTTTGTCAGGACAGATTTTCTGGTGTTTAACATGTTCAACAGGTTATTCATAGCCTAAATGAACCCAAGCTAAGCAGTGCAAAGGAAAGAGTGAGAGCACATGATCAGGAAAACGTGTACTGGCACAAGGTATAGCAGGAACACTTCCTGCCTGAGCAGTTTCATAACAGAGGTGAAACACCACCGAGTGAAGTTTCACCTTGAAAAGCAACAGTGTTTAGATAAATGCCACACAGCTTGGAACAAAGCCAATTCCAGGCTGCCCAGACTCCTCCACAAAACACTGCAGCAAGGGGGCTCTGTGGACAGACACAGGAACATGTTTCCAATTACAGATCACTGCCTAAAAATTCTGAGTGTATATAAATTCCTTACACATTGGTGACAAGGGCAAACTGTATCTAAGTTATGGTTAAAATTTTCAAAGAAAATAATGCTTCAGTATGAATAGTAATAAAACGCATGATATCAAGTAGAAACAGCTCAGAATTTGAAGAACTACATATTCTAAGTTTGTCACCCATGACTACAAGTAACACCTCTGCAAAGGAAGGTTTTCTTAAGTACTATTAGTTAACACCTCACAGTGCCTGAAGTGTCAGTCTTCAAAGAAGGTGCTTTCTAACAAAATGAAGTTACAAACACTAATAAAGTGATGGCATATAAAGTAAGTTTCAAGTTTTCTTGAAAGAAATAGTGTTGCCTCTCAAGTTTTTTTTTTATGTCCTGTTTTTACTTTCACATCTGTTGATAGCAGTATCAGTCAGGGATTCTCTGAGACTGGAAAGTCTCCAGAAGCAAGGGCTCCAAACCCCACCAGGCAGCCTGTTCCAGTGACACACTGCCCTCCTGGCCAAAACTCATGCTCAACTTCTCAAACTGCAATTTCTGGCTGCTGCCATCTGGTGCTACTGCAAATTGCTCACATTCAATGGTCACACTGCACTCAATGCTCACAGTGCAACTCCCCTTCCACTGGTTCTGCCCTCAGCCCCCTCTGCAGCACAGTGAATAAGCCCAGCTCCCTCCAATGCTCCCACCTGCACAAAGCCCCTCCCTGTCCTCACCACACCCTGCTAAACCCCTCTGCAGCTTTTCCAAGTTCTTTTTGTCCTGGAGTGCACACATTAAAAGTGAGTACAGACACACAGCCTCCCTGGTGCCACCTTGCCAGTGCCAGGAAGAGGAGGCTCAGTGTCCCTGTTTGCCATTATGATCCATAACATGACTTGGACAATCAGACTTTATCAAAGTTAAACAGATCTTTTTTTACTTTGGCGGTAAAGAGGGGTATGATGAGGTGTGTGCTCCCTCCAACTCAACACTTTCTCCAGCTTTTCAGTAACCTTTCCGAAGTGCTGATACCAAAACCCACCGGTGTCTTAACACAAAACCCTTCTATTCCTTATCATCATGGTAACACAATAAATTGTAATTACTTCTCTGAGCAAGCCACAACATTGACAAACCATCCTTTGATGCTCTTCTGTCATACCAGTCAACATTCAGATTCACCACCTGAACAAAGATGCATGTTCTTAGCAGTCTATCCTGCACAGTGAAAAGAAAATGCACATCAATACACATGGCTTACATGGATTAATGTCACCCAAAAGAACTGGGATCATTCCATCCTAATTCTCCCTCACATATTTTAGCCTTTAGGTTGAAGGCATTAAGAATAATGAACAAATTTTCTATTTTAAATTGTTGGCAGAAAAAAAAAGGCCGTGAAGTACCAAGTACAGAATCTTGTTAGATGCATAAAGTCAGTTCTATGGTTCCTATAGACAGGCATCAAATTATTATCCAAGTAGAGTATAAGCTAGGATTCAAAAGGTATATGTCAAGTCACAGAAGTGTCTGACAATTTAAGTATATTAGATATAGTAAAAAAACTCTTCATCTTAAGGAATGCCAATGAAGCTTAATTCCTGTTACCATGACACAGATAGGATTACACAATGTTAATTATTTTCTGTTGAAAAATAAAACAGACTTTCCTTTATTTTTCCTTCTAATCTTGTTATTTTAGGAATTTATCTTTCTCATTTTTTACAAGGGACACCGCTTTCCCTCTCTACAATTTCCCATGTACCACATTTTCTGTTATGCCAATTCTAACTTTTTTCTTTCTATAAACTAGTGACTCCCTTAAACTAACCACTGGGCTGTGCAAGGTATTTCAGCATTAATGCTGCATCACCATGATGTATTCATAACATTAGAAATCTGACTCATTCCTTTGCCCTGCCAGCTGTTTCCTCATCTACTAAGCTTCATTATCTATTAGGCTTATCCACCCTTTTATTTCTCATTTAGTCCATTTTTAAAAAAATAAAAACAAACCACAAAACCCTACACAATCAAAAAACCACACTACATCAAAATGTAGTTTTCCCCACACTCTAGTAAATTTAACAGAGGCTGAGATTACTGACTAGCACAGCAGCTTGAATACATGCAGCATGAGTAAACAATCTTCTGTTACAAGGTAATGAAGAACAAGAGCAAAAGCCAATCTCACATTACACCCTGTTTTAAATTCAAGTATAACTTTAAAAAAAGTAAAGTTCCTGTTATTGGCTCCACAGGGCCTTTTAGCAAGTGTAACTCAGTTACATGGTGCGTTTAAGATGCAATTTTACTCTTTGATTCACACAAATTCACTGCTGACAGTCCTCTTTAGTTTGGGGTTGAGGTTTTTTAGCTGACATTGGGTTATGTGTGTTCAAGAACTTTAAATAGCACATGAAAATTTTCACATCTAGCAGAGTAATTTCCTTAGCTCAGGGGTTTGAAAGCTTGAATCTAAAACTTGACTTCAAAAGCAGCATTCAACCTGAGGCTTCTTTTCTCTGGTAATTAATAAAAGCCCCACATAACCTAAATATAATGTAGGAATATGGAGGGGTAGATGAAACATTCTTTGAACACTGAAAGACTGTGCATATGAATTCAGAGAAGACACAGATGGAGGTTATGGAAGTAGTGGACATCCTTTGATCAGTTTAAGGTATCTCCTCATAACAGATCCAGACAAGCGTTCCTGCAGGTCTGCAGGGATAAATAATAAAACAGAAATTGCTAAAATGTATATATTACTATATCTATTATATACATCATCCAATGCATCCAATGACTGAAACAGATTTAAAGAAGAACCTTAACTTAGCTGAAATGAAGTTAAGGATGTTAACACCTCTCATATCACAAGCAAACTGAAGCGTTGTTAACATTTTCCTTGACCACTTGCAACTAACTGATAGCAAGAACATTTATTTGTTTACAGTAGTGATGATCAGCTACCACACAGTTTGCAGCAGTGATGATCAGCTAGCATAACACACGCTGAAATCACAGTGGAGTAGTATACATTCTGTGTGGTGGGTTAACCCTGGCTGGATGCCAGGGGCATCCCACCAAAGCCATTCCATCACTCCCCTCCACAAATGGCCAGGACAGAGAACAAAGGACAAGATATAAGAAAAGGGAGAGATCACAAATCAATTACCCTCATGGGCAAAACAGACTCAACTTGGGGAGATTAACTCAATTTATTACCAGTCAAAATCAAAGCAGGATAATTCACCTTTCAACCCCTCTCTCCTTTCCAGCTCTATCTCTTCGTCCTCTAGTGGTGCAGAGGCACAGGGAACAAAGGTTATGGTTTCTGCCACTGCTCAGGCAGAGGAGTCCTTCCTCTGCTCCAGCCTGGGGTCCCTCCCATGGGAGAGTCCTCCAATGTGAGTACATCCTATTAACAGAAGTTCTCCAGGAACTGCTCCAGCGTGGGTCACTTTTCTATTGGGTGCAGCCCTTCAAGACCAGCCTGCTCCAGCACAGGTCCCCCAAGGGTCACAAGTCCTACCAGGAAACCTGCCTGAGCATGGGCTCCTCTCTCCATGGGTCCTGCCATGAACCTGGTTCAGCACAGGCCTCCCACAGGGTCACAGCCTCTTCTCAGGCATCCAGCTGCTCTGGTGTAAGGTTCCTCCACAGGCTGCACTTCCATGGACCTCCATGAGCACATTCTGCCTCACTATGGTCAGCACCATGGGCTGCAGGGGAATCTCTGCGCTGCTGCCTGGAGCACACTTCCTGCCCCTCCTTCTCCACTGACCTTGGTGTCTGCAGAGCTATTCCTCTCACATATTCTTGCTCCTCTCTTCTCTGGCCAAAACTACATCTGTGCCCTAACTTTTTTTTCCCTTTTAAATATGTTACCACAGAGGCATTACCACTATGTCTGACTGATTTAGCCCTGGCCAGCAGCATGTCTGTCCTGGAGCTGCCTGGCTTTGGCCTCCCCTGTAGCCCCCCCACAACCAAAACCTGGCCATGCAAACCAAATACAATTCTGAGACAAAGAAAACTAGAAGTGAAAGCAGGAAGTGTCTAGACTGTGAAAGACAACCAAAGAATGAAACTGTTATTACTGTCTCCATCATACATCATTATCTTATTCAGAATAAAACAGAGTAGTATACACCAGAACCCCCAAATGACCATATTTAAAGCATGGGTAAAAATGCAAAAAAAACCAAAGTAACTAACTTGATTTAATCTAGTGAAAAAGCATCCCATCTCCTTTCACCTTTCTCATTTCAGAAAGAAAAAAAATGTGGTGAGAGGGAAAACAAAACAACCACAAATCCACTGAGCTCCCTCTAACTAAAGATCAAGACCCAAAATATTGGTCAAGACGCAAGACATACACTACTTACAATTTTGATAAGCAGCATCTCAAAAACTTCATGAACCTCAAAAAATGTCTCAGAGTTATTCAAAGTGAAATTTTATTGCTTAGATATATAAACAGAAGTTGACATTTTAGGCAGCACAGGCAGCAGTAAAGTTTCCTAGGGCTATAGAGAGAAATGAACACGAATGCTTCAGTAACATGGCACTTTTTACTGTGCAACAGCATAATCTTTAAGAGACTTTGGATTTTAGCACTTCATTCCAAGTTTCATTTTATGAACACCATGCCTCTGTCCCAAATTAAGTAACTTATCCATGCCCCATTGACATTCAAAGAGGAAAAGCCCTCCAACCATAACTCTCTGTCTGTATGCATCTCAAAGGCTTATTCACTCCTCATTCTGTGGAAGTCCTTAAGGTTATGTTTGTTTTAACACTAATGATCAATATTTTCTTTGGAACAACCAATGTGCAACAGATTCAAATGGTCCCAGAGAGGAAAGATAACTTTTAATGCATTATTTCAAGCTAAAATTATTTTTCTAATCTTTACTGATGGACAAAAACAATCAAGAATTACTACCACCTAGATCAAGTTTTCAGTCTTACGAGAACTTGTGTTAGGTCATACATGCTTATTCTCTTTACACCTTCAAAACCACTGAAAACTCAAAAAAAAAAGATTAAATGAATGAACAGAAGAGAAAACCTGCAATCAACTTCTTGCAACAGCAAAAAGTGCATGTTCCAAGAGAAAAATTGAGAAAATATTTCAGGAAAGAAATGGAGGAAATGCTGTTAAGAAAGCATAACAAGAGATAAAGAAATATAGCTTCTATTGTCTGATCAAAAAGATTTCACAAGAAATCACTTGCATTTGCCCGTGACATTGGACAATTCTAAAAGGTGAATGTCAAAGTTTCTATCCATAGATAAACCATATCAGACCAAGAGTAGCCAATTAAACTGCAACAGTAGTAATTAAACCTTACCTTCATCTTTATATTTTATTGTGACTTCATCATTGCTCTGAAGTTTTCCTCTAAAAACTCTTTGCATCATTAGCACCAATTCATCATAGGTGATATCTTCATTATGAATAGGGATTCTCCTAATATCTTCCCCAAGCTGAGCTTTGATGATCAGCTTCCCACTTAAGTCCAGCTGCCCATTCATGGTGGATTCCTTATCACCTCAGACCTGTTAGCAGCAAAACATTAAGAACATTTCAGAAAACTGAAGTGTTAGTTATTTTAATCTATCTGATGACAGTTCTGAAGCTTTACATTATCACCTAATTCGATTACTTTTACATGCCCCTCCCTTATAAAAAAGAACAAATGGCTTTTTTTTTCATTTAAGAAAAGACTGCCAGAACAAATATGTCAAAGATTTCAGGCTCTAAGGTAGCTTTACTAAGGGGATCAAGCTGAATCATGCATGATTTTCTAAACTTTTGTGCAGAGCTAAACATTGGTTTTATCACACAAATGATCAGAACTCACTGAGGGGTCCTCTCCAGAAAGGAAGATATACAATTTTTTAATTTTTGAAAACTTTGATTGGGATACTTTAACCAAGATTTTAGACTTTTAAAAGCAGCTCAATAGACCACACATTAGCTACTCATTGGGCTCAACACATGGCCACAACAGTCTGTTACTCTCAGTGTTTTAAGAGGTGAACAACTGCTGCCACTGAGTATCTATCTTGTGTCCTAGCAGCACACAGCATATACTTCTACTATATCTTTAACATTTTAGTTAAGAAAATTTAAACATTACCACTTTGTATTAAGCATCTCTCATTTAAAAACACAAAGGCTTTACATTTAAAAATCTGAAACTACAGTGAAGTTACTCAAAAAAAGGAATAAGAGGGGAAAAAAAACCACAAAAAGAGATCCACATAGTTAGTCAAATGTCCCCTCCTATTTTCAAGTTTTGGACAGGGGCAAAACAATAGATCTGGAATGAGGAGCAACTAAAGAAGCAGTTATCTTAACATACAACATCTTGACATACAATTACTGGACATCTTAAAACATAAGCAGCCCACATCCAACTCAAGATTTTTGAAACCACATGCAGGCAAGTACATTGTTCATTCACTTGCACAAAAAGAACTCTCAGACATGCAGCTATTTTTCTTTCACCTTTAAGGATGTTATAACACAGTGCCTTATGAGAAAAATGAATTTTCCTACAGTCAGTCTATTTTTGAAGTACCGCACTGAAAATTCTCTCCTACCAGAAACAAGACACTCAGCTAAAGCCTTTAATACACTCCTTGATGCACCTCTTTATATTTAACTCTACTGTTTCAGTGACAATATTTTGCATTAAAAAGATGGAGTATAATGCCATCTTTAGACTGCAATTAAATTTCTGGAGGTCTTGGTAATTAACTTAATACAAAGCAAAGATTTCAGGCAAAGCCCTTTGTTTAGCCCAAAAAGACACAAGCAATTATTGATCAAAACTCGCTCTCCTCATCACATGTAAGAGGTAGGTGGATACAGCCTAACTGCAGGGAAAAGGGACCAGCAATTAACAAAGCCACCTTGCTGCTGAGGCACTGTGATCAAACTGTGAGCTTTATAGTATTGTTAATGCTCACTAATGCATTATTCAGCTTTTGCAACATAGGAGTCTTGACTGCAGGCACATCAACAAAACCTAATTAACTCTAAATTACATTTAAAAGCATAGGGTTTTGCACAAGTTGGTTGGTTGCTGGAGTTTTTTTTAATTTAAGCATTAAAAAATAAAACAGTATTGACCCACAGGTTTCCTTTAATCTCCTTTCCAAAAATACAAATTTATCATTACCTTGTTTGTTAAGTGATGCTGGATTGTTGGACAGGTTTCCCACCTCACTTCAGGGCAGAGTTAGGATAAGCCGCCATGCACTATCAATGCAGGGAACAGGAAGCTGCATCAGAAAATAAACATATTTACAGTCACACTTCCCTAGAATGACACAATTCACATCAATCTTTCACTTTAGAACATCTTAGTGAATATACTCAATATAAAAAGCCTTTGCTTTATCCATAATGTAACAATCAGATGTACACTTTTGAGTATTGTAGAATTTGCATTCATCTAACAGAGATCTCAGACAAGACTTCTAATTTTGTAATAAAATATTTTATTAATTTTCTAATGGCATGTAGGAATTCCTAACAGTAATGTATTCCTTTCCAGGACTAAGATCAAGAGATGATTTAGCATACAGAACAGTCCAATAGGGAACACCCCTGGCTCCTCCCTTTTGACCCCATGGGTGTACCCTTCTGGCAACTCCTCTCTTTCACATGCACAGCCAATTTCAACAATCCATAATCTGATTTTTAGATGATTCACTGCTAACCAGAGAAAAACAGTAGGTTCCCCTTTCTTCACATAAAGCTGGGCTTCCCAGCTCTCCTCTTCCAACTCATCTGGAAGTAAACTGGAACATACAGGATGAAGGGAGAGAACAAGCAAACCCCAGAAAAGACACAAAGCCACTGGCAGCTGCTCTCCTCGTCCTGGGTACGAAATGCTCCCCTTGAAAAAGGGTTGTGCCTGCTCCTGACAGTGAGAGACTGCTGCGACACACTAAGCAGGGGAACAGGAAGAGACTACTTTTCTGATGCCTCACTCACATTTTATGAAATAAGCAAGGCATGGCATGAAGATAGGGCCCCTTTCACCCCAGCCTGCTCCAGCTCCAGGTAAGTTTACTGCACTGGATAAATACAGATAATGCATCTAACAGTGCTTGAACCAAAGAGTTCATTTAGCTACTCACTCACACTGTTTAAGCATTAGATATGGGCACCGGTTTTGCTTCTTCAGCATTGCAATATTTGCTACTCAGGAACTGTTAACATTAAGAACTGAACCTCATCTCTAAGTCCTAAACATACACACATTTTGGTGGACACAGCTGAACTCCTGTGGCCTTTCAACAGATCGAATGTATCGTTCATTTCTTTGTGCAAGGAAAGGAGCTACTGTAATGCCTCATTTACCCACATGGCCCACAGAAACCTGCTGTCCATCTCCGACTACGAAAAGGTAGCAGGAGAATAAATGCACTTTTTTTTGGTCTAGCTGTTCTCCATTCTGCTTGAAGGTGTCCAGATTTAAAAACACAGATTCTAAACACTGCAATAGCTTGCAACTGTTATAGAAAACCATGTGAAATACTCAAATTGCTGAATTACACAGCACTAAAGCTTTTTCCCTCACTGTGACACAGCTGAATGGATGACTCCACTGAGAGAGTTTTACAGAGAACACATCCAGAATGCACACTAACGAGCTTTTTAACAAAAATCAGTGTCTACTTTCCTGGGGCGAGGACCAACCAACAAAAAAAACATTTATGTCTCCATCTTTCAGACTACAGACTGCTTTCCGTAAGAATCACACTGACATGTTTCTAACCTTCCTGGTGTACCACTTGCATTTTGCAGGTACAGACTTCTCCTCCCCTCCCAGCTCACTTTCCATTCACATCATGCACTAATCTAGGTGGTGCATGTGGACAGGGATTGCCCAATCTAGGCCAGTCACTTCAGGATCCCCTCTAAAATCAGCATCTCATGACCACGTTGCATTTCACTACCCTTTCTGCGCAGCAGCAGAGAAAAACAGCCTTGCCCAGGCGACTGAAGGACAGACACTCCTGCTTTATTTTTTTCCGTCAAAACAGGGTTAAGGATTAGAGTGACGCCGACAGAAACACGAGCAAGCAGAAGTGCCTCCCAAACGCCTCCCGAGAGAGAGCCATGAGTTTTCCCAAGGCAGGCGGGGGAGTGACGCGAGGGAGCAGGACGGAGAAGAGCTCTTTTCGGTTTTCTCCAGTTCCCATTCGGGCAGGCCCGGCCCAAAGGGGAACAGAAATCACAGCCAATCCCTGCCGGACAGTGAGGAGCCGGCAGCTCTTGTGGCTGGGTGACCCAGGAAACAGCGGGCCGTGCAGGGGCAGGGATCCCGGGATCTCCCGCTCCCCGGGCCCAGGAGGCCGCGGTCGCTTTCCGCCTCCCTCAGCCGCGGCCGGGGGACGCGAGGGGTCTCCCGGCCCCTCCGCCAGGGGCACCGCGGAACGATGGGGCCGGGAGGAGGGGGCGGCCGGCTCACCCCAAACCCAAAGCTGCCCCTCTCTCCCTCCTTCCCGCCGCTTCCACACGCGGCTGCTCCAGGGAGCAGCCCCGGCTCTCTTACTCTGGCTTCTCCGCCGTCCCGCCGGTGCAGCCCCCCCGGTCCAGCCCCGGGCACGGCCGCCGCCGCCACCGCCCGTACGTGGCAGGGCAGAGAGAAGGGGCCGGAGCGAGGCCGGGCCTGCGCGAGCCGCGCGCGTGCGCGCTGAGCCGCGCGGGGCCCCGCCCCCTGCCGGCCGACATGGCGGCTGCTCATTGCCAGTTGTGCCGCCTCAGCCCCGCCGCAGTGAGGTCGGGCTCTCACAGAGGGCTTCTTTCGAAATACCAGCCTTGGCCTTCGTAGGCTGGCGGTGCTTAGATAAAAAAAAACGGGTCGTAAAATTCGTCTGTACTTGTTAGACTTGGTAGACGCCCGCACACGGGTGTCTTTTATCCTGGTCATTCATCATTACTCTGGTAGCTGCACACACCCTCACACCCTCTTCACACTCCTCTGTCTGGCATTCAGAGCTTGTCCCCTGTAATATATGTTATACAGCAGTTCATGCTTAAGGGGAGAATGTGTAAAATAAAAATTGTGAAGAGAACCTAGCATCCAACGAGGCTCAGACCACGAGCAACGTGGAGACAGATTACTACACTGGAATTACAAAATTCCTGGTGGCAGCAGGAGAACAATGCCTCGTTTACTAATAAAAGAACGTGGCCAGGCGCGGAGATGGGCTTTCTCGGAGCCACCAAGGAACACCGAAGGGTGATCATGGCTCTGTAGATACCATCAATCAAGATAACCGAAGTTGAAGTCAAGGAACATATAGCTGAATACACGACTTGACATGACATGATCAGCGCTTGGTACTACTCAGCAAAAACAGCAATTGTCCAGCCCTGCACAGTGAAAGAAATCTTCGTACATATGCAGGGTTACAAAAGAAATCGGGGCACCTCTGCCTCAGGCATAACAAAACTGTATAAAAAAGCAGCATTCGTGAACAGAGGGGAATCGGATGTGATGGAGGTTGGATCCAGGTTCACCTAGCACCGAACCCGGGCTCAATGCTGTCTCTTTGGCTATGGGTTTTGAGGACCATATTTTGGTCGCGAAAATAAAATCTTTCGCATTTATTAATTTAGATTTCTGGCTGATCATTTATGTAATATATGTTAGAAATAATTCATACTATCAAAGAATGTATTTTATAAAGATTGTGAAATCCAAACGAGTCTCTGACCACAAGCAGCCTGAGAGGCGGATGTTTATTCAAACTCCGAAATAAATTCCTGGAGTCGGCCAGATAACGATCGGCTTTCGACTGATCATTTATAACAATTCATAACACCCCTAAGAGACAAAAAACATGAATCTGCAGCTAATTTCCTGAGTTTTGTCAATGGAAGGTGTGGGAATGGATTCCTGAGGGTGCCTCTCCCAGAGCTTCTGGAGCTGGAGCTGGTGTTGCTCGGGGATAGTTGGGATTTCTGCTGCCCATTTTCGTTCAGCACTGAGGCCGCGCTGTGCCCGTGCTTCCCAGAGGGGTGCCATGCAGAGCTACCGAAAGCACAACTTGTGCTTAGTTATTTCCTGGCTTTAAAGATCCCACTGAAAAGACAGCTTTTGCTTTAATAACTGTTTTCTGCCAGGACGAAAAAAATGTAAGAGTTGTTTAGTTTTTTGTAGTATTTGTCCTTGCTGAGAGCTCTGTCCCTGCTTAGAGGAGGGTCCAACTAGCAGTAAGGAGATTGAAAATGGAGGTGAGAATTTGAAATGAAAGTGAGAGAAGATGAACACCATACAAATTTTAATTCTAAACATTTCAAGGAGGAGGAGGGGCATGGTTCAGGAGGCTTCTTTGCTAAACTTTATGAAGTATTTAGAAAATATTTGAGTATTTTCAATGAAAAAATCTTTGCTTTAAAAAATATGGGAAAGATCCAGAAAAGTAGATGTTGCCATCCATTATACTTTCTGCCACTTGTATTACATACCTTTGTACTGATGATTCAGTCCTTCTCCAATCCATTTCTTTATCAAAGCAGGGTTTCCAAAGTGTTAACAAGAAACTTTGTGATCCCTAAAGCCCACATATCACAAACAATACCAAAGTTCACTACACTATGAAGATAAATATATTCCACGTGTAGATACAAGCTGAACTATTGTTCCTGTAATAATTTAGCATATTACCTGAAAAAGATAGTTTTAATTTGTTCCATTTCTGAAATTAGGATTCCCTAGATGAAAGAAAAAAAAGCCATGAAATGTATAACGGGGGGGGGGGGGGCTTTATGCTGAAAGTGTTCTGTATTCAGCAAGAGATGTTCAGTGTTGGCAATAATAGCATTTTATTCACATCTGAAATACTTAGGGACAGGATGCTAAATTAGTAAAAGAAGACAACACTTCCAACTCTATACTTCAAATTCTTTGTAGGTTTTTGCCTCGTTTTTTGGGATAATATGGAAATAATATTTCTATTAGTTTTTAAAAGAGGTGTTCAAAATTAAATGGGATGTTCTTTAGAGAATAATTTGTTCATGGAGAAAAAATATCACTTATTAGAAAATATTATCGCTCATTTAAGGAGTCATCCTCACAGTGCCTAGCAGTGTTCTACAACACAATCAAGTATCATCCTTCCTAAACCACACAAATTTCCAAAGGAAAATTTCTGAAAGGAAATTGGAGGAATTGACAAAATCAAGCATTTTACGTTGGATTTACAAATAAAAAATGCATGCCTGCGGTTACGTGAACTTCCTATAAAAAAAAAAAAAGTATGAACTACCTGTCCTAAATAACTTTTAATGACCATCTCTGCTTTTTCTGGAGCAGTAGTGATGAACTTCATCCTTGCTTCTGGTGTGACTGCTCTTTTTAGAGGTGTATCAATGCTCCAGTACACTTCTTTTCTGCCTCATAAGTCAGCATGGATTTCTAAATCATGGAGGACTTTTCAGGACTGATGAAACACTTGTATGAAGACACTCAGAAAGTCTCATGTGTAATGCACAGTGCATTTATAGTTGCTGCTTGTTGATATACTGTTTGGTTTCTAATTAAATTGAATTTTTACTTCTGAAAGGGAGAGGAGAGCTGCAGTGCATTGGCCATGTCTAGTGGGCCTGGAATATACAAAGGGCATAAAGAGAGCAACGTCTGTGTGTCTGAGCAACTTCTGAGCAACTGTGCAATGTCTGTGTGTCTGTACTGGAGCGTAAAGCTGTCATTAGCTCAGTCCTTGCCAAGACCTTGGAGTACAAGCAGCACCAAGAGGCTCGGGTGCTGCCCGGCTGCTTTGCAGCCACATTGTCCTGCCAGCACATGGTCCTGCTCCTCCCTCCTCGTGGTCTCAGCTTATGATCTATTTCCAGCTACCTGCAGCTGGAGAAGTGTGTCCGTCATTCCAGGTACCTGCGAGAGCTGTATGAAACAAACCAGGAGCAATGTGGGATTGTATTTCATGGATTTGCAGGTTTCCGGTTCCGGTTAGGGAAGGTAGACAAAGAAATATTGTCTGAAAAAGTCTGGGTTGATATGAAAGTTTCCTGTGAATGCTTTTCAGGCTGTGATTTTGAAACATTTTATGTTTTTTAATACAGTGGTGTTGGTACCTGGAAAGTGGGAACACTTTGAAAACTTTTGTCCTGAAGAGTGATGTTCTGAAAATGAATACAAATCTGGAGTTCCTGTAGGGGAAATGAAAGTGTGGACTTATTTTGCTGTTAAAACCAGAAAAGATTAGTCAATGTGACAATTCAAAAAACAACTATAAAATTATTTTTGGTAACTGCTAACAATTACATCAAAAACTTGAAATAAATGAAGTACTTTCAAGAGGAAAATGAATCCATGTAGGTGATTCCCAGCTATAGATGCCTCATTTGCACATTGTAATGGATTAGTTAGCATGTGTCAGGAGCCTGTCTCAGGATCATATTATTATTCTCATCTGGATAGGATGAAGATAAGACCTGGCTGAGGATGCCTAAGCATTAAATGTGGTGTGCCATATCAGCACTTCAGTCAGATTCAAACAAAGGGAATAAAGACTTTAACATTTCTATACTGGTTTTCTAGATTCTCATTTCAAGGATTAAACAGGAGAATCTTGAGTCAAAAAAAAAAAAAAAAAGGAGGCTCATGTTTTTAAATTAATGGATCTCTGTTTCCTGCTCATGACTTCAGTTTTAAATCCTAGGCATAGTCTGTCCATCAGTGTGGGATGATCACCTCAGGACTTTTTGCACAGAGTTTACAGATCTGATTGTCACTGGTGTACAGGCACTCCATTTTCAGTAGATCAAACTGACAATAAAAAGCGTAATGTCTGGGGATTTCACATATTTCTAATTAGCTGTTTTATAGAAAGTAGCCAAGGGCATAATAATGAAGGATCCATTACTCCAGGTACTTCATATGCCTTATATGAAGGGATGCATTTATAGGAATGCAAGGCCAAGAATCCAGCAGGGCAGTGGGGGGAAAGAAGAGGCAGAAACTTTCCTGAAGACTTTTTTTCAGTATCACTGTGAAAGGCCTCAAGCCATGAAGCTCTTTTTACTACCCTGGGACTCTTTCCAACATCTATTGCAGAGGAATTTTTTCCTGCTATTCTTTCTGAAAATAATTTTACATATGATTTGGTGTAAAAGAAGCCACCCAGACAGAGCAGTCTTTTCAGTGCTGACCTTGAAATAAAATCCCACCTTGATTTGTACAAGGGTAAGAGTTTTATGTGTGACAAACCAGCATTCATTTCTGAAAAATAATCTGAATCCCTATAACTGCTCTCTAACAACTTCCCACCCTATATCAAGCTGTTGAAAAAATAAGTCCAATTTTTGTTTTTAAATCTCAATTATTAGTCTCAGAATTGCTAAATATGCTGACCTGGGTAGCATTCAAAATGCAGAACTGAAAGCTGAAAGCAAGACTTATTTTTTCATTGCTTATTAACATGAGGTAGCCAATCATCCAGGTGATCCCAAGCACTACCACTACAGAGATAGCGCTAATCATATTTTTCATTAATGAATCCTTTTTATTCCTAGAAGCACACACACAAAATTTTATTAAATTTTTCTCTATGCCATTTAATATCTGAGTTTCAAACTTTCTCTTTTTTTCAGGGCTATATTGCAAAAAGGTATTATTAAAGTGAGTTGAGAAGATACACTTCCCTACATTTGTTTGATGTATCATTCAGAGAAGAAATCCAGAAAAAATAGATGTAACCAAATTTATCAGACTAATCTGTGTTTGGAGTATGCAGCTTGTATGTATATGTTTTCAATTTAAAAAGTGAGGTTTACCAAGGCAATTGAAAATTAGTATGTTAGCTATTGTAAGTTTTTTAGAATGCTTATAAATTCATCCAAATGCACTTAATTTTCAACAGACGAAGTACCTGCCCGTGAAGTTTCTCTCAAGCCTGAACAGACTCAGAGATAAGGTATTTTGTTTGCTCCAACCATGAAAATTGTACTTAAAGAAATGAAGAAACAGTACAAAGTTTTGTTGAATGGATAAGTCCCATGGAATTAATAAAATGAAAGCAATCCTTTTTTAAATAATCTAGTGTACACTGAGGGCTTGTGACATACAGTCTATGACAATACATGGAGTGTTGATGTAAAACTGAGCAAGCAAATCTGCTTCAAGCTGCTCAAGAACTGGCGTGATGTTTGGCTGTGCTGAGAAATTCATCATTCTCGGTTGGACCTGCTCTTCTCTCACTTTTAGGGGTTTAAATTGGGAATAACTGTCATTGAAGTTGAGTGACACTGCAATCCAAAAAGGGGGACAAAATACATTCATTGATATGCACTTGAACAAAGTCTAACCCATTGTAACAAATGGAATTCATTTTCTGCCTGCTGAAAATATATATTTCTTTAAAATAAAAGATTTTGTCAAAAATCTGAGTTTGTGACAAGAAGGTCTGAGCTGGTGACAAGAGACTGAGGAATAAATTTGCAAAAACATGACCACCATCTGGAAGGGAGTTTGTGTTTACATTTCCTGAACAAGTCTGCTTTTCTTTCGTATCCTCCACTATTGCCAAGGTGCATTCTAAGCCTGATAGCCTGCTTTGGTATGTGGGCACTCCAATTAATACCTATTCCAGAAACACAGGGCAAATAGGAATATAATTATTATAGCCAGATTTTAAATACATGTGAGGTATGTATATTTCAGTACATTAGTTTAATTAATTTGTTTAATGTAGGTACTGAAATGTAGTTATGCACTTAAGTGAAGGGGTGGAGTATCAGTTAGGCTGAGGGTGTCAGCAGTTTGCATTTCAATTCACGGAGGACTGCACAGTCTTGCAGGAGGATTCAAGGCAGATGTAGATCCAGTACCCTAGATCCTTAGTAAGGAGAAAATGTGTTTCTTTCTAGTGAATATCTAGGTTGAGTAAGGAGTTTTATTTCTTTTGGGTACTTAGAAGTAGTATGCAAAGTAGTATACTAACATGTCTTGGTTTGGAAAGACAGGTGTCTGCTAAGGAAGGCAGGAGCCTCCCCTGAAATGGAAAATGTAAACCCCCTCCATCCAAATTGCTATAAATTTGAAATTAAGGTACTCTCTGGGAAAAAATGTGGGAGCAGGAATAGCAGCTCTTTACTAGGGAAGAAAATAAAAAGATAAAATAAACAATGCAGTAAACTAAAACAACACTGAAAGAGTCAGAACACAACCTGACACCCTGTTGGTCAGGGTGTTGGCAGCAGTCCAATTGGAATGGTGGCTGCAGTGCTCCTGGAGTGTCAGGTGTGGTTCTGTTGGAACAGTGATCCTGTAGAAAGATGTAGTCTTCCTCTGAAGATCCAGTGGAAGAGGCAGCTGTTTCTCTGGGAATCCAGTGGAGAAGCTGTGCTGGTGTTCCAGAATCTCCAGATTATACCTGGGTAGGAGTGCTTGGCTCCTCCCTCTGGGCAGAGCATCTCACAATGGGATGTTATAGTTCTTATCAGTCATGCAGTGACATTCAATAGCCTGTTATCAGCAGATGTCCCCCTAGAGGGAGGAGTGGTTGTGGAAGAGATAAGGAAAACTGCCCAATGAACAGAAGAGAACTGCCACACAGATGGCAAACAGAATACAATTTCCTTGGCAATCCAGGACAATACATCTAGAATTGTATTAATAATAAGCCATCACAAAAGGTGTGGGATAGCAAGTGTTGTAATAATATGTGGACTTAAAATTCTTCGTGTTATAAGTTTAGAGCTTTTCCTTCCCTGTCAGTAGCTGCAAGTGTTATTGCAACTACTATGGCAGGGATTCCTAATTAATAAATGAGACATTAGCAATTTATTGTTTGGTTGCACAGGCATACCTCCCTTCCACACAAATAGCTTATTGCCTCCTGACTTCCATAGATTTTAAGATCTATGTTCCACCTACGTTGTACTAAGTTAAAGGGGATTTCTGTAGCCTAGACAAAGGGCAGGACTGAGGGTTGTGAGCAATATTTTTCTGAGGACAGCTCATATCCATGACTTGCTGATTTTTGCCAGCAAAGAGCTTCAACAGAGCTTCCTGAGCCAACACCTGTGGTGACAGAGCAAGCCCCCTCCTGGGTTGTAGTGGGCTCCCGTATCACAACTGTGCAACCCTATGTTCTCGTCAGCAGTGAGAAACTAGTTTAGGAACATATTGTATCAAACACCTTTGTATTTCATACCAGACTGATGCAGAGTGTAACTTTTGCCCTGCAAGAAGCTTGGCTGTCAGGTTTGCCTCCTCAATCCCTTTGCTTCACTTCTTGTCTTCTGCACCTCCTGCCTGCCAGTTCACACTAGGTAGCACGTCTCGTGGGGAGGAGCCTCATGCAAAACATTTTATCCCGGTAATAAACATGCTCCTTAAAGTCTATTCCTTCTTCATCCCTAATAGAGACCTTGCAGTTTGCCATGCACTGACTGTGGTCTCAAAAGAGATCCAAAAGCAGTAAGTCAGAATCATTGTGGTTTGGACGTGTGTAACTTGCCACAGGACACACAAAAGGACATAATGCTGTGCTGTCATTCAAATACCTGTGGAGGGAGCACAGTGCCACGTAGCCAGGCAGCATTTGCTGAACTTTTTCTGGTTTGCATGTGCAGTCCGAATTCTAAATGTTTCCGAGGAATTGCCTCTACAAATGCAAGGCATAATAATGGAACAATAAAGGTTGAAAACTGCTTGGTGGGTGCCATCAGAAACAATACAATACAAAAGCTGAATGCACAACATGGAAAATACTGGTGCCCTTGTACACTGTATTAGAAGAGTTTCTTGAAACAGGCTGAGATTTTCACTTTACCTTGCCAGCATCTGTCTGAATTTTTCCATTGTCTGGGTAAGTTCTCTGAAAGAGAAAATGAAACATTCTCTGAAAGTGAAACATTCTCTGAAAGTTACCTTTCAGTTTGCAGTGTTGCTTCTAACTGCTGTACTGACTTTAGAATGTGTTCTTTGCTTATTAATAAATAATATATCAAAATAATATCAGGCAGTCATTGCTTTTGGATGTATTCAAAGCTCTGGCTGGGAATCACTAAATGAGGAATTTAAGTCCATATATGTGATCACCATGACTGAAAGATTTTTTACTTAGTTGGCAGAAACAGATTGTTGAATGCTTGATTACTGTGAAAATTTATCCTGCAGTGACCAGGCTATCAGTTTCAGTGTTTTATCAGGTCAATGAGAACAAGCTCAGGTTATACCAGTAATGTGAGCAGCAACAGGAGATTATTAGATCACATGGCACTAACCCAGAGACAGAAACACTGATTCTACTTGCTCTCTGCTGATCTCCTATCTTTACAACTCTCCCTGAATGTACTCTGTACTATATAGGTGCCACATGGAGAACTTTCAATCTTGCCCCATCCAATTACTGACGTAGTTATGAGGAAATGTCCAGGCAGTGGCTTCGTGCCACTGACCAGGAATAAGTACAGCAGTGCAGAACTGAGTGCTGACCACAGGAATGTTGCCAACAAGAAGTAGTGCAGCAGGACAGCCACAACTGTGCACCAGGAGTCTGTGGGAGTATCCACCCTGTCAGAGGTAAGGTGGTACTGGTGGCATCATAAGGAAGGTATTGCTGGTAGCATCTGGTGGTGTTGTTGGTGCACTTTCTGGAAGTATGGCTTTCAATTCCAGAGATGAAGATGATGTTAAAAACGAGCATAGAAAAGCAGAGACTCATTAACACCCACTTTATAGATAAGTTTTGAGTTTTCCTATTGGTAGAAATATGTTTAGGAGAAAAAAAAAGAAGAGAAAAATGAGAAAAATTCTCAAATGTTTTCTCATTTTCATTTATACTAAAAGCAAGCTAGAGAGGAGAAACTTTAATATAGACAGAAACTAAAACAATAACTTATTTGCAGAATTACACCATTGATTTCAGACAGCTTAACAAATCTATCAGTTTTAGGATGAGGCCTTGACTGACAACAGTTTGGGATGGCTTTTTTCCCTTTCTGCTCTTTTTGGAATCTTTTTCATCAGTGTTAAGAAGTAAGTTAGCATAAAACAAGTATTTCTAACCATTCTCCAGAGTTCAAGAGAATAATAAACCTCCACTTCCAAACTTTGTCCTATCTCTGAATCACAGAATCAATTAGGTTGGAAAAGGCTTCCAAGATCATTGAGTCCAACCTATGACCAAACATCACCATGTCAGCTGGACCCTGGTACTGAGTGCCATGTCCTCTCTTTCCTAAAACACCTCCATTGGCATTATATATAGTATACAAACACTATTTTAATCTTTTTATATATATAGATAACATTATCATAAATAAATACATTTAAAAGGCAGAGGCTGAAAGCTCCTACAGTCTTAAAAACATGAACCATGATGGAATTGCTCCAAATCTGCATTAGTGCAAGCAGGATGAGAAACAGGCATTAATCTATTATAACTTTAGCTCTGCTGGCATGACTTCCCTCACTGTTCAGAGGGGATTCACAGGACAGCATTAATCACAGGCATGTCCATCAAGAAAATTTGCTGCAATTGTGTTTGTATTAAGTCATTCACAATAAAACAGTAGCACGAGCTAGCTACTGCCTAGGAAAAGAGATAACTATTTACACATTGTAATACCAGTGTATGGGGGGAGGTCACACTGGTGGTGGAACACTGTGATACATTTTTAAAGTCTAGAATTGAGATAGTGAACTGAAAAGCTCAGTGTGTATCACAGACCTGTGTGCTCTGGGTCTGTGTTGTCAGGGCCTGACCAGGGTAGTGACAGAGGTGACAGCGAGTCCCAAGCCATGCTGTGTGGTTTAGCTATTTTTGAAAATAGCATTTGCTAACCAATAATATTGCAGTATGTTCTAAACTGGCTGCTTTTAATTGTTTTCCTCAAAATACATACAGAACAAAATATTGTAACTTAGTGTAAAATACTTGCAGTTTAACATCTTCCCTCTTACCTAGTGAGTATTTGAAACAAAATTATAATAACCAGACCAGCCATGGACAATCCAACACAAATATAAGAAATATAATCCAAAAGCTTTTCATATTTATATTTTATATGAAATGCCCAGAAAACCAATTGTATCAGTTATAGGAGATGATAAGAGATACATTTCTTTTTAAAGTTTCTCTTTCTGGTTGCACATAGGAACAATAATGTTTCAGTAAAGTTATGATCATTGCTAGCCACTGCCAGAATTTTTAGGTTCCACAGAATTATTCTAAACCCCCAAACTAGAGAAGCTTGTGAAAAACACCAACAAGAGATTTAACAATACCAATTAAATTTTCATCAAAATAGCAGATTAAATTGTTCATAATAAAATGCAAGGTGACACAGACTTTACAAAGCAGCTTTTAGCTTTTCATACTGGTGAGCATTGTGAATTTTGACTTCTTGGTCTAAGGTAAGATATTACAAATAATTATGAATTGAAACCAGTCTATGTTTGCATAGTGAGAATAAAGCAGCAAGTAAATGTAAGTGTATTGAATGAAACAGAAAATGCTGTTGCCTTTGCATAAACAGATGGGAATCTTATTTAAAGTATAGTCAGTTTGTGCAAAAAGGACATGCATAACATAAAGGGAAATACAGAAACAAGTAAATACTACAAATTTGGAAATGCTATTCTGTGAAGACAGTAAAAATGAACTCTGAAATGCTGGCACACTGAAGTTAGTGACCACAGATATGTGATTTTATCCAGGGTGTGCTTTGTTTTGAGAAGCTGAAATAAATACTGAAGGAATAACAAACATCAGAACTAGGCAGTCATTCCTAAATAGTCTTGTTGGTAAAAGAGGGCAATATATAAAACTTTATGGTTGAAAGCTTAATATTTACAGAGCGAGTGCTTTTATAAACATATAAGCAAAGGGAGTAGTTAATGCTAAATCCTCTGAGTTATTTACCAGCACAAGGGAGTGCCACAGCTAGCCCAGACTCCAGGAAGCTCTACTCTTCATCTGGGGACACTTCAGCCTTTAGCCAACCCCTCATCTGACCACCAGCTGCTCCAACAGAGGCGCAGAGCTGGAGGCTACAAAGGCTGAGCAGGGGGAATGAATTAGGCCAGCCCTCCCTTGCTAAGGAGCTGCACAAGCAACTGGGCACAGGCACAGGTCGTGTCAGAGGGAGCCAGGACTTGCCAACACATTTGGCTATTCAGCAGCTTGGGCACAACTTGCCCAATTTGCCAGATCTGCCAGAGGGCAGAAACAAGCACATGGGGACACTTTAAACTCCTGTGCATTCTAGCTTCAGTGCACCTATGCCCTCGTATTGCCATGCTGATCTTAGAGTTAGAGACAATCAACCAAACAAAAAAAATTAAACAGCCTCGGACTCTTCCCATTGAAGAAAGGACAATGCCCTACCATCAGAACAGCAAAATTAGTGGTGTGATTACACCTGCGTCGTTTACAGGGTAATGCCAAAAGTCACAGGCATGACCACACAGCTGCAGTTCAGATGTGTCATACCAGGGATTGGGATTGCAAGGAGAAAAAGTGGCTACAGAGACACAGAGATAGGCACCAGCAAACTGTGTGAACTGACAGTGATCTGATTTTGAAACGGGAGCTGACAGCTACTAAGCAATATGTGGGTTTCATAAACCTTGTGAATTATATCAATAACAGCACAATTTGGCATTTAAAACTTACTTTATGTGCCTTTCTCAGTCAAGATTGCCAATGAAATTACCAATTCCTGTGAATTATCCAAGTGATCAGGATTCAGGCTTCCACTGAGTAAGCATTAAAGCATTGCCATTTGAATTATTTGTTAGCCAAACAACAGCTTTCAGGTTTTGGTAGCACTGTTACTGCCAACCAGAGCTGAATCCACACTGGAACAGGAAGCAAACAATGATAAATGGAGTGGCCCTTCCCTCCCCTCCTGCAGCACAGTGGTGCTCCTGCACTCACGCACCAAATGCCATGCAGACATTTTCAAACATGCTTCTGCAGGGTACAGCAATTAGAACTACTTTTAATGAGCAACAAGCAGCTTGGAGTGCAAATAAGAACTGAACACAAACATTCATGGTATTAAGTAGTTCAATTAAAAATTATGAAAAAATATAGGAGTAAAAAAGTTTCAGTAATTTCCTTAGAAATGACACATTTCCTGGATCACTTAGCTGTATGGTTCTATGGTGATGATTACTGATCTGTCATATGTATGTGTTTGAGCTCAAAAACTTTTTTAAATATTGTAAGAAGAAACCAATTACTGTTTTCTGGAGAAACCATGCCAAATTTGAATACATATCATCTAAAAATTCAGGGGGTTTGGCAAATGGACACTCACATAGGAGAATTGTCTGCAAGAAAGCAGTAACATCTGGCATCAGTTCCTGGTGGAGGAAGGACAAAATGGTTTTATCTGGAAGTAGGAGTTAAAAGATAGCATGAAAAATGAACATTCCCCACATTAATATGTGTATTGGGCTGTGCCAGTCATGTTGACTTTTTTCTTGTTTTCCAAAATTTTGGATGTTTTCTGGAGAGAAAGACTGTCTGCCATAGACCTGGTTGTTTTTATTCTTGATACAGGACTAATGCACCCTAAGACAAATCCCCTCTGGTATTCCTATGACGTTTTATGGAATACACTTTTGCTCACAAATGTCCTAGTTTAGCAGCACAGAGTCAGCAGTATCAGCTGTTATATACAGAAGTTGAAGAACATTTTCTATGCCACTTGTTCTAAACACAAGAAGCCTGCACTATGCCCATGCACACATTCAGCATTTACAGATTTTTGTTTAGATGTTTTTCAAAATCCATATAAGTAGTTGAGAACACTTGCTATTCCTATGAATGTTAAGGGAGATCTTCAATTTTTGCTGAGGTGGAGTGTGAAAATAATTATTACCCTTCTCTCAATATCATTTCTGGAGGAAAATACTGGTAAATGAGAAAAATAAATCGTAATATATGCACGCAGTCCAAATGGCCAGACTTTTAATAACACTAAGAAATAATTACACCAGGGACATTTACTGTTAGTGCAAAGTCAGAAGATAAGAGACTGCCTGGACTTTTGCTTTCAGATCTCACTTTTTGACTGCCTGGGTTTTTTTTCCACACTTCTACCAAAGTAGAGTTCATCTAGGTGATTTAAATTGCTCATCTGAATTGTAGTTTAAGTGAGGAAGTAAAATCCTAGATTATATAATAGGCTTTGTTATTGGTCTTATGCTTTCGACTTAAGATCAAGAGAGGCTGATTTGATCTCTCTCTAATCTGATAATCAGGTGAGACTAATGTAACTGTATTTGTACAAAATATCACAGATGTGCACTTAATAGGGAAGAAATCTGTTGGGACTTCTTTTAAGACAAACTCTGGATTTGATATCTATCTGTCTTGAGGGGGGTGTTATGTTATTCTGGCATTATGATGAAGGCTTTGATTACATGATCATGCTGCTTTCCCACAGTATTGCTTTCTGAAACAGTGAACAGAAATGGCATGACCAGTTAATGAGTTATTCATTAATTTTTGTTGTCAGGGCTGGGTGTGTGAGGTTATTTGGTTTATCTCTTCACATATTTTTCTAACCCTGGTGAGAGAACTGAATTATAAATTTCTCTATGGGCTTGTATTCAAATTGTGTTCATCGTTATGATGTCTAAGTGCTCTACTAACCTCACCTTTGTTATGCTGTTGTGATTTCTCAGTGTTACTGACACTACCCTGAGAGATTAGGACAAGTCAGCTGGTTTCAGGTGCCTGGTTTGAAACTCTCGTGATATCAGAAATGCACATATTTGAAGAACTATAATCTCTTTTTTTTTTTTTTTTTTTTCTCTTGGTCAATACCAATTTATCCTCCAAGCACTGCAGAATATAAGTAATGGATATCTAGAAAAATCCCAAGTGAGTAATGCAATTTGCAGGTGTTAGGATGTGGATGTCCTGACTGACACCTGACAGCAATAGGAATTTTGGTTGAAATAGTTCATGTCTTCAGATTTCAGGCAAAGTACGTACTTGTTCTTGATCTCAATGTTTGTAGAGTTATGGTCAAAAATTCAACACACCCTCAATTTTAGAAAATAAAACACCTGAAAAAGTCACAGATACCAAAAGTATTCCAACCATTACATGTACATTTGCATTCTTCTATAAATAAGATTCTCCAGCTCATTTGATGTTTGCATTTCTTGTACCAGGCATCAGCATGCATAAAAACCAACCAGCCAAGGGTTTTTTCCCCCCAAAGGAGATTTTCAGTGAATATTCATTAAAAATTTTCCCAGCTGCAGTTTTCAAAAGAAGAAAGGGCTTACTTAAAATGTTGAACAGTATCTGAACTTCAGTACTGAGGTCAGCAATAAGCCCAGGAGCATTTTCCTGTATTTCTGGTTTTGTTGACTGATACTTTCCCAGTGCTTGTATCTGCAACAATTAGCAGTGTATTAATTAGGATTTATGATTCATAAATGTGTTCATTCTGTCTAGGTAAATCCAACAACACACAGGACTTACTTCTCTGTGCCAAAAACAGAATCATAGAGGAGCTTAATTTCAGTGGAGCAGACTGGATTGCAACATTGGGCTGTGTCATGTTACCAGTGAAAGAAAATTCCTCCATTGCCTTCATGAGGCTGCATCAAAATAATGAGTGGGATAAAAGTTATAATTATTTGTTATTATACAGCTACAGGTTCATTTCTGAGCTTCCTGTCTGATTTGGTTCTCCAGTGGGTAGTGCTCCTCATTTCCTATCCCCATCTTTTCTCTAAAGCAGAAGAATCCAGCAATGTTTATATTGGTGTGAATTGGGAATTACACACTGGAGTTGAATGGCAAACATATTTTGATTTGTTCATGAACTGCTTTCATCCTGAACCAGAAGGGGAAATGGGGAAATGCTGTTGACTTACATCTAAAGAAAATGGCAAAAGCTCAAGTTACCTGGTTATAGCATTGACAAGACTATTGTGGATGAGTTCTATTGCTGCCAGAGATGCCTGAATCAAGCAGAAAAAAGGCAATATTCAAATGTAGTTGAGTAAACACCCCATGTGCTACACACTGAATGGGCAAAGTAAGAACATTTAACAAGCATTGCTTGAAAGTACACAACAGAGTATAAAAGTAAAGGAAGCCATTCAAGGGAGCACAAACTTTGTGCCAATGGGTTCATAAAGCTACACTTTTATTAATTTAGTCAGTAGAGATTTAATTATTAACTTAAACATTAAATGATGCTCATATTAAAATTGCAGATGTACATCTAAACAGCTGATAAGTTTACACTCAGCTCTGAGAACAGACCCAAGGGTGATTCCACAAGTACATGCTTGAGGATGCTTAAATAACTCTGCTAAATGACAAAATTAATGCATTTGTTTGCAGTGTTATGTACAGTTAAGAAAAAGAACAATGTCTTTTCTGCTGGTGGAGGGGGAGACAGAATTGATAACACAAATATTAAGCCCCACAAGTCTTATTTTAGTCCTAAGAAGACTCATCTGAAAGTCTTCTGAAACATTTGGCTTTTTCATAATCTACAGCAGTGATGTTCTGTCTGGTCAATTGGTCTGTCATGGAGCTGAGGATTTGAGTGTTACTTGAAATAACTGAAACCTTCCTGGAGGTCACAGTATCAACCGGTGAGGAAAATGTCATTTAACAGAAACAAAAAGAGAAAAGGCAAGAGTCACCACTTCATAGCATTCTCACACAAAATAAAAATAAAAATATACAAGTAATTTGCCATCTAAAATCTTTATGTTAATGTCAAATTTGTGGTGTTTGCAAACTCTCCCTAGAGATTGTTTTCATGAATTCTTGGAGTATCTTGGGTTGGAAGGGAGCCCTGGAGGTCCCCACGCCCAACAGGGACTGAAATCAGGCTGTTCAGGGAATCACTTTGAATATCCACAACCTCCCTTGGAAAACTGCTTGTGTTTGAACAGTGTTAAGGACAAAAATAATATCTTATTTAAATGGAATTTCCTATATTGCCACTTAACTCTGTGGGCACTCATCCTAAAACTGCACACCTTGAAGAACAGCCCGGCCCCATTGTTCTCCCCACCTTGCCATGAAGTAGCAGCAGGACCTCTCCTTTGTCTGGAGGTCACTGAGTTCTGAGTCTATAAACTTCTCTGCACCTTTCATTGTTCCTTAAATAACCACAACAGGATTTGTTGAAAGGCCATCAAAGGAACTTGACAATTGTCCTCTGGAACAATCATGCCTCTCAACACAGGGTGTATAACCTGCACTGAGGACATTATCCTCACTTCAGTACATCATACAGAGTGTCAGCTGGGAATAACATAAAAAGAAAAAAGAAACAAAACCAATAAAATATTCTGCTGCTAGAGGTACCAATAATAATTGCTATACGTACTGGTTGGATCCAGTTTGAGTTAGTTAGCACTGAATGAATAGAGATTAAATCTCTGTAGCATCTTTAAAGTCTAAACACAAAACCAAGCTGAGGCACCTAGCTGTACCTTCATATAATATATGAAGGTATAGCTAGATAACAATGAGACAGAAAATCTGCCAGTCTTCAGGTCAAGTCATGTGGTTTTTAATCCCATCAATGAATAACTCTACTGAATTGCTTCAGTAACTGAATTGTTCTCAAATTATTTATGTTGGGAAGCTACCAAAATCAAGATTAATTCTATCATGAAGCTTTAAAGCGTTGATAAAACTTGGCAGGTAAGCAGGTAAGAAAAGTGAATGTCTTGCATAGGGAGGAGGAAAATTTGCATTTATAATTACTGGAGATAGTATTATTTGACTTGAAAACATCTGCATGTGCACGATGGACCAACAGTCCATCATGAACACCTGTGTTCACTGTTTGTGGTATTTGTTGGGTCCCCAGGATGAAGGAGGAATGAGGAATCTGACTCTATGTTCTTAGAAGGCTAATTTATTATTTTATGATATTATATTATATTAAAGAATGCTATACTAAAACTATACTAAAGAATACAGAAAGGATACTTACAGAAGGCTTAACAAGATACTAATGAAAAACTCATGACTGACTCCTCAGAGTCCCGACGCAGCTTGGCACTGATTGGTCATTAAGTAAAAACACTTCATATGAAACCAACCAAACAACCTGTTTGATAAACAATCTCCAACCACATTCCAAAGCAGCAAAACCAGGAGAAGCAATCAGATAATTATTGTTTTCATTCTTCTCTGAGGCTTCTCAGCTTCCCAGGTGAAGAAATCCTGGCGAAGGGATTTTTCCAGAAAATATGACAGTGACACACTGTTCTTGCTTCCAACTTCTAGCAAGACCTTGGATTCAAAATAAGTAATTCTATTTAAAAGTAATCAAAGCCTTTTAAACCTGGCCTCTGGATCACAAGCATGCACACCTCCTGCTCCCATTCCCCAGCTCCACAAGCTGCCCTCAGCTCACTAGATGGCAGCCCAACATCACAGCTCCCAAGAAACCCACACATTACTGATGGCAGCAGAAAAAGCATGTGTCACACCTTACTGGCACTGGAAATAGCTACTTATAATATTATATATTGCTTTGAACCGTTTAGTGAAGGCTATGTACTGGAAAAATATGATATTGAGCTCAAGGGTTTCTCAGGAAAGGATCCAAGCAGGTGAAGCATTGGGTTGAAGGTACAGTAGTCAAGCAAAAATGCATGAGGAAAGGACTTCTCTCACTTAAGGGGATTGTACCTGGTGTATTTTTTTTTCTTTTTTTCTTTTTTTTTTCAGTTGGGACTAGTGATAAGGAAGTGAAGCACAGAAGTAGCAGAAGGGAAGCAGTCACTGTAATGTGCATAGTCAAGGTCAGCTCTCCATGTTTTACAGATACAGCAGGGCTAAGTCTTAGAGATAGACTTAGGAGTTGTGGATTTTATAGATGGCATTAATGCAAGAGAGTTTGAATTTGTATTCCTGATGGACAGAAACGTTGACAGAATGGAAAGGCTTCACTCTTAATCCTCCTGAACTTGTTGGTATCAGTGTCACCCTCATGCCAGTCTCCCTTTTCACTGGTTTGGTACCCTGGGTCAGCATCGCGTCCACTCAGAGGCATTTGCTGTGAACTAGGAACCTGGCTGAGGAAATTGCAGGCCAATTAAGAAATGTGAAATGGGATGCTGTATTCAGGCAAACCCAAGCAAAATAAAATTATCACTGCTGGAAATTCAGGCCATCTGCAAAGCAGACACATGCCAAGAATGCCACTGGGAAAAGGCTTTGGTCATTCATTTTGCTTTCTGCAAAGTTTTGAGGAACATGAGATATGTTTCCTGCCCCAATTTTCTATTCCCACTCCCTGTTTTTTTTTTTTTTCACCCAGGACAATGCAGATTCTCAGAAACTGTTTAAGTAGTGATTTAAGATTACCTGTGATGCTACGGAGTCCAGATTTTCATTACAATTCAGAATTTGGAGAGGCTTTAAAGTAGGAATTTTCCTTTCTCTAGAGCACATCCAGATTCCTATTGGAGCATTACCTGTAATTTTCTAAAAGCAGCAAGATATGCATTTAGTATAGAAGTTCTCACACATTCACATGACCTCACTGGGACTTAAAACTGTTTTGTGGCTGTGATACCCTATCCAGTGTTATTTTCTGTTTGCTTGTAAAATTTTGTCTTTCAGTGTTACAAGTGACCATCAATTATTTAACTATTTGTTGTTCTTTTCAGAACATGTGGTTTACATTCATGTCAGAGGGGCTGCCATTCTTTATGTCAGATTCAGACAGGCTTTAGTTATATTAGAGCTGCAGAAATACATCTTTTAATTGGGAAGCACTGGCATCAGCTCTGAGCTGCCAGAAAGACTTTTTACATGTCCTGAAAAACAGAGTTTATTTGTCATGAAAGAGATGCAAAGGGCACGTGCAGCAGCCGTGCAGCCCTTACTCCTCTGCTGGGGCACTTCATGGAACCTCAGTTGATGGGAAGCATCCTGAATCCTAATGCTAAATTGTAGGATATAAACAGATTGTTTTACTATTAAAAGGCTGTTCAGGACCCTGTCTCTCCTCCCAGCCCCAGACGGGCACGGATCCATCTCAGCAAGTGTACCTGAAATTCTCTGCATTTGGGGTAGAAAGCTTTGCAGAAAAGTTTGTGCTCCTGAGCCCTGTGCTGCAGAGCTCTGGCTTCAAACACAGACCTCTCATCTGGTCTAATAATCCAACATGTTTCACAAACCTTGTATCAGCTTTTGGGAAATGGGAGCAAAAGGAAAGAAACACATACCAGTCACAGAATCAGGTGCACATTCCTTTTGGAGTGGCCATATTTACCCACTATAATCTATTCAAAAGTAAGGTTTTTATATTGCTTTCAAAATGTTCACTGTCTCAGTACTGTAGTCACAGAAATTAACTGCTCAGAAAGAAAAATATATTTCCAGATGAAATATTTTTTAGCATAAGGATCAGTTTCCAAAAATGAAATAGTACTGAGACAAGAGAAGCTCATTGAATATTTTTTTTGTAAATGAAGTTATCTAAACCCAAGCTTCTAAGCTGCCACAAGTGAAATTTTTGAAGTGAGTGAAGCCTTAAAAGCCCATACTTTTTGCCATTTCTTCTATTTTCACTGTTTTAATCCTAGAAATTCTGTAAAATAATATGAAGCCTCATCTTTGGTATCTTAATATCCAGGCAGAAATCAGACTTGGTAACCTAATGGCACAGAATACAGCAGGGGACAAAAATACAGACTTTTGAACAATTAATGGGGAGCAGTCCTTTGGTGACTCTAAACCATGATGGGTTGGATTTGGCTTTTGGTGCAGGACATTTCTGCCCTGCTGTCTGCTGGACTGGGACATGCTGAGCACCCAGACCCCACAGCTGGTACTGGCTACATCTAAAGGCAGCGTGGTAAACCCTGACCAGATCCAAAAGAGCAGCCTGCTACATTCTCATGTACCTTACTGCTATAATTTAACACAAATTTACCTCACAAAGCTGCAACCACTTGGAAAAAATATTGCAGCACACAGGCAGAAAATTTTTGCTTCATCTTAAGACTTGTAACATCCTGGTTTTGCTAACTTTTGCTGATTCAGGCCACATTTCAGCTGACTATGTCCCATTAGCAGGACTGACTCAAAGCATATTTATGGTCAGGGTCCTGAGGGGGCTTAGGAAACCTGGAGTGTTGTCTGAGTTCTGGCATGGGCTTTCATGTCAAGTTACTTAACTTTCTGTGCATCTTGTTTTCTGCAGGGTCTCAGTTTCCCACTATACAACGACACTTTCCTTCTACACAAATTATTACCAAAAAATAAGGATGCAAATTATTACCAAAAAATAAGGATGCAAAGATGAGATCTGCCTTACAGCACCATACCTGAGCCTTGCTTGCCAGAAGGTGGCTAGCAGGACAAAGTGTCTCAAAAATCTGGTGGAAGGAACCTCTGGAGGGCATCTAGGCCAATAAGAGGCTCCACAACCTCACTAGGAGATGTGCTGCAGTGACATGATACCTTTCTAAATCCAAGCATTTCTCTTCATGCTCAATCTCAGCATCTTAAACTGCAGTTTATGACTCTGTGTCTTGCTTTACCCTCTGTATTACTGAGAGGGTTTGTGTTTGATGGTCTTTGCACCTCCCTCTCAGCTAAAGGCTCTGTTAGCCCTGCCCTGAGTCTCCTCTTCAGCGCAGTGAACAAGTTCAGCTCTTTACCATGCATCCTGCAGGCCACCTGTCCAAAGCTCCTCACTGACCCCACTGTATCCTGCTGAACCCTCTCCAGCTTCCCTAAGTCTGGTTAACCTAGCAAGGTGGCAAAAGTAAGTTTGCATTTCCCAGTGGTGCCTCACCAGAACCAGGAAGGGCAGGGTGAAAGTGTCCATCAACCATCTCCCTCCACATAACACATCTGCTCTTCCACCTTGTTTGCAGAGAACCACACACTGCTGGCTTATACTGAACTTGGCATTTACTGTAATTCCCAGGTAGTTTCCAGCATGCCTGCTCCTCAGCCTCAGAGTTCTGGCTCTGCACCAATATCCCTGGCACGGAGATTGGCACTTATTCCTCTTGGACACTGTGAGGTTTCTCTTGGAATGGTCTTCAGCTTTCTCAAGTTCTTCTGCACTGGAGCTCTGCCTTCACTGTGTCAGCAATGCCTCTGCCCCACCCCAGGCTCAGTGCTGTGGGTGGACTTGTGAGAGGACCTGCAACTCCTCTTGTCATGTGTCATGGCCCAGGCTGTGGGTGAAGGCACTGAATGGTTCTGCCCAGCTATTGACCAGTGGCTCTGCTTTTACAGCATCCTGATCAAGCCACTGATTGCTACCCTTTGGGCTTGCCTGTTGAGTTAATTTTCAGCCCAGCAAGTTGTTCATTCACCCAACAGATGTGTCTTCACCTACCAAACAAGAACACTGAGGGACATGGTGTTGAGGGCATCTATAAATCAAAGTGTATTGCATCTTGTTAACTACATGCAGTTATTTCCTGTGGCAGACAGTCAGATTGGTCCTACATGTAAATCCATGGTGTTCCTGGTGATCTTCTGGTCTCTCATATGTATGGGAATAGACTTCAAGAGGATATGTTCCAAAATGCTCCTAGCACCTGAGGTAAGCCTGACTGGCTTATGGTTCCCCCAGATCTCCTTCTTGCCTTTCTTAAAGGTGAGCATAATATGAATCTTTTTCCAGTTCTCTGCGGCCTCTCTTCAACACCACAGTAGGTGACAGGAGCCCACAGGGGCATCAGCCAGGTCTTGAATGAATCCTCTCTAGACCCATGGATTTGAATACCTTTGTGATGATCCTGCTGTCCCTCTGAGGGGTGAAAGCCAAGAGTAAGTTACTATAAACACATATGCATTCAGACAAGTTTTTGTGGGTTTTTTTTTCTTTCTAGTTATTCAAGCCTTGATCTGAAAGTGGTTTGGGCTGGTTTATGTACTTATACTACTTGGTTTCAGACTTAGAAAGGAGAGTCCATCTGAAATAAAATTTTCCCACTGATGCAAATCCCAAATTATTCCAAATATTTTAATGTCATTAGGATCGCTCCAGATTAAAACAAAACAACACAAAACAAAACCAAAGCAAACAAAAAAAGACCCAAACAGAACAAACCACAAAAATAAAACCAGGCCCTTTGTCATGACTTGTGAAAGAAAATAACCATGACATAATGTAGAAAAGCAATGAACTATGAGCAAGTGGAAATTTTTTCATCATTGGAACAAAAGTAATTGGGTTACAAAAGTTGTCTACACTGTATGCCATGCTCTCTCTTCCTGGCAATAAACTGGATCACCTCCTCCATACTCCCAGTTCCTGACTGCCCTTTCTTCCAGCCTCCTCAACACCTTTAGCACTGTGATCCCATGCTCTTCATGCTCCATCACATCTCAGCCCCTCTCACCTCTTAGATCCATCTTTATATTTTCAGTACATAAAACATGCATCTCCATTTTGTTAGCTGGTGGAGAGGAGAAAAATGTCATGGATAGTTTATGCATCTTAGTGACTGGACTGGATTGCCTGGCCTCAGCCTCCTCACTGGTGGCATAATTCTCCTTTCCTTTTCCTCTTTGAGATAATTATAGGGTTGATCTCCTGTACCCAACTAGTGATATGTGCAAAACTCATAAGATTTTGAGACCTTTAAGATGTGTAACCACCTAGTAAATTAGTTGGAACTGGTCAGCAAGTTAAAGAAGGTGCCAAGAAAGTGGAACAACAGACAGATGGACAGTATAAACTTTCCTTGGGAAAACAGAGTAAAATTGAGGGTTCATAATTTCAGTAATGTTTGTTATGATTTCAAATTAATTATGCCTGTCCAAACATTCGTACCTCATGTATTTTAACAACTACAACTATTAAAATCCATTCTTTAAGGCAATTCACAGCAAATCAAATGCAGAACACTAGAGCAGTGACCAAAAGAAATTACAGAATCATCATAATGTTTTGTTTCCAGTGCTGAAATCCCAGCCATGATTATTTTATTTAAGCCAATGATTATTTTATTTAAGCCAACTTCTCTGAAACATTTTGCCCAAATATTCCAATCAGTCATGAACTCATACAATCTATCATTGTCTGTTGGATGTGCTGCCCATCCTGTCATAAGGGAAATAACATGGAAGACCTGAACTTTCCATCTACCTAGCAGTCCTCACCAAGAATATTTTCCTGGGTACACTGCAGATATTTTTACGTCCTTCTGACCAAATGTGTCACATCATTTGACAAAAGCCCAGCTGACACATGATCATGTATTTGTGTGCCATACTGGCCACATTGTGGGCTGCTGGCCTGGGGAAAAAGGAGCTGGGGATTTTTCCAGCCCTGGAGATCCTGCAGCTCAGTGAGCTGGCAGCCTCCCAGCACAGGGCAGTGCACAGATGCCATGCTGTGGCAGAGGGGACTGAAATGGGAGTCAACCAGGACAGCGCTATTCCAGGTGTAGGAAATTTGACTCATCCAAGACCAGTGGCAGCAGGAGCTGAAGGCAGGCATTGTTCTACAGGGTTCTGAGGTGGATGGTGTCCTCAAACACAGGGCAAATCCAGACACGGCAACACTGGTCACTGAGACCTGAATCAGATTTTCAAGTCACTGTGATCTTCTAACAGGGGAATTCAAACAAAGGCCAAATTGGCTAGAAACAGGCCACAGATTCTCAAAACCTGTAATGTCTTCCCCAGATGTATTATTCCTTTGAGGTGGGTGAAAAATACAGCCTCACCAAGCAATAAGAGCCATGGCACTGCTTGCAGATCCAACCCTGCTGAGCAGATCTCAGCAGCAGGAAAGGTCAGGGATCTCCCAAAGTGGAGGTGTTGCCAGAAATGGTGCCAGCTGCCTGTGCTGCCTGGCTTGTACTGACCTATATGACAAAGAGATCCCACCCACTCCTCTGGGCACAGACAGGCTCCATCCCCAGAGCTGCCTCTGTGGAGACAGAAGCATGGAGGTTCCATGGGTTCTGTAGTGCTGTGCAAATAAAGAATCAAGGCATGTGTGTGTGTATATATATATATATATGTGTGTGTGTGTGTGTGTGTGTGTGTGTGTGTATATATATATCTTCATCAATGGATATGTAAAATAATACATCTAGTTAATCTGATGAAGGAAAAAAAGAAACATGATATTTTTGAAGCCTCAGCTAAAAATGTATATATGACACATAATCTCACCCATATACTCGATCACTTGCCCCAAAAACCAATGACATGAATGTGGGGTCAAATCTTTTAAACATGAATTTGCATTCCCAAAACAATATAGGTGGGAAGAGTTGTGTGCAGATGCTGAATGAGCAGGAGTGTGGCCCTCCAGTCTACCAAAAGCTCAAACTGTTAAGTCCATGAAACACCCAAATTACTTTTGCAGGAATTCACAGGACCAAGAAGGCAAAACAAAGCCACAGATTCCTAGTGCTGAAGGGCCTGGCACAATAATAAGGACGTGGATAGTCACACATACAAGAATCAGATAAGGATGCTATGATTTAAGACAGGCATTATAGGATAAAACAGGAAAACCCCATGTCCCAAACTCAGCCATAGCTTCTATACTCACTTCAGGACAGGTGATGATTTTTATTCTGTCTTTGGGCAGAAATAGTGGGTTTTCTTTGAAATAGTCATTGAACCGGCTGCCACAGCTTCAGGAAACAAAAAGGCACAGTCTAAGCAACAGCAGAGAAGTTGAAGATCTTAGAAATTTCTGAATGTATTATGGTATTTCCTGTGTATTATGATATTTCAGAGCAAACTCTGAAAATCTTAGGTTTTTTTTAAAAAGAGACTGAAAAATCTTGAGTGGCTAAAGGGATATTCTGCTGCAGAAATTGCAACAGGGAAGGGGTGGGTGGACCTCAGTCTTGGAAAGAAGGATCCAAGAGCTGGGGGATCTCCACAGAGCAAGGTTTGCTCACAGTCAATCTCATCAGGTCCCTAAGTGAAGGATGGAGTTGGAATCCTTTCCAAAAAGGATCACAGTGGAAATTGCACACCCATGCACTGGGTGTATGGTTTCAAATAATGCAGAAAACTGGATTTGAGGACTGTCATTCGATCTGACATTTTAATGCCTGTGTTTTGAGACAAACTGACAAACAGAGTAAAGCCAGAACATTCAAAAGTAAACAGCACTGCCAGGAACACGTGTCATTGTATATTTCTAATGTTCTCACTGAACTAAAGACATTGCTTAACTTGCTCTTTAACGGGATTCATATAACTGAAGGATTATTGCAAACTATAAGGGCTGTGCCACGTGGCAGGGGTAAGTCTATTCTTGGCACTCTTTGCTCAGCCTTTGCTCATGTTATTGCTATTTAGCAGTTATGTTTCAGGCTGTCTCAGCTCCACATCTGCAGCCAGATGTCTCTGATGACAGTGGAATAACATCTAAGTGTAGCTAGGTAATGTCTGTCCCAGCCACCAGCTCTCCAAAACACATTGTCTCTCCATTGGAAATCTTACAGGAAGGAAAGGGAATTTTCTCCAGCAATTGGGATTTGTGTGGCCCAGATTTGTGCAGCCCTGAGCAGCTGTGGATCTGTGGGAGCTGGGTGTCCGATCCTGCCATTGTTGCTCCCCTGCCCAGCAGCACTGTCCCACCAGCCAGGCACTCAGTGGGGCTCATGTGGCACAGGAGTGACCCTGGGGCTCAGCCACCTCCCTGCTCCGGACTGGGAGCCTGGGCACCCCCAGGACACTGGGGAACCTGCAGCACAGCTCTGAGCTTCTGCCTTGCTGGTGAGCACAAGCCCGAAGCAGCCAGGCCAGGCAGGACCTCATCTGGCACCAAGGATCCCAAAAGCAGGGAGGGAGCAGGGCTGCCCTGCAAACGCCTGGACCCTGGGCTGCCTGCTGAGGAGCAGAGCCTGGGACAGCCTCAGGTGGGAGCAGTGCTGGAGCTGCCTCTGCAGCCAGCTGGGGCAAGGCTGGTGAGGGCCTGCAAAGGAGGGCGAGGAAAGAGAAAGGTGAAAAGGAAGACTGGGATGACACTCCTTTGGAAGCAATGAAGCAGAAAAGCAGGCAGCTGTGGGGTTAAAAGTTCACATTTACCCCTGGAGGTGCAGACAGAGCTGCCATGAAGCCATGCAGCAAAGGGGAGGTGACAGCAAAGGGGATCAGCCTTCCCTTTGCTTTCCCCGAAAGAGTTCCTCTGTAGCAGCGTGACACTTGCAGAACCTGTTAATGCCAGACAAAACTGTGCCTCTATTTACAGCTGCCTGGTAACTTTTCTTAGCCTACTGTTCAAGGTCTCATGAGGCTTTTTTTGTTTCAGAGAGAAATCTGTCTGTCACAAATGCAAATTTCTGAGCTGACTTATGTAGTCACACCTATTACACATGCGGTAACAGGCTTAAAATCATGGGGTTCTTCTGGTTTAATTTTAAGATTCAGAAAACATCTTTGTCTTCTAAGTTTTGCAGACATTAATCATGTCAAGAATGCCACTGATTGTTGACTGTATATATTTCTAAACTAAAATTATTAGATCCTTACATATTACCAGATCACCATGAACTACTGAGGGAGTTTCAATCAAGCATGGTGGGAACTGTTGATGCTGATACATGTGATTGAAGTCTGAATAAAGAAGAAACTCTACCACTATGCACAGCAAGCAATGCACCAGATGGGCATGGAGGTATTTTCCATGCCTGAAGTAGCTGCAGTTTAAATGCCTTCCTTAGCAGCTCGTTTGCCTGCAGCTGGGTTAGGCACAAGCAGAGGGATCCCTGTGCTGCACTGAGACTTATCTCCCTTCTCATCTGGGTTTGGCTCCATCGAGTCAAACAAAGGTCTGAGCATATACTGATATTAGCAAAGGTAGATTATTACTGACAGTAATAATTTAACAGTGATGTTAAATAATCACTGTTTACTTTTGTGTCCTTTCTTGGGCTAGGGAATTTTCAATCCCTACAAACATCTGATAAATCTCTTGAAGTAAATGTAACCTAATGAATCCTCATATAAACTTTTATTCAGGCTTCTTGGTCTTAAATCATGTCTGACTCTCTACTGGACAAGCAGCCAGGATTACTTGATTCTTTCAAAGAATTTTAAATATAGATCCATGTATAGTTTTGTGTCACTTCAATGCAGTGAGTATTTTGCTGAGGAAACACTGAGGAGATTTCTGCTCCAAGTTTGCACACAGAAATGTTTTACAAGAGTACATTGACCTGATTTTCAGATATAGGAAATGCAAGTTTCTGGTATGCTTTCAATAAATATTTCTACAATGCAAGTTGCAATGGAAACATGAACAGGTGCTATATGGATGCAAAAATACAAGCATCTGCAAAGTAAATATTTCCTTTTTAAGATACAATTTACTAGACTAATTAGAGGTTTATTTATCTCTTTTGAAAAATAAATCGAATTTCTACCAAAAGGGTGAGAAAATGTCAAGACATTTCTCAAAGTTATATCAACACATATTCCAATGAAAACACTCCAGAGATTGCTTGTCATCCTCTTCTGTTTTACAGCAGCATACAAAGTTTGGGGTACTTCTTTAAACATTGTTGTAAGAAGAAAAATATTTCCTCCTCAGAAGCATGAAACATGGATATAATAATGTTTGTCAGCAATCATGCTTAAACATTTAAGGCATGGAAAAAGAACCCAAAAAGTTCAAATGGGGTAAAATAATTTCTTACCTGCTTTGAACCTGAGGAGCTGCCAAATACACAGCACTCAAAGGGTCACAGTCACTACACAACAGTGACTCCAACCAAAATTCTGTCCCAGTGGGGTGAATTGTTGGCCACTGTCCCACTGGCATGTTGTAGTGCAAGCTGGCTGCAATGCTATGAAATGGTTATTATACAGTCATATTCTTGTTATTAGCCATTAACTACTTGTCTAGTGATAAAACTTTAACCTTTTCTGTTCTAAAAAAAAAGGAGTTTTGGCATATGTGTGTTTATTACCTCTTGGGGCCTGACTCTGCTCCTCATTATAGATCTGCACGTACCCTGGGGGAAGTGGTGCTGGCTGGCACAGGGTGAAAGTCAACACAGTCAAAGTGAAGAAGAAAATAGAGTTATTTTAAGAATGAGTTGGAATAAACATATCTTTTTTGTCATCAGCCTTCAGTGGATTAATTCCCATTGTGTAAGTAGGGACAGTGCCTTGCTTTTACATGGTGATTTTTGCTAGTGAGGAAAGGAGATTTGTTTGGTTTTTTTAATTACCAAAGCAATTCTATCTCACTTTAAAAAACAGGCCTCAACAAGCTGATGTGATGTGCAGAGGATGTACAGAAATGCAGCCAAAAAAAAGGGTTCTGGTCTCTTGGGATGTGGCACAATTGTCTAGCCATTAGATACGACTGATACTGCTACTACTCCAGACTACAATTCCTTTAACACCTTACAGATTGTTATGATGTCTTTTCCTCTTATGAAAAATAAAAATGAGCAATGTACGTATTTATTATTTTAATTGATGGCAATCTGCAAGGTACTAATAATGATACTCATATTCAAAATATTCATACTGAAAATAAAAATTAACTCATGTCAGGTGACCAAGACACTTTGTGTTGAAGAAAACTCCTCCAGACATAGGAAAGACTATGGAAATACTGAAATTTTTAAGATTGCTTTTACAAATGGGAGCACCAAAATTGTTAATGCGCTTCTTCAGATAGCCAAATGTCTTTATAATAGTCTGCTTTACTCAGGCTGCGCCACCACCCCAGTGCCAGGCTGGTACAAACCTTTGGGAGGGACAGGGCTGCATGCTGTCCCTCTGGGCTCAGCTCTGTCTAGTCAGGGCGTGTCTGCCTGTCTGTCTGTGGCAGCCCTGTTCCTTGTCCTGGATCTTTCCTCTCTCCATGTTATTCTCATTAGCATGGGAAACGGGAAAGGGAGAAGATCCTCAGTGGTGGATCAGCAGAGGGACACGAGGAGGGCGCAGGGGCCATGGCACACCTGGTGACAGGTGAGAGTCCAGGGTGGCAGCAAACAGCACCCGGGGTCACCAGAGCCCTTCCACTGCCCAAGGTGACAAACTGCACATTCCCCCCAGTGCCAGAGAATGGGAGGCTTCATTGGAGAGGGGCAGGCACGGGGCTCTGTGGGGCAGGACAGCCATGTGAGGGGCTGGTGGCACAGCTCCAGTGGCCGCAGTGTGCATCCAATGGCCAGGGATCCCCTGGGCTTGGGAGAAATTGTGAGGTTGGCCAGACAAGCCCTGGGAGCACAAAGGCTGCATGGCCCAGATCTTCCACTGCTGCCAAACTGAGCAGCAGCAATGCTCAGCTGGACAGAAACATCTCCTCCTCATCCTGCTCCCAGAGAATGCTTTGGAGCCTTGAAATGTTAATCACTTTACAGCCTCCTGCCATAAGCAGTCAAATGTTTGCTTTCCTGCTGCTTAAAGGGATAAGAATCTAAAACTGGATCTAAGAGACACACAGGAAGATAATCATCCCTGAGCAGGACTCTTACAGACAAAACAGAGCCAAGTGTAATTTGGTTCTTGAAGATGGGGAAACTGAGGCCCAGAGCAGTTCAGTGACATTAAGCTCCATCCAGCTTTGCTGAACTGAGTCTGAGGTTTGTGGTATGTTGAAAGCATACCCAGCTACTGAATCACAGGTCTGAGTCTTTTGCTAATAGAAATGCTGCTAGATGAGTGCAGGTATTTTCAAATGACAAAATAGGAAAGAAATCGTAATTCATTCTCATGGTTACTTACACTGCCCTTCCCATGCAATGGAAAGAGCATCCCTGCTCCTTTCCTTTACATGGCTAACATCATCATGGATATCTTTGACTAGAATGTTAAGTTTTGGACTCTTAATATATTAAATACTAAGAGTCCAAAACTTTGGGTTGCAAGCCCAGCTTTGCAAATGGGGGACAGTTTGTCAACTGGGAAGTTGCAGTAGGATTGTGAGCAAAACTGATTGTGAATTTCTAACTTCATATGAGCACTTTACACAAAATACAGAGAAAAAAAATACTTAAGGCACCAGATGGCAAAACCAACACAAATGAATGACCATCTCTTAAAAGATAGTATACTTTTATTTATGAAAATATTAAACCATGTTTATATGATAGAATAACAAACTGAAAGGGAACCTTAACACTTGCAAATTTGAATGTGTGATGCAGCTGCAGGGAGATAAAATTGCTCTTGATTGACTGGATATGTTTCTTCTGCTTTCCTCCATTTCTTTTAAGCCTTAATTAGAGCCAAATGTTTCTTATTTCCTTTCTTTTTTGTTTTCAAGTGTGCACAAAGCATGGTGCCAGCAGTAAACACCATCTTTGACTTTTTTTAATGTGTCAACTGCATCTGAGTCAGAGTCACAAACCAGAGTAAAATTCCAGCAAAGGAGTGCAAACTTTCCCTCCCACTGTCATTCCTACTGGAAGATTGGCATTGCTGTTTCCTGCAGCACAGGAGCCATAAAAATCCCACCATGTGTCTGAGGACCTTGCCCCTGGTAAATAACACCAGAGGCAGGAAGCTGGAAGGCTGTGTACCACGAACACAGCTGCCCCTCCCATGCTCTTCAGAGTGCTGGGAGTGATTTCTTGTTGTTTAATTGCTGCTCAGCTGTATGGATCTGCAGCCTGTTTTCCATTTCTTCCCTCCTCTCCTCAGGGAGGCAGAGGCTCATAACCACAGCATAGAGGCAAAACCATTTCTGCTCCAATTTCGTGCCTTCGTTGTATGCTTACATTGACCTCTGAGCTGCCATCTCTGGCAGAGTGTTTTGTCAGTAAATGGCAGAAGTCTATAGGTGAGAGATTCCTTTGCAAACTAAATTGCTTAGTATTGCTGTAGTATTTATATTTATGGTTTTCATCTACTTTTCTAAACATATTTTCATTCTAAGAAACGTATCAAATATAGAGATCCATGAACTGCAACAGTTATCTAGCAAAGAGGTAGAAATTAGTGTTCAAAGAAAGTCATCTGAGGACAAGTTATTCCTTATTTGACAACTATTTTGAGCAAGCACATATTGCACCTAGAATAGATTTTAAGGACAAATTTTCTGGCAGTTTTCCAGTTGTCTTTCTCCCATTTAACAGATGTGCTCTTTGTTACTCAGTCCTTGGGAGTCAGGCTCCCTTCCACTACTGCACATGCTGAAGATCTTTTTGGATAAAAAACTGTTCTGTTTTCTTCCACCAGCTTTTGTACCAGCAACTCCTACCCCAGCTGCTGTTTGGAGGAACTGAAACGTTTTGGGGAAGAGTACCTGATTGAGGTACTTGATCCACTGAAGTTTTTTAGTGCCTGTTTTAAGGATGAGTGAACCTGGAGGATTCAAATTCCTTGCTGCCACATTTGCTCTTCATTCATGCCATGCTTAGTTACAAGGGAAAAAATAATTTAAATAATAAATTTAAATAATGCCTTAAAATAATATAAGTAGAACACACATCACAGTTTCTAATGACAAGGTAGTACTGACCTTTCTTGAATTAAAGTGCAACTTGTTCAAATATCTGGATGTGTTTATCCCACCCCATCCTCTCCCATAAATGGTTATATTTTTCCCCTGAAAACATGACAGACATCTTACATGAATAAATCAATTTTATTTAAATAAAATTACATGTGTATTTTGTCTAGTAAAAACTAACATATAGTTTTTCAAAGGCACCAATATTTAAAAATAATTTAAATTTTCTTGAGAGCATCTTCCTTTTTCTGAGTGGTGTTTGTAAACTTGTTGGACTTCCCTCCCCTCATTCAACTCAGGCAATACCTGCTGCTTGTGAAATGATGAAGGCTGTACCTTTTTCATTGAGATAGATGCCCCACTGTTCCTGGGCATCACTTTAGAGCACAGGAGAATGGATCACGTGTTCCATGTAGCAAAACCTCACTCTGAAATAGGGTGTTCCTCTCCTTTGTGGCACCATACACTTGTCAGGCACAAACCCCCACTATGACACTCACTTTCCACACACTGTAAGTATTAAAAATTAAATTCCACAAACTACTGTATCTTTGAGAATTCAGGATCTGTTTTTCCTTACATTTCTCCAAGCTTGATAATGCAATGCCACATTTCCTAATGTGAAGAGAGAGCCTTTTGCACAAAGCCTACCCTACAGTTCTGTGTCAGACCGCATCAGCCTCCAGTTTGGGCTTCTTTAGAGGTGTCTTTGCTAAGAGTGGTTGCACCAAAACCAGCAGACATGTGTTGGGGTTATTCATCCAGTTCTGTGATCATTTACAGGAGATTCACAGCAGGGACACAGAGGGAGGTGCAGGCTAAATCCTGCTCAGTTTTTCCCCAAAAAGACCCAGCTCTACAGCCACTGGACAAGGACAGAGCCAGAGTCCCCATCTCCTCCCCAGGGGAGGAGCAGTATCAGGCAGCCACTCTCTGTCCAATGAGTTCAAGTACTGTCACTTTTTGCTTCTGTAAAAGCAGGGAATTCTTTTCAAAAGGTGATTTTCCAAAGCACCTTCCATGTGCACAGCTTGCCCACGAGGTTCACTTCATCAATTGGTTTTATTATTGTGACAGACTTTTTTAATAATCTCCAAGTTCTCTTTGATGCACAAACATCATCTTCTCTGCCCAGCACTACAGAAGCTTTGTAGCTCAACCATTCTAACAGGAAAAAGGATCTGCCCTTAAAAAAAAATCCCCACAATTTAGAGACAACTGTGATGTGGTGCAATGAAGGTAAGATCCTAACAGGAATACATTTGGCAAATGTATCCCTGCTGCAATTAGCAGGCAAGCTCCTCAGGGAGCCCTGGATCCTCCTCCTACAGAAAATCTGATTTTAATGGAACCACAGTGATCAAAATCCAGGCTTAGATTTGCAGAGTGGAGTGAATAGAATAATTTCAGAGTTTGTAATAAGACCACTGTAAAGCTGAGACGCAGAGCTACAAATATACCATACCAATACCTATCTTACAAAAATGTCCTGGGCTTACTAAGGTTTGTGACAGGCTTAACTAAAGTTTGCCAAAATCTCCAAGAGTCTTCAGAGAAAGGCATTGGAAAAGGATCAAGAATTGCTAAGGAAAGCGGTGATCTTTGGCCAGCAATGTGCAATTTCCTCCTTGACATTTGTAAATGTAGAAATGTATGCGAGCCAACTACTCTTGCTTTCCAAAGATTCATCTGGATAATCTGACACCTGGTTACAGGTGTTACTTCACAATACTTGGCAAACACCTAAAATGATTTTTAAAATTAACAACTGAAGTCTTCTAAGAAGACATACAAAAGCTCAGACAGCTTATTGTGCTTTTCATCCTGCTTAGGTTATCTCTTCGGTTTAGAGATACAGCACCTTAATATTTACATAGTATTAAATGTATTTATCAAGAAAAGCAGTGAAGAAATTTGCAGTTTGCATTGTTCCTGCCTGTGAGAAGAAAAGTAGTTTCTGATGATCTCCTTCAGAATAAACAACACCACTGATTTTAGAAAGGCACTGGCAAAACTGACAGAGTAAAATACAGCATTAACAGCATGTGCAGCTTAGAAAGGGGCTCCCTGAAAAAGGGGAGATAAAAGGTAGATCTTAAAATTGAAGTAAATATTTATGTTGTATTGAAGGTAAAGTAGTTCTAGAAAAAGCCTGTAAGGACTTTTTGGGTCTTGGGATCACTTTGAGGTACAGACTATTTTATTAGCTAGCTTTTTTAAGCAATCATTTTGCTGCCATTGAACATGTGGCCATGAACACTTTGCTTTTCACTAGGTCAGTTTGCACGGAGAAAATAAATGCAATTAAAAGTGGTGTTATTTTTTATTTCTCTCACTGATGTTGGTAGCTGGGTATGGAGCTACTAAAAGGCAGCATCTGTCCTCCCACAGCTCACTGTGCAGCACTGTGCAGGCTGCCTGGTGGCTGAAGGGTGATACAGGGAAAGGGATGCAAAACCATCTCATCCTGCCCACAGAGCAGAGTTACCCACTCCTGACTCTGGTGGTGGGTCACATGTCTGCTCTGAATCCTGCAGAAAACCACCAAATTCCACCTGAGGAAAGGAAGTAGCTTTGGGAAAGAAACTGGTTTTGCAGTTAGGTGCTGCCTGACTGGACACTCCTCAGCCTTCCTGGAAAAGAAATTGTTCCAGGGAAGGCAGGGTCACTTCCACTGCCTTGAAAAGTCCAAGGACAGCAAAGAGACAGGACTGGCTAGGCACCAGCACAAACAACCACACTGGGTTTTGATCACCATGCACATCTTTGGTCCTCCTGCCAGGTTTGGTGGTGTCTCTGCACACTCTTCAGTGAACCACTCAATGGGTTCACAGTGAGAAGTTCTTCCTGTTTAACATAAAGCCACAAGCAGAGGCACAAAATTGTTACACAGAACAGCTGCAAGACTGTGGTTTCTTTATCTTGTTCTACTGTTATCCAGGTCTGCGCAGTTATTTATGCACAGGTACTTGCAGGGCAACCAACACACATATTTAGACACCCTGATTATGGAAACTTCATGTCCAGCAGTGGCTGAAAAACATTTTTCTTAGTTTTTAATAAGGCAAACATACAGACTTCATTGTGCCACCTCATCCACATCAAGTCTGTCTAATACTAGTCTGATTTTCTGTGAAGCACGTGATAAGCAATGTACTAGTGCAACCACCATGAATCAATATCAAGCTTACCCTTCACAAAAATAAAAACCAAACCAAACAACTGTGTAGATGTAGACGTCATAGGGGATTGATATTTGCAAAGCAAGTCATAGTAAAGAATGAATAAGATGGCAAAAAAATGTAGAGATGAGGTATCAATTAGCCTAATGGTTGGAGTGGGCAAACTAGTCAAGACATACTCATGCTAAATTTCTTCTTCTGACTCATGATCTTGTTCAGATGTTTTCAGTAAACCCATTTCCATGGACTGAGACTGCTTAACCTTCGAACGGACCGCCCTGGAAATGACAACAGAAAAGATGTCAATGGTAACTCAAAGGCTCATCTGACCATTTTTTACATGGTAAAATCCTGCTTAACTCTGGTATCTCATCAGCTCTCAGGGCTCTAGCTGGTCAGTGACCCCAAGATGCATTGCAAAGTCTCTTTTCCCAGCCCGGCGCTCAAAGAAGGAGTCAGACCTCTTAATTTCTTATTCTCAAGGTTGTTTATTGTATCTTATCTATAAAATTCTTTCTCCTGTCCTGCTGAGGTCTGCTCAGCAAGACAGTCAGAGGCATTCTTCTTGCCCTCAGGGTGGTGTTATCGTTTTATACTAAAAACTATGTGTACAATGTGTACAATTACTTTCCAATACCTATCACCTACGTTAGACAGTGAGTTTCTACTCTAAACCAATCCAAAAGTGCCAACATCACAGCAGAAGATGGAGGCCAAGAAGAAGGAGAAAAGCTGGACACGCCAAGATTCCTCCATCTTGGCCCTTGAACCCCCATTCTAAAAACCCCAAAAAATCTATTTTTCACTTTGTAATAAATTCACTATCATTTCTACTTGAACTTTCGTGGCTTGTAATTCTTCATATAAGGTTGGTAATTGTTTTTTCCAAGGGCTAAATCAAAGGCACAGGGATCTTGGGCTCTGTGCCAGGGTCTCTGAGAACCCTGGCAGGGTCTTGAGTCCTCCAGGGCAGCCAGAGGAATTTCCTGGGTTCCGACAATCAGTGACTCCTTCTGTGATTCTGTGGTTAGGAAGTGCTGCCTTTACTGATCTGTACTCAGCTTGTAAGCTCTTGTTCCTAGGGACATATCCCAGAGCACTTCAAACAAACCTCAGCGAGCCCCCAGAAGGTTCAGTGTCATGCAGGAGCTGTGCACACTTGGGAAGGGGCCATAAAGCTGTGAGAAAGAGTCTGGCCAAACTTCCCTCAGAGGGGAACTCTGCCAGTGTGCCATGATCAGCCTTCTCTGGGGCCTCATCTGAGGCTGCAGCAGCAGCCACTGGTCCCAGCATCAGAAAGGACCTGAGATTGCTGACACTTTCTCAAGAGCTGCCCCTCTGTACAGCAAAGCAGTTACCCAGCCTCGAGTGCTGGTGCCTTTCAGACTGAGACACAAAAGGAACTGGTACCTCAGTGCAAATCAAGACTGGAAGAACTATGTATTTAACATGATTAAATAGGGCTATTGGGATGGTAGGGATAAAGCAAGGGTGAGAAGCATGTTTAGGACACTGCAGGAAAAGGCTTGGTATGGTCCTGTGGACAGAAGGTAATCACATTCTATGATCTGATGGCAGAGGCATTTTTACAGCCAAATTAACACTGCAGTTGGAATTTTGTCAGAATCAGCACTGGGCAGTGAGGAAAAGGGCTAACTTGAGATGTTAGGGAGTGAAAATGACGAGTGAAAAAGAAATCAGATTTTATCACAGGAAATTTCTAGCAAGGAATGCTGTGTAATAATCTTCACAATAAAGTCATGAAGCCTGCTCTGTAAGCCACTTAAAATTAGCAGAGATGAGCAGTTGCAGTCTGCAGGTAAAAAAATTTCCTAGCTCTGACTTTATATGCACTTACAAATGTGGAAGACTATTGGTGCTCATTCTGTGTGAGATGTATATGTGCTATGCTATCAGAGCTGTATTTATGGATGCATTTTCCCCCTTTTTACTGAAGCAATGTCATGTGCTTTTCATTGATTACTAATAACTATTTTTATTTTACCTTGCAAGACAATTACTTACTTCATAGAAACCCTTTCATTTGCCAGTGAAACTTTTCTAAAATAAACCTCCTACTAGACTAAATAGACAAGTCACCAAAGTTTGTGTTTCAAGTAACTTACCAGCTGACAATTGTGTAATTCACTGCAAGTATAAGAAAAGCAAAAGCATAATGCCAGCAATAGCACATGGTCAGGAACATCATGTTAGTGTGATCTGTCTGATTCCACTCTGGGCTTCCATTTGGAGGATAAAGTACAAAGCCAATCTGTAATAAAATAAAAGAGATTGAGTACATGTCATATGATGAGCAACCTGTGCCATATCGTGTTTTATGCTACCCATCACAAGGCAGACTTTAGTTTTCTTATGGTGTTGTTTATTTCTGTGTTTATTATTAAAAACAAATTTGTAGTGAATCTTGTAGATGTGATGGAACACTTTAAACAGCCCTGTGCAGAAATGCCTTTGAAGATAAAGTGACAGTCCCAGAGACCCACTGCTCTTGCCCAGAAAATTAAGGAGCCTGCCCAACAGCCCAGCCCTGCAACCATCACAATTATGCACTGTAAGGAGAGGGGCTGGTGCTCAGCCCTCTGTGCTCTGAACTGAATTCACCTCACGGATCAGAAAAGCTGCCTGGCCATTTGCACTGCCTCCCTTCTTCCCAGCAGTGGCTGGGAATGCATTACATGGCTGGGAAGATGAATAATCAATGAACAAATAAAGGGGAGCCACAATTCTATTTCTTCTGGGCCATCCAAGGGAAAGGTCAGAAATGGAAAAAAATGGAGCTTCCATGCAAGACTGTAAGTTCATGTGAAATACATAGCTGATTTGTTTATTCAGAACTGGGAAAGATCAGATTCATATTTGCGCATAAAATGGGAAAATGGTTAATCCTGTGGCTGTGCAGGGTTTGCATGACAAACACCAACCCTCTGTACTGCTTAATACGATTCAAAGTCCTCACTCAGCAGTTTAGCTGGGAATTTAGAAACTGGGAAGAGGAGAGGAAGAAGGAGGGGAGTGAATTTTGCATTTCCATGCAGAGAATTCAATGAATGAGGGTGTTGATGATGCAGAAAGATAGTCCCTTTACCTTTTACCAATTTCCTGTGCTGCAGCCAGTGTGTGGTTTTCAGCCAGTGTGTGGTTTTCAGTCACACACAGTTGAAGTCTGATGCGGGTGTGAAAAAAGCCACACTTAAATTTCTTCTATTTTTAGTACTTCAATTTTTACTTTGAAACAAAACCCACATTGTCTCTAGAGCTAAAGAAATAATCTGTTCTAAAATTAGATTAGGCAGAAAACAATGAATAAATGGTTGCATCTATTCCTCCTATGTAAAGCTTCTTAAATTACGGGCTGGAAGTTTGCAAACAAGAAAATGAAACAGCAAGTACTGCAGCATCACATTCTTGAGTTCACTTATAGAAAAATACAGCCAGTTCTGAGGTCTGTCTCCATGCCAGAGAAAGCATTTAAATATTTAATTTGGTGCTGAGTGTCCAGTTCTCCTAAGAAACAGCAAACATTTTTATTCATCTTGTCTGGCCAGCATAGAAAAAAGGGAAGCCAGTCTAGACATGCTGGAAGGAAAAATCATTGGAGTGACCTCAATTCCCCACTATAAGATGAAACACACATCAGCAGCAGTGCTCCTATTTCTGTTACAAACTCCTAGCAGCTCCTTAAATCTGTTTCTTGTTCTGACAGCAGAGAAAGGGTCACTGTCAAATATCTGTTATTGGATAGACTCACAAGTAAGTGAGGGCATGGAAGCTACATTTTGAAGAGTCCTTTCAGGAGCCACATCCCTGAAATATCAAAGTTTTGTCTGTTCTTTTTTCTGCACTAGAAAAGCAGGAGGCTTTACATCACCCAGTCTCCTAATGATAATCTGTAACTTAAGTACCTTTTGGCAATGTCAATGAGGCCTTTGCCTCACCTGTCCTGGGTGTCTACTCACTGCTCCAGCAGCTGACAGTAGAGACTCTCTTTGTAAAGAACAACATATATTTCCATGCTCTAAAATTCCTGCCACTTGGCTGGCAAATTTGGAACAGGATGTTACAGGGATCAAAGCGCTCTGTAATATGGAGAACTCAAGGAAAATACTTTAGCTTCTTTATTGATTCCAATAAAAGGCACTTGAAGTAAAACAGCTGCTGCTTCTTCTTCTTCTTCTGTAAAATGGCTATGAGAAGTACTTTTATCTCTTAAAAGGAATATTTTTTTCTTTAAAGGAATTTATTTTCTGTAAGTCTTTTGAGGTCTGTGTTTATATCCATAACCTGTGAAACATCTGCAAAGGGTTAAATGACTAATTTTGGTGAAGAAGAAATTACAAAGGCAGAAAAGTCACCTACCTGCCAGAACCAGCTGCCCTGTAATATGCAGAGGCTTGTACGGAGCATCTCTAGCACAATACTGCCACGGAAAAAAACTTCCAAAAATATGCAGGCAGCAGCTCCAAAGATAGCAAATAGCAGTAACTGATGAACATGGACATCCAGCATGGCTCTCCCATGAAGATGGTAGCAGAAGAGAAAACCTGGAATAAATTGTGACCAGTTTAAAATAATTACTTCCCTTGCCATTTCCCTGCATCTGCTTTTAGAAAACAGTGAAACATTTCAGGCATTTCTCTTTATGCCAGTATCACCTTCACTCACGCTGGCTTTAGCTAACCAGTTGTGCACCATGTCAGTACCTACATCAAACACATGCCTGAGCTACTGAGCACTCATCCAAAACAAGCTTTTTCTGCTATTTCCATAACATTTCTGTTGCTGTCTAAGCAGGTAGGAAAGCTAAGATACACCTCTACAATGCAGGATCATGACCTGGGCAGTGTAAGGACGGCCAAGACTGATGTTTTTGTGATCTCCTTGAAGTATTTCAGGGAGTGAAACAGGTAGCTCCCAGAGGGTCATTCTGCAAGGCTGATTTGAGATTCCCAGACTGTCCTGGATTGCCAAGCAAATTGTATTCTGTTTGCCATCTGTGTGGCAGTTGTCTTCTGTTAAGTGGGCAGTTTTCCTTATCTCTTCCACAACCAATTCTCCCTCTAGGGGAACACCTGCTGATAACAGACTATTGAATGTCACTGCATGACTGATAGGAACTATGGCATCCCATTGGGAGATGCTCCACCCAGAGGGAGGAGCCAAGGATTCCTACCCAGATATAATCTGGAGACTCTGGAACACCAGCATGGCTTCTCCACTGGATTCCCAGAGGAACAGCTGCCTCTTCCACTGGATCTTCAGAGGAAGACTACACCCTTCTACAGCATCCCCACTCTAGCAGAACCACACCTGACACTGCAGGAGCACTGCAGCCACCAATTAGACTGCTACCAACACCCTGACCAACAGGGTGTCAGGTTGTGTTCTGACTCTTTCAGTGTTGTTTTAGTTTACTGCATTGTTTATTTTATCTTTTTATTTTCTTCCCTAATAAAGGACTGTTATTCTTACTCCCATATTTTTGCCTGAGAGCCCCTTAATTTAAAATTTATGGCAATTTGGAGGGAGGGGGTTTACATTTTCCATTTCAGGGGAGGCTCCTGCCTTCCTTAGCAGACACCTGTCTTTCCAAACCAAGACACAGAGATCAATACCCATCCAGAGGATTCATGCATATCCCTGCAGGGAGAGGTAAACTGACCTTCAATGAAGACTGCTAAGGAAAGCATCATCCTGTCCATGGCTGCTGGCAGTGCATTGGTGCCATGAGCCACGATGTCCACCAGCCCTGAAATGCCATAGAAGAGGTACATGGTGGCATGCTGCCAGTTCATCAAGTGGTCCCAGTGCTTCTTCTCGTAGTTGTACAGCTTCAGATGAGGTCCATCAGGAACAAACTGCTCAGCCACCATCCCTGTGCATGAAACAAGAAGAAAAAACATTTGTTCTGGTGCTTAAGGTATAAACTGATGGCAAGTCTTTACACAAACAATAGAGGCAGCAATACATCCCCATGCAGCATAATGCCAGTAAGTTTGGCGTTTTAGAATCACATAATCTGGAGAATGGAGAGCCAGGAGAAATCAGGCTTCAGCTCCACTCCTGGTGGAACTATTTGCATCTTGCAGTTTCCAGCAATGAAAATGAAAACAGCTTATTCTGTGCTGCTTTTTCTTCTTTTAAACAATTGCTATTGTAGTAGTCCTCTGACCAAATTTTTCAGCTGCCTTTTTCAATGGTTCAAACATGAGCATAACACACACTGAAGTCTCCAAAAGAAAGATTTACCATTTCAGTGACCTGCCACATGCAGGATGACAGAGTTCAGACTCATAATTCAAAGGGGATTTTTCCTCTAAAGCCATAAAAGGAAACCCCTCCACCATGCAGAGTTATTAGAAGTCCCATGGGAATGTACAAGGAGTTAGAATTTGAATCACTGCTCCACTCTCTCCCTTACCTTGGCCCCTCAGTGTTTTGCTAACTAGCCGAGGTACTCCAGCAAGGGAAAACTGCTTTTAAATGCTTTATATGATCAATGAAGTTTGGGGAGGGTTTAAAAGCCGTTCTGCTTTTAAAACATTAAAGCTGATTACACTGTTTATAAAGCACAGACCAGCATCCTGCTGTAAAGTAGATATGTAGTAGATATTTGCTGTAGAGCAAATGCAGTGTTGTTCCACCTTTATTTCCAGTTTTCCTAACATGGAAACAGCAGGTTTTACTCCTGATGCCTTTATGTCTGCCTTAGCCAAGCGGTTTTTCCATACTTTTGATTTGAATTGGAATTTCCATAAGTTAAAATAAGAACTTCAAGTGAAAATAAAAACAGTACATTAATGTTTTAGCTGCCAAACTACCTCTTGACACAGACTGGGAGATTTGTAGGAAAGGTGTCCACAATCACAACTCAAAATGAATGCTATTATTTAGATTTTTATCATTTTTTTAATGATAAAGCTGTAGACACAACACCCTTTCAGTGCTTATATATCTTAACAGAGAGGAAGGAAAAGCAAGAACAAGATTTTGTCGCAGCCTGCAGCTTGATTAGAAATGAGGCAATTCTGGGCATCTAAGGAAGAGTAGACAAATAGAATCTAGAAGTGCAAAAATGCTTAAAATTTAGCTATTCTTCAGCTTGAGCTGCAGGTGCTGAGCTCCTCAGATCCCCTGTTGTTTAGTTTATTCACTCTCTAAAGCCAAATCACTACCACACAGCCTGCCAGGATATAAACAAGAACTAAACCCTTTCAGCCAGCTACACAACTCCCAAAACCATCCCAGTTCATTTGTACCAGGCCTGGACACAAGAGAAGGACAAACAGCTCCCCCACACCCCATCACAACAGTCCTGCAGCAATAAGAGCTGGAGTTCAGTCTTTTTGTGTGAATATTTTCACTTTTGACTGAAATTAATCAAAACACCATCTGCATCATTTACATATTTTATCAATAAATCAGTGGAGGCTTCCAGCATCTGAGATGGTTGAATTCAAAATAGAAAAGCAACACCTTCACAGTCTGGTGCTCCCAGTGTGCACACAGGAGCCCCTTGCCTAAACATCTTGTCTCCCTCCCTGAACAGTGAACAGTACATGAACACTGAGATGTGGTCAGGAGAAATCAAGTGGTCAAGAGTTGTCAGGAGACCTCACAGAAGCTCCAGAAGATCATTATGGATGGAAACCCTGTTATGGCCACAGCTGTGTAATTAACAGCCCTTCTCAGTGGTTAAAGGGCAAAAGAGCAGAACAAAAGGAGATTCATTTTATCAGAGAACAAAATTTAAAGCAAAAAGTGTTAGAAGGTACAGACTGCCCTAAGTCCACCTCACTTACCAATGAGGGCAAAGACAGCTTTGATGATGCCCTCCACAAACTCCAGGCGCTGGAATCCTGCCCTGGAACCAAGGTAGCAAACGTTCTTGTTTTTTCTACAGGCGTACTTCAGGGGGTACTTCACTGACCACCACAAGCCAAAAAGAAGGAAAAAGCTTCCAGGGAGGGCATGCCCTTTGAAATTGCCCATGGTTTTCTGCTAGACAATACCTGAGGGAGAAACAAACAGAGACTGGTTATGGGAATAGTGGGAGAATTCTGTGGGTTATAATTTTAAAGTATCTCCTTGCATAGATCAAACGGGTGTCACTGAACTGAGTACTCACAGTTTATTTAAAAATAAATTTGGGTACTTCTCTTCCCAGCCACTCTCCCCAGTTTCACAGCTTTGCAGAAGCAGCAGAGGAGCTGGCCTGAAAGGCAGAGCTGGCAGTCAGCAGGGTAGGAGAAGGAAAAGCCATGGCACACTGTGTCATGCTGTAGAAGTTGTGCTGGTGAAAGAGAGAACCTATATACTCACTATATACCCATCAAATGGGTAAATATTCACTAGTAAATTGTATTTTTTAATTTCAATCCAGATGTCTTGTTATGATTTACAAACATGAAGTAATTATCATTATTTTATGGGTGAATTATGCACCCACCACTAGATATATATTAACAAGTACATCAAATGCACACAAAAGTGCACTTGATGTACTTGATAATATGTATCTAGTGGTGGGTGCATAAAATGTGTGACAAGGTTATTACTTGGTCAGGATTGTGTAGTCATTTAAAAGCAGTGCCATTCATAATCCTCGTAATTCTGGTAATCATCCCAAAATTTGGGACAATTGCCTTTGAGCCAGTGGCTTCTTCATTAAAATGACTGTTCTAACATTAAATTGCAATTTTTCTTTAAGATATTGTAAATTGAGTTATTGTGCCTCATGCCCCAAAGGCATACTGAGTCTCTGCACAGGCAGCACTCAAGAATAACCACTTCAGAAGGATTGGCAGTCTGTACTTTCTGTTATTATTGTTACTGACCTGAAAGTTCAAGTGCCACACTCACTGGAGCTGTCTGGCTATGAATGGAACGTGGAAGCTCTAGTATATTTTTCTTTTTCATGAGTATTTCCTATGGTCAGCTCCGCATAAGAAGTTTTAAACTGCAGCTTCTGGGCCATGGAGCACTTGCAGAGTTCATGTAAGGCTGTCTAGTCTGTGTGAGCCCTCTCCTATTTCTGGAGGCTAAACTCCACTATCCCAATTGCATGAGGAGAAGTGGCCTCTATAGCCACAAAGGAGAAGAAAAGAAAATATGACTGTTCATGCATAGCACGAGTCTGGCCTGATTTAGACAGGATGCAATCCTGCAGCCCCTGCCTGTCCCCTCCCCTTCCAGAGCTGAGCTCCCCCCACTGTAAGGGCTGCTGAGTGGGAGAGGTGAGCTTTAAAAGCTTTCCCTGGATAATGAATAATGAATAAAGTCTTACCTGATTTCTAGGGAAGCACTGGGGAAGCACAAGAGCAGAGAAATGTGATGCTGGCTGCCCAAGCAAGCCCATTCCTGGGTGTGTCCCTGCAGGTGTTGTTGCAGGGTCTGGTGTCTGCATGTGGAAGTTGGGAAGGAGAGCATGTGGAGATGGGAAGCGTCACCTGCCAGGCATGGGGCAGCCAAAGGGGGCACAAGGGACATGTTTATGGACAAAACATAATCCCACTTGGGGTTTCTGCTGTTGTGGGGAAGGCCTCCTGCAGCTGAGGGCACAGGAGCTGGGAGAGCCTTTCTCTGCCTTCTCTGCCTCCCCCACCACCCTTAAAGCTCTGCTGGGTTGGTGCCTATGTGTTATATTTGCAGGTGGGGAAAGCACTGCTCACTCTGCAGCAGCCCACAGCACAGTGGGGCTCTCACTGGTGAGGTTTGGGGAGCTCAGCCCCATAGGTGGGACCCAGCCCTTGCTGTCTCAGCCAAGAGGTTCTTTCTTCATTTTGGGACACCTTTAGTTCAAAGACTCTGACCTGCCTGCACATCCCTGCCAGTGCTCACTGCACCACTGTTTGCCTCAATAAAGGGCAGCACTAACATCTTTAGACAGTCCTCTAAACTTTCCTTTAACCTTTAAAATACTTCTGCTTTTCAAACCTTAATTTCTGAGGTTTATTAAACATGCTGGTTTGGAAGGTGTTGCTGTCTTTTCAGTCACATTGGTCTTTTCCTTTCTTTAAGTGAAAGGAAGAGGGGAGGAGAGGGGAGTGGCTTTTCCTCACCACATCTTACCTCACTGAGCACAGTTCATTGACAAGACTTTATTCATTGTCATTATTATTCAGCACGGGTACAAAGCAGTTCAAAAGGAACAATTTACCCTGTACTGCACATCAAAGCAAAGCAATGGATTAGAAAGATAAATGAAACCTCTGAATAACCCTCCCTTAGGAGAGTACAGCTACAGTAGGAGTGAAATGAAGAATTGTGTTGATGTCATTTGTAGTAAAACTTCAAAAGTAATTCTCAAGCTGTAAATTCACACCTGGGTTACCTAGATTTTTAAACACTGGAGGATTTCTCTGCACTAAATCTGGGCAAAATATCAAGAAACTTTGTTTTGAACTAATTTTTGCCTTTCAAAACAAGCAAAAAGAAGAAAAGACTGATGCAGCAGCTGATGTTCCACATCCAGTATAAATAAAATGGAACCAGAAAAATTACTTTTTTGCTAAAAGAAGTACAATCACATATTATTAGCTTTAGAGAGTGTAAACTTCAGATTGAGTTCATCCAAAGGTGTTGGGGATTATTTGTAGGATTTCTCTAGAAAGATACACATCAGTTCTGCTGGCCAGCTGTTGTGGCAAACCTTTTGAATGCTGCATCTCAACACAGCTGGTTTCAGAAAGGAGTTAGACAACTTATCCTTTAAAGTTTTAGTGAACTTAAAAACATCATGACAGAGCTTGCCTTAAACTGATTAAACTTCCCAATTCGTGAGTTTTCTCTTTTCAGACCTGAGAGCTCCTTCTGGTGAGTCTAGAAGTCACCTGTCAACACCCACTGTTTTGATGTGACTGAGAAGTTTTGTCTGCAGATAAACTGGGGGATATTGCATAATTTGGGGGCTTAGTATGAAACTGAGCATATGGTGAGGCTAAGCACAGACTCCTCAGTAGGAAAGCCACTGTGGGGCCTGGAGATGCATCTGGGAGGTGGAAGGCAGAGGTGTAATGGGAGGTGAAAGGAGAGGAGAACAATATGTCAGGCTGCTGCCTTTCCATGAGGCACTTTGGCATTTCCCTGTGCAGCCTGGGACAAAACATCTGCCAGCTCTTCTGCACAGCTTGAGAGCCAGACAGTTTTGGTACAGGAGGTGCTATTTATTGGGTAAAGACGGCATCAGCATGTTATGACAATATTTGATAAATTTGAGGGCTTATTTTTACAGAGCCTTATCAGTCTGTATCAACAATATCAGACTGATGTTGCAGGATGTGCAAACCCAAGCCCCTCTCTTTTACCCTCAGTGATTTCAGGGCCAAGGCTGTTGGCAGAGCCACAGGACGTTCTCAGCAGCAAACGTTCCTTGCTGCCCACAACCCTCCCTAGAGTTCATCATCTTAGACTGGATATCAGGAATAATTTCTTCACTGAAAGAACTGTCAAGCCACTGCCCAGGAAAGTGGTGGGATCATCATTCCTGGAGGTATTTAAAAGAAATGGAGATGTGGCTCCTGGGACGTTGTTTAGTGGAGAACTTGGCAGTGCTGTGTTAATGGTTGGACTCAATAATCTGAAAGGTCTTCTCCTACCTAAACAATTCTGTGATTCTGTGGTCTGCCAGAGCTGTAAGCAGAGTTTACCCACAGACAGGGGCCATGAGGCCTGGCCCCAAAGTCACCCAGTCCCACCAGGTGCCACACACATTCCTTTAGCTGGTGACCTGCTTCCCAACTTCAACTCTGTCCAAATCCTTCTCCCAACCCTGCCAGGCAAAGAGAGTGGTTCTGATGCCTACAAAAGGCACACAGACATCAAAAGGCACAAAGCTGGCCTCACAGAATCACAAAGAATCACAGAATCACTAGGTTGGAAGAGACCTTCATGATCATCAAGTCCAATCCAGCCATCTCACACCATCAGAAGCATGAAAGGCAGGCAAGAAATAGACTCAGATAGTTGATCTAAACATCCTCCGATGGTTTGGGGAGAGATGTTTTGAAACATTTACCAATTTGATTTCTGATCTCCACTTTTGTGGGGTCCAAGGCAAGACTTGCAAGTGCTGTGGAGAAACACTACATGCCACCTGGTTACTCAGAAGGCTTCTCAATTGCCTCTGGAAGAGCCAGGTTAGTTTCCCTTTGATCCCTTTTCCCTTTAAAGGACAGACAGAAGTTTAGGCAGCACAACCTCCATGTGCCAGAGACATGAGCAGTAGCTGAGCCAGAGCCTGCCCTGCAGCAGGCAGCTTCCCTTCCCTGCACATTCCCCTGCCACAGCACTATGCCCTGCAATTTCCTGTGTTTGTCAGGCCCTGGGGGATTCTACAGAGGACTGCAGACCAGAAATGTGCATTTCTTTTCCAGAAATGACACAAGTTATAAAGCCACAAACTCACTCTCGGCAATGCTTCCATTTCTGCTACACAACCATATGATAACAAAGGTTAAGCTCAAAGATTAAACATCACGAATTTTTTCTTCCATATGCTAGATTAGAAATGATGTGGAGTTTATAATATTTGATGGGAAATGTTTATTTATCCATAAAAGCTGTGGGAATAGATTGTGATATTGGTGAGAATGATGTATCCAGATAAGAGGAGGAAATAACAATTGTAGGCATTTTCTAATCAGGGCACAAGCTGTGATCATACAGCTTTTACAAAGAATGGAAACCAGCAAAGCTGAAACGCACAGACAAGTTTAATTCAGTACCAAAGTTTCCTACTTGCAGCTAAAGATCTATTCTCGAGGCAAGGGCCTTTTGTCCTGCAGCCATTGTGCTGTAAACACCACAGCCAGCCAGACTGAACTGTCTGCTCCAAGAACATTGTTCACTAAACACGCTCCTGGTTTCATGTCATGACTGAAAGCATTTCAGCAATTACAGCTCCACGTTTCCAGATGAGATCACTGCTCTGGTGTTAAGGAAATACTCAGCTGGCACCTACAGCTGCTTTAGAATTAGCCTGGAACTGAGTACTGTGTGTATGAATGAAAGCAGGTCAAAGACTCTTTGAAATGCTGGAAAGTGACAGGACAGCCTTGCTGGGTTTGGCTTAGGGGTGTGGGAGATAAAGATTTTCAGGTAAAGAAAAAAAAAGAAATGTCATAAACATGCATCTCCAAAGTCTGTAGGAGAAGAATTCAAGCTTTGAGAGAATCTTCAAGCCCAGAAGACAGGGATGAAAACCAAAAATCCCAGAGGTAATGACCAGAAATCTATCTGCTGGCCCTAGAAAGAAGGCACTCTGGGACACAATCTCCCACAGTGATGAATTTGGGCCCACAACTTGTACCTCTCTATTCTTTTTCAGTGCCTCACATCTGTCAGAGACTCTTCCTTCCCAGATACTTGTCAGCCCTCTGAGTGCTCCTCACTGTGTTTGTTATCTCTCATGACCCTCCACTTTCTGGCTCTTTCCCTGTTCTCTGCACATCTGCTGGCTGTTTCTGCTCCCACAGATGAGCAGGCTATCTCCAGGGGTTACCCGGGGACAACAAGTACTGCATAACAATCTCACCATTGGCTCTTGATATCTGAGCAGCTGCTCCTCTGGGGATATGAAATTTTTAGTCTCCAGGACTGCCAAACTGGAGCCTTTCTCTGAGCACCACAAGTTCAAAAAACTTACACACACAAAAAGTAAACCTGGTAAGTGCATGGGACACATGAGAGTCATTTTTTCCTAGGAAAGATTCCTAGTTCCTGTATTGGTCATAAACCCTGGTATTTCCTAGCAGTGGCTGAAATGAAGGGTGGAATGTCAGGAAACTGCTGCAGGTACAGCAGTGCTGCCTGTGGTGGGACCAGGTTTGGCTCCAGCCGTCACAGCCCCTTCAATGCCACATTGGGGTGCCCCTCAGGGGTCCCCCAGGCAGGGCAGCAGCTCCCTTCTCCACAGAGGGTCACAGCAGGCTGCTGCCCTCCAGCTGAGGTGCTGCAGCTCCACCCAGCCTGGCAGGTTTTGACTCTGTGTGGCAGAGGCAGAGTGCTGCCAGAGAGAGAGCGTAAGGAGGGACACGCTGTGACATCCTCCTGCTGCTCTTCACTAACATCTGAGACCATCTTCCCTGTCCAGGCCACCCTGAGCTGGGCTCAGCTGAAGATCTTAGTGCTCCCCTGTTTTAACCCAAGTTTTGCTGGCTAGTGACATTCCTCTATGTGCTCATCTCCTTTTGAAGTCAATTCCTTCTATTACAGAATCACAAAATCATGAAATTACAGAATGGTTACTGATGGAAGGGACTTCTGCAGCTCATCTAGTCCAACCCCCCTGCTAAAGGGGTTTATCTAGAGCAGGTTGCCCAGGATTGCATCCAGAAAGTTCTTGAATATTTCCAGTGGGGGAGAATCCACAACCCCTCTGGACAACCTGTTCCAGTGCTTGGCCACCTGCACAGGAAGAAGTTTTTCATCATGTTCAGGTGGAACTTCCTGTGTTTCAGTTTGTGCCCATTGTCCCTTGTCCTGTCACCAGCCACCACTGACAAGATTCTGGCACCATCCTCTTGACACCAGCCCTTAGGATACCTGGATGGGGTTCCCTCTCAGCTGTCTCTTCTTCAGGCTGAACAGGCCCAGCTCCCTCAGCTGTTTCTCTGAAGAAAGATGCTCCAGCCTCCTATCTTCCTTGTAGCCCTCTGCTGGACCCTCTTCAGTAATTCCTTGTCTTCCTTGAACTCAGGAGCCCAGAACTGGACACAGCACCCCAGATGGGGCCTCACCAGGGCAGACTGGTGGGGGAGGATCACCTCTGTTCTTTAAAACAGCCCAAGTCTCTTCAACGAACAACCTCTGCAGGACTCTAGCTATTCCTGGAGTTCCATGGTCCAGCTGAGGTTACACTGCCACTGTTATGAGTAGAACAGCTGCCCATTTTTTAAAAGGTTGCAGAGTTCACAGGTTGGGCCAGGGTGGAGTTCTAACTGTTGGTTATTGTAATCACCTGTCATTTTCGTTAACTACCTGTCCTAGATGGTTAAGAATTCCCCCTTAGCCGGGTGTTGCCCTGCTGCTTCCTGGAGGATGGCACCCAGATGGTGAAGAGGAGGAGACCTTGGAGTTAGCATGCAAATGACATTGGATCCAGCATGCAATGGGAGAAACCCCTCACCAAACCTAGCCAAAAACTGCTGAAAACAATGGGCCAACACAAAATTGATGAATCAAAGTGATGTCTAGACATGAGGAACAGAACCTAGTATCCGCTAAGACCCTTTTCACCCCTCACCCTAACCTAAAGATGTTGGCTAGACAGAGGGCCTTGAATATTGACCCAAGAAGCAAGGGAATTTCCCAATGCTGCCGGTAGGATGGAACCCCCAGCTCTGCCCACAGACCAGCAGACACAGCTCCTCTCTTCCTCCTCCCAGTCACTCCTGGGAGCAGCAGCGGTGTGAGCCCGAGCTGATCACTTTTAATAAAGGCTTTAAAGAGGAGAACGATCTTCTGCCTGTGTTTATTTCAGCCCCTAGGAAGATTGCTCCATGGCTTTGCCACAAACGCTAGTTCTGTAGGGTGTAATCTCTGACTCCTCTTTGTCTTTCCACTTGTGTTCACTTGCATGTTCTTTGCTTCCTAGGAGGGAAAAGGCTTCCTAAGTGTAGTATATGGTAGATATAATTCATGCTATATATGTGTATAAATATTGTGAAACTCCAAGGTTATGTCTTTTGACCACTCATGCTGGGAGCAGAGTCTTATTTCTATTCAACTAGTTCCCGGACAGCATTTAAGATAACATCAGGCCTGTTGATGTATGAATGGGACCATCCTGGGCCATGATTGTCGACTTCCCTGGCAGCTGCACCTGGGTAGATTGCATCTAAACTTTCGGCTGGTGAGGGCTGGAATGTCTCAGCTACTCACAAGATCTGCGCCTGACATGATTATATCTGAACTGGTATCACTCTACTACATACGAATACAGACTCTGCCTGGATGCTCAGACATTCGTCTGGATCTCCGGACTCGCCTTTGTCTGCTCCTGCACATGTATGGATCCAGCTCTACATGTGAAGAGACACAAAAGAACGTTCGTGGTCACCCCTGCCTCAGGCAGAATAAACTGTATATAAGCTAGTTGCTTGAAGCACTCGGGGTGAACTCCTGGGGAAACGCTGTCACTTTGTCAGTCGAACCCTGGTTCACCCAGCGCCTGCACCCGGGGCTGACGCTGTCTTGGCTGTGGTGGTTTTTCAAAATTCTGTTTTTGTTATCAATCTAATAAATTTTTATTAATTTTTTTCTGTAAATTTGGCTACTGATTTGATCATTTATAACACTAGGCTAGGAAAATGTCAAAAGAGCAAAAGTTGGATGTATCAACTGATGATTTAGAGATCAGAGCCCTGCTCTGGAGAGGAAATGAAATAAAATATGCATTGGTTTCTGTTGGCATCCTTTTTATAGACCTCCTCCTACAGCATCTTGACAGTACAGTTGGGGTTTCAGTGGAATGGTCTCATAAAATAGCAAAGCTGACAGGACTACTAGACTATGGAAAATATTTGTAATAAATACTAATGACCACTTGGGCTGTGAAAGATCCTGCATTTGGCACTTACAAAGTTTTTTACAGACTCTTAGAAGTCACTGCAATTGTTATTTATGTCTCCAAACACTTCTTGAAGACAAGAAGATGCAACCCAAAAAAATGGGGGAGTCTACTGAGAAAACTTTATGTTTGAGAGGTCTTCAATGAATGTTTTCCACCAGCAAAGAAGCCATATCTGAAAGAGAGCTCTCTGCTTAGAGGAGGACAGGTCGCAGAACCGCAGAATCAATTAGCTTGGAAAGCACCTCTCACATCACCGAGTCCAGCCTTTAGTCACCACCCTGCCAGCTACACCACGGGGCACTGCCTGGCACAGCCAGCCTGTCCTGCAACACCTCCAGGGACAGTGACTCCACCACCTCCCTTTGTGGTCCAATCCAATGTCTAATCATCCCTTCTGTGAGGAAATTCTTCCTAATGGCCACCTGAAACCTCTCCAGGCACAGCTTAAGACTTTGCCCTTCCATCCTGTCCCTACTTGCTTGGGAGAAGAGGCAGACCCACCCCTAGCTACAGCCTCTTCCAGGTAGCTGCAGAGGAGGCAGAGGAGGTGTGAAGGCATCAAGGTGTGGAGTACAGGGCTTGCTGACCCCAAAGAGTTATAATTCTTTGGTTGCAAGGGTTTCTCCCTTACAATAACTACTGGTGACTGTGCAGAAAAGGCACAGAATTTCTCTTCATTATGTACAGGACCAGATATTGGGGTGACTGGAGCCTTTGAATGAGAAACTCGATTACAAAGAAGACCCTGTTTTAAGGAATCACCAAACACTAACAAAATATGGGAAGCAGAATTGTCATCTATGCTGTGTGCGTCAGTAAGCTTTCATCTTAAGGACAGTCTCCAGTTGACAAAAATGAGAAGGGAGCTCATATCAACAAATGTGAGGTCATTATTAAGTCCTTGATGGTTTTAATAGGAAGAACTTGTTTTTCTTACTGAAAAACTACAAAGAGACTCAGCTTCCTAATGTAAAGCTCATACCAGCTCATACTTGGGCAACAAGCAGGTGACACTTGTAAGAGTTGAACTTCTCCTGTCCCCTGCAAGGGAGAAGGATGGAAACATGGGACACATGTCCAGAATATTGGCTTCTGCTGTGACACTGTGCTTCATTTTCTGTTTCATCCCATAGAGAGCCAGCCACTTGTTCATGAATCTCTGCTTTCTGAAGTTATTCCATTAAGTGTTCATAACCTTCTGATAGAGTTATAGATAGTTTGTGTTGGAAGGAACCATTCCACCTGTCTGGGCAACCAGTGCCAGTGTCTCACCATCCTCCTCACAAAAAAAATTCTTTCTTATATCTAATCTAAATAGACCCTCTTTTAGTTTAAAACCCCATTGTCCTATCATCAAGCCCTACTAAAAAGAGTGTCTCCATCTTCAGCCAGCCCATTTGTCTTTGCAGTACAGTTAGGTAGTGTGAGCCCTCATTGCAAACAAAGTGATTAAAAGTAAATGTTTAAATTTTATGGATTTGAAGATTGTAACCAATTCTATGAGTGCTTGGGGCTTACAGCATTCTGCTGTGGTAAGAAAAATATATTAAAATTTTCTTATCAGTAATTTCCACAAAGCTGTGCAACAGAGCAGGTGGGGTTTGCACCTAGAGCTTTGCCCTGGCTAACCTGCCTTTGTACCTTGAAGTTTTCTCTGCAGTCTTGTCTGTCTGTCTCAGGCTACCTGATAACTCTGTTTCTCCAAGGGGAGCCAAATGCACTGTCTCTACCAGCTATAGCCTGGGGGAACACACTATCAACAGCAGAAAGCTGTGGGGATGAAAACCAGAAAGAGAAGCACTAATGAATAAATGGGAGTGTTGGCAAGGCAGTCAGCAACACTGCTGCTAGCTGGGAGAAATGGCTGGCTGGCTTTGTTCAGCTAGAAGAGACAAAAATCTTGAGAGGTGCAGTTCCATTTTACAGGACCATCTCAAACTTATTACTCTGGAATCAGTTTGTGCTAATGCAACATTAGCAGAAATTGAAGAGTCCTCCATGATACAGCAGCAGCAGCTTCAGCTCCTGCAACCCCTCCAACAACACAATTAACAGAGGGAGCAGACCCAGCAAGATCCTCTTCCAAAACCACTGGCATTACAGATGCTACACAATTTGCCTTAGAAATGTCTCAAGTGCAAGGTGATTTGGAGCAGGAGTTTTAGGAGTGTTGCTCAGATAGCATTAAGTGTTCTAGCAGGCCCTGATTTAGGCATAAATTGATAACAGGGACTTAAGTCTCCTTTTTACCTTCTGGAGCCAAAAGCAGCACCAGGACCCAAGATCTGGCTGATGCTGCATGATGGGATAAAACTGCCCCTGCAGAGAGTCACTCTACTGAAAGCAAAGGTATTTCAAAACCAATGTCAAATTATTTGTAATTCCTGGGTTTAGGAGCTTGTCTTGCTTGGAGCTTGGAAGAGACAGTCAAAATTACTACTCCTGCCAACTGCAAGTGAGCATGAGTGTGTTTGGTCACGTGTAAGAAAAAGGAGCCAGTTGACAAAAGTTCCAGCACTGAGAAGTCTTGGTTCATGCACCTCTTGAGGCTGAAAACAAGGAGCCCATTTTTGCCCTGCTGCACTGGCCATCTGCAGCACTGACTCAAATGATCTTTACAGGCAGATTTTTGTGCAAGAAGAGAGTAAACAGCAGTTTGTCTAAACACAGGCATAATTATCCCAGCCACTCAAGGTTCTTTTGAGTTTTCTTCTCCAGCAGTTATTTCTACCCACAGTTTCCATAACTGTGGAGAGAAATCTGTTTGGTTTGCCCAGCTTCATTTGTAAAGAGAAAAATACAGAAAAAGCCACACAAGCAACCCTGAAAAGCTGCAAAAGACATGTGAGCAAACTTCTGAAAGGTAACTCCAGAGTCAATGATGAATTTGCATCTAAAATGGATATTGGAAACATTCTTTTTACAAAGTACTTGCAGTGACTTGGAGAACAAGTTGTGCCATAATTTAAAGAGCTCCCCAGACAGAGCAATGTAAGGTGATGCAAACAAAGTTATTCGTAGAGGAGAAATCACAAGTCCTAAGTATGCAAATGCATGGTAGTAATCAAACACTTGGTTCAAAAAGTAAAAAGCAGAAATACTTTGGTCTTAAGTACTTCAGTTCCCAAACTCTTCAGAAAGCCCTTTATCAAAAAGATAATATTTTTTTATACCATGTCAAGTATTGTTATTAGAGCAAAATATGATTTATTGATGGAAAAGTTGAAACAATATGGAACATATCCAGGGATGGAAAGTGTTTTTCTGAGGGTTATTCCGTTTTGAAATAAAATAAAGAGGCTAAGATAATTTTAGGGTTTCTTTCATAGAGTAGGAAGCCGTGAAGTACATTTAAATTCTTTAAATTTTGCCTGTAAATTCAAGTTTGGATATATATCTCCACTTGACACATCCAAGAGGGAGGGAGAGGGGAAAAAACCACGTAGTAAAGTTAGAACTAAGCCGAACACTTAATCTCCCCTTTGTTTAACCATCCCGAACCTCGGCTGCGAATCCCCTGGACAAGGGGCAGAACGCCCCGGCTGCTGCAAGGGCCACGCTCGCATTTCATCACCGGCAGCCTCGGCGAAAGCCATTGCTCATTTAAACGTCCCGTCCGCGCTGGTTACCTCAGAAGTGCCCCCGTGGAGCGAGTGGAGGCAAACATGGAGTATTTGTTCTTTCAGCCGGCAAGATCCGATATCCCCCCGCCCTGCCCCGTCCCGCCGCCACCCCGGCCGGGGATCGGGGCCGCCGGGCTGCCCTTACCTGCGCCGCGCCCTCCCTCGCAGCCCCTTCTCCGCCTTCCCTCTTTCCTTCTTCCCTTCCTTCTTTCCCCCTCTCCGGGGGTCTCGCTGCCGGCCGGGGCAGTGCCGGGTCAGGACCCTCCGGCTGCGGCCCCCGGGATGCGCCGCGGCCGCTCCAGATGTTCCCCGGGCGGCCCCGCGGGGGGCGGGCGTTCTCCTCCCCGCCTGGCCGGGAAGGAGCCGGGGCAGAGCCAAAGGAAAGGGGCGAGGGGAAAGCGAGGCTTCCGCGGGATCCGGCGCTGCCCGCCCCCTCTCCTGCCCCGCTTTCCAGGAAAAGCGGCCGGGAGCGGGCAGGGCCGGCGGCCGGGGACAGCGGCTCCCAGGAGCCCGGCAGGAGAGGAAAAATAGAAAAAGTAGAAAATCTTTCAGACATACAAACCTTCCTTTCATCGCTGCATATAACAGAGGCCTTTTTTTTACTTACACACACACCGACAGTCGTGGCTTTCTCCACGAAAATGAGCACCCGTGGCTGTAATTCCTGTAATTTAGCAGGAATTTATGGTTACAGCCCTGAATCCAAAAGAAGAATGTCTAAAAATAAAATTGAAAGAACGAAACCGCGGCTTTATTTGCAGATGTCATCCTGTAGTAAACCACGTAAGTGACATTAGAGAATCGTTCCCAGTGGAACGAAGGGCGTCTCACACTGCACCACTTCTCTTACAACTCCAGCAGAGAACACCAATGAAGCCTCAAATCTTTCATTGTGGAAAAATCCTCCTTTGAGGTATTTGCCAGGAAGTTGTGATAATCGGGTTTTAAGCTCTGTTTAAGCTATGCCAGAAGACTCCCTTGACCCTTTTCCACCCCTGTCAGCATCAAGATCTTGTGTCACCAGATCCTCCTGTGGCTGTAGGAATAACCAAGCCGAGGTGCAACTCTCCCTACCAATAAGTCACAACTTGAAATGAATACTGAGCCACCCCCCTCAAGTCCCCTAATTTAAGATCTCTACTTTCATGATCCAGAAGCTTTTTTATGGAAATTCGTGGGGGAAATCAACTCCATGTAAGGATTAAAATTTTTTCACACTCACTTATCTTCTCAGACAGCTGCATCCACACCTGCTCTTTAGCACAAAGTGACATTTTCACTCTTAGATTAATAGTAGTCCAGCAAATACCCTTCAGCATCTGGCAGGCAGATGCCTTTGCAGTTTGGATGATGTATTGAGTACAGAGAAAAGGGCAATAATATTTCTCAGAAGGACCTGTAAACAATGCTTCAGAAATCCAGCCTCTATGAAAGCTGCTTCCTAGTCTGAGTGACTTTTTCTGCATTTTTTTTTCAGACATTAGAATGCATTTTACATCACAACATTAATCCCTACCTAATGGATATCCTTCTCTTGCAGGAGACTTTTCAGTTAGACTGAGATTAATTAGTCAATAATAATTGTAATAACCTCTTCTATTTACCACTGGTTTGATGCTTGTCTTGGCAATGGAGCAACAATCGCTTCCTGGGATTCCCCATTTCCATCCACACTTAAAATGACTTAAAAGTCATTCTAAGTGACAACCAACGTAAAAAACTCCAGCTAGCATCCCTGGGGCCCTGCAGGGATCCTGCACTTCTGGGAGTCAGTGCGCATCCAAGTAACAACAGAGAAGTGCATGCATAAAATATTCTACAAAACTGCTGGAGACTATGGAAATAACAAAACATCTTTTGCAATGTTTTTACCTAAGGTCAGCAAAAGGCCAACAGTTCTGCCACATTCAGACCTTCCTTCATTTTGACCTTACTCTGTTTGCCTTATTCCAAAGTTATTTAGGAAATTAATTCAACACTCCTCTTGCAAACTGAGGATCCATGCTTGACACACAGGCAGGCAATTGAGTTCTTCTCTTGCTGGAGGAATAGAGCATCCAAACAGAGCATTTGTTTGGTTGCTCCCTGCTGATATTGAGCATTGCATCTGAAGCAAGGAGCTAAAATGTTATTTCATAGCAAAGCCTAAATGATGCAAGGATGAATTTGCAAATATCAACTTTGATCCACTTTCCACAGGGGTTAGCTTAATGAAACATCACATGGTCAAATGCCTGTGGCTCCAAGACCCACAGGTCAATTACATTGCATTTAGTGGGGTCCCCAGTGCTTTTACTTCATCAGAGCTATCACAAATACCAGGCACTAACATCAACCATGAAGTCACCCATCTATGCCTTGATCCAAATAATTCGTGAGCACATTACAGACAAATTAGAACTCTAGATGTTTTAGGGTTATTGTAACATCTGCATTTTGGTCCAGAGGGCAAGACAGCAACTGGGGCCAGGCGAGCTGGCTTCAGCCTGGGCACTGCAGGGAACACTAATCTACAAAGCCAGACTAGTTTCTGGGTGAAAACTGCAGTGAAATGTTGATCTGCTCCCCTGAACACTTGGAATGCAAGGATTCTGTTGGCTGTTGGTGGTTATCTTTGTAGCACCACACCTAATTTATAGCTGAGTGGAGAGAATGAAGGCCTCCCACGGTATAAGCTAAAAGCAGGTTCAGGATCATCTGATGAAGGTGAATAGCCACGAGTGTCTGGGACCTGGTCAGATGCATCCCAGGGTCCAGAGGGGACTGGCTGATGTTGTTGCCAGGCCACTTACCTTCATATTTGAGAAGTCACAGTGGTCAGGCAAAGTCACTGGAAAAAAAGGAAAACATTGCTCCCGTTTTCAAAAAGGGGAGAAAGGAAGATATGAGGAATTCTTTACTCAGAATTCTTTACTGTGAGGGTGCTGAGGCCCTGGCACAGGTTGCCCAGAGAAGCTGTGGCTGCCCCATCCCTGGCAGTGCTCAAAGCCAGGCTGGATGGGGCCCTGAGCAACCTGCTCTAGTGCAAGGGGTCCCTGCCCATGGCAGGGGGGCTGGAATTTGATGGTTTGTAAGGTTCCTTCCAACCCAAACCATTCTATGATTTTATGAAATGTACCATAGAAGTGTAGCTGATAAAATAATAGCTCTCTGGATAGAGTGCCCAGAAAGCTAAACAAATAATTCTGGCCTGCAAAGTTCATGCAACAATTGAATAAAGAGAAATCCATGCACTTGCTATGACTTCAGAAAAAACAAATATTGACATTCTGGTTTTAATACAACTTGTAACACCAAAATAAATAAAAAGTGAATTTGAATACAAAGATCCACATTACCAAAGTCCATTCTTTGGAGTGCTCTTGGGATATTTGCTCTTGCATGGATTTTGAAGGTACAGGTTTACATCTGTAAAGTTTAAAAATGCTTCTAGGCTTAATCCTATCATCTGGGCGGGGCGGGGAGCAGAAAAGTAGTTAAATCATACATGAAATTTTTAAGTTTTTTAATGTTAATAGTTATTAGCTATATTTATGTTGTCTGCTCTTTGGTTTTTCACGAGTAACCTATAAGACCTTTGTAAGAAACTTTCAAAAGGAATATTTTTTCTGAGTTTACATCCTATCCATGCAATGTCTCAAGCTGACTTCTAGCACATAAAAATGTACCCCCCCTTATGAAAGTCTTTCATCTAGAACAACATGCAAAAACAATCAAGGTGATAAAAAAAGTCAGCAGAACTCAGCTTAACACTATCTACATGAACAGAGGAACTTCAGGAGAATTTCCTGAAACAATCTGTAATTCACAGGTAATTGCCTATGGTTCAAGTTGTTCAGAGTCCTTTGAACTAGTCTAGCAATTTGGCATGGAGAATTTAGAGTAATAAAGCCAGAAATGCCAGGAGCAGTAACAGTAAAAACTTTCTCCCCAGACACTCCTATCCCTTTACTATGATGATGAAGAAGGGAGAAATCTGGGAAAAGCAGAAAGTAGTTTGCAGGTTCCAAATGTTTTTTTTTCTCAGAGTTTCAGTTCTTGAAGCAAATATGTCTCAACCCCGAGAGCTGTGCAGATGAGCTTGTCTGCAGTACTGTGCTGCTTTTGTGTACATGTTAAACCATGACACAAATGCTTAAAAAAAAGATTGAACCCTGTCCCCACAGTGCTGAGCAAGAATCTTTACTTTTCTTTGTCTCATCAGGCATCAGCTAAATGAGAGAAAATATGATTTTAAAGCTGCACATATCAACACAGAGCTCCAAAAATGAGAATGTGGAATGGAGTTTCTTTTTACTATGCTCCAGCTCATGATGCAAGTTTTGTGTTAGAAAACGAGAGATTATTCACAATGATGCAAATGACCTGGCATTTTTTTGATGAAGGACAGTCAGAAACAGAATTATCGAACAAGTTTACAAGATGTAACTTCTAAATAGCATCAGGCACTGGAGAGTTCATCTGGTGTGCTCACTCAGGGTCAAATATCAAGCCAAGTCCTAGCTTATCTGGGACATGGAAACCTCAGGCAGGAGGCTGTGGGAAAATGGAATAATCTACCAGCAGAGGAAAGAAATGGCAGCTGAAAGAGCTAGAAACTCTCCCTGCTTCTATCAAGTTCCTTAGTCGCATCTAGGTGAGATATCTACATGTCTGGCTTATAGTTTCTTGTTTTTAGACACCTGATGGGAGACATTTAGGTTATAGATTTATAGAAGCACCCAGCACTCAGAACAGCAAATGAAGTCTGCTACATCAGTTAGTTAAATCATGAAGTATTCCAAACAAATGCCAGAGCCAATGGAGTATTCAAAGAAACTTCATCAAATTGTAATAAAAAGTTCCCAGTTCCCTGGGAATAGTAGCTTCTCACCTTTAGGCACACTGTGGTGATAAATAGTCAGAGGCTGCAGGGAAGCCACCCCAGAAAACCTCATGAAGAAGCTGTCAGCTCCAAATTCAGCACAGTGTCTGGGTGATAAATGGGGCTGCTAGTCACACACTTGGTCCAGGAAATGCAGAGACCAGCTTCATTCCCAGACACTGTCCTGGGTTTACACTGAATGAGGCACTAGTCCTGTGGGAAAAGTAGTATGCAGCCAAACAATTAAATCATGTCACATAATACATATTGGGTGGGGGAAGGGAATAGGGGGGCACACCATCCCTCCAAAGGCAGCCTTAGGTCTGGATTTGTCCAGCATTTAAGAGTTTAACTTTGTAAACTTAGGGGGGTTCCCTCCATATTTTTCAAAGTTGCGGTTTTATCTTGTTCATTGTTTTGTTAATTTTTGTCCTCTCAGTCTCTCTGTCTCGGTTGCTGACGTTGTGCACGTACCTCGGGTGAGTCAGGAGAGTTAGCTGGGAAAAGCCATCGGGGTGAACAACCCGCCAGACAGAGACACCAGGCAGAAAGAACAGGATGGGGAAACTGGCCAGTTAAGCAATGATATGAAAAACATCAGCTGTAGCCCAGCCTAGGGAGAAAGAGGGAAAAATGCTTTTTCAGCAGGAGAGGGAAAGTGAGAGCTGGAGTGCAGCTGTGGAAGGTGACTGTGGAGTGATGAGGAGGTTGGAAATCCAGTGTCACTGCATAGGCATTGCCTCCTGTGACCCTTCTGCCTTGGCTCTTCTGCAGCACAGCAGGAAAATGTCCTCCTGCTTGCCACGTTGTATCAGTCTTCATCCCACGCAACACCAGCGCCATAAAATCTTTGGTGCACAAAAGCTCCCCCAAAACACACATTTTTCTCTTGCAGGGAAAAGAAAGAGCCATCTTTCTTTTGGAGGGAGTCCATCCAAGTCACAAAAGTCTCTATGACCAGGTGCAATATTCCGAGGAGACAAACACTTTCCCCTCAGTCACTGTCCTCCCACCCAGCTCCTTACAGGCATGCCCATGTGTCCCATCTCACTAGGAAATGGATCCTTTGGTCTCCTGGCTGGCTGTCACTTAGGGAATCTGTGACCTCCCAAAATATCTGAATTTACAGAGCCCCTATGAATTCAAAACACCTCTACAAACCAGCTTGCTCCCAAAGGCAGCTCTGGGCTCTGCCCACCACACTCCTCCCCAAGGATCAGTGGAGTCACAGTCAGACCACCACTGGAAAAAGTTCAGCCTGAACTCCTCACCTCTGGCATCACCAGCTCTGGTCCCAAGCCACAGCTGCAGAGGTGCTTCAGCATTCTTTCACCAGGGTCCTCTTCCTCTTTGCTTTGATCCAGAAGTCCAGTGGGCACTGCCACTTCCACAGTGCAGACTCCCACTTGTTCCTGCCTTTTCCCAAGATTTCCCACAGCACGGGAATGTCCATCTGCCCATGGGTTAGAATAGATTGACATAGACACAATATTAGAACAGGAGCTTGCAAGATGATGCTGGATACAAATGGGGTCACAGGCAATCAGCTAAGCATCTCTGTACAAAGGCCATGGTAGGGAAGCTGGGGATTGGTGGGGACAAGGCTGTTTCTGAGCAAGAAAGCTGAGAGAAAGCAGAGAAACCCAGAGGCAGCTTGAAAAGTAATAGTTTGTGGCCAGGCAGGAGGAGAGAAACCCACAGTACAGCACAGTTCTTCTGGGACATGTAGATATACAAATGCCTAATTGTCAGCACATGTCTGTGTGTGTGTGTGTATATATATATATATATATATATATATATATATATGTATAGTGCATATGTTATATAACTGTGCATAAAATGTTGTTTTGTACCTTGGTGAACAGACACAATAAAAATGAAACTACCAAGTCATTTAGTAAGCCAGTGATAAGCATAAAAGGGAAAGAAGGTCAATTTTGATTCCATGTCTCCTGCTGAAGTTCTCAGACAAATCATTCTTTTTCAATTGCTATCAGCCTTTTGTTTTGACTTTCCTGTGACTTACTTTCTTTCTTTTATGAAATACAGTTGTTTTACCTGTTTTTTGTTTCTGAGCAAATACACACATTTACTTGACAGGACGTGTGAACTGATCCTGCCAATGTGTCCACTGATGCTTTACCTCACAGCCACAAGTAATCCTCCTGCAATTGGCATATTTGTATGTGCTAGGAGAATGAAGTTCAATGTGGCTTTATGAGCACAGACTGCCTCTGCAATAACAGTGAGAGGCCAAGGACTGTAACTCACCTCACCTGTGCAAAGAAGCTGAGTGGTTTAAGACTCCTGCTGCTCCCCAGGTATTGTAAATGCAGGAGATCCCCTGTCAAAGGGAAGAACGATGAGCAGGACACCATGATATCAGAAGGCTAATTAATTACTTTATTATACTATAGTATTCTATACTATATTACACTACATCTAAACTGAAACTGAACAAGAACTCAACTCAACAAAAAAAATCTCGTGACTGTCTCCTGACCAACTGTCAGGACACAGCCTGCAGAGATTGGTCAAGAAAACAAAACACTCACACCAGAATCCAATTACCAAATCCCTTCAGGTAAACAATGTTCCATAATGCATTCCACTTGTGCACAAACACAGGAGCAGCAAATGAGATAAGAATTGTTTTGATCATTCTCTTCTCTGCTTCTCTCACTGCTTCTCTCAGGTTCTCAGGTTCAGAGAATGTGAATCCCACACCCAGGTCCTTATTTGTGTCCCACTGCCAGATGTACCCTCACAGCAAAGCCACCCAACAGGAGTGTGTCCCTGCCCTTTGCCACGGGAGTTCTCAGCAAAACAGCACAAATCTCCCCACATCCCCACCCCAGACTCTGAACCAGACCAGCCAAAATTGAGGCTGACATGCCACTCACGTCCCTTAGTGGTTGTAGAGGAGAGGCTGCATTTGATGGACAGAGATGTTTTGAAATGTATTTTAAGATATGGCTTAATTTCAGCTATGCTGCCTGTGAAAAGTAGTTGTGCTGCTTATAAGAATAAAAATGCTCTTGCTTTTTCTTGCTGAGAAGCTTCTGTCAGAATAAACCTGGGGCAAGAAATGTATTATCTTTCCTATAGTAAGGACTTGGAGAAACCTGGATCAGGATTTTCTGCTGACCACAGGGTAAATACTGCAGTTCCTAATATCAGACTAAGCTCTGCCATGGGTTTCAGTGTATATTGATTTCCTTTATATATAAAAGAAAAGTCATATATGAACAACACAGGGTAAAATTTGACCACTTGGAGCTGTGCTGTTGATGACAGCTTTCTCCTGCTGGCACTGTAATTATTTCAGCCTCAAACTCATGCTTGCACTGGACTATAGTGCATGTTCTCACTTGCTATGGACAGACTCCCTCTGCTGGAAAATGAAGGTTATGAAGGTTATCTAGTAGATTAATGATTGTAAGTGAAAGGACTTGCAATGTATTCTGTAGCAAAAGTGCAATTTTGACTTACACTGTCCAAGGAATTGTAAAAACATTTTGATTTCTTCCCTAATCACTGGGAAGGAGTTAGGAGGTTTCATGTTCAAAGTTCATCTCTGAACTTTGTAAAAATTCACACACCTACACAAACCTTATAAAGCACTAATGCACTGAGTAAAGTTTTGATTTCTCTTTTCTTCTGTATTTAGAAATCAAGCCTTGAGTAGTTTCCCTCTGTAATCCTAAAGGACCCTCTCTTCATCACAGAGGACAAGAACCTGCCACTGACCTTACAGATGCACCAGGACATGACATGTGGGACAGGCTGGTTTCTTTAGCAGCAACTTCTGAATACACTGTTAAAAGCAAGTGGAAAAGAGCACTTGCAAGCAGGATTTTAATGCAAGAATTCCTGCTATTTCTCAGAAATTTTGAGAGGTTGAGTTGATATATTCCCTTCAGAAATTAAGAACCCTAGTCCAAATTATTTTCTGGATCATTGATCTTAAGGAAAGGGAGGTTACTACTGTTAGATTAAGTCCTTTTATCATCAGAATAATTACAGCAGGATCCAGGTTGTACACAGCTTTGCTTTTTTCTAGAAGAATGAGTTATCCAGTGCTTTCTATTTTTGCTAATTTGATACCAGACAAAAGAGTATCGAGATAAGATCTGTGTTTTAAAGTACCACTGTGGCACAGCAGTTATGCCTGCTTCTCTCACTCCACTCCACCCCACTAATGTCTTGGATGCCACCTACAGAGAGAACCTCCAAAGAGATGAGGACTTGGTGCTTGGGGCCTTTCCTGATGTTATCAATACAGGCAACAACTAGACCATATAATTTACCTCTATCATCATGGAATCATAGAATGGTTTGAGGTTAGAAGATTGTTTGGTTGCAAGCACTGTGCCATGGGCAATGAACATTCCAATAGACCTGGTTACTCACGGCCTCGTGCAGCCTGGCCTTGAACACTTCCAGCAATGGGGAGTCCACAACCTCCTTGCACTTGTGCAAAGGAAGTCAGGTTTCAGTGGGAAGTGAAGACAAAGGGATGAAGAAATCCATATGCTCACTAACAAGAAATACTGAAAACATGAAACAGAAAGGGGAGTGAGCAGGAAAACGGATGTGATTCAAGGGACCCATGAAGGAAGTAGGAACTTGTGAAAAGTTCCTATCCAGATTTCTTGTAAGTCCCCTTTAGGTACTGCAGGGGCTCTGAGGTCTCCCTGGAGCCTTTTTTTCTCCAGGCTGACCAGTCCCAAAAACTCACAGCTTGTCATAGCAGAGGTGCTCCAGGCCTGTGATCAGTTTAGTGGCTCACCTCTGGGCTCATTCCAGCAGGTCAGTGTCTTCCTCATGTTGGGGGCCCCAGAGCTGAACACAATGCCTCAACTAGCAGGGAATTAGGAGAACTGGTTGCTCCCTCTCTGCAGTGCCAGCTCTGAACTGCAGATATTGAAACACCCAGCTGCTTGCTGCTCTTCTGGAGCACTGTGTTCCACTTTTTCACTAATACAGCTATTTAAAGAATGACACACTCTGGCTGTGGCAGCTTCAGTGTGGCCCACCATCCTCATCTTTGGTCTTTCCATCAGTGCAAAACATTGTCAAAAGCCATTAGAGATAGTGCTGAGGGTTCTCCCACCTTCTAAGTAGCATCTAGTAACACAGGATTACTGCAGCAGCTTCAACACAGTTGTATCACCTCTCAGTCACCAGCATTCAGGGTTTAGGCAAGATTCTCTACTCTCTATATTGCAAGTATCAGAAAATAAGGTCCTGAGGGTTTGCCATAAGCCCACTTTATGAAAGCAGTGCATGCAGTGAAGTTCTGTGCTCCTATCAGTCCCCAAGACACCACGAGAAATTGCACATGGATCCAAATGTTCTTGCTTCAACTGAAAAGAAATTTTTATCAGTCTTAAGCATTCTCAGCTCAGAATTGCTTTGGATTAGGAAACCCCATTGCAGTGAGCACCCTGACTGAGTGATGGACATTATGGTTGATGCCCATTGACCAGCAGAGACCTGGATTATCCTAATGTGAGAGTCCTTTTGTTCCATGCAACAGGCATTAAAGAAGATGAAGCAGCTTTACCTGCAGCTGTGGGCATGTAGAATTTGGCACAATGGAAAAGGAATTCATGAATATATATTATATTTATCCCAAATCTTGGGCTAAACTGCAGTTGCCAGTCCTGCACAGGTGAGAGCAGCCCAAAGTTACTTTGTTCTCCCTGAAGATCTTTTATTGCTGCTGGGACCACTAGAGCAAAGAAATGCTCTAATCATTCTTCTCTGCCAGACATAAATTTGTGCTAATCTGAAATCACTGTACCTGCTTTCTGACAGACAGATTTCTCTGTATAGGAGTCCCTAGGGAGTAGACCCACTATATTTAAAAAGCTTATGAGAAACATTGAAGATGTATTTTGTGTACACAGGAAGAGCAGAATATCAAATGAGAGTCATTGCATAATGGTCCAGAAAGTTCTGGTTTTAAAAGGACCAAACCTCAACATTCACCTCATGTCATGGGAGATGGCTGCAGGCAACTATGTCCATGAATCCTTCTGCTCAAGCTTTAGAGCAAAAAAAGAGTTCTTTTTTGATACTTCATTATCAAGAACAGTACTAGTTCTCCAGTCTGAGGACTCTCTGTAGGGGCCTCGATGGCTTTTTGATGAAAATTCATGTACAACTGTCACAAGTTGGTTGGTCTTCTCAATTCACCAAAACTTTTGTCAGTTTAGAAATTGTATGAACTGAAGCATTTTGACAAGCATATAAGAAGGACAAGAATGCATCTAGTATGACAGAATGTTGATGCTCTTTCTCTTATTTTTATCTGACCTCAGGGACAAGAAACAGCTGAGAGAAATTTTCTTTTTCCAAAGAATTGTAGATACTGAGCTGGGATTCAGAGGGATCCTTCTAATAGGAGCAAGAGCATCTGTCAAGCCAGTCTAAAACAGCAGTGAAAATGAAAATCAACATGCTATGAGCAATGTTTTCTTTGATGAGTGTGTTTATTTTCACATTTGTTCTCACACAATTACCTAAAGCTCTGGCACAACAACTGCAGGCAGAGCATTCTTTATGAAGTTTATTGTATTTCAATGTTCAATTCTCTCATTGAATGACTAGATTTTGGCTGTAATATCTCTCTGGAAATATTTCAAGACCTATCTGTTTACAACAGTTTTGGCAGAAAGCTGAGATAAGCTCAAAGTCCTGTGATTATGATTCATTGCTGTGTGAATAATTTCAGTTATCAAGTTGATTATATCTCTACATGCTTTTACACTATTCACATGTACACTGGGTGCATTCAGAGCCAGGGCTGTGCTTACCCAAATACCTTTTTCTATGCTAAAGAACAAAAACCTGCCGATTAATATTTTAATATTTTTCATATTTAATATTTTAGGTGTTTTTAATAGGTATTATATTCTTCTTCAGTTATACATTGTGGTTGTTTCATTTTTATTCATGCATTTAAATATTTCCTATTTTTTTCCCCAGAAAGGGTTCTTGTGAGCTATAAATACAGCTGTTACATCATTTTACCTGTGTGGGATATGGCATTTCATGTACCAATACATGATAACTTAGCCAGCACTCAAAATTGAATTCATCCTCCAAACCATGCTGCAATTAAACAATACCTGAGAAGCAAGCAAAAATATTTTGCTTTGGGAATGCCCACCTGACAGATGAGGTAACCCCAACTGATGTCCTCTTCTTAGCCCTCTCAGAAAACACTGGGGTGTAAGTCTCTCTTGCTCTTCAGAGATTTGTATGTACCCACATCTTCCCTTCCCACAGGAGCACTTTCCAGCTAGCCTGAACTGCTGGAAGAATTCACAGGGATGAGTGTTTTCTCAGACCATGGTCTTCCACTTGTGAGACACAGCAAGTTTAATATTTCCTTCATGGGTCCCTTGAATCACACCAGTTTTCCTGCTCATTCCCCTTTCTGTCTCATGTTTTCAATATTTCTTATTAGATTTCTTCATCCCTTTGTCTTCACTTCCCACTGAAGCGTGACTTCCTTCATGTCCAGGGTTTGGACTCTGATACAACTTGCAGCCATCCCACTCTTGGAAAGGGCAGAAAAAGCAAAAGGTGTTTGCCCAGGAATGGGTGTTTGTGCAGAAACTGCCTGCAGCCAGCCCCATTGCTCTGGGAATTCAGGGTGGAATCAAGGCAGTGAGTATTTTTTATGCCATTTGCCACAGAACTAGTGACCTACTGTGAGAATGGAAACCCTCTGGAGTCTTTCTGACAGAAATATCAGACATGCCATTGCAATCAGATTCCTCTTTGGATGGTTACCAGCCTTCCCAAATGCCCAATTTCTTATGTAATATTTGTTAATTTCTGTGGAGAATGATTTCATTCTATCAAGCAAGATTCAGTCCACCCAAGTAATCCTATTGCCTCAGACTGGATGGGACAGAGCTGGAAAGGGCTCCTGGTCTGATCAGCCATGCTAGAGAGAAGAACACTTCTGAGTCAATAGAAGGCATTGTGCGAAAGCTCCTGCTTCCAGAGTCACACCATGGGGCTGATGGACCAGTTCAAGAACACATAAACACTTACAGACCCTCCCATCAGAGAGATGGGATTTGGGGGAATACAGGGAAGCTGTTTGTGGGCAGGGCTGCCCTGGTGGCAGTGAGGTTTCTCTGTGCTTTCAGGGACAAGGTAACAAGCAAGTCAGAGGCAGCCATACAGGGCTCTCCTATTTTAGCTCTTTTTGGTGTTTTCTTTCCATCAGGTGTGGTGTACAACCAGCACACTGATTTGATGAACGCAAGCAAATTCTGCTGGGGCCTGTTGAGTTAACCTGTCTGTAAAACAGGAGGAGGCAGCTGATGACCTGAAATCCAGGCAAAGCTGATGCAGCCATAGCATTCAGCTCTCCCAAGATGTGAGGACAGGCTGCTGCCTGAAAGGATGTATGTAAGAGGCTTTATCTGAGGAGATCAGACGCTGCTGGCCATGTTCATTTCTATCCAGACCTTTTGTAATGCAGTCTTCAGATTAAGGTTGTAAAGGAAAAGTCATCTGTATTTAAGTTTTGGCTGACAGTAGAACTTTGTAAAAATTCACTCTGGATTGGGAAGGACAGGAACAATGCATAGGAACAACATTTTTCCATTATTAGATTTATTAGTTTATAATACATGTTACCAGGCAAGAAGCAATTTACAAACATCAGTAAGGGTTCAATTGCTTTCTTATATCTCCCCCAAAGCCCTAAACAAAAAAACCCCACACAGATCAATCACTTAATGGATACAAGTGTTACAAAGTTTTAAGGATGCCCTAAGCTTTTAAAGGGCTGAATATTCGAAAGTAAGGCTCTAAGGTAAATTAGTAAGATTTTTGTTAATTACAGAAAAATCACAGGAAGGATATCCATCAGACCTTGACTTTTGCTCATGACTTCATAACTCTTCACTCTTTTCTCCCTGTATTATCCAAATCAGGCTTTCTCCATACTAGGCCTGGGGAGATTATTCCCAAAGAGAGGATTGTATCTGCAGAGAACACTGGCACTTTGAAGAGAGGGGAGCATAGGGGGATTGTGGGAGTGTGTATGTGTTTGTGAGCATGTGGAGATGAGATTTACACCTGTGTTCAGGAGATCCTCAGCCAGAGGATCAGCCTTTTCCTAGGTCCTCTCACCATAGACAGCCAGTTTGGCCCAAATTCTGGAAAAGGAAAAAGGATTGCAATGCCCCATCAACCCCTTGAAGATATTCTATGGAAATACGAGAGACAGAACATCTCTGGTTTTACTAGAGAATTCAGATGTTAATGAAGCAGAAGTAGAGTTGTAGAAGAAGAGGTTGGTAGCCACAAGGCAGTAAAATAGTAAATGAAGAGAGGAAAGGCCCCAAAAGAAGCAAGGTAATGAGGTGATGCTTAAAAAAAGACTGCATATGGCACTCAGTGCCATGGTTTAGTTGAGGTGTTAGGGCATAGGTTGGACTTGATCTTTAAGGTCCCCTCCAACCTTGTCATTCTGTGAATTCTGTGGGTAAAATTGAGAGAAAGAACCAGTTGTGTGACTGGGGAAATGGGACTGAGGACATGGGAGAGGGCTGGGAGATGCCAGTGGAATGAGTCACACTGCACAGTGACAGCGAAAGCAGAGAGAAGTGAGACATCAGGGAGGTGTAGAAAAGAACATGGGCGTCTCTTCTCTTACTTACTCAAATTTGGAGCTGAAAGACTGTCAGAGCAAAAAGATACCTGTTTTCAAGACAAATCTAAGTGAATGTCAGGGCCAGGAAGCAGCTGGTTGTTTATATGTACTTTTTTCTTCCCAAACCTACCAAAAAGCTTGTTTTCAATTAAAAAAGGAACATAAGGCTTTGCATGGCTCTGTAATACCCAGGTGGTGGCCTCCTCTTAAAGGAGCACATCCGCCACTCACTATCCTCCTGCAATGCTAAATATGCCTGAAATCCTCTTATGGTGGTTAATCTCTAACTTGGATCTTGCTACTGATACACTCCTAAGACAAAGGTCATATTTCTAGCGACAAAAGCAAAGAAAACAAGGTAGAAACATGGTGCCAGCGACGCAGTTGGATTTTATTTTTATTTTACAGCTTAGGGGTTATTCTAGCTAACAGGCTGCTTCTAGTCAAAACAGAACACAATTCCTCCCTCTGCTCTTCAGGGGGAGTGTTAAGATTGATTATCTCAATGCATTGTAGCTGCCTGTGGATACATAACCTTTCTGAATGCTTGCTTGTGATGGAAACTGTTCACTGTGTTTTGCAGGTACTTCTGAACTTTCAGCTTCATCCCGCTCTCTCTTTGCCTCAGATTTCTCTCCCATTTTCTTATGAGACTTGCTTTTTCTCAAATGCAATTTTTCTCTTTCTCGTCTCTCTTTTGCACCTTCAGGTTGCTAAAAGGCAGGGAAAAAATAGCAGGGAATTAAAAGAGATTCCTACAAGAACAACAACAACAAAAAAGCTCATTATTTTATTTCACTAAGTAACAAAATGTTCCAGTTTCTTCCTCACCAAGATCAGCTTTACCATGATGGGCTCAAATTCAAGGCCCAAGCCGGTCACCCTAAAGCTCAGCAAGAAGCAACACACATACTTTGATTTTACCCTGTATATGATAGAGGGGTCACAGGCTCAGTGGACTTGAAGAGGAGAGCAGACAGGAGGGAGAAAGAGAGGGGCTCTGAGATTTCAGCCCAGACTCCATGTTTCTATCCTTTCATGTGATCCATCTTTACATCCCTGATGACCTCTCAGTGCTGGCTGCAAAGACCTCACTGAAAACAAGGTCTGAAGGGTTCTCAAAGACACATTTATATGAGAAAAGCAATATGCAAGGAAGGAGATTAATTACCTTTCCCACACTGTTCCCCTTTCTGATCGTGGTGGTTTGAATTGCACTCACAGAGCTCTGAATGCAAAAAAATGCTCCATTTGAAGATACAGGTTTAAGCCCAAATTTCCTTTCAGATCTCTGACCTATTGCTCAGTTATTTGAGATTCACAAGTCCTTCACATCTCCCAAACTACAATTGTGACTGAGGGAATGGCAACAACTTGGTCTTCTTGAAAAACAGACTAAAATACAGCTCAACACATCCCACTGCTGATTACAGAAGGGCACTGGAATCCCTGCTTTTAACTGGAACTGAAGCCATAATTAATACATTGTGCTCACTATACCTAATCATACATCAACCACACACTCACAGACTTTCTAGTCACAGGCATTTTTGAGAAATTATAAATTATAAACCAGACAACCACTGGTGAATGCTGGCACATGAGGCAATGTAAATTTCCAAATGAAAGCAATTCAACAGTTCCTGAGGAGGAAAAAGAAGATTAGGGAATGCCCTTGAAATTTTGACCATGGTGTAACAGTGCTGTCATCATCATAATACTGCATATTCTTAGACAATTGGTCATGCAAGGACTATAATTATGGGACTGATCATGTAAATATGCTGCCTATTGAAAAGAAATTTTTCCCCCCTCTTTTGCTGTGCAAAGAGAGTTGAATATTACTTTTCCATACAAATTGTCAGTGTCAAGAACCTGGAATAAAAAAAAGGATACTTCCTTCTGTGGCTATTTGATGCTAATGTCAGGTGGGTTTCAAGCACAGCTTTTTGAATAGAGTGACAATTTGATGGGGTTTTCCTGATACTTAAAAGTGAGTTGGGATTTATTACCCTTTCTTCCATTGCATGATACAGCAGATACTATTCATCATAATAAAAATATATTAAAGTCTAGACAAAAAGTTTTCATTGGCTATTTCTTCAACACACACCAGACAAAATGCTCATGGCTCTGGACAGAATGATGGGGACAAGGATGAAACGGGCAGAGAATCCCCTGCATGCCCTTGCAGTGAAAATATATTCTGCTACTTACAGCAATAGCTGCTGCTGCAGCTGCGTGGTGACACTGCAGAAAGCAGATGGATGGGGTCCTGAGGGGTAAACGAGAAGCCTCTCAAACACTGCAGTGTCTGGCAGTGTTACAGACAACTCCACACAGGTTAAGTCAGGTCAGCAGCTTGAAAAAGTGAGCTGGGTCTTGCAGCAGAAGTGAAGCAAACCTGGGTTTGTATTGTCATGTTTTGCGGCCACAGTCATAGAAACCTCTGAAAACATTGCCACATGAGCCAGTGTGGTGTTTCATTTTGAGGATAAACATTCCTGAATAAGCCTGGACAGTAACACTACATCAAGAATCCTCACACTAATGATACAACTTTAACCTGGTTTGTGCTACTTGTAGTAATTTGAGACCACATAATATGAGAAATTCCAATTGGAGTTTACTTCTGCACCTCCCTCAGCAAAGTCACAGCAATTACACAAAGGATGAAGCTGACTTGGTTGGTTGGGCTTTTTTCTTCTGCAGTGATCTTATTACCTACCAAAGAAACTGAGCGTTTGCTTTTGAGATGCAATTGCTTTTCAAAGGACTCTGCAAATTCCTGAATGGAGTTTGATCTTGTCTCTGGACATGAGCTGTCTGCTGAAGGTGTTCTGCTCGCCTTCCTGTGGCAGTGGCATTTGACATCTTGGTCTTCTTGAAATTCCTTGGAGCCCCTGAGGTGGCCTGAAGATGAGCCTTTGGCAGAAGCATGAAGTCGTGTTGTACGGAGGGAGGAAAGCTTGGCCTGAAAAACAAAAGGTCTTTGTTGTCTATTGAATAGCAAAGCAGAACACACAAGGCAGATTTTTTTTCTGCCACAGACACTCTCCCAAACAGTGGTGCAAAGTGAAAGACTCTCCCCAGAATTCTGTATCTTTCTTTTTAAGTGTAGGAGAATCACACTGCCAAGACTTTGCTTTCTGGAGGCAGCAGGGGCAGAATTTCCTATTATTCCTGGATTTGTGGATATAAGTTTTGGCACACAATGAACATTCCAAATGTAAAGTGTGCTGGGTCCTCTTAGTGTTCACTGATACAAAAAGGAACTGGGATTCTTCATAACCTCAAAAGCTCGGGCCTTGCACCTGGTTGCACTTTCTAGGCAAGACTCTCAAAAAGCAATACCCAGCCTTTTGTGGCCAGATGAGTCAGGTAAGAGGTTTGATCCATGAGTGCTCCAGGTCTTATCAGCTGTTGGAATTTAGAGTGTGACAGCAGCCAATTCTCACCCAGTTCTTTCAAGTTTTCAGCATGGTCTACATGCAGACAAGCTGCTTTATTGCCCAGCTTTGAATTTTCTGCAGGTTTTTTGGGCAGAAAGATTAGTCTTCAAGACATTTGTCTTGAACTAATGAAGAAGCACTTTCAGGGTACAGAGGGACACATCCCTACCAAAGAAGTAGTAGGAAACAGACTTCTACAATTACAGTTACAGGACTGAAGTGAGAACGACTAGATAGTTGTTTAGTTTCTGTGTGATTCAATTTTCTGAGGCCTGGCATGCAGATAAAAGCTATTGATCTGCATCAGCTGTGTTTAATTGAATGTCAGCAAAGGAGATTAAACTAACACAGAACTGCTGTGTTCTGTGGAGTCATGAATTGGTGGTTTTAGAAGGGGACAGATGTAGAAGAGAGGCATGAGAAAGACACCACATATCTGGGGATATCCCAAACCCTGTTGGTGATTTTCAGGATGAGTAGCTGAACACAGGTAAGATGCAGATGGTGAAAGTTGTCAGAGATAGGAGGTACTGAAAATTACACCCCTGTAGGTGTCAGATTAAAGCACTCCAGGCACCCAGCTGCTGGCATACATTTTTGAATGCATATATGATTTGGACATTATGAGGAATTTCTTCACAGAAAGGATGACTAGACATTGGAATGGACTGCCCAGGGAGGTGATGGAGTCACTGTCCCTGGAGGCGTTTAAGGAAGGACAGGACATGGCATTCAGTGCCATGGTCTAGTTGACATGATGGTGGATTGGTCAAAGGTTAGAGTCAATGCTCTCAGGGGTCTTTTCCAGCCTAATTGATTCTGGGACTCTCTGTTTTGTACAAGCCTGGTACTGAGCCTTCAGCTACTAACTAACCCTGAGAAGTTCTGCTGGCTTTAAGGGAGCTGTGATTTTTTTATAACAAAGGAAGGTTTATCCCACCAGTTCTGCAATGCTTTCTAAGAAAATCCACTAGAAAACCTTACACTCAGTGCAGGGTTTGTGGTGTGTGTATTGGTTGTTTTCTTTATTTTAAGAAACAGGGGAAAACTAAACCAGCTGGGTATAGTGTTCACGTGAATCTACAAACTTTGGACTGCAAGGGACCTGAAATATGTCCTGCAGACAACTTCATTCATTCTGAAGTTGTGTGCCAGACATATTCCTGGTCCTATAAATGCATTGGACCAATGGAGCCTTTCTCTGAATAGAGAGGCTATGCATTCATATGGCTGTGGCTGCATCACACTAGACAGGCTTGATGAGAGATGCTGAAAATAATAAATCTTGCACCTAACAGAAGTGCCTATTTGAAGAGTGTTTGCAAAATCCATGGCACTAGTTCAATTTTTTTTTCCCAGGCATAAGCTTACTATGCCCAGTATTATGGACTGCCTCTGAGAGTAGTGTTAATGATTTCTGCTGTATTATTTTTACTTTGGTTTCAAACCAGTCAATACAGCTGCAAGTTCTGTAAGGTCATATTGTATTGTTACTTTAGAAAGCATCAAACAATTGCATTGTGCTCGAGGGACAGGAGCACACATGCCATGCCAGGCTCAACAAGCTAAATGTCTTCTCTGACATTTTAATGGCATCAACATATATTCCCTCCTAGAAATAAAAATTGTTTCATGGTAAAAATCACTGGTATCTGTTCCTAGAGGGTTTGGGGAAAAAGTCCAAACCAAACACAGGAGGACAGCTGAAATGGGGGATTGTATTCTATCAGTCTTGTTTTGCAAAGACTGTAAATGTTTTCTTTTACTAAGACATTACTTTTTAGTCTCCCTTCACAGATAGAATTACAGTTAAGCCCTTAATAAAAAGACTGCAGTTTACCTACTGATATGGCAGCAATGGTCCAGAAAAGGGACAAGCTTTTCTCTGAAATGCCCATCTGCCTCAGTGGGCTAAGGGTAAAGATACACTGACAGGTCTATGCAATCATATTGCTGTGACTGGGCTTTCTCTCACAGTGCCTGTGCATGATACATTAAATTCTCCACTATCAAAATGGGGATTTTTTGCCAGTGCTGTGAAAGCCAGAAGCACCAAGGGATCGCAGGGATTGTTTCTTATTCCCATTAGTACTCCTTTTTTCTATGTTGGGTAAAGGCCACTCATGTTCAGTGTATCTATCTACAAACCAGCTAATCTTCTGCTAATTGCCAATCTCAAACACATAAAAGGTACACAAACAAAAATACTTCACACAACAAAAATTGTTGTCAGTATAATTTGCCTTATCTCTTTCTCAGTTTCTGTTGTAGACAAGTTAATTGTTTACATCTTTTGGGCTTGAGCTGAGAGCTTGCCCAGCTGTCAGTAAGAACATTAATCTTCAGTGTGTCAGCACAAGTGTTCATTGTTTGCTGGAGTTTACACAATGACACGAGTATTTTAGGGATATTTTGGAACATCTGACATTCAGATGCTCTCCCATGGCTTCATTTCCTTCCAATAAGCTTACAGACAAGCATATATTTCTTAAAAATATTTTGGTCTGGCCTTCAATTGATCTATAATAACAACATTGTGGTAGATGTTCAGTTTAAGTTTAGTTTAAATTAAATGTCAGTAACTTCAACAGCTGTCATTTGTTCTGCTGCCACTCCTAGCAATTTTCTCCTGTAAGCAACAATGTGTATTTGAAGATGGATCCAGTATAGGGCTGTAAACTTCTTATCAGTTCTCCTTTGTCTCCAATCTTTTCGTTACAACAAAATGTCTGGGAGGTAAGATGTATTCTGTACCTAAATGATGTAGGGTAACTAAAATGTGACAAGGAAAGTCATAGCTGGAGGCTTCAAAAAAGGTATCACAGTTAATTTGTCTAAAGTTTGCCAGGGGAACCAGTTAAATAAAGGAGATGGAAACAGCTGACTCTATTATCCCCAGGCAGTTTTTACATTCAGTGTTGGCCCACAGCAACATACAGAGCTCTGAGCTTTCCAGGACAGTGGAGTCACACGTTGTTTTAGCCTGACAGATTGGAGTAACATGTTTTAGCTTGACTTGCAAGTGACCCAGTGTAGGATGAATATAATTTTGTGTTCCCCTCTGCGAAGTGTGAATGACAATAGCAAAAGCATTTTGCAAAGCCCATCTCAGTGCTGTTTGTGAGGGATACAAAGTTACTGGGAAAAAAAATAATGAAAACTGTTAGCTTGGGAGTTATTCTTCAAAGCCTTATCCATACTTAGGATGGGAGCTGTAACCATGATAGGATACCACAGGAGTTTATTTTTGTTTTTGAGGTGGAAGCAGTGGCTTGAATGTCTCATATAGCACAGGAAAAACTACAAAGACCAACACAGCAGTTTGGAGCTGAAAGTGATTTTCCAGCAGGACCACCATTTGTGCTTCCCTGAGAGCACTTTACTATGCAGCATCAAAAGGCTGGTGGTGCTGAAGCAGTTCCCATGGGCAGGACTGCTCTGCTGCTGGTGCCCTGAATGCCAGCCTTGGGTATGAGACCAAGTGAGCTGGCAGTGCTCTTTTGGCAGTACCATTGCACCTGCACAAGGAGCTTTTCCCAACAGCTGTGCCAGAACTTGCTGACTTGATTATAGACAGTGGAATTATGTCAATTTTCAATGTTAAGACAGAAGAAAGGGTACACTGTGTCCTGCTGTGGAGGTACTAGCTTTCAGAAGACATGCTCTCTAACAATTATCTTCCTGATAATTAGCACTGTTCTGATAAAATGAAGACAGTATTTAAATACCAGCGTTTTGAATCTTACAACAGTTATGATTTGCAATGAATCTCACTGTAGTTATAATTTGGAGTAACTGTGCAAAAAACACACATCCAGATGCAATAGCTCTCAAGTTACTGCTCTCAACAAGGTGATGCTTTTTCTGAAGGTATTTCCAAGGCAACAGTAGTGCCCATTTATTTAACTTCTGGCTTTGGTTAGACAAAACAAACTACTGCTCCTTACTACCAACTACTCAACTTCCAAATCAAGACTTAATTTCAAAATGTATCCACAAATTATAAAATCCCCAGCCAAATATTCCTGTCTCATTCCTCCAGTCAACATCTGGCACTGAGAAATAAAGCAGTTAAAATTTTCATCTTCTATATGAAACTAGTGGAGCAAGACAAATTTGTGTGAAGCATTAATGTACAGGTCAGATATAATTAAGAATACACAATATCTTTAGCTTGTTAAACAGTAACATCAAAAAAACATCAGAGCCTTTCTGTCAGCTAACTTAATCTAAATTCTAGGTATGGATTCAGGAATGCAAGTATAGCAAAGTATTTGAATAGCTACTAGCTAACTCTTTAAATAGCTTTTGAACAAACAGAATTCAAGGACATGCTAATATAGACACAAATATACAAGATGTGTTCAGCACCTTGCTGAATGGAAAGAGATTTGAAGTGCATTCTTACACTCCAGCTTCTCTTGAGGCCTAAAGAAATCACATATGCATGGATCTCTAAGTGAAAAAAGCAAAATACAGTGAAATTAATTAACCTCCTTCCCCTCCCATTAATAAATGTTATGTATTCGGCATTTTGATGGAATACAGCAGCAAAGCTCTAGCTCAGAGTCTGTCTTGCAATCTGTGGCTGAGGTGAAATATAAGAGTAAATAACAAATATGGCTGATCAGACCAGAAGTTATGAATGAAGGTTATCTCTCGAGCCTGCCCATGAATTCAAAGAGGAAGGAAGTGGTTTTGGACTAGTTGGTTTTTTTTAGCAAATTTGTTTTGGAAATGAAAAATCCCACAGCTTAGACCCTGACAGCTGAAGAGGAGAAGAACTTGCAAGGTGGAAACATAGAATGGCACCAAAAAAAAGTTTGGGAAAGATTAGCTGCTCCTCCCCAATATTTTAGCATTTACTTCATTGCAGCCATAATGATCTAAGGATATAAGTAAAAAATAGTTTGTAAGGAAACATGGTATCTTTGTTAAGACAACTGATGTAGTAGGAAAAAAAGAAGACAGGTTTAGACCACCTAAATGTTCTTTTAAAAGCTGAAATGAAAGCAAACATTCAGTTTAACCTAATTTTGATACTCAGACAGTTGTGAGTGGCCTTCTGCACATGAACCTGCCCTTTTCCCAACTCTTTTAAGAATAAAGAATGTATTTCTACCTTAAAATCTTACTTCACAGTTTAAGAAGCTTTGTTATGTGTTGTGTCATTGTTTTCAGAGTCAGATGTTTTAAAACAGGAGGGACTGCATCCTCTAGCTTAAAATAGAAGTTACACTTACCTGAAAACAGGTAAGTCTCAAAGGGTGAAGGGTAAAACTTCCTGGAGACAATATACTTGCATAATTAGGTCAAAATCCTTTTAATACATATGGAATTACACAGCTCCTCACATGAGAACAGACTTGTTACAGGCAGCCTTTATGTATGCAGGTGCAAAATGTTTTGATGTCTACCAGGTTGTGCTGAGCAGCCAGAACAACACTGTAATACATAATTAGGCAGCTGCTACACACTTCTTACATTTCTGGCCCTATCATTACTTTTCTTGGAGTTTGCCAGTTTTTTGTATTCCAAGACCCCAGAGGCTTGATGCTGTCAGACAGCTAAGCTCAAAAAGCAACTAGCAGCTGCCAGCAGGAGTTGAATTTACTTGGCAAGGTGTCCCATCCTCCTCATAAATCCCTGGGGCCGTGCGTCTGGGAATGGAACTCACATTTATACATACACCACGTGCACAAACAGAGAAAGCTGCACACAGCTCTTACCGGCAGGGATGCTCTCCTTTCACTCCAGAGCTGTGGCTGACGTTTCTTGTGGCCTCTGCCTTCTTTCTCCTCATCGATCAAGTTGTGGCCCCAGAAGCTGCTCATCCATTTTGCAAAGAAAATATCATCATCCTCATCATATTCCATGCACAGATGCTCCAAACTTGGAGGGGGGGGGTGGTGTCTCCCAGCCAGACAAGGCAAAGCCAGACAAAGGTCAAATTCCACCACCAAGTCAGTAGCTTCACACTGTTCTGCCAACAAAGGAAGCAGACGGAGTTTCACCCACTCTTTCTGCACTCCCTCCCCAAAACCTGTCCCACAGCAGCCCCAGGCACTGTCTAAACATAAAGTCAGCCCTTTCTCATCTCTTTTCAACTAGGTTTCCTTTAACCTTTCCATTGCAGCGATGTCCAATATGACACTGCCCCAGGGGGTGGGTGGCAGGGCTGGGGCTGCTCTCTGTGCTGCTGCTGAGTGCCCCAGCTGTCAATACCAATGCAGAATTGCCCACAGTTACATGCCTGTGGGGGGCAGACCCAAAGTAGGCTTGTGATTTTTGAGAAGCAGAATTGACATATTGATGTTGGTCAGAAGCTGGCACAGCTGCTTGCAGAGACCTGGCTGGCTCTGTGGGAGGGAGCACAAATGGCCCACTCTTCCCATGCTGCTCTCTCTCTCTCCTGACTTCTGTTGCCTCTGCTTTTCCTTCAGTATTTCAGAAATGTCATCTGCCTAGGTTGAAACCCTTCCTAAAGCAACTGCTCATGCATTTTTGGGTTATGACAGACAGTGCAATCTTGCAGCTGCTGCTTTTCACCTGAGTGATTTCATCTGCCATATCAGGGGTATGGGAGGCCCTGCCTCACTTGAATGCACTCAGGGTAAAAACGTGCTGGTTCCTCCTCACCAGCCTTGGGTGTAAACCATACAGGCCTTGCCTCTACCACACAACAGAACAGGGCCAGGGAATGACTTCTGGCCCTCAGACTGAGTGTCTAAACTGACCACATGGTGTCTGTGCTGAGGGTCTCCTCGAGGCTCTGTACTGCAATTACCACACTGTGGCTGTAACACTTTGTTGTCATTTTTATGTCTCCTTTATTTAAAAATCTCTGATATAACACAAAAACTGTTGTGGCTTACTAAACTGTTGTCTGCATGGTATGAAACTGGAAGATGTGTTATGTGCTTTGGGGCCTGGCAGGAGGACAATGAGGGCTCTGAGGCTGTAGAGCCTGTTAGGATGGTGCTGGAAGGCTGCATGGGAGGAACAACCCAAATTAAACTTCTTACCTGTCACCACATTTCTCTTTATAGAGAAAAGCAAGGCACAATTCTTCTCAAGAATATTTCTGGGTTTCACATTCTCTGAACCTCAGAGAAAGAAAAAACAATTCTTATGTCATTTACTGTTCCTGTGTCGTTCACAAGTGGAATGCTTTGTGGAAGACTGTTTACCTGAAGGGAATTGGTAACTGGATTCTGGTGTGAGTGTTTTGATTCACTGACCAATTGAATCCAGGTGTGTGTGTGTCAGGACCGTGGGCTGACAGCCATGAGATGCTGTGCAGTGGAGCGCAGTTGCGCGCTTGGCAGATTCAGTTTAAATGTAAAGTAATATAATGTAAGATAATACAGGATAATATAGTATAATAAAGTAATTAATTAGCCTTCTGATAAGATGGAGTCCTCCTCATCCTTTCTCCCTGCCACGGGGGTGGTCTTGTTACTATACTTACTGGAAGCAAACCCTGGTGTGTGCTGGTGTTCTGGTGCCCAGGCATTGCTGTGGAGATGCTGGTTGGTCTTGGCCAGAAATATGCCAAAAATCTTGCTGGTAATTTGGCATTACAGAGAATCAGTGGTCCAGCATTAAACCTTTTCCTCAACCTGTTTAAGACTATGGATGTAGCTACAAAACTCCAGTTTCATTCATGGGGGCATAGGTGTGAGGTGTAAGTAGTGTGGGACTGTTCATTCCCAACAACACAGGTGAAGGGAATGGTTGGCCATGGATGTCTGTGTGCCCAATCTTACCTTGTCCAGGGCAGTAAAGAGGGTGATTAGCAGAGTGACCTGACTACATGGGTATGCAGATGGCATTGCCTCAGGTGTTCTGTATGAGAGGCTGGGGACACAACCATGCCTGCAGCAGCCTGGACAGGAGCAAGAGGGATACCTGCAAAACAGTACAGTAAGGAGACAGCTGAAGCAATGAAAAGGATGTGTAGGATGATTTTCTAGGTGGGGAAGGACCCTCTTGGCCATATTCAAGCAGCCTGAATTTGACTTACATCCTGGAGCCACCCATCTGTACAGGCAAGGCACATCTGAAGGCCTGCAGGAAGCATGATGTGGGTGGAATTGAGGCTGTCCCAGCAGGAAGCTATTGACCTGTTGGATACATATTTTCTATTGTGAGGTGACAGGGAGAATGGGGAGAAGGTTTGTCCCACAGCTTTGTCCAAATATGCTTACATAAATAGTAATAATCCATCAATTAAAGGACATTTCTCAAGATGTTTACTACCAGGCACGCACATACACTGACTCAGAGTGCAGCAGGGCAAATCTTAGTTGGGATCCTGAGGTGTTTGCTTTGCAATCTTACTGTTGTTCTTATTTGCAGCCCTTTTTTCTTCTGTGCAGTATGTCTTCTCACATTTCCCTCCTACCTACAATGAAATTTTCGCATGAGATGACTGGGGCTGATTGTAAAAACGTATCAAAAACGACTCCATCTTCAGCTGAGTGCTCCACGGAAATAAGTGGAGACAGGAACATAAGCTTCTTCTGCCTACAGGTAAGGATTTTGACTAGGCACAGACACACACATGAACAAAATTCCAGTATTACATATTAAATTATTTTTATGACAGATTCAATTAATAATTGGGAAGAAAACAGGAAGATTTAATTTATAACAAGGATTGCTCCAAGCCTCTTAAGTACAAAGTCTTAGAAAGTTTGAATCAGTCACATTAGCTGAAACTTCACAGAATTAGAGAATCAACCAGGCCAAGTTGGAAGAGGCCACAGTGTATCATCTGGTCCAACCTCCTGCTCAAGCTGGGCCATCCCAGAACACAGGATTGTATTCAGACACGTCTGGAATATCTCTAGTGTGAAAATGTGTGTTTTATGATTTGCTTTCACAAATATTAAAATGAATATTATATGTATTATGTTAGAAAGTTATGTTGTATTAATTTTCTTAAGTAGTGTGTTAAATATAGTTTTGGGTTATAACATCATGTTAAAATAGAAACTATGCTATGTAGGATACTTTTTTTAAAGAAAGGGCTCGCACCAAGATAGCACCCAAAGGACACCTAAATCTTTCAGAGAAAGAGAATTTATTGCTCCATTATCAGATGAACTTCTTCCTGCCTTGCTCAGCCCTGAAGACGCCCTTAGGATTAATAGGAAGAAGTCGACACTGACCAGACAGAATCCTGTATTTGAATGGAATTTATGCTTCATGTACAAGGTGTGTGAATATGCAACAGGCTATTGTTTTTAAGCGTTAATCCTCTGTTAGCGAGTGTTTTTCAGGCTTATGTTGTCCAGAAAAAGGTACCCAGACAGTCTGTAACTCTTTTGTTTCTATTGTCTCATATTGTCCTCAATCTCAATTGTTAAAATTTTTATTACTCTAATTATATTACTATTTTTATAACCATTTTGTTATTATTAAACTTTTAAAATTTTAAAAGCAAGTGATTGGCGTTTTTCACATCTAGTGCGGGAGGCTCCACAACCCCTCTGGACAACCTGTTCCAGTGCTTCTGCACAGTAAAAAATTTCTTCCTCATGTTCAGGTGGAACTTCTGTGCATCAGCTTCTGCCCGTTGCCTCTTGTCCCATTGCCTGGCACCACCGAGAAGAGCCTGGATCCATCTTCTTGGTATCCCCTCCTCAGGTGCTTGTGACATTGATGAGGGCCCCTCTCAGCCGTTTCTCCTCAAGGCCGAACAGGCCCAGCTCCCTCAGCCTTTCCTCTTAAGAGTCCCTCAATCACCTTCGCTGCCCCATCCTGGACCCGCTCCAGGAGCTGCACATCCCTCTGGTACTGAGGAGCCCAGAACTGGACACTTTCCGTGCGAGCGGCTCAGAACTGCTTCGGCACGGACCGCTCCGATCCCGAGGCCATTCCAGCGCTGTTTCCCGGGGAGCGCCCCCGAGCCCGGCCCCGAGCCCGGCCCGGCCCCGCCCCGCGCGGGCTCCCTCACAGGGCTGCGAGTGCCCCTCCGCGCCGGCAGGGGGCGCTGCGGGCGGGCGGAAGCTGCGGCGCTCCCGCGCCCTCCCGGCGCGCCCCGCGTGTCCGCTGACCCTCCCTCCTCCTCCTCCTCCTCCTCCTCCTCCTCCTCCCGGGCGTCATGGCCGCCTCGAAGCCCGTGGAGGTGCCGGGCGGCGGCACCGCCGGGCTGTCCCGATGGCAGCTGGCGCTGGTGCTGGGCACGCCCATCCTGCTGGGAGCCGGCGCGATCTATCTGTGGGGGCGGCGGGCGGCGCGGCGCGGGAAGGGCGCTAGCGAGCGCAAGACCCCCGAGGGGCGGGCGAGCCCCGGGCTCGGCGGTGAAAGCGGCTCCGGGCAGCCCGACGGGCCCGGACACGAGGAGATGGTGAGCGGGGAGCGGCGCCGCCCGGAGCGGCGGCAGGGGCCGGGCCCGCCGCGCGGGGAGCCGGGCCGGGGTCCCGGGGCAGCGCGGGGATGGCCGGGGTGCGAACTGCCGCCGGCAGGGCCCGACGGCCGCTGGGCCCGTCCGGAAAGCGGCTGTCAGGGTGCCGGTCCCCAGCGAGGAGCAGCGTGTGATGGGATGGAGCTCGGGTGACATCCTGGTCGTGCTCTGCGAGACACGCCCGGCAGGTCACAGAATCACAGGCTGGGTCGGAGGGGCCCGCGGTGGGTCGTTGATCCAAACTCCGGGGTCGAGCAGGGTCATCCCAGAGCACAGTGCACAGAATTGTGTCTGGACGGTCTGGAATACCTCCAGTGAGGGAGACTCCACGCCCTCTCTGAGCAACCTGTTCCAGTGCTCGGTCACTGCACGGTAAAGTAATTCTTCCTCGTGTCCATGTGGAACTTCTGTGCATCAGTTTCTGCCCATTGCTTCTTGTCCCGTTGCTTGGCACCACCGAGCAGAGCCCAGACCCATCCTCCTGACACATTTCCTCCAGATACTGAGAGATAATGATGAGGTCTCCTCTCAGTCATCTCTTCTCAAGGCTAACCAGGCCATTCTCCTTTAGGTTTTGCTTCTATGAGAGATGCTCAAATCCCTTAAATCACATTTGTCACCCTTGGTTGGGCATGCTCCCAGACCTCCATGTCTTTCTGTGGTCAACCTGTGTGACCCACTGAGCTCCTAGCCCGGCATTCATGGTTGCAGTTCTGCTCTTGCCATGCAGGGATCAGGAGTACTTCGTTCCAAGGCCAGGCATTGCCAAATGCATCTTCTCATCAAGTGGCTGAGCATGGATCTGTGCTGCTGAGAGGGGAACATACCTCTGCCTCTGAGGTCTAGAGTAGCTGTGAATAAGTTTCCTCCAGGAATAGTGTTTTGAAAAGGAAATCTCTGATCTGTTGTGTGAGAGATGCTGGATACAGCAGAGTGCAAAGAAAACACAATCAAGATTGTTTTAAAACAGAATAGTATGTTCCATGAAAATATAGAAGCCACACAGTTTATGCAGCAGAGACTTCGAAGTGTAGAATTTGCCTGAGTAGGCATGCTCTCACAGCATACATCTATCCTGTTGTAAATTACCCTTCTGAGAACTTTCAGATAAAATAGTCTGTAAAAAAACTCAAGGACAACACGTAAGATAAGAGTCCAGATCGGATCCGTGGTTCTCTTGTATATCTGTGTTGGAAAAAATGCCTCTAAGATGCACTTTCTGCTAATTTGCAGTCCCATATGTACCTTGCCAGTCATGCAGCATTACTGAGGTGAGGTTGCACTTGACAAGCATGTTTAAAGTAGTGGATTTGACAAACTGATGGCCTTTGATAGGAGTATCCCACACTGCATTTTCTTCTCCCATTCTTGTGCATCACCCAAAATGCTTTGAACTGTCAGACTGTTTGAGCTTCCCATCTGAAATGATGAGGAGAGAAGAAGAATCACCTCTTGGAGACAGGGAAAAGTCCGTTCTAACCTTGATGGTTTGAGCGATGCAGATTGACGCGCTTGGGCGGGCAGTGGCAGGCGCACATGGGGGTGGTGAGGAAGGTGGCAACTTCCCCAGCTAGTGAATCAGAGCTGCTCTCAGGCATTCCCAAAAGCACAGCAAGCTGTAAAACCTTTGCTGGACCTCGAGGCAGTTACTTCAGTGCACTGATTTGTTCCTTGCTGGGCACCAGACAGTACCGAAGAAGTTGTGTACAGAGGACAAATTCAGACTGTTTACTGTGGTAGCTTTGACTCATGGCTGCAAGCAGCATCTGGTGTACTTATGGGAGTGTGCTTGCTGTGTGTGAGCTCTGCAGGTTTGCAGGCTGCTCCTGACCTTTGTCTTTCTGCAGTGACTTCCCTGTTAGTGCCTTCATTCTGGGTTTCTTGGTTGTGTTTCTGAATTCCAGCAATATCCAGGAGTTTGTAGTCATGCTGTAGTTGTAGGAAGGAAGCACTTAAAACATTTAAAACACTTACATAGCATTTGATTTAAAATATTGTGTGTTGCTCCACAATTTGAGTTACTAGAAGGCTGTGTGCATTTAAGCATAGAGTTGAGTGGTATGACCTGATGAAAAGTTTCTTGAAGAGTGTCACTGCTTACAATGTAAAGAAATGAGAGATGTTGCTTAGGAAAGCTGCATAAGTTATCAGATTTGACTGATTACATGAGATAATTGTCTAGCTGGTCAAAATATGGCTGCATCAGAAAAATAAATGTGGCTGCAAGTTCCCAGGACTGCTTTATGTGTTTGTGGAGGATTGTCTTCCTGTTACTCATATCCGAAGCAATGATGCCGTGTAGATTTCATGTTTCATAATTTATTAGTTATGGATATTAGTGATAAGACCCATGATTCAAAATACAAGCACTGCAGATGCTTCACTTGTAAAACTGCCTGTATTTTATTAATCTGCCTCTCTAACGTGATGAGGTATTTTTTGAAACTCAGTTGGATTTCACGTACAAGTCTGCACAGTGAATAAGAGCCAGTAATTCATTTCACAGGTGAAATACAAGAGGAAAATCTTTGGAAAACACATAGGTCAGTAATGAATCTGCTACCAACAGTTGTGTCAGCTAACTATTCTTTTACTCATAAATGTAACTTAGGACTCATACTGTTTTGTGCTTTTCATTAAGTCAGCCCCTGTATCCATTTGATGTTCTGGTCACTGTTTCTGAAGACATGACCTTGAATTTTTTTTCTTTGTTCTTTAAAAATAAATAAGGTCCTATACCTTCCCTATTCTGTATTCTGACTTGTAACTATTTTGCATGCAGCTCAAGCTTTTCTTTTACCTGCTGCACAGGCCTCACATATTTTTCCCAGGCTGTGTCTGCACCAGAGGATTCTCCGGCCATCCACTGGCCAAGTGTGTGATCTATGACTGACACTGTGTTGGCAGAAGCACTTAGCACAGGTGCTATATTGGGAAAAGCTGAACTACTTTTGGGATTCCTTCTTCTGTAAGCACAGCTCCTTCGCAGTACAGTAAACTGGTATTATTGGGCCAGTTAAGTGATGACGATAAAACTGCATCTGTGGATGGCTCAAAGGTCGTAAAGCCAAATTGCATCTGTTCATGACAGTTGTCATTGTTTCTCGTAATTTGGATGGAATGTGTTTTAGTCACTCATTAGCAGTTGTTTTGCACATCCTCTCCTGGTTTTTAGGGAGTATTGCATAATTAAAATATGGAATGCTTTGCATATATTGCTTTAGTTGGTACCCAATTGATTCATATTTTTTTTAACTTATTCCATGATAAATTCTTAGCAGTTCACTCCTTGTCTTACAGGAGTGAGCAGTGGTTAGTCAGTGAGGTAATGTGTTGGTTGCTTCAGTATTTTTCCCCCTGAAGTTGGAATCAATTCCTTCTGCAGTTCTGTGGTAGTCCAGATCTGACCCCTTAACTCTTTCAGCAAGTTGACAGGGTAACCCTGTGTTTGGTGTGAGAGGAGGGCAGCTGGGTGGCCCTGTGTATTTCAGACAAAGCCCTTGGGGTCACAGCAGTTCCTGTCTCTGCACACTTTCCTGTGAGCTGGGTACTGTCCTTGAGTGCAGTGTGGGTGAACGTGACAAACTCCTCGGCCTTTGTGGTGCACATACCAGGATCAGCAGCCAGCTAGCGTGGCTTCTTTCCAGTGGCTGTTTTAGTAGCTATTGCTGAATGCTGCCTCTCTCACTGCTGTGACATTAGATCAGGATATGAACAAATTGAACTGCTTAGTCTAGATACACTCATGCTGGTACTTACTCTAAATTGATCTAAGCAAAGTACCTAAAAAGTCATTTCTATTGTAGTGTGTACCTGTTGCTTAGTAAATCTCACTGTCAACCTACTATAAGTCTTCTATTTCGTGCTAGCTATAGTGGATGGGTGTAGAAAACTCCTAAATGTGTGTACAATAGCAGTAAAACTGTTAGACTCTTGGCTTATTTATGGAAGGTGTGGATGGCAAATTCATTTAGCAGGAAGGTGACTGACAACATTGTGATTTTGTCCTGTAAACTTTGTTATGTTTTTTCTGAGTGTAATACCTCCTTGCTTGTGCTTTGAGTTTACTTCTAAAGCTCATGTAAACATACTTTTTATCATAGTGGTTTTAGTGCTAGAGAGACTTTTAAAATAATTTATATTCAGTTAATACCTTTGTTTGAAAAAAGACTTGAGATGAACCTTAGTAAAAAAAATGTAGCAGAAAGGTAGGTATTTAGAAAAGAACAGGATTTTTTTTCCTGGTACCTCATCTCATTAAGAGGGTTCTCTCACTTGCAAAGGACATAAAAGAGGCCTAGACCAAGGCTTTCTTTTTTTGCAAGTTGAATTAAGATGGCTGAAACAGTAGTCGCTCTCCATGTCGTCTGTCAGATAAGGGCTCATGCAAATCCTTTTCAACCAAGAGAAAAATGCTGAAACTCTCTGCTCATGCTTCTGTTGTGAATCACTGCCATCATTGGCTGGCAGGAAATTTCTTGTTCTGCTTTGAATAGCAGTCTCCCTCAAATATATAAGGTTCTGAATGGCTAGTTTAACAATACTGCCATTGCAGGGAGTTACTAAGCCTTATTATTCTTGCAGCTGGCAGTCTGTTGCTGTAAAGTTGCTGTTTGCACACAGTTTCTGAACATTTTGTGAGAAAAGCACATTTGCTGAGGTTAAATTAGGAGTTCAGAAAACTTTGCCAATGTTGTCTGTTCTTTAGTCAGTTAGCAATCTGCTTGTTCAGGTACCTGGATGACTGATAACTCAATTTCACAAGTGTCCTTTGGCTTAAGCTCTGTTCTAAAACTTGTTAATCACGAGTTGCTGAAAGCAGTCCTAAGTACTGAGATGTTATTTTTTGTGTAGCTGCAAATAACTCCTGAGTTATTTGTTTTGTTGTTCTGTTATGAACTTACATTCATTTTATTGAGCTGGTTTGGTTGTTGCACAGATTCTTTGACCAGAAGATGACAAACTGGAGAGTTTTTCTTGCTCTATATGGACCTTCACCATGGGGATAAAAAGTGTCCAGTGTGCCACACAGCATGGTTCAGGTCAGGCTCTGTCAGGTGGGGAGATGCAGTGAAATTGGGAAACAATATCTAGAATTATTACTTTGGCAAGAAAACAGAAGAATGAGGCTTTTGATTACTTGTGCATGAAGTTTGTTTGCATAATGAGTTCGTAAGTGCTATCTTGTGTATGTCCAATGTAGCAATTGAGAAGGAATTTTTAAAAATATGCTTAAAAACTTTTCTAAGGGTTAAACTTAAGTCTTGACAAACATTCAGAAACTGATGTTATGTGAGGAATTAATTTTCATTTTCTTATTTGTGCTGTCATGAAAAGGTATTGCAGCATACAATGTGATGTGAGTTCTTTAATATCTTCTTTTAAAAAAATAAACAGCTACCAGAAAAGCTCCAAACCATCAACAGTAAAAAACCCCAGCAAATCAATGAAAAACCTCCATTGGGTTTGGCGGTGGTTTGGGTGCACACTGAGGGCTACAGCAGAGTAGTTTGAGTAAGGGTGCAGGAACAAAACATCTCAGAGCAAGCAGTCTAGCTTAAGGCAGCATAAACAAACAAGTTGATTTCTTCCTTGCCTTGGGCGATGCTGCTGACTTTATTGAATTGAGAGCATGTTGTGCTCCAAGTTCTGACTCCTTACCCCCACATTTCCTGCCTCATGCCATGGCTGCAGCAGGGGGTAACCAAGGAGTCAGCAAATGTTCCATGATCCATTTCTGTGTGATTGGCTGTGTGGTCTGTGAGCCTGCAATGGTTACTAAAAGTTCACTCTCATAACAGAGTTACTGAGTTTAATAACTTTGGCATCCTGTGTGTGGTCTCTGAAGTTTTTGATCACTGTTGTGTGCACTTGTAGGCTTGTGGGAAGGCTTGATAGTAACCTAGTAGTAGGTTAGTAGTAGTAACCTAGCTGCAGTTAGGCTTCATCTCTGCAGTCTTAAATCATTTTCACACTGGGAACATGTGTGAGTGTTACAACATGGCCCATATCATGTGTTTTTCCTTTTTGACCCAAGTTAATAGGAATGGCACTGAATTTTGTAATATTTTCGCACAAGGACATCTTTAATGTGGTTTGCTCTAGACATGCACAAGGAAAAATTCAACCTGACTTGCATTCATTTAAGTTTGCAGCATATGCATAACCCTTCCCTTTGTTAAAAGAAAAGTATTATTGTGTTTGGAGATAAATTTAGGACCTACTAAAAATAAATTTAACCTTTTGAGACTTTGGTTAAGTTTTAAAGAAACAATTTACCAGATACACAGTTACTTGTCTCTCAGTAAAAATAGTTGCACTCTAATTTAGAGTAGCGTAGAGTTACACACAGTGTATGGGGTGAAGTAATAATAATCTTTTATCACATTAACTTTGGAGCTTTACAATAGAAAAATCTGAAAACCTTGCAGATTGCCTTGTTCTGTGAACAATAAAGATGGTGCAGATTGATGCAGTGATTAATGACTTGAGAGAAGAGCTTTGCTGGCAGTAGGGATATTTAAGAAATTCTCTCCCTTATATGGTTTCATTTGTAAGTCTCCCCTCAGGAGAATGCTTATAGGATACTTTTGTTCTATTTGGATGCCTAATTTTATGTAGGAACTGAGGCTAGCACCCATTATCTGATTCTCTCCTGCCAGGATAGGCATCCAGGCCTTAAAAGACAGGTTGTAGAGTAAGTCCTGGCTTCCCCTCAGGTTTTCAGTTTTAAAGTAAATCACTTAGATGCAAAAAATGATCAGGTTGGAATGAAATGAGTAGATATTAAGGGGAATGGGCAAATGAAATGCGAAGTTGCTTTCAAATTTGTGTTATAGCTGTCTGGTTGTCTCTATCTGTTCAGTTTGGCTCTGGCAGTGGATAAGTGGGTAGAGGAGGCAGAAGTATGGTCAAAGAGCAGCAGGGACAATTCCCAGCAAATCCTCAATGATCTCAAGTGCAGGGGATATGTAGTGAATCCTGCAGCTATTGTTAAAGGCACTTCTGCCCCCAGTCTGTAGCCTTTCCCTCCTCAGAAATGTTGGTGGAATGGCATGTGTGCTCATACTTGTGCTCATTTTGGTCTGGCAGAACTGCCCCAAAATGTTGTCCATGAAGTAAGGCTGTGACAGAAGAGCAGAAATCCAGAAGATCAACGTGAGAATCTTTTGCAGCTCTTATTTCTTAAATGCTCTTTGACTGAACATTTTTACATTTAATCCCTTACAAAGCACAAGTTTTGATAACTGATTTGTAAATCCAGGGGTTTCAGGTAGGTAGCAATGTTAGTTGCTGCAGAAATCCAGATCATCAACATGTGGTACTGAACATAAAGATGCATTTAGCAGGGTCTCAGGCCAGTCAGCAAAGTTTCCCATCCCCTGCTAAGATGGTGATGGTCCAACACTTGTCATTACATGAAGCAGAGTGTGTGAAGCTGTAGAGGAGTCAACTGTAAAATTGATTTGCTTAGTGCATGAAAGGCAAACCAGCTTTATTTTCCTTAGAGGTTTTGTCTTGCTCAGTAGGTCTTTCCACAAAGTGTTTTCCATATTTAATTCATAGTCTAATGAATCACCTCCGGTCTTAGAGGCTGTCTGTATTTCAGAAGGAGATTCTTCTGTTTGAATTGCTTTGAGGGCTTTGTTGTCTTTACACATTTAGCCTTTGGAGAAACAACTTACCTCATTGGTGCTTCTGATCACCAGCCATGTAAAAGATTACAGTCTGTTTAGCTTAACCAAACAGAAATCACTGCATTGTTTATTACCATTGTAGTGAATCTTGTGAAAAGGTTATCTCCTATCTGATACACTTGCAAAAGAAAATTCTTCTGTGTTTCCAGGAACTGAAATCAGTGAGATTTTTCAGAAGTCTGGGCTAGAGTTTACAAGTCAGGGCTATTTTTATATCTTTGAAGATGGGCCCTAAAGTGCATAACTTGTGTGCTGTGATGCCTTTTTAATTTGAACTGACCTCTCACTTTCTTTTTCAGAGTCCTCTTGGTAGAGCCCAAGCAGCCAAGAACAAAGGAAACAAATACTTTAAAGCAGGAAAATATGAGTTAGCTATTCAGTGTTATACTGAGGCTATCAGCCTGTGTCCTCCTGAGAAAAACCTTGATCTTTCTACCTTCTATCAAAACAGAGCTGCTGCCTATGAACAACTGGTAAGAAATTAAAGATAATTATGTAATAATTTACAAAATAATTGTAAAAAGTAGCATTATCAATTTTGTATTTTGTCACTTTCATCCATTGAAAGGTCCCAAGTGATAACATCTGCTGCTTTCACAACAGATGATGTTTTCTTTTCACAAAAGATGCTGTTGCAGCTTTTTTTAGCTTATCATACTTTTTTATGTATAAATAAAATTGTTTTCTGTTAACCACACTCAGTATATCTTATGTAATTCTTTTGCATCTTGCTCTTCCAAGACAAAGTTTTAATTTCTTATTCTCTGGAAGAATTTTCTTGTGTATAAGTTTATTTTACTTCTTTCTACTTGAGTGATTAACTGTGAAAGAAAGGTGAAAGGCCAAATATTTTGGAAGGATGCTACTTCAAAATGTAAACAAAAAAATCCTAGTAAAGGCCAAGACCTAAATTTTGCATGTGGGGAAGTAACGTTTACTCGACAGCTGAGTATACTGGGTGTTATTTTAGAAGTCAGTCAGTGTTGCTTATTATGGTATGATGGATTTGCTTATGAGGTCGAGTTGGTGAGCTGTATCAAGGAGTGGAAAAGTTGGCTTTGTACAGTCTGGACTATCAGGTGAGAGACTGTGCTTACATGAATCTGGCATTAGATTTAGTTCTTGTCTAACACAAATTCATGCCATAATGAATCCCAAATGTATATGGTTCACTGTATTAGAAAAGCCTGTTTTGATAAATTGAAATAACATTAAAAAAAAAAAGTTTCAGCACTTTGGTAAACTTGTTTGCTTCTATTATATTTCCATCTTCTTTCTTCTAGTTCTTTTACACCAATCTTTCAGTCTCAATGTTACCTCCTGCAAGCATCTTTGCATCAACTCATTATGTTCTCCCGTGGGGTTTGCACACTGCCTGGTGTAGTGTTTGGTAGGAATTCCATTTCTGGTGCAGGAGTTGGCAGTTTTTGTGCCCAGGCAGTTTCTCCCTGTGGCACTGGCAGGGAGGAGCCGCAGCCGCTGCTGGGTGTGCGTGAGCCCGGAGCTGGGGGAGCCAGCACAGGGAGCTCAGTGCAGCCCCTCTCACTGTGCTCTTTTCCTGCCCACAGCAAAAATGGACAGAAGTGGCACAAGATTGTACAAAGGCTGTTGAGCTCAACCCTAAATATGTCAAAGCTCTCTTCAGACGTGCAAAAGCCCATGAGAAGCTAGACAATAAGAAGGAATGTTTAGAAGGTGAGTGGCTCATTCTGTGTGTACTTAAAAGTGGAATTAGTTCTGCTGCTTTGGAGAGCTTTGGAGATGGCAACTTCTGGAAATGTTTTGTTTTCACTTCTGTAGCTACAGTAATGTAATAATTATATATTTAAAACAATTCATAGCTTTTGCAAATACATATTCTCTTGTCAGAAGAAACCTTTTCACATTTCTCAAACTCTCATCTGCTCACATCTGAAATGACTGCTGAGAAATTGATGTTATTGTAGCAACTCAAGATATTATTTTTCCAGGAAACTCCTTCACTTTAGGGTAGAATTAATCTAACATGAGTGGATAACCAGTTGTTCTATTTCCATGCAGTAAAGTGACTTTCTTCTCTCGTTTGTTTTAGAGAAATTGTACTACTACAGAAATGTGGGGTTTTGCAGGTAGAGATGCATGGTCAGAAATAAAAGTATTGCAGCAATTTAAATGCATTGGACTGGTATTAGAGGGAAAACAGCTTCAGTAGCATTTTTTTTCTGGTGCATAATTTATGAAAACCAGAACAGATTGATTTTTTTTTAATATTAATACTTTGTATTCAGAAGAAATTACTGTCAAACTTTCCAGTGCTATTTGTAAACAGAACACATTTTGAACTGTCAGGAAGATGTCCCTGAGAAGCCATAGAAATTAAGAACTACAGGTCAGATGTGTTGTCTCATGGCACTTATGAGCTACAGTACACTGCTTGAAATTACCCATATAAATTTCATCAAATGAAATCATTCCTGCTGATGTTAGGTTAAAAGACAAATTAAATTTTCAGCTGTGCTCATTATCAAAGAAGGACAGAAAATAAGGCAGTGCTTTGGCTGGGAAATCTGACTGTTAAATGAGTTTCATTATGTGTAACAGACAAGAATTAGGTCTGCCAAATTAGAAGGTAAATTAGATGTGAAAATTTTATCTATCTGTTTATCTGCTGGCAGAATGCCTTTATGCCTTTTAAGACAGTAGTAACTAGAAAAGGACAACTTGGTCCATTTAGTGCATCCTTTGCAACCACTGTGTATCAGCTGCACTTCCAGGGTGCTGTAATAAAATCTAAACCTTATGCAGCTGCCAGGTGATAAAAGCCCCAAGAAAGATCAAGTGTCCCTATGACAGCAGGACAGTTTTAAATATAACTTCTTTTTACTGTTAGTAGCAGTGATGGTAGTGACAATTATTTTCAGCCTTTATTTCTATTTGATTTTTTGCTTGCAGTGTTTTCAGATCTGAAGCTTTCTTGGCTTTTTTTGGAACAACACTGTTTTTCCATAACCCTGCTTTTGCCTGCCAACCACATATGGCCAGTAAAATCCCAACAAGTAGGGTATGCCCATGTAGTGGAGGAAAGCAAAACGAAACAAACCTCAAAACCCCAGCCACCACCAGCAGAAAACTCTTCCAGGATCCCTGGCAGTATTATTTGGGAAGATGCTGCTGCTGCAGCCAAGCCTGGAGTGCAGCAGTCTTTGGGCAGAGTGTCTGCTGGGTTTGTAGAACACATTCTTTCTGGGGGTACCATACTTTCCCAGGGACTCTGATGTGCTTCAGGACCATGCCACAGGTGCAGGGAGTTTCTGTATAACTGGCTTAATAGTCTCTCTGGCAGCAGAATTAGAGAGATATACTAAAACTCCAGGGCAAGACATTTACTTTCCAAGCATATTCAGACAGCACCCTGCTTGAACCTCAAGTCCAGGTTCTGGTCATCTTCACTAATGTTTAAATGAAAACAAAATAGGGAAAACCTGTGGTAGCATTGCATTAAGTCCAGAGAAACTGTGTGTGGTAAGAGTGCATTTCACACTGGGAAGTTTCACTCGGGCAGCAGTGGGTTAACATTTGCACAGGTTTCTCTGTGTGAATGAGAGCCATGTGATAGGGGCTGGCACTTCAAATAGGCCAGCAAAGTATTTCTCCTTGCTCCCTTCCAAAGTCACAGAGATGAGCAGAAAAATTTGAGATAGAATTTAGGCAGATTTCTTAAACTGAGGAGTAAGTGAGATGTGATGGTACTGAATGTGAATTTTAGAAGTAAAAAATAAAGACCAGCCCCAGAAGAAAAGCTGTGTTAGCACTTTTAATGCAAACATCATATGAACATAATTACTCTCCTCAAAGTTTCAAAATGGTGGAAGCCCCTGATAGAGGTATATATTTTCACTGTGGATTTAAGTGTGTTTGTCTTTAGATAAAAACATGAACAAAAAAATAAATGTAATTTCTTTTCATTCACTGTCATGAAATCCTTTTATCCCAGGAAGATCATTTTGGTTACAAATTTGTGTCTTGAAGAATACAGTAAATACAGCAAACTGGAAACAGAGGCTTTGGCCTGAGAACAGGACATGTATTATTTTGGCAATGCCTCATTGTACTCAGTGGCACATTTTATAGTGTACTTCAGTGACTATCAGAATTCCTTTAATCTCACTTTTGTTGTTTCCTAGATGTCACTGCAGTGTGCATTTTAGAAGCCTTCCAAAACCAGCAAAGTATGTTATTAGCTGATAAAGTTCTTAAACTCCTTGGAAAAGAAAAGGCCAAAGAGAAGTACAAGGTAGGACTTGTGATACTGCTGAGTAATTGTTATTTCACCTGACCAGTTGTTGAAAAGTTGGTTGCTGGCATTCTGTCAGTTGCTGTAAACAAGTCACTGTTTTCATCTGCTCAAGCGTAAGAAGAAGCAACACAAACTGGTTCCGACAAAGCTGCCATTGTACCAATGGTATTTTCCTGTGTGACCTCTCCAAAGTTTTCAGAACCTCAGCAGGGAAGAGAGATCTACTTCTAGCAGTTGTTTCCCTTTAATAATGGAATTTGTTATGACAGTCAGGAGACACCCTAAGTTGGTGTGCTGCCCTATGTAGGGCATTTCTGAACTTGCAACTTCATGGAAACTGGGTGTGTTGGAACAGACAGACATCTATGCATGAGTGTTTGGAAACTGCAGAAGAGACAACTGTGGAAGCAGAGGGGTAGCCAGGAGCAGTAATTTTAAGTGACTGTGGGTTTACAAAAAGGTTGGGATAGATATTAACATGTTCTTTGTTGTTATTAAAGCATTCTTGTTTGTGTTTTGGTGGTGGTTGAAGTACTGAAATCCTGTGTTGGTTTTGAGATGCTGAATTTCTTTCCTGTAGAAATTCACGTAAATGTGTAGTGTGGAGGTAATAGCAAATAGTGTTATGAGTGTGGTGGACATAGATAGGTGTGCTTCAGAAGAGTGCATTCAGTGTTTTCCTGCAGGAGAGACTGCATTGTAATTCTTGTGTGCAGTTTGTTTTAAACAAGAAGTATTTTTTGGCTGTAGAAAGGACTGATTACCTGAGAAGTGTTACTTCTGGGACTTTAAGTAAGATATGTTTTATCTGGGCCAAGTTCCACACAGAACTAGGGTATTGCCTCATTAGTCTCCATCGTAATAATGACAGCAGCTTCTCTTGGACAAGCTGGAGAAAAGAGGAAACTGCCATTCAAAATCTGATAGAATTTAGGGTCATGCTTAAATCACCAGCTTGCATTTTTCACCCAGTTTATGTGCACACCCAATGCTTTAGTACATCTACCCAATGTCTTATGATATCCTAAGAGTCCTAATTTCTAGCCACATATGTGGAAAGATACAATCTCCCTTCACCCCAAATATCATCATTTTGTTTTCACTGATGATGGGTATTGCATTGTGATCTGAAGCTTGAAGGATCCCTAAATATCAAAATGGCAAATCCAAAATATCAGGCTATCAGATGAGAGAGTGAAAGTCATACATTGTTTGTTCCATCAGGTTTTTTTTTAATAGTCATGTTTGCTATCCATTTCCATCTTTCCCATCTGATCCCACCACCTAATGACTTGGAATTTCCTTTCTCTGTTTCAGAATCGGGAGCCTCTGATGCCCTCACCACAGTTCATTAAATCCTACTTCAGTTCTTTCACAGACGATATCATTTCCCAACCTTTGCTTAAGGGTGAGAAATCAGATGAAGATAAGGACAAGGAGGGAGAGGCTTCTGAAGTAAAAGAAAAGTGAGTGTACAGTACAGTTGAGAATTGTTTGGTACTGGAATTAAGTTTTCAGTTTGTGTAGTACTTGGCATGGAGATTCCTTTGACATAAATGATATCAGTATTGCAAGTGAAACTTTAGTGAAAGCTGACTGGCTAGTTCCAAACTTGCACTAAGCAGAAGAAGGACAATGAGACTGGGAAAATATGCTGAATATTTACTACAGTATCACAGTAAATCTTAGGAGATGGGAGAACTGGAGAAGGCCCAATGATGCTCTGGGGGCAAGGAATATTTTATACTGAAAGAACTTTTCCAAGGAAGAGAGCAAGTTAGCCTTTGGACTGGCAGGGAGAAGATGAGCTAGGAAAAGGGAAATTTTGAATGAAAACATGCAGTTACAGCAACTGAGGCCGAAATGGTGTTTTCTCTTTCTGGAATCAAATTGCCCATAAATGAAAAGTTTGTTCTGGCATAGAAAACCTTGGTTTTGTAGGTTTGTTTTGTGTTTTGTTTAGTGGCGCCTGAGCACCACATAAATGGTTCTTCAATTTACTGTGCTACTTTCCAGATTATTTTTGGGAGATTCCAATGCTGTCAGTTTGGAAACCATTGCAAACAGCATTATGATATTTTTTTTAAGTAAGAGAGAATGTCCTGATCTACAAGCAGATTCACTGAATGCAGGATACAGCTGAGAACAAGGCAGTGCTGTAATTTTTTGCTATTGAATAATTTCTTCCACATACAATCTGCATATTGTTAGGTTTAACATTACACTTTCCTGTCCATGTATTTAGCCCTCTTATTTAAACCAGAGATTATTGCTGTTCTTTATGTGAAAAAATACCTCAAGGGACAAATGAAACTTATGTTCAAAATCTTCAAAATGTTTTTCTTTATTTCCAATGTAATTTGGCCAGTTTTTGTGGAAATTGTTTTCCATCTAAGATGGCTCCATCCAGGAATGGATGTTCCAATGGGACTATGCTGGTGTTGTAAAAGTATAGCACAAGTTAGTATTTGTAATGATTTGATGAAACATCTGAAAGGAAATTGCAGTGTTCAGTGAATGCATGTATATATATAACTGTTCTTACATCATTTACAGCTCTGGCTATTTGAGAGCAAAACAATATATGGAAGAAGAGAACTATGACAAAATTATCAGTGAAAGCACAAAAGAAATTGAAGCAAAGGGAAGATACATGGCAGAAGCTTTGCTTCTGCGAGCTACTTTCTACTTACTTATTGGCAATGCAAGTGCTGCCAAACCAGACCTAGATCAGGTCATCAGCATGGAAGATGCAAATGTGAAGGTAAGAATCTGTCACAGCTGGATTGTAGTTGGGATTGAGAAGTTAGATGACAAACTTGCAATATACTTCAAGAAGTTGTTTGTCCAAATTTTCAGATGTATTAACGGGAATATTCTGGTTTATTTACTCTTTTGTTACTGACAAACTGTTTTTCACAAGGGCTTGTTGATTTTTGAGACAGCTGCACTGAGTAGTGCAAACTAAAGGTGATAAATACTACAGACTAAAGAACAGAGGGAAGCTGAATTAATTGGAGGCTTATCCACTCTGGATAAGTGAAAAACTTTTAATTGCACTTGCATATTCAGCTAGTTCAAAAAACATTGATGTATTTGTAAACACAGGAATCAAGAAGGATTTTGGCAGGGCTTGGAAATCCTTGGAGATGGAAGCATAGGCTGACATTTTTGAAATTAAGTAAGGGAGCCCATTTATTTAGGGTCAATATGAAACTTATTCCTGCTTAGAATAATTGAAACGTGTCAGTGTTAGAAACTAGTCAAACGAAAAATTTACTGTGATTGATTTATTAAAAATATGGAAGTTGATCTAGTACTGATATCCAACTGTGACGGACAAAGACTCTCTAACAGTTTAAAGTTAGAAAGTGTGGGCAGCGTGCAGGATAGCTCCCAAATACACACTGTGATTTACAGTTGATTACAGAGTACTTTTATCTATAAAAGTATTGAATACCCAAAATACAAATGCATATTCATAACTTTGGTACATCCCATTCCCCGCTTCGTATGGTAATTCATTCAAAAGCTATTAAGCATGCGTAGTTTGTTCCTTGAAATGGGTCGGTGGTCCCTTTCATGGGGAGGGTCCCAAAATGAGGAAGTAAATGAAGTCTTCCTCCTTCTGACCTTTCTGCTTTTTCAATGCAAATATGACAAATGAACCCTTGGTAGAATTCCCATTCCCATCTTCAATTGGTTTCAGAACAGAGGAGGCCTATAAGTGTCTTATGTTCCTAAATGCTATTTATCAGTTTCTATATTCCTTATTATAAACCCAGCTAACCAAACATTGTGTTTACAAGCAATCAATTATTAGTTAACTACTCAATTAACTTCATCAAGGCCTACCCATTTATTTTAATTAACTCCAATAAAGCTTATCTCTAACTAAAATCTTAGCTCCTCTAAAATCTCTAAATTCCTTGAAGTTTATGTATCATGATTGTACTGAAGCCTGCAATGTGGAGGAACACTGGGTGGCTGATGTTTCCCTGGCTGTGTTTTGCAGCTGCGAGCCAACGCTCTGATCAAACGGGGCAGCATGTACATGCAGCAGCAGCAGCCTGTGCTGTCCACCCAGGACTTCAACATGGCTGCTGACATTGATCCTCAGAATGCTGATGTTTACCACCATCGAGGACAAGTAAGAAACCCTCGAGATTTGATCCCAACACTTGGCTATTTCAGTTATGCTAAAAGGAAAAATGGTATCATTGGAGACACTTTATACTGTTTGTGGCAGAAAAATATGAACTCATAATTGGGAACTTTGTGGGATAAATACACAGTCTTTTTTGGAGGTTCAGGTCAGGCAGAAGCAATTAATTTCTATAGCTGTAGGAAAGCCCTCTATAGTGTGAACTGAGACTTACAAGTGTGGGGGCTTGTGTACATTTACAGCAGATAAAAGCTGTTCTCTGAAGGGGCCTGGATGGCAGAGCAGCATCTGCACAGCAGGAAGCTTTGTTACAGCAGAGGTAACATGGCCCTGATAACACCTGCAGCCCTGGGCCCTGGACTTGGATCTCTTCAGCTCATCCCTCTCTGCTTTGTGACACTGCTGTGTCCTTGACTAATTTCTAGCCCTAGAGAAGCCTGGGCTGCCACAGACCTGTAGGATGTATGGTGCTGGAAGTAAAAATGGAACACTAGCTTATGCAGATAGGCTAAGTCATGTTTTACGGAAGACTTCCATGGATCAAGGGTTTTTCTCCATGAATTTGTTAGACCTCTTTAGTGCTCAGAAATTAAGATGGTGCTGTGTGTTGACTGAAGGGAATGAAAGTGCTCTGCAGATTGAAAATTTGTGTTTTAAAGTAGCTTCACAGTAAAGTAAGAGAATGATGAAGTGAACTCTGCTCCTGTGGAGGAAAAGAATGTCAAAACAAAACCAAAAAAAAACCCCAACCCCACAAAATAAGTTGAAATAGAAGATGGAAAAGCTGAAATGTTTCAACGTCCAAATAGTCCACAGATACTGGCTACAGAGAAGCAAAACAACTTGAGAAAATACGGTATAATTTTGGAGGCTGGTCATAATGCTGACACAATGATGACAACAGTCTAAAATGCAAGGATTCTCCATCCCTACACAGGGTCATTGCCTGCTTGTGTAGGTAGCCAAAGTTTCACTGGTGGCTTTGATAACACAATTATAACAGTGATTTTTAGTTATGAGTTTTGCAGGTTTCTAGACATTTCTGCAACTGAGCTGGAGATGGTATGAGTAACTGATGCTAATTGAATTATCATGTAAGTGTCTGAAGCACAGATGAAATAGAGAAATAGGATTTTCTTTCATTCTGGCTAGCTGAAAATCCTGCTTGACCAAATTGAGGAGGCTGTGGAAGACTTTGATGAATGTATCCGATTGCGACCCAATTCTGCCTTGGCGCAAGCACAGAAGTGTTTCGCTCTGGTAGGTAACGTGCTGGGCTTGGTCTGGGTGCTTTTGCTTTAAAGAGCTCTGTCAAACACTCTGTTTCTCTGGTTTATTCAGATTTAACAGGAAAGTAGGGCAACATACATCTCTGTCTTTTAATAATAAGGTAAAAGAATAATGCAACAATTTCTTCACTTGGAGAATGGATTTGCTGCTTTTTCCTTGAAACACTCATTGTTCAAACAGAAGAACATTTTTTCTGTTCTGTGAGAGGGGAACTAAAATCTTGATTCTAATTGGAGCAAATAAAATCGATTTTAATAAAGCTTTACTATTGTGGAAAATGGTTATCATCAAGAAATTGGAAACAAACTATTTCAAGCTAGTACAATGACTCAGTGTGCAAGAATCTGGTCAGGGCAGCTTTGCATGGTGTGAACAAAGAGGAATGCCAAGTTTGGAATTTCTAAGCATTTGAAATAGAGGGAAGCTATCACAATTATCAGGCCTCATGACTTCCTTCTTTCATCTGTTTTCCTCTCCAAGTCCAGACACTTGGACAGGTTCCCAAAACCAGATTTGGTAGGATGTACAGGCATGTCACCTTCTGGAGCTTAGCACAGAATCATACAATGGCCTGGGTTGGAAGGGATCTCAAAAATCCTCTCGTTCCAACTCCCCCATCATGAACAGGGACACCTCCTACTAGACCAGGTTGCTCAGAGCCCCAACCAATCTGACCTTGAACACTGCCATGTTTGAGGCATCCACAACTTCTCTGGGTACTGTTGCAGTGTCTCACCACCTTTGCAAGAATTTTTTCCTAATATCAAATTTAAACCTGCTGTCTTTCAATTTGAATCCATTCCCCCTTGTCCTGTTTACATGTTCTTGTAAAAAATCATTTTTACATACTCTTGTAAAAAATCCCTCTCCATCTTTCTCATGGCTCCCTTCAGGTGTGTGAAGACCACAATTATACCACCCCAAAGCCTTCTCTTCTCCAGGCTGAACAATCCCAATTCGCTCAGCTTATGTAAAGTAACTGAATTATTATGATGCAGGCAACTCTTGGGGAGGTGGGCAGAGGCCTGATCAGCCTTTTTTCAGTCTGCTGATGGCCTAATTTTTTTCATTTGTTTTTTTTCCTTGGAATAGTATCGCCAAGCTTATACAGGAAGTAATGCTTTGACTGTGCAAGCAGCCATGAAAGGCTTTGAAGATGTCATAAAAAATTTTCCCAGGTGTGCTGAGGGCTATGCACTCTATGCTCAGGTATGTTTTTCTCTCAAAGAAAATGCTGCATTCTCTTGTCCTTTTTATCTTGGATATAACATTTCTTCAGATAACAGATGAAGATTTGTGATGCTAAGTTCTGAGATAAGACATGCTGCCTGGAGTTAGCCGCTTGCATTTATGTTATGGGTGTTCTGTGGCAGAGGAGATACAGGGGGAACTGGTGGAGCAGGGTGTAAGTAATGAGAGTTGAGGGTGGTTATTAGGAGACAGAGGTTATTCCTGCATGCTTCCCTGCTTCCTGCATGTATGTGGCATCTCAGCTGATGAATGTCAGGGATTCTCTGAGTAATTTGAGAGTCAGATGTGTGGAACTAGGGTGACATTTTTGTTCTGCTGCCATTGGCATGTAGTGGTTTAGAACAGCTGTTGGGAGTACACTTGTAACAGAGACTGTAATTTCTTCTTAGAGAACATACTGCTGGTTTTAGTAGAAAGCATGACACATTCTGATTTTAAGTAGGTTGGCAATGTATCTCCATTTCATTCTGAAAGAATTATATCTGAAAAAGGAAGAGTTGAAGCTTGCAGGTACAGACTTTTAGAATGGTTTTTATTTACAGCACACAGCATGTTGCTTGTGGATTTCCCATTACAGGTGGCAGTGGTCAGTAATTTGTGCACTTAAAGCACAGAAGCTTTCCAAAAAGCCTCAATTTTGAAACTTAACTCTGGTAACTGATGTGCCTGGCCTGCTCTACCATAAATGAACTACATCCAACCTCACGCTGTCAATACAGTTTTAATTAGAATTAGCTGAGTGCAGAGTGCATGCTTTGGGTGCTTATTGACAAACAGGTTTCTCTTTTGATTCAGGCACTAACTGATCAACAGCAGTTTGGCAAGGCTGATGAAATGTATGATAAATGCATTGACCTTGAGCCAGACAATGCCACTACATATGTTCATAAAGGGTATGTATTGAATTTGCAGTCCTTGTGCTCGAGAGCAGTTGGCATATTTAGATGAACCAACCTGAATTGAATGTTTATGTTTAGAAATTTAGCCAGGAAAAATAACTTGGAACCATCTTTGTGCTCTTAAATGTATTTCTATATTTTGTCTTGACTAAGCTGCAAATAAGTTTCAGGAAAGTTTCATCAGTGTTCATTGCTAATTGAGTATCTGCTTGAAGTGTTTCTGACTTTTCCTTTAGCCCTGTTAGTTTCAGCTTTGTGTTGAAATTTTTTCTTTCATAAAACAACATGTACCAAGTGCTCTTGGGAAAAATCTGCCTTTCTTTAGAGTCATTAAAGCAGTAAAGTGGCTTATTGAAAGTGACTTTCACATAGGTGTTTTTAAAAGTCATGAAGTTACTGTGCACCTGGCATTAGAAATTAAATACATTATACATTTGAGATGGTTTTTTTTACCATGGTGAGGGTTTTGGGCGGAGTATGTGAAGCCAATTTGAAATTTTCTCTCTTCTGTAGTTTACTTCAGCTCCAGTGGAAGCAAGATTTAGACAAAGGATTAGAACTCATAAGCAAGGCCATTGAAATTGATAACAAATGTGATTTTGCATATGAGACCATGGGAACGATTGAAGTGCAAAGGTAATGCTGAATTGCAGTGTTAAGAGTTCTTAGTTTCTTCTGAAGTTACAGTAGTTTTTAAAATTTCCTCATGGATCCTGTCTTGAGATCTTCTCCTTGGTGTCCTGTAAGGCCAGCTCTTACCCAAAGCCCTGATTTCTGTTCTGTAACTTTGGTAAAGCATATGCATTCTCTGTGGCATAATTGTAATTTATAATCTGACTTCTTTACACCAATTTCATACTTAATGGACAAGGTGCAGAGGAGTCTGTGTATGTTTAAATACATCCCTTCTGCATTTAAAATTACTTCCTTAATCATTACCTGGCTTTGTGTGTGTCTGATTGTCCTTGGACATTGGACTGTCTGTACTGAGGATCCTGTGCTGATTTCTCCTGCAGCCAACAGGACTCCAGTTTACAGTTCTTGGGGGAAAGAGGAATGCCCTGCTCTGTAACATTATATTGCAAATGTGCAAAGGTTTGGGGTGTAGCTGACAGTACAGCACAGAGTCTCTTTTTAATATGTCTACTCCTCTAAAGGACAGACAATGAAACTATTGCCATGAGAAATTTTGCAAGCATTTCCTATTTAAATAATGTGCTTCTATCTGTGCAAGTTTTCCTCTTTTTGTATATTAAGTCCTTTCAGAGGAGATGAGACTTGATTCAGTTGCCTAGCATTATCTTTGTAGTGAACTTGGTGTGGAGAACATTCTACCCATGGGGGCTCTCCAGAGGAAGGCTGTTTAACAGCTGTCCTAGTTGCTTAGGCTTGGTAACAGCTCTGAGTTTACTCAGCATCACCACAAGTTCTTGTGGTGGTTCCTCCCAAAGTCCTTTTAAGTTATTAATGGTGGAGAGTGGAAGCCCTGAAAGAAAAAGGATGTTTTAGAGATTACAAGATTGCTTTGGCAGTCTTAACTGGGCTAAATTTTTGTTTATTTCAGAGGTAATCTGGATAAAGCCATTGAAATGTTCAACAAAGCTATCAACCTGGCCAAATCGGAAATGGAGATGGCACACCTCTACTCACTCTGTGATGCTGCCTATGCTCAGACAGAAGTTGCAAAGAAGTATGGATTGAAACCACCGACACTGTAAAGAAACAAGGAGGAAATGACCTTCCAAAGTGAAGTTGCCCACTTCAGCCAGCCCTAAAGATGCTGTTGCAGAACATGCTGAATGGTGGAACTTAGTTTTTTCCCGTTCGTGGTGTTGTCATTTGCTACATCTGTTAAATGTTTAGGTGTTGTGGGAGTGGTTGTTCAAGGAAGTATGCAGTGCTGCATCTTGTTCCTTCTGCAGCAGAAACCTTAGAGTGTGTTAAGGGAAATAAAGTTGCAGGGGAACCAAAGGAACATATTTTGGCCATGCAAATAAAAACTTCACACTGGTTCATTTTGGGTGATTATGTTGTGGGCGATTTTTGCTTTATCAAATAATATTACAGCATGTGGGTTTTTTCCTGTTGATTTTAAAGGTAATACTAGTCAGTGCTGTAAAATAGGTTTTATATCCAATTAATCCTTGAGAGTTGATTTTAATTTTGCAAAAATTTATTTTCAAACTTTAATAATAGAAGGGTTTTTTAAAGTCTGTAGATGTGGAGAGGATACCTGTAAATATATGCAAGCATGCACAATCTTCCCTTAAATCCCCCTCCACCCTCTGCATAACTTACTTAGAAATAGTCCTGTGGCAGCTATTAGGGAATTAATTTGATAGTCCTTATTCTCACCCCAGAAAGCCCTAGAGTACTGCATAGGAGAGCTAGGGAAAAGGTTGGCTGGGGAAGGAGTTCAGTAACACTGCTTCAGTGTAGACTTTACTGGAAGAAAGAATGTATTCCTGTGCAGCAGTCCTTACTTGAATGTCATGGGAAATTGTTCTGGAGGGTTCAGGGGGACTTTCAAGAACAGAAAGCACTGCTGGGAGTCAAGCTCCAAAAGGTAAGGTCATGCTTGCATATAATCTTTGTAATCTCTGATGCTTTTGCATAAGTGTAGCAGCTGATAGACTATCTAAATTCTCTTCAGTCTCTAGAGACTGCTGGGTTATGATCTCCTTTTAAGAGCCCCTTAGCAGGATTAAGTGAGATAAGGAACAAAGCATAGGCTCAAACTTCCAATAATGGAGTTGTAAACTGCACTCATTTCCTTGTTCTGTAGACCCTGTCTTGTCCAAGATTTCAAATACTGTGGAAAGGAAGCAATTGTGCTGCAAACAGCAGATGGGCAAATTATGAACAGTTTTCCTCTCGTTATGAACTTCACAGAGGCCCCTCTTGCTTTGGGTTGATCTTTCTGGTGTGGAAGTCAGTCAGTCAGTCCATCTTGCCTTTCCCTGGACTGATGTGGCTGGACAAACCTCATGCAAATGATGTAGCTTAATTTGTGACACACTAGTTTGGGCTTCTTTCCATCCTGAAATCATAGATTTGTTCGTGGTGAATCGTCTAATGTATTTAACCTTTTAAAGAAATGAATGATGCTGTAGTCAAATGTCTTGGTCTGTAGTTTGCCACCATACAGCAGCAGCTTGCATTTTCAACTTGACCTTCCTTTCTCCCAGCAACTACAGTTGAATATTCAATTGGTGGAGAGTAGAGATAAAGATTTAATCATTATTTTAGTAGCTCATTAGGTGATCAGAAACCATAGCACTGGTGTAGAATTGAAGATACGGGAATGTACTGGCAGCTCCTAGGGGCACTGAATGGAACAAGTGTCAAATGTCTTCTCCAACTTCTAATCTCTGCATCAATTACCTGAGAACAAAAATATGCCAGGCTGATGAGTCCTGTTCTCCAAGGAGTTTTTATTCGCATGGCCTTATTTACATTGGCATTTTCTCCTCATCACCCCATCTGTACCCCATTCCTTACCCCACCCAATCAATTAAGGGAAAAAAGCATGTGCTGTCAATTACTAGCATTCCAAATCATCACAGACATTTGCCTGTTCTTCAACTAGTTTGAAACTGCACTGAAAGGATGCATTGTCTGTAATTTTTTTGTAAATGACATATCACCTGTAAACTGAAAAAATAAATACTACCTTCAAGTATCTCTCTCTGACATGTATAAGAACAGGTTTTGATGAAGGGGTTCTCTGCAGTGGTGAGCTCTGTGCTTATATTCTAAGTCTAGGAAGAGCTGATAATTGACTCCTTGTCATCTTCTCTCACTTCAACCTTTAAGAAAGAATGAGGAGGAGACGTGGAATCAACAAATCCGATTTCTGCTTGCTTCCATCACCCACAGAGGTATGATCTTGAGAGCTGGAGATTACAGGGGAAAGGAAGTCGAGCCACAAGGGCTGGGAATCTCAGTAGCTGCGACCCTGTTAATGTGTGTATGAAGGTGCATCCCTGTGACGAAAGGGACTTTTTGTGAATGGCTGATACAGTTGAGGTTTTATTTTAAGCCAGGTGTGCATGTGAACTTTGAAATGAGACAAGTATTACTGCTATTTTTAAAAAAAGTTGAAATTTAGTAAGCTAGTACTGAAGACTTGGATAAAGCCCATGTATCCTAGAGGGATACTCTGGGAGGTTGCTTCTACATGCAGTTGTCTAGCAACTTACTTCTCATCATGTATGGTTCCTGTTGTTCATGGAGACAATGCTGTCAGGCACACGGTGTGATTCTTGGGATGTCCTGCACAGGGCCAAGAGTTGGACTGGTCCTGATGGGCCTCTTCCAACTCAGCATATTCCATGGTTCTAAGCTGTGACTTGAATTACTAGGATCTAACTGCAGATGGAAAGGGAAAAGGGAACTAACATACTCTGAAAAGCTATATTGTAACTTATTCTGGAACTATGAAGAGCAGCTTAGATGCAGCTTTAACCAGCCCAGCAATACTAACACTGCCCACTTTCCTGCCGTTTCTTCAAAAATAATTTAAATTCTTGCAGGCTGAAATTCTGGAACTGTTTCAGGGTTGTTACTGATTAGCTTCCTGTACTTACAGAATACTGGTGCATATGTGTCATATGGATACCTAAAAGTGCCTGTTGTCTACCAACACAAAGGTTGAGTATTGGCTGCTTCAAGCACTGTGGCTAAGAACTGACAGTGTACTTTTTTCAGGGAAAGCCTCACAAATTCATAGCCCCGTTTGCATCACTTCTGAGTGCAGTGCACTGGAGACCCTACTAAATACCCTACTAAAACAAGGTGCTTAGGAGTTCTCCTGATAGACTGAAAAGAACTGAGCTCATGTCAGCTCTTCAGCTGAGTTCACCAAAGTAGTTTGTAATAGATTTTCATCCATCCTCTCCATTTGGGATTCCAGGGGAGGAGAGTTCAGACCACAGATTCTGTTACCTGTTGCAAACTGCACTTTGCATTTCTCAGATTTAAGTGGTCAGCCCATGAGAGTCCTGCACCACTTTAATCCTCCAAAGGTAGTATTTATTTACTCCTGTGTGTTGAACTAGTAGAGAGAGAGGAGGGAAAGAGATGAAATAGTTATTATGACTTAGAAGTTGGAGCCCAGCAATGGCCATCATGGATATGGGTTATTGAGTATGTGGGAAGCACTAATCTAATGCAGGAGACTTGGCTCAAATGGTAAATTGTTAATTTTTTAATATTTATTTTTCAACAAATAAACCTTCATTTCACCTTGTGCTCTGTGGCTTCTTTCTTAAAAGTTCCAGTGCAGTATGTCCACCAAAATGCAGTGAAAAGTACAGACCAAAAATACCTCCTGCTACAGAATGCCACCGAGTGGAGTGGTGGGATCTGGCTTTTGAGGGGAAGAATGTGTCAGGGCTTGGCTGAGTGTTTGTTCTTGTTTATAAAACACACACCAAGCTCATTGCAGAGAAGCCAAAATGTTAAAGACAAAAGCCAAAACAAAACCAAAACCTCCACAAAACCAAAAAACTGTGGGAAGAGGAGGATTGCTAAACATGAATGAAATATAAGATGGTTTTGGGGAAAATGTGGTTAGCTAGAGCAAGACAAAACCTCTCCCTCCCATTTTTGTATTTTGGAATCTCTTTTAGCCTTACAGCTGTTTTATGCTGCTGGAAAACCAAAAGCTTATCAGTGAAGGCTGGTAAGTTGCTTATCTTTTTCATTCCAAGGAACAAAAAGCATAATTTGTACATTATTTTTACATTAAAAGATGTCTTCCTTCAAAAAAGAAACCCCAAAAGCAAAAGTGCAACATGCTTGGCTGGTTTGCAGTATTTCAAAGCTGTCTTTCTCGATCAGTTTGTCTCCAGCAAAAGCAGAACAGCAAGGAATGTTTTTTCTGCAGTGGATGGGAGCTGCCCATGGTAGCAATAATGCATTCAGGCATTGGGCAGTCTTGTGGGAGAGTGTGGGCAGAAGGACTTAGTGCAGCAGGTTTTCCAACCTGCCTCCCCTCAGCCTTTTCCAGGCAGCAGAACTAAAACCCACTCAGGCATTCTATTAAGGAAGCAATATGGAGAGCAAAGGTGTGGCAAGGTGTGAATTACTGTAACACAGTAACCCATGTCACTTCAGCAATGAACAGGATTTGCCATACGGAGAATTTAATATACAAACTCAAACAAAACACATCAACCAAAAACTGCTACAGATTCTTCTATAGAAGCAGCTCTGTCTGGCAGCTTCTTGAGGTGTCCTGAGTAGCACAGAGCAGAATTTGGCCTGTTTTGCTCAGTGTGTTAAATTTTAAGCTTCTCAAGTTAGAAGTAGGGCATTCAAGGACCTTGGTTAAGTCATGTACATCTAAAAAGGACAGAGTAAGAAGAATCACGCTTCTCAATTTTCTGACAATTCACTGAAAAATTCATAATACCAAAGCTGACTTTAGAGGGAGTTTCAGAGAACAAGATTTCCATTTCTGTGTTCTACAAAACAGGCCTCAGAAGGTAACTAAAACATTATGATGCATAAAAATCAATGTTGAACTGATTTCATCTCCATCTTTATCCTAGCTGTAAAATACTATGAAATACTTAAGTATGAGAGGAGATACAAAAGTTATGTTTCCATCATACTAGAATTGCACCAAGTTCTTTGTTATGTGGTGGTTTCTTAACTGGCTCATTAGGTAGTAAATTGTGGAGCAACTACTAAGGAAATCCTTCCAAAGATGAAGGCAACAGCCATTGTGACAGCTGAACCTTCCCTCTTCACCCAGCTTTACTTTTTCATCTCTACACCATAGAGATCACTACGCTTCTGGCTTAAAATAGGAATCTGCTGACGTATTTCTGCAAGTTTCTTTAGATCTGCAGGAGAGAAGAAAAGAGTTAAGAGAACAGCAGCCAAAAAAGAAAGCTCCTGACTTGCTGTGAGGCAAGCCAGGGAAAATAGCAGCTTTGATGGAGAATGGGGTGGTAGGGCACTGCAAGTGAGCGGCCAGGGCTGAAGGAAGCCTCAGTTTTGCTGTTTCCTAAGGTGGCACCTTGTCCCTAAGGAAGTGAACTAGAAGGGTACAGCTATAGAGAACTGTGCATAGAACAGCCAAGAGCTGCTTGTTCTTGCTTTACCTAGCACAGGTGGACAAGGCAGAGGAGTGCTGCATCATCTGTAGTTGCATGTGTAAGGCCACAGACTTAAAAAAACTGTCTCTCCTTAGTGTCATAATCTGTACTCACAAAAAAAAGTGGGGAAAAAACCAAAACAATTTTCCCCTTACCTATATCTGTGTATACAACTGTTTCCTCAGCCCCAGCTTTGGCTATGACTTCACCCCTGCAAAATTAAGCACATTTGTTCACAGGATTAACACATTGGTTTCAAGGCATCAGTGCAGTTGCTGCTGTTTGTACAAAAAGGAGTTCTACCCTTGATGCCTACAGCTGTAAAGACAGGGCTGTCCTAAAAATAGGATCATAATCCATAACTCTGGCATGATAGAAATGGCTTCCAGGCTTTATATATGGCACTTTCTATATGTGATAAACACATACTTAACATAAGTGTCTTTCAAAGATCAAGAACTGTGGTAAAAGCCACTCTGAGAACCACTGCCTGTGAGCATGCAACATAGCTCAAGGGGAAAGGAACAACCACACTGGCAAAGATGAACTCTCTCCTTTGAAGACCCTACTGGCTTTTAATAGTGTACTTTTACTCTGCATGAACTACTGAACATGATCATGTCTCCCCCAAGTGTTCTGTCACTGCTTTCATCACATAAAGTTAAAAGCTCACAACACAGACAAAGTTTTTCTTACTGTGCAAACAACTGGAGCTGGGCTATGAGTAGATTTATGTGAAAGAAAAACAACTGCCTGAAGATTTGGTCACTTTTACCTCCTGTGCACCTGCGTGATTTCTGCTCAAGTCAGAATCTCTCTTCTCTAGCTGAAGACATTCTTCTTCTTTCTTATGTCAAAACAGTGTTGTTCTTTGAGGAAATGAGATAGTTCTGTGTAAGCTGTTTAAGAGAATTACCCTATGCATAGCATATCATGGACTGAACTTCTGGGACAAGGTGACAAGGTCAGCAGTTCAACTAATGCTTAATCCCAGTACTAAGTAGCATCTTTACTACCAAAATGAATACATACTCAAACTAGTTCTACTTTACTTCTTTTTTTAATTTGGCTGTTTTAAATCATGATCTCGAGAATGTACGCTCAAGTCTCACGTGCTTTTTACCAAAAATTTGCACTTTTAACAGTAGATGGAAAAGTAGGACTGAAGTGTGACTGCCAACTAAAATATTTTTTTTACCAAAGAAAAGGTGGTGGTTTTTATTTTATTGAACTCACCATGGATTTACTACAGTGCTGTGTCCCCAGGCAACATAGGATGCATTTTCATCTCTAGCAGGAGATACAGTAGCTACATAGAGTTGATTATCAACAGCTCTGTGTTCACAGAAAAATGAAGGAAGGGAGGGAAAAAGTGAGAAGAATTGTTTTTATAATACCATTTAATTAAGCAGAAGAGAAAGAATTCACTCTGAAGGACAAGCTATATATCCTCTAAATGACTAGCCCAAACTGTGAATGATACAAAGGTCAGAGAAAGAAGAGCCTGGAAAGAGAAGTCTCTAGCACCTGGCTCCAGAGTTAGTGCATAGAATATCATGTAATTCACAGGTTCATCCATTATGTAGAAAAATTGATTGAAGCTGACCAAATGAATAAACAATCTGCATTCAGGAATCTCAGAGTCTATTTCTACCTGTAATTAGAGCACTTCCCGAATGGTTACTGGCTCTTCTCTCCAGAATTTGTGCGTGAAGTGTGCTTATAAAGCCATGGGAAAAGGCCATTGAAAGGGCATAGCAGGGGCACGAGGGAGTAAAGGCCATGAACTTCCTGCTTTTCTCCTTGACAGTAAAATCATTTTGATGTCCCATGCAAGGCTTGAGGGATGGTACAGCTCCAATGGTGAAGTGGCCCTGCAGCACCACTTCTGACACACAAGTGTCATTTGGAACAAAAGAAAGTTCAGTTCCATACACCAAAACTCCTCTAGAACAGGGGAATAAGCTTTTACTGTGATCTTACCTTCCCCTTTGTAAAAGCTCCCAATGAGCTGGTCCTGTTGTCATGTTAAAAGCCCCTGGATATATCAGCAGCTGGCAACCTTTGTTAAGAGACAATTAGAACCTGAGCATCATTAAGGGGAAGATGGTTTACCCTAGAGTGGCCCTTCACACTGAAACCCAAGGTGAATTTTCTTTCCATACTTCCCAGCCTCTGCCCAGAGCCTGTCCATGCATAACAGGTAACATCAGCCAAGAGCTGTGGTGGGGATACCCCAACTCCATCACTCCACCACCACATGTGGATCAGGAAGTGATGGTTACTTTACTCCCTGAGAGAAGTCACTCATCTGAGTAAGAGTCTTGGCCACAGGATGCATTTTGTGTTTCTGGGCAGGGATAAGAATGCCTGATGACATGGATCAAGGAATGCCTGATCACAGGGACCACTCGGAACCAGCCCTGCCTCGCCCTGGCCTTAGGGCTGCCCACGCTCCCTTGGGTGACCCAACCTCACCTTTCTGGCTGTAGATTTGAGCCATCTCAGCAAATCTCATATCATAGCAGATGCCCAGGCCCACTTTGCAGTATGCTGTTCTCAAAACACAAGAGACAGAAGTGATATCACCAGCACAAGTACACAAAACAAGCACAAGACTCCCTGTAGCCATCCTGCCAACTGTTATTTTGCATGGCTCACAGCAACAGGAGCAGCTATATTTAAATGTGTGTCCAACAAGCACTGGCTATGTTGGGGGAGAATTCATGCTTCATGAGGACAGAAAGAGTGTGAGAAGCAGTCTTATCTACCCTTTAAGAAAAGTCATTTCCACAAAATCATGTTGTATGAAGTCTGTGTAACATATTCCTCTCTCATTTAGCTGAAATTTTAAATTTTTTTTTTCAATAAAAGAAAACACTCCTTGCTTTTCATGGAGTAAAAATATTCATGTACTTTCTTAGAGCATGCACATTGCGAGGAGGAGACAGTGACTGTGGCAGACAAGACTGGAGATCCCAGTTAACAGACTATGTCAGCTTTTGAGCAATATGGGGTGGGGAGGAGTAGATATTTTGCTTTTTTATCTGAGTTGGTTGATTCAAGAAGGCTGGAATGGGATTCCTGATTTAGTTAATTGTCTCCATTATTATATCATCCCTACCTGAAGCAATGTACCATTGTAGCTGTTACACACTTTCTTTTCTAGGCCATGTTTTTTAAGAACAACTTTCAAGTGGTAACTGCTATTAAAAATACCATCACTTCCCTCTAACAAATCAATAGGACCATTCTTTAATTAAGGCAAGTGAGGTGACATATGTTTCAACCCTTTGTACTCCTCTGTCCTTTTGCAACCACACCACCTTTTTAAAACTTTCAGAAGTGACCCAAACACTTGAAGCAAGCTTAAACTATATTTGTCACCAAATGCCCAATCTGATAGTCTAAAAATCCACTGCTGGAAAGGAGGAGGGGGAAGAGAACTGCAGAGTGACTGCAGTGTTACTGTAGTACAGCTCCTTAAAGAGAGAGCTTGTTTTATACTCACATGTGTCAAACATGGAGAAACTATTCCCTGGACTCAGTGTTTCAGACTCTTTGAACTGGATCTTCCCAGGAACATTAATGTCAAACAAATGAACCTGCAATTATGCTATGATTAATAACAATTACTAACAATTTCTCTGTTACTATGATCAATAACAATTACTAACAATTTCTCTGTTTGGTATTTGAGCCTCTTTAGGCATGTGCTTTCTACTGTTATCTAGACTACTCTTTTGTCAGGATCCAAAGTAAACATTGCTTAAGACTGTTAGATCCCCCTAAGATGATTTAAAGTATTTTCTTCTACACAGAAATATACATGTCTAAAATTGAAAATACATGCAAAACAGATAGATGTCTTGACCTAATGATTTGTCTCTAACATTTGAGTCCCATTCCTGTAAAACTTCTCAAGAAAATGCCTTCACTGAGCCATGACTTCAGCTATGCAGCTGCCTCTGAGGGCCTGCAGCTGCCTTCATCCCTCCCTTGCAATGGAAGGTGTTGCTCCTGACTGGAGCTTCCTAACAAGAGAGCTGGTTTTATTTCATTATTTGTTCACACTTAGCACAAGCCTGCACTCATTCTACAGCTCCTGGGCTTGCAGACTGCTGTGCTGTGACAGCTAGAAGGCAGCACAGAACTGCCAAAGTGATCTAGTAAGCAATGCTAATGTAGAATCAGCAAACAGATTAATTAATAAAAAAAATTAAAAATTAATTAATTATTTAATTAAAAATTAATACCTGCACCACCTTATTTGTTCCAAGTAACCCTGCATTATGGTTTTGGCCTACCCTTAAAAGAAATAAGCTGTTGCTCGCTCATGGAGTGATTCCTGTGTGCACAGTCCCATGAACAGAAAGTGGGGATCAGAATGAACAGAACCGTTCCACGAAGAGAAACAGACTCTGGAGTTATAAATGGGAGGCAGTTTTCCAAAAAAGCACAAAGCTATGACAAGGTGGAAGATGACAGCCAGCAAACATCTACTACAAACAGCAGTGACAGCTTAACTTGGACTCTGCATGTCTGCCCTAATTAGATGTATAGCACAAAGCATGTAAAGAACAGCATCTATTATAACAGAAGGACTAAATCCATGAGGAAACTGAGAGAAAATCCTGATCCCACTCAAGTGGCACTGTGTTTTTGACTGAAGCCTGGGTACAGAGATATATGAGTTGGATCAGGTTTTACCCTTTCCCATGGTTTTCCCAGCATATGGGGAAAGCCAATTACTTCCTTATCCAGAACAAATTTATGACCACCTTTTGACATGGTATTTACATACCCCAAATAAAAGTTACATGAAATTTCATGGGTGATGGTACACAACTTATTATTAATGCAAGATTCTACTAATTTATACCTCCTTTAAGTACAGATGAAATGATTTGTGCAACACTGCTGAGAAAACCTTTCATAACAATTTTCTGCCATCTTACCTTCCTATGCTTTGCCAGAAGAGCACCATCAGGCCCAAAGACAGCACATGTATTGTAGAGCTTTCCACCATCCTCTTCTGGAATGGATCCTTTGTAAAGGCAAGAACAGAGATTTCCCCCACTGTATTATTTATGCAGTTTTGATCCAATGGCAGTAATAGACACTGCCCAATTTTCCCCCAGTGAGATGGTCACTAAGAATAAACTACCTCCAATGAGATATATGCTGCACTCCTTTGCAACTTCTGACAGCTTTTGTGTTGATTCCCCAGGGATCTTCTCTGCATACTCCTTAAAGTATTGGGTTCCATATGGAGAATTAAAGCATTCCTAGAATTAGATGGGGACAAAAAAAAAAAGAAACTAAAATCCAGTAACATCACTACAATGAGATGTACCTAACTTTTCCAACTCCTCTCTAACCATGTTCTCAAACAACCTTTGGTTATAGGAGTTTAGTTTATAGGAGCTCAGTAAATGAACCAGGAAGGCCAGAGAGATCTGAACAATCGTTGAAAATACAACAGGTGTGTTTGTGGAGTGCATGCCAAATAGAACAAGAGCTAAGACTATCATGCAAGCTGTAAGGCTAGCATATTCACTGCTCTGGGCTTAGCAAGAACACAAGGGATGTTCACACCAGAATGAGGAGCCAAGTTCTACACAGCTCTCATTTGACAAGTTACAAGCTCAAAAGATCCTCTCAAAACTGTGAAATGCTCATCCACAGCCCATGATTTCTTACTTTTTAAAAGGACATGTGCAAAAGCATGCATTTCTCAAAATTACTTATTGTTTTGCTAAAATAATCCTTTAAACACTATTTCCTCACAATTGAACAGTGTCCTCCACCTTAGGCCCTTGTTAAAGATTTGCGATCCCTTTAGAACCAGGCACATAATCTTTACATGGTCAGATTAATAGAGTAGTTTAGATGTCTAAAATAGGTGGGCTTGTGGTATTTGAGATGCCCAAGATATGAGGACCTTTCTGCATTACACTTGCCAGCTCTGTGAGGACGTGAGACACTCCACCCAACACTTTCTTGTACCCTGAAGGAGAGCAGCTGGAGGCCACAGATAGGCTATCAAAGTGTAGCAGCAACTTCTCTGCTGTGAGAAAGGGACTCCCAGCCCAGACACCTCCATTGTTCCCTTTGCTCACCAGAAGTGACAAACACACCTCCACCCCCACAAAGAAAAAGGAAAAAAAAATCAAAATCAACCTGTTACTAGCACAATAAACACTTCTGCTTTATCTGTGCAAGCAAACTTCTTAACAACTGAGGTAGATTCTACTGAAGTGGAATAAATGAATCCAAGCTGGAAAGGGTTTTTTTCCCTATAGAGGGCACTAGGCCAACAGTGCCCAGCTAAGCCACAGTACAACCTGTAGATGGAAGAAGCAGGAAGGGAAGCCTCTGCAGGCTGTCAAAATAAGCTTCCCAGGCTTTTGAAATCTGGGCTGAACTTCAAAGAAGTGAAAGCAAAGCCAGCTGCCTCCATCTTCATATATCTAGTGTAGGTTACTTTCCTTTATATAAAGTTATTAAAACAAAAAACAAACCCCCAAAGAAACAAAACAATGGGAAGACCTAATGTCACTACAAAATGTATCTCCCAAAAGTCTGTGAAATGCCTTGCCCATGTTTCACAATTTGTGTTCTAAAAGCACAAATCTTTGCTGGCAAAGTGAGTATCTCAGCTAAATAAGTCTGGAAAATTCAATGCTTGTACAGATGATGAAGCCAGTAAGTAAAAGTAATCTCTACACAGGAGGCAGAGGCAGAACACTGAATGGTCACATTTGCAACACAAGAACCACGTAAGCACAGAGGAGCTGGGAAGGTTGCTCAATCCCTCCCCATGACAGCAGGAGAGAAAACATTCTGTGTGTAAAACTGAGACCCAAAGTTCACCCAGCAATGAACTTTGCACTCCCATGTCAGATGTACAGGAATAACACCAGTACCCCCACGAAGAGAGAGAAAGCTGCACTGGGAAGCCCACCCTGTTATCAGCACTCACATTGTGTGAAAATTCACCAAATAATTATGGCTAAAGTTCAAAAAGTAGGTCAGAAGTGACTGATCATTTAAAGTTGCTATTTATGTTTTCACACATGGAAGAAATGTGTCTTAATCATAATTCAGCCACAAATGACCAGCTGGTAATGTTTTAAGTCTAATTTGTTTCTCATGTATCTGGAATGCTTACAGCAAGGAGAGCTACTGTGTACCCTCTTTCACCTTCATGTCAACATTCTTTAGCTGAAAATTGCCTTTTTCTACACTTCTTCAGCAAAGATTCAAGCCACAGTGTCACTTACCTGAATTCAGAATATATCAGGGATGGCATTGTCTAGGATTTAAACCAGCAAAAACTTTACCAGAATTTTACACTACAAAAAAGATCAACTTGTTTTTTGTTTCCCTTTTCACTCCCCACCTCTTAGTGTGCTACCAGCTACAACCCCTGGGATTTTTAGCTTTTAGTTTTATTTTGAAGTTTCATACAGCATCTAATCTATCCAGGGAGGAAGAGGAATATCTGTTGCATTAATAACACCAGAAAGAGGTTTTGAAGGGTTTGGAAGCATAAGGGCTAAGTAGGCCACAATCTTTACTCACAGGCAGAGCCACAAGTTTTGCTCCTTTGGCTGATGCTTCTCTCACCAGTCCACAGGCTCGTTGGAGATTATCTGATTTAACACCAGATACATGCAGCTGGATAAGAGCAAGGCGGAAGGCTGGTAGCAGAAAAGAAAAAATTATTCACCAGAATTCCCACAGGAAACTCTTCAAAAATCTGAATTCTGAAATTCTTCAAAAATCTGAATTTTCTTCAAAAATCTGAATTTTCTTCAAAAATCTGAACTCTTCAAAAAACTGAATTGTTTTCTTCAGTGCTTTTCTTCAAGCACTGAAGAAAACAAATTAGTTAATATATAAACATATGCACAAACCACTACCAACTCATTCTACAGCCTAAACCTGACACTGGAAACAGTCTCTTAACACAGGGAGAGCACTGAAATCCAGGATTGCCAAGAGGAGCCACACATGGCCACCACCCTGCAAAGATCCCAGGGCTCATGTGCCAGCAACGCCCAGTCCATGTTCCAGGGGAAGGAACCATGTTCCAGAAAGGGAGAGCACAGGTGCCCCAGCCCCTCCTTCACAGGCTGCTGCACACTATGGGAGCCCATCTTGCTGCACACCAAAGGACTGGATCCCCAAAGCATCAAATAAAGGAATTGTTTGCTTTTATCCCTAAATTCACACCTAGTTTTGGAAATGGCTATGAAAACCAAGAAAGGTTAACATCTTTCCTGATCATTTCTTAGCAAACTGGTTTGGGCCAAGTGGCAAGTGTTATCATCAGCTTCTACTCCCACAACTGCAGGCTCTCCAAGTAGCTAAGTTTTGTGCACACGCCTTTGTATTTCCTTCCATTAATTTCTGAGTATCCCAGGTTGTAGGGAAACACACCCTGACCATGATCAGGTAGAACTGTTTTCTTCAAACAAACACACACCAACCAACCAACCCTCTCTGGCTTTATAAAAAAAAAAATCCAGTTTCATAGCACCTCTCCTGTCTGGGGGAAAACTCCCCCATCACACAGTCAAAGACCACAACAAGAAAAAGACAAAGCTGGAAGCAACACAGTCCCAGTGGTCAGGAAAACTGGAAAAGCTGATTCAAGTGAAGATGAGACTGGGTCAGGAGCAGTTGAGACACATCTTTGTTCCTACTTCAGTAGCTAAGCAGCTAATTTCTAGAGGTTAAGCAAATGATTAACTGTTCCCTTTGCCACTCTTCATGTGAAAGATTTTTACTGTCGGCTCTACTGAGCAAACAAAGCTCATCTGGTACTCTGAACAGATGTAACCACAGGTTCCAGACCCGCCCGAGATAATCATACCAGGGATCTGTCAAAAACTTCCCAGCATTTGTGGAATGTGTTTTAGTTCAGACAAAGATTTACATTTCAGAGTAAAAGAAAATAAAGAAAAAAAAAAGGCACAAACTCCATAATGTTTAAAACACCAGGGAATGTAATTAATGTCATTAATATTGTTTTCCTATATATAACATTATATGCATCAGGGTTGAAGTTCGATAAGGTGCAAAACTGAAGCTCAGCCACAACAGAACACATGTATTTATGCCACAGTTTCCTTAACAAACATTCAGATATGGAAGCAACAGAAAAGCAGATAAATGTGCAGCAGTGCTGTAGATAGAGACCTCTGCTCCCAGCCTTGACCAGCTGCCCCAAAACCTGCGTTAAAAGTAATTCTCAGGATAAACCTAAAGCAATGTAGGCCACAACCAGGTAAAAGCGCAACGGAGTAAAAAACTGTTTCGCATTTGTACCACTACACTGCAAAACATGCTTGCTGTTTTGTTTTAGAGCGCCGAAAGCCAAGCACGCCCGGTTCGCTGGCGTTTCTTGTGGAGCTGACCCTGCAGGGCGGGCGAGCTCTGTATCCCGGTCTGTGCCCGGCGCAGCGCCAGGCCAGCTCCCCTCTCCCTGCACTGTTCCACAGGCCGTGACAGCGCCCAGCATCGAGGCCTGTCCCGGTCTCACTGGGGCCGGGCACACTCGGGCCAGCGGCCCTTGGGAGGACAGGGACGGGACAGGCAGGGCCCGCACTCACACGCCATGGCTCCGCCGGCCGCCCGCATTCCCGGCTCCGCCCGGGCGGCGCGGCCCGCGGGGGCTGCCGGGACTCGCAGTGCCGGGCCCGGGCCGCAGCTCGGCCGGAACCACCCTCACCCACGCCGCCTTCGAGCGTCCTCGCTGGGGGCGGGACCGCGTCCTGAGGGGCGAGATGCAGGGCTGAGGCACCCCCGCCCTGCCGGGGGCAGCGAGCGGGCAGCGCTCCCCCGGGCCCGTTCAGCGCCGGCAGCGACAGCGGAGCCCCCAGAGCTCCGGCTGTGCCGAGCGCCGCTTTGCCCTGCCCGGCCCAAAGGCAGAGGGCTCATCCCAAGGGACCTGTACCAGCTTACAGGTAACGCATTCACCAGTGACATCCCCCTCTTCTTTACAAGAACAGCATCCCCCAAGGTACAAGCATCTCCACAATGCTCCAGATGCGGAGCAGTGTCCAGTTCTGGGCTCCTCAGAACCAGAAAGACAAGGAGCTCCTAGAGAGGGTGCCACGGAGGCTACAAAGATGATTTTGGGTCTGGAGTACCTCTCTTATGAGGAGAGACTGTGGCAGCTGGGCCTGTTTAGTCCAGAGAAGGGAAGGCTGGGAGGGGATGTCATCAGCACATATAAACCTCTCAAAGGCATTTGTCAAAAAGGTTGTGACAGACTAATTAATGTCAGTGGTGCCCAGTGACAGGACAAGGAGCAATGGCCATAAACTAAAACAAAGTTTCACCTCAACATGAGGAGGAACTTCCTTACATGAAGGTGGCAGAGCACTGACCAGGCTGCCCAGTGAGGTCTCCCTCTCTGGAGACATTCCAAACCCTGTGTTACCTGCTCTAGGTGACCCTGCCTTGGCAGGGAACTCAGACTAGATGAGCTCCAGAGGTCCTGTCCAACACTGCAACTCTGTGAAACCAACACACTAAGTACCATGCTGCTCTTCCTTCCTTGGCTTTAAACACCAAGTGCTCCCCTTTACTCAGCACAAAACATTGCTGTCTCATGTACATATTTTCCAGCCTTGGGCTTTTTAGAAGCATGTTTGTAGAATTGTATATTTTGTGTAGCACTATTTCTCACACAAGATTATGTCTGTAAGCTGAAGGCACATAATGGCAGAATGGGTAAAGAAAAAATGGGTAAGCCAGGGTGATCAATCTCTTACACACCTCCCCTTTCAGGAAACATGCAGAGAGATAAAGGATGGGAAGGGCATAACCACTGCAAAATGCACAACCACTACTGCGTGCAACAATTACAAACCTTCCTTCAACCAGAGAACTGTTCAACCTGCCCCTGGGAGCAGTAAAGGGAACCACTCATCCCAATCTGACCAAGCCAAAGGATGGCAGAACAGATAGCGCAGCAGCCCTTAGCAGGCTTCTCTTCTTTATATACATGCCCATGGTGGTAGAAAGAGCATATGTGATTTAAAAAAATCTTTTCTTCCCCAAACATCACACTTTGTAGGGCTCCAGGTGCAAAGAACAGCTGTCCCCCAGCTTCTTCCCAAATAAGAAAAAGAATAAGCAATCAAGTAGTGTCATCCCTTGAAGGGGCAAAGCACAGGCCAAAAATCCAGTTTCCCATGGGTCAGAGAGATAAAATGTATTTTTCAAGTTTCCAAACAAAAGTATCTGAAAGCACTAAGTATAGCCAGTAGAACAAGTTACATAGTACCACCTTTTTCCTTCCCTAAAGGGAAACTTTCACACATTCAGTAGACTACACCTATATTGAAAAAGCTTATTTGGCAGTACCTGGTTTTGAAACTACAGCTGACGTGTAGTTGGAAGGAAAAGATCCAATCACAGGTGAGGCCCATGTGTTAAGGCTAACAGGAAAAGGCAACTTTAAAAATTCCAACTCTGCAATCAACAGTATTTTTGGTGGGTTCTACACATAAAGTTCTTTACAAATTCTCATACAAATCAGAATCTAAAAGAATTTGTGAGACAAATGAAGAGCCATCAGTGAGCACAGAAGCACCAACTCTCACTATGACACAAAGGTAAGAGCTTTCATTTGGCAGGGAAGTTTACTCCAAGACTTTCTTTCCTACTCCAGACCTCATTTCTATCACTCCTGCATTATAACTGTCACCTTATATTCAACAATATAGATCCTGGTGCATGCAGAATAAAACAAGAGCCAACACATCTCTAGCAAATATAATTTAAAAAAATCCTTGAAGCTAAAAGGGACAGGAAGTAGCATACCAACTTTTTTCATTTTTCTTTTCAAAAAATATCACTGCAGTACTATAATTTCTGCTTAGTAATACAAGTTTTGTAACAAAACCAGTAACTACAGGTATGTAAAATATAAGGCAAAAGTGGCCCTTAAACTGTGGGTAGAGATACATCAGCACCATTAAAATTATTCATCATTTGGGCTGAGCTTTTTAAGAGGTCTGTTGATAACTTGTGCATTGCCTTGAAACTTACAAATAATTAGCCTCTAAATGGCTTGGATTATACCTTTCTACAGAGAAGGGATTTAAGAACTGACTTCCTGTTGCTTTACTTGCTGTAGATCTCAAAGGTCTGCTGTATTTGCTGTCCTCACAGTGAAGCATACACATTAGCCACATTCCACATTTAATACTCAAATACACCTGTTTAACAACTGAGTGTCATTTTCACTTTTCCCCTTCTGACTAGGAGGAATATGTTGTATCATTCTGTCAACATTTTCATAACAAAAATATGATGTTGAAAACGCTGGAATTTATGCAGAAACCTTTTCTATAAATTGATTATTTGTGAATTCACTTTGACCTTTCTGTGAATGCTCACCCAAAAGTCCTTAATGAAATTAACTTAAATTCTGAAGTACTTACATTAAGAAGTCACTGGCAGTAGCTCCCTATGATCCATAATCAGCATCTTCCACTCCAAAGATCAAATTCACTTCCATTTACAAAACACCTTTAGGAAAAACTTTTAATTGATTCAGAGAATTTACACAGTATGCAACTAAATGCTTTCTGACAGAACAAGTTATGTTCAAATTGTACTGGTTTATTTACAAGTGTAGTTTATAAACAGTAGCACAAACATCTTTACATGAAAAAATCTCGTTGCTGAAGTAGGCACAAAGTCAGAGATTCTTGAGGATATTTTCAGGAGGGACTAGGAAGAGGAAAATGTAATACAACAGCTGCTGGGCAAAACTACAAATACATGAGCATTGGCCCAGGTGCAATTTCATGCAAATATTTTCAACAGTTTAAGTTCTATTGGTGTTTACTCAGATACTAAGAAGGAAAAAAAAGTAATTAGTTCCAGAATTAAGGTGCCCTAGCTTGATTCCTAGTAGAATAACTTAGAATAACTGTTTTTATAAAGGTCAGTTTAACTTGTTTTACCTTCTGATGAAGTACCAAATCATAGGTTTTGATTCAAGTACTCAGAAGATTTCATGCAGCAAAGCTAATCCCCATTATCTTTATGTCACAGTTTTCGGTGATTTCCCATCAGTCTACAAAGATGCTCTGCCTTGTCCATAAGAATATTCCTCTACTGAGCTTTGAACAAGAGAACCATTCTTGAACAAATGGAGAGCTTGTGATGAACAGTCCTAGAGTTGCCATCTCCCAAATCTTTACTAATTTAGAAATTGTTACTCAAAATAATATAAACAAATGCTTGAATCAATGGAGGTAACTGGTTAAGAATACATTTATCACAGGTATGCAGCACTGAAATTTTCAGTGCTGGTTTTCTGTGCATTCATCTTCTTGCTGAACACACCTTTGGTCAGTGTGTACTCACTTTTGTGCTGAACTGAAGGGTTTTAAACATCTAAAGTTCTTAGATATTTTGCTTCTGAAGAGCAAGGCAACTTGTTTTCAACTGTCATATTCTGTCATGAAACATGCATTTCAATGCACAGACTTGTCTTTACAAGGGAAACAGCCTCAACCTATGAAATGTAAAATTTTGCATAATTAAAAAAAATCACAACCCTGTAGTAAAACTACAGTTAATTTCAGTATTTAAAAATAATCTTTACCACCAATTCCAGTTATTTAGCCTAGTAGCTGGTAAGACTTTAAAAACCCCTTAATTTTACAAATTGCTTGTATTTTTTCCATTTATCTGCAGCCCAAACTTAACAGTTTTTAATGTGAAAACAGTGTTTTTAAGATTTGTATCTGCCCTGTTCAAAAACCTAAATTTTTAATTAGTCTTTGATACTACCTGGTAGGCAAAATCCAATTTCTAGACTGTAGGCAAGGGAGACATTTTATTTACAAGGGATAATAATTTAAAAACCATTCTGTTTTCAATTGCTCCTCTGTATCTTACAGTCATTCTTTTAACATACTTAACATGAACCCAGCTGCATTTGCTCTTGCAAAGATGCAGATCATTCCCATTAAGGCTGCATTAAAATGAAACAAACTGACCTTTATAATAAACACTTCTCCAAAACAAAAAAAAATTATAATAAAATTTAAAAAAAAATCCTGTTCAGAAATGGATAATAATTTACCCTATCTTAAGCCTGCTACTCAGGCACTCCCACCAGCAAACAGAAAAATTCTCTTAAGTTAGTATTCAGTTGGGAAACAGTCAGCTTGTGTCCACATACAGTATCTTGGTTGCTTCTTCTTTATAAACTGGTCTCTACAAAGTCTTTAGTTATTAACTCTCCAAGGCATCCAATACTTTCATGATCTGTTGTTTTATGGCTTTGGTAGCATCACCTGCATTTGGAATCAAATACCTTAAAAAAATTAGAAAAAGCCATCATTAATTCACTATAAAATTTTTTGAGTATAAATTCCAGAATTCTTTTTATTCTTCCTCTGTCTAGGAGGAAGGGAATATATTAAAATGAAAAAAATACTAAGAAAATAACATTTAATTCCTGATTATACTACGAAACTTTCTCTTTGTGAACTTACAATTGTTGAGGAGTACTTTACAGGCCATCTTGGAAAGAAAAACTGACAATGGGATAGGTCAGGCCATTCCAGATCTTTACAGATAGAACTGTCTGACTGAAGCATAGAAGTCCTTGCTTGGATTTTGTTTTGTGGTATTTTGGTTTTTGTTTTTTCAATTCCTATAGCTCTAGATCAATCTGCTTCAGTCCGCAAGGTGGCGATTAAGTAATTCAACAAGCAGTAAAGTTCTCTGCAAAATTTTAATTTATCTTTAGAAACCTAAGGAGCCAACAGGCAGAGAACATCCCTAGTTAGGTAGGAAACTCATCTTCCCTCTCCTGTGAAAACAGAGCATCCCCTGCACATAATTCTCTCCAAGGAAGATGAGAAAACATCCAGCTGGTATCAGCAACCTTCTTAAAACAGTGCCAAGAACAGCAGTCTACACCAGTGGAAAAAAGCCTGATACACCACTCCATCTGACCCCTTCCCCCTCTTAAGTGTGCAAATACTGAGCATGGCAACATGTCACTTCCAGGAATCAGGTTTCAGGGAATCAGAGTTTTGAATTTAGGCTCTGGACTCCTTGCACAATGCACAGAGAATATGAGTCAGATGTCAAAAAAAAAAAAATTACTCCATCATACTCTTAAATCCCACTCTTCACAAATCCATACTTCTGCTGCAGAGAACTGTCTACTTCATTTTTATTTAAGACCTATTACAAAAACAAAACACTTGCACACATCCCATCCCCAAGAACTGTAGTTGCAGTTCCTCTCTTCTGGGTCTCATAAACACCCATCATTTTACTGCAAATCTTTTTCCCTAGTTCACATCTGATTTATGTATTTCTAAATAAAAACTATTATTTTTGAACTGAATTCTGGGAATTACAGCATACCCCTGATTTCCAGTGTACAGCATCCTGGACATCATTACCATTTACACCTCTGCTTCTAAGATGGCTTACCTTTCAACTGCCAGGATTTCTATGCCTGAAGTATTGCTATTTCCATACTTAAAGGTGATCAGTTCTGGGTGTTTCTTCTTGGATGTGATTTTGACGACAGAGTTGAGTGCCTGTCGAGACTGTATGTAAGCCAGTCCCTTTCGTGATGGAATCTCCCTCAAACAGTACATATGAGTTGCTGTTACTAGAAGATGACTTGAAGGAAAAGAAAAATACAAATTAATTTTGTTAATTAATTAAATATCAGCTATTTAGAAAGTTAAATTCTATGACTAAACTACATGGAGAGAGCTAGATAATACAGCTACTAAAGGTTTTAGTACTTCCATAATATCTAATGAAGAAAGCTCTACAAAAGACTTCAGAATTTCCTTGAGTGCTGTAGCATAGCCATTTCTGAAAACAAACATGGCATTGCCCGCAGCATTATTGGTGCACAGCCCCTCTCTCCCCTTTCAATTTTCCTTACTACCTGGTTCTTCAAAGCAAAATTTTACACCAGGTTTTATACATAATTACCATTCTATAGCACTGCAAATACAAGAATGCAAATACAGTAACACTTTGTTCTAGTTTGTTTCACACTTTCATTTCCTAATGTAATAAAAGTCTAAGTTAAGTCACCAACATTTGTTTTTTAGAATGTATATCAAGATGGATGTTTTCACTGAACTTAATTTCAGTACCTGGGAAACATATGTCCATTTTCTTTTACTTCATTACATGGAAAGTTATACTTCACATCAGGTTTATTTATCCACGTTTGGATGTTGACAACCTCTTTTCGATCATCGTCCGACATTGAGGAACTGTCAATTTCATCTGGTTTGAAGGGAAGGGGTAAAAGCAGTAAAAAAAAAATTCACACCCATCAGCCAGCTTTTCAATTTGTTTAAACCCACTGTAGCTAGACCAGTTCAAAGCAAGTGTACCTAACCATAGGGAATTATTGAGAGGGAAGAAAGAAAAAGGCATATGTGATATTTCTCTCTTAATTTTCTCTCAACAAAGTATTTTTAGGTCAGGGGGTATCTTAGGCTGGCCTGATTTGTCCACGCAGTAAAGTCTCATGGATTTCTCTCACAATGGAAGTCACTTGTCCAGACTTTCCTTGAAGCCATATAAACCTTTTGCATTTAAACCACCAATATCTTTTGGCAAGGAGTACCAAAAGCAAGCCAACCACAGTCCAGGAGAGTCTTCCCTTGTGGGTTCTAGTTTCTTTTACGAGAAGAAATGAACACCTGTTGATCCCTTTCAAGGATAGGCATTATTTTTGTGGATCACTTTTCCTCCCTTAAAATGCCTCTTTCACATAACAAAACTCCTAACATTCAGCTGTGCCTTTTGTGGAAGTAATATCACATCTTTCCTCACCCTAATTCTGCCTCTCTGAACCTTGTCCTGTTCAAACATGGTTTCTAACACCAAGGGCAGAAGACACAATATTTAATGTGTGGGTGAATCATAAATTTCTGAGCATTTGATTTGCTTTTCTGACTGTTAATGACTGCTTATTTATTGTAAACCCACTGCAGCTGGACACAGCCAAATCATTCTAGCACCGCTGGATCTGAAACTAGAAGTGGTTGGGGGTTTTTAATGTCTTTCTTGCATTAAATTCATACTGAATTTCATGTGCCATTTTATTACCCAGTCATGCCTATTAGCAAAAGACTCAGTCTGCCCTTACTGTCTCAGTCTGCCAGATAACCTTGGATCATTAGCAAAAATTGTTGTCTTTGCCTTCACATCCTTTTTTAAGGACATTTAAGAACATATTCCAACCCAAAATTTTCAGCACAGACCTCTGTGAAACACCCACAACTCCTGCACGTGCTATTACTTAGTTGCAAAATACTGCTTCTATGTGTAAAGTTGGTGATTACGTTTACATAGTAATTTTGGTGTTACATTAGAAGAAATTAAGCAACCTAGTTATCTAACACAATCAACTATATTAACTCCATACAAATTACTCCCAGAAATAACTCAGGACAGCTCTTCAAAGAGCCTTTTTCAAAGCCAGTTTCCTAGACTTTGTAAAACTACTTACTTCAATGCCATTCAGAATCTGAAACACACTTTGGGAAACATTTTCACTGAAAAATACATTATGGAATTGAAGCAAATGGAACAATAATCCACCCTCATGTCACAGAATCACAGAATGGCTGAGGACAGAAGGGATCTCTGGAAGTCACCTGGTCCAACCCACCTGCTCAAGCAGATCCACCTAGAGCAGGCTGCAATGATTACAGCTGCCTGCAATTACTTACTACAGAAAAACCTCAAACACTAAAACTTCACAAAACCAATTATTCAGAAACAGGTTCACTTTTTGCATTCTTCTGTATCAAGATCATATATATTTCACTTCATATGTGTTGGCTTTGCTTACTCCAATTGCTCTGATTCTGCTTACTTACAAAGTGTAATAGTGCTTTTAAAAGCAAATATTAAATAAATAGAACTTAGTAAAAAACTATTACTGAAAACACATTCTAGACAACCTGTCTTGGAGGAGCTGGTTTTCTGAAACTACACAGACTTTGCAAAACACTATTATGGATGCTCAAAGAACTGTGCAAACTTAATTACATGGTATTTGGAGAAATATCTTGTTGGTATTAAAGCTTCTGCCTGATAATTTCACTTTGCCCCTTCACAATTTTTATTGCAGATGATGATCAACTGTGTGTCATTATGTTATTTAAACCTGTGACTCTCATTAATCTTCCTGAACTGCTTCTTTTGCCTATCAAAGATTCTCAGACTAGTTACTTGTTTCTCCAACACAAGCTAAACATGCCTTTTGGCACAGAAGAGTTATTTGTGAGATGATGATTGGGAGTGGGCTAAAACTACCAGAGCAAAACCAGGGCAACAGTAGGTTGGAACCATTCTAATGTTAGAACTGCTCTCAAAAAAAACCCCAAACAAACCTTTATGAAATGTGTGGTGTTCCAATTTTGCCTGTAGTTTTTCAATGAGATAAAAAATTTAAATAAAAAATTGCATGTTTTTTTTCTACAGCAATCTGCACGCATATCAAGAGATGAATCAAATATTAATAGATTCAGTGCTAAAAAGCCAAGTCTGAAACACTGGAGAGGTGTGCACACATTAGCCAGTTAAAGTCTAGCTCCAACTATACTTCAAAAATTCAGATCATTACTCTAACTGACAATACTAGACATTTAAACTGAGATATATCAGCCAAGCCAGGTCTTTTATATTTTGCTTACTGTTGTAATAAAGGCACAACTGCCAGTTTACATGTACGAGATCAGTATTGCAAAAGATCTTTACTTGAGAAATAACAAGTGGAGACAAAAGATCCCCTAAATCTGCTTATTTCAATTTCTTCCTGTTGGCTGTTTGGTGCTTACCCCAAATTACTTTTTATTTAATCTTCTCCTATGTATTTGAAGAGGGTCAGTCCTAGGCATTACCATAACATACATGAACAACAGTAATAGACAAGTATCATACTGCAAGACAAAGATGTAAGATACACTGTTTGGTTTAGTCCAATTTAATAACTTTGTCTAAATAAGCTAATCTAAGTAAAAGAAAAATTCTCTACTGTACCAGTATCATATTCTTCTTCATCTCCGATGCTGAATACCGGCTTCACACCACGGTAGGGTTTTCCTACTCTGTCACTGCTGCTGACATGTCTGTTGGCAATGAAAAGGGCAGGAGAAGGAGAGGGACAGAAGAAAAGTAACTTTCAAACTGATGGTCTGAGTTCCACAGTAACATATTAGCAAAATGTAAACACAGCTGTGCAACAGAGAAGGACAAGTGACTCTCATGAAGCAGCCTGCAAGGAAGAAGTGAGTGACCCATCAAGCAACTTGGTTAGTTAAAGCACAGAGTTCAGTCACTTTGGGAGCCTGACTGTTGTAACAGAGCAAGTGGAAAGAAATACTGTTTTGTTTTAAAAAAAAACCCATCTTCTGCTCACCTTCTCAAATGGCAACACACATTAGAGACCTGAAAACTGACACCATGCTATGTTTCCAGCATGAAACAAAAACATCTGGACAGTCAGGGCAACTTCACAAGGATGCCAAATTCAGATAAAGCAAAAAACAAACACTATTAACTAACATGTCTGGAAATTTATTTTTCTGGTTAATTCCTCGAAAGATAACAAAATGCTTTAAGAACTACACAGTGGGGTTATTACAAACCATCTGTGGTAGTCTAAACCCTGACTTCCTGTGCATTACTTCCAGCTTGAGTCAAATCATGAAATATTTGCTCAAACAATTCCTACTGCTACAATCCCAGCACCAGTGTGATATTCATGTGTTGTCAAAAATCACATTTAAATTGTTTCTACAGATCATATCAAATGACACAAACACACACAACTGAGTCTTTATGTGTGACAGTAAAATTGCAAATCCTGAAATATTTTAAAGCTCCAGCTCAGAACGCTGCGATTACATGGTCACAGCTGAATTAAAAGCTCTTGCCCTCAACTGTTGAGAATACCTGAAAAATATGAGAAAAACCTGGAAGTTCAGAAAGCAATAATACAGGCAATTTCTGAAAAAACCAAACAGTTCATAATTTTAGCCTTTAGAACTGGCAACACTTAGCAGTTTTAAAAAACTCAAAGTAAAACCAGAAAATCTGCCTGTCCCTTTCCTCCAGTTCAACAACCTCCTTTCCCACACTATGTGTTTATGTTTCCTAACTCTAAGCCTTGGTTCCTGTTTAAAGTACATTCACAAACTCCAGTTTAAATGCTACTGTAGAATCAAGGTGGACAGGGAACAGGTTTAGTAACATGTAAATTAATGCTATTACTTAGGGATATCTGAAAGTAGAATTGAAAGTTAGAAAAGAAAACAACATTTTCTATGGGTAAAATTTACTAATATAAACAAAATAAGGAAAAGTTTAAAAACCAAACAAACAGAAATGTGGTCTACAATGGCACAAAAATAAACATACAATAACATGCTCATTAGTGTTTAAGACAATAAGCATCAATGACACTGACAATCCAAGAGGGCAGTGCTTCCATATGGAGGCTTTTGTAAATATGCTTTAGCAATACATAACCAATTGAGTAAGAAGCAGCACATTTAAATAATGTCAAATTGAATTATACAGAGAGGATCTAAAAGCAGATCTCACTGGTGTTTATCAAATGAAGTTAGTCAGGACAAGAGAGTAAACAAGAGAGTAAAAAGCTACTTTATAAAAGCCTGGTAACATTCTTAAACTAGAAACCGATTCCCTTTAACCTGTTTTCATGGAAGACTATCATTACATGGTTACAAATTGAATGCAATGTCCTTTGGTGGCAAACCTGCCAAATGAAACATCCTGGTGATAAACACAAAGTAGATCTAATCGAATTGATACAGAAAAAAATACCATTCTAGGTTTTTAAGAACTGAAATTTTAAGAAAATACTCTAGGGATATAAAGTGTGAGCTAATTTATTCTTGCATCTACCCAATGAAAGAAGATGTGCAATAGGAGTGAAAGGAATAAACAAAATCACCAAAGTAAAATCTCAATATATTAAAACTTCTTGCTTACAAATACAGATTCATGCATCTCTGAGTTATCCAAGAGTCACCATATTTAATTTGATATTTTAGCACTTGCTTACCATATTCTAGAAACACATCAACAAAATGTGGGGTACAATCCCCATGATCTTAAGTATTTCTAAATTAACAAAATATACTATGTGCTATTGGGCCATTCCCATTGTTCTTCTTCTACAGAGCACTACTACTGATTTTTCTCACATGAGCAACACCTTTCTGGGATGCCTTCGGGTAACTCTCAGCTCAAATTATGTACTAATTACTTGAAAGAAAAATTAGTCAAAAATCCTTGAAAGCCCACTTTTAAAATTTTCAATAATTCATCCAGCACTAACCTTCATGCATTTCAGTGTAAGTGGGTCAAAAGCTACAGAACTCCTAAAGTATAACCAAAATTCGAAAGTGATTATGCATGAGCTGCTCTTCAATCATCACAAGTAATTTTATAAAAACTCAAGTCACAATTCTGATTTCTGAAATAATTATAAGACACTGTATGTGAGTCAAATGTGAAGGGCCTCCACATTTGCATGAAATGTAGTAGTTATGTGAACAAGATGAGGTAGAATTGCAAAGCATATTTACTTATCAGGTTTTTTTCCCCCCCAGTAATGAGCATGTCTGCTTCTTTCAGCATGTTCTATCACCAATTGATAAGATGCATAAAAATTTGAGACTTCCAGGCAGAATTTCTGTATGGGTTCCCTGTCATATCTAAGTTCTGATGATATTTTATGAAAAGTTTACTTTTCATAATTATAGTCTCTCTTGTTAAAACCTTAAGCCATAATTTGTTCAGTAATTGTTCCTGATTTCTTCTACTAGTACAGGTTACTAATAAAATGCATATAGGAAATGACAGGTTAAAAAGAAATCCATAAGAAGCAATAGTAAGGAAGAGAACAGAAATAACAAAGCAGAAACTAAGAGAAGAAAGCACTGCCAATACATTCTTTTTTCTTCCTTTAGTCTCTTGACCAGTGCTTATAAAAAGCAACAGTTTTAATATACTTCAAGAAATTAAATTCATATCAAAATATGCAAGCAATCTTGTCAGTGTAACCAATGCTTACAAACATTGTGATGCCATGCTAAATACAAGAAAGGTGGTTTTAGTCAGACTGCTTAATTATCAAGCTTACCGCTCCAGGCTTGCTCTGTCTGGCCAGGAAATATTGAAAGGTATTCTACAGTACATTGGGGCAGAGGACAGAACAAAAGAATTAAAAAAATGTAAAGGAAAAACCTAGATAAATAGCTGAAATTCTCTATATTGGCAATGTATCTTCTTCAAGGAGGATGCTTGTAAATAAAAACAAGACTTCATGAAAGCTGGACATGAGGTAAAGAAATATTTGCAAAAAAATCTACTAAAAGTTGCATTTTGTATGCTACCTATGGTGTACATGTAAGCATTACCTGATTTCACAGAATGGCCTGGGTTGGAAGGGACTCTAAAGACCAACTTGTTCCACTCCCTGCCCTGCACAGGGATACCTTACACCAGACCACACTGCTTAAAGCTGCATCCAGCTTGGCCTGGAGCATTGCCAGGGATGGAGCAGCCACAGCCTTCCCTGGGCAACCTGTGCCTCACCACCCTGTAGAGAATTTCTTCCTGATATCTAATCTAAATCTACCCCTTTTCAGTTTAAATCTTCACAGTCATTCAGTTTAATACCTCACAAAGCAAAATCTACCAAACATTATTTAAGAATATTTTGCCTCTAATAGTGAAATAGAAGTAATAATAGTATTTTAGAAAAACATTTTCCAGCACAGAAAGAATGAATGATCTGAGGAACTATTAAAAATTACTCATCATTTGGCATGTGTTTTAAATCCTGCCATCAAACAAATGCAAGGTTTCTGAGATTCCTGAATACCAGTGTGTTGCTATTCAACATACACCTTCAAAGGCTGGAATTTAAAGAACTACAACAAGCATTTCATTTAAAGCTCTGGCAGATGAATGCTGTTTTTCTTGTATTTAGTTAAGATAATTATTTGGAATGATCACTTCCAAATTTGAAAGTGTTCCTCAGTCTACTTGCACATTCTCATTCCTTGCTGTACCTGAAGACACAAAAACCAAACAAGCATCCATTCTGAGTTTGAAAAGCAGCTTTACATATGGACTTGGAAAAATTCGAGATCTTTAAAAGAGGTAAACTCAATTTGCCAAGATGCAGCAGTGAAAAAAACCAAAACAGAACAAAACCAACCAACCAAAAGAACCTAACCAGAATCCCACTGTCATTCATCTATTTCATTAGAGTCAGGATGGGGCGGAAATAAAAGTGAAATCATTGCTCACTTTCAGATTAAACACAAAATTGACACACTCTAAGAAGTGAAATTAAGTGACAAATTCTAGATAAACATTGAAGGCAACAGGGACCCACATTGGCCTTCCAATACTAAGGAGCACAGTAGGCTCCATGGGTCATGATAAAATTGTGAGGAGGGTAGGGGTAGAAAATTAAAAAACTGAATATGTGAGACAACTTTTTCCTAATTAGCCCAGTTTTCACACTTACAAACAGCCACATGAAATAGGAAGTCACTTTTCCCAGATAATGCACAGTGAGATATAAACAACGCACCTGTCCACTGGAGTAGATGTATTTTCAATAAAACTGATAACTTTCTCCTTCACATTCACAGATTTAGTCTTCAAAGCAACTGTCATTTTATTCACTAGGGATTTCACTCCTTTTCCATCACCTGAACCGTTAGGAGAATCACCCTGTAAAAGTAACTCCTCTCAGGATTAATCATATAAAAGTATGTTATTTAATCTCAATGAATTAAAAAGGAAACAGACTACAAAAGAGAAATTTACTTTGTGGTACACAACTGAGTATTTCTTTAGAATTCTATCAAATAATAGCAGTGATATTGAGGAAAATATCATCCCATAAAGCAAGCTTGACAAACTATGTTACTGAGCACTCTGCTATGGACATCTAAACAAAAGAATCCTATTAGTGATACATTGCATCTAAATCAAAATCTAAATTCTACACATAATACATCAGAAAAGATACAATTTTGAGCTTTGCCATGAAATTGTATGCCACTTTATAGTAACTTGCTCCCAGAATGAGTAAGAGTCAGGGAAAGAGTTGTCTATTACACGTATTCTGCTGGAGAATGACTACAGCAAGTTCTTCCCTAAAAACTCTTCCCCTCAAGAGGACAAAAATGTTTGGGTCACCTATGACTAGACTGTGATCATAGTTTGAAATTAAACACACAAGTGAAAACAGCCATAACTTGCAATTTTATGGAATAGAATGAGGAATGTGAAGAAAAACCACATGACACCTACGGCTCCCATCCCACTGTAACACACTAAAATTTCACTTACATCAACAGAGCTTATGCTATTTCTTGAGCCTGAGGTACTAGCAATCCAGTGGCCATATCCATTTTCTGGTCCTTCCACATTGATATCTGCTAAGTGCTGTTGGAGGGCTGTTAAAAGGCCATTAAAAACATTCAGAATTACACTGGACTTAGTCTGTTGACGAAAATATTGTATATACCCAAGTCTAATCAGTAACAGTTATTTCCCCACAATTCAATAAAGTAGATAAATTCAGTGGTCACTGTAATAATCCTCAGCTTTTCTTTCAGCAGTATAAAGGCATTTTAAGAAAATCGAATTATCTAATGCCTATTTATCTACCTAACACACTAATTATTTTAGTAAACATTTAGAATACAGCAGCAATTAAAAATAAAGCACTGCTTTGATCTTGAAGACAGCTCTTACAACACCACACATATTGATTAATAATGCCCCTATTGTATTGTTAATAATGTCATATTGTAGGACAGATCTCACCACTGTTGTAGAGCCTGATTGATTCCAGCAACAGCCACTTATCAATTATGAATTCCTGATTTAAGATACATAACAGCATAACAGCTATTAATAGCAATTATGAAGTTGCATCTCCATATGAATTTGCAATCTACAGTGGCTAAAACATCAAGAATGACAAGCTGGAAGAAGGAATTTCTTCAATTTCTGCATTAATTTTTCACCACTCAGAAATTTGGGAAAGCCCTAAGAGTTAACCACAAATGTGTAAGTGCACAGTGTTTACTTACACAAAACAAAAATCTGACAAATGAGACCTAGTTGCTGTTATTATTTAGACGGTTTTTAGCAAAAGCCTCAAAAATACCAACAGTGTTAAGACATCAGGATTTTTCAAGTCAAATTTCCTTATTAATAAGCTTACCCATAAAGCCTCCTTTGGCAATGCTTACGTACTCCTTATTTTTCTGCAACAGAAAAGATAATTCTGATCAGAGCAAAAACCTGAGGAATGAGTTTGGCAAGTATGGTAATGAAACAGGGGTTAGTTTGTTTACTAAAAACAATGTAAAAACCAGTTCAGATTTTAAGGTGAAAATGTTTTGCCATTTACCATTAATGACACATGCAGATATCCTTTACTCCAGCTGTTAAATCAATTTAATAGTACCTGTAAGAAATGTGCTAACACCATGTTCATGTACATGTCTTCCTCTTCCCTGCCACTTCCCATGAAGCAGAGATGTTCCCCACCAGCTATGGAGCCAGACTCAATAGATTGTTTTTGTGCTTCTAACAGAGATTTTACAGACTGTGCAAATTCTGATGGGTTTTGAAGCATCTGTGGAACAAACAAACAAAAAATATTGTTTGACATCAAGATATTGTAAGATGAGTTGTGAAAAGAGACAAACTTTGGGAATGGTTACAATTCCTTGAGCACAAGCATGGCAACCTCAGCACTGTGCAAGTCACACACACAGAACCTGACTGAGCCCTCATGTTACATAAAGAACATTGTGAATGGTCCTTTACTTCCTCACCCCACTTGCTCTCCCCAGGAAAGAAACACAGCTTACATTTGTTAGTTTATTTCTGAAGGCATCAAGTAAGAGTGGAACAAGTCTTTGCAACTTTCATATCGCATTGATTCAGTAACACAGCAGTGGGACTGGTTTCCACATTTACACATGCTTGGGCACAACACATCCAAGCTTTGGAGATATGAAACCCTTTAAACTACCTAGAATTTCTAGATGCTAGTAAAGTCTTCCTCTTGTTGTCTTTCCACTAAGCTTTTTCTCGTTTACTTCTCAAGATTTAGGGAAAGAAATTACAATTGAGAGTATAAGGAGGTATCTGTGATTCTTTGTACTCTCAAAAAGCTAAGACTGGAATACATGAAGGGCTATTGTGCATGCAAAAACATGAGTTCCACATGAAAGATATGGAGAAACAAGGACTTTCTCAATACAGCTAGAATTTTAACCTGTGTTTGTGGGGAAGGTACTTATTTAAACTCATAAGAGAATTTTGATCTGTAACTGGACTGAGGGGGGCAGGCAGGGGCCAGAAGGGATTCTCATCATTTTGTCTGTACAGTGGATCAAATGATGAAGGACAAAGTCAAAAGTACACAACCTAGCCATCAGTAAGTAAGGCTGAATTTTAACTGAGGTTTTCCTAGAGATAAAGGCTGCTGCTTTATTACACAGGTCCTAAATCTCACTACTTCCTCTAACTATAAATGAGGTGGATTCCAAAGTATTTGCTCACCCCATTCTCTCCTTGCAATAATTTTTGCATACTTTGCACATACAGGAATATAAAATGCACTGAAATTCCATTAATGACTTTTCACCACAAAGTTTTTCCCTATAATATTTTGATAGCATTGACTTTTATAATAAAGGATGAACCTGGTAACATTTATCCACCATGGTTTATGAAAGACCATTAATTCCAATATACAATTTAAATACATATGAACTGATCACATCTAATTTAAGACTTGTTTTCATGGACTCCTTTTTCATATACTATCAGGTATTTGTACTACTTAATAATTTTAAATGCTTATTTCTACTACACTGAATATGACATCCAATTAAGACTAGCAGAACACCCACATAGGACAGAGAAAGTTTTTTTCTAAATTATTTTTGATCCAGGTTAAAAACCACACTATCAAAGAACCATTTAGGTTGGAAAAGACCTTTGTCATTGACTCCAACCACGAACCTCACACTGCCAATTCTCCACTGTTAAGCCACATCCCCAAGCGTCATGTCTGCAAGTAATAAATTGAGTCACCACCAGGGATGGTGACTCAACCCCTTCCCAGGGCAGCCCATTCCAATGCTTGACAACCCTTTTGGGGAAGAAATTTTTCCTAATATACAACCTAACCTTCCCCTGGAGCAACATGAAGCCACTTCCTCTTGTCCTACAGCTCATTACTTGGTAGAAGAAACTGACACCCATCTTGCTACAACCTCCTTCAGATATTTACAGAAAGCACTAAGGTTGCCCTTCAGCCTCCTTTTCTCTCCTATGCAATTATATTTCATATTATATTTACACATGTGCATATAATACTGAATAATGCATCATTTTAATTAGAGAGGTGAAGATATTAGATGCAGGATTGAACTTTACTAAGGTACAAAAGTTTTTTATGACATATTTCCAAATAAATCATTCCACACAGCTTCCACAGACTGCTTAAAGTAAAACAGTTGAGGGCTAATCCAGAAGTGATGAATACACTGCTGAAATGGAAGTGATTTTGGGGGGGAAAAAGGGACAGAGAAAAATATGACTGAACGTTCAATGAGGAATTCATATCAAATAGAAAGTACAAAATCTTCATTGAAGTTATTAATTCATAGCATATCTCAGTGCCAAAATCACTGCACTTTCTCTTTCATACTGTACAGCAAAAATTTTAAAGAAGCAACCAAATCCTTTTCAAGATATATGCCCTGTAAAAGCAGACTGTAATAAGACTGGCTGTGGCAAAAAAAAAGATACAAAGAAAAAAAAGTGTTCTTTTTAAAAATTAATTACACCTTTCACTGGAAATTAGGATGCTAAAAAGAGATTCCTCCTCCAAGCAATGTATAGTCTTTAATCTGTATGGGTTCCCATTTCTAACCAAAGAACAGGAAGTCTGGAATCCCAAATTCTAATGTCATTAAGGACTAAACTTCTCAGTAAAATGATGGTTCTACCATCTCCTTTAGAGAAGCTAATTTTTAAAGTCTTATCATCACATATCTAGACCCTGCAGTACACAGACTGAAGCCCAAATTAAGAATACTTTCTTTTTCAAGGCAGGCATTTCTCTCCCCCTCTATCTCAGTCAGGATTCAAATACCAGTAAAGAAACAAAAAGCATACAAACCAAATCTGAGTCTAAATGAAATGCTGTTGATAAATGCCCAGCATTGTATTGCTCTGCAGGACGACAATCCACTACAAAGAATCTCACTCCTTCCTGAAAGAGAAATTTTTAAACTTCAAAATTGCATAATTATTGGCAGAATTCAATTACATTCTAATACTAACTCAAATACTACAAAAACTGCTCAGAGGGGTTAAGAGCTGTTAAAAAAAAATCTTACTTCATTTGATTAATCTGAACTTTGTCTACAGCTACCAGACCACCAGTAGTATTCTTGTATCAGCTTTCCATTAATACATCAGCTTGTGCATGGGAAAGGATCACCCAAGTGCAATTATATAATTTCTACTGAGAGGAAACATAGTGGGTATGAGGCAATCCAAGAGTCCACTACTAATCAGCACAGCACATAAGGCTGGGTCTATGTCCCACCAACTTGGACAGGATATAAACAGATGCTTAACTTTATTTGGATGAGGAAAAAACCCAAACTATGCATGACAAAACTGGGGCCTGGAAACTGCAACAAGAAGTCAGGAGTCAATAAGAAACACTGCACTCTAACTAGATTATGATCCACATATGGGTCTTAAATATTTCTAGTGAAGTCCCTGCATCTATATCGCCAATTAACTTCTAATAAAATAATTCAATCCATTTTCTTTTTTTAATTTAAACTTTTCATTGGCAAAAGACAGATATTCCTTAACAGCATTCTTCTCAAAGGTACTGAGTAGTGAGTTCTAAATTTTCCTCTACAGCAGCTTCATTTGGAAAGGAATTCAAATTAGCGAGATCCTACTTTCAGCACACACCCCTCAAATTCAAATCAGCTGTCTTAAGCTCCCCTATGCTCCTTGCTACAACACAAATGCATTGAAGACAGCAGATCATTTACAAGGGAGAAAACCTGAAGATAAAAATATTTTTCCTGAAATAGCAAATACTCATTTGTGCTGTTAGCATTTATAACTAGTGGTTAGTCATTGATTCTTTCCTTTTTCTATAAAATTGGGGGGGAAGGTTAATTCAGTATACTGACTCCTTGCTGCTGATTTGCTTGCAGAATCTCAGACACAGAAACTGCTAGACAGAGAGCCTGGCTCAAGTCTGTGTCATCATCTTTGAGGCCCAGCAAGCTGCTGCCAAAAAGACTGTGGTTGTCCTAATAAGGCAAGGAAAAAAAAGATTAAGTGAAGCCATTGTCTTTATGTGTGAAAGTTTAAAATTAAACTATATCTGTTGCAAACATCAAGTTCCACACATGCGTATCCCATCCACACAGTAATGAAACTTTTGATCAACTGAAATTCTTTCTGAAAAATCATGCAAGGTCTGCACTTCCATTACAAACATGCCTGTCCACCACTTTGACCATGCCAACATGATGCAGTGCCTCTGGTATTTGTTTTTTAGTTGTTTGTTTTGTTTTTCCCCACAAGAAAACCTCCCATATGTGTCTACACACATCAGAGGAAGTACATACAATCTGAGGGCAATGGCTACCAAACACTTTTATTTCATTCATTCACTAAGTCAGATATCATGACTAAGGAAGAGCTGCAAAAACAGTGCAAGTGATAACAGATTTATCTATAGTAAGAGACTTTTTCTTCTTTGTTATTGCAAATACAGCTAGCACTGCTGTGCAGTACACTACAATGCAATTGTGTCAATATAAAGTTTAGCTTCATCAGTTCTTACAAGAGCCTCATTTGGAAAATGAGGTTATCAGTCATGAAGTGAGAATATTGCAAGGAAGCTTCTCTCATGTATGTGAGAGAAGTTAACCTTATCTTTCAAAGATCCTAACAGCAAATACTACTAGAGTAACAACATGAAAAAATGTTTAAAAAAAGAATATTGCACTGAAATATTCAAAGTTACTGTCAGCAAGAGCTTAAACACTCGCCAAAAAGAAGAGAATATCAAAATTCCTGTTATTACCTTCCTGAAAGAAGCTGGAGTTTTGCTACAGTAATATTGTGCCAAAGAGAAGAGATCTTCTATATCCTCTAAATCAAGATTGGCTGGTGATGTTTCTAAGAATTCTGAGACAGACAAACAACATAAATGCAACACTATTTCAGACACAGAAATCAAACAACACAGATCATAAAAGAACTTATTTTTAATAAGGCATAACAATCTAGTGTATTGACTAAGCATGAATATTGATCCACTCTCCAGATGAAAAGTGAAGATACAGGAAATACTCCTTATCCATAGAAAACTTACACTTTTTGCTAGAGTTCCATGCAAAATATTTTTTATCACATTCTTACTCCTGTACAGTTTTAGCTTTCATTTCTAAGTTAGCTACTTTTCTAAACAGCTCTGACCATGAGAATCCTTTAAAATGAGTATTTAATCAGTAGCACTGGTCTCTGTCCAGGATAATCCAGGGATGTAGTTCTGCAGTATATGGCAAAGACACAAAATTCCAAGCACTCTCATTTTAAACTACTAGAGATTATTAATTACGTTGTATTATGTGTGTAAAAAAATACACAGGCAAGAGTTATTTAAATTTTCTGCTGAAATTTAATGCATTTTCTATAAAAACAATGAATTAGGTTCAAATCAAGCGCGCATGAAGACAATTCAGAAAATGCAACAAGTGCAGTAAATTTAAAGAAGGATTTGCCAGCTGCTGCTTTGGGCTTAGAAAGACCAGTTTGTGGTGACTGTTTCCAGTACTTCAAACTGAAGTATAGAACTAGGTGTGGGAGCACGAAAAAGAATAAGGAAAAAAGGTCAAGGACAGGGCAGCAAAAGTAAGAAAGAATTAGTGTGGTGAAGGAATTAAAAAATGAGAAAATTCACATGGAAATTAACAACCTAGCTCTTTAGCAACAAAAAATAGTAATAAATGGGGATTTCAGTATATAGTAATTATTGCACTAGCAGCTATGTAAGAGAAGTACTTACTTATCATTTCTTCTTTATCTGATTCTTGTGCTAAGATAACGTCTCTGAAAACAGTAAAGTCACAGGCATAGATTAAGTCAGTAAAACCAAAATGAAACAAACCTGGATTAAAACAGTGTCAGCAAAGAATGTCCCAAAGAATTAACTATACACTTACTTTGCATTGACAAGGATGATCAACATTAAGAAATAAATAAAGAATGGATCTGCTTGTTGTAGATATCCATCCCATATTGCCTGAGTGACTTCAGCTGAACAGTAGTATGAGAAGAGGCTTCCAAGCTAAAAATTTGGAAAATAATGTGAGAAAAAGCAATTACCAGGAACAATCTTATTAGGAATACATTTTTAACAGAGATACAAGGTATCTAAAAGAAAATAAACTCAACAAAATTATGATAAAGCCTACATCTGCACAATGTACAGAAGGATGGTTCTAACCTCTAAACCAAATTTTATGGAAACAGTGCACAACACAAGAGATTATCTTTGAATAAATATGACTATTGTGAAGGCAAAGTTGGCTCTACACTGCCAACCTTGCAAATTCAACCACAGATAACACAATCAAGCTGGAGTACTGTTAAGCTCACAGCCACTGCTAAATATCAATTATACCAACAAGACAATCATAAGAGAATATATTTACTCAAATTGCATAGCAATTAGGGCTTTGAAAGGATCCTGCAAACATAATTATTTTTATTTTCCACAGCAGAATTGGGCTAATTGAACATGGTTGAAACATTAGTTTGACAACATCACTTACTTATCACTTACATTATGATGCTTTATGACTGAGTAATTAAACATTTGCAGGTATCAGAAAATTTTCATTACTATTTAAGAAACTCTTTGCCTGTTCCCATGCTCCCACTTGAAAATACATCCTCTCTGATATACAAAGTTCAAAGCAGATAAAAGGTAGGAACTTCTTACTACACATGCCAGATTTACAATCACACCTAACTCAAATGCATACCACCTGACTTCACTGGGGTCTTACTGTACTTGCTGATGCACAGAAATTCCACATACATTCACAAACGGATCAACACAGCAATAGCTTTCAAAAGCTTTAAAACACTATCATGGAATATTTCAACACTTCATAGTATAGTTTTATAGCAAAATATATTCAACTCTGGCTCAAATGCAACTGAAGACAAAACATCCATGAACAAGATGACAATGGCAGGTCTTGGTATGTTGCTTATATACTTCTAAGTATTAGTGATACACCAATATAGACAGATTGTTCACAGATGAAACAGAGACTTTTACTGTAATCTCATTATATAAAATGAAACTTAAGATTTTTTTCCTAAAATTGTACACCAAGAAGCATGGTGTTGAGGACTGGCAGCTACACCAGCTTACTTCACTACCGCCTTTAAGAGAGAAGATTCTTTTTCTAATTAGGTTTCAAAATTCAAAGAAACAACTTCAAAGAATTTTGTATGTACTAAGGAAAATTCTATTAAAAAAAGGAAATTGAGTGACAAAAAAGGACCTGATTTCTCTTTTGAAGGCTCATGAGACTGGCAAACGGCAGATTTTGAGAACGTGAGAATTTTTCCTCGACACATTTTTATACTAAAATTGGCAGCAGCCTTAAAAAAGAACAAAGAAAAAAATGCCCTCACAGTTTAATAATTCATTCAATTTCACTTCTTTAATTGAAGATTCACCAGGTTGAAAAAAAATTTTACATTGCCAATGAGTATGAAAGAAGAACCTAGAAAAGTTCATGGGTCAAAGCCTTCTCTATTAAATTACAGACTTTGCCTATGCAAGCACAGCATCATGATTTTGTATTGCATATACTAAGTAGCCTTGATACAAAAATTTTGTCGTAGTCCTGCTACACAAAATTTATAATAAGGTGATAATCTTTGTAACTACCCATAATCTGAGGCAGTTTTGAAGAGAAAGTGACTAATGCTTTGAAAGTTGTAAAATATATGTACCTAAATTCTAAAAGACATACACATATGCCTTAGCAGGGAGGTTTCTAAAACAATTAATTCTTCAGCTTTAAAAGACCTGTTAGACTGATGTTACCCATATGTACAACATACAGCTGCCCACAATCAAAACTAACTTTTTGCTTTTTGAGTATGTCAGCTGCTCTCATTCTTCCTCACTCCAAGCAGTTCCTAAGTATCAGTGGCTCAATAAGGACTCACCCAGTACAATAAAAATGTGACATTACCAAGCCCTCATACCTCATGCTAAACACTAAAGAGAAAAGGCCCACACTATATTAAAACATGCAATTTATTTTAATATATGCAGTTCTAATTGCCTGTACTACGCTTCCATAAACTGACAACATGTATTTAAATTTTAACAGAAATTTATTTTTCATTATGTTTCCCTACTTTCACTTTATTACCCAGTTGAGTGCATATGAATCCGGAGTCATCTTCTTGGTATCAAGAAAGGAGCAGAGTTCAGGCTCATGGTACTGAAGCAACAGCCTAAATAGATGAAAGGGTCTTCCCTTCATAAAACAATCCCTAAAAAGTAGCAATGAAAACAATAAACTCCCCTGTAATATTGCCGTTTTCAGACTTACAGTAGCAATTCTTTAGTATCTGTGATCATGTAATTTCCTGTACAATGTTCTTTTAATTCACAGGGACTGATCATGAAGTCAACTTGCCTCAAGGAGTCAAAAAACCAGCCAACCAAATCAAATCAACAAAAAATCCACAAACACTGAAAACCCCATTAAATTGGGCAGCAGAAAGCAATACTGCTGACAGATTATATAACACAGAAGTATTTAAAACAGATTTAAATCTCAGAACAAGTCCAGTATGGTATCAATGGAGCAGAGATGCACTGATCTACTGTAAATTGCCTTTCTAGGTCTTTCATTCTCCCATTGAGGAGAAAAAAACCAGGAAACCAGTCTACATCTCATTGAAAGACCACCTAGATTCCTCCTGAGGCTCAAATAGCAGATACTCTGCAAACCTTCTACAGCTGAAAGCACAAGTGTTATGTGGCCATACTGCCACTATCCCCAAACAGCTCACAGAGCCCAAGAGTGTTTCAGAGCAGAAAGGGACACGTGCTGAGTCAAGTGACAGGACTGATAAATGCTTGCTTCCTGCTACTACAGCAAACATGCATTTTTCATATTTTGGGTACACATCCATCAGCCAGGCTGGAATTCCTCTCCAGGAAATCAGACTAAGATCTTTAACTACAGACTATCCAGCCTTGCTGAAGCGTCATGGTGCTCCAACATTCACAAAAACTTACTTTAGTGAGAGGACTTACATAACAGCATGAAAAGCTCAAATTTTGTCATTAAAAATACCTAGCAACTTAAAAAAATCAGTCCCAACTCAAAAGAACATAAGGAAAATATTAACTACTTCTAAAGAGATTTTGAGACTTCATTAGTGCTTACGAATTACTGTTTCTGAAGGGATAGAAGTATTTTAGATATCAAAAATGCTAGGAAAGGCATCAAAAAACCACTTCCACATAACCTATGTGAATTAGTTCATAAAAAATGAACTAATTTTTGATATTGCATGAAAGGATAGCTCTTTAAAAGGCATATTGAATATAGATCAGTCACATCAGTCAGTTAACTCTTTGCATCTTAAACCAACCCAATCATCTCCTGGATTTCAAACCAACAGGTATTGAAATTTATGATCATATGAAAGAATCTGACAACACAGCTAGGAATAGTGCTCCTCTAGCCAAAACCAACATGCATATCTTTCAGAGAACACTTCTACTGCCAACACAAATAGCATATATGGAAAAGAAAGAGTTTTACCTTGGAATGAATTTATTCATGATAGCATAGAAGCAGTTGTACAAATCACTGCGGGGCAAATGAAGGTGCACCAGAGGTTTGAGCAGATGTATCCAGCCAAGGCAGGAACTGTATTTAACATTGCGTGATTTACAGTAAAAAGTAATAACAGACTCAATGTCCAAAGTTAATACTGACTTCTCTTCTTCTGGCACTGACAACTGGTCTGAAATAGGCACAGTAATACAAACTGGGTTAAAAGCTTATCAAAGGAATTGGATGAGATTTAGCACAATTGCACCAATAGGGACTGATTGGAGAAAAAACCCAACAAAACCAGACAAACAAAAAGCTGGCTATTTGGATTAAATTCTTGCAGAAAGGCATTTAAAAAGGTATCAGAATACAAGTGATTTTATAAACCCAGTGGGATAAGACATTTAAATATCATTTAAATAACACAACAACAGGATGAAAAAAGTTTGGTGTTTCCAGGATCTATACAAAAGAAAGAGGCAGATTCTTTCAATGCACAGAATGCTCCTCTTCTACTCCTATTTGATGTGCTCAGCACACAACTCAGGCTCAACTTTACAACAAATTCATTGGAATTTCACAGATCAACACAGATCAACCCACAATGCATACCTTCAATTCCTCAAAAGCTGACTGACATGTAAATTTATCTAAATCAGAAGTTTGAGATCAGGTAGGCTTACAGACTTAAATTTTAGCACTAACTTACAAATCACATTTTTTTATCTCCAGGATGGGGAAAAGAGATCTGTACACAATACATTAACATAGCAGCATTAAATATCTAGGAAACATCTTTCCCCCTCAGTTACAAGAAGACCATGAGTCTCATGACTGTTAGTAAATTTTTTTATTACAGAAGTCTTTAATACTTTCCCATCAAGAATATTGACAAGTCAGTCAATATTTGGCTTTCTTTTTTTCTATCTCTCAGAAAAATGAAACAGTACATAAAGCTCACATGCCAACTGAGAATATACTTAAAATCTGGAGACTACTTGCTATGTTAAAACACTGAAATAGAGACATTTAATCCAAGGAAAAATTGAAATCTCCATATAACCTTCTTTCTGAAGTAACTTTACATTTGATTGAAATCCTTACATGTCACAAAATACTTGCCAATAAATACAAAAAGAGAACTATCAGACACTGAAGGGCTTAATTTTGTATGTTATGATTACAATCAGAACATTTTGCATCTTCCTGAAGAGAGACTGTGATTAAAAAACAGAGTGGAAATTCCACACCCATCTCTTTCCTTTACAGGACAGAGAGAAGGAAAATAACTCCTACTAGATTTTAGGGCTAGAAACTGTAGAACTGCATTTCAGAAATGGCAGGTATGTATGCATGCACCAACTCCATCCTCTGCCCTAACTTTCAATTGCACAAGAATAAATAAAATGATAGGTAATAAAATAGAAGATTCTCTTATTGAAGATGTGAGATGTATCCTGATTTATGAGTCAGCATTGATTCCATCAATAGATCACTGATACCAATGTTGTTGCATCATGTCAGGGGTTTTACCAGTCCTGTGATGAGTTGCCAAACAGATCCTATGGCAGCTCTTTGCAAACATACCAGATTATTATTTCCTTTGTCCTGGCAGCACCTTGCTTGCACAAACACAGCCTTTCATTTTTTGCTGAAAATGCTATTAAAAAGTATCTTTCTTTAAAATAGTTTTTGAAGCCCAAAATGTTTAACATATTTCTTCTCTCAAATACTATATGCATTTTCACGCTACAACAGGTTTTCAGATTAAGAACCAGACCTTCCACAAATAAAAACCTGAAGGACACTAAATAAAGAATGTCTGCTTTAAAAGATGGAGCTTGGAAAACAATTACCATTTTTTTAATCTCACAAAGCTTTCTGACTATGCAAACTATCATTTACAAGCTAATACTTTGAACTCCCATGATGTCACCCTCCCAGAGTCTGTGTACAGGTGAGATACTATTGTTTTCTTACTGATTTTTATCTGCTCTTTCATCTTCCTCCAAAATGTAAACATCATTCAGATCACTTAATTGAAATAAAGTCTTAAGATAACTGAGAATACAAAAGTTTTCAAACTGATGATCTAAATGTAACAGAACTTACCAATTAGGTCTTGGCAATCCTTATGAATTATACTCTGCTCAGGTAGGTCTAAGGAGCCATCCCAGGATGCTAGGCTGTCCCCCTTTCCTACAACATTAAGTGCAATCTGAAAATAAAAATAGAAAGCCCTCTAAATATTTTAGTGTCTTTTTGCAGTTGTTTAATTACTGAACTCAGTAATTAAAAAAAAAAGAACTATTCTTAAACTGACTCAACATAGATGCACATTAAAATTCCAATATTACATCTCTTCTGCAGAGATCCCTGGCAACTAAATCTTTTACCTCAAATGAAACACAACTTCAGGTATTTCCTGCTTCTTGATTTAAGATCATATTTACCTTCCAGACTTTGGCCCTTAGATCAGCAGGCAACTGCCTTCCTTGGATGATGTTTCTCACAGTTTCAAGATCACAGCCTCCTTCGTCTAGAGCATCTGCAAGATCTTTTATCCTAAAATAATGAAATGTAATTTTAAAAAATCAATTCTACTATTTTTCTGTGTTTATGTAGACTGAAGGCTACTGTCAGGCAAATCCCACACATATGCAAAGGTATAAAACAACATGGAAATTACTAAAAAGAAATACTTGCAAAATGTTATTTATTCCTCTACTTTAAAGCTGCTCCTTCAACTTGTAATTCCATCCAATTTACATACAAGGAAAAAAGTTTGCTTTTTTGTTTTCATTCAGTGACAAGGTTGCAAAATGTATCATAAAAATGCAAATTCAGTTGCAGTTTACAACTTTCAATTTCAGCAAGTTTTCACACACACACAAAGCAAATATTACGCCTAAATTAGATGGTGGAGTTATTTTAAATAAAATATTAGATGGCCTAGAAAACAGAACACTTATTTCAAAGGTTTAGAGCAGTCAGCTTTAAACCTCACCTTCCCTGAAACAGGAAAAGACCTTTTAGTCAAACTCAAATTTATTTAACTATACAGTTGTAGTATTTCAAGTGTGGACATATGCACAAATCTGGATTAACATATACAAAAATGTTAATAATATAGAGAGTAGCAAAATACACAAATTGACAAGACAAACACTAATGACGATTGCTGTAGTAAGACAACAGAAGTTCACAAGCGTTATAGATAAGAAGAAATCCAGCATTCAGGAATGATTACTTTACAATCTCTCTGACAGCTTCTGCAGACTGGTTCAATGTTTCCATGCTGTCAGTAATGGGAGAACCACATCTGATGATTTCAGGATTTCAGTATCATGTAGCAGAGCAGTGGCAAAACAGGTTCACTGGAAAAACAGCAATGGCAGTGACACATAGGTCCCATGGGCAAAACTTCTCCCTTGCTACATCCTCTTAATTCCTGTCTACTTGCTGACATCTGCCTTAAGAAAGGTTTTCTTCAGTTACCTGGTGAGCTAAACACACATCCAGGAGGGTTATAGCCAGAGTAAAAGAAAAGGATTGTTTCTCTAGGACAGATATTCACGTGGGAAGATGCATTCCTGGTGAATAACACATCTATTTATACACACAGAGTAACAGCTGTTAAAGTGTTACCAGTATAATTCTCAATTAGTCCATGACTACTATGTAGTTAATTCAAATAGCCACAGGAAAAAAATGTCAGCTGTTGAACTCTTGTCTGCTTTAACCTACAGCCACAACTAAATCCTTGATATAAAAGTTCCCAAGTTTGGTTCCTGAAAACTTCAAACACACATTTCTGATTTTCTGGGACAAAAAGATTAAAATCTCAGACCTGGAAGAAGGTATGCAAATACTTAGCTAGCTTTACTCAAGAGTTCTCAAAGTATTTACAGGTCTGAAGAGAAGCACTTTCCTTGCATTGTATCAGGCACTTTCTTTGTCACTACTTTTTGGTCTGCATTTTAAATCATATTTCGAATATACACTGGGGCACAACTCTATTTTTTTCAAGTTATTTTGCAAATCTGAATGAAAGAAAGCATAGATTACAAAGAGAATGACTTGTCTTATTTTCCCACATTTTTAGTATTACAAAAAAAATTTTTTAAATCCCGAAGTCTGTTTTGTATAGGGCTACAGGTTGCATAAGTTGCCAATCCCTTTCCTGAGACAGAAACGGAGGGGAAGCAGAATATGGAAGCACACTTGCACTTCAATCACCTATCCTGTTGCCCAGTTGTGTACATAATGTTCAATGCCTGAAAAGTTACATGAATGGATCAGTTAGCCTTGAATAAAAATCAAGTACTTCCAGGACATTTACACAAAGAGACCTCCTAGCTCTCAGCAGAACTGCACAAACTCTGTGATGATCTAGCTTCAACAGAAGCTGACATCAAGCATCAGCTGGAGAGAATGAGGTGCTCTTAGACACATTGCACATTTCTGTGAACACTGCGTAAGAAAAACGGACTAGAGAGCAACAGCCAGGTCTTGAACTAGAACTAGCTGCAACACCTATATCCAAGTATTAAACAGGCATGTGGAAATGAATGCAACAGCTGTGTACACGTTCCATTTCAAGTAGAAAGGTCTTAAATTGTAATACTTTAACTTTGTTTCTATGTCACCCAAAGAAACCTTTTTGAGAACAAGAAAGTAATTTTTACTTGGAACAACACTTAAAACTACATCTACACTAATTACAGAATCACCTGGCAAAGAATGTTTCACAAATGCACAAGTACAAATTCTACCAGTTACTAGTATCCACCATTCAAGAAGCTGGGCATGTAACACCAACTTCAACGTGTCACCTGCAAATATGTGCTTCTGCTGCTTGACAATATATTACCACTTGCAAAAACTTCCTCTAAGTGCTGTCACCTCCACTTTCTACACTGTAAAGATGAGAGACAAATGCAAGTTTTACTGCTTCACCTCACAAAGCAAGACACTGACATGCCCATCTGCCACAAGAAGGGACGTGATGCATTACCAACAAGGAGTTAAGTGAAATAACAGCAGGGGGAAAATGCTTTGTTCTGCTGTGATTCAATTAGGTGCTCATTTCCTCCATCAACTGCAAGATTGCTCACAGACTGTAAGAAAGGACTTCTCAAAGATTAAGTAAATTCTTTTCTAATAAACTTTCTGTTCAGGCTAACTTGCAAAGTGCAAAACATGAAAGTGATTTCAACACTTAAACACATGTCCACTCATTGTGTTTTAACTTATTTCTGTCAGTTGTGCTATAAACATTCCACTGAACTGCTAGCAATCTGGATCCTTGTCTTTCATGAGTGAAGAGCAGCTAGGAAGTCTTCTGTTCACATGGATAATGATTACATTTAATTTGAACAGAAAGCAGCACTTCTCCCTATGAAAAACTCCTCCAGACCCAAACATCTGCACTTTCTGCTCTGCCATGGCTTCACTCCCTGTCTCTAGGTCCCATTCAAAATTTTGGTTAGAGGTGTAGAATTCCAGCCTACACCCAAGCCATGTGGGTATTCCCACATGATATACTGTTCAAAATGCCATAATACAGAATGCTCCAATTAGTGCATCTGCAGTAAATTTCCATACTTACAGAAGGATCTCTTACATTCATGCCAGTCTGCTGACATATTATAATCAATAAGTAGCTGCCTTCACAGACATTAAATAGGACCTTTTTTAACTTAAGATGTGTAAGCTACTGGCAAGAAAAATTGATCAACTGTTGGGAATTCAGCTTAAGCCACTTTTTCTAAGTATTATTTATATATGACTGAGATACTTGGTAATCACGCATAAATACTAGAGAAGGGATTAAAAGTGTGGGAATGTGAACAGCAGGAAAAAGATAATAGTAAGTGATCAATAAACTACATGAAGTGTTAAGAATACTACAATAAATTTCATACTTTTATAGAAGGTATTACTACAGTTCCTAGTTTTCATTCAGGGTTTTCCTGACTCCCAGGAAAAAGCCTCAACAAGAGCTATATTGAACTGAAATTAATGAGTGTTTGTTCTTTACAGAAAACAAACAAACAAAAATCAATCCCTCATATTTGCTTCAAAATATCCATTGTATCCAGCACATCACTGAACCATCATTTATTCTCCAATAGATTTTTGGAGAAAAACAATTCCCTGACATTTTTTCTTCAATTTCATGTTTAACAGGAAAGTTAAGCATGGGCTTTCAGAAGAAATACTATGGCTCCAAGTACTAATTAGCCAAATTGTGAGAATGGGAAGGATACATGGAAACTAGGTTTGTCACCTTGTTGTCTTAGGCAGTTGCAGTGCATTTTGGGACCCATAAAATGAGTTATTCCAATGCAAAGTTAAATGTACAGGAACAATTCCACCTGTGATTACAGTTATATTTAGTTACTTCAGGTCCAGATTTCCCAAGTACAGATCTTAAAAATTACTAATTGATCAAGTTTCCTGAAGCTCGAGTATTAAACAAACATCTGCAAAAAGGTTTTAGAAATTAATTCATAACCATTAATCTGTTTGAAAATCTGAACAAGAAAAATAAGGTCCAAATCATCGACTTCTTTGATAAATGAGGTGAGAAAAATCTATAACTTCCAATTACAAACATTTTAACTAACAATAAGCCATCTTATTTGTGTCTATACAGTCTACTGACTAGATATATTGCATTGACAAAAATTATGATTAAAATAAATAAGCAGACCAAAAAAAAAGATTTTACAGCAGTTTGAAAGCAGCTTGCCTCTTTTGTGTTTCACAGGATTCTTAGCTTTGGACAGATATGTCTTCCAGAACAAAACAGCGCTGGCAATTTCTCAAATTAGCTTTTGAGTATATGCCAAATAGCTCAAAAGAAACATTTAGCAAACAAGGTCTACCTGATTTTGCTCATTTTAAAATCAAAAGTGTTGATAACAACTTCTTATATTTAACGAAGAAAAAAACCCTACACTCTCATCTTTCTCTATACATAAGTTTGGGGTGGGTGATGCTGGGTTTCCTTTTTAATTTTTATTGTGCAGTGGCAAAGTTCCCTGGCTTTTGTTGAGCAAAACACCAAGCAGTCAGTACAGATGTTGAGGGGTTTAATTCATAATTAGTTTGTGACATTTCCCTCCCACCCAAATCATTCATACACATGACAAGTTAACACAGGGAAAACAAATAGGGAATTTTATGTTAGGGAGCACATCTGGGTCATACACACTCAAGGTGCTGCAACAGCCTCTGAGCACAAAACTCCATCTGCCTTTTAATCCTCCTAAGGAAGTGAATAGAGGACACAGGATCAGCACTGCCAGTTTTGCTCCCAACAGAGCTCAGCCATACATATGTGTCATTATATGTTTGGGTATTTTTAAAATTAGAAATCTTATATACTTCAAAATATGATAGTGTAGTAATTTACATCAAAAAGCTCTTTCAACAACAACTGTTCACAGCATTGAAATGTGAATACAAGACAGCGCTATAAATCCATAAATGAAAAAGCAAATACTCCACTGAAACTGGTTTTTAAACAAAAACCAAAGGAGGAAAACAAACCCAAAAGCCACGTGAAGTTTCTAAGCAAGCAATAAGGAATGCAATTTTGTCATTCACAGCACACACCTCTAGTAATAGGATGCACCCTCACATATTAATACAGCATTTAAGCATAAAACTCTTGAATTGTTCCCATAAAGTGTTACATCTGTTTAATACTTTAAGACTTAAAGACTTAAATCTGTTTTAACAAATGCCTTCAAGTTTGCATTTTTTAGTACCATCAGCATATAAAATTGACTACAGTTTTGAAGCTGCCAATCAGAATATCAACAATGCAGGCTGTGCCTTGAAAGTGGAAACACACTTGTCCTCATCCTTAACAGAAATTCTAGAGAAATTGATTGTGATCTGGGAAACAGCAATATTATTCCAATATTAGTAATGGAAGTCATCGGAAGTATTTTTTTCAGAGGTATTTGAGGTATGGTTCCTATTTAATGTCCAGGGTTATATTTCAAAGTGTTGAGGGTGCACTGTCAGGGAGTCCATCCCTCGCTTTGTAATTAAATGGCCCAACAGTCTGGCCTTTATTTAGAAATAATGCTTATGCAACACTGTGCTTACAGAAAGAGCTTCATAAATGTTGAGACTGTAACTAAAACAAAAAAAACAAGAATAAAAAAATGACACCAACTTCCATTGACACTAACTTCCATTTTCTAGTTCATGATACAAAGTTGTTTTAACCAAGAGTTGTATTTGTTGAACCAAACTAGACAAAGAAGAGTTTACACCTACACCTGTGTGTGTGTGTTCTGGCTTCTTTACAGTGACATAACTAAGCACAGGAAACTTTGAATGCACCACATCAAATAGAGCCTACAGGCAAAACCTTGGAAATTATTGGAACTCAGAGTGGAAATGATCATAAAAAGCAGCTCTGTAAAGTAATTGCTTGAAAAGCATATACGTGTAGAGGACAAAGAGCAATGGTGTGGCACAGAGCCACAGAAAGAAATCACATGCAATGCAGAAGCACAAAGACAAAAACAAAGTGAAGACGCAAATGGAGATGCTGGGTGCAGTAAGAATAGCTTCAGTGTTTAAACACAATGTTTATTTAAGCCTCGGCAATCTTGAGTGAATACACATGCAACAAATACTAAAATCACATCACTGTTACCATCAAAATGGTCCTATACACGCTCCAGAAATAGTCTCTATTCTTGTCCTAGGGGTTCAATATAAAATCCATTATAAGTAATAGGTGTGCTAAAGGAAGGTGGGGAGCAAAATCATTCAGAAAACGAGGCAGGACCCACTGCTGTCACCTGTTCCTGAGAGCAGGAATGCAGCGAAACGGGAAGCTGAACTGAACAAAGCAACTCCACTCCAGGCAGACTCCTGGAGCAGCTCCTACCGCATATTAAAGCTGTCATTTTAAACTGGAGCGGACGCCTGGCTCCAGGCTGGGCACGGCCCTCGTTTTGTGTCTGGCCCGTGTTTCGACGGGCCCCTTCCTCTCCGGAGACCCGGAGCCGCCGCGCACCGGCGGCGTTTGCGGGGGGCTCCTGGCGGGCTCCCAGCGCGACCCCGAGCGCGGCGCGTCCCGGGGTGAGAGCGGCGGCGTGCGGGACCTTCCGGCCTCTCTCCGCTGTCTCCGCTGCGGAGGGGAGGGAGGCGAATGGCAGGGAGGGCGCCCACACCCCCGTTAACTCACCAGCTGCCCGGCGGCGGCGGCGCCCCCTCTCCTTCCGCCATAGCTGTTGACGTGCCCGCTCGCCCGGCCGTAAAGCGCGCTCGGGAGGCGTTTCCTGCCCGAGGCCGCTCCTCCCGGAGTCGTCCCCGCCTTCCCGGCCGCCGTCCCCGCCTTCCCGACCGCCGGGCTGAGGGCGCGGGCCGCAAAGCGTGGAAGCCGGGCAGGGGCGGCCTCTGAGGGAGCGGCCGCGCAGCGCCTCTTGGAGTAGGGCAGGGGAGTGGCTGTGCCGGAGATTTGAATGTTTTCGGTTTTCATAAAGCTGAAGTGCTCTGCCAGATGTGGGGTTGGTTATTAAGTGACTTCTCCCACAGTGTTTAATGTGCCACAGGTTGGACGTACTCCGCGAGTACGGAAATTCACAAGTTTCACGCAGTTTCCAAGAGCTGAAAATCACTTGGTGACGTCCATTAGCAACCCAGGGCAGATCAACACTAATGCTCCCTGTTATGCACGTCCCTTACCCACCTGCATCCTCAAAGGGGGAAAAAAATAGTATACTTCAATGGAAGTTGAGAAAAATTATTGGAGCGGGTTATGCACGGAAAAACAGTGCCGCCTGACGAGAGATTCCAGTCCTTACACTGGTCTGTTTCACTTTCACGGCTCGACTCGGGATGTGCTCCAGGCAGGTCACCCCCAGGCTGAGCGGGACGGCTCCTGCGGGAAGGGATCCAGGATGGGCACGCTCGCCCTGCAGGCTCCGCTGCCAAAGGGCCGGGAACAGCTATTCCAAGGCAACGCGCACCCCCTGCAGGCACCTATCTGTTCCTCAGCAAAGATTACGTGAATTACCTCAACCAAGAAAGTAGGTATTTGACAGTGTGCAAGCGGGTCGAGGCAATTAAGCGAGGTATTTGACAGTCTGAAAGCGGGTCGAGGCAATTAAGCGAATGTTGTGAAGAACGGCGTAATAGTTTTAATTCCTTTCCTCTTTATTTCGCTTCTGTATTTTCCACTAAAAAAAAACAAAAGAGAGAGAAAGAAATAAAAAAGGAAAAAAATCCTCAGCATGCCTTTAAAGGCCTTCTTCTCTTTCAGAAGACTATTGTGTAAGACGCAGTGTCAGCTGTGGCACCAGCCGTGCCCGGGGCAGCACCGGCCCCCGGCAGCGCGGGGCACGCCCGCCCGGCCCGGCCCCGCGCGCAGTGCGCAGGCGCGGTGGCGGCGGCGGTGGCAGCATGGGCGACGCGCTGGAGGAGCCGTGGTGGGACACCGAGCCCGGCACGGGCGGCACGCCAGGTACTGCTCTCCCCGAGCTCCCTCCTCACGCTGGCATTGAAACGTTTTGCCTAAGAGCCAGCCCCCCACCCTCCTTTCCTGCACTTCTTCCTTTTCGTTGGATTTTGGGTGTTTTTTCCACTTCCCCTCTCCGCCTTTTCTTTCTCTGCTTTTAATTTACTTGTCCAGGTTTTCCACTCTCGCTCGCTTTTTTCCCTGTGCCTGCTTTTCCCTGCTTGCTACCGAGGGCAGGTTTGCTTGTGAGCAGAGTCTCTGCAGCGAGGTGATGTCCCGTCTCTGATGTGAGCCCTGGGATAGACGATGGAGCGGCAAACGAAATAGCAGTACCTAGGTAACAACAGGAACCCACATGACAAAAATACATTCACGCGAAGTTTGAAAAGCGAGGGGAATGGGAAAACTTCTTGGCTTGAATTCAGAGCTCACCTCTCCCTTGCATTCATTTACCTTCCAAACTGTATTTTCTTCCAAAGAGCTTATTTCATGAAAGGCTTTTGCGTAATGGGTGATCCTTCCACCTCAGACTATCCTGTGACTGTGTTTGCCATTACTGGCATGAACTTACCTGTAAGGCCTAGGAAAGAGCAAATCCATAGTAGAGCCTTTGGAGGGAAAAGTATCTGTGGTACTTGAGAAGCATCCCCCGTGTGCTCTCTGGGGTGTGTCGCATCACCTTTGCCATGTGTTACTGTCAAAGGGCAGGAGTTAAAGCTCTGTCCACACACTGCTCCTTGGAGTATGGTGCTGTGACTGATTTGTCTTTTCTTTCCTGATGGTTATAATACCTGGCTCATACACATGTATTTTTTTCAATGTGTCTTGAAACCACAAGCTGTAAAATGTTTTCTCTGCAATGCTTACATTTAGTGTGAAAATTTAGGTAGATCTAGGCAACTAGAATGACTTTAGACTTTATAGTGCCCTATTTTATTGATTGTTTTTTAAATTTATGTTTTAATACAATATTGGCAAGATTTGGGCATTACTGGGAGTTATCTACACCTCTGCAAAGGCTCCAGCTTTTTGTGTCTTGGTAATTGGTGCTTATTTCCTGTGAAAAGGTACTTGGGGAATAGTTGGAGAGGAAGGACTATAAAAGTTGTATGTATGTAATAAAGAGGGCTCACAGGACCTAATTAGGTTTTTGAGCATTTAATTTTAATTTTTAGTCTCATGTGGGTTCCTTAAGCAGTCCCAGTTCCCATGGTAAATGCTCTTCGTTAGGAATTCTTCTGAAGAGCCTACCTGCACATTCTGCCAGCACAGCTGTCATTTGGGGTGCATGGTTAGCTGACTGTTACAGTGTCTCAGCTTTCCTCTAGAAACTGGATACAGAGCAGGACTTTGATTAAAAACTTCTGTCATGAGGGATGAACCATAGGGCTTTGAGGTGAGACTGTGAGTGACAGCTTTTCCAGTTATGAAAAACTTGGGATTTTTGCAATAGCATTTTTGAGTTACTGAAATAATTCAGGTGGAAAATAACCCCTGGAGATGTCTAACCCAATCCTTTATATTTTACTCCAGGGACATTCTTTGAGTGTGTTACAAGTAGTGATTACAGGTGAGTGTTGTGCAAACCACTCTCAGGTACTCTGCTGTCTGCAGCCCACCTTTGTACACTTGTTGGCAGGCTCTTTTTATGGAGCCTGTTGTTGGATGAAGTTGACACAAGCTAACAGTAAACATAAAACATCTGTTACTTTTATTTTGTGTAGCTATGTTTCACATAAAACAGGAAAAATCAAGGGTTAATTTGTACAGCATCTTATCAATACTGTAAAATGCTTTCAAATCAGTTGGCATAAAAGGGGAAACCACCATTCACAATGTATGATGCAGGCAGCAATACAAGAAAATAATTGCACATTAGTGAGCACCTTTGAAAGACTTGGTCAATTTCATTTCTGTGAAAAATGAAGTTTTGTTAAAAAAATACTATCCAACCTCATTTGCTGACCTATTTAAAAATAACATCTCTGCCATAACTGCAGGTGCAAAGCAGAATTCAAATGTACTTTTGAAATAATGATCTTTTGCCAGATCCTTTAAAATTAACCTTAGAATAAGCTCTGACCTACAGAATATTCATCAGAATTCAGCTCTCAAAAGTGTTTTAGATTTTAGCCACTTGTAATTAGAAAAGGCTACTTTTAAAATGAGTGTGAACATCATCCATACACTCCACCTAAAGAGCATGAAAACACAAAATAGATATAAATATATATCCTTGTGTATGGATATGTAATTCTAAATTTGCCTTTGGCCATATCATTGGAAGTCATTATTTCAGAGTCCATATTAAAAATTAAAGGTAATTACTCTCACCTTAAGATGTGAATGTTTACCCTGCTGCAAATGATTTAGAGGTATAAAAAAAGCCCACAAAGCCCAAGGCAAAAAATGCTAAGGGGATTACCCATCTTTGTATCTTGTCACATGACAAAAACAGAATCTTGCCTAATAACATCTTCAGCAAGCCTTTGAGATGAGATTTGTGGAGGGAGCTGTTAGGGATTATGCTCCACTTAGCAGCATAGTTTGGTGTTAGATATGTCCCACGTCATGCAACTGCAGGACTTCCTTACCTTCCTTTTTTCCAGTTTGTGTCACAACTTTGTCCAGACTTTCATGTGATTTTTATATTGCATTCAGAATTACAAGGGAAAGGATAAGGAATTCAGAGGAATTTATTTCATACTGGTGAAGGACCCCAACTTTCTCCTCTTCCCTCCGTGAACAGAAAAGAGCAATTCTCACAGCACTATAAATGTCCAGATCTTGCCTGTAGCCAGCATGCCTCATCTCCCAGTCAGTTTGAGGGAGAGGGATGGACTTCTGTTCTTCAGAAATTCTTCCAGTTTCCTCCTTTTTAGTTACCCCTCCTTCTCTTTGATTATCCGTGCTTTCTGTATCACCCTTTATCCCGTAGGAGTGTAGTATCTCCATTTGTCAGTTTTAGACCCTTAAGTAGGATCTACCTATGAGAGGCATGGCCCTCATTGGTAAAAATTAATTGTGTCATTGCAAGACAGGAACAAAAATCTTGAATGTCAGCAGCAAAAATAGGTGAGTATAGGACCACAGAGGATGATTTGGCAGTGCTTGTGGGGTCCTGTGTGGACTCTAAAGCAAAGGACGCTATTGCAGGAATTCTTTTGCTAGGGGTTCTCTTTTCTTTTTTTGTAGTGAAGGGTGCCAGTTAACATCAATTTGTAGTGTGTGATTTGCAGCTATTGAGAAGCAGACTCTTCATTGTAGTGCATTCAGTAGGAGCAGTGTTGCTTGAGCAGAGCTGAGGTCTGTTGCTGGACTCTGTATGAAGAGGTTTGTATCTCTTTTTTTAGGCTCATCAATGACTTGCTGTTCCTTGTAATAGAACTTGGTCAGTACTTGAAGATCTTTCTGATAAGCATGCCAAGTTGACAGCTGCTTTGTGAAATCTGTGTTTCTTCACATCAATGTGCATTCATTCTGCAGGTTGTACTGGTGTACTTCTGTGAGCTGTGTTGAGATCTGAGCACACATGATATGGACTCTCAGAACTTGATAGCTGCAGATTTAGTGAATAACATGGGAAGCTTTCCTTTTTACCATGGCAAAGTCATTCTTTAATGTCTGCATATTAACACAGGTGTGTTTTGTAGGACACAGCTGAAATAATTTTTCAGTAGACTGATCTTTTACAACTTTGTTTAAAGTATTTCTAGAGAATTTCTTGTGAAGCTGTTGAGAAAGGCATAGGTTTCTTGTGGGTTTGCAAAAACAGTCACACAGCAGTGCTGTGTGTTGTACTGTCTCCGTGGTTAAGTTAAACTTTTAGCTGTGAAATTAAAGGGAAAACTTGGGTAACTGAATGCATCAGAATGTCTCCTTGCTTCAGCAAAAGGATTGCAGTTCTGGCTATGGCACTGTGATCACCACCAGCTTTTTCTTATTTAGGAATTAGGATTTGGCAGTTCTTAAAGAAACACCTATGTGTAAGGAGTTTTCCCATGTATTGTCAGTTGAGCCATTTAGACTGTTGGAATGCACTCTGTTAGGGGAAGAAGAATGAGTGAGACATTAATACCAGAGAAATAAATTAATTTTTATATTTTAAAGCAGTAACTAGTGTTAGTTGGTATTACAGGATTCTTGTGGGGGGTTCCTTGCTGTAGTAGTAGTATTATTTTGTTAGTCTTTCTTAATGTTCTATAGAGCAGTGAGAAATTTTCTTGAAGAGCAACAATTGCTATTTTTCAGAACATTGGAAACAACAAGCATGGAGTCTCTTCTAATATTTTGGTTTGTGGTTTTTGTTTTAGTTTTTTTTGTGTGTGTGTATTGACTGAAGGGAAACCTTGAATTTTAAGTCTTTTGAAGAAGTTATGCTTTAAGGAAAGGAAAAAGGCAAATTCTCTCATGGATGAACTAGATTTCTTGTGCAAAGAGTTCAGTTAAAAAAAACCCTTCACTAGGAGCAATGAATCTGGTTACATATTTTAAGTGAATATGAGGAGTTGCAAGGAAGGGCAAAATTGTGGAGAAATACAAGAATAAAGTTGCACTTCTCTGTATGCCACAACTTACTGTTAAGCTTGATACTAATTCTGATCAGTTCTAAAATACTGTTTAAGTGAACTGAAATCTAAATACTGTAGTCCAAATGGTGAAAGTTTGTATAGCTGATGCAAACAATATCAATCTTGATTCTCCCATCTGTTTTCCTGATCTAACATCTGCATGAATTGAGTGGAGATAATCACACTAGTGAGGAGGGAGCTACTTATCTTCACATCATGCTTTTAAAGTGATGCTTGGCACAGCAAGGAACTCTGCATTTCTCTAAATTCAATGCATTATACAAGAGCAGATTTTTCCATACCTTTCTTCATTCCACCCTTAATGTTGAACTTAGGATATCCATACTGAGACACATCCTGGCTAGACCGACTTTGAAAACATGACACCTTTGCAATCCCTCTTCATGTGATTTGACCATGTTTTTATAAATCTGCTGAGATAACCTTACTGTTGTTATTTGTAGAACATGTCAGAACTGAATTTATAATAGAAACTTATTTGTGTCTTGTGTTCCTGTACTGTGAGTGGCAAAATCTGGAAATGCACCATAAAAATGGGGCAGAGCATGATCCCTGCAGACATGAGGTTAACTTTGGCTCCTAAGAATTTGGCTGTCTTGATGTCCTAGGATTGGTGACCATATGTGCTGACCTTGTGGATGGTTTCTGATTTTTTCCCCAGTTGAAACAACTGCTGCTGAGATTCAGATGGCTTAAATCCATTTTAATGTCATAGGTCACAGAAGAGTATTTACCTTCTCCCTCCACTTTGAAGGCAGGCTTTAGACACCGTCCTTACAATGCGTATCTTTCCAGAAGGACTGTCTTGGAGTGGTTTGTTGGGATGTCCAGCAGGACTTTTGACAGGGGCTTTGGTTGTGCTTGCAGGCTTTGGTTTGGGGATCTGAGTTGGAATTGAGCGACGGAACGTATTGGTAATCTGAAATAAACCGAGAAAATAAATCACGTGTTAGGGAGGAGAAACAAGAGGTGGTTTTAGCTTTGTAGTGCTTTTTCCAATTTGTAAACCTGAATGCACTGCTTCTAGAACTGTTTGTTTGAACTTCCTTTATCTTGCTTGTAATGAGACAGAAGCTTTGTATTTAACTTACCTACTTGATTGGGGAATATCAAAGAATCTCAATGGATTGAAACTCAGAGTATAAATAAGAGGGGTTTCCTGTCTGTCAGCTGACTATCAGCCCTAGGTGCTGAGTGAGTGATGCAGTGCAAAGTATTGAGCTGTGTGGGTCCTCTGGGTGAATAATCAGAGAACTTTCTCATGCAGAAGCAAATCTTGATTCAGTCCTGGGTAGAGGGCAATACCCAGGTCATATTTTACTGTGAGAGATCATTCTTTGACAGTGACCAGTGTATAGAAAATTAGCGTATTTGTGAGACAGCTCCCCCTCCAGAATGATCCTAGTCATATTTAATTGCAAAAAATGTAAATATGCCCCCCAAAAAAGTTATTATGTGCATGGAAAAGGGGTGAAGAACTATAAAGGCAAAATGTTTGTTTGAAAAGTACCGTTATCTGAAACCAGGATTATTAAACATACTGTACTAATGAGAAAACCTTTTTGCATCACAAGCATTTTATATAACTTTTTCAGTCAAGCTAGAGGCAAAAGAACTTCACTTTTTTTTTTTTAAGACAACAAAAAGGAAATTGTATTAACATGAGCACAATAAAAAAATTGGAATTATGGTGACTTAATTATGAGTAAGAATGAGCTAGATCAAAACCCTCGTGGAGGGATAGAATGTAAGAAAATAAAAGTAGTGCAGAAGGTAGTCTCACATCTGAGGAGTTGCAGCTGTACTAATCACCAAATATTAGGAACAGGCTGCCCTTAATAGGCCACAGCTGTGTCCAATAAGAAGATGAGTGCTACAGAAGAGTGGGTTAGCTGGGTGAGGGGAGATGGATTTTGTTGGCTGTGCTGTGAAGAAGAAGGAGTCAATGCTGTGAGGAGCTACACACGAGACATCACCAAGAAGGTATGGAACTTCTGCAATATGATGACAACAAACCGTAGTGGCTATAATGATCTGTCTGGGCAGATTTAAAAAAATAAAAATAATCACAAATCAAAAGCTTGCCATTTACCTGTAGATAATTATGTATGACAGGGTTTTCAATAGAATAAAGCTGAACCAGCATCAGATCATTGTATGTGTTCAGCGTGGAGGAATTTGGGGAAAGTTTGTACATCACAGATGTGCTTAATGGATGATGAGTAAGGAAAAAATCAGCCTCAGCTTAACTGAAGTTTGATAACAAAGAGATAAAATGGTAACAATCTCCCAGAACAGTGTGGTTTGTTTCTAGGAGTTCTGAAGGAGATGATTTTTAAAATTGCAGAGTCCTTGTTAGTGATGTGCAATCCACCACTGAAATTGTTGGTGATGCTAGAGGGGTGCAATGCTGCTTTAGAGTAAAGCTTCACAGAAGATTCATAAATGTAACTGCTGAGCTGATCAGAGTGTAGAAATGTCAGTTAAGTAATAAGTTTGCCCACATGATTACTGATTTTGTGAGGACATCCACATTTCTTGTCAGGGATAACATTCAGGTTTGTTAGTCAGCTATTGTTATATAGGTACATGCTATTGGATTGTTTAATTATGACACCCATGTGGGAGGGAAAGACCTAGGTAAGTTTAAAAAAAACCGCTTGATAGTCATCTCTAACAAAAGAATTTTGTGAAAGCAGATTTTGTGTGCAAACTATGGAAAAACAAGGAAAATTCTCAAGGTTAATAAGTGGCAATTGGATAGGTAGCAGAGCAGTGACCTAGTTTTTAATAGTATAGTAGAGATAGCATCTGAATCTTACAGACCCCTCTGATACTCAACATATTCATAAACTGCACCAGAAGACAGTACTGAAATTATAATATTTGCATATGGTATAACAGGGAGAATATTAGAAGTAAGAGCTGACAGTAAGTCATGTTAGTGAGTAAAAAATGTGTGTCAGTTCAGTGTTAACAATTGAGAAGTAATATATGTAGGGAAAGCTAGTTCATGTACAGTAGTGACATTTATTGTCAGTCAGAACACAGATCTTGGAATCCCTGTGAATTGTCCTCATTGCTCAGCAACTGGCAGTTGTCAAAAAGGTAACAGACAAGTTAGGAATTACTAGGAAAAGAATAGAAGGAAACAAATCCCATCATTTTTTAGTGTGTGAATCCAAACCATCCCATCCTACATTGTGGATGTTTTGCTGTGTTTTGTCCAAACAGCTCAAGAAAGGTTATGCCAAAATGCAAAAATGGTGGCAAAGACTATCAATTATGGAATGTCTTCTGAGTGAAGATTAATAACACATGCTAAACCTCTTCAAGAATGGATAATAGATGGTGGTGAGAAAAATAAACAGCAGAAATGTAGCATTATGCTGAATAGGGCAATTTTCTAATATGCTTGAGGGGGCATCCACTGGGAGTGGATTAAAGGTATGTGAAAAGGGTTTTTCCTTATCAATGAGCTATGAAACTCATTGGGACAGACAATTTTTGAGGTGATGATATAAATTGGTTTGGAGAGAATTTGTACAGACTTGGGGCATCAATCAAGGACTGCTAAACACGAAGATGTGTGGAGATTCCAGCTGTAAGTTGCAGGCTGCCAAAGGCTGGATTTTCTGCTCTGTGTGCCTGGTACTACTTAATGTTCACAGGCATTTAACACTGGTCACTACCAAAGAGGAGATACATAGTCTGAGTGTCTAAAACCTCTTTCATGCTTTTATTCTTAAAATCAGCATGTTTGCAGCACTTTAAAAATATTTTATGCATTGGAAAGGAAAGAGTTTGACTTTGAAAGTGAGGAAGGAAAAAGGAGATGCATTTTTCTTTCCCTGTGTTCCTTCAGATTTTACCTCTAGGTGGCAGCGAAGATTGCCTTTTGTATTGCATCCCAATATTTCACTTAAAACCGACTGAAACTCTTTGTTAAATGCTGAATTAACAAAATCAACATGCATTTTCATAGTAGGATGGAATTTTAGCATTCATATTGTTAGTAGGAAAGGAAGCAAAAAAAAAATAGAATTCACTCTTTGCCCCCAAACCAAAAAGCATTTTGCTTCAATTACTAAAGGTAATGTGTTAAGAAAAGGAACTGATGTTGGAGGGGGATAATTGCATTACTGCTATGTGGCTTTCCATGAGTACTGAGTTAGAAGAGTTTGCCTCTGACTATGTGATCTGGCCTGGTAGATGAGACATGGTATTGCAAATAAAATGTTTGGGTGGGCTATTACTGGCAGTGCTACTCCCTGATGTAATTGTAGCAATGATAGAAAACGTGTCTGTTTCCCAGCTATAAAAAGAATTACATTAGCCATAATTTGCTAAGTATATTGAGGTGAATAGGTAAAAATATTTATGTAAAGTCTTGCATATTAAAGTGAGATTGTATCTCTGAGTTGTGTTTGGTTGTTTGGGTTGGGGTCTTTTTGAGAAGTGTTCCAGTTCAGAGATTCCCTAGGTTACGAAGTGGTTGGAGTATTGTCTGGAGTTCATTGATCAGCCGTGTTAGTACTTCTGGAAGGTGTTTGTAGGCTCAAATTTTTACAGGTTTTGTGCATCTGACTGTGGTATTCAGGCTTTAAGCTTTTATTGAATCAATGAAAAGTTAGGTGTTGAAATATCCCTGGGCTCTGGCCTATAGTTTGCACCAGTGTCTAGCTTATTAAAACCACCATTGACAGTACGGCATTCTGAGCCATCAGATTTCATTTCAAACACGTTTTTTCTTTGTGATTCAACACTATGAATTTTGCAGTTCTGAATACAGTATTGAATGCATCTACATTATTATCATTTAGTGCCTAGAGCTGCATTGTAACTGATGGACTTGTCAAGGTTTGATCTGCTTACAGAGTTTGTACTGCTCCCTTTTGCTTGTGTCATGTTTGATTGTAGCCACAATAACTGACTTGCTCTAACTCCTGGCATAGGCTCAAATTTGAGGATAACAGTTGTATTGTGGGGCTTTTTTTCCCTATGCAGATAAACAACTGAACTTCCACTTCAGTGATTGTACCAGTCTAACTTCTGATGAAGGCAAGGATTTAACAAACTGCCCATCTAGTTCTCTTCCTCCTCATACTGCACTTAAAAATTATTTTTCATCATTTGTGATATAAATTCTAGAGAGGAAGGAATGAATAATTTAAGGTAAACACTTATTGACACTTAGCTTTATGAATTCAATTACACATGTACCTAGATCAAGGACTAAACTTTATTTATTTTCTAAAACTTGTACTTAACAAATTACGAATCTCAGATAAGAGTTGTAAACAGAACATTCTGGGTCAGTTGACTAGATCAGTGCTTAAGCTGCTGTAAGATGTGTGATAAGGAGGGAATGGTACTATGTGGGAATTGTCTGGAAAGCACTTGGAAGTAACCATATATAAAATTCTGCATTGGTTTAGTTGTATGTATACTGAAAATCCTTGTGCAGTACTCCTAGGTCCTTCCCTGCGGCTTAGTGTAGAGGCATGTGAGCAGATGCATTGGCCATAGCAGGCTTCTATCTCCAGATGTCTGGTTTGGTTTTTAGACAGACCTGAATGACTGAAAACCTCTTATACATAGATTTTGGTGGGCCTTTTCAACTTGATTTTTAGCTATGTATGGGAAATCTGTGTGCACACCATGAATTACTTCAGTTCTCTTCAAATGTATACATCCTTTCTACCAGCTCATTCTCTCCTTCAAGATGAATGTTTTTAGTCTTCCTCATCCTTTTTTGAAGTTTCATTTGTATTCTGGATTTGCTGGCTTTGTGTTCATCATTGCTGTTTAGCTATGCCTCTTGAGTTCCCATCTGTAGGCCACTTTTTATATCTGCTATCTTTCTAAGTCAGAGAAGAGAAAAAAAAGATGTTTTTTCTTCAAAAAACAAGCTGAACTACCTCTCATGGGCTGGAGATCCCTTGTGAGTTCCCATTAATGCTCTTGAAACACCCTCAGAAACAAAATGTTCCCCAGGAGTGACCAGTCTGAACAGTTATGCAGTTTTCCTTTACTTAATGTGTTTAAGTAAACGCCAGCAAATAATTACTGCAACAACAACAACAACCCCAAAAGCATTAAACTGACCACATTCAAATTAGATTTTGTGGTACGTCTGTCTGTAAGTATAATAGCACCATATTGATTCAAGGCATTAGGCTTGGAAAATAACAGTGCTTAGTTGGAAAAATGAACAGTTCAAGCTAATTTTCAAGGCAAGCAATGATCTAAGGATCAAGAAGGCTGCATTTTAATTTCATTTTTAAATTAACTCCTGCAGCAGACATCAGTTGCCTGTAATAGGAATTGGCAGAAGAAAGCATGCTAGAGTGAAAACTCTACACAGGGACTACATTTGCTGTCTCAGCAAATGACAGTGGGTACTTCAGGGATGAGGACAAACACTAGCACAGGTGACAATTGAGAAATTTTCACATTAATGTGAAAATGGCCCTTCTAATTTCAAGAAGACAATGGAGAAAGCATGCTCTGAAATATCAGGATGTATATTCCATACCCACCTTTTTTCTCCTCCATGGGAGCAGAGGCAGCTTATTTATATGGGCCAGCTTTTAACACAATGCAATGCCTGCTTTAGGGAGTGGGCTAAGGCAAGTGTGTGGGGGAGTGTCAAGGAGAGAAAATATTTGTTTCTGTGCTGTTGAAGTAGTTCTCCTGCTTTTGGTCCTGATCCTTTCCTTTTCCTTCTGAAAATATGACATGTGCTTTGCTTCCTGTTTGAACTTCATTAATTTAAACAGGGGGAGCATGTAGTATTTATGCTGTAAGTTTTCTTTTTCTTTTTTTTTCTTTTTTACATCATTGTAGCACTTGATTTAGGAGAAATAACTTTCTTTCTCAGTGCTTAAATTTTTATTTTAAGAAATTTGAGTGAGTATCATTTGCAGCTTTAGTGAAAGCGTCCAGGGGGTGGTGCTGAAGATCCTTTACTCAGAAGTCCATGTGCACAAGCGTGCCTCTTGCCAGACTTAAGTTTGTTCCTGGATGATTGAATGCAGTCAGAAAGAAAGCCAGGTCTGCAAGTGAGAACGAGTTAAGATTAAGTGATAAACTTGAATATTCCCTTTGGTCTCCAAGCCAGACAGCTTTGGCTGAAATTTCTGGTTAGGTATCCTCAGCTGCACAGAGCGTTTAGATACTTCCTTTACTTTTCTTTTGCTAGATCCTGGCATTTGTTTTCTAGGAATCCAAAGTGAGTAGTCTGTTGCTCTGAGTTCCCTTTTATGCAGCACCTCTGTGTGTCTGACTACACTGAGATGTGTGAGCAGGAGCAGTGTAATCCTTACTCTCACTATCTTACTCAGGGTAAGACCTGTGCCAGGCTGGTGTCTGGCTTGGCTCACTGCATTGTCACACCACATAAACAGCTCAGCAGAGGGAAAATGACTCCTCAATAATCTAGAGTCATAGTACTTCAGCTCTTAAGTGGAAGAGCAATTGGGTTTGTTTAATCTGGAGAAAACAAAACTGAGAAGTGATATGATAATTGTCTTCTAATATGTGTTGCAGAGATAATAATTTTCAAAGTCCAGTGGGGGGACAGGAAAGAGAATACTGGAGTACAATTTCAGCAGCATAAATTTAGTTTAGAAATTAGCAAGATTCTTAATGACAAGGGTATTTCAGCCCTGTTCCAGATTCCTGGGTAACTGTAAATCTGGCATTGTGAAAGTTTTTTAGAGCTATATGTACCAGGTTTTTATTTGGAAGGTTTTAAGTCAAGTTATAGTGAGGAAATAGGCTCAAAAATGTCCTGACATCCTTTTTAAACTCTGTTTTATGCATCTTCTACTCTTCTGCTGATATTTGCTTTTTTACAGCCTCTTGATTTCAATAATATAGCGTATTTGACAGAAAAATCAGTATTAATATTAGAAATTATTTTCGTATATGTGGCACAATTTACACTAATGCACTTGAATGTGTTGCTGTGATCTTATTTCCTGAATGCAGAGTTTAAATCTACTTTCTGGTGGTGGGGAAAAGAAGAATGGTTGGAGGCAGAAGTTGTATTTACAGTTTCTAAAAATCTGTTACATGCCTTGCTTTTTTTGGGACATGTCTTCACTGGCAAGTGTGATGATATTATTTTAAACTTTGGATAACTTAAAGACTCATTTCTAGTAGATAACTGACAAGATGCAGGGATGGGTAAGGTTATGTTGTGGGTTAACTCCAGTAGGACAAGGTTACCTGGGGCTGGCTGATTGGCAGCATCATGCAGCTGCAATGAACAACTGTTCATTGTTAATCTTCCCTTTGCCCCTTGAAAGTCCAGGGAGTCTCAGGCACCTTGATAGGGCACTTGGGGGACCCTAGGAACAGAAGTGTGGCTTTTTTAGCATACTAAACACGCTGCAATTGCAGTTGTGTCCCACACAGGGGTGTGCTGGCACATACAAGTTCCTGCAGGCACTTAGGTGTCACTGCTGCTGGAGAGAATCTAGGGTGAGACCAGCAGTGCCCTTGGTTTAAAGCTGCTCTGCCATTTGTTGAGAAAGATCCTTGGCAGTGGAGGATCATTCAGTGCAGACTGGGGGCACAGAGGGATATTTGGGTATTTTTAAGGCAGTTTTAAAAGGTGTTTGAAACTGTGCTTATACACATACATGCCTTTTAATGTGAAAATGCCTTCATTATCAATACTGTCTGTTCAAAAGCTTTGAGTATGTTTTCCCAGTGTTAGCAAATTTTTATGGTGAAAAGGTGAGATGTTGTGCGTGGAGAAGGAAAAAGACCCTCTTGCTTTTACCATCGTGGCTTTTTTCTGTCTGCGAGTAGGCTGTTTTTCTCTTGGAAGGCCACATTAAAAGGTGTGTTAATCAGAGCCCTATTTTCAGTATACATATATATTTTCCTAATATATATAAAATGCTAATTAAAACAAAAGACTCTAACTTTTGTCCAGCTAAGATTGATGTTTTTTCACGACAAAACATGACCTATAGTGGCTTGAGTATGAGACAATTAAGGATAATAAAATGTAGGCACTAATCACATTTGAAGCTCTCCCTTGCTCAGATTTTGCACAAGTCAATTAACTTCTCTCCCAAGAGATACAGAATTATTTTAATGGGACTGCTGAATGTTGTATATTTGAAGTGCTTTGTGATGTATTTGTGTGCTAGATTGTATCTCTGCAGACAATGGTGATGGGTCCAGGACTTTGGCAGCAATTGCACTACAAAATGCTCCTTTTTCCTTTTTGCTAGTCCATTCAGTTATGCAGATGTAGCTCTTTTATAAAGCTGTGCTGTGAAATGGATCCTGTTTTGTTGCGGTTGTTTGGGGTTTGTTCTGTTTTGTTTAATGAGGATTTGTGGCATATGGCTTTTTGTTTGTGGTTTTGCTTTTGTGTTTTCAATCCAGGTTAGTTTCTTGACCTGGTTCCCAGTGCTGCCTTCTGGAAGTGGTGACAGCACAACTGAAAGGGCAGTATTTTGTAATTTGGGTTGTGGTAGGGGCAAAAAAGGGGAGGGAGATTCTTTGGCCCATCCCTGTTTGAAGACCCTGTGACGTCAGACCACTGCATGGGAAATGAAGAGACATTGATTAAAAGAGGCCTTTTCACTTGTAGTCAAAAAATGTTTCTCAAGAATACTTTGCTCTATGGTCAGAAGAGAATCCTATTCAGTTGGCAGCTCTGCTATTTGAGGCTGAGTGCCCACAGTATGGTGGGTCATTGGATAATGTGCTAGCTACAGCACAAAGAGAATTCAGCTTCATCTTGGGGCCACTGGCTGCAGATCTATGAAAACACTTCATGCTGCTTAAATTTTTATGGTTTGTCTTTTTTTTTTTGAGCAATTTCCCACTATAAGTACTTGGTGTTAATTTTAAAACATTTTTACACACCCACTTGTGCTGTATTTGAACCATAAGATCTTTTTCTCTCCTGTTTCTTGGTAACATAATGTTTTGGTAGTCTTTCCTTAAGCCTGGAGATTAGGCAGTTGTCAGTTTTTGTTTTGCCTGTCTCAATATCTGTTTCCTAGGGACAAAGTCATCCTGCAGATGGTTACTCCATTTCCATCATCTAACCCTGCAGCAACCATTGAATCTTATTCAGAAAATAGAGCCGTACAATTCTGTTTCTGATTATTTTTCCCTAGTGTGGGGAGCACGCCTTACTAATCCTTGCATGAAATGCTTGCATACAGATCTTTTTCTTATTACAGCCTTACATACTGTCCCCAGACACCGTATTGGCTATGGTGCTTTGGATCAGCAAGATTAGCAGTCTGCTCCTGTAATTTTTGTCAATTCTTTTTATTAATTAGTGGCTTGAAGGAGGTCTTTAATTAACTTGAAATACTACCTCATAGTTGATGGACGGGTGCTTTGGTCTCAGATTACCATTATCGCTTGGTATTCTCTTCTTTTTGCTTTTCCTCCTTTTCCCTCCCACCCCTCATCCATCCTCCCTGAAGGGACAAAAATTGCAAGTATTTCTTCTGAGAAATTTAATCACATATCAAGAATGGCATAAAAATGCTGAGCACCAAAGTGTTGGTGCTGCCTTCTCTTGTGTCCATTTGATCATTCACTAGAATAAACCCATCATGGTGAAGGAAAGTGGGCTGCTGTCATTTTTTAATCAGTTAATTCTCCCTTTTGCGGGGAACTAAACATAAAGGAGAAAGGGTAGATTTTTAGGCCTTAGAGATGCTTGCCAAGAGTTTTGGACAAGAGAAGAATTGATATTATGATCTGCTGAAAACTTTTATGCTCTCTTTCACAGCTTAATCCCTCTGATATATGCTTCTTATGTGACCTTATTTCCCCATAACATTTAAATGAACCATTACGTACCTGTCAGACTTTAGGCTTTTGAGCAACTGCTGAAAGCAAAAGCGTCTCAGCCTCCAAATTAACAGCAATACTTACCACTTAGAGAGTAGTTGAAATCCTAAAAAAGCTGCCTTACTTGTCAAACTTTAATATGATTATGCTTGATGTTTTTGTTCAGAGTGCTTGAATCAATGTGCAGATAACTTGGTCACATTTTTCCTTGCTCTGTTTTCTTATTGTCTGCCAAGGAAGCAGGTGGCTATTCCCACTCAGCAAAATGGAAATACTCTGAAATATGGAGTGATCTGAACAACTCAAGGTTAATTTGTAAATCAATAATTTGATTCCTTAAGCTATGCTTTCTATTTGCTATTTTATGATAAAATTACAGCTAACTTCTTTCTGTTTAAACAATTACGTTTCAGCTCTCAGCAAATACATCCAGGTGCTTATTTTCTCTGCTTTGAAATCGATCTTGGCAATTCAAACCGAACAAACCTGTTTCAATGTGCAAACCTTATTTTCAGGCAAAAATAATTATTTGATTTTTTTTATCTGTTGGAATGACTGACAAAAATTTTGCTGTGAAGTTACTTCAATCTACACAGAGGTTGTTTCATCAGTAGGGGGATGTAAGCATCCCTTAATCAAGGTGCATTTTCAGGAAATGTAGCAATTTCATTTCCAGGCAGTGCTGATGTTTCTTACTTAGGAGTTCATGGTCATGAGGGGCTGTTTCCTTTGTCTTTTGTTAACTAGACAGTTACTGATAAATCATTATGAGTGAAAGACAGGGACAGAAGTACTGTCCTCTTAAATTATTATACCTATAAATGGTGTGAACTTTCATCTAGGTTTTTTATTCAGATCTTAACTTTAAAGACTGAACTTCCTTAGTCATAATAGCTTGGTAACTGTCCAAAGGACTATGTGTGCTTATTGCTATGCCCTTATGTATACTTTTCTTTTATAAGATATTCTAATAGATGGCCAGGTGGTTAATGATCAACACACTTCTGTGTATTTTTGAAGGTAGATCTGAATTTTTTTTCCTACATGTTTTTAGGTCCAACTGAAGAAAATTGTAGTGTCTCTGGAGGACAAGCATTAGTCCTTTAATTTCTGGAGAATTTGTTGTCTGTTAGTATGCTGGCCTGCTAACAGCATACTAACGGTGTACTTCAGACACAGTTATTCAGTACCATGCTTTGTAATGTGTTCCTGCAGAGATCTTAGGTATAGATCAGCAGGATATGCAGTATTCTAAAGAACAGAAGTGCAGAGCATGTATTTTCATGGTACTGATTTTTGGGCTCTTAACTGAGCCCTGCAGTTAAGAATGTGCAGTCTGAATTTAATTAAATAACTTGTTCATATAATTAACATGCTCTAAAAATTTTACGATTTTGCTTGTCCTGAGTTCTGGCTGCTGTCTTCATCAGCAGCTTTTGCTAAAGTAGGTGTGAGTCAAAGTTTGCTTTGCAGAATAAAACTATGTACTCCCTCTGACCCAGGTCTTGGTCAGAGCTCACTTGTGCAGCCATGGAGATAGAGGGAGACAAAGCAAGGAAGGAGGACCTTTTATGAAGCCTAGTAACTTCAGATCATATAAGCTGGGGTTGTGCAGTTCCACAAACAACTTCTCTTTTTGAAATTGCCATTGTTCAACTGTAATGCGTATATTATCCATTTCCATCACATATCTTATATAATTTTTTTTTTTCTTCCCACTGTTTACTGAAAAAAGTGTACATGGGCAGTGGACTTTGCTTTTCAATAGAAACTGTTCTAAAAGTAGTTATTATCTACAGTTATAAACATTTAATTTCCTGTCAATCAAAAGGACTTAAAATTATAGAAGTCCCCTCGTAAGGTGAGATCATGGGCCAAGGTTCTTTGCTGAATTCGTTGCTAAGTTATACGGCAGAAATATTTTGTTCTTCTGGGGAATATAGGCAGAATAAAGATAAGGGTTTAATGAATAGAGACTTTCTGCTTACTTGCAAACTTCCTTATTGATTGCAGGAGGTTGCAGTTTTTAATTTTTAAAAAATAATACATACTATCACCACCCCCCTGAAAGTATCAAATTTATGGGCATTTAGAATAGAACTTTTTTAGACTAAAAGAACAGAATATAGGATAGAACTTTTTAGAATAAGAACAATTGTTACGATTAGGTTTGGAGTGTACAGCTTTTGTGAAAAAGAGGAGTTTGAAAGTGCATTCCAGATCTTCTGGACTGATTTACGTTGTATGTGAAGCTGTTCCACTGCTAGCAATATTTCATGGGAAATTAAAATTGACTGTTTGGCACATTACATTTCTGTGCTTTTCCTAGGTACAAATACTGTAATTGTCACTGAACTACCTTAACCTGCTTTGTCAATTCTGTATGGCACTCCTATTTATCCCAGACCCAGAGGCCTGCACTTTTGGAGGCTTGATCTACTATTGCTTCTTAATGCTTCTGCCAAACTTTCTCTGTCTATGAAATAAAAAACATGAAGGTATGCCATAATTTGGTAATCCTGTTTCTTCTTCAGAGTACTTGTGTGATGTATACTGTTTGTCAGATTTATGGCTAGGAGTTTAGATGAAATCTGAATATTGTATGTAAATCTATTCTCCTGAATTATTGTTTAGAAATATAAATGTTACTGTTTCTTGTTTTACAGCATACGTAAATTATTGCAGTTTTTTTGTTGTATTGGAAAAAAACCCTTGTTTGGGGAGAATTACTTTGTGATACAAGCTTCTGAACTCTGTTCACTTACAAGCAAAGTTTGCATGAGGGTTTAAAAAGAGTTTTGACCAAACATTGTTATACAATACGTAATATTTTGTGTATGATGTAGTGATAATTACCTGAAATGAGAGGGCTAGAAGGAATTGGGAAATAGAAGGGAAGATAATGAAACAAGTCTTATCTGAAGTTAGCAGGCAGTATTATGGCTTAATTCAAATTCTACCATACATGCAGAAAAAATACAAACCACACATAACAAACAAAAAATATTCAGCAAGCAATGATGAAAATAATCTATTATTTACTGTTTTTTTGTAATGTTAAAATATTTCACCAAGGCAAGTTGCAGTCAAAAGTAATGTGAGTTATTTTGAAAATGGCAATACATAAAGATGCATTTATACAAGTGCAAGACTAAATATTTTACATAACTGTATTTCAATGAGAAGATATACAGTAAGTGCACACTTGATAACACTAAGCAGGCAAAACTTAACGTTAGTTCCATATGCTGCTGTATAGTTCATGCACAGATCTTTCCCAAAGAGGCTGTTCCAAATAATTCTTGCTGGGATGAAAAACAGGATGGGTTGCTGGTAAGGGTGTCAGCATGGATGGGGGTCAGTTATAGACATTACTTACTGTAATTTGTGATTGTCGTGGCAGAGGAGTGGCTGTTGGTGTGATAGTAATACTGCTGGTGATTTTATTGGTGGGCTTAGTGGGTAGGCCATTAGCTAGTGCTGGAGTTCTGTTGTCTTGCACTGCATTGCAGGGGCTGATGGGCTTGGAAGCAGTGAGAGCTTGCACATAAGGACTTCCTAAATGAATGTGGATCTTGTTATCCTCAGTAGTTATTACACTTGATCCTGTACTGTTAGATCTCTGAAACTGCCATGATGACTGCCTGTCTGGGGATACTCTAAAAACAGCATGCTTGGCTCCCATTTCCAAAGGCTCTGAGGAGAGTGTTTGTTCCTGAGAACCTGAGCCGGGCAAAGCCAAAGGGGACATTGTTCTTTCAGGAGTTAAAGAACTGCATGATTCAGGAGTTTGAGATCTTGAAAAAGTAGTAGTCATAGTAATAGGAGAAATTACATGCTCTGGGGTCATGTAACCTTCTCCTGCTTTTGATTTTACAGGTGTTAAGGAGGCGTTTTGAATAATGGTTATTCTTTGCTTTGGAGTGCCACAATTGGGTATAACTGCTGTGCTGGTGTAGGAGTGAGGGCTTTCAGTGGTAGGACTGGTTATTTCAAGGGTTGCTGTGTTCTGTCTATGGTCTGGAGTTACTTTTATGTGAAGGGGTTGGCCAGGTGTATGACTTAGCACTAGATCTCCAGTCTGTGCACAGTTTCCATTTTGCTTTGTGGGTATCTTTCCATTTTGAGGATGGCTCTCCTTGGACCTCATCCAAGGGATCCATAACTTTTTGTTGGCGGCATTTGTGGTGGATGAGTTGCTTTTGAAACATGCTGTTTGTTCCTCCTCATTATCACTATCTTCATAGGGCTGCCCATTTATGAGCGTTCGCTCCAAAGGCATGAGGGTTTTGTAATCAGGTGGTTCATTGTCTGTTGGATCTGTTTGGATTTCTTTAGAAAAAACTTGCACATCTGGAATTTTCTTTCCATTGAGACCAGGCCTAATATTCTTGCTGAAGGATCTGTACCTCTCCAGTTCTTTCGTGAGGCTCTCCATTTCTCTTGCTAACTCCCTGTTTTTGTTTTCTTGCTGGAGGAGTTTCTTCTGTAAGACTGTGTGATCACCTCGCAGGTGACAGATTAGGTCTTCTGTTGCCACGTATTCATGAACTTTCTCTTTCAGTGCATCTACTTCTCTGGAAAGGTGACTCGATTTAGCTTCCTCTTCTCTGAGTTTCTTGAAAAGGCGCTCCTGATTGGACTCTGCCTTTTCTGTTAATTTATACCTCGCCAATTCCATTTTCACAGCCTCCAACTCCTCTGAGAGGAGCCTGGCTCTGTCCTGTTCACTGACATATTTTCGTTCTAGAGACTCAAATTCATCTTCAGTTTTCATAAGATCATCTTCTACTGACTTCATTTCGTTGAGCTTCTGCTTAAGCCTCTCAACTTCTTGAGAAAGCTCTTTGATTATGTTGTTTTCCTGCTGCAAGGAGGTGCTGGATTTAGTACTCTCCTTACGTTTACTTTTAAGAAACTCTTTTTCAACATCTTCCAGGGACTGAAGTCTTTTACTTAGAATATTCACTTTGGAAACCAGATCACTTCCTTTCTCCTCTTCTGCTTTCAGTTTGTTTTTCAGTTCATCTCTTTCTTTTGTAACACTGGACATTTTTTCCTCTGCATCAGATTTTGATTTCAGCGCCTTTTTACTTTCCTCCATCAGTCTTTCTGTAACTGACATCACTTTATTTTGTTCCACCCGAAGCTGAGAAGTTGCAGCTTGCAGTTTTTCTTCTGTTTGCTTTATTTTTTCACCCATAGTTTTTCTTTCATCCACCAGCATCACTGTTAAACTCTTCAGCTTTGTTAAATCTTCTTGAAGTGTAAACTCAGTTTTTTCTAACTTGCTTTCAATTGCTTCAAGCTCACCAACTCTAGCTTTTAAACCATCCAGCTCATGGGACAACTGCTTTGTTAAAATTTTTTCTCTTTCTAGGTTGCATTTCAGGGAGTAACATTCCTGTTTGCTCTTGTTGAAAGCATCTTCTAGTTTCTCCAGCTCCATAATTCTTTTATTAAGTTTATCCACTTCCCCTTTAAGGTTCTTGCTCTGTGATGCTTCTTGTTCTAACTTTCTATTAAGTTCTCTGCACTGATCTTCCATTTTTGTGAGCTCTTCATCTTTTCCTTCCATCTCCAGCAGTCGTTTCCGTAGTTCTTCTACTTCAGTCATAAGTGCAGCGTTCCCACACTCTCCCTTATTTATCTTATCCCTTATGTCTTGCAGTTCTTCTTCTGCTTTTCGTAAAGATTTGTTGGTCTCTTCCAGCTCATCGATTTGCCGGCTGAGAGTTGTTAATTTGAGCCGGAGCTGGCGATTCTGACTGTCTTCATTGGTTAGTTTGGCCATCATTGCTTCTTGGTCTTGGGAAATATTACTGCTCTGGGTGTGAATTTCAGCCTCCAGCCTGCTGGATCTCTGTTTGTCTTCTTGAATTTTTGCTTCAGCAAAAGTCAGCTTTTCGTGTGCTTGTTCTGTAGAAGTGGTTAATTCTTGAATTTTTTTACTTTGTTGATTCACCTGCTCAGTGAGTCTTTGCTGTTCATCCACCACCATTAAAGCAAAGGATTTCAGTTTAGTCAATTCTTCTTTCAGTTTAGATATTTTCTTGTTGTTTTCCTTTTCTTTTTTTGCTTGATATACTGTCTCTTGTTCAAGAAGCTTTTTCAATCTGTGGGAGGAAATAATATTGTATTTTGTAGCCATTTTAGTGTGCATTTAAAAATACAGTTGAAATAGTACAACATTTCTGCCAGATGTCTGTGAACATCCACTTGTAACTACAAGCAGACCTCTCTTTGCAGCATTATTTGAAGTGCCCACTGGCCTTACTTCCTATTCAGAAGTTCTTTTGTAATGAACACTTCAGCATGATCATTTAGACTTAGCAACTTCTTATTGTGCCTCTTTAATTACATTTGCAACTTTTTGACAGGGATCAGTGCAACAAAACTATTCTGTTATTCTACAGAACCTGACTTCTCTCAGCTGTTTGCTGAGGCTAGCTATGTGCCTGCAAGCTTTGTCTGGTTTTTTGTGTGTATTTGTGTTGTGTGTGCCTTTTTTTAAAAAAGAAATGTGATTCTTATAATGTTTGAGAAATTAGGTCAGTGCAGCCCTCAAGGGCAGATATCATTTATAGTATCATAAACCTCCTAGCTTTGTTACGTATAAACCATCCTGATATTTTACAATCAAACCTTGAGGATGTTTGAGTATGTGAAGGAAATGTAGCCACAATGGGCAGTAGACTGCCTAATGTGAATTCCTAAGCAGCACACCAGAGCAAAATTAGGTAAGTCTGGCCTTAGTGGAAGTGCAGGCCTTGTGACTTTGTGTCAGATACACACACACAAATGCAGTCAGCACATAAACAGGTGCTCAGTAGTGCCTTTAGAACTTAACAAAGCTCAAATGTCTTAATGTGTGTTAGGCCTGGATTTGCAGATATGCCTCAGTGCATCCCTGCTTTTACATGATTCTTGAAGGCTTTCATGATGATTTTCCAAAATTAGTTTTAAAAGTTTATGTCAGTACTCAGTCTTTATTGAGATGCAACATACTTAATTAGCAAGAGACCAGGAATAAGGTTGTGTGTTTGTTTATGCAAGAGCCTAAGAAACCTCCAAATACCTCAACTTCTTAGGTTCTTTTGTGGACTTTTCTTTGTCAAGAAAATGCTTGTGGAGTTCATCTAAAGTGTGATGAGGTTTGGCCTGCACATATGCTTCCTTTCAATTACATTTTTCCTACAGTCAAGATAAGTATATTCTGGTATTAAACAAAATCTGAAAAACCTAGGTTGAAGTAATAAAGAATTAGAATTTCTATGACATTTATAAGAATGGAACAGACTCAGTTGTGTAGATCATTGAAGGAAATGATTGAGTTATCAAGACTGTACTTGTACAAAATGGCTGTTTAAGCACCCATTAAACCTTATTTCTTTCCCTCTCTGAAATATGATGACAACTGTCTAGAAGTTGCTGCTGAAACATAGGATTCCTGTTCCACATTTGTCTGGGGTCACTGTTGTGATGTCCATGTCCAAGTGATGAGTCTTTACAACTTCCCACTGACAAGTTCCTGTTGCAGCCTCCCCTTTAGTCCAGGAAGAGCTTAGATAAGGGCCTCCTTTGCACAACTTCTAATTAGCTGTTGACTGACTGAAGGCATCTATTCCTGGGCAAGAGGCTGCATCCCCTTTGGAAGCAATGTAATTTTCCTACACAGAGAGGAAGTCCTCACCATAGTACTACAGTCCACCAGACTTGTCTGATTTAATGGTGATGTTGTATAGAAATCCATGATAATAAAATTTCTTATAACATCTTCACAATCCCTATGGTTTCTATTTTAGTGCCTAAGTTGCACTATGTTGAGTGTAATAAAATGCTTTGTATGAAAAATTTACAGAATGGGAAGTAGCCATAAACATCAAAGACTTGAATAGTCACAAATTCTGTACAACAGTCAATTAACATAATGGGGGAAACAGATATGAAAATGTATAAATGGAGAGGGAGAGGTTTGTGAAATGAGTTTGAAGGAATGCTGCTGGTTGACAGAACAAATAAATGGGGGGAAGACTGCACCATCTCAAAGGCAGCTTTTCACTGTGTTCATGGTATATAAACTTCAGCCCCCTTTTCAGTGCTACTTTCAGTTCTAATTCTTTTTAGTGTAAAAATCTTTTTTCCCTCCCCACCCTTGTCTCTGAATGCTTTAGTAGTGAAGTTCAATTGATGATTTACGTTGCCATAGCTATAAAACCATAACAGAAGCACAACTAACAATTTCATTTGGAATGAACTCAGGTTTTGTGTGTGCATGAAGTTAAGATATACTAATATGGTTACTTGGACTTACTAGCATTTGATTTATTTTAGCTTACTTCACTGTAATTTATTTTTTTAAGGCAGATTTAGCTGTGGTCATTTATACCTTAGGGTAATCCGTGTTTTACCCAACACTTCCACATTAACTAGTTGATACCTCTCTGGCCAAATGAAAGTCTTAATGATCCAGGAAGTCATGCCTCTTACATTGCTTTAGAAAGAAGCTCTTAGGCCAAATAGTAAAAAACAATTGTAATTTCCATCGAGATGCTAAATTTTTTATTATTCAAATAGATGATTTTGCATAAATATAATAAGTGGACAATCAAGTCAAATCTGATGAAGTCTGTGTTGCATGGGCTATTTGAACAAAAGTCCCTTTATTACTGGTACCTGGATTGTTGTGTAAGAATTTTCAAGAGAGTCTGTTTCTTTGGTCATGCCAAAAGACTTTGGGTATTTAAAAATGATTCCTTCTTTCAAAAGACAAAATGCAGTTTTAACATTCAAACAGACTCACAAGTATTTGTAATAACTGAGATCTATTTCATTTTTTAAAAATACTTCTATAAAATCACTTGATTGAAGTTAAGAGCATAGCTCAGTAACTAGGAGTTAAAGGATTTTAATGTGTTTCTAGAAAGAAAAAAAGAATGTATTAAGCATGGTATATTTTTTGATACTGTGTCATTAAGTTTTTTCACTTGCTTTTGATAACTGTATGCTTAGTCATATATTCCTATATAGAAAATACCCTCAACACTGCTGAACAGATAGTGATTTCTTAGATAAAGATTGATAGTGTAAAAAGTCAACTGGGAGTCTGTTAATATTTGTAAAGAATTTTCCTTGGCTGCTGGGTTCCTGTTTCATGGTTCAGAAGGTCACAATGACTGTGTCTATACATATGCACTTAGGAATAGAAGAGGACCCTAAAATGTTTGGGGGTTTTGGTGTTATTTATTTGTTTGCTTGTGTTCTTAAATTAACTACTTAATTTTGGTGAGGGCTTTTTTTTTTTGGAACCCAAGGTCTATGGTGCTTGGTTATGTATATTATCTGAATTAAGAAATCATGTGCTTGAAGAAGTGCTTTAACTGATAATAGCACTTAGTGACTTTGGTGGTAGGGTAAAAATACTCTGTGTTAACTTCATCCAAAATACTGTCTTCCTGAAGAACAGTATCCAGAGTATCTCAGAGCACAATTTTACTGAAAACATGCAAAGGTCAAAAAAGTTCGCTCAAATAAAAACTAATTTTAAAAAAATAACAGACACTCCCCTATGCAATAAAATATTTTTATCATTTTCTTTGCCAGCTAAATTTCATGATCATGTAATTTTGTATCAGGCAAAGGTAGGTATATCATTTAGACAAAGCTTTTACACAGCTCAAAGCAGTTGACTTCACAGGACTACAACAACCCTTTCTGAATTGAGGCCAGCAAAAAGAGACATTGAAAATTGTTTTTATGAACATGACCGATAGGTAAAGAGTCAGGGCAGTGTCTTATTACTTCAGAGCTTCTGTTATAAATTATTGCTTTATTGTGGCTTAATATTGTACTTACTTGCAATACCAGTTAACTGCTCCTTTATTTACTGGAAGAAATTATATTTCTCAGCTCTTCTCTGTTCATTGTAGTTGTTTCCCTCAGTGTGCAGGCCTCAGCTTCTTGGTGTTAACACTGTGCATTTAATTGTGTTGTCTTGTTTTTCTTCATTTTTTCCAATTGCATATAACTTCAGCTACACTACATTGTGTTTGGCAACATAATGACTGTTCTCTACAAGATGTGGAGACTTCCGTAACAGTTCACTGTCTTGGTGTTATGTCATAACATTTTGTCTTTAAGAGGGACTTTCCATTTTTCTGGGGTGACCTGTATTACATGGAGATTGTTTAATTTATGTTTTTACAGAATTCTAAGTTTCACAGAAACCAAAGAAAGTACTGGAGGCTGAGATTGCAACACTTTTGTTTTAAAATTTTTTTTTAGTTCTGGAATTATTTGTTACTCTTTGAATAATAAGAATAAAAAATTTTATTTTTTGTTTTTATTTTTTGTTTATTTAAGCAATGTTGTAGTGGTAACTTTAGAAAAGGCTGTCTTCTAAGGATGCAAGTGAATAGATATTGGTTTGTAAACCTCAGCTTTTGTTTTTCCTCTCCAGTGTTGTGGCGTTTTTAATGTACATATTGTCAATATCTGTATCAGACCATTATTCAGAAATGAGAGCAATTTTTAATTTCTGTGATTCTTTTTTTTTTAAACCATAAAGATCCGTATTTTTAACTAGTTCATGCTCTTTACCCTTCCACAGATGAAAGATGTTGTTTATGAGAGGTTCTACAGGCTATTACATGGGAGACTTACTTCTGAAGTTTTTGGACATATGCTTGAATTTCCCCTGGTACAAAGCAAGTAAAAGCTTTAAGCTGAAAGCTTTTAAATGTGGATGAAGTCATACCTCTTCCTTTGAGGCACTCTTCCCAGTTAGCAATAAGAAATGGTCTGGCCTTTAATAAGAGAAGAAACATGCTTCATCATTTCTGGTAAACCTTACAAGTTGTTGTAATTTTTGACACCAGTGCAGTTACATATTTATTTTTGTAAGAAAGCCAGTCTGTGCCTTCCACAGTTCATTGAAACAAATTTTGTGTTTGTTAATGTGTTTCTGGTCTTGGGGTGGCTGTGCATTTTTTTTAATTTCTTCTTTTCCTTTGCTTACAGTTCTATATATCGATGTGCAGTTTTTATGAAGATATGTTACAGCTTTTTTTATGGCTCTCTATTATCTTTATTAATGCTTCTTTTTTCCCTGTCATAAAGAAAGTCAAAAGCCTTTGAAACTACAGCAGCAACAACATACCATAACTGTTGTGTAATCTGCTGGCTTCATCTGAATCAGTCAGCACTTCCCAGCAGAATGTGGATATTTACTTTAAAATTTATTTTCCATTACATTAATTTACATCTGTAAATTTCAAAGAATTCGTTTATGCTGGGATACAAACCTCCACAAAGGGTGTCTCAGCTGCAAGAGACTGTGCAAGGCAAATTTCCCAATAAGGAAATTTATCTTCTAAAATGAGAACTTTTAATGAGAGGGGTGTGACTTCTTATTACTCCACAGACTATCACAAAGTAATTATCATTTTATCTGATGCTTAAAATGCTGACTTGCTTTCCAAGTCTTAATAAAAGTCATAGAAGATGAATGGTATTGCCAGTTCTGGGTTAACGGGCAAAATTTCACATGGATAACCAGATGTATTTAGCTGCGATGCTGAGTAAACAAATATAGGTAATGCTTTTAAAAATTAATTATTCTGGAACACTGATGTTGTTTGTGACTATGATTTCACAAACTAAGCTGCTGTCTTACTGGTGATTTAGGGATATTTGCACTCATAAATGTTACAAAATCTGGGGTAAATTCAGTGACAGTAAATGGTGTGAGAAAATTTTAACACATTTGTATTGCTTAATTTAAGATTTAACACTAGATTAACTTCCAGTTCAAGTAATTGTACTTCAGCACTAAAATTCAGTTTTGTTTTATTATGAAACCTCAATTTAAGAAAAAAAATTTCTATCTTGAATTACATTCCTTCCTTATCTAGATGTTCTTGGAAGTTACCTATCAAAACATCAGTCTTGTGTAGAAAGCATTAATGCTTTCTGTGACAGTAAGGATTTGAATGTCAGAGTGAAAATTATGAATTCTGATGTTCATTTTTGATCTTCTAATGGCAGCCATCTACAGTGTTTGAGATTATGATAGAGAGGTGGGAGTGGGATTTTTTAGGTGGGAGTGAAGAAGAGCTGTCCTATTAAATTGTTGGCAGGTTTTTGGTTTGGTTTGTTTTTTTGACTTGACTGCTTGTTCTGAAAACATTTTAAATGAATGCTAACCTGAGAAACCGCAATATTAATGAGCTTTACTTGAAGTTAGCCTTAAAAACTCTGGGTCCCAGCATTCAGCTTATTAGAAAACATGGCACAAGGAGTGTGAGTTGGACTCTGATGTGTCACTGCTTTTGAGAGCACTCTGCTTTCTTTTTTCCTCTTTCTAGATTTAACAGCTATTTCAGGTATTCTTTAAAGTCAGTATCTATTACTGCTGGCATTTCAATGCCATATGATTCTGCATGCAGAATGACCTAATCTTCTTCTGTTCTGAATCTAAATACCTCAATAAGGTAACCAGCTCACAGGAACAGCACTTAGGTTTTGTTAGTCAGTAATTCAGGATTTTTTAAAAAATATATTGCATATTCACTGCCTTCTCCTTCTTCCCCCATCTCTCTCAATGTCTCCCACCATACTGCCTGTAAAGTCAGAAATAAAGCCAGTAATTTCAGATGCAACACCAGAATTTGGAACTCTTCAAATTTACGTCAGCCAGCAAATTATAGTTTTGCAGATGGAAATCTTTCTGAAGGAAATGGAAAGATGAACCACATGAGATGCGGTATAGGGGTCAAAGCAACAAGACTGAGGCAGAACTTTTCAGTTACTAATCCAGGTCCTGCTTCTGTCTTGTCTTCATCTTTAACAAGTGAAATTTAGTGCCTGACCATCAGATTTATTAAAATCGAAAAACAGTGTTAACTTACTGTAACAGATTTTGAGAGTAATTATTAATCCAAATAGGTTTTAAGTGCAGTAATTACACAAAATAAACCAAGACAACTACTGTTTTTTATAATTTGTGATTTTTAAACAACGGTGTCATTGAAATGACTGCATTTGGTGTTACATGCTAACAAGTTAAATTGATGGTGAAAATTGTGTGTCTTTATGAACCTGAGTTTTGTTTCAAGTGTATGCTCGAAGCGTTATTCCTGGTAGAATGTTACTGCTTGACCAGTTTTTGAGCTGTTTTTAAATCACCAATGTGATAAAACACTCAATACTGCAGAGATAAATAGGCCAGGGCTTAATCCACCCCTTACCCTGTGGGCACGTGAATGATTTGCATTTTCTATTCAGAGTGTCAGTACCAGGAATCAATAATGTTGCAGCCTCCTGCTATGATTTACCTAGTGAAAAACTGTTACAGGAGTTACCTCAGCTCCTGAAAAGTGTCCTTTGGAGCCCTGCCTGTCTTCACCCCCACTCCCCGTGGAAAGGTTAGGCACAAACAAGCGGGTGCAGCTTGCCCAAGCTGTGAATACTTCTGGTGAGGCTGCTGCTAGGCTGATGATCCCAGCCACGTGTGTTTGGTTTGTGTAAGGCAAATACTACTTTGCTATCGCTTCTATGCTGTGTTTACTGTTGCTGGAAGAGTAATATTTGGAGGTGTGAGTTTTTTGTCTTGGCTGTTTACTCTGCATCCTTCAGTTGATTGAGGAGTTTGCACAAGTTCTGATTCTCTGAATGAGTCAGTTGCTTCAGCTCACTCTTTGTAACCTTTACGTCATATTTTTACACTTCAATTTAATGATACTGTTTTATATTAAGAGTTTGACTTTTCTTTAAGCAATTTCTATAGATAAATCCTGTGATTTTTTTTTAATTCTGTATGTAACTTCATAGTGCCTAGGTTCAAGGTGGACTTCTTTTATGAAATGTTTTTAAGGGGAGGGCACAGGTGGGAAAATGGGTGCTGTTCTGGTATATCATGCACCTGAGGCAGTGCTGGTGCTGCTGTCTTGACCAGAATTGGGCATAATTGTGCAAGGATCTAATTTATGCAAACTTTTTTTTACTTCAATTAGTTAATATTTTTGGTATGACAGAAAATGGCACTCAGCCACATCATATCACTCAGAGGAGACTGGTTAGTCATAAATGTCATTTTCCCATAACATTTACAGGAACTGGATGTTCTCTAAAACAATTTTAACACACATTTTATACAAAAATAAATGTCGGGGGCTGCATTTTCATCCATGGGCAGAGTAGGCACTGTGCCTATCTCTTATACTAACCATGGCCTTATATTATCAGTCATCAGCAGTGGCAAAATTTAGAACTTTCCATACTGCTATGCTCACTTTTTCTCTTGAACTGAAGGCATCCTACTCATGCTGCCAGCCCTGGATAAGCTGCTCAGTGGCCACTTGCTTCTAGACAGGTGGAACTTGTCTGAAAACTTTATTATGCACTCTTCATGCTCAGTGTACAAGAATTTATGTGCTGAAATTGTAACTTAATTTACATAGATTCAACATGGTAAGTTAAATAAAGATACTTCAGTACTGAATGGCACTCTTAGGGAAGACTGAGAGTTTGCCAGTGATTGGAGGAATAAAGCTGGTTGTAAACAATTAGACAAACATTCCTCAGAAATTATATAGGGGGTGTCACTTATTTGCAGGATTCAAATTCCATTACTTCTTGAGGGTTCTGTTCTGTTCATACCCATAAACCTTTACTATACGCATACATCCTCAGACAAAAGTAAGTCCTTTTTCTGGTGCGCTTATTTCCTGAAAAGTTCTGTGTATGTGTTTAATAAACTTGGAGTGTTTGAAACTGGGCTTGGGTGGCACCCCATTTCTTCTTTTTTGTCAGAAAACTTAAATTTTAATTGTTACTGCAAATTTAGCTTGAGGTATTTAAATTTTTCCTTGATGCTAAGTTGCATGAAGTAGTGCAGTTGAGGCTTTCCTCAGATTTTCTCATACAGTTGCAACTTTTTCTGGTAGCCAAGACTGTAAGTAATAATATTAAGAGCAATAGTGCTAATATGAAACAGAAGTTCATTTTGAAGCTAAATATGCATCTTTTCCCATAGACCTGCTAATGTGAGGGTGTCCATTTTCTCCAAGATGGGCTTGGGCAGCACTTCATGTTGGAGGCACAGGTGAGAGAGATAATAGCAATGCATTGTGGCAGGGTTAACTAGCTGAACTTCAAAGCTACAAGTGATAAGAATCCTGCTAGTTTCCTGCTTTTCACTCTGTGACCTTTAGAAATTGTATTGGAACTTTTCCTTATGCATTACAAATTGCTTCTGCATACAGTTCTAGGTACTGAGCCTCTATAGCACTGGCGACTCAGTGACCTGGCAGATAATTCATTTTCTTGCTATCTGTTGTAAACCTGCTAAGTGTTTGGAAGTTCTATTTTCTCCCAGTAGGCCACATAGACCTGGGAGCACTTGGTGAATTATCTAAAGGTACAACATCAATGCAAGTTTTGTCTAAAACATGCTAATCCTGAGCCAGGGTGCTCTGGTTCAGCACTTAAGTTTACATGGCTTCTTCAAACTGATCCTCTTCAAAGAGGACTAACAGATTGTTTTAGATTACAGGACAGGAAGCCTACTGGACACGTAATCCTGTATTACATGTCAGGACATTGGAGACCTAACGGTGATAGTTGACGAATTTTTTTAATAGTTATAGTTCTAACCAAGGTTTACTTCACAGATTTAATTCACAGTTCAATAGCAAATGATAGTTTACGTAGCTTCTTCACCTGTGATGAACTGTTTTACTGAAGAACATATTTTACTCTCAGGTCTGTTGATTATGATGTGTTGAAGTAAGATTTTTCCATTTTTGTGCAGCCTTGGTTGTTCACTGTGTTAAAGATCAAATACCCTGCTTAAGAGTAAAAGAAATTGCATCCTTTAGTCGTATGTCCACTCAGAGTGCCAACAGTAGTGTTTAGGGTGATTGTGGTGTTTTGGGTTTTTTTAGCTACTTGCATGTGTGTTCAGCAGCTGGAGTAACTTCCTTGCTTTGTAAAATCAATGTTTCTCTATTTCCTAGGGAAAAAAAACCTAAATTGTTGGGATGAAAAAAATGGATTTCACTAGTTCTAGCATTTCTATGATCAGTGATTTCTTAAACTCTTTTAAAATTGGTCTGAACAGTCTTCCTGTAAAGCCAAGAGAGATAGTTACTTTTTCCATCTTTAGTTGTTTTCCAGTGTTCTTTGCCTTTCAAAAACTGTCATAGGAAAAGGCGTTTTTAGGAAAGAGCAGGGTCATGTGCATGTATGCTTCCCTTGTGCCTTCTCATGAAGACTTTGAGTTCCTTGTTCTTTAAGGAATTGTGAATTCAGTGGAGCATTCTGTGCCTTGTTAGTGTAGCCCAAACTGATTTATAACTCAGTATCGTTATGTGACATTTGGCTACATGCCCTCCTTGATCTCTTTCCTTGCCTCTTGGCTGATGGTCTGTGGTATTCAGGTTATAGTTTCTTGTTTCAGATGTCACTGAAGGAGCTGTAGCATGCTTTCATGTACAGTATGTTTCTGATGTAATACATCTTAGCGTTTATCATTAATTTATAATGTGGTTTCAAATGCTGGAAATAAAGGAATTCTCTCTAGCAGAACTTGCAAATTGTTTAGTTAACTGCTTTAATCTAGATATGAGAGGGTCGTTTACAAGTTATAAAATGTTACCAGTGTTGATTTCTGACTCCTCCCACACAGTTAATCCTGACAGAGATAAGGAAATTTTGCTGTTTATAGAGTAATTGTGTATAGCTCTAGGTGGCCAGTGGGACCAAAGCAGGGGCACGAAGATCCTTTCCAAAGTGGCTGCTCCTTTGTACACCAGGGTACATTTTCCTCCCTCCTCCTTTCTATGGGTTAGCAAGGTATGCAAGCTCGACTATTCCTGTCAGCTGTTGTCTGCTGCTTTGCCAAAAGGGAAGCAACGTGTGAATCTCCCAGCAGCAGCCTAATGAGCATTCTCCACCGGTTGGTGTCGTCCCCGCACCACCCTCGGAGGCAGCTCTTTGTCATCTGGAATTGGCTTGTCCTGAGTGATGCTGTACTTGCTGACTTTGCTGTAGAGGCTTTCCATCCCCCTGCTCTGCTTACTCATATGCATGGAAATGAACGTGCTCATTTATATATCAGTCTTTAGAAGCACAGATTTTAGAGGGTTTAGGGCTGCCAAGGTTCCTGGTGGCCTTTTCATTGAACACAATTCGGTGTTTAGTTTCTGAATTTAGTTTTTGGCTGCTAATTAAAAAAAACTTTTCTCTTTACATAAAAGAGTATATAGTGGTATTTTGCAAGTTAAGAAAAATGTTTCAGATTTAAGCATTAACACTTGACCATTGAATTTTTTTCCCCACACCTTCCTACATCCATGTGTTCTATACTGGGTTTCAGATGTTTAGATTAGGGGTTGGCTGCCCCCAGTGTGGCATTGTTACACCTTCAGGTTCAAATGACCAATATAAATCACTTTTCTTTTTTTTGGTATGATACATTTTTGGTAACAGAATGTACACCTCAGAAAAGCCAATGTGCTTGACCAGAGGGTAACATTTTGAAGTTGAAAACTAAAACAACTGTGGCAATTATTAGGCTTCTTCTGAGAAACCTTTTTGTGGCTAAGTAGAATAAAATCATGTTTGGGAATGTGATGGGTGACATTAGTTTCAGGTAGGCCAAACTTACATGTGATAAAATTTTAAACTTGATTTTCTTCATAATTAGACTTACTGACTGAAAGCTGTATAAATTGTATCCAAAAAATATTAAATCCATTGAAAGCTGACAGAATTCAGCTTGAACTTAACTCTTAGTTAGCTTTGTCCATGTGCTAAAATTGAATGTATAATTAAAATGTAAGCTTTATGAGTGCATTACTTTCTATTTTTAAGCAGCCGGTTTTATGTGTTTTTTTATGGCAGTGGTTTCATGCTGCTTCATTTTAGTTTTTAAAATTTTTCTTCATTCTCTCATTCTGTCATTGCGATAGTTGCTATGCAAACACTAGATAAGCTTTGTGTCTCTCATAAAAAAAGACAAAGTTTAAAATCAGCTGTCTGCAATAAATTTGAAAGAAAATGCTTTGAATATTAGGTTTAAGGCAGATTTTAAGAATTCTATCCATCATTTAAGTGCAATTATTGCGTTGCTTCCCAGGCCTTTGGAAATCTATAAAGGATAATGAAGTCTGATGTATTGTTTCACATCCCTGACATGTATGCAGGATGAGTGTTTTTCTTGTCAGGAGTGGATTTTTTCCCATCCACGTTTTCAGTCATGTTCACTAGAGCTTTGTGCCCTACCTGATGTACATCTGTAAAGCTTTGGGAAGTTTGGGCATGAGCAATGGTGGTTGCAGGCTCTGGTTTCTCAGCTGCTTTGAGCATGCAGCATGAAGCAGAATAGCTCAAGTTCTGCTGCTGTGCCTCAGCACCCACTCTCTGGTGGTCACCTGCCCAGCCCGAGGCTGAAGTCAAGCAGCTGTCTTACATCATCATCATCATCATCATCATCATCATCATGTGCATGATGAGCTGCAGCAGCAGGCATGACTTCTGCAACAGGCAAAAAGTCCATGCATTTAATAGCTTGACTGAGCAAGGTTATGGTTTTGAGTTGTGTTTAGAAATGTTGTGTAGCAAGGTTGGGTTGAACTTTCACCCCCAGTATTTCCCTATTGCTGTTAAAGGATGGTTCTATGATGATGTTGCTGGGTGTTCAGCCAGCATTCATGGTTTGCGTGAACATTCACCTCTTCACATCACATCAGCCCTTGTGAGGAACTGCTTTGGGAGGTGTTTTTTGTGCTGTTTTTAACTGGCGGGTACAGACTGCCTCAGAAGATCTTCAAATATACTCTGCTAGAAATTGTGAGCACTCTGGATGAGCTGTAACTGCCTGAGAGGGCACCACTGGTGCATGGGAGTGAGCACAGCTACTGGACTTCAGGAGCATCACGGTGCACTGGACATGCAGTCAAAGTGATTTTTGTCTTGCTGACAGAAAACACAGCAAACCTCAAAATCAGCATAAGGTACTGAGAGGTGTTAAGAGTCAAAGTGTCCATCACTTCACTTAAATCACAAGACTAGGCACTATATTCAGAATTTTTCAGCAGTGATTTTTACTTTCTTGGAGCTGAGTAATACATTTTAGTGAATGGTTGAACTAACCAAGCTTTCAACTACATCAAGAAGCTCAACTTAAACCCTAAGGGTGCCATGGCAGAATCTACTCAGTATGAAACAAAAACCTTAAGCAATTAAAAATTATTACTAAGACACAGTTTCTAACTTCAAATCAACTTGGTGACAAGATAAAGTGTTGAGGGAAGCTATTAATGAGGCAGAACTACAGTTATATACAATGGATTTTAAAGATACGTCTTCCTACACTGTAAAGTCCTTAGGTTTCTCTGACTTAGATATTTTAATTGCTTTTAAAATTAACTTTATTCAGGTAGTACTACCCCCAGGATTTGAGAACAGCTGCTCGTAGGAAAGGTCCAGAGGAGCTATAGTAGCTCAGCTGCCCATGCCATGTTTACATGTGGTAAAGAGTTTCTCCCGAAGAAAAGTAGCAGTTTTTTAAGATCTGCCACAGAGGAGAAACTCACTGGGAATAAAACCAGGCTTTTTTTTAAAATGCCATGATAAACACAAAATTGGTAATTCATCATAGTGTTAGGTAAATAGTATGAAAATTCTGTTGCTCAGCACAAATCAAGAAATAATTTGATTTTACTACTACTGATGAGGAATAGAAACTATCCCTTGTATTCTGGATCAAATCTCTAAAAATTCTGCTGTCAGCAGATGTTTGTCAGTGGAGGAAAGGGAAGTGACGGGAAAGGAACAAAGGGTCAATGCAGTTTGATAGGAAGTTGACTTTCATTTCTGGAGGGTATATTTGTTCTTAAAATGTTTTCACATTGGATGTTGTGAAAATTACTATAAAATATAGATTAAGAAATACAATTGTTTAAGACTGAGTTATGTGATGATTCTTTTCTTTCACTGTGTCCTTTTAATAGAAACTAGCATTTTAATCACTTAAAATTAGGAATACCAATCACTTAATACCCAAAACATGTTAAGAAATCTGATCTAATAAAGGAGTGTAATAGAGAGGTGATGGGGGGTGGGGGAACAGCAGTGAGACAGTTTAATCATTATACCTCCATCTAATTATTTTGGAGTTTTACCAGTATAAATGAGAGCAAAATTGGTTCTGTAAGTATTAAGTCAAGAATGTTTTCTTTTTAATCTGAGGAAGACAGACTATGAGAAGTAGAGTTCTGGCTTTTTAGATGTTATGATTTGTTTTAGGCTAGCAGTATTCAGAGTACAGATGGTACTTTAGATATTGCTAAAGCAGTAATCAGTGATAGAAGTCACCCTTCTTTGTTGGATTTGGATTTAAATTGTCCCTTACCTATGGGGAGACTTTTTTCTTTTTTCTACTTAGTGCTTCTATCAAATTTATTGCATGCCCAGCATTCCTGTTAATATTTTTTATTTGCCATATTGTAGTCTTTCGACTTCTTTAGCTCATCCATACTCAGATACTCTTTTTGAAGACTGTTACTTAACTTTGGTTCCTAACACATCTGTTCACAACATAGCTAAGTTTTCTACTTTATAACTTGACACTGGATATTTAGAAAACTAAGTAATCATTTTTAAACTGCAAGGACTCTGCACATATGATGGAATAGTGAGCTGAAAACTTTTTAAGGGGCTCAGGATACTGATATGGGGTATTGTTTTTGTACTGTGAAACTACATTTGTTCTGGTTGCTAGGATTCTTTTCATTCTATATATACACTATACAGTGCCCTCTTCCCTGATTCTCTCAACAGAGGTATAAACTTTGCTTGTTACAAAAAAGAATATGTTGGAAGCATGGATGTGACTTTTATCTAATTGCCAGGTTAATAATACACAAAGACCTGAATTATATTTGAAATGAAACGTCTCTTTATATTTACATTTTTAGAAGCATGTTGAAAATAACTGCTTCCTATTTTCTCCGTGTTTAAAGCCAAAAAAAGTTATGAAAAATTTCACACAAGATATTTTGGCTCATCCTTTAAATCTGTGTATGCATGATACTACAACAATGCATCTGTTAGTACCAGCTTTGATTTTTCCTAAATATGTAATTGAACAAAGATTTTGAAGGATTTAAAACATCAAATAAATGGAAAAAGAACCCTTACTTCTCTCCTAAAATTGCGTTTATTTTTCAACTAAGGAAAAGAACATACCACAAAAATGTTTTACCTGTAAGAAGAGATCAAAACTCAAGATCTTAAGGTCTAACTTTTCTAACATTTTAAATTGCACATAGGACTCTGAAGAACAGTGCTCAGGAGTTCTAATTTGCAAGTAGGACAGTACAATTAACTTAATTGCAGTTGCTCCTATGAACAAAGATTTGCCTGGGTTTGGCCCTTAATTAACGGGGAGGACAATCAGGTGTGAATTATAAACACACCGAAGTCTAATCTTCCAAGGTGCTTTGTGCCTCGTCAGAGCCGTTTATCATTCCCTGTTTTCTGGAGTTCATAGCTGCAATACTGTTGAACATCTTGCAGAATAAGCCTTGAAGAGAGCAGGGTGCTTTCTGATTCTCACACTCATCATGTGTTTGACCAGGATTAAAAGTTTTTTTCATAAAAACCTGACAGTTCTGCCCTCTTGTGATTTGACACTTGCATGCAAGACACAGAAGAGGGAAGCAGTGTGTATGAGTTGAAAAGTTTGTTAGTAATTAAACTAGTTGCAATTCTTTCTTTTAGACATAGCATAGTCTTACTGCAAAGTAATGTATGTGGAAATTTATACATCGCTCTGAAAACTACAGCAGAAGTTGTTCAAAAGTATAGTAAATGCTTAGAGACATGTGTGTGTACATGTCTACTAATATATAGCATATGCATGTAAATGTAGCAGAAAGAGAGGCAGTAGCTTTACCTAATATATTACAATACTGTTGGACTCCTTCCACTGCTTTAAATGCAGTCATGATTTTATCCGACCATTTGGAAAGTGTGTGTAATTCATAACTCTCTCCTTCCTTAATGTTACATTAATTCCTCATCTGTTGCCTCTGAAGGAATTGTTTTAAAGACAGTTTTTAACGCTTGAAATAGTCACCCTATATATGATTCACCAGACATCTTGTAGATCTCTTGGTGCTGTTTTGAGGTATTTCATTGTTTCTCAGTTCCTCACCCCCTTTTTTTTTTTTTTTTTTTTTTTTTTTTTTTGGAAATGACTTTTTTTAAAAAAGGTATCTCAGCAGGAAAAAGCCAGAAGCGCCAGTGCTTGCCAGAAGAAGCTTGCTTCCCACCCTGTGCCTTACCTTGCGCTGGCGGGCTATGGCAGTCCCGGCTGAGGCGGTGCTGCGGGGCGCTGCGCGGTGCCATCGGGGCTGCTGCGAGCATTCCAGCGCTATCCCAGCGCTCCCGCGGAACAATGAGGGATGGGCGCGCGGGCGGCCCGAGCCTATGCACCATTACGTCAGCGCCTCGCCATATAAGGGGCGGTGCAGCCCCGCCGCGCTGCCCGGTGCGCTCCGCTGCGCCCGCAGCCCGGGAACGCCGGCCGCTGCTGGGCAACCCGCTGGGCAGCTGGGCAACTCGGCCGCTCTGCCACCTCTGGGCAACTCTGGCACCTCTGGGCAATTGGATTCGGCCACTTCTGGGCAGCTCTGCCGCCTCTACGCAGTTCAGCCCGGCCACCGCTGGGCAACAGGGCAACTCAGCCACCTGTGGGTAGCCCGGCTCGGCCACCTGTGGGCAGCCCAGCCGCCGCTGGGCAACTCGGCCCGGCTATCTCTTGGCAGCTCTGCCACCTCTGGGCAGCTCTGCCCGGCCACCTCCGGGCAGCTGGGCTCAGTCACCTCTGGGCAACTCTGCCACCTCTGGGCAGCGGGGCCTGGCCACCTGTGGGCAACTCAGCCTGGGCAGCTTGGCCTGGCCACCTCTGGGCAGCCGGGCTCGGCCCTGGGCAGCTCGGCAGCGGGCGCTGGCTCCGGCCGAGCCCCGCGCTGTGTGAACCATTGCGTTTGTCCTCCAGCTCAGGGCCGAGAAGAATGTGCGGAAGGTTTGGGTTAGGGCAGTTCCTCTCTAGCACTGATAATAAAGTCGTTTTAAGTTGTTACTGATTAGGTACAATGTTTTCCACTTAGTCCCACAGCCTAGAGTTCGAAAACAGAAAATCTAAATTCCAAGTCATCTTGTTTAATTAGTTGCTCTAAGGGAGCTTTTTCTGTTGGTTTGGGTTTTTTTCTTTTAATTTTATTATGACAAAAAATGCAACTTTAGCTGAACTCCTCTGAGGGGGGATATGAACTTTGAGCCTTCCTTTTTTTTTTTTCCTTCTGTAAAGAGTCGGGGTCCTTGGAGGATAGTATTTTATTTCCTGATGATGTAACTACAAAACAATTCTCTTAAGTGATGATGGGAAGGCCAGATGAAATCTGATTTTTTTTTCTCTTCAATGTTTTTCTACAAACCCTTTCCTTTTTCGTATGTTTGTGTTTCAGCTAACACAATTAAGCAGTCCAACCAACTATTTTTAGTAAGAAGGTCTTGAAGAAATGAGTTGTTTGTTTTAATATTTAGGAAATAGGCAGAAAGCCAAAAAATAGGATTTAGATTGAAGAACTTAAAATGTATCTCTTGTATTCCCTGCACTTTAGTGTACACCCCAAATCAACACTGATGGCAGAAGGAAGAAATACTGGAAATAGGTACAAAATTTGTCACCGAAAATCCACTAAGGGATAACAGGAGTCAGTGAAACAAACTCCTTTTATGTTGGTGGGTAAATCAGACCATTGAAAGGCTTTCTACACTATTGAAATAGTAGGTACATCCACAATTAATTTCTTTGCAGCCTATTAGTCTTCATCTCTGTAGCTTAAGCCCTTCTCTGCCTGCCTTTAGTGTGTTTTGTCATATTGAACATAATGCTAACAATAAGGCAAGTTACTTATTTGGGGGTGTTGTCTGTTGGTATGAAGACAAACGGTGATTAAGATGTTTGCATTTTGTTAACAAGACAGACATCTTCTAGCTGTCTTGCATGTATTTACCCTGAGTGTAGCCTGAAAAAGGTACTTATTCTTTAGTTGACAAATTGCAGCAACCCTTTGCATGGTTACTGAGTAAAGACTTCCTCAGAACTCTGCTGCTTATTTGCATGGGTGATCCTGCTGTGTCCTCTTTGTAAGTTTGTGAGAAAGTTCAGAGTTGGATATCTTGTCAGAAGACTTTCAAATTAGTTAATACTAACCCTTCCCAAATGGTTTTGGAGATAGAAAACATCTTATTTGAATATATCAATGGACAGATCAGGATAATATTTCATTTTCTGCTCTAGGGAGAGATAATAATCAAATCCAAATAAAAGCAAAATAACCTGTCCTTTAGCTGATATTGGCCTATTCAGTTCCTTGGCTAATGTCTTTGGAGGCTAACAGTTTGTCTAGTTTTTATCAAAAGCATTATGCTAGTATGGATCATTTGAAATACAAGCTCATCTAGGTGACCTTGGTATGGGAAATATCTTCAGCTACAAACCTTTCTGCTGGGACTGTTTAAAATGGCAGCACAACTGAAGGTGCAAGGTGCTGTCTAAGAGTAGGCTGTGGGGGTACTGCTGTATCCCCTTCTGATTTGCAGGAGGAGTCAGGGAAGTCAGTGCAGGGTAGGTAGGATGTGAGTTAAATGTGAATGCATCCTTTTTTACATGTACCTATGTGAACATAAATATATAAATCCTTGGAGGTGAAAACTACTGTTTCTGTCCTGGGTTTGGTTTTTTTTCTTGCCTTCCCTTTGCAATTGCTTTGTTCTTTGCAGCTTTCCCTTCACCTGCATACACCCTGTTTCTATAGTCTGTATGAAAATTGCCTGCATTTTTGTTCTACCACATGAAACAGTTGTTTTAGCCCATAAGCAGCTTTGAAGAAGAGGACTTCTCAAAAGCTGGTAATCAAAAATCCATCCTCACAACCTAGTTCTATTCTGGAGTTCCAAGGAACACAGCTCAGATAGTGCGGGTGATAAGTTTATTGGTAGTCTGGGAACAGGGAATAGAGAGAATGCAAGTCCTTCTGTTTATAAGTCTGTGTTTACATCTGGGGATGGCCAAAATACAAACTCCTCGTTTCTTAGTTAATTCCTCTCTGCAATACAAAAGCGCACATCTGTGACCTTCTGCAAACCAGCTTTATCAAAGAGCATCAGCTGAGTGTATAATGACCTGACTTCCTTCTTTTATATTGTTATGACTTAAAGGACATTGTACAGTGCTACCCAAGCTCTGTTAAGGGCTTGGATATTTTATTAAGAATTCCAAGTTCTGGACTACTGTAACATGAAGAGTTCATTTTTATCTGAGGCAATGAGTTGAGTTGCAAAGGGAGCCTTCCTTTACTGCATTTTTACAGTTTCTTTCAGGATCTGTAGGTGGAATCCTGGCACTGGTGAACTACACTGAAAAGGAAAAAAAAAAGCCTTTGCGCAGGCAGCTATGCCTGTCTCATTCTCTGTTGCTCCTTGAAAATGAATTCTGTTTCCTTAGTTACTACACATAGTTTTGCACAGAATTGGTGCATTTTGCAACTTTTGTGACAGCAAAAGTTGATTTGTAGGTTGTTGATTTGTAGAAATTGGAGACCAAAAGAAAATCTAATTAAATCATTGGTGCATCTCCTGTCAATGCAGGGCTGCTCTCTGCAGCTGCTTGCAGTGACTTTTTTCTAGTTGCTGCTTATCGTTTTGTATTGTTCTTTGTGCCCACAAAATCTTTCAGGATTTTACTTTAGAAAATTAGAAGCTGGGAAGATGAAAGATTATATGAGTCCGGGAGAAGATAGGACAATTAAGCTAGAAGACTTTGAGGCAGTTATTTAGACTTTATCTAAAACTATCTGAATTCCTCCCATTACTTCCATCGTTAAACTTCTCTTTTTCTTCCCATGGCGTTTCATAGCAGCAGTTCCAGTGTCCTTAAACCCATAACCTATCTATTGCAGCATTTGACCCCTTCCTTTGGCCATTTTGTATCTAAGATAAATAAAGGAAATTAGAACTTGGGCCTCAGTTCAACAAAGCACTTAAAACATAGCCCTGTGTATTTTTGTTGAAAAAGGAAAGACTTCGGCAGAAGTCTGATTTTAATGATATATTGAAATGTTTGGCTGAATCAGGCTCTTGGTCACATTTACTTCATGTAGATATTGCTGAAGCTTGAGGCTTCTGAAATTCTCTCTGGGGTCTAAATCTTTAGATTACTTTCATATTCCAAAAATAAACATCTACTGATGTAGAAATACTGTCAAAGCTTTTATTAGTATTTTATATTACTTAGAACTGTTTGCCTTTTTTGAGGTGGTCTGCATAAGTTTTGCATGTGATACCTGGAGAACTGAAAACATGCGCAGAATTGAGAAGTTGAATTTTATTGCCTTGCATAAGTGGGAGCTAATATTTAGTGTTTTAATAACTCATGTGACTCCAAGGATTTTTCTCCACTGTGTGCTCAGCCTTGTCTCTGAAATCTGTGGGAGTTTGGACATTACTCAGTGGAAGATTCCCTCTAATTATTTCCTAGATTATTAGCATTCTTCAAAACTTTTCTAATTTATCTTTATTATTTCTCCTAGCATTATGTTTGATGATCTCTTAGATTTCATCTGTAAAGTGTTTTAGAGTTTAATATCCTAATATATAAGTGAATTTCTGAATATTGCAAAGAGAAATATGGAGGTTATTATGGCTTATTTACAGTCTGAAATGTACTGACAACTGATAAATGCATGTGGAAGGCAAGGGGTAGAAGCAGAGGAAAGTTCTAAAGATAACATTCTTCAGATTCATGTGTCTTTTACTATGGACCATGGGTGGAAAGAGATTCATATCTCCATTACTCTGTGGTTTTAATATTTTTTGGCAGCAGGGAGAAATATTTTTTCAAACTCTCCTATTGTTTACAGATTCCATTATTCTCTCTTTCTTTTTGCAGATACAAATAAAATTCCTAGCCAAATATTAAGGATAATTAGATCCCCTTATGTTGAGTGCTGTATGGGGAAGTTGATGACTGCACTTCTCAACTATTAAGGGCTTCTAAGGAGAACTTGCAAGTGCTTCATATCTGCTTGTGAGATGGTTTCATTTTCTATATGGGACCAAGGTAATTTTTTACCTTTTAATTTTGATAAAGAAGACAGTTTTTTTCATGGTGGAACTTATAATGAACAAAGATGGATAGAATTTAATTTGTATGCCTTCCCCTACTCTATAGAAACTATATAGCCAAGTAATCCTTTCTCTATGATAAAATGAGATAATTTTCTTTAGTTCATGAAAGGTCTGTGCAAGAGTGTATTTTAAGAAGAAGTTTGGGATTGGAGGTTTGTTTTGTTTGTGATGGGTTCTGCATTGAGATTTTTTTATCAGCCCACCCCCACCCACGAGTATGCCTGTCTAGTTGGGCTATTTCTGGAGGCACGACAGCCATTTCAGTATTAATGCAATAGCAAAAGTGAGTTGTAATCCTGTGAAGACTTAGGACCTTGGAAGATGCTCAGTTTCATGTCTGTAAACGTGCTTGAAAGTAGAACATATTTTAAATGTCTGTCTTTAGTCATTAGACTGCAGAAAAAATGACACTACTGCTTTTCTTTATTTCTTTATCCATTTCCTTGAATTCAGTCAAAGCAAGATTCTTTTTGCAGAGCTTCAGGGAAGTGGTATGGCTGAAACATTTTGACCTTCAAGTCTGACTCCACATGAATCCCTGTGTCTTTTTGATGTATTAATCTAAGCTGTGAGTTCCGTCATTTTATTCAAAGTGATCAACTCCTTTTCAGAGCAGTATAATTCTTGTTTGAATAAAAACCGTGCATGTTTGTTGACTCAGCTTTTCACACTGCCTTGAATTGAACATGGTGCCAGTGGAGGATGTTTCTTTCAAAGCTTTGATGATACGAAGTGAAAAAGTAGATCAAGTTAATGCAGGCTCTTTCAGCTTCTCCATATCATGCACCATGACTTCCCTTATGCTTTTCCCTTCACATCTCTTGTTCCTGCACTTGTTGCTGGGTGAGGCATTCCACCAGTGGCTTGGAGAGCAAAGCCTAGTACACAGGTAGCAGGGATTTGGCATTCAGGGTGTTTCTTGGGGCTTGCAGTTTACAGGAGCCTCCTGAGGCCATTGGCTACTTTGGGAGCACAAGCCTGTCAGGCACCCAGGTGAGTGTGGGCTCAAATGCAGCATCAGAACTGGAAAAAGGCTCATTGGTGCCATTGATTTTATGCAACGTGGACTACAAAACTGTTATGCTTTATTTTCTTTTTTGATGGGCAAGTAGAGAGAATCCAGAATTAAAATGTATCACGAAGCCTAAATGTCATTGTTATAATTCTGTTGAACAGGCTTCTCTTGCCTCCTACTGACTAACCCAGGCTTCTCTTGCCTCCTACTGATTAACAGCTCTGTGAAAACAGAGCTGTTCAAGAGTTTTTTTGAAAGAGAGTGAGGCTGTAGAAGAATGAGTATGGATGCTAAGGAAGGTAACATTTGCAAGGAGAGAAAGTATTTTTTATTGGGCTGCCTGCATTAGCAGAGTAAAACACAAACATGCTCTTGGGCCCAGAGGCCCTTCTTTGGGTCTTAAGATGTTGCATCAATGTTACAAAATCTGTGTAATAAGAGACATGATTTCTGCCTTGATAAACCCCCCCTTAGGGTTCCTGGTAAGAAATACATTCAAAAAGGCTTTTCTTGTTCTCTGTAATTTCAGTAGCTATACATTAGTTCCTGTTGAAACACAATGCTTCAAGTTATTGGTGATTTTGGTACCTGTTCAAGGAATATGTGTTGAAATAACGCAGAGGCAAATGCATCCTATACAGGCTGTTTTAGATTGTGGATTCCTAGGGATGTAATGTAGCTCATAAAACTTTGATCCCTTTGGGATTCAGAATTGCTGAGCTATCTGATGGATTCATAGTTTAGAAATGTGACTTAGTTGTGCGGTTCAGTTCTCTGGTCTGGAAAAGTATTTACAGAATTTCTTGACCTCCTAGGGTATAGTCACATGTAGCTCTTTGTGTTAGTCTTGCCCACAGCAGGTACTGTTCAAGGAGTCTCTTGGGCTTAGGGAAATGTATTTAGCAGACTCAGACACTCCACAGCTCCAGAGTCTGCAACAAAACTTTTACAAAACCCTGGAGTGAGGAAGGAGAACAAATACAAAAGGGTATTAATTTGGCTTTTTTACAGCAGCTGGCATGAGAAGTATCAGCCTTAAGAGCCATTACTTTCAGCTCGGCAATATTGAAGTTGTCTCATTATCTGGGAATGCTTTTATTGATCTCATGTCTCTGGGTGTTATGTCAACAGGACGGACCATTACTAAGAAAGTCTTCTAGGAGATGAACTAAATGCTTGAATAGCCTACAGCTTGCTTCATGCTTGAAAACTGAACTAAAGCACAAAAAAAAGTGGTTTAAGGAAATTCTCTTCCAGCACCTCGAGGACAGGCAAAATTTTCTTTTAGTCCCTAAAATCTTATGGTCTTTAAACAGTTTTCCTTGCAAACTTTCCCACTGCTTTATAGTCTGCTTTATTTTGTGGAGTTTTTTTAGTTGATGAGTACTTTATATTTAAGCTGTTTTGTTCAGCTACCTATTTTTAGTTGTAAGGAAGAAGCTTCTGTACCTTTTAACATTGTTTCCCCTGCGAAACTTGATTGAAAGAATTTTGACAGAGCACAATTTCTGTCTTCTATTTGCTCTGGCCAGTGAACTCAGGAGCTTCTAATACGAAGATTAATATTAATTAGATGAAAGATACTTACAGTCCATACAAATTGCACTTATAAAGAGTGTAGTCAGGATGAACTGCATAGAATTGATTAAAGAGAGCAATGTATTGGATTCTTGTAGTGATACAGTTTCTTGTAAGTGAAATCTGTAGTGGCATATTCTCCTATGAAATCACATAGTACATTTGATAACTGCTAATAATTTATCTTATAATCAGACTGTACTATTACTCAAGAAAAAATTAAGCTAATGGATTCAACAGAAGAACATAGACTTTAGTACTTTTAGGTGACTCTACAGAACAAAGATTTAAGCACCATAAATTTGTAGATCTTCGGGTTATTTACCCCCTACCCCCCTCCAGTAAATACAGAACTATATAATAAGTAAATATTTGTGCATAACTCTAGCCAGTAGCAAGGACAGAGGAGAAAAGTGGTTCTAGTTATTTTAATGCAGTACTTATGATAGTACTTATGCAGCCTTTTTGTGTTTAGCTTTTGAAATGATACAGAAATGTCTCAATTCCATTTATAATAGACAGAGGCCTAGAACTAGAAAGCTGCAAAAGAGCAAGTATATTTTTGAATTCCTAATGTATATTGTACTGGTTAAATCCAGATCCAGTTGTGCATGGCCTCTTAGTTTGATTTAAGTTTGGAGCACATGAAGTTTGTTGGTTCTTTTCTGTTTTACTTTATTTTTCTGACTTTAATTGTTTTTATTTCAAATTTCCATAGTAGATGGGCAGAGGCTATTCTCACATAAAACAAATCAGTCCTTGATATTGCTGCTGAGTAGCAGCATACATGAATCCAACAGTACCAAAATAGGAGTTATTTTGCTAGAAGCCCAAGATGTGTCCAGAGTGACATAAGGTTATACAGAGCTTGACAAGAATAAACACTTTGAGAGCTATAAAATTGCTTTGACCTTGGGGCTTGGGAACCTACGTGGAGCCTTAACTTTTAGCTATCTGTGTGTATGTAAATCAAAGCAAGTCATGCTCAGAAATTTTGCTAAGTATATTTTTCTCAGCAGTCAGTGTGACGGATGGTTGCAGTTCTTGGAGCAGTTGTGGTGGGCATAGGTATCCCTGGAGCAGAAACACACATAGCTCAGGGGCTTGTGGAAACCCTGATTGTGGCTTTGCTCGTGGAGAGCAGGGCCTGAGTTGGAGGGAGTTCTGAAGTGTCTCCAGATCTGTTGGGAATCACTCTGAAAAGTTTGTGCACTTTTACACAAAGGAGTTTGTGCACTTTTACACAAAGGAGTTCTGGGTATGTCTGAACTTCAATGAATAATGGTCCCAATGGATTTTGATTTCTTTCAGCTTGTTAATATTTAGAATGAATGACTGAAGGCTGTTTGTGATACCTTAGCTTTAAATGATGTCCTGATCTATGTTCCACAGGTATTGATGTAATAGAATTTAGGTCATTTAGTCAAACTCATTACTTTTCCTTTGATATTGGGCTTTCTTGGAAGCATTTTCTCTATTTTAGGTACTTACCAAAAGCAGCCAAGCTGCCCTTCTTTGGTAGTGAATTCCTACAGACTTCAGGGAATAGCATTAACATAGGTAATACAAAAAGAAATGGGGAAATCATGTTTGTGAATCTTTTTACAAGTACAATAATTTGCTTCTTTTCATAGCTGGAGTATGACAGAGAGACCAAATCACTTTGTGAAGTTGTTTGTTTGGAGTTTATTTTTCTTTACTGCACCAGATATTAATAAGTTTTTTTCTCTTCTTGTGCTATTCTGTTCATCTCTCTGGTTTTTATGTGCATCTAGGAGCCAAAAGCAATAGAAGAGGCTAATGTTGGTCAGGTGAGGTTCCAGTTTGTCTTTGTCATGTTGGAAGAAGAAAATCCATTAGTGGATTATTGGAAGGTGGAGGGAGGGCCATGTGAAGATGCCAGTGTCCAATGGAGTGACTGGGAAGGAATGATTAGAGGTATTTTTAGCATTTGCACTGGAATGCAGGCAGACTCATCAATTGCACTTTTGTTCCCAGAGGGAGGTCAGTGGGAGAGGGAAGAGGTCCAGAATCAGGAAGTAATCCACACAGAATCACAAATGCTTTTCACTTTGACATTAATCTCAGTTTAGAAAGGAGAATGCCTGGATATTGCATTTCTGCATGGAATTATCTTAGAAATCTTGTGTTTCAAATAGGGCCAACTTGTTACTCTCAGTTGCATGGCACTGAGGACAGAGAAAATGGTCACATTTTTCATAATGAAGAAAAATGTTCACTTTGTTTTCTGGGAGAGCTTTGGATTTGATTTTTTTTATGTCTTCATTCTTCTGACCCTGACATTGTTCTGTCTCTCTCATAGTAATTTCTTAAGTGACAGTGATTTTAGAATAGAACCTTATTGTTTTGTTGTGTCATTTTTCTGGTAAATTTTTCAATATTTTACTTTCACTAAACTTTTCTTCTCTTTTAAAAACCACTTCTTCATTGACCTGAACTATGAAAGCTGCTATATCTAAAACCCCATCAGGTGACAGTCCTTTTAAAGTGTATGTTTGTGTGCATGGTTTTATGACATTTACAGGCTATTACTGTTTCCACTTTGATGAACAATGAATGTACCAGGAATGTGTTCATGTGCAACATTTGAATGCAAATCCTAAGTTAAACACTTTCACAACTCTTAAGCTATGGGTGTATTGGTACAAGCTGGAGTTCCACATGTTATTTCTCTCTTAGGAACTGCACAGATCTCTTAGGTATTCTTTTGGCTGCTGCCTTTTGGGCATATGCATGTTATAAAGTTTCTTAAAGAAAACATTTTTTCTTTCTTGTTCATAAATGCAATTTGTGGGAGAATTTTGTTCCATTTTTTGAGAACCTGTAAATTCAAAAGAAGTTGGGTTGTTCTGTGTGATTTTTTGTGTGACTAGTTGGGAAGAAAATTGTGATTCTGTTCTTGGTATCAGAAAGTTTGTAAGTGCTACAGAGCAAGCAAACCATGAAGGGGGGGACACAGCTCTCGAGCAGCTGAGTGGTTCAGACTGAAAAGTGCTTGGGCTTCTCAATTCTGTGGTTCACAGTGAGCATGCTCATATGTTTTGTTACTTCCAAAGAAATATTACATCATCTCATTTGCAAAGTCACTAGGCTATAGCTGTCTTTACATCCAACAGAGTTCTCAAGTGGGATATCAAATACATGCATAATCAGAACAAAGCCTTTATTGGTTGATTGTACCCTTAGGGTGGGATGCTGAATGGTAGTTGCATATGGAAGACATAATCTTACAGACTTAACCATTTCCTAACCATCCTATCAGCAGCTATGAAGTGAAATAATAGCCTGGGGATAAGATTCACTTGGGAAGGGTGTAGCTAAAGAAAATAAGATTTTAAATTGGTTTAATGAGTTCATCATCTTTCTGTAAATGCACTTAAATGTATTGAAACAAACAGAAAGAATCAGAAGAGTTTTATGGATATATTTATAGACTGATTTGCTGAACTTTCATGTGGTATAATTCCTGTTGTTAATGAATTCAAAGGAGGTAGACCAATTTCCACCCAGTCTGTGGTTTTAATTTATTGGAAAATGACCCATTTAAAAATACTGGAAATATTTTTTTTTTGTTATGGAATATTAAATTTGTCTTTCTAAGCTAATTTAAGTACTTTTTAGAGTTATTCACTTGTTAAGGACCATATGTGCAAAATATGTGTCTGGTGATTTTAATTGGTCCAGTTCAGAACTGATCTGGTTTTTAATAAGAACTTTTTTTTTGTGAAAGGTATAATATAGAGCTTATAATTCTCAAGCTACATGAAAGTGATACCAAAGTTTGGTCTTTTATTGATTGTCTTGGTATTTTTTGTGATCTCAGTCTAGTTTTAATGAACCTGGATTTCATAAACCAAATCAAATAAACAGGTAAGTTCTTACTCTGAGGGAAATTAGACCACATTAAAAAAACAAAAGCAAAAACCAAACAAAACGCCTACATTAAAAAATCTGAGCTTTATGTTATGATGATCTACATGTGATTTCCTGTCTTGTCTTAATGCAGTTTTTATATGTGGCTTCAGGGTAAAATTGTACTGAACTTTCAAATTAAAACTGCTAGTCAGCCTTTGGGTATGTGTACCTTTTAGACTGGAAGGTGTTTTTCAGGGAAATTGCCGACTGAACCCAAGGCCATGGGTTTTGTTCCTCTCTTCCCTCTTGTGGCTGTTCCCAAACTAAATTAGGCTCCAGTATGAGTAATCCATCAATATTGACTTTGCTTTTGAGGTATATTTCTTGAAGAGTGGGAACTGGTTGAAAAGTTCTTTGTGTTTTGTGCCTGTCCCAATATATCCTTATAAATAAAAAAATTTGATTTGGTCATTTCACAGAATCCCCCTAGTTCTTCACATCAGTTTCAGATGGACAGTGCTCCCATAAAAATCTTGAAACAAGATACTGATTTTAGAAGTGTTGGTCTCAAAATACTCTCCTTGATCCTTCAAGAACCTCTGGGACAGAGTTGTGTAAAGTACTGAAGATTCTCAAGTGAAAAGCAAGGCATATACAGCAGAATTTAAAACTTCCCAGTATTTTTGTCCAGTCACAGTGTAATTCTTTATGGGTTTTTTTCGAAATGCATACCCAGGACAGAGTGTGGATGAGGACTCAGACTTAGTAAAGCTAATATGCAAGTTTTTGATGAATGCAAGTTTCAGCTGTTATCCATTGGATGGGCAATAGGTGATGTTTAACATCCTACCAACTTGCTTTTCTTTTACTTATTAGCAATTCTGTTTAGAAAAATAGAGAGGAAAGGGTTGGATGATGGGATGAGCCTGTGTGACATTTTCTCCCTGACAGTTATTTATGTAGGCATCTTTGTTTCAGTCTCCCAGTGATATTTATACCAGTGGTGGAGTAGATATTGGGACAAAGGATTACTAGTTAATTTGGGGAGTTAAATATACATGTGACTGATGTGTTAAGGAAAACACCACCACAAACATCCTCCAGGTTTTGGTAGGGAAGCATCAGTCTGTAGAATTTCTCTTTTTGACAGTGGAGGTTGCCACATGACCTTTGTGCTTTTTGGCCTCTGTGAATTAGTCCTGAACACTACTCAGAAATGTAAGGAAAAGCATAATTCTACATGAATTGCAGTCAGTTTCATAGGACACCTTGGAAGTAAACATCAAACTCTGGGATGAAAATTAGGCTTAAAAAACAGATAAAATAACCTAGCATGTCCAAGAAGAGTCACTCAATAACAAAACTGTAAATAAAAGTAAGACATGCTGGATAGTTCCCATTCTTAGCATAAACCCATGTAAGTAACTAACAGTGGCTTTGCAAACTTAAGAAAATACCAGGTTTCAGGCTGTGCATCTCTGTTGGTTTCATTATGGTCTTGAGACTTTAGGTGGAGGTAAAAGGTAATTCTGTAGTCTCTGATTATGCAATTTAGGTAATTTTCTGACATTGGTTCCTTTTTTTTTTTATTTGGAAACCTCTGTCTGCATCTCTTCACATTAAAAACAAATGAACAATCAAAAAACCCCAACCAAATAAGAAAAAAGCAACCCAAGCTCCTGAAATCAACTGACCAAAGAAATGAGGAACAGACCCAGAAAAAGAAAAGGTCAAGTATTGTCACATACTGATGCTGATAATCAGTGCAAGAGCACTGATGAAAGGAAAATAATGAAGTTTTACTTTAATGAGACTTCTCTTGAAGCTGGCCAGCATATCTCCTTATGTGCTGTGTGTCATCAAGTGACTCCTTTTGGAAATGCTTGGTTGTTTTAAACCTGTTTAAAATAATGGATGGACTAATTACTTCTGTTTAATAGTACCAAGGTAACTACTCACTTCTCTTTTAGTGGATACATCCATTTTTGTCCCTCCATTAATCTTTTACTCTTTTTTTCTGCCCATCTTTGTGAAGAATTATCTGTGTGATTTTAGCTTTTCACGGTCTTCTCTTGACAACAAAAACATGGGCATGTGTAGTGTTATAGATGTTATTTGAGGTGCACTACTCTGGAATTGTGAAGTGTATGACCAAGCTGACCCTGGGAAGCAGGAGTTGCAGGGAGAGAGACTGCAAACCAGTAAACTGAGCAGTGAGTTCACATGAAAAGACTGTTGGATCACCAGTGTTGATGCTTGGGTAAGCGATTCACAAAGGAATCTTCCATCTGGAAACTGAAAGGAGAAAAAGTTTCTTTAAGGTGGCCTTAAAAAAAAAAGGTAAAAAATTGCTTCTCCAGTACATGGCTGCAGCTATATATTTTGCAGCATGAGTCATAGATGGCTGTATACTTCTATTTCCCCTTGCATAGGAAGAATAAACTTCGGAGAAGAGGAAGTTAAGAGAAAACAAGTGTGAACAACTGCTAATGGTGCTCTCTCTGGCTCCATTCAGTCTGCCATTCCATCATACTTGAAGGGGGTAATTCAGAGATTCCTTTCTTGGCATATAAGTGGCAACATATGTTTGAAACAGTGAGTGGAAAATGTAGGAAAAAAATGACAGGCTTATGGCAATAGGAAGGCAACGAAAAATTTGTTGCCCTAACGTTAGCCGCATAATTGGTACACTTAACTTCTGAGGGACTGATTTATTTAAAGACAAAAATTTATGCTCCATTTATTCAGGTTGTCTATACGTGGTCTTCATCTTACAGTGCCTTCATAATTTCTCTGCTCTCTGAGGGAGTGGAAGGTGATAGGAGAGGCTCAGAACCTCAGCCAAGGAATAGAGGGGGAAACCTGGGTGCAAATAGACAAACCAACCTTCATTCATATTCTCATTTTGAAAGAGGAAGAATTGAAAGCCTCCTTTATTTTAATATTCAGTTTTGTGCCCTTTTTTATAATTTTTACCATGAGTTAGCTAGAATGTTTATGGCTTAATGCAACATAAGATGTACTGCCTAATGAATGGAATAGCTGTCCTGGAAACAGGTGTCATCCAAAATAGTGTTTCCAGTGTGCAGTACATGCTGAGGTAACCTGCTGACTTTACTCTGAGAAGGGTTTCTCCCCATGCATACATCTGTGCACAACTGTAAGCAAAATGCAGAATCTCAAACTGTACGTGATGGAGAGAGAATGTAGGTAGTTCTTTCTGTTTCCTTGGTTAATTTTGTGCCCTGAGTTGAATAATTCATTTCAACGGAGAGTGTTGTTTGGAAGGTCAGGGTCAAACCTAGTCTTGTGGATCTTCTGATGACATGTAAAATGTGTGTTTAGGAATGCTTTTTGGCCTGAAGCTGAAAACTCTACAATCCAAATAATATATTCTCAAAAAATGCTTAGGAGGAAATCAGTCTGTTTTCTTTCTATTGAAAAATGATTTATCAAAACCCTGGGAGAATGTTTCCCACCACATTTGCCTTCAGAAATGTGGCCTGTTTTCTGAAGAGTGGTGTGAGTCCTTTGGAGAACTGTAACTTGGCAACTGATTGGTCTTGTTATGGCCCTTACTCCATGGGGATCTTACTCCCTGCATGGAAAAGGAAAGTTGACTAGATGACGTTTTAATTTTGTTCATTCTCCTTTCTAACCTCTTCTGGCTCTGGGATTTTATGATCTAGTGGTTTAATTTTGAGATGCTAAGTCTTATGTGAGATTACAAATACCGGTAAGTTGATTGCATTATGCTAGCAATTGTAGCTTATTCTGGGGAGGGAAGGGCAGATGCCTTACCAATCTTATTTAAATTCAGAAAGTGTGCTCCTAAACTTGTAAAAGTAGATAAAAAGCCAGCTCTAGCTTTAAAAAAAAACAAAAGCAAAACAATGAAAACAGCCTCCATATTTAGTACTGTTCTAACAAGTAACACTCTGAAAACTTGAGAAACCTGAGCTACTATCTCTACCAGAGTAAATGACATCACAAATACTGTCAGCAAAATGAATTTAAAAAATGTTTTGAAAGGAAACCTGTTTATGTTATTTTGGTTGTCACCCATGTTAGCAAAAAGCCAGGAAAATGCATCTGAAATTCATAGAAATCTTTGGAGTTAAAAAGGAAGACAAGAATTTCTAACTATGTAGAGAGAGGAACCTGTGCAACAAAATTCATTAATGTACTGCTTGTTTGGGAAGAAAGAGGAGACATTTTTAAAGCAATTTTAGGAAAATTATTAAGTATTTTCTACTTGATAGTTTCTGTACGTCTTATTTTAGTTACATGCAAATGCATTCAATTGCTCTGTAATTTCTTTGGGTTATTTTGTTTGATTGTTGGCTTTTAAGTTTAGTAAATTGACTTTGGTGGAATCACTTCCATGCAAGCAGAATCCTGCAAATGTGTGGACTACAGTGATGCAGGTCAGAAGGGACAAGGTCATGCATCCTTTCTAAGGCCCTGCCTCCTAATCATGCATCAGTTTGAAGAGTGCATTTAAAGAGGTTTGTCCTTCTGCTGCTCTGCTCATGTTTTGGTTTCTGAGCAACTAATAGTTAAGGAGAGAAATAAATTTTGTATTATAAACACTGCAGCTGATTTGAGTTTTTCCTTGGATTGGCCATCACACCAGCAAAAATGCTGTGAGGACTTGTCATGTTTGATTGAGATAGAGCTTTTGCTTCAGTACATTGGCTAAAACATACACCCTGTGACCCACTGGCAGGTGTCAGAACGGAATCAGTGCATGTTCTTATGTCATTGTTCTCCACCACCATGTAACTCTGGTCTCAAGGTGTGACATCTTTATGGTGTGGGAAACTCCAAGTGGTTTGTACAACTTTTTAAAGCAACAGGGTTGTTGCTGTCTGTGTGCCATGAGTAGCAGCCATCCGGTAGAAGGGCAGATTTCAAAGGGACATGTGGACTGCTTGCTGGGTATGGAACACATGTGCACACATAGTTATTTCTTGTGAAATGCTAGCAGTGAATGAATCCTTTTCCCCTTTCTTTTTCTTGAGTTGAACAGAAGTTCTACTGCTCCATTTTACTTCAGTCACCATGTAGCAAATGCTGGAGGAGAGACAGCCACTGCTGTCGTCCTTCCCTGACTGAAGGTTGAAATCTATGCTTTTATGCCATCTATCTTTAGATAAGATCCACCAATATCTTGTCTTTTCCTAATAAAGTGATAAATCCTTCTTTAGGATCCTGCTCTTATCAGTATTGGCAATTAATTGCCCTGTAAAAAATAATTATTGTTATTACTGAACTATTAACTTCTTAAAGTATAGCTTTGGATGTTTGAAAAAAGCTTTGTGCAGATGTGTAGCTCTGACTTCTGTGTGTCTGACCTGTGCTGGTGCACAGCAGTGGATATGACCTGTTTTGAGTATAGTTGCAAATTTAGTTAGATTTGGATATCACAGTGGGGCTCAGTCTGCTTTTTTTAGTGCTGAGAAGATGAGATGTTCTCTTAGCTGCAACTTCTAATAGGAGTAGATTTGAACTGCTTCAAAATTCTTTAAATCCTTTTATCCAGTGTCATCGGAGTTGTTTTTTTCAGTCTCAGATATAAGCAGTGTTGATTTACTGTATTGGGATGAGCTTCTTCTATGGGTCTTGGGGATCAGTATTGTTGTTTACTTCCCCATCCAGTGTGCAGTGCTGATGCTGTTGTAGAATGTTTTCTGTGATGAAATTTGGCCTAGAGATGATTAGGAATTGCCTACACTGGAGAGCTCTCTGAATAAACTAAAGAGACAACAAATCTAATGCTTTGGGGTTTATTGCGAACTATAATTTGAAGTTTGTAAATATTCTAAGAGAAGGATGCAACATGAGTAGAGTAGAGATCCTATGTAAATATTTGGGCTTTAAAGTCTGGAATGTCTTCTGATGTTGTTTTATACCATTTCCTTTTAAGCAGAATGTTTGTATGTTTTTAAAAGATGTAAACTCTTAGGATGTTAGCTTATTAATGTGGAGAAATTAAAGTGTGCAAAAATACCTTACTGTATATTAATGAAATAAATATTTCAACAATGTAAATAGATTACAGTAATTGAAACCTAAATGCACTTGAGATTGTGGTCACTAGAACAGGAATTTTACATTTCTGATTGATTCCTCCCTGCCTGGAAATAGGCATTACAAACCCCTTTCTCTTTGCTTCCTTCCAGGAATTCAAAATATCTTAGTTTTTTCATATTGAATTATGTGTTTTAAGGGCACCAACAACAGCCATTGCTCTTTCATAGTGACTTGGAAGCAGAGAATAAAAAGATTTGTAAAGCATGTTAGTGCACCTGTTCTAGCATAATTTCAGGACTCTTAGCAGAGGATGCTTAACAGAAGTGTAAGAGGCAAACTGTGGGGTAAGCATGGACACAATAATTTGTTCTATAACAGTGTCTCATTTTGATTTCTAATCAGAAATACATTTGATTTCAAAATAATATTTTTCCCTTCTTTTTCATGCATGGTGCTGAATCCTCAGAAACAAAAGTCAACCATTTCAGTGCCTTTATTTTGCATCTAAAGGCTCAGTAGAATTTTCTAAACTTCTGGGCTTAGAAATTTCTGGTTGAAGCGTCACAATCTCTTTATCAATAAAAGAAACAAGCTTTTTGATGTACTTTCAGTTTTGGAGTTACCTTGTTTTTATATTAATAGAGGCTTTCTTTTTCCGTAATGCAAGGTAAAGTAGAGAAAAGTTCCTGAAGAGCCTTCACTCTCCATTCATAATGATATGTGTGTGATGCATTTGATTGTGTTCTCTCTTAACATATAAAACAAGAAATTGTACAGAGAGAGTAGATGAGTGAATATATAAATAGGTATGGAAATTTCACTGGCTGTGGATGTCTCATTTGAAAGGTGAAAAGCAATAAAGAACATCAGATGTGCAAATCTGTATAATAAAATGTATCCTAATATACATATGTGCAAAAATGAGTGCGTATATATGTATGTGCATGTGTGTGTATATATGGACTTAGATTCATCTACTGCATTAATGTCAAATTCCCAGAAATGTGGTGACAAGAGAGGCCCATTTTAGCTCATGTCAGGACAACGTGCTTTAGTAATTTCTCCATCCCTGGAGGGCTTATTAAACATTAAACAAAATGTCTCAGAATATAACTGATTGAGTGTTTTAAATTATGCCCTTTTGTTTGGCTCTTGGCCAGCTGCTCATTGCACCGGGCTGTGGCAAACAAAACCTGTAATTTACACTGACAGTATCATGCACTTCACTCTGCAAGCTTCTCAACTTAGAACTTTTATAAAGTAAACATTCAAACAAACCTCAGGTTCTTAATGTAAACATATTTTGTAACTGTAAACTTAGCCAAACAGTTAAGAATCAAATAGGGGTTGTATTTTTTCCCCTTCCCATGAAAATGTCTTTATATATTTTTCCTTCCTTTGCTGATAAATAGGGATATCTCTACATAAGTAATGAGAAAAGACATCAGTAATCAAAGAACGTTTTTCTTTCTCACATTTCTTCTTTTTTTAACCATGTGACATTGCCACCAATTTCCTGTTTTATTTTTTACTACCAAGCATGTCCTAGTGAGGACTGACACAAATTTCACCATACATGGCATATCTGCTTATGACATTCCACTTGGTCCAAACTCAGAATGCAAAATGCAATTTAGTACACTTCTATGAAATGTAGAATTTTCAGGTATTTCTGTGATTTTGCTGTTTGCCTTTTTTTCCCCCAGTTTGATGAATTTGTTTTCTTTCAAGAGGGTGTTTCCTTAAAACTGAAAGGTGAAGTCTAAATGTGCAGGCAGAAGTAGAACGGTAAGGAATCTGAATGGGCAGATGCTGTAGATGTGAAACAGATAAACTGGATCAGAGCCATTGGTTAATACCTGCACATGAGGGAAACGTACAAGAAACTGTGCTGCAAGTTACTGTGGTGTAAATAAAGAGCCCAGGACAGATTCATCCTGCAAATTGCTTCATCAAAGAGAGGTTATGGAAAGGAGTAGTGACCCAGCTACATTATCTACAAGCCATCACTTATGGAGTGGGATTTTAGTGTGTGTAAAGATGCCTGTCTTTAGTCACTTGAGTGGAGCTGTATTTCCATGGACAACACGGGGATCTTGGCACCAGCCCTAAAGTGTAGGCATCTGAACAGAGTTCCTCACTTTAGATCTATAGGCTGAATCCTGCCTTTAATGCCAAACATGGAACAAAGTTCATTTTTTGTTTCTGAACATAATTCACAGCTACGCTCAGGAGCAGAGAGGGGACATGAGCAGTAGGAGGACAGAGCTTGCCCCATGTTAGGCTTACTGGGAGATACTGTGATATACCTGACATAAGATCATCTCATGTAAGAATGGAGAAACAGTAACATAATCTGAATAGGAAGAGAAAGTTGGGATTTTTTTTGAGCTGCAACCAAAACTACATGTTTTGCCACAATGATAACAAAAATTTGTACTCTTTATAGAGCTAATGACAAGAACAGAAAAGGAAATTGAATTGAATGATTTTAATACTAAGAACTGAAGTGTCTGAGAACAGATGGATCAAATAGAACACACATACATAAAAAAAGAAGAAACCAATGCACAAAACTTGCATATGAATATCTGCTTAGTATATACCTTATGAAGCATTCACAAACTCCTCTAGCATCTTGTTGTTTGTACTCTTGTCTTTATGTGTTTGTTCTGAATGCAATGACAGTGAGTAAGGCTGGGCACCTGTTATGACTTAAAGCATCATCATTCCATTTTATGCAGGAAAGTGAGGAATTTGTGAGAAATAAGGAAGGACTTTTTGAGTGTTATACAGCAAATCACCAGCTTTTTCTTTCCCACTGCAATTATAACAGCTGAACAAACAAAATAACATGAGAAGTTTCTTAAATAATTAAGGTGGATGTTTGGATGCTACAGGGAAGTGGAATGATGTTCAAATGGTTCAGGATGGATTTTTTCTGCATTCCTGGTCTTAGTGTCATCTTGTGTTGGGATCCAAGTATTCCTCTGTCCTAATTCTTGAGGATATTTCAATGTCTTAAATATCCATCATATACATTTTGTCTAATTGCTCTTTTATTTGTGTGCATTCATTTGAAGAGGGCTTGTGATATGTTCTCTCCAGCATTTTTTGAGAAAAATGTAATTGAAGATATTTTTAGTATTTTTCTTTTAAAAACAAACAGCCTCTCCCTTTCTTCTTGGAGGCAGGAGAGCTCTGCTTTATTTGGAATAATTTTTAAAAGCCTAACTGTTCCCTTGAGCTCATCATCTTTATTCTTCTCCCTATTATTTTTATGAACTGCTGCATGCCTTATTTCATTGGGAAGTCTGGCTGTGGCTCTCCAGGAGGATGAAGGCTGCATGCCTGAACTCTTTTCAAACTATGACGCCACGTGCTAGTACTTATTTCTTACACGTTTGACTAAATATTTCATTATAGATATTTTCAAGAGACTTGTGCATGGGTTCCCATGATCTCATTCTTGGATTTTTTAGAAAGAAAAGAAGGAAAAAGTGAAGGTTGTGATATTCTACAGCTATCCAAATATCCAGCTTTTGCAATGGCAAATCAAACTTCTGATATTGCTTCCACATTTGGGTGCAATAAGGATAGGTAGCTTTTTGTAAAAACAGTTTTATTTGTTGTAGAAAAAAGCTGGCTTTTTGTATACTGAAACTAAATTAGTTATGGAAGTATGTTTCATGACTGGATTTGTTTTCTTGTCCAATAATTTGCAAGCTACCAGGTTTCCCACACTGTTGGGAGGAACACAGAGGTTTTCTGTAGCATATTCTTATCAAGGTCAAACTGCACTCTTGCTTAATATCCTGGGCACTAAAAGATAACCTGTTTTCAAGAGCCCAGGAGAAATTTAGTAATTCAGAAGATTCTTTCTTGCATTTTAGTTGAACATAGCTTATCGATGAAAAAATGGGATGACGATGGATAGGTGCACAGGCTAAGAGACTCGATTAAAATTGGCCTTTGTAAATATCTGTTTCAAACAATTGTTTGTAAATAGTCAAATCCTCAAGGGCTTTTTATGCACGTTAAAGAGAAACATATCCATACTGGAAGAGGGGTAAATGAGCTGCTCGAAGCCCAGTTAGTCTTGCTTCAGTTCAGATACCAGGATTAACAGGATAGAACAGCAAAGCATTACTTGAGGACAGGTGGGGAAGGAGAGCAGACTTGCCACATCGTTCTGCTTTTCCCTCAAATGGCTGGAGATTTTTGTGTTCATCAGATGCATGCCAGTTCTCTTCCCTATAGTGTCTTTTCTTGTTAAAAACTAGTGCTGTCCATTTCCCTGTCAGCTTTAAGAACCCATCAGCTAATAGTTCATCTGTTTTTCATGCAAGTTCTTTTAGAATACTTCAATACCATTTAGTCCTGGTGAAGTGCAAGTAAACTTGCTGCTTTGTGTTGTACAGGTTTGATTTAAAGCTTTTCCTACTACCAGTTTGGCTTCACAGACTCTTTCTCCAGAAACAGTCTAATGTAGAAACCTCCCTGACTTCCAAAACATTGGAATCCAATATTGGTAGTCAGTCAATACAAATATAAAAGAGATTGCGGCAAATGAACCAAATTAATTTTATACTTCATTGCTGAGAGGAGAAAGGTCTCCAGATTCTGATTTCAGCCCTCATCATTGTTTTGGATTGGTGATCAGTAGTCAGGCATTTATATGATTAACTGTGTAAAAGCATATCCAGACCTTCTCAGAGTTGAAGTACATATATAAACAGATAAATATATTTCTCTTGTTCAGCTCCACTTTCCTGCTTTCCTTTTTTTGTTGCAGCTGTACAGCTCCTACGTCAGCATAATCTGTTCTCTAATTTTGATTTAAATACTTATCAATAGTCTAATCATATTTCTCTTGATGTTCTTCTCACATAGTGTAGAAGTATAAAATCACATTCTATCCAAGGCCACATTTACAACTGGACAGACTAATTTGGATTTTTGAAATTGCATGGGAGCCCTTGCACCCTTGTTTTTTGACTGTTTGGTTTGTAGGGTTTTTTTTAAATTCTGCTTGTTTGAAATGCTCTTTGGTTAGACAGAGCTTTGCTATTTCCTGTCAAACTTCATTAGCTACTTAAATGCTTTATTTCCAAGAATACAGAGTTTTAATGATTGCATCTCTAATTGGTGTGTCATCCTGAGCTGTGCTTGCATCTGCCAACTTTCTGTTAAGTTTAAATAGTCTTCATCTTAATTTTAAGCTTAAATACCAGTAGCCTGTTTCTGGTTTTTTTTTAGGTAAACTTGTGCATCCTATTCCAAAAGTCTTCCACAGTCAAATAAAACTGAATTCTTTCTTTCTACATCATTTTCTCAGCTTATTTATGAAATGTGACTGTAATGCCAGAACCTGTGCTTTGGTACTAGAGCTATTTCAAAGATGTAGCCATGGAGACAGTCCTGTTATCAGGTGGCTAAAAAGCTATTTTTTTTTCTCCAAGCATGTCGAAAATTCTTTTATATGTTGTTATTTTATCATTAATAACTCCTTCTTCCTTTTCTCCAAGAAATTCTGTGGATATCTGCTGTGTATCATAAAACCACCTGTCTTTGCATTTAGTAATCAGAATACACAAGGGCAAGATTGTATGTACTCTTCTGAGACTCAGATCTTTGCATGTGTGACCATTAAACAACAGACTTTAATGAAATGCTGGCAGTGAAATCTGATGTTATATGGAATTGGCTGAATTTTAAGATTGGTTGCAGATAAGAAATTTAGACCAAACTAATCTTAAAATTTGATAATCCTTATAAGCATATGTGGAAAACAGGCTGGTTCATGTAAAATAATGTTTTATGTTGTGCAACTAGTAAAGAGCTCTCTTTGGAATGCCTTCTTTTCTTTCTTTGTATTGGAATGCCTGCTTTTCTTTCTTGGCATCTGAAGTTAATACAGAGCTAAAGAAGATGGGAATTCACAGAGATCAGGATGTTGAATATGTAAGATATATTCCTTTGATAAAATTATTGAGTTACACACCATGCTGTTGGATATTTGCTATTGCAAGAAATTATGCATTCCAAAGTGATATTACAAACCTCCTTAGCCTTTGGTAAACTGAGGGCTTAGGAAGCTAAATCAACTCAGCATTTGTGCCCTTCTGTAGGTTCAGTTCTGTATATTTCAAATATCCTTTATTTCTAGGCCAAACGCTACACTCAGGGAGACCTAAAGCACATACAGATGATCGCAGCAGTTTTCATTGTCTTTTCAGGAGAATTGAACTGTGTAAACTCAGACTTCACTCACTGCTTCTTCATTCAGAGCTAGTGTTGGCTGCTACATTGTGTTCAGAGACCATGAGAAATCTGGATTCTGAACCAAAGGCAATCTATATTGGGGTGATATTTCAATAACAGGTGGGGATGGATAGCAATTAAAAACATGGATTTATGGATGTGGTGCTGTATTACAGTGGTGAAGCTTTGATAAGATTTGACGAGCATGTTTACAAGGTCCTTGGAGTTTTAATAGAGTGGTTTTCATTAATTTTATTTGTAACCTATAGTTTTTATTGGCTATACTTAAATCTAGCCTATAAGGATTTTGGAGGTTTAGAGCAAACTTAGAGATATAAAATGTTAAGTAACTTTATCCAGTGAGTGTGTTTGTCCAAATATGTCGTCAAACTTCTCAATTTCCTTTTTAGAAAGCCAGTTAGGGACAGACTGACTCATTCTCCTGTCTGACAGAACACAAAGACATCCAGAGTTTGGCTGGCAAGACTGTTGAAAAAAAAGGAGAAATTTAGGATTTCAGGGAGTGGGTCTTGCTTCTCAGTTCCTCAGTTGGATGCAAGATGAAATTTTGAAATGAGAAACGTGAAATCTTGTCTAAACATTTAATAAATTATGTCCCAATTTCCTGATGACTTAAACGCAAATTGTAGGATTTGAACATTCCTAAAAGTCTTTTTAATAGTAGTAAATTTATACATCAGAATAAAGTTTACAGTGCTCAGAATTTCCTGATAACCCTGACATTTTTAGCAGACAAATCAGAATGAAGGGAGAGGAGGGTGCATGGTCTCCATTTCTGCTGGGTTTTAGTTCCTTTTCCACAAGGTTCTCTGGTTTTATTCAGACAAAGGAGGAGGAAGGAGGTTATCATCATGAGTAAGGAAATGCAGGTGAGATGGTAAACATTGCAGTTTACTGAGATGGAAGAGTAGTTCAAGAAAAACAGGGTTTAGTACCTATTAGTACCTGATAATGTTTGTGGGGCATGTGTCTTTCCCTAGTGACTTGAAGATGCTGTGAATCAAAGTGCAGAGACTAAGGAATTTCCCTGTAGCATATAAAAGCCAAAGACCTTGACTGCTTTTAAAAATGAAGAGCTCTATTTTAAATTGCAGGTTTTTAATCAGCTCATGTAATTTCAAGGAAAACGTGTGACTTGGAAGGTATTGGCAAGGAAATAAACAAGGCAAAGAGCAGCTTTAGTGATGTGCCTTTGCAGTGCCTTAAGCTGGATGCTGTCTCTGCTGAGGATGCTCAGTGGATCTTGGTCAGAGAATGAGAGCAGACCTGTGCAAGATATATCTCATCAAGCTGATGAACACATTTGAAAACAACCATGTTTCTGGATTCAGTGAGTTTCCCTTCTACAATACAAAGGCAGAGTCTGGGAGAAGGTAACTGTCGCTAGGCCAAATCTGGCAGACATAAATCAGGTAACTGAGTAATTTCAGTGTTGTCCCTTTTGGATTTTTAATCTCCTATTTTGGGGAGGGGAGAGGAATAAAAGTTTTCTATGGCAGAATACTTCCCATAACATCTCTCAGTAGTCATCATGACTGTTGGGTTTGGTTTTTTTATCTGCTTGCTGCTGCTGTTGATGATCAAGTTATAGTTCAAGAGTCTAGTGCTGGAGCCTTCCCTTGTCAGAATGTTTGTACAAGCTTCAGTTTTTACCAGCCATGTTTCCCATCATAAACTTTTCTGTGGGAGCATGAAGGGACTGGTTAATTCTCTTCCTGCACAGTCTTTGGAGTTCCTTCAAGTTGCACCTCACAAGGGCCATTGGGTCAGATTTTATCCCAAGGGATGTGCAGCTGAGACCTACCACAGAAGGGGAGTAGGCAGTTCTCCATTTGGAATCATCCTGAAGCAGCAGTCCTTACTGCAGCCTACTCCAACTCTCCTCCTACAGTTCTATCTGCTGTGGATCTCTCTGTTACCAAAATGGGTGCCTTAGGGTTCTTTTTCAGTCTTAGCCAAGTATCTGGCATCTTTCAGTAGAGGAAGTACCGTACTGAGCTGTTAAAGGGAATGAATTATTGAATGAATAGAAAAGTATAATTTTGTTTATGACAATGCAACTTTTATAGAACTTTTCTAGGGAGATGAGGACTTTTCTGTATTTTGGGCATCTGAAATGAGAAGTAAAATTGTTGACACTGCTTTTGGAGAACAACTCTCTGTTGCAAGGGAGAGACAACATGGTCCTGTAGGTTTTCTTGTATCTACTCCCATTTGCTGCTCTGAGCCATCCACCTGACCTGTGCCTCACCATTACAAACACTGAAACATACACAAGTCTGAATCACAAATCTTAAAGACCATGTCCTTCCCAAACTTTTAGATAATTTCTGTGGCTTTTTTCCAATCTTCTTAGTAGAAAGATAAAAATATTGAACATAGTTTTTCATTGTGTTCACACTCTTGATCTTCAGATTCTAAATAGGTTGTGTTACCTCGTCCCAGTGTGTGATGTTTTTCTGAAAGGCTCTAAAATGTGCATTTCAGGCTCAAGAAGCAAAATTATGTATGTACACGAAAATCAAAATTGCCATGGGACAAGATTTTGGTGTTTATTTTTAGCAATTTTTTCAAGTAATCTCTGTTCTTAGCAGATTTAGTGCTTCTGATCTTTTTATTTATTCTTTTTAAAATTACTGTCTTAGCACAGAAACTGAGGCTGAGACATTTTCCTTAAATTGCTGCAGTCTGCCATGCATGGTTCTCTCATATGTGTGTGTCTAATACTCAGATGTTCTTTAGCTCAGCATAAATGCATTGAAGCTCACAGCATGCCATGGGAAACTTGGTTGAGTTTAGATCACAAGTCTTGGTAACTGATGTGTGACCTGCATTCTGAGTTCTCATGGCCATTTTCTCCTGCCTGTTTTTAAGATATGAAACTAATTATAGCACATGTAAGTTGCTTAAATTTTTCTGCCACGAGAAAGATCTTAACTTCATTGAGATTTCTCCTCCTCCACATTCAAACAGGAGTACATCTTTTCCCATAGCAATGGCTTTTTTGGGAAAATTATGAGATTATCGAGTCTTCTATCTTGGAGAACGATTTAGGGATTTTTCTGTCTGTCTGATGTTGTGTGTTTGCTTTTCAAAGTTACAGTTACAAAATCCTGTGCCAGTTTCTCCCTCTCTCACAGCCCCACCCTGCAATGAATCAGAAGTGCACCCTGTCTTTTTTTGGTCACAGGTCTTGGTACAGTCATCTGCCTCTATTGTTGCTTATGATTAGACTTGTTGTGCTGTGCCACACATGGAGTGGTGCCCTCAGTCTTATTTGGAAATGTAAATTGGTGACTGGAGCGAGTGCCCCATTACTGAGGGCAGTGCCTCCCCATGAGCATATTTGGCCTGTGCTTCATCGCCCATGCTGGTCACTGCTTAGGTGTTGATTTACAAGAGCCATAAATATGCTGAGACTTGCCAGCTTAGAAAGGTCATCCCTCCCTTTGAGCTCTTACATGAGGGTTAAAAGTGCTGACCAGGGCCACCACCACGGTGGTAACGGGTGGCTTTCCACAGTTGTCCCTTTCAGAATTTATGTCCTTTTGCAAGGAGGGTAATGAGAATCTCTTTCCCCACACATGAGGGGAGAGAGGGTAGCAGCGTAGGAGAGCCCTAGTCCTTTGGCTAGGGTTATTCATTGTGCCCTTCCCATCCTCCCAAAGTGGGTAATGATAGTATTGATTGCTAATAGTGATAGTGTTCCTGAAACAGTGAACAGACATGTTGTGTGCCCAGAATTTTAAAAATATCTAAATCTGAGTCTGTTTGTCTGTGTCATTCCACCAGTGTCAGTGGAATTGCATGAGAAGTGTTTGTCATCTAGATTTCACATCTCCTTGCTAATGACGGTAGGTGGAATAATTTTGAATTGCACCACTGATCTACAGAGAATTTCTCAGTTACATTAACACTGAGCCCTCTTTCTATTTGTATTTATTCTTGGAATTTTGCATTGAAAAAACATAATGTGACCTTGTTTGACAGTTTTGGGATCTTAACCCCAAATTATATTTATTTGCTCTAAGATAAAGTATTTTTATCTTTCATCGTGCACAAAGGCTGTTGTAAGCATCTTCAAATCCTTGAATTGTGACAAAGATTCGATTTCACAACATCTGTTGAAAGTTATGTAGTGCAACAGTACATAGTTTTCCACATATGAGCATGAGGTAATTAATCTGTGTACATCACTTCCTCGAGTCTCCCTCCGTGCCTCAGTGGTGTTATTAGTGGGACTGTCCCATTGGAGTGTAATGTAGAATAAGAATGTTAATGTTGTGCTTGTGGTGGGTCTTTCTTATTCACCTTCAGAACACAAGATACCCATGAAAAAGGTCAAATGTACACAGATCTGGCATCCATTTCACAACTTGCAAGACATAGTCTCCAGCATATGTAATACATATAACTCACTGCCAGAAAGCTAAAAGGAAATGATTGCATTTGAATACAATGCAATCTACAACAATAGTTCAGTGTGCATGAAATTAAAAACCGCTGGTAACACATGTAGAATAAATAAGTTGACAGTGTTTATTTTAACTGCAGCTCTCTGCAGAGATAAAGTCCTGCTTCTTATAATATTTAATTGGCTTCATTAAGAAAAATAGCAAATATTAATTATACTCATTCTTCCAGAATATTGAATTTTCCAGAGCTGGACATGGAAAATATCACTAGTCCAATGTGTAAATGTGTTTGAATTAAAGTATAGCAATGTTATGTTTACACTTCACCTTTTAGTTAAAGTGGTTCCTTCTTTCCTTGATACCCTGTCCTGAATTTCAAGCACTGTTTATTTGATCTCCTGTGGGTAGCAATTTCTTTCATCTGACACTTTAAAATAAACCCAAAACACTTTGCCTAGAGCTCTTAGTTTCATGACATTACCTTTCTTACCAACTCAAACCTTGAGCAGTCTTGTAATCTCATTTAATTTTAGTACAGTTCTAATGTGGTGTTTAGTCCATGTAATAGCATTGTATTAGAGCATAAGAAGGTACACAAGAGAACTGTAGCCTTAATTCAGTATTGAGTGTACGTCTAAGGAAGATACAGAGAAGGCTGAAATAGCTAATGTGGAAACAATCAAAAAGTATTTTTTTAAGTGAGGGCCTAGAAAATGATTCAATTATTTGAAAGTACAGAAAGGTATGTTTGGCTTATTTGGGTACATGTGTTTGGCTTGTTTGTTCATTTGTTTTTAAATATTTATTATTCTTGGAGGGGCTATGAATAAGAATTCGTGAGATTTAAATGTAGGAAGGCTCAGGTAAAAATATGTCTAGGTACAGCAGGCTGAGTGACAAGAAGTTACCCCAGTTTTAAGAATGGAGGGTATTAGAGAATTGTAAGGATGAAGCCAAGGGCTGAGGGATAAAGACAGATTCCCTTCTGTTCTCATGAAGTTAGGAATGATGACAGGTTGCTCATATGGTGAGATTTGTTGTTTTGGTGATGGCTGGAGTACACTTGAGTCATTGTCATAGAGATGATGCCTGACTTTTGAGTTTCTGTGAGGAGAAGCACAGAGTGTGAATGGATGAAGAAAAGACATTAAAAATAAGACCTATGGAGTGCTATGAACAGAGCAGAGGTAGACAGTGGTAAGTTTCCAACTCCTGTGGAATAATAACCTGTGGAACACTCAGAGAAATGATCCCAAGCTGGAGTCACAGAAACTGTGTGGGTAAGATGGCAAGTAAGTGCTGAATGCTCATTTATGCCCAAGGCCGCCAAATTATCAGAGAAACTGAAGATGGATTAAATTCAGAGCTTTGCTAGAAGAAGAGATGTTATTAAGGTTTTATTGAGAGTGGTTTTGGTTGAACATGGAAGCCAGACCAGAATGATGCCTACAATGAAAGTGAGGGAGCAGGTGTTTTGGTGAAGATGCCTGAGTTTGCATCAGGAGCCCAGGCAGCCAGCACAACTACCTTGGGGGAATCTTCAGTAGTCAGCTGGACAAGGATCTGAGCAACCTGCTTGGACTGTGAAGTTAGCCCTGCACTCAGCAGGCTGGGCTGGAGGCCTCCGGAGACCTCTTGCAACCTGTATCACTCAATAGGATGTTCTATTAACTGACTGACATTGAGGGTGGCAGCAGTTGGAGCATAAAGCAGTGTTTTGTTTTGTTTTGTTAGATGAGAAGACTACAGATGTGAGACTTCTGCAGATTAGGTTTCATGGAAAAAGACCCTCATATTAGTAGATGATCCTTAACCTTAAGATCTTACTAATTCCTTCTATACCAAACTGCAGAGTTTTGTGCTAATATTTGAATTCTGTGAGCAAAATTTATCATAACTTTTAAAAGTTTACATTGCTTATTAGCAAACTCCTTTTTTTCCCCTGTCCTCTTGAATAACATTGACCTATTAACAGGTGTATCTTCATAATAAAAGTTTTACCCTTTGTACAGTTGAGAGTCTGTATAGAATATAGAAAGTTTGAAGGTGGAACACACCTATACATTGGGACATTTCTTCCTTTCATCCAGTTTAACTCTCAGGTATCTGTGATTGATTTATTTTCCTCATACCTCCATTTCCTTTCAGTAAATGGAAAATGGGGAATAGCTTTGCTTGGATAATATTTAAAGCTCCTTGAGATATGCAGTGGAAAAGGACTGTGTATGTGCTAAACTTTCTACTATTTTGCTCTTTTGTTTCCTTTTTTTGTATGGGGTGGAGAGTACTGTGTATATGTATAAATACTTGTATACATATGGCAAATGATTTCAAACTGGGAACATGCATATCTGGAAAACCTTCCAGTTTCATATTTTACCCTTGTAAAACGTTTTCAAAACCAGCAGCTTTTATTATTTAACTGTGCTGCAAAAATATGGAATGTGGATAAGTGATTTGGGACAAATGCACACATCCTCAGGGAAGATACAGTGGACTCTGAATTAGAATCTGAAGTAAGTATTCTTCATAGTCCTTAATCCTGCTCTCCATCTTCCAACCCCATGAAAAGCAAGAGCTTCTAAAAAAGGCCAGTGCTTTTATGGTATGATTCTTGAGGTGCACCTAGTTGTCTGTGTATCCAGCTTCTGGATTTATTATTTCTTACATTTCTCTGAACTTTGGTGCTGCTGTTTCTTTAAGTTTCAAAAACACAACCAATTTTTCCCTTCTGGACTCTAGTTGACTTGGTCTGCTACACTACCATGCACAGGTTGTTTGTCTTGGTGTTCCTGTCTGGTCTGCAGGCACACACAGACAATCATTCATGTTGAAGTGCAGGAAAGACCTATCCAGTTGTCCATTTGGCCTCTCTTTCTCCCCAGAACTTTTCCTCATATGCTAGGAGTTTGTCACGCTTGTGGCTCATTTGTGGCTCCATGCTTTAAAAGTGTGATTGAAGATGAATCTCTACAATGACAGTAGCATAGTTTTATTCTTTGTTTGCTGGTAAATGTCTGTTAGGAATGAGACTGCTGACTTTGAAGATTGGTCTTTGTCTCTGAACTACAGCAAGACTATGGAGGATCAGTCTTTAGCTGGCAACAAGAAAAATACTTAAATTGCCAAAAGGGTTAACGTTGAATGCTAATCTGGTTCTCATATCTAGGAAGTTTTCACTCATCCTGTCATGAGCTTAACCTCCCAAATGTGACAAAGTACAATTGCTGAGGACAGTCTTGTTGCCTTACTGGAAAGTCATATTCTTGAATCGTTACTTTGAAGAGCTTTTACTGAGTCACTGAACTCTTACATTTTGCAAAATCCAAACGTTAACTCTTTCAATGAAAGATGCCATCAATTAAGCACATAAAGCAATACAAAGGCTGTAGAGATGAAGGGTTGTCTAGTTTATGTAAAACATGATCATCTGATAAATTCATCACTAAAATTTTCATGTAAAAATTTTTCAGTTCTGTTTTCCTGAGCACACAGGCAAAAGAAAGGAAGTGCTTTCTTTCTGCCTTATTGGAAGATATATCCAAAACAGTTTGTAAGACTTGGATCTAACTAATGATTTCTTTAATCTTGCCATAAAAACTTGTTTTCAGAATCTCAGCATCACTGTCTCATAGCATCTAAGTTTTTTTCCTTTTGATCACAGTCACATGTACCTTCTTTGGCTTGCATACATTGTATGTCCTCCAAGGATATCTTAAGCATATGCTGTAGTCTTGCTCTTTGATAAAAGCAAGGCATGTCTTTGGCTAATTGAAAGTCAGTGATTTTGCTTTGAACCTGAAATACTGTTTGGAATGCTATATATCCATCATATAGAAGAGGATATTGCTTCTGGCTAAAAAAGAATAGTAAGTTCGTTGGTGAATACTTCCTGCCTTTTTTTAACTTGTATTGGGGGTAAGCAAAAATTCATGTCATTGCTTTATGTGTGAAACTTTTTCTAGAGTTCTATTTGTTCTTAATCCAAATGCAAAGTTTGCATTTGAGAAAATGCAAATTGGAGTAAGAATTTTCAAATGGAAGAACAGGTCACTTTGCCATGTCAGGCAGGCTCATGTAGGACGAGCTGTGTCTTAACTTGGTGAGTGTTTTTTTGGTTGTGGGTTTTTTGTTGGGTTTTTCTTTTCTTTTTTTCTGTTATGGCAGGCAACTGTGTGGAGATCTTGATGGTGACATTACTTGGCAAACAATTTGGAATCAGCTCAATAAGTGACATCACACCCCCTTAAGGTTTTCCACAGAAAATACATCCTCAAAAAAAAAAAAAAAGAGAGAGACTTAATCTGAAAGCTATTATTATATCTTCTAAAGGCTCTTTAAGCACCTCAGCTTTCCCCCTCTTCTCACCATTTTCCAGGCAGCTTGTCTAAAAGTAGCAGACAATAGTGATAAATGCTTTACAGTTGTCTTGCGAATGGGAACAAAGGTGGGGCAGAGGGGAAGGGATAGAGGGACATAGAGAGGGGCAGGGAAAAGTGTTTTAATTCAATGTCTGTCCTGTTTAAAAAATAAATTAGTTACTCCAGTGCTTAGTCTTTCCCTGTGTGCAGCTTTCCACAGTGTGAGCACATTGTCTAATGTAACATTTTGGTACTCTTAGCAAGTGGAGTTGTGAAGCTCTGCCTCTAAAAGATGAATATGTCATATTTTGAGGAGAAGACAGCAGAAATGAAAACTTCCCTTGATCTCAGGGTTTGGTTCCTGATTGATGATGATTCCTAAGAACAGTTCCTAGTATGTGCTTTTCTCTGTGTGTCTATGCTTGCCTGCATCTGTACACATTTTTCTGAGGAGCAAAGCATTTTCTTGCCCAGCCTCTGTAGCTGTGAGCCGTAAATCCGGCCGCGTGCTTGGTGTGTGCTGCCTTTGATGGACGTGCAGGAGAGAGGTGCAGCACACAGGGGAACGCTGCCAGAATATGTAGGACATGATCTTACACAGGCCAAGCAGAGGAAGAATTATCTGTGCCAGTGTCAGTTTAGAATAGGCTTGATGTTCTCACACCCAAACATTTCCATCTGTTCCTAAACGAAAGGAAACTGAGACAATATTCTCCTATCTTCTGGGCTAGCTATATGGGGAATAGGAAATGTTCTTTGATATTTTTTTTCCTTAGGATGTGTTCAATTTTATTGCAGATTCAAAGAAGGCACCGTGTAAAGTGGCTTCTTTTCTAGACAGTAAATGAAATTAAATTCTTAGTTCTTCTGAGAATTGGTATTGAAACTGTAACGCTGTGCTTAAACAAGCTGTGGCACTTTTAGGTTACTCTTAAAAAACAAAGTTGTTTTTATGGGTTTTATGCCAACCCTGATATGAGACCTTTGTCATTCTTACTTTCAAAGCTTTCTGGACATTATCCTCTGCCTTTGCTTTCTTGCTGTGTATTTCTTTGTTTTGTCCAAATATCTACTTTTCCTCATGTCTTTTTCTTCTGCTGTGAAAGGCTGCATGTCTGATGATGTGTTCTGTTCCTTACACGCTGCAGAGTGTACCAAGCTTCTAAAACACACTGAAAGGTTTACCTGCTTCCTGTTGGTTATAACATCATACATCTGCTTGTCTCCCTGTATTCTTTGCAGTGTAACATCCTTGGCATCCTGCACAGTGCTGAAGAAGCTGCCAACTGTTTGACCTACCTTGCTGGCTGATGGAGATGTAGACATAATTGTCAGAAGTCATTAGTTATGTTTTCCCAGCTGAACTCTCAAAATACAATTCTGCAAATATGTCTGATTTTTAGTGGATGCAAAATAAAGCAGGGAGATCCTTAGACGTAATGTTAAATTGTGCATATTTCTTAGTACTATGGTAAGAGATAACCTTACCTTTCACATTCTTGTTCCAGCAAGTTTGTAAACTCATCACTTTTTTCCATGTATTTGCTGTGCTTCCTCTTCTCTTCCTCTAGTTCATGCAGTGTTTGTCTGTGTGCTTTTTCCACCATTAGAAGTTGTTCCAGCATTCTTCTGTGAACTTCTTTCTGTTTCTCTACAACTTTATCAAGCTGCAAAAAGAACAGAAAGACTCCTGAAGTATTTTGTAACTTTTGCTTTCTTGGACTTTCATTACTAAAAGAATTTTGAGAGCAGCTTAAAAATATAATAAAAAAAAAATAAGGTACTGTTTTCCAAGACCCTCAGTCAGCTTCCTTTCCTCCTCCTGCCATGAGTGATCCTCAACTTTTTTTAACCAATTAACAGTTACTGTTCCCAGGGTTGTGCTTTTCTCATTGATCACTGTGGTAGAGAACCAGATGTGTTGGCAGAAGAAGCATTGTCCAATGCTTCACACAGTGGATGACTGACTTTTGGTTGAGTAGAAATAGCTGCTTCACTTATAGCTGCCTAGGAAATAAGAGCAATAAATTGCTTTTGTAAGGTAGAGGTAGATCAAAAAGCAGTTTTCTGGTTTCACAATAAATGCATAGTTGTGCCAAGAGTGCAGAACAGTCCTGTCTCTTGTGCTTACTCTGAGCATAGCTCTGGGTTTCTGGAATAAGTATGGGCTGAATTTTTTAATAGTTAGAAGTATTTATTTTTAATGGTGGCATTTCCTGTTATGTTCCTCAGATTGCATGTGTTGTTGAGGTCTTTTTGTTTCAAATGGCACCTTTATAGCACAGTTTGAGCATAAAATTCCCCTCCCTTCCTCAAGGATTTCTGCTTAACACCTGATCAGACAATCATTAAGCTTGGAAAAATAGCCTTCAAGATCATTGGTTCTAATTCTTGACCAAACACCATCATGCCAACTAAACCATAGCACTACGTGCTATGCCCAGTCATTTCTTGAACAGTTTCAGGGATGGTGACTCCACCACCTCCGTGGGCAGCCCGTTCCAATGCCTGACCACCCTTATAGTAAAAAATTTTCAATTTTTCTACATATTACTATATAGTGATATTTTAATATAAATAATCTATTTCAGTTTGTGGCAATAATTTTTAATTTTTCTAAGCCACAGAGGTATTGGCATTACTGTTCACTAGACTTATGCTGTTAAAATAACTCCACAAACTTAGAGAAAACTGTGATTCTGAAGATTCTGTTACAATTTTGAGTTCAGCATGTGACTGAGTTGTGCAAGTGTGTGTGTGCAACCATGAGTGGTTTTCCTCCTCGGGCATTACTGATCTAGCTGAAGTTTCAGGGAGGATAACTGGAGGTCATCAAAAGGTCTGGGAAGAGTCTATATTTGTGACCAACTTTGTTCCCTGCTTGTTCCCCTTTGGAGACTGCCTCCCTCATCAGGTCAGCATAGGAATCCTTGTGTCCTTTTTGGAAAAGAGAAATTTTGAGCTCGCAGCCCAGTGCCTCCTTCTAACCGCAATCTATTCTAGTAGGTCAATCTGATTGTAGTGTTTCACTCTATTAATAGGAAAGAATTCACAAATGGGCAGTGTGGGAAGCAAAGCTGGTTCTGGTTCTCTGATGTTTCCCCCACAAGGAATTCTATGTGCCACAAGAAACAGTGGGGTTTCAGATTCTTAGGGCCACTGCTTGTTTTGGACAATTTAATTCCAGGGAGTATGATTAATTATCTTTTCCTCTATTTATTCACAGTTTGGCCAATAGAAATGATGACAGAGAGAGTTGGAATGACTAATAGAGAGTTGGAATCTCTAAATATGACTCTCTTGAATGAGTGAGGATATCATCAATTTCTACTTAGATTTCCCTGCTTATCTCAGCTTCTTTTAAAACTATATATATTCTCTTATGTTCCTCCTAAATAATTGTTAACCTTTTGTTGACAATGCTGTGAATGAAGAAAGAGCTATTGACAAGGCTTTGAAGATGGTTTGAGTACAAAATATTCCAACAAAATTTTTTAACCATTTTTTCTGCATTTATGGCATTAGAGAGTCTTTTCTGTTGTAACATAGCTGAGCTTGTTTCATGCATGATCAAGAAACGTGAAGAAACCTGTGATTATTTGTTTTGCTGCTATTTTGTGGTGCTCTTAGAGCAGATCATTAAGGGTTTTTTACCTTGTTCACTGGTCATTTGTATGCTTTACCCTAGCAAGGTGACTGCTTTCTAGAATCATGATCCTGAAGCAGGACCTCCCCTGGAAAAACATTTCTTACCTAAACCCTTGCATATGCAATCTGTCTCAGTAAGCAAGAGTTGCCTTATACAGGAATCTTTTGGCTGTGCTTTCTATATCTTTTAAAGCAGTTGAAAACTGGTTTGCCTTAAAAGGTCAGGTTGAGGAAAACTGTCCATTTTAATTTCTTCACACTCTCTCTTATTTTACCAGAAGTGGAAATTATAAAAATTGAAATATTTTGTTTAGCTTCTAACTTACCATAAAGATGTTTTATCAACCTTCCCCCCACCCCAGCACCCAAGATTTCAGAAGGGTTTTTGGAACAGGTATTACAGATGCATAAATGCCATCACCTAAGTTTCTAATCCTTTTTAAAGATGATGCTGTCAGGTGAATATACAATGTTGTCAGAAAGCAATCTGGCTCCCGATTTTTGACAAAGTGCTGCTTACAACTATGGCTCTGTTTTGCTTAAATTGATATGAGCTGGGCATCAGCTCTGCAAGAGTGCCTGCTGGTCTCAGCTCTCAGTGTGAGGTCAGGAAGGCTCCATGGGTGGGGTTAAGAAAGTAAAGGCATTTTTGTGGATTGGACCATCACTTTGAAAAAGTATATGTAAAAATCTGAGGAGATACGTAAATTGCTGTCATAAGAAAGCACTGACATTTCTGGCTACAAGCTGATCCTAAATGAAATTATCCTTGTTCTGAACATGTAAATTCTTGATTGAGATGAGGATTAGTCATCAGCCAAGCAACATAACCAAGTATAAAATAGTCCTGCTTCTTGCACTGTTTGGTAAAGGATGTGGGACCTACCAGGAGGGTTTTATATTTTGTATATTTTGTTTGCTGTAGAGTACTTGTTGAATGGCTACAAGAGGTTAATTCAAGCAGTAATCTAAGCAGCACGTATGCAAAAATAAAAGTTATTAATTCCAGGATGCTGTTTTGCAGCTCTCTGTACTTTACACTTCACAGTAGCACATTTGTCACCGTGGAGATTACAAACTGGTGTTCAGGGTGGGTGAGGTGTGTATTCAAGGCAGAGAGTTGAAGCAAAGAATTTAAATGGGAAAAAGAAGAGTGGTGTCTTGGAGAGACCTGCTCACATCAAAGAGTAAGAGAAAAGTATAAGCTGCTGTATTAAAGCAGTTTGCATGTTGCAGTTTTCTCCTGTTGCTGGGAGTAGAAGATGCATTTCTGTTTCTTTTAAACATGCTGTCAAATCATTTCTACTGTGAGCATTTGGCTGTTGTGGCTGGGAACAAGGTGGAGATTGTGAGCTCGGGAGGGAAGGGAAGAAGTGCTAGGACTGTCTCCTGGTACAGGTGGCTCATAACGGAGAGACTTGGAGAGACAGCAATCCTGTATCACAATTAATGCACACACTTGAGATCTGTGCGTGAGGTATGTAACAGGAAAGGGCATTTGGCCTTGTGACACTTGTGTGTCCCTGTGCAGCACACCTTTCCCTCCCTGCCTGACCACACAGAGCAGAGCCTGGGACTGGGTTGCTGCGCTTCCGTGGGGTTTGTTGAGAAAATGATGTGGCCCTCTGCAAGATAAGGGCACCTCCCTTGGGAGCAAATTTGACTCTTGCATTTTCTCTGTGAGACCTTGTGGCTGACTCCCGCGTCTCCAGCAGAGGAGAGAAGTCATGTAAACCCCTGCTGGTGTGGGATCCTCACACAGAAGTGTCTCCAACAGCCCTGGATTCCTGAGATTGCTCTGGCCAAATGCTAGGTCTGCCCATGCAGAAATATCCATTTATATGCATGCACACAAGTTTACTCAGCCTACACAGTTCTTAGCTGAAAGCCACAGAGGACTAATAAGCAGCAGTATAAATGTCTTCTGTTGAAAATTAAAGTGATAAAATCTTAATTAAGTGATTTGTTGTTTTGTTCTTGCTAACCATATGGGCTGTTTGCTAGAATTAATACTTGAACATGCTGTACAATACAATGGAAAATCAGAGGCATAGCCTTACGTAACTGTGAATAGTTGAGCAAGCTAAAAATTCACATGAATTTAATAGTTGAACTACATTTTGCCACTAGCTCTTGACTGAAGTCAAACTAGGATGGTGTATCTCATATGCATTACATCAGGACTGAACTGTTCATCTTTCTCTTTTTAGATTGTTTTGTGTTTGGTGGTGTGCCAGAAGAAAATCCAGGGTAGTTACATTTTTTATCCAAAGTTCAGTGTAATATTATTCCTGTTAATAATATCCTCACAGTCATTGTTTATAAATGTATGATCCTGAGTTTAGGATTACCAGAGATTTTGGGAGCGCTCCTTCCCTTGCCTTTTTCAACCCTAGCTGAGCCAAATTTCCATGCAGATACATTGGTGGTCTTCTCCTTAATGCCACCTTGTCAGCATTGCTGTTTGAGTCTCTTCCTGTGACTGACTTATTGGTGCACCACAGCTGTGGAGGGCAAGTTTCCTTGGAAAGTTTTACCAAGACTTACCAGATGTTATGAGGACACAAGCGGATAGACTTTGCTAAAATACTGATGAGGGTGCATCTTTCCCCAAGGTGACAGGCAGTGGGATTTCAAAAATGGATTCAATTTTTAATTATCCTTGATGGATGCAAAATACAGACTTTCCTCTCATTTCACTTCTTTTATAGGAAATCTCTAAGTGGTAGGAGGTTTGTTCTATTTCGAACAGCGAGGCACGTGATTTATCTTTGCCTATATTATTGGGAATGTTAGAAACCAGAATCTGCTTTCTGATACCAGAAGAGAAGAGAAAAAGACACCACAAATTCTGAAGTGTCTTCATCTTTATCTCTCTTTTCCTACATCACCATCTCTGATTTTTTTGATTCCTTTAAAAAACATCATTTATTTTTTAATCAGGGAAAATTATTCTTATATTGTTATTCTGTATTTACTAGAATGCTGAATACTCTTCATTGTCTATTCAAGAGAAGTGGAGATTGATCTGAAGACAGATTTTTTTCACAAAAACTGACTACTTCTAAATTTATAAATCATGCAGAAATGGAAAACCTTCTCAGGCCTTTGAATCAGAAACAAAACCAAAACAAAAGTCTAATTTTTTTTATGGCCCATAAATGTGAGTGCTAACAGTAATCTTATCTGACATTTTTTAGGTTGCAGAAAGAAATAGCTGTAGAGCAAGTTTGATTGAAAAAAATCTGTTAAAAAAAAATAAATTGCTATCTCTTCACGGCCAAAGAAGAATTTAATGGTCTATTCCTGGACTTTGTGACTGGTTCCACCTCTCCTTTGGTCTTTTATATGTGCTTTTAAAATAAACAAAAAAAGAAGAAAACCTCCAGGAAAACAACAAAATGGATCTCTGACATAATTCAGGGGGATTTTGAAACTGAAATCATGGAATGCCTGCCTATTACAGCATTCTTTAGTTTACCAAGACCAAGAAGTGGCAGTGGTCCTTCTACCCTTTCAGTTGCTCACTGAAATGATGTTTACCTTTGCCTTTTGAAATTGGCAAATTCAGTGGTGCTAGAAGTGATTTCTCTGCCATTAAATGTAAGAAGAGTGTATACTTACTTTACTTACGTAAAGTAACAGACTGAGCTTATGTTTTCAAATTATTTTGGACTTCTCCTCAAATCATTTCCGTTTGTGCTCAAAGTTTCTGTGACATAATACCATAATGTTCTAAACCAAATTAAGCTACACAGGTGAACTTTATCTGTTTCAGATTATAACCAGAGATTTTAACCTTTGAGCTTCTGAAATGAGAGTTGTCCTTTTGCCTGACAAAATTTTGTCTGCAATAATCTCTGTGTCCTTAGGTATGCATTTCTGTTGAAAAAACTTGGAAAACACTTGATAGAAGACTTTTATTCATAATTTCTGCTTTTATTTTGTGGTGTTTATACTGAGCAGTATGTTAAAAAATGTTTATCTGAATTGGAGACAACTACCTGGGACAAAAAAACCACATTCTGACGTGAAGGTGTTTTAATATCCAGTGATTTGCATTGCAGGGCAGAAATGAATCAGATAACATTGTTCAGAAAGTATGGCAGCTGCTGCTGCAGTGTAATTAAACTAAAGGTTACTTAGGTATAACATGAGAATATTAGATTTCTGCCTGGATGAAGTTTCTAATGCCAGCTCATTATAGTAACTCTTCAGACCAAGCAGGTATCCCCATGACTTTTCCTGAATTAATGGGAGCAGGGATATGCAGATGTGCACAGCTGTGTCATTGCTACTGGATGGGCCTCCATGAGACAAGTGGGGACTGGTGAGGCTTCTGCTTGTGTGGACTGGGAATGTGGATAACAGAGGGGAAAAGAAAAGAAAAATAAGATGGTTTGAATTAGACAGAATCAGGTATGTTGATGTGTAAAGCCCCCAGTCTGCAGTATAAGTGAGGATCACTAGATTCAGGTCCCAGCTGGACCCTGGACTTTGTTCCGCACTCACTCACACTCATGTTCCATTCCAGATTTACAGCTCATTTGCCTCCTTCCCCAGCAGTGGGTGAGATTTTCTGTTGAATTTGGTGGGAACTATGGTTAAATATCAATTACTCATTCTTACCTCTCCCATAGGCTTTTCATAGACATCTTCTTGCCATTGCTCAGCCTTTGTTTGAATAGCGTCTCGCTGGAGTGCCTCTAACACCTTCTTGGGAGTAACAAAGCCATATTGTGCTTCAAGCAAAGCTAAGTCAATTTTTTCAGCCTTAAGTACTCCTATAACTTCATCTTGAGCCTGCAGAAACACAAATTAAGGCTTTATCTTGTTAAACTGTATTTATATATTTACAGGCTAGTTCTCTGCTTTTGATTTTAAGAAAACTGAAAAACTTCGAAAATAACACTGTGTGTGTAAAGTGCTCCAAAACAGTCAGTAATATGAAGACAGTTGAAAAGCATGAGGGAAGTACTGGTCTTTGTATTTTATTAGTTCAACATAAACTCCAGGATCTTCAGACCCTTCATCAACTTAAGTACTTCTTTAACGATTAGGTTGTTTTGCTGTTTCTGGACTAATGTGTAGCATTCGCAAGAAGAACTTTCAGGGCGAAGTATGTCTTGTGGTATTAGAACTTGACTTGTTAGTGCAGGATAGTGGGATGTTTCTTGAAACCTGAAAGTGTTGTACATTCTAAATGTTTTGGGTGTAGATGACTTCTGTAGTTTAAACCCACTACAGATGTGTCTCTCTTGGGTTTCCCCCCCCACTCTGCCCCCCTGCCTCTATTGCAGTGATACAAATGACATGAACTGTCTCAAACATCTGTGCTCTGCAGTCATCTCAGTTAAAAAGATGTGCTAATCCTAGAAGGATAGAATAAGAAGGAAGGGAATCAGTGAGAAGGATATACTAGGGGAGGGTAACACTTCTAGTCTGACTCGTTTTGGTTGGAAGACTTCTGTATCCTTATTTATGACTGTTTAAACAAATGTTGAAATGTAAAATAGTCTATTTCTAATCCTTAGCAGAAAAAAATAGAAGAGTGGTCTTTGTACACCTTGAATGTTCTGGAACTTGGAAAGGAATGACATCTAAATTAGAAACTTATTTATGATTGGATTGACAGCTGTCTTCAGTGATTTGACTTGGCAGTACAGGAGGTGGAAAATAAAGGATAAAAGATGACTTCCTATCTTTTTCATTCATAGTGCTGCTTCCTTTTAAATTTCAGATGTGATTTAAAATGTTCATGTCAAGTTCATTGCTTTCCAGTTTCTCATTTCCCTATTCCAGCTTTAAACCTTAATAATTGAAGAGTATGTGTGTGTATATATATATATATATATAATGCACATGTAATGAAGAGTGTGTGTATAATATAAATAAATATATAAAAATGTGTGACATCTGAACTTTAACCTAAATTAAGAAAGGCCAAGTGGGCAGGAGAGGAATGTTTTGCAAACATGGAAATTGTTCTGTTTGGATAATGAAGCAATCTGTAGAAGTTTGCCTTGAATCTACCCTCAAATATTGGTGCAGCTATTAAATATTCATATCACATGGGTGTTCTGTTCAGCATGTCTGTATTATTAGATAAACATACACACTTTAAGAATAGAACTTCCCAAGTACTGTCTAGGTAAGAAACTCTGACACCATGTGCTACACCCATTTAGGCCACTTTGGCCTGGTTGCTTTTTTCTGTGCCTGTGAGCAGTTTTAAAGTTACTGCTTCTGTGTAATAAGCCTGCCACAGAAATATTTCCCCTGCTCACTGGAAATCTGGTTCCAGTTCCTGAAATGATGTTTGACCAGGTTAAGCATCATTTACCACTTGACAGATGGTTTGTTTTCTAGGTAGAAAAATGCTCACTCTTAAAATGCAGTAACTTGTGGGCTAAGTGGCATGTAACACTTTTGCTTTGTATTACGGGAAATAAAATGGCTATTTTGATTTTTCTTCAAAAGTGTTAGAATATTGTTAAATGAGTTCTTTCTTGTGAAGTGGCACATACTGTTTCATAGGGAGTAAAGCTCATGGCTTCAGAGGAGTGGGAGCATAAGACATAATTAAGTATCTTAAAGGTCTGTAATATGTTCTCCATATCAACCATACAATGACAAATACTTTGTATTCAAGATACTTAAAATGGAGCAGCACAGGTAGAAAGTTTTATGAGTTGTCTGCTTTGAGAGTTACTTTTGGTACAAGGACCATGATTCCTGTCTATAATAGCTATAATTTTGGGGTGGTTTTGTATACTGCAGTTCATATTTGTCCTGTATCAGACTGTGTAAGGCGTTTTCTTAACACAAAAGCAGTATATGTTTGTGGTGGAGGGGATAATGGGGGTGGAGTGTTTTTTAATTTGGAGTATAAAGCAGGACAATACATTACCTGTAGTTCACCCTCGAGGACACTGAGAAGAAATAGCAAGTCATCACGAGAGAGATCCTCTCTTTTCTTGACAAAACTTTTTTGGTTTTTCTCTGCCTTTGGGCTTCTCAGGATGGTGCTGGCTCGGGCTACATCATCCTTCTCTTTCTGCTGTGTTTGTGCATTTCCTTTCCCGCTGTAACCAACCTCTCCCTTGTGGTAATCTTTCGCCCTCGGCTGGCTCAACTTTGGTCTGGTTGGGCTTTCGGTGCTGTTAGTTCTGGAATGCATGGTTTATATCTCTGAAGCTGAAAGAAATTGGGGAGAAAAGTAATTGTTTTAGCTAACAGAGACTGTAAAACTATTACTATAATTGATGGCGCATGTTATTCCCTCCAGAATGGTAATTCTCCTTGCACACAAGGCTGTTTGTCATTGGCCAAAAGCTGACAACCTTATGCGAACCAACAGGACTGGGCTGTAAAGCTTACTGGATGTCTGTAGTGAAGTGAGTGTTTGCTGGTCTTATGCCGTTGTAGCAATTCCCTCCTTGATGCTTCAAAGGCATCATCTTTAGCAGCAGCACTGGGTGCATCGCTGCAAACCACATTTCCTATTTTGTGACAAGGCCTACCTCACCTTTCAGGTAGATACTTCTTATGATGAGGCAGATTTAGGTTCAGAAGCTTTTCACTAGGAAGATCTTTCTGTTCCATTTTAATAGTGTTCTGTTTTCCTTTGTTTACCCAAGGGAGAGCACAAAAGCAGTCCTCCACTGCTACAAGCTACAGAGGGTGTATTATCCATGTCTGGCAAAATGCAGGGACTAACAAACACATCCAGACTGCAAGAAGTGAGCAGCACTGTAAATGCTCCCTCCCCAGCACCACCACTGCCAAAATCAAACTACCTTGCAGATTATGACTTGTCCACTCTTAAAACCATGCAGTATAAAACCTTGCTACTTCTTTAGTGCTTGAGTCCAGCACTCTAGAGGTATTAGTACCTGGTGAAAGGGAGACTTATCCCAACTAGGCCCCTTTGAAGTGCCTCTGTTAAGGAAACATACTCTAATGCTTTTGCAGATAAATGACTAACACTGTGTAAATATTGATTAACCTCAGGAACTCATGTTTTGGTTATCACCACTCAGATTAAGGAATGAATGGATTATAGTCCACCTCTGCTGGAAAGCTGTGGTCATGGCTACCACCTAGCAAACCATAACCCGATCGTGTGATTCAAAGGTGAAATTCAACAGGTTCCAAACACAAATAAGGCACAATTTTTCTTATTAAACTGCCGAGCTAATTGCTGAAAAGTCCAGAAAATCATTATGGTCTTAGATAGGGACTAAATGATTTCTTGGCTGCTTTTTTGCCTCAATTCTGTGACTGATAAAATTCTTTGAGAGCCTTCTCCCCTACTCCCGCCAGATTCTGACTCTAAATCTTAAACTCTGTGACTGCACTCGTTAACTGTAGTAACTTTCCACTGAATGCTAAGAATGATTCCTTTTGTTGTTTTTCTGCAAGAACAGAGGAGGTGGAAGTAGCTTATGGTTTATAATGGATGACATCTGAGAGTGGGGTGAATTGATCAGAAACATTACCAAAAAAGAAAGTGACATTTTTTATCACGTTGAAGTCTCTTCTAGTCTGATTTGAAGCACTCATTAATAAGAAAAACTTGTTCCTCCAGGTCTCAGAAAACTAAGGTGTGTCAGATTTGCACGGCAGCGTGCACTGGAAGCTGTTTTGTGAAGCATCAACAATGTCAGGTTAGGATGGGAGCTTACTGTAGTGCATGTAGGAAACCGAGAGTTGTTCATAGCAGGCTGGCAGCAATGTTAGCTGGTAATGAGTAGTTTTAGTTGGTGTTCATCCTGTTTTTTCAGTCAAATGCAGATTCCCTTTATTCACTGTGGTGTGTTTATTAGGATACTCACCTTTTGTCCCTTCCTTACAGATTGTTATTATTTGGGAAGAAGGCCATCGGTTTCCTTTGAGTGTGAGATGCTGGATGCCTACTTGGCTTTTGGGTGCAGTTTAAGTCTTATGCTTTTAAGTTCAAATGCAGGAGTAGTGAACTAAATCAGGTAACCTGAATGTACTCTGAGCTTGTCTGTGGGCTTTGAAACCACAAGCACAAGACACTCTGAAATGCATAAATAGTCCAAGAAACCCCCTTTATGCATGCAAGTTGCAGCAGTGGTATAAACTGGACATCAAGCTAGTATTGGACTTGTTGACAACAAATGTCAATATTGGACATTTCATGTAGAAGGAAAGGGAAACCAGCCTATGAGGAAGAACCTCATACCTTTTCAAGCTTTGGAACTGGGTGCACCTGGAAATCCTAAACTTGGAAAAACAGTCCAAGAAGGACATCCTCCCCTGCATTTACTCTTGCAGTGTATGTATGTTGTTGGCTTCAAGGCCACACGCCACCCGGTATCCATGGCTGTAGAGAGTTAACTGTGACTCCCTTTTAGGTTTGTCATGCATACTTCCTAATCAGGTAGATCAGTCCTTATTGCACTGGCAAAAGGCACTTGGTCCTTGGGAAGGCCAGCTGACTTGCCAGACAGGCTGTGCTCCTATGGAGAATGGCATCTTTTCAGTCTCCCAGGATGGAGTTTTTCCTTTCTTGTTGAGAGCACTTACGTACGCTTTACCTGTATTCTGTTCTGACATTCCTGAATGCCATTGCCTACTAATCTGCTAATGCAAATATTTATCCAATTAAGCAATTAATGTGAATTATTAGAGGTTGAAGTGAAATACTAAAGGCATACTTCAAGCACTTTTTAAATGGTACTTGAATGTAGCTGACGAGAGGCACAAGCACTCTGGTATTAGTAGCCTGCTTTATTAACATATTCTTCCTCAGTTCATTTATTTAAACTTTCCTAACTACCTGTACACTGATAGGCATTATTATTTATAGCATTGCCTGTCTACAGAAAGCTGTTAGTGCTAGTGTGGTTGTCAGAGGAGGTAGGTATGAGTAACAGAAGGGTAATTTAAGACTTCAAATGCACAGTGTAACTGTTGGTACAGCAAGCAAAGTGGGACCTCAGAAATGGACAAAACCAAGCATCCCATTCACCTACCCTGAATCTCCTCACCACCTTCAAATTTTCAGACTCCCTAGATGTGCTACCACCTAAGGGACTCACCTTCAAAACACACCTGATGTTTTGGACAGAACATCAGCTACTCATGCCTTGCACCATGGCACATAACATAAAAAACACCCATTCTATTCCAGAGGGTGCTGGTTTTCTGCAATGCTGTTAGACCCTGGAATGCCTGTAATGAGACATTTAAGACAGAAGTAGCATCATTCCAAATTTTTCACTAGTGTGTTTTGGTACATTGGGTTATTTTCTGTTTTGACCAACTCTTTCCATGTTCTTGAAGGGTTAATGAAGAGTAACGTTTTATTTTGTTGGCTTTTTTTCCAGAAGGCAAAAATGTAAATAGACCCATAAAATTTATGAGTATCATAAGTGTTGTTTGTGGCACCCAAAAGAGTAAGCCCGGGTTCTCAAGATTAGACTAATGAGCGTAAAATTCACCTTTTTGCATATCTGTCTCAAGCAACACTTACATTCATAATGATGACATCTGTGTACAAGATAGCTGTCTTGCAAGAAAGAGGTGAGAAAAAAGTGTTTCTTCTTGTAACAGAGTTTGTCTTTCACAGAGGCTCTGTGATTTCTCCTGGAGAGTTGACTCTTGTGTCTTGTGGCAAACCTTTGTACAGAAGTTTATTTAAGCCCTTTTTCTCTGTACCACCAGGAGGGATAACATTATAAGATACTGTGAAAAACAGTAAACAACAATTGCTAAAAATAAATTAATCAATTTGTGTGTGCCTTGCATTTGTGATCTTTCATCTGTTTTGGCTCAATTACTAAACAGCAGGGATTGTAGCTATGTAAAGAGAAGAAGCAAGGATACTTGCCAGCATTCCAATATGATGCATTATGTACCATTGCTTGCATCAAAATTAAGATGATTGAAAGGGAGCATCCAGATCATGAAGTCACATCTCCTGAAATCTCAGACCACTGTGCTGTGGGTACTTAAGAGATCAGTTTTCTGTAATTGTGCTAATGGAATAGCATAAGACCTATGTTCTGCACTGTTGTGCTTTCCTTCATGTTATGAGGTGCCTGTTTTACAGAAGATTTTGCACTGGTATCTTGCTTGAAGTGACAATGTGATGGTTCTCAAGCTCATCAGATGTGTGCAGCTTGGTAGGCCGGGTCCAGAGCAATGATATTGGGTTACACTGAAACATTCTGGTAAATCGAATAATTGCAAGTTAGAGACTCAGCAAAGTTTGCATCTATTCTTAGTTGTTCATGTTCTTGTTCTTTTTACAGTTTATTTTCTGTTATGTGTTTTAAAGATCTTGTTCATCTCTGAACTGAATTATGTCCTTCTGCATATAAAGGAGATATTTTATTTTCTTGGTGATGAACTAGGAATCTGAACTGTCAAAATATACTTTCCTTAAGAGCCAGGTGAATAAAGGACCAAATGTTTCTATGATGTTAACTTGGTCTCCACCCTCTCAATCATATTCTGAAGTAGAGGTTAAACTGCGTGTGTCTCTTTGGCAGCAGCAAATTAGCAGGTGGTTCCGAAATCCCTGCAACTTTTGTGGGAAGAACTGAAATATCCTTCAGAGATGGCTTCATCTTAGAGTTTTAAGAGATATTTTGGCATTTATTTTCACTTTTGGTGTTTTCGTTTTTAGTCAGTGATTGATTTATGAGCTAGCAAAATCCCTCACAGGACTACATATCCCATTAATCCCAGGGTGAGGACCCTGAATTGTTAAGAACTTGCTGCTTCTTGCAAAAATCCATGACTAACTATGGAATTACGTTGCATTGGTTTTATCATCCCTTAAAGGGCAGTGCTTTTGATTTGCTGAAATGGATAGGACTCCTCCCAACAGACTGACTTCTAAAAGGAGTTGAGATCTGATTGTTTGGCAAACCAGTGTAATGGGAGAGTGCAGAGCACATGTCTTTTGGAAAGAGGTCTGCAATCCTCTGCCCATCACTATAAGTGTGGACTGGGGCAAGAAGAAGAAGGGTCCCACGAAGGTTTGTCTTGTTCATCTTTTGCAGTCCTGGTGGGACCTTTAGGCCAGCAAATGCACCTACTGAACTGGGGTAGAGCATGAAAAAGTCTTTTTAGTAATTAGAATCCCAGGATATGGCCATTTCACAGCATCACTGAGCCTTTCCTGGAACTGGTGCCCTCTGACAGAATGTGCTTAGGACATTTTTTCTTCACATAAGTGAAATACGCCCCTTCCTTTGGGGTAGACTGCATTAGTGTTTTCCTGAAAACCATTTGAAGTGGCTTCTATCCAGAAGGATGTTTAGTTCAGAGGGGTGATCTGTGCCATGACCAGCTATCTCATTTGAGCTGTGCTCTCATTCTCAATAGACCATGTGCTGTTTTGGTGCATAGGATGGTCATTTAGTGAAAAGAGACTCCTTTAACAGGTTCTTCACTCAGGGAATCTGGGAAAAGTAAGTGTTTCATCCTGGCAGGGAGATGCCAACATGGAACCATTTTTCTGGGAAGACTGATGCAAGAGTGCTTACCTGTGTATCCTGATGCATCTCTTGGCATGCAGAGTTGCAGGAAGTCAAGCAGCAAAAAGAAAATAAATTAGCAGCTTGTTTCCCTCCTCACAGGGTCTTGTCAAATTTTGGTCTTTGAAGCCCTTGGGCATCCTGCAAGTGCAGCAGTAACTCAAATGGGAAGAAAGTCTGGATTCAGCCAAGGATATGAACACTCCCAGACAGGAAAAGTGCATGTGTGAGAACTGGATTTGTGCTGGTTGTGGTTTATGTTCATCTGACCACAAGCCAGATTCCTCATCCCTTGGCTACAGGGAGACTCTTCTGAGACAGTAAGATGCCTTTTGAACGGTGTTAGAGTTGTCATGGTATTCTGCTCATGGTAAAGGTACCGTGAGGTTTCCACCATCTGCTGCCTCCTCCTCTTCCCTCTTCCAATCCTGTAGTGTTTTGCAGGATATATTGTGAGTGTGGTAGCTAAGATCTTCCCAGGTCCATTTTGCATATGTGCAGGCTTGCGGTCATCTTTACAAGGCTGACAGTGAGTGGGAGGTTTTGACCAGGTTGTTTTGAAGGATATATCTGTATCACTTGCCTGTCATTTCATTATTGGTGTGTGAATTTGTGATCTGGTGTTCATTCTTGTAATGTCTCAAACTACAGATATATAGATATAGATAAACACACACACTTCCCCCCCCACTGGATTTTGTGCCAGGAGAAAAGTAGAGAAAAGAACCTGTGCCATGTGACTAGTTCTTGATTTTGTAGCCTTGAGCTCAAGTTAAGCCTGTTCTGTAGAATAACTGATCTCAGCCCATCTCCTGCTAAGTCTTAGGTGGTGTTTGCCCACATATTTGGCAGTTTAAAGTATACAATTCACAGTGCTTTCACACCATGAAAGCTTTAACAAGTTTGAAATTTTCACATTAGGAATATATGGTTAGAAATGTATACTCCTGTTCACAGATGTCAAATTCTGTTTTAAACAGGATTCTTCAGATGGTTGGGTAGTAGACCTCTTTGTGATGATCCATGAGAAAATAAAGAGTTTGAGCTCCTTGATGCATCACACAACATTTCTTTGGCAAACCTGGGTATCTATTTTGAAATTTTAAATGGATGTTTGGATTCCACAAAGCTTCCAGCTCAGAAATCAGTACTTTAAAGCATGGACTGATTTTTTTTCCTTCTCTTTAGTAATAATTTGAAGCAACCTCTGCTAAACCCTTCTTCTCTCTCCTCCACAGGAATTCGGCTCTTCTAGTTTGTGGTCCAGCATTTTGCCAAGTTGATGGTAGTCTTGGAAGATGACAGTATATTTATCACATTACAAGTGTACAGTTCCTGTAGCAAGTAGTTGAGACACAGTGGACATCCTTGAGGTGATTTGTCTTCTCTGTGAGGTGCTAACCCTGCCATGGGGCCACAGCATGAAGCCATGGGTTTCATTGCAGTGGGAGGACTCTGAAGTTGCAGGTGCACAAACCAAATATATTTGGTTCCTCCTCAACCTTCTGAACCCATATTTTCATGGGTTCAGAAAGTTGAGGAGGAATCAAAAGTAAAATACATAGAATGTCTTTAGTATTGTACTACTGGGAATAGAGGATGAAGGGGAATTTTATACAATTAGCTGAATTGCCTCTGAGATTAATAGAGGTTGGGTTCTTGTTCTGAATGCTCACTTGGGTTCAGGTTTGTTTTGTCTTAGTTTTTAAAGTAAAATGTTTCATACCTCTTTTGTAATTAGACGCTAATAGTGGATTATTTATAAGGATTAGTGCAAGAGAGATTTTTGGTGAAGAAATGTCACTGTAACATCAAGTGTTAGAAAAGGTAAACTCTGCAATGCCATTCAATCTGCTTCTCTTGCTAAACAAAAATATGTGAATCTTGCACTATCTGTATGACAGATTTTTATTACTGAACAGAGATAAAATTCAGCTGCTCCAATTTCAATTATATAAATTTACTTTGCAAGTATAAAATTTTCTCTTTGTATGAGCATAAGAAATAGTTAACATTATTTAATACAATGTTTGTAGTTTAATGTTTATTAATATTTAATTTACTATTGAATTTAGTATTTATTACTATTATAAACATGGTTTAATATTTATTGTTCAGCTGCTGTAATTACATTGCTCTGTAATTACATCATTCCCTGAAGCAAAACCATGATATAGTGCTACATGAAACAAAAATGCTCTTATTGTAGAAACAGTGTGTCTAAAGTTGTCAATTTCTCTGAATATCTGGAAACTACCTGGACTATAGACATTTATGTAGCTGGATAATTCAGTGTTTCAGTTGATAATTTCAGTTTTTCCTCACTGTGGCTGTCTCTGAACTCTCTGCAGGCATCAATTTCCCTGAAATTTGTAGAGATGTCAGTACTTTTTCCTCTCTCTCTGCCCTGTTTGGGATTGGCCTTGATTCAGGCTGGGACCCCTGGTTAGACATGGGACAAAATGTGCAGCCTCCTTGCTGCAGAGAAACAAGCTCAGGCTATCCTTAGGAGGAACACACTGGGAACTTTGGTTGGCCCTTCCCAGATTCATCTGGCATGGAGACCTTAAAGAAACTGAAGGGTAGGATAGTCAGACTTGTGAAACAAATAGGTTTTTGCATGTGTGACATGAAACAAATAGGGTTTTGCATATGTGACATGTTAATGAAACTGAAGGGTAGGATATTCAGACCTGTGAAACAAATAGGTTTTTGTATGTGTGACATGTAACTGTAAATCCCACAGGCAATAGCTCAAGTGAGGTATTTTAGGATGCTAGAGGGGGTCTCCATCTGTTTGGTTTCAGTCTTGCATATTGTTATTTTACACAAGGTAAAAACCCAAACCAAAATTTTCTAAGTTTTGGGTTTCAGGATAGGCCAGAATTTTCTGTGTGGAAAGTCACACACTTTCTGTCTACTGAATGGTGAAGCCTTTTTGTTTTCTTTTGAGGTGGTTTGTTTGAGGGTGTTTTTTTGCAAAATTATTGAGGGTTTTTCCTGGCTTTTATGTTTTACAGGTTATCAAGCTGATCTCATTCATACATTCATATCTTATTTCTCACTCTTTCACATGAGATCCGTGTGCCTCTCAGGTCAAAACCTACGCATTATACATATATATTATAATACCTAATACAAAAGCTCCTGGCTTTTGCTTTCCCTCTCTCTACTGAAACTTAGTAAATGAATTCAGAGGTTCATGGTGTGAACCTATGTGAAGGTATTGTCTCAGCAGTGGTATTAGTTTTGTGTAAGTACATGTTTTGGCAGCATTTAAAAACCAGTGAAAGTTTCTTACCGTACAAGTCTCTCCTAAATGTTGCACGTGTTTGCTTAGGCACAGATGGGCCCTTTCTTCCCTGGGTTAAAAATGATTTTGGTAAATGGGAACCTACAATAGCAACAATTTTTGTCTTCCTGACAATATAGTTTGGATAATTGCCCATTCTTCTTTTGCTGCCCTCAGCAGACTGGATGCAGCCAAAGTACCATCATTGTGTGGTAAGTCTATAAATGTTTCAAGGTGAGTTTTGTGATAGCAGGTTTAAAAAAAAACTAAAAATCCCATTTTTATAGTATTCTCTCTCACTTTCCAAAACATCCTATCATTGCCAAAATGGGAATATTTAATGTTCTATTTTAAAAATCTAAGCAGGATTTAACCACTATAAATTGAATATTTTTTCCCATGTTTTTAGCAGCATGACAGATCTCCTCATTTTAGAAATATTTATCAAAACTATTCCATTGCAAAACCTGAATATAACTAAGAGAAGCTTGTAAGAATGAAAGGCAAAGGAAATTTACTCAGCCCAGTGCCATTTTTACACCTCTGACTTCAGGGGTTAGCTTTCCATACACACGCGCATTTGCACATATCAGCACCATTTCAGCAGTGTTTACTGTAATGAGGTCCCATCTTTCTGATAGAAGGTAAATTTTCTCTGTCAAAGTGCTTGTGATAGTAATTTTCTGTGCCCTTCGACATGCTGGTAATGTGGTACAAGGTCACTTTGAAAAGCAGCCTATAATCACAATTCTTCAAAAAGAGTTAACTCAAATACAACATTACGATGTTATTAGCTAAAACAGCTGTGAGCAGAAGAAAAGGAAGAAAGCAGTGATAATTCTTGTATTTCAGTGTGCATATGTGTGTCTTCATACACATACATAGGACATTTTAAATAAGGTACTCATGTATCAAGTGTGTATCTGTGTAATGCTCTCTCTGTGCTTGGTGGGCAAGTACAAAATAAGTGGCCTTTAGAAGATACTTTTGTCAAAAGCACAGTAAAAATCCACAAAGTTTCGAAGCATCTTGCTTTTGTGAAAGTATATATGGTTAGTAAGCAAGGATTATCTAGGATATGTTATCTAGTGTCCATTAATTTGTTACCCCACACTAACTGGTCTCAGATACCAAAATTTCTTAACCCTTGCAGCCATCTCCATTTTCAATTTACTCATGGGGTTTTTTGGCCTGCTTGGCAAAAAGATTGCTTGTTTGTATGGAGTGCTCTATATCCATGAGTAGTGAAATAAGCAGCAGAGGCTACAGGGAGAACTACAGAATAAAAATGTACACCATCAAAGTGCATATATGTTAATTTTCTTCAAGGGTATTTTTGACAAGCGTAGATTTGTTGAGACATTTGTGTGGGAGTGTTCATCTCAGTGTTGCTTTTCTCCACACATGAAAATAAACCACAGGCTTTTAAATATCCTGAGAAAAATTTCTTCAAAGACAGATCAAAGGTCTTTACTAATGTCTGAGGAAGCTGCCTCTCTTGTGAACTCATGTCTATGGAGAGCTGGTTAAGACAATCAAGATCATGATTCCATTGATTTGATCATTTGCAGCCTGCTCTGAGAGGAGATGCCTTGTTTGAAGAAGGAGGAGGTGGGGGAATCCACAGATGCTCCTAATTTTACCAAAAAAGTCATGAATAAAATAACTTTTTAAAACCAACTCTGTTGGGTTTTCCCCCATTATGCTCTGTGGGTTGCTCTGCTTCAAACAGTTTTTTTAAACAGTGTATGTATAGGAGTATTATGTAAGAATGAGTCAATTGACTTTTTTTTATCAAATTTATCTGCTTTGGGGCTATTGTGTTCATTGAAATGTCCAGGTATGACTTTCACATCCCAGAAATTTTACATCTTTGTTTGCCTGTTTCTTTGTTTTGATTTCATTTCTGTTTGTTTGTTTTGGGATTTGGTTTTTTGCTTCTTGGTTCTGGTTTGATTTGTCAAAAACCCTCTTTCTGTCAGAACAACACAGAGCACATATGAGCTAAGCTTTGAAAGTTTGTGAACTTCTCCCTAAGCTGGAATTCCCCACCTTTAGATAGCATTCAGGAAAACAATTTAAAAAAAAATTTATTTTTATCCTTTAAGGCCTGGGTTTTCTTTCTTATGGGTTTTCTTTCTTATCTATTTCTTGTGTCTGTTTGCTTAGTGAACTGCATCTTTTACCATTCAGACCAATTTTTATAGGCTCTCTGATAGTACAGAGCTCTTAACTCTTAGAAGCTGTTGAGAATAGTGTTTCTCTTTTGAAGCATTTTACTGGTTCTGTCATGCTGCCACAAGGCATTTGTGGGTGCTAGGTAGGACTTCAGGCTTGTATCTAGACCTAGGGTTTCCAAATTGGTGGGTTAGGGGTTTTTTTGTTAGTTGTTGGTTTAAGCCAAACATTTTTAATACCCTCACCACCAATGACTGTGTTCTACTGCTACCTAGAAATTGGAAAATAATATTTTGTTGCTTTTATCTGATCATAAATGAAATAATTTAATTTTCTTTTTTGTAGATATTGGGGTTTTCTTTTACCTGTGGACTGGATTTTTCTTGTTTATCCTGAAGTTTTGATTTTCATTACATTCTGTGATTTGGAGCAATACCAGGGTTTTCTTTGTAGTCTATAATACAAAACCAGTGTGATATTGTTTTATTTTCTCCTTGGTTGCTTCTCTCATTCATGACAATACCTCAGTATGTAACAGCAGGCTAACATGTTTTTGCCTGACTGGAATAATTCTTAGCTATACAAAAAATTGGCTCTGGCATTTTCCTCTTCTGGCTGCAGCTACAAAATAACAATACATGCATGGCCATGGAAGATTCCTCAACTCACTCCCCTTGCTCACATCCTCCATGTTTAATATTCAAGAGGAAAATCTGGCTAAATATCCAAAATATTTTTCCCAGGAGTTTAATGAAAATATTATCTCTCTCAGATCTCCAGTCCTCTCACTTTTCTATGCAGATTACACCTCATTGTCTATAGAATATAGTGGGTTTAGGTTTGGGGGTTTGGTTTGGGAAGGGATGAATGGCAGGAGTTCCCTCCTCACCTCTGAGCTGGGAGTGCTGGCTGGCACTGCCCTGTATCCTGCTTATGCAGCTCCTCATGTGCTGCCATAAGACTTGTGATGCCTGTGGACAAATTGCAGGATTTTGGTAAAAGTGCCCTGGGGTTACAAGGTCATCCTAAGAAATTTTGAAAACATTATTTCCTAGGTTTTGGTGGAAGTGGAAGTAAGTCTTGTGTTGGTCTTTCGAATCAAAACTCCTTTTTGTGATAGGAATATGTATTTCTGCTTTTTCTTGCTTTGGAGTATTTTTCTTTTGTTTTCTCTGTCTTCTTTTATTCTTTCTTTTTGTTCTTATTAACATCTTATTAACATCTAACCTGTTGATCTCATGGCAGCAGGATATTTTAAATCATCTACTGAATGCTCACCTCCACACAAATGAGCACACAGGAAATGTGAGCTTCCTTGTAGAGTCTCAAGTCAGCTTTGTATTTTATTTTTTAAAGAATCTTTTTCATTAAAATTGATTATTAGCTTAAATAAGTGAAAGTAAAATTACAGTGATGGCTTATATTTTTCTATACTGCTCATATTACTTACTGACTGTGCCTATATGTGCCTGACAGGAAAACATGAAAAGCACAGAATTTTAAAAGAAGCTGTACACAGTGAAATTAATTTTTGTATGTTTTCACATTACATGTTTTACTAGCCATGACACTCCTTGTTATTTATTATAATGCCTTACAGTATTCCCATAGGAATATGCTCTGCTCTGATGATGCAACTTTGGAAAATGCAATGAAAACACACTGGAAACCTCAGCTTTCTATTAGGAACTTTCTTGTAAGCAGGGAGGTTAAAATGCCTCCTCCCAGAAAAAAGGAAGTAGGGCAGAGGTCCGTGAGCCAGGTAAATGTCCCTCCTCTCTGTCACTAGCTGTGCTTTCTCCTTCTTTTTACCCCCATACTGGCAGTTTGGTCTTTAGGCCATCATCTGTGTTGTAATGTAGGGCAGGTAGAGAAAACCCCTGTCCTCCTTTCATTGCTGCACAAGCACCCCACAGTTTTGCCACATGAGGTGCACACAAAAAGGCAAAAGTTGTTGATTTGTGGCTGCAGCTGTGACTGCATCCTGGTTTTGATGATGCTGTAGCTGAGTCCTTGGGGAAGGGCAAGGTGTGTGGTGTAGAGCACGTACTGTTGTTTGTTCCTCTCTTTGTTTTTCCACTTGCTCAAATAAAATGTGTCTCTGGCCAGCTGCTAGCCCAGTGGCTAGTGAGAGTGGAGGGAACAGATCATGCAGATCTAAATGAGAGCATCTATGACTATTTTGCAAGAGTCTGATGTTCAAAGAGGTCTGAAAGGAACACCCAGGTCTGAATGCCTTTTTCCTCACTCCCACCCCTCTAAAGGCCTCTCTGGAAAGCCCACTTGAAACACCTGTTTATCCTTATGGTAGAATGGTACTTAAAATGAAAACAGAATCTTTGTATTGCCCAGCTTAACTGGTGGGCACCAGTTATCCTGCATTTTGGTGTGGCTTTGTTACTTTGTGTGTTGGTGCTGGAGATGTGCAGAAAGCTTGTCCACCAGCCCCTGACGACCAGTGACAAACAGTGTGGAGCTGGGCAGGAGCAAGGTGGGACCTGGGGGACACAGCAGGGACCCTCCTTCTGCCTGTGTTCAGCCCTGCAATTACAATGACAACTCTGGGGAAGGAACTGCTCCCTGAGCAGCAGTTACCATAAGTGGGGCGATCTGCCAGGAGAACCTTGTTGAAATTGCTTTTTTGGTCTTGGTGGCAATTAATAATACATTTCTGCTGGTGTTTTCCTGGCAGGTGAGGACAAATCTACCGTTTTTTAGGTGTGTTGAGGAGGGCATGAACAGGTGACCCCAAATGTTTGCATTTAACATGCAAGTCCTTCCTGATGAAGCAATGAGTCATATCCTGCAGGCACAGATCCTTAGTTTGCTGCTTAGCAAGACTTCACCAAAATTATTTTATCAGAAGCTTAATATTTAGCTCCTGAGAGCACCGTGCCTCTTCTGTACATAAATAATGCTAATTTGTTATACATTAAATCAGTGCGATAATGCCACTTCTGACAGTGCCTGTACACCTCATCATCTGAACATACAGACATCTCCCCTATAGATATAGTACATATATATATATATGGAAAAGATACTGACTTGTAAGAAACTTCTGACTTGTAAGTTTGTTTGTGAACATTTGCTTAGTGTGAAAAAAAGAAGATCAGTTCTGAAGTGGACACCCCTTCCCCCTTTTGATTACTGGGTGGTTGTAAAGGAGTCATTTTAATGCACAGGAGGTGTGTGTGTTTGTCCATATGTTCCCATGCATTAATAGTATTGAAGTTCTTTCTCTAAGAGGATAATTTTTCATAGTGCTCTGTTCAAATCAGTTCTGTTTGAGTGAATAAGTATTTAGAAAGTGTTAACAGTAGAGTGGATTTACCTTGATTAAGATGACGCACAGCCTTGAACAATTAGATGTTCCTGTATGTGCAAGCAGTTCCATTTGAGGAACAATCTCAGATCCTAGTACTTCTCTGACACCAAAATTTAAGTTAAATTTCAAGAGGTAAAATAAAGGTAAGGCTTTTAAATGAAAGGACAGAGAATCTGTCCTGTATCGTTTAATACCAAATATCCAGGAACATCGGAGTGCACATGGTGGGATTCTGCAAGCTTTGCTTATGCTGATAGACCCAATCTAGTCTGTGGAGCTGCATGTGCAAGATTGGATTACAGGGTTAGGGGCTGTATTTTGTGACTCTTACTGCTCCTATAACTCTGAGTACGTGTATTTTCCTTTGAGTGTAGTCTGGACAGTCTCAAAATGTAGCTTTTTAAAGGTCTCTTGTTAACACAAACATTTATTAATTAAAGAAACAAGTGTAGAAACAGTAAGATGTTTGATTTAAGTTTTGGTCATGTTCTTGTCATAGAGCCTTAAAAAAAGAAGAAAACTAGGAAAAAACCACCAAAACACACACACACATGCACACACACCACCCCCCCCCCCCCCATGAGACAAAGAAAAAACTCACTGAAGACCCACCACCACCACAAAAAAAAACCAAGCAGACAAAAAAAAAAACAAACCAAAAAACCCAAAAAAAAAACCCCAAAACAAAACAAAACAAAAACCAACAAAACCAACCAAAACCTTAACAACCCGCAAACCATAGAATTTACTGGAATAAGAGAGGGGACGGTATATTCATAACTGAGAAGTAAACTGACTGTCTGGTTTGGTTTTTAGGGATAGAACTGAAGGAAAAAATGCAGAAGAAATGCCTATATATGATAAATATCGTGTAGATTGTGGCTTTTAACACCAGCCTTAATAATGTCAGGAATACTGCTCATCATCATTTTCTGGTTTTGCATGAGCTTAAGACAAATTATGGAGGTTTATCCTCAGAGCATTTACATAGTGGGATTGTTTAGGTCATAGCTTCAGCTTTGTGCAAATTAGAGCTGCTGAAACTTACCCATCTCTTAAACATTAGTGATTTGTTTAAAAGTTATGTGGTGACAGACAAAGGCTTCAACAGTAAATACTAGTGCTTCTTGTTTCTGGAAATAGAATTAAATTGGAATCAGTTGCTCTCCTATGAATTAAGTAAAATCCAGCCTTTTTGGGATAAAATGAAAGTAGCCTTTTGCAAATGTACATTCTAGATTTACTTTTGCATTATTTGACCACAATATATACAGCTTCTTAATATCCTGCTTGGTCCTAGATAGGGTTCCTAAATGCCACTGAAAAAATTGACAAGAGTGGTCATTCAGAGACCTGAGCATCTTTACCTTACTGCCCTTACTGCATCTTCATTGTGCCTTTCAAAATGAAGTTGTTGCTAAGGAGATACTGCAATGCATTTTTGTGGGATCTGAACAGTGAAGAAGCCTTAGCAAATTCTTGTTCTTGTGGTGTTCTTCAAATGTCTGTTAAGCCAGTGTTATCCCAACTGATACCCTTTATGTTCTGTGATCAACAGAGTTTGTTGGAGATGTGGGGTTTTAAGATGCAATTCAGTTTAGCAAGCAGAACTTGATCCTAAATGATTACTATTGTTCAGGGCCTGTAAAAATAGTTTGGAGGCTTAGTCACAATCACAGTAATAAATGTAGTGAGCAAGCTTTGAATAAATATTAAGACTAGTATCCCATGAAGTTCTACAGGCCACCTGTGTAGGATGTAACCCTGTGGAGATTTAAGGCTGCCTTCCCAAAGGGCCTGTAGGACACTTGTAAGGCACACCTTTGTCGAATTTGCAGCTGCATGGTTAGGCATGGACCCTGATCATCTGCTTCCCTGCCTGGCAGGTCCAGCAAAGGCAGTTTTTGGTCACTGTCCAGCTGCTGGAGCGGTGGTGTTTGCCAGGGATCCTGTGGGTCCCTGCTGTGCTCCTGCCCCAGCTGCCTCCAGGTTTGCTGCTGTGCCCACACAGCTCCTCTGCACCTGCTGACCTTGGCACTGGGGTCAGCAGCGTGGCCTGGGAGCATGAAGGGACAGAAGGGAGGGAGGAAAGAAGCTCTTGACAAAACACATATGACAGTTTTGGGGGAGTGGCCATGTCACCAATGTTGGCATGTCATCGTTGCCTCAGGGAAGCTGTGCATGCAGAGTGAACTGGACAACAGAGCACCTGGAAGGCTGTGAATAACTCTGTGCCCTGTTGTGGGACACAAATAAAGATCATGTGTATTTACATATGTGACATTACCTGTCTCTAAAACTGTCTAGGCATATATGTTCTCAAACTCACTCCACTGTGAGGAAGAATTGTAAGGGCTGAGACTGTCCTACCTTGTAAAAAAAGGGTGACTCTGTGTGCACAATCAGATTGCTTAATAGAAATGCTCGTGCCGGAAGGTTTTCACACTAGCTCTGCATATGTGCCTTGCCTATCTGGCTGTAGGTGGTGAAGAGGGATAGAGTTGGTGTTCAGAGGGCACTTCCACAATTCCAAAGGTGGATTCTCACTTGGGAGAAGCCCTGATTTCTTCTTCATGAGGTGTAGCAGCAGATTGGTTAAAGATCTAAACTGTGAAGTATGAAAGCCTCTTTCCTTCCCTGTTGTGCACTCTTCCTTCTCAAAGGAATTGCTTCTCAGCTGGTTTCTAAGTTGCTTCTCAGAATTTTTGAGCTTCTTGTTCAGTGCAACATACCAGAGTTTGCCTTGCTTAAGAATTGTCAGAATTGTAGCAGGAAAATTGTGAAAATAGATGGTTTATCAGCCTATTTAATTAGGTACTTCTGTCTCTAAGAAAAAGTCCTGAGGCAACTGATAACAACTGATACTCAGCAAAGAGGACTTGTGGGGGATTCATTGTCATTGTTCTGGAAGTACTTCAACTCAGTCTCTAGCAATGCTCAGAAACCAGAGAGCTTTAACACAGCAGGTAAGCTAAACCAGAAGGCATCATTATGCCTTTGTGCAAACATATTTTGGGTATGGGATGCAGTTGATTCCCTATCTTCATAAAATGTAAAGTTGTACCAGACTACCTATGCTCTTATATCCTGGGACAAGCAGGCCATGAGTGCTCAAATAGGAAAGAAAATGTTCAAGAAACATGTGATTTAGGACTCAGACATGCTGAGCAGTATCCATGAAGTAAATGGAAACAGTTACTTGCTCATAGCATGATGATGGGGGACACTCAGTGGATTGGTTTGCCACAGAATTGAAACAAAGTCAAGTATTTTGATGTACAGCATGTAGCTAAACCCCTGAGGTGAGCGCCACAGGATACAGCAGAGGTGTCAGTGCTTTCATTGAGGAGATCCACAGAGGAACAGTTTAGTTGTGGTCGTTCAGAAGGAAGTTCTGAAGGCAGCTTAAATCCTTAAGTGACAGCTGAGACCGTGCTAGGAGAAGGATCACTCCCATTGCTGTCTTTCTGCAAACGTCTGCTTTTGGCTACTGTCAGAAGGTTCTCGAACTAGATCAGCCTCTGGCTTTCCTGATGCATTTTTCCTGTAGCACAGGTAAGACTCCAGACTATGAGTTCTCCAGTACCTTTTAAAGCTAGGTGGAGAAATACATTTTGTAGCAATCCACTAATTATATGCACTAGGGAGTCAGGCCAACTTTGCCCATGCAATACTTTATACATTAGGAGTTAACTGCTGTCACGAGTCATTATTTCCATTGAGAACAGTGATTCATCTTTCCACGAGTCCTCAACAGATGTCTCAGTGGGAATGAAATTTTAGGTCATGTCACCATTCTGTAGGAGAGAATACATAAAGGAACAGGACATTGTGTTTGGATACATGTGTTTTCTATTGAACTGGGTTGTCTAAGAACTTCTGTCTCAAGTGTTTTGTGCAAATTTAGTATTTCTTTGACCATGATTAGCTTCAGAATGGTAGTTGTGGAGGAGAAAGCTTACTCTTATGGGCAGTACAGCCTCTCAAATGTGCCTCAGTCCTGATTAGAAAAAACAGATTTTAGCTGCTCTAACGGCTACTGGGGATAGTTTTCCAGTCGATGTTTTACCTGACATATATTTCTGCTCTATTCCTTTCAACTTCTGGTGTAAATTTGTCTTTTCTTTTATTGCTCATCAGAATGGTCTGTTAGAGATGTTACTTACATTGGAAAAGCCTCTTGGGTAAGAGTTAACCATACTAGATATGCCTTCTGCAGTACTGTAACTGTGAAAATTTGGAAAGAATAACCATCTGGAGAACACAATTTCAGGATCTATAAATCCAGCATATCACAAGTTACCTTGCACTTCATTTGTGTCCCCATGTTGAAATTTTTGTTTTTATTTTTTGCTTCAGCTGTCTTTTTAATACTCAATATACAGACTTAGTAGGGGAGTTAGATGGAATTTGAAAAAATGTGAAGTTCAAATGTCACTGTTTTACAAAGAAAATAAATTTGCTACTGAACAGCATCTTTATTAAGTTGGGGTAACAGTGTACGTATTTTCAAGTATTGTGTTTTTTGTGAAGAGATGTCTATGAAGGTTAAATCAAAGGGCAGCTTTTTGAGAGGGCTTTGAAACTGTGCACCATGACAGGATACAGGACTTTGATATATTTAGTTTTAAGAACTTTGTCACAGTATTTGTCCCAAATCTTAGTCTTCAGGAGTCAAGATATTGACATCCTTAAATGATTTTCACAGCACAAGCCAAGTGCAGGGTCCTAGGCTTTGTGCAGCCACAGAAGTGATGCCTGTCAGAGGAACACTGAGAATGTTATCAATCACTTTTTTTCTTTTGGTGCTTCCTGCAGCACACTATGGTTTAGACAATGATTGTGGTAAGAGGGTTTTAAATTGATGTAAAGACCAAGTTGATTTGACATGTTTTTTAATCAAGTGTTTATTAGTTGAAATAATCTTGGGTGTGTTTTGGCATAGTTTGTGTTTGAGTGGGAAATTGAATCATTGTCAGAAGTCTCTGTATATTTGAGCATGTTAAACTGAAGTTACCAAATAGAACTGTGAGAGGCTTTTGGCTTGTGCCTAATGAGTATAAACCAAAGCTCCTACCTTTCTGCCTCAAGAGCCACAAAAATGTTAACAGAAGTCAGACATGCAAGAAAAAAATGTATTCCATATAGCCTGTAGCCTGTCTACTTGCCAATACTAGCTTTTTCCTTAGGTTACTTTCCACTATTTTGTTCCATCTAGTTTAAGGTATTACAAAGGATGAGACTTCTTCTGCAGTCCTGTGGAAATTATTTTACAGTCCTCATAAGACTTTGTGAATTTCTTCTCCTTATTTATAGTTCCTGGTTCTTTTATTTCCAGATCAGAATCCACACCAAAACTGTCAGGGGTTGCTTTCCTGTTAGTTTTGGCAAAACCATTCAGGCTTCCTTCTTGCTCCTGTCTGCTTTTGTTCAGCTGAATGAACCAGTGAACATTCAAGTCTTTTAGGATAGGTGATACTTTGCTGAGGGCTGCTGTGGATGTTCTAAATCAACCTGCATGTATCAGGTAAAGCAGCTGGAGCTCTCAGAGGTTCTTTTATTGCATTTTCTTTCGTTTCTCTCAGGTTTACACACAAAGCCTTCCTAACTGGTTTCCCATGTTCTCCTCACTTCCACCCCTCTCCCCTATAACACTAGGGTACTTGTGCATAAGCCTCACAATAGGCTTATGGAATGGCTATTTATAGGCACTTAAAGCTACACTAAGATGAAGTCAGTGATTCATCAGTAAGCAAAAGCCAAAATTAATCATGTAACCTGCCTGTAAGATTGGGCAGTGGTTCCCCATTTTATCAAAGATAATTTGAACCCAAAGAACAAGTTGCTTGTACTTGGACTGTTAGTTACCCAAGACAAATTAATTTGAATTGTTGTATGAGTCTCGAGGAACATGTGAGCTTTTGCAATTCTTTCAAACCCCAAAATATTTCTGGTCTATTATAATTTAATTAGTTCCTTCTATTTTATCTTTCAACTATGTATAATAAAATTAAATACATATTTACTCTAATTATTGTAACTAAATTCATCTGGAGCTGTTGTGATAGGACAAGGAACATTCATTTGAATGTTATTTACTTCCTAAGCATTTGTTCATTTAATTCATGAGCCAAGTGAAGTTATTGGAAATTGCTTACTTTTTCATTCTTTATGTTTTTCTTGGTTTGCTGAGCTAATTTCTTGTGTGTTGACTTGCTTCTCAGCTTTTAACTCGAGCTGCTGTACACAACAAGGTGCACAGTGGCAGCTGCTTCTTGAAAAGTTGCCATTTGGAAGGCAGCACGGAGGTTGTCCTGCAGACCTGCACGCACATGTACAACATACATTGCATGTGGGTACACCCTGCCTCAGGTGGGAACAGAAGCTGCCAGAGGCACACAGAGGCTTTTGTAACACAGGCTCAGTTTTGTGAAAGATTTGGTTTTAAATCTTTTTCTCCCCCTAAGTCGAGTTTGTAACTTTCTTAGATGTGTTGTACATTCTGAAGTGTTTCACAGTCTGATAATAGATGAGCCAAGTTGCTTGCTGCCAAAACCCTGCAAAGTGTGAGCAGTATGGAGCCTAGGGAGGATTGATGATCTTTTAAGACTATGCCAGCCTTAATATTGTAACTAAATTATGGTTTAAATCACAAAATAATCACAGTATTCTTGGAAAAAGATGCAAACTAGGATCACTGGACATAAAGAGGGGAGATGTGTGCAACACCTGTAAACACAGTGAAAAAGGAAAGTAAGATGCTCTGATCAGGATATTTGTGCTGCATGATCACAGTCTCTCACCAATCTTATAGTTGAGCATTTTTAACACATACTCTGCACTCCTAGTTGCTGTTCCCTCAGTGCCTTTTCTGGTGCCTGAATTGGCGAGATTGTGGTGTGGAGCTGTTCTCATCTCCTCCACAGCTCTTACACAATGTGAGGAAAAGCAACAAAGCAGAGAAACTTGGGTTTGGTGACATGGCAAGTTTGGATCATCTTAAAGCTGCTCCAAGGGAAGCCCTGGCCAGTGCAGCTCAGGAAACTGACAGCAAGTAAACTTACTTGAGTGGAGGAGGAGTGGAACTTAAAAATAATTAAACACATTAACTTTTATACAAGTAAAGCTTGTATGCCAGATACCATACTGTGTCTTTGTGGCTCTGTCTGCCCTCCCACAACCAGTGGAACATGGGTGCAGATTTTGGCTTGTTTAATGGAAATATGGGCATGATTGGTACAGATCAATTTTTGCTAGGGAGAGATTAATTCATGCACTGAGCTCATGCTAGTGATTGTGTGAATGTTGCTTCCTATATAAATTAAAAGGTTTCTGACAGTCAGCCTGACCTGAGACACCTAGTTTTAAAACTTCAGGAAGTTTTGTGAAAGTATTGGACATGGAAGTTTGTTTTGTAACCCTATAACTTAAGTTCTGAGCAAATTCAGAGTTCTCTTTGCTGCTTATACAATTTTAGCGCAGCTTTATTTGTGCTACTGAGCAAATGGACTGTTTTATTTGTTGAGAGTCAGCCAAGTGGCTCTCTGTGGGAGAATGCTGATAAACCTGACTATTTTAAACCTAGGCGTCTCTCTGCTGTTTTTCAAACACAGTATGTCTCTTCCTTCTGTATATATCATGTTGTCTTGCCTCCCCATCCCTGGCTGCCACAAAGGTGGTAACACTTCTTAAGTTCTCATCCCTGTTCATGATCTTGCTCATTTTTGCTCACCTGAAAAGCTCAGTCTTTTACTTCCCTCTGTTAAACCCTTTGTGACTATTCAGCACCCTGAAAAGTCATTAGTCTTCCAGTGTTCCTGCAAGACTTCAATGTCTGTTTTGGGGAGGCAGTTAAGGAGTTAAAAGCTTGTGGAGTTTCAAAGAAATGCCGGACAGCTGCTGTAAAGTATTGCTGCAAATCCTAGCTGACCTCATTCTTGTCAGACAACAGTGATAATATCCAAAAACGGGTGCAAGACAGGAAGTGTTTCAGGAAGGTGTGTGTTTCATGCAAAGACATCAGAAATATGCTTTCTCCTGGGGCCACTTACCATAAGATTCATATTAATTTAAATGAAACAGTGAAATTCCAGGCTATGTTTACAGAAACATCATTTCAGTCCAGAAAAAACATTGCTTGTTGCTCTCGTGTACAGATGGCAAAAGCAATTGTGGTAACCACTGTATGTATTTAATATAATGCTATTGCTGGCTGGATGAACCTACTTGTTAAACATATGGGGGTTCACATAATTTTTGATAGTTTTGTTTACTATTTTAAGGGGTATCTTTGACTTGAAAAAATGGTAAAGGAGGAATACAAGTCTACTTACATTTTCTAATTTACTTTATGCTCAAAGACTGATTTGATATCTAATGTGCTTTTCAATAATTTAATTGAGTTCCTTAGTAAGCAGAACAAAATCTCATTTTCCCCCTAATGCATTCTCTGACTTATAATTTAAAAGAATTAGCTTTTGAAAGATTTAACATTTTTCACCAGTCAATCTACCAAGTTATCTGCAAAAAGTGTCCTATATGTACAGGTTCTTATTATTTTCATTGTACTGAAAAGTTCAGACATGAGAAAGCTTGTATTTTATTTCTATTTTTCAGAAGTACCCACCTAAAAGCATGCAAATAAAAATAATTCCTACCAGTTCAGAGCTCTTCCGCTGATAGTTAGGGATATTTTCCCTAAATTTCCTCTTAGTTGTCTCCAGAATTGTGCCTCTTATAATATGAATCTGCAGTGAAAATTAAACATAAATGATTTTTTTAAACAAGCATAAGTAAATACTGCTTGAGAGGTTTTTTCTTTAGATTGCAGAAGTTCTTATTTCAGCATTAGCTTGAAAAAATTTTATAAAATAATTTATTAAGAGTTAGACTTGATCCTGTAAAGATTCTACCATTTAAAATGTTGCACAGGAATAATATGATTAACTGAAGTCTAGCAGATACCTGTAGGAATATTAAAATAAAGCACTACTATTTAGCTTCTACTCTTTGTTTCATTTAAAAACTTGTTTTCTTCTGTACTTTTTTCCTATATTCTTCTATAGTTTAAAAAAAATATTAATTTATGTCGGTAGGGAGTGAACAAATTCTAGCTGCTGGAACTCATGTAGTAATTTCCTCTTTGGAAATTTGCCCGTTTGTGAAGCTGGGTCACTGACCTTGAAGGGCCTTTTGAAAAGTGTAGCTCATGGCCAGGGACCATGGGGATGCTGAATAGTATAATAGCAGAGGTTGGGCTTTTTTATAGAGATGTGACCTGGGACTTCACGTGAGGTGCATGAGGAGATAAAGGCAGGCTAGTGGATGGAAGACCTGAGTGCAACCAAACTCAGTTCTGCTGCATGCTGAGGAATGAAACAAGTATGGTCTGTGCTTTCAGAAAACGATCCAAGGACGTAACAGAAAAGAAAGGGAAGGAAAATGGGATCATTTAGATACAGGAAGACATATTTTTTTGTTGTTTGCTGGTATCAGCTCATTTGATATACACACACAGTTGTTTCAAACTGAATTATATTTTAGATTTGTCTGCTGTTCCTGGAAGTTATTGCCAAGAGTGAAAAACCGCATAATACATTTCTAGTATTAAACCATCTATTACTGATGGGTAATGACAGAGTAGAGGGAGAAGGCACCAGTTAGTCTGGGTTAGCTCATGTGCTCTGGATAACTCTTTCTTGAACACTTAAATTTCTAAAGTTCTGCTAGGCTATGATGATTTCCCACTTCTTTCTGGATGTGATGAATTGTCTCCATGTCAGGTAATCTCAAGTATTCCCATGATTGTCTGCCTCAAACTTTTTCAGGTATGTGCCATTGGATCATTTTTCTATTGGCTATTTTAATAAGATAACAAATACCAGAAAGGCTGCAATAACACCTTTTAGCAAAAGAAACGCGTTTGAGTTTTTAAAATTACAGATGCCCTGTGTTGTCACTTACATTTTATTTATTTTTGCTTTTAAATGCTAGAGGCACAAAATTTTGGATCTGTAGTGGCTTTCTTGTTTAAATTCTGATTTTTGATAGTGAAGCAGAGAATTCATTCTTGAAGTCAAAAGGGAGAAAGTTTTTTGTAATTACCAAACAGTTACAGATTCAGACACAGGAGGGACATAAAACCAGAGTCCTGTTTACTAATTGTTTGTTAAAAGAAAAAAAAATTGTGGGATGCAGTGTAAATATTCACCTTATGGAGATCTACCACAAGGAACTTAAAAAACATGCTTTCTTGTAACAGTGACGTAAAAAATATGTTATTTACCGGTTTTTGTGTTTGTTTGTTTTGTATTTTCCTTCAAAGTGTATTGGGTTGGTTTTGACCAGTAAATGCGGATTTTTTTTCTGTTCAGTCCATAATTCCAGACAGTTCTGTGACTGTCCCTTTTTGATCTCAGTGTATTCTGATCTTTCTCCTGCATCTTTAGACATGCATCTGAAGCATTTACCTCTTCATCAAATGTATAGAAGAATTTGACACTTGTCTTGGTATTCTGAAAGAAACTAAAACCAGGCTGTTGTGGTTGTCCTCATCAAAGGCTCTTCCATGGTATACACAAAACATCAAGGAATATATTTTCTTACTGCTTAGAAAGCCCTGTTTAAAAATCTGCAGATTTGTTAGTGAAAAGGGTAGGATTTCTAAATTGATTTAGTGGGTTTTTTAAAAAATCCAAGCAATTGAGGTTTTTTGTTAAATTATTGTTTTAACCATTGGGCTACTGAGCTTTTAAAGTTGGATAATTGAAATAAGGCCTGGCATAGATGAGTTAAAGGTGTCAATTTTGTGAGTAGTTACCTGTGAAACGTAGAAATGCTCAAAATCACAACACCCTGCTCTCTCTTGTGTACTTGGAATGACACCTACATATGAATTAATAACCAAAAGGAAATATTAAAGTATTCATAGAGTGCATGAAAGTCCCAACAGTGGCAAGGGTAGGTAGTGTTTCCGAAGAGCAAGGCTGTCGTTTAGGTGGTTAGACATGCCTTCCTTGAAGGAATGGGATAAAATACCTAAATCACTGCACTGTTGTCACCTCTCTCCACACTTACAGCCTATTGATGTACTTTTTGAGTACTAGTTGCACAAACCCTCTTGACCATTTTCTTACAGAATTCTTACGGTCTCTCCAAGGAAACCATTTGCATTGCACCTGTGGCAGCTTGGTAGGAGTTGTGTGTGCTCTGCTTTGACTCTCTGCCCTGCTTTCAGAGGGTACCATTTGGCTCTCCTGAGCCTGTTTCTGCTCTGCTAAAGGGGGTAGTGATGCTGCCCTGTTTTGGTAATGCATCCTTCTGATCAAGAGGTGAAAGACCAGATAGAGCCTTCTTTTTACTGATCCCAAGAGAGCTTGAATACAAACTGCATGAAGGCCTGCAGTCTCTGAGGGAGATTTAAGGAAATCCTGCTGGGATTTGATTCTCTGTCTGAGTCATTTGAGCTTGTTTTTTGACCCATTAATAAACCCTTGTCACACTACTTCTGCTGCCTTTTGTTCCCGTCATTACATTCCTCGGGAGTCTCTGTAGCCATTGTCTGCTTTGTTTCTTTGGTTTTGTTTTTCTTCACTAGGGATAGATTTTTAAGTTGGCAGAAGGCATAAAATTCGGTTCCCACCACCAGAAAACTCGGTGTGTTTGCAAGGGGTGTATAATAACCATGAAAGCTCCACTGCATGTTCTGTTTGGTAAAGTGCATCTCCCTTCTCACTTCAGTGGGTGTGCAGCCTGAGTGGGCTCTGAGTGCTCCTCCTCCTTACCATTCTGCAGCTCATACTGCCAAAGGAAGCAGTGCCACAGAGGAAGGTATAGGAGAAGCCTCTGAGGACCCAGATATGTGCTGTGGGATATTCAACACTTCCAGCAGAAAGCTCTTCTCACCCTTTTGTGTGTGCGTGGAGGCACACACAGGCTCTCCCCATGGGACAGATACCTAACATGTTTGAAAGAGTCTATGTGGGCTTTGGCTCTCTGTTGAGTGTGTGTGGGCCATTTAGAACAGACAGCTCTCTCAGAGAGGACAAAGGTCAGTTTAAAATTTTTAGGTGTACTATGTAATGCAATCTGCTGTTGGCAGATTTGGAAGATACCCACGAAATCTTTGTCAAGGAAGAGTCCTTTTGTTTCCAAGAGAAAGTTTTGGATGCAGAGTGGGAAGAGGAGTATTTGCTAGATATGTCTGAAGTATGTTTGTTTTGAAAGCCACTATTGAATTAGGTGTAAACTTTGAGCCTGGTTTAGATTCCTCAGGGCAGGGGAAGATGGAATCTGTTGTTTATCTGAGTGCAGGTTTTCCCCAGGGTGCTTATATACACTACAGAATATTCATTAAGCTGTTGGCATTGTATCTCTAAATCTTTTCTTTGATTTCAGGTCTTAAATTAAAAAAGACAAGCCAGATATTCCCACTCCTCCCAAAGTAAACCTAAGTTGTGAAACTGTCCTTAGCACTTTTGCTGAATGAAGCACAAACACCTACTGTTTTCTGGCAAACCCTGTTTATCCATGCAGACACTCTTCTGAGAGTTGTTTCACTGTGTCCACACAGTCTTTACCTGACCTTCAGAAAGACTGATGACAAAGGGAATATTTGTAAGGCAGATTACTGCCTATTTAAGATTTGGGGTTATCTGTGTTTTCCAGCACATGACATTGAACAACTACCAGGGACAAAAGAATTTTTTGCTTCTCTCAAGTTACTGTTGCCTTTAAAGCAAGAAGCCAGGAAAGGGACATACCATTTACATAAGTTTAGAAAACCTTCAAAACATCTCTTAAAATTTTCATTAAGAGATATAGGGCTACTGTCATGGCATGATGGAGAAGCTTTCCAAACTGGTTTGAGAACATAAGTGCATTTTCTTTGTTACTTTGCATTCCACTAATATTGTGATCATTGTGCTACCATTTTAGCTGTACAGTTGGTCATATTTTGTACACTACTTTTAATATTGTGAAAAGGATGCCATTAATAATGAGTAGGAAGAAAATGGTTAGCTAGTTTTAACTGAGGTGGCATATTTCGGCTGTTTCAGCTCAGCTCTTGTAGAGGGTCAAAGACAAAGGAGATTTCAATTTCTAGAGCTTTGCTGTAAGATGGAAAGTAGACCTGCAACCCTGTGGTTCAAAGTCGTGAAGGTAAGAAATTCATTTGGCAGTTCACAGAACTGTCGCTAAGATAAAATGAGAAGAAAGTGAGGGAAAAAGGAGTGTTCAATGGGAAGGAAGTATCAAGAAAATAGACAATCTACTTAGGAAGACTTAGAAACAGATGAAGCCATGAGAAGCTGAACAAAATACCATCCTAAGAGGTGGGTTTGCCATACACTTAAGAGTTAAGCACACGTTTCCTGTGGTGCTCTTCTGGAAATTGCTACTATGAAATAGCCTTTGTATGACTTCAGCTTTAACACAGCAGCTGCTACCACCTGCACACCTTGTTTTGGGTGATAATTTTGTTTGTTTCCAGAAACTAAGGATAATTCCATTCAGCTTTTAAGGTAATCTACAGGGTTTTTCATTTGCTCCAGAATGAAAGGCAGTGATCTGCCCTTCATTCAAATGACCATTACTTTTACAGGATATTTAAGGTGAAATAGCTATATACAGTAATGTAGATTATAGCCACATTTATTGAAGTGACTGCTATCAATTCAGACTGAGCAATAATTTTTAAAAGAAATTCTGAAGTTTCCATTTTTCACTTCCCTTGCCCAGTGATTCCCCTTATCCTTTTTGTATTTTTTGGAGTAACCAATATACCTAGCTGAGACATGAATCTTGCCTAACAGTACACTTTGTACTCATTGTAAAATTGGTTCCCAACTGTATACTATAAAAGATGTTTAAAAACATCTAGACTAGCATGGAAATTACGTAACTGTGGTAAAAACTTCAAAAGAAAGCTTGGGGGTTTCCCCCCGCCCCGTTTGCTTTGTTTAGGTACATGTTTGGGCCGGATTTTTATTCGTGCACTCTTGCAAATCCTTCGTATTTGTACTCTTAACTGGTTCATCAGGAGTTTTTAATGAAGTATGTAATCTCACGGTGGGAAGATACCATTTTTTGTTTTTTCTTTTTCCTAGTTTCCATGTTCTTTTAGGGTGTGGTTCAAACTAAAATGAAATTTAGGTTGGTCTTTCCTTTTTTTGACCTGCCAAAGGGTTTGTTCTGTTAGCATTGCTCGGCTCCCTGTAAATCAGACATTCTTCTTGGGCTGCGTCAGGTTACTAATGACATGATTAATGCAGGAAGGGTACAGGAGGATGACGTAGTGGCTCATGCAAAGTTTACCTGAGAATTATCTGTAGCTCTCTACTGTTTAGTGTCTGTGTGAGTCATGGCCTGAAGCTCTGCCATTCCCTGTTCTTCAGCTGGGCAAGATCACACTTACCTCATTCTATGTATGCATTTCTCCCTTTCCTGCCAGATCTGATTAGAAGCGCTTTTGTTCTAAACTGTTTATGAAACATTCAATACACTTTTTGCAGATAGCTGACCGTAAGGCTAAATGAAAAGTGCCATTAGATATCTGTGATCCAGACAGCTTTCTCTGTCCTTACGTGAATTCTGATTTTTATCAACTGGAGTCTTTTTCACGTTCATGAGTTTAACAGTGATAGTGTTTTGACATTAGTGAGCTTTGCAATAGGACCGTGAGTCAGTTGCCATCCCTCTCCTGTTTCTTCTTGTGTATTTGTACAGGGAAAAGCTTACAAAATACAAACAGCAACTCTTGCAGGTGCAAGAGTTCCCATCAAATTTGGTTCACCTATTAATTCCTTAATGAAGCATTTGGGAAGTTCATCTTACTGATATGAAAACACGGGCATGTTCTCTGATACTCTTTGAAGACTCGTACATGCAGACAATATTTTTTATTTGTTCTCCTATTTGTGTGTGTGTGTGTGTCCATTAACTGTCACGTGTTCTCAAGTCTCTTTTAAAAGACCAGAACAAAGTCAATGTAGAATTTTCAAGTAATGCTGATTATTTTTTCAAGATTCCTTTGTTTTCTCTGTAGAACTGTCACAAAGTCTTTGGCATCCTTCAGGACTTTAGCTTTCTTCAGCTGAAACTGTCGCCTTTTCTCTGTGTGAGCTGCTGTCTGAATTATCTTGTGCAAAAAGTGCTTAATGTTTAACTGCACAAGAATATGCTGAAAGCAGGCTATCATTTTCCAGCCAGCTTGTATCTCACAACCTGCCAAAGCCTATATTGGGAACACAATGTGTGGGAAAAACTTCTAAAATGATAGACAGAAAAATGTCTTGTGGGAAACCTAAAATGCCTTGAGACTCATTCTGTTACTAAAGAATGTTTTTACAAGCACAGCTTCATCCCCTTTACTTTCTGAAATTTTCAAAAATGAAAGCTTGAGAGCATAACATTTGTGTAGAATGTAAACAACCTTGATAAGTGGAAAAGTGACATTTCTTGGAAATAATATTGCCTTAAGAGAAAAGATGGTCAAATTGAATAATTAGCCAGAAAAAAACCAAAACCAACCCAACTTACTTCTAAAAGGCTCAACTACTAATAAAGGCTATACTGATGCCTGAGATAAAACTTTATGTGCACTTTGATTACATTTTGCAAACATATCTTAAAGGAAAACAAACATCCTATGATCTGTTAATCTCAAAAGATGCACTAGATGAGTAAATTCTTATTGTAAACATATCATTAAAATATCTAAAAGTTCTCTAATGCAATGTGAATGCTTTTTACCTACATTGCAGCATATGCTAATAGAGTTAATTATTATAATTACCCAGATGCCTAAATGGGGATGGCAAAAGTTCACGTTCAGCTTAATGTTGTCTGTATTTAATTTTCCTGCTTTTAAAGGAACTGTTTACATTAAAGAGTAACATAGATTTTATTCAGTGAGTCAGTGTTTAGGCAAAAAATAAGCATATTGTTTGACACGTGCCTTTATGTAAGCTGTGTTTCTAGAATCTGTCTTTCAGTTTGAGCAGTGAAATGGTTTTTCTGGCTTTTGTTTTCTTCTGGTGAAATAGCCAGTGCCTTGGCTGTAGAACTGACTTTTTGCTTTTAGTCCAAACCCCTCTTTTTTCATGCTTGCAATTAGAAAATTAATCAAACAAGGCTTTAAAATGTCTTTTTTCCCCCCAAAATTGAAAGGCATTGAATGAAGTAGAAGCATAAAAAGTAACTGTTCTGTAAAACTTGTGCAGGTTTACGAGGCAGGACATCACCATCCCCCAGTTCATCAGGTTGTGGTTGCTAGCAGCCCTGGAGAGAAAGAGAAAGCAAGCTCTGTCTGGCTCCTTGGCTCAGGCAAGCCCACAAATCCAGAGGAACCTTTGATTGAGGAAGGACCTGAGAGGCAGGAAACAGATGTTGGCAGCAGTGTCCTGGCTCAGGTAGCCAGATAACAAATGTACCAAGCCAAAATAACTAAGTGGGTTAAATGGCTATAACTGTAGCTCAGTCTTATTTATTTGGCTACTTAAATCCAGGTTTTCCTAAGGAGTACTGTGCCTTTTGCACATGTTCTTCTTTGTTTGGCATTTGTGATGTGTTATCAAGCTTCAGAGACCTTGTCTGATAACACCAAGGTCACCCACCACGTGTTTCTGTGTGCAGTTAGGTACCTTTCTCAAAGGCTTGCTAGGGTCATCCAGGTATTTCAGTAGTTATTATCTTCTGTGTGGTCAAAGATCGCCATGCATAGGGATGCAAAAGGACATCATCAGTCTTACATATTCAGAAATAGTCCAAAACAATGAAGATGTAGTATTTTATTTTTGCTGTGTTATGCTTTTCTTCCTGTGGCCTTTGCTAGTACGTTAGTTGTACCAGCACCATAGGAAGCCTGCAGCAAACTATTTCACTTGTGTGTTGGCATCTTATCTTCCAGGGAAAGTGCATAGAAATGCATTTTCCAATCTGCTTTCATGTTTTGGATGTTCCTGGTATCCATTCATCTTTTCAACAGTCTCATATTACATGATCCCAAAGGATATGGGGAATCTCAGGGTTAAAAGATAAAATAAATTTTAAAAACACAAACAAACCCACAACAAAACAAAAACTCAAAAAAAAAAGCCCAAATAAACAAAACAAACAAAAACACCACCCTTGAGTAGTACAAGTGGAATTGAAGAAACCCTTTCAGGGCTGTTGCTGCCTGACTCCTGGCTCACTCTGGGAGCCCTTAGCCTGAGCTCCTGCAGGTAGCTAATGGCAGGGGAATTCAGAGGGCTTCCCAGTGCCCTCTTGCTCTTTGGTTTAACAACATGAGAAAAGTGCATAATGTCAGAGATCTTCCTTCATTCCTGTTTCAGATTTCCTCTTGGGGTTTGGTGAGTTTGTCTTGTTTTTAGATAGCCCTGATTTTCCCTCATCTCCCATGATTGCTGCTGCCACCATTTTTCCATTTGAGAAGGTGTTTCCAGAGATAACCTCTTAAGCTTCCTGAGTGCAACCCTGTGACATTTTTAATTTGTACATGTTATTTTTGCCACTTCTCTAGTGTTGGAAATTTCCATTTCCCAAATCTCTTTAGGAGAGGTAGGAAAAAACCTCGCTTTGTGTGGGTAATGAGGCATAGGTGGTGTATTTGTCTTTTAGATCTCTATAACAAATATTTTCCATTTCTGAATTTATTAAACCCCCCTTGGTTGTAAATATTGGAATGTGCTGGCTGGGGATTTGTTTTAATATCATATAAAGGTTTTTCTCTTCTCTCCTAAATGCATGAAAAAGATAACAAGTCACAAAACTTTACACTGCTGTAGAAATTTAGAAGCTGGTTCAGATATGAAGAGAGTTTATTTCCTTAGTTGAATACCACTTAGTAAAAATGGAACGAACGTGTTTAAAAGTATTGGATCTGATACTTCTGTCACTGACCTGCTGTTCTAGGGAAGAAGGACTTTTATCTGTTTTTCAGACAGTCATTCCCAGTGTTGGGGGTGGACCAGCTGAGAAACAGATTTTGATGTTAGTAAGTTTTAGCAAATTTCATTCCAGTGGCTTCCCAGGTAGGTAAGAGAGAGCTTGGTGTGAGCTTGTGGACCTACTTACATTGTTTCAAATCCCCATAAGACACAAATTCATGGGAAGCCAAACCACATTGGTTCCACTGTTTGTAGAGCTTCTTGCTCTTTTCTGTGGTGGTTTTTTAAAATCAAATTATGTCTGCCTTTGCTAAACTTCTGTTGTGTTGCTAGCTTTACTGTGTATGTCCCAGTTGCTAAAATACAAGAAGCCACAAAGGGCGCCAGTGTAATAAACAAGAACAAATAAGGACAGTCTGAAATGCTGTTTCTTGCAGATAGTTGACTTAAAATCTGAAATAAAAAATGTTTCTGTTTTTGGTATTTATTTTATTTATAACTTTCTTACACCACTATGAACTTCTTTTCTTCCTCCAAATAAATACAAGAGGACTACTGCTCACTTTTAGCTATTTAAGAAATGCAAGCAATGAAAGTAAAAAATACTTCAGATTTGCAAATTAGTTTTTATCTAAAAGTAATGATTTTACTGAATTCTGAATGTTAGCTCTGTTTCCAATTCTGTATGCATGTTCCTTAGGCAAATTTTTGAAAACATCAGCTTCTGATGAAAGTTCAAGTTTCTGATTTTTAGTCTTTTCTTATTTCTGATTACCATTTCATATAATGAAATAATGACCATGATGCTTGTGCTTACTTTAGCTGTAGTTATTTATAACTAAAAAGGATTGGGCGTGGAAAACCATGATTATAAAAGCAATTTAGCCTGATAGATATCCTTCAAAATCCTCCTGTTTATGTGTGACAACAGTATGAGATTATTCAGTTTAAATTTGAGTCCTGTATTTAAAAGTTTCTGAATTTCTGTGGTCCAGCCTCTTCTTTGAAACCTTGAAAATTACCTATTTGAAGCTTGTGTCCGCATAATCCTTACTACAGAATTGCTCCAATTTTCTTTAGAGACCCACCACTTCAGGCAAAGTGTTTTTATATTCCATTGTCACGCTGCTTCAAGACAGGTTTTCCTCTGCTAAAATGGTTTCCTTTATTGCTTATTTGTTTATATTAGTAGTGGTTTCCCTCACAAGGTTAATTACTGTTTCAAAGAAATTGCAATTTCCTGTTCTGGTGCAACTTGTTTACTTTAGATTTGTTCGGGAATTCTTTCTGTTTTGAAGGTGTAATGCTCCAAGGGATGATTCTTAATCTCTCTTACCTTTTCCTCTCTCTTTTCTTCTAATTTTAGGTAAGAACGAGTTTTGCATTGATTTCTTGATTTTGAAGAATTTCTGCTTGGGTAAAGTATTAATCTCTCTCTCTTCCTTAAAAAAATGGTATTCCTTTTCTCTGTATTTAAGGGAGGAGGGGGAATTCTTGGCCAAAGCTAGTGCTGTGCCCTTTTAAATACTCTGATACAGTGGCTGGAAGAGAATTTGAAAATTTCAAGTAGGTGTTTGGGTTTTTCTTAATAATTTTCTATATGCATGATGATAGTAAAAATGCACAAGCAAGTTATTAACCGTCACCTGTAGTAATTTGGAGGAGTTTGAAATATATTTCTCTTAAATGAAGCAATGTACTGCTTCAGATTTCTTGTGGAATACCTGCATGCTCAAAGGCCCTGCCCAAGTATATAATAAGGCTTATATAGTAGAAGCTCTTTGTCTGTCTATATCCAGAAGAATTTAAAGCTAGATAGTAAAAAACAGGCATCTAAACACACACTGAAAATTAAATGGTAACTCAACAGGGTAATTAACACACACTGCAATACCAGGATTTCAGAATTGTTTCTTCTTTTTTGAAATAAAAAATCCTGCTATGTCTTTACTGTGTGACAATGATGTGGGGGCTGTACTGAACTGTGTTTTTCCCTCCTCAGCCATTACTAACTGTAGAGTTGGAAGCTTTCTCTTAAGAGGCTGCAATCTCAAGGAAAAAGATCTTTCATTTAGCAAGCCTTCTGATTATAGGAGAATTGCTTTATTGTGAGAAGTAATGCAACTATAAATATGACTTCCTGTGCAGTAGACATGTTTGCCAGTTTCTGGAAGCTTGAAGAAGGAGATCTTGTCTGGTTACAATTCACAATCAACCTATGGAAAGGAGTTGGAACAGCAGACCATTTCTTTTATCAGGGACACTCTTGGTTCAAACTACTGCAGTTCTGCTTTTTTTGTTCTTTTTCCTCTACAAATACAGTTTTAATTAATCAGTGGGAGGCCCAGCATGAGGTAATGCTGGAAATCAACAATTTGAATCCTGTGATTCCTAATAGAGAATTAATGAAAACAGAGGTATTGCTATCTCCTTGGTCAGAAAATATGTCATTTGGACAGTATCTAAAGGTAGGCTCTGGGCTGCTGTGTGCATAATGTTCCTTTGGGGTTTGTCTAGTTTTAGAAGATCAAAATTAAAACAAGAAATAGTGCAATTCATACTGGGAAATAACCCTGATCTTTAAAATTCTCCTGCCTGTGTATTGTCACAACTTAGTCAGAAGGACCCTCTGGAGTCATCTAGTCTGATTCTTTGTGTAATGTAAGGCAAAAATCTCTTGCTTATTATTCAAACAGATTTTACGTGGGCTTCAGCCTCTAATAAAGTCACTGCAAGCTGTGTTAATTTTAATTTTTCTCAAGTCTTAAATATGCTCCTTCCTTGCCATTCTATCTGAAGGGCCATTAGAGATGCTCTTGAAGGAAAAGTTTGAGATGCTGTGCTTGTAGTTGCTCAGAGGTGGGTGTATGGTGTTTGTCCTTATCTTTATTGCTCCACATGAGACTGGATCTCAGGTGGCACTGAGAAAGAGGTGGGAAGCAGTGTGACAAGGAAAGTAGGGTAGAGAAATAGTATCATTTGATGGCATGAGAGTGAGGAAAAGGTGTGAGAAAGCTGGCATCAATCACTGCTTCAGAGAGGGAAGAAAACATTGATCTAGGATTTAAAAGGTAGGATTCCTATACTTGTTCTCTATATACTGGCCTTGACTGTGTTCTTGTTTTAAGAGTAACCAGGCTTAGAAGAGATTCAGGCCATCAGGTAAGTGGTTCTCAGTGGGAGAAACCTGAGAGGAGGAAAGAGGAAAGCACTCGTGCTCCATGTCCTGCACATGCTTTGCTTATGTACTTTCTCTCACTCACTGTTGCCCTTTCCTTTTCTTTTATTGGTTAAAGAATTACCACATTTGAGAGTTTGAGGCTGAGCACAGCTTTAATTACCTGTCTGGAGTACTGCATTAGTTTCACTCTGTCAGCTACCCACCTCCATATGCTCTCTAACCCTGCTTGTGTCCAGCTGCCACGCAGTGTTATGTACTCCACAAAGGACCAGAAATTGGACATTGTGCCCCTGCTCTGGGCCACATCAGCATGTAGTACTTGTATATATACTGCACACACAGCACAAGCCTAGGCCATGTGGATAGCCTTGCTACAGTGCAGTTTTCTTTTTTCTCTTCTATGTGTTGTTTTCTGAATGGACAGCAAGCTTGGGGACAGGGAGGAAAGAACAATACACTGTGAAAAATCCTAGATTTCAATTCCTTGAGATCAGGTTTTGCACTGGTTTTATAGAGTCACTTTATGTCATTCAATTAAGAAAACAGTTAATAGACCTAGATTTGAGTACAGATAGAAACACTACATTCTTTGATCTGAGTTCTGTCCTGTGACTTAAAGGAGCCACATTCTTACAGACAAACTGTCTCCTCTGAAGGTCTTCACTATCATAAAGCTCCTCATCTGGGGAAGAAATGAAGTATGCAGTTCAGATTATTTTAAAATATAAATTTAACTAAAAAAAAAGAAGAAAAAATAATTAAGTGTAGATGTAGATTACATCACTTGTTCTGCAGTACTTATATTTTCTACAAGGATACCAGTTTGCTGCCAAAATATGACTCAAAAGATCAATAGCAAACAATCTGTACAAGTTTACACAAGAGAACTGAAGTAGTTCATTCCATAAGCATTGTGTTTTAAAAGCACACATTTCAAAAATAGATGCTTCTTTTGCAAGACTGCTTTCCTAATTTTCACTGTTGCTTTCAGAAGTATGTCCAAATAGTTACAGGGTTGGGTTTTTTTGGTTGTTTTGGGGGTTTTTTTTTTTTTTTTTTTTTCTGAGAAAACTGTTGCTGCACACTGAGGATGTAAGGGAATTGGAATGGCTATGGCTCTGAATGCTTGCAGTTAACAGAGGTCATTCATAATATTTCTGGCCACAAAGACAGTCTTAAATTAAAAAAAAAAAGGAAATTACAAGTTTGATGCCTATTTATTGTAACAAAGAATTGAAATTGAGGTCAGAAAGGTGCATTCCTATTTAAGGATATGCTGATCATGGTGGCTGTGGTTGAGGGAGATTCATTTGTCATTTCTTTATAAATATTGCTGTGCTGTGTATTTAATGTTTAATGTGTTTTGATTTCTTTAAAACCCCATGGATTTTTTTATCTAAAAATCTATGTATTAAGAAGTGAATGATACTTTCTCCATATCTGTGCTTGGTTAACATTCTACAGAAAAAAATGACTTGCACAACATAATACTGCACTAAGAGACATAACTGTTATTTTTGTATAGTCCTTTTTTGTTTAGACTGTCAAACATTTTGCTTCTTAGTCATTGTCTTCAGAGTTCCTTTAATCAACTGTATGTTGGTCCATTTACCCAGCCAAATACCAGGAGGGAAAAGGAAGGAGAGCTGCCAACTCTCCCCTGTTTTTTTTATTTCTGAGATTTAAAAGTTTCACACAAATTTCTCAAGCTCTAGGAGGAAAAATGTGCACTTTAGGAATGAATCCTATCCCTTTTGTTCAGCTCATGCTTTTCATTAAACTCTTTGGCTCTTGATTTGACATTATCTACCCAGTAACTGATAGTCAAAGTCTCCACAGCATTTCCAACAATTCAAGAGGTGTCCTGACCATCTACAGATAGTAATGTTTGATAGCACTGGGGGCTTTTTTATGCTACAAATGTGTGAGTATGTCATAGCTTTTAGATTTGAGAAAAAGCACACATTTTAGAAAAACAACTCAAAGAAGCAGTAATTGGAAAAATTGGAGTAGGTGGGAAAGAAGGGCAACTGAGGTAGTCAGGGCTTTCAGCTCAGGGTGTATTGCTCAATGTTCCTTAATTTTGGCACTCATCTGTTGAGATTGTGAGAACAACCTTCATTATTCTTAGTAGTTAACACACCACAAAGGTTTGCTCTCCTTTTATAGAGGACTTGTCAAAATACTATGACAACTAGGCTGATTTTAGACAAACAGATCCTGGCTCTAAAAAGACAGTAAGGCTGCAAGTCAAACACGGAGGGCAGCCATTAGCACTGGGAGAAGTAAGAAACCACAGATTGTTTTCTCATTGGATGAAGAGCTTGAAGCAACATAAAGTTAATTGAAGAATTCCTTGAAAGTGGAGTCAGCCTAAAATAAAAGCTTAGGGGTCTATAATTTACTAAATGTGAAAGCTTTGTGAGCAGTAGTGAACATAAAAGTTTGAAAAAAACATATTTTAGTAAACATATCTGGCTTGTGTTATGGACTGTCCTGTTTTAATTATTCATCCAAATAATGTAGATTTGCAGTATGGTCTCTAATTAGGCACAGTTTGATTTATGGAGCTGGCCCCACATAAACTGTGATGTCATGCTGTACTGCTCAAAATTACAGCTCTGCTCTTGCAGTTTAAAGACGATTATTTTTAACTTTGGAATGCTTCAGTTTTGTGCATCTTGGCTTGTAGCTTTGTGAACTTAAGATGTGCTCTGCTCCTCTCCTCCTTCCTCCCCCCAGATCAAAGCAATCTGTTGTAATGTAACCAGAACAAAACCTAGTGAAATGGACTTCTGAACATTCTCAGCTTTAATTCTTGTTGGTAAATAAAAAGAAAGGCAAGACTCTTCATGCTTGCTGTCAGGGGGGTTGAGAAATAGATACAGTAGGAACTGAACTATGTTTTGCCAGGTGTCCAGATGCTGATGCCATTCCAGAGCACAAATGCTTCATTTATGTCTCCAAAAGATCTTAGTTTTCTTTTGATGCTATAATTGAAGAAAAAGAAAAAGAGGGGGGTGGAAAAGCAGGGAAAAAAACCCAACCACACATACACACACAGAAAGGAGAGGGATGGGATCTACACTGCCTGTTACTGCAGGTAATAATTATTTACTAGGAATGGGAGCTCTCACGCACATGAGTTTTTACTCATGTGTGTTGCATTTTCTGCTTGTTTCCCATTTGAATAGGAAAATTTGCCTTTCCTTAAACCAAAGTCTGTTCCAAATGCAAAAGGAAGCTTTGCACAGGAGAATTTCTGCATTTCCCTACAGAGGAGGTCTTCTGCAGCGATGAGCTTCCTACCAGTATTCCTGATCTGGACTTGTGGGCAAAGGGCCAATACACACCAGAATGTGGAGGGAGGGAGAACTGAAAGCTGGACCTGGGTATGATGTCTCCTGCCAAGCTCATTGAGCATGTTAAGAAGAGAACAGCACTTCAGGGCTGTGGGACTCTTTCTGTGGAGGTGTCAGGACTGCTTCAGGCAAGGCAGCAAACTGGGGAGGGAACAAGAATAAAGGCATGGAGGTGTCACAGTTATTCAGGAGACACTTAATTACCTAGTGATATCAAAAGGTGGGAATTGTGTTCAGAAGGCAGTAGCTGTGGCAAAGGAGGGCAGTATCCATTTTCTAACAAAGCAATTTCTGGCTGGGAAGGGAAGGTGAAAATACCTTCCTGTGGATTTCAGTGGGAGGATTCTGTGAGCTGCTCCTGGTGGTGATTGCAGTGTTTCAGGCTCGTGCAGGTTGAGAACAATGCACGATGTGTCATTGCAAAGCTGTGCTTCTCATGAGGAGCCTTGATTATATAGCAGCTGACTCAGTTGCTGTGCTATAAACTGATTACAGCTTAAAAGACTCATAAAAAGTCATGGGATTTCTTAGGATTTTTTATAAGGATATTCTCAAATGAGTATCGCATTTTTAACATAATCAGTTGTTGACTAGTATATTGGTTTAGATGTGTAACTGCTGTAGTTGTCCTATAAGTATATCCAGTTTAGGTAATGGGGCTTGGAGACAATGTTGCTTTTGGGGAAAAGGGGAAAGGAGTTCATACCCTCTTGGTGCTTTGGTGCCAGTGAATGTAAATGGATGGAAAGTGTGCAGTTTGCTAATGAATTATATGTACAGTGGAAAGATTGCATGCCTGAGTTCATCTGCTCTTTTTTTGACCTGGCAAAATTGCCAACTGAAACTAAATTTAGCCATCTAAAATAAGGTGAAGGCATTAATTCTTTGAACATTTAGGTTTCTGGTTTGGTGTCAGTTACAGGGGCCTGTAATGTCTTGATTGTAGCAGAATATCAGTAAACAGCCAACATTTGCTTATGAATAGACCACCTCTCTTGTTTTGATGAAATGAAATTAAATAAGTGGTACGTTTCAGATAATTCCTTTGTAAGATGCTAATGTTTTGTCTTGTGTTAATATATGTTTGGGGTTTTTTTATTATCAGTTACAAATCTGAATAGAATCTCTTTTCTAGGATGGTAAATTAGCAAAATTAAAATCAATCTTGCCCAGAGGTCTGAGTGAGATGGCTGTCATGCAGTGTTGTGTGTTTGGGCACATGCATTGGTTTTGTTCTCACTTTCTTTAGTGGGTCTGGCAATACACTTGGTGCAGAACCAGCCATACCTGGGGAAACTTATGACTGACAGCAGTTTAATTCTTTTCTTCGTATTAAATGACTGATGCAGGTTTATTTTTTTTTTTTGGCATCTCTTCTCATGACACTTACTTGCAGAAACTGGCCTTGGAAGTTAAAGGAACAGCTCGCCTCTGAGAGTAATAACAGCTTCTCCATCATTTTGTCTTGTCATTAAAACTGGACATTCATCCACAAGCTGTCTCACAGCTCTGTAGTTAAGGACTGAAAATACTTTGTGAGGATCTTTAGCCTGCAGTATATGCTGAAGTGATCCTTATGGCCAAAAAGTTAAGGAGGTGATGATGACTGTCATGAGAAAGGAACAGGGAGGTGGGACATGAACATGCCTGCTGTGATACCTCTGGAATTGCCAGGAGCTGACCAGATGGAAAGTTAATGACATTTAGCAGTTAGAATACTTCAAGTAGCTCCCCCTTCCTTTTGCTCTATAATGTAAAGCTGTTTAGTGTTACATAAAAAACCAGTCTCTTCAAGAACACATGCCTGAAATTATTGTCTTGATACTGATGCCAAAACCAACTAGGATCACAGCATACAAAAGTAATTGAGCAGGTGATCAAATCTGGTACACAGGGAGTCTCATGATTGTAGAATCTTGTGAATGACACGAGGAAGAGCACATCTGGCAGCTGCATAATTTGAACAAGTCCTTAGGCATTGATTAATTGTGTGCTGGTCACATACAAGCACTCACCACATCTCTTGCAAAATTCTGCCCTCTCATACTCACTTTCTCAGCTGCAATTGTTCCCTGTCTTGTTTTGGTCAGAACAAGCAGGCCCAGAACAACTAAAAAAGTTGAGGGAGCTCATCTGTGCTAATGTGTCTTGGGTGGAAATGACTAGAGAACGATCATGCAAGCAGCTAGGCAAGTTTGAGGAGTGTTGATCTGCCCTTTGGCTGTGTGTAGGAAAAGGGAGACATCTCCTCTGAGGAGAGGTGACTCCTGGCAGGGGATACAGGCTCACAGGCAGTGATGTCTCTGCTCTGCATCTGGGGACTGTGAAGGCAGGTGCACACAGATTATCACCTGTCCTGCATTGCAAGCTCGAGCTGGTTGGCAGAGAATCTGTGATGCCCTAGGTCAGAGTGTGGCTCTAGGAAAGCTAAGCACACTTAAAGGCAGACTGCTGCATTTGTTGGCAGAGATAAAAACAGCACAACTTTGTTTTTGGTGTTTTTGTGAGACCACTTCTGACAGGCATAATGGAAGGTGTGCTTTTCCTCAAATGCAGCTTTTGCCTAAGTAAAGCTTTGGCTCATTATTGATTATATCTGGATTTCGGGAGGCAGTGCTAAGATGATTCACATTCATTAAATAAGCTTCCAGCACTATCCTGGGAGGGAGGTTTAGAGAGGAGGAAATGGAGATGAGTAACCTAAAGGTGCAAAGGGAATCTGCTTCAGAGCTGAAATTAAACTTTGGCTCTAGGCATTGTGCCTCTGGAAAATCCTACACTACTTGAGTTTCATGTCAACACTGTCCCATTACAGCACTGTAATTTAGAGTAATTTATAAATCTGTATCTGTGGTGGATAAGATTTGCATAAACCACATCCATTAACAGTAAAAAGACTGCCATTAAAAAATGAAGTAGTAAAAAGATAATACCATCAGTCGCATGGATAGATTGGCTAAGAAGGGGGATCACTTCTTTATATCTGGCTTCTGCTGAGCATTGAGAAGCAGATTGTCAGACCATTGGCCACCTAGTCTTGTATGTCATCTACCCAGAGAAAGATTATAGGGACAGGACAAGTCTGTAGTCATGCCCTTTTTTTGGTCATGTCATGCTGGTTTTAAAAATCTGCTCAAATTCTATTCTGAAATCTATTTTCAGCTTTGAATTTTGGAAATTGTGCCTCATTGTGGTAACATATCCATAGTCATCTGTCTTTTCTTGTGAATTATATGATTGAGCACACCCAAGCCTGCCTCAAACATGTTCTGTAATCACCATCTGCTAATGGTGTGTTGTGATATGTACTTGCATTTGTGGAATTTCTTTTAAAGCAGGATAAATTTGTCTGTCCACCATAGCCTAAAAGACTTGAGAAATGTGATGAGTCTAGTTACAGTGTTTGTTCTTTCATTCATTTTATATAAGAATTAGTGGTTATGAAAACTGCCAAAAGACCCTTTCCTGTAGGAATTTGAAGGGTTATAAGGAAGGCCCTTATAAAATGTGGAAGAAGTCACTGTGTTTCATGTTTTCTTCCAGAGCTCTCTGGTTGCCCCCTCCTTGGCATGGATAGGCCAATCCTTTATGCTAGCATCAGGACATGCTTACCCTGAGTGGCTTTTGCATTATCATAGGCCATCCAGTCCACTTAGTAATCTTTGAGAAAAGTATTTTATGGCTTTGTTTTTAATTCTTGTGTGAACATTTTTCTTTAAAACAACAACATCATAAAATTATTTTATTAAAAATTATAAAAGTGGGTAATAAATTAACATTTTTTTCTAAGATTTTAAAAGCAAAGTTGTTATATTTTTAGTAGTTACACTAGATTGTATGGCTGTAAGGAGCAAGGGAAATGAGGATAACAAATTTCCCCTGGTTTTCAGGGGAAAAATGCAGGCACAGGGGTCAAAGACCCAGCATGTTGTTCTCAGAAGAAGCTGTTTCATTTTTCCTAATGTGGACATGCAGTACTAAAGCTTGCTGGTTTGTGACTGAGCAGTACTAAAATGCTGTTCAGTGTCAGTCTCTTCACATCTGAATCATATTATTCAATCCAGATTTTCTTTGAAACCACTGTCAGATGTGCAGTATGGATGAATGCTTCGAGAAACCAATGGGTGTTTGTCACTCTGGTGCTTTTAATTATTGAGGTTAATCATTAATTTCACGCATGGAGAGAAAATGCTTAATTCTGTTATCTGTTTAGATTTACATGTTGAATGAAAAGTATAGCTGATTTTTTAATAAGGAAAAATAATTATGGAGAAAAGAGTAGGCTTTTGCTTTGCTTATGCATTTGGAAACAAGGTAGAATTGGTTTTATGCATCACTTTGTTATCATGAACTTATTTCTTTGTTTGCTTCCTAGTATTTCACTAGGAAACAGTGGCATTTGGTTTCATGGTTCCTTCATCCAAATTTTACCAAGGAGGAGAAGAAAAAAAAACCTTTCTGAGCTCCTTTCAAATCATGATAGCCTCTCTTCCTGCAAATAAACAGATCCCGATTTCTCATCTGCAAATAAACATTGAGTTATTTTCAAATCTCATGTGCAAATAAAAGGCAAGAGCTTCTCATTCCATCTGTCAAATCAAAGGTTAGTATATGCATTGTTGCATCCTGACGTGACACACATTGTTTTTATTTTCCGTTTATCCCTTAATTTATAAAGGTGACTGAAATCTGCAGAAAAGACCTTGGTAGCTGGAAGTTTAACCTTTAGCTATAGGAATGAAATCTGGTACTAGATGCTGCCTCCTTCCAAGAACCTTGTTGTGCAAAGTATTTCAGCAGCTTTTGTTTGATCCTGTATGGATGAGCTTTGGATTTATTTGTCTTGTTTATAGATGTAGTATTTATTAAGTATAAGTAATGAAAAATCAAAGAGCCATACCAGAGAAGCAGGAGTTTCATTTCTGTTTGGAACATGTGCCTAGTCATGATTGTGAAGGTTCTTTTTTTTGCTCTTCTGGGTTTTTTTAAACACATGGCTAGAACATCCCATATGTTGTAATACTTTCCATTTGCAGAGCCCTCTGTTTGATGATTGCAAGCTGCTCTGTAAACATTTTTTGGTCTGACAGTCATTTTTCAGAGTCTGGAGCCCTCTCCATTTTTGGTGGGAATGCAGCTAAGTGATTTGTTTGGGGTCATGCAGGGTATCAGCTAGAGCACAGTGGTGACATGGATTTGTACATTTTTTGCTTTTCTGATGTCTTTATTGTATTTTTCTCTACATTACATAGTAGAGTGCAGCATACCTGGAAAATAACTAGAAAAATGGTTTGGGCTGAAAATACAAAGTTTGGAGAATAACTTGAGAGAGTTTGGAATAAGTAGTCATTACTTTCATACACATTTTGAAAATGATGATCATTGAGAAAAATAGATAAACGGGACTAACAGTCTTAGGAAGATACTTCCTTTTGGATTATTTTAGATCATACACAAATGCTCTATATTGCTTATGTGTAAACTTGAGTTTTTAAAATTCCAGAATAGAAAGTGTTAAGATAAGACATTTTGATCTATGTGGTCTTTGTGTTTGGTGGTTTGGGTTTTTTTTTCTTTTTTGTGCATGGCATTTTTTAGTGGTTTGGGGTTTTTTGTGTTCCTTCCTCTTCTCTACTGGATACAATTGCAACTCTTCCCCTGCTGCTAAGTGTAAGCAAATCTTGCATACCACAAAGGTGATAGGTTGAGGGGCTTTTCAGTAGCTGAACACAGAAAATAGTTTCAGTTCTAGGTATGTAAGGAAGGTCTTGAGGAAGAATTTTGGTGTCCCTGATAAGGAGGAGCATTTAATAACAATGGGGTTTCTTCCTTCCCATTTTCCTCTTTAATTCTGGTAGTCTGTGGGCCATTATTTCTGTTGCTATTTCAATACTTGTGTTTATGAACAGATATCATCACTTCCAATAATACTTTTGTATAGATTATGGTATTCCCTATATATTAAATAACTAGAGAATTTCAGGAAATTCAATCATGTAATCGCAGGGGATTTTCACATTGCTTTTTGTGGGTAGCATAACTCCTGAAAAAGGAGTTCCTCAAGGGTGTTGAGAATATTTTGCAAAGATGAGTTAAGTGAAACATTAATTCAGTTACCACTGGTATTCAGTAAGGAAGAGAGCAGATGTGATAGTGGTTTGGGAGGCAGCTGAGGTAACATCTAGGAACATCTGGTGGATGTTTCCCTAGCAGCTGAAGGAACTGCACAGATGCTAAATATTTTTCCTCATGTTCTGCCCAACTATTCTTACGATGTTTATATGTTGTGACTTGAAAGGATGCCCATCTCCCCCAGTATTGACTTCTATTTGCATCAGTGAAATTTTGCCTATGAAGCTGAGGAGAATGATATGGAGAATTTGAAAATGCTTTACTTAAAATCGCATCAATCTAATAAGAAAGCTTTTGGCCATTTCTCTCCTGCGCCCACTGGTCACTGTATGTAAGGGAGTCTGTACTAGCTTGCTTTAAAGCTCTGTATTTCACCTGAGGCTTTGTTTTACTAATCTACAGTCATCTCTGAGCTATTAATATGTGTAGAAACAGTTTCAACTTTGCTGTTACCTGTTCCCAGAAACTTTGAGCTATTTTTAATAGATGTTCTCTACATGAAAATCTGAAGGTTGGTTTGTTTGTTTGTTTTTTCCAACTAACAATAAGTTTTACCAGCTGTTAGGTTTATTGCTGAGACTGAAAAGGTAAAAACCAAATAATTTACTGTCTTCTTTTGGGAACTCAACCTCATTAAAGTTATGATAAGAGCTGGGAATGTTACAAAACATTGATTTTTTTTTTTCAGTAGTATCTTATCGCGAGTGTTTTCTGAAACCTTATCAATCAGCCATCTCACTTGTACAAGTCACATTAACTCATTCCCTCAAATCAACAGACTGAGAACAGATGTTCCTATGAGTTTCAAAGCAGCTGCAAAGCTGTCTGGAGTCCCAGTGGCACAGTCACGTGTCTACCTAGGCAGAGCCAATTTACTGCTGGGTGAACAGTTTCCATTCAGAGTGCCATGTTGATGGGCAAGAGCACTGACTGTCTTCAAAGCTCCAAATTTTTTGCAATCTTTCTGGTTTAAATTGGCCATTTAAGTTGTTCAGTGTCTAATGAAACCTGTGAAGAGACTGGTGTGGGCTGCCCTGTGGTTACAGAAGCTATCAGAGCTCATTCCCAAATATGTGATCCTTTTTGCACAGCCTAAATGAAAACTGGTTGGTGGAGCAAGGTGAACATGGGTGGGATGGAGTGGGATGCCCTCTGGCATGACCATGAAGAATTACCAGAGACCGTAACAGTGTTGTCTTCTGAGAAATCTTGTTTAGAGTTTTTCCAAGAATGCATAATTTGAAGTTCATGTTGTCGTGTCCCTTGGCCATCCCACTTAACAGCTGGAAGATAGGCATATAAATTTATTTTCAATAGGCTTGGCCTTCATGAGCCATGAATGTGCTGCTCCATAGATTTAGCTCACCATGATGATTTGCAGTTGACTAATTGCAAATTCTGGCACCAGGCTCCAGCAGGTGCTTACGGCACTGTCTGTTTCTGAGTGCTGTGGAGTTTTCCTGACAGCTGAAACCAGGCTGAGTGGAGGGGAGTCTCTTCTATTTTTTAAATGATATTTTAGATAAATTGGAGTCCTTCTCAGGTGTGTTCATTTTTATTCTTGCTATAAAAATCTATCTAATTCTTCTTGTGGGACTAAGACAATTCAAAATTCTGAGTTCTTTGTCGTATGTTTTGAACTCAGCATAGCAGAGAACTTGGAGCTACCATATACTTTCTCCATTGCCCCCAAACAGAGGGAGAATAGGGTAGAGAAGCCCTTACTCTTGGTGGTCGCAGTGTGAAGAGTTTTATCCTACTCTCTGCAATAATTTTGTCTCATGAATGTATTCTTTGGTGCTTTTGTTTTCTTTCTTCTGGCTTCCATTTTTCTACTTTGTGTTTTCTGACAACTAATTGCAGTATGCTTTAGAAACTGTAATATGGGGAGTTGCTAATTAATAGGAAAAAACTAAATTTTGATGTATTTTGGTGAGTTTCACTTGCCAGCAACTTTAACCACGTAATCAATTTTGTGAGAAAAAAGAGGGAAGCAACCCCTTCCCCCATGAGTTCTTAAATTTCAATAAATGAGTTGCTATATTATTAGGAACATAACCTAATGGCCACACAGCTAAATATTTAATTGTGATTTTATTTAGTACAGCTTGCTTTCTTTTCGAGCTACACATTTCTACATTGTGTCCTTTATTCAATTGTTTGGTATTCCTAAACTCATAATCTCTGTATCTGTGATGTTAAAGAAACCAGAGTATGAGGTCAAAATTTCCATTACATAGCCAGAGAGGAATTTCAAGGAACAATGCCAAAATCACTTAAAAAAATAAATTTACAGGAAAGATGACTCATCAATCAACAATTGCTGCCCTAGAAAATAGAATTAGTTATATATGTTTTGGGTACAGAGATGGACAAAATGCACCCTGACAGGCAGGGTTAGATCAGGGTGATTTGTTTGTTTGTTTCCAGACAGTTTTACCTTGACCTGATGTTTCTTTTTCACCCTAAAGGAGGACACTAAGTAGCACACAGCTTCACATTGCTGAAATCAGTGCCTCTCAGAACTACAACTATCTAGCAAAAATCGAAGGATTTTCTGGTTTCTTGTTGCTTGCACTAAGCCAAAGGACAAGAGGAATAGTCTCCTCCTGTGCTTAACTGCTCTTGAAACTTAACATGAGGCCACCTGAGAGATCAAAATACAGCCTGTTATATTTAATGGAGGTGGCAGACTTCTGCTTCAGTATGCAGTAATAAGAGTGTGAAAAAGAGGTGATAAAAAGCAGTTTTCCCTCTTCTAAAATACTGAATAAATAGCACACAAGCGTGAAAACCCTTCTGAGAGGAAATATGTTGAGCTATGGCAGTGTCTCTGGGGGAGGGTGGCAGGCTTGCTGCTTGTGGCTTTTTGTGTCTTGCCAGCCCTTCAGTGGGAAAGGCTCTGGTGTTTCTGGTCTTCCCTGTCCCTTTAGCCACATGATCTTTGTGCTGGATTAGCCGTACATGTGAAGAAACAAATGAATGCTGTGACTTCAGTGAAATGGAACTGGAGATGAATCTGCTGCATCCTATGGTTCTTTCTGCAACCATGTTGGCTTTCTGGTCTGAAGAGGGAAAGAAATGGTGTAACCCCTGACAGTCACTCTCTCAGAGGGTAGACTGGATAGTTAGCATGGCTGGATGTTTCTCCCTGACAGAAGATGTAATGATTCTGTAAAGCTTTCCTGCTCACAAGGCTCTTCATCAGCGTAGCATACCAACTGAAGGTGTGACTTCTGACTTCATTGCTTTTTGGACTTAAAGACATTTAGTCAATACTGTAGTTATTTGTGAGTAGGAAGCACACTCTTGTAACCCTGCATTATACATGTTGTTTTTCACAGATTTTCCTTTGCAGTCACATTGTTTCCTGGAATAATAGTGTGGCAACTTTGACAGTACATGCTTTTTGAAAAGGGATTTGATCTGCAAGCCAACCCTGTCTGCTCTGTGTGTTTCACTGCATTTAAGTTTGATGCTTCCCTATATTAGTGTTCTGAAGATCTTAGCATATTTAGAGCTGACTTCACTTATTAAAGCAGATAATTTACAAGAGTTCAGACTGCCTATTTCTTCTGGAGCTTAAATCTGTCAGAACCACAGGGACCTCTCCTCTCTCAGTATTGATGGGTAGGGTGTTACAGGTAAAGGGTTGCACTTCTCATTTTCAGTACGTTTGAAAATCCTTGTAAGAAACAGCTGAAGCTCTTCTGGGTACAGGATGTGTCATTGACCTGTTCTCTGTTTCCCCCACTAATGGCAGATGTGTTTGCAGCAAGGCAGTGCAGGGTTCAGTGCATGTTAGCAAACAGCTTAGTGTGGTTAATATGATTGAGGGAGGGCAGCAGTGATGCAGCTGCAGAGTCCTTTTGAGGGTTAAATGGGAGTGCTGCAGAAATTGATGCATTCCTTCACCCCAATCTCTTTTTTCCTTAGGTCTCCTTCACAGTTTGGATTTCTGGATATTTGTTTTTAATGTGTTAGTGCAGAGAATTGGATCATGGGTGACGTGAGTGAGTGATGGCTACAATACTTGCAGCTTTCAGAACACAGTATGAGGGCCATCTCTTGGCTTAGCCTTACCCTCAAGGGTGATAAGTGAATGCAGAAAAGAGTTTCTCCCAGTCTTCCTCAAGAAATATTCCCTTTTAGCCCTAGAGGCTGGAGAGCCTAGCAACTATCTCTATGTTTTATTTTCCTTAAGATGCTGTGATACCATGGTGATGAGTTATTAATAAACCTCCAGGCAGATGGAGAGAGCTTTTAACTGAGAATAACCATATATGAACAAATGTCATGATTTGGTCTGTTGGGCAGAGCAGCTGAGCGTTTAGCACAAAAATACAAACTTAATCTGCAAATAAATCAGAGCAGTCTTTTAGCTTAAATTTCAAAATTACACCATGTTTATGGAAGAGCAAAGGATTGTAAAGCACTGCATGCATTATTTTAAGTATATGAACATAATGAATTAGAGCTGAGACTTTTTTTTTCAGATTTGTTGCATTTCTGAACATATTATGAGCTATTATAAGAGCAGTAACAGTTTTCCATTCAGCACAGTGCTCTGCTTTGATGGCACTGACTCAAAATTCTGTAAGTCTTTATACTAATATGCAGTAATCTCTATAACAGTGACACTAATCCCCTCTTCTAATATGGAACTTGAGTTAAAAAAATCTGTGAAATGGAAGCTTTAAAGCAGCTTTTGGTAATTAGTAATTTATAAACCCTCAATCTGTCATCCATACCAATAGAAATGTCTCTATAATAACAGAGCAACAGGGTACTCACTTTAGGAAAAGCAGTGAAGCCTTGAGGATTTTTCTTTTTTCCTTTGTTAATGTGTGAATGGCATTAATTGCACAACAGGAGCAGTAAGAGATTGGTTACAAGTGGTGTGAAATTGTTACATTGCCCTACCCAAATGCCATGTCCTTAATCTCTTGTGCAATTTCACTGTGCTGCACCAGCCTACGCTGTGCTTCAGCTGTTGTTGAAGGTTTGAGGTACCAATGTCTTACAGGGCAACATTGCATCTTCCTGAAGTTCTCCCTTCTCAGCTGCTCAGGTGCTGCTGAGGAAGAAAGCAGCCATCTTCATGAATGTGCAAAGCTGGACAGAACATTTCTTTTTAATATTTCACTTAACAATTTCAGATTAATGTATTTATTGAGAGAATAGGCCCTTAAAATTCTCCAACTGCCTTGACTTGCAAAAAAGTTTGTTTCCTGTTGTGTGGCCTTGAACAGGAATAGAACTGTAGCTGTGAAAACACCCAAGTTAACAGGTAAGATAAACCATTATGTGCATTTGTGATGTAAAACCCAGTGACTTCAATAATGCTGTGTCCCCTACACTTTACACCCACTGTGAGAGGCACTGTCTGTGGCCAATATTCTATTTCAGTATGGGACAACCCTGGTTGGAAGCCTGTCACTTCTGGGGTGGGGCAGAGTGGTGTGTGTTCATTGGGTGAACAGCATTTAGGTCATAGTGGTCTTACTGTCAATCCCATTGAAATTTCATGGAATTTAATGTGTAACTCGTGGGGGAAATTAGAAAATGTTATCAATGATAACCATATTTCTCTCCTTTCCTCTTTCTTCTCCACTATGATCTTCTATGTTGGTTGAATGAAATTTGTGTTCTGAAATTTGCCTTAAAAATACTGTAGAGATACCTAAGCACACTGAAGAACTGAGCAAAATTTACATGACCTCTCAGCTGAGGTATTTGTAAAATATAGGTGAAGTGTCGAGAACTGCTGGGACTTTTTATTCCATATGGGGATATAAGGGATTTTGTAAAGCATTCCAGCAGAGTGAGACAATCACCAATCTTTCTGCTGTGTGCGTGGGGTATTTTTTTTTCCTTCTTATGTTAGGAATGCTTTTTCTGAGTAAAAAATTATTCTTTCTTGTTGCTTTAGGGTGGCTTTTGCATTTGTTGTTTGGTTTGGGTTATTTTTTAGCCAACAAAGATGCAAAACAAGCTGTTCCATCTGTACAATGCACTATTATTGTCCAAAGAAAACTTTTTAGTAGAAAGATGCTGGAAAAGGGACAGTCTTGATGAAGCAATTGTCAGGGAAACTAGGGGAGGAACTGTATTGCATGAAGACACTTTGATTTTCTTTGGAGCAACGATGCTTTTGAGGCTTCATGAATTCACAGGATACAATATTTCTTAATAAGCCCATCTCCTTTTACCTATGAGAAGAGTTTTGTCTAGATTTAACCTTGGCTGTAGTCTTGCTGCTTTTGTCTCTGGCTGCATTGTGGTAGAAAAAAAAGGGAAGTGGCCATTATAACATGTACTTTTCTTGTGGCTGTGTCAGGTTGGAGTTCTCAGAGGTGTTGGGCTGGGCACTGTCCACTGTGCCAGGTTCCTGTGAAGCTCCACTTGGTTGCAGCTCCTCTGTCCCTGCTTTATTGTGAAGAACCCCACGGGCATGTTGTATCAGACAAAAGGGAAGGCATTTCTCTCAGCAGCCAACTGAGTGTAAATTCAGGGCTTTACAGTGCAGTATTGGGCTGTGTAAATAAGCTCAGAGAGATGCCAAGGACTACAGGACGTGACAGTAAGATACAGACACATGCAGCGGAACTGAAAGGAGCAGTAAGAGGAAACACAAATGCGGGTTGGAGTTGGGGCAGTGATGTTTCCTGTGGATTTGGGCATAGTGTTTTTCTTCTCTTAGGTAAACTATTTTAAGAGAAGCCATAAATGCAACAAACGCAGGAGCAATTTGAGGTCAGGCATCATACATGAGAATCAAAGAACTTGGTAGTGAGCAGCATGTGGCTGAGGAGTTCTTCCCATCATACCTTCCTGATGTGAATTTGGTTTACAGGTGGAGGCAGACACCCATTGGAAAAGCTGTTTGTGATAAGATTTGGAATAATTTTTCTTACAACTCATTATTTCTCCAGTTTACAAATTACTTCACCTTATTTGGGTCCTAGACACTTACTGCCTGATAAGGAGAAGTTCTTACTATTTATAATTTGGAGTTTTTTACTCAGGCTGCTGTGATGTCTTAAGTGCATCTCAAGAAGGAGGGATGCATTATGGAAAATAATATAAACGGTATAATTAATTAATGAGAGTATATATATTTAACTGTATAAATAATTAATTAATTGCCATCTCTATTGCAGTAGAGATGGGAATGTGCATCAGCTTTGAAAACCATTGATTTGATGGTGAGGTAGAAAGTGCTTTACTAAAGGTATTCTGGAGAACAAGCAGTAATGCTAATGAAGTTTCACTGCTAGAGCAAATGCACAAATGAATTTTTAAGATAATCAAGGAAGCAGTGCATTCATTAGTTTGGTAGAAACATTAGGCAGTTTTATTAAAGGAGCAATTTGAAGTGTACCAGACTGATGTTAATTGCATGTATTATGGGGCAAGTATAATTTTGTGTCATGGCCGTCTCCTCTATTGTTAACTGTGAATTTTGTAAAAGCCACAAGATTGCTTTCTCCTAGGGCTGTTGATTTCTTTTACAAAGAGCAGAAGCTGAACTACCTTGATCTTTTGCATTGTACTGGCGGGCAGCAAATTCCAAATTCAAACCTTTCTTTAATTTTCACCAATATGACATAAACGGACATTGCACATAAAAGGCTGAGCCATTGCATATGGCTCCTGGTATAAAGAGTATTACAGTAACAGAAATGCCCTGGTAATAAATTTGTGTGAATGGTAACCATGTGTCTCTGAATGCCTCCTGTTTCTCATTCAAGTTAAATGTTGCTCTATCAATACTTGCCAGATATCTTGCACTCTCATGTCTCTGCAATATTTTTAAGCCTTTTGATGCCTTTCAGTTTTTGAAGTTATTGTATTATTTTTAAGATCCTTAAATTAGGTAATAACAAAAATATTTCTATTTATCTAATCCATTTCCCTGTCTACAGACTGCTTGGTGTACTGGAGCATGTAATGAAGGAGAGAGATTTAAAAAGCTTTCTTCACTGTGAGGAGAAAATACTCTGAAAATTACAAGTTTCCTTTAAAAACTAAAGCTTTTTCAACTGACTGCAGTGCGATGGGAGTGGCTGAGAACGATTCAACTTCCTTGCAGGGGGTAGGATTTGTAGGGTGCGGAGCTAGTGAGTCACTATTTCCAGTTCTTGGGGGAAAAAAAGGAAGGGAAAAGGATTTCTATAGCTGTTGACTACTGTGTGTCAAAAGTGGAGTAAGTGTTTTGTTTTGTTGTCTCAGTTTTCCAGATGCTTCGGTTCAATTCAGGTTGGAATCCAGTAGCCATCCAGTTGTCACTGCTCACAGAAAGAATGGAGGAATTGTGCAGGTTTTTTTAAATCACACCAAGTATCATCTCTTGTTAATCTCGTGCCCTGTTGGCCAAAACATGAGCACATTTCCCTTAGTGCTTGTGACTGTTCTCTTGTATGTGGTGAGGAGCCTGCTTAGGTGGGGGAGAGCTAACAGTAATTCCCTCATCGCTTTTGCTCAAAGCTGCTGAGGGCAGATGATATTCACAGCTTGAAATCCAGGAACAAGCTTTTCAGGCACTGCTTTTGTCCTGGAGTTACTGTCCATCCAGTACTGCCCTTGCTCTGACTATTCAGCTTACACCTTTTGCTACCAGTTAGGGATCATACATGAGAATCAAAGAGCCAACAAAGTTGGCTTCACCTTCAAGTTGCATTTACTCAACACAATGGGAAGAGCTCCTACTCAAAAATCTCATTAGGAGGCAATGACCCAATGCAGCATTTTGTCTGGATCCTGCTTATTTTGAGATAAGTAGAGCCTTTCTCAAACAAGGCCTGACTGTACTCAACATCTATTAAAAGCACCCTCGAGTTTAAAAACAAAAAAGGTCTTCTGGAATCACGTAGTCTTCTGAAATGTCTCAGAACTATTCAAGTGCTGGCAGCCAGCATAAAGCCTTTGCCTGATCCTAATCTCCAGAATGCAACAGGCATCATTGCCTGGCTATTTTCAGCTGATTCTGTCTACTGCACATCTAAAACTAGAACAAAACTGTCACTGCTCTGCTTTGCTTTCCAACCCCAACTGCTGCACTGGCCCTGGTTTGCTTTTTTTTTTCCCCTCTTCAGATATTTAGAATTAAATCAGGCACTTCAACCCAGTGTGGGTTTTTTTTTTAAGGTTGCAATGTTCTTTGGGCTGGAGAAGTGTGACATTTCTGTTAGCTGGCATTTGATTCCTATATTTCCTGGTCTTTGAATCAAATAAGCAGCTGATTCAATAAGATATTTATTGTTATTCATAATTCCCATATAGCCATCAGTTTTTCAGAACAAACCTGAGTGTGTTCTGGAAGCTTTTTGTGGGATTTAATCCCAGACTTGGTGATCTCCCATGGGCTGCACAGCTTTGTATTGTCACTTATCTCTGAGTCCCTTCAGCTGGGGTCCTCCATTCCACATTTATGTTTCCTGCTTTGCTTTTTTTACTGTTCCAAACTCTAAACTTTGTCAGTCTTTACTTTTATTTGTACTTTCATTGCTTGGTGATGAGTTGTCACTAGTTGTTGCTTGTCCTATGGCTGTTGTCATCCCTAGGAGCAAGCTGACTACCCTGACACTGCTGGTGGGCTACAGAACTATACATTTTTCTTTGTCTCACTCTGAAAAAACAAAACCTAAAAAAATCACTAAGGCCTATACAACTTCCTTCTAGAGAAGAAGCAAAGGTCCCAATAGTTGGGCTGTCATTTATACCAGAAGCAGAATACCTAGTCCTTTAATTTTGTGTTGTTTGCTCTGACACATAAAAAGTGAAGGAACCTCTTTGCTATGTGGGTAGAAAAAAAAGGAGAAAAGTAAATTTTTCTGGTTTTCTGTTGTAAATTTTTTATTGCTAAGGAAAAATTGGTAAAGGTGCAGGAACACAGGGGAGAAACACAGAAGTCCTTGAGCACAAGAGAAAGAATTTCTAGCTTACACTACACAGCTCAGTGGAACTGGGCATGGAAGCACAGAAAAAATGAGGAAATGTATTCTGGGAGATTTTGAGGCAAGCTGGGAAAATGTATGTGAGGACATAATGCTTACTAATAATGCATATTTTATATATATACATATCTATATGTATACACCAAATAATAGGTGATATATTAAATAAAAAATTTAAAATCGAAGTTTATTATGCAGTTGTAGAAAACAGAATGGCATGTGACTGGAACCACCCATCTCAAGGATCTTTACCTTGCTTGCCCTGTCCTGCTGTCACACATCAGTTTGACAAAAATTGGGAGGGTCAAAGAGAATGGTGTATTTGGTGGATAGGGAAAGCTGAATTTGATGATTTGAGCAATATATTGTTGACCTGTCCATGTGGTCTTCCATTAATTCAGCCCTTGTATTTCTCTAAAAAATTTATTTTGTTGAATTTAGGTCCAGATTTGGTCTCATCTCTTTTTTTATATAAACCCACAGAATAAAGACATTCTAGGATTGATGTTTCACGCACCTGGTTCAGATTAGACTTGTTACATCACTAAAATAGGATTTTATGGCTTTCCTACTATAACTGCATTTAAGTGCTTTTAAAAGCTTTTTTTTTTAATTGGACATGATAATATTTGAGGCAGTATTTTGGCTAATTGTTTACATCTGCATTTAGAAATTTGTTAACATTAATGCTATTTTTGTTATGTAACTTTATAAGCCACACATGCCCTATAGTCTCTTCTCTAATTAGGAAACAATTAAAATTATAAAAAGTCTACTTCTTGACACAAAATTTTAATGACTTTAGGCTTGAATTATATTGTATCAGCTCAGGGGAATGCTAATGGGATGTTTTGATCCCTGTAAAAGCTTCTATGAATGCCTTTGTAGGGGCTGAAAATAAATATTCTTCCAGTCTAAATGACTACAGAGTTAAACTACAAGAACTGCTCCTGACCTCAATTGCCTCATTTCTAACATTCCACAGTGTGGAGTTGTCACAAGGTAGAACAGCACAAAAGTTGACTGATACTTTTTTAGACCCCATAACAGAATAGAATGTCTGACTTACATAATTGAATAGATTTCTGAAATATTCAGATTTGGAGACAGAATTCCTATGCAGACAAAGCTTTTACATTGGGAAATAAGACTCACTAATATATTTCATATTTGCCTATGGACCACAGTATTCACAGAATGTTTTTTTAATTCACTTCAGTTCAACATTTTAATTATATGTTAAAACACAAACACCTATGGATCCAAATAATTCTCATCATGGACTGCTGATTTTTTTTTTCCTTTTAAAAAGATAGAAACTGCCTGAAGTCCTGAGACAATAGAAAGTTTCAAGACTTCATGTACAAAAGTCATGGAAGAAATACTGGAGTGTGCCTAAGGCTGATTATTTCATTCCCTCCCTTTCTTCCTCACAGAACAGACGTATCTCAGACCATGGTCTGAGCATCTCTTGAAGTATTGCTTGTGCTTCTAATATAGGGGTTTGCCCTTTTGTTAAGGTGCATAGGTTGGACAGGAGTTGAGAGTGAAATTGAGGTCAGGGTTCAACCTTCTACCAGCTCTGTGGCACTGCCCATACAGAGTCATGGTTCATCCTTCCATCAGTTTTGTCTTCCAATAGCTCTGAGGATGTCTGTGTAACAGTTTAGAGTGTGGGTGAAGTGTTCATAAAAATGTTGCTCATGCCCAAAAGCCTTAGGCAGCCTGACTGATCAATTCTCTCCGGGCTTCCATGGCACAAGTTGTATCTCTATTGTGTGAGGATCTTTAGTTCTCCTGCCTACATCTAATACTCTTTTCTCTTAAAAATTTTCAGCTGGATTTGATCTCGTCTCAGTCTTGAGGTAGATTGGATTTACATAGACTACAAGCACAGCAAAAATCAGTACTGGCTGACCACATTGTTTTAGTTTGTAGGGCAGATGGGATGCAAACTCCATTTTATACACAGTCATCATTTACCCAAATGTGAAGGTCCACATACTCAATTCCTGACTTTTAATAAAGCACTTGGACATGGTAAGACATTAATCAGGGCCTTCATATAAATATGGCTGTTTCATGGCTTTGTTGGAGTTAATGTCCATCTTGAATTTGTTGAAGTAGTTACTGTTATGAAAAGATTTGATCTTGTACTTGAGTTGAAGCTGGACAAGCTCCAGTGGGTGGCTTTCCATGTACCCAAACCCACAGTGTTAGGTATCATGTAGCTGCTTGGAGGACTGAGAGAACAGAAAGAAGAGGTGACTTCAGGACTCAAGTTCTTTGATCCAGAATTCACTGTGGTACTAATTTGACTTCAAATCACAACCCTGTTTTATTGTTGTGTGGATATAATTTTTACCTTGCTAAAAATAGGGGTTGCAGTAACTATGACAAAGATTTTGGGTTGGAGGCCCAAGTTCAAATTTGTTTCTGACTGACAAATTAGAAAATCCGTGAATGATTTTGTAGCTCAGAGTTGCTGTTTTCCTTGTTTTCAGCAACTCCAGAATCCTTTGCAGCCAAAACTGCTGTTGTCAAACATCAAGGACTGAATCCAAGAGATGTAGTTTCCAAATTCTTCCCAGCTGGAAGCTGTTTCCAAAAAACTCACATAGGAATGGAGGGTCTCACTTATCCCCCACAGCATTAAGTTCCCCATACTCTTACACCACATTTTTGCTACTTTGAGAGAGTCGCTCTCACCAGGTCGATTACTAACAAGGTTGGTATATGAGCTAATAAACTGCTTTATGTTCTGTAGTCACAGCTGGGCTGCTCCCACACCTGACCCTCAAAGAGCTATTGCAGTGTGTCTAGACATGTCTTTGGAGCTGTGTTACTTGCCTCCATGCAATTGGAGCTCTGCATTCTCTTCCCTTGTGCTTGCAACATCTTCAGCTTTTTCCTCCTTTCCAGCTTCTCCGATTGCATTGATACGAGGACAAAATTCTGTCATTTCATCCTGCATGCTTTCTCAGTATTGGCTGCCAGATAAATAGCATGTGCTTCCTGTTCATCTGTTGTCTTAGAAATTGATTTTGCCTGTTTTAAAGGACTTTAAGGTTTGGCAAGGCTAATGTTACAGTGACAGTTGTGTTCTTTCACCAAGTTCTTCCTCTTAGCTTGACTGCTTTTCTGTTCCAGGGGAGAGCAATAACCAATTTTCCTTTTTTGCTTTCACTGCTCAGCTTGATGCTAATCTGCCAGCATTTCTTCCTCTGATCTCTTATTGTCTGCCCAGCCTCAGCCTTGCTTCCTTTTTTCTGACAACTGCTCCAGACTCGCCTTCTTTTATGTCCTTCACATATTTGTTTGTGTGTCATCTTCGTTGGTACCTTTGATGTTTGGCATGACCTTACTGAGATCTCTGCTTGAAGGATCTTGCCTTTCTAGTGGCCCAGAAGGCGCTAAAGAAGCAAATTAAGGGGAGGAATCATCTGGAACCAATGAGTTAATGGGCTTGTTATCAGCAAATAGTTCTAAGTCTTATCCCTTTTCCACTGTATGGGACAGTGTGGCATTATTTCATCCTACACCTTGTACTCTCTGTCTGCATCTACACTGTCAAGAGAGACCAGATGCCAAAATGGACTGGGACTTGTAACTGAATGTTTTCTTTGCTTTAAGCAACTGGGAGATTTTTTTCTTCGTTAGGTTGCAATCTTGTTTTTAAGGATAAACATACTTGAGATGCCTTTCACTCTCCCTTTGCAAGATGCAAGTATTTTTTTTTCCCAAAATAGGAGGTATTAGATTTTAAAATACTGCATTTTTAGACCAATTGTGGTGATTTCATCCTGGAATTATAGGGGGGGTCCAAAATTATATTTTACCCAGTGAGGTTAGAATATGCATCCTTTCACTGTGATATTTTAAAGAACTTATAGGCAGACTTCTGCATGCAATTCAGCATTTCATAATTATATTGTATTGACTTTAGAGTATTTGGTCAAGAAATGGGATTATGAATAAACTGATGGAGTAGCTGTATAGCCAGCTGCTTTGAAGTAGTGCTCAGTCATTTAATTTCACATGAATTTTTAATAATGATTCCACCCTGTTTATTGTATTAAATTCCACTTGGTGTGGATTCTTAGACCTTTGTGGTCTATTGGTGACAGAAGGATTTTGAGACATTAAACTGTTTACTTTCTGAACTGTCATTTGCTTTGCACTTTATTCCTTTTAATAATTAAATGGTTGTTTAATGTCTGAGGTTGAGACTGGAAGCAGTTCTTTTTCCTCTGCTTCTCACCAGCACAGTTGAAGTTTCTCAAAAGAAAAGACATAAGATCTGAATACCCTAAACTATCCAAATTAGTGCATTTTTTCTTGGTGATAAATAGCACCCTGGAAAGTATCAGTTAATTCAGTCTTAAATCTTTAAGAGGTAATTTTGACAGGGTTCTGTAAATGTAGAAAGTTCAACAGAGTAACCAGAGAAAGGTTCCTAATGAAATCCTGTCTTTGGTGGTGAAAATGTCTGTCTAGTTTTAATAAAAGCTTGATTACACTGCATTCATAAGGATTTCTGCAAGTCTGCCCTGATGACATATAAACTTTAAATTAGGCATAGTCAATAAAAGGCCACCTAATATGGTTTCATATTTTGAGAGGTCTCCCCCTAATTGCCCCAGCTAGTTAGTCTGTTTTCTAACCATTTTGGCATCTGCATGTGCTGAAAGAAATCATCCTGGAAAAGATGGAGCTTGTACAGCTTGTAATTATGTGAAGTGACCTGACAGAGACCTCCCTCCTGCTGCCTCCTTATTTAGTGACTTTCCACAAGTGATGAGACAGCAGCCTTCTCCCAGCAGCTGTTTTCTAAATTTGGTCTGACAAATGGTATCATAAAGGTGGCAGGTGAGGTTAAGAGATCTGATCAGAACATACTCATTTAACAGCCACCAAAAGGTACAAAAGAATATAAGGAAAAACAATCAAGTGCTGTCTCTTTATCATTGTATCAGTTTTCTCTGCATGGTCCCTTGTGAAAGCTTTTACTGATGGCTTTCAGCTATGTATCATTATAATACCTCCAATAAGCATTACATAATAGGAAAAATATGCTACACTGAGCAGTGAAACTGGTGTTAGCCAGTTCTGTGGTCCATATCAAAATGCTCTCACTAGTATTCCCTGTAACAGCACTTCCTCAGATGAAATGGACTACAGCATATCATCAAGTAAGAGTTCATACATCCACTTTAATGTTTTTTGCATATTCGTGTTACAAGTAATGAGTGTGACTACTCAAGAGAAAAAGAATCCATTTTTTCTCTCTATAATATCCAGACAATTTTCAAGCATATTCTCTGCCATTGCTGTGTTTGCACGACTAAATAGGCAAACACTCTATGTGTTTGTTCTCTCAGGCACTGAGGAAGGGGAGAAAACACAGTGGTGATAAAACCACCAGAATTAACCAGAAAAGCTGGGTAGACAGTAGCACTTGACTGATTTTTATTGTTCGTTCTCTTACTGAGGGTTAAGTAGATTACAAGTTGCCTCCTATTAATGGTGTGGTTTATAAGAAGAAATTTGCAGAATAAGTGCATCTGAGGTGCTCTGACTATAGTAGCGAATCCATATTTCAGAAGCACTTCAGATGTTAGAAGCTTTGAAAAGGATCTTCCCTCTTTACTCTAGAGTGATATATCAGTATATACTTGAGCTGGAAATACAGAAATGTCATTGGAAATCAGATCTGACTGGTTGTGTCAGACCTTCGGTCTAGGATAAGTCAGAAATTCAGGTGCTTACCTGAAATGGAGCTCTTGTACTCAACTTCTGGCATAAAATTATTTTTAACTATTTGCACTCTCCTTTAAAACACTGTATTCTTTAAGGTGATAAATGAAAAAGTCCCTCAGGTATCTTTATTTGGATGTTTATTTCCTGTGTTTTCTTACCAGCATTAAAGCACAGAAGTTACTTTCTGCATGGGATTGAAATGTTGCAAGCTCTTTACAGGTCACAGATTTTCAGTTGTCATCTTGAAGAGTTTTAAAGACTGTTATTACAGGTAGGTAGGATATATGAAGGCTTAAAGATCTTTTTCAGTGTAAAAAGTACACTGAAAAACTAATATATTCCAAAGATGTTGAGTTATAAAAGGCACATGTCTCTATGTATGAATAATAGTTTTGGCCAAAAGCAACACAATGTAATAAGTATTAATGTAATGGATGATTAGATTTGTCACATTAATGACACAATGAATTCTTGCACACAGGCATTGTAAAGGGGAAGGTGACTGGTGGCAATGGAATGGACAGATGGACTTCAAAATGCTTGCAGTGAGAGCTGGAGAGGACCATTTTTGGTCATGATTCTTTTCTTCATTTAACTTTTAGATAATTATCTGAGAGTAAATTGACCCCACAAAAAATTTTGAAGTATCATAACTTTTGGAGGATGCAGAAAGGCATTATTCTGTAGCTACAAACAGGATCCATCAGGCACTCAGGACCTGAAGAAAAGTTGACAGTTGTACCTGTAGCCCTGCATGGTGTTCACACATAGTGTGGGAATGATTTATATCAGCTGGCTGAGAAGCTCAGCATCTGCACAGTGCTCAAGGGTCATCGCTTTCTAAGCATCAGCAGGCACCCATCCTTGTGTTCAGGCCTTGCTCTGCTCCTGCCAGGCAGAGGGGTGGGAAGGGCAGCCCATGGGCCATGAGTGCAGCCAATGGGCCATCAGTGTCTGCTGTAAACGTTTATGTCTGCTTCAGCCTGCACATGGGGAAACAGGACATAACAGAAGCCCAGCTACAATCTTGTTTACCCAGTCAGCATGTTTAAAGATATAAATATTTTTATTCTTTTTCTTTTGGATATTTGTCAAGAGCATTTTGGGTTCAGTGGGAAATTTATAGCGTAATGTCTGGTAGCAGTTGTATATTTTGAGGATGGTGCCATGAGAAATGGGATGCCCAGGTCCTACCTTGTTTGAATGATCTTTCTGGGTTTTACTGCCATGCTCCACACATGGGATGCAAGTGCTTCCCAAGCCTCTGACCTGCAGAGGCAAGTCTGACCTGCAGAGGAAGTTTTCCCTGGTACAGCACGGCTTTTTGTTGCCCGGGTTCAGAGGTAGAGTTCTTCAACCACTTTAAAAGTAGTTGGCAACATGACGTTGAAGAAAATTGCCTCAGGTGCTGTACTGGGGGATGACACAGTATTAATGTGTTGGCCTAAATTTCAAATCCTAAGGTGGACTACGGTGGTGGCTATGTAAGAAATTCAACAGCCAGTGTTGTTAAGTGCCATTCTCCAGGGCATACTGAGGGGCCAGTCAAGATCTTCTGGGAGCTGCTTTGCTAGACACAGTTCAAATCTGAACAGGCCTTGTTCCAGAGGGCTTGTGGGCAGTATTAATGGAAGGAAAAATGTGGGGAATACAAAAGTAAAAGCAACTATGCTACACATGTGAAATCAAATTAATGTTACAATTTTTGTTGTACAGAAATAGCATGCAAGAAGGAAAGGCTGTTTTAGTGAAGAGGAAGAAAACCAGAGAGAATGAAGGCAGAATAGAAAGAGCCAAGTTAATGCCACCAAGAATAAAATAAGGTGGACAGGTTAGAGGAGGCAGAGAAGTAAGTAATAAGGGTAAACCTAATGCTTGTACTACTCTGTAGATTTTAAAGAGTGCATCTTGACCTGCACTCCTGCAATATTTTCCTCTGAAATGTTGTATTGGAAAGGATGGATGCTGGACTGTCCAAAGGACAAGTAGCACCTGCTGAAAGTAGTTGTACGCATTTGATGAAAGCTTGAGCTTCGGCATACCTAGTCACTGCATGGATGTAGAAGCAGCTTTCCTTTTTCTTCCCAATTTCAAGTCCTTCACAATCAGAATTCCTATACTGCAATTACACTGTTATAAGAAAGCTGCAGACCTCATATCTTGTTTCTGTGTTGGCTGTAAGAAGAATATAGATTTCCCTGGACACCAGTTTCACTGAGACTAGGAACCAGCACTGTCCTACAGTCTGTCCCAGGTCTAGCTCCCCTCACCCCTGGCTTTGGAGTCCAGCCCTTCACAGCTTTCTGCCTCTTCTGGATTGACTTGATCTTTCCATAGGATAAGTCCCCAACTCTCCAGGTCCCTATGTGCCTCCAAAGAAGCTCTATCCTAGGCCTGCATCCCTTTCCAGCTTATCCCACCCTAAGGTATATCTCAAGAAGCAACTTTAGGCCTTTATTGTCTGCTGAATGAAGGATTCCCTTCAGCAGTCAAAAAAGTAGAAACCTGAGGGACAGCAGTTGATGTGGAGTTTTGATTTAGAAACAGCAGAATGTTTTTCTGTGTGTTCCTGGCACTGTTGCCTCCTACATAGGATGCTCAGAGAACCTCCATTTAATGTTTTTTGCATATTCCTGTTACAAGTAATGACTATGACCACATGGGCAGTTTTGAAGGTGTGCCTGTAAGTATTTGCAAGAAATAGAGAAGGTAAGTTGTGAAAATCTGATGGCCAGTAGTATTGATGAGGGTGGGAAGAAATTTAAGGCTATTTTTATCTTTTTCATCCTGGTCCTGCCTCCCATTTTGGTACTCAGAATTTATAAAATTAGTTAAAGTATTTTGGTATCCTTTTTTTTTTCCTTTATGTAAGTTGTGCTGCTTCTGTTAATATACTGGAAGGAGCACCTGCACAGCCTGTGTCCCATTCTCCCACAGCTATAAGTCAGTTGGATAACACCACCATAACAGGCTATTTCAGCCTTCCAACAGTTGTCCTTGGCATTCTGTTGCACAAAATGATGTTTTTCACCCTTGATCAGAGGTGGAGACGTGCCTGTTGCAGCACCACAGTAAATAGTAAGACAGTTTGTTTTCTTAACCTTTGTCTATCTGTATTTCAAAACTCACAATTTATCTAGTAACTTCATCAGGAGGCTGGGATGTTTCTGAGGCAGTGTAAGCAGAGATACCACATAGCAGAGTTTGTTGGGAGAGTGTGACTAATGAGTATAAGAAGATCCACCATTATTGTGGTTTTAACTCTCAGATTTCCAGTGGGAACTTTGCAAACAGCAAGCTGCCATCACCTTCCAGGCTGTGCCCTTCCCCTTGGTGTGCTGGGACCTCTCTGACGCAGGCCTCAGCACACAGCCCACTATGTCCTTTTCCAGCCATCTCCTGGATTTCCTCCCTCAGCCCTGTGCCTTCTTCAGCTCAGGGGCTCTTGTCCCACAGTGACAGATGCAGCAGAGAGCTGCAGTGCAGGTGTGTAACTGGAGATATCTGTTAAATCTTTGCAAAGGAACAAACTGCACATTGGAAATATGAAAGTGAGCATTATAATGGATGCTATGCCAGAATGCATTTTTACTTTTCCTTTTAATAGCCCCAAATAGATTTAGTAATGTTTCCTTTCTGGTTTTATTTTCGTGGTTCTTTTTTTACCTTGTCTATGCTACATTACTACATTCTATGAATATATAAGTTCAGCCTACAAAGCTGAACATGTACAGATAGTAGCAGTGGGAGAATTGATTTGGATGTTTGTGTTGGGTTTAAAGTATCCAGTCTTCTGGTCTTGAAGACATTTGGGATGGGATTCTTTCTTCTTGCTGTTCTGTTCAGCAAGTTGACAGTCTGATGTTGATTAGGGGTTTTAGGTGCAACAGGAGTACAGCTAATAAGAAAAAAATGAGTTGGTGTGTATTTCTGTGCTGTGCTGCTCCCTACTGAATTGTCTGACTACCAAATACATTAAGGAGTTAACAACTGAGACTTGTTCTCCTGGAGGGGTGCTGATGGAGCCAGGTGGTTTTACAGCTGAAGAGCAGGGGTTTAGAACAAACTGTGCCAGCCTAGGAAGCTTCTCTCTCTGTTCTTATCATAAATTGTGGTAAAAATTATCATAAATTATCATAAATTAGTTATGCTAAGGTGATACTCAGCAAAAGACAGCTAGCAGTGAGCGCAGCAGGGTCTTTAGGTGGTTAATGTCAGGGTAAAGAGAAGGAAAGGTGATTTTCCAGTATGTGCTGCATATTCCAGAAACCCTTTCTGTGCAGGAAATAATCCCATGGTCATAGTTAACTGTCAGAAATTTACCATATTTGGATTCCCAAAACAAAATGCAATGTTTAGTTGGGCTTTGAAGGGCAAACAGTTCCTTATGGAGCTTAATTGCTTTGTTTACATGTAGCTAGTTACTTATCACGTGGCAAGAACAATAGGCTGAGTGCCTCGCTTAACCCATGATCAGAATGAGATAAAACACCGACGACAGCGAGGCTGTATTTCTTAAACAGACCACGGGTCAGATGCAGCCTCCTTGGCTGGCTGTCTCCTAGAAAACCTGCTGCCTAGCATAGCCTTTGCTTCCACAGCAGCTGTGTGATTTTGCAGGTCCTCACTGTCTGATCTTCAGCTAAAAGCAAGTGGTGTTTCTTGGGTTTCTCTATTTCATGTGGACCAGGCACCTTCCTGAGAGCTGTGGCACTGACCATTCCTGGCACAGTGCCTGCAGTGAACATCAGACCATCATCACACCAGGCTTTGACCTCATGTTACCCCAGAGCTTAACCTGGACCATGCCCAGTTTGCAGCAGAGGCAGCTGGGCTTCCTCCTCCCTGTGTGGAGGCAGGGTGTGAGCCTTGATTTTTCAACCAGCCACACCTGTCCTGTGGGATGAGGTGAAAAATGGAGTTGACTTAGTTAAGGCGGATCTCTGCCAGTCAGTCATGCCTGCTACTGACAGGAGGCCTTTGAGCAAGGGTGCTCCAGCCATGCCAGAACACTTTTCTTGTTGTCACGCAGTCCTCCAGCCACAGGCAGTACCCGTCATCTAGCATGACACGAGTGCGTGACCCAACACGTGCTCTCCCTGCCCAGAAGTTGAGAAGTTCATTGTCAGGTCTGCCAGATTCATAGAGACAAAAGAAAGTTTTTGGTTGGGACTGCAGCTCTCACACCCTCAAGGAGTCCCTTGTGTCTTTGGGGAGCGTTGGGGCTCACGCCAGGTCTCCCTGCATAATTGAGTTTTCCTGAGCTCTGAGCAGAGAGGACATTCCAGAGATTTTTATCTGTTTGCTTCTCCATTTCACTGGTGGCTTTTCCCCTCATAACATCTTAATTTAAAGTCAGAAAGTTTGCTGAGAAAGATTCCTAGTTTGTTCCTCAGCAAGAGGAAGAAAGACTCCTAGTTTGTTCCCTTTTGGCAGAAGGGAATTCTCCATTACACCTGCTTGTACCAAAGGAGTAAGGTAGATGTTCTCCATTAATTTACCAGAAGTTAAGTAAGCTTCAGCCATCCCTGCAAACCAGAGAACAAGTTGCTAACATCTCTTATTTTGTAAATCTGTGTGCAACTAGGAATGAGTGGTCTTTGAAAATATGCACAGAAAGTTTCAGTGCAGGAGAGAACCAGCAAACCAAAAGTCTTCTTTATCTTTTTCCACGAGTGAACTATTAACTGGCACAGTTGTGGGCTCAAATCTTAGGCACAGTTTACAGTTATCACTTGCACTTGAAGGGATGTAAATGGATGCTGGTAATCTTTATAGCAGTCATCTCCACAGCTGTTCCTCTTCCCTCTGTAGGCAATCTCTCAATTGAAGAAATATTTCCTATTTTTGTATGTTTGTGGTACAAATGAACCAAATCATGCAAATAACAAGACCACAATGACAGTGGTATTCTAAAGAGTATGAGAAATTATCATTACCTTCCCAAGCCTTTAGGGTATGAAAATAAACTTTAAAAGTCTACTGACAATTTAAGCAGTAAGAGCCCCTTCCCATCCACCACCATCTAAATATATGAGCTGCTTCTAGAGCTGGAGGCCTCTTCAGTAAAACTACCACTTGTTTTGAGCTTATACAAGCATTTACAGCTACCATATAAATTGAAACATTAGCATGTCTGCTCTTGCCTTGTCATTTTTCTGTTTGTGTAACACAGAGCCCAGTAGTCACCACAAGAAAAGAAAACCTTTGGAAACATGTCTTTGAGGAGGAAGACTCCACAAAACGATCAATTATGTTCCTCAAAACAATTCAACATCTGAGTCAGGGGTTCGCAGAGACTAACTTGAAAGATGCTAAGTATGTGACCTTCAGGAAAATTTTCAAATTGTAGCTTTCCTGCACTGTCCTGCTGATTCTTTTTTTTTTTTTTTTTTTGGTCATGCAGCACCTAGCCTAATGTCCCACCCATTAGGTTGCCCTCCATGAACAAAACTCAGGAAACTCCTGAGTTCATCATCCAAGAAAACCTTTTTTTTTTGGAATACAGACTGAAAAAGATAATCTATTTTGTCAAGTGTTTCCACACCTCTGTAAACATGCAGTCTCCTCCTCTGGATGATCTCATGCATATATTCATCAAAGTTCTTACTTTGCTTTGAGACCACATTTGCAGCAAAACAGTAGTATATGTAATATATAAAGGTTTTGGGTGAGATCCAGTACAAGCATCTCATGGTGAAATCATTCTTAATATTATTTAACAGCTACCTGGTGTCTGATCCAGAGAAACTGGGCACAGCTACACCTTAAATTTAGACGCTCAAGTGAATGGCACATGTGAGCCTTGGATTTTACATTAATGTAGAGCAAGGAGGACACAGATCATAGTTTGTCTCTCACATTGTCAAGCACATTCCTCCTCCATTTTTTGACAGTGGATTGTTGATAGGGTGAGAGCTGTTAAACAGGTATGAGTTCATCAGCACTCCTTACCAAAGAAACCTTGTCTGGAAACTCTTACCTCTCTCACTGGAAGTAGAGAGAAGGAAAATTGGAAGTCTCTGGCTTAAGGAAAACCATTTGGTGCTACAGAAGTTAAGTGAAGATCAGCTAACCTGCTGGAGCATCACAGGCTGGAAACCTGAATGTTCTGGCAGATGCTGTCATTTTGGCAATGGCGCAGGTGGCAGTCCTGCAAAGTCCTCGTGGTCTTTATCACGTAGTAGGAAGTGGCATTGCTGCCCTGGATGCAAACATCCTAAAAAAGAAATGGTTAGTTAGTGATTCCACAGAAATAAATTCTTGGACACAGGTGATACGACAAGTATTGGAGTGCCAGGTCACAGTACGAGTACTGTAGCAGAAGTTATCAGTGTTGCCAGTGACAGATGTAATACCTACCAATGATTGTGTCTTACAAAGCAAAAACCCCAACACCAAACCCAGCAGTCTTACAGACTCCTTGCTTTCCAGCTTTCAAAACTCTTCTGGAGAGTTTTTGCAAATGGGTGGTCTAAAACTAAGGCTGATTAAATATCTGCTCTGCCTCCTGTCACCTTGGAAACAGGGAATGCTGACTGTGAAAGCAGTCTGAAGGATCCAGGATGGAAATTCAGATGTTCATGTAAAACAGACTTTCCCCCCTTTTTTATTGCTCAGAACAATACGAGAGTCCACAGCAAGGTCTGCATTTCCAGCTATGGGCGCAGTGTAACAAGTACATTGAGGTGGCTTATGGCTGGCAACACTTCATGGTAAATGCTGCCTTAGAACTGGGAGTGCCCATGTCTCTGCTGCTGAAAGTAGAGAAAAAACTTATTTTCACACTCCATAATGCAGAGCATGCACCCACGCAGTTTTAGCTCCTTGTTTATTGTCGGCAGTTTATTGTGGGCCATGGTAACTATCTGTGTTATATGTCTGTTCTTGCTTGCATCTCTGGGAGATAATGAGATTGTGTAGTGGTTATATTGACAGCGGGGTTTCTTTTCCAAATTCCTTTGCTTCAGTTCTGTTCTTCATACTGCCCACTGAAATAATCTCTGTCTATATTGCAGAGTTCTCCCAAGAGATTTTTCTTTTTCATTGGGTACATCCATAAAAAACAAGGAATTCTACCTTGCAGTTTTGTTCCCTCAAAACTTCAGTCTACATCCACCCATTTAAGTCATCTTACTTTTGTCCCTAATCTGTCTTAATGTCTTCAGGCAACCAATAAACTGGCCTTTCATCTGCCTTGAACTCTTGAGAATTGCTCAACAGTTGCACAAAATTGTTTTTCCTCCTCCTGCTGTGAAGATAGTACCAAATTAGGAGTGTGTTATGGGCAAGGCTTTTCCCAGTTGCCAGGGGCTGTGATCTCTTAACCTAAAGATGGACAGATGTTCCTTGCTGTGCTTGACACGGAGGCCTCAAAGTCCTGTGCTCCTTTAGGCATTTTAGGGTTCTCAGTGTCTTACAGGGATTTTATTTCCCAGCTTTCCTGACACTTAACTGTTTGTGGCCAAGTAAATATTAGGGGGTGTGCACAGCCAAAGAGTACAGTACCCCTAAAAGATAGCGGAAAGAAATTGAGCTAACATTAGGGCTGATTTTATTGCTCCTTTGTCAGAGGCCATTATGGACTTAACAGTCTGTTATAAGTAAAATGTTTCCCTTCTAATCCTATTTTCTCACTAAATTTCAAGAGAAATGCCAGGATTACCACCTTGGGTTTGGGGGTTATAGTCTCAACACTAGTGATTACAATAAACTAGGATCCTCCACTTCAGATCACTGCCTGATGTCCTCTTGTCCTGGAAATTAAATTATGCTGATTTAAATGTCTGCATCCATTGTCTTTCCAAAATGCACAGCTTGGTTTTAAAGATAAATGCTTGTCATTTTGGGACAGGCTGTGTGCTAGGATTAAGTTCACTTAGCAAAGCTTTTTTATTGGAGTGGCTCATGTAACTTGTTAACATGCAAGAAATTATTGAGCTTTCACTTCCCCCACTCCCATTTCCTGTTTGGATGTTGAAAGGAAGCCCTGATTGCTAATTTGTGATTAGCCAGCAACCCAGAGTGAACTTAATCCTGTGGGTTTGTGTGGTGCTTGCCTATGCAGATACAGCCTCACTCAAGAGTGGGATTGCTGCAGCTCACGTTTCATGGAGAGAGCTGTAAACAATCTGCTCTTCTTTCCATGCATTCATGGCCTGCCTTCTGAGAACAGAGGTAATGCCTGGCCTGCCAGAGCTTAGGAGGTGACACTAAAACGTTGGATGCTGCAGTAGAGAAGGCACACATGAGGGTGTTTTTCCGGTCTTGCTTGCCCAGGAGGTGGCACTGTGAAATAGTGGGATTTTTACCTGCAGCGTTTCTTGTCTCACCCCACTGTGATTGTTTGAGACGTGACAGAAGAAAGTTCCTTAGTCAGTAAAAACAGTGATTTGTACTTCTTTTAGGATACCTCAGTGCTCTCCTGTGGGAAACACATGGTACTATCTGCTTTGCACTCCTGTATTAGGGAACTGACCTTCACACGTACTCTTGTGCAGCCAGGATCAGAACTGGGTTTGTGGGTGAAATTGTGTGGCCCCAAAAGAAGTGGTAATGTCTTTGGAGCATCTTTACTTCCAAGGTTTTTTGTGCAACTCTGTTGTGTCCCCCTTGATATTTCCCAGACCTACTGACAAAGCAGCCAAGATGAAGAGCTATATACATGTAGAATGTGCTAGGAAACTAGAAAGTTTTGAGGAGTCACTGTGGAATCTCTCTGTCCTGCGCTGTGCTATGCTCCTGTTAGAGTACTGGCATCTCTGGTTTAGTGCTTATATATAACACACACAGAGCTTTTTAAAGGGATATCTGACCCCACCTGCAAGTGCCTGACCTGACTTGTGCTGCCAAATGCAGGCCAACGCAGCTGAGATAAATCTAGAAAATCTTCCAGGTCTTTCATTATTGTAATGGTGATAAGCTGAGACCATTTTCATTTCTCTCTCCAATAAAAGCCCGAGATTAGGAGCACATACAGATCTGTGGGTAATTCCGATCTTGGAATGGATATAATACTTTACAAAATCTTAGGCAAGCTTATTAACCTGCTTATTTTATTTCTCAGAAAGGTGAAAAGGGGTAATGCTTTCATAACACAAGAAAAACAAGAACATATTTGTAACACAATCTAACAAATATGTTCACAATATACCTTCGAGCTAGAAATGTTATGGGAATGAGAAATACTTTTGTTATTATTAATCAAATATGAAGCGGCCTATACATCTATAACAAAGGGCTCTTACCAAACACATCCTTTAAAATAGCCTGACCCTTTCCACTTTTTCAGAGACATTAATAGTTTCCTGGCTCAATGTTTTAGGAAATGTCGTCATAGTCTGGAGGAACCAATAAAAACATAAGTCACCTATTTTGTCTGATCATTTTACGCCAGGATATTTGAGGCTGGAAGCTGTGGAAGGATAGGAGGGGACTGCTTTGTGTGGGTGGAAGATGTAGAGGATTTAACACTGCTTTAGTATAACTTTACATATTAAGACTCTAGAACTGTGTGAAAAATAGCATTTTCTGAGTTCATAGACAGAGGCTTTAGATAGTCTTTGTAACTATTCCATTATTTTTTTCTCCTTGTTATGCAATTTATTGCTTTGAGGAAAGGGATATTGTGTTTGGGAAAAAGTATTCTGTTGGTTTTAGGCTTTCATTGTCCTTTAATAAAGAGGTAAGAGCTCTTAAGAAATGGCACTGCCTTAAAACAAACGTTGGTAGCTGATTATGGCAGTATGATTGGTGGGACAATAGCTTGTTTGGTATGGTCAAAGGAGACCATTTCCTACAAGCAGAAAATGTAATTACTTAAATGAAATTACTACTACTATATGAAATCTTCGTACAAACCATGGTTACATGACATTGTGAAAAGTAAACTGTGAGTGTCTGCAACAGGCATCTGGTGACACTTTGTTCTCCATTATAAATGCCAGCATTTACAGTGGGACAAACCCTGCCACCCTTCCATGGTTTTGATTCTCTCCCTTCTGAGGCAAAGCTTCCAGCAAGTGTGTTAGTCCTGACTGTGAGCTCTTGGCTGTGCAGAGCAGATATGCATTGCAGTTTTTCCCCTGCTGTGCTGCTGTCTGCTGCAAGCTTCACACAGCCCCTCAGAGGTAACAGCTCTGTTACTGTTGAATTGTACTTGGTTGCATGGAGCCTGGGTAAGGCTGTTCTGACCCCATTTATCCTCTGCCTCTTCCCAGAGTGTCCTCCAGAGAGGACCAAAGTTTCTGCCCGTTTTTGGGAAGTCATGCTCTGTGTTTTCTCTTCTGTGTTCCATCAGCGTTGGAGACCAGTGTAATGTTTGTCAGCAGTCTAGAGAAGCTGAAGGATAACACTTACTTCATCCTGCATAGCTGTCTTTACAGAAATGAGCTGAGGCACCAAAAGAGACAGCCACCACCACTGCAAGCTGCACCATAATGCATTATGTGGACTGTTCTCCTCACTTGCCCCCCAAAGTAGAAAAATCAGACATGATTTCTTTTCAGCTTCTGCTGTAGCTCCAAACAGAAGTCATGTGCAGCTGTCAGTGGTTCACTGAGAGTTCAAGCCATGTTCAGGCTGCAGTTCAGGGTCTGCAAACCCCCATTAAAATGTGCTTTGGGATTTCAGAAAGATGCAAAAGGAGGGCAAGGGTACAAAGATACCCTGATTAGAGTCCAGTCCAAAGGGGAAATTGCTGATCTAGTGCATTTGTGTTTTATGCATCCAACAAGGTGTTGTCTCAAGACTTATACAAGAAGCTGGCAAATGAACCCCACAAATGAACTTTATTGTTAACTCTCACCAGCCATCTGCCCTTTGGCATGTTTTTTGGAGGCTTTTCTCTCCACCTTTCAATTTAATGTACTGAATTCTTATTCTTTTTCAAGCTGAGTGTGCATCAGCCCTGTGGCAAAGAGACTGTGTCCTGTCACCTTCCACTCATGACAGCCACTAGGAGATGTTACCACAGCAGAGGTGTCCCCTTTGTACCTGTCAGTATGGCTTATCCCTTCTGTGTGTGTTTTAGCAGGTCAGGCCTGGAGTTGTTACCGTGAACTATGCCATAAGATACCCTTTCAAATTCTTTCTGAAGCTGGAGCTGGATCTGTGTGTGGGGGTGTCCCTGGAGGGTCAGTATCCCCTAGCACTTGGTGTTACCAGGGTCACTGCTCCATCCCAAAGCACAGCATGCAGGCACCAGCCAAACTGAGGCAATTTCTGTCCCAAGTAACACCAGGTGGACCTGAAGAGATGTGCATTGAGCAGGATGTGTAGGTGAAGGGGTGAGTACAGCATTGTTACTGTTGTTACTTGTTCCCACTACAAATTCAGAACAAAATGGCCACGTCAGATGCTCCTACCAGCTGCTCAGGGGCTTTGGAGTTGACAAGTCTCTCTTTCTGACTTGCTTGGATTTCATCTCATTCATCAGAGGGTGTAGGCCCTGATGAGATAAGTGTAGCTTTTTCTGTCGTCCTTGTTTCTTGGGTGTTCAAGGTCTAGGGAAGGCAGAGCTCTTCTCAGTTCAGTCTCGTGCAAACAGGAGCTTTTTAATTTTTATTGGTGTGTGGGTAAACTGTTGTGAGCTATGCACATATCAATTCTGAAACTCTCTCATCCAGGAAGACCTCAGGAAAAACCAGATTTAAAAATAAGACTATCATTTTAGCCCTCAGCTTGTGCCCCCTTCCCCTCAGGCTTTTATGATGATGGCTGGAATTTCTTCACTGACTGTAGGATTTTTTCCAATTAACAGTGACATTCTTCCAAACCAGGAACTATCCAATCCTACCCAAAGAGATTTAATGAAAGTGAAACTGTAGAGAACATGAAGGCCAACTATTTCTTACATTTTTGTCTTATTCCTGTGTCCTACCGTATGACTTAGCCATAGCAGTCGTGTGAAAATGCGTGACCTGTTCTGTAAAGCTGAATATGCTGCAGTCTCTGTCTTTACAGCAGATACAAGGAAAAGGTTTTGTCTTCAGGCATGTCTGTGCAGGGCCTAAAACACTTTTGGCTCTACATAAGAAATAATAATAAGGCCAAAATCTCTCTGCCAGCTAGTGAAATGAAAATGCTGTGCTTCACAGTTATGTCATTGGAGAATTATATTTCATTAGAGCTGATATTAAAAACCCTTATGTCAGTAGTGAAATGTGGCTGACTTCAAATTTGCAAAACACATAGGAAATTTTTTTGTAATGTGTTGTCACTTTAGAAGTCTGGCAGTCCTTTAGGTTCACTCATAAAACTTTAAGCTCTCAGAAGGGGAAAACCCCAAGGCTATTTCCCCTAAGCTTTAAAAGCTTTGCTTTTACTAGCAAATGCCATTTTTACAAAGTATATGCAAGTAATGTTCTGGATGCTTCAAACAGCAGCAGCTGTTAGGACTTTCAGGTTGGGGAACTGGATTAAGTAGTTCATGAGAAGTTATTCTAGGTGTTTAAATGGGAGCTCTTAGAAAGTCAGTGAACAGGGTAGAGAATAGCAAAGTCTATAGCATAGTCCAAACTTTTTCTGGTTATTAAATGCAAAAACATGCCTGTTGTTTTGCTGTTTTCCCTTCCCATTTGGTGGCTTACAGGCCTGTGTTACTGGGAAGGACTGTGTGCACAGCATTTACATTGAGTTGGTTCCAACAGGTCACTGAGCTGCAGAACAGTTTCCCTGTTACTTTTCACAAATTTATGAAATACTTGTAAATGAGTCTTTTGTGTTGGTCACAGTAAAGACATGAAGGGGCATATATGAATATATGTATTAGCTCTTATTTTTGCTTGCTAGACAATATTTAAATGTCCAGTGCAGTATGTAAGGTTATTTTTGTTAAAGTTATATTTTTTGTAGGAGATGGTAATTGATACTTGATTTTAGGCAGGAGAGTCTGCTTTGAATTTTTGCTCAGATGTGGAGAACTTGTGAACATACATACGTAGTCATTTGCTAATAGAAAAAATAAATTATGGTTAAACAAGCAAAAGCAAACTCTTTGTGGCTTGAAAATAGGATAACGACTAGATCTGTATCCTCTTCTGATTGGATACATCCAACTCCACACTGTTCTCCTTCTTGAATACTACACTGGGCAACAGCCATTGTCTGCTACATCCACTCAGAAGCTGTTTTGGTGCTGTACCACCAAATAAGACAGACAATGGCACAGTTCAGATTTGAGGGCTTTTTCCTGACACACTGATTATAGTCTCTTTTCTCTGCATTGATTTTTTTACCAGATTTTTAGGAGTTTGCTGTTTTCAGGACTTCTCTCTTTTGGAATCTGCCAGCAGTGATAAGGGACAATATCTGATATACAGTTGTAAAACATCCTGTGCAAGATTTTCTTTAGAAACGCGTCTCCAATCAACCTGGTACAACCTTTCTTACAGGTCTATCCAATTGTGTATCACATCTCTTAAAAATTCACTGGAGTGAATGGCATTAAAGTGGTGAATCTTAGTAATGTGAAAGCTGTTCAGTGGACAGACAGGGCTGAAATGCCAGTTAATCCCTGGCTGGGCAGATGCAGCTGTTCCTTTTTTACTTTGTCAGCCTACTTGTGTGAGCAGGTCATTGTCTCTTTGGTGAGACAAAAGAGTGGGATGCTCTTGTGTAAGGGTTAGGTCAGCCTGTGGGATCAGGCTCTGGTTAAGGGAGTTTGTTTTTATCAGCACATTCTGAGGCAAGTCGAAACTGGATGGTTTGGATTATGGAAAGTCCCTGAAGTGTGCATATGTTCAGCTTGTTAGCTTCATGTACTTGGGGACTGTAAACTCAGGGACAAACCTACTTTATCTTTTTTTTTTTTCCTTTCTTAATTTTTGTTTTTTTGTTGTTTTGGTTTCTTTTTATTTTGGTAAAAATAGTAAAGGCATTGAAACACTTTCTGGAAACAGAAAACATTCCCAGCTTTTATGGATATGTGGTCAGTCAGCTCTTGCTCGTTCCCTTATAAGCAATATTCTTAACGGGAAGAAGTTGCTACTATTTCAGGTCAGTGTGTGTGTTTTATTTTACAGTTGCCATGGCACTGGTAAGACAGATATGTTCTGTAGTTGTTTGTCTTGTTATAAGATGTGAATTTTATTTTCAGCACTGTATTTGCAGCATAATAGTGTGTGCAGTAATTTTCCATACTTCACCAAAGTTGCCAATGTTGGAGTTACTGCACTGTTTTTTTCTTGTTTGTCATGTGATGTTTTACATGCCCACCTTTGGTGCACTAGGGTCAACAGATCCCACATACAACCTTTGAATTTTGGATTCTATAGCCTAGTGGATACTTAAGGTTAGAGACATTATGTCGTGGTTGCAATCTTACAAAAACACAAACCAGAGAGCCTAATCTAGTAGTTTTTTATACAGCTCAATAAACTTGGCTGAGCTACAGCTTATCTTCTGGGGAGGTACCCAGAATTGATTTAAGGACTTCAGGTGATGGAGAATCTAACCAAGATTAACTGTAAGTTATAGCTACTAAATTTTACTGAGCTCTGTCAGTGTTTAAAAATGCAGCTTTACTTAAAATAAAGTGCAGCAAAGCAGCAGCAGTGGCAGCCACAGCCAAGATCAACCATCTCTCCTTTGTTTTCCTCATGTTTTCTCTTTTTTTAGTGAGATTGTCATCACACTGATTGGTATCAAATCTCAGCGTACTCCAGCTTTTACTTATTGCTATTACAGAAATAATTTTAGGTAGTCTGTAGGGTTTTCAAAGTAAATGTGAGAATCTGAAGTGTGTTGGCATAACCAGAAATGAGTCAAGCCCGAGGCACTGACCCTGGCGTTGAGCCGCAGTTTTTCCCTGCTGCGGGTTCCTGTTACTTTGATGACACCTGTCGTTGGCTCACTGAGAATCAGCTTTACTGACTGCCATGGCTCTGTTTATCACACAGAAAACTGCACAGAGGGGCCTGCAAGTGTCACAAGGCTCTCCTTCTCTTACCCCTACACGTGGCATTCAGCTGGAGTGTAGTATTGAAGAAAGACAGAATTTTCATGTTGCTGTCTTGTGGTTAGCTAGATCAAGTAAAGCAAACCTGTTTTGTCTTTGCATCTCTTTGGCCTTGCCTTTTTGGTTTATTTGTTTGCTTTTGTGGGGGTTTTCTTTAGGGTTTTTTTGTTTGTTTTTTAAAATAGCTGAAAATACAGATCAGCTTTGGAGAAATAGTGAAAGGGAAGAAGCCCATAGCTACCAAAACAAACTTGACTGATGCTGAGTCATGGAAGAGTGGTAGGTAAACTTGGTTCATCAAGTTTATTAGAAGTGCGTGTAAGAAAATTGTAAAAGCATTTTCTGCTGTCGCAGGATGCTGGGTTTGAGAATAACAAAAATTCAACCCTTTCAGTTACAGCAGTGATCCAGTCAGAGGCTGGTTTGGGGGTGGCACCACTTGTATATCCTTTTCACAAGGCATCTGAAATCTAATTAGGCAAGAGGGATACACAAAACACCCACCTTCTGTTTAGTTGAATTTTGCTTCTTGTTGGACCGTGTTTAGGGGCTTTTGAGTTAAAAACAGTATTGCTGCTTTCAGCTGTTTCCTTAACCTTGCTGAAGTCATCCCTTAGTAGATAAAAGGGCAAAGAAATGCTTTGCCAACCAAAGGTATTTACAGAAGAGGGAGCTTGTGATTTCTGTCACACCTGTTTGTACCAGAATGCCCTCTTGGCTTGTTTTCTTTTAAGGTTGCATGAGATGAACAGAAGAGGCTATTTTTCCTGTGTATATATACAAGAGTTAAGTTTCTAAACTTGAGACATTGGTTTTCTGAGCATCAATATGATCAACTCTCATTCAAGCTAGCAGAAACTTGACTGAGAGTAAGAATTGACCCAAACTCAAGTTACAGGAGTGGCAGGTGGGTTGGCATCCTCTTTTTGGATGAACCATTTCTCATCACAGATGTAATCTGGAGAGTATTACCATTGTTTTGTTCTTAATTCATATGCAGTTTATAAGCCAGCTTTTATACCTGATAAGAACATGTGGTCTTGAACCATTTAAAGTTTTTCAGGATTTGGGGTTTATTACTGCTGTAAAAGACTTCCATAACAGACTTCCTTCAGTTGGTTTTCTGTATTTATTTTATGCTTATTATTTTGAAATTGATACTCCTTGCTGCCATTTCCTGACAAATTATGAAACAGGCTTTCAATTAATCACTGTGCTGTTTTGGTTGAGAGAGATCCTTCTTAATTGTCTCTGTTTTCTCTTCTTGGCATATACATCTTCTTTCCATGACACATATTTATATTAAGTGGTATAAAAACTATGAACTCGGCTTCTTCAAGGGATATGTTACAAACAGAGCGAGTGTAAATCAATGCAATTATGTGCTGGCAATTAAGAGGTTAAATAAGTTTCCAGTTTAAGAAACAAGGTGGGAAGGTTGTCTGAAGACACTTGGGGCTGTGTCTTTCTGGGAGCCACTGTCACATAGGATAACCAAGTGCCACACAGTACCTGGGCCCTGTGGGGCTTGCACACTTCAATGCTGCTGCTGCTGCTTTTGTTATGTACAACCTGATGTCCCTGTATTCCCAAAATTTGCCTTCCAAACTGTACCTCAAACAAAACACTTTGCTTGATCCTTATGCTGTAGTTGACATTTAGGACTGTGATGTAACTTTTTAGCAGAATCTGTAGTCAATGGTGGAAACCAAAAGAGCAAGCATCAGAGTGAAAAATGTTTTGGCTCCTTAACTTAAATGCTAACGTCAGCTCAGCTGAGCTCCCAGATTCCCATTTGGCAAAAGACAGATTACATAAGCAGCAGTAATTTTCCCCATGCTTGGAAAGAATTGGTTGAAATACTTAGCAACTCCCCACAAGTGCAGTGCTGCCTGCAGTGCTTGGTCAGAAAGCTAAAATACCTCTTGGCAGGACCATGGCCAGCCAGCCCAGCTCTGCCTGCGTGGGCCAGGGCAGCCTGTCTGCTGAGCTGGCCACCACTCCTCCTCTCCTCCTGGACCAGCTGAAAGCATCCTGTGTGGCAAAGCCAGCTTGGGAGCTCTGGGTGGGGCCAGCCTGAAGGTACCCACAGTTAGGGTGAATGCTGAATGAGGTTTATGGAGTTCTTTGCCTGATAGTAAAATAAAAGTTTTTAAAAATCACAGACAAATGCTCAATGCATCTCCTAAAGTGAGGGGGACTGGCATGGAAAATTCACCTTTGCATTTGTTTGGAGTTTATTTTCATACTCTCTGTGAGGATTGTTTTGTCTGAAATGAAGTGCCTCTGTTTGTGCTTCCAGTATGGATGCCTTTCATTCTTCCTGTAAATTATACCAAATGCTCAGCAGGAAGAGCAGATGTTCACCAATTACACAAAAATAAATTAATTGAAAAGGAAAAGAAATCTGGAGGTGGGGCAGGGCATTTCAATTGCCAGGTCACTCTAGGGTGGGACAATCTGCTGCATTTTGTGAGCACAAAGGCAGAGGATCCTGAGTGGTACCCTGCCTTGGACTCCTCCCAGGCCACCACTGGAGCCATCAGCCCAGCCAAGTGCCACCTCAGCAGGCCCAGAGGAGCACAGGGACACAATGACAGGCAGAAAACTAACTGAAGATACAAAGGAAGGGACACCAGGTCTGGAGTCCTTTCCAGGACTGTCTGAGGAGAGTCACAGCCCCAGAGTCCAGATCTGAAACCCATCAAGATGAGTCAATGAGCACTTTTTGGAGATATCTGGATATATGTGTAACAGTCTGTGCCAGCAGCTGAAGTGGGCTTGTTTGTCCAGGTGCCAGCAGCTGGGAGCAGTGGGATCCAGGAGTGGCTACTGGGCAGACTCTGGGAGCCCAGCAGCTGAAGGAATCTGTGTGGCTTATGTGTGTGGACATATAATACATAAAAATGTGTGTATAAATATACACACACATGCATAATAAGAACACCTGTATGCATATAAAACATATTCTGACCAGGAGACCCCTTCCTGCTCAGCTGAGGAGGGGCTGTGTGTTCTCTACTATTTTCAGCCTTGCTGCTGGTTGCATCTGGGAGCCTGGGGCTGTGCAGCCTCAGTTCTTCTGACAGCACTGTCAGATCAGGCCTATTCCACTTATTCTCCTACTGAGAGCCGCCTAAAATCAAGTAGATGAGGAACATGCAAACTGAAATTTTTTAGAGATTGGTAACCATGTGTGTTTTTAGACTTTGTATGGAGCAGGAGGAGATTGAGCTAGTGGTATGGATAGGCAGTGAAGGAAATTATATGGCCAAACTGACTTTTTTGAGCATTGGCAAGCAGTGACATCCAGTTGTGCTTCCTTAAAGCCTTTTCACTCTCCTGTGAAAGGATGGCCTTTAATTACCTTTTCATGCCCCTGTGACTTAGAGTTTTGGATATCATTCCTCATAATGCTGTGATCAGTGTCCAAAATACTTGGATAAGAGGAACAGTAACACAACATGACAACTTTCATGTCTTGATGGACCTTATCATAAAATTCAGTGGAAAATATGCAAATAAAATCTGGCAATAAATTCCAAAGATTGTTTTAAAAAAAAACCTTTTTAAAAGTGGTGCTTATTTAGCAGCTGGATGCCATCACCTCTTTCCTTTACATTGGTCAATTTGGCTTGTTAGAATTTGCCTAGTGGCTAGGTTTTATTCACCACTGCTCTTGTAAAACCATCTGTTAATTGCAGTTACTTTCCTCTGAATTTTAAAGTCTTGCTCGTTTGGATGACCCATATATCATATATATCACGCATTTTTAAAAGTTAAAATTAAAAGCAGTTCCCTTGCCCCAAAACAAGTTTCTAGCATGACTTTTCCTCTATTTGAAAAATTTGTGGCAGTTCAATTAGGAAAAAGATGTTAAAAACAGGCTTGTGTGGAGAAAATAAAACTAATTACTCAGGTATCACCAAAGGGGAAATCTGATGAGGCAGATACAATCTAAATTGGGGTTTGAACAAGCTAGCAGCTGCAGAAGATGGATCAGTTTCTATGTTTTAGTGCAAATAAATGGCCAAGTTTTATGAAGTTTTATGTCTTTAGCAGAACACAACAGCCTGAAGAGCTCAGTGGAGGAGGTAATATGGAAGCAGAATGGCTTTCATCATTACTTTAGGAGAAGGAAGCAGTAAATCTGCAGCATTGATTTTAGTGCCATATGAGGTGAACTCACCCATGCTTGCTTGCTGAGATCACATGAGATGCCTAAGTATGTATTATGATAACACATGTTTTTGAGGGCTTTGTGTAAGCTCCTATGTAAGAATCCTTTAGTGCCAGTCTGTCTGTTTAACACTATCCTATCAGGTGCTGAAGTTAAATTTGGCTCCTACTTTTGAAAGGTTTGATGATGGATTGCCTGGAATCTGTGAGCCATGACCTGTGGAAAAGTGTTATTTTGAAGCCTATTTTTACATTGGTACAGAAACCATTACATTTGGTAACTGAAACAGCATTTGTTTTTATTCTAGCAATGGAAGCTGGTTTTAGAACATTGTTTTTATAGCAATCAAGAAATCCCTTTTAGAGGAGCCTTACAACATCTTATTTAAAGGGTTAACTCCTTGTCATGTTAGTCAGTTCTCATTTAACTCTGATATTGTGTGGGTTTTGGATTAGCAAAACCACAGCTGCTTCCAATACCTTCTGGTGCATCAAATGGTTGTGGAAGGTGTAAGTGCAGAGTAAGGACTCATCTACTGACAGTGCCCGCTGCTCCTTCAAACCTGCTCTGCTTCTTGCAGGAATCTGGCCTCTTGGGTTTTTTCAAAGGATAATATGGACATGTGTGTGCTTTATCTTAATTTTATACATGGTTAACTTGATTTATACTTTAGTCTTTTCAGGTCATCTTTTCCCAGTTTGCCTGCATAATTAAAAATTTACTTGAAACACTTCTGAACTTCAGTTATCACTGACTAGTACCAAAATTAAATCCTGCAGTGCATCTGATTAGGGCAAGTTAACTTTTCCTTTTTTAATATTCCACCTGAAGTGTTTTGCCTTCAGTGTGTTAAAATATGAGAAATTATAAACCCAGTAGCAGTCAGTTGGTTTGTTTGTAGTGTATGGTTAATGTTAGTTGTCTCTCCACAAAACAGACACAGCTTGACTGACTTTGAAATAAATTGGCCCAGTTTTCAGGGCCAGTAATCAAAATCAAGGAATTCTGTTTTCTTCTGGAAAAAGAAACATCTAAATTAAACAGCTAAATTAAATATTAGCATATTTTGGGAGCAAATAACTATTCAAAATATGCAATAAAATCTACAGTTATGCTCACAAAATTTTCTAACTAACTTTCATTTATATTTTGCAGATGCATATAAGGCCTGTTGAGGCAAGTCCAGCCATGTGCAGAAATTTAGGAACTCATTTAATTTCCTGATTGAGTTTCTTGTTTTGGTCATTTTGATTTCAGGGGATTTTCTCTGAGGAGTTAAGAAATAATGTTCCAGTAATACGTGAAGATCTAAAATGCTACTTTACATTTATTAGTAGACTGATGTAGCTATTTAGAGGAAAAACTACTCAACTGACCACAGAATTTCTGAATTCTCTTTCTTTGAGAGAAGTCTGCTATAGCTGATGTGGTACATATTTATATGTGGTGTGTTGTTTTGTGATGGTAAGATCTGCTTGTAAAATACCAAGAGAGTGGGAAGGTAGAATACTGTGTTATTCTGTGTTATATTACCAAAGGTAATTTTAATTTTGGAAGAAAAGTTTCAACATTAGGTGCTTGTGAAAGTGTAGCAAAAAGCGTTACATTAGTACATATATTGAGGAAGTCTAATGTCAGATTCCTTCTGTGTTTTTTAACAGATAAGTGTCTGTGACTAGAAAGTGAGTTCTGAATTCCACAAAATCAGTAGGAAGTTTGCCATTGAATTCCATGTGACTAAGATTTGAATCATGGTGTTTATGGCACTCAGGCTGGATTCCTTTCTTAGTCACACTGGTGAAGCTCAAAACCTGCTGCTCACTGCTTGTAATCCACAGCAGTGGGTTACTGTACAGAAAACCCCTCCAAATAAATGAAGCATTTTAATAAGGAAAGCTTTGGAAAGATTGGCTCTGCTGGAGGCAAGTCTCAGGCCATCGCATCAAAGAAAGGCAAGGCATTCCTTAACGTAGCACAGAGAAACAGAGAACTTCATTGATCAAAATCAGCTTTTTAAGCTTCAACCAGGAATTGCTTAAGCATAATACAAAATATGCTTCAAATTTGTCTGCTTTCCCTTTTCTTTTAGGTCAGCAGTGAAGTGCTAGTTCAGATGTTTCTAGGAAGACCCAGCTTTATTTCAGATGTTTGTTGTGAGTCTGTGCTGTCCATTTGGACAGGTCTCTGTGGGCACAAGTAGATGGAGCTTCTGCCATTGTGGAAATGCTCCAAGTGAGTCCAACAAAAAGGCTGTTTCCAACCTAAATGATTCCCTGATTCTATGACATTTTGTCAATGTGATAGCCAAAGCAATCAAGGGGTTATAATTCGTCCCTTCCACTTTTGGCGTTAACTAAGAGAATGGACTTGATAGACACATTAATTATTCTGTTACATTCTTTTCAAAAGAAAAATTCCCAAATTACAGTAATTTCATGGAAGTATTGCAGCAATGCTTATTAATCAGAAATCTTAATGGCAAGAGGATGAAAATTACTATCCGTATTGGGAATGCATAACAGACCACCAAACATCAAGAAATATCCATAACAGGAATTTTGGTTTATAGTTTTTTAGTTCGAAGCCAAGAGATCTAACAACCCTGTTACACAACATACTTATGCACTTTGCTAAGTTTTGATCATTAGACTCCCCATGGAGTTTGAAAGAAAGGAAATAAAAAGCCCATGACACTAGTTTTGTTGACCCTCTTCCAACCTGCTAACAGCTCTTGTTATTTTTATTGTTTAAGGAAAAAAATTATAAAAATTGTCTTGCAAGAGCATGGGATTCCAGCTATTCTGCAAAAGATAAAAATTCTGAATATTTTATAGGATGTGAATTGCCGGGGCTAGAGGCTGTGAGATTTGCACTCTCTTTTTTTGAAACACAACTTCAGAGAGTTGCCAGTGAAATACTTTCAGAAATGTGCTTTACCTAGAATTGTAAATGAATTTCACAAGACTTTAAATGACCTGTGTCATAGAGTCCCTGTGGTTACGTGTGAGAATACTTCATAATGCTGTGTTCAATCTGCTGGCAGATTGAACATGACTGGCAGAGCTTCAGAAATACAGGGCTTTGGAAAATCACATTAAATATTTTCCCATGCTTCAGTTGACTATTAAAAATCTTCTGAAACACAAAAGAAATTATTAGTCACTGCAAGAACATGTAATGGATCTAACTGCTGTATTGCCTCATTTTTCACAATTGTTGTATTTAGCCATAAGCATATGTATTGGCATTGTTCGAAGACTTTGGTCGGAATTTCTTTGCACCAACAGAAAAATTCCTATTTAAGTCAAAGGCACCATAAAGACCCCCAGTAGGCCAGCTGAGCTAATAAGGTTGAGGTGTGAGAGAGCTGTGAATGATCAGGATCATTCGCAAAGGATGGGAAGAGTTGCCAGATGCAGGATAAGAAGACTAAGGAGAAAACAAGAACCATTTTTATACTAGATTGCACAGCAATGCAGAGCAGTACAATTACATGTGGTAGACCTTCCTTTACTGCTTTTGTGGGTGTTCCTCCCATGTCTTCATCATCATTCCTAACAAAATGGATGGCAATTTGCTTCCTTCACAATATCACAGTTTCATCCTGCAGCCTTTTAACTGGATGAACCGACTAAGATGTTTCAGTAGAAAAAGGTTTGTGAAATACCACATAATTTGAGTTTTAGAAACATAAATGAGATATTGACTTACCTGACTCTGAATGCAGTAGTCTGTCTGCATGTCCTAAAAGTCCTGACATTCTGATGCCCACAATTTATTTAGGTTAGTGCTACTTCCTTAGGAAGGCAATTTATTTATGTGACAAGCAGGTCAGAGCTGAGTACTGTCTTAGACATAATGAGCCATGTCTCTTGGTCACCTCTGAATGAAAGATGAAAAAACCCACCACATTAACCTGTAGGGTTTTTTCCCCCACCTCTTGTGTCTTCATGGCTTATAGAGGTGGTGGATCCCTACAGCAGTTGCCAAGAAGAGAGCAGAGGGTGTTTCTGTGAGCCAGCTGTGAAGAGCTCCTTTTTCCATGTAGTGTTAAGTCAGTCTGCAAACTTCACCATCTTTTTTTACTGCAAAGGTGTCTTAAGAAGATGGAGTTCAAGGGCAAGTTAAAAGTAGAGTGAAGCAGTCCTGTTACAAGTAGAGATTTGCTATACGCAAGATTGTTATAGACTGTGTGAATATATTTTTCCTTATCTGTAGTTTGAATGAAATAAATATTCAATTGAGTCTTGGCCTCAAAATTAAGCAGTTAAACAAAACCCATTGAACTATACATCCTTGTCTCTTTTAAGACAGACATCAATTTTTCTGTGTTTTTATTTAGAATGTTTTTTAAACTGCTTGCTACATTTCCCTAGGATTTTAATTTGGTTTGGATTAAAGTTTTCAGATGGAGGGACTGTCTTACTCCTCTGAATTAAACATCGCATAACGAAACTGAGTTGCTCAGGGCTTATGCACTGAGCAATAGCTGTACTGTTGCTTTGTTCCTACATAATTGTACTCACTTTCTTTGCCAGTGGCTATAGAAAAGCTTAGTCCATTTATTTAGATTTTGTCTTTGAGATGTCTGTTATTCCTAATGACTGCATGGTTTGTAACTCCACATTCCTCACCACCATGCCAATAAAAGAAGTCTCATTTCTGGTTTTGGATGAAACTGTTGCTTCCAAATGGTTTTGTATAGACCCCCACATATATCAAAAAAGCTGAAGGAATTCTTTAGACAATCAAGGGTAGGATCCCAATAATTTAATTTTAAAATGTATGCCCACTTTAGAGCAGTTCCTTTTACTGGACTGTACAAACATAGCCAAAAACTGAAGGGAGCTATTGAACTGCTCATTATCTATCCTGAAGTTATAAAAAAAATCCAGACCTGTAAATTATTTGGAGGGAAAACTACAGAACAGAGAATACTCTGCCAGATTATTATTATTATCCATGGGTACTTGGGAATGTTGTAAGCACATTAGGTTGGATTAATGTTAAGGGTCACCCAAGAAGGAAAGTTCTATCCCTTAGTGTCCCTGTGCATGGAGAATCCTGCTGGCGCTTTTCATCCCTGACAGTGTAAGATCATCATTGGCTGTATAAAATCAGCTCATCACAGGAATTAATTCTTACAGGCTGGCTAATCTTTTTCATTTGGTAAGTCAAACAACTGCCTGCAACTCTAAACTATGTTTGGTAGGGAGAAAGCATATTCTCTGTAAAGTGTATCCTAGAAAACACAGAAGAGACTAATTGCTGAATATTCTATCCATGTGGGGATAACAGTGTTTCCTTAGTTTCAAGCACTGACTGTGTTCAGTAGTGCTTGGTGATTAATTTCTGTGGGGAATAGACAGTAGAGGGGCCCTTGGATCCTTACCTGAAAATGCATAATTTTGAGCTATTTTGCATCTGGAAAGAAGGAAGTTCCAAATTTTGAGGTCAACCATATTAGCAAACCTCTCTAGATGTATTTTTAGTTCACTGAATGAAAGTCAGATCTGGCTGGTGATGAATGTGTTTCCTTCTGCTAAGTGTGTTAGCTGATACTTTATTACAGAATGAAGTGTTTTCTTTCCCATTTTTCTTGCAACTGGCAAAGTGTAAAACTTCCAATTTGCACTTGGCCCCAGAGAAGACTTTCCCCTGCTTTCTCCTCAAATTTCTGTATGTAGTTGTCAGTAGCTTTTATGGTATTGTGGAAAAGTCACTATTATTGTGAAGAAATGGAAAAATTGCTAATTTTTATATAGATTCAAAGTAGCAGATGTTTTCTAATGTCTTCTCAAGAATGAAATTTAATTGCTACATGCTACTAGATTTTAGGATCATCAGGGGACCATTATCTCACTATAAAAATAATTAAAACCTTCTTTCAGGATAATGCACGTGTGGCTAATATAAATGTTGGCCACAGGCATTGCATCTGGGGATTTTATGATTGAAGGTATTTTTTGAGTGCCACGTTGTGATCTCATGTCTGTGGGTATAATTTCATTGACTTCATTTGAAATAGTTCTGTTCTCATCTGTGAGATCACTATTCCTAAAACCCAATTCCTAATATTTTTGTTGTATTCTCTGGCCGTCTCTGAGGACATGAGAACATGTAAATGGAGCAACTTTTAAGTACTTTGAGTATTCACAATGTTGCTTTGAGCTGGGTTTATTTAGGTTATATGTATAATTACAAAGCCAGGGGGCCAGAGCAGCAAGTTGGCCATGGGATGCCCTGGAGTTTGTGTCTATTCTCTTGCAGAACCCACTGCAAATGTTTATCATTTTTAATGTGTGGACTCAAAACCAAGATGCTCTCTGTGCTCTGTCTGCCGTGTACCTGTCACTTGAGATTCATGTGTCTTATCAGCTTGTGAATAGAATTCCAGATTTTTATGAATTAGGTGTTTCCAGCACCAGGTTAATACACAGATATCAGTGTAATACAGCTTGGCTGCATTAAGGGAATGATTTTTTATTAGCTGGGTGTGAGACAATTAGGTGCAATTGACCAAAAGCTGTTTTTCTTCATCTTTCTAAGGTCCTAAAAAGTATGATTTTTTTGGTACTGGAAAAAACCAAATTTTTTTGGCCAAAAATTGGTGTCTATTGTGAAAGGCTGAGTAGAGGCATGTCCAGTTTTCTAGAATTGTAATTGATAAGTACCTTAAAAAGTATGTGCACCTCTTTGAGTTGCTGACATTATATAAGCACTGAGTATTGTACTTTTAAAATTTTTTCTTCCTTAATTGTTAATTTGCCTCTAAGGGAAGAAAACACAAAAATGTCGATCTCAGAGTACTTAGTATTCAGTAGTTCTCAACTGCTTGCAACAAATTGCAGGGTACTGGGGTGGGGAGTGTGGGAGGGAGAAATATTTAGGGGAAATCACTATAAATCTGTTTAACCCAAGCAAAGGCCTTTTCCTTGGAGTAGTTGCTCTGTGATGTTCTCCTGATATGGTTGTTCTAGTTTAACTTGATCTCAAGGCCAGTTTGGTGGCAGGGGACCAATACAGGGCTTGTATTGTTTGCAGTGCAGTCCACATGAGCTTGTCACAGACTGTGTGAATGGAGAACAATGGCAGCTGCCTTCATCTGTGGGTCCTAATGCTGCAGCTCAGGCAGCTGAAGGTGCCTGTGATTTAAGGCCTAGAGATACTTGTCTTTGAGGTCATCACAGTAGGAAAAATGTGGAAGGATTTGAATAAAAGAACATGGCTTGCTACACTGATAGGTGTGAAATTCTGGGCCCATCATATGTATCTTCTGCCTTTTTTCTGTATTGCTGATGTTTCTCAAATCTTTTATTTCCCAGTTAGTTTCCCCTGAATGTCTGCAGCATGTTAGAAAGATAATCTTCAGTATTAGAGAATATTTAAATGCATGCTTTATAGAGTAGATTTCTCTCACATAGTAAGGGAAACTCGGATGAGACTCATCTGCATGGGACAGATCTCAAAGTGGACAAAAGCTGCAATGTTTTGACAGCTCACATAGGTTTCTCTCAGCAGAGCATGCACATAGGATGGGGACTTTCAGAAATGCTCATCAGGAGCTTGATTTTCTGCTCACTGAAATGTGTTGTTTGTTTTGGAGAGTTTTGTTGCTGTTTATCTTCTACTGACTTCTCTGGGTATGGATCTGAACCAGATTCTTACTACTCTAATGTAGTGGCCATGTTTCTTGAAGAACACTGGATACCTGCATCTCAAGTTCTCTCCATACCTTCACAGGTGTATGTGTGTGCGTGCACTACAAGTGTGGATTTTCTTGTGGCCTGTTCCTCCTGTGCTCCCCCATTGGATTAAAGTACTGCTTTCACCCCAGCATGATTTGTATGTGGGGTTTGTGTTTTAAATTTCTCTGAATAAGTGGTTTCAATTCCTGCTAAATGTTGTTTACTTCCTGTCTATGAATAGTAAAACCTCAATGTCTGTTTTTCATATGCTGTTTCAGGAACTTCATGCGATCCTAAGTGGAATGCCCTAGGGAACAGCAGATGAGGTCAGCTCTGCTGCTTATCTTGGGATTCAGCCCTTCCGCCCTTGTTCTTCAATAGTAACATTCTTGGTTCTGAGCCACTATTGAAAGGTGAAGATCCCATGGAGAACCCATATAGTCCACCTGGAGCTGGTGGTGTTGCTGTGAGGGGGGGAAAGGCAGCCATCATCCTCAGGGGCATTTGGCAACTTCTTGCACTCTGAAGTGAGGGTGAAGAATTTTTTCCTTTGATGAGGATCAGATGGAATTTCAAACATATTCACCTCTCTTGGGATATATATTAACCTGTATCTCCATCCTTGATCTATAGCATATTGACAGAGCTGAAGGGTGACATGCAGTACTTTGAAGAGCGTAATGGCTGAGCAAGTTCTGAGAGAGGAGGGCCCTCAGCCACTCTTTGAAATGATTGCTCATGTTTCTGTGCAAGATCTGTTTTTCTGATCGGTAACTCTTGAAATTTTTTCTCATGTGGTGACTTCATTGTTCTCTATTTATTGCACATCTTAACTGTATTTTAAAAGAACTTGAGCTGATGCCAGCATCAACATGTCTGAGCAGTTTTGACGCAACATAGGTAGCTTTAGGCCTGAGGTCATATGGAAAACGTTGCCTTAGGGACTAAAGTCTTAAATATTATACCAGCAGGAGTTTCCATAGAGATTTCAAGAGAAAACCAGGCAAGTAATTCTCTAGAGTTGACTGTAATAGCTTTTTTTATCTGCTTTATAAACTTTGGGATTAAATATAGTGGGTTTTTTGGAACAAGTATATTAGGGATGGGATAGGGGGATGAACTTGGCATGGAAGTTAACATTTTGCAGAATATTGATTCAACACAATGCTGAATAACTGACTGCTTAAATTACATTATCACTAGGAGAATGTAGTCTGATTCCATTTGCAATTAAAAATACTAATGGTAATTTTAAAAAGACAGTCTATTTTCAGCTAATCCCTGTGTTTGTGCTCCCCTATTTTTTCTCTTGAATACTCTTCTTATGGCTGTTGGCAGATTTTAGATACCAATTGGAAGGAAGTAACGGACTTTGTTTTAGAAGTGATCCTGCACAGTATCTTGTCTGCAGATAAGTGATTCCCTCCATTACAGCACAGCTCTTGGTTTCTTGGCACATCCATTAAGAATAGGTCATGCCTTCAAAGGCTTTGCTCTTTATTGAGTGTTTGAAAGGCCTGCTCCCAGTCTAGATGAGTGAGAAGCAGCTTTGCTTTGAACAGATTTGTATCCACTGCTTCCTCCAATCAGGCAGCTGTAAATGCTGTTGGTACCTCTCAAAGTATCTGGCCTTTCTGGGTGGGCAAAGTCAAAGGAATTGTTACCTGTGCCGCTTTCTGTGCCACGCTGCTTACCTTGCTCTGGACCTGAACTTCAAAGAAGAAGTGTAAAAATTAGGAAGTCTAATATGTCATGAAAAACACTTATGGATACAGAAAATATCCAACTTCATGTTCTTGTGCAGTGTTCAGCATATTCCAGTTCCCAATGGAATGTTTTCATCATCCACATGTAGCTATTGCTTTGGCTTTTTAAGTCTTGCACAAGGGGATATGGTGGAGGCAGCGATGCTGTGTTTGGATTGACTGTGGTAATGAAAAGCATGTCCTGAACACTTCTTTTAAAGTGTCTCTGTTGTGTTGTGGTTGGCTGCCAACAAGTTTGCTCGACACAGTCAGGTAAAGTGTAAATGACATCAGCTCCTTTGGTGTTTTCCCCTGAAGGGAATGGCTGAGCTGTTCAGGCAGTCTCAGCTGGGACGCCCCTAGCTTGACATAAGCTCTGCCAGGGCACCATTTGGAGGATTTTGATGGACTGCAGTCAGGATCGTTGTGTAATGTAGGTAGGAATGACAATCTCTCTCCGTCCAAGAAGTGCAAGTGCAACTGAGTCCATTTGTTAAGCCAAGATCCATTGCTCTCTGTGCTGATTCACAGTGGGAGCTGACATGAAGTATCAAGGAGGGATTAGCATGCACAGCACGCTGTGGTTAAGAGCCTGTGCCACTTGGTCAGACCACAGCATGAAACTGTGGTGAGTGTTGAGTTGCTAATGTCTCCTCAGGTTACTCGACTTGGGTTTGTGTGCAAACAGAGCAAGGTGCCTGAGTGGCAGGCTGGCTTCAGAGCCAGGGGTTTTACAGCACTGCTGAAGAATAGGCCTGAAATATCACCACTTCCAGTCCCTTACTAACAGGAGCAACTACACTGAAGCCCTACTGAGGAGGGAGAGGTGGTCTGGGTTTAAACTGATGTTTTAAAAATACTTTGCTGCTTTATTCTTTCATGTAGATTCCCATGTACTGGTGAACTAACAAGGCTCTCCTGTGCTAAGAAAGTTTGTGTTTTGTTGAACTTCCTACTCAGGAGTTTTATGTTGCTATGCAGGAGGCCGTGCATGGAGGGTTTTTTAGAAATGTTTCAGCCTTGCATTTCTCTAATGTCAAACATCAGCCTTCTCAAAATCTCATATTACTGGGGAGAAGTGTTCTCCCATTCCCTTGCCTTCCATGTATGTCTTTCTGGCCCACTTTTTCTCACATCAGGGATCTGACTTGCTCAGGGGTTCCCTGTAGCCCACGTTCACTGACAATATGACCCAGCCCTGGCAGAGCAATTTTGCTGAAATGGTTTTCCTACTGCATGCTGTGGAAGAGGCGCCGTGCCCCTGTTGATGGTGGCAGACATGCCTGAATTCCTGCATCACAGAATACTCTGAGTTGGAAGGGACCCACAAGGATCATTGAGTCCAACTCTAATGGGAATGGCCCATATGGGAATTGAACACACAACCTGTTCTTAGCGCCATGCTCTGACCAACTGAGCTCATCTGTGAGAACTGGCAAGAAATGCATGTTCATCCCAAATTCCTGAAAGAAGTGGCTGTTGACTTGGGGAATGTGAAAGAAACAGAAAAACAGGGACAAAAGATTAAACTCAGATCCTAGCCTGATTGCCTATTACAAGTTTCCCAGATGTGTAGGACCTGTTGTATTTTGGTCCCTTCTCTAGACCTCAGGCGCCAGATCTTTGTCTCTGTTGCAGATCCCAGTCACAGATGAAGGCAAGCAAATCAAACTGTGCTTAAGTAACCACAACAAAACAATCTAGGAAATTATGAAGAATCTGCTCCTGAAGCTTTTACTTACACTGGAGTCTTCATAGAGGGAAGGATGCTATTGTGCTAGCACATTATTGTTGAATATCTGAACTCCCCCTCCCTGTTGCTGGCTCTCAAATACTTTGTTATTGCCAATTTACTGACCTCTCCTTTGCCGATTGCACAAGACCAGGTTGAAGGTCTGTCGTGTCATCACCTGGGAAACTAGAAAATAAATGGAATAAATCCCATTAAAGGATCTATAGACAGGGATTGAGCAGAGAGGGTTGGAGTAGATAGTGATATATTTAGTGCAATAATAAAGCTTTATAAAAATAATTTTTAAAACAGAGGTGTAAGAATTCTATCGCTATTAGTAATTTCAACTTGTGAAAAATAACATTCAGAGTTTCATGGGTGGAAGAAAGGAAGCTATCTGTGGGGTGGAGAGAAGATGGTGGTATTAAGTAGCAAGATTTGATGCAGTTGGGGTAGGTGTACAGAGCTATAGGGAGTCCACAGCTTTCCTGCCACACTGTGTTTAGTTTCTGGGACAATGAAAGTTCAAGAGAAGAGGTGTCAAAGCTCAGTTCTCACTCACTGGTGAGACCCTCTGGGCAGTGCAGTCCATGTCTGAGTGTCTTGTCCTCCACTCTGTGCTGTTAGCACTGGTGCTGCTGTGGGCAATGTGTGTGATATGTGCCTGCCCAGGTCTGAACTCCTTAAGAGTCTGGTCTGGCACAACAGTTTTAGCCTAGAAATTCACACGTCCTTTTGTACTGAGGCTACATCCTCACATAGTAAACTGTGGTGGGAAATAGTTTCCCCCTCATTATTACCCTGGCAGGGAAGTATTATGTGGCTTGATAAGGTTTGTACAAGCACTGTTTTCCTGCTGTGGTTTTTGCTGGCTGGATTTTCACAGCCTGCTTCCTCCAGTTGCCTGCAGATCTCCCAGGTGAGTGGCTTGCTTTTGCTCCGTGACTGCCCTGGATCATCACCAGCAGGGTGAGCAGTAAACAGCCTGAGTAAAGGACCATTGCCAAGCTGGTTTGTGCAGCTGAACTGTGTGTGGGCAACTAAAGGGGCATGGCTTGAGTAAGGGTGATGATGGACTCAGTCTTCCCCTTTCCCCTCTTATTTAAGCAGTCACAGCCAGTGCTGACCAGGGATATGTGATGAAAATATTCATAATATATATCTGTGCTCTGAAATACAGACCTTGAAAAAGTAAGCTTAGCTACCCCAAGACCCATGCATTGGCTCTACCCTGGTGCCTATTTCAGAATGGATGCTGTTCTGTATTTGAATGTACATGCATGCAAAGTGTTTGAAAAGAGGCTTAGAAACAAGCAGGATCCCTTACCACACCCTGTCATTGGCTTTTTTTCTGTTTAATTTGGAAAATACAAAATCTGCTTTTATAAAGATCCTTGCTGTGCTAGCAAATGTGTGTCACCCACACCAAATGTGTGGCCCCCTCCTGATCCAATGCTGGGAAAGATTCAGAAGAAAGAATGGAATAAATCATTCAAATGACTATGTTTTGCAGTGCCTGCCTAGCCAGATGAGTAGTTTTCTGAGCACTGGGGTTGAACATGCCTACTTGCCTATAAATTTGTGTCCAGTGGTTAACTGTGAGTCTCAGTGGATACTTTTCCCATGGTTGAGGAATTTGCTGGGATGCTCCCCTCTCTCCGGGATTGCACATGCCAGCCTCGCCTTTCACAAAGATAATTATAGAAATGCCTTCCTGCCTGTTTTCACAAAACTTGTAAGAACTTGCAGGAATTTGCTTTCCCCAGCTTTTTGACAAACCTTGGCTCAGTGGCTGTGGGCCAAGACAGAAACTCTGGGATCAACACACAGACATAGACATACACACAGACATATTGTGGTTGTCATGTATAAATCTTGACTCCCTAGGAAGCAGATAAAAGGGGATGTGCAGTGGGAACCACATTGTGGGCTCTATGTGGGACAAGGAGTCACCAAGAGTGTCCTGAGAAATGGGGATATTACACATACAAGGCAGGGGGCAGGAGGAATACAGCATCTTCTCTTTCCCTACCTGTTTGAGTTCCTCTCTTTATGTGCCACCAACACAATAGGGGATACTTGGTGGCTTTTTCTTTTGTGATCTAACTTGTAACCCAAGTTCAGAACAGTGGGCACTTGGAGAAACCAGTAGTAAGAGACAGGGAGGATTTGCCCTATTTAACCACAAAGAGTTTTCAGAAATGAGAGAAATATGGTACTATTTCCAGTAACCCTAAAGGAAATATGGTAACTGCAAGCATAAAGACAGAGGATTTTAGATGAACAAAGGCTATCCCAAGGTATGTTTCCCACTCTGGTGGTAATTCACTCTGTGAAAATAATGACCAGTTCCATGTAACACTTCCCAAGTGTGGGAGAAGCATAGTTCGGTCTTGAGTATTCAGCATGGGAAAAATAACGAGATGTAGAGACACATAAATAAGCAGAAAAGCCACACATGGACTTGCAGATGTTTTACCACATCAGTGAGATCTGCATACTGTTCTTGGTGTTGTGATTTAACTTGGCATGTGACTTGGGGAAAATCATCTTCCCTGTGTTCTGGCATATCTGTTTTCACTAGAGACTGTGACTGCCCTCTGAAATCTCACTCCACTTGTAGAGAAGTTGGCTTTTTCTTCTGATGAGCTTTGTAGTATTTTTTCCAGTGCATATACAGAAGGTGCTGGGAAAAGGACTGTATTTTGTAGTTTCAGGACACGGTTTGAGTATCCTGGATTTTATTAGATTCTCAGTCTCAGACTTAAACCCAAAATAAGGAACTGAGGGTTTAACATTTAGGGTTTTAGCTCATGATATAGGATGAGTTGGTGCACCAAACAAGCTTTTCAGATATGGAGGTAAACCTAAGAAAGTAGAAGAGTCAGGCATGGAAGTGCAATGACGTTTCTCAGAAACAGCCTGGCTGTCAGCACAATGGCTCATGTCATGCTGTTAAGAAACAGCATCTCAGGGTCTGAAATGGAGCTCGAGTTTACAGGAAGGCCTTCACCTTGAGTATGGGATCTGCTTTCATGATGATCCTCTGGTGTACAGCAGTTACAGAAGGAGAGTTTTATGGGTGTGTCATAATTTAGTCTGTCACTTACTGATAGGCTCACCTCCCTTTGTGCAAATGAACCTTGAAGGGAGATGATATAATCATCGTAGCAATTGCTTTAGCTGAGAGAAGGAATAGTGTTCTTTCCTATGTCTTCAGCTGCTCAGCAGTTCTTGTGAGAAATTCCACTTCTGAGGCTAAAGCTTTCCTGCATATACCAGCATTTATTTATTTTTGGCTTTCCTGAGAACAGAAGGTTTCAGCCACACTACAGTAATGAAAGAAGAATGAGATGGGATTTTCTTTGTCCCCAGAAATGTTGGTTTTAAACATCCTTTCAGCTGAGTGGATGAAATTGTAAAGTCGAGATGTGACAGTGATGCTCCAGAATTCTCCAGGGGTGTTTGAGCTTGACTTCATGGTTTCATGCAGTTTTTTGTGGCCGATACCGAGCCGATGAAGCAGACTTTTCCAGTTCATTTTTTCTGAAGCATGCAGCTGAGGAAAGATTGACTACAGAAGCATCTGCAGCTAATTTAGCAGCGTAATCCAATGAAGGATATTGCTGCAAATTGCTACAGAGACCTGGCATGGTTGGTGGCCAGTCCAGAGAAGAATCTTTTGTGTGGCTGTCAAAATCAAGGTGCCTCAGTCTCTTGTGCTTGTATTTAAACTGAAGGAGAGGCAGCACTTTTCTAGAGTTTTCCAGTGGTCTGAAATGGCAAATAATTTATGAACAGTGAGGTGTTGTTTCTCCTTCTCCTTGGTCACCCCCAGGAAGCTTTTTGATTGAAGAAAGGTAATTAGTGGAGCAGAGTATTTTGCCAACCACATTTAATGTTGGTATGACAGCCAAGTCCTCAGGGCTTTCCTCAAGCACCTCACAGTCCGAATGGGCAACTGAAGATGGTTTCCTGGTAAAAGTCATGTCCAGACTGGTGAGAAGAGGAGAGTACAGAGAGTAGCTGAGGTCTGAAGAGAAATGTGATGGTTGTGTGTGATTTTAATTTTGTTCTTAAGCTCTTTCCAAGAAAAGACCTGGCTGCCATTGCTGCTCTGATTTTTCTTATCTCATTCCTTCCCTTCTGCTGGCCCATGTTTGAGTGATGGGATGTGACCCCTCTTGCATTATTCCTGTCTCACTTCACAGTTCTCATATGTCTCTCTATTTCCTTCCTAATTTTTGTCATGATGTTTAAAAAAAACAAAACCCCCCCCCAGAATTCTTTGATGGCACCACATGGGCAGAAAAATGTCTGGAGGATCATGTCATTCAGTCTACACAATGCTTGGATCTCAGCCATTCTCTGAGTTCATTGCTTACATGACCTCTAAATATTTATTTTTGAAATGGGTTTATAAATTGCTACGGTTGATTAAAAGACTCCTGAAAAATGTGACTTTTTCTAAACTCATGCAGAATGGTAGTTGGTTTTAACAAAACAAGACAACAAAAAAAGCAAACAACTTGTTTAGTTTTACGTGAAGTATCGGATCTATGCAAACCTGTGTGTTGTTTTATTCTTTAAATCTGGTGGGTAGAAGCTGAACAACCAGTATGTATTCAGAATGACCATAACCTTGGCAGCAACTCTGAACTCATACATCAACATTTTTAACATGAGATGCAACCATAATTTTCTTTCAACAGCCACGTTTTGGGGGTTTATTTTCTTTTGGTTTTAGTGTATTCCTCTTGTGCTTTTTGCTTGGACAAACACTGTGTCTTACATGATTAAAATCTAACTCTCTTACTAGTGTATATTTAAATTGCTTTTTCCAGTATAAACAGGCAGATCTTGGCTCCAACTCTACATTAGAATGTGAGACATCAGATTCTTAAGACCTCTGGTAAATTGGAAATCAGTTAATGGGAACTAATTGTCATTGCCTTGTGATGAAGGCTGAGTGAAAGTATCTTAGTAGAAATACATAGGTGACTGTAAGTGTCAAACCCAGACATGAGTGTGGGGAAGCCCATAGGCTAAAGATAATTTGTTGAGGTATAAGTGCTTATCCAGTCTTCCTTTGTTGCAATGATAAACAGTCAAAGCACCTTCATGCATGTTTGCCAGGTAAATTTATGTGAGTAGGTTTGCCTTGTGGAATTTGAGTATGGGTGTATAACATGTTTCAATTTTCTACTTGGAAATCTTTATTTTTTTTCAAGTACTTCATACCAGGGCGTACAAAACTTATCAGCCTGCTCCAAGAGGCATAAAGAGCCCTGCCAAACACAGATTTATGACAGATTTTTATTTGCCATGGCTGAAGTTATGTGGCAAGTATGGCAACATAAAAAGTGCAATATTTGAGGAGGTAAATGCCTCAATCTGCTGATCTTGCTTTCTAAATAGTACCTGAGAGTACAGATTACTTGCTTTGCCAGACTCAAGCTGTAGGAAAAGTAAATTTGACATCTTGTTTTGATGGTGTATGTGGGTGAGGGTAATACTATTCATCCAGAGTGTTTAATTATAATTACCAATTTAAAAAATAAAATGGCACTTGAGAACATGTTATTACACTAACATGATCCAGATCCAGCTTTCATTGGAGAGCCCAACTGCACAAAATGAGCACAATTTTTGGATTTAATACTCCTTTACCACACACACAATGGCAATAGCATCTGTATAATGGGCCATTTCTATTGCTTTAATCACCACTTACTGCACTCTTACTGGTCATTAGTTCTACAGATTAAAGACACAAATATGGATTTATTAGTGCTGTAAGCCTGTGGGAAACAGTGGGTCAAATTAGTGTCTTTTTCATAACAACATCTGATGTGCTTTTATTAGACCTGAACATGGTGTTTCACTTTCTACACTAAAAATGTCTGCTTGTGAGCCATTTCAGGTTGCTTTCATCACTTGATTGTAATCTTTTGATTTGTAGAAACTCTCCCACTTGCTAGGAAAGTGTCTTTGATTTAGGGGATCAAAAACTGTTTGGAAATAACTTTTTACCTCAGAGTGAAATGTTTTTGTTTTAAAATAGTGCTTCTTCACATGTAATGTTAACACAGTAGAGACCCCTGAGTTTGTTGAGAGGATAAGATATGCAAGATTTGTGTCTCTTAATGTGGCTGTTCATAAACCAACTCACTCCTGGACTGCAGCCTGAAATTCAAAACTGGTCAAAGAAACAAGTTTCTGATGCAATATTAGCTACAGTAGTTAGTGCTCTTTGGATTTTAAGGAGTTAATCTACCATTTTAAGGAGTTAATCGAACCATGTTTTTGTAATGCACCAGTCTGTGCCATGTCCACACAACCATGAGAACGTCTCTGAGATGGTTAGAGACTTCAAAAGCTCTGTAAGTCAGTAAAAATCTATTTCTTCCCCTTTTTTGTGTGTAATTTGCCATCAGATTCTTTAAGGTCACTTCTAAGAAGGGCTGATGAATATGAATCTTATCTGCTACCCCTTATAAACCTGCTCTTCAGTTCAAGGTTAGATGTAGTTTCTCAATTTGGTTGTCTTTCAGTAGCAATGAACTATTTTATTTACAACATTAGCAAGTGTGTGGTATCTCTTGTCTGTAATGCTCCACAGCAGATGAAAAGAACCACGGAAATTGTTGAACCTTAGAACAAAGAACATGAAGGACTTCTTAGAGGTACATTTTAAGGAGTTGTTGAGTACAATAGTTTTCTTTAGTGTCCATTCCTGTGCTCTGAGAGGTGTGCTGCCTTGTCTTCCACTGGCTGCAAAATCTGGGCATTTCCTCGTGTTGGTCTGATAAAGACAGTCCTTGTGTAACCCATCCAAAAAAACCTCCAATGGATGGACCTCCAATGGATGGGGCCAGGTCCTTGTGTGAGAGAAAGTGGCACAGTCATTTTGCAAGCAGAGGGTGAAGAAAGGAGTGAGTTGCTCCTGGATGCGCAGAGCCATGGAGTGGCATATGAATCACAGGCAGTTATTTTGGTAGTGCACAGGGAAAAGGAGAGGAGAAGGATTCTAAATCCTTAAGAAATATTTCTTCTTGATACATGAAGAGATTCAATTTCCTTGTGCTGAACTGAAGACAGCTGGTATTCCTCCAGACACTGAGGAAGCTGGGCGTCAGCACTGTCTGCTCCAGATAAGATTAATAATGTATAGATTGATGGGGAATGGAGCCTGATCTGTTGGGATGCCACAGCAAGCCCTCCTGATGAGGGGGAGCAGCTGCCTGTGTTGGGCCTCCTGAGAGGAGCGAGGGGAACCATCCGAGACACACTGGGATTGACTCCTGTTCCTTCTGCAGGCCAGTTGCTCACACCTTGGAGCAGACTGTGTTGAATGCAACACAGATCTGTGAATGTGTGATCATGTCCAGTTCCTGGCTCTGTACACTTCAAAACTCTCTTAGAAAAAATGACTTCTCAGCTGAACACAAGAATACAGCAGAAAGAACTGTTTTCACCCTTGTATAGCAGACTACAAGCGTACTTAATGAAACACATGCTAACACAAGTCTTGACCAACAAACCCGAACAGCAGCAGTTTTTTGAATTAAGATCCTCTGCAGTCACTTCTGCTTCCCATTTTCAATTTGGAAGTTGAGAATTGTTTGATCTCTTGAATACTTTCTGTGCTGTACACAGGTTGGAGGCTTTTGACCTATCTCTTTTTTTTTGTCAGCCAGAGTATTGTTCGGAGCCATGGAGTGATAGAACTTGGTAGGCTCAAGCTCTTTTAGGCTCCCTTCTGAGGTTCTGGCTATGATCTGCCCAAACTTGCAGTTTTGAAGCAAGGTTGAAGTTTTTAAGGTCAGCCCAAGGTGAAGTGCACCATATTATTTACTTTTCCACATCCTTGGATGCAATTAAAAGACATGGCATAAAGTGAAAAACAGAAAATCAAGAGGGAAATTCTAGATCACTTGAGGCTGCAGCATATAAGTGCTGGTACTTTCACACTTTCCTGGTACAGGGTTCCCAGTGGTGATGCTTAACCTGAGGCAGGGAGAGCAATAGCAGCTGTTCCTTTCCTGCTGGCTTGAACACTGTGTAAGTGGTGGCCCAGTGGGTGTTAAATACATCACTCAAGCTCTTCTGAAACCTGAACTAAATACTCAGTTGGTTGCCCAGTGTGAACAAAACAAAAAAAACCCAGAAAAAAATATTAAAATTACTGAGGCTTGCAAATCTGTGCAGAGACTGCCTCTCCAAATATAATAGGCAGGTTTTATGCCCTGTTCTGCAGTAATAATTTGATGCTTTTTCCTTTTTGAGGTTTGCAGTCCAAGCTCTTCAAGTATTGGTTTCGCAATTACTGCTAAGCGTGAATGGCTGGTTTCCAACCTGGAATAACTTTACATGCTCCAGAGAATGCCATTACCTTTACCCAATTCTGTGATTAATTACTGTAACAAATTATTACTGTAACTGTTGGGGTAATGACAACAGCAAAATAGAGTATCTGTGGTACTGTTGGGTTAGCAGAAGAAAACAGAAAATAATGAACTAAGTGCCTTATTAGAGATGTGGCCATAGGTCTGTACCTTGCCTGTTGTCAAAGGAAATCTATTATCATTCTCTTAAATCACATTTACTTCATTGCTCCTGCACAAAAGTGAGATGTGCTTTTTTATCCTGCACAGAACAGTTCCACCCTGCAAAACTAATCTAATTCATGCTTTGTTTTAATTGGGCTGGGTTTTGTCAGCTTTATGGGTACACTGGGGTTAAGGGACATGTGAATTTACTTCTCTTTCCTTCCCCCAGCCTCTTCAGTGCCTGTCTTTTAGAAAGATTTAGGTAACAACAATGAACAGCTGGCAGAATTGGGGATGCATTTGGCCTGGTGGTGTAGCAGGGAGGGACTTGGTACCCCTTCACAGGGGTAGGAGCTGCCAGGAGCAAGTGTGCTTCCACCCCTGTGTGACAGTGCCTCTAGCAGGGACCAAGGAACCATGGCTGCCCAGACCCTGAGCAGGGAGTGCAGCAGCTCACCCTGGTGAGAAGAGGAGAGGGAGAAAACAAAACATTTTCTACTTGAAAACAAGGAGAAGTGTTCTGCCTCAGAATTAGAGCTCCACATCTCTTGCCCTCATTCACTTTCCTGCCACCACTGCCACTGGCTTCAGTGGTCTGTGCTGGCTGCCCTTCTCTTGGTTTTAGCCCTTTCTGCTTGAATACTGTCTTCAGGGGTTTTCCTGGTCCTTTCACATTGTCTGGATCTTTTCCTGATTTTTGCATCCCTCTTGGAGGAAGATTTGATATCTACTGCTGCTGCTATCTTCTGCCCAGTGCTGCTGCTGGATGGGGACACTGGGGATGCTGCTGCTGGTGTGCAGCCACCTCTGCAGGTCACATTTAACTGATACTGGGGTCTGCAGTGTCTCAGTAGAAGCAGGGAGAATACTGGGCAGTTTAACATTTTCATTTCCATACACTAGCAAAACAGTGGTGAATTAATGATGCAGAGGAGAATGCACAGGAAAATTTATGTGTTTTCTGAATTTAAATATATAAATGACATCATCTTATGGGTCTTATGATGTATTAGCTCAAAACTTGCTTATTTTGGGATCTGGTTCTTTGTTTGCCATGTATTTCTGTGCATGTTTTGTCAGACTTTAAGCATGACTTCCTTAAGCCTGGATTATACAGAAATGTGCATGACACTGCATCATGTGTTGAACCCTGAACATCCTGCTTTTATCTTGTGATGTTATCTCATATTATTAGGCTAGTTCACTGCTGAGCTTTTTAGCCAAATGCTACTGTGGCTCATCTTTATTATAATACAGACATTTTAAATTTAAAATGCTTTATCAATACAAATAAAAACCCTTCTTTTGTAACTAGGAATATCTTTGTGCTTTTTAACAAATAGAAGTAATGAAGAGTTATTTGGTTTCTGATGCTATATTTGGCATTCTACAGCCACATGATTTTAATGATATATAGTTGAAATGCCTTTTGAAAGCCTCTATAATAAAAATAGAAGAGAAATTAGATTACCTCTGAGACTTAAAAGAACTGTTGAAGAATTTATTAGAGCAATGTTAAAGTATGCTGTAAAATGAGTCATGTTAGCCTCCAAGTTGATCTGGGATATCTGGGGATTCAGAATGCTGTACTACTCAGATTAATTAAAATGTAGTCAGCTGAAACCTTCACCATAATCAAAATTGTTCCCCGGGGTTATACCTTCATTACCATCCTGGTGTAGCCTTCCAGTCCTGACCATTGCTGAGCTAAGTAATTAGTTCAGTTTAAAACAAAAGGATAAAATGATCATGACAGTACTTAATGTATTGTTTGGGATTTTTTTATTGCTATGCTTGGGCTCTGTTTGATATCATTAATTGTATATAGCCATGCTTTCTGCTCCCAAAGACAAACGGTGAGAGACAAAGTATCTCTGACGTGAGAGTTACGCTGTTTCCCATATTGTAAGACATGGAATATCTTACAGTTGCTGTTTTCTGTAACTCTGGCTAAGGCACTGATCTCCCTCTGCAGATGTGCTGCCTATCTCATCCCTGTTGTGCTGTGGGTAGTGTTATGCTCCACTGGGATTTCCTTATCAGCAGTCCTGGAGTAAATCAACAAGGTGGAGACTGCATTTCCCAACAGGGTCTCAAAGGGACAGCTCATATCGTGTGAATTTGTACAGGATACCAGAGGACATCTGCCTTATGAGGCTGTCTCAAGCTTAGGCTTCAGGACCTAGATAAAGCACTGCTTCTGTCTCTCCCACCCTGTGGATATTCTGGCCTCAGCTCTGCAGAGTCTGTCAGCAGTTTGTCCTTGAGCTGGATGCAGTAGTGAAACCCTCTGGATAAGGCTCACCCTTATCTTTCTCTTGTGTCATGTCATGGGCACTGTCCCCAAAGCTGCTGAATAGCAAAGACATGACAAAGAAGCTTTTGATTGTGGCTGTCAGTACTGGAACCTGGAGATTGTAACTCAGAATCAAAATGCATCTGACTGAGGTGTGTCTCCGATGGTGTGACCCCCAAGTTTGTTCTTCCTAGTAATGATCTGCATGCAATGGGTTTGGAGTCTCAAAAATACTTTTAAAAACACTCATGCTTTCATGTCTTTTCAGCCAGAATGTAGGAAACAACTATTATGTTTTCCTGTAGCACTTCCAGAATCCCACAGAACTTTACATATGTTATTTAGGCTCCAACAAACCCCATTAAGGTATATTTCTCCTTTTTTTTTTCTTTTTTTTTTTTCAGTAAGACAAACTGAGGTGGAAGAAGTGCTAGTGGTTTGCTAAAGGCTAAGTAGTCCCTCTCAAAGCATCAATGCCTACTCCCACTCTCTTTAGTATAACAAAGCACATACATGCACCTGACTTCCATCCAAATAAATCCTCTAGAACTCCCTCCTCTGACCACATGCTTTGGACATTTACACAAAGCAAACACAGCTCATCTATGCAATTGTAAAATAGAATATTGACTGCTTAGTACATGCCATAGCTTTGTACTTTTAATAATAAAAATGTCTTCAATGTTAGCAGCTCTATTTAAGTGACATGTCACAGGAGAGGACAGCAGGGAAGAGTCCAGCTGTGCCTTCTGCAGTGATTGCTCCATGCCCTGCACTGTTTGATGAAGCCTGGCATTTCTTCCTTTTGTTTCAGTGTCAAGGAGCAAACTTGATGAGAAACCCACCTTGTAAGTTTACGACAGGGAAATCTAAAATGGAGGAATATCCAGGCTCCCAAAGAGATTTGTGAAATTCTTTGCCCACGTAAGGAGCCAATCTCTAGGAAGACTCAATAAACCTATAATTAGACTTCATGGTCTGCACCTCAGACAGCTGGAAGTCAAATGAAAGTTAATGTGAGGGGGAACAAAGGCTCTGTTTTTCCCCTTTCAAGACCCTCAAGTTGCAAAAAAGGTCATATAATTTCAACCTCTTGGTGTCTACTTGTCTGTGTTGAGAAACTCCATCCCAGCCTGGTTGTGTCTCCTCCTAAGTGGGTTGGTGCTGGTGAGTGGGTGAATGTGCAGCAAGGAATGTGCAACCTCTTGGCTTGGCTGTGTGAGAAGAACTGCACAGCAGCAGCACGTGCTCGAGCACACGAGCCCTGACACATCATCTCAACCCTTCATTTTTCTCATATACTGACAAGCTCATCCTGTACAGTCTCATTTTCTTCCCAAGTGGGACTTCCTTGCTGTCCCCCTCTTTCAGGCAGGTGTTGTCAGAGCAGACATACATCAAGTCGGACTGGGTGACATCTCTATAGTTTGTGTTAGCAGAGGAAAATGCAGTGACAGGAAGAGTGGCTGCTGCTCATTTGCTATTTAAATTGAGTGTTCTTAAAGATGGTGTAAAATGCCGATTTTTACTCTACTTTGTACATGATTTTTACATTGTTTCTTTAGGGAGACTATCTCAATTATTTGACATCCATTTAGAGGGTTTTTTTCCTCCTTCATTCTTATATTCACCCACAATATTATTCGTGATTAAGAAAAGTGCATGAGGACTGTGCTAAAATACAACCATGTTGTAAATAGTGATTTTTATTTTTTTGCAATGTTATTTGTGCTAGGGATTGGAGTCTGTTCTCCTGTTGAAGTGAATGCCTGCAGATCAGATTGGTATGCTAGAAAGCTGGCTGTGAGTGGAAAGTGTGAAAGTTCACCTCCAAGGATTTCTTCTAACAGGAGGACTATGTTTCATTTTATGTAAAATTGTAATTTACTGTTTTGCAGCTGTGTATGTGCACTTTCACCCTCTGATGATTGACACAGAAGAGCTCAGGTGTTGTTGGATTACTTTCTGTGGCATTTTAGCATCAGTAGTGGTCACTGTGAATTTGCTGCAGTTGAAAGAACTTAAGCCTATGTGATGGGAGATAAAAAATTTGTGTCTGTTTTATATAATCCAAATTTTAACAGTTTCTTCCTGCATAGCTTAATGCCACACTATGTCGGTGGGATTGCCATTGGAAATTGTTTTAAAGTTGACAACCTTCATCTTCTCATGTGAATGGGTTGTATACCCATCCTGAATAATCACCAAAGTAAAGACTGAGATCCAGAAAATTGTACTGAGTAGGACCACAAAGTTGTCTGGGCGAGAAGTAGGGCACTGGGTGTAGCAGATTGTGGTCTGCCTGCAGTTTTCCTGAATTTAGAGCTGGCATTTGCAGCTGCCAAGCAGTGTGGTGCTGCAGACCTGAAGAGTACCTCAGTGCTCCCATGTATTTCTTGTGCTGTGCCTCTCTGTGCTTAGTTGTAAGCATAAAGATTTATTGCGCTTTGAGTAGTCAACACTTAATTTGCCACAGTTAAAAGTGATATTCTGCAATGCAAAACATGAAAACCAGTGCTGGAGATCTTTCTGTCAGTCCCAACACTTGTATTGGACTGAAAGAAAATGCAGATGATGAGTCTGTTCCTCTCCTCAGTGCAGACAGTTTTCTGCAAAGACGTATCACTCTACCAGCAGGGTGCCCTATGGAAAAATTGTGCTGTTGGGGTTTTTTCCTTCCTATTTTTGAAAGATGGATTTGTGAAAGCAGGTCAGACAAAGGCTGGGGTTATGTGCCTGCTTGTGAGTATAACTTTGATTTCTTTCCCGGTCCTTTACTATAAGTAAGTCTCAGGGGAAAGTACTGCTTAGTTGAATGACTATAATTATTTAATTAACTGTTTGCTTAATTAAAGCTTTGGAATTTTTCTGTGTCTGTAAGTATCTCTCTTTCCTATACAGCATAGTATAGGATATACAATATACTTTCCAGGAAGGGGTGGATGATGATATGCCAATCATATCATCATCCATCTCTTCCTGGAAAGTATATTCAGAAGTTGTGGCAATAGTCACTAAAGGTTATGAAGGAAAATTTCAGTGCAGGATTTAAGGCAGATCTCCTTCAGCAGTTGTAGCCCCTGTCTTCATACCAAGTTCTGTGTTCCTCCCTTATGCAGGTATACACACAGAGCTGTACCCAAGTACTCACAGACTGACTCCAAAAGCTCGTTTTACCTTTCTCACACTCTCTAAGCTCCTTTTGGGTGTCCCTCCCTCGATGCCAGCTGCAGCACCAGCTATGCATTGATGGTGGTGGCTGGAGGTGAGTCTTGGGTCCTGCAGGTTGACTGCAGAGCTGTGTAGCATTGCTGCCATGGCACCTGGCAGGATCTCAAAGGTCTTTGTTGAGGTATGCTTTGACTCTCCCCAGAATCCCAGCTTGTTTGTCAACTTGACAGGGAGGGAGAAAAAAACCCAGGGTTGTTTGTTGTTTGGTTGCACCAGAAGACCCCAAGGCAGAAGGTAAATACAGGGAGTGGAGCAGGGGATCTGACTGCTGGTGGGACTTGTCCCCCTGGCACTGTTTGGATTTACTCATCTGGCTCTGGTCCTGCTTACACCTGTCAGCTGAGAGGGACAGTGCCAAAGCTAGGGGTGAGTGAATGTCCTCTTGGAGCTTTGCCTGGCCAGCTGGCAGCACACATCATCAGCCAAGCTTTCCCTTCCTCCTCCTCCTCCTCCCCAGCCTTGGACATGTCATTCAGTATGTATGGCCATGCCTTCCCACCACAAGGGAGGAAGGTGGGTTTCAGCCCCATCAGCCCCTCTAATAGAAATGAAGGGTTTCTGTCTTTCTTTCTTTCTTACATGAGAGGAGAAAAAATAAATTTACTCCTTTTCATTTACTATTCTTACTTTTTTTTCACTTGTGTATTGGTCTCCACTAGAATGGACATATTGTGTCCATTGGAGACCCCGCCTAAGCAAGACAAAGCTAGCTCATGGTGCTGGAATTTTTTTATGGAATTTCATGAGGAGAGAATAGGAGGAGGAAGAACTCACCAAGTAGGATTGGCTCCAGAAAGAGGTTAGAAGCAGACTGAGGTTTGTCTACCTTAGAATATGAGGCCTGTTCACTCAGATGCGCTTCTTTCTAGCTTCTTGTGGTAATGCCTTGCCCATCTGCATCATCCTACTGCCATTTTCCAAAGCTGTCATCCTGTCATCCCCATGTCAACAAACCTCCCACCAGTTTGGGTGACAGACACATTTTAGGCTCAGCTCCTGTGGGGAGGGTGTGATGACCCTTCCTTCAAAACACGTCAGTCCTGTCTGCCACTGACACAGCAGTTCCTGTCCATCTGCCAGGGGGTGTTTGGGAGCACTGCATTAGGAAGCTCAGTCACAGCATTAATGCTTTTTTTTACGCCAACCCTACATCCCTGATGTCTTTAATATTGATGGGGGAGTAAGTAATATTTTCCCATGTGCAAATGGAGAATAGTACCACAAAGTGTCACAAAAACTAAGTTGATTCATTAGGCAAACATTTAAAATGAACATTTAAAATTTATAAAGATGTATTTTCCCCCTTTTCGGTCAATGTAAAACTACTATTTATAAAAGATTGTTCAGATCTTAGACTGCACTAGATGCTTTTATACTGCGATGACTTTTACTTGCTGATAAACTTGATAAATGCATTTGCAGTATTTCAGTAACCCTCCTTTAACAGCCTCTTCTTCAAGTTCTCGCAATATAAATCTTCTGGATGAATCAGTTATCACATGCAACACAGCCCAAGTTGGTTCCGTGGCATGCTACCATAATTTTCATTTATTAAACAGTCTTAGCATTGCTAGGAAGTATTTTGTGTGAAAAGGATTGTGTTTATTACTTCTGTCAAATAAACTTAACACTCAAGACTCCAAGCATAAATTACTAAGCAAAATCAGAAGCAAAGGATGAGAAGATCCTATACATAGTTAAGAGTGAGCAAAATGAGAAGTTTTTTCAGCAGATAAGACTTTTGCCAACTTAAAATGTTTTATAGCCTCATGCATGGCATTGTTTAATCAGCAGCTGTATTAAGAAAAGACAACATGAAATAAGTATAGGAATTCACCCAGTCACCTTAGCTGAACTCACAGTGACTTCTCTTTGCTGAATTTTAATCCAGAATCCATCTGCCTTTGTGTAGTTGCTTCTGCTAAGGCTTTTACATGGTGATTATGATGTGCAATATGAGTTGGTGCTGTCCCATCAGTGTCTGGACCTTTGGATCAAATGGACCTTCCTACCCAATTTCTTCATATTACCATTCCTGTGGTCTTGCTGAGGTCATGTTGCATTAGAAAGCATGTGTGTGTGCCAGTGCTAAATCCATGGCTCCAGAGTGTCTTTACATGACAACATTCTCCTCATGTTGGATCCACACTACAGTGTCATGGTGGCCATGTGACCTGAAGTGTGTTAGGATCTCCTAACAGACAGGTATGCAATGATGTATTCCGCCCAGAAGTTTTTTCCCTTAAGAATCACAACAGTTTAAAATGATGAAAATTGTTGAGCCATATGTGTTTTTAAAAAGAGAAGCAATGCTGAACCAGTGTATAGCATACAGTAGAAAGGAAACCAAATACAATATGATCTGTAATACTGCCTGTACTCTGGAGCTGAGCAGCTTTGGAACTATAAAGGGATTTGAGCACATGTTCATTTATTAATTTTTTTTTTTACTAATATCTGTGCCATTCACAGCAAGCCCTATATCACAAACTTGCTGCCATGCTTGCTTATATTGTGCAAAAGAATGTGGCTGAAACATCACTCAGCACATCTAAATGTATGTCTGTGTATGTAATCATGTGCATATAGCCACACATTTGGGGTTCTCTCATTTTCAGAATGATACAGTCTATTGGCATGGCTGTGTGCTTTTTACAGTAATTTAAGCAGGTAAAAATCAGATAGTATATATTCTATTATACATGCTGATACCCTTTTATTTTCCCATTTCTTATGGACAGTGATAATGAGAATTGATATTTTTACATGGAAAATTTCATTATCCAAAAATACCCTTAATACTGACATGCAAAACTGGTGTAGCAGAAGAAGCATATCTGATCCAAATCATTAATTGAGCTGTAGTTACAATTACAAATACAAAAATGAAGCAACCTTACCTTAGCTCAGGAGAGTCTTTTTGCTCTATCCCAGGCAGTTTCCTCCCTTTATTCAACTGAAAAGGGAAAAGCCACTTAAATAAAAATAAGGACTGGAAGAGTGAGTGATTTAAGGAGTTCTCATCTGAACTGCCGATCCACTTGTTTTTAGCAAATTGCAAAAAAACCTCGATCCAGCAATAGCTCAGAGCGACTTTTCTATTCTCATGTGTTCTGTGGGCTGAGAATCTGCAAGAATAAACCTGAGACAGTGCTGCAAGAGAGAGACAGTGGGGGGGACCTTGGCACGGAGTTGGACCAAACTCTAAATATAGCCCAACCCACTTTCTGTGCAGTTCTCTTCATACTCTGAAGGCAGATGACCTTGTCAGAAAACTGACCTCCTGGTATGTCCCCCTCTTAGTGGAGAAGATCTAAGGGAACAGGACTGCAGCATAAAGCGACAGAAAAGCAATCCACCATCTGCTTGCAGCAAATGAATTTAGGTATGGGCTCTTATTTTCCCGGTAGTTAGAACTGATTGTCTCATAATGTGCTTTAGTTGATAATTTATACAAATGAGGTGCATGTCAGTTCACAAAAGTCCTGTGCAGATGAGAGATTGCATTGTAATTGTTAGTCTCAAATAGAGAGCACTGACATAGATGACAAGCCCGATGCATCTCCTCCTCTCAAAAACCTTAACACATCAGAGTGTGCAGTATTGCCCTAAATGCTTCTCACTATAAAAAATTACCCCTCCTTTTACTTGCTCTTATAATAAGTAAGACTTTTTGGAAAAGTGAGTTAAATCCACAAATGAATATTCTAGTACTATATACATTTGGGATGCTAGGATAGCTTAAAAGGGAATGAGAAGCTGCAATATCAGAGATCAAACTTCAGGGAAATGTGAAGTATATGCAGAGGAGGAGGAAGCAAAGAATAAGAGGAATAGAAACATAACCCTTGTGCTAGGGAACTGGTTTTCAACAGATGTGTGATAATCTGGGGAATTTGCCACTCTTAACTCTGTGTGGCAACATGTCAGGGTATTTTGTTCTTAGCCTGAAGGAGAGTTTAACTTGATATGAGTCAACCTGATACTCTGTCAAATGGAGACCTGATACTTCTGTGTCATATGAAAGCTTCTAAATAAAAAAAGCCTCAGAAATCAGAGCAGCTCAAAATGTCAACTTTGATTTTGTGTGTAAAGATGGGTAGGAGAGCTGGGATAAAAGACTTTATTTGTTTGCAGTGTTGTTCTTCAGTGGGATATATTATTTGGTGGTGACATCTATGTGAGTGTATGCTGCATGATATGCATGCGTGCAGTTTTCCATGTACAGAGAAAACCTGAGAAAAGTCAGGACTGTGATAACTGCATACTACAGATGTGTGCATCTGCAAAATATCCATGAGCCAAAAAAGTGGGAATGGTATCAGTAGTCATTAAAGTAGCAATGTCTCTGTGAACAATAATTTCTGCTGTTAAATTTTTGTGAAGTGTGCTATATATCCTTTTAATTGCAGCCTACTATTTCTGGCAAGTTCCACTGTGTAATTTTATCATGATCTATAGACTTGAAGTGCACAGCATCAGCCAGACTCTCTGTGTTACCCTCACAGCAAGAACTGCAGCTGTGAGCCACAGCTGCTTCCCAATACAAAGAACAGTAAAAAAGCACAAATCTCTGGCAGTATTAAGGAAGACATCACATCTGGGACCATGCTACATTCCTGCCTGAAACTCAGTCATAGTCAGACTTAGGCTAGACCCCACCCATTAAGTATTATGGATTTATCCAAGTTCATCTTTCCTCCCAGTTTACCTTTTTCTTCCCCATTAACACGAATAAATGTTTGTCAGAAGTCAATATTATAACAAATGAAGAATGCTGGTGTTTGATTTTGAAGAGAGGACCTGAAAAAGGAACAAGTCCACCTCCAGATAGGTGTGCATTGATTAGCACTGTGTAAGTAGTGAAATTCTAAATGTACAGGTCACCAACATCACTAAACATGGGTAGCATTGTGCTGCCTGTGCTCCAGGGTGGTACCCTCAGGAGAGCCACACCAACCCTACCAGTTCCAGCTCCACAGTGCCACTGCCAATTCTACCCCTCTCTCTAGTGCCAGGATATTGAATTCACCACAGATCCCTTCGTTCAGACCAGGAAGGTGATGAGGATAAAGGAGGGAATATATACTCCTCCCCAGCACGAGTAGTAAGTATACTTTTCACCCTCTTTTTCACCAGCTTTGCACACTCTGCAGCAAGCAGCAGCTTCCATACATGATAGATGGATCTAAGAAAAAGAAGGAATCACAGTGCTTGGTGGGTGTTAAAGCACAGGCATAGTCATACTTTGGCAGGAACTGGGCCATGCACTTCTCCCATAGGAATATTGTGGAGAAGGAGTGATTTCTTGCTCGTACACTGGTTGGCTTTGGGCAGGGAGTGAATCTTTGGGGAGGCTTTTATAGAGTGGCACTGTTCATGTGTACAGGGCTCTAAATGTTGCATGAGCAACCCCAGTGATGCAAACTTCCTGAAGGTAGGGGAAAAGGCTTTAAAAGTGGTTGTGTGTGTTCATCAAGATGGATGGAAAGGGCTTGGTTTGACAGCTGTATACACTCAAGTTTTCTTTAGGATGACTTTAATTTTTCTGTCTGCACCATGAAGAGGGAAATGCAATAGAGAGTCGGGCCCTAGTTTGTGCCTAGCTTTTCCTGAGCTCCTGTGTTTTCCTTGTGATTCTGAATGGCTTTTCTGCATATTTGTTGACAGTTTTTAACTGCCCAGCTTTCTTTGGTAGCATTTCCTGTGGAATGAGTTTGGTCTGGCTTTTCCAGAGCCCAGGCAGTTTCCTCTCCCAGATGCCTGTGTTGGGGTTGAGACTTATTTCAAGCCAGGCTCATGGGATTCTCCCTCAACACAGTTAAACATTCTGTAACTAGTATGTGTGAGCTGATTTTTCTTTTGATTAACCCCAAATTCCTAGACATTTGTAGTTGTTTAAATATCCCACAGAGCATTTACAAGGTGAGATTATGAACCATAATGGCTCAGACAGTTTCCAATGTGGTCAGCTGTATCCTGGCTTGCCCTGTTCCTCTGCTTTTCAGAGTTGGATAACGTAGTGTTTTGAGCTTAAACTGCTGCACAGGATTAAACAAAACAGTTTCCCACTTCCCCATCTCTCTAGAAATATGCTTTTGAATTAAACTTGCTGTTATAAGGAGATTATTGGAAGTTTCAGCATGAAGGATAGTTTTTGAGAGAACAAAAGAAAAAGAGTAGACTGAAGTGACTTATGGATGTTATCTCAGCCTTCACTCATGATACCATTGGTGAAGGGTAGAAAGAACAGAACTGATTTATATGATTTGTACCCTGTGCTGAAGTCTCTGGTTGCTCTTTTTTTGGCAAGATCATAATGAAGAAATTAAATTGAATGGCAAACAGTAAAAGGACCTGTCATATTTCTGTCATGTCAAATCTTCATGTTTGTCCTTTCTAACCATGGGTTTTAAAACTCCAGTGACTAAATGAATACTGAGTTCTCTCTGCATAAGTGGGATATTCAACCTTTACCTAGCAGGTGTAAAAGTTGATTCCTGTTAGAAGGGGAGTGGTCTACTAGTTTTTACCTCTGATCAGTCATCTTCTGTGGCTTTTCTAACATCTTTCTGTCTTATAGGCAAAATATAACAATGAAAAAGTCAAATTATGAGGAGGGCGAGGTTGTAGCTATACTACAAGCTGGGCCTAGTCTTGATCATATAAAATTTATTCTCCTGTGCTTAGATATATACAACAGAGGATTTCCTCCGGTCTTATTCTCTGATATGCCCTGTATTTTGTCTCTTAATTCACTCCCAGTCAGCAAGTCATGTCAAAAAATAGTTTGTAAGTACCTGTTTTGAATATTAAAGTAAAAGTGTTTTAAAAAGGGGAGATGTAATTGTTAGAAATGTGTTGTGGGAAATCTTTTGCATTGCAGATAGTTATGTCTGTGATAAAATGTGATGGCGTTCGCAGGAGTCCCAGGATGAGGGAAGAGACAAGAATGTTGACTCCATGTTTCAGAAGGCTGATTTATTATTTTATTATTTGTATTATATTAAAACTATACTAAAAGAATAGAAGAAAGGATTACATCAGAAGGCTAGCAAGGAATAGAAAAAGAATGATAACAAAGGCTTGTGACTGACCGAAACAGTCCAAACAGCTGACTCTGATTGGCCATTAATTAAAAACAACCACATGAGACCAATCAAAGATGCACCTGTTGCATTCCACAGCAGCAGATAATCATTGTTTACATTTTGTTCCTGAGGCCTCTCAGCTTCTCAGGAGAAAAATCCTAAGGAAAGGATTTTTCAGAAAATATCATGGCTACAATAAAAAAACCATTTTTTTATCATGTCAGAGTATAATGAAAATTAATTTGATATTATTCTATTAAGACCTATTCTTTTTTGCTTGAATGTACAGTGATTTTAATTTAAATTATCCATCAGGGTAAAGAAGTGTAACCTAAACTGAATATCCTGTCACAGGATTTATTGGGCAAAAATAGTTGTTTGTGCTAGATATGCCTTTCAAACTGCCCCAGGAAAGGATTTGCATTTCCAGAAGAATGTTATCTTTGACTTTAGTACAAGCTTTTGCCAGTCCTTAGGAGCTGTTACAGGAATTCCTACAGAGTGGCTTGGCACAGGCTTAGCCTGGCTGGAGTGTGAAGAAGTTTATGTTTATATTTATCTGAATGTTACCTGTGGGGACAAAGCTGAAGCTCCTTTGAATCTTTGATAGAACTGTGTCTGTTTGTGCTGAGTCCCACACTGTTTGTCCCTCAGGTGTGTCCCCCAAGCACACTTGGAAATATCTTTTTCCAAATACCTTGGCAGGTAAAGTCTGCAGTTTGAGGCATCCTTGGAGACATCAAAACTTCCTGCTGTGCTGGAATGCACCTGTTTTGGGAAGGGTCTCCTTAGTTTGTAGGGATTGGAAGGCAAAACTGCCCAGACCATGGGGTCTGTGCATGGTTTGGGATGATGGAGCACTGGCTCCATGTGTAATTCCTGTGGAGGTTGTCTCAGCCTGAGCAGAGAGGCAGCTCTGTCTCTGTTGCAGCAGGCTGGTAAAGTCAGAGGAATGGTTGCTAACTGGTAATAACCTGCTACAGAGCTTTCTGTGCAGCTTTCTGCTTCCTAGTGACAATAACAGGTACCAGTGCATTCAGTGTTCCCTCTTTAGTTCTAAATGGTCAAAATACCCAAATATTTTAAGGCCCTGTGAATAAGACACTTCATTTGATTCATGTGCCCATTTTGCAAAATCTAAACTGCAAAAATTGCCTAAGTTTTCCATTAAGCTGTAATATTATATCTTTTGATACAATTAAATGCTGTTTTTTCATTTCTTGTGAGAATATGTTCTTGTATTGATTTCTAAGACTAGATCTTGTCTTATTTTACTGCTTTAAATTATTTTGCTAATCCTTAGTCAAGGAGGTAAGGAGATGTTTTGTTGTTTGGGGATTTTTATTTTTTTTTGTAATGTGTCATCTAGATTTCTCAGTTGTGCCACTCACTGCACTTGATGCATGCCTGTGATGGGGAGAATTACTTATCTTTCTTGAGTTGCCAGGGGACCCTTTCTAATTTAGCCAGAGCAATCTGAGAAAAGAAAAGGATGGTGATGCTGTCGTAGCTATTTTTGATGCAATGGTTATGTGGTGATCTTCCCAAGGAAAGATTGCTTTTGTGTCTAACATTTTTTATCTCATTTACTAGAAATTTCTAAAGTATTGCCATGCTAAATAGCCAGCAATTTGTCTGAAGAACCATATTAATAACAACATTTGCATTCTTAGCCATTTGGTGGTCTGGAAGTCCCCAAAAGAGCTTCATGGCTATTGCTTGGCCAGCTGGCTTCACACCATGGGCTCCAGGGTATCTGAGCTATTATTACCCAGGGAAAATCAAAGCTATCCACTGCCTACAGAGAGGGAATTTAGGGAGGATTGACCTGGTAGACATGAAAGAGATCCTCCTTTTGTGGTTAGCTGTGCTGCTGACACACAGCTGAGTAATTTAAGTTTGGACTGTGTGAAATGCTGAATTCTGTACGTCCTTCTCCCACTGCTATGCAGAACCTTTCCCTTTTGTCAGGGAAGTATGTTAATCCTTTTTTCTTAGTTAACCAGCCCACCAGCCAGGCCTGCTGCATTTACAAGAGCTCCTCTGTTGTTTGGGTACTGGTGGGCAGCGAGGCAGGACCTGAGCCCTGTGTTCTCTGCTGCCTCCAGGAGAAGGGGTGTGCTGTAAAATACTGTCATTGCCACTTTTAGCCCAGCTACTGTGGTCAGCACAACTCTGCTGGCAACAGGAGCCCTCTCAGCTGAGCAAGGATGAACAGGGACTTGGGAGCCAATTTTGCTGACAGCTGTTACATTTTGCAGAAATTTAATTGACCTTGCACTGTGTGTACCTGATGGGACGTGCAGGAGAGATGCAGTGAGAAAAGTTCCAAGTAGTTGCATTGACCTTGAGATTACTTAATCTGATCCACTGAAGATTGAGGCCAGTTTTTAATAGCAAAACTGAGAATAATAAGGAAGTCTCAGAATTTTTTTTCTCTGCCCCTCTTCTCCCTTCCTTGCAAAGAAAAATGGCAATTAAGAAAAGTCTCAAGATGTGCCCAACACACTTGGCATTTTAACTGGCATCAAATGTGTTTCAATCTACTGAATTTAGAGGTGGGAGAACTGTAAATATTTTGCCTCAGATTAATGAACACAGATCAGTACAATTTAATCAACCAGTAAATAAAAATATCAGTTACAAATCCGCCTGAAATTAATCCATCATAGCACACCCAAACTGAACTATACCCACCTGCAGAATCATGACAAGCACGTAATTTCCTGTAACATATCTGAAACTAAAAAGAGAGCATAACAAATACAAAACCTGTTTCCACAGTATACTGAACTTCTTATTAAAAATTAGCGGACAGAGGCTTTATTTAAAATCTGATTTCAGATATGAGATAGTTTTAGAACAGGCAGAGAAGGATGGAAATCAGAAAGGGAAAAGGGGGTGGGGGGGCATAATAAATTTTGTACAAACTTTGTTCTCATATAATTCTAGTTTAGTACTGATACATAGCCCTGATGAAAGCATAAGGGAAAAAAACAGGGATTTCTGACCCAGAATATGTCTGATTGCAGGCAGATACATCAAATAAAAGTTGAGGGATTCTCCCTTCTGGGCATGTAAAACAGGTTCCCTTCAAATCTTGTCACAGAGAATAATTTAGTGGTAAGAACTGAACTTGTCTTGTACTGGTCTCTGTCACTGGGAGCCTTTTGGACTCCAATCAAGCCTGATCTTGCTTAGCTCCAGAAAAAAAAACCAAAACCAAAACCAAAACCAAAACCAAAAAAAAAAAACCAAAACAACAACAACAAAAAAAAAACAAAAAAAAAAAACCAAACAAAAACCAAAAAAAACCCAAAAAACACAACCAACAAAACCTAACAGAAATTATTCTCTCATTTATCTTTCCGTATGTATGCAAAACAACATATTTCTATTCCAAGTTTTCTTTTTAATTACATGTTGGTTGTTCCTACATTATGAAGAGTTCTAAGAACCTTGCCTCCTCCCTCCCTCAAAAAGCTCCTTTTGTTTTCTTCATATTCCTGTCTTGTAACAGGCTTCCCACGGCTGGCATAATTTCTGTGAGCTGCATTTATCTTTATTTCAGTGGTAGGCCAGCTTGAACCACAAGCTGCATTTCCCAAAGAATTTTAAAATTATTTTCAGTCATAACTTTTTGTTTATTTTGGGGCATTAGAAAGTGTCCTGCCTAGAAGAGTTTTGCTTTTTCAGTCAGCCTTGGTTCTTACAGGAATTAATTATTTATGTCATCATTATAACTCCTATGTTAATAATTTCACAGTAGAAAAGTGGCATGTGAAGGTCAAAAGTCTCAGAAACAGTGAATCAGCCTAGCAAATGCAAATTTGTATGTACCAGCTATTTTGTATGAACAAAATTGCATTGACATCAAAGCACATGTCATTTCATCCTATATCATTAAGGTCTTGTTTGCCTTTAAAAATACCATAGTAAATAATGAAAAAATATGAATTCGTTGTGAATATATTAGTTAATAAAGGTGATTATTAAAGGGAACCTGTTAAATTATCTAAATATCTCTGTACTTTTTATATGAATGTGTATAAACATGCAGATGTGTATGTATTAATAGGAGTGTTTACATGTGTATAATTAGTACACATATTGATGTGCTTAGACTACATGCATATGTTAGTACTAAATTTGAAAGAAGTTAGAAACCAGTACACTGGATGATTTTAAACAGTGATTGATATAAATGAAGAAGTCTTTATATGTGTGTGTGTGTGTGTGTGTGTGTGTGTGTGAAGCATAAATGGCTTTTTTCCAGTTTTGCATGCTTCAAAATAAGGTCAAATATAAATACTTCATGACTGGGAAGCCTGTTAATATGTGCCATGCTGCTGATGTAATACCAAAGCAAAACACGTGGAGAGTTGTGGAATTCCCATTTATTTTTCTATATTGAGAGCATTTTGTGACTGTTCAGATGCCTTGGATGACCTTGTGGCTGTGTAAGTGGTGTAAGTCTCAGGGAAGCAGAGGCAGAGAATTGCTGTGCTCCACAGCATCACCCTGCAAGCAGTGTGTCCTGTCAGCGCCTGCCTGCCCGCTCCTTTGCACCTCAAGCCAGATGAAAGTCAACTTTGTATTAATCAGTTAGGTTCTGCATTTTCACCAGCTTATTATTTAGGAAGGATTTGTGAATTCTCTTGTTCTGGCAGAGAGAGGTCTCCTGGGAAGCTCAACACCTCAAAGCAGGGCAAACAGTGCTGGTCTGTTACAGACATGCTTGTGATCTCTGAGCTTCTGCATAGATTTGCATCAAGTTATGATTTATTTTGTGAGTAACCCCGCTGACATCAAGGTAACTATTTGCAGAGAAAGGTACACAGTTTAATGTGAGCATGGTTGGCAGAGTCTGGCTTGTGGTACTTTGATGCCTGCAACAAAATGTTCCTGTCATCACAGGAGCTGACATGGTGTCACAAACAATTACAGCTTGAGACGAGCTGCTGTCCTGACTGGGACATGGGTGATTGTTTCTGGAGTAGATAGAAAGTCCTCTAGTTGTATGAAATAAAGATACTGCAGAAAGATGCTCAGATTTGAACCGATGTTTGTTGAGTCTGAGTCTGTGCCCTTGTCTCTCGCTTCTTGCTGAGAGCAGAGGACATTGCACCATGAAGTGCTGTCCAAAACTCAAATGAGCAGTGAACAGGTGGTACATTGTCAGGCTATTTCAGATCATGGAAACCATTTGTCCAGTTTTAGATTGCTATTGCTAGCAGCATGTCTATCAGTTGTGAGAAAGCGAAGAGGTTATTTAAGACTTACACAACTCCTGTTTGCCTTTCAGAGCATGCCAAGTGGGATTTCAGAAGGAATGCTTGCAGATCACAGGCAGCTTCCCCTGAATCTATTTGATGCGATTCTAATTTCTTTTCAATGTGGCACATTGGAAAGAGCTCACACAGCAGTTCAGTTCAGTGAAACATGCACAAATTCATTTTGGAGTGGGTGTTTGGGGCTCAAGTGCAGTGAGCGAGAGGGATGAAGAGGTTCTGATTTCTTTGATGTACTTCATTTGTATCATCTCTCCACAGCCTGCTTCAGTGCAGTGTGTCCAAGACCTCAGGGGTGTGGAACTGGTGTGTCACTCTTAAAGTTGGTCGCTCTTTCAGTATCTCTGGAGTCAGGGAAAGTGAGACAGAAGTCAGCAATGGATCCCTTAAATACAGAAGCTGCTCTACCAAGATACAGCAAAATAAATTTGCCAGAGAAAGGGTGATCCACAGGGCAACAAGGCCATGGTAATGGCCAGTGGTAACACTGAATTGCCAAGACACCTTTTGAACTTTCTGGAGTACGATGAATGATGTGATTTTTCAGCTTCTTCTAATGAAGTGTTATCTCTGAGATTCCATAGTGGCTGGGGGACATAAATGCTCAGTGACTTTGGAAAGGAATAGGCAGGAAAGATCTGCTGCTGTGCAGGGACAGCCATATGGTTGTCTCGGTTTGGAAAGACAGGAGTCTGCTAAGGAAGGCAGGAGCCTCCCCTGAAATGGAAAATATAAACCCTCCCCACCCCTCTGAATTGCTATAAATTTTAAATTAAGGGGCTCTCAGGCAAAAAATATGGGAGCAGGAAATAACAGTTCTTTAATAGGGAAGAAAATAAAAGGATAAAATAAACAATGCAGTACACTAGAACAACACTGACAGTCAGAACTCAACCTGACACCCTGTTGGTCAGGGTGTTGGTAGCAGTCTAATTGGAAATGTGGCTGCAGTGCTCCTGGAGTGTCAGGTGTGGTTCTGCTGGAGCAGGGATCCTGTAGAAAGATGTAGTCTTCCTCTGAAGATCCAGTGGAAGAGGCAGCTGTTCCTCTGGGAACCCAGTGGAAAAGCCATGCTGGTGTTCCAGAATCTACAGATTATATCTGGGTAGTAATTCTTGGCTCCTCCCTCTGGGCGGAGCATCTCACAATGGGATGTTATAGTTCTTATCAGTCATACAGTGACATTCAATAGCCTGTTATCAGCAGATGTCCCCTCCCGAGGGAGGAGTGATTGTGATCACTCAGAGAGAGATAAGGAAAACTGCCCACTTGACGAAAGACAACTGCCCTACAGATGGTAATAGAATACATGTTGCCTTGCAATCTGGAACAATGGTACAGGAGCACTTGGACATCCTTGAGAGAAAGATATTTGCTCTGTAATGTAAGGAAAAGCTTTGTCCAACAAACTTTGAGCTTTCTTTGTTTCCCTGTTCACCTGCTGCCACGTGTTGACTGTACAGGACTAGGCACATCATTTCTGCCCGGGCTCTTGCACTCATGTGGCCACAGTCCATTCAGCTCTGATTGAGGCTGTGCCTGCAAGGGGAGAGAAAAAGACAGGTCAGCTGAGCTGTGATGTTCACTTGCTGCACACATTCCTGCATTTGCTCTAGAGCTTGGTGAATTCCTATTTTAAGATTTCAGAATGACTTCATTCTATATTGAGATACAAACAAGTCCTGTCATTTCTTCCATGGCATTTATTTTGGTTTTAATTAAGTTCATTAACATATTTATCTACCCTCTTCACTTGGGAGTCACTTAGTCTCTTACTGAACAGAAAACAAATTTTCTTCTCAGTTGCTGCTCTCTTTCTAAAGCTCTTGTGGTTTGCCAAGAATCTAGTCTATACCAAGTAAGATTTCATGACAAATGGCATCCAACCTGCTAAAACATTCACTGATTTTCTTTACTATCTTTCAACTTCCTAAACTTTCTTGAACTCCTAAGAACTGTCGGACCCCAACTTTAGGGTGTTGACTGTTACACAGGCTTTTCAAGGTGGGAAAAAGGAGTGAAGATTATGAGATGGTGTCTTTCTAGGAATAAATATGTACCCATTTTGTTACCCATTCTGTCACATTAGGATTTTTAAAGCCACTGCCTTATTGCCACATAATATATAATGGTACATTTGTGGATTAATAGAGGTTCTTCCCTCCCCTCTTTCATCCCTTTACTTACCTTTCACTTAAATTCTTTTGCATATTTCTCATGTATACTTTCACTTACTTTTTTTCAGTCAATAGCTATTTCAACATGGAATTTGTAAATACCAGCTATAACTGATTTTCTCTCTCTCTCTCATGTTCTCTGGCCATCAGTTTACTCTATTCACAGTTAGTGATGCACAGATATATTTATATAATCTATACTTCAGGTGATGCTTAAGAAATCCTTCTATTCCTTTCTTTTCAAAATAAATAACTTAATCTTGAAGCTGTGAATTTACAACTTTGGAATACAGGAGATTGCAATAATGACTGAATACCTGTTGGGCAGATATATTCCAATTACAGAAGCTGAATTAATTCAGTTTGATGGATGAAAACGCTTCTGGCTATAATCAGGGAAGTAACTCAGTCCCCAGTAGAAGTCTGTATTTGAATACATCTAAAGCACTATTATAACACTGTTGGAGGGAGCTGTTGTTGTGCATTTATTTTTCCCCCAAGTCACTCTGTAGATAAAAGAGAAGAAGAAGAGAATGAGTAGAGACACCTGAATTTAATTGGTTGTCTTTTAAAACATCAGTGTGTTTTAGTCTTGTGGACGTTCTGCTTAAAGTTTGGGAGTGGTGCCTTTGTCTAATTATTGCTGAAGTAAGAGACACAATTAAAATGTACTTGCAGGAAGTGTGCATATTTTTTATACAATAGAACATTATACCTGTCGTGTAATTTTTCCTCTTTAATGTGTGTCAGTAAGGCATTTGGGAGCTTGGAATGGGGATTTCATGCATTTTTGTATGTTTTTGCTTGGATCTTTTTTCCTTCATCTGCAAGACTTGTTTTAGTAGGAGGAAATAACTTTATTTTGGAAGAAGTATCAGCAAACTTAGCAAGAAGAATGCATTTGTTACAGCTGTATTTATTGCCAATAATGAGATTGTATTATGGTGACAACCTTTCAGCTAGAGATTTTACACCTGTTTTTGAATGCAAAGATGGCTAGATGGATTTGAAAAACAGTAACAAGAACTCTTCTTTGTTTCTTATTAGATCCTTCAGATGATGAAGCTATTGAAAAAGCAAGTGAAAACAGGACAGCAACACATCAAGATTCAGATTCCAAGCCTGCTGTGAAAAAGAAAAGAAAGCAGGTCTGTAAATTAACTAATTGTATCACAACAATGATAATGCATAGGGAAACATAATGTCCTTTTTTTTCAGTAAAGGGACAGTTTTCTTCATTCTCTCTGATCTGTTCAGTTTTTGGGTTTTTTTAAAATTCTGTTGCCTTATTTGGAAATGATCACATTCTACTAGTACATTTCAGCAATAACTTCACGTTGGTTTTGTGTGAGTTGAGGTTGCCAGGCCTGTCCTACAAAGTAACTGTCCAGTGGTGCAGGCCTGGATGGTGCTACTGAGTATCCTCACCTGCAATTTTTCCCCTTTCCCTGCACACACAAGTCTGGAAAGCCATATTTACTTGTTATACAGATTATCTACCCAAGCATGTCCCCAGTTCAAGGTCCAAGTGAAAAAGAATTTAGGTCTTCATAGACTGATGTTTTCTTACCCTTGCACTGCTAAAACCTTCATTTAATGCCAAGAGGAACTGTGTTGTTCAGCATTACATGGAGTATGCCAAGGAACATCAGCATCACCCCAGTTTGAGGGAAAAAGTCATCTAGAGGTTGGCTGATATTACAAAGTTTCTTGTTTTAAGGTAAATTTGTTCTGCCTTCCTCATACCACCCAGGAGAATTGACTGAGTGGCTGTCAGAGAGCTAAAATTACATTGGAAGCTCTCTCTCCATGAGGTTATGGATATCAATTTTGACCCCTGGGTCAATAGTAAATTCACTCTGTAATGCCTAGGCAACTGCCCAAGTGAAAGCCATTTGCAGGGATGTTCTTTTTTTGTAACAGAGAAGTGTAAACAACGTGGTAGCAGTCACTATGCTTTTGGATGTCTTTCCAAAGAGACCAAAGGTGAAGTGATCCAAATATCTGAATGAGATCAATGTTTTGATTAGGAAAGAGAATCAAGCAATACAGGAGAAAGCTGAAGTGCCTTCGTACACGCTCTGCCAGGGGGTCAGATGCTGAGGAGTGAGAATTCTTATGGAGCCACCTTTTATCACCATTTTCACTTAGGCATTTAGAAGTAGGTTAAGACACTTTGTTTGGAAGGGTTGCTTGACCTTTTTTATGAGAGCCTTAGAAAGGATAGCCAACACAAGTTACTTACCAAGGTAGCCTGGCACTGCTCAGCTGTAGCAGAACACCTACCACTGCTCTTTCTGTCATATAAAGAATATCAGCCTGCATGTTGGAATCAGGTAATTCGATGTTTAGATGTGAAACTGCAAGAGGGAAACGCTTCATGGGAGCTCAGAGTCATGGATGGGTTATTGCCTGTCTTTTAGACATACCAAATCACTTATTTATGGACAGCTGGTGGTTTTGTAGTTCTGGTGCAAATAACATAACCCATTTTACTCATGCTGCCTTATTCAGAGGCTGGAAGTTGTTCTGCAATGGACTTGGCACCTCAGAGCCTGTCGCGAGACAACCCAGCACAGTTATGAGCATCCATGTTCCATGTCTGCAGGCTGTGCTCAGGCTTACAGAGAAATGAGTGATCTCTCTCCAGTCTGAGTGATGCAGTGATGTGTTTACTTTGTCACAAACCCCAAAAGTCAGAGTATGTGGTTGACCTGGAATGTAAACTTTCACACACATGCAAGACTGTTTTCACTCTGCATTTGAATTTCCCATCACTTTGGCAACGTGTAAAGAAAAAAAGCAGGTTAGAAATATAATACAGGAAATATTTTATGCTCTGTGTATGATTAACAAACAAGGAATTTATGACATTTTAGTTCATAAATCACTGGTCTCGGCACAAATTTCCTGTTTTCTGCATTTTAAGAATTTCCATGTAAAAAGAGCATAAAAACACAGAGCATGAGGGAGCAGTGTCAAAAAAACAGTGGTTGTCTGCTTTGTGTCTCACATGAGAAAAGCATGGAAATGACCTTTTCTTAAGGGTGGCATGCAAAGAGCTATTGCATGAGTAGGTAGGCAACTAATGCTTGGATAGGGGTCAGAAGTTCAGGATAGATCAGATGCTGAAATATTTTAGATGCAGATCATCAAAGACCTGTAAGTTTACAGCCATTCACCACCACAAAATTTCTCTTTTTATGTCACTATTTTTAATGTCTGAATAACATGGATTTCCTATTGCTGGGCTAATAATTTTGGCATAATATATATATATATGCCTAAATATATATATGCAGTGGAGAGGAGGCAATTTTGAGACTTAACATGCTTCTCTCTAAGGAAGCAAGGCTTTGACTACAAGCCTGCTGTGTGCTTTTGTTGCCTGCTTTTTCTGTGGCTGTTGAAAGAAAGGGTTGCATACTGCCTTCAAAAAAGAAGTCATGGCATTTGGTGGTACTTTCAAATATTTGAATGAAGGCTTAGCAGTGAGAAGTTTTTTCTTTCAGAGCAATTTTTTCAGCTGTGTGGCGCATTTCATTCTTTGCTCATACAGATACAAGTTGGGAGTGTTTGCAGAGTTATGTAAAGCAGTTCATGATGTATAAGAAGGGAGAAATGGGCCCAAAGTGGATGAGTGGCATTTTTCAGTATGCTGGAAGCACCACTGGGATAGGGAACCATCCAGCTCTACTGGAGGACAGAGTTTCAGGTTGGCCCTTCTCTGACTTTTTGATTGCTTGTAGGTAGCCCTTGACTGAAGCAATGCAAAGGCGTGTTCTCTGCATAAAATATGATGTTGAACATAAAATTTATTATTAAAACACCTGGCTAATGGCCTTTAAGTATCTCTGGACAGCTGGGATGTGTAAGAGTAGAGTAGAGGGTAGCTCTGTTTCAGTCTCAATGTCTGGGAATGCTAATGGTAGGGATAGGAATGAAGAAACGTATGGTGGTGGTTTAAAAACACTTGAATCAGAGTCAGGACAGAGATTTTTAAAATAGCAACAAACCAAAAATAAAGTAAAAAAACCTTATATTAACTCTGGAAGAATTTTGTTAATTAAAGTGAGTTTCCACTTGCAGTCATTCCCTTCATTTCTATTGAAGATAATCTTTGTTTATAGCTGAGAAAATCACAGGGACAGATTTCTGGTTTTGAGGCAAGATATAATCCCTATCACAACTTCTCATGGGTTTTGATGCAGGCTGTGTTACATTCCAGCTGTAGCTTTAGAGTGCTTTGCTAGCTGTAGCAAGTCCCCAGCCAAACCTTCTCTGGTAATTCCTAAGTTTCATTTCAATCCTTAACCGGTTTCAGAGCCACTGCTGTACAATACACCCACCTTGGCAAGGGCAGTGGCCGGGGGTGCATCACAGCACAGAGAGTAAGAGGTCATTTATTTGTGTTGAGCATGGTGGTTACCTGTTTTAATAGCTGATTTAGCAAGGGGAGTGGGGAGGAAAAGAAAAATGAAGGCATAATATAAACAACTAAACCTCAAAACATGCTTCTGTGATAAGGCTGTGAGAGTGTGCTTGGACAGGCAGGAGTGTGCTGGGTTGGGTCATTTAGCACCAGTTGCCATGAAGTGTCCTCCTGCTAAGGTGGGGTAGTGCAAGGAGGGCTCAGAAAGGCCCAGATACTCTGAACTCCTCTTTGCTTTCCTTTGTCCCTCTTGGCCTGACTGAACCTGCCTTCCCAAGGCAGCAAAGGAGCAGCTTCTCTGGCTTTCAGCTAGGCTAACTTTCCTGTAGATACTTTTCCTTCATGCTTTCCCCAGGGAGGAGTGCTGGATTTGCTGTTCCTGAGCTTTTTAATGCTCCATGTGATGAGTCTTCTCCACATTTTCTCACAAGAGCAAGTTTTGCAGCCAAATGCATCATCATGGTGTGGAGCATTTTCCTGCAGCTCAGCCTATTTTCCCATTGCTCTTCATGAAGTCACTTATTAAGTTCCAAAGCCTTTCTATGTAGATAAATCTACACTTCCATTAGGTAGAAGGCCCTAAGAAGGCAAAAGAAAAGAGAATTGCTACACTCATAACAAAAGAGGTCTGTGCCTTGCTTCCTCTGTTTTGGACAATTTTAGGTGGTTACAGTCAAATCCTAGCCCTGGATTATGTGAGCAGGGACTCTGGTACAAATGGACCAATTCAGCCTGTTCACTCAGGCACAAAAGAGGGTTAATGATAGCACCATGTATTTTTCTTGCGTGTATTTGACCCTGCCTCCCATGAAAAGTCAAAGCAAGAATGGGGTAGGACACATCTGTAACGTTTTCCTACATTTTGTATTACAAGTGTAGAAAGAACTTCAGAGCATGATTGTTTCTAATTAATCTTGCCCAGTTCCATGTTATTTTTACTGTCTGGATGCTCACCTCAGACCCAGTTATTTTAGAACACCACTGGCAAAGTTTAGAAAAATTATCATTCTCAATAGGAGAGATAAAAAATATAAATTTAGTGGTAGATTTTGTTCATGTTTTCCTCCTTAATTTTTTTTAATGTATTAAAACCTGCTTTTCACCATTTTATGGAATTATGACTACACCCTGAATACTTCAATTTTCTCTTCTTTTATTCCCTCTCTTGGTTGCAACAGCAATCTCAGTTCCAAAACTACTTTATATACATATAACGGTAAGGATTTGATTCCTTCTATGGGTGGGGAAGGTCAGTTTTAATTGTTTTTTCCTAGCCCAGCATTATCGTTTCTGTATCTCCTCTTACCTCCTTTGCCTTCCTTTGGTGACTTTTTTTTCTTACCTTATTTTTTAATGTGTTTTGCAGCCTACAGAGTGTTTTTTAAGTCAACCTGAAGAAAAGCAAGAGAGTGCTGTGAAGGCAAAGAGGAGGAAGAAGGTATGAGTGTCCCAGAGTGTGTTTGGGGTCTGGCCAGTGGGTTTGTATGCTGCTACAAGATGCAGAATGGGGTGATGAGAAGTAATGTGGTCATAATATTGCAGCCTCTTTTAGAGAAGAAGGAAAATTCCTAATTTTTAAACCTTACTTGAGATACCTGTTCCCAACCTTACCTGTGGCATTATGTCTGTGTTCCACTCAAGGGTTGTTGTGGAAACCCAGGGCACTGGGAATATTTCTCTGTCTGCTCTGGGGCGTCCTGACCCCCAGGGGAGCACTGACTTTGACCCTCATTCATGGAGAAAGTTTCCTGGACTTTAGGATAGACTAGAATCCACAAAAGTGTGCAGTAGATTATAGAGAGTAGTGTAGGTGTGTCACTTGGTGAGAAATTTAAGTTTTGGGGTTTTTAGTATTTTGTGGATGGAAGCAAGATGGAGGGCACAGGGTGTCATCCTGGGTTTCTTCTTCATGCTTCTTCTTCCTTCTTCTTCATGGGTTCGGGTGGCATTTTGTGATTGGGCAGAAAAGTCTGCATTGTGGGCTCTGTGGGATCAGTTATTGGGTTAAAAGGGAAAATAATCTAGGTGTCAGTTCTTAATTGGATAGTTTAGTCTTAAAAGACCTTGTAACAAAAGATTGTTACCCATTTTGTGCTTTGCTAATGAAAAGCTGCCAAACTCAGAGTAGTGAGACTGCTTTACTGACAAGAAATAATAAACACCTGAGTCTGAACATGGACTGCCATCTCAAGTGCCTTCAGTCCAGACCCAGAGAAACCAACAGCTGATTCTGCCACAGGTTGTGTATGTCTACACCCCACCTGCAAGTGTTGCCCACCAGGAAAGGGTGACTGTATGGAAGAAAGGTGGAACTTCAGTCGCTGCAGAATCTGACCCATTCCCACAGTGTGGTCAGGCTCCAGCTGCTGTTCCATCTTTTGAGCCAAGGACTGTCCTTGTTCACTCCTCTCCTCTCTGCATAAGTATATAAATAAATACTCTGTATTGTCCCTCTGGCCATGCTCCATCCTCACCCACAACAACAAACACACCCGGCAGTCTAAATGGAGATTATCTGGCACCAGGCAAGTTAATTGTCTTTCTGTAGGGGGACAGACTGTAAATAGTTGGCACCCTCACAAGGTTGAGGGGTGGCCTTTTTATGTTCTGTTAGCCCTCTTAACCATCCAGGGAATGGGAAGAGGGAAGAGTGGGATTTTGCTTTCAGTGTGGCTCTGGCAGAGTAAGTGCAGCACTCACTCCACTGGAGCCACAGTAAAGGCATGCCATGGCAGAGCCTGGCAAACTCACCTAGCAAGAAATCCCATTCTCAGGCAAACAGCAGCTGCTTACTTACACCTTTGCTTGCAGTGGGCCACTAAGCTGGCATACACAGCCTGTCAAAAAATCTCATCAGGAAACATTTATTATGTTGATCTGTGGCTTCCACACAAAGTGCTGTCTCCAAAAGTAAGGAAAAGGGGGAAAGCCCTTTTGTTTTTAAGCATCTGGAATGAATTGGAAGAAAAATAATAAAACTTCTTGCATGAGGAACGTTTCCCCACAGCATTCCTTGAAGGAAGAGAGTTTGCTCAGGTGTCCTTGCTCTTGCTCTTAAAGAATTTCTCGTTGTATCAGGCTTCTCCCCTCCAGAGGGAAATAATTTTTCTGAAGGAACCAAGTGGCACAATGAATGACATAACAGTCCTGTGAATTACACTGAATTACCAAGTAAAATGAGCCTGATAGTTCTGTCTTGCTGTCTGCTAAATCAGAGGTTCCCAAATGTGGGTCAATTCAGAGGCAGCTTGTGAGGCAGGGCTGGGGAAAAGCATCTGGGGTTGTTGGGCAGAACAATGGAGAGGTTTGGTTGTGGGTCTCACAGGGAGCTGGCTGTGCTCCCACGGCCTCTGGTCATGCTTTGGGAAGACACTTGTTCCATGGCAGGAAAATACAACAGTGGTAAGTGAAGGGGAATCTTGGGAAGGAATGCTGCAGATGGAAGCACTGCAGAAACCTGCAGAACAGCCAGAGGTCCTCTTCAAAGTCTTCCAGGGACTGCAGAGGGCTTTGCACCAGGCCAAAGCTAGACTGAGAGGAAGGCAAAATCACTTCATGTCCATGTCACCCACTGTCAAAGGCTCAGCTGGGGTCTTGCAAACCCACGGGTGACTTTTAGCAGGGGTGAAACAGGCAGTGCCAAAGTGGCAAAGGCTGGGAGAGGCAGTGCTTGCCTTGCCTTTGCTGTTTTGGCAGCAAAGCCCTTCCCTGTTCAGCATTCTGCCCCTCCTGTTGCTGTTATTGGAGTATTTGGGCTGTACTGAGCAAGAGGGACAGACAGAGTGATGGGGAATGGAAGAGAGGAGGGAGTGGGTGCTGAGATGGACTGAGGGAAAGAATGGATGGAAGAAGGTCTGTCCCTGACAGTAAAATTCCTGCCATATTCTCTTCAAAATTTTCATTGATCTTTGCTGTCCTGAACTTCACCCTGCCAAACTGAAGGTACCCACCGTCCCTCCAAAGCTGCCAAAAATTCTTCCAGATCCACCTCATCTCTGTGAAATCCCCCTTTGCCTCAAAAATACAGACCCTTTTGTTCCATCCTCACCACACCCTTCTGCTCCTTTTCATTTCTACTTATGCTACCCTGTGTCCCCTTGATGATGAGTTCAGTCTAGCTTACACAGCTGAGAAACCCTGAGCTGTCCTTTCAAAATCTAAACACATCTCAGCAAGAACTAGAAAGGCATCACATTCTTGTCATTCTCTCCAGACTGCCTCTATCCTTGCAAATTTGCTGTTTTCTAAAATACTTATCATTTGCTTCTCTTAAATGCTGGCAGATCAGTCAATGGGAACCTTGGGCTATTCTACCCACATATCCCATATAATTATGGCAAAAAATACAGCAATCCTTTCACTTCGGGGAGAATTCAGACCTGTTACTTAGTAACATTCCAAAGGTGCAAAACACAATCATTATGAACTCATGTTCAGTCTCTAAAAATTAGTAGGTTTTTTTTTTTTTTAAATACAGTGTGGGAGAAGAAAGCAGCTGTGAGTTCCTGCTGCTTGACCTGTGGTTCTGTTGTTTTAACAGAATTTTCATCACCCTGGCATGGTATTCTGTGCATATAGCTAACCATCTTCCCTTCTAAATATAGATAGATAGCTACCTTCTTTAAATCAAAATATAACCACCTCACATCATTTAATTCCTGTTGTTATGCCTTAAGAATAATAAACTAAAACAAATTAGGGGGGGAAAGCCTGAACTTTCAATCTGATACTAAAGTGTAGCAATAGCAAAACTCAAAAAACAGCTTTCAGTTGTGTTTTTGTTACAGCAGCATTTCAGGTGAGTGCACAAGATTTTTAATGTTCAGGCTCACAGACCATCTTGTCCAAGTAGCTCAGCTTGCATCTGAAGTCTGCATTCCCTCTAAAGGCAAAGGGAATCTTGTCCCATTGTAAGGTGTTTTCCCAATTAAGCCATAATTAAACTGATATAACTGTATAAAGATATGGAGGAACATTTATGTGCAGTGTTGTTAGCTAGCCAAAGAGCTGTATAGAAATACCATATTAATCCATTTTACTTGGATTTTTTAGAAGAAGATTTCTGATGTTCTGCAAAAATCTGCTCCAAAACCTGGTGTCCCTGCAGATCTACAAAATCTGCTTAGTCAACATTTTGGGGAAAACCGTTCTGTGATTGAAATAGAGGAATTAAAGCTGTCAGGTAACTTATCCTATATTTAATATATAAACATTGGTTTTTTTCATTATACTGTTGACTTCTTTTTCCACAGAGGAAAGAAGACTTTTGGGACATAATTGAGTTGTGCTTTTTAATGAAAATATTTTCTTATATTTCTTTTTTCTGTATATTAATTTGCTGTTTAAGTTGAAATGTTAGTTTCTTTGGAACAAATGTGAGGTTTCTTGGAGGAATGAAAATGAAACATTGCAATGAACAATATCTCTTTTTATTATAAAGTATTAATTTCTGGAGCTGACTTTTCTGATAATAATTTTATGATTCCTAATAGTAGCTCCCAAGATGCTGTGAGAGATGTATTTTGTTCCTGGGATTATCTGAGTCAATGCATAATAAGGGCCTGACAGAAATATACAAAGAAATAATGAGGCATCATTCTCATATGGGTATGAGATTTTGAATGCAGCGGTTTTTCAGGGAGTGGCATGAATTGAGGTGATAATTTTGGTCCATGTGAAGTGCCCAAATTTTAGCCATAGGGACCCTTTTTGTTCCATATATTCTCCCTCCAGTTAAAAGCCAGATAGAAGAGGCAAAAAGCAGGACAGAGCAGGCTTAGCTTCTGTCAGTTGGAGGTTGCATTGGAGATGATGGCAATGTTGAACTTCTCTGCCTCTCCTGTGCAGACAGAGACACTGTCCATTAGTTGTTGGTAGGGCTGATGAAGAGCAGAAGCCTGGTACCAACCTGCGCTCACCTTTGGGACTTCTTGAACTGTCAGTGACCTATGCCCAATGCAGGAGCCTTCTAGTCCAGCAGTGCTTTTGCTTTATTAATGCATAAGCCTGTCTCTCTAGGTAAATGTGCTCTTCCTTAATCCTCATGATTCTAGGTGGACCCTTCTTTATTTCTGTGGGGCAGTCTCAGCTTTGTTACTGGATCTAGAAAACCTGGAGAAATCCCGTATAGATTTCTTTGAAAAGCTTGTGTTAAGGTTTTTTTGGTATATAAGATTTTTAGGAAATAATAAATTGGTTTGGTTTCTTTCTTATTAAAAGAGCCCTTTGGGCTACTGAAGTGACTCATTTCCATATGTGTTGGATGGCTATATTTTTTCCTTAATTTTTTGCTGGGAGGTGAAGGCTTAGAGTGCCAAGGAGTTTATGAACTTGTACAGCTGTCAAGTCATTCATGTCAAAGCACTGACTAAATAACAAGCAGCTACTTTGGAGTGGTGTGTCCCTGTTCACTGGCAAAGTGCAGAAGGTCAGGGTTGGTCAGAAAGTCAGCATGGTCTCTTGCTGCAGTCTGGAGCTCTGTGTTTCTTTCCCCCCCTTTTCTGAAACTTCTATTTAAAACTGTTGTAAATACTGCAGCGTTGGTGAGGAGTCAGTGACTGAGGCTGTGTCCTTCAGAAAGGACCTCTTGAGCTGTCAGTCATTAATGAGAACATGTATTCAGGAGATCAGCCCCTGCCCAGCCCCACAAGCATCAAGTGCATCTTTTAAACATGATTTTTAAAGTAAATCAGCTGCTGATGCTTAAGTTGTATATATTCACTTCCTTTGAAGCTCAAGTTCCAGTAAATGTCAGTCTCAGGATTTAATAGGAATGAGTGCAAAATAAAAGTCTTTAGCAAGACAGGACTTAGAGCCAGGCACTGGCTACAAAGCAAGTTTGTCGCATTGTGTGTTCTGATGGAGGTCTTGGATGGATGCTCTCAGCATTAGCACAGTGCACCATCCATATGAACATGAATAATGTCTTCAAAGAAACCTCCTTAGTTTAGAAAATGTGTTAGCAAACATCGTGGGCACCCTGAGGGGCTGTGCTTCATGAAAGATGGTGACAAATATGTAAGTCTTTAAGGACAGAAGAACTGTTAATGCTCTGCAAAAGCATGTGGTTCCATCAGGCAAAGAGCCCTTAACAACAGTAGCAAGTTTTCAGACCATGGAATTTTAATCACCTTTTTAAGAACTTTGATTTTCTGTATAGGCATGAGAAAGGACCTTCCAAAGAAAATGTTAGAATCTTCATTGCCAGTATATGAAATTAAAGGGCATATCTACCAAAGAGTGCTTTTAAAAGACACTGTAACAGTGACCAGAGAAAAGGAAGTCATCAGGAAATGGAGGAAGAGAAGGCACTGAAAATGCAGTGGAGGTGTTGCTGTTAGGGTTGATAAAGTTAGGTGGGTTGCCACAGTATGAAAGACCAGAAGGTGAGCAAACTTACTGACAAGTAAATTATTGGTAGATTCTTGCATTTACACAGTATGAATCATTTGGGGGATGTACAAACATATTTCATCACGGGTACATTGGAGGAACAGTCTAGGGGTGTAAGGCTTTTGGCTGAGGCTTTGATTCATTGTGGCAAAGACGTATGAAAACTTTCTTTAAAGCATGTGATCACACCTGTACTGCAGCACAGTATTCAAGGTTTCAGGCTGGGAGAAAAAAAAGAAATTGGAATTCAGAGATGTTATCTTCATTGATTTAACCCATACAAAGTTTCTTCTATGTTAATTTTTGTTTCAGAAATGGTAATTTATTGATGATGGATTTATGAAGGTGGGATTCCATCAACATAACTAGTGGTTTTGCTGCAAACATATGTTCTCCCTTTGCCGTTAAAATACACCAACAAAAATATTTTTTCCTTTATGTTTTCAGATTCCTGCTTTTTGCCAGCCAATGATCTTACCCACAGTTTTTCTTCATACCTGAAGGAAAGTGAGTTTAAATGGTGGTCTGGATGAAAGTTGTATGAAAAATATTATTAAGACAATATTACTGCATTTTTATATGTTTATATGAACATATAAAAATATTGTTTGTTATGAAATATTAATTACTTTAAGGCTTTTATTTTTTTTAATGACAGGTCTTGTTTTTCTGGCTCTTATTTATTTAGTTTATCACTTTTTTTTTTGTATCAAAAATGTTCTAGGTTTTCTTATAATTGCTAGGGATTATTTGTCAGTAATTTATTGTGGCTTCATGAGTATGTGTATGTATTATCTTAGAATGAAAGTCCTGCAGCTGTCTGCTGTCATGAACCAAGTAATTTTTTTTTCTCTTGTATATTTATATAGAACTTCTGGTCTGGTAAATGTATCTTTGCAGATGATTTTCTCTGATACAAATTGCCATGTGTGGCAAATGAAGACAACAGGCTCATCACCTTAAAAACTGTTGATTGTTAATGCTTATCTAGTTTCTTCAGTTATGTGATATTTCTGTATTTTATTTATTTTGGGCATTCCATTTTCCAGTTTCTCAGCCATGACTAAATGCAAAAGCGATGCCAAAGTTCCAGACCTCAGAGGAGTCAGTATGTGTGTTCTTGCTGCTGGCTACCATTCATCATGTACTCTAGTAATTTAAAACTGTGGCATGCAGTACTTTTTGTGGCTACAAGGGCTTTTCCATTGCAGTCTGTCCTAAGTGGGTGAAGCTTCGGAGAAGCCACAAGGAGAAGAAGTCAGTGGTGATGCTGGTTCTCTGCAGCTCTGCCCTCCGCTCCTTGGAGCTCATCAAGTATGTCAACAGCAAGGGCTGTGTTGAGGTTGGCAGTCAGTCAGGAGTTTTGGCTTGGAACCACAGGCAAAAAGGCAAAACTGGGACACTGTCCTCTGCTAGCCAGCAAATTCACTGCCTCAAACTGATGCACTATCCCTTCCTTCTTTAAACTCTGGGAGTGTGGAGCTCGGTTTTGGACTCAATTAATGCTCAGTACTTCAGTTGCCTGGGAAGTGCTACTTTTGTTAAAAAACAAAAGTAAAGTGTAACCAATTTAGTGGAAACATGGGACATGTTATACTTCGGAACATGAAGCCCATAAAGCATCATGATCCACCACTAGAAGTCAAGGCTTTGCACCAAAGGCAGTGAGGACATGGCATTTCAGGGTGCCAAGGTGTGTCTAGCCTGAGTGCTTCCAGGTCTGTGTCAGTTCTCAGCTGTTCTCACCTGGCTCAGGCTGGCAAAACTGCTGGGCAGAAATGACAATTTTCAGTGTGCTCTGTCCCCATTTTTTCCCCTTCTCTTTCCTTCTGCTTCTCATGCCAGAAGTTTTGATGACTCTGATGAATTGATGGATACCTCACAAATTTCATGGTTGTCTTCTGTGTCTTGACCCTACTTACCTGTCAGTACAAACTGAGATGAAGATTTGGGAAGTTTGATTCCATGACACAGATATAAGCATAGATAAGGCAGATAAGTGCTAGTCATGCATGCAGAGACTAGCACCTGGGACTTAGGTGGTTTAGACGTAGATAAACCTTTAGCTTTGCAAATTAAAAATTTGTTGCGCGGCAAGAAGCATGCAGAACAAGCTGTCTTAAATGACATTCAACAAATACTGAATATGTTGTCTCCTGTTTGAGGAATACAGAACACAGAGTTGTTATGGCGTGCCAAAATGGAGTGTCAGAAAAACAAGTCAAGGTTTCTAACAAATTAGTTTGGTTAATTGGAATTTGGACAATGTCTGCAGTAAAGACAGTGGCAGCCTAGGTTTTCCCAGCAGCCATGCTGTAGGAAGACTGTGAAATGTAGATTTGTCCATACAGATCCTTTCTTTTCTGCACACACACTCAAATTCATTAATGCCTTTATCTCAGTAACTGAATCATTTTTTAATTAGGATTTGGTGATTAACCAGTTTTGAACTAAGCTAGCTGTGAAAGCACAGGCCGTAATATTAAATATTATCTGACAAGCTATCTAAACAATTTTGCCCTGGTATCTTCCACTGTGTCTGTCCAGTTGTTGATCTCTGTTGATGAGTAGCAAACAAGAATGTACACAGTGTTCAGAGTACAAGCAGAGTTCACTGGGGGACTGTGTGTGTCTCAAATGTATTGAGAAATGCCAGTTGGTTTTTCTTTCCTCATGTGTGGTCTTAAGCCCAGCCCTGCTTCTCGTACTTCACCATTCATTTTTTTTTTATTATTAGGTCAATGACAGCCTTTAAAGGAGATTGCAGAGTCATCAAGTTGTTTGCAAAGCACATAAAGGTAGGGAATTTTAATAGCGCAAGTAAACAGCTAAATAGTATGATATGATTTTCTTTTTAAATCCTTTGGCAGTAGTGCCTTTCATACAGTGTTCATATGAGGTTCCTTGCTTTAGGTAGTGCTTCCTTTGGTAGCCCATTGCTGCAGTGTGAAGAATTTCACTAAGCACCATCTCCAGTAGCTCTGGTGCAACCCTGTGCAGAGTGTAGATGCTTGTACACCTGCTGAGTTTCACTGTTCCACATCCCCATCAAGTGCTCATTCAGTGCCAGAAGGCTCACCCACACACAGGTCTGTGCAAGCAAACTGTCCACCACCCACATTTGGATTCTGAAAATTGAATGCCTGGATCCCCAGTATCCATACCTGTTAAAAAGCACAAATTATTGGGAATAATGAATGGACGCTTGGCTTTTGATATAAATGCTGTCAAATACACAAATGTCATTTGCTTTATTTCACCTTTTTCCATTATCTTCATCTTGAAGGACTTCAGAGTTAATTCAAATTTTTCAGTATTCCAGAGCATTTGTTTAAATGCTGAAGGATTCTTGCTGTTCTCACCTCCAAAAATAGTTGGTGCAATAGCAGATTTTTAGAGTTAAAAAAGATTCAACTTCTAGAGAAGTGTGATGCCCAGCTGGCTTGTTATATTTCTTAAACTTTCTTCCAGATATAATCATCTGACAATTTGAAAGGCAAATATAATTTGTTACTTGATGGTGTTCTAGAAAGAAATACAATGAGATCTTGAATTTACTTCCAATTCCTTGAGAAGAAATTTTAGAACAATTATGGGTTTACTGTTGATTTTTCTTTCTCTCTTCAAATTAGATAAAGGAACAAATGAATATGTTGGAGAAAGGCATGTTCCACATTGGGGTTGGAACTCCTGGGAGAGTAAAGACACTAGTGGAGCAAGGTAGGAGAACAAGGAGGGTTTCCTCCCTGGGCATTTTATATTTGGGCTCATGAGAAGTGAAACTTAAACTGATTTTTTTTAGGTTGACATGAGCGTGTAGATTTCACGTACTAAACTGTATGGTTCTATTTCTTCACTTGTGCTATGTCAGTCAAAACAAGGTCAAGGTTCTGGTACTTTGTTTTATGATCACTTTGAGCTGGCATAAGCCAGTATTAGCAGAGAAAGGCAGAGAAATGCTTCCTCTCACCTGCCTGTTCCCTCTTCCTGCTCCCTGTGTAAGCCCAAGAGTCTGTTTGGCAGCTCAGTGAAATGACCCCAATTAAACCAAAACCAGCATGCACACAAAATCAGGTAATGAGCAGGCAGAGGTGGGAGACTTCCTTTTTTGGCAGGAATACTGATTTATGCTGACTTGAGAGTGATTGCAAAACCATAATGTGAGATTTCAAGCTCCAGGAAACCAAACAGTGCAAGTGGATCAAAAGGAAATAGTGCAGAAGTCACTGTATCATTTGTTACTGTGAGCTTAGTGTAAACTTTTGTGAGGGGTGTAGGAAAGATCTGCTTGCTGATTTGATCTTATTTCTCATTTGCCTGTAGTAAAATTAATTATTCTCTATAAATCTTTTCCCAAATTTTGAGTATTTTTACTTAGTCAGGTAGACAGTATGTACACAAAGAAAAGGAAACAACAAAATGACAAGATGATAAGGCAATTCTTTCTATTCCTCTTATGCAAGACACTGTCTTGCTCTGACTGTGGTCTCTTGGTCAGGGACTGGCAGTGGTTTGGGACTCTACTGCTCCTCCCAAAAGAGTGCAGAAGTAACATAATTTTGTTTCTTCCACCAATATTAAATGTTGGTGCTCAGCACATCAGCACATTGCCATGAGAGTAGTGAGGCACTGGAACAAGTTGCCCAGAGAAGCTGTGGATGCCCCATCCTGGAAATGTTAAATTTTATTCAAAGCTCTAGTTCTTTTTTGACAATTTAGTGTTGCAGTGTTGGGTCACTTGGGGAAGGGAGAGGAATCAAAACTGATGGGAAAAAATGGTGAGCATCATGTAGAAGACCTGGGAAAAAATAGGAGAACAGCTGAAAAGCAAGTTCAGAAAGGACCTTTTTTTTCATCACCACTTACTTGAAGGATAAAGGAATTCTTCAGCAGCACCACTGACCTGACTCATATTCACAGAGCACCCTGTCCTGTAAATTGCTGAACACTGTCTATTCCTGTTAAAATCAATTTTCAGGTTAGGGTCCTTGTAACTTACCAGTGACATCAGCTGTGGAAATTCAGCTCCTGTGGTTTCATCAAGAGGAAGCTTGAGGAATTACTTTCTGGCAGAATGTTAAGCTCTTGACAAGTCTGGCAACAGTAGTTGTTCTACTTTTTTGTTTATCTTCCAAAAAGGCATGAGATTTTGTGGCTAAGGGAGTTTGCAGTGTCAGTGCATTAGTTTTCCAAGCAGCAAATGTAGTGCTTAAGTGTTCAAAGTTTCCTTGGAAACAGACAGCAAAAGATGTAAAAGCCAAAAATCATTTTGATAAGCACATGTCATATTATCTTGGTAATAAAAATTATGTTGCCTTTTTAGATGCCCTGTGCTTAAACTCTACTAAATATATGATTCTCGATTGGAACTGGAGAGATCAGAAGCTGAGGAGAATGATGGACATCCCTGAGGTATTGTATAAGCACCTGTATATGTTATATTCTGTGTATTAAGTACTTTTGTTGGTAGCTGTCAGGTCTTGGCCAGTAAAGTTTTCTTTCTGTAAAGCTGTCTTCAGTGGGAAAGGAACACAAAGAAGTTCACGTTGACTGAGAAGTCTGTACTCTTGGGTCTCAAAATTATCTCCTGAAAAAGAATTTTTCCTTTACTGTTGCAAGTCACAGCTGTGTGGTTGTGCTGTGGTTTCCCCTTTTTATGCTTAATGGATATTCTACCTATCCCCAGGAAGTTCCCTCAGCAGGAGGACTTTGTACAAAGTCCTAGACCTTGACAAATGAGAGAGATGGGCATCACCAACTGTGTGAAATTTAGCAAAGGAAGTGCTGGATTCTGCACCTGGAATGAGGCAGGCCTGGATGTACAGACAGACTGGGGAATCAGACATGGGAAAGCAGCACCATGGGAAGGGACCTGGAGGTCCTGGATGATGGAAAGTTGAATCTGAGCCAGCAGTGCCCTGGATCCAGGAGGGCCAACCCTGTCCTGTGGGCATCAGGGACAGCATCACAGCTGGGCAGGGGAGGGGATTGTCCTGCTCTGCTCTGAGCAGGGCTGGCCTCACCTGGAATATTGTGTATAGCTCTGGTCACAACATAAGGAGGGTGTAAAGCTGTTAGAGAGTGTCCAAAGTAGGGTCATGATGATGGAGAAGGGCCTCGAGGGGAAGCCCTATGAGGAGGGGCTGAGATCACCTGGGCTGTTCAGCCTCGAGAAGAGGAGGCTGAGGGGAGACCTCACTGCAGTTACAAATTCCTTGTGAGGGTAAGAGGAGGGGCAGGCACTGATGTCTTCTCTGTGGTGACAGTGACAGGACTTGTGGAAGTGGCCTGAAGTTGTATCAGGGGAGGTTTCAGTTGGATATTAGGTTTTTCATCCAGAGGGTGGCTGGACACTGGAACAGGCTCCCCAGGGAAGTGGGGACAATGCTCTCAGGCACAGCGTGTAACTCTTGCAGTGTTCTGTGAAGGGCCAGGATTAGGACTTGATCCTTTTGGGTCCCTTCCAACTCAGCATATACTGTGATTCAGTGAAAAGTTTCTGAGGAAACTAAACAAAACTATGGCCAAACATCTATGTTTCTCCACCTGAGAGCAAGATAGCATCATATGAGTAAATCTACAGACAGTTCTCATGGTTTTTTCTTTTCTTTCTTGTCTTATTTTTTCTTTTTTTATTTCTTTTGACAAGAAGTAGGGTACAAACAACTTAGACCCATCCATCACTTATATACTCCTTCTAAGATAATTCCCAATTCTTTCCAGTTCTGTAATCCAGCTTTTATATTTCTTGCTGTAACAAGCTGTGTTTACAGCATGTTGTGGGGCATCACCTATTTCTAGCCAGATGAAGAGGCAGTTTCCTCCATTAATGCTTGTTAGAAAGCTCTCAATTTCCTGCAGTGTCTTGAGATTTTGTGCGTTTAGAGCAGGCCCATACACGGAAGGAATCTCCAGGGAAGAGGACTTCTTTTGCATATAAACATGAAGCTGTTTCACAAGTGAAACAAATTATCAGTCATTAATCCATCTATGTACTTGTCTAAGTATTTGAATGTGCTGCATTTTACAGCCCCACATACACAAAAAAACCAAAAAAAATTGTTGAAGATATGAAGTAGCATACACTGGAGAAATGAAGTAGCAAAAAACCCCCTGCCTTTGCTTTTTTGGTGGTAAGGAGACTCCCTCTTGTGGCTAATACATAAGGCTTTTTTTGTATGGTGCTTGCACTTACCTGTAAATTTTTTAAAGATCAGAAAACAAGAAATCACAGACAGTACAGTACAAAATCACAGGCAGTACAAAAGGTGTTGATGGCAGTGGGATGGATTTTTAAGTCATCTGAAGTCAACATCAATAAAGTAGACCATAGGTGATCCACCTCCAAAAAATGAAGATTATGTTGCCACTATTTCATTTTGGGCTATTGCAAACCTCAAGTATATCCTTCAGCACACTGTAGGCAGCATCATAGTAGTTCTGTGTGTCTGTCTAGAAATGTAGGCCAAAAGTTGTGACTCCAAGTCTGTTTTATGAAGGCAAAATCCTAAGGCTGTCTTAGCATAAAAAGTTAAAGCTTAGTTCAGGTTAAATCTGGGTAAGTAAGAACACTGGACCATCATATATTGTGTTAGGATAAGCAATAGATATTTATGTGTGATTACAGAATAGTGAATATATAATTACAGAAAGTCTTGAAACTGCTCATGGCTCATGGAACACATCATAAAGGAAGGTTTTTGACATCTTGGGCTTTATAAATGGAGTATTTTGCAGGTATTTATCCCACTGCAGACATCAGGCAGGTTCCTTAAAGTTATATATAAGGAATGTCAACAGCAAAAGACACCCAAATAATGTTTTGGTGATAAGGCATCTTAACATCACATATAAACCAATGGGATGTTCTAGCAACTTGTGGGCTTCAAATATGGAATACAGTCCTAGTCAGCTTTTCTAATTGTATAAAACAATGTCAAATACATGCTATGAATACTCATAAGTTTTCTCTGAGAGAGGAAATAAAGTACCAAAGACAGTTTAGAGAATTGGCTGTTTGATGTACTAATTTCTTCCACCTGTTTTAATTATGGAGGCAAAATTGTACACTTAAAGTTAGAATCTCAGCATACTGGCCTATTTTCAGTGCAAACCTCAATTATCAATAATTTCTTTGCATACTTAAGGTGCAACATTGCTGAATTTCATTGTGTTTAAACCAGAAAGCAAGAACAACTGGAAGCACATACCCATTGTACTTGCTGTTTTGGTAGTCACCTGATGTTCAGTGGAGAATTATGTACACAGAATTTTGTTTATATTCTAATAATATTAGAATATAAATAAGAATATTATGTTATAATATGTAATGTTATAATAGAATTAGTGTAATATTATATTTATATTCTAATAAATATATGAATTTAAAAGCACATGGATCTTCCCACATGGCAGTTCTGTATGCCATCATATCTACACAAGGGATGGTGCCCTGATCCACTGCTCTGTCAGCTCCCTCAGCGTCTCATTAGTTAATGCTGCTGGATTTTTTCATACTCTGTTCCTTGTCTCCCACTTCATTCATCCCAAACAATGGAGAGAGAAGGAGATGAAAGCTCTCAAAGAAACCACAGGAGGAGTGAATGAGTTTATCAGACTTTGTCTTGGCACACTGGAAGTAAAGCAAAAAGGTGTAAATAAAAATGGATTGTATACTACTTGATCTGACCAAAGGACAAGCTTCCTTTCAACAAAACCCAATACTATATTGTCTGCAAACAATACACACACCAAGCCTTCAGTAAATTTGAAAATATGCCGTTTAAGTTTCAGACTTCATGAAAATAAAAGGTTTGTGAGAAATGGAGTTGTGATAGAAAGACAACTGTGTTCACCTTCGTGTAGCACATCCAGTCTGAAATTGAGGCTGGCTGGGCTTTCTTACATCATCTATTCCTCTGCAAAGTGGAGGCATGAAAGAATATAATCCTGAGAGAAAACCTGCAAACAAGTGATTTGTAAGTGGTAAGAGGGAGCTATAAGGAAACTCTGGACTAAGCATGATGATAAAGAATCTTGTGTTCCCTTTGAAGTATGTAGTCAATATTTACTCTGTAATACATTTGTTTTATCTTTAGATAAGACATAAGCCATAGCCATATCAGTGTCATAAACCAAAGTACTTTGTACTGCAGCACAGGCAGACCTGGCCTTCATGCTCACTTTCATTCAGGTGCCCCAGATACAGACAGGGCCGTGCCTCTTGCACTGCCCTTGATGTGCTTTATGCCAGTCTGGAAAGTTCTGTAGGGATTCTGCAGCCCAGGATGGGCCTTTTGCTGTGGTGTGCTTTATCAACTCTGCCAATGACAACTTTTCTGTAGCCATGTGAAATGGGACTTCAGGGCTGCAGGGCAAATGATGTGTCTCTTAAAAACTGGAAATGTTCTAGAGGACCTTGTGTAGTAATCTCTTCTTGAATTTCTAGTCCTATAGTAAGGTGCCTGAGTAAATAAATAATGCTATCATTATCAGTAACTTCTAATGCTTTCTTTGATTTTTGTTTTCTTCAGATAAAGAAAGAAACAATTAACCTACTGGAGAAGAGTATTATAAAGCTGTGCAGAGATGGATCTGTGAAGCTGGGACTCTTTTAATGAGTTTACCAACAAGGAAGTAATTTGCAGCTGCATTTTACTGTTATCCTGCCTGCAACTGAATTTTGACTTTTCAGAGGTCTCAATACAGAAGGCACATTGCAACTTTGTCTGAGTTTTCTTTTAATAAAAACCCAGAAGTTTTGTTTGTAGTTCTAGTATTATTTTTATTGCAGGAACAATGTCATACTGAAATCTGAGTTACACTTCTTTCACCTGCTAGATGTACTAATACATGTCACAAGTTAGACTTTGAAGATGAGCAAATATGTGTATGAAAGCTTTTGCACAGCTCAGTTTTCTGTTCCCTCCCTGTGCTGTCCCAAATGAGACATGTATTTCTCTCATGAGTGGTAATCTACTTGCTCTTGGAGGGTCTTTGAAAAAGTTATATGAATTTCAGTAACATGTTCAAAAGGTATTTTTCACCTATCTGTTGTTCTAGAGCTAACCAAATGCTGCTTTTTGCTTTTACATGATAAATTATCTGTATATTATACTGAGATTTTATTTTGGTTTAACTGTTGAAGTGTGCAAAAAGTATTCTTATGTTTGTCCATTTAAATTAAAATGAGGTGATCTCTGCGTGATTCTTTTGTCATTGCAGATAGTAGGGAATGGATGGATTCTTTTTCAGAGAATGAGATGAATAGAGATGAGAAAAAATCATCAGTATCTTGGAAAGCCATTGATCCAAATTGGATATTTTAAAAATGAGTTTTCCTTCTATGATAAAGAATACACAACCTTTTTACAACCTTTAATTGCATCTCAATAGCAATGAATGTAATAGGTTAAAAAAATTGGTTTGGTCTTCCAAAGCCACATTCTGTGTGCAGTGCTGTCTCAGCACCTGCAGTCCTCCCCAGTGGAATCCAGTGCAACTCCTTTCCTTTCCTTGTATGCCATGCCTGTTAGCTGGGCAGCTATGGAAGTGAAGGGAGAAGAAATAATGCATCTGAAATTACACAGAAATCCCAGTATACTGCCAGTATCCCTGCAAATGAATAAGTCGTAACAAATCCTAATGAGGTGTGGAGCAGGAAAAATATATCTAAGCTTTTCCAGGAGGAATGAACTGGACACCCTGATCAAAGTACACAATCACTTGGTTGGTACAAGCTGATCATGGGGATCCAGGCACAAGTCCAGAAAACAAGGAAGAGAGAGATCTGGTTAATAAGTAATTCCTCACCACAATGCAAGTTTGAACAACGAATACAGTCTCCCAACAATAAAGACAGTATCTCAGCTGAAACACTCTTCAGCGCAAGGATATAACTCCTTTCTCTCACCAAGAAGAAAATGAAAAACAAGACAAGTGTTGTTCCCAGGGAAGGAGAAGCCCAACCTTCCAGGTGTGCAGATAACAGTGCATTCAAACAGCAGAGGTTGCCAGCTTGGAAGCCCCAGCTCACCATTGCCTCTGTGCTCTCCAGCTTCTTTCTGACAGGGGCATTCTGCCTCACTGTGGGAGTCTGCCTTGTCCTGTCTGCAAACAGCGTCAGAGAAATACAGGTTGGTTTGGGAGTGCTATTCTTTGATATTCTGTAAAGTAGAAACCAGGCCAAGTTTGGAGAGAAAAGGCTTTGAGTTTTTGCTTTTGAATAAAGATGATAGCAATGGCTTTATGCCTTGGACATGTGTCCAGCAGCTGGTATTCCTGTGAAAATCTTCAGAGACAGTCGGTCATCAATAAAATCAGAGCACTGGGTGGTAATATCTGAAATATGGGTGATAATTACTGCCAAAATGTTGTCATTATCTTCTGGGGTTTTGAAGGGAAATAAGCAAATCCCTCAGAGAGTGTTTGACACTATAAGAACATATGTCTTTGCTGGGCAAAACCTTGAAATACAGGGAGCCCTAATGTTTAAATCCCTCCTGCAGAAAAGGTTAGTCAGACCTGTGATGTTATGAATAGACTCCTGTTTGGAGCCAACACTGAACACTACACCCAGGCTGTTCCATGGGGGTGGGCCATGATGCATGTGGGGATTTGGCAAGCATTGCTTGGTCAGCCAGCCCAGGGTGCAGGAGTGTTCTTCACTCAGCACTTCTTTGCTGAGGAGCAGACATGAAAGTTCTGCCACAGTCACCAAAAGGCTTTAAACCAGCTTTAAAATAGGAATACATTTTGTGGTTGTTCATTGAGGCCAAGTCCTCACTCTGCCTCATCATTGTCAACAGTGTTTTTGGCAGCCCAGGGTCACTTAGAAGAGAACAGCTCTGAGAAGCCTTGGACCTAAAACACTAACCTTTTCCTATGAGCATATGACAATAGCTTTGCTTGTTCACTTCTCTGACAGATAGATTATTCAGATAAATGCTCAGATTGTTCAAAGCTCCGTGAAAATTCCTCTAACTGGAATAAGGAATGCCACTGTTCTATTAATTTCACGCTAAAGGAAGATATATTGGTAAGTGGGTGCAAAAACCAACTCAAGTTGGCTGAGTACCACCTGTTACTTATATCCCTAAATGATAAAAGACAGTAATTCTGTTCTGTAGAGCTCCTGACTAAATTTGCTTTTTACTTTTTCAGAAGATGTAATGCTCAAAATTTTACACTTTTGCCTTTGTTGTTCATTTTGGTATTTATAATCAAGACCAGGCCCCTTGGTTGGGAGATGCCCAAGGAGAAGAAGGGGGTGGAGGAAATGGTGTTTGATTGTGGAGGTGACCTCTCTCTGTCTTTCTCTGAATCAGAGGCAAAACCTTACCCTTGGACTGGGATTGGTTGTTGCTGCCCTGCTAAGCTCTCAAGTGAGAAGGAAATCTGAAGCTCTGACCACTTTACATAAGTAGACCCCTGTAGTCATTTTTACAAGAGTTGTGCTGCTAATCCCCAAGGTCCTTGAAATAATTCAAGTCTAGCAATGTGATTCTGAAGTTTCTTTTGGAAAAAAATATCCTTCGTTTCCTTCCTTAAACTACCAGGTCGTGTTATTGAGACTGTTAAAATGCTTCATGTTCTGCCAAAGAGATTTTATACTTAGTATTGAATAAATGATCCCTTAAAATGACAGTGTAATTTAAAGTCACTTTAGGATTCTTCAGTGTTGAGAAGTCTGTTAAAATACTTTGCAATTCTCCAGATTACAGTGATGTTTGAGATGAGAAGTTAATTTAACTGAGTAATGGGTTTTTTATAGTTGCATAATTACCTTTCATGCATGATTTGCCTGCCCAGCATTCTTCTTTTAATGTGAAGGTTTTTGTGCACCTTCTTTTATGGAAAATGAGTGTCTGTCTCTGCAATATGACTCATAGTCATTGCAAGTTCATGGCCAGCCATGCCATCTTGAGTAAAATAATTATCAGGCATATTTATTTTAGGTTTTGTTTGGTGATATAAATTATGTTTAATTTTGTGCCAAAACATAAAAACTTACAGTTAGGGTAAAGATTAGATTCTAGCCCATGACTGCTGTATTTCTTAGGGTGTAGTTATGGACATTTTAATATGAGTACTCTCCTCCCCTCTTTTTTAGCAACTAATAAGATTTCTCATTGCCTTCATGAACTCTCCTTATTGAAGAGATTTATCCTTGGATTCTAGGGTGATGTTTTTATGTACTATGGTCTGCAAAACTTCTACCAAAACCACCGTCGGTATGTGAAATCAAGAAGTGACGCGCAGCTGTTGGGCCGAAATGTAAATGTGAGTTTTCTTTTTCTGTTGTGAGATCGGCAGCACTTCCAGCAGGTGTGCCTTTGACCATATGGAGAACCATAAGTGTGTTTAAGTGCCTCTAGGGAATAATAAAGTACAGATTTTCAGTGTTTGGTCACGGCTTTTATGCTTGTTGGGACATTATGCCTAATAAGTTAATAAGAGAGGAAGGTTGAAGGGGGGGGGTAAGTAAAAGATGTCAGTTGTGTGTTGCAGTTCTCAAACCTGCACCTTGTAGTGCTGATTAAAAATACATTGTCTTTTTCAAATAAATATACAGAAAGCTTTTCCTTCTTGTGATGTCAGTCTTCTTAGCCAGAAGTGTTTTAAACTGTGCTAGGGAATTGAGTTATTCCCTAGCTAGGGCTAGGGAATTAAGTTATTCTAAGTCTTTAGTTTTGCCATCTGGCTTTGGAAGCAGGCAAGGAGCAGGAAAAGGTTAGTTCTGAAATAAGTGATCATGTAGCATTCTAAGTATGCAATTCAGAAGTCTAAAGAGGGAGTAGACAGCATCACCTGCAGCAGACCTGCATAAGGAAACTGGAGAATGCAATCATGGCATTCAGGTTTTTACTTACAAATCTAAAGCATATTTTCTTTGGCTTAAAAGTAGCAATTCTTAATATACACATATACATAGTCCACATGTCCTTTCAGTATATATGATGTTTGTGCCATGGTAATCTGTTGTTTCTCTAAAATGCTTCTTACAACTCTCAAGACATGTTCCTCATTTCTATAAAATGCTTCTTAAAACTTTCCAGGTGTCCTGTCAGCTTGTTTGTTTGCATAAGGATGCAGCTGCTTTTGGCATTTGTGCCAATCAGATACACAGCTCATTGGAGTTACTTGAAAATGTTTCTATGCTGAAACCTGAAGATTTATAGTTTCTTATAAAATGGGGTAGGAAAGATGTGGTAAAGCTGAGGTGGACTTATGTTTTTCATTCTGTATCTTCATACCTCAAGATTTGGCTGTGTTGACCTGGTCAACTACATCTGCTGTTCTCCAGCATTAATTCAGCCCAGGTCAGAATTTAAAAGAAGGTAAAATAAGATGTTCTAGGGTAAGCCAAGGCTTCACTGGAACATTTTCAGTTGTAGCCATTTTTCAATAGCAGATCCCCAAACCTGTTTTTTGTAGTCTGGAGCTTGCAAGTCGGCAGCAGAATTTGGTGAAGACCTTAAGTTTCTGTGCCTAGATATGGAAGGTGTTCCTGAACTACAGAGCCATTCATTTGCTGTCTCTCTAATGTGACCAAAAGGTACTGGAGACTTAATTATTCAGTGGCTTTTCAGAAGAAGGCATGGGAGGACACCAATTAAAAGCAAACCCCGGGTCTGTGCCTGATTGTTGTGTGACCTTGAATGCAGATCCAAAGGAGCTACTGTGCGCCCTTCAGCACCTACAGGAACGGGACCCCGATGGCGCCATGCGGGGCCATTGCCAACAGCATGTTCAATGGTATGTGGGACAAACCTCTGCCCCTTCCTGATTCCCTCTTCAGACTATTCCCTTCCCCCAGACCAGGGCAGAGCTGGTACTGCAAGGCCTTCACTTTCTCCCATAAAAGGCTTTGTTTGGTGGTGCTGCTCTGGTGAACGTGAGGCTCTGCTTCCTAGTGTTTAGTAACTTGGCCCTTGTTTGGAAACTGAGGGAGATTGCTCATTTTCTAAGGCCCTCTTCCATCTGAGTCTACAGCAGGAGTAAGGAATTTAGGCCCTCTTGAAATAAGGAACAAGGATACAACAGATTTCATGTACTTCCTTGCTAAAAAGCACATTCCTGTACAGTGATGGGAGAGCCCAGATTCTGCCTTCCCACAATCATGTTCTTAGAAGGAGGGTGTCGTGGTTTTGGTTTGCTGATTTGATATTTCTTATCTAGAATAGTCTTTCTTCATTCACTTAGGGAGAAAAGTCTCTCTTGCTAATGTTATGGAGACTTCTCTACAAGAAAACATTTCTCTCATGGCTCTCAATTTCTACGAATAGCAGCTGCCCAGAGAAATCTGCAATCATGAGATCCCTCCCATTTTCCACAAGCTTTTCCCACAGCTGTGTTTATGGGCCATGTCAACTTATGGAGTACTGTTTTAAAGATGAGTTATTTAAAGGCAAAGGTTCTCATTATCTGTATCTGAAATTATCTTCTTCCTAGGAGCACAGAATCTTCATCACTCTTCTCTCCTTCTCTGTTCAAACCTCTCATAGGATCACAGCTACTTTAACATCTGCTTACTTTAGCATGGAGGCCTTTACTTGGTATCTACAATTTGAACACTTTCATCTCCCCATACTTCCATGTTGGAAAAAGTCTTTTCTCCATAAAATGTGCTAAAAAGCACATTCTTATACAGTGATGGGAGAGCCCGGATTCTGCCTTCCCACAATCATGTGCTCAGAAGGAGGGACTCTCCACATTCTCCACTTTACTTTGGATCTACCCAGTTTCATTTTTGTTCTAGAATGCTGGAAGTATACATAGTCTTAATTTGATTGTGGATTTGATCTTTGTAGTAATCTAGTGGGCATAATCTGTTTCTGAATACACTTGGGAGATTTCTGAATGTATCTTTGGAAGGAAAAGCAACAAAAAAATGACAGACTTTTCTCCACTACCCCATTTTTTTGTCTTCCAATTTCTACCACTCTTTGCTCTCACTCTTTTTTTAACCTGTTCCATGCAGCAGGCTTTGAGAAGGCAGCAGCTCTTTCCAAGCAGCTGTACCACCCACACCAGGGGACTTGTGAAAGCCAGTTGCATTCACTAACTTCTAGATCCATTTGATTTTCATCTGCCTGCTTACCCACCTGCTGCTGGAAGTGGGATTTACTGGGCTGGGCTTAGAACTAGGCCAGCAGAGCCCAGCTGTGTGCAGCCCACACTGTTCTGGAGCTTGTGAAAAGAGTCAAGACAAGAAACTGAGTAGGCAGAGCTCAGAGCATTGCAATTCCTGTTAATGAAGTGGTGACAAATAGCTGGGGATGTGGTGGGCCACAGAATGATCATTTTCCCAAAAGAGTTTTAAGGAGCTGTGTGAACACAGGTTTTATAGAAGGAAACAAAAAAAAAGTATGTTTTCATTGATACTTATGCAGCTGAGTTGTGTTTTTCATGTCTCCTCAAAGGCAAACCCTCCCCGTCTGTATCGTCTGATTGTGCCTGCCCATCATCCCATTGGCTGCCTAGGGATTTACAGAGCTGTTAATGTGTCCTATAATGTTTTTGCCTTATGCTAAACTAATCTATCTAGGAAAATAGTAATGGATAAAAACAAGTGCTATTCACCCACTGAAATTGGATGGCATGGTTAGGCACAATTTTAACTGAATGGTTTTTGATTTTGAAGAAAATGTTTGTGTCCAAGTTGGTAAGCAAGCTCTAACTGGCATAAAACTAAAGCAAATTTTTATTTCCAAAGGACTGGATACCCTTGATTGTGCTTTTATCTCCACCCTAGTCCCTGAAAATACACCATGTATAGCAAAGTTTTGGGACAACTGTCAAAGAAATTCATGGGGAAACTAGCTAGGACAGTAATTTCTGTAACTAGCTAGAGAGCTCAGAAAGAGATTTGCAAAGGTAGTCCCTCAGGAGTTGATGGACATGAGAAGCATGCACAACATACACAGGGATTGGTAGGAAATGTTCAGTCTTTAAAACTTCAGTTGTTCTAAGACTCTGGTACCTTAGTTCTTGTTGTGAAATGTGCAGTGCTCCATACACAGCCAGGATGTTCAGGTTTTCTATCCACTTGAAAGATGCTTCAATGTGCCATTTTTTTTGTTAGTCATGCTGGCAATTAGAATGACTGTCTTTGACTCACAGATGTTGCTTTTTGTATTCCCTGCAGATACAATTGATCTGTTTTACAATTACAAATCATCTGTGATTCAAGTGCCACTGCTGAAGACTGGAAACAGTTGGTGGACAGATAAAAATGTGAAATTTCGCAATCCTGAGTCATACAATCTCTCTTCTGCATTTGCAGGTAAGAATGGTTCTGCTGGCCGTCCTTATCTTTCAATGGCTTCCCTATCTCCCCCTTCATATGTCTCCCATTCTCAGAAAAATCACCTTTGGGAGAAATAGCAAGAAAGCAAGTTGAAGAAGCAGGGTTTAGAGGGTGACTGATAGCAGAAGACACATTTAGCCAAAATACCACTTTTTAACTTTTTTAATCAGTGACCATAGAAATTGAGAAAAAATGGTTTTGGAAGACTGAAGTTAGCCCACATCAACACCCTTCTTTATAGTTTCTTGTAATGCTTAATCTGTCCAGAGAAAGCAAGGAAGCAGTTGCTTTATTTTTTTTTTTCCTGTTGAAAACATCTGTGAAGGATAATTGCATGTCCCATCATTCCCTCATGCCTGTGCAGATTCTTGGGCAGTTGTGAGTCATGAGAGGCTGCCTTTGTCACTAGTTCTTTCAGACTTGTTTCCTAGGGCTGTTATGGTTGATCTCTATTGAGTTGGGCTAAAAGCTGCCTGTTGTGGATCAGGGCAGTGCTGAGCTGGGTGCAATATGCAGGAGCTAATGATCTAAGCCATGTTCATGGGACAGATTCTAAATGTCCTAAGCTGTGCCATTAGGCAGCAAAAAGGTGCCTTTCTGGTTGTACAGGAATATATGAATGTGTAAAAATTAAGGCAAGCTCCTCATTATAGAGAACATATTGCTTGCTCAAGAGACAAGAACCCAGAAAAAACAGTATTTTCACTTGTGCAAGGCACTTTGTTTCTCCTTTGAAGGAGAAGGTTCTAGTGTGTAGCATTGAAGATTCTAATGTGTAGCAGCCCCTGGATACTGTTAAACTGTTAATTCATGTTTGAGGCGAGTGTTTGTCCTCATGTTTGTCCTCATGTTTGTCTTCATGTTTGTCCTCATGTTTGAGGACATGCTTGGAGATGCTGTTTTCTAGCATATATATAGTTTTGGACAGTGTTTTATGTCTCTTCCACTCTTCATATTCTGCGTTGGTTGTGTGAGGCCCAGAATCTCAGCAAACACAGTTTTTACTGAGAGTGCCTTTCCTGCTTTGTCTCTTTGTGACCAGGGACAGCCAGACCTCCTTACTGGCAGAAGCCAGTGTACCTGTTAGATGAGGAAGATGAGAGGAACAATGGTTATGTGAACGATGACTTCATTATCTGGATGCGCGCGTGTCGGCCTTTGCCACGTTCCGGAATCTCTACCGGCGCCTCAGACGCGTTCAGCGCTTCGCAGAGGGCCTGCCAGCGGGGAATTACACCTTCCAGATTTCCTACAGTATCCTTTCGCATTCCCTAAGGCTCCCAGAGAGTTACAGTGACATGCAGGTGAATAGGATTTGTGTGGGCAACTGGCAAAGAAGCCGCGAGGAACACCCCTGTGTCAGGAGAGCCTCGAGGGATTTGGGCCATGTCCTGACTGACAAGAGCTTTTGTGCTGGTGATCTGCCCCCTCACAGCCAACAGTGGGGACTCTGCTGACTAAAGCACTCCTTTTGTCAGCAGGAGTTATGTCAACATGACCATCAATTTCTCTTCTTTCTCAGCTGACAGAAATGTGGTTGAAAATGTTCTGTCATGGTTCTATTCTGAAAGCTTCCATGGGAGAGATGAAAGGTAAACTCATATAACATTCTGGCTACAACATATTAGGTAGAGCTGAGCATTTACCCTCACAGAGACTATGTGGAATATCATGATAAGCTTCCCAAAAGGCCCATTTTCAACTGAGCTTTCATAGCAAATTACTGCAGTAGCAGTCCTATAAATTATGAATCTGAAATTTACAATGTTTTGAAGAAGGAAGTATTTCCACATGCGCACAAAGACTGTATCTAAAATAACTGGGTTTCTTACCACCAGCTGCCTATCACCTCCCAAAGACCAGCTGGGTTTTTGGATCCAGAATAGCAGAAACATCACCAATGAGTTAAAGGAGTTTTGGCAGCAAATGCAGACCTCAAAACTCTTTATGCCCTGGAAAGGTTTTTGAGCATTTAATGTACACTTTGTTAGTGAAATCTTAACATCCTTCTCTCAGATTTCCCTGTTACCAGATTCAAGGGGAGGAAGCATGTGATTCTTTCAACCGTGGTGTGGAGCGGTGGAAGTAACCCATTCCTGGGAATTGCCTACCTGGTTTCTGGCACAGCAGCAACCCTGGCAGGTTTTGTCATAACTGGCATCCACTTAAAGCTCAGGAAGAAGAAAACATACTTTCAGAAGCAATAAGGTTCACCTTTCTGAACAGAGACGGAAGTGTGCAGTGAACAAAGAAGGTGCAGCACAGACCTTTCAGTCTTTCCCCTGAACTCTGGACCATTTTCAGTGTCAGGTTTGGTGAATGTAAGCAAACTGAGGGGCAGGGCTAGTCTATCATCTGAAACCAAACTTACCTGAGGTGCCATTCTCATTAATGTACATGTGAGCCTAAATTTGTTTCCTAGGAAACTTGTAGTGAGATGGGCTTCAAACAGCAGATAGCACAGCAGATTAGAATTGCAATGGCAAAGACATTATGTGGTACCAATGTCTGGCCAGAAGTCAGGGTCCATATTAATTTCTTACTCGGCCCATAATTCAGACATTTCTCTTAAATGGAATGAGCTTTGGATGGGTAAAATGTGAAGCCTTGATCCAACAAAAAGCTTGAGTAGGCAGAACTTATTGCTAAAATCTGCTTGTGGGCCACGTACGTGTGCTTAATGGCTTGGCTTGGGTTTTATATATCTTTTTCAGGTATGCTGAAAAAACAACCAGTTTATACCAGTGCATTCACCCCAGTTTGACACCTGATTTGTGGTTGAATACAGGGCATTTATCAGGAGTTCGGAGTTTGGTTTGACCAAATTTATTTGATTTATCTAGCAGCTGAGAGCTGGAGGGCATCCAATCACTTATTTGCAGTTTTTAAATTATGGTTCAATACAAATCCTAAATTAAAAGCTCCTTTAATGCAAAATATTTTAGCAGAACCATCTACTTAATTTAACTATTAGGCCAAAATTGCACTCCTACCTATCCCATGGGAAAGTTCACAAGTTCTTACATGACACAGAATGGTAATTTATTGTCAATAAAAAACAAAGCACCAGAAAATCCATGAATTTAAAGTGAACATTGCAGTTCATTAATGGGTTCATCAATTTTTACATTTCATGTTCAAAATTTTACACATTTAGGACTTATTTCTAGTCTCACAAAATGAAGGAACAGCACTGAAGAATTTAGGTCAAGCATACCATGGTAGGTGTGAATTTTTTAAAATCATTTTTCTGTTGTAAAAGTGCAAGTGGAATAAAACACTTTCAATTACTTTTGTAAGTATTTTGTGTGTCTTGCCTCTCTCCTAAAAAGCCTTCTCACTAGAGCAAGAAAGAAATCACAGACTGGAGCAGGAGAAAGGGATATGGTGCAGGGAGCCTGCGAGCCACTGTCAAGGCATCTGCTTTTGAGAGTGTCTGGGGCTGGGCATGTGCTGACCTGTGACAGATGGCCCTTGCTGAAGGGGTTGGCAGCACAGAAGGTGCAGTTTCCTTGAAGTTCTGCTTTGAAGCTGAGCCATGAGCAGCAGAAGGGGAGCTGCTCTATTCCCAGCCCAACCTGGGAGGACAATCCTGCCCCACCAGTGCTTTGTGCTGGCCAGGAAAGGTTACTGTTCCCTCTGCTCTTCCTGCTCATGGCCAATCACCTCCATCCTAAAGCCGCAGAAATTGGGTTCCTGCACCTTGCACCTGGATCTGTCAGGAACTGTGCAAGAACCCCGCCCCTCACTGGGTTTGACAAGACAGAGCATGAAGCAGGACATGCAACAACGCTTAAGGTTGTTAGTTTAAATCACTTTTAAGTGTGGGACATGCTCCTAAATCTTTTCAGTCCTTTTGAAAATGTAATCCCATGCAGCTCTCTGAAAAGCCCTGATGGAATTTCCTGACAAAGCTGAACTTGTTTTCTGGCTCCTAACAGACCATGGGAACTTTGTTACTTTTCTCTTTCTTTTTTATGGTTTTTTTTTTCATTGTCTGAGAAACTGACTTTCAAGAAATGATAGGGGTGGTTTAAGTCACGATGCAATTGTCACTGATTTCATTTTTTCATTAAGTAGCTGGTAAAAAAGTTAGTAAAAGGAGACTGAATGATGAGGTATGCATTTCAGCGAGTCAGTGTCTACCAGGAAAAAAGTTATCCAGAAAACATAGCCCAGCAAGTAGTGTTTGCCCATTATCTCAAAGAGGTTTTTGCAGGAACCTCTTCTATTGAAATGTAGATTGTCTTCAAACCCCTCCATAGAGAAGACCTGTCTTCAAACAAGTCTTTCTGTTTTTCCAGAAGTTGTCTAAGACTTTGTTTATAAACCCAAAATCCCATTTTTCATCTTACCACAGCTTTAAACATGCCTTACATCTTTCTGGTACCCTCTGAACAGTGTCCTTGGAAGCTGCTGCTTCAGCTCCAGCTGTTCCTGTTGTTAGCTCTGAGAAGCTCTGCAGTGTCTGGCTGGTTCAGGGTGGTGCTGCCCACACCAGAGCAATGGGAATGGCAGGTCTGATTAATTCCTCCCAGCAGACAGAATCTGCCTTGCTCAAAAGGGTGGAAAATAAGTGTTAGCAACCTTCTTATGCTTCCTTTTGTGCCAGCACTGCAGCCACACTGTGGGTCTGCCCCCTGTGCCAGAGCTGGGGGTACAATTGTACCTTCTCAAGAAAGCTTTGCGAGTGTGCTCCTCACACTGGGAACACTTCTCTATCTGCATGAAATGTTTATTGAATTCCTTTATGCTGCTGCTGCTCTATTCTCCTTCGTGCAGGTGCTGGAACAGAAGTGAGAGGCTGGGCTGAAGGACTGGCCTAAGCTAACAGAAAGATGGTAAAAGCCATCATGAACTGCTCCTCACTGTGCCATATCCCAGGGGATTGTCCCCTTTTGTCAGCTGCTGATAGCAGCAGGAAGCACAAGTCCAGGCAAATATCCAGTGGGATTTTGAATTCATTTATCCTGGCTATTAGGAGATCATTAGGTCAGTTGGATCAGAGAAGGCAACACTGAGGTTTGGAGGGAAGGGTTTTGAAGCAACCAGAGATGTTGCACTTTTCCTGAGATACAAACTGCATTCAGAATACCTGGAGTGTTAGGACCAGTACTGTGTCTTTGGCACAGTGCTGCTTTGGCCGTGGGTATTTGATTTTATGAATTAAGATTATGTGTCTTGAGTAAAGAGGAAAACTTTTTTAAAATGCCTTGGTAAAGCTTTCCAAAATAGAATTTTAATTAGCTTATCTATTAAACATACTTTTACCAATACTAAGTGGGCCCTTTTCTCAGAGAGACTGACTTATGTAGATTTGACAACTCAGTGCAAAGGTGTCTGGGTTTACAATTGCTGAATGACATTGGGCTGTACCTGAAAAGTCTTAAGTCAACAGCAGCACCATGGGGGCTACAACACAAAGCCATAAAATATTAACTACCATTATTTGTAGTATCTTGACACAGCAAAATTATTAAATTGTTGGTTCCTTTGTTACAGCTACCTAAAGCCTCATCTTGTATCATTGCTGCATTCTCAGTCCCTTTGAGCTAAATGAAATTTTGCAGTTTTCTTCACTCTCAACAGAAAAAAGATGCATGTTAGAAAGGAGGTTTAGGTTTGGTGAACTGAAATTAATGATGTCATAGATGTTGACAGTACTAGAAACTGCTGGTTTTTGTTTTGTTTTGTTTTCCCCATATTTTTACCTAGAACAGATAAAAAAGGAGGACGTTATTCTTTTTTTTTTTTTTTTAAGGGGGGGAGGTGAGTAGATATTTAGTAAATGGAAAACTAGACAAAGGATTCCTGTTAACAGATGTAATCTAAATTTATATGGTTAAAATGGTCTGAAATAGATAAGTCTAATGGAATATATGTTTCTGGTGTTTATCATTTTGAAGATGGCAATTACATGTGGGAACATCTTCTGGGATTCTTTAGTTCAGTTTTTAACAATGGCAAAAATATCTGTAGGGGACAAGAGACCATTGTTATGAAAAACATATCTGCAATTTAAATCTCATTTCTAAATTACAGGGAGGTGTAGGGGACATTTATATTTTAATGTCAAAACTGTTGTAGTGGTTTGGTTGCCAGCTCCTTTTAGGATTAAATTTCATTAATGGATATAACTATATCTGGAAAGAGAGACATAAAAATTAATCAGGTGTTACAGAATATTTCAGTAGCACTTCAGTTAGAGAATTTTTCCAAGCCTTTTTCAGGCTTTACAGTCTCATGAATATACGTCCAGTATTTGTCTGCCTGAATTGTTTTTTCTGTTTCTAACCACAGACATTTGCTTTCATTTAAAAATAAAGGGATGAGTCCTTCATGTGAAACAGATTAGCATGATTACAGACCTATAGAATCTGGAAAAATTGGTTACATGCTGCATCTATTTTATATTAACAGCTGTGTTACATGCAGATTATTAATATTAGTGTTTGGATGGTGTTATTGTAGTGATGCATTGCAGTGTAAAAATTTCCTTCCTCTGAGAAATGAAATTCTAAGAATAAAGCCAGAGATGGCAGCTCAGGGGAGGGCTTTGTGGGCCTTGATAATATAAAGAGAAGTTGCAGAGCAATTTGGATTTGAGTTAGATCTAAAAGAGGAGAGAGCATTTGCTTTTGTCACATAAGAAGCTGCTGTCAATCCTCACTGGGAGTAGTAGGTTTGAAACAGCTGATTTGAGAAAAACCTCTAACCACAAAATGAGGGGAAAACCACAAAATGAGGGGAAAAGCAGAAGGGGAAGAAGTACTGTTGCTGCTCTTGGGTGGGGAGGCAAAGAAATTTGGCTGAGCTGCTCAAGATGATGGGATGTTCTGACACATGGTCTGGAAAGCCCATATGATTTTGAGCAGCAGCCAAGTTAAGTAGAAGTCTCTTGGTTTTCAGTGCAGTCTGAACTACAGTGCATAGTTTTTGAGCTAAGGTGTTTTGACTGGGTTCTCTGTAATTGCATTATTCCCTACAATTCCAATAATAATTTGGTTATGAGCTGGGAATGCCTTGGGCAGCTGCCTTCAATTTGGTGATCTCTTATTTCCAAAAGAGGGATTGTGCAGCATTTTTTATTCTGTTTGGGTCCTGCTTTTTCCTCAGGTTATGGGAGCCAGTCAGGGCTTGCTGAAGAGTGGGGCTTGTTTTGCTTTTGCTCGCGTTCATAAATGAATGAGAAAGCTAAAGGAGGAAGTAGAAAGACTAAGGAGTATCAGGGAAAGTGAAAGGGAAATAGGCTGGTGTAGTTTCACCCTTCCATCCCTGAGAGAAGCCCACCAGGAGTCAGAGGACTCCTCTGTCTCCTACCATCAGGCAGAAGGAAGACACCTGGTGGATGAAGGGGACTGGAAATGGCTCCCTACTCAAGGAAGTAATAAAAATTCCTCCCGACCCCCATCACCCACCCAGGTGCCACTTCAGAATAGGTCTGAGGCCCTGGATCCAGAGAGTCAGCCAGATGATGTAGAAGTGATCTGCCCAGTGAGCCTCCCAATAACACATCATCTGTCAGATGGATCAGTGCCTCTGACACTAAAAAGAAAAGCAGGGCAGTCATAGTGGGTGACTCCTTTCTTCTGAGGAGCACAGAGGGCCCTGTATGTTGACAGGACCCATCCCAAAGGGAGGTCTGCTGCCTCCCTGGGGCCTGGGTATGGGATATCACTGAGAGACTGCCTGGGCTGATTCAGCCCTCTGATTATTACCCTCTGCTGATACTCCAGGATGGCAGTCATGAGATTGAAAAGAGGAGTATCAGGGCAATTAAAAGGAACTTTAGGGCGCTGGGTCAAGTGGTTGACAGGGCAGGTGCACAGGTGGTGTTCTGCTCAGTCCCTTTGGTGGCAGGGATAAATGATGAAAGGAACAGGAGAGCCCACATTATCAACAAGTGGCTCAAGGGTTGGTGTCATCAGCAGAATTTTGGGTTCTTTGATCATGGGGCAACTTTCACAGCATCTGGCCTGCTAGAGCCAGATAGGCTCCATCTATCTATCAAGGGCAAAAGGATTCTAACCCATGAATATTAGTGGGGCTGATTGAGAGGGCTTTGAAGTAGGTTTGAAGGGGGAAGGGGATAGAGCTGGGCTGTCTGGAAGCAGGCCCAAGGGTGGTAAGCCAGAGTCAGGGGTGAAGTCAGCAGCCCAGCTGAGGTGCATGTACACTGATGCATGCAGCATGGGTAACAAACAAGAAGAGCTGGAGGCCATGGTGCAGCAGCAGAGCTGTGAGGTGCCATCACAGAAACGTGGCAGGATGACTAATATGGCTGGGGTTCTGCACTGGATGGCTACAAGCTCTTCAGGAGAGACAGGAGAAGGAGAAGAGGTGAAGGAGAGGTTCTTTGTGTTAGGGAGGCTCTCGACACCATGGAAATTGAGATTAATGATGATAGAGTCAAGTACCTATGGGTAAGAATCAGGGGGAAGGCCAACAAGGCTGGCGTTCTACTGGGAGTCTGTTATTGTTATCATCCACCCAACATGGAAGAAGAGGTGGACAACTAATTCTGTAAGCAGCTGGAGAATGTTTCAGGATCACCGTCCCTTGTTCTTTTAGGTGATTTTAACCTACCAGACATCTGGGAACACAACACAGCAGAGAAGAGGCCATCCAGGAGGTTCTTGGGGTGTGTGGAGGACAACTTCTTCTGACAGCTGGTGAGTGAGCCTGCTAGGGGAGGGACTATGTTAGATCTGCTGTTTGCAAAGAGATGGGCTGGTGGGAGATGTGGTGGTTGGAGGCCCTCTGGGGCACAGTGATCATGAAATTATAGAGTTCTCAATATTTGGTGAAGCAAGGAAGGGCATCAACAAAATTTCCACACTAGACTTCCAGGGAGCAGACTTTGGCCTGTTCAAGAGACTTATTTTGAGCATTCCTTGGAAAGCAGCCCTTAAAAACAAAGGGGTCCAGGAAAGATGGATGTGCTTCAAAACAGAATTCTTGAAGGCACGGGAACAGACTGTCCCTGTGTGTCAAAAGATGAGCTAATGAGGAAAACAACTGGTCTGGATGGGCAAGAAGCTTTTGTAGGAATTAAGGAAAAAAAAGAGGGTGTACCACCTTTGGAAGGAGGGTCAGGTATGTCAGGAAATGCGTAAGGGAGTTGGTAGATCATGTAGGAAAAAAATTAGAGAAGTAAAACTCCAATTAGACCTCAATCTGGCCACTTCTGTGAAGGACAATAAAAATATTTTTATAAATACATTAATGGCAAGAGGAAGGCAAGGACAACCCCCATTCTCTCTAAGATGTGGAAAGGAATTTAGTAACTAAAGATGAGGAAAAGGCAGAGGTACTTAACACCTTCTTTCCCTCAGTTTTCAACATTAGGACAGGTTATCCTCAGAACAACTGTCCTCCTGGGTTGGCAGATGGTGTCAGGGAGCAGAATGGTCCTTCTGTTATCCAGGAGGAGGCAGTCAGAGACCTGCTGAGCCACTTAGATGCTCACAAATCTATGGGACCAGATGGAATCCATCCCAGGGTGATGAGGGAGCTGGCAGATGAGCCTGCAAAGCCACTCTCCATCATTGACCAACAGTCCTGGCTCACTGGGGAGGTTCCAGATGAATGCAAGCTGGCCAATGTGACACCCATCCGCAAGAAGAGTGGGAAGGAGGATCTGGGAAACTCCAGGCCCATCAGCCTGACCTCAGTGCCCAGCAAGATTATGGAACAGATCATCCTGAGTGCCATCCTGTGGCACCTCCAGAATG